>NC_140028.1:135892556-138832556 GCF_963513975.1 Fringilla coelebs | reverse complement strand
TACTTGATCCAGAAAGGGTGTGGTTAGAGGTTGTTAGCCCTAGACCATCTCTAATTCTTGCCTTTCTCAGTGATTAAAGTCCCAGATTAAGACCTAAACCAGAAGTCTCCTGTATCTGTCTAGAAATGGTTTGCTTGCAATTCCTGTTATTTCCTTACAGCCCTTTTGTTGTTGTGTTGGAAAATGAGATGCATATTTTCCTATTGTCCCTTCCATTTAAAACAGGAGTTATTGCTCTTGTTCATAGTGTGACCATGCAGCTGAAGGAAGCAAAATTACACTGGGAGAGGACTTTTCCTTGAAGGAAAAGGACAGTGAGGTGAAGGACAGTGCCACAGAGTTCCAGATTATTAGTCTTACTTAGTGATTAGTTGCTGTTATCTCTGGAAAATTGAGATTAAGGATGTGGCTGCCGTCTGAGTGGCTCTTTATTGCATTGCTGAGAAGAGAAGAAAGCAAAATCATAGAAGTTAAGCTTCTAAACCTGGGAAAAGTGGACTGCCACATAACAAAAACACTGCAGACAAAAAAAAAAAGAGCTAATGCATAATGGTGGCAGAAACATCTAATGTGCCTGAAAATGTAACAACTCTGGATAAACTGGACTGTCCTAAATTTTAGAGTTTCCTGAAGGCTTAATGTGTGATGTGCCAGCAGGTGGAGGTAATGATGAAATGGCAGAGTTAACAACTGGAGAAGTGAATATCAGACATACAGGTTCTCTGTAGGATATGGTTTAATACAGGTGTGTTAATCCATACAGAAATCCTGCAAAATACTAGCAATAGGGGATGAGGGATTGCTGCTGCAGGAACAGGATGAGTGGGAGTAGGTGGATAAGCTCAGCCAAAACTGCAACTACTCCTGTCCCTTACTTGAGAGACAATTGAGTCCAAACAGATGAAAATGGTGAAGATTAAAATTGTGTACTTTGGGATACTGCTGGTTGCATTTTCACCGAGTATTTTATGTGAACATTTTCTACTTGTTTGCATGCATGGCTCAGTGTGGAGGTAGTCAGAAATTCACCAGTGTTTTCCATGAGTGCATCCTGGGGAGTGAGTGTTCCAGCCTTATTGGCATTTAACTGGGACTGCTACGGCTTGTTTTCATAGAGAAGGTAGTTAAAGCAGGAGCACTATTTTTTATTTTTTTTCAAAGGTTCCCAGTAAGTAAGTACAAAAATCCAGAGAGGTGAAGAGAGAGTTATTAGAAACTATTTAGTAGGGAACTAATTTAGAGTAACTAATTTCTTCACCAGTAATGGGAGAGAGCCTGGACTGATGACAGCGCAGCGACTGCACTGCTTGATCTGCGTGAGAAGGACAAGACGAGGAACAGAAGCCAGCCTGCCGTTGTTCTGGGAGATTGCTCTGCACTGTCACAGAGAGAGCAAGTTATTTTAGAGTAAGTACTAAGCTTCAGTAATCTACAGCAATGAGGCTCTAGGATAAGAATGTCCTAAGCAATTAGTGAGTGAGGCCTGTTAGTGCTGATCCAGGTCACACAGTTCAGTTCTGCAAAAAAATTTAATACCAAATACCCCTGCTGCCACAAGTGCAGGAGTGCAGCTCTGCCTTAGCCTGTTAGAGCTGTCCCAAGGGTCAGTGTGAAGGACAAGGGAAGGTTTGCTCCTGGCAGAATCCTGCCTGCCCCTGCTGAGCTGGGGCTGGGAGCTCTGCCTATGCCTTTCTCTAGCACGCAGCAGCCGGGCGGACCCAGCCTGAGCCTCGCCGTTAGGTGGTGGTCTAGAACAACTAGAAGAAAATGCTGACTGAGATGCTTAGAGCAGCACTAGGAACTGGGCTGCAACTCTTCAGTGCAATGGAGACTATTTTTTCAGTAGGGATTAGGGAAAGCAAATATTTTAGCATTAACTCTTTTTTTCTTCTCCATCTTGAATTATTAGTGAGATGTGCCACATCCTCATATGCATAATCTCCTGACACATGCAGCATCAAAACCACCCACATCCTAAATTCTGTTAAAACTTTTATAGTCTTCTCTTCTTGTCCTGTTTTAACACATCTGCTGGAAGAATTGCACCCTGAAGACACTGGAAGAGGGAGCAATGCTTTCCCAGTGTAGAGATCTGCCAGATCTGGGATTATTATGGTGGTCAGGGACATTGGGAGCAATATTGTATCAAAATGCAATAAAGTATCAAAAGCCCATAAATCCTTTTGGATTGTGCTGGACCCAAAACTAAGAAAGCACATTTTACTTACAGAAGTTCCCAGTGAAGAAAGAAGTAGATTAAAAGCCTGTGACTGAAACAGAACAAAATCACAGATTTTATAGATTCTGTATACAGGTCAGGTGCCAGTGTAGAGAAAATCACTAATGTATCAAGATTTTGGCATCCCTTCTGACAGTAACTTGGTACTAACTTGATGCTCAGCCACTGTTCCTGTGAGCACTTCATGCTTGTGGCTACTTGCTCAGCAAACCCTTACCAACCTTCAGCCTCAGACACATGGAGGGGCAACAGTAACAATAGGTACAAATAATACAAAAGAAACTTCCCCTGAATCCAGTCTTAGATAATGTTCCTATTTTCTTATTGCTTCCCAGAGAGGTACAGACTAATCCCGCTGTGCCCAGTTTGCCTGCCAGGCCAGCAGACAGAGACTGCCTTCAGGTTCCTGAAAAGCCCACAGCACACTCTGTACTCAGTGTTGTGATTTAACCCCCTCAGGCACCTCAGCCCACACAGCCACTCACTGGCTCACCCCCATGGTGGGATGAGGGGGAGAACTGGAAAAGTAAAAGTGAGAAAACTCTTGGGTCAAGGTAAAGACAATTTAACAGGCTAAAACAGCTAAACAAAAGCTGCACACACAAGCAAAGGAAAGTAATTCACCAGGAATTCATTCACCACTTCCCCATGGGCCAGCAGCCATCTCCAGGACAGCAGGGCTCCATCACACCTAACAGTGACTTGGGAAGACGAACACCTTCACTCAGAATGTTCCCCCTTCTTCCTCCTTCCCCCAGCTTTATTCCCTGAGATTGACATTGCATGGCCTGGAATATCCCTTGGGTCAGGAGGGATCCCAGTCCCAGCTGTGTCCCCTCCCAGCTCCTGCTGCACCCCCAGCCTCCTCGCTGGCAAGACACTGAGAGAAGCAGAAAAGGCCTTGACACTGTGAGCCCCACTCAGCAATAACAGAAACATCCCTTGTTATCAACACTGTTCCCAGCACAATGCTGGAACAGCCCTGAGCTGGTTACTGTGAAGAAAATTATCTCTACCCCAGCCAAAACCAGCACATTGAGACTTTAAGAGTTTCCTGGTGTGCCTTTGAGTGATCCATTTGTTCCCCTCAGGAGTAACAGGAATAGTGTGTGTCAGATTACTCATGGTCAGCTTTAATTAAGCTTTAAGATAAAGCAGTAGTTGTTTAGAATTTTAGGCTTAAAAAATGGAACAAAATGCTGACAGGGGAAAGCAGCAGCATGTGTCCTTAGAAGTCTATTTGCAGCTCCTCTGGAGCTGTGTCTGTCTTGGCTGAGTTGGCGTCATGAGCCAGTCCCACAGAAATCATCCTTGTACAGATTTGACCTGAAATCTTCTTGAATTTGCACCTTTCCTGGCTTGACTTCCTAAGCCTGACTGCTGATGTCCCTCAGAGCAGCCATCATGGACAGGCCAGGCCTCCCTTCTCACCTCCCTGCCCCTTGCACTGAGACATCACTAGATAAAGCAGGTGACTTGATGTTTGCCCTCCTGCCTGTTGCTTTCTGCTGTCTTTCATTTTTTCTTAATGCAATCTTGCTTGATTTCAGCTTTATTGCAAGTAGCCTGTATATAGCTCTATATCTTAGCTGGCTGCACTGAATAAGGCAAGAAGGCAAAAGGACTAATAAGACAGCTAAAATCACTCCTCTATGAGAGTGTCAGGGAAGAGAGTTGTGAGTCACAGTCCACAACAAACCAGTTTTTAGAGAGATTTCACTCCGTACGGTCCAAGCCCACCATCACCACCACAGCAGGTGGCAGGCGCAGGTCAGGAGCAGCCACAGCAGATCTGACAGTGCCTGTTGGGCTAGCCTGACCTGCAGTGATGGGACACAGGTTGGGATGGAGATCTGCACTCATTTCCTCAGAGCTTATTCATGAGTAGGAGCTTTAATGTGCTTCTCTCCCAGGCAGCCTGTAGGCTCTGGGGCAGTGTTTGACACCGGCTCAGCTGCTGCCAGAGCAAGCAGCAGTCCAGTGGTCTGCACAGTGCAGCAGGTCCTGGTGCCCAGGGGCAGCACCAGAGGCACAAACTGAAACACAGGAGGCTCCCTCTGAACAGCAGGGAACACATTTCACTGAGGGTGACTAAGCACTGGCATAGGGTCTATTTCATTTCTTATTTTTGTGAAATCAGCAGCTATGCTGATTCCCAGCATGGCAGCAGCATAACATAGCAGAATTAAATTGGTCCACTAACAAAAGGTGTGAGCTGTACTAGAAAACTAGAAGGAAATTATACCAAGGTGTTGCCTACATTAACATCATGCATGAATTTTTCTTGCCATATATGACCAATTTCTTTGAAAATTAGTGTATACATCTGAAAACTATGTCTTACAGTGAGTAAAGATTAAGGTTAAAAATTAATTACTGTCAAAGCAGCATTCAAAGCTAGCTTATTTGGCATATATTTATTCAGAAATCAGAGCTCTTATGATGTTTTTATAGATTCTTTTTGTGGTTTTAAGTTTTTTACAAACCATCTCATAACAAACCTGGTTAAAAGTTAAATATGGTTTGAGGCCAGTGCAGAGTATAAATATACAGTTACTGATATCAATCCTAATTTTGTCTCGTTTCAGGAAGGTCTTTACAGCTTAAGGATTCCCTGTTTAAATACCCATTTTGCTAAAGTCTGGCTGAGGAAGGTGATCCTGGTCCAAGGTCAGTGGCAGTGGAATCATGCTGAGGCAAAGGGACAGGAGCAGCTCTTTGTCAGAGGACCAAGCCCATGTCCCTGGGGAAGGGTTTTTTCTGCATTTGAATTCACTAATTCTGAAGTCAGAGAAGCAAAGGCTGATTTGTGGAAGGACCAGAGAATCCTGGCCTTGGCCTGGGAGCTCTTGTTGGTCATGGAGGCAAACTGTGCTAGACTACAGCTCCCTCTTAACTCTGCAGCTCACCTTTCCAATCAAATCACCTCATGTTGGAATATCTCACCATACAGAGACCACAGAGCCATGGTTGCCTTTGGAGAGTGTGCTCACAGCTGCTTCCAGAGGTTCTGGAGGCATCTCCCTTGCAGCCAGTGTCTTCCTGTCCAAGCCATGGAGGTTGCCACATCCAGTTATGTTGTTTATAAACAAATAAAACAGGCAACTGCCACCCTTTCTCTGCTTTTTCATATTGTCTTTAAGATTTGTCTCTGCAGAACATACAGCTTGCATAAATAAAGAACTGAACTGAAGTAAATGAGAGGTATAAATGGCAGGCAGATCTGAGCTTCAGCTGTCGGTGTCACAAGATTTCCCTTTGTAGTGCTGGATTAGCTCCTCACCTTTGCTACATCTTCCAGTGAAATGAATTCAGGGCTATTGCTCACATGAGAACAATAACTGATGTTAAAACCTGGAAACTGCTGTCAAAACTTAGGAAGTGCTCTGGATTTCAAGCACTAAAGATCTTAGAGATTTCACTACGTGGGTACACTGTAATGAAGTCAGTTTTGATTTGCAAGAGTGAATTATACTGTAAAAGTAGAGTAGCAGTAAGATAGAAAAGACTTTAATTGAAGCCACCCTCTCAGGAACACCAAGCCCTTGGCTGGCCTTGGCAGCTGTCATTCCCCTGTGTCTCAGTGCACGATCACTGCATAAGCAATGGAGAAACCTCATCATTTTGAACTTGAGGATGAAAGCAATCCTTATTTACAGTTACACCCAGTGAGCATTGTGTGCAGGAAGTGTGTGATTATAAAAATACAGTTAGGACAAGTCTTACAAGCCTTCCCTACCTGACTGTAGCAAGACAAATACTGCCTTTGTTGGATTAGGTGAGCTGCAGAACTGCCCCTGCAGTGAAGCAGAGCAGACCATGGCTTTGTAAAGTTTGTGCAGAGCTGCTCCTTCTGGGGGCACAGTCAGGGTTTTGGGGGGTCTGAAGACCCTCTTTAGATTCTCGTAAAGCATGGAATCTCAGAGAAGAATTTTCCTCTCAGTCAGGGCAACTTTCTACTGGAACATGAGCAATATCTGTTTTTACACCAAATAGATTTGACAGGCAATATCTTACAGGATAAAAAAATGCGTTCTGTTCGCAACCATAATTGTTCGAGCCACAGGGGCTTGGTTTGCGCAAGTGGACCTACCTTATCCCCTGTCACAGTCCTGGGTACTCCCAAGAGAAGCCACAGCAGGCTGACAGATGTGACACACAGCCTGTGGAGGCCAGGCTGGCTGCCCCTGCACTTCTCCCTTGACCCTGTATTTCCATGGTGCCTGTCTGAACATCTGCCCCCCATCCTGTTCCCTCTGCCCCGTCCCCTGCCGGTGCTGCTGGTGGCTCAGGCATTGCTTCACCTGCATGGCCATGGAAGGAAGGGGCTGGGGACAGGAGCCTACAAGCACGAGGTAAGGGTGAAGAGGACGTGGCCTGAGCCTCTGCAATGCCTGCATCACAGATGGGTGTTCAGCTGCAGCCTGAGCTTAGGGGCAGGTGATCCATCCCACGAGCAGCAGCCACTGGTAAGCAGCATTCCTCCTCTCCGCTGAGCACAGGGCTCTGTCTTTGCACTGACAGCATCTCACACCAAATTTTGAAGCCTTGAGGCTACATTGCAGCAGACAGCTGGGAATTCAGAGCACAAAGTACTCACTTCTGGATGAAAACATTCCTGCAGCCAGCAAAAGGACAGATCTGCATAAGACAAAAGTCAATCCATCTTGGGAGGCAGGACAGTATTTAATCATCAAAACTAAGATATAATTTCAGAATTTTTCAGTCAATCTGACAGGCATTGAAAGAAAGGGCTGCAGTGAACTCCCCCATTTCTGGCCAGCGTTTTTGTAGTGCATCGGATTTTTCTAGTCCCTCCTGCAAAGGCAACATAGAGTTCTGCAATTCTTTTAAGTAGCATCAAGGACATTGTGTTCCAGTTCCACATCCCTGATGTATCAATTAACTTGAGTGACTTGGAACTCTTACCTTGAAGCTGTGCACATAATGTTGACATTAAAAAAGAAAATGCTGCCAACATTTGTTGAAGTGCCAAAAAGAAAGTGCTCTGTTCAGGCTCACACCAGCCACTCATTGTTCCCATCCTATCTCACAGGATAATCAGAAAGTGCCTGGGTGATTCTCCACCCTTTCCTCATTTTCTCTGCAGGGAAGCATGAGATCAGCAGCTTTCTCCTTTTGTTCATTTTTGTCCTTTGCATGACTATTTGTTTTGATTTATTAGAATTTATTTTCTTAAATAGAAAAAAAAAAGTCATGGGTATAATGGGTATAATGCAGGGATTCCTGCAGCCCTGGGAAGCTGTCTCTGGAGACCCCCTGTAGCCAAGTTGACTCCCCAGAATTGTTCAGAGAACTTGAATGTTGGGTTTCTGCTCCAAATTTTGCTGCAGAAATTTCCTCCTGGCTGTAGAGACAGCACAGGGAGATTAACCTGTCTGGGCTAAAGAAAGCCTTGCTGAACACCACTGTAGTGATTAGCAGATTTGTAATTGCTAATTTGGTATTCCAGTATTTAGTGATGTCCCTGGAAATAGGGACATCACTAAATGTTAGTGTTAATGATAGTGTTAGTGTTAGTGATGTAGAAATATTTACAAATAGCTTCCAGCTAGCCAGTAAACATAGACACAAATCTATTAGTTCCAGGAAATAAATTCCCTGCTCCTAACATGTAAATATAATAATCAAAAATAGCAACCAAAAGCAAGAAATCTGCAAGGTTTAGGAGATATTTTAGGAAAATAGGAAGCATACTTTGCATAGTTATGTCATTAATTGCTGCAACTAGTGGAACTGTTACCTCTTTTAAAAGAGTTTGGTCACCATGCCAAGCCAATTTATTTTAATCTAATGTAATCAGGAATCACATCTGTACGTTACAAAACCATGAGCACTAGCCATAAAAAACCAACCCTTGTTGGTGCAGAATTCTTTTTGGTAAAACTTCCAGTGCTTTTCTCATATAAACTCTGAGTCTCTGTTATCAATGCCTTCCTTTCCCAGCTATAGCAAATGCCTAAAACTAAATGGGATAAGAGCTGGCCACAAGCTATTTCACACTGTTCAAGGCGAGACAGGCCAACAAGAAAAATGCCTGCACTGAGGCTGGGTAGCCACTCTTCTGGCAGCACAATGTGTACTTTTAACTACTGGCAGAATAACAAAATGAAAGAACTTGAGGTCAAATCAATCCCCAGCCATAAATACCAGGCATTGACCTTAACAACATTTCTTTGGTACATCCAATAGCAAAATTACATAGCAGGTGATATTTCCATTATGATTCATTCTCACAGCCTCAGAGGTACCTATCATTGCTACCCTGTATTGCCTAGTTCCATGGATTCCCATTATTTTTATCTAACTTCCAGCCATTTTCTGGTGTTATTTTTCTTATTCTGTCAAAACTACAAAGGAATGTAGCCAGTATATGCAGAGTAATCTGAAGAGATTGTCAAAACTGACAAATTTCCAATTGTTGATCTTTTCATCTCTGCCAGATTCTGCTGTTGAGTTGCCTTTCATTCTCCCATCTAAGGCTGTTTCCTTCCCTCCCTGTGGGACAGTCACTCTCCTCATGAGGATTCCAGCAGAAAGGGAAGCAAGGCAAGCTTTCCATGCTCTGCTTGCACCCAGGGTTCCAGTGATGAGCAGGGAACTTGTGTTCTCCACGGCAGTGCCCAGGGCTCTGTGGGTGTAGTGGATTTTATTTGCATGCCATGAGGGATTACTCTAATCTTCAGGTACACGAAGCAGAGGTAATTCACCTTTTAATCCATATTTAACAAAAGCCTTTCAACACACCTCTGTAGTGCAGCTGACTGTCTCTAGCATTTGAGTACCAAATGCTATTGTGGATAAAGGATAGCAGTTCTGGAACTCTGGGAACACTGGAGTTTAGATCCCAGGCATTCTGCATGGAACTGATATCTGTGTATGTTACTGTCCTGAGCTAGGAATGGTTCACAGGGCTGCAGATCAGCCCAGCCTAAGCATAGACCCAGCTGTAAATTAGCACTGTTTATTAAAAACACAAAACAAAACAACAACAACAACAAAACAAAAACCCAAACAAACAAACAAAACAAAACAGAGAAGGAGAAGGAACAAACAAGAAAAAGCAAGGGAGCAGGAGTCTGAAAGTAAAATGAGCTTCAGGCCAAAGAGGTTGAGAAGAGCCACACAGGCATCCATCACCACCAGCCCAGCCTCAGCAGCAGGGAAAGGGGCAAAAATTGGGGTTAGCAGCCACATCCCCCTCGTGCTGAAGCCAGGGGCTGAGCATGGATTGCTGGCAGCACTGTGGGAATATCAGCTCACAGCAGGGTGGTGCTGGGGGTGTTCTGGAGCAACCCACAATTAACATGGCACAAGGGATGGTGCTTCCTGCTGCAGCTCTCCTGACTCCTGCTGCACCTCCTTGGCTAAAGATGCAGAGCCCTTTGCCTCTTATAGTGCAAGCAGGAATGGGTTTCTACACCTGGAAAACAGCTGATGGGAAAGGGCTCACTAGGACTCTCTAGCAAAGGAACTGCATTGTACAATAAATTGAAGGAGTTAAGAAAAATGGGTATGACTTAAACACTTCAGAGCTACACACATATAAATAACATAAATTAATAATAGCAACATAAAAATGTTTAAAATTGGGCTATACTTTGTTCCTGTATTCACAAGTTAGGAGCTTCTTGTAATTCTTAGTAATATCTGCAGTGCACTTCGGAGGGGAAAAAAAACTTTTCTGACCTACCTTTCCCCTTCAGCTGTCACAATCTTCAAGCCCCTGGAATTGTAAATGTTCTTAGAGCTGAAAATTGCTCCATCACTGCTTTTAATTTGCCTCATCTCTTACTGTGTTGTGCTTGAATCACAGTTGAATAATTGGTCTCAGTACAGAGCATGAAAAACAGAATCTTAGGGAAAGTGAATTAATGCATCCACTACTGCAGGTACAGTCCACTAATAAAATTATGGACTAGGTGCTCATGTCCTTGTAGCTACCCTTAATCAGCCACAAAAATGTTTATTGAGAACAAGGCATAATTCAGCTTTTTACTCAGCTGAGTCTGTATCTTTGAACAAATTGTTTCCAAAATGAATTCTTTTGACTGCTAATGTGAAAGATAACTGAAAAAGCATTCAGAAAACAATATATATTTTAATTGTCAGATTGGGAAGACAATATTTAGTATTTCAAGCTTAGTGGGGCATATATTGCTCTTATAGAAATCCACAGTTATTACATTAATTTGGTGAAGTTGAATCTACCCAGAAACTAGATATTTCTGTACAAGTGATAGAAATAATAATAAAAAAGTTTAAATGTAATATTAATATTAAATATATCTTAAAATTGTTAAATTTTACAAAGGAAAGTGTACGACACCAAAGACATAATAATTTCTGAGCTATTTTAACAACAAGTGTGCTTTGCTTGGATAAAGATTATATCTGTTATGCACCTGATAGTGACATACTGACCTGGCTGCAAGGTTTGTTTTCATTTGAGGGGAAGCTGAGAAAATCTCTTCAGTGGGTGACCACAGACCCTACTGAAAAACTCAGGGTCCCTTTTATTCTCCCTTAAACCCCTAACAACATAAAGACACTGTGCTAGGAAATGCCACATTCCCTAGGTCCCAGTGGATAAGTTCCAGCTGAGCAGGGAGCAGCCCTGGTACCACCAGAAAGAGAAGGAAGGATTAACTCAGGGACACAGGTTCAGGTTCAGGCTGCAGTGTGTGCAGAGAAATCAAAACTTCTTGGAGGCAAAAGAGAGTTTCTCCACCACTGAATCAAAACCACTCTGGCCACTGTCCCCAAAGCCACTTTCCTGTACTCCTCCAATGCAATGTGGCTTTTACTGGAACTTCAAATGTGAGTGCTAGCACTGATGTATCTGATGAGCAGACCTTTGAAACTGTGGCTGTAAATAATTTTGCTAAGATTTTAAAGTGAATTTCACTGGATGTGTGGTCTAAAATCTAAACAGTCTGGCCCTGACTAATGTAATGGAAGTGAACAACTATTCTTAGATAAAATTAATGCTGTGCAGGACATGAACACAAGGTCCAGGAGGCAGAAGAAAATTTGCTGCCCAAGAAAATGTTTAGTCTCCATAAAAGCCTGAGATGATGGCATACATACAAAAAGACCAGGATCGTGGCTTTTTGGCAATAGAAACTGGTTCACTAGGTTACCACTTTCTACAGACACCAACAGGCAGCCAAATCCCAGCTTTGAACGTAAACTAGCATGGTCCAGTTTCTTGATAGTGTGTTAGAAATCATGCCTTCCAAATTGGCCTTCTGGTTTAATAAGTTTCTGGGATAAAACAGCTTTTATCATCAAAGAATTCAAGATTTAAAAAAGGGAGAATTTGTTTAATGTGCTTGATTGCATAATTGAGGCTATGGATAAAATGGGATCAAATCACCTGAATAAATGCACTTCCATGTTCAATGGTATTCTCTAAGAGCAAAGATGGCATCATCTTAAGAGCAGTATTAGTTTTGAGATATGTGCATATTTGAGATAAGTATTTCATAAGGCTTGAAAGTTTTCATTCTGTTTATAATTGCATGGCTCAGTGTGATAAACCTTTCTCTCAAAGTATGCTTGTGCACAGACAAAGGAAACCAGCCACATCAAAAATCTGGACAGAGATAGTATAGCATAGATAAATATGAAGTTTGGCATCTGCTGGGAGTTCAGAGCTTGTTTAATTCTATAGTAGTTTGTGGCCCATTGTGGCTTTTGAAACTTTCAGTTTCAAAAAATGCCTGATTTAAAGCTCAAAGCATATTGAGGCAATAGCTGTTGCTTTAGCCCAGGAGACTGCCACCCAGAGTTGGAATCTATGGTGTGTTTTAGTATTTGTCAGCAATATGATCAAAATGAAGAATTTCAGAAGAAAAACCTTCTGAGTTTTGGGTGATTTAACATTTTTCTTGTGCTCTGGAGATAATCAGTATCATGTATATGTTAGAAAGTAAGGCTCTGGAGGGGTAACAAAGTGTGTCCACCAAGAAATCATCTATCCCATTCTTCATTTCCATAACCATTCCTCTTTATTTGTAAGAGCTGTCAGCAGCAAATGCACAGCTCAGCCTTGGTGGCCAGGATAATCGCTGCCCCTTGGGGTCACGGCTGGCCAGAGGGCAGGTCCTTCCTGCACAAGGCTTGTGCCACTCTCTGTGGGTTGGGAAGAGAGCTGGGGGGGAGAAGATTGCCCAGGAAGAGGAGATGGATGTGGGTAAACACTGAACAGACCTGGAGAATGAAAATTAGCAGGCTCCTTTGCAGTTCCCTTGGCGCCGGCGCTTCCTGCTGGAGCGCAGCCCTTGGCAGCGGCGAGCGCGGCTCCGTTTGTCCATGCTGGGAGGAATCCCTGACTGCCTGCAGGAGCAGCAGCTGCCATCAGCCAAACCCACTGTCAGGCTTTTTTATAGCTCATATTTCCAGCTGCTAGTCCTTGTTTCTCTCCTGGTGAATGGCTCGCAGATCTGCCCTCCCAAGCTGCTCACCAACCACTGACTTTTCTCTTGCTGTTGCTTCAGATTTGGCCACTGCCCCTGGTTCTCTTGGCCTTCTGCTTTACCTTATTGTTTCTCTTCATACAGACAACATTGATATAGTGAAGTTGTCTGGTTTGGAGACTCCAGAAGATTCAAAGGCATTGCAGGACAGTAACAGGGGCTTGCCCTGAGGGCATTTGTCTGCTTGCAGCACAGGCCAGAGCTCATCAAAGGACATCTTTTAGTCTTTGGTAGCAAAAAAGTGCACAGTTTGTCTCAAGTCAGGTCCTGACAGACATGGATCATCATAATCATTAAACCAGTCACCACAACTGCAAGTAATTTGGACCTCTGTAAGCAGACAACTGAGGCTTGGTGATACAATCTCACTCCTGAAAAGTAATGGAAGTGTGCTTCAGTGCTCTGCATTGAAAAGTCAGCTTTAAACAGAGCCAACAATGACAGACCAGCTCCCTTTCACTGGGAATCTACATTTCCATTTCCCACCTCAGATTTAGTGGTACTGAAGTAATCCTGCCCCTTTGCATCAGACAGGTGTAGGAAACAAGAATTGTTTTATGTAAGTAAAGGCACCAAACAGATGGGTTAGATGATCCACTGAATCCAGCTATGTAATTATCTCCTTGCTGATGGTCTCAAAAAAACCTTCCCTCAGAATAAGTCAAGTGATGACAAACATTATTTCTCAGGGATTTACTACTTTCTTTCATTCCCTGTAAATCAGGGTGACAGGATAATTATATGGAACACTCTATAGAGAAGTTGTAGATTCAGCAGAGATCCACAGAAAGAGGCAAGCAACAAGGCAAAGCAGCAAGGAAAATTACATGCACAAAATCTCTGCTGAATATTGACATACCAGGAAAACCAAATAACCTAATTGGAATTAGGACCAACTTGCTAAAAATTGAAATTTACAACTTGCTGAAATTACAGCAAGAACAGGAGAAATCTTGCTGACACTTGACACCTGACACTGTTACCTGTGATGATCCCAGGATAGACCTGAAAGAACTCTCAGCAGCAAGAACAATTTGGTTAAAGGTGTTGAATGTCTTCATACACTGCCTTTTCTAACAGGATTTTACATTTCACCTGGAAGTTTCAGGGAGACATCTCATAATCCATCTTTCTTTAGTACATTTAGTTTTGCCAGATCAGCTGAACAAACAACTTTCAGTGGTGAGATTATTTGTATAAAAACGCCATTAAAATTGCACTCACTAAAGTATGGAAATCTGTCAAGGCTTTGGGTCTTTTTAGATACTGACTGTTTCAACACAAAAAAAAATATGTGCTATCTGGCCTCCCTTTCAGTTGCTATGGAGTTTTGTGGATACTGGGAAAATTTACCTTTCACTTATGCTTGTTCTAATAGACATTATAATGAAAATATTTGATTGAATGAGATGCAGCAGATAACCCAGCTGGTGACTTTCCATCTTGTCAGGAACATTAAGCCTGTTCCCTGAAATAAATTGCTAGTTCAGTTCCATGTGTCTGCTGGGGTTAAACAGCCTGTTACTGTAGCATGGAAAAAGACAGATTCAGCAGCAACCACAAAACCTGGCCCAAAATAATTTGGCAGAGATTAGGCCTTGGCTTGGCGCAGTGCCTGGGACTGAATTACATCCATGCCACTGCACTCAGTGGCCTTTCTCACACGGTCATTTCTAGATGCTCCTGCAGTGACTTAGCATCTACCTCCATTTAGGTACTGGTTTCCTCAAATATCTTCAAAGCACCCATACCATAACTATCAGAAGATTTCTAGTGATTACGTGCTTGGCACCCAGAAGTCATCTCTCTAAGCTAGTTTGGCTTTTATTCCTCTCTTTGATTGTCATTTTGGATACATTTGGCTGTTCTCTGTCCTTCCCACTACATTTCCTGGTGTAAATTTCTATCAGCTCGCTGTGAACGTGGCTTTTTGGGCAGCTCTCAGGCTTGAGAAAGATTCAGTGAAAGTACAGCAAAGGGAATTCTAGTCAGAAAAGCACAGAGATGAGGGGAAAGAGTACCCAGAATAGAAGTCTGACTTTCTGCCAGGAGATTGACTTTGCACTGGCTGGCAGTGGAGCTGCACTGTCTGATAGCAGCTGTCACTCTGTGGGAAGAAAAGGATTGGCCATCATCAAGGATGTGCAGCAGGCCTTCCTGGGTCACCATTCCCTGTGTAGGGAATATCACAAGGGACATCAGGACACTTCAAAGGCAGGAGCTGTGTCACCAGTCACAGCCAGCACTAAATTGGCTTGTTTTCAGTACTGGTAAAACATCGCAAGTACCTTTTTTTTTAGTTTCATCTAGAAGGCTTTTATTCAGAAAATGGCGAATGGGATCATTGTGACCTCAGGTCAGCTCCATCTGCTGATAGAGACTTTATTTTTGACCATAAATCGCAATGGCTTTAAATAATTGAGACTGAAAACCTCCAGGATGATTCCTGCAATGACACTCATAATGCTCCCTGTAGCAGCCTGCTCTGGGACAATGTGCAGAAGGAAGCTGAAAACCTGAGCTCAGCCTGCAGGTAGGGCAAGGCTGTGCATGGAAACTCAGCTGCTCTCTGCAATGCAGGGCAAGCTCCTGAGCTGGCCCTGGCTTGGCTGGCCAGGACCCCACTCTTTCTCAGAAGGCAGATTTGTCCTGGCACAGCAGCTGCTCTGTGCTGAGGGGTGAGACACAGAGCAGTGTCAAGGTCCTGAGGGCAGAGAAAAGCAGAGAGAGGAGGCAAGGCAGCACAGAGGTGCAGAGCTTACAGGAGCCAGACCAAAGGTCTCTAAATTTGCCTTCTGCTTTTGTTAGAATCCACACCTTACATTTTTGAGGGATAGATCTGACCACGCACTTCTACTTCCTTGGGCTGAACTCAAGTTAGTAAAAAAATTATGACTAGCTGAAAACGAATAAAACACACATTGTGCTGTACTTTTGGCTCTGAGCCAGTGGGGTGTACATTCAGCAGTTTTTTTAAAGACTGGAAATATGCTTCTTAGCAAGAAAATCCCTCAAAGTGAAAATTCCCACACAACGGTCAGACTGCAGCAATGATGGATTGGATGAAAAAAACCTGATGTTGCAAATCTTGCTGTGGACTGGAGGCAGCTGAGAACACCCAGCTGCAGGAACACAGGACTCTGTCTAGTCTGGATTATTTTGCTTATTTGTGCTATGGACAAGGATCCCTACAGCCTACCAGTGTCTACCCTGTGTCCATCTGCACACCATATAACATGACTACTGTCACAAATCTCTAATGGTGGCTTTCTGCACCAGTTTATGGGCAGGTTTCTTGAAAGACAGCTGGTTGTCTTTTGAACAACAGCCAGCACTCACTGAAAGCACTGTACAAAGTTTTTTAGTGCTTAGGAATCACCTGTCCTGTTCCCAGCGGTCATTGCCACTGCCACCAATGGGTGGTGTAACTCAGTTTGAACAGGAAAAGACTGAAGGGCCAAGGATGTTAAATTCACATCCCACCCTTGGAAGTTATTTGTGCCTAGTGAAGCTGGAAATTGTAGTTGTGAAGTGCATTGACAAAGAGGTCTTCAAAGATACTCCTCCCCATATCAAACATTTCAGTGGAGGAGCCCTCACCCTGCAAAAGCCACTCATGCCCCAGGCAGCTTTTTCAGTGAGGAACTCCCACTGAAATTGCCAAAGAGGAAAAAACAGTCTTGGTTAAGGCAAGGGATATCTTTCATTGGAAGTAATCCTAGAGACATTGAAATCACTTGCAAATTCTGATTTATTTCAACAGAATGGGACCTTGGCCACTTTTGGTGTCGTGGAGATGAACTCCATAGGATGGCAAGTCAAGTAACTTTTCACATGTTTTAGTGCAGGAATTCCAAGCAAGGAATCCCTCCTAACATGCATGTAATGACACACAGTCACTGTTCTGCTGTTCCCAGCGTTTTCACAGCCACAAGTTAGGCAGAAATCAGCTCCTCTCTGGTCTCACACACTATCTTTGATGCCCAGGTTGTATTGCATGAACAAAGAACTCACGAGCAATTATAAATTAATTAACACAGACACAATTCAACACTAAGCAAATGGGGTATATGTCAGTCTGAAAATACATTAATGTTAAATTTCAAAACTCCCAGGTGACTCTCCACAGTAAAACATCTGGAAAGTTCCATTTTTGCTCTCACCAGTGACAGCTCACAGAGCTGGAGCCCAGTCCTTGGTCTGGTCACTTTTTCTAAGCAGATGTCCTCACCTACACTATGTGTTTCTGAAGCCAGCGGGCCTCTGTACAAGAATCAGCAACTCTCTTATCCTCAACAGCAGAAGTGAGCCAAAGCAAGAAAGAATGAAAGAAAGAAGGAAAGAAAACACCTCATATCTGATAAATCTAATAGGCAAATCAAAGGAAAGGCCCTGCAGAAATGTATTTATAACACATGGGAAGTCAAACAAATCAGTGGGAATGATTTGTTTGAGGGGGAATGACTTGAGCAAGTTAAGTGTCCAAATAATCCATCAGGCTTTGAGTTGGCAAGAATGCTACAAGACCAGATGTAGGCTGTGAATCAGCAGCTTTGGAATGCCAGCACAGAAAGAACGGCAAGAGTGATCCAAGGAGGGACAGAGGCATGCAGAAACTGCTCCAAGACCATTTTAGCAAAGCACATGTTTCTAACATATATTTATGTCCCTATGATGGTAAAATAATTGCTGAAATGCTTACTAGCTTAGTTCCTCAAAGCATTAATTGGGGTCAAAAAGACTTCCTGATGTCTTGAAGAGATGAAATCTGCTGATGACCAGGCACTAAGACAAAAATTAAAATTTAAAATATAAAATTAAAAAAACATGCTTTAGAAAGGCCTCTTTGCTAGAGAGTGGAAGTAAAATGCTGAATTACTGCTGCTTAGTTTCCAAAGTCTGCATTCCCTAGGCTGATTTCTGTCTTGTCTGTCAGCAGAGCAGGCTGCAGAGCAAGTGGAGGAGAGCTGTCCCCTGCTGCTGGCAATGTGGTGCCAAGGGCAGGATTCCTCTCAGGGTGGGGATGGGAGGCATGCCGAGGGCATTTGCTCCCAGCTGCCTTTCCTGTTTGCTGAACAGCCTCAGGATAGATGTGGGTCCGCCAGGAGGGCTTGGTGGGTCTCCCTGCCCTCACCCTGCACACTGCTGCCTGTTCTTGGCCATGGGTGATGCAGGATTATTGCACTGCCCAGACTTCTTTGCTAAAGACCCTTTGGACTCTGTGAAAAGACACTCCAGATCAGTGAGAGTCCTTAGACCATTTTCTTTTTGGCAGTATCGCTCCTTTCTTAGTCCCTATGAGACGTGAGCAATACCAAACCACTTTTTGTCCTCTTTATTTCATATGAACTTATGGTCTCTGTGCCCTTCTAGAGAAAAATCAGACTATGCTCACTAGAGAAAGGAAATGAAGTGTCTGTTTCTAGAAACAGGGAAAGCACATGATACTGCCTGAAGAATTGTCTTTATTTTCCTGAATTAAGCCATACTTCATGATATTTTGCAGGGGTTAGAATATATCTATTAACTTCAAGAGTCTCTTACTGGCTTTATGGCTAATTTTTCTTTTCTTTCCTTTTTTATCTTGAATGGGAAAATAAGTAATTAATTCCTAAAATTTTAACAGTAAATTTTTCTCCAACTTTCAACCCAGGAAAGAACTTTAAACTAATTTCTCTATCAGCTGACTGACTGAGAGTAAACCCTGGTCTGCTCAACATACAAAGAGACTATTGTCAATAGTCAGAAAACACCTCAGCACTTCAAACAGAAATCACATGAAGGACCTTTCTGATGCCCAGATGGGTCAGTTGGCAGGAGGAGGACAGATAGCAATGAGAACCCTACTTTGCATGTGTTTATAATTACCACACAGGCCGCTGAGGATATTTTTATTTCTTTTTTCTCGTGACTCTGCTGTCAGCAAAGTCAAACATCCTCATGCCTTCCATAATGCACCCAAAGATACATCTTCCTTGAGATCCATCTCAGCATTACAAGGCAGGAATATTCCTGTCACCAAGGAAGAAGGAACTGTTTTCTTCTTTCAATTAGAAATTAATTCTAGCTTTGACTAGTTCCTCAAATTACTTTGATCTAGTCCAGAACAGCAGGATAGCAACACTTCTTTTTCTATGCTAGTGAATTCTCTGAATGTGAATTCTTCTGAATTGAGATGAAGACAAGACAAGGAAAAATAAAATTAACAAGAGAATATAAAGAGAATTTCTAGTGTTCTGTCCTGCTTCTCAGGCAAAAAAATCCCATGCAAGATGGTCATGCACTGGACCATGGGCTGTGGTCAGGAGAACATTGTTTTCAGAGAACAATTGAAAATCTCTGTTCCTTCGGCTGGAGCTGTGCAGTGCTCTGGGCATTGGGATCAGTGACATTCCTTTCAGTCCCCCTGTGCCTAAACTGAGACCTGGGGAATTTAGTAACTGTGTCTTGGGCCCTCTGCCCTCACTGCATTCAGAGCTGCAGCTGCCTGAGTGAAGGGAGAAGCAGCAGAAGCATTTCCACCCACACCTAATGTATCCCAAGCCTAACTTGAAAAGAGCACAGGTAGAATGAGAAATTGATGTCACTCTCTGTTCAGGCTTCACTTGCTGCTACCCTGCTGCCATGTGTGACAAAAGTGGCAGTCTGGGTTCTGGGGACACTTCTGTGCTGGGAACTGGCCCACAGCTCCTGCAGAACACCAAGCAAATACCTGGCAGTAAGGTGCTGCTGCCAATGGGAGAATTGACCCAAACTCTTTGTTAGAAGCATAAATTGTGCCTCCCATTGCAAAACACCTGGGCATTTAGAAATTTAGAAGTGTTTTTTTGGTACTCCTTGACCATGAAAGGAAGCTCCTCAAACAAGTGCAATTTTTTTGTTTCAGTTACTGTATGGTGAAACTAATCCTGGCCTTATAAAAGGAAAAACTGGCTCCCATTCAACAACTCTCTTTTGATAAAAAACTTGAAATAATGTAAATAAAACTAAATAAATCAGAATTTAAAAACTACCATGAATATTTCACATGAAGTGAACCTGCTATGTCTGCTAAATACTTACAGGCAATATGTGATCTGCTTTTGATTCATCCCTTGTTTAAGTAATACAGATATTTTGCTCTCCAAATTAATAGGCAGAAAAAACAAAGTAAAACACAATTAAAAAAAAAAAACCAAACCCAAATTAAAAAACCAACCAGCTCTATGCCTTGTGTTTGCAGGTCAAATAAAGCAGAACCCTTTGCAGCCCTTTCTGAAAAGCTTATGGGTTTGGATATTATCTCACCTAGCAGAAAATCACTGAGAAATGTTAAATTTAAAAAAGACATCATCAGCAAAAGTGTGACACCTCAATAAATGGATTAAAATAAGTTGATCTGCATCTTGAACTAGAGATCAGCAGTGTGGCACTGTGTTTGATCCTTTGCCAGTTATGCCACTGGGAATTTCTCTTTGCACTTGTAACCCAGGCAGAGAAATGGCATGCAAGGGAGAAAAGTGCTGGAAAGGCTCATTTATGCCTCTGCAAATAGCAGTTCTTTCCTTGTAAAGGCACTGGGTATGCTTTTTTTCATGGAGATTGGGTAAATACCCAAGCAGTCTCAACACTGATGGGCCTTCTATTGCTTTACAAACTTTATACAGAGATACAAGGGAAGAGGAAAATGCATCTGCAAAGTATCTCAGTTGGCCTACAGGCAGACTTATTCTATTAATTAACATTTTGATATTGAAAAGTTCTTTGTCTGCATCCCAAGGCAGGCACTGGCTAAAGTAAAAAAACAGCTCTTGGGTTTGCTAGTGAAAACCAGAGTGGATGCAGGGCACGCAGAATGATTCTGAGTTTGGCTGAGTCTACACATTCTTTCTGTTCCATTCCCAGCCTCAATTGCAATATCAGAGATGACAATCATAATTTCACCTTGAGAAGCTAAAATACACGCCCTAAGAAAAGAAAACAAAACAGTCTGTACATTCCAAATTGAATGAAATTATTTCCTTCACTGACTCATGGCAGTTTGTGCAGAACTGCCCATGGTAGATTGTCAGACACCTGGCAATCAGCATATTGCCAAAACAATAAATACAGTCATCTGTACAGACCTGATGTTTGTGACTTGAAACTATATAGCTTGATAGAGCAAATGTTTCAAGTTTTGTTAGTGATACATTTGTTCTTCTGACAGAATAATTAAGCATTCTGTTAAAAAGAGTATTTTATTGTGGCACCCTCAGAAATAACAAAGTATCTCTGACACACATCCAATGCATTCATTTGCACAGTTGGAAGGCAAATCATCTCTCCTCTGATTGATTATGTCTGTGACACAGAGCTCCATTAACATTATTTGAAAATGTAAGTTAGTGTAATGCAGTCAAGGAGTTTGAATTTTGGCAATGTCATCATATGCACATAATGCTAAGAGATGGCATTTATTAGTCAATCATCAGTTTGACTCATTAAAAACACCATATGCCAAAGCAGAAAAAAAATTGAAAGGAAATCCATCCAATCAAAATAATCCTTTTATCTTTTGATTTTAATAAACAAAACTTCCACAGCCTTATTCATCAACTTTCTTTGATTCTTTTGGAATTCAAAAGCATTGCTGCAGGGTTAAAACTGGACCAAAAAAATAATGGAGGTGGTTTGAATGAGGGCCATTGCATTTAGATAAATCAGACTGTGAGCGCTTGCTTAGGGAATCTGGAATTAGAATACTAACAATTTTCTGTCTTCAAATCCTTGAAGACAGAAAATTGTTGTATCTTGAATGGAATTCATTATTTTCACTTCTAACTCAGCAGAGAAATCATCCTCTTACTGGGAAAAATGAACTTTAAAAGACTGCAGAAATTTTAAAAATATTGATATTGCCCTTCTATTTAAATTTAATTTTGATTGCATATGCTAAGAATTTTATTATTTGGTTCTAAATTATCGAAATACTTTCAATTATAGTAGGGACTATTTTATAAGCTCAGTTTTATGAAAATGAACTGTGTATTTAAAGACAAAGAAAAGAGCAAAAATAGCATCTAACATAATATGTGGTAGCTTATTTCTCATGCAATTATCTTTATTATCCCTTCCAAAAAAGCTGATCGCTTTCTTAATCACATAAAACAGTACATAAACTAAAAGTGCATGCTGTGCTCTGCCAATGGAATGTCTGATTTTGATCATTGCAAAGTGTCAGTTAAATACTTATAATACACTGGCAGATCAATTTTTTTAATGCTGTGTGGGTAGATAACTTCACCACACTATTCTGCCCTTAGGGCTTGTTTCCACTCAATCTGACATGCATTCACTGAATTGATGTTTCTGTTCCCACCTGGTGGGGAAAGCAGAGTAGCCCATTACTGGCAGGCTGGTTAGCCAGTCTCTAAGGGATTCCATTTTGAATCTGATTGCTCCTTACTTTTCTTTCAAATATACCACAGGCACCTGGCAAATTTTTCTCTTTGGCGTAAAAGTAGAAAGTTTTAAAGAAGATTTTAAAAATCTATTTTCAGTTGTGTGGGGTTTTTTTGTTTTGGTTTGTTTTGGTTGTTGGTAGGGTTTTTTTAGAGAAAATGCAATAATAGGGTGGACAAAGCAATTGAGAACTCAGGAATGGGGAAGAGGGGATCTACATGAATGCCAAGAGTGCAGTAATCCCAGAATCATGGAATAGCTGAGGCTGGAAGCGAGCTCTGCAGAGGATCTAGTCCTGCCCCCTGCTAATGCCCAATGCCTTTCACTATGCACACTAATATCATTTGGTGGCTTCTCTCTGCTCATAACTCATGCCAGAGTCTAATCAGCCCTTTCAAAGGGCTAATGGCAGAGCTCTCACAGACAGCACTCCAGCACAAATTTTGAATCAATAATGTTTTAATGGATTCTATTTGATCTTTGCAAGATACAGAGAAGCAATCCAATTCTACATCATTTGAATGCTTTCCTTCAAGTGAGTGCCAAATACAGCCTCTGCTTTGGAAAAAACTGCTCTGAGGAGTGTGCTAGATGTGTGCAGCACATCTGAGACTCTCATGTGATTAGAAATGTTGCTCTGAGCCTGATGTGTTGCTGTTATCAATATATTGCACATTGCTGCATATCTTACTGCAGTTTTCTGGAAGTCTACTTAAGGTGGGTCAAAATTTACACTTCAGGGTTCTGTGGGTAAACTTAAGCACCTGACTAAAATTACCCCACTTAGGGGTCCAGCTCAGTCTTCATCCTGTCTAAGCTTTAGGCATCCAGGACTTGGATATCCAAAGCTAAGCTGGATTACTTGGGCTCCTCTACAGTAAATAGAAGGTACATGGGCCTCTCCGAAAGATATTTTTCCTGCCCTACCTTGCAGTGACATAAATCACCTTCTGGGCTATTTAAATTTGTTCCTAGACTACAAGAGGAGACTAGGAACACTAGACCATGTGCTAGCTTATAGATGCTTAAACAGGTCAGGTTTTAACTGTTCTGTTAAACACTCTAGAAATCCTCCTGCCCAAGGCAAGGTGAAAAAAAAGAACACAACACCTCTGTGGCAGACACAACTTCAGCTTTCCTCAGTCAGAATGCTGAAGAGACTTTCCTGGACACCAACCAGAATACAGAACATGAATACCAAGGTTCCTATATACTGTGGTATATGATGTTTCCTTAGATAATCTGTTTTCCCTTGCTATTTCTTCAAGAAAAATTTATTGGCAGAAGAACAGTGTTTTCACAGATAAAAGATTAATATTTTGGCTGTTTTTTCTTTGCAGGAGCAAAGTAATCTCAAAAAATTAATAATCAATTAACCAGTTGACAGCAACTTTAAAGTCTTGTTTATATGATTTTGCCTCTTTTAATGTTGAACCTTGAGGAAAGATCAAAGCAATAAATATTGGTAATCTCACAGGAAGCCTGTCTGAAGCAAACCAAACCTTTGCTCCTTTTTCTGTGTTCTCATTAAGTTACATAAATATCCTTGCTAGCAATGCAGTAAATTCCGTTTGCCATGTATAAAAAGGAACATAATTCAGCTTATTACCTAATTAACCTGTCTAGCAGGAATAAAAAACAAAGCAAAATTACTTTTGTTGCTTGTGTGTGCGGATAAAATCCTTACAGAGCAAAGAAATGGATTTGTTAAGTGAAAATCTGCCAGGTTCATATAATTTTTTTCTCAGAGCAGAAATACTCTTTAAAGTAAAAATATTCTACACGTCAGAACACACTGGATTAACTTTCATTAATACATATGAGATTTTATGAAAGGGTTTCCTCTACAATCTTGTAGTTCTCATAAAACCTTCAGTGATCTTAATGAAGACTTATATCACTTTATATTACTTAATTCTAAGGTGATGTGATCAACATGCCAGTACTTGTCTTTTTTAAAGACAAGTCATGCAGTTGAGCTGGGAAGTAAAAGAAAGGAAATGCCTGTCTCTCTGGGAAAGAGCTGTGCCACTACCTACACCTGGATACAAAGAAGAGAAAGGAAGAATATACTTGCACTCAAAGCCAAAACCAGCTCTTGCGACATTCAACACCCACAAAATGCTCAATAGGGATTTCTGGAGAAATCTTTAATTTGGCCGAGAAAAAGAGCCCTAAGCAGGTCAGAGGCACAAGCAACAGCCTTCCAAGCTTACAAGCACTGCTTGTTCTTCTCTGGGTTCAGGTCTAGAGAACACAGTCTAGAACATGGTAATAGAGAATTGAAAAAGACTACTTGGGTCACTGAACGATGTCCCAGGCAATCCAAGAAAAACTGCAACAGATATTTAATCTGAAAAGATCCATACAATCCAGGAACAGCCCCATACCTCAGCTTGCAGGCTATTTCTGGTTCCCTGTGGGCCTGAGACACAAAGAAAAAAGAGTAAAGCGGTACATCTGGGGTACCATGAGAAGAAAGCAGGAGTGGTCATTTCCAAACACCCTTACAGCAGTAAAAATCGGAAGTAAATTGACCAAAAGCTCCAAAGATGCTTCCAACAGCTCCTAACCCCAGAAACAACAGCAGCACCTCTTGCTGAGCACCCAGCCCAGGACCCACATGACTGCCAGAGCTAAGAACAGAAGTGCTGTAATGGGAGGCTAAAAGCATTGCAAACACACAGAATCTCCTCCCTAACCAACATTTGGTTACCAGCCCTACCAATAAATTGTTACAAAAGAGCAGTGATCTCAAGCTTTAATTCTAACTCCACAGTCATTCTTATCTTGTTTTGGGATCCCCCTCCATAAACTTATCAACCTCCATCTTAAAACACTTTGAGTTTCTTATAACAATGTACCATTGTTGTCTACCTTTTCCCAGGGAAAGCTAGCCTTGGGGAATACAGCAGGAATGTGATGCATTTTTTTTTATTTAAACAGCATGAACTTCTGTGTTCTGTGTTAACCCTTACATCATTCTGCTAAATATTATACACCTAAAATAATAGTGACCACTGCAGTTTTCTGCAGACCAGGCTGTACCTTCGTGCAATGGAAGTAGGGCTGATGTATCTGTAATCATTGTGACCTGTAATCCTTACACAGGAAGGACAGCTGCTCCAGGTAATCAATTCATGCATAAAACACTGCTACAATTGAAGTTATAAGTCCTATATTAAATGCAGAACACATACAAGCATAATTTTTTTCAAGACATACTAGGTACCCATGTAAGCCACTGTGACCCATGAGATGATAATGTTCAAGAGGGAAGATTTTCAGAAACAGTGACAGGATTACAGAGGTATTCCTTCCTCTTCCATTTTCAATGAATTTGGGGAATTATATCTGCTCTGGATACTTGATCCTCAATTTCATTAACAGTGAGAAATTTATATATATGATTTTAATATCACATATAAAATAATGATAGTACATTTACAAAGTAAATAAATACAAATTATTTTCTTTTCAATAATGACAAATACCCATAACAATAGAAATGGAAATTTTCTGCACTAAAATTACTTCAGTATATTGTTAATGTGGTTGATAACAGGAGGAGTTTAACTGTTGAAAATGGAAAATACCAATATTATTGACTCGTAAGTAGAAAGGGAGATTATGTTGATGAGTCTTAGAATTAACAGGTAAACAAAGATGTAATTCTATAACAGAAACCTAGAAGGGCAACCAAGGAAAACACTTGAAAAAGGACTCTGATATCCATAAAGGTAGTTTTTCCAAGGCTGCTAACTCTGACAAGCATCAGGTACAATGTAAACTGGGCCACAGCATACAAGGACAATTGATGGTTCACACTATAATTTTGACATTACTAAATTAGTTTCAAATACATTTTCACTTTAGAAAATATTCTGGAAAATTTTCAAGTCTTTGTATAAAATTATTTTCCAAGTTATTCTAAAAGTACCTCACTGATTATGAGGTCCATGGGCAGTAACCATTCTGTAGAGCTGTGGCTGGGTAGATGTCTGGTGGATGAGGGAAGGGGAGCTAAAGGACACACGAGGCTTCAAACCTACAGTGTCCTTTTCAACCTTCGACAGGCTGATCTACCAAATTGCAATGACCATGAACCACATCCTAAAGCTTCAGCTGTCTCATTCTAAGCTCCCAGCCCTCATCTTACATCCTAACCCTCACACACTCTACAAGGTAAACCTTTAATCTCACATCCTTGAACTGGATTCAGATGAATGCAATGATCTATCACCCTTGTATGCCCACTGTTAAGTGCTTGGACAGAGCAAAGGGCACAAAGAAAAAGAAAATTTTAGTTTTAGTCACACTATGCTATGTAAATTCCAGCTATTGCAAGGGGCACTGCTTTCCATTTTAGCAGACATAAACCTTACTGAAAAGTTCATTACGAATTCTTCATTTTTAGCTGGTGACAATTCTAAGGCTTTTGGGGGCTCCAAGAATAAAGAGTGCACCAACTGAGGAATCCATTTCCTTATTTTTCTATCCAAGTACAAGCCCTCTCTTCAGCACTGTAACCAAGGAAGGAAGCATTCTTTGCCAGGAATGATGATACTATTGTTTCTGAAAGAGATGCATATGGGCAAATCAGAATACAATTATTCAAGAGGCGTGGGAATCACAAAGGCAATTTCAGTTTCACTATTCCATTTTTTTTCTGTATTTCTGGCAATGCCTTAAAATTTTCTACAAACAATTAGGAAAACAACAAGGTCGTTGATGTCTATGGAAAAAGAAGAACTCAGAGTACCACAGTCAAAAAGATTAATGGCTTTTAAGATGAATCTATGTTTTCTTAATATCAGAAATAAAGGGGTTTTATAAATTGTTCTCACTGTTCTTTTGTCTTTACCCATATTATTCATCATTTTGGTAGGCAGCATGACAGAAGTCATTCTTCCAGGTTATTTTATAGCTAGGGTGATGCGGTAGAAAGCATTGCTGCAACTCCAGGAGACAAATTGTCCCCTACGCTCAACATTGAAGAAAAGAGAACAGGAAATCAAGAGCAGAGGCAAGGACAGATTAAAAAAGAGCAGCAAACTCATACAGATAATGAAACACAAAACCAATGATCTTTAATGTCATGAAGGTACTTGAGAAAGAGACAAATATGTGGGGGCAAGAAAGGCTTTATTAGTAGCTATACTTTTTTTAAATTGTTTGAGATGCCTGATGGATGTTGGGAAAGCAACAAATGTATCACAGAAAACCATTGCAGGGCTGGGTAGACCAGGGTAGAGCTGTATTAAAGCTGAAAAGTGACCACCTTCATGAATGCAATAGGGATGAGAGAGAAGTTTACTTAGGATGACAAAAGCTCTGTAGATGTTGCCAAAAAAAGTGATTAGTACCTGGCTCATCCCTTACCTGATTTTCTTTTCTTTACTCAGCCACTCCTTAGTGTGCTAAATCAGCACTTTAGCACCAAAGCTCCAGGTTTCCCACATACTAAATCCATGTTGTAAGAGCTGGCAAACATCCAGAGAAGAAAGAAAAAAAAAAGGGAGATTTTTACTAAATAGCTTGGAAATATGGTGCAACCTCTCTACTGCTTCCTGTGGCAGCATGGTAAACAAGCTTGATAAAAATGTGGGTGAGATGGAGAAAATAGCATGAATTGCACCCTGACACACACATGTGCATGCAAGCAACACTCCCCCACACTCCTCACTCCCTCCACCTAGGGCAGCACACATCCATTTATGGGAGCCGTGGAAGTCAGGACGGTGAGTCTGTGTGAGGTCAGCAGGAACTTCACAGGAAAGGTTCATTTTTGAGGTGCAGTTGTCCCACCCTCCCAAACCTCATAAATGGTGTGTTTACCATTGCCAGAGAAGTTTCTTCAGTGTGCAACTGGAAAAAGCACTTTCAGCCTGGCAGTTTTAAAATGAATTCTGAAAGTCAGCTCTATCACATGTACTGTCACCATTGATAAATGTCAAAATTGAGAAATTTCTGTTGATAAAAGAACCAGAAAAAAGGTTAGATTCTTCTCTTCCAACATTATTTCTGCAAAGCTTTAAAGCAGAGATTCACAAAATATAATTTTGCTAAGAGATTTTAAACATGAATTTAAACATATTTCAAACTTGCTGAGTAAAAAGCTGTGTATGGTCATCTTTTTATACAGAATTAGCCCTACAAAATAAATTTGGATTTTACAGTCCCTTTGTGTGTGTGCATATGTGTGTGTGTGTGTGTGTAATGACTGTGAAAAACACACTTTGCTTCAACAGTCACAGCCTCTGATGTCAGATGTTTTTTGATGCATGAATTGGACAAAAAGATCTAGCCAGGTATAATTTTTCAGAACAATATCAGTGGGAGGCAAACCCCATTTATCTTAAACTGATTCTGACTTTCAATTTTCACTGGCCAATAGAAGCATGACAAGCTTGGCTGGTTAGCTGCAAGAATTAAGAAACAAGAAGAAAGCAAGATGGGACCTCTGTTCAAGCAGGCTTTTTAGGTCCTTCTCCAAGAAATCAAAAAGGCCTTCTCAAATATTACTGTCTTTTAAGCTTTAGATTTTAAAGAAGCATATGAAGAGATGGGGCTTTAACTGCTGCATTTAGGGGCTTTTAATTCCTTTGATGCTTCTAAATTCAAATTCAAAAAACATATGAATAGACATATAAAAATTTAGAATTTTTTCTTGCAAGGGCCCAATAAAATATCCTTAACCTCAGTGGAGGAAAAAGTGTCAGAGAAGACTCCTTAAACTCCATCAAAAGACTCCATAAACTTCATCAATTACTGAAAATAAGCTCTCGTTGTATTACCTGCACAAGCTCAAGACAAGAGCTGTCAAAAAAAAAAAAAACCACCAAAAAACGAAACCAAACCAAAACCAAAACAACCCTACCCCCAAAAAAACCCAAAACCAAACCAAACCAAACAAAAAAACAAAACAAAACAAGAAAAAGTAAACAAAGCAAAACAAAAATTTACCTAGGGGCCTTGGGGGATTTTTTTCCACATTCAGGATGGGACATTGCATATAATTTCTGATACCCTTATAGCCAGCTATATAAGACCACTGGACAGACTCTGATGCACTTGGAACTACACAGGATATATGACTAATGTATTTTGATAGATAATACATGTCATAGAGATTTCTGGTCATAAAATACATAGCTTGACATTTCCTATCATTCAACCTCCTTTTTGTACTCTTCTTTCTCCACGTTTGGGGTCTGAAGGGCTGTAAATTAGCTATGACCTAACCTAAATTATATTAGAGTGGCGGGGTTTTTTTGGCACATAAAAGCATTTACATTGATAAAACCAGGCTATCTATAGACCATACCAATGAGGAGCTGTGACTGGCACTTTACAATCAAGAATAGATCCAAAGATTGAGCATCCTTTAAAGTTCACAAGGTAACTTGTGCTCCCTATATTTTTGTTTGCTGTTTAAATGTTGAGAAAAAAAGCAAGGCTGCATTTTGAAGAAATAAACAAGGCTTCAGTTTCAAATGTAGACCTTTTATCTATAATTTTGCTGCTTCCAGGCAAGGTTATCACAGTATGCTCCTTCAGAAGAAAAATGCTGCAGTGAAGAGAAGGAGAAAACAAAACTGAGAACAAATAGGGGGGAAAAAGAAGTGCAAATCCAAAATGAGTCAAAGAAAAGTGTAGCATTCAGATTACACTGGTGTTATATAGTTAAGGCTGACTTTCATTTCACATTTCAGGTAAGATTGTAGTAGCTGCTTCCTGTGAAATGGTGGTTTCTCCACCAGGTAAGTATGTAACAGAATGATCATCTCCGTGGGATTTCTTGCCGTTTCTGTATGTGACCCGAGGTGCAAAGCAGTGATGTTCATAGCCACCAGTGGTTTGAAATCAGGTTATTGTGAGACCACCACTCCTGTAAATACCAGATCTTTATAGATGGATCAGCCAAGAACAATTTTATGCTCTTTTGAACCTTTTGGATGCTAAGTTTTGCAAAGCTTGTTCAGTGCATAATTTCTTTGTCTTTAAAAAGCTTGGAAATTTCTCTCTATTTCTACATATTGCTATACTATAGTACTGGCATGAATTTTGTTCTGCAGCACCCGAGCCAGCTCTTTTCTGGGGTGCCTCAAAAACACAGACCACACAGACATCTCATGATCACACTTGGTCCCAGGCCCTCCCAATAACAAAGCCTATGGCAGCTAGAGGATGTGTCCCTCTGAGCGTGCCAAGCTTCACTTACTTGTTGCATCTTTGCTCACAGTAGAAAATGAGGGATTGTAAATCCCATTCCTGATGCATACAGAGCTGCTGCAGAAATCACAGGCTTTTTTGCATGGTTCTTCTCTGTTCCCAAATTTCTGTCTTCTGCTTTGCTTCTTCTGTCTCAACTACTTTTCTTGTTTTCTTCTGTAAATTCAAGACAGTCCTGCTCCTTGCCTTCAGCTCTGGCTCTCAGATTAAACAGACAGAGTGAAAAAGCAAAGGCTTCTAAACCCCCATTGCTGAGACATGGAGCGAGATCATTTGTTCAGTGATTCACACACAAGCACGGACTGCAATAGGCATGGGCTGGGGGCTTTAATTCCAATAAAAGATTCTGCAGGACTCTAAAGAATATGTTCATATGAGGTTTTCCCCCACTGTCAGCTTTGGTTTTTGACAATCAAAATCAGAGCCCTACAAAAGTCTCCCTACCAAATTTCAGTCTTTAGGTTCTCTTTTATAATTCCCACATGAAAAGATTCTAAGTTTTCCTTTTGCAACAATGGAAAACAAGGCATTTCTAATTATATTTTTTTTAAGAAATAAAAAATAAATTTTTGCAAACTTACTAAAAACTTGCTTCAGGAAGGCACCCAGCAAGCTAAGATACAATCCAGTGGTCAGTTTAGTAAGGGTTATAAACAATGAAAAGCAACTGAGAATAGATATTTATGACAGGATGTTTCAGACAACATAGGCTGAATGCTTTTAATGGGTAAGAACATAAACAAGGTCCAAAAGTGTGTTATGGTTAAGAATATAAATAAGGTCCAAAAGTGTGTTTCTTCTTCAAAGAGAATTGGAGTCAATGCTTTAGGTAGTGAACAGACAGATTTTTTTGCATGAATTTGCACAAATTAGCTGAAATAAACATCTAAAATGTGACATTATTCCCAGAGCTTGCTTTTGCTTTTAATTAGTCTATCGCTATCAGAATATTAAATATGATTTTGCTGATTAGGAACAAATTAGGTTTTCAGCTTTAATGCATTTCCAGCTAAAAAGTGAAATAAAACTTTCTAATTAATTACATTTTTTTTTCAAGAAGTTACCATGTACCAGCAGAAACGTTCTCAACACACATTTCATCCTTCTAGCTCACATAAAATCCAAAACTTTATTTGGACAGGAGATACATTCCATATCATATTGTTTGCTAGAATGGAAACAAGCCTTAATGTTTTGCAACAAGATAAGAGCTTAAAATGATCTAGTTGGATTCCAACAGTTTCTTAGGCCATTGAATTTCATCCACCAACCTTCTAATCTCAATAAACCAGTCAGTGAGTTCCTCTAGCTGGGTTGACTAGACACAGACTCTTGGTAAAGAGACTTAAAATATATTTATATTATTTAAAATATATTTGCACGAGCTGTTTGAACCATAACACCTTGTTAATTTTAATTGCACTGTTCCAGTGTCAGGTGATGTTGCTAGACTTTGTAAGTCATGTTAATAGTCTTTATTTACAGAGTGTGCTACAAGCAACCAAGAATTCTCTTTGAGGTACACTGTATCTGGCAGATTAATTGCTCTTTTGTCCTGCAAATTGACTTGCAAATTTGGAATAAATTTGACCTAGAATGCATCTCAAATTCTCAGAAGTCATGTAATATATTTTCCCAGCACACTGCAAATTAAAATGAGAAGAGTACTTGTGTTTGCATTAGGCACACTGAACGTCAACACGTGCTGTCAACCAATGAATCTCAGAATTTAATACTTGAAAGGTGAGGAGGAAGCAGCTTTAATTTGCTTCTCCACAAACACCTGGTTTAAAGATTTATTCAAATATGTAATGTTCTTTTAAAACCAAATCAAGATCACTTTTGCTCTGCTGGAACAATTTTGATGGTTAATTACATCATTATCCTGATATAACTTCCCTGTAAGGCTTAGGTTTGCCAATTTCCTTGGCTTAACATGTTTTTATTTCTGGGAAAGACTGAAGGTCTGAAAGAGCCATAAGTCATAAAAGAATTTGTAGGGGTTTATTGCACAGTTCATAAATGGAAAGAAAAAGAGTTAGTGAACTAACAACACAAATTCCTTACATAAATTTCTTTAATAAAACACATTGATCTTTACTACATAGAGCACCAGACAGAACAATTCACTTTTTGTGACAACAGAGATATATTTTTTTCTCATTATAATATATTCCTTTTAAACAGAGTCTCTTATCCTAAGTGTCAAAAAATGTATGCTACAGACATTACATAACAACATAGAAGACAGCAAATATATTCTCAACTGGCAAAGAAAGCACATTCTGTTATTGCCACAAAATGGGAAACTTTCCAGGATGCTTGGTCTCTGCCATGTTCTCATGAGACCACATCTTTAAACACAAGTCCTCAAGGCTGCTTTTCTGACACATCTTGGCGCCAGCAGAGATAACACAGTGCCCTCTTTGAGCACACGGCTTTGTTGTGTCAGCCTTTAAGTAGGTCATGCCAAGGAGCAGTTGCTATTTTGAACAACAGATCAGAGAAGAGAAACTTCATGACTGAGCTCCTGACAGGGATCTGAGAACACACTGTGGTTCAGCAGAGCTCTTTTACCAAGAGCTCCCACAGCTGGGATGGGACACCATCCCAGCCACTTCTCCTATGGGCTCACACAGAACCAACAGTTTCAGAGTGGCCAGTTCCTACTGCAGAGTCCACACATGCTGACATTCTTTGTTTCAACATAGTTAAAATGAGTAATTATCGACTCATGTGTCTGTGTTGTCTTTCTGGAGTGTCTGCTCTGTCAAACATTCAACAGGTAAGCAAGGCCAAGCCCCTATTTTCTTGACAATCATGTAATTATGAGGTTTCTTATTTGCCTGAGATGTTCTTACATCGGGCACTACACGTCAGTAAATGCAGCTAAAGATACATCCTCTCTGCTTATGGATAACAAGAACTGGAGATTTCTTCAACACATTAGGGTAAAGGATGTTCAACATGGTGAAACATGTACTTCTGTGAGTAATAATCACAAAGTTGTTTATTATGCAGCTAATATTTCTTTTTCCTTATGCACAAAAGTAAATTAATTGAAAAAGTAGTAAATAATTCAAACTCTCTTCTGTCAGAGGAAATTATTGAGGATTCAAATCCTGCAGCTGCATAAGAACATTGCTAGCCATAAACTAGTGAATAATCCCAGAAATAGATGAGGTAGAAGTATTAATACATCTTGCTGCTTGATACAATGTAACAATTTCTAAAATAGCAACCAACTAAACCAGGTTTTCTGACATGCAAAACCTAGTAACAACTATGTTTAAAACATTTTATTGAAAACTGCAGACAGATGTCTGTGTATATCTCAGATGCTAGATCTTGTGGACTAGCACTGCACCTTCTACAGACTGAGCCTGCATCTTGGCTTTTGCAGACAAATATTTCCACATGTGCTCATAGGTGTGGACACATCGCTGTTGCTGCCCTGCATAAGGCAGCACAGTCCAGCTGCATTTTTAATCACAGAGGAAAAATAAACTTGTTACAACACGAACTCGGTTTAGAAGATTAAGCTTACCTCATAAGATAAACTAGGCACAGAAATATTTTTTGCATTACTGTGTTAAAAGAACCTATAAGTACAACTAGATTATTAGGCCATTTTCTGTCATGTGGAGCACTTTTGAAGTGTTTCCCTTGCACACCTATCCTAAGTAAAAGCACATCACTGAAATCCCTAAACTGAGAAATCTTAAAAATGGGGAATGCCTGATTACAGATAGCCCCTGTTAAAATTCACACTAGTTTCTCCCTTTTTTAAAATAAAAAATTAGTACTTTTAAGGGAAGCATACTGCTCTTCTGAGTCATTCTGGCCTAATAAAATATCCTAATTTAAGAGAAAAGCTCCCTATTATTTTTTCTGGTTTTTTTTTTTATTAACTTCAAGGCTATTTGAAAAATTACCAGTACAAATCATGATTTCTGTCAGGAAACTGGCTGAACTCAGCCAAGCTGTGAGTTTGTACTTTATTCCAATCTGAAAGTTCACGCCTGGATGTAAGAGGCACAGTTGTAAAAGTGTGAGACTCTTGGGGCTCTTTATCAGAGTGGGTTTACCTGATGTTTTTGTCTAGACACAGACCCTAAGTTTTGTTCAACTAGATTTAGAGCCCCTGTAATTAATAACATAAACAAAACTTGCAATAAATTAGGCTTTATAAAACTGCTGTCCAGATTTTCTTTTTTTTTTTTCATTTAGGATGAAGAAGTGGTGACAGTCTCCATCCTGGAGGTGACACCATGAGCAGTGGGCCGTGTGTGCTCTGATTCCTCTCGCAGGGTTCCAGCTCCAGGATGCACACAGGCAATGAGGGCACACTGCCATCACCCTGGCATCTGTGAACACCTCATGGATTTGGTTTTTCCCCCTTTTAGCTAGCAGAGGAAAAGAAATGTAAACCAACTAACTAAAAATCCCAAATATCATAGGTTCCTATCTCAACCACCTGCTTTAAGCTTTTTACCTCACACTCAGCCCCTCAGTTTTGTCACACATACAGTGCTGGCACGGCAGTGCTGGGGTAGATGTTTAAATGTAAGGTTCCCTCTACCTACCACATCACCGACACTGCATTACCCAAATGGATTGCCCTCATCACACAGCGCACACGTATTGGAAACCTTGGTGACATGGCCATGTCACCTCTCTGACACCAGCTGCCTGTGGAGCTGAGGTGGCAGTGCAGGTCGGTGCCCAACACTCCTCACCAGGCTGGCCGACAAGGCCTCATCCCTGCAGCCTTCGGCGGATAACCTGAGGGAGCTGGGGGTGTTTAGCCAGCAGAAAAGGAGGCTTGGGTGATTTTTTCACTCTATATCCACCTGAAAGGAGCTGTAGCCAGGTGAGGTCAGCCTCTTCTCCCAGGCAACCAACGACTGGGGCAAGGGGACTTAGCCTTAAGACGGCCCAAGGGAGGTTCAGGTTGGACAGTAGAAAGAATTTCTTCACAGAAATGGTTGTTAGACCTTGGAATGGGCTACTCAGGGAGGCTGTGGTGGCCGTCCCTGGATGTGTTTAAGAAAGACTGAATGTGGCATTTAGTTGACATGATGATGTTTGGTCATACATTGTAATCACTGACCTCAGGGCTTTTCCAGCCTGATTCTGTGATTCTGTGTGGATGATGCCAGGTTGCCCAGGAATGTGGCGGAGTCACCATCCCTGGTGTTTAAAATGCATCTGGATCTGGCTCTGGGTGATGTTTTAGTGCTTTAGGGGCCACAGGAGAAGGGCTGGATTGACGGTTGGACTTGATGTTCTTAAGGGTCTCTTCCAACCTCGATGATTCCATGATTCTATAATTCTACAGCTCTATGGGTTTATGGTCCCATGAATCCAGCCGCGCCGCGACAGGAGCGGCGGCCCCGGGCGGTGCCATGGCCGCCCCGCCCGCCTGAGGCAGCCCCGCCCCTGCCAGCGCCCCCGGCGGCCCCGCGGGCACCGCCCCGCCCGCCCGGGGGCGGTGCTGCGCCTGCGCACAGGACAGGACTGGGGGCGGGGCGGGCGCTGCGGTGGATGACGTCACCCGCCCGCCCCACCGGCGGGGCGGGGCGGGACCCGCGGCCGCAGCCGCCATGGCCGGTGCCATGTTGGGGAGGAAGTGAGAGCGGGAGGCGGCGGCGGCGGCCAGGAAGGAGCCCTTCCCTTTTCCCTCCTGCCGGGGCGGGCGCGGGTTTCCCGGCCACGGCGGCTTGCGAGACCCCCGGCGCGGGCGGTGCGGCGGCAGCAGCTGGCGGCGGCGGAGCTGAGCGCCCCGGAGGCGGCGGTGGCCTAAGATGGCGGACCCGGCGGAGTGTAACATCAAAGTGATGTGTCGCTTCAGGCCCCTCAACGAGTCCGAAGTGGCCCGAGGCGACAAGTACATCGCTAAGTTCCAGGGCGAAGACACCGTCGTTATCGCGGTGAGGGGCCGCCCCGGGCGGGAGAAGCGGGAAGCGCCGCGGGGGAGGGAGGCAGGGAGGCAGGGGGTGTCACGGGTCGGCGGGGTCAGACGCCGCGGGGATGGGCGCGCTGTGAGGCGGGAGGGCTCGGGAGCGCCCGCGGGCGGGGACGCCTCGGGAAGGGGAGCGGCCTCCTTGGAGACCGAGGCGAAGGGGAAAGGGGGCAGGGACGGCTGCGGGCGGGGTGGGCTGGTCTGGGTATGGAAGGCGGTGGGGGCAGAGCGGCGTGAGGCTGTGGGGACAGGGCGGTGGGGGCAGGTCAGGAGACCCGTGACAAAGGCTGCCGCCAAAGGGCCGAGTGCCGAGGTGCGGAGTGAGGGCGAGTCCCGCAGTGTCCCCCGGCCGTGTGTGTGACTGCTAAAGGCACGCGTGGGAGCTGCCGCCCGATAAGTGTCTGCGGAGAGTTCTGGGGAAGCAATGCGAAGCGACCGTGCAGGCTCCAGGGAATTAGTGCTCAAGATCTGTACATCAGTCTTCAACTGACAGCTTCTTTTCTGCTGTTGTTAAATCAGAATAAACAGACCGTTTGCCTTACTACATGTTCGTGAATGTATTTTAACTGGAGTCTCCTTGCAAGTTATGAGGCCCGTTAAAATCAATAGGGATGTTGCAGGGGTAAAGATAATCCTTTCCTTTTTTCTTCAGTGGATCATAGCTAGCTACAAAGTGGAGCTGGAATATAAAAATAAAGTATGGTTGTTTGTTGCCTGGTTTGGTTGGTGTTGTACAAACACGGTTTAGCCCCAATGTTTGTTTTGTATTTGTTAATTCTTAATTTGTGTTTTTGTGTAAATATATTTCATGAGAGACTGCTGATTCTTGCTGAAAGTAACTTAGAGGCCAGTTATCTGTCTAAAAATTTTGGGGGTTTGTTTTGTTTTTTGAAGCTACCAAAAATAGGTTTTTTGCACAGTATCTGAAGTTGCAGGAGGCAATTTAATAAAATACGTTTTTGTGAGAGGAGTTATTAAATACTAGTGCTTTAGTCTGATAATATTTGGCTGAATTTGTCAATAAAATATGGAATTCCATGAGTCTGGAATGACAAGAACAATAGCATGCCTGTGAAATGAGGTAATTTGGGCTCATTTCAGCTGGCAAGTTACTATCTTGGAGTACATCACTTCTTGCTGAGGTTGTACAGGTAAACTCTGAGTCAGGAACCAATCCTGGAAAATAGAAAATTTAACTAGAGTGGATAATCTCACTTTAATCAGTGAATACCCATTCATTGTGACACTGCATAGTCTGTTTATAATCCACAGTTTCGTGTAGAAACCTTCATGTGTTCTGGCTTGAAAAATAAGTTTTCTTTCAGTAGCCCTGGTATAAATGAAAGCTTATATTTTTTAAATACTCTTTAGGTGCACTTTGAATCTAAAATGTAGATTGTGCTGAGGTGGTTCTGTATCTGAGTAAACAATTTGATGGTGTGCTCCTGCGGGATCATGTCGGGCTTTCTGCTTAGGATTGATGTTTAGTGTTGCCAGCTGTACCTTGGTTATTTCACCTAGGTAAAAATCACAACAAATTTCCCAGTTGTCCTGGATCCAGGACTGGCTATGTCTGACTTGGGGAAAAATGCCCCTAGAATTATTGAATTGGGTAGCAGTGACAGTATTTGTGTCTTGTTTCATAAAATTTGAATAAAGGTTTGATACTCTCTGATTTTGTCTTTGTAATGGTGGCTACAAGATTGGTATCCTCAAAATTATTATTTGAATCTTTAAAACTGTTGACAATAACTTGTGTTTGGTAGTTTTGTTTTTAATAGCTTGACTGAGTTTTTACAAATTTAGGGACCCTCTAACCTGAGCCTGTAGCCAGGCACCACTTCTTTCTGTGTGTTGCAGAATTGCCCAGGGGAGGATAACAGAAGCAGTGCTCATGAAACAGTGTCTAAAAGGCTTCCTTCATAAGCTGTGTGTTTGGTTACCTCAGCTCTTTGGTTTCTGTCCTTGTTGCTGCCTGTTGAGCAGTAATTGAGCCACTTTTAGTTTTTTATAGCTGCTTCCCTCAGCTGCTTGAAGGACTTGCACCTCCCGTGGGTGCGTGGCTTGGGGCTGGAGCAGTGGAGGCTGCGTTAATAATGCTTGGGAGTTGCCTGTAATGGTCGATGGGAGGTGAAGACTGGGAGGCAGCGGAAGCAGAGGTGATCCCAGGCTGCAGATTTGACTCCTCTGGAGGAGGGTGGGGAGGAAAATCAGTGGCTATAACCAAACTCTCCTCCTTGTTTGACTCCCCTGTCATCTCTGAGCTACCTGTCTTCCCTTCTTTTCCTAGCTCCTATGAAGTTAATGTCATCCTTGTCTTTCTGGAGGAGTGAGTCATTTTGATCTGTGTTAGATAAAATAATAGTTTTTACAGTAGCTAGTGTGTAACAGCAGTATGAGGGGACATTTGGTGTCGGTCTGCTTTAAAGAGCAGACTCTGAAACAAAGTATTTTCTCTCCAGAGGGTGAGACTTTTTAACTAGTAAAGGGCTTTAAATTTTTTAATTGCAGGTGGCTTCTTTCCATTTTAATATTCTATTAATTATTTTTTCCTAATGGCTTCTCCTGTTAATTAAGGATAAGGATTTTGTTAAAACAGATGATAGGATTACTTGTTATATGACTTTCATGTTAAACATTAGAAATGTACCCGTATGTGAAAATTGATAGCAATTTGCTAGTGGATTTCAGGCTTTTGAGTAAGATAGAACAGGGAGGAAGAGCAGTTTGATGTGGGTTTATCTCCTTTGTTTTATCAAATATAAAACTTCTTGCAGCTGACTAGCTTTATAGTTCTCCATAATGTATCTATAGATCTTCTTTAAAAATCTTTCTACATCTAGTCTTCTTCATCTTAAAACTACCCAAAAGATATACATTGCTGAATGCAGTGACACTGCACTGGGGTTTGGAACTGAAGCCTGAACCAGAAGCAACACTATCCAGTGGCTGTGGTGGTGAGGCCTTATGGGTGTGCACAGGAATGGGCAGTATGCCTCATTGTCCAAATGGTTTTTAGTAACTATCATTGTCCATTCCTTATTTGTATGGCTTTCAGGAAAGAATCATGGCTACTTGTCTGTATTTTCATATTTGTTCAAGATGTACCCCTGTGATCCTGGAAAGAGCTTGGGACATTTGGCTTTCTTTTTCATTATCTTTTAAACTAGTCTTGGATTGTAAATGAGACAAGGCTAGGTTAGAAAGTTGTTAAAATCAGGTAATGAAGGTCACTTCTACTACTGCAGCTTTTAGTAGTAGGCTTTTCAAAAGAAAAATGCTGAAGGCTATACTGGACTGTATAAATTCAAGAAATTAAATCCATTCTTTAAAGTAACTTTATTATTATTATTATTAGCTAATGCAGAAAGAAAGCAGTGTTTAATTAGAGACAAGAAAAAGACATCAGGTCTACAGTGGAACTATAAATATGAATCAGGAATTGCAATCTCTAGCTGAAATAATACTGTTATTCCTGTGTTACCCTCTATTTCTTTTTCTCACTTTATTCTATTAAATGTTGAATAACAAAGGTGCTTTTCAGGTGACAGTGGCGTGATGATTTTACAGAAAGGAAATATTCTTGTTTACAGGAGTAAACAAGGCAAAGCTTTTCTCCCTGGCTGAAGTGCCAGTTGTGTAGAAACACCTTGCTCATATTTGCTGGGTTTTTTTGTCCCAAAATTCAGTGACCATTTTTATAAACAGCAGTACTTGCTTTTCTCTTTAGAAGAACCTTTCTACTAAAGTAAAAAGTTTGGCTGAAACATTTGTTCAAATATATTCTGTTTTCATTCTGGAAATTGAGTTTCTAGTCACATTGTTTTAAATCACATATTTTAGTAATTCTATAGCAAACAATAACTGCTGTAATAGTTAATACTTGAATTGCAGTACTTCCACAGAAATAAGAAAAAGGGGACCAAAAGCTGAGGTTCACTGACTGTTCTGCATCATCTGCACTTTTGTGTGCATGGGGCTAAGACAAGAAGAAAATCCTCTTTCTTTATCGTGAAATTAAAATACTAGTTTGTAGCTGTGCCTTTTCACCCATTGGCAGTGTTGGACTTGATTAGGTGTGTCAAAGCAGCAATACCTTAGCTTAGTAATAGGAAGAAGTGAGTCAGGTATTTGACATCATACTTTCCAGAAACTATTCCGTTTTGGATAAATCTTTTAACATATTTTGTGCTGATGGGAAGAGCATTCTTTAATATAGATGCAGATCTTAAAGGCAAAGTAAGCCCATTATGTGCTACTTTAACCTTTCACCAAGAATAGGCTGAGCGTGGGTAGGTATTGTAGCATTGTTTTAACTGTCCATTCTAGCAAAAAACATTCAAGAGCTTCTGCATGTGTTGTGGCAGAAAAATATGCTACTGATTTTTCAAGTGGATTTTTTTTACTGCTGACTTTGCTGCAGATATCAGTGCATAAGAAGTAAGGTAAACTCAGGTGATCTCATGAATAACCAATTCTGCACTTTATGGAAAGTTGCAATAGTAATAAGGGTTTTTTAAAATTACGTCTATGGAAATAACCTTTAGTATTTCTTGGACTTTTGATGTAAGTTTTCAGTGTAGTTGTGATTGCAGATTTTTCTGTAGTCTTCACTGGATAGATATATTGGCAAAAAACTTTTCCACAGACACTCGCATGTACTCCAAATTTTGTATCATTTGGATTGGCTGGGCATCCTTTTATATAATGGGTAACAAGTCTTTAAGTTAGCTATGGTACTGTACTTCAGCATTGTCTTTTTATTAAGATTCAGTTTAACTACTGCTGAATCATGTTGGCTGCTGCACCTTTCTGAAGGCTGTGAGAGCACTTGGAAAGTTTTGCTGTGAGACCACATCCCTTCAAGTGCAAGGCAGCTGCGGGAGCTGCAGTTGTCTTGTGGTTGACTACAGACAAAAGAAATGCTAGGCAAGGAACTAAAAGATTCTCAGAGAGGAAGTTAGAAGTTCTCCTTGTTGCTTGATATTTTATGTCTTGCTTATAAGGCCTTATGTATTAAATTTTTACCAGAATTTGAGCACCAGTTTCTGAAAATTTCTGGGGTGTGTCAAAGCAGTCTTGTGCTGTGTTAATGACACTGCTGCTACCCCTGTCAGTAATGCTGCTTGGGCCTTTTGTGTCTTCGGTTCATCATTAGATCTGATTGTTTACTGCTTGGGGAAGAAAAGGCATCTGGTGCAGAAAAAATATCTGACACTTTAATCTTTCTTGATTAATCTCTTAAAGGTAATGAGGAGACATTCTAGGGCATGGTAATCCATGTAATACTGTTTTAGCTTTGTTTACTGCAGAAAGTAGACTGTAAAGAGAAATGATAAGACATAGCATTGTAGATGTCAAACATGTGAAACCATACTGAGTGGGAGTAATTTGCATTCTTAAAACATAATTATCCTGGAACCTGCTTGTCTAAACTTACTTGATTAAATACTGACTCAGTGATGATAGAGCAGGGACATGCCACTAGTATGGATTTTCATAGGTGTGATAAAAAATGAGGATGTGAGCAAATATTCCACTTTCCACATGCAAAGGATGGAGAAGTGACAAGTGACAACAAGACCCCTTGTGAGGATTCTCTTGGCCAAAATTATTAAATTTTGTATATTGGTAGCAATTGTTAACTTCAGGGAAATTGAAATTGGTCATGTGCTTAGTAGCTTTCACTGTATAAATAAGCAAGATCAATTAAAGGCAATACTGCCCAAGTGAAGGCCTTGCAGCTTGATTTTCAGTTCCACTATGGAATTATTTCAGTGCATATAAATACACACTGTAGCACAAAAAAGCTGATTATTGTTTTGTGGTGTAGCTGACTTGCAGTGTGTAGTGTAGCTGATTGATATCTGTGAAATTGGAAGCTAATTGAAACTACAGCTGCTAGTGAGAAAGATGGTGTCATCTTTTCTACAGGATCTTCCTTTTTGTGTAATGTGTTCTCAGTCTTCATTTTCTTGCCTCAGGGTTACTTGTTGTCTCCCTCCTGGTGTATCTAACGGCCTCAATTCTACCTGTAGAACATAGGGATTTGAGGTGTCTTTGAAGCTGAAATGAGTAATGGAAGAGGGTGGTGTTTTCCCTGCTGTGAAACAAGTGTTCTGACAAACTTCAGCCCCTTAGGGACAGTTTCTGCCTACTGAGTCTTGTGGTTTCCTGAACATATTTATTCAGTGAACTCTGTAATTATTTTTCGAAGAGAGCGCTCATCCACCTAATTTCAAGGCCTCAGATAAATATGTTTAGTCTAAAAGAAGCTTTGTTTCATATGGTGCTAGATATTATTAGAAGACAAATGGAAGGCCAGGCCAGGGAAGGCAAATGTGGGTGGGTAAAAGATGGAAGCCATACTTGTTTCTTTGCCGGAGAGGCAATTCCAGAATATCCTTGTGGGAGGATAATATTGAATTAAATTTAGGCAGAATGGAACGCTTAACAGTTGTGGGGCATTTAACAGTGTTAACTGACTTAGGTTTTTTGTAAACTTTGCCCATCTGCTTGGCTACCTACAAAATCAAGCTCTGAAAGGGCTATAAAAAAATTTGAGCTTTGTAAGACGAGAGTAATCATTTATATCCCAGTAGATTGTCAGCTGCTTAGAATGGTTAGAATCTCTCCTCTAAAACAAAGCAATAACCAGCATTCCTCTCAAAATTCTGTCAGATCTTCTTCATGTAGTCTTTTCCAAAATGAGTCTTGTAAAAGGTTTCCTTCCCCAGTATTGCCTTTTATTCTTATTGGGGAGCTTTATTTTAAGGATGTCTTATATGGCACAATAGTTTATGTTGAATGTTTCTTTTTGGTTTGATTTTTTCAATAAACTCTACCAAGACAGGTACTCTGTGTCATGAGGTATGTTTTTAATAATTTGAGTTTACCAGATTAAACCTACTGCCAGGGTAGGTAAAAATAAGGGGTTCTTAGATGTACAGACCAGGCATTGGCTTATCTTGTAAGTGAAGTAACTTGAGGTCATGTGGCAGAGCAGTTTTGCAGAACTATGTAAATAATACTTTGAAACCAAATATATTTAATTCAAGGCCTTCCTTGTAAGCAAGCCTGTGAAGATTTAGGCAGCACTATTTAAGCTGATTTCCACACAACAGTCTTCAAGTGCTTAAAATAGAAGATTGGGCTGAGACAGTGTAGAGTACTTCTGAACTATTAACAAACACCTTCCAGCATTTTTTGATAACTCTTTTCCAGCATCTTTTGATAACTATTTTGTTGGGTTTTTTTTACAGTCCAAGCCATATATATTTGACCGTGTATTCCAGTCAAACACATCACAAGAACAAGTATACAATGACTGTGCTAAAAAGATTGTCAAAGGTAAGGTGGAAGAGCAAATTTACCATAAGAAAATCTCATATTCCTGTGGATTTCAGTGTTGAAAACTAATACTTGTATTGCTGCCTTTTATCTTTGGAATGTTTAATAAGTGCCAACATGGATTGTAGCACCATACAGTCATCCTGTAGTTGAGCTAATGAATTATGTCAATGCTCTAATTAAACCTGCTGTTTCAGTTGATTGCAACATTTGGTAACATTTACCTGTTATGTTTTAGGGGTTTTTTTACAGTTCTCTGCAATGATAATTTAAAACAATTTGTCAGAAATTAAACATAATATTTGTTACTAATACGTTTGAGATGTGTCATGTACTGTCTCCATGTCCTCCTAAAGTTACTGGTGAGAAACATCATACAGAAGTTTGTTTGGAAGAATGCAAGAGGAAATGAAAATTGTGAAATATGAGTAATTGCTGTGCATGCTAGGGTGTACAGTTTCTCCAAAACTGAATTCTCAGATTTGGCCTAGTACCTTCAGAAAATCGAGTGTTGTCACAATGAAGAATATGCCACAGTACATTTTTGTAGTAAGCAATTAGCTAGTTCCCTAAAAATAAAATTGCTTCACTTCTTGAGGGCATCAATAAGTTCTAGTTGACCCAGCTTTCAAAACAGCTTTACAAAGCCTTGTCAGAAATCCCTGAAATACCAACTATTAGTTAATACCAACACAATATTGGGTAAACATACTGTGTTTTTCATCATTAGAAAAGTAAATTGCTGTGGGAAATTGATGTTACTGCAAGTATTTAACCCCTTAATTAGTTAAATAATAATCAGGCTCAGGTCAGAAGGTTGCTCCTTGAAAACTGAATTTAGCTAAGAATTGTAATGCTGCCCCTTTTCGCCATGTAAGCCTCTGAGCTCTGTGTAGCATTTCTCACCTGTGCTGCATCAAGTGGCAAATGAGCTCTAGTGGTGAGACAAATGGATTTACAGGTATGGTGGAGTGGCAAAGACCTCCCCATTTGGAGTATCTCCTCATGCTTGTTTTTGGAAAATAAAAGTTTGCTTGCAGAATGTGATTCTAGAGTAACTTACACATAAACAAGCCAGCTCACCAGCCCCTCACCCCTCAGTCTAAAACTTTGCTTGGTTCATTCATAATTTGAAATCGAAGCTGATGGCCTAAGAGGAAGATGTTCAACCCTTAGGGCATTGCCTATTCTCATCACAATTGGACAATTAAACTTTTCTGAAGGCAGAAAATATGATGGTGTTCTCCTGTTTGGGTTCTTCTGAGATATCAAAGGCAATCTGTTCAGCCTGGCAATTGTATTGATTTCCTTTTTGTTCCTAAATGTAAGGTCCTGATATTTCTGGTTGAAGAAACAGGAACTTCTAAGACACCATCAGTGATGGCCAAATGCATTAAAATATTTAAGGAGGAACAATCTCCCTCCCCCTAACTCTAGCACAACGTTCCCTGACATTGAGTGATTTAACTTGCTGGCCATTTTAGGACCTGCTTGCTTGCATTCTATTTAGTTGAAGTTATCTTAGAAGAAGGAAATGAACACTAATGAAAATACTCTTTCCCTTTAGATGTACTTGAGGGATACAATGGTACAATATTTGCTTATGGGCAAACATCATCTGGAAAGACACACACTATGGAAGTAAGAATGTTAAAATTATTTTCTCTTTCTGTTGCTGTCATGTCTTTTCATCACAATAGTCTTAGCTTTGTAGAAATAAGATGTTAGCTTGTTTTCTTCTTGCAACATTTTGATAGCCCATTATTTTTTTTTAGGACTGAGAATGGCAGTGTGGGGTTTTTTTCCCAATCAGTAGCAGGATGAAAAACACGGGAATAATATCAATAGCATCATTTCAGTTGTAGTTTGGGAGAGTTCTGAGGCTGTTCTTTTTACTTTTGGGGAACTGTGGGGCTCACTTTACTTCATGGAGTAAGTGCATCATACCTGTCAGCATTTTGTCTGTTAAACTGAACCAGATGTTTTGTGTTTGAATACTGTTTGTAATGCTGGATTGAGTATGAATTTTTTGTTATATTCTATCTTTTTCTGTTAAGGGGAAGCTTCATGACCCAGATGGAATGGGCATTATTCCAAGAATAGTGCAAGATATTTTTAATTATATTTACTCCATGGATGAGAATCTTGAGTTTCATATTAAGGTAAACTTTTCATTTTTACTTTAATCTGTATTAAAATTTAAAGGTAGTCTGTGTGTGAATGGATATTCTGTATCTGTTTCAAATGCCTGTAACTTGGAAACCTCATAACCTGAGTTATTACTGAAGTAACTGATTTTTCCTAAAGTAGCGTTATGTTAAAGCTTTCTTTTGTTCCATTCAACATTGATGGAAACTATGCTGATAACCTGTGGCAGTGCTGATAGTGATTGAAACTTCTGATCAAAACAGTTTCTTCTTAAAGATACATTTTAATTCAGCCTTAAGAACTTGAGCTGGATATAGTGTTATGTGGGAGGTCATAGTAATCATGCTGAATCCTTGTGATCCAGAAGCAAAGCGTTTTTGCCTTCTGATGTATCCCTTTTCCTCTGCTTACTTCTAGGTGTCATATTTTGAAATATATTTGGATAAAATAAGGGACCTTTTGGATGGTAAGACTTTTATTTGTATTGAACTATAAAATAAGTTATTCTGGAGGAACATATTAAAAAACCCTTTATGTTACTTATGTATTCATTGTCCTAATAACTTTGCATGAGAAAGGTAAATCATAATGGGAAAGCATGGAGCCCATCTATATATTACTAAAGTTGCAGTGGTGGTGCTTTGTTATATGTTGTTTTTGTTGTTTTGCTATGTATATGTTGCTGAGAGGTAACGTTTATGACTCGGGCATGGATTGTATGCAGTGCTCTCATTCAGTTTTGCCTTAGCCTTTGAATGTTTTCTCTTCCAGTTTCAAAGACCAATCTTTCTGTTCATGAGGACAAAAATAGAGTTCCTTATGTAAAGGTGAGCATCAGTCTGATGTATTTTCATCTTGCACTCCTCTGGTGTGCACCATTTGCTTGTGCCTTGTTTATGTGGTATTATTTTTCACAATCTCCATTTTTTTTTTTCCAAAGGGTTGCACAGAGCGTTTTGTATGTAGTCCAGAAGAAGTTATGGATACTATAGATGAAGGAAAATCAAATCGACATGTAGCAGTTACAAGTAAGTATCATCTGCTGTTTCCTTTTAGTGATTTATCTATTTGCTTCTGGTATGCCTTAAAAAAGGAGGGAAGGCCCAGATAGCGAGCTAAATAATTCAGGTGTTTGAAAGAGTCTGGCATAAGCAGTTTCAGAATGTCTTTCATAAACAAGTATTTCAGTTAATTTCTGGTTAGATCATGTTGCTTAGACTGGGATTGAAAGGACAAAGTAAGTAATCAGTGAGGAACTATGCATCACTGGAAAAAAAGGAGTTGTTCTGCTTTGGGAATAGTGCAAAATCACAGTTTGTGGAATTTGTTTCAATTAACCTAGAAGTCTGTAAGTGTGGCTCATCCACAGTTTGATCATTCTGTTGCATATTCTAAGAGCAGCTGATCTGAATCCAGACCTGCTGCAGATTTAAACAGCATCCCAAGATTTTTGGCTGTAGCATGCAACTGAGTTGCAAGGAGCTATGCCATAGGTCTCCAAATTCCCACAAAAAGCAGGAATTGGAAATGACAGAGGGATTAGAGAAGACAAAGGAAGATGTAGGTGTGTGCAAAGTAAGACTTGAGCTCTTAGCAACTGAGGTGACTGTCAGAAGTCTCTGAGCCAATTTCAGGATGTTTCACAATCTTCCTGTGTTTAGTTCTTTATTCAGGAAGAGATTATACAGTCATTAAGAAAATATAAGCATTTTCTTCTCATTTCTTAGGTTAAGGATCAAAACCAAAAATAATATGTTCCTTTTAAGGAATGTTTCAGTCTTGGGGTTTTGCTTCATTTCTCCTGAGTAAAAAGGTTCAAGTGGGGACTGCACTAAGAAAATTTGAATAGAATATTATTTTGTGTTCTGCTTCTTTAACATCAGTAAGCTAGTACTTTTAGAGCTATGAGAGATTTATACTTAAAAGGAAGAAGAAATTGCCAGATGTTCTCATTCAAGTTAAATTTTGTTACTGGATTAAAATAATACTTTAGATTCAACACGTGTTGTTTTCTCTTAATGTTTCACAACAGAGGGGACAGTACAAGACAGGAATGAAAGTCTGTGGCTGCTTAAAATTTACAGAGAAGGATAAAATGGGGTACACAGGAAATCCTCAAAAGACTCTCCTATCAAGAACTAAATACACCTTCTGTTCTAATAAAGTAAATTAATGTGTGAAATCCATGGTTGACAAGCTAGCAAACCTGATGAGTGAACTTATGTGATATTAATAGGAGCCCAAGGGAAAACTGGATCTTTCTTACCCAATTAGATGATACCATTGGTTTTGCTGCCTCTAGGTCTGCTGTCATTGAGAGATTACACTATACAGATTCATTAGCTTTGGATCTCTTGCTGCACTGTGGGGAGGTGTTGTTTTAAGTGAGACTGATTGTACAAATCTTTTTGATGTGTTTATTTTGAATTATAGATATGAATGAACACAGCTCCCGAAGTCATAGTATTTTTCTTATTAATGTAAAACAAGAGAATACTCAAACAGAACAGAAACTAAGTGGAAAACTTTACCTTGTGGACTTGGCAGGTAGTGAGAAGGTAATTATAAGTTTCTCTTTCTACTCTGAAACTATGTTTTTTATGTACAGTCAAGTATTTTTACATGGTTCAATTGTCATCTCTGAGGTGTGTAAATTTTGATGTTGAAATATGGTTTCTGAATCCTAGGCAGGCTTGGCTGTTAGACGCTTTAAGCTGATCCACATTTCTGCAAGTGAGGATTTGTAAATCTAGACTAGGGTGGGGAAAGAGGGTAAAGTTCAGTTTCAGTATCTGAGTGTGCAAAAAAAAAAAAGCGCTACAGATGTGTGGGTTAACCAGGTACAGGAATCAAGTTTTATGGTTGTGGAATATCTGGATTTTCTTATGTAGTGATACCAAGTTTCTTAATTTGAAAATCTGATTAACATTAGCTGACAGCTTGCTTTCCTATATCAGTAGCTTAAAGTAGAGAAGGAAATACATACTGTAATTAGTCTTCTGAAAGCTGGATTTCTGACATTCTTTTCATCTTTGCTTCTGGGTTTATCCCTGTCTTTACCTCCAGTTTTTTCAGACATTTCTGCTTGCTGTTGTTTTTTCTTACATCATTGTTCTATGACCTTATTGTTGTCTCTGATCGTATATTTATTTTGAAACGCGTTTCTTTAGTCAAAGTCTTTTTTTTTTTTTTTTTTTTTAAGGAAGAGAGCTGGGTTGCAGATCTCCTTTCTCTGTAGTTTTTTTCAGTGTTTGTTTCAAACTTTACATTGGTGCATTTCCCCAGTCCCTTTGAAATGCATGGAGTTTTCTAATGGCTTGTATTGGTTTATACACAAGAAAGTAGAATTGTTTCATTGTAGTCATGGTCACAGCTGGGTGGAAATAGTAAAGGGAATGCTATGGAACTGTAAGTCAAATTCAACCCCTGAGGCAAAAGAGGCAAGGTAGATAGAATGGCATCAGGTCAGATTTTTTCATGTTTCTGCTGCCTATTTAAGTTCCTAGAGCACTCATGTAGGTCAGATTCTGTCTCTAAAATCTGTTCTCACAGATTTATGCTTGTGAAGATTTTCTGCTGTATTTTCCAGGGGTAGTAGTGGTATGTGGTTTGGGTTTTATAGTTTGTTTTGTTAGGGTTTTTAAGGGGGAGAGGTAGTTTGGTTTTAAGGATGATCTCTGGACAAACTATCTATAATGCTTATTTATTTTTAAGGAATGAATCTTTTTTTACAGACTTCTAAAAACTTTTGAAGTTGATAATTTGACAGAAGTTGATAATTTGACAGAAGTTACATTTATCTGCTACAAAAGGTGTACTTTGCAGGGAAAATATTCACTTCAGTTAAAAACATGAGAAATGTCTTCAGACCCTGAGGTTTGAATGAGAAATTGATAATGAATTGGGGAAAGTTTGGCTAAGAGTTGGCTCATGTGTACCTCATAAAGTCAGGGAGACTGACTTGTAAGTGGGGAAATTACGTAAGTTTTCTCTTAAATTTTTAAGGTATGTTTTGAAGATGCATTTAGTAATGTCCTGAAATATTGTATAGGTTAGTAAAACTGGAGCAGAAGGTGCTGTGCTGGATGAGGCCAAGAACATCAACAAGTCTTTGTCTGCTCTTGGAAATGTCATCTCAGCCCTGGCTGAAAGCAGTGTAAGTGTTCTGTTTTGTCTTTTTATTACTTAGAGGTTAAAAGCTTGCATCTCTGAACATACTGTGCAGAAATTCTTACTGATCTCAGTGATATGAGCCAGTGCATTGCAGGTGGCCATTACTCCTGTACTGTATTGACAGTAAAGATTAGTAAGTTACATTTGATGCTGAGGGACCTGAGCATCATACTGAAAGTTTCCTCGTGCTCTAATGGTTACCAAACATAGAATACAATTTTGTCATTCCGTGCATCTTCATTCAGTCTTTCTAATGAGGTCATACCTAGCAAAAGTGTAGTTCTTATTTCAGCAAATGTGTCTGAAAACCTGTGACTGATCATTTAACCTCTTCCTTGGTAGACATATGTTCCATATCGTGATAGCAAAATGACCAGAATCCTTCAAGATTCACTAGGGGGTAATTGCAGAACCACTATTGTCATTTGCTGTTCTCCATCTTCTTACAATGAGTCTGAAACTAAATCTACACTTCTGTTCGGCCAAAGGTGAGTACATGACTTAATAGGAATAAATACAGAATGAGAAATAAGTAAGTAGCTCTATTAAGATTCCTGAACCAGGTTAATTACAGTGTTTACTTTCTTTCTGTAATTCTTGTGTATACCTGCCTAAGTGTTGTGGTCTGTCTTGTGTCATAATATATATACATCCTTAAACCAGCCAGGATCCCGAAGACTGTATTTTCAGAAGAAGTATATAATTTTGTTCAAATTGTGGTTTAATGATAATCTTGAAGGGCTTCAAGTACTTCCCTGTCCCCTGCCCTCCCTAAAGTAGGTAGGAAGAAGGCAGGAAGGAGCTCTCTCCTGGTAAGTTGAATCCTTTATTTGCCAGGAGAGCCTGTTCTCTAGTCTGTATCTAACACTCCAGTAAACTTTGAAATGATAAATAAATTCAGTGCCATTTGCAACTGAATTTATACATACTCATTTCCAGTTAGGTACTTTGTTAGGTAGTTTTTCTTTACCATTGTATTATTGTTGCTGCTTTGTTATACTCCAGTTCCTGACCACTAGATTCAATAGCACCATTTAGTGGAGCACATTCCAAAACCAGTCAATGTTTTGCTAGTCCATCTGGTCTTTGATGTTAGTACCTCTGCCACTTTAGTCCAACGAGATAGTTTCCTATTGGTCTTCTCTGAGAAGTTCTGTATTATGGAAAAGAGACCAGATTAGAAATCTGGCAGAATATGAATAGTTAGTGAGCATGGAGTAATGACTTCATTCTGCAGTAGTGGAGGTTTTTGGTTTCTTTTTAGAAGGTAGGAGGTCTTTTCCTTTTATCATTTAGTGAATGAGCTACTGCAAAGTGTCTACCAGCTGCAGCTAGTAGTTTCACTAACTTGTGCTCTTGATGTTTTCAGGAATTAACAGAGTGCATTCCTGTCTCAGCCACAGTTAGTCCAGTGTAATGATTCAGCTTCCTAGGGATATCAAATTTATGCTGAAGCCCTCAGCTGTAGTAACTAAAGGCTATGTAATATTCATATAACATAGTAGAAAATCATATCTATTTTAGTAGTAATGTCTCCCTAAGATTTTGCAGAAGGGTCCTCATTGGAGTCAATGCAGGGCAAGAGAGATGTTTAACTGCCATTAAGCTTTTTTCCTGTTCTGAATTTTGGAGTGGGATATTCAGTAGTAGAAGACCAAACAGGAAAATTACTGAGATAAGTGAGGTATGGCACTATAGTGAAAAACCATACATTACTTGGTGAATATGTTATCAGTGCCTGCCTCCAAACATAATTTAATGGAATTCACCGGAATGCAGACTCACGTCTGCCGTTATCTAAGTAAACACCTTTTTGGTTAGTGGAGATCTAGTGACTAGACGTTTTGGTTGAAATGAGCTGTTTCTTAGGTAAGCCAGATGGTTTGCGTGCTAGAAGTGTCTTCTCCATTGGACAGTGTTTGCTAGATGGGGAATACTGTCCTTTGTTCAAAACTGTGTACAGCTGTCCTGACCTCAGTTCTTGCAGATGAAGATATGCAGCTTAATTTTTCCAACTCAATCAGCTTGAGATTTCTCAGCTTTTCTCAGAAATTTGTGTTGCTCTGTCCTTCAACAGTTGTGTCAATCCAATTGAAAGAATAGTAACTTGACAGAAAATAGAAATAAGGTTTTGGAAGAGGTGGGAATGTTTGTTTTCACTAGTGATATGTGAATATGTATTGAGTAACCTTTGATCCCTTTCTTTAAAACTGAAGTTTCAGAGCTTTTTGCTTTCTCTGTGTAGAGCAAAGACCATTAAGAACACGGTCTGTGTCAATGTGGAGCTCACTGCAGAACAGTGGAAGAAAAAATATGAGAAGGAAAAAGAGAAAAACAAGACTCTACGTAACACCATACAGTGGCTGGAAAATGAGCTCAACAGATGGAGGAATGGTGAGATGCAGTTTTATTATTATTCTGCAAACTTTGGGCAAGACAACACACACTGAGTTAGTCTTCAGGCTACCAGAAATAGCTAAGAGCACTATAGAAGGCAGTAATAGGGATGTTAAAGCTGCAGTAGTAAGTCAGCTTTGGAATATATTTTTCACTTTATTGCAACTGAAATAACTTCTAATAATCATGTTATGACAAAAATGTCTGAAAGTGTATTCCTGTTAGATTGTTCAACACTTGGTTTTCTACCAGGACTAGTTACTTACTAGTCCTTACTAGTAGTTACTTCTACTAGTACTTCTACTAGTTACTAGTCCAAATTAATTTTGGGGGACAAAAAACTGATATTATTTGTAAGTACAGAAACTAAGTAAAATCTTTCCTCTGTTTTAGTTTTCTGATTCAAAAGAATATCTTAAGATCTTGCCCTCATTTAAAACACGAACATGTGAGTAGGCAAAAAACCCACCCAAACCCCAAAGTTGCTGACAGTAACAAATATGTGCCTGTTAATTCTTCTTGAATGATTAACTTCTTATCAGTTCAAGTTGCTGGCAAATTGCAAGTTAATAGTGAAGCCATAAATTCAGGAAGAGAGAACGTAGGTCATGCAGATATACTCTGGAGTTTAGCAGCTGTAGAAGATGATTTTGCAATCTGACAACTGCACCACATCCTGATACAAATCTGAAAAATAATGGGTTTGCTGAAATAGGTTTGGTAGGATGTTGGGGGTTTTTTGGTTTTTGTTGGGGTTTTTTTATTGTTTCGTAGAGCTGATATGAGGCCACCCCTGAAATGTCAATATTCTGAAAGAACTATACTTAACATGAGATACTGGAGTGTTGGAAAGAGCCTATACCTTCCAAGGACTGCGTGAAATGTTTTGAATAAAGCACTAAGGAATTCAGTTTAATTTACCAGAGAAGTGCCTTGGCTTGTTCTGTCTTCTTCTCTGTAAAGTTAGCGTTCTCATCAGAAAAATCTTTACGAACATAAAAGGATAAAAGAGTAACTGAAAAGATTTGAAATTAGAAGCAGAGCAGTGTAAAAGTAACTGTGGCTACCTAGTAAAACAGTGCCATTGGAGACAGAGAGTTCTATGTCTTCTGGGAAAGTTAGGTGGCTTTTTAGAAGCTAAGGTTTGATGTGAAGTTTGGAGCTCATAGCAGAGTAACTGGGTGAAATAGAATGTTTTGTGGTAAGTAGGAAATAGTTTGGATGATCTAGTGGTCTTTATTTTTGGTTTTTTTTTTGGTTTTTTTTTTTTTTGCCAAGTAATCAGCTGAACTCATTTGCTTCTTAACTGTGTAAAACTGTTAGTAGGACATATGTGATACTTCTCAAGGGTAATTTTGTGGGAAATATGTCATGGCTAACAGTACTAAAATTAAGTTTACTTTTAAGGGGAGACTGTACCAGTTGATGAACAGTTTGACAAGGAGAAGGCCAACTTAGAAGCTTTTGCAGTGGACAAGGATATTACTGTTATTAATGATAAACCAGCTACCACAATTGGAGTAACTGGCAATTTCACTGATGCTGAGAGAAGGAAATGTGAGGAAGAAATTGCCAAACTTTACAAACAACTGGATGATAAGGTATGCCATTCTTTCTTAATGCAAGATCTCTTGAAAATATGTCTTGAACTATGTTATTGTATAATATGTCTTCAGCATTCTCAGGAGGAGAAGCCAAGGGGCAGGTACAGATCTCTTCACTCTTGTGACCTGAGGGAATGGCCTGAAGTTGTGTCAGGGGAGGTTTAGGTTGGATATTAGAAAAGGTCCTTCATCCAGAGGGAGGGAGGTTGAGCACTGAAAGAGTCTCCCCAGGGAAGTAGTCACAGCACCAAACCTGACAGAATTCCAGAAGCCTTTGGACAATGCTCTCAGGCACAGGGTGTGACCCTCAGGGTGTCCTGCACAGGGCTGAGAGTTGGGCTTGATGATCCTGATGGATCCTTTCCAGCTCAGCTTATTCTGTGATTCTGTGTTTAATTTGCCAATATTAATTTGTTAGCTCAGCTTGTTTAAGTATTTGCTGAGAGTGCTTCCTCTTAATTCTGATTAAGAGAAATCAAAAGTTATCTGGTGCTAAAGGAGTATTGTTTGTTAGTTGGAAAACAATGGATGTGGGAAAATTAGTAATTTGAAGACAAAATTTTTTTTCTTTCCATGATTTGAATATTTTATTTGAAATAAATAATCTCAAATTTAAGCAGTAGTATTGTATTTGAATAGAAAAAAATATTTTAATTAAATATTAATTGTTCCTTGGAAGTTAGAACAACTAGGAGAAGACTTGTAAAAGCACAGGTATAAGATTTTTGTCTCTGAAGCATGGTGTATTACACATACATTCCAGTTAAGAGCCTGGGTCCAACCTGGGTCCAATGAATGGGTCCAACCACTGAAAAGAATTGCTTTTTTACTTTTATTGATTTGTTGTGTAATTATCTTGGAATAGAGAAAAGTTAGATACCTGATGTCTGCTGTCTTATAGATTATTTTTTTCTGAGTGGTATTTGTCAGTTTAATGAACACAGTCTTATTTCAACTGCAGGATGAAGAAATTAATCAGCAGAGTCAACTAGTAGAAAAACTGAAGACACAGATGTTGGATCAGGAAGAGGTAAATTTAGCTCTTGCATCTATATTTTATTTTCATTGTCTTTCCATTAAAGAAATCTTTGGTGTTTGGAATAGGTCTCAGTTTATGACCAGGGAGTAGAATGAAAGCTTACTGCTGCACAATAGTTCTCTTCTATGCCTTATCTAAATGTTTTGCCTGTTCCTTCCTCCCACCTACACTGTGCTGATGGCCAAACTTAAACCAGCTTTACTTGGCTCTTAAGTATCCATGAAGACTGAAAAAATGGAAATATTTTATGCAAAGGCAGTTGTCTTCCCTATGCAGAGTTAGCAGGTTGTCAGAACTGAAGGTAACTTGATTTAATGTAAGAAACCTGTTCAAAGGTTTACTTCTGGTCAGTTGCTGTACAGAGAGAGAAGGGAGAGGAGGGGAATTTACTGGCCCATAATGAAAAAGGAAGTATCTAGGTGTTAATTCACACCACACTTGCTAGAATATTGAAATTATTTGTATGCACATGTTGCCAGGGATATAAATTAATGAGGGGAAATTCCTATTAATAATGAAAATTTCATTTAACCAAAATATTAGAAAAATTATTTCTCTATAGCACAAATGTTAAAAAAGGAATCTTTGTGTGCGTATTCAGAAGGGAATGGGCTAAGGACTAAGGAAGTTGGAGGTACTGTTGAATCTAATTTAAGTAAATAAATAAATCTGCTTTTTTAGCAATTGTACCCTTTGTCTAGTTACTCTTCACCAGCTAACAATGTTAAAATGCTGAAGTTTAGTCCCTAGACTATTGATAATTCCAGACTCATGAGTGTTCAGTGGCTTTTTTGAGAACTTGAGAATATTCCATGTGCATTTCTAGTTGCTAATCCTATATGTCTTGATTTGTAATCACTTCCATTTTTAGGATATTTAAAAACTTAAAGAACTGTGAATATAGATGGTGAATTTAGTTTTTCATTATATTCTGTTCTTGGTATCCATATTGCATGAAGCTAGTCACTAGGAATGTAGAATGTAGTGCTACAAGCTATTGTAGCAGCTGAAAGAATTAATAAAATTCAAGATATGTGTGGAATTTTCTTAATGATTATTTATTGTTGTATTTTTATTAAACCTCTATCAATGTTGCAGCTTCTGGCATCAACCAGACGGGACCAAGACAACCTGCAAGCAGAATTGAATCGTCTTCAGGCTGAAAATGATGCTTCTAAAGAGGAAGTGAAAGAGGTGCTACAAGCCCTTGAAGAATTAGCTGTCAACTATGATCAGAAGTCTCAGGAAGTAGAAGATAAGGCAAAGGAATATGAACTGCTTAGTGATGAACTCAATCAAAAATCGGTATGGAATTGGGATAGGAAATTACTGACAATCTTCACTGTGACTTTCTTGCCTTACCTGTACTTCTTAAAGTTTTTTGAAAGGGTTTCACAAGGGAAAATGAGATCCTAAGTCTAAAACTTACTTCGTTTTTGCAGAGAATTATTATTTAAAACCTGTAAACTTAAGAAAAAAATGTATGGTGATTATTGACCTTGATAGTGCTTGTCTTTTTAGTGCCTGTAGCATTTTACTACCTGCAGTGTTCGGAAATATCCTAGGTGTGAAAACTTAACACTTTCATTACATGCTGGTTCTGTTTGTCTTTCTGGTGCAGTTGGGGAAATCCTGACTTAAGAATCTGCTTCTTCCAATCTTGAAGTTGCAGGGAGCATGCTGCAGTTTTTCTTGAAAGGAATGTGTATTTGCCTGCTGTGTGTTTGGAATGTGAGATACTTAGCTTAATGCCTTCAAAAATAAGCAGTTTGGTTTACTTTCTGAAAGGAGTAGTTGGGGATGTATTCCACAAGATAACCCTTGTTAAAATACAGATGCAGCATCAGTCTCACAGGCTGCTGTGCATCTCCTTACATCCCTGCAAAGTTTCTGAACTGACAGTTTTGGTAGCCAATTATTTGGCAAACCTCAATCAGTTTTAAGCAGTTGATACTCTACCTACTGTCCTAAAATTCTAAGTACTGGAAAGGATCAGCATGTTTGCTGGCATTGCAGACAATGGCACAAGTCTCACTCTTCTCTGTTCTTGAAGATGATAATAAGATGGTCTCAGTCTTCTAGTTGCTGTCTTCCAATTTTCAGTTAGTAAGATTTGACTTGGGAGAACACTAGTGATGTAATTGAAGTCCACAAGATCATGAAACTTCTTTTTAATCTTCTGAGTATTCTGAACTGAGTAATCTTCATTGGTAACTTACATCACTTGAAGTTTGGCCAAAAGTCAGAGAATTATGAAAGTTGGAGTCTTATGAGCAACATTTAAAGTCTGTTGGAGTAGGTTTGCTGTATGTCTGTATGATTCTGAAGTGTGTGATTTGTTTTTGGCTGGGATTTTTTGTTTGCTTTATTGATGTAGTTTTAAATTATACATACTGATCCTAGATATTATAACTAACATCCACTGAGTGTCATGAAATAACTCAATCTGCAAGAAAGCAACTGTTCAGAGGTGTCATAAAATTAAAACATCCCAATCTGGCACTGCTAACCCATGCAGTAACCTCTTTTGGCATCTCTGCCTGAGATGTGGACTAATAGCAGACACTTGAGCATGCAAGCTGCTGAGCTGCAGCCACTACAACCACAGCAGCTCAAACCAGCTGAAAAAGCGCTCAAGAATAAATGTTGTACTTGTAAAATGTCAGTACTGGGAGAGTATTCTCATTTTTTGATTTGCAAGCAGGGAAGATTTAAGAGCTCTGCAGATAGAGGTGAAATTTTTTTAATTTACCAAAATATGGTGGAAAGTGTTGGACTTACTGTCCATTTACCCTTTTTCTATAAATGTGATTCCCTGCAATATTTATTTGTATATGACTCTAAATGCTGTTTAGCAGTGTTAACACTGTTTTTGCTGCAGAATTTCAAGATTTTGTGAGTTGAAGGTCTCTATCCCCAATACTTTTTAGTTCTTTCAGAAGAAATGCTGGTTCTCTGTAAATAGTACAACACTAGTTCCAAGAACAAGAGTGTGTTTTGTTTAATCAAGGGTAACTTCTTTTACTGTAGGTTACTTTAGCCAGTATAGATGCAGAGCTTCAGAAACTTAAAGAAATGACCAACCATCAGAAGAAACGAGCAACAGAAATGATGGCCTCCTTACTAAAAGATCTTGCAGAGATTGGAATTGCAGTAGGAAATAATGATGTCAAGGTAAGACTTAATCACTGCTGTCTTCAGTGCCATGTATTAAACACATGTATTGTGGATAGGTGGGGATATTTTCTTAGTATGGTAAAAATTACCACCATAGGAAGCTTCATCTATATTAATAATTTGGACATAAGCTTCTCCATTGCTTGTATTGTGACTTAATCAGGTCCCAGACAGAATTTGATTATGCATAGACAAGGAAGAGCTTGTATTTTTTTTTCTGAAGCAGTGTTCTCATTCCTGTTATCAAACTGCTGTATGATGTGGTCTTAATCAATGGCATTGTCTTGGAAATCTAATACTGACTTGCAGTGATAGTCAGGATAACACTTGTATTAAAAACAGCATGAGGACGTGAAATAAAGGATAAGTCTGGAAGATGGCTATAGGGCAAGAATGACTTGCAGTAAGTCATTCTGAGCAGTATTAGAAATAAATTGTGAATTGCATTTACTTCTTCAAGCAATTCATTGTCTTTGCACAAACTTCTAAATAATCAATCAGAAAACTGATTTTGAATACCGAAATGTAGGTTGTTTTTTTTTTTTTTTCTTAAGTTCTGTGGTTATCAGTTGAGGCTGGGGATGTGTCCTGGGCATTAAGATGCTCCAGTGCACTGTTTGTTCACTTCTGTTATGTGAGCTTTCTAAATGTGCTATTCCATCCACCCTTTTCAGCAGCCTGAGGGAACTGGCATGATAGATGAGGAATTCACAGTCGCAAGGCTGTACATTAGCAAAATGAAATCAGAAGTGAAAACAATGGTGAAACGTTGCAAACAGTTAGAAGGCACACAAGCTGAAAGCAATAAGAAAATGGAAGAAAATGAAAAGGAGTTGGCTGCCTGCCAGCTCCGGATCTCACAGGTAAATATTTCTCTACAGTGCACAGTGTTCTTTATAAATTAAATTTATTAACCTATTGGGGAAAAAAAAAGTTGCAGGGGTTTTGGCACCTAACAAAGCACACTGTGAGTGAACAGCCATAAGAGTCAGCTGTTTCCTTAGTTCTCTCATCAGATTGGATGCTTCTAAGTAATTCTGCATGGCAGGATGTCAGAATTCCTGCAATTTATCTGTGGCCTGCTAACGCTTTTGTAGCACTTGTATTAAATACTGGAGCCTGTGTGTTCTCCATCACAGGATTCTTTACAAATACAAGTCTTACAGAAGCACTGGCTAGTGGCACTCTGCCTGCTAATGCCCAGGCTGGAAGTGGGAGAGGTAATAGCAGAATAAAATTCCAGGAGGTTTTTATAGCAGATCAAATTTATTTTTAATGTGAGGAAGGCTGTTTTAATGTGATTGTTAGAAAAGATAAGTAATGTGAATTCTAACACTTCTTAAAACTGTAATCTAGATATGCAGTTTAATATTTCTCTATATTGTTTTTCATACAGATAATCATCTCTTTTAAAATCAGGGGATGCTCATTTCAGGACAATCTTCTAAATACAGTGGGCCACTCTTGCCTCTGTTAGTATTTAACATTCAAAACATCTCCCAGCCAAAAATGTATTTCATTCCAACCCAGAATAAAGACATTGTCTTAAAGGCTGCATTACAGATCTAGTTGAGTAGTCATATTCTTCTAAGAGTCTGGCTGGCACCATTTTTGTTTTGAGATGAGGTTACTTGCTGTGTAAAAAAAAAGTATGAACCGTTTATGCAGATGTAATTCCATGGTACCTAGTTCCAAAGCAAATGAATCTTTTCATTCCACAAGCATGAAGCCAAGATCAAGTCACTGACTGAATATCTTCAGAATGTGGAACAGAAAAAGAGGCAGCTGGAAGAATCTGTGGATTCCCTTAATGAAGAATTAGTTCAACTCCGAGCACAGGGTAGGACTTGCCTCCCTACACCCACCCACCACCACCATTTTAACAATACAGTGATAAATATAAAGTGGGAATTGCTCTGTTCTGTTTAGGTTGAAAAGCAGAGCTATAGAAAGGCTTTTTGCTACTGAACATGTAGAATTAATCCATGGTAAAACATGTTTGCTGCTTCAAAGAACTGTTATTGACAGGATTAAAGATGTTACTAATTTAATTAATTTTTGTGGTGGGAGGGGACTTTTTCCAAATTGTAAGGTGTTGGCAAGGGAAGGTAAATCAATGCCATCATCCATGTGATTGCATAGATACCTAGCTGAATTGTGTTTTTTTGTTTTCTGTCCCTTCTAGAAAAGGTCCATGAGATGGAGAAAGAGCACTTAAATAAGGTTCAAACTGCAAATGAAGTCAAGGTAAGCCAATTTCATTGCTTCAAAAAGAAGAAAACCCTAACAACCCAAATCCCCCCAGAGTGAAGCCTGATGGTAACTCAGAGCATTTAATATGTTCTGTTTTTTTCTAATAGCAAGCTGTGGAGCAGCAAATTCAGAGCCATCGTGAGACGCATCAGAAACAGATCAGTAGCCTGAGAGATGAAGTTGATGCAAAGGAGAAGCTCATCACTGAGCTTCAAGAGTAAGTACTTGTCTTTATTTTAGTGGTGCCAAATGTCTCTGGACTGGGCAAGTACAGAAGCACAGTACAGTGGAAGGAAGTGGTGAGAGTTTCCTCCAGAACTGTCCTTCTGTCTTCCATTATGTTACTGAATGGCTGTCTGAGAGTTTCAGCTGATAAAATATTTACTTTGTGTTCAGCCAAAACCAGAAGATGATGCTTGAACAGGAACGTCTGAGAGTGGAGCATGAGAAGCTGAAAGCGACTGATCAGGAGAAAAGCAGAAAGCTTCATGAGCTTACGTGAGTGATGATAAAAGTGATGTATGAAACAAATGTGTGTGGAGACACTTGCTCTATAACTAGAGACCTAATATGATGCAGTGCCTCTCATTTTATAGCATGCTTGTTAAAGAGGCCTTCTTGAACCTTTTTTAAAACCTTTGCACTGCATGAATACTTAAAATAGGAAGCAAAATTATGAAATATATGAAGGCCACACCTGTTTTGTTTTTGTTGGTATGCTATGGATTGGAGTAATTAATTTTTTCAATTTGCAGCTAAGTATTGCATTCTGTAAGACTGCAAGAGTCTTCTAACAATTCCCCTTACTCTTTCTGTGGTTCTTGTGTTCCCTTAATCTTTTTACGGTTCTTATGTGATTTGACTTGTTAGGTGGCTCTAATTGGTTTATTCTTCAAATTAAACAGTTGCATGTTCATTGATTAACTAAATACAATGTGTTAGTGAATTAGAGACTCGAAAGTTAGTGGAAAATGGAATTACATTCTGCTTGCAGAGAAATTTCCAAGTCAAACTCCAAAAGAGTTCTTAGCTTCTAGAAATCTGACCTTAATCTCCTGGAAATCTTTCTAAGTGTATCAGTTGTAACCCCTTCCTGATGCATACAAATTTATCTTTACAGGAGCTAAAAATATATTATACTTAAAAGTACTCTTTGAAAAGTTCTTTTTGGCTATGATTAAAGCACACAGTGGTTTTCAGGTGTTTTTATCATGGTATTTGAAGTAATCAGGGGGACCTGACTGATCTGTGCTGGCAACCAAGAAGCAATGCTTGATATTTTTTTTTTTTTACCTTTTTGTTGGTTTGTTTGTTGGTCCTGTTTAACTGAAAAAAATTTTAACAGGTCTTGTTATTGTCTGGTCTTGTGATTTTATCTTATTTTGATTTATTTATCTTCCACAATGATTACAAAACTTACAAGACAAGAAAACCTATTGTAGTTAATGTAAGATTTGCTGTACATACCACATTGCTTCTATTTCAGTTTGTAGGCACAGTTACATCTAGCACTGACCACTTTAAAGTACCTGCTGTATAGGAACATTCCTCTTCAAAAGATTTGCAAAGAAGTTCTAAAAATTGTATTCTGTGTCCTTCCACAGACTTTTTGAATCCAGTTGTTTTCCACTGAATATCATAAGTGTGCATGGCAAATGACAGACCAGGAAAAATGCAGATTCACTTAAGTTTTTTCAATTTGAAGTTGCAGAAGATGCCTGGAACTATTTATCCAGAGACATCTGGAAAATGGATAGGACAGTGACATTATTTAGAATATTTTATTAAATCAAATGTTTGCTCATTTAACTGTGAACTAGTAGCGAAACTGACTTGAGTGAGGAGAAATTCCAAGAGGAAAAGAAGCTTTTTTAACTACTAGGAACACTTCATTTTTGTGCAGTCCTTGGCCTTTCTATTCCAATCTCAGGTCATAAAAAGAAAAGTCCACATTCCTTTCTTGTATTCTGTCATCTTGGTAACTGCACTGACTTACAGTTCTGAGAAAGAACGTTTCCTGTGCAGAAAATGCTTTCACTTTAACTGGCAAGATAGCAGCTCTGTACACAGATAATCATCAGGTTCTATTCCTGTACACTGACACTGTTGTTTATGGTGCTGGTTTTGCCAACATCTTGAGAATGAGGTGTTAAAGAAAACAAAGAAAATTTTTAATCTGGCACATGATACTTATCATCTCAGCTGGTCACAGCTAAGAACATTTGTAGAATAAGATCTCCCCAAATATTCACTCCAAAGTGGACTCTGAGAGTTTTGTCCTTTACTATTCTAGAAACTTTTATAATTTATGTATCTGAATGTACTTGTTTGTATTTAATATTAAAAATACATCCCTCTTTTCCTTTTGCAACTCCCCCAGTCCCACCATCTCCATGCCATACAGATTTCTGAGTGTCATCTGTTGGTTACATCTTTAATTTAAGACTTCAACCAAAATACTTTTCTCATTTGTACCATAGAGTGTTAATTACTCTAGTCCTCTAAAAGAAAATTTCTAATTTTTCTAGGATATTTCAGGAACAATATATTCTCTTTTAGGGTTATGCAGGACAGACGGGAACAAGCGAGGCAAGATTTAAAGGGTTTGGAAGAGACTGTGGTAAGAATATATTCCAAAGCAAATGTCAATATTTGTGTCTTTTTTTCTTTCAGAGTTTGTTTGGGTTGTTTTGTTAATTTCTTGTCCTTAACTGTAGGCAAAAGAACTTCAGACTCTTCACAATCTTCGGAAGCTGTTTGTTCAAGATCTGGCTACTAGGGTGAAAAAGGTAATGTGCTGCTGTAGTTAAACTTGTTTCTGGGAATGCTGCATGAATTTCAGTTTAGAACTAAGTTAAGGAACTGATATTTATTTGGTTTAATTTTTGTGGCTTGATCTTAATATGCAAGTTCAGATTTGTACTCAGCCTCCTGTCTCCCTCCTCCTGTATTTGTTACTGCAGAGTGCTGAGATCGACTCAGATGATACAGGAGGTAGTGCTGCACAGAAACAGAAGATTTCCTTCCTTGAGAATAATCTTGAGCAACTTACAAAGGTTCACAAGCAGGTACAGTGAGACTTCTTTTCAAAATTTAATGAAACTACTCCAGATCCATTATTAGAGAAGCAACTTTCTATTGGTCATAAAATACGTTCTATAAGTGAATACTTCTACATCTTAAGTGTGTCTCTTGATACAGGAAAACTTTAATCTATTATTTTGTAACATAAATTAATTAGCTGTTTTAAATACATGTGGGTGTATAATAAAATAGCTGCATTTAAACAGAAGGAGATCCAGGTTCATGTTTAGACTGCATATGTGAGTCTAGGGCTGCTTGCCTGTCTCAGATGGAAGAGGTCTCTCTGTTGCGTAGCAGGTTCTTCCACAGTAACTGATTTTGCAAATGACAGTCTCAGTGTCACTGACCTCCAGAGATTTACTAAAAGCTTAAGCAGTATAGTAGGCCTACTGCTTTTCTTCTTTAGGGGCGAGGAGGGTATTTGGTTAGCTCTCCCTATGAAGGGAGGTACTAAGAAAATAATCACTTCTGGTTTTGTAGCTGGTACGTGATAATGCTGATCTGCGCTGCGAACTTCCTAAACTGGAGAAGCGACTTCGAGCTACAGCTGAAAGAGTTAAAGCTCTGGAGTCTGCGCTGAAGGAGGCCAAAGAGAACGCTTCTCGTGATCGCAAGCGCTACCAGCAAGAAGTAGATCGTATAAAGGAAGCTGTAAGATCCAAGAATATGGCCAGGAGAGGACATTCGGCACAAATTGGTGAGTAAAGAATGCCCTACCCCCAAAGCTTCATCTCTCCTACTTCTTGTTTTGTTTTGTTTTTGTGTATATATGTGTCTTTCAGCCTTCATTGAAACTTCACATATCAGTGTGATCTATTTTCTAGTGTGAGTTATATTTTGGTTAACAGACTGTATGTGGAGGTTGTTTGGCTTTTTATTTATTTTATTTGGCTTTGGAAAAGGCTTACAATCTAGATTTCTATCCTGAATATGTTACATTTCCTAGAAGAAACAGTACACTCACTGCATGTGAGTCTTAATCTCTTAGATGATTCCAATTCCATTCCAATTTCTAAGACTAAATAGGTATTTCAATGAAACTAGAAAGATCAAGCCATTGCCTTCAACAACAATAACAACAAAACTGACCTGTTCTTATGGGGCAGAGGAGCAGACAGAAACCCACAATATCCAAAGATCCTTAATTACTTTTTCAGTTCTTTGTTCCAAAACATACAGTATCCACAGCTCTCTCTAGGGGAAAATAACAGAAAAACAAGGGAAGGTGGAGGCAAAATAGTCATATTCCTTTGCTCTTCCACCTGCCATTACTCTGTCGAGTGCTGGGGATGAAGAAGGTGTGTGACCTGTGGAGAACTTAACTGTGCACATTACGCTACAGCTGTAGAACTGAAGGACTTCAGTCATCAGTATACTTCTCTTAAATGTTCACGTGACTAAAATGAGTGTTGCAGTTAAATTTTGCTCATGTTCTGCAGGTCTGCAAAGAGCTGTTGCAAAATAATTAAAATTTTTTCGTCACATCAAGTGGCAGCTTGCAGACAGGTGCTTTTGTGTCTTAATTTTCTCTCAAGTGGTCTCCAAGAAACCAAACAATTCTCTAGTGAGCTCACCTGAGGTACACAGCCTCTTGTGATTAGATGTCTAGATGAACTAGTCATGTCTTCCTGGAGATCAGTTTCCTGTAAGGCAGTAATTGAGAAGTGTTTCTCTGCTGTAGCTGCTGCCTGTAGGTTCTTTTTTGCCTGCTGAAATTTTAAGTGCTTCTCTTTAATATTACAGAACTTTGTGAAGTCCTACACATACGTTATGCATGTTCTGTTAAGAGCTAAGTGCAAAACTGATTGAAAATACAGTTTATTAAGTGTATGCAGCTTATGAATGACCTGTTGAAACTGCTGGATTTGTACTATGGCTATAGAACAAGTTTGATTTTTATGTGGTGGTAGGTTGATGAAGCAGTGTTATCTGTCGAGTATTGGTACACAGAACCCCCTGCAGAGAGAGTAACTAGTGACTTTATCAATAAGTAGATGTGGGAAGGACAGCAAGTATGATTCCTTACTGATACATAACTCTCAGGAAGCTGTCTTAGTGTTGTGTCTTACTTGAGTTCTTATTGCCAAAAAAAAAGGATTCATAGAAGATAATACATTAGGTGGGACAGATAATTCTTGTGAAGATAATCCTTATCAGAAGCTTTGCAAGCTCTAACAGGGAACAATAAAAGCAAAACCTTGTCTATTCTCCAGGGTTTGTTGTAGTTGACACTAATCTGTTATGTTCTCAGAATGCTATCCTCTAAACTTGTTTTCTTATTCAAAGTGCATTCAATTGTGACTATTACATTTGGCTAATGATATCAGGAAATTTGAATAATCCAAGGTATTGTTGTGTGTATATTTGTAAGTCACATTTCTTGTCATGCAGCTAAGCCTATCCGCCCTGGCCAGCATCCAGCAGCTTCTCCAACTCATCCAAGTGCAATTCGCGGTGGAGGTGCGTTCACTCAGAACAGCCAGCCAGTTGTGCTGCGCGGAGGTGGACGGCAAGACAAAGTGTAAGTTTGTCCTGTAGCATTTTTTAAAATGTGTCATCAAACTACTTGTATTAGGTTTATTACAGTTCATTCTGTGGCATAAAGTCACTTGAATAGTCAGATAAACTCCTCCATTTTGCAGAATTTTATAGCCAGTGGAATGGTATAATGTACACCTGACTAAAGATGCTGCTGCTTTTCTTCTTAAATGTGTTTGCTGTAAAACGGTAATTCTGATGGTGTTCTGCATGAGTAGAACAAAATGTGGAAACAATCAGTTGGAGTTGGTTACCAGTCAAAGACTGTAGCCACTGTTTGAGAAAGGATTGGATATTTTAAATTCTTTTGGCTCGCTAGTATCTTTTTAAATACGGTTTTCTTCAGGAAAACATTCGGCAATAAAATAAAATTTCCCTTATTTTTACATGTTATTTACTTTTCTTACTGTGTTTGCACACTGCTTTGTGTGTCAGTGATTTGGAATTATTTAACAGAAGAATCCATGTCCTCATCCAGTAAACCTAAAATGTTAGCCTAGCTGAAATGCAGTTTCAGTAATTGAAATTAAATGTACACTTACTTTAAAACATCTCTGATCTCCAAAGTAATTACTTGTTGCATGGTATTTAATATGTTCAAGTTGCTTTACAGAACCATCTTTCTTCTTAATTAATATCTGCTTTATAGTTGATCTGTTGGTCATCTAACAGTAATGCTGTACTTTATATTCTCTGTTGTCATCTTCACTTTTGAATGTGTCTATAAATGTCTTGTAGGCATTCCCTTAGTTAATTATCTGCATCTTCAGTTTGAAATACATCTAAAATGGGGTGTGGTGCTTGAAATCTGGGTGCTCCTCTTCTGAAGGGCTCCAGAACAGCTTCTGTCAATCTTGTTTCTATCTGTTTCTTTTCATTAGCTGACTGGCCTTTCCAGGCTTTCTCTCCAATTGAGAGAAAAGAGGGCTGTAGTACTAGTCAAGGTACCTGGTTCTGTTCAGAAATGTCTCAGTAAATAAGAGGTTGAACTGATGGGTACTTCAGCCTTGAATAACATTTGCCTTGAATGACCAAGGAGTTGCCAGGAATAGCAGCAACAGTCGTGGGAAATCGAGCTGGGCTCTAAATGGTTTCTGTCTGTAATGTTTACTCCGTTATTGCAATCCAAATTGCATACCTAGTCAGTTTGTGGTGCTGTAAAATCATTGGTAGCAGACAGCATTGCTAAAATGCTTTGTGTGTAGTGTGATTTCTTATTTTAAAGTGGGTTTTTTATTGGCACTTATCTGAGTGGTTTAAGAACTGGGCTCTTAAAGGCCATGTAAATAGTGATATGGTCTACTGTAAATGTAAATAACTTTGCTTTTTTTGTCTTAACTCTGTGGTTTATTTTTTTTTCATTTACAGTTGCTGAAAAGTAAATGCAGCATGAGGACGATTGGATATTGTGTAGAGGGAGTCATTCCATGACAATAATCTCTCCTTTTGGGGACTGTAGGATTATTTTTTGAAAATTGTATAAATTATACCTGGCCTGTACAGCTCTTCCCCCTTCTACAAATTCTGCTAACTGATTCCCAAAAAAACCAACTAGAGTGCAATTTTGGCGTCTTGAAAAATGACATGTTACTTAAAGTGTAGCTCTGCTTATTACACAGTTTGTCTTTCATGTCTTAAATTTAGTCTGCACTGTGCCAAGCTGAATGTACGTTGAGAAAAATCTTAGTTCGAATTTTCTAGCTTAATTTGTGTACATCTTATTGTCTTAGGGAATGTGCAACAGTGTTTAAGTATACTTTCATTTTTATCACTTCACATAACACTACATGTCCCATTGAATTAGGGCGGCACTCTGCATTACAGTGTTCTTTTGGAATGCTGCATAGAGCATTGGAACTAACTGTGTTTGGACAGTGTGAGGATCCTGAAGTGCTGACACGGCTGCCTCGGGGCACCACCGACCTAAAGAGCTGGGTGAGAACAAGGCTCTGTAACTGTTATCTCATCCAGTGCCCGGCCAGCGGCTGACTTAGAATTAAATACTGGACGGAAATAAGAGTAAACCTGAGTTTACAAGAAAGACTTTGGCAATGGATTATCCCATCTGTCCTGTTCCTGCACACAGTACAGTCTGGTGGAGTGAAAACATTCTGCTTCATTCTGATGAGCCTGTCTGTCCATTTGTCTGTATCTGTGACGGTTCACTTTCACTATTTTGTAATAGTGAAATGAGGGCAATCTAAACTGTAACTTTATATTCCATTACATACAGTAGTGGAATTTTTGACTAAAATTTTAATTTTCAATTTAAAAGCATTTTTCAGCAACAGGCCAATGAATTCAGATACATAAATAAAGGACACAACTTTTTAAAACTGATGTATCCAGAAATGCCAGAGGCATGTGTTTAAAATAACAATAAAATAAAGTGCTACCCTGAATTGTATTTGTAATTCATTTGTAAGTAGGTATATGAAATGTCCAAAGTAGTAGTTGTTGAATATTTTTCTTCTCTTTGCAATAAAGTCCTGTAAAGTGGCTAACAAAACAAAACATGGGGTTTTGATTTTTTTTTGTTTGTTTGTTTTGAGCTCCGGTACTCTCACTGAGCTGAATCCGGGGTTTAAAGTTTTATAGTATAATTTACTTAACTTATTCATAGGGTTTAGCCACTATAATTTTTAGGACAGCCTTCTTCTGTATAGAAACTAGCTAGTTACCAGGTCTTTAAGAAAGAAGAAACTTAGTATTGCTGGAAGAATTCAATGAGTTTTTGAGACCTGGTTAATACAACTTTTTGTTCTGGCTTGAGTTTTTTGCTGGGTATTCAGTTATTGTGGAAACAGTAGAAACTCTGTGACTGTTCAGACAGGAAATCACTTTCAATTTTTATATTTTAAAATAGGCAAAATATTTATATTGTGACAGAGTATAGTCAAATTTTAGACCTTGAACCACTTTTTTTCTATATCTACAGTAGTCTGAATTTTTAGTAGTTTGATTTTTAAAGGTTGAGTGTATCAGTTGGAAATCCCACTATTTTGGAGTTCTCAGCTTTTAAGACAGTTTTTTTCACTAAGGCCGCTAAACACTCCAAACTTGCAGTTGTTTTAGAGCACAGTTGAAGGCAGCATAATGAGAGAAAAAAATAAAAAAACAACAAAATATTTTGAATTAAATTTCTCATCATGGAATCAGCACTGTCCATTATTTTTCTCAATGTTAACTACAGGTTTTCAGGCCTTCATTTGTCAATGTGCAATCATAAAAACAAAACAACACACTCAAATGAAGCAGGATTTTTTTCTCATGCCTGTGAATGGGGGTTTCATTCCTGTAGGTAATTGTCATGGGTTCTGGTGCTGAAAATTGCTGTGTTTAAAAAATTAGATTAAATAGTAACTAGCGTGTAGCTCAGTGTACATCACCTTTTTATATTTAAACTTTTTTTTTTATTTTAAACATTTTATGAAGTTTACCAAGAACTGCCTCTTAAAATGTAAAAAATGAAAAAACCACACAACTTTCTGTGCTTTCTGGTTTGGCTGTCATAGTTCAGCCAGACAGGACAATTACTGTATTTTGTAAATGAAAGTATTCAGTCTATACAGGGAATGTTCAACACTGCTATTTCGACTTGCAGTCTTTGAGTGGTTCTTATTTTTTGTTCCTCTAGATCATATTTTTAAAAGATGGTTTAGGATAGGAACTTGGTGAAATAATATTTATTTCTGGTGAACAACTAAATTATTTACATAACTTAAATGCTGACTCACTACTGTGTGTAACTCTAAATTTGACATGAGGACAAGTCTACCTGTGGAATCTGATTTAACTTCAGTACACTTAAGATGCATTAAAACAATTGGTTTGGGGAAGACGCCATATAGTTTTAACTTACCTGCATGCTGTAAATGTATTTGTGTTTAAATAAAGAGGAGAAAAATCTTTGAACTTTTGTGTATTTATTCCATTTATTTTCTCCACATGTGGTCAAATGTGGTGATGCAACAATCTTCTCCAGGTGTGTTGTGTTGTGCTTGGGGCTCTCCTGAGTGTAATGGCAGTTGTCTGTATGGTGGTGCTCAAAGCTCTCTTTTTATCCACATGCTTGGACAGTTGTTTCCAGAATCCATGTAAACTTGGTTGGAAAGGAATTGCCAAGAGTTATCACTTGCTTTGTGAACTTCTCTTTTCTTAAACTTGGTGTCTGCTGATTTGGTGACCCCTCCTTCTGGTTGAGACGGTTTAATCCATTTCCAGTGTTTCTGTGTAGACTTCTGTAGGCTTTTTTTCCTTTTCCTTTACCAGTATCTGTTAATAGCTGATTCTGCTATTTCTTAGTGCTATTGAACTGATGTTTATTATGGAGCAGTGTGGTTATGCAAGGCTGCAAACAATTTCTGGATGATTTCCACAGAAAAAGAGATTTAACTGGATGTATAGCTTTGTACTATAAAAATATGCATATATATAAAAAGCAGAAAGGAGGTAATGATTTAAGTCTCCCAGTACAGTTACTGTAAAAGCAAAGATCTCAGGAGGGAGAAATTGCATCTGTAAAACTGTTCAGCAGTGAGCTGATCTATACTGTAAAATATTTCCTAGTGTGCTCTGTTAACAGAAGATGGCTCAGTCACAGAGCTCCCTTTTGAATAAATCTCTGTATCTGCTAGGGCTGATCAACTCAGCCCTCTTTAATTGCAGACAGCCACTAAGGGATGCTCAGAAAGGAAAGGAAATCTTTCACTCTGAAGTTTCTTATGAGCAATGGAGTGGTCTAAAATCACTTTCGAAAGTGAGCAAAAAATATTATTGCATCTCTGCCAGGGAAAAGCTGTGGTTACCTGCACTGTCAAACTGGTAAGGAATTCAGTGGCTGGCCTAGGTGCCTTCCCCCTTGAATGCACTGAGTTGTAACACCCGTTTAGGAAGTGTCGAAATGAATCACTATTTAACATGTGCAAAACTGCCACTTAAGTACGTATTAAGGAAATAATAAACCCTCACTAAATGACGATGGAAACACCTCTGGAAGATGATCACTGTGGACTGATGGGTACGTCAGAGTTTGCCTGAGGAGTTTTGAGCTCCTGAGCCTTCCTGAGTTCTGCACGGGGCTGTGCATTGTTTTGTCTTTACCCAGCCCTTGCTGAGAGCAGTGCGGGCAGGGCAGTGTGAGCCGCTGACTCCTCGGAGCTTTTCACTGTCAAAGCTGAAGGGGCAGAGGGTACGGGTCAGTCAGCTGCGCTGTCCAGGGTGGTGGGCAGAAGAGTTAAGTGAAGAAGGAAAATACAGTACAAAAGAAAAGAGCCTGTTTAGCCTATTTGCATTTGAAAAGGAAAGTAAGAGGCTAATTATTATAAAGGGAAAGCTGAGGCGTTGCACAGCATGGTGTGGCATATCTGCACCCTGGCATGTCCTGCAGGCTGTGCTCTGCATGGTGTGGGCACAGCGGTGTTGTGGAACAGAGCTAAATCCATCGACCGTCTCCACCTCCGGTACCGAGGGAAGTGTTGATATGTACCTGCAGCAAGGAGGGCAGCATAACCCACATTCTCCGCGTTCCTGAATCCACAAAACTGGGCGTGGAAATAACGCGGAGGTGCCCCCGGGTGTGTGTTAAAGAGAGCTATTTCCACAGCTCCTGATGCGAGAAGCAAATGCCTGAAAGCCCCTGTCCTGTAAGTCAGCTAAATTGTCTCCTACAGTTGAAGACAAATACACTTCACAGCTTGTAACAGCGTATTGAAGATACCTGCAAGCCACTTGCTCTTTCAGTGGATTCTTGATTTTGCTTTTGTCAGGAGCAGAATTAAAAAGTAAAGGTGAATTAGCTCAGCAAAGTGTAAATGTCGGGCGTTATCCAGTCTGCTTATCGTCCTCATCAGCAGGCCCGATTCCATCGGCCAGGGGCGTGTTGTGCTGCCGGGACAGATGTTTTAAGTGATCACTCATCATCCGATAAACAAACGAGTATTTGGAGGGTGTTTTGTTATGATCTTTGAGAGTGTGTAAATGATTCTTTGAATGCTTTTACTGCAGGAAACACCCTTCAGCAGAAACCAGGACTGAGTTTATCTGCTGCCACAGGAAGGCTCGTTTCAGCCGCAGCTCACTGCGAGCCTTTCTGTGCCTGCAGCAGCCTGGTCACTGCCGTGCCCGGGGCTGGTTTGCGTGGGACGGCAGCAGGGTGAGCTTCTTTCCTGCTGCTCCTGGAGGAGAGGATGTCCTCTCACACTCGCTGGCTTGCAGAGGCAGCGCAGCTCCTGCCGCTCACACGCGGTAACAGAGTCCTGGTCCTGTCACCACCAGGCTCAGCCCCTGCCGCCCTTCCCTTCAGATTGCAGAGCTCCCCTTTGCCCACCGCGGGTGTGAGGGACCTGTCCCTGTGCTGGGGGAAGGGACGAGCTGCCCGCTTTTCCTGAAAGGTGCTGGTGTTGCTGCTCCTTCGGGTCTGCTTTCCTCTTGGACACGGGGCCGTGTGCTCAGGGTTACACAACAGCAGAGGAGCTGAGCCACAGGAGAGGAAGGAATACAGGCCAGGCTGTGGTGGAGTAATAAAGGTTTTGTGTTTGGTCTGAGATGCTTTCTAGGTCTGAGGTTCTTCTTGACTTCAGGCCAAATGATGAGCTCCTCCACTGCCAGGGCTGTCATGCTCCCTGCCTAGCAAAGGACTGTTTTGTTGATGAGCCTGCAAGGTGGTGATGAAGTGTAAGCCGCTCTTGTTATCTCACTGCTCGGGGCGCTAAACCCAGAATTGTTCATCCAGGGCTGAAGTTCCAGCGGTGCCGAGCTAGCGAGGGACAGCCGGCACTAACCTGGCCCGTGCAGGAATCTGCCCGAGACCTCCCGGCCGTGAGCGAACACGGGGCAGTGGAGCCTCGTGCGCCGGGCACCGCCGGTCAGCGATCCAAGGATCCATTGCTCCCTCCCTGGGCCCGGGGCCCTGCTCTGCCCTCAGTCCGGACCCCCGGCTCAGTGGTCCAAGGATCCATTGCTCCCTCCCTGGGCCCGGGGCCCTGCTCTGCCCTCAGTCCGGACCCCCGGCTCAGCCGGGCCCGGATCCGCTCGGGACGCGGCCCCGGCGCGGTGCCCGCTCAGCACCAGGGGGCGCTCGGGCTCCCCGTGCATTCCCGGGAGCGCCCTCGGTTCCCGGTGTCGGCACCGCTGGGACCGGCCGCGCTCACTGCCCGAGGCTCCCCGTGCATTCCCGGGAGCGCCCTCGGTTCCCGGTGTCGGCACCGCTCGGACCGGCCGCGCTCACGGCCCGGGGCTCCCCGTGCATTCCCGGGAGCGCCCTCGGTTCCCGGTGTCGGCACCGCTGGGACCGGCCGCGCTCACTGCCCGAGGCTCCCCGTGCATTCCCGGGAGCGCCCTCGGTTCCCGGTGTCGGCACCGCTGGGACCGGCCGCGCTCACGGCCCGGGGCTCGCGGCACCGCTGCCCACCCTGGGTCCGTCTTGTCCTGCCGGGAGCCGCGGCCGTGCTGCTCCTTCTCCCTGAGCTGCGCAGGACTGAATCCTGGCGTTAAAACACTGGGAAAAGACGCACGTTATGTTTCTGAATAAGGACCAGAATATTGTGCTAGGCATTTTCCACTCTTTGTTTAAACCTTTTTTTTTTTTTTACAGGAAGATACTTGGAAATGCCGCAACATTTGGTTTCTTTATTTGATCTGCAAAATGAATGGTATGAATTTATGGCAGAAAGTCAGACCTGTGCAGTGGGTGAATCATTATCAAATCCGCTCATAGGTGAAGCTTGAGACATTTTTGTATTTTTCTCTCTTTTCCAGCTGACTTGTCTCCATTGATCCACAGACACTTGAGCAGCACAAGAGAGGTGGGAAGAGTCATTCCTGATGAGAAATGGATTTTTTCCTCCTGTGCTCATTATTGTAGAGGACTGTCAGTTTCCCTTGGCAGCCTGGACAATGGGCTAGCTCTCTAATAAATGCAGATGGCATTAAATTAACGTTTCATTCCCACAGTGACAAACAGTGGCATCCAGTTCCAGCACAGGATAATTCAATGACAATACGGCAGTAGACATGTATCTCGCCTGTTATGGGCTAATCAGTGATGCTGAAACTGTTCAGTTTGGACTGAAAACATCCACATAACTTGGAGTGAGTTTATTAACCTTTATTATCTGGTGAAAATGAGGTGGGGAGTGCAAAATGAGAGGATATGCATAATAATAAAAAAGAGCCAAAATATGTAAAAATTAGCATAAAAGCCTGAGTCAAGTCTAATAAAAATTTTCTTTCTACCCTTCATCTAATTCTAACTGGAACCTATGCAGGAGCTGTCAGGGGAGGAGAACTGTTTCCACAAGTGACTGCAGGAGTGTAAGCACATGTGGACATGAAGAAAAAGATCCTTGGTTCATGTGCTGGGCTGATACAGCTGCTGATACAGCTGGTAGAAATTGCACTGCCAGCCTGGGAAAGAATGGAGTTTGGCTTTGTCGTGTTCTTGGTCAGAGTTTGGAAACCAAGGACAATGCAAGGCTGCGGAGAAGGAGACCCAGAGGTATCTGGAGACTGCTGCACCTAAGATCTGCAGTAGAGAAGAGCAGATACCCACTGCAGGGAGACTCCAGGGGCCAGTGAGGGGTGAGCAGAGCCCCCCAGCACCCTGCCATGGTGCTGGGCAGGGAGCTGCTGGCCCTCAGGCAAACCTGACTCTGAGGCTCCTCTCTGCTCCTCCCCTGCTGCCTTTGTTCCTTCCTGCTGGTGCTTGGCTGGTGGGCCTTTGCTGGACCTGGCCCTGAGTGCATCTTTCTCTTGGAGTTACAGCACATGTGGGAAAACACTCCTGGGGGAAGTGGATACTGAGCTTTCTGAGACAACTTGCAAAGAAGAAGAGATTTTGCAAGGACAGGAAATTCAGCCTTCACTTTTACAACATGCCCCAGGGTTTTGTTCTGCACGTCAGCAGTTCTGCAGGAGGGAAAGGACCGGTGGCAGCCTTGGAAAACACAGGGTTCCCCTTTCACTTGTGCTCAGCTTTCTGGGCTGTGTGTTTCTGAAAGGCTATTTTGGTGCATGCATTCTCAGTGAGAGCAGTGCTTCAGTTAGTGCTTGGCATAAAATCTTAGGGGTGCTAGTTGCTTTTTACTTTTCATCAGATGAGATATTTAAAAGCATCTCATTTGTGTCCCCTAGAATTAGTCTGAAGATTCTCATCACACTTGGTTTTTTATTAATGGAAGCTTTTGGAGACACATCTGGCGTATTTTATTGATCATAATCTCATGGCTGGAAGCTCATCTTGGTAGCTATAGCAACAGATTTTTTTTTCAAATGTCAACATAGATCCACAAAAAGCGGAGTAAGGGGGAGCAGATAATTTAAATTGCTAGACAGCTAATAACTCCTTCTGTAATAACTCCTTCTGTAACCAGTTCTGAGATTTCTGGTTTGATACAGTAAATAATGGATAGGAACTAAATCTTTCAATGACTACCTCTGCTGTGGAAGCTTGTGAAATGGATGGATGTGGTGTCTCAAGAGGCTTTCTTTGCTGATTGTCCATTGCTCCCATCCTCTGCTGGGCTGCAGGGATCATGAGCAGGCTGTGGGCACAGACCACAGAGGAACAAGAGTACAAAGCATGCAATTGCAGCCCTCCCTCTACTACCCAGTGAGGGAGGGGTCCCAAACACTGCCCACAGCAGCAGGGCTTGCTCCTGCTCTTGGGGGCAAGAAGCGCTCCCAAAACGTGCCTGGGAGTTAAGATGAAATGATACAGACTGAAATGATAACCTGTGAGTGTGCTCTGATGGCTAAAGACCCCTATGAGGTTGGCACCACTGAGTTTTTATCAGAGATTTTCTCAGCTGTGTCTACTCAGGCACAAGTGGGACCTGAAGGCAACCTGGCCTGCACTGTGGGATGGGTCTTCCCTCTGCTGCCAGCTCCAGTGCTGGGCTCTGAGAGCACTCCTAGCACTGTTTCTTCATCCTGCCTCACAGCAGCATCCTGCTAGCACTTGAAAATGGTGATGCTGGGACAGCTAAGTAAAGCAGAGGGTGGATGCTGTTGCCTCCCTTGCTTTCCCTTAGGGCTTTCCAGCAAGGCAAGTGGAGAACCACCCTCAGCCTCCAGCCAGAGCAGAAAGTCAGATCCAGCTGTGGCTGCCTGACTTCTTCAGGTCTGCAAGAAGCTGCAAATGGGAATAACCAGTACTTCCAAAAAGGCTTTCTAGACATTCAAGCCTTCACATCATCTTCTCAGCAATTTTAAAAATAGGCCTTTGGAAGTGCTGAGAAAATTGTAGAGGGTGAAGGGCAGACCTGGGGGCTGCAAATGCTTCCAGGTAGGGGCTGGAAAACATTCCCACCAGCTCCATGGCTGGTGAGCAGGGCAAAACACTTTGGTGTCCTTAACTTGTTCCCCCAGCTGGTGATTGCGTTCCCCAAATCCTTCTCCCGGTAGGGGAATTTCCCTGGGCCACACAGCCTCAGGCAGGGCTGAGATTCTTGGCAGCACCCTACAAAGGGCCTAGGTGATGATGATGATGGTGATGATGATGATTGATGATGATGGTGACGGAAGTCAAACTCACAGCTGGCAGGCAAATCATTCAGGGACTCTGCTGCTCTAAATGTCACCTATGTGAACCCCTTCTGTGCAGTCCTGTCCTCAGCCCCAGCAGCAGCGCAGCGTGAGGCTGTCCCTGCAGGTGCCCCTTCCACCCCAGGAACCGCGCGGATCACCCTCTCAAAACCCAGCGGGGGCTGAGTTTGGGTTTGTTGGGCTTGGTTTGTTTGTTTGTTTTGTTGTTGTTGTTGTTTTTTCCCCCATCATCTCTCCGGGGTTGTGTTAAACCTCCTGCACCCCAGCGCCGCTGCCTCCCCGGCGTTTCCCGGCGCGGTGCGGGCGCTGCAGCCGCTCATGCGTGCTAATCCCGGCCCAGGTCACTGAGCGGGAACAAGGCGAGGATTGTTCCCCCGGAGCCGGGCAAAAGCAGGAAGGCCGGGCACGGGGCGGGCAGGGAAAGCGCGCCGCCCATCGCGGGCACGGCGCAGGGCGAGCCGCGCTCCCCTCCGGCCGCGGGGAACGCCAAGGGCTGGATGCTGCAAGGGATGCCGGAATCGATGCCGAGACCTCGCCGCTGCTGAATACAAGGGTGACTTGGCACGGGTTGGCTCTGACTTGGTGAAACACGTTTCCCCTGAGCTGCACCCTGGGAGAGGAGATAACCATCGGGAAAATATGCGGCGAGGCGCTGCCAGGGGTTTGACACAGCAGAACGCTTGTGCCGCTGTGGGTTTCTGCTGGCTGGAGTGCACCTCCCTGCCGGGACAGGTCCCTCGCTGCTTCCACCCCTCGGAATTCGGGGAGGTGAGGCCAGAGAGAAGCACCAATCTGCCACCTGGTTAAGGGTGGGCCCGGTGGGGCTTTGCTTCCTGTGCAGTCAAGTGCAGGGCTGTGAAGAGTCTGTGCTTTTATGTGGTGAGAGAGAACATGGAAGAATAAAGTAGGTCCATAAGAGCAGATAAAACCAATGTGTCTGAAGAGAATTTCAAAGGCAAAATAACTCATGTGGTGGGGAAAGTCGAGGGGACATCTTCAGAAAGTGAGTGTGCTGTTGTACTTGTAAGGAATAAAGGGGTATAGAGTTTGCTCACTTTAATTTCTTCCCCTGCCTTTACATTTCCTGAATGCTATCCCAGGAAAAGTCTTTCACCTTAAGCAGAAGTTTTGGTGCATTAGCATAGCTGAGGGCCTCTGGCAGATCAGTGCCGAAAGAGTTTGCCTGGTGCTGCTGCTAGCAGTGAGCAGCATCCCTGGCAGGATCATCAGCAGAGGATTGAGCACCCACCGGGAAGCTTTGAACTCATACAGACCTCAGATATTTTAGCAAAGATTAATGAGGTCGCCTTTTGTTTTAATTCCCATAGTGTCTTTATAGCTGTGCAGATTGCATACCACCCACATCTAAGAGGACCCTCAGACAAAATCGTAACCCAAAATTTAGGTGCATCACAGCAACCGGCCCTGACCCAGGAAGGTTCTAGTTCTGTTATCTCCTGTTCCACACTTGCAGACATTAAAGTCCCTACATGTCTGTCACCTCCTGGGACTCCACAGCTGGGGAGAGGGGAGGGGCTGACCATTGGGGCTCAGTGTCCCAGAATGTGCTGCAGGCAACGTTACAGGTGACTTTATTTGGCATTCAGCATTTTCAGGAGTGAGGATGGGAAAGGGCTTTTCAACATCTGCTGACGAGTGGTGACCTCTAGGCCAGGGATTCACACTGACTTGACCCAAGAAATATTTATGAACTCCATACAGGAGTGGAGAACTTCCACCGGTGGAGCTGAGAGGGCAACAAGAACTTGCCACTGCCCTTGGGCAGAGGAATGGCCAGAGCAGGAGTTCCCATGTCTTGGCTGTTTCAACCACAAAAAACTCCTAAACCAGAGGGTGAATGTGGCAGCAATGAAAACCAAACCCAGGAGCTAAATGAACTGAAACAGAAAGTCATGACTCATGTATGGCGTATGGGTCTGCACAGAATTTCCTACTCCCACTTCCCATTTACCCTCAAAGAGCTGTAAAAACCCTCCCCCCTTTTTATTTTTATTTTTTTAAGCTGAGTTTAGAAAGAATATTTGCAAAAAACTGTTACTTAAGTTCTCATGAAGAGCAGGGCTGGGCTCTACCCTCCTCAGCAGCTATTTCAGCTCCAGCCTGGGGCATACTGTACTCCCTGCAGTGGCTTTTCATCTTGTGGGTACTTACCTACCTCTTCTGCATCCCCTGAATGGTTGTGATATTATGAATGCTAGTCAAAAATGAAATATCACAGGGTGCTATTGCAGCCTAAACCATCCCTGTGACTCTGGTCTGTGCTTGTAGCTAGTTGTGTGTGATTATTGTAGTAGGATTGTTTTCTAGGCTTGGAGCTTGTAAATGCCAGCTAGAGAAGGAGAGCAGGGAAATGAATTTAGCTGAGGAGTTAGGTTTATCCTCTGTACGTGTTACTGATATGATCATTTGTATTTGACTCAGTGAGCAGCCATTTAGTCCACAGGCATTGGCAAACACTCATTAAAGTCAGGTAGAAGCTGCCTGCTGCTTAATACACCAAATACCTCAATACCTCAAATGATTGCACTATTTATTCACATATATATGTGTGTATACATATATATATATATATATACACACACACACACCACATGTATATACACAAAGATGTGTGTAGATGCATGCATGTGCATGTATGTTTGAAGACTGTGGTGTTCTGCTGATCCTTCAATACAGACTCATCCCTGTGGATGCTCTCCAGTTGGAATTACCTCACTCAGTTTACACCACGAGTGTGGGGTGAGGCAGGGCTGTTCTCGCTGTCAGTGCAGCCCCAGCCCACGCAGCCTGAAGTCAGCAGCAGCCCCACCAGTGCCTGGGTGATTGTGGCCAGAGTTCCTCCCGCTCCAGGGAGCAGAGCAGCTGTGGATGAGCATCCCTCTGGAAGGTGGGAAAGGAGCAGCTACTCTGGCCCAGCAGGGCATTGGCTGCATGAACCAACCTGGTGCAGACTGGGCCAGGTACCAAGTGTCAGAAGAGCTCATATTTTATTCAGTGTGTCTGTTTCCAAGGCCGAGCCTGAGCTGGCTCAGTCCTGCACTGAGAGCTCTTTGCTGCCCGCTCCACAGGGCACAGTGAGCTTTCAGCAAGGAGCAAAATTGCACACTGAAATTGCAGTGTGGCTCCTAAAGCTGTGGTCACACACCAGGGCTGGCAGCAGCAGCCCACCAGCTGCTCCTGCCAGGGCAGGCCAAGGGGGCACCTCGCTGTCAGGGGTGGCTGCTGCACTTGGGCACCAGGGCAGGGGGTAGGCAGCTGTCTTGGGCCACCTCTCTTCTGCACAAGCACCCCCAGAGCATCAGTAAAGGGGGAGATCTTGTCCTGCACTCTGATTTACTTGGAAAAAGATATGTCACTAAATATTGACTCATTCTGCAATGAGACTAATACTTTCCAAACAGCTGCAGGTCTCTCCTACCCTCTGAAATATTCTTGTGGGGGAGTGACGTGGAATATGTTCCCCTCTGAAATATTATTTTCATTTGATGTGTGTTCTAATGCGTGTGCAATACTGTCAGTGAGATTACTCTAAGCTGTCACATGTTAAAGAGTCTGTGCAATTTGTTTCTATAATGGCACTTCTTACTGCTGAACATTTTAAACCTTTTTTATAAGTAGACAAATAAGTATTGGGAAAGTCTCTCTTGAAATAGGGAAAACAGCTCCTGGGGGAAAACAATTGTTATTGTTTTTGGTTTATGAAACACTTAACAGAGGTCAGACTTCTTTTCTGTGTAAAGATTGCACATGTGGGTACAGAATGATTTTTTGAGTCTCACAGTATGTCAGTAGCAGCAGTAGAATGCCATTATTAAGCAGTAAATAATTAATGTTAATAACTAAGATGCTGATGGAAGGGATGAGGTGGTAGGGCTGTGTTCAGACTAAAGCTCCTTGCTCCTGGGCTGCCTCTCAGGCTGCTCCCAGGCAGGTGCACACAGCATCCTTCCCCTGCCCGTGACTTCAGCTGCCCCGACTGAGCTCTGCCCCGACCTTCCCTTGCAAAGGGCTTTTGCCCACAGGGAAAGGCAGAAAAAATGAAAACAAAAGCAAACCAAAGCCACCCCCAGGCCTCAGGAGAGGGCAGTGTGCTTTGAAGGGAAGCAGCCCGCTCCCCGTGCCGGTGACTCACATCCTGGGGGCTGGGAGCAGCCAGCAGGGCACGGCCCCAACCGGGATGTTGGTGGCGCCGGGGCAGCCACGGACACCTTCCGAGGGATGGCAGGTTCGGGGAGCAGGCAGTGGCACTCAGGGACCCGCCTGTCCCAAAAGGCACAGCCCAGGCAGGGGCACTGTGTCACCCGTGCTGGAGCCATGCCCTCCATGGCTGGATGGCTCGGAAAGTCCGGAGGGGCTCAGCAGGGAGGAGCCGGGTGCCCCAAGGCACGGTGACTGTGGTGGGTCCTGCTGGCCCTGGAGCTGCCCCAGCTGCCATGGTCCTCCCTGGAAGGAGCCTCTGCTGCTGCTCCTCCTTAAAAATTAGGAGATTAGCTCCTGTGAAGTATTATTCATAGTCATATTTCCCTACATACACCTCCAAGCTGGCTGTGATGCCAGGAAAGATGTGAGGTTAACAAATCAGGGAGTCAAAATCTGCTCTTCCCACTTGGTGAAAGAGTGTATGAATTTCACCCTCACGCTGTGACTTGGGGATGTAACTCCAGCTGGCCCTCAGCTTTTGCTGCCACTACTTGCCTAAGATTCTTTGCAATTTTATATTTCTTGAATGACTGGCTTGAGCAGAGCAAATCTCTGATGTATTCCTACCAACCCTGTGTATGTGAACAAGATGAAGTATACAAGCACTCACCAGGACAACAGTAATTAGCTGCAACTCATGAATCAAAATGCATAATTAATGCTGTGTCACATACTGAGCATCAGTCATGCAATGAGAGGGTTGTGATGGCAATTAGAAATTCCTGAGTTTTAGGCCCATTGCTGTGTCAAAAATCTTGCTCCACGTATACAAATTGTCTGGGCAGTATCAAGCCTTTGTGCAGCATCAGGCTGAGGGACTGCTTGCACCTCACATGAACCCTGTTGCAGCTCCATCTCTGAAGAAATGGCAATTTCCCTCTCCTGGAGCACACCTCTAAGTGATAGAGTAATCCTGAGCCCAGGTGAGAGCCAGCTCTCCCCCTGCAAGAGCCGAATATTGAAGGTCCTCTTACTCACTTTTCTTTCCTTGAAGTCTCCTACACAAACACCAAGAGCTCCCTCCCTCTCTTATGAGCTTCTCCCATTCCATGGAGCAGGGGAATGGTCATGCCATGGCCCAGGGCTTCAGTCTGATGTGTGAACAGAGCTGGTCTGTGCCTGCCTCAGTGTCACAGCAGTGCTGGGCTCTGAAGCCAGTGGGTGATGCAGCTTGTCCTTGGGCGTCCCACCTCCAGTGCTCCACATCCCAAATACCTGTCCAAGAGCTCAGACACTTTTGCAGTGACTCAGCTCACGTGTTGCCTGTCAATAACATTTGTTATTTCAAAAGACATCCTGGGCTGGTGCCACCCTGTTTGTCCTCTGGTCCTGTCCAACGCTTCCAGCACCACAGAGGCACTGTCAGACTTGGTTGGTTTGGGAACCCAAGCTAGTATTTCCCAGTATTTGGGGTTTCTCAGTCGAGATGAATGTTGGGGCATTTTCATGGTCACATCTGGATACAGAGAAAGGAAGGACTGCCTGCCAGCACAGGGGACAAAGAAGTGGTGAGGCTGAAATTTAAAATTGCACTTACCAATCTTATTAAAAGGGGGAGGTTGGTGCTGGTGCAGACAGCACAGCGTCCCGTGCCTGCCAGAGGGAGGAGGGGAAGGGTGATCTCCCCAGCTTCCCCCTTAGCACCACTCCCACTCTTTCTCACTGATTTTTAGGAAGCAAACTTCACTCTGCATCAAACACCTCCCACCTCTACACCCCACACTCCTCATGGCCTGTTACTGTTTTGCCAAAAGCACTTTGAACTAAATGCTGCTTTCAAACATGTCCCCGAGCCCTCCTGGTACTGCTGGATCATCTTTTTTAACCTTCCTCCCCTTAATGGCCCTCTTACAATATTAATGGTTCACAGTTCTTATGAGATTGATCTAACTCTGCATTTTTTTACATTGTAATTGTTATTAAATCTCTGAATCCTGATGAAATATTATGAAGGGACTTCTACCAGCTGCCTCAGCGGTAAGGCTGGATGCACAGACCACTGATTTCTTTTGTTTTGTGGAAGCTGTACAGGACCGAAGAAGGATCACATATTATTTTTACTGCAGACTTTCCACAGGTCACTAAACTGACACCTACAGTAAGCAGACCACCATTATTATTCTGAACAGGGAGGCAGCCCCATTCCAGCATTATGAACTGGTTTGAGAAAATTACTGATTTTTTTTCAGTTCAGCAGCTGAACCAAAATGTTAATAAAAGAAACAAAGAAGCAATTACCAGCGTGAGCATTATGAAAAATTTGCAGGTGTTTCTTTTAGGTAAAAAAAATCTTGTCCACAAAAACCATTCTACCTAACCCACATTAAAACATTTTATTTCCTTGCATTTGTTAGGAAAAAAAAAAAAAAAAAAAAAGAGAAAAAGGAGAGGCTCCATACCCAGATCTGTTCCTACACATTCATGATGCCAGCCAGCATCAGCTGAGAAATCCTCCCTGAGAGAGCAGCTGTGCCCCCCCTGCACTGGGTGAATGACAAGGATCTCACACTGACCCAAACGCTGCTGCTGTGACCAATGGACCAACAAATAATGTCTCATTCAGGGATGATCTCCTGAAGAGCCAGGCAATGGCTGTTCCTGGGCTAAATGCTCCCTGATGGGTGGGGAATCCTTAGGAGGGATGTGAGTCTCTGATGCTTTATGGGTGAGGGTTTTTCTGCGCAAACTGAAAGTCTCCGAGGGCTGGGGCCAGGAGTTCCTGCAATATCCTGTCTCTTTAGTGGGGTGAATTCTCACCAACCATTAATCACATTTTTGCTTGCTTGTTTGTTATTTTCCCCCACAAATTTGGGTCAAATTGATGAACAGTTTTGGGATAACTGAATTACTTTTTAGGGAGAATTTGTAGTTTCCTTCTAAGAAACTGCTGAGATTTACCTCAGCAGATTATTACTATTAGCAGCTCTGAGAATCCTTTGGACAGCTGGAGACCATGTAGAAGAGACAGAAGTGAGACTAAACATTTTTCAAGCAAAGATATAATTAGGGATTAGAGAGACTGATCCTACTGCATAGTGTAATTAGGAGATTATGGCGTGGCATTGACTGGGATTAGATTTGACAGAAAAATCTGTGTCCTACTATATAAAACCTTCCAGGTTTTGAAATTGAAACCTATTAACAAAAAAATCTTCACTGTCTTAAATCCATGCTGTGCAGCAGCCTGGCTGCATGTTGAGGAGTGAAGGGAAACTTGTGTGGTCTCCTGGGCAGAAGTAAAGAAACCCCTGCCAGGAGGTGACCACAGCTCTGCCTGCAGCTCCCCCTTCCCTGTGCAGAAACTGGTCCCAGCTGAGCCTCCTCTGGTGTCCCCAGAACCCCCTCAGCTGAGCCTTTCTTTGGGCACCTCCTGGGTGGCAGTGACTCGAGGACCCCCTGCTTCTCCTCTGGCTTCTGGGAGGTTCCTGCTGGGATCTCCCCTCGGGTTTGGGAGGAGGCTTGAAGTGCACCTGCCACCCCCCCAGCCCTGGGCATTGCATGGGAGGACAGAACCACTCTTTCACTCACTAACTGGGGCCACTGAAGGCACCCTGTGGGCTGGAGGGCAGGGAGAGAGGGAGAAGCTCACCTGAGCACAGGCCTGGTGTTGCAGTGCTCTGCATCAGCCAAGCCAGCCCCTAAATCCCATGAGCAGCAGGAAAATTGCGAGAACCAGCTACTTGGATCACATTTCCTTATCTCCCACCCTAAAGCAGATCGAAAATCAATAACTCAAAAAAAATTCCCTAAATTATACCTCTAGATGAACCACCAGCAGCACAGGCTTGGTGTGCTCTCAGTAAATGAATTCTTGCTAAAAGTCAATAAAATACTCCCGTGAAGCATCCCCCAAAACAAGCAGTAAGACCAATTCTGCCATTCTGCTGCAGTGTTCTTTATGTTGTCCAGAGACAGAGATTCCCTGGGGAGAAGAGGAGAATTGGGAACTGTAGTGATCCCCTGCAACTCCCAGAACTTTGCCATGGGTTTGTCACACACTACAGCTGCAGCACCAAGACTCTCCAGTTCCTACAGCATCTTCTTCTCTTTTTTATGCAGCATTAATTCTTCAGCACAGGAGACACTTTTTTACTGTGTTACATCTATTACTAACTATTCCTGGCAGAGTAGATTGTAAATGGGAACAACTATGAGTATTCCACTTGCCTCATTATATTCCCCAGCACAGGAGTTGGATAATAAAATAGCAACTTCACCCTATGGTCAATTAAGAGGAATAAATCTGGGGATGAAATGCATGTGACAAACCCCCAGTGTGAGAAGGCACTGCAGCCTCTGCAGATGCATTTTTTAGTTTATCAAAAATCAATGTATTGCAAAGTTTCAACAGCCTTCACAAGAAGATCTTGACCAAATCAAAGGCTTCTTTTACTTTGGGGAGCATTGATTTTAGCAAGGTCAGTTGCCTCTCTCTGTGCAATCACAGAATGAAAAATTGCAGAATTTACAGAAAATGGAGAGTCATCAGCACATCATCTTGTCAGAGCCTGATTTGTCTGGAGACAAGTGACTGTCAGATTTCCTCAGCCTAGGAAGTTAATCTGAGCACTATCTGTCATCTAGTAATTGTGCTAAACTTCCCAGCACTTACATCAAGCCAAATATTTAGGATACTAAAATGAAGATTAAACATGGAATTTTAAATAAAAATTATTCCAGAACAAGTGCTTGGATTTTAAAATATTTCAAATTACTGTTTTGAATTGTTTTGCAATTTTATCTCTCACATGAACTAAATCTTCCTATTCACTGTAGGCTTGTCTAGTAAATATAGTTGTTTCCCCTCTACATTGTATTTTCCTTGGTCTGGATTATTACCCACTGGAGTACCTTACTTAGCCTTTTTGCTATCTGACAAGCTAATTAAAAAGTTACTTGAAGTTGCAAATAAAGAAGTAAAAGATTTAGAACTATAAAAAGTAATCTGTATTCTTCTATAATAGCATGTCTCTGGGGGATATAAAATGACTGCAACGTACAGTCAGGAATAAATGGTAACACAGCAAATCAGAGCTGCAATTTCACCTCCCATTAAGAGATTAAATAATTTTCCTTTGACAGTGATTGCAGTTGAGCTTCACTGTAGCTGAAGCTGAGTTTGACACCTGAAGGACAGAACATTACCCAGAGGGACCTGGACAGGCTCAGGCAGTGGGGCCATGGGAACGCCATGAGCTTTGGTGAGACCAAGTACCAGGTGCTGTCCTGGCTGGGGCAAGCCCAGGCACCATCTCCTGTCCAGAGATGGAGAGCAGCCCTGCTGGAAGAGCTTGGGGCGAGTGAGAGGCTGGACATGCCCCAGCCATGGGCACTCACAGCCCAGAGAGCCAAAGGTGTCCTGGGCTGCATCCAGAACAGGTGGGCAGCAGGGGAGGGATTCTGCCCCTCTGCTGAGACCCACCTGGAGCACTGCATCAGCTCTGGGCTTCCAGCACAGGAAGGACATTCTTGGAGCAAGTCCAGAGGAGGCCACCAAGATGATTTAGAGTGATGGAGCATCTCTCCTGTGAGGAAAGGCTGGGAGAATTCGATTTGTTCAGTCTGGAAAAGTGAAGGCTTTGGGGTGACCCAGTTTCAGCTTTTCAGTATCTGAAGAGAACCACAAGAAAGATGGAGAGGGACTTTTTACAAGAGCATGTAGTGACAGAGCAAGGGGGAATTGATTCAAACTGAAAGAGAATAGGTTTACATTACATATTAGGAAGAAATTCTTTACTGTGAGAGTGGCCGGGCACTGGCACAGGTTGCCCAGAGAAGCTGTGGATGCTCCATCCCTGTAAGAGTTCCAGGCAAGGCTGGAGGGAGCTCTGAGCAACCTGGTTTAGTGGAAAGTATCTCTGCCTATGGCAGGGGGCTGGAACTAGATGATCTTTAAGATCCCTTATAAGGACATAGAATATGAAAGCACACGTTGTTTTAAAAGTGTGTGTTGACAAAGTACAGCAGACTTTTCCTCCCACATTTGGCCCAGCAGGACCATTAGGTCCTTTGTCAGAAGCTGCAGAAATGGTCAGGAGCTCCTGAAATGGGAATTCATTCCTTTTTTCCAGAGAAGGTTTTTTTTCTTTTGTAAGATCTTGAAGATCTTACTGTTCCTAAAATACCTGCTTGCTTAGAGGAATTTTAAATGTGAGTCTTCTCACTTGTGTTTATTTATTGAACCCTTGGGAGAAAGAAGTCTTGTTGTATATCTAACAAAGTACCCTGAAAAGATCTATATTTAAAACAAGCCTACTCACCTGCCTGACAGCACAGTTCTGAGAATTATCTCATTGCTTGGGGTTCATCCAGAGCCCTGGGGGCAACTTGTTCCCTCAACACCCCAAAGATGCCACTTGCACTGCAGTGAGCCCCAGGTCACCCCCCAGTTTAGGGCCCTGAGCTCAGTTCCTGGGGCTGGGATGGATTCCCTGGCAGTCCCGGCTGGTTTTCCAGCAGGTGGCAATAACCCACAATGGGTGAGGGGCAGGGTCTGTGCGGCTGGGCCGGGAGTGCCCCAGCAGCCCTGCAATCCCTGCGGTGTGGGGAGAGGCAAAGCAGGGAAGAGAGAGCAAGGCAATGAATAATAGATCACTAAAATCTAGCCAGCGAGAAAGTGCATACACAGGAGAGGGATAGAGTGCATAATTCATCTATAATTGCTTGGAGGGGGGTTTAAATAAAGAAGAGAGCTGGGTTTTGTTTCCCTTTGTTTCTCTTTTGAGTTTTCCAGCAGTGTAAATGTATTTTTATTCACCTGTCTTGGCCTTGGGGCTCAAAGGTGACCCAGCTACCATCCTGCCATCTGTCAGGTGATGGGGCTGGTCACACATGAGATGCCAAGGCGTGACTGAAGCATGACCTAAAAACGATTGTAGCCTATAACACTGCAGGCCCAAAGTGGGGAGCGAGGATACACCTTTCAAAAGACCGGGACAAAATGCTGATACCATCTTGTCAATGGCTATTTCACAGCTCCTGAAAATACCCTGAAGGAATTTCTATCTTGTGATTCATGGTTAATCATTCTGCTCACTTTGCAAGCCATAAAATGTAGTGAGGTTCACTTTTGTCACAGAAAATAAAAACCTGTTTAACTTTCTTGAATGAATGAACAAGGTAGCACAGGCTAACTTGGAGTCTGTAAAGGATGTTTCCTTGGGAATTGAGTATGTTTGTGTCTGAAAGTGATGATTCTATGTGATAACTTACACCCTGCAGTTGTAAAGATTAAACACCACTAATTCTTTTTTGCATTACAGGAAGTCACAGAAATATAGGCCCATGGTCTCAACTCAGAGGTCTGTTTGTGCCAATATCCTGTCTCTGAAAGTCAAAAAAATTAAGCTCTTCTGAAGGAATAGCAAGTGAGACAACATGCCCTGGTTTCCTAATCACCGGGGGGAGGGATAGAAGACTGGTCTCTGCTGTAAAACCTGAGCATTTGTGACTGCCGCTGTTCCAGGGCTACCTGTGTAAAGTGCCTTTTGTTCTCTCATCTTGCTACACTCTCGACCTTGGTGAAAGGCTTTGGCAATAAGTTTCATGTTCTAGTTTGTGTGAAAACCTTTCTCAGTTTCTGCTTTGTAGCATTTCAGTATCACTGGATGTTCCCTTCTGGTTTTGTTGTTTTTTTTTTTTTTTTGTAAATAAATGCACTTAGAAACTTTTGATCTGAGTTGTCCTTACCATGATGACTTTTTTTTTTTTTTTAGAGTTTCCTGGTACTGATCTTTTTCAAAGATGAATGTTTTCAATGTCTTAAAAAAAAAGGCACAATAAAGCGGGAAGAACGGGTAATGCCCACTCAGAAAACATGCAGAAGACTGCCTACAGAGCTACTCACATAAGAGAAAACAACACTTCACTTTCTATGTCTCCCCTGTCCTCTTTTGAGAAGCAAATGCAAAGGGCTGAGGAAGGTAATTGTTTTGTGGGGGCATCTGATTGCAAGAGCAATAGCTGAAGACCTAAAACTGTTAGAAATTAGTAACAGTTAGAAGTTAGTAACTGTTTATTATTTCCTCATTGCTGCATCAGCGGACGTGTTCTAACTTCTGCTGTCATGGCAGCTTCTCAGCCCCCACAACAATAACCTGTCTCATGCTTATTGCTGAATTATGGCGTGTCCAGCACCTAACAAAACACTCAATTTGTGGCATGCAGAGAATACCTGGTCCAGGCTACCAGCTCTGCCTTTCTGTTGCTGTTCTATTAAGATGGAGCTGATGCAGTGAGTGCCAGAGATCCCTTAGTGCCAGATGGACTGGCACAGAAAGCTGCACTTCGAGAGGCTTGCTCAGAAGTGACTGTCCTGCCCTTTATTTTCTGACCAAGAGATGACTGTAGATACTGTGGTTCTTCTGAGGATAACTTGTGGTTATTAATGCGCAAAACAATTTCCATTAAACAGGAGTGGAAATGGGAGATATATTTCCTAGCGAATTGTAAATTAACAAGAAATTTGGCTTCAGTCATTCAAAAAATTCAGATTTGATCTGTACTCATTTGAACGATGCTGCCTAGGGAGAGCAAAGGAAAAACGATGCCATTGTATTCCTATCACAGAGCTGGGGGAGGGCGACGCCTCTTTTGAACATTCCAGCTTGGCATGAAAAATGCAGGTTCAGTATCTGCTTGAGGGGATTTAAGCCCCCTCTACCACCTATTTTTCAGTCCTTCATCACTACCAGCCACACCATTTAGTATTCTGGGGTGCCTGCAATACTGTTGCTGCCGTTCCACTTAGCATTAATAATTAAATCTTCACTGCAGAGAGACTGAGCTTGAGATATCTTCCATCCTCGAGGAGTGCTCCAGGCTGAGACGCATTCACACCCTTTGTTTCAATGACTGCTCATATATTTTCCATGCACCAAAACTGTGGCAGTCAGAGGCACCAAAGGTGGCCCGTTTAGAGTGATCCTTGTGGTTAGCAGGCTAATCTGGAAGAGATTATAAACATTATTTTAAACCAAATTTCTGCTTCATTTGAACTAAACTACAAGGTCATTGTTTTGGTATAAAAACTCTAACATTTAAATTTGTTTTGACCCTGGTTTTAATTTTGTTCCCCTCCCCCCACCCTCCTTGCTCTTTTTTGTCTAGGCAGGAAGCCCGAGAACTCTCCCTCCCTTTTCATTAATTGCAAACATAATGCTAACAAAACTCTGAGCCAGTGAACACTTCTCACTTGGCTTTGGAGTTTATTCATCCCTAAGGTAGAGCTATTATTTCATAATTGGAAGCACCTTCAAGGGACTCTTTTATCAGTAGTTTAATAGATACTTACAGCTCTGACACTGCTTCCTTGTGAATCTCTCTCGGTGTTAACAGCTTTTATCTTGGCTCAGCTGTTTGCAACTGCTCCGGGCCTCCCCCCTTCCAGGACATAGTTTCATCCTGACCGAAACCAGCATCCTACACAGCTTCACTCTGTCATTGCTGCAGACAGGTGCTCACCATATTTCTTCCCATGCTGCAGGAAGAGATCATGACCTGAGTTATGTAAAACAGCGGATGGAGAGAACATATTATGTACTGGTAAAGTCATGACCTGCTATGCACAAGGCCTCTAGACTTTCTAATTAGGGACTGAGCTAATTAGAACTGGCTAAAATGCCCATGTAGTGCACAAGTTTTTATTTCATGGGCTTCAAAAGAGATATAAGCCTCTAAAAGGTTTAGAATTTATTAAAGTGAAACCTGACTTGTTGGTTTCTCTGGGTCTGGATTGAAGGCACTTGAGACAGTAGTTCACGTTTGGACTCGAGTGTTTATTATTTCTTATTAGTAAAACAGTCTCACTAATGTGAGTTTGGCAGCTTTTCATTAGAAGGCACAAAATGGCCAACAATCTCTTGTTTCAAAGTCTTTTAAGACTAAACTATCAAATTAAGAACTGACACCTAGATTATTTTCCCTTTTAACCCAATAACAGATCTCAAAGAGCCCACAATGTGGACTTTTCTGCCCAATTATAATGCCACCCAAACCCATGAAGAAGGAAGAAGAAGCACAAAGAGGAAACCCAGGATGACGCCCTGTGCCCTCCATCTTGCTTCCATCCACAACATTCCAAAGATCTCAAAACCTGAATTTCTCACTAAATGATACACCTACACTGCTCTCTACAATCTATTTCACACTTTTGTGGATTCTACTCTATCTTGAAGTCTAGGAAACTTTCTCCATGAATGAGGGTCAAAGTCAGTGCTCCCCTGGGGGTCAGGGCAGCCCAGAGCAGACAGAGAAATATTCCCAGTGCTCTGGGTTTCCACACTGACTTTTCAAATGAAGTCTGTGGTTACATGAATCAGCAATTTTTATGAGAGTTTGGGGATTGCTTTAATGACTTTGATAAGGGTAAGACATTTGCACAAACATTTTAGGGAGTGCCAGCTCAGTGAATGGCTGAGGCGGGGGAAAAAGGCATGAGACCAGAGCTACAGCAAAGAGGTCCAGTGCAGCGTCACAGCCAACACAGCCTCTGTTTTCTCCTTTTCTTTATTGCAGAGCCATTGTAATGGTCAAACCATGACCTACATGAAACATTCCAGGGGATCCTTTGCATCAGCTTGGGATGTAAAACTATGCTGGCTGAGCCAAAATGCAAAAAATTTCCATTCTTTCTAATAAAACTTCCATTTTACTATTTAAAAACCACATGAAAATAACAAAGACCCAGCCAATCCCCTTTTATCACTTTCTCCCATGGTTTCCTTTCTAGTGAAAAGCTGGAATGAATCATTTCTGGTTAGAAGCAGGTGAGACAGCAGCAGCATTGACTGTGTCACCTACGGCGTTATTGCTAGGCCAGCCTTCGAGCAATGAAATTCTTTATAAGGGTTTCTGTTCACTTTTCAGTGGAAAGAGGAAGGAAAACCAGCAGAGAAATTTGCAAGAAAGCAAACATAAGACAAAATGTGGACTTGGATTCCTTAAGATATCTCTGTTTGAAGGAGTGATGGATTGGAAAGGGTTTGTGCTCTGAACTCCAGTGACTCCTTGGGAATGGCTATGATATACTGAAATTACTAAGAACTCTGAGCCAGCACATAGTTTCCTTCATACCAGCCCACTCAGGGACTTGAAATAACTTTTTTTTTTTTTTTGGTCAGAAGCAAAACTCAGAAATGAAAGATAGAAACACAGCTTTTCATGGAAATGTCATGACCTTCTACCTGACTCTTTCTGCAGTAGCTATTGGCACAGGAGGATTTTTTTTTTCTTTTTTGAAGCAGAATGAAATTCAGAAGAGTTGGTGCAGGGGCTATGATGGAACAGAGGAACTGGAGAAAGAAGAATAAAAGGTGGCATCTGTACTAGTCAATTAAACACAGTCACAGGTGCTGGAACTTGATCATCCATACTGTGAAATTGTGAAAGCAGTCCTCCCCATGGCTTTGGTGAGAGGCTAGTTTGCCATCTCCCACACATGTTCTGCAATAGGACCATTCCCAGCCAAGATTTAGACTGTGATTTGCAAGAATGTTTACTCAGTTGAATATCACAGTGTGCAGATTAGGTATTTTTGTGAGTCACTGGGATGCGTAGAGTGAAACCTCTTCCACCAGGATTGTTCTCTAGCTCAGTTTTCTTCAAGAACAGCCCCATGGTGACTAGGCAATGCCTTCAAGAGAAAATATCGTGCTTATATAACAAAAGAATCTGGAGAACACGTGAAAAAAAAAAAGTGTGTCTATTGTTCATATGATTTCAGGCAGCTGAAAATGAAAATCTAAGTAGCTCATTTTTCTCCTTTGAATTTGTCTAATTCTTCGTGAACGTGAAAACTTTTGGCATTCACTATTTCCAGTGGCAGTGATTTCCACTAAGTACATGAACAGACTCTACAGGGCAATTGATCTCATCACATATAGGTGCCTACCTTAAGAAGAGATGAATTACTCCCCAGACTCCTTTGATTGTGATAAATAGAAGTCCACTGAGTCTGAAGGGAGCCTTCTGAGTCTTTGTCATCCATCTTTGATGTAGATACACACTAACAGATACCCAAAAAATACTTGGGCAGGATGAACCTCTCCTCTGACTCTTAGCTGTGCTTGTGAAGGTGAGGGGAAACCTATCCAGGCTGTCAGTTTCTGCTGTTCCTCAGAAAAAAACACGCAGTATTAACCAGACAACCTCACATAACTTCACTTTGGCCATCCACTGGAGCTTTGCTGGACGTTGAGGAGCCTCTGTGGTTGCATGGGACCAGCAATGTGCAGTATGAGTTGGAGTTCCAGTTTCAGAGCACCCACCAGTGACTGGGTTGTTTACCAAGTCACACCAGACCCTTGCACTGAAGTAAATTCTGAACTGCTGTGATTTGAGGAACCAGAAACTCCCCTGTGAATCTTCTCTAAGCCTGAATTTGGTGCAGTATAATAGAATTTACTTCAACATGAGTAAAACATTTATCACACTAGGTCTAATTTAATTTTTTTTTGCAAAGCTATGTATTATTTAGATTCTGCTTATCAGTGGTTGATAGACAACCCTTCCTTTTCATTAGAAAACATACAAGGTACATAGAAATTCAAGACACTTTTGTGGGGCTATCCTTAGTTCTCCATGGTATAAATGGACATTTACATTGTGCCTTTGAATATGAGCACTTTTTATTATAGGTTTATAAGATTAGATATTACTATTAGAAGGATTAATTGCCTGTTAGCTCAAACCATGATGAGATCAAGACACGACTGGCTGTGCAAAGATGACTAAGATTTAGCTTAGGCAGAGGTCTTAGGCCAAGGTAGCACAAAGAAGTGTTCGCCTTCATCTACTGTAGGCTTTAGCTATTCAGTCAGAAAATTATTCATTACTTTTCTCCACTTTTAATTCTGTGCTGTGACTCAGAGGTATATTTTAGTGCTCCACACAGAAGTGATACAGTTTGGAATACTGTGCTCAATAAGAGAAAGGTGATAAACCGTTTAATTACACAGGTGAGTAGGGAACTAGCTCTTGGCAAGAGCATAATCAAAAGATCTGTTAGACCAAAACAAATCTCACTTTGTTCTTTAGTAAGGCTGACAATCAGATAGCTGCACAAAAATGTCCTTCACTTGCAAACTGAAACTGCAAATACAAACAATAGGTATGTCTGAATTTTTGTTACAGCTTCCACTGGATGCTCCAAGAGAGATGAGATTATTGAAGATCACAATGGTGATGTGGCTAACAAACAGAGCAAGTGAAAAAGCATGTGTTGGCCACTGTCCACTCTGCCTAATACAATTTGCAAAAATAATCTGCTGGCAAAATGGAAGAATTTTACGAATTCCTTGCTGATTTTTCACAGTAAAACAAATCATCTTCTCTGAACTGTGGATAAAAGTTCCTCCTTAAGGCAGAAAATTCCTTTGTAGCGTAATGGTGAAAGAAGTTCTTTACTGAGCTGGTGAGAAATCTGGGTTCTTTTTTCTATAGTCTTTACTTTAGTTGCTCCCTCGTCAATTGATTTTCCTTATAATGCACAGTTATATAAATAAAAATGGCTCATCTATTAGTTGAGTCAGGAGATGGGGAGTAAATTGACAAGTTCATGCAAAAAGCCCACAGCATCTGCACTTTGTGAAAAAGTGCTTTTGTAGTACAGAGAAAGAACAGAAAGAAGGAATTGATTGTATGTCTATGCGTAGGTGGTAAGAGTATTTTTAGATAGAGGTGAGAGGCTGGAAGCTGTCAAAAAACTGAGAGTAGGAGCAGAGTACACAGGAGATGTCTCAGGTAATGTGTTTTAGATCAGACAAGCCATTGTAAAAAGTACATTTGTAAGTGGGATTAAAAGTAAAATAAAAATATATTCTATTTATATCAAAAATATTAGCTGAAATAAGTGCATTTGTCTAAATTCAGAATGGTTTCTCTAGAGCATATCGCTGCTAAGGTTAGAAGACCAAAAAGAGAAAGGTCTCTAAAAAGGAGTGAAAACTTGAGGAAACAGCAAAATTAGCAAGGTGGATATTTGCAGTATCTGCCTGTTAGGCGTGACAAAGCTTTTTGTATTTGCCTTCTTGCATTTCTGAAAGAAAGAATCAACACAGTTCATAATGAGATTATGTTTGGTAAGGAGGGGTGGCAAACAATGAATAAACAACCCAGATTTAATACCAATCACGTTTTCAGCAGCACATTTCTGCTGGTTACCTAACACCAGTTCTGGCACTATGAGTAACAGGATGGCAGCAGCCACTCTCAGATACGCATTTCTAATTAATTAAAACATGACACACATCTAGAATTACTGTGACTGAGGCATAAAATAATGGACAGCTGAACTTGCAGAGATTTGATTGAGACTCAGAAGAAGAAAAAATAGAAAAGAAAAATATGGCAATTTCACCTTCAAAATTAATAGGCTCAGCTTTTTTATACATATAACACTGGTACTTGAGAACTTTGAATCTGAGAAGTGAAAGTGACATTTCTATGTCTAATTCAAACACCAGAAATGGATTTTTTCAAGACTTCATTTTCAGAATTGTGAAACTTGTTTTCTATGGATTTGTGTTTTATCATAGATAGTAACTATCATCTTTTTTTTTTTTTTCACAATTGCAGCATTTATGATGTCACTTTCTTAAGTAGATTTTTCTCCACCTCTCTATGGCTGACTGCTTCCACAGACCTTGTGGGAGCTTAACAACCTTTAAGGGAACTCCCTTTTGGCAAACACAGTTAAATTTGGACAAAGGTTTTGAAGGTTTGGCGTAATAGAACAGATAGACCCTTCAATCACTGATGTTTCATAAGGAATCAGCTTACAAAGAGAGAGATTGATGTTGTTGTGTGCAAGGTATGATACAGAACAGTCAGAACACAATAGATACATGAACTGAGTCCTGTACTCTCTACCATAGCTCACATGTACTACATAAAGCAATTATAGTTGGCAGTTCTTTCAGTCTGGGATTTGTGAGGTCAGTACATGTACTGGGTGTTTCCAACCAATATTTACAGGTAGTCCCATCTGAGGCATGAGTATGGCAGCATTCCTACATCTCTGGGAAAAACAAGTCCCAGTGAGTAAAGGTTGTGAACTTTAGCTCTTTCTACTCCAGTGAAAGGGCAGAGAAATCCTTCATAGGCAGAATACGCAACAGATCTAAAACTGGAACTTGGGCTGGACAGTTTATTTGTAATGTGGAATCTTTCATGACTGCATTTGGGCAGGGACTCAAAATTACATATCTTCTGGCACCTTCAGCTCTATTATGCTTGTTGATCTTATGTGGGACCATTGGTTCAACCCTGACTCAGAGGGAAGAGTGCCTCAGACTGAATCACTAATGCCGTATCCTGCAGCACTCTAGTGAAGCCTTGGCACTAAGGAAGGATAATTACAATGTGGTTACTGTGACTGATTTTTGGGATGCTTTTATATACACCTCAGGCATGACAGCAGGTAAAGTGCAGTCAGCTTGTTCAGAAGTATCCAAGTGTCCCAAGTACATTATTTTTAACCACAAAACTGGGCATACAGATAGAAACCTACTAGACAGAAACATCCAAATTACCCGGTATCTTTTTCATGTATGTATAGTTTACAAAAGAGCGAACATGAACAAAAAAACTACTACTTTTACACATTTCTTTTGCCTTTTAAGGGTAAATAATGGACATTACATACAAGATGTTGTTTCCCTTACAATAGAAATGCTGGTGTCTAGTCTGTTTTTTCCAGACCCTCTGAATAACTGCTGAATGCATGGTTGTGACAGTGTTATCAGTCTTACAACACCAATAGAATTTTAATAATTATGTTTTGTGAACAGACAGCCCAAAGTCAAATGATCCTTGGTGTCAAGGGGACATTTCCACAAGTACTCAGGCTCGAGAAGAAGCTTTGAGGTGTATGCAGTGTTTTCTACTTGTCTTGCAAGTTTGTTGCATAACACACATGAGATTTCAAGGAATCAATACTGAAAGTTCAAGATGGACTGCAATTCCACTTGAAAATATGTCCACGTGTTCAATTAAACCTATTGATGCTGTTTTCATCTTTTCCTCAGGTAAAGTCTGTTTCTCTCTCCTACTGGCACTTCTCAGGTCTTTTCCCATTGCTTGTCCCTCCATCAGCAAGCCTGTTCTTTCCACCTTTTGATGGTTTTACTGTCTCCTTCCTTGTGTTAAAACAGTCAAAGAAGAAGTTAGACCAGCATTATCCTTCATTAGATTAATGGAGTGCAGACAGTTTACACATCTCCATGCCATTGTTTCAGGCTGTTTGCAGATTCATTCAGATACCGCTGGCTGTATCAGTTACAGTCAGTTCATGCTTTCAAGATTATCTTTGCAACCAGGAGAAGCAGATACTGCTTTTTCAAAGAGAAAGATAAGATTACTTACAATTTGAAAATGCTATGAAGCCCACCTAAATATTTTCAAACAATGTTTGAAAACTTTTTTTAATATAGTAAGAGGTACCAAGCGAGATAACTCGAAATAAATATCAAGGACTATTTCTTACTATTTCTCTTTGGGCAACTACCTAAAAAATGTGGTTTCTTCAGGTACCGTTTATTGAGCAGTCAGACCGACCCCTGTTTGCAGGGAGGAAGGTGCGTGGTTTTTGTTTTCCCTCTCTTCGTTTCATCAGGGACAGAAAGACCTGGGTGTTTCACACGCCGCATCACTTGGGAGCTGTTGGCATCGCTCCAGCAGCCCACGGCGAGGCGGACAGCAGGACGGACGGAGCGGCCGGTACGAGCACCGATTTCTCACCGGGGGCCGGGCGGTCCCGGTCCCCGCCCCCGCCCCACCCCCGCCCGGTCCCGCCCCGGCACGTGACCCACGGTGACGCCGCCGTGCCCTGGAGCCGACACTCGCCGGGGCCGCGGCGGGAGCGGAGCGGGAGCCGCCGCAGCCGGAGCGGGGCCCGGGCGGCAGGTGGGTGGCTGCGCCGCGCCCCTCGGCCCGCCGGGGAGGGCGGGGACGGGGAAGAGCGTGGCGCTGCCGCCGCCGGGACGGTCGGGCAGGGCTGGGTGGCCCCGCGGGGGACCGTCCGCGCCCGGGCCGGCGCAGGGGCCGCAGCCCCCCGGCGCCGCCGCCCTCCCGCCCTGCCTCTCCCGGGGCGCCTCGCGGGGCGCTCCCCGCGCCCGCCGGGGCTCCGGGCGGCGCCGCCCCGCGCTGCCCCCGGCGGCGGCGGCGGCTCCGTTCCGCGGGCGGCGCCGGGAGCGCCGAGTTGGCGGCGCCGGGAGGCAGCTCCGCACCTGGGCGCCGCCGCGGGCCGCGCTGCCGGGCGGCGGGGCCGGGCCGCCCGCGCTGCCGTGTGCGAGCGGCGCCCGCTCACCTGCGGGAGACAAAGGGAGGCAGCGGCGGCCCCGCCGGGCCGGGGGGATCTGCCGCCCTTGTGTGAACTTGAGCGCGGTAACTTGGGGTGGCTGGGCTGGGCTGGTCGGGGCGGCCGAGCCGCGCTATTTATAGCCAGCCCTCGCAGTCAACAACTTAACAAAAGCCCGCACCGAGGAGCGAGCGGGGCTGGCAGGGAGGGAGGGAGCGAGCGAGCGGGGGGAGGGGGGCGCGGGCTGCAGCGGCGCTGAAAAGTTGTCCTGACACTTGTTTAAAATGCATCGCTTATTCAGTGCTCTGAGTCACGGGCAATTATTAAATGGTTGCTTATTATGCCTCTAGCGTTTAAAGACGGGTGAGCTCCGGGTAGGTAGTTTACTTGCGACTAGTGCTCGATTTCGAAGTGTGTTTGAGGAAAGAGCGAAGGGCTGAGCTTGTTTTCATACACCTTGTAAATTGTCTGTGTTTTGGTTATATCTGTCGTTTCCATTTGCCTCCATTTGTATGCAACTTTTGCATGCTCTCAGTGCGTGCTTTGCAGAGGGAGGCTCTTGCAGGCTCTGGCCTGCAGGAAAATACTGGCTGAGGAGTCAGGTGTGCTGGGCAAGCATCGTGCCCCTTGGGAAGAGAGGTATGAATGGGGCTGAAGTCTGACAAGGGACCAGTCTCCCAGGCAGTGGTCATGCAGATACAGCCTGAACCCGTAAGAAAACTGCCCAGGGAGAAGCAGAATCATGGAATCTATTGCGGTGGAGCAGGGTATCTCATCTGGCCTGAACTGTTAGAATTTATCTTAATTTAGCCTTCATAATTGAGTTTATTTCTGTATCAGCACTGCGCAAGGGTTCATTTCAGTAGCGAGTGAAGTTTGATGCTGAAAATGGAAAAAGATTACACAAGTCAACTGCTGCTGCTTTGTAGGACACTGTGAACAAGGTCACACAAAGAAATTTAAGGCGATCCCTTAGTACTCAGTAGCATTTTAAACAATTTATCATCTGCTTGTATTGGAAAGTAAGTAACAATTCCTTGTTCCCAGTAAGGTTGTTTCCCCCCCCCCCACGCCCCGAGGAAAATAAAAGAAATAGCAAAAAGTATTTTAGGTTCTTTCCCAAGACTCAGTTACCTGGTTCTGGAAGATGAAAAGTAAATGCACTGTGCCTGATAATTTCAAAAGAGATGGTGGGGCTGAGTCTTGAATTCTAGAATAATGCTGAAGGTAGGGGTGATCATGTCTCATACAATACATGAGCATTCTATGTGTATCACATATGATCATATTTATGGTTCTGTGTCTTAGGACCGTGCTTCTTCTTTCAAGCATTTCCATGGACTTGAGGATCAGTCGAGAGAGCACCATTCTGTAGCTAAGACTGGATGCTGTAAGGAGGTGAGGGTGCAGCTGCAGGGTTCAGGTTGCTCCAGGAAAGGCTGAGCTCTGAGCAGACCTACAGCTCTCAGAACCCTGCCTGTCTGAGGGTGGTTGGAGCTGTCACATCGGGTCTAGATAAAAACAGTCTCGTTTTGTGGGGACGCACATAAAAACGTAGCTAGAGGCGAGTGTTGGCATGCTGAACCCCTGGTGCTGCGTGTGCACCCGCTTGTGGGGAGAGAGGGCCCGATGGGGCAGGGCCGGCCCGGTGCCGGGAGGGCCCGATGGGGCAGGGCCGGCCCGGTGCCGGGGTCAGCGGAGCCCACGGGGCAGGGCCGGCCCGGTGCCGGGGTCAGCGGAGCCCACGGGGCAGGGCCGGCCCGGTGCCGGGGTCAGCGGAGCCCACGGGGCAGGGCCGGCCCGGTGCCGGGGTCAGCGGAGCCCACGGGGCAGGGCCGGCCCGGTGCCGGGATCAGCGGAGCCCACGGGGCAGGGCCGGCCCGGGCAGGGGCGCGCCCGCGGGCGGAGGGGGGGAAGGGAGGAGCTGACCTCTGCGAACACCCAGGGCTGCCAGCCTTAGTCAGCCTTAGCTGAGTAAGAGATGGGAACGGTTCCATGGCAGCCGGAGTCCGAAGGGATCTCTGCCCCGGTGTGCAGTGAAAGCCCCGCTTGCCTCTCTGGCAGCGGCTGCCGCACCCGGTGCCGTGCCTGCCCTCGCCAGGCTCCGCTCCCGTGGGACAGCGGGAATGATCCGTGAAATGGTGGCTTGTGTGTCCACGTGGGGATGTGATCGCCTTAGATCACTTGGCGGTAGCTCTTGGGGTTTTCCTCACCAGGAGAAAATCGAGGTCTGACTCTCTTTTGGTGTTCATGAGCATAGGTTTTCTTAGTGAGGCCATTTGTTATTAATCTCTCTATCAGATACTGAGACTTTATTTAAGGTATTATTTTTTTAAGGTATGAAAGCTTACAGATGTTCTCTGCGGAAGTAAATGATTTTTCATACTTATCATCCTCTAATTAGAGTAATTCAACCTTCTTTACCAATGTGGATGCCATCGAGCATGACAGATAAATGGTAAGGAATAAAAATACTGTGAGGTTACAAGGGCTGACCGGCTGTATCACTTCAGCTGTTGACTGGTAGCGCAGTGAAGTCAATACTCCAGGTGTCAATATTGTGCATTCACACCTGCATTGTTGTGAGCCCCTTACAGCAGAGGTTTGACCAAGGCTCTCATGGCTCTTTAAACTGTGCTCTATGAGACAGCTTCATAAAAGGACATTACTACAATTAGCTGGCCCCTGGGCTGCACAGAGAGTACAGGCAGTCTACCTTTTGTGGCACAAGAGCTGCATTAAAAAAATTAAAGCAAAACAAAAATTAATTCATTTGAATCTGTGAAGTCAAGGCCATGGAAGTTGTTTGCTGATCTTCAGGGTTAATTTCCCACCTGTACCATACATATTTCTTGCTTTTATGGGTTGAGGAGGAGAATTAGAACCGTGCTCGATCCTGATTATGTGATCTGTTTGTAAAACTGTTTTAGTATTCTGGCTGAACACAGCCTGTCTCTCTTTAATCATATGTTCAACATTACCAAATGTTTGCTATTGACTTGATAATTTTGCAGCTTGGATGAAAGACCAAAAATTGTGCTGCTTATTTTTGTTGTTTCTTTTATGTTGTTATTTTTTGGAGAGGGATTAGGCTGCAAAACTGACTTCAAAAGTGGGTAGAGCTATTTTTGTAGTGGTTCTGTTTTATTTAACTCGTATTATTCAAAATTTTGGGTTTTTTTAAGCATAACATGCAACCTGTTGAACATTTCTGTCTTGAAAAAATTTTAAGCATGCATTCTCAATAAGTTGTCATATGGAACTGACAAAAAAGGAATGAAAAATCCAAGCTTTTAAACATTTGTTAGTCCTGTGGGAAATCAGAGGCTTACGTTCTCGCTTTGGTTTCTGTGTGGGAAAAAGAGATTTTGGATGGATCCTTGTCCTATGGTTCAGCTTTTTGAGGTAACAGAGCTTTGAGGTAGACTGCAGCTTGGTAAGACTTGCATTTTTCTGGTGTCTGACCTGGAAGCCTTGAAAGGGGTTGATAGCAGCTTTGAAGAAGTGTCAGGTTTGCTAAGAAGAAAAAAATAGCATTTGCATGGTAGAGCTTCCAAAACTGGGAAGAGAGTGGGAATGGCTGCAATTTGTTCATGTTTACCTTCTGCTGCTGTTGCTAAACAACTGCAGAGCTGCACTTAAAAACACCTATTTATGTGGAATAGCAGGTAAGCAAGTTGTTTTGTACTGAGGCTGTAAATAGACTTTGAATGTCAAAGTACCATTTTATGGTAGAGAGTAAACACCAGAATCCTGGCATTCTTTTCTACTGCTTTGTGTTCCTATAGTCAGCTTTGTTGAATGTGGTACCATCATTACTTCTGCAAAGTCTTTTTTAAAATTGTAAATCTGACTTTGTGATTCTGTTTGGAGCCTTGAAAACGATGGTGGCTTCCTGATTACCTGTAGGAAATGCTTCTTGGAAGTAAAACAAGATGGTCTGTGGGAGAGAGACACAGATTAAAGATGGGCACTTCTGTCTTGGTGTAATACTTTAGCTTTTTACCTTCTACTTTGTCTCTGAGTTATGAGCCAAATGTATTTTTTCAAGGCTCAGGTCAAATAACAGAAATGGCAAAAGAAAATGGAATGATCCTTAGTGTTTTCTGCTTTAGATCTCCCCAGAAGTTCTTTTCTGTTGTTATTTCTGTCCTTAGTCCCGTTTAGCAGCTGAGTTCACTCTGCATGTGTGTGCCTGCATGGAATTGCATTAGTTCCACTCTGTGGCAGGGTAAAGGCTACAAATCTCATCACAAAGTCTTAACTTGCAGAGCTGCAAGTTTCTACATAACTTTTCTCATTCGTGAAATGTGCATTTAAAAATAGAAAGATGTGTTTGTTAATCTTCATAAGGTTAAATATGGCAGCATTTTACTTGAATTCTCCTACTTTCTGTGTAGATGATGGAGATCATGCATGCTTTGATTGTCAAGGTTAAAAATCCTGCTTTTCATGTTAATTTACTATATTGTGTTCAGTGCAAGTTGGCAAGACCAATGCTTACCCACCCATGAATTTGGACATTGATGCTACATGAGTAAATAGAATTTGTTTGTGGGTGTGGATGCAGTGGCAGGTGTCTGGATTATGAAGATGCTGAAAAGTGCTTTTTAGAATTTTCATGTATTTGGAATTTTTCATTACCCATTTTGGTTCATAGTCCTGTTTTGTCACTGTGTCTTGTTTGCATTTTAAGACCTAGCCCTTAAACATTTGGTTAGATCAGGTTTTCTGTGAGGTAGATAAGTCTTCTTTGGAGTATTTTGATTAAAACTAGTGTATTAACAGTTTATTTAAGAATTTAAGCCTATATGTAAGCAAGAGATTGACTCAGATCAGTCCCCATACCAAATCCCCAGTGATCCATCAATATTAATCAGTAATAGAAGCAATAGCTAATTAATTAATGAAGCTAATGAGCCACTTGATAGCAGGAGGCTTGTGTGAATAGGACAGTTCAATCAGTGACCTGAGTTGTTCTACTGATTTTCTGTTTCAACACTCAGAAGGATATCTGAAAATACTGCATTTTTCCATTAATTAGTCTAAGTAGGCAGGATTTCTTAAAAATTATTTTTATCCAAAGTGCTCTTAAACAGCCACTTGATTACATATACTTTTTTTTTTTCTTACAGCTCTGAACATTAACAGGAAAATAACACTGAAACAGAATGTCGCTTACCTTTTGTCTGAAAAGGTGAAATATTTTCAGATAGAAATGGCTGATAAGGGTGGGAAGATGATTCCAGGACAATTTTACATTCAAGTGGAGTATGACTATGAGTATGAGGCCAAGGATAAGAAAATTGTGATCAAGCAAGGGGAGAAATACATCTTAGTGAAAAAGACTAATGATGATTGGTGGCAAGTCAAAAGAGACGAAAATTCCAAACCCTTTTATGTGCCAGCTCAATATGTGAAGGAAATACCCCGGAAAGCACTGATGCCACCTGTGAAGCAGGCAAGCATGTTGCCAAATAACACCTTGAAGTTGACACATGGATTACAGAGATCAACAGAAAATGTGAATAAGTCACCAGAGCTTTCTAGTTTTGGAAAATCCTCTCCAGTTCAAGTGTCTTGCTTAGTTCGAGATGCCAATCAAAATCTGGGACCGAACAATAGCCCCTGTCAAACTTTTGGTTTGAGTCTGGACCTTACCCAGAACAATGGAAAACTTAACAATGAGTTGCAATCTCCCAAGGTGTCCAATCAGTTTAGAACCATTTCCATGGGTCATTTCCCATGCCCAGAGTTCTTGGAAATAGAGAAGACCAGCTTTTTGCATGAACAGTCTTGTGATTCAGCAGGAGAAGGCTCAGAAAAAATTCACCAAGATTCAGAGTCCGGAGATGAACTCAGTAGTAGTTCCACAGAACAAGTGCAGGTAAGCTGAAAAATTGCCACCATGTCTGGTTTGTTTTCTTTTGTTATTGCCATAATTGTCTGCTACTGTTTTGAGATTTATTCCCAAAAAATTCCAGTTGTTCAAACAAAAATGTTTTCTCTCAGCATGAAATTGTTACTAAAATCGAAACAGTTCATGTGTTTAATTCTTGCAGAATTTCTGTGCTGTAGGAATTGATTCCATTTACATTATTCTGTGATTTAAAGTTAAAGAAAGAACAATAGTGTTTCCATATTAAGATTGTTTTAATATGACATGGAATTTGGGTTGTATTTTCTTTCAGAGGAAGGGAGCCTACTGCCGTAACTCCTCATGACTTGGCCTGTTGAAATGTGCAAATTACTGTCAGTTTTCCCTAAGTGTGTATAGATAACATAAGAACTGTAAATTAATGTCTTGGTGGGTTTAATTACACTTAAGACTTACGTGGAGTTGAATTTCTGGCTTGATCATTTTATTCATAGACTGTTTTAATGAGTCAGCCCTGCCAATTCTGCTTCTCACAACTTTACTCTGGATTAAAGCTCAAAACATGTGAGTTTGTTAATTAGTATGGAAGAATCTCAGGAATGATGTACTCCTACGTCAGGCTAAAACTGAGCATTGATGGCCTTTGTCCTTGGTAAAGCAGTTTCTCTCACTTCTTAATTTTTTTTTTTTAACAGGCATCCCCTGCCCCCATCAAAAGATTAGAACTCTGACTTAATCAGGTCACTTCTGGTACGGGTAACCAAGTTAATTAGTCTATTGTAATCCAGGTTTGCTCTTAAACCAATGATGTATGTGTGCATACACAAAGTTATATATTAATATATGTGTGTATGTAGATATTTCCCCCACCTCACACTTGCCTTCCCCATCTTTCTTTAGGGACATGTTCAATTTTTTTAAATTCTGTTCAAAGCTCCCTATTCTTTAAGTTAATCTGTAGTGTGAAACTGTTTTTGCTTGGATAAAAACTGATTGTCTCAGTAAATCCCACTTGGCAGAATGTGGTCAGAGTACCAGAGTATCTCAAATCAAACTTGATGCTAACATTAGACATGAAAAGTTTTACCATTGAGAGCTGTGAATCAGTAGTTTGCTAATAAGAAACAATGAGAACAAAGCTGCTTAGGAACGAGACAGTGTGGGAAGATCTTAAAGATACAAGAATGATTAGGTGAATTACAGTCTTGAACTGTGTGTATATATATTTATTGAAATACTCAGAATCTGTACCTTTTCAATATCCTACTATATATTCTTGGCCTCATTCTTGATATTAATTTTCTATAGTTATGGGACATCATGTCTCTAATATGTGTGTATTTTATGTTAGTTTTAACTTCATCACCCCTCCCACAAATATTATGGAATGAATAGGATTACTGATTTAATTTCTTTTCTTTGGTGATGTCTTTCTTACAGTGTGAGAATCCATAAGCTTTCTGGCACTTTCTTTATAGCACTGCCCTAGCTGAGTGTAGTTGATATGAACCACTTAGAACTTGGCACAATAAAGTGATTACTAGATATTTATTTTAGAAGCATGTGTTGGCCATATTAATCAATTGCCAAAAAAATGATGAAAATGCCATGGAATGTTTAGAAAGTATATGAAAGTATATCCTACTTTAAATAGTTTATCACATTAAAATTTATATTACATCCTTCTTCTGTGTTGACTATAATTTGATGCATTTCCTTCTCTAAAGCGGATGGAATTAATATTACATGGGTGTCTTTTGTCAATAATAAATATATGGCCTGCAGCTCAGTTTCCACTGGACTTTGTGCCTCTTGATGCAGTGACACTTAATCTTTTCACCATTCTCCCCTCTCCCCACTGTACTTTATTCAATGCTACATCTGATTTATAAATTTATATTTGAGTGGGACACTAATGCATGTATTGTAGACATTGTGTTATGGGAGGTATGAAGGGGGGAGTTTTCACAGTGTTCAAGAATAACAAATGCTAAAAATGCCACATTTTGGCTGTGGAAAATGCTTGGCAGTTTCACTTGCCATTATGAGAATCTTGGGCAACAAGAGTGTGGATGCTTGCTATGCCTTGCAGTTTGCCTTATTTTGTAACTTAATCTCATGGTGCATTATTGCAAGCTCTTTAAATACAATGAAAATGTTTGACATTTAGTAGCCGTGGGGATTAAAGCAGTGGTGAACTGATGTCACCGTTAGCTCAGTCTAGATGTTCAGAGTGCCAGCCTTCTCACTGGAACAGCTTGGCAGTTTTTTTAGAATTCTTTCAATAATGAGCATTGTTTAGTAGAAATCAGCTGTGTAGAAATTAATGGCTCAGAAAGCTGTTTTTATTGCTCTTAGTCTGTAGTGAGAACATCAAGTTCCTGGCTTTCACGCACAAACAGGATTTCACTTCACAAGACTGACTGCTTCTCCCTCCCCTGCCTGCTGTGGAGTTCAGTTTTATGCAGTCTGCATTATAATAAACTCTAAGCTACAGGTGTTTTCTCTTAAATTTGTAAGATTAGAAGTTAGAATTACCTTAATAATGTCTTCATGTAAGTAATATTTTGGTCGTGTTGAGGTGATAGCATTCAGCTTTAGCCTGACCTTCAGTGTGTTTTCACTGTCCTTGAGTACAAATATATAAGATATAGAAGAATGCTTCTCTTGGGAGATCTTTCTAAGAAGTGGTTACATTATTCTCTGAAGATTATCATCCTCCTCCTCCTTTCCAGTAATGAAGTGCTGGTTCTGCAGCTGTAGAGTCTTGAAGTCATAGGCTTGCTGGCTGTGGAAATACTGGAATATCCAGAGCCTCCAAAGTAATGCAAAAAGGAAGGATTTTTTAGCAGATGAAATATGTGAAGTGAAGGACAGAGAGGTGGCAGTGTGAGCAGAAGTATTTGCTAATGAAAATGTAGCAAGGGGTTTGGTCAAGAGAAACATCAGGACTGGATAATGAACATTTTGGACATTTTAGGCAAAAAAAATGACAACTGTTGGTTGCCACTCTGGTGGATAAGGCATTGTGAGAACCATTCTTTAGTTCATGGGCTTGAACTGTGGGAGGCTGGAGGTAATTAGAGAAGTAGGGCTTGAGAGGAAACAAGCTTCAGTTTAACCAGATTTAAATTTCTGGTGTTGACAGTAACTGCAGGTCGAACTGGAACTGAATGAAATGGTTTGAGTGAATGCACAGCTGGGTGTAAGAATCACTGAGACAATGGTGGCACTTAAAGCTGTGAGAATCAATGAAATTCAATAAAATTTTAGGAAAATGGTGTCAGGTGTTATATCCTGACCCCAAGGAAAGGGCAAAAATATTCTTCAGGGAGGCCAAGCATGTGGGGAAGAAGGAAAGTTCTGAGCGATTCTTTAGCAGATATGGACAGGACTTGAAAGAAGCAGATGGGATGTCTGAGCAGTATGCAGTAGAAGCAGAGACCTGGGTAATTGTTCTGAAGTAAAAAAAAACCCCACACGTTCAGACATGCCTAAACAGGCAGGAAAAGCTGAAGCAAAAGGAGAAGACATTAAAAGTGGTCTTTAAAAAGCACCCTGGGCAATGCTTGCTTTCCTACCAAGTTTTGAGAGAGAAGGTGTGCAGACAGGGAGAGAGTTGGGTAAGTTAGAAGATCATGTTAAGAATGTTTAGGTGATATCTTTGAGGATGATACTTTATGATAAAATTACAGACAGAAATTAAAATCTGCTTTTGGCAATGCTAATGGATAACCTATGGGAAATAAGTTTGTTTCTGATGGATGTTACCTCCTCTTTTGTCATAGGAGACATAGAATGTATTTAAGAGTAAATACATGGCACTGTCTAAATGTTACTTTTTATGCTTATTAAAAGTTACTTTTAGCAGCAGGTTGGTTTTAATCATTATAAATATAGACAGTGACCTATTTGCAAAGATTGTTCTGTCTTTCATCCTCTTTAGTAATTGACTATTGCATAAACTGTGAAGCACTAAAGGGGATTATCACTAGGATGGCTGTTTTGCTTTGATTAATTCTGAGTAGTAAAGATCTTGAAGAGCTCTTTCTGTCTTGCCTTTGCAATTTCTGTGTGATTTCCCTGACTTTTTAGTCAGGAAAATAAAATATTTTCTGTTTCTGTGGATGTCAGCATATCTTCTGGAGATCTTGGCATTCTTGACTTTGTCACTTAGTTGAAAGACTGGTGACAGGTTATTAGCGTTAGACTGCCTTGCTGGTCAAACATTAAACCTCTTTTAAATAAATGGCTATCACTGTTTTGTGGGGCACAGAATCAGTTTGCTTTTATGATAAGAAATTTCATGCTATTTTTTTTATTTCATTCATTTGTCCAAGACATAAGTAATTTGACAGTACGAAGGAAGCATGCAAGATTTTATTTCTTAATAAAACTGAACATGTTTGCAGATTCATGGTGATATGTATAATGTAGTAGTTTGAATTATGTTTTAAGTACCATCCTTTAGTCTCTTACTTTCTTAAAAACAGCATTTGTTATTCTAATGATGTTAAATGCTGAAATATGCACATTCTAATGAGGTGAAGAATAACTTTCAATGACAAGGAACTAAAAGCTTTATAATTTAAGGAGGTTTATAAAGCATTAATTTTTTTTTCTGTGATTTTTGGTAGCTGCTGCTAGAGCTTGGTGAACAGCTTGAAATGTTAGCTAAATTGCATCAATAATGCAAAGGTTCTGAGCAGATAATATTAAGGAATATTTTTCCTGGCTGGTTTTGTGCATGTGTTTTTTGGTTTTTTTTTTCCTACACAATGTCAACAGGTCTGGATAGTTTCACTTTACAGTGCCGCTGTTTGTGATCAGCTCAGCCTCTGTAGTTTTCATGTGTAAGTCAGCTTGCTAATAGTTCTCCCTCTCAGTTCAGGTGAGTAAATCTGGATTTAGGTGCCCTCAAATGAGCATCTCGTGTCCCACAAACACTGCCTACAGCCTATATCCCATGCTCCTCTGCACATCCCTGCTGCAAATCAGATTGAGCTTGCTTAAAAAAATAAACAGCAAGCACCAGTGTTATCTGTGTGAGGCAGTTGTCAGAAAATCACGACCTGTGAGACAAGTTGGTTTTAGTTGACTGGCTTGTTCTAATACTGGTGTTGGAATGCTCAGCTGAGTAAGTTACAGATCTGCTTGGTAGATGCAGCTTTGTGTTGTGCTCTCAGACTTGAAACAAACATCTAGTGCACTGTCAAAATTCTGCAAGTGCCAACACAGTCTTTTGACTCTTGCACCCCTATTAACCCCAATTTCATGCAGAAAATGATGAAATGGAACTTTGAAGGCACTGATACCTGTGGCTTTTATCCTGGTAGAATCACTTCCTTGCTCAGATGAAGCTCAAGCTGCACTGTGTAAGGAATAATAGTCATAATATGGAATTGATTTTTCTGTTTTTATCTAGAAAAAGTGTAATTTCTAGTGTGCAATGTGTGAGTTTTGGTGCATGCTGTCCCACCTGCCTTTTCTTTTGAATTCATTCCAAGTGCCAGCCTCAGCAGGGTGATGACAGAGTCTTTAGGGACGGTGCAGTAAATGCTGAAGCAGGAAAGCAGCCCTAGGAAAAGGATTGGGTGTTTTGTCTCACTGCTGCCTAAGCTGAAAGCAGCTGGAGATACTGGGGACTTGATTTTTGTTATTGGCTGTGCTTCTGTCATTTGAAGTAGGGAACCACCAGACACAGAAAAGGCTGTAATAGGTAAAACTCTGCTTGAGACTGTTTTGAGAATATTTGATCAAATCTTGTTCTCTCACATAACTCTGGGTACAAACAATTGCTTTTGCTATGTCTTTACCTGGTTACAATCTAGGCAGTTGTTTAATATTGCAGTGCTTGCCTATAGAACAAAGGTACTGTTATTCTGTAGAATCCTAAAGAAAGTATCATTGTTTCACAGCAGTGTGACAAAACATCAGGGAACGTATGACTGTAGAATAAAATGCAAAACACTTTTTCTCTTTTTTTTAGACAGCTCTCTGGAATAGTAGACATTTGTGCTTAAAAAAAAGCAAGCAAAATCTGTGCATGTCTAGTACCCAAACAGCTGATATGTCTCTTGACATGCCTTGCCAGGTATGTTTGATTTAAAAATGATAGAGACAAATGGGTTTGTCCTTTTTTGTGGAGTTTGTTCTAAGGCTAAGGACAATAATTCTGGACAAAACAGTCATTCAGGATAGTAAGAACTGAGGATTTTCAAATGACTTCTGCTGTGATTGTGAGTAACTGGGTAACATACTGTTAGAATATTTGTATCAATTTTGAATTTAGCTGATCTTAAAAGGTCTTCTGACCTAGTTCTTGGGAAAGACAGTAGATTTCTAGTAGATTATAGTTCTGTTCTGGTAGATATGAAAGTGCTAGGTTAGTGCAGAGAGGCATTCAAACAGCATAGAGAATGTCAGTAGTAGGAAATGGTGCAGAACGAAAATGCAGAATGCAAATTTCTGGGTGTTTCTGTATTTGAAATAACATGCAATTGCTGGCCTCTCTCATCTTGAAAAGGAGGTAATTTCGGTATACTTTTCCCCCATCTTTTGATAGTTTGTCCTAAGAGTTCGTAAACTCTTTTGACAGAGATTTGGAGCTTGTGTACAGTGATGCTGTGAAGACTGGCTTAGGCGTTTGGAGTCTGTATTTTAATGCATTCTAGTTTTCCATCTGATAAGTTTTGTAAATGAAAGCTAGAAGTTGAGGAGCTGTCTGAATGAATTTAGGTTTTTGCTTATGTTGAGTTTTGATGTTAAATTATCTGGCTTCACCTTCTGCTTATAATCAAAATCATGATTAGAAACTTGGACTCCTATTTTAAATCTGAAATTGCGCATTACATTTTGAATTTAAATAATATAGTTTTAATTATTCCCTTTTAAAGTAGTTTACCTAAGGCTTCTGGATGATATTCAGGTCATCTAGTTAAATTTAAGTAACTTCCCTGTATTTTGTTTAAATGCTGTGCTGAAGAGCAGAGTTTTATGTCTGTTTTCTGCTGTTGTGTAGTGTACACAGTCGCCATCTTTTGCCTTTGTGGATTGTTGTTCAGCTGCATCACTTTGCTGCTCCAGTCACCACCTGGCTCTACAAATATTTATTTCCAGTGCTGCAGGGAGGTGGTGGTGCTGGCCTGGGCAGTGTTGTCACGAGTGTGTCACTGGCCTGTAAGGAGCTCCTTTATGGCAGCCTGGATAGTCACAGTCTAGTGCAAAGTCAGCAGATGTGACTGGACTCGAGGACACACTTGCCTTTTTACTGTCACTGATGTGATGGGACTCAGGCAACAAGTGTGCTTATGCAATACTGTAATAAAATGTTATGTCTGATAAAAACAAAAATACAGTTAGCAAACTTTCTAGACTCTCAGCTGGTTGTTCAGCATGTCTAGTAATATTGCATGCTCATTTATTTTCTAGAGAGCTTGAAAGATCACCAGGATATTGTCTGGAAACGATTCATGGTACCACAGAAACGTTACAGAAAGTGTTGCGCATAACTATTGTTTGTCTTTTAGATATTTAGAAGAAGCTTTATCCTGCGCTAAAGTGTTGCAACAGTAAATGAGGTTCTTGAGTGACTTTGATTTGACTGCTTTTCCTATTGAAATTGAATGTAGGTGTATTTCCCTCCTCCCCCCAGCTCCTACCACTGAAGATTTATCAACATGCTTGGCACTATCCTTGCCAATTCTTGGGTATCTTCATCCAACTGGAAAAGCTAATAGATGTTTGTCATGCATAACTGCATTGTGCTTTAGGCTTGGGGAACTCTGTATGTGTGTGGGTGTATATCTATACACCCATGTTCTCTGTATATATAGGATATAAAAAAACCAGGGCCAGCTGTTCTGTTTCCTGATGGCCCTTTGCTCTTGATTTGCACCTCGTATAGTATGACAACCAATTTTAAGCTTCCTCACAACAACTTCAGGAGATGTACTCATCAGTACTGTCTTTTTTCTGCCATCCAGATAAGTCCATTTGTCCTGGCTGTGACTTTGTTGTGTTCATCCCTCCCGGCTGCTGCACTCTAACTTGTAATGGCATTTTCATGCTTCCCTGAGGCTGTGTGCTCTTTCTGCTACAGTGTGTGTTACCCCATGGTGCTGGTGCCCACCAGCTATGCCAGGGACCTGCAGTGCTTCCTCCCAGGAGAGCTTTTCACAGCCAGGCTCTGTGGCTGCCCTGCCTTAGGCAGGGAGCAGGAGTGTGGGGAGAGGCAGTGTGGCCCTGCCAGGGGCCTGGTGGTCACACAGCTCTGTCTGTCTCTCTGTCCCTCTCTCTTCTGCTCACTGAGCTCCTCTGCTCGCTTGTGCCTGTGGCAGCTCCTCAGAGTCACCCACCGCAGCCTCCTCAGTAAAAGCTCCAGCCTCCCTCTTCCCTTGCTTTCTTCTTCTTGCTTTGCCAGCCTCAAGGGTCGTGCTTGTGTGACTGCCTGAGGAGACACAGGTTGAGAGATACTTGAGATAGTTTTTCTTTTTGGTCTTCCATGCTCCAGTCTCAAAGAGAGCCCTGTCTCAGTGTTTCACAAGGTTGTGGGTTGTGCTCCACCAAGGTGTAAATTTTATTTTTAAGTTTTGCTTACTTTTCAGTTAATTATATATGTAAAAACGGAGATGGATGTATTGCATCCATTTTTGCTTTTTGCTAGTTTATAAGCTGCTACTGTAGCTATCATTTGAGCAAAACTTAGATATGTACTTAGGCTTGTGGGTTTTTTCTTTTATGGAAAACAGTGTTATGCTAAAAATCTAGCTCTAAACTCTTATTCTTCTTCCCTTGTTTTGTAAATCTTTAAAGCCTCAGCAGATTGTGTCCAAACCTAAGGTGTAATGATTCCCTGAACAGCATTGTGAGGGCTGTAAAACAGCTCTTTCCAGCTGCTGCAGGTCTTTGGTTGCTGTTTATTAAAACAATTGAAGTGAACTTTGTGCTGAGATGGTACTACACTGACAAATTCTTTCTTTGCAATCAATTTTCTGAGGAAAGTAGCTTGAAGGGCTGTATTTAAATTCTGTGCCCATAGATGGTAGGAATTGTGTATGCTTGTCCTGCTCTCATATCATTACTGTCTATCCATAAACTGCTGCTTTGCTTCTCAAAGTATTATGTTAAATGGTGATTTGAGCCCCGAGCCAGCCTTCTGTGTTGTCCTTAGTATGGATGGATGTGCTGGAGTGCAGCCTCAGAATTATAAAGTAAATAAAATTCTACAAATACTGAGTCTTTTTATATCTTCTTAACTGCCATCTGAAACAAAAATTGCTGGTTTAATATTCATGGAAAAAAAGTGGAAGTTGCAGAGTTAATTTAACATTTTCATGTTGAAACACAAAATTCAATGAGAAATGTATACTTCTTTTTCTAGATACGGGTTTGCAGAAATAGCTGTTATTGGAAATGAAAGACATTCTTGCTAGTGTAAGGAAAATAAAGAGGAAGAAAAACTGCAGAAATGCATGGCTGAGTGTTTCATGCTTTCTGTCCTTACACTGGGTGCCAACAAACTGTCTGCAAGTAGAGAGAAACAGACTAAGAAATGCAGTCAAAGAACAAATACTTCTATTTTCAGTAGTTGTAGAGAGGGAAAAAAAGATGCAACCTGGTTGGGGTTCCCATGAGAATTTTATTGCTTTGTTTAATTCTGCTGTAAGCAGTACATATAGTCTACTGCTGAGTATTTTGGGAATTTTGAGAAAAGTCTGTACAATTGTGTACTTGGCTTTAGCATTTTAAAAAGCCCTCAAAAGTGATCTTAAAAAATCTCTAACTTCTTAAAGTTAGGCTCAGTGGGTTGGATATATTCCTAAAAATGTTCCTCCTGCTATTCAGTATACTTTTGCAAAACAGAATCCCAGTGTTAAAACTGGAGTGATCACAGCCTGTTCTAGCTCAGTTAAATTTGGAAATTAAAAATATATTAGAAGCACCATGGCACAATTATGTGCAGGCTTCTTTTTGTGTGGTCTTAAACAGCTACTGAGGGAAATATTCCTGCTCTGCTCAAGATTTGAAACACCTCATATAAATATGCTAACTGATAACACTTGTTTTACTCATCCTACTATGTCTTTTAAGGCAAAATTTCAAACTGAAGTCTTGACCTAATGTTCTCTGTATGTCTTCTCTAGCATGAGACTTGGCTTTCTACTTTATCCTTCATTACCAGAATGAAATGTTATACGTGATGTAATAGGAGGCGTTCTTTGTCCTAAGTCATTAAAATACATGAGATTGAGGGGGTTCAAGCAGCCCTAACAAAACCTCAGAGTTTTGCTTGTGTGCTGTAGCACGTACATTGTCTTGATAATAGAGGCAGTGTCTTGGGAATTTAGAAGGCCTTGTGACATTTTGTCTTAATTCTTTATATACGCTCCCCTCCAGTATAAGTGACAGATGCCACTATAAGTGGGATTTATGGTTTATTTAGAAACTTCAACATACAAGATGAACAGCTGAGTACTTATGTATACTGGAGGTGACAATATATAAAGAGCCCAACTTATAATGGAAATTTAATTTCAAATTCTTCTCTAGTGGAGCGATGAACTTCATTTCTGTAAGTGCCAAAATCAGAGGTATTTTTCCTGGTCAGAGGAATTTTAAACACAAAACACATGTGAAGTATTGGAAAAACAGAAATATATTCATTTTAATGTTAAGTATTTTTCCCATATATTGCTTTTTGCCTTAAGGTTTGTTTTCTTCAGGGAGGCTGGTGAATGTCCCATTCCAATATACTGGGAGACAAGGAGGATTCCAAAGAAATGCAGTGTCCTAAAATACCAAAGGCTCCTTTGAAAATGGAATTGTAATCTCCTAAGTCCTTATACAGTGACTTTGTCTTGCACCTTGTAAAAAAGTCTTGCTGTCTGTCATAGAATCCACTAATTATATTCAGTGTTACACAGTAAATATGTGAGAGGATACTGGATCTGAATACAAATTTAATAAAGGAAAATCTAATACAGGGACTAGTGGGTTTTAAAGACAAGAAAGCCTAATATGGTGACCATTCTTTGAAATCTGCCAGGTGAAAATGAATTTAGGTTTTTAAAATGATGAAATTTTAGATTATCTGTCGTAATGGGAAAATGAGTAAGTGGGAGAATGATGCTTAATTTTAATTTAAAAGATTACTTGTTAGTTGAAATTGTTTAAATATGTTTAAAAAAATGGAATAGTGTGGAGAAAATGGTTTTTGTGTAATCTCTAAGCTTCAGTCTTTATTGAGGGAAGGTTTATGTGGAGAAAGAAGCCTACGAAAAGCCATCAAAACCGCATCAAACAGCTTCTTGGTCTGAATCTTCTTTGCAATGAAGGATCTTCTCATATTAATGCATTATGCTAAGCATATCAATAAAGGCATGGTTTATGACAAGTGACTTCTTAAAAAATTGATGCTTGTAACCTCTTGCAGCTACCAGATGCATTTTGTCATGGTATGCCAGCCAGTATGGCCCAAAGCTCTGCACTGCTGTGGCAAAAAGGGGCATAAACCTTCAGTTTCTGCTCAAAATAGATGAATCCAAATGCTAAAATGGAAAATATGTGTTCTTAGCAGAGTTTAGCAGTTTAACATCTCCCTGCATTCCTCTGAGGGGATTTATGGCTGCAAGGCTCATCTTGAGGCTTCGCTGGAGGTTTTGTTATGGTTACTGTGCTGTTGCTGTGCCAGATAGTTTGCCTGTCCTCTAATCCCCATTTCAGTGGCAATCAGAAATGCACAGCTAACGCTTCCAGTAAGTGTTATTTAGGAGATAGAGCTAATCACCCTCCATACTCAATTACTGCTCTTGTGAAGACAAAGGCATTTGGAGCAATGTTAGCCTAAAGCCTATTCAGGCACTTAAATTTTCCCAATAAGCTTTTTATCTTTAATATAGCTGTTGTACTAAATCTGGCTGCACAGCAAAATCTTAACATCCAGCAGGATAAGCTCTGGCACTGCCAGCAGTGTTGCAGAAGGCTCTTTGGGCCGTGGACTGATCAGCTTTCAGCACTGTTACTCTACAGACCCTCGTGGGACCTGGAATCCAGAGCTCCTACAATGCCTGCACTTGCATAATTCACATTTTTATATGAGCTCAATGGAAATCTCGCTGGAAAACAACAAGAAATCAACAGCAAAGTATTAGTGTATCCAATGGTTCAAAATACATTAATTATTAATTAATTTTTCTCTCGAGACTCCCAGAAAGTTCAGCTTCCATTCCACCTGTGTTTTCTGCAGATGAACACCCACCTTTCTGTCAGCTTGCAAGAACAGCTTCATTGCTATATATTCAAGCAAACATACATGTCCTTTAAAGCATTTTTTCCCCTGACAGCTTGGCAGACAGTGCTGCCATACTTTCTGACACTTGCAGTTTCAATGAGAACGTTCTCCAAAGGATGGTGGCTCCAGCTGATCCGCTGAATGCTGAGCACAGAGTTGTAATTCAGCAGCACGGGGGAGGGCTGGGCTCGCTGTGCGGGCACAGGGCACTGCTCACTGCCTGTTGCTTAATCAGCATGAAACCATTAGCAAATTCTTGCCATCTCAGCTATAACGTGCTGCTAATAGGTTGGCTTTATTGCATAGGACAGTCAAAAAAGCCTGGAATGTTTTAGTAATTTTGAATAAGCATAACATTCCTCCTAATGAAGTTTGACAAGGCTTTCAGAACTCCCTCGCGCTGTATAACAAGAGTCCCATTACACATTCCTGTGTACTGTGTGCTGGTAATTTGTTTGTGTCTTTTGCAACACAACTCTTCTTACATGAAAGCTTTTACATTAGAATTTAAAATTGTTATTTTACAAAATAGATTCCTTGCAACAAAAGCATCTGTATGTTTTTAGTCCATTTAAACATGCTTTCTAAATTTAGTCACGGTTTTACACTTGTCAGAAGACTCTGTGAATCCTACTTCAGTGGAAAAAAATCACAGAAATTATTTGGTGTTTTAAAAATTAATTTAAATTATGTGTCACTCCCCAGTATTTTGGAACATGCTTTGCAATCTGGAGCACGCAGTGCACGGGAGAATGTATGTGCTAGTGAGGCCTCTTTCAGAGAGGGTTAGTGCCAGATATCTGAATCTGACTGTTTTCTTTTTCCTCCCTGTGTTTTGTTTAGGGGCAGGTTTTTTTTAGGGCAGTTTAATAAGTCTTCAGTTTTTTCTTGTCAGCAGTGAAAAATGGTGTTGCACAGCAGAAGGAATTCAATTATGTCAGTTCATTTTACTTTTAGTGAGTTTGTGAATTTGTCTTACAGTCATGGGAGAAGTGAGAAGGGGTCACTGTGTTTCCCCACTCCCTAGTGTAGTACAGGGACAGTCAGCCCAGGCACTCTGCATAATGGGCAGGGATGTGACAAAGAACTCTGCTTCCTATTTTTATTGCAGGGTCTGGTTCACTTACGGCTTCTCTCACTCATTTCTCTTACTTCTGAGAGTCTTATCTCATTCCTGGAGCTTAGAATTCAAAAAAGGTTTTTATGGTCTTAATCCAGCAGTGCTGCTCGTGGTCAGAATGGCTCTACTTTGAATGCATTGCCATCCCTGGGAAGACCAGATACAGTCTTTATGATCAGTGCATCTTTAGCAGACTCTCTCTGGATTGGTATTACTGTGACAGCAGGCTTTGGGAAATGGAGTCTACTTCAAATATCAAAATACTTGACCCCCTTCCCTCACACACCTCCTCCTCTTTTCTGGCACGCTGTACCTCTTTGTTTCAGCTCTTCATAAGAGGCCTTCCAACCTCAAACTTTGTTTGAGAAGGACCTGCAAGCAAGCAGGGGGGTTTCTGTTAAACGTTTGATTACAGAAGATGTTAATACTTGGCTGAGTGAATGAAATCCACACAGAAAACTAGAGTAAGACTTCTTGTGTCTGTGTCCTGTTACTTACACAGTTGGCATCTACAGCAAACACAGCATTTTATCTTGCATAGATAGTACCAAGCCTTTTAATTGCTCAGCAGTCCATGTAGAACATAAGGAACCATTGGTACATGTTCTGACACCTCTTTTGCAACATATACCAATGGACATAATGCAGTAGTTTTCTGTGTGAAACATGTAACTGGGTTATGTTTAAGGAGTGTTGTTGGAAGAGGAGAGATACTCAGATTTAGTTTTGGCTTTGGAGGGTGGATAGCTGTGCTGAGCTTCTGGGGGAATTGTTGATGTGCCCATTCATTACTATTTTGAGTATTGTGGCATACGCTCTTTCTCTCCCCCTTTTTTTAAAACAAGTTAAAACAATTGTTTTATGTAAGATAGACTAGACATGCTATAGGCACTATGCATTGATGCTATTTTGTGGTTCTTGGTTACTGTAGCATACAATCAACAGAATTTCTTTTATCCTCATGGCCATGTAGAAGTTATGTTTGAACTGTGAAAATTACAATTAACTGCTTCTGAAAGGATGGATACTGGATTTTAGATTGCACTGCATTTACTCAGAAGCATAAAGAAGTTAAGCAAAAGCACCAAAGCCCAGTTCGTTTAGTTTGCAGGACCTCTATTTTGTATTACAAAATGCAGCTTGTTTCATCACTTGTGTATTTGCAACTTCTCAGGGAAGAAAAATGACTTTAAGTTTCCTGTCAGTGCTGCAGCTGTGAAAGTGAACCGGGGGAAATGGCTGCAGGTCCAGTAAAACTACTTTTAATTAAACATGTGTGGTTTGCCAGCTCATAACATTTTAGGGTTGTTTTTGCAAATTGTACCTGGGAATTGACTTCACAGCTGCAGTTCTGAGGATGGTGAAGTTGATAATTCACAGTCAGGGGAGAAGTACAGTTGAAGCACAAGTATTCCCACCTGTTGGCACGTTTCAGGGTATTGCCTTGGGTGACTTAAATTCTGTGCTGGACAGCTTTTTAGTGTAGAGATGATTTTACTGCCTTTTTGATCATCTCTGGATATGGAGGTAGGTTTGTCCATTCTTGAACTTGCTTGTTCTGAAAAAAATGCCTATTAATCCCACAAAGCACAGCACTGTGTATATTTTCTTTTCTGGTGTGTTTTGTATCTTACTAATTTTTAGGGGTTAACCACTTCACTGAATTGAAAATGGGGGTATGTCCCTAATTTTTCCCTGAAATCTGAAAAGCTTGATTGTCCATAACTCATACCTCACATTTGTGGGAATGTCTGAAATTGGAAGGATGTCTAAACCCAGTGGTAGCCTCTTGTTTTGTCCCTGCTAGCTTTGCTACAGGTTGAAGAAAATTGTCCTTAAATTTTTCTTTTCTGGGAAGGTGTGCAGAGGGAGGAGAGAGAAAATGTCCTCTTTCCTTACTGGTATGATTTTATGACACTTCTGGGTTTTAACTTATTTTGAGTATTAAAATACCCTGGTGGTTTGCAGAGGAGAGGAGAATATAGCATCTTCCCTGGCTTAAACTGATTTAAGATATTCCCAACATTCCTGACCCAGGTTTTCCTACTAAAAATTAATATTAGTAATATTTTTTAATTTTTCAAGATGCTGTGAGGAAAATGTTTTATTTTATCCTTCATATGTAAAGTATTAAACGTGTTAGATTTAATGTTAAAACAGTTTTCTTTGAAATGCTGACAAAACCATATTCTTCAGAATTCAGTTTTTTCATTCCAAGTGTGGGACTTCAGCTAGTAAGCAAAATATCTTTCTCTTCTCACTCTTAGCTTTCATCCTACTGCTGGGTTCTGTACTCTGGGGTGACAGGAAGAGCTGTCCTTAGTCAGCTTAAAAATATTTGTTATTCTCTGCCTCAGCTACTTGGGGTACTTATTTCCTTCTTTGATGGCATGAGGTCTCTTCAGCTTTGTTTTTTGGATGCTCTGATCACCTTGGTCCTGTATTGCTCTTACAAGCTGCTGGTTTTTCTTAAGAAAAAACAAGGACTTACACCCAGCATTTCATTGTGCATACTGGTACCATAAATCAGCTTCTTACTATATACCTTTAACAGCGTCTTCATTTGTTTCAGACTTCAGATGTGAACGTGCTGCTTTTCAGGATGAGGGTTAGAGATTTGTAGCCTTGTTTACAAAGCCTTGTGGGAGTAAGGAAAATAGAGAACAACCCCATTGTGGTTCTTTCTCACTGCATAGGGACAGAAGCAAGAACACCAAAAGTGCTATTGAAGGTTGTGGGCTAAACTGCACTTAAGCTTTCCAGGAAAGTTCCTTATTTTGCTGATCAGGCTGTTGCAAAATTTAATTCCTTGTTTGCTCTATATGTAAGTAATATTTCCCCCCCCACTTCAATCTAGCCATTTTTTTACCTGTACCTGGGAGAAATAGACAGTTCTTTACTTATTATTGTTTCTATAACTGATTCACTTTTAGATACTTGAAGATAATTCTTTCACTCAGCCACCTTAGGAATTTAATTAGGTAGCTAAACCTCCTTAAGAACTAAAACAGAGGTTCTGAAGGAGAAGGTCCTGCTCTCCTGTCACCTTAGTCAGACACTTCAGAGGTGTCTCTGGCTGACCTTGCAGTGTCCTGCAAACACCTAAGGAGCCTAAATATGGGAGGGCTTTTTGTTTGTTTGTGGGGTTTTGTTTGTTTTGTTTTTGAAGTCTCAACGGGATTAATTTATTGCCATTCTGGTTTTTTCCATCCCTTTGCTGCAGGGTCACATCAGCATCAGGGGTGCAGAGGACAAGGGAGATGGGGCTGCTCCTTCTGGTAGCCGGTGGCCAGTAGACCAGCATAGCTAGGTCTTAAAAATGTATCATTAATCTTTGATTTTTTGAAACAAATAAATTTGTGTTTTTTCTTGTTTTCTAAACTTTGAGTTGTTGCCTGAGTCCGTTGAACTATGTGCTTTATTGATTTGGTGACCTGAACTAAATTAGCAAAAGCATTTGCTGAATTTCTGTACAAGCAGAAGTGTCAGTGTGGCTTCTGCCTTTCTGCACGAAGGAAATTCTTTGCTTGTGTGCATGAGTAGTTAGGGTAACTAACTCATTTAAAGTTACTTTAGCAAGTTACTTTTCTCTTGGCTTCCCTTTCTTCTAAGATTAGCAAACCAATTTTTTCAAAAGGAAAAAGTGAAGAAGAGTTGTTTTGTTTTGTTTTTTTAAAATCAGTAGGCATTCTGATGTGTTAGAAAGGATAGCTCTTGTGTGTACAGACTTAAGAACATTCTGAGATTATTATTTCCCTAATCCAAGTTTGTTTCATATTAGAGCATGAACATTACTTGATAAATATATTTTATCATAATTTCTTTAGACTTTGGTGTATAATTTGTGTTTTGTTTTGTAACAGTATAGAGCTAGACAGTATATAAAATGTGGTTCTTCAAATCATATATTTTGAAATTGTTTAGCCAGTCATGATCCCTAGAACATGCTTTTTCAGGTGTTCTCGTGTATAAATTGAGCACTGCTGAAACTTGTTTCCCAAGATTTTTGGGAAAAAATGTTTGTGAAAGTCAATGTGAATAGCTACAGCTACCTCAGCTGTTTCTGAGGTTTGTTCCCTAGTGAGCAGTGTAATCAAGGAAATTGCACTCTGGAGTTTTGGGGCACATGAGAGGTGTAGTTGCTTGTGAATGGTAATTGCAGGTGATAAACTCAGGGAATGCTTGGAGAGGCAGATATGGAGGGTGACGGGGTAAAAAGTGACTGGAGCCTACCAGTTACCCAATAGAATGTATTACTGTTAATATATTAGTGAGGCAAACCAACAGATGCCATTTTAGTATCTGATTTGATACTTTGTTTCCTAGGCCAGTTAACTGTGTTCTTCACTGGGGTTTGCCACCTTAATTAATCCCATAAGATATTTCCAGTATCCCAGTAAGTGTGCTCATACATCAGCTTTGCTCATATGTTTGAATACTGTTGATATTCTGCAGCTGCACATGTTATTAAAGACTTCTAAGTGTTGCAGTCCATAAGCTGAAGAAGATATTTTGGAATTATTCTAACACCTAACAAAGAAATACTACCATAACAAATGCTTGTTGGATTTGCTGCCACGAGCAACATTTGGTGAAGCAGTTTCACACAAGTGAAATCTGCTTTTGCAGCAGAGTAAAAGGACAGCAGCTGTAAACTGAGTGGGAGTTCTGCATTTTCTTGTCAAGTGTTTGGAATGAAGTACCCTTTCTAACAGAACACATATTTGATGACTGTTCTGTTTTAGAACTATCTCTTGCAAATTGTTATTTTCCCTATTTTTTTAAGAATCCCCAACTATCTATTGTGAGAGTGAATGATTATAATACACATCTAGAGTTTCTTAATTGTTCTGGGGTTTTCCTTATCTTTCTAATAGAAGAATATTACAGTTTTTGCTCTACTGAATGATGGGGTTTTGGTGACTTGTGTGGTAATATTTAGACTTCATTCTGTTCATTCAAGTGGTTCTCAAGCTATCTTTTAGGTTTTTGAGCTTGCTTAGTACAACTTCAGTAACTTGGGAATTTTATCAGAGGTGGTGTTTACTTTCCCATCTGCAGTTTCATGGGTTCCTGGCTTTACACTGCTTTGTGTAAGCACTGGACCCTCAAAAGTACACTTAAAGGCTATGGGATTTGTACTTTTGAAAATGTAAAGTGTAGAAAAAATTGCTATTCAGTTTGAAGCGACAGTAATGGAAACTTTTCCATGACCTTTAGGCTATTATGAGTTCAAATCGTACCATTCTACACTCTGCCCACAATAATATTTCATAGGAGCTAACTTCTTAGGCCTGCTGTGTTTCTGTAATGGATACAACATAGAAGTGTTCCATGAAGATCTTAATAATCTGCCTTTAAGAATCCTTTCACCTCTCTGAGGCAAATGAGATGTACAGCTATACATTAAACCAGTTAAAACAGTAAATGCTTTGATAATTGAGGAGTCTCCACTACTTCTGAAACTTCAAGAGATTATTCTGCTGTAACAGCTCTAAAACTACTGAAGTGCTTGTTGTGTTCTTGTGATACTTGCCATCTGAAAAGCAGTACCTATTGGTCTATTACAGGATAATTTTCCACTGGTGAAATCAAGCTAAGCTTTTCTTGTGCTTTCTTAGTGTACTATTTTAGTTTTTATAGAATATATCCTTGAGAGAGATCACAAATGATTCCCAACAGCTTTATCATTCACAAATCTGCATTCAGACATGTACTGCAGGCTTCACAGAGCTCAAGAACTAACAGCAATTGAGCTAAAATGCAGAAACAGCTAGAAATTAACTTCCCTAAAACTGGAAGAAAAAGAAATGTGTAAATCTCCTTCTGTATGGCATATCCAGGTTGTTCAAGATGTGGGCTAAATTTCTGAATTAGATTGCAGATAACTTTATTATGTGTGTTAAAAGTATCAGCATTTGATCTGGCAAACAGGGGGAAAAGGAGTGAAGGAAATGTACTGTGTGACTTTTGAGCATTGTCAAATTTGGCTCCTCTTTCCTAACTGGGGTAAGCTTGCTGTGTAAGCATGTATGACGTAAAGTGTTTCATATGGTATTGAAATTTTCTGCTATAGGAAAAGCAGCTTTGTCTATATCCTTGGACAAAAGCTTTTTTATGGAAGGGAGAAGCTAGATTGTGCAAGTGGCAAAGTGCAAGTACGGTAAACACTGTCATCTTTGTGCATGTTTGACAAAGGATCCCATTGTAAGATCTTATTTCCGTTTTTTAAAATATTTGACATCACTGTTGCTGTCCTTCAGTATACTTTCTTTTATTGCTGTAAACTTCCTACATGTGTATGTCATAGTTTGCTCATGCAGTGAGCAACTGCAGGGATGTGAATGGGAAGTTTGCAGAGTATGCAGGGAAAAAAATGGTTTTCCATCAATTTTCTTTGATAAGTCACTTGTGATGGATGATCTGGGAGTGGTCTCTGGTACTCCAAGACCCAGCCAAGTGCTCCCTCCTGTCACAGGCTGTGTCCTGCTGCTGCAGTCAGTTTCCATTCCTGTTCCTGAGTGCTTGTCAGTGCTGCAGAAGGAGCCACCTTTAGCTTTCTCTACTGCAGGATTTTGCAATACAATTAAATAACTCATTATCTTGAAGAGTATGAAAATAATTTAAGTTACTTCTTTTGGGCTACAAGGGGGAGTAAATGTATTTAGTTTGAGGGGCTTTTTGCTATGCACCTAGATATCGATAGATTACAGTAGCACTAGATAAAGATTTATATTTTCATCAATTATAGGAATTTTTTTTTGTATTATGAGAGAGCTAAAACAGAAGGGCATTTACATGGCTGAAATAACACAAGCACATTCTAGCAACCCCGATGTCCTGTTTCATAAACTGGTTTCATTAATCAAAATATTAATAGAGGTATATAGAATAAAATTAATTGTATGCAACTATCTCCAGTAATAGAAGTAATAGCTCAGCCTGTAGTTCAGTGTAAGTAAAATACAAAATTTCCTGAAAGATAAAATTAGTAAAGGCAAATCATGCTCTTAACAGGAAGTTACTGACTAGCCATTAAAAAATTACTTTGAATCTATCTGCTTAATTTTTAAATGGGACACTTTTAACTGTTGAATGGCCTTTATTAGGCAGATATATTTAAATGATTTGTATGGGATGATTTTATTTCTGTATTGCTTTGCAATGTCATTTTTTTTGTTACCAATTTATAATGGCAAATCAACACAAGGACTTCAATGCACTTAAATAATATTTGCATTACTATAGCTTGTCTGAAATTTATAATCAGCTGTTAACAGGCTTATAATATTTACTCTCATTGTTTTATATGTTCCTTAGACTTACTGTGTGAATTATCCAGCCTGTGGTGGAGAAGGTTAGAGTGTAAAAAATTGTTTCAGTTCCCATTTAAATTTGGCTCGTTAAATTAGCTTGCTCTGTTCGCCTCTGATGTAGTAGAGGACTCACTGAAAAATCTCCCCTGTTTTGGGGTATAAATTGTAAATATGCCTGTATCTGTTAGAAAGAAAACAGGGTTCGGAGCATGTTTGTAAAAGTATAAACCAAAAGCAGAAAGAGGAAGGAAAAGATGAGCTAATTATTCCAGCTGAAGCTGTCACTTTATGAACATGAAACTGTAGAGTTTTTGAGATTTCTTTTGTATAATTCCTGTTTGAATAAAGCTGGTATTGAAGTCCCAGGCCTTCCTAAAAGGACAGTGGGAATTCCTTGGCAAGAAGCTCAGTTGTTGAGGGAACTGGGATGCTTCATTCCCAGTCTCAGGATGCTGTGGGATTTGCCTGTTCTTCTTTCTTCAGCTTGCTGCTGCAGAGACAGTATTCCCTTACTTTCCTTCAATATAATGCTCCTTTTTTGCAGGAGTATGGATAATCTGTTGTTTGTAACTTCATAAGGAGTATTGAGATTAGCCTTTCTTTTTTTCTTTTTTTTTTAATGTTCTTTGTCTTTAGCAGCTACTTACAGCAGTCTGAATGCTGCTACTGAAAAATGAAAGCTTTTACATTCAGGTTCATAGCATTGAGAAAGCTGCAAACAGAGGCATCGCAGTGAAAGCAATTTGATGTGTGGTAGGTCATGTTTTGCAGGCTAGCATTGCAGTCATTCTTTAAGCAGTTATGTTCTACAAGTTTTTGTCTTGAATTTAAGTTCTATAAAAGGAAAAAGGTAATCACAAGTTGCAAGTGAACTTTGTTTTCTGACTTTTTGTTGCTGGCATACTCTGCCACTTCACAAGGTACTTTTCATTACTGAAATGTGTACGTTTGCTTTCCACTGCACTGAGTTCAGGTTTCCAGAGGCCTGATACCATATCTGTGGCCTTTGTTAAAAATGTTGACTGTTCATTCATGAATGATTAACAGGTTGTTTTTTTTTTAAAGGCCCATATCTGCTTCCTACTGTGCCAGTATAAAAACTGTGTTCTGAAAATGCTGTGTGTACAGTCTCTGTTTGAAGAAGGTTGTGTGTTGATCCTGGAAACTTGGTCCTGCTTGCATGAAACTTTCTTCCTTATCAATTAGTGAGGATCTAGTGTGAGCAGACGTTTTGGAGAGACCGAGGTTAAATGTGGCAGATTTTTACAGGATTATACAGAGCATTACTGAGCTCAGGGAGAGGCCCATATTTTCTTGAAGATGGCAGCATGCTTAATGGGCTGTACAATTTTCATTCATGTTGTAGTGTCATAGAAGTATTTCTGCTTGCTAATTTTCTTACGTCACTTTTCCAGCAAGAGTCCTTCGCTGTTCTTAGCAGAAGAAAGCAACATGAAAAAGTCTGAAATCCATATCAAATAGGAAATGGATGTTGAAATGTTTGGAGTATAAGGCATTTAGTGTGTGCATGCATGGGCACGTTGAAGGACATGTTCTTGCAATTCTGATAGTGAGAAGACAAAGAGTCTCTTTGGGAAGATTTAATTCCATGTTTATGAGCAGTCAGAGTTTGATAGTGCAAAAAAAAAGGCCTCAGGGAGGGAAGTTCTCACTGGAAGTCCTGTTTAGTGTTTAGCATATATTTAAATCTCCCTTAACTGTCTATGGTTTTGGGCATACACCCATGGAAGTGATCAGGAACTGTTTTGGTCTAGGTAATGTTTTGTCTATTCTTATGAATATATTTTCAGTGAGTAGTGATTTTGATAAATGAAAGTTAAATTAATCTGCTTTTTGTCCTAAAATTATTCAAGTTTTTTGCAAACTCAGTTGTGAATTCACAGAATGATCATTTGGAAGGAAAGGGGGAGGTGGTGCAGTGCCTGCCAGCCCTACAGGGCCATGCACTGTGACCCGCCTGTGTGGGACTCTCCTTCCCAGCCTGAGGGGGGATTGACCTGCCTGCCAATGCTGGCATAGAATGTACACTGATGTTATTTTCAGGAAACTTTGAACTTTTTAAAAGCTGCTTTTCTTATCAACAAATAAGATACTGACAAAGTTAGCCTCGGTAAGGTTGAGTGCTGTTGAACTGAGCAAAATCCTAGACAAAACAACATACCTCATCGCATGGCTCAGGGTATGAGGAAGTTTCCTTGTGTGCTGCAAGGTTATTAAAAATAGATCCTGATAACGAAGTCATACCCCTCAAAGACGTACTTATGAGCTAAGCTGCATGTTATAGTCAGATTGATGGCTTTGCTTTTTCTTAATGCTTCGCTGAAAGTAGTAATTTCCAGATGTCTTTCAAAAATCTTGCAGTTCCCCCTGAAAAATCTGTCAGAAGAGAAAGCAGCAGGGAATGAAAGTAGCTGGAAGGCTGGCTGGGCAGGACAGCTAGTTGTCTTGTTTGTTGCTCAGGAGAAAAGTTGTGTCTTCTCCTTGAAAACCAGAAATGGGTATCTTGAGTTTGGAAGCGCTAAGCATTCAGAATAAAATCCCTCATTTACACTTTCATATTGTGTTACTGTTTTAAACATAGCTTGTATGCTGCCTGAGTTAGGTGGCATTACTTTGACTGTGAGCTCCCAGTATTGGCTGATCTCATCCATGTCCTGCAATTTCATCTGGAGTTGTCCTGGTTATAATGCTGGAATGGTTGAAAACCTCCGTGTGAAGCCTCTGAGCCGTATTCCTATTGCTTGAGAAAATATTCCAATGCAAAAATATACCAAGCATTCTGTGTTTCAGGCTATTTGGAAAACATTTCTATTAATACACACAACTGTTCTTTTAGTGATGGCACTTAGCTGTCTTAATTAAAACAAAATAGTAGTTGTTAAATGTGGGCCGGACAGAGGAGCTGCCTTGTTGCTTTGTGTGGAAGAGGAATTTCAGGAGGAGGTGAGGGTTGTGCAAGCCACCAGCCCCCCTTGGCAGCAGCCAGGGTGCTTGGTGGTGCCACTTTTGCCACTTCCTTAAAAGAGAGGAAGAAGCTGGAGGTTTGTGCATTCTGTGGTGACATTTCAATGACAAACCCTGTGGTTTAATGGCAGGTTGGTTTACGTGGGAGGTGCAGCTCTGCAAGCTCTTGGACACCAATGCAGAAATTGTGCTCTTGAATGAGGAGGCATCAAGATTGCTGCCTCAACATCCCAGAGAGTAGGATGGTCTTCATTCACGGTAGCTTTTAGGGCTCTCAAGATCAACTCTCTACCAAAGGCATCTGTTCTACCCTCCTCACAAAAAAACCCAAAACAAATAAAACAAAAAAAAAAGTCAACATGTGTGACTTGGATAGTAGAACAATACCCTTTTACTGTTTATCAAGTTTCGTAACAGATTTTTTCCTTTGAATTAGGTATAGGAGGATACTGATTGGTTTTGGCTTCTAGATTTTGCCCGTGCTGCAATTTTTTTTGTTTTCAGCACTTGTGGTTTGCCTTAGATGTACTGTACTTGCTATATCTGGTAAGCTGTGTTGTCTCTTTTGAAGGCATGCAAAACAAGTCCATGCCCGTTATAATCTCATTAAGTTCCTCTCTAGCTGTTTCCCCCTTTGGTTGTGGATATTGCCCATATTTGGTTCTACCTATGGTGCAATCAGTTTATATCTGATTGTGTGGTATGATTTGCTGTCTTGCCTGAGCAAACCCTGATAATTTATGATTAGATGTGGCCTAGATTAGCATCTTATGATTTTAATGTTTAAAAGTACATTATAAAAGATCTTTTATGCAATGCAGTAGCAACAGGGGGCACAAGGGCTTGCCTACAGCAAAGCTGCTCAATTAAAACGAAGGGGATGGTTTAAATTGTATAGCTTTTTGTTTAGAATACCTAATATTGTGCCCCAAAATACAAAAGTGGCAGTGCATTACTAGGAAACTAATTTGGTTTAATAACGAGCTGCTTTCACAATCTCATAATCACAGTTCTTGTGAAAACACATGCTCTTACACTGCACAGCGTATTTGTATTAGGCTTTAAAAATTGAACATCTGAGGCTTTATTTCTCTCCTAAACACGGTAGGGGTTCATTTGGAAGTACTTGTGGTTTCATTAAGTTCTTTGGTCTTCAAACCATAATTTCTGTTGTCACATTAGCAAGCTATTTATTAATAAGCAATTGTCATTAGTGTTTTGTAGGTGTTTGTTGTTCTACTTTTGTGTGTGTATGTGAACAAAAGCAGGTGGATAAGAATATCCACTTAATTTCGACAAGAAGAGAGGGGTAATTGAAATACTTGGTGATGTTGCCTAAAATATTTTCAAATAAGCATGTTTGAAAAGGCATACAGGTGAACTGTCCAGGTGTTTTTCAGAATTTTGTAGTCAATTTCTTAGTCACAACATTGTGCTCATCTTTCTGACTGAGCTGCCCGTTTAGACCTTGCTGAGAATGCAGAAGTGCTGCTTTACATTCACCATCACTGTATCAACAGTGAGGCGGAAAGGTTGGGGAGCAGTCTTTGCCTAACAAGCGGCATCTCAGAAATGCTATGTATTGTCTTCAACAAGATCACATTACTTGCAGTTTCTGAGCAGTACATGAACTGTAAAGCTGAAGTTTTTCAGCAAGGCATGGCAAGCATATAATTTTTTGATGAAGATTCCAGTGTATTTCAAATCCACTGGAAGACATAATTATCAGCTGTCATCAGGAGGAATGCTGAAAAATTGGTTCAGTATTAAATAAATATAGCTTGTGATATCTACCTTAGAATTAAGAATCTAATGTTCTTACACCCCAGCATTTTATGGCTGTCCTTTGTGCTTTTGTACTTCACAACAAAAGGAGGAGTTTGTTGGTTTGTTTTACTACTGCATTCTGATTTGTAAGGGAACATTCGAAAATTCATTTGCTCGTTAACAGTGCATTTCTTCTCTCAATAGCCAACTACTCCACCAAGCCAAGGGAGGCCTGATTCACCAGTTTATGCTAACTTACAAGAACTGAAAATATCTCAGTCTGCACTTCCACCTCTACCTACAAGTGCTCCAGTCCAAATAAATGGGGAATGGGAAACCCATAAAGATACGACAGGACGCTGTTATTACTACAACAGAGGATCACAGGAGCGAACCTGGAAACCTCCGCGGTGGGCCCGAGATGCAAGCAGTAATAAAGGGGATTCCCAGAGCCATGCAGATCATGAGGTAGTTCCTTCTGAGATCAAAAGCAATGAGATTGTAATGCATATGAATGGTCTTTTGTTGTAGAATTTGGTATCTCTTGGTTTTGAGGTGCTGAGAGGAGTGTGTCTTCCTTTGTGTTTTTGGTTATGTGTCTTGGTATGAAGTAGTCAACAGTTTCACTCTTGAGTTGCTTTTTTGTACAGGAATGTGTACATGATCTGTGTGGAAGAGTAGCAACTTGTAAAAATGCTTCTGTAAAAACAGCCCCATAGCAGATACTGCTACTTTTGACTAGATTACATTCACATTGTGAACATATTCTTTAGGTATATCAATGGATTTTTTTTCATTATGTAAAAGTTCTGCTTTTGCAAAGCCTTTTGGTAAAACTTTGCTGCTGACCTTGCTTGAGATAGTTGAAGTTTACTGTGAAGTTATTTATGTTAAAAGATGATTTGGACTAATATTTGATGTGCCAATTTATTCTGTGCAGCCAGTTGCTAGGGAAAGTCTGATTGTGAAGTGTGTTTATCTGAACTGCAGTGCTTCAGATAAAGCAAAGGAATAGTTGAGATGGATATTACCATTTAGATATGCTTAAAATAGTGTTCTTGTGTCCAAACAGTACTGAGGTTAACCAGTTTCCTGATGGAAAGAGAAAGCAAATATTTATCAAAAAATCTTCTACATATTTCGCTTCTATATTCCCTTTCCATATAGATATATATGTATGTATGTATGTATGCATGTATGTATGTATGTATGTATAGTTTTGGTGGATTTTCTCCTGAGACAGCTATATATAGTGTCTCTATATATCCTATATGTATATCTAAGCCATAAAACCAGAGCTAGTTTTAAAATTGAATTGTGGACTGCTCAAAATTTTGTGATTGCTGGAAGTCTGTCACAGAAGTCCACCTCTGGAAAGGTAGGAACAGGAACAGGTGAGAGAGAGAAGTGGAAACCTTTCATTCCCTTTGGCACTGGCAGTAACTGTGACATCCACCCACCAGCATTTCAATTGCCAAATTTTCTTGCCTCAGGCGAATGGCAGCAACAGGCAAACAGATGGAATGTTTGTGCCTCTCCCTTTGGTATCTCTGGTAATGGTCTCTTAATTTATCACCGACTGTCCTTTTGCTGGATAAGACTGGTTTTAGTCTGGCTAAGCTGATTGCTTTTTTGAGTAGTGATTGTCCTTGTCCTGGTAATGGTTTTCTCGTTGTTGTAGTTCCATCTCCTGGTAATCATTTTTCATTGTTGTAGTTCTTCCTTCTTTTCATGGAAGGATTGCAAGAGTTCTTTCTTATTCCCCACGTGCAAGCAATCCCTCTGACTCCTGCTCATACATCTGTACCATCACTTCAGCACATGGTTGCATCTTTGGAATGCTTGATTTTTAATTTACATTTTAAAAATTGCCCATAAGTTCTTTCATCTCAGTTCTTCTGTTTATTTGTGATGCTTCAGGTATCACAAGCTGGCCATCAGACAATTATGTCTATTAAGTTTTCAGTCTTTGTGAGACCAGTGGAGATACATGTTTTGATTTTTAACTAGACACTAAGTCTGTATTTCCAGTAGCATAAGCTCCTTAGGTAATTTGTGTCTTGACTGGGTTATCAGAATATGGTAGGAGAGATACACACTGCGTGGTCACGCCAATCCATTTACCAGCAGTCATGTTTTGATTTTGAAGCTGTCTTTCCCCCCCACCCCTCTTTCCTTTTGTTTCTTTTCTGTTCTGCATTTGGGAACATGCTTCACACTCCACTGTTCATGTTCCTTTTTGGAACCTCTGGGTATTTAATTCAATATAAAGTAAAAGTTGAGATCCAAGCCTGAGCTACAGGAAAATGTAGGGCATCTCAAATTTTGTCTGATTAGGAAAAATTAGAGCTAATATATCTTAATAATTATAAGTTGGCTTTTATGCTAGCCTGAGTTATGCTCTTTTAATAATAAAAAAGTACATGCAGAAGGATTAAAAGCTAGTTTCTACTAATTTGTCCTCAGAGGAGCTTGTGTTGTATTAGGTAGCAAAATGGAAGGTGATGAAAAATGAGAACGGAGAGATCAGATATTCTAATATATGAGTAATATATGAAACATGACCTAGTTTATAGTTGGTCTTTGAACTTTGTGATTAGGAAATCAAATTTTATTGGATAATTGAAAAGAGGCAGAATTTGCCTGAGTAGCTGGTCACAGACATGTCACAAAGAAAACAGTTGTAGGTCATGACAGTGGGATGGATGTTATGTTACATGGATGGGATATGGGGAAGCAGTGAAGTCCTATGGACAGGGCCTGTAAGAAAGTGTATAATATTTTGGAATTACAGATAAAATGTATTAGTGGCAGTGATTTGTTGATGTATCTGAGGAAGGAGTGCTTAACAGTAATTAGGAGGAATTTGTCAAGTGAAGTGATTTAGTTAAGTTGAACTGTAAAAGGAATGGGATGTCACAATATCAGAGAAGACAAACCTTTAATACCTGGATAGGAGATCATAATGTGAAGTAGACATCCACAAATTACCCAACAGCTGTAGAAAAGCAATGGGTTTTAATTGAATTTCAAAACTAGATTTAAATCATGTCCAGAATGTGATTGCACTTCATTATTTTTGTTTTAATATAAACAAATGGTAATAAAGGGATGGTAGCTTTCTTAATTAGGGTTCTTCCTGATTATTTTCACTTTCACAAGTAGTAGTAACGCTAGAAAGGTGAAGTGATAGAAGGGGCACAGGAGCTGTTCCTAGTAAATGCTTGGTGATGAACTGGTCCTGCCCCTAGGAACTTTCTTTGTAAACAAAAAAAAAAAAAAAAAAAGGCCAAGAATGACAATAGAAGCAATCCTGTGGGGGACCTTTTCAGTAATTCTCTTTAATGTCACAGCAAAGATCTTATAAAGTGCAAGGTTGGGCACCTGTCTGCTTAAGATGGGTTTATTTAATGTGGGATAGTGTAACTGGGGATGAGACTTGAGATAAAGCATGGCCAATATGAAAAAAAAGGTATAGGCAGTTAATGCTGAAAAAGTGTTGAAAGTGAAATTGAAAGCTGAGGAACGTGGTTTGGCCAGTGTTCTGTAAACTGTGATCATGCAGCTTTAGCAGCTGTTCCTGACAGCTGAGGGACAAGGAATGCCTTGGCTTGGTAAAATTTGTAATAACTCAGGAATTTTGTTGAAGTTTAGGTCTGCAAATGTACAGGATATGAGTTAAGCCTTGCAGCATCTAAACTATTACTATATGGATGCCATGCAGATAGACACATTAACATTCCTACTATACAACAGGGGTTTTTCAAGGAGAATTTTCATTTTTAGGTCCTCTGTTTAGTTTTACCTGTGTGGGGTGTTTCTTCAGTATCATGTGTTGCTTGGAAGAGGCAAATACCAATGTATTATATTATAAGGTCATAATCTCTATAGATATTAATAATAAAAATGTTCAAAGTCTTCTACATTGACTTACCATATGGCAATGCAATTAATATTTAACTATTAAAACCATGTAAACCTAAGTACATGTATACAAATATAGTCATCCTATGAAACAGTAGTTCAAATGGGGCCTTGGCAACTCTTCAGTCTTAATTCTGCAAGTGTAAAAATGGGACTGAAGACTCCCCCCACCCTGCTCCCTCTGCTCTCCTCCCCTCCCCACAGTGGTTAGGAATTGGCAGATGAGAATTTCACATTGCCCCATGTGCAAGAGAGGTAGCATTGGTTAATCCATAGTTTTACAGGCTCACATTCTCTAAGCTGTAGAGGACGCTTGCATTTTTTCATGTTCCTTAATTAATGGTCTAAATATTTCCTGTGGGTTTTCCTGTGCTTGGTAAACTGGGTCATGTCAGTTAAAGGAGTGTGTGTCACACAAGTGCTAAGGTACTCAGAAAAGTAACACCAAAAACCTACACAGAAATCATTTGGATATGTCACGAAACATATAGTCTTTAAACCCATTGACTTTTAAAAACTGGGGAGTTTCTGATAATTGAGTATTTTTTGTAAGACTTGATCTTTTTGGGAGAGGTTTTTTCCTATTTAAAATTGAAATTGTGTCTCTCTCCTGCCTTGCAATTTTTCTCAAAACCCTTATGCCAATGTTATTGAACCATAGTATTTTATTAGTTTCTGAGTAGCAGGGTGTCTTAAATGTTTTGCCTCCTTCTAGCTGAGTATCCAAGACGCTGTGGAAGGAAATCTACATAGAATTCCTTAGGAGACCACAGATGATGTGGGAGATGTTGTGGGAGATGAAAGAAGGGAGGTTTTTTTTTTGATGCATGGAGCAGATGCTTAGAATAAGACTACAGTGTGTTAGCAAGGGGATGAACAAGGTTTAGGGGGGAACAGAAATTGTTTGATGTGTGCGTAAAATCTTTTCTCTGCATTACACATCAAACTTGTTCCTAGGATAATAATTGACTTCTACCTTCAGGAAACAATTTTTCAGCTCAGCTAGCTGTGCCTTGTGGAAGGGCTTGCTTTTGCAATGCTCTTTGTCGTGTGCATCAGAGTTGGAAGGAGGAAAGTGGAAATTCATAGTATTTTAAGATGCAGTGGACAAATACTGTAAAATGCTGCGATCTAAGAAGGTGAAACTGGAGTTTCAAGTTGTCCTTAATCAATTCTGTGTTTCCAGATGTATTTGAGAAAAGGAGAAGGATTTAGGTATGAAATTAGAGATGGTGGTAGGAAATGGAGGTAGCAGGGCTCCCAGTTTTTTCTTAAGGCAATGCAGATTACTAAAGCTAACTCTTCATCAGTAATGTAAATTTGTAGGGATAAAATTCAGATAGACAAAACCCCTGGAGTTTAAATTTGAGTAGTGAAATCTGATATAGGGGAAATGAAAAAAAAAGCATCAGTAAAAGCTAGTTCTGAAAATACTTTGAATTGTCTGCACTGTAAAAATGCATCTCATTCTTTCATAAGATATAAAAATGTGAACTCCCTGTTTTCATTACTATTCTCTTTCTAGTCAAATAATCTTTGATCTTTCAGATTTTAAAGCGCTTTCATTCTCAAAACTGCCTTGTATGTTTCTGACTACTTGTAGCATCTTTCATCAGAAGAAAACGACCACAGTTCTTGTTACAGCCAGTCAGATAGTCAGTATGGTTCTCCTCCAAAGGGTTGGTCAGAAGAGTTGGATGAACATGGTCAAACCTTATATACCAATGACTATACTAATGAAAAGGTACTTTTTCCTTCTTCTCATCATGTGTTCTAAATCTTTTCCACTAATTCACTTCTAGAAATGAAACCTACATTTCCAAAAGTGAAGAGCATACCTCAGCAGTAGCTCCTTTTGTTTTTTTTTAAGTATGCATGAAGCTTTAGCAAGTGAACTGACTTCTTTCCTTATGTATGTTTTTGTTATTTAGAAGAAGTTTTATTTCCAGTTGTGTGTCAGATTATATTAAGTGAACATACCATGTGTAATTTTTTTAGTTTCTGCCCTCCCCCTTCCTCTTGGTTATATTTGAGGAGCAAACTTCATATCAATACGTTTTTCTTACTGTCTTTTAAGAGTGGCTCTTGTCTACATATAGCTTTTAGTTAAGATATTTTTAAACTGAATGTGATGCTGCTTTATCACTTTCATATTTTCCTTTATTAGAGATTTTTTTACTACTGCTTTCAGATGTAGACAAACTTCTTAATTAAACTACAGCCATATCAGCAGATTTATGCCCTGTTTTTACTATCCAATTGCTACTGACAACTTACTGTGATTCTGGGCATGCCGTAAAAATTTCTCCCTCTTAGGATAAATTACAGTATCTGTTTATATTTGTAAAGCAGTCCATTTTTCCAGTTCACTGAAGTTGCATTTTGAGTTTTTTTAACTTCTAAAGATCACTGTTATATTATTTGTTATATTATAGCATCACCTGTTCATGAATTGAATTAGGCAAGCCTTATTTGCAAGAATTTTCTAAGTAGTTAGATTTTTTGTCCGTTTTAAAATTTTATTCTCTTTAATCAGTTTCTGACAAACATCTGTAAAGCACATTCCTATATTTTAACAAATATGCAGCCTTCTTTTTTAATTGCACTGGGATTGATAAAATCCAGCCTTTCCTACCACAAACAGTTATACAAAGTCAATCTTGTGAAACCTGCTTACACCAAGAGCCTTGCTGTGTTTTTCTGCAATCATCTTGTTGAATTTTGCTCATTATGGTTATTTTCTTTCTGCATGACCAGTCCCAGTTGTCATGGGTTTACTTCTTTGATTGTGGGAGGTGCTTGTAGAGGTTACAGGACTTAGAGTGTCTTCTTCATGATTTCTCTAGGGACTGCATCTCACACTTCCATTGATGTTTTTAAAAAATTGTTCAGTGAGTGCATAAATCTCTCACATTATCAACAGTTGCTGGTTGAGCTGCTTTTTTGTAATTTTATGTATAAGATCCTGATGCAGATCTGATGGAAAAATTGTGCCTCCCTAAACTGACAACATTATGTTGATAAGGATGAGATATGGCATCTTAAAAAAAAATCTGTTGATCACAATCTGTTGTGTAATATTGCTGGACTTTTTTCTGAGGAGTTACAGAAGAAAAAAATCAGGATGCTGAAAACTGTTGCTCTTACTGCAATCTAATCTTAGTTAATGGAGGTTGTGCATTAGACACGGCTGAAGTGGATGGCACTTAATTAAAAATTAACTTTAAATCTCAGGTCTCAGAGATTTACTGTTGTGACTGTCACTCTGATTACATTTTCTATCATCACATTTCTTTCTGCAGTGGATAAAGCACGCAGATGAACAAGGTAGACCATACTACTACAGTGCTGATGGTTCCAGATCTGAGTGGGAGTTACCTAAGGTGAGTGACCTAAAAAAGAAACTTCAGCAACTCGGGGCTTTCCCCTCTTCCTGAATATGTGTTCTATCAGGCCTTTAATGTGAGGTATTAACCACCAGAGGACTCAGATATTGCTCTTTGTTATTTATTGCATTTTTGTGGAATTTCTGATTATGAAGAGGAAAAAAATGTACTCAAGGACATGAAAAATGGATGGATGTAGTTTATTCAGATGTCACAGGAGATCTGGTGTCTTTGCTGAATTGAGCAAAAGTTTTATGCAGGGCTGCAGAATAGTATCTGTGATTCTGCTGTGATAAAGAAAAGCTGTATGGGAAAAAGGAGAAATCTTCACTGAGAAACTGTAGTCTAATTTTAGAACCCTCCAAAGTACTTATACAAACAAGAGTTGTAAACCAAAAGTTTTGGCAGGGTTTTTTTTGGTATTTTTGAGGATGGCACAGTTTCACCAGAATTGTGTTCTGGTATTTATTAATTTTGTAGTGAAAATAGAAATTTGTAGGGAAGTGACAGATCTGGGGACACTTGGTAGTCTGAGGATGCATCTAATACTATTTAATTCTCATTCACTTCAAAAAACTGGGCATTTGTTATATGGATATTGTTATGTATGTCTTCCCTGCCATTTGTTCAATACTACTTAAAAAGCTGTGGCCATTAAAAAAATTGTTTCACACAAAACTGTGTGCATAGATATATGAAAAAACGTGTTTCTCCATTATTGTTTTATCAGTACAAAAATCAGGGTCTCGAGTCACTTCCACTTAGAAAGGAGCAACCTTAATAGGTAGTGCTTTCATAATACTTGTGAGAAAATATTTACATGAAAATGATGAAGTTATATACTCAGCTGTTTTGTTATGTCGGTAGAAGAAGGTGCATCTGAATCACTGAAGAGTTGAGTTAGCTTTGAGAATTCTCCTATGTCAGTCTGATGTGTTAGCTAACTTAAATTTTGTAATGTGTCTCAATGTAACAATGTCATCTGTACCTATTGGTTTTAAAAGCTGTTTAGCATTTGATTAGTTACTGGATTTATTCGAAGTCTTAAAATCTGATAGACCAGGTTTTACCAGAAGCAATTGTTATTTCTGTATGTATAATTGAAATAATTTTGGGGAATAATGTCATGAGTACTTCATTCTATGACTTGCTCTGTGCAGAAAGTTTTGACTTGGAAGAAATTGTGTTTCACAAAAATAGATTAAGTTAGGATTTGAATTAAATAGCAAATTGCCTTTAATCCAATTAGAATAAGGCACAAAGGTAATCCAGAACCATTACCTGAGGTACAATAGGAGTCATAAGGGAGTGGGTTCTAGTATTTGTTAAATAATGCACGTTATTCTAGTTATTCTAAACAAAGTCTGAGTTCTGTTGTATTAGTAGCTACTTCCTGAAAGTGACCAGATAATGATATTAGAAATTTTCCTTGAAAATTATTTTGTATGATTCATTTGGGTGGAATGTACTTTTTAATTCCTTCTTGAAACTAGTAAATCTTGACTGGCAGCAAACATAAGGTTAACAGAACAAAATGAGCAATTGACTCTTAGATTCGGAATCCTTGGCTTTTAGCTTTGAATTCTGTGGAATAGATTAAATATTTCAACAAAAGATTAAGCTAGTTTATATAACTATATATTTGAAGATGTTATGCTTGTGAGTAATTAAGCGTGATTGAAGATTAGTCTCTCAAAGATCTTGCTGAAGCTGGTTATAAAGTACTTAAAACAAATGAATTAAAGAACACTCAGACCACAAAACTGCTTTGAAGGAAAAAAAATCTATGTTGAAAGTTCCCTTGAGCAGTGAGAGAAAACCATAGAGAGATCTCAGCATTCTAACACTTGCTTAAATGGAAAGTAAGTTACTAGGAAAAATCCTACTCTTTCTCAGTTTGGTTTTTTTTTTTGTTTTTCTTTTTTTTTTTAATCCTCAGTGTATTTAGCACAAATATTGCATTCCAAATCTTGTGAAATAAAGTGATATAATAGCATGGTCATGTAATACTATAAACCAGAAAAAGAATAGAATCTTTTTGTTAGATGGTTCTTAATAATCTGGATTTCATTAGAACTAAGAATGGTTCAGAGTTTTCTGGAAATAGCACACTAGCTGAGCTAATACTGTGACATTAAAAATCTTCAGAGTAATAGAATTAACTATAAATGTGCACATGCTTGGGAATAACACACTGTTCTTGTACGTGTGTTAAAAATTGTGAGGGTATATGTTGGGAAGGGAGGACAGTTACAAAACAAATTACTTTAGACAGTCTCACAGAAAGCCCTCCAGTCATGTGGATTTAAATAACATCTAGGAATAGCTGGATGCCTCTGGCTAAAAATGATGTTTCAGATGCAGTAGCTTTGACAACTGCTGAAAAGTCTATTAAGGCTCATGATGAGTGTGACCCAGCTTTCTGCAGTGGAAGAGAAGAACATACTGAATTAATCTTTAAAATGGATAATAATATTTTAATCATAGTTTCTACTAGATCCTGCAGAGGACTGAGATTTCTCATCTGCAGTATTCAGCTGTATTCAGTTTTTGGTTATTGCCAATTATTTAAAAAAAAAAAAAACAATCGAAACAATCAAGCAACAAAAACCAAGCAATTAAAAGTTAGATAATAAAATATGTTTATTTCCTGTTTAGTAAAAGAATAGTGTCTAAATTCAGTTTAAGAAGGGCTACAGCCCTATTCCAGAAACCTAGTTTTCTTATAGGAGTTTTATGACTTAAGCAAATGAGAAATCTCTAGTAAGGGTGAGGGGAATGAAACTCATCTCAGGAGTAAGAACTCCTTAATTTCTGAAATTCAAAAAAAGTTAACCTATCAAAGTGACAAAAAAAAAAAGGGGTGGGAAATTGAATAAATACCAAAATGAATAGCTCAAATGAGAGTTATAGGGAACAACCCAATAAAAAGTAGAGATTAAAAATCTCTCAGATTTTCAAAATGCATTCCTAGGCCAACACCTGACATAAGAGCATGATGCTTGGCCTTCCTCTGAGCAAGCTCACTGATCCAGGAGTAGCCTTTGGAAGAAAATATGTCTACTGTAAGCCTCTGGAGTGAACTCAGTGTTAATATTTACAGACTGTGATATTGAAATTGTCTGTGTTCTTCTCACAAATTCCTGCAGCATAAGCTCTCCTTGCTGTATCCACAGAGGAAGGAGTAGCTGGAGGAGTTTCATTTTTGGCAGTGTTAATGGACCAGCAGTCTGTTAATTCACTCTGTGCACTGCCAGCTTGGGGGGTGAGCTCAGGGGCTTCAGTTCTGGTACTTGGTGAATGGTTTTCCTGATGGAGACCTGAAAACTGTCAGAGCATGGTAGCTGAAAAAAATACAGTTAAACAGGGGGCAGGTAATGTCAGAAATATATTGTGCAATTAAATGGTGAAGGAAAATAAATAAAAGAACATGTAAATAAAACTTAGTTGTCTTATGGTAAATTTCTCTTGTTCTGAGCTGTGCTGCTGGATTTGAGGTTTACCCTGTGTGCTGGCATTTGAGTCTACTGCAAGTCGGTGCACTAGGCAGTGTCATTAGCAGTAGTGACATTCTTGTGCTTAAATTTGGGCTTGGCTGGTGAAAGTTGAGACAGCCTCAGTTGGTGTGAAGATCCAGGTGGTTTTTACCAACACAAGTTGTTAAAAAAAAACAAAACCAAGTTAAGTATGAGAAGGCAGTCGGGGTTTTTTTTTTTTCCTTTCTCTTTATTATCTGTATTTCTACTCACAAAACCTGGTTTGATCTTCCTCATTTGTCCTGGGATTTAGTGGCTCCCACCTCTCCCAGCCTTTGCTTGGGCACACAGCAGGACCTGTGGCAATCAGCAAGGACTTGGGGGCAGCTCATCAAAGATGAGCAGTCTTGGTGACCCTGAGGATTAAAAGTTGAAGCAATGGATGTCCAAGACAGCAAAGTGAACAAAGTGGGTTATCCTGAGGTGTCTTTCAGTCATTGGTACATTTGAGCTCGAGCTGCTCCCAGTGGTCTCATTCTGCCAGTTCCTTCTGTGTGGCTGAGGCCTCCAACTGCTAGCACCCTGACATTCTCTGGAAGAGAAATCTTCATTCCCTAGAGAAAAGAAGGGAATGAAACCCCTTAAAAGGGCAAAAAAAAAAAAATCCTATTTATTTATGGAGGTTTAAGAAAAATGTTTTACTGCTTTAGTTGATAAGAAAAGCAAAAGCTGTAACATAGGTGTTACATCTATCACAACAGCAAAAATGTTTATTCAAAGCCAAGGACAGTAGGAGCACTGGAAAGTAGTTTTGTTCTGAGGCAGCTTTAATTTAAGGAAGGTTCTTCTATTTCAGACAGTCTTTTGGGACAACTGCAAATAACATATATGAGGTGCTAAAGGGTACTAGGGTGGCACAATGTTTTTAAATGCTGCTGTTTTGAGTTTGATTGCTGTAAGCTTGTTTAAAATGCTTCACTTCAGGTCCAGCTTTCAATGTTGGTTGCTTCCCAGTCTTTTCTCCCTTAGCCCACCCACTTTATTTGTCTGGCTGAAGATGTTGCTAACACAAACCAAGAAGAATCGTTTTTCTGTTTCTTAAAACTGACAGATCTGTGCCATCTCTGTAAGAACGGGGACAACTGCTACAAATAACTTGGAGGTGTTACATTTGTTTCAGCCACAATTAGGCTAGGACAGAGCCTTGAGCCATGCCATATATCAGCATAAAATTAAATAGAAATCACTCAGGCAGTTGAGAAGGTTAGAAAACTTTATACTGAGGCAAAGAAAGCCTTTAAGTAGCTGGAGAAGGTATTGAACAAATTCAGCAATGAAAAGACCTACATTTACACCACTGGTGTCTTTGAACTACAGCAAGAACTGTTTCAAAAAAATCCCTGTTTTGCTTGGTGTTTGCAGTCAGAGAATGAACGATTTGCTCATGTGGCCCCTGTGTGATAAGAGATGCTCCCAGTGAAATGGGGAACAAGCTGGGGTGATGTGCCAGTGGGGTTATTGTAATGGGACAAATTTGAGTTTGTGGAGGATTTCCAAGGAGCAGTAGTGTGTAAATGTGGAGTTGTGGTCTACGTTTTAAAAAGCTTTAGTGTTAGGCAACAAACACTAAGAAGATGCTGGTAAGGCAAGGTGTAATCTTGAATGGGCCAGTTTTATTGGACAGGACAGCCTTGCCTGATCTCTGTTTTCAGGATCACACCAAGTCTTAGGCGTAGAAAGTTTGCTTGTTATGGTTATGTAAAACCAAGATTTTGTTTGAGGGAAGGCAAGCCCAACCTAGTTTCTGATAAACAATGGTGAATACTGCAAATGCAGGAGGAGAGAGAGCAGCTCCTGTCATGTAGGAGTCCTGTAGAGCATCAGGGAACTGACCTGAAGCTGTTCTGCAAGGCTTTTTGAACTGAGCTTGGGTGGGGCAGAGCAAAGGGGGTAGCAGGGTGGTGTCACCCAAGCAGGCAAGCCTTCCTGCTCTGGCCACCTCTCCCTGGCCAGTGGACACTGCCTGGACCAGGGTGGTGAGTTCTGCTGGACAATGTGGAGTAGGAAGTGGTACCTCTGTCTCCCTCTGATTCTCTTTGGACATCACAGACCAATTCATGTATTTTAAAAGTGGAGATTTGTCTTGAGCCCAGAAACACAAAACTTTTTATTTCCACATCACCCTTCCCCACAGTGTGTTTTGCTACTTATAATGAATAAAATAAACAAAAAACCTCATAGACATCTGAGAAAAAAAGATTTACTTGAAGTTTCTATTGTGAGAAAATGGGGCAAAAATGTCAAATACTCCCTTTAAAGACTTGTCAGTTTACTAACACTGTTTGTATCACCAATGCAAATTATTTAATCTGCTAAGATGCATAGAGCACAATGTTCCTGAGTTGTTAGCAGTGCTTTGTTGATGAGCTCCATATACTGTTGCTTTGCTTTCTTGTTAAATATGTTTACTAAAACTTGAATTTCATGTCACAGTTCCTTTCCCCTTCAAGGTGGGGTTGTTTGTTAGAGAAGTTAACTCCTGTGGCTTGTGATAGTATCAAAGGCACCATTTAAATACAGATCACCTGTGACCGTATCCTAACTTTTAAAATGTATAAATTCAAGATAAATTACTTCAAAATACATATTTGTTTATTCAATTCCTTGAGTTACTCAAATGGAAAGTGCATGGAAGATTTCCATAAATAATGTATACCAGTGTCAGTAATGTGTAAGTCTATTTCTGAAATAAACAGTTCTGTTTCATAGCAAAAAATGTGTTGGAACTGCCCACCTAAGTGGGTTAGAGCTGCTGTAAGGAATGCTACTTGTTGCATCCTTTGTGATTTAGACATAGTGTGCTGGAAGTTGTTTAGATTTTAGTTTTGCTGGCAGGCAGTTTTGCTGCACGTTGCTCAGTGTGCTGCTGTGGTTTGGGTTGCAGGAGCTCTGGCTGAGTGGATATTTCCTTAACAAGAAAGCAAGCCAGCACTAGGGTCCTTTCAGCATCTATCACAGCTCAGCTTTTGATTTAACAAGGAGACAAACTGAGAGCTGGTTAAACCTCACCACTGTGGGGAAGCAGTTGTCATGTGAGTGGAAATGTGCTGAGGCCAGTACATAGGCAGGCTCAGAAGTGACTTTCTGCAGTGACAGCTCATCTGTTTCTGTCTGTACATGAACTACCAAATTTTATTCTCAATACTGCAACGTCCGTTCACTTGGGAGCATTTTACTAGTTTTGTGCATATTAAAATAATGTAACAAAATGCTAAAGTTATTTAGCTTTTAAGCATCTGTTGGCTTATTGGAGCCTTAACTCTGTTCATAGTAAACTACAAAGCTAACTCAAGCATTGTGAGTGCTATGGCAGTAGTAATGCTGGTTCTTTATTTGGGCAATTATATTTATTGCCCAAATATTATTATTGCCCAATAATATTATTGCCCAAGTATTATGCAATTTTGGTTTGATTTAGTGTTTATGTTGTTTAGGTTAAACCTTGCCATGCTTTGTTGGAATGTGCAGGTATAGGTTGTTTTGTCTTTGAACAAGTGAGGCTCTAAGCTTATAGCAGGAATCAGTAGCAAAAGTGTAGAACTCATTGTCCTTGCAGAGATTATTGCTTTAGCCTTCTCAGGTAAAAGGGGCACTTCGCTTTTCTCTGTTATTTCCTACCTAATGGGTTCTAGTGTTTTACATCACTCCACAAATGCTGCCTTAAGTTTTCCTATGTGCAGATTTCAGTCTTTTGATACTGATTAAAAGAATAAGATTTTAATAAATCACTTAAAACTCCCATACATTGATGTTGTCTTTTCTTGTTTGTGTTTTCAGAATAACACTCTGTAATATTTTTAGAATTTTTTATAATGTATTGGGATGATGTAAAATGGCAACAGTATTAATGAAAAATATGCTGCAGTTGTGAGATCTAGTTAAATGCTGTGTCCTTCTCATGACCCTTACATTTTCTCAGCAAGTTTGCATGCTCTTGAGTTACTGGAAAACCTATGATAAATGTGGTCTCTTCTTGGTTGTTACAGTTCTGCTAAGTGTTAAAATTATTTCCTGCTAAATATTTATCTTCCATGCTTATGGATGTGTACATTTGTGTGTGGTAAGTACATTCCAAAGCAGCAAATTATTTTATAAGCAATTTGATGTGTTTATTCTGTGTAAAATTTGATGTGTTTATTCTGTAAAAGCAAATCCTCACCCTCGTGTCTCCTCATCCTAGGCATCCCAAATCTTTGAGTCAGAGTCATACCAGGCAATCACAACAATCTAAATATTGTTAGGATCACAGGTTTTCTTTTTCTTACACAAGAGCTGGTCAGGTGCTGTAGTACTGTCAATGCAATATGAAGAGTGAATGTTTAAATCTTGTATTTCCTGTAATTCCATGGTGGTTCTCAATACCCTGTTGGGTTGCAAGATCAGCAACATATGCTGCAGAAGAAATCAAACATCTCTCTGCCAACTGAAAGTATTATCCCAACATGCCAGTCTTAGCTGCTGCTTCAGAGAGGACTATAGGAGAAAGGAGAATTCTGAAGACTAAATGCAGAATAAAACCAAGGCTGTTTTCCCACCCTTGGGTGGTGACATTAGGAGTCTGAAAGTTTGCACTGTTTAGGCATATGAGTGATATGTCCAGGTCTCATTTGCATGAATTAGATTCTACTTACAATTTTATTTTTCTTTTTTTTAGTATAATGCTTCACCACAGCAGCAGAGAGATATAATAAAGAGTAGGAGTCTGGACAGGAGGCTACAGGAACCAATAGTTTTAACAAAATGGAGGCACAGCACAATTGTGCTGGACACCAACGACAAGGTAGGAGCAAGTTATCAGCATGCTGAAATGCCACTTGTTTCTATGTGTGACACATTAAAGGTACCAGAAGTTACTATGCCTGATTTTCTGAAATTTCATTTTTCTTTCAGTCTCTTGTATCATTGTGTATAACATGCAGCAAAACCAAGGGCTGTTCAGTAATTCACTACTGTTACTTTGTGAATAGTAGCTCTTTTGTTATCCTTGAAGTATTTTAACTAGTGTTAGTTCAGGGGAAAAGCTGTGCATGGTTACAACAGGGCTGTAATTTTGTTATTGAAGGGCAGAGGACAGTACTGAAAGTGCTGAAACACTTGGCTTTGGTCTCCTCCACAGCTGAGCTGGTGTTTAGCCTGAAAAATGCTGTGGGTCAGTAACAACAAAAGCTGTTTTCTGCCCATTCTCAGGGCATGTTCTTGGTAGTCTTTTTTGGGCTGTCCAGTAAGAGGTGTTGTTTAGGCCAGCAAGGAGACAGGGCCTTTCCCTTGCTCTGCATCTGCTTTGACCTTTTTCCTTGCCATTTCTGCTTGTGCTGGGCCATTCTGCCCATGGGTCAGGAGAGCTGATGTGGTCTGAGCAGGGAGGAACTGAAATGGGTGATGTACAGTGGTGACGTGCTGGTTTCCGTAACTTCACTGCAGTCCATCCCAAAATACCTGGAAAATGAAATAACTTGGGAGTGCTGAAATCTTAGCACAAACTTCTCAGAATGAAATACCAAGAAAAGGCATTGTAAACTCCCTTTTCCTAAAATTTAGAGAGAAAAAATTACTGCAGATTTGAAAATGTAAGGAAAAGCCTATTAGTGGCCTTGTGCAATCACAGATGTCAAAATCAAACTTGAATGGACAAAACACAGTAGTTGTAATGACAATGGGTCTGCTGCCCAAAGCCTTGCTTGCTCGACCTGTTGTATCCATTTTAAGGGACTTGCTTTCCATGAGTTGACTTAGCTCTTCAGAGCAGGATTTATTGGATTTGATCTTGAGCTTTTGAGTTGTCACTTTGAGATATGTCATGTGTGGTGCTGAGGAGGCAGTGGGCCGTGCTTGGCTGGAGACTTTGCACCTCTGGGCATTAATTCAGCTCCAGCGGTTCTGAGATCCCGCTGCTGCTCCTTTCCCCTCCCTTCTTCTCCTCTGCCTCATGCATCCTTCTGTACTCAGTGTGTTGTGGCACTCCATGAGACACAGCCTAGATGGAGCCCTGATAAATCAAAGCTGAGTGGGCACTTCCAGCCTCATGTGCAGTTTATGCTTCACAGGTATGAACGATTTTGTTGGAGATAGCTTAAACTTCTGGCTTCGCTTTTAAGGAAGACTTTTTATTTTTTGGCATAAGATATACTGCTGTTTCCATTTTGGAAAGAACTTTATGTAGTGTGCTGCACTGAATGAAGAAGCTTTATAAAACATTGAACAAGTGGAGCTGTTTACATTTCTTCAAGGCTCAGTGTTCACATATTGAGAACTTAAACCTAGTGAAGCAAACATGAAAATGCACGAATGTTATGGTTAATAACCAAAAGAAACTCTATTTGAGCTGCATTTATGAAGTCTTAAGTCAGCAGCCTAAAGCTTCTTTAACAGTTTCCAAACATGTAGGCAGCATGTGTTTTTTACTGGTGAAAAGAAAATAGTTTATATGGAGCACAACAGTAAGGCTTTGAGAAAATTTAAAACATGTAGTGGAGCAATAAACTAATGTTTTATGGAAAGACAAATAATTTTTAGTTCATTAATGCAGCTGTTTTATTAGCACTAGCAGGCACACTGTTAATATATTCTGCTTTAAATTAATATGTGGAAAGGGAATGTTTGATTGCCACAAATACTTGATTTCTTGTTCCAGAGTTGCTGTTGCTGTATGAAAGCTACCTCAAATTCAAAATGAAATAGAAAGGAAAGCTACTGGTATTTGTCTGGGTGGCCACATGAACCCCAAGCTTTCTTTTTAGCTGTCTCCTAGGGAAGCTGTTTTGTGTTTATTTCCTTATTTGTTTTTTTTTTCCTGAAAAAACAATGGAACTCAACTGTATGAAAATAGGGCAGTCAAAAGAGTACTTGAAATGTGTCAGAGTGAAAGTATGGGTTGCCAGGGCTCATGAGAATTTGATGATACCAAACATACTGGTTAACAGTTTATTGGCTGTAGCACATATCTGGATACAGCCATCAGCTGAAAAATTTGATAAGCATAGGAAAAAATACCTTCCTGGGGGAGACAATTGATTTTTCTAATTTGAACTTTTTTTTTTGCTTTGCAGACATCTGAAAATACAGAACATTTAGGCTGTTCTACTTAGAAGTGCTAAAGTTCTCTGTTATTATGTTACTAAAAGAACTAGTGGGCCACTTCTCTAGGTAGATTTGCAAGTGAATTTTAAAGCACAAGTGTGCACAGTCCTATGGAATGCTGCAAAAGCAAACTGGGTTTAGGAGAGCTATCAAGGGATTTAAAAAGAGAGAGGGGGAGAAATGTGTTAACAGTAACAGAGAACAAGTGATGTTTTTCTTCCATTTGAAATTCTTTACCAGATTTTCAAGCAGTGTGTTTGTGCAAGGCAATAATTATTTCAGAGAAAACACACATGCCCTTTTTTTTTGTTGTTGCTCCAGATGGGCAATTTTTCTAGTTTTCAGAGATTAAGTATTTTATTTTGGTCTGTAGTTAACACTTCAAAACAAAACCCCAAATCTCTAGAGATTTTCAGTGTTTGATTATAAGGAGATTAATGATCATGAGTCACAAAAATTAATGAAGTTGGTGTTTTTTTATATACATAATTTTTATGCTAATCTTGTATTTACTAACCACACAGAAACATTGTATTCTTTAAAATCTTAGTATTTGTATATGGTATCTTGTAATCAGCCATTATTTTAAATATACATCATAATTTGATAGCAATGTCATACAAAAAATTTACCTCTTGATAAGGCTTTGCTTGAAGCTGATGCAGCATGCATTAACATCTTTTTTTCAGATGGTTATGTACTAATTAACCCAGTTTGAGTGTTGTCTGTAAACCTTGTAAGAACACTGTTTAGTAAGTAAGTTTAGAATATATCTGTCTGAGAATATTATGAATGCCTAAAAGATGTACTTTTCTAATCTATGAGCGTGTAAAAAGAGAGAGAGACAAAGTATCTTTAGGTTAAAAAAATAAAATATTGGTATGAAAGATGATAACAATATCTGTTGAGATTGACTATTTGAATTTTATAGGAATCATCGACTGCTTCTAAGGCCAGTTTCCCTGAAAATGAATCATCTCCTTCTTCACCAAAGCATCAAGCCACAGTCAGTATGCAAAATGTTTAAATAAATAAGGATGTTGTAGAAACTGAGCTATTCATGATTAGAGAATTGAGGGCTAGCCTCCTTGTTCTTGGGAAAAACAATGGGATAAAACTATTTGAAGACTTTGCATTTTAAAAGGAATGCATTACATCCAGCTCTGCTTTCGGGAAAAAAAGGGGAATGTCCTTGGTTTAAATGCAACTTAGTGATAGTAGATTAAGTCAAAAAGTCACTGTGGCCGAATTGTGCCTAGTTATGTAGAACTTGCTTTGCTTCCTCCAACAGTCACATCTTCTTACATATCATCTAGAAAATGCTATCAGTAAAACCAGAAAATTTCCCCTCTTCACAGAATGCCTCACTGTTAGTCAGTAATAGTTGATATCTCTAATTTTGGCTTGTGTTTTAGTCTTCTTAAAGAGACATAGGGTACCTAGCATAAATAAACTGTGTCCTTTTGATTTAGCAGAATAACTTCTGGGAGAAAAACCTTAGCCTGCTAAACAGCTTTTTTAATTTCAGTTTATATTTTAAATGTGATTATTCCTTTTTTAAACAGTGGGAAATGAATAAAAATTTCATTTTTCTAATTATTTTTTTTTTAATTTTGGAACTGTACTACAGTAGCATTGAAATAAGTAACTTGGTCAGTTTTACCAGCCCCTTGATAGGCACCTCAGGGCATTAAGGGCACCACTTCTCCTGTTTCTTTCTTACTCTGCATGCAGGGGAATAGTTCTCTGGCTTAGTCATGATAATCCATTCTCAGAACACTTCAAACAGATTTTCACAATAAAATAAACATTGTTTATTAAGCAAGCATAGCTGATAACCTTACACAAAAGCAGTTATTGGTGCATGTGATCTAATTTCTTTAAATATGGCTCAGATCTTGAATTTTTGAAACTGTATTTTGCAGAAGAGCTCACTCCTGATTTAGGTAATAGAAAAAACTGTCTGTATTTTCTTTAGCTGCTTCCTGGGATTCAAATATTCCAAAGAAAGCTGATAAATTTTGGAGAATTTTGATCCTTAACCTGCTTTCCTCTTCTTTTTCCTGATTCCATTAATTTTCCCGTTAGTACCCCCTAGTGTTGCTGCTAAGTAGGGCAGTATGATCCTTGCTCTGAATAATTCTCTGAAACATCCCCACTGGTTCCACTGTGAGTAATTGACTAAAAGCATGATTTATTTTGGGAAGTGAGCACTGGTTACTCAATCACTGTGAAAGCTGGCAACAGGCTGTTCTGCTTGTTAAAAGCCAAAAGTTGGTTAAAAGGGTGTAATACATACATGGGACTGCTGGTCCCTGGTCCATGTGGATCTCAGAGTAATCTAAAGAATGGGATAATTCATTTGTTTGACCTTTTGGAGAGTGGATGAGGGAAGGGGCTCACTTCTTCTGTTGAAAATACCAATTTTGGAAAATAATGCTTATGTCACTGGCTTGAAAAAGCATTTCAGCCCAGTGAAGATATTAAACTGAGTAAGAGCAGCAGTTACTGCTGGACTGAAGTAACATCTGATCTGCCAGCTAAACACTTTTGTCCTTGATAATGTGTCTTTTCTGTATTTTATGTGCTGGGCTTGAAACATGCAGGTAGAATTTTTAAAGTCCATGAAAAACAGATCTATGTCCCTGATAAGAGTGTTGTCCATGGTATCCCAGGGAAAAAAAAAATCTTCAAAATTGTATTGTGCCGTTATAGTCTATTTAAATTTGAGATTTAGAGGAAAATTCTGAAGAGGATTTATCTTCTATTTTCATTGGATCTAGAATTGAGGTCAATTTTTTTAATGATTAAACTAATTTGGATGCATTCCCTAGCTGATTGTTTCAACTAATAGCTTTTTACACACATTAGGGACTGTTAGAAGCTGTTACTGAAAAGAGTTGATGATAAAATAATTTAGCATTCTTTTAGCACCACTGGCTGGTTGGACAAGGCTGGGGTGTCAGAAAAAAAAGGTAGATTTTCATACCTCATTTTAAGGTGATGGTTTAAGTGAATCTTTTTATCCTAGAATGCTTTTTGAACATTCCTTCATTTTGTTATTTTCACACAGAGACTAGAAATACTCACTTAAAATCTTTGAAACTTGTAAACAGCCTTCTTGTTCAGCAGTGTTCTTCTCCCACCAATCACTGACTGGTGTTCAAATTTTTTTTGTAGGCATGCTAATATAGATGGTTTTCATCAACAAGACATAACTAAGTAGTTTAAAATTCTACTATTTTCCATGGGGACAGGAAAAAAAGAGGACATCAAAGAAATGCTTCACTCTTCTGTTTTTAACATGAATATGTTAATTTTTTATGCACTTCAACCATGTTTTATTTAAAATAAGAAATTATATTAAAATTAATAGGAAGAATTTATATGGGAACCTAGGCTGGTTTTTTGTCAGCCACCTCCTTTTTCAGGAAAGGACTACTGTGCTATTATTATATTACTATTATGCAAATCATTATAAATTTTACATTCATAATTTTCACTGTCTGCTATCACAAATTATTTAATTTGGCTTGTCCAAAGAACCTTGGTCTTGATGAGGGAAAGCTTTTTACCCTCTGAATGGTAATAAGTATTTTCCCAGAGGAATTTTGATTTTGCTGATCTCTGAATATTTAAATATGCTTAAAGACAGTTTCTTGAAGTTATGACATGAGCAAAGATGGCTCACTGCCAGAAATGGATTATTTGGGGAATTGAATTCTGTGATGGGATGTTAATAGAAGCAGACTTTCTTTTTTATTTCTTATGTCTTACTCTTATCTTACAGGGTCAAGAAAAGTATGGGTTATTAAATGTGACAAAAATCACTGAAAATGGGAAGAAAGTTCGGTAAGTCTTGGACTTGAAAAGTGCATGTGCTTAGGGTTTATCAAATGTCTTTTGTATTAGGACAGCATACTGGGGTTTGCAAATTCTTACTTTTTGTGTGAATTTGCCTTAGAGGTTTTCCTGTATGACACAGCTTAACCTTACCCCACATGCTTGTCTCGGTGAGCTAAAGCTAATGGACTGCAGAGAGCCAGAGGCTCATGGATCAGGGCTTCACACAGGCCATTTCCTGAAGGTGCATTTATGAGAGACAGCTTTTTAAAATGGGATTGATTGATTGATTGATTGATTGATTTACTGAGGAACAAATCTCTATAGGTTATAGTGTGTCTTGTTCCTTGGATAAAATCAGTTTAAGAGGAGCTTTCAGACTTTCACTTGCTGTGCTTCAGTGTCAAAGGAGTGTAGATCCATGTGCTCCCTAATTCTTCATTCACTGTGCTTGTGAAGGCTTTGGAGCAGTGTATTGCCCAATGTCAGTTTCCTGTAGATGACTGACCTCATTTCTAACTTTCCTTTGTGTCCCAGGCAGCAATTTGCACTATAAATCATAATCAGGTGATGCTGTCTAACCACATTTCTGGTGTTTTGAATCAATGGCAAATACTGCAGAGGTGTGGCACATCCTCAGAGTTAATCTGGATTTGCTTCTTGCCTTTTTTCCCTTTTTTATTGTTTTTGGTTAATTTAATCTTCTAGGTCTAATAGTGTGTTATGTCTAGTTCAGTGTTTCCCAGAGCTGTGATACACAAAGCATGCTTGTTCTGAGGATTAAATAGCCAACACCCAGCTGTTATTGTAGGCCACCCTGACCTGGTCCAGTCTGGCTGGGCAGCACATCTGACCTCCAGTCTGGTTCCTCAGGGTTCTTCTAAGAGTTTGCTAGGGCTGGGTAGACAGTAGTGTGTGTGAGCTGCTGCTGGTACAATGTGCTGTCATCATTTACGTTGCATCTGCTGGAATCATTGATCTGGATTGTTGCACTGCTGAACAGAAAGATGCATCGTGGCCATCCTGTCACCTTGAGAGCTGTTTAAGTACACGTTGGGCAATGGGAATAGATATTCAGGGCTTGTCAAGATTCTTTTTTTTTTTTTTAATAACCTCAGGAGGACAGGTCTGCTGGCATAAAATCAAATAGTCAGACAACTGAAACAACTTGTTCTTTCTCTTAATTTTTCAGATGTGTAGGAAATAGTTTTTTGCCAATCTAAATGAACTTATTACATAAACATGGGACAGATGCATCTCAGATCAATGAATTTCAGAATTATGCAGTAGTTTGGCATGTTCTGTTAAGTACACAGTGAGCTGAGCGTTCCAGATTAGCCCCTTTGAAATTATAATTGCATGGCGTTTCTCTTGGTGTACTGCTTCTACTACTAATTAGCTTTGTTTAATTTAGACTTTGATGGTCAGGCTGGGATTGTTAACATATGTTTCCTTCTACAAATATGATAGCAATTAAGACTTACTGATGCCACTAATGACTATATATATGCTTAGCTATATTAATTTACAGGTCAGCTGAGCAACAATGATGGTTTAAATATCTGCTTTCAGAGTCAATTTATTTTATGTTTGTTTACAATTATTTACAGAAAGAATTGGATGTCATCATGGGCAGTGTTACAAGGGTCATCACTGCTGTTCACTAAAACCCAAGGAAGTGGAACTGGCTGGGTAAGAACAACCCCCACCCTCATTGAAGTGTTAGTCATGTAAAGCACAATAAACTAAAGCCCTCTTATTTGCAGGGTGTAAATACCTATATATATACACACCTAATACAGAAAAAAAATACCTGTGTGGAAGTTGGCAAGAAAATAGTTTTGTGTAACCATAATGTAATTATGATGTAAGAGTAAGAAGAAAACCAGTTGTATGTATGTATTTTTGACAGGCTAAAACTGATAACGTTCAAGTGCTCCTTAGGCTTGAAGTTATTTCTCCAGGCCAAATACTTTTGTGTTCTTTACTAATGTGCTTGTCTAAACAGTTTGTGTGTTTTGCCATTCTTGGATATTTTTTTGTAAACTCCAGGTAATTTTGAATGTGATACATATAATAAAGAAAATAGTCTGACACATGGCTTCTTGCCTTGGCCTATTTGAGCAGTGCAGTGTTGTTGTCTTATGATTTAGTCTTTGTCTTGCTGGATTCCATATTTTGTTCTTGGTCTTCATGGTGCCTGACAAGTACTTGTACTTATTTTGTTGTCTGATGAAGACCAAAAGAGAAACATCACACTGAACATAATGATTATTCAATTTTTTAATCACCTCTAGTGTAATAGCACTGTCATTAAATTTGCTGTATTTATCCAGCTGCATTCCTGCATTAATAGGTATAGAAATGGCTCTTTATCTATGGCTTTCATAGCCTCTTTTGGAGGTCTGGCATTAAACTGTGTGGATCTCCTGTAATAAGTAAAGGCAGGCCAGAGCCAGTGTTCATTATTTCCATGTATTGTCATGTGAATTCCAGCAAAATTGTCTCTTACAGATCTGTGCTGTCTTGCTGTGCTTTACTGGTCTTTCTACTTGCCTCACTTTCTCCTGCTGTGTTTCATTAAGGATAATGAATTGGAATTGGCAGTTCCTTTCTATAGTATTGAGTATTTTCAGACCTGTAAATATATTTTTCCCTCCTTCTGTAGAAGGGGTGGTTGGAAGAGAATAGATAAGGATGGATAAATAAAATTTGGAGTAGAAGAGAATGAAAAAGGTAACGCTGGGCAAGATGATCAAGCAGAGGGAGGAAAGAAAAACAAAGATGAAAGGCATGAAAGAAGGTCAATTCCACTGTATGGCAGGAAGTGGATTTTGGTGACTTCTGTGATTGACTTTTGCAGCCAAAGATCAAAAAAGTGTTTCAGTTTTACAGATATTAATAGGCATATTGCAAAGTAAAAGTTCTGCCTATGTAGCTAGTCAAGTTCCAAAATCTCAGTTACAGCTACTTACACTCTTAATTCAGGTGTGGCTGTAAATCAAAAGAACTGTCTTTTCCAGCTGTATGTTGATATCATTAAAACACACAATGCTAAACTGTTAATGAATATATGATAATGTTATAAATGATGTCTGCCCAAATTAATTATCCATAAAAGATAAGCTATTAGCAGAGTTGCATGATTTAGGGGCAGTAGTGTAAGCCAGAGAGAATGATTAAAAAATAAATAAAAATCTTAACAAATACATTTAAAAATAAAAATGTGTAACTTCTTTTGATAATTTAAGGGGAGCAGAAGTCCCAAAGTCAGAATATTTCTGTGAGACACTATCAATTGTGTGTACTGTTAAGCACTAGAGTAGGGTCAGCAAAATAAATATCAACAGTACAAAGAGAATAAAATGAAGCTGGAAATATTAAAAGAGAATCTCTCTCAAGGACCTAATGTTTTACACCTGCATGATCATAGCTGACTTTGTAGATATGTAATTGAGTGTTCAGCACACACTCTTCTTGGTCTCCATAGGCAATTTTTTTTTTTAGGTATTCAAAATTCCACCTCACCTCTCAAACTTTGTTCTGTGTCCATATTTCAATGAGGTGAAGTCAAGTCTAACAGTTTGACATATAATAAGAATTACATTTCTTCTTCACCTTAGGAGAATATTTAGCATTCATCTAGTGATTGATATAACCATATCTTCTTTTTTTGTGCATTGTTTTTTGACTTCATCACTTTTCTTCCTTTTTCTCATCAAGTCATTTTGCCAAGGGGGCTCAATTCCTGAGCTCTTGCTCTCGCTGCTTTCTTCTTGGAAAAATGCTCTCAGTCATCGACCTGCTGTCACCTATGTAAACTCTGCCCAAGTTTCAGCTATCACTGTATGTGTTCTTGTTGCATGCCTCTTGTCACTGTAAGGCTATTTGCCACTAACCCTGAAAGTAAACTTGAATTTTTCCAAGATTTCATTTTGACACTTCATATAACAGCTCATGTATCTTGTTTGCTGTTTTTGAAAGTCATCCAAGATATAAATTAACACAAGTTTATTGCAATAATCCTGTAATTGTTCCACTGGAACAAAGTAGAAAGCATATCTGGTTCATTGGTGCTAGAATTATAATCCCAAATTTGCCTACTATTTGAACCACCAGTGCCTTGACTAATAAGCAGCATGATATTCTGAGTTTTTTAACAGATATTTTGTCTGATTCATTCTAACACAACTAATTTGGAATCTTTTTATGGTGCCTATGATATGTTTGATGCAATGATGTACATGTTGTTTGATAATTCTAGCTGTAATTGGAATACCCAAAAATGTAAATGTTATGCACGAAGAGGTGAAAGCAAAAGAGCACAAGGATGTTCTGGCAATATTCCACATACAGAAAGCTGATGTAAATTTGTAGGATTTTTATATGTAATTTAAGCATCTGTGGTTATGTTTTGAAAATGCCAAGCACGGAAGAGCTGCCTATCAAAGATTCATTAATTAACCTTTTGTTTAAAATGATGCAACTGTCTTTTTCTTGTTTGTGAAATTAATTGCTCTGTATGTGGAAGCCTGGAACAGATAACTTGTGAACAGTTTGGTAGCCTTGTAAAAGGCTACTTACTATAAGAAGGTCTGGATGTTTTTTAAAAGTATTTTTCATTCCGTTTTTGGTGTGAATGAGATGTATTATTGTCAAAGTGACAGGGCTTCATAAAGCAAAGAAAATGGCAAGTGCTTAGAAGGAGTCATCTGTCAGCTTTCTGTAATAGTGATGTGCCCTCAGTGACAAGTACAGTGGTGGCAAACCAAGCCTGTAGACTTCCCAAACATCAGGGAAATAGATGCTCTTCAAGATTCATCTGAGCAAACTCTTGTTGATATTACACAACTGTGATTTTAGCCAAGGATGTTATGTGTACATTACTACAGTTCATCAGTATTGCACTGCTGATTATGCAGGAGCTCAGATACTTTTGTGAAAACTTTTTGGAATGCAAATGGTCCTATCAGTCCAGTTTATAAAAACAATCCATCATTTTGCTGTGACAGTAAAGAATTTTTTCCCCTCCCTTTTTTTTTAATTTTTTTTGCTTAAGCTGTCGTTTTGAAACTCCCTGCCAGCCAAAAAGGTGCATCTGTCTCCACAGCTTTCTTTCCACAGTCCATCCATGGATGAGGAGGATTTGGAATTAGAGCATCCTACCCAACTCTAATTAGAAACAGAATTACAAGAATGTCAGGTGTCATTTGTACTTCCAAAGTCTTCCCATAAATAACTTCCAGTCCTGTTTCCAAAGAATGCTAGAGTGTTGTCACAGTACAGACTGTGTGGTTTGTCCCTGTGCAGGCTTCTAGGACTTGGAGAAAATCCTGAAAAGATTAAAAAGGCCTTCTATTTATTGGTGTGAATCTTCAAGGCTGTCCTTAAGCTGCACAGCAGCTACTCTATCTAAAGCAAAGAAAACACCTTATTCTTTCCAAAAAGTTACCTCTCCCATACATCCAGCATAAGTACATCCCATGACTGTTTTTTGTCTAAAAAAAGCTGTCAGAAGTGACTGTAGAACAGCTTCATATCTAGGACAGCTGGCAGCACCACATATAGACCTCTCCCTCTTTTACACTGCTGCCCTTTCCAAAATTTCCAGACAGCTCAAAAGAGAAATCCAGTAAGAGTAAGGTGTCTGCTCAGTAAGAGCTGGATTTATTTTGACTGGTACTGACTAGGTAGCACTGTTTTGTGAAAGCAGACTTAATATCTGTGTGGCAGCACATGCAAAAGGAAAGGGTTTTTTTGAGCTCTGTCAGCAGAACCTGATGGCTTCAGAAGGGTTCAGTTCCCTTCAGCAACCTTTGTGTTCAGGTTGTGTGAGCAGCCCTGTGCAGCATTTGCTCCTGAAAGCTTTAAGGAGGGAAATGGCTGCTGGCATCTCATTTTCATAGATCTGGGAGCAGAAAGGAACCTTGATAGGAAAGCTCAGAGGACAGCCTGCATGGTAAACTTAAAATGTCCTTGAATAAAAAGGCTGTGAAAGGTATGTAATGTGCTGGTATTTAAGAAGAGCTTTGCAGGGTAGCTGGATTATTTGCCTGGGTTTCCCCATCCTTGGCTCTCACACAGCAGTTTGGCCAACGTTTGAGTGAAGGAGTGTCAAAAGTCTTTTTTTCCCCTTTTGGCTTTAGTTTTTGCTTTCTTCTGTGCTTCTCTGAAATACTAAGGGGAGTCAGGCCAAAAAGATGGGTACAGTGTAAAGCTGTAGGAGGTAGTGCTGTAATCTGTCAGGTGTGGATTCAGGAAGCTAATGTAGTGGAGGGCTTTTCTTTTGGTCAAAACAGCACTGACAGGTAACATTTTTTTCATGTTATGTCCTGGTGTCACCTGTAGCAAGTCCTGTCCTGTGATTCTCAGCATCATGTGGGCCATGATTTTAACTAATCACCCCCCTGCCCCAATCCTGTAGAGGACTTTGGCACTAGTTTCCTGTTCTCTCCAGTGCCAAACTCTATAAATTGATTTAAATTTTTTTCCAACACGCAGCAAGATCGATCTAGACTGCCAGGAAGTGCGTCTGGGACACTTTGGATGTGTGTCCAGCAGTTATGTGACTTTCTCTTGAACAGGCAGCTGCTGCAAGAGCCAAAATGGCCCAGAGATTGTTCCTTTGGATTCTGCTGCTGAGCTGGGCTTCTCTCAAAAGCTCTGCTATAATCAATAAGGAATGTTCTTGGATGAGGTATCTGAGAATTAAGTTAGAAAGCTGAAGGTGATGTGGAGTTTTTTCCCCAACTGCTAATTGGCATTGGATAAATTAGAAGTACAGCCCTATTGTGATATTTCATGGGTAAAATAAAGAAGTTAAGATGCTGCTTTCCATTCAACACTTCATTGCCCTTAGGACTCTGGACGTGGAGATTTTCCAGTGGTAAACAGCTTTTCTGAAGCACAATTAGCATTAATTAACATCCATGCTGGGAGTTTAATCAGAAGCAGCAGATTAGTCCTGTTTTCTGAACCATCTTTTCTCCCCTTGGGTATGGCTGTTCTTGCACAGGCTGGAAGCTTGTGTTTGCAGCAAGGAGCTTGTCCTGGGGCTTAGGTCCCCCAGAGCTGTCACAGGAGCAGCACTCACACATCAAAGGCTTCATGAAGAAATAAGAACCTTTCAGGGGGAGCAGATGCTACAAGCTTTCCCTGAACTACAGCATGAAATTTCTGTGCTCTAACTGAGGGAGTTCCAGCTTTCCCTGTTCCATATTTTACTCATGTCACTCACAATTAGAGCTTTTTGTTTGTGGGGGCCACTGAACTGGTTTCCTTGAGGAATTACATTTGAAAGCTATGTGGTGTATGTTGAAATCATAGTAAAAGTACTTTATTTTAAAAAATTCTGATACCTAACATAAATGTGAAGGTAGGAGGTAAGAATAGCTCCCTGAGGTTTTCCTCCAAATTGTTTGAAGGGGTTACTTGTGGGTTATTTGCTCTTCAGTAGACAGACAGTGAGTTCTGTTTACTTGGTAGGACATGCTCCAGTATTGCAATAGAAGAACTACAGAAAAGTATAAAAGTGTTGAGGGGTAAATGGTTTTTAAAAATTATAAATAGAGAAATGTACAAACTGAGAGTGCTCTTTCAGTGTGGAGGGATGTGATTCCTGTCCAGCAAGCCTACTGTTTCTGGTTTGATTTTTGGTTTTATATACAACCACTGATTAAGTGGCAGAATGTTTGGGGGTGTTTTGTTCAGTTACTTATTAGCTGGTTTTGTTTAAAGCTTGGGACTATCTTGGCTAAAATCAAGCTACAATCAAATGTTGTATGGACTTCTGCCATTTGTGATAGGAAAAAAAAATCTCTGCTGGAATCTGATTGGCATTTAAATTTGTAGAATTTTGAGGGCTTTAAGCTGAGCAGCTTGTAACAGACATGCTTAAAGGTTGTTCTGTGAAAGGTTTCTTGTTTTCCTGGTGTCATACCTGTTGATTGGTGGCAAAGTACTGTATCTGGTCTAAGTTGTATAGACTGTAAATAATACATGTTATATTTAAAAGATTGCAAAACTGTAAAGAATTTCCTCAGGTTTAATTTTATCATCACTGTTCGTAATTTTTTCCAGAAGTTTGGTGTTAATCAGTCTAAGCCAGAATTTACAGTGGATCTCAAAGGGGCTTTGATTGACTGGGCCTCGAAAGACAAATCCAGCAAAAAGAATGTTATTGAGGTAAATTGTTTTATTTAAATACAGAATTATATGCACTTCAATTACTGATGTATGAAATTTTCTTTAAGCTTAAAATCAAAATCTCATAAAACTGAATTTTATCCACATCTACCTGCTTAAATGTAGCTGTTAGTACTTGCAAGAAATGTCCATTTTTAATATGTCTGTATGGGATATGCTTTGCAATTTTAATCAGACTGTTGATGACTGTTCTCACTGCTGAATGTTCTTGAGTGTCTGTGTGTTAGCTAACAATTTTGCCAGTGAGAAGTTTAATTTGATTTAAGTGACTTTACTTTTGAACTGTAGTGTGTTTATCAGTTCTGATGATATCTGTTTTTATTTCTTTAAAGCTAAAAACCCGCCAAGGTACTGAGCTCTTAATTCAATCAGATAATGACAGCTTTATTAATGAATGGTATAAAGTTCTTAACTACACCATCAATAATCAGGTATGTATTTATATAATGAAGGTTCTATTTTCACAGTAATATTATTTAGTAAACTAATTGATATAGCAACTTCTAAAATTTCATGTGCATCTTCATTTACTCATTTTCTTGAAAGCTGGCACGGGGTTTGAGGATATGGCAGTTCCTGGTGGTGGTGAGCGAAATATGACAGTGGCAAAGGGAGAAAGATGGTCCACTGGCTTAAGATGCAGGAGTTTTGGGCTGACATCCATCTCAGAAATGAACTTACTACTCTGGCCAAATACTTGTTCTGTCTCAGTCACCTGAAAGGTTCTGATAGAGAGGGAATGAAAGGGGCAGGATGGCCAAGGGACAACTTAATGACATACATTTATTAGCATTTGATACTGCTTTTCACTTATTATGGCTGCACTGAAGTGCAGATTAAAAGCCCTGGCAAAATACTGTATTATCTCTTCTTATCTGACAGCATAATGCCAAGTGTTTAATTATCAGAGAAGTGCTCAAGCGTTTGCTTTTGATATTGCCAAATAGGATTAACAGTTTTTTAATTCAGAAGTTGGAGGAGATCTTGGAGAAAATATTGCTCTCTATCAAGTTTAGTTCATGTGTATTCTTACTTTTTAATAGTTCCAGGCTTGGCTGAAAGCAACTTGGCTGAAAGCAACATAAGCTCCAGTTATGTTGCTTTCAATGCCAGTCAGTGGCTTTCATTTCTCTTAGGTCTGCTTTTCACATATGGGTGTTTTCCACCAAAACACAGCAGGCTAATATGAATGGTTGAGTTCCTTTCTGAGCACTCGTAGTTTAGGTTCCTGATCTGCTCTGTCCCTGGTATGGGAATGTCATGGCCCTTAGTAACCAGGCAAGGCAGAGTCACCCAGTCACTCAGAGACCCCTTCTCCTGCCTGCCCTGTGTAACACAACTGAGGCCACTTCTTCCCTGCTTAAAAAAGAGTGAAGATGGAAAGGCTGAGATATGCTGAGATGTGAGGTATTGCATGTTAGGTTGAGGAATGGTGGAATAAGGAGAGTCTATCAGCATTCTGGAGGAAATGGTGCTGTATACTGCTGGGAGCTGGTAGCCAAGAGACCCAAGACTACAAGGCATAAGTCAAGAAGGTACATTAGACTACCTGATAATTTGAAGCACTGAAGCTTTGGGTACAAAAATCCATCAGATCTAAAGCCAACTTTTAATTTTTTAAAGTTTATGGTAATAGTAGCTGTGATCTCTTTCCCATGACCAAAGTACTATTGCTAGTATGGCAAGATTTTCCTCAAAAGAAAAGGCAGATCAGATTCTGTTCTCTTTGCTCCCTCAGGCTGCTGTTGTGGCAATATCCTGTATCAGAGGAACAGCTTCCTGCAAAGGATGTGTTTGCTCTTTTTAAACACAGAAATTTCCATGTTATTACTTTAGACTTGTTGCATAGTACAAACTGGATCCCAGATGACTTTCTTCCAAAGCATTTAATAGTTTTAAAATATGCCAATCCTAAAAAGCTTTGAGGCCTCTTGAACTGTGGCAAAGGATCCTTAATGGGGACATTATTTGGGCAGTTGAATATATGGATCTGTGATATGTAAAAAGGCTGTCCAAAGCTTTTGAAAAGGAACAGGAATGAAGGTGTTTAAAGGGAACACTGCCCTACAGGTTAAAGTACAGCTTAGTCCAGGAAGTCATGCTGCTGCTCAGTTCTCTGGAGTGCACAACCCTGCCTCATTTTTAGGGTTTCCTTCCTTGTGAAAGAAGGCACTCTGCAGTTAGATTTTGGCAACTGCCTAGCAGTCCAGTTCACTTCAGTTGAAGTGAAGTAAGACATGCACAGTTTGGGAAGGGAATATGTTGTACCAAAGCTGAGGAAGTTTCTTTCCCCGCTTCCTGGTATGTCTGCAGTCACACACGTAGCCTGGGCTGCATGTAAAATCAGCAGACTCTGGTGTCTGCCTGAACACTTCAACATGACCAGTGTTTTCACTTGACATTGTTTAATGAGAATATGCTGAGATAGCAGGAACACTGGGAAAGAATTTTAGGCACCAGTACACTTATTTTTCAGAGTGAATTCAGTGTATGTTTTGACAGTAGTGAGATTTTCCAACTGATAGTTCTATTTTCTATTAAGAAAATTTTACTTATAGAGAAAAAAAATTGGATAAATGCTCTAGAAATTTTTTTCTACTCCATCAGTCAGGCATTTCTGTTGCAGACCATTAAATAGCTGATGTTTGTCTATTGGGTTTGGAAAATAAGGCCAACCAAAAATAATTTCTGTTGTTTATTGGTTGATGTAATGAAGTGTTATCATGAAAGACTGGTTGTACTCTGTTCAATGTTCAGCAACATTTTTTGTATTGAGTCTTATGAATAAATAGTGTTTCTCAAAGTTACTCACTCTGCCAATGAGAGTTGTCTCTGAAGATGTTTAACATCTAGAGTTCAGGAAACAACAAACTGAATGTCATTATGGGGGGGGGAAACTGTGTGTCTGCAGGAAATATGTGTGTTAATGCTGTATTTCTGAACTGGCAAACTGAGCACTGCATATCTTCTTAAATCCAACAGGTAATAGAGTCTGATGAAGCATTAGATGATGAAGTGCCAGATTCTCCTGGAGTGGAAAAACAAGACAAAGAGAAAGAGAAAGAAAATAAAGACTCTAAGAAACTTCGTTGTGAGTTGAAAATTTTCTGTTAATTTATTCTAGCAATGGCAGTTTTCACTTTCTGCATCTTCAGTATTTTGTGTAAATAGGGAAGAATTCAAAAGGACAGCTAAAAATGAAACCACTGGAGTTTGGAAACAATCTTAATATAGTTCATTCTACATCTTGATGCTATTTTGTAAATTTTCTTCAATGTTTTATTAATCATACTTTAAAAAGGGAAGAAGAAAAGAAAGGTGAAATGTCTTTAGCTCCTGTTGTATGACACATTTAAAATGGGAAAATAAGCAGTGGTGAAATTAATTATTTTCAAGGTGGTGTCAAATGCACAGAAGTAGTATCTGACTTACCAGGCAAACTGTTTTCTCTCCTTTCCTTCCAGGGTCTATATGAAATTTTCAAAAAAGTATTTAATTCTTTCAAGATAGTTAACCTAATGAGAGGCAGGACTGGTTTTGAAACATAGCTGCATTTTTAAATTTCCACATCAATTCCATACGTAAGCTACTGTTTAGTTGGTTTTGCAAGTGTTTAGTGACAGGGTTGTCTCTTTGTAGTTTGAGAAATGGATGCTATTTACAAGGAGTTCCAGAAAGTTAAGGAAAAAATGAGGGATGAGTTGAAAATTTGAGTAGGTTTTTTGTGTGTTTTGGAGTGTAATTGTTTTTTTCTTTAAATGCTGGTTCCTTGGCTGATAAATGCAGTTTTGGTTCTGTGGGTAGTAATGCCAAATGTGTTTCTGTTTTCAGCAGTGAAAGCACCCAGCAATATAGACTCCACAGATCAGAAAAAGACCAAAACGAAGCTCAAGAAGTTTCTTACACGGCGCCCTACATTACAAGCTGTCCGTGAAAAAGGCTACATTAAGGGTAAATGAACCTTTTTAACAAAGGACATAATTTGAAAAGCTGAATTTAGTAGTTCATGTGTAAAATGGGGTTAAAATGGTCTAGTTTCAGAGTAAAATACATGTGTATAGTTGGTTTAACAAAAGTCTTGGATGTATAGTGGAACTGGTGATTGCTGTACTTCTGAGTGCTGTTACTAGCCATTAAACTGCTCGGAGGATGCCCTCTCCTTTGGCTCAGTGCTGGCCGAACTGCAGTGAAAACTGGGGGCCCAGGAGCCCCTTTGGACTTGGACTGTCTAGCTAAGAAGCACTGCATTCCACCCTTCTGAGCTGGAAATCCAGATAACTGACCCTCATTTGTGCAAATAGGGGAAGGAACAGCCCTTTGGGTACAAAGCTGAGGGTGTGCGCTCACCCAAGGGTGTTTTAGTCCAAGTGGAACCAGACAATCATGTGCCATATCATAAGAAATTAAATATTTAGGAAAACCAGGATGAAGTTACAGGAGTCTTAAATTAAACATCTTTTTCCCATAACATTTTTTGAATGTAAACATTATTTTAATTGTTTCATGAAGAGTGTTACAGATACTCTTGAATCAAAGTTATGAAAGATTTCTTTTTGTCACAATTTGAGAGAATGGTATTTGCACAGGTTTAAGTTAATGTGTTTGTGTAAATTATTGACTTGGTACTTAGTTATTGTAAAACTTCATTTATTTATTTATTTGTATGCTTTAGCAGGACTTGTAGGTGATGCTCTACTAGGGTCAAAATAGCATATGGGTAGGCAAATACCAGACCAAATCCTACTGTGATTTGCCTCACCACATACTTTAACAGGTGTGCTTCTGTTGCATGTGGCATTTGATATATTTGTGTATCTGCAAATATAATTTACTTGTAAATGATGGAAATTTTGTTTGGAATAAGGGAGCATTATTCCCAGACTTTGACGTTTTGCTCTGCTTTACAACTTAGTATTCATGTCATGGCTCAGTGACGGAACTTCTGACATTGGCAACAGTGAACACTAAGCCAAGTTTAACTTGTACATGTGCGTGCTAATGATGGGATTTTTAATAAAGGCATTAAGGAATGAGGAGTTTGGTTTTTATTTAAAAGCATGGTGTAAGTTTTAAAAGTTGGATGGGCACTGTACAGCTTTACATTTACTGTATGAATGAAGAATACAGAAGTCTTCATTTAAAAGCCCAGTGTACTTTTGTGGCTGCTGCAGAACAAGCTTAGTAAATGGAAAGCTTGGCAAATCCAATATGAGCAGAAAAACTAGTGAAAAGCTCTGGAAGAAAAAATCCACTTGAAACCGCATGCCCTAAGTGGAGAAGGAACTGTTTTAAAGCTTGTTACATGGAAAATCAAAAGTACAGACATTATTTTTAAGATGTGAAGAAAAAATACTATTCCTGTATGCACTGAAGTTATTAAAGTCGAAGGCAGTTGTAGCAAATTACTTTGTTACATGCTACTATTTTCTTCTGCTACCTAATCTGCATTGCTTTACCTGCCACAGCTGCATGCTAGCCTGGCTTTCTGCTGCGCGGGCTTTTTCAATCCTTTGCTACTGATTCTGCTTATAAAGCTCGCTGCGTGAGTAGCTGCCACAGCACCGAGGTGGTGTGGACCACTGGCCTTATCATATCCAGCTAATAATGCCATTACATGCCCATTTCCATACTATAAAATTGGTTTGGTGTGCTGTTTGGGTTTCCCAAAGCACCAGTCAAGATGCAAGAGTTGTTAATCTACTGAAATTATCGAACATGAAAAATGGGCTAGGTGCCGTGCATGATGCTAATGCAAGAGCAGTCTCTTTTGCAGAAGCTCTGAAGTAAGATACACCAGATTCTGGGAAGATGGCCACTTACGTACCTAATTTAACAGAGTAAACAAACCAACAAACACTCCTTCCCTTTAAGAGTGGAATCTTTGCTTCTCTCTCTCAAGACCCCATGTCACTTTCATGCATCTGAACAGAAGAGGCCATCTATTATTTGGGCATCTTTGATGAAAGTCATAGAAACGGATCTATCAAAGGTTTTGGTGATAACAATCTGAGCAAGAAGAATTTACATGCTGCTAAAATTCACTGAGACGTTGCAAGATTCTCCTCTCTGTCCAAGCTGATTTTCATTTTTGCTCCACTTTATCATGGAAAATACTCCCCCTGGATTGTGCAGTTTTGAAAATAAGATTCAGATTTACCGTTGCCCATAAATATCTGTATTTAGATTCTGACCTTGCAGCCAGGTTGCCTATTCATGGTCAGACTTGCATCCGTTCAGAGCTCTGAGGTAAAAGTCTGTCATTTAGAAATTTGTGTCAGAACTTAAAAATGTCAGAAGACTCTACATTAAAGTAAATTAATGTATAATGCTGTATCGAACAGTGGGTGCAGGGAAAGATGATGTTTTGCCGGGGTTTTTCCCAAGCAATGCCAAAGCTTTCACACCGGTTAAAGTTCATTATCTCTTTGAATTTTTAACAAAGATTGCAATAAATGCATGTTGATTGGGACATGAATGGAGTGTAACAGGACACATTTGAATCCATTACATTTCTTATAACGTTATTGACAAAACGAGTCATAAAGTATCACCTGATGGATTAAAAGGATTTCAGTAGCAAAACTTCCTTTCTTGGAGGCTCACGTTTGTGTAGCTGCTGACGCTCTTCTTACTGGGAGCTTTTCTCGCTGGGAGCTGCTGAGAACTCTTTTCAAAACTTTCCTGTTTCCTCTCCAATGCTGCGACAATTGTATCCAGTAGACTTTGCCCTTTGTAGAGGTTTGTTTTAACCTGAACTAGTTCTGTCACTTGTGTCCTGTTCCACTGTAAATCAGTCTCTTTACTTGGTTCCAGATCAAGTTTTTGGTTCAAATCTCACCAGCTTGTGTCAAAGAGAAAACAGCACGGTGCCAAAGTTCGTGAAGCTGTGCATTGAGCATGTTGAAGAACATGGTATGGTTGAATTTTTTGTTTACAAAATCTCTCTGGCTCACCACTCTTAATGTTGAACATTTTAATCTTAAAATGCTGTTGGTTTATTTCTGGAAGCTAATCTGAGACTTGTATCTGGAGGTAGCATTGGGTTTTCAAGAGTGAGGACATAGGTGGGATCCAAAGTGGGGAGAGGGGAGGAAATCTTATATCTGAGAAACTAATCTGCTTCAGAATATTTTAAGTTGAGGAAAAGGCAGGACAGCCCTCTGGCAGCAAGGCTCCAAAGGAAGAAGGAGTACAAGAAGTAGTAGAAGAGCTCAGCTCATCAAGTTTTTCTTTTCAGATTAAAAGTGAGACAATTGAAATACATTTTTGGAATGTTTAAGCATGCTAACAATCACTTCAGTTAAAACTTCCTTAAAATGAACTTTTAGGAAAAGTTCTGTTCCAGCTCTGTGTACGCACTGACTGCCAGAAGACCAGCCTGTTTGTTTGATGCCCTTCAGCCAGTCACACAAATTGCTATATTTTATACAATTCTGGAGATTATCAGTGTCCACATATTGACTCAGTTTTTGTTTGCTTTGATTGAAAATATGTATTTCCTACCTAACAACTGAGAACACTATGTTTGAAAGCTACATGTAACATTCTGGGTTTTCTGCTGTAAAGCACATCTTCACATTTGTGTTGAAAATGCGTTGGTTGTGACTCCTGACTTGGCTGTAGTCTCTGTGGGTTTTCTTGCCTGTTTCTCGCTGTTGTCTTTGCCTTATCTCTTGGAAAAGATGACTGAGAGGGGATTATGGAATCTCCATAATCATCATTCAGATATTTACCAGTCCGTTAATCTGAGAACTTTCCCTTGAGTATCAGGGTAAGTGTTACAGGGGAATACATGTGAATTCTAAGGCATTTTCCATGGGATCTTCATTTAGCCTGTAGTCCTCTTTGTCAGTGCTCTATCTTATGGCCTGGGAGGGGAGAAAAACTGCTTCCATTGCATTACTTCAGTTTGACAAACTGCCACCTTGCTTGTGGCTGCAGGCTTTATTCCATTTGTGATCTGAAGATTGTGAGAAAGGGGTTATTTTGCTTTGTTCCTTTTTTTTTTTTGGTTTGTTTTTTTAAATATTTTTTTATTTTAAAGGCAGGACTGCAGTGAAGATAGTGAAGTTTTCCTTTTTTAAAAACCTGAGGGGAAGCTGACAGAAATGAACAGCTTTTTTTCCCTACCTCTCCAACTCTTCCTTCTACCAATACACCTCAGATCAGTTCTTTCTGTAAAGGAATGACTAGTGGATTATGGGGAAAAGGGATATGTCAGATGGTGCTGGTAACTGTGCTCTGTTGCATCAGACAACTCCTTCAGGAGCTACAGGGACTTGCAGGTATTCTGGCAACACTCACCCTCTCAGTGGCACTGACTCACCTGCTGCATCCAAGTGGCTTTTCAGATAAATTCTTTACCTCCTAATCACTGCTGAGTAACTGCAGTAGCAACCACAGAGACGCAGTTTTCTTCTTTTCTGGTCAAGTGTGCGGTCCTGTAAGGCAAGGGCTGCCCATTTTAGTTCTGTAGGCTGTTGGGTAGCTCTGAGTGTGCATGTGCCTCATTCCTTCTCCTTGTAAACCTGGTCACTTGACAACTTTGAGATGCTCTCTATGCATGACTTGATTGGGTTTTTCTTAACCATACATTAAAAATTGAACATTGTATCCACAAAATACCTGGTTATTGCATGTTGGACTCCCATGTATTCCCTGCCCACCCACCAAGAGCATCTTAAACAAGACATCTGATCTCATTGGGGAAACTTGGAGCTGTTGCCTCATCACTACTTGAATAGAAAGTTTTGGAGGTTACTTTGAGCTCAATGCTGCCAAACTTGTGTCAGCAAATTAAACCCCCTCTGGTTTATATGCCCTGTCCATCAAAAGAAGATAGTTTAACTTTTTATTTCTTTGTTACAAGGTGGGTTTCCTTTGCTTTTAATTTTGCTAATCAGACCTATACATATGTAAGTTATTAAAATGGATTTATCCCTTTGTTTCAGGATTAGATATTGATGGCTTATACAGAGTTAGTGGCAATCTTGCAGTGATACAGAAGCTGAGATTTGCAGTCAATCATGGTAAGCTTCCTCCAGTTATATTAACACTGGCATATATTTTCAAATTGTTGAAGTCCATAGAAAGCTAAGGAAAAAGATTTCTCTGTAACTGTAGTATATCATGAGACATGACTGTCATCCTCAAAGTAAAGTTACTTCACAATCACAGAACTGACTGTGTAACACACATTACTTGAAAAACCTGATATTCTGGAGGTTTAGTTTAGTGTGGACGATAGAGGCATTGCTAGAACAGAATTCTAAAAAAAGATGGTAATAGAATTTGAGGAAGTGGAATTGTTTCAAACAAAACAACTCACTACTTTATGGAAAACCAGCAAGCATGTTAAGCTTTCACCAGCATTAAAACTGTAAATTTATGGGCTTTTTAGTGAGATTTGCTACTGCCTTTTAGTGGGTAGAGGGCTTAGCTCCTCTTCGCTGTACTCTGTGTATAAAACCCTTTCTTCTGGCAGTATCTTAGCATAGCCCACCCAGAATCTAACCTCTCATTTCCTGATTGACAGTAAAATTTGTACTGTGTCAGCAGCTCTTGTTCCTTTCTGGAAAATGCCCTAGGAGTAGGGCAGTAGGCAGAGTTTAGCCATCTCCATCTGCTGCTGCAGCTCTGTATCCCAGATTGGGATATGGAATGTGCTGAAGTGGAGCAAGTCTTCACTACTTTGAAAGCAATAAGTACAGAAGAATAGTTGGGTTAATTAAAAAGAAAAAGAGCCTTTATAGTTGAAGTATTATCATTAATTACTTTTTTTTCTCTCTCAGATGAGAAGCTGGACTTGAATGACAGTAAATGGGAAGATATACATGTCATTACAGGAGCTCTAAAAATGTTCTTCAGAGAATTGCCAGAGCCACTGTTCACTTACAACCACTTCAATGACTTTGTCAATGCAATTAGTAAGTCTGGAGAACTTGCATATGGTGTTTGGATAAGTCCTGTACAATTCTAAAAATTGTTTTGGACGTCAGAAGGTTGTTTTGGTTGTGAACAGGGTGACTTGTCTGGAATTGCCTGTCCGTGCTGCCGGGGCCGGCCGGGAGGTGGCAGTGTCCTATCTCGGATAAGCACTGCAAATCGCGGCTTTCTTTCCCAGCCTCCTTAATTTTATGCTGAAGTTTTAAACAAAAATACTGAACTTTTGTTTCTCAACCTCACCCTTTTGCAGAGCAAGAACCAAGGCAGCGTGTCCCTGCTGTTAAAGATTTAATCAAGCAGTTGCCAAAACCAAATCAGGACACGATGCAGGTACTCTTTAGACACCTGAAGAGGTAAGTGACAGATAGAAGGAAAGGCTTTGTGTTGCTGATCTTTCCTTAAAGATAAAGAATCCAATTTAAAGTACCAAGTGACTGTTCTTACTGCATTTTTTATATTGGACTTGATAAAAGCATGGATCAGTCTGGATATGAGCTTGCAGAGCACCAGACTTGAGCCAGTATGTTGCATAGTTGTGATGCTTGCTGCCAAGTCCTTTAGAGGGACTGTGAGACTTTTTTCATAGAGAGGGGAATTGCAGCAGCTGTATGTCTTAATAGCAAGACTGCTCGTTAAATAAATACTCTGAATAGCCATTTGCTTTGGGATGTGTCTTTTTCTGTCATCCTATTGCCCTAACACTGATAAATCTCTTCTTGTGTATTGTTTTCTCTTTCAGAGTTGTAGAAAATGGAGAAAAGAACCGAATGACCTATCAAAGTATAGCAATAGTTTTTGGTCCAACCTTATTAAAACCAGAGAAAGAGACTGGTAACATAGCAGTCCACACAGTATACCAGAATCAGATTGTAGAGTTAATTCTACTGGAATTGAATTCCATCTTTGGACGCTGACATTTTTCTTGGAGAAGAAACTGGAAGTGATGGGTTGGCAGCAGTACTCCATCAGAAGGAAAACCTCTTGCTGTATATGATTTTGATGTTTTATGTTTGTGGACCAAGCAGCAACTTGTTTTTTGCACTTTTGGGGGGGGGATGAAACAGGATAAATGTTTGACCACTTAAATGCGAATTAAAGACAACACTTCAGATTTCTTTGAAAAGTTCAATATAAAAAATAAATTGAAAAGTTTATAGTTTGCCTTTTTAAAGTATCATTGGAAAAATTTAGTATAGGTTCATACACTGGATTTCTTGGAGAGTAAAGCTAATAATCTCAGACTGGATAATCTGGAATTTAATCTCAAAATTCTTCCATATGATGGGGAAAAGTCCTACCATTTTTCCCAGTATGGAAAAATTCAGTGAAGTTACATCTTAAGCTTGTTTATTACAACCTACTTAGATCTGTATGACACTTTTCCAAGGGGTTTCTGCATGCCTGACTGTCCTAGACTTGCGCTAACAGTTTGGTTTAGTTATTCAAATCTAATTCTTCCCTTGATGTCTGCTGCCCTCTGTCCTTCTTTTTCGCCTGTTTTTCTGTTTTTGGGGTTTTTTTTGTTTTGTCTTTTTTTTTTGTGGGGCTTTTTTGTTTGTTTGTTTGTTTTTGTTTGTAAACTTTTTTACTTTCTTCTTTCTCCCTTTTTTTTCCCCCAGCAGCCTCTCTGGAAGTTCTTTGCTGCTTCATAGAGCAGCACACTATTACACTATTTCAAACACTGAACTTGTAAGAATATCCAGCTGTGGTTATTTGTTGTGGGGCATAATAGAAGTAATATTTAATAAACATGTTCATTTTTTCAGGGTATGTCCTGAGCTAAGTTTTGTGTAATACTGATCTAAAGCTAAAGTCCTAAGTAAATACCGACTGTAACACTGTATTGAGTTCTTGGTATAATGCTGTGGTAGTGGAAGTTCATTCTTGATGTAAATACAGGCTGTCCTTTTGATTCCTGTATATATCAGTTCCTGTATAGTTGAAGACCACTTTAGTCACACATTTCTAATCATGGGTAGATTAGCTACAGTAGCATAATGTTTCCAGTGGATGTCTGGGTTTCAGCAGGGAAACAGGTTATGGGGAGGGAGGGAGATCTAACTGTGTGCACTTTTAGATGTTAATTACATTTGCGGGCAAATAACTGTAATGCAAATGGTACTGGAAAAATACTGAGTGTGCTTGCTAAATTGTTAATGCACTACAAGAAGAGCCTTTTAGATTATTTAATATGTACAGGATACATTAGAAAAATGTATTATGAATTCTAACATCTGCAGATAGTGAAAGTCATGTTTTGATAGATAGATGTTTGATGGAATCCACTATGCTGAATTTAAGATTTTCTTTTTACATTAATGTAGAATAATTTGTAAAATTGGTTTTGAAAGATTTTGTTACAGGGAGCATGGTTTGCTGAAGATTTTTTTAAATGTATTTTTCTAGACTAACTGCTGTATCTGACATATTTGTTATGTCTAACCTGAATAAAGAAAACCAATAGTTCTTTTAGAGTTTACCATACCCACTTCAGACAACACGAGCCCCCTTTGAACAAGACCAATGTATCTTACCCCTTAGCATGGATGGATACCACTTGTGACAAAGAGCTGTCACACTGGACTGAAATATCAATGCCTGCTTTATAACCTGACAATTTTAGGAACTTCCCAGTCCCCTTCTTTAACAACTTGAATTCTAACATAAGGTTCAGAGAGGGCAGAAGTAATTTATGGATATAAATTTGCAGTCTTTAAAACACATCCCAGCTTGGAGCCCGCTGTACAGGAAACAGTTACGTTGAGGAGGGGGTTGTGTCAGTAGCCTTGGCTCTGCCGTGTCCCTGTCACAGCCCTGGCTGCCAGCAGAGGGGACGTGCGGTGACACACTGAGCTGTAACCAGACTGATGGTACGAGAATTTCACGAGCATAGGGCTTGCATGAAAAGTTTTTGGAGATGAGCGAGGAGATTAGTAACCTTGTGGCTTTCTCAGTGTCTTCTTGTGGTAATGGTGAAGTCTTGTGGTTTGTTGCAAAGCGACCTGGGTGAGAACTGTGAAAGCTCTGTCTCAGAGGTGTGTTGTCAGCCTCCCTCTGGGCTGTCACACCGAGCAGTGCTGAGCCTGTGCCCTAACCTGCTAGAAAATATTGACTGAGTTGGAATCTGTGGCTGTACATTATTCAAACCCTGCCTTTGGCTGTAAAGGAAGAATTCCTGCTGCTATATGAGAGGGCTTGTTCACCGGTCACCTTTTGTTGCGAGTGTTACCTTTTTGAAAGGAAGAATGCCTTTTCAAAGCAATTTGATTATGAGGATGTCACACTTTTCCTTGTATTCCCCAAAAATAAAGCATTTTGTTATTACAATATCTAGTATGGTTTTGTGCAGTGAAGTTGTCTTAATATTCTAATTTTTAGTTTGGGGAGGGAGGAGGATTCTTTTTAATTTAAGGAGGTGTAGGCAAACACTTGAGACATTCAGGAAGAGGAGGAAGTCCAAGCTGATGGTACATTTGTTGTGGCCAGCATGAAATGATGTATGTCACCACATAAGGTTTCTTCAGTGCTTTAAAGATCTTGTCTTGTTCCTGCAGTTAGCTTTCTTTTAAGTAATCAAAACGAGGGATCTGCACAAACACACCAGGGGAAAGCTATGTGTATCAGATGAAACATAGTTAATTTTTTATATTCCTCAGTTCAGGCTCTACATCAGATTTGGTTCTGGTTTAAAATCAGTTTAAAGCCTGACTATAATTTTTTGGGGGCCATGACCACTCAAAAGAGCCTGGAGGTCCAATATTATGTATTTGTGCCAGCTGAAATTTTTGTTCTAGAGCTGTGTTCAGCTACACAGCAGTAGTACCAAGCAACTTTCAGCCATGCTTGATCTGTACTGGTTACAGGTTTCTTCACTTCGAAGCTTGAGAGAGAAGTGGGCACAAAAAAGACAAGGCAAATATCCACATTCATTTCACGTAAACTAATTTTTTTAAGTCAGAGTTACATGAAGGAAGCTTTATTAACTTGCAAGTGGATAGGTCATGCTTACTGTCCAGGCTCAGGAAAGCCTCCCTATTTTCACAGAAATCCATGATGAATTCCCTTTGTACTCAACTCACTGTATCCTGGCAAGAGAATCCTCTCGGTGCAGCATGAGAGAGAAGGGAGTTTATAGGTAACACAGTATCAGTTCATTCCTAGGCCGAGCCCTGCCTCTTTTCCCCTTGAAGGGAACAGCTTTATTTAGCCCTAAAGTAGTGATATTTTCAGAATCAATTGGTTAATTCATAAGGCATAACGTAAGCCAGGCACAGTAGGGCATTCTGCCGGGCCCAGGGGGAGGGACAGCATGTCTGATGAGGCTGCCTGCAGCCGCTGGGGAGAGGAGAGCTCCTCTGAAGAATCTTAATTAGCCTCCACAATTGGGAAGTTTTGTGGGCAAGCAGCTGGTAGGACTGGATCAGGCCTTTACAAAAGTAGCCCTATGTGAATGTGGGGCTTAAATGAACATCCCCCCCTCTCCAGCTCCCCCAGCATTCTTGTAAACAGAGCACTTGTAAAACAAGCTCACACTGTGTAACAAACCAACATGAAAGACATTCAGAGGCGACTTGGCCTCTCCGTCCATTTTATTGCCTTGAGAATTAAATGGCAGCTCTAATATTAGTTTCCTACAACTTCCCCAAACAGATTCTCGTTTCAGCTGCTACTTTAAAAAAATAAAAGAAATCTGTGTTGTGTTCAGCAAACTTAGAACACAAAGTGGAACAAGGCGGTACAGTGTCAGTTTTATTTTTCATAGAGTCTCATTTTACACCTTATTACACTAATATATAGTGGGCTGGGGAAGGGGAGAGATCCTGAGTGTGGGAATAAGTAAATGCAGAACACTGAAGGCAACAGACAAAGCAGGTGTGATGGACAAGCAAGATAGCAAAGAAACACTCACCCAGAACTGCAGGAATCCAGGCCAGGGACCTGGGAGAGAGCCAAGCTGCCAAGAGTGTGGGCTGGAGTTGCTTTTTATTTTCTCTTTTTCTTCTTTTGCATGTCTTAAAATACAGATGAAGGCCTGGCTATGTTTTTAAGGGTCATTTGCTCTGCAAACAGGTGGATTTAAGTAACATTGCAAAGCACCAGTACCTGCCTTTCTCCATCTTTTCTGGAGTGGCTTCTCTGTGTCAGCTCCTCAGGGATGCACTTGTGTCTAACTTCCCTGGACACAAGCATCTGAGAGCTAATGGGAGTCAAGAACTATGTCCCTTCAACCAGCATCTGTGCAATACAAAAATAAACTTGTTCTCAGTTTGGCAATGTTGTTCTGGTGGCACTGAGGGCCCCATCCAAGGTCCCTTGTGGGAGCAGATCCTGAGAAACACTGGTGGTCCTGTCTGCTACAGCCTCAGCACACCAGAAGAAACAAATGCATGAAGCTCAAAAGTGGGAGCATGCCAAAAGAATAAAGCTCCAAGCTAAACTACCTTCACAACTAGTTTAGATCTGTTTGCACAGTTCAGATCTGCTCAGAGTAGCTTGTTAATTCATAATGTGAAAGAAACAGCTGTCCTCTAAAAAATTAAGTACTGTAATTAAAAGCTGTCATTTCTTATATCAGGCATTGGAAAATACATGTTGAACATTGGTCAGCCTGTCTGGTTCATCAAGTGCTGCAGCCAAATGACTGGAATCAAACCACTGGCAGTGTTTCCTGGCCATTGATGTGCCAGTGCTCTCTGCCTTTATGAAGAGGGTGATGCTGAGCTGGTGGTGGCTTGGTGGCTTCCTGCATGCAAGTGTCCAATTGTTCCAGTAAAGGAAGCAACTAACCTAGAAACAGAGCTGGAAAATCACCTCTTTACAAGAAAACCTCTCCTGTCAGCCTGGGCTGGGCGGTGCTTGGACTGCAGGGGCTTGACCTGCACAGTGCTGTCCCCAAGCTCTCCTGGCTGCAGGGGTGTTCTCCCTGGCACAGAGTGACTGAATGCATCTTCTGTGGGTGCTGGCCTTGCCAGGCCCCTGCCAACACACACGTGTGAGCTGCTCAACTTCACAGCTTTCTTCTGTGAGGAAAAGCTGAGCAAAAGGTAATGCCCCTGCTCTGGCAGGTTGAGGGATGCCACTGTATTTCCTGCTATGACAAAGCTGTTTCAGACTGAAGTGCTGTTCTCACTGATGCACTAGTCCTGCTCTGATCCAGCTCGGACCTTTTGCTTCCTTATTTGGACAAGAGTCTGGAGCCCTGGAATGTGCTGTGCTCTGCCCAGAGTGCTGCTTTCCTGGCAGGGCTGAGGTACAGGACACACAGCCATGGACACTTCACCACAAAGCAATCATCCACAGAAAGCCATGGGCTAGAGAATTAGAGAAATGCTCCTTTCCAGGTGATAGATACAGCAGGCTGTGTGCTGCTCCATGTTGCAGAGTGCCTCTCCTCTGGTACTGCAGAAGTGTCTGTAAGCTGAGCAATCAGGTATTGCATTTGGCACAGGGCTGGAGGAAAGCAATGTGTTTCCATGCAACCTTTGAATCCCCATCTGCATCGCTTGTGCAGGCTGAGCTGCCAGCCAGCTGCCAAGAGGACAGCACAATCTTCAGGTTTGCATTAAAACACTGCAGCTGTAGGCCAGGATCATTCTTGTTGCTTTCTTTTGCCCAAGTTTCCCAGCAAATGCATGAAAATTAATAACTTTCTGTCCACCTTTCCTATTTATGGAGTACAGCAGCTCTGTGCAGCAAGCCAAGTGCTCAGGGCCCTTGGGTACAGCTTCTTACCCTGCATATACACAATTTAGTTAAGAGGGGGAGAAGACAGTTTATTATAAACATTGAACAGTGGGCGGCATCATTAGCTTTTAAAAATCATAACTAACTCCCCAGGTGGTTGTCCTAATGTGTTCTGGGCTTTCTTTGCATCCCTGAGATTAAAAGAAAGCCTGAGCACCTGAGGGCGGGATGCAGCACAACCAAATGTTGAGTGCTGCTGTTGGTGGCAAATCCCGCTCTGCCAGCGCCAGTGCCAGATGGCAGAAGTGCTGCCTGCGTTGTACAAGGCAGAGCCTGGGCACTAGAGCCTTTCCTTCCTTCCTTCCTGCTGCCTTTCTCATTTGCTTGGTTGGGATCTAAGGGTCTTGGCATGTTGCAGGCCAGACATCATCATTGTAGCAGTCCTCCCAGGTTTTGGAGAATCTGTGAATGGAATTGGCAGTAGCCTCCTGTTTAGCCATGGGCTTCCTTGTTCCTACTTGGCCATTCATGGTCTCTAGCAAATGAAAGCACTTCTTCTGGCCAAAGGCTTCCTTCCCATTTTCGTCCTAAATGAGCACTGCTCAGTTGAGCAAACCTGTCTCATCACCCATGGCAGCACTCACAGCTCTGCTGGTGTGCAAATCACTCTGCTTGACACCTGCAGGGACATGTCCTTGGGAGGAGCAAAAGCTCACATTAACAGCTGATAGATCAAAGTGCTCCAGAATTTACAAATCTACTCAGAAGTGTTGCCAAGGAGAACTGGCATTAATTATCAGGGAGGAAAGTGAAAATCATCATGGGCAGCTGCACTGGGTCTGGGCAGAGGAGCTGTTTACTCTGACTCCTTTCCAGAACAAGTTTAGGTGTAGCTCTTGTTATCCTTGTGAACCAAAGCTCTTCTGAAGTGCCAGGGACCAGGGCTCTGGCAGAAAGTGCTGCTCCATGGGCTGGGCCATGTGCAAGGGTGAGGGAGCCTTAAGCAGCACTGGCAAACAAGGGCACTGCAAAGGGACTGCAGTGACCCCCAAAACCAGACTTTGGACAGGGAAGAAGAAGAAGAATGGCTTTCAGGAGCTGTCACCAAAGCAGAAGCCCTGACCTGCTGTTGTCTCCCTAGAACACCTCGCAAAGCCTCACAAATATCCTGGATGGGGCCAGGGCCACAAAATGGGGAAAACCCAGGGGTTGCCCTTCCCTCCTCTTGGCAGTACCCTCCCCTCTGTGTCTCCCACAGTGGTGACCATGACAGCTGCCACTCTGTCCCTGCTCTGTATCCTCCATGAGTCAGGTCATCTGGGCAAGAGCTGCCCCACCAGCTGTGCACTGGACAAGGAAAAGCTGGAATTACCTTTCTGCTCATGGCATGAAAGTCAACATTGAAGGACCATGCTGTTAGCTACCTTGTGATAGCTAGAAGAGGTCTTGGACACAGAAACACCAAACACATCTAGCCTGATTATTTTTTGAAGACCAAGCTGATTGTGACAATGAACTATTTAACTTTGTAACGGGTCTCAGCATTCTTGTAATTATGTACAAAAAATTAATGCTCTGAACATTCAGAACCAAGATTAAAATAAAAATAAAGTACTAGCACATTTGGCTTAGTCTAGCAGATTTGGCTGACAAATTAAAAGAACAAACAGAGGTGATATTTATTACTATTTTATGTGAGCTGGTGATCAACACTACACCTGCAACACCAGGAAGAGGGTGACAAAGCTGAACTTCCTGTCATTTACAGGAACCCATGAAAAGCCTTCAATTCAAACCCTGTAAAGCCATTCAGTGGTAGTTTGGGGTCGAGTAAAGATTTCCCCACGGTGCATTGCTGTGTGGAAGATATGGCCAATCCCCTTCCTGACAGAAATTCAAGGTCTGCAAAGCAGAGCCCCATTTCCCTTTTTGTTCACACAAAGTGGTCCCCAAACAAGTCACCAAATCCTGGGTGAAGTTGAAAGAGCTGGAAATTATAACCCAGGGCAGAGCAGATGGTGCAGTCAAAGTGAGTGAGTTACTGCTCCTTTGATCCCACCATCTGGGCCCCCTCCCACCTGCCCTGCAAACAAACCCTGGGCAAAGTTGCAAAGTTGTTGCCCGCCCCCAAAGCTCTGCTCCCCACCAAGCTGCCCCGCATCTCACAGCCTTGCACAAACACATTTTATAATTAAAGCGCTGAAAAGAGAGGGAAGACACAATTAGGAGGACTCTGGTCCTCTTTTTGCAGCCTTAACCCTGCTCCTGTTCAATCTGGCAGAACAGCACTGTCACCTTTCCCCAGGATAATGAACTTGGCTCTGTCAGACCCTTTCCTAGGGAGGTGAAATATCTAACAAATTCTGGCCCCTGTTACCCATTAAGCACAAATTGCTTCAGAATTGCCTTGACCTCATCACATTGGTCATCCTTGGTCCTGGTCATCATCCTCATTACGTCTCCTCTGCAGAGCACACTTATGAATGCTACCAGGCTGCAAAAAAAATTCTGTCTTCTCATCCTGCTTCTGGAGTCAGACACTGGATGCAGCTCCCCAAGGGCAGGAGGGCCCCAGCTCCAGGCACAACAACCAGGGCAAAGTTCAGGGTTGGCCCTTGCCGTGATGGGCACAAGCAGGAGGCAAAGCCTGGGCCAGGGTGGGCTGGATCCTCTGACTGGAGAGTGCCCAGGCAATGCTTACAGGCACAGGGGCAAGTGGGTATTCCAGGAACATTTCCAGGCCAAGTTCTCTCCTTGCCTGAGACCTCACACTCCTTTTCTGTTTGTTTTACTGTCCAGTTGTTGGCTACCAGCAGAATGAAGATCACAGCTCAGTTTGTTAAAAATACCCACCCAATTATCTGCTGGATCATATTTATCCTGTACTTTCCTGGTTGTAAGCAGTCCTGGAAGGCACAGGACCACTCACCTCAATGAAGGCAGCCAGTCTGGGAGTATGGCATTTTATCATTCCCTGCTTTCTCCCGAAAAGTGCCATGTGAGGGCTCTGATCTCCCTTTTAAGGGGGTCTCACAGCCTTCCCTTTAAGAGTGCTGGCACAGAGCAATCTGTTCACAGCATAATTATTCTCTGCTGAGGCCTCAGAGACCATGAGGCTCCTGACATTTTTCACTGCCTGGAGAGGGGTAATTTTTCATTGCTTTCCTGAGGACTCTTGTACTTTGCAGCAGTAATGGAGCATCCAGCTACACCAAGCTGCAGCCTACAGTTTATTTTTATCTCTTGATGGGAATAAGCTGAAGGACTTCCAGCTAAGATCAGGAAAATGGGGAGTTATTAGCAAAGCTAGTAAGTACACAGAAGAAGCTCCCAGCAAACCACAGATTCTATCACAGTGCATGCAGCATGTTTTTGAAATTGTATAATGACAAGATATGCTTTACTAAATACTAAGTAAAAAGTAACAGGAGAGGCTGGATCTTGAGTTAGGCCAAAATAAATAAACTCTGAAATACAATCAGCGGTATCATACATGCTTCTAACTTCATCTGTCCCCAGCTACAGATCCAGAGGCCAGGCCCAGCTGCAGCTGGTATGGGACTGTCAGCTGAGCTGCTGGTTGGGAAAGACATCACTTCATCTCTGGGATACATACTGAGGAAAAAAGAGCCCAGAAACTGTACTTTGGCAGGATCTGCACATCTCCAGCTAGTTATTGCATTTTTTCACATAGTCTGTTTAAAAGAAAGTGACTGTAACAGAAACCACTCTTGCAAGCAGCTGGTAAAAAAATACCCAACAACAAAAAAGCAGAGCAGAAAAGGATTTAAATTATAGCTCCTATTTGAAGGGCCATTGCATGAAAGTAGTGTTTGCAAATACTTCTGAAATCTAACATCTAATTTAACTTAACAAAACAGATAAGCAATAATCTGCAAGCCTAAAAAATAAAAGCATCCGAGTTTTGCCAAACCTTTCCAGTGATTTGTGAAAGAGTAAATATTTTAATTTCAAGCTCTAAAAAGGGAATTATTTCTGAGAATAAAAATGTAAAACAAAATCAAACTATTTTAAAATTTATTTTTCTGGTAGCATTCCCAGTGCTGCTGCTGAAGGGCAGCAGGCTGGGCTGCCTGCTCAGCCTTACAAAGAGTGTGGGGAGAGGGAGGAGGCGCAAACAGGGCTGAGGACACTGCCCTGGGCAGGGCAAATCCCTGCTCCTGAGACAACTAAAAACCTTCGTGCCCTGCAATTACTTCTCTCTTGTATTAGACAATCTGCACTTAGGTGACAGAGTAAAAGTCAGTTGAATTTCTTTGGCACAGTCTAGGGCAAAAATTAGGTTGATGCTGTTCGCTCCAGACAGGGTGGGTTTTTTCTTTTCTTTTCTATTCTTTTTAAACCCAACCCTAAAATTCAAATTAGGCTCCAGCTCAAAGCCTTTACCACCAGGGCATGAATGCTAAATAGCCTGTTCCCAGTCCAATCTGTTCACTGCTTGGCTAATGATTATTCTCCATAGAAACCTCACCAGAGTCAGTTATTATTCTCTCCTCATGCACTTGTATCTCTCTTGTATTTATATAAGATTAAGTAGCCCTGTTAAGTTTTTACCTCTCTGATTGGAGCTTATTTTAACCTCAATTAAGCCATCAGCCTGGGTTTCTGAAGGCAGAGCAATAGCATAGCCATTATCATTCTCTCCACCTTTTGTATGAAAATGATGTTGAGGATTGGTTGCTTTGGGGATTGCTCTGTGGCAGGTAACCAACGCCGAGAGTCGGGAGGATAAATGGTGCCAGACTCCCAGAGGTGCCGTGGCACTGTGTAATTATTGTTCCAGACAGCTGAAAGCAGCAGGGTTTCTGGTTCCCCTGCTTAGTTTCAGTCTGCCATGATTGCTGGCACAGAAAGATGCTGATTGTAAGTAAACATCAATTATGCCCCGCTACCCCACTGCTAACATCTCTGGGCTTGCAAGAAACACAAGCACAGCGCTGTGCTTGGCTCCTACTACCAAAAAAACATCTATATGGATTTCTACTTCCAGGTTTTTGTCTTGCTTGGTCAAGGGACATTGCTTCTAAATTCCATCCTCATGAATAATGAGAGTTATGGTGCTCTTTGTATCACTACTTATGTGCCGTACTTCAATGCTGTTGCTAATATAATGACTAAAATACTTATTCTTTGAAGAAGGCATACTCAGGTGATGCAGCAAGCAATTCTGTTATCTGCTGTGGACCAGAGGAAGCATTTTAGAGTCTTTAAAAGAAAAGGAAAAAAGCAACCCACCGACAAGGAAAATATAACTTATCAATCATCCTATATGTCAAGGTAATTCTTTTCAGATGATGTGTTTTTTGAAATGTCAGCCTATTGCTTACCCTTTTTTATGCGGCTTTGGGATTTCTTTTTTTCTTTGCTTAAGGAGGCTTAAAAATGCAGAGCCCAGACTGTGGCAGATGACAAGCCCTGCTCCTCGGGTTGTGTGGACAGTTACAGAGCGATTTCCGTGGCGCTGGAAATGCAGCCCCGACGCTGATGGAATTTCGCTGTGCTGTGATTGCACCGCACTGCAGTGAAATGGGTTCAATTTGATTATCTGGCTATTCCATTTCGCCTATATTTACAACCTGCCTGACCTCTGGGGGAAGGGGAGGACAGGCAGCCAGTCATGCTGGAGACATTTCAAAAGGTCAAAGCAATACAGCGTTTACCACTATAATTCACAGGCTCTACAATTTGGAGATAGTGCTCTCACGACAAAAATTGGCAGACGAACATAGTTAATGTGAAATATTTATCTATTCCCAGAGAAAACACAGAAAGAAGAGAATGTTTTCAAAATTCTTCCCTTTCTCCTTTTGGCACATGATGATGTAAAAGTGCATAAAAGCAGCGTGCAGGCAATATCTTTTTTAGAAGTTGCCCTTGTCTGGTGCCAAAAGGTTTGCGTTGGACACAGCCTTGGTGCTGATGTTAACACATCTACAGCTCCACTGGGAGGATTTTGAGTGTGTTGGTGTTGCTGCTCCCAGATGGGTGCTACCCTCTGCACCTCCACCATCTGTGCTCAGCAGTGAGGCCTCAACCTCCCTCCAGTGTTGTACCAGCAGCTTGGGGATGGGTGAGAGCAGAAAGTCCTCTGCAAATCTTAATTAAACTTCACATGCAGCCCTCCTGTCTTGAGGTACAGATTCATTAAGGTTGTAAACAACCATTGCTCATCCCAACAGGTTAACTAAGAAAATGGTGTTTTGACTCCAAAGCACTATTTAAAAATTCTTGTGTACTTTATAGGCCCCAACAGCCAGAAGGTAAGAAAAGCATCTTCATGCTCATGAATCTGTGCAGCTGCCTGTCTCTCAGATTTCCATCCCTCCCAAGCCTGGACCCCAGGCCCAGGTGGGCATGCAGTCTGGATCTACATTTTGCACCTCTAACCTCTTTGTTTTTAAGCACTGCTTGTTTCTGAATGTCCCCCAGAGTTAAGCCTTCTGGTACTGGGGACAGAAGCACTGTGAGTTATATTAGTTTTATTTTGAAAGCTGGACTGTTTTGGTTTTTTTTGTTTTTGTTTTTGTTTTTTTTTTAAAGAACACTTTGTATGACATTTCTGAGAGCTGCTGTCTACCATTTTACATGTTATTGGATTATATGTAAGAGAGAGGGGTGTCTGAGAGGCAACTATAGGACCTGCTTCTTAGCATCTTTCATCTTTGCAGGAAAGATATTTGAAAGTCAGCCTAAGAGTGCAGAGCAGCTTGAAATAAGGTACAGCCTCAGCTCTGTGAGTCAGCACAGATCAGCACTGTGAAGTGGTTCACACAGGGAAGCATCTCAGTCAGATGCTTCATCACATCCCAAAGGATCACTTGAGGCTCATGCAGCCTCTTCCTGCATCTGCCATGAGCTCTTGGCCTTCTTCTTAACCCCTAACAGAGGTTTCTGGTGACACCCAGACCCTGCACAGAGCCAGGCAGAGTTTTCTCTGTGGGGCAGGGACAGGCATTGGCTTCACTAGCGCTGGTCAGACTCTTTCAGGCAGAAAATATTTTGTTTGTGTGTGTCCCTCTGCTCCAGTCAGCACCACATCACCATCTTCCACCAGTCCCCACACGGGTATTTGATGACTCACTGAAGCAATAGCAGCTTGCAGGGAGGGGAAGAAGAGGAAATGAGACCTGTGTGCTGTTGGACATGATAAACCAAGTGAGCAAGGAAGAAAAAGGAGTGTGCCAGAGGCACAGACCATGCTTAGGAAGTGTGTTCAATTCTCACCCTCAGAGCATCTCTGCAGCCCAGCTCACTCTCCCAGAGGAGGAATCCAGCTTGGACCAAAGAGCAGCTCCCTGGTTAGAGGGTGGTTGAAAGCAGCTTCTGCTTACACACAGGACTTAAAAAAAAGCTTTGCACCAGAGGAAGTAAATGCTGCTTTAAGGTCACAGTCCCTGGCACTAGCTGTGAGTTTCCATGGCCTGGGAGCAGGACATGATTAGGCAAAGTGCTTTGGGGTGTCTCATCCCAGATCAACCGCCGGCACACTTTAGGGGTTTTCTCCTACATTGTAAAGGCTGCAACTTGCCTTTACCTCTAGATCCTTTTAATATTTCTCTCTTTTCTCTATCTCCTTCTATTTCTTTTTCCTCATCTTACATTTTATATCTCCCATAATTCAGCAAGAATCACTCACCTCCCTCCACCTCTTTCCCAAAGCATGCCAGCATTTATAATTATGAATACTGTAGGCAGTCCAAAATTCTTCAATACAAGACCATTTTCTGGTGGATTATAAACCCATCAAGAGCAGAAAAGTTTACAAGATTTGCTGTGTGGGATTTCTACTTTGGTTTGTAATGTTTGAGAGGCACTGTCACAAAACCTGCTCAGAGAAACCTCGGTAGGAGCTCAGGGGGAGACCCTGAGGTGACAGGCCTTCAGTGGGAAGCATTAGCACATCTATTGTTCAAGGCAGAAATTCAGAAAGTGGCTGAGAGGTCTCATGTTGGTGATGAGATTTTCTCGTTCCCATGCAGCTTGACCAAATTTGGCCAATTTTTGAGTCTGTGAAAACTTTCAGACTGCACATGGGCAATAAATTCCAGCTGGAGGTTGCCAGCTAAAATATCTTTGCACTGAACATGTGCCCACTGAGGGGCCACGAGATGCCAGATGAGCTTTCTACACCTCCCCTTGTGGGGCACAAACACTGGGGGGTGAAGGACCAAATTAAAGTTATTTCAGAAACCTTAATTTTCGAGGCCCCTTTTATTAATTGCTTGGCTCAATGACCTTACTCAAAGCTGTGCAGACAAACAAGATGAAGATTCCCACTGTAACAGAGCCATTGGAGAAATGAATATTTGCTGTATTTAAAGTGTGCAAAATAAAGCTTTTACAAGAAACATGTTCATATAACTGAAAATGTCAAAGGTGTGTCTTTATTGTTTGTCAAAATAATTGTTTAATTATTTATTACTCCACACTGCATTGCCAAGATTTACACACTAGTTCAAATAACAGTTGCTTAAAAGAGCAAGATGATGTCTTTACAGAAAAAGCTTGTGAAGTTGCATAAGCTCATCTTGGCTGGGCTCTGTCATGGACTGTCTATAATATTACATTGCCAGGACACAGGGTAGAAAGGAGAAAAGCCATCAGGCTAAAGCTCAGGATGCAGAATGCTGAGAAGGGTGAAAGACAGCATCTGCAGGAGTTTCTCTCCTCTGGAAACCAGGCTCAGCAAAGGCCTTTGTAAAAGTGAAGCAAATGGTAAAAATAACAAGGCAATAAAAAAAATTAAAACAAGACAAAAATATCCACACCAAGAAACAATTGCATCTCCAAGGCAGGATGAGGGAGAAACTCAGGGAATTTTTCTGCAGATAAGAGAACTTGGTAAAAATCCCCAGACTCTCTACCCTGCAACTCATGCACTGGTGATGGGAGGGTGGAGGATTGGATAGACTGTGAGTGCAGCCACAGCTCACCCATGTGGGGGAGGACACTGCACTGTTCTTAGAGCTCACTGAGACCATGGCTGCTGCAGAAACTGGCATGCAACAAAGGGTCAGAAGGTACAAATCTCTGCCAAAGCCACTACCTGAACTGTCAGGCACATGCACACTGAGCAGAGCCAGCAGAAGGAGGATGGTGGAGCCGCAGTCTCCAGGTGTGAGGTGGCCAGAGGGAGCCATCCGGGCCAGGTGAAGGAATGAGCCACAGGAAGAAATGTCATACAATTGACAAAAAGTTGCTTATAGAAAGTCTAAAAAGGAAAAAAAAAATACCCTATAGTGCTTCTTGTTAATAAAGCTCCTTTCCTATTTTTTTTAAATTTAATTCCAGCTGTGAGCAGGAGGAAAATCTTTAAAAAAAAGGCAAGCAAACCTCTAACCCCGCATAGATTCCTCCAGGCTGTTAAGAGCTCTCCAAACAACTACAGCTACACAGCCTTGACATTCCTGATCTTTTACAACAAACTGGGCTTTGAAACAAGATTTTCCATGTTTCCTTCTTCATGTTACAAAAATTAGAAAGGAACAAAAAATTACAGGCTGCACCAAAACACACGGACCCAGAGGGACATTCCTGAGCGTCCGCCCTGTGTCTGACCCTGCTCTGGCACATGTAACTCGAGCTGCTCTGGAAATGCCAGCCATGTCAGTGGCCATCATGAGTTTTCCTGCCAGGGCTGTAACTCCAGCAGCAGGTGGCTGAAGAGCCACAGAAGAACGACAGGAGCCTTGTGGTACCAATGGGCAGTCGGTGCCACCATTCCTGTCGTGCACGGCTATAGGCTCTCTGGAACTTTGCCCAGGTGGGAGCAGTCAGAGCCACAGTGTCACTGTAGAGATAAGGCTGGAGGGGACTTCTGGAGGTCAGCCAGGGACACCTAGAGGAGGCTGCCTAGGACTATGCCCAGATGGCTTTTAAATATCTCCAGCGATGGAGACTGCACCGCACCCCTGGGCACTGTGCCAGTGTTCCATCACCTTCACAGTGGAAAACTGTTTCCTCACTTTCAGAGGAAGCCTTGCACTACCTAAAACATTTTGAGCACTTAGGCTTTAGGGTCTTGTGAAGAAGCAGGAGCAGAAGGGAATAAAACCCACTCTGCCACTCCTTCTTTGGCAGCCAGCAGGCAATGAGTCTCCAGCCTCCTCCCTTCCTACCACGATTTTATTGACTGCTGGAATAGCGGCTGTACCCACTGACAAAGCAAAAACAAACATGCATGCCCAAATTGATAACAGATGTTGGGAACATCTCAGAAAACACATGAAGCCCTAAACTGGTCTTTCACAGAGATTAATATTAAAATGTCATCCTGGCATGGTGCAGTTCAGAGCAATCTGCCAAGACAAAGAAAGCCATTTAAAAAGTTAAGACTGTGCTGTAAGTCCAAATAAGGGAAGAGAAAAATGGAAGTTTACCCTAAGCTATCCTTAGCTCACCTTACTATGTCTAGATGTGGCAGGTTGTCAGAGAACTCTCCAAGAGCCTTGGGAGCAGGTATGCAGCAGATCAAGTTTTTCAGCTCCCAGCTGGGCAAGACGTCACTGGTGCTTGCAGACTGGAGCTCACTCTGAAGCTCTGCAAAGCCTGGTTGGATTTTAAGCCTGTGTTTTTCTGTCTCCTGACATATTTAGGCATGGGGTGAATTTGCAAAAACCCCAGCACCACAAGTTTTATGCAGAGAGCCATGGGTCTTTTGTTACTCTCTTGCTGTCCCTTCCAGGTGTTTAGGAGGAGTCTGAAGAATGCCTCACTAAAGAGATCCCCACAGAGCATCCTACCACTTGTTAGCTGATTTACAAAACAAAGCCAGTTAGGTATCAATTTAAGAGCAATACAAAAACCCTGAAAATTTGCACTGACTATGATCTGACACCACAAACTGCCTACTACACATACAAAAAACCCACACTTGCGAAGGAATATTGCTTTGGGCAAGAGGGAGAATGTGTGTAATAGGGTTGTGGATTCAACGACTTCAAAAGAAAATGAACATGTCCAAAGAAAAGGGATGTTCAAAGAACAATGTTGTCTTCTCCTACTTTTGGTGCCTTTTGAAACTATCCTGGTGCCAAAGAATTCTCTTCAGGCACAGGTTTTTAAAGAAAGGCTTTGAGAGGTTTTGCCTTAGAAATTAGTACTTATGATGCAGCAATAGAAGGAGATCATGGTGAGCAAGAGCTGGTTACAAAGAAGGAAAAAGATAGAAGCCAAAGGGAGCTGGGAAAGGTCAATAAGCGCAAGTGGAGCACAAAGCAGACTACAGCAATTACAGCATCATTCTGTTCTTATGCCAGTACTGTACTTTGTTGAAAACATGGTGCTTTTCTGTTCCCTGCAGCATAACCCACTAACTCGCAGGATCGCTGTGCCAAAAACCTTCAAGTCAACATGCTGTGTATCGTTAAAGAAATAAGAGGCCACTTCATTCCTGATATTTAGGCTGCTATATTTGAGACATAAACATGTTTTGAGTGACAAGGCCTAGTAAAGTTATTCCATAGTTTCCCGCTATGAAATTTCTCCAGAACTTCTAACTGTTGCTACAGGTGCATGTGGACACAGCTGGAATACTCACTACAGCAAACTTGTGCTCCTGCAAGTCTCCATATTTGCACACATCCCTGTGCTCCCCACATCCTTCTGAGATCAAAGATATCCCCATGTCCTGGTTCACAGCGCAGCAGGAGCTGAAACTGGAAGTGACACGTTTAGAGAGTGGTCCTTCTGCGCTAGCACAGGCACCGTGAGTTGCCACTCGCCTTGATGTTAAACAGGTGTTAAACAGTAGGCAATTTTATAAGTTTCCTTTAACTGGAAAGTGTCTGGAAAGCAATGAAAACCTCACAGAGAAGTTTTTGTGAAATGTCAGAGGGAAACATCTGTTATTTAAAAACCTAATAGGAGGGAAGCACGGCAGTAAGAACTTTCTCTTTGGTGCGTTTTTCCCATGCCGGGAAATGCTCCACTGGGAATCTCACTCTTGCCTGCTGCAGCGCTGCTGGTTGAAGGTTTTGCCTACAAGAGCGGTAGAATCTAAAACTGCCAGAGGTTCAGGCAGGACCTGAACCACCAGAGAGCAGATGGGGTGAGGCAGCTCAGTATTGCACAGGCTTCCTAGGAACACAAGGCCATGCAACTTAGCACCATTTTGCCTTTAATTTGTGGCATTTCCAGCAAAACTTGACCTTTAAGCACCACTGCTGTTCATTAAATTATGTCACTTGGTAGGGAAAAAAAAGGCTATTTCAGGGTCTGTCACTTAACTGAAGTTTACTGAGGGCATCAAGGAAGATTCCAAACACAGAGAATAACAGGTAGAAATGAATCAGGAGCACTTACAAAATAGACAGATCCAACACATTCCTCCTCCCAGCATTTACTACTGTCCACCACCCATGGGTCACTGGGCAACTCAGACACAGCTTATCCTAAGGGATAAATTTGAGATGGCTCCTGAAAAGCTGTTTCTTCTGTTGCAGGTGCAGCCCTGGCTGCTTTGCTGGGGCTCAGGGAGAGAAAATAGCACTTTTAGAGTATCATGCAACTGGTGTTTCAGCCTCCCCTGACATCCTCTGTTGCCCCAGCCCCAGGGACAAAGATGCCGTGGGTCCTCACTTTGTCACAACCACAGAAACTCTTGACAAAAGTATTTTGGCTGGTGATGCAATGTGTCCTAGGAGAGAGAAAAGGGGTTGCTTTTCTACTTAGACCTAAGGCTTGAGCTACATCCTAAGTCTGGTGTATACCTCAATATTATTTATTTACAAACTCAGAAGGTCTGAATTAGATCAAGACAAGCAAGACAAGTCATAGCCAGATTCTCATTTCTCCAGTCATTTCTTTATTTTTCAACTCAGTCTGAGGGTAGCAAGGACTGGTATCCTCTCACATCAGGGGAGAGAAGTTAGAAGGAGGAACTGCAAAGTTTTTCTCTCTATCCTATGGACAGGTGATGACCAAAGCAGAAAACAAACCCAGTCTTGGAAGGCTTCTGTTAACTCTGTTCAGCTTAGGGCAAACTCTCAGAGCCAAAGAAACTGGTTGTTTATTGTTGTGCTGTCAGCTTTTAACTGCTTGGTGTGACTGTTTTGGGTAGAAGGAACAGCTTTGGTTCCATTCCTCTGCTGTACTTGGCTCCTGCATGCACTGGTTTGTTGGATTAAAACATACAGATTGAGGGAGTAAACTAGCCAACAAAGAGGCATGGAGCTCCACTAGGCTGGGGCAGAGGGTGGTGCAGTGCAGGCTGCCAGCACAGCACCCACACCTGGGAGCATCACTCCTCCCTGGGCACGCCTCTGTTGGGGCGCCTCACCATGGGCAGCACCATGGCACACCCCTGGGTGAGAAGTCACATCCACGTCCTCTTGTCCTGGACTCTTCTTCTGGGTTTGTGTGGGTCCATTTGGTCTGTGTCTGCACCTGCCTAGAGAACTCCTGGCATAATTTTAGATCCTGACCGATTACTTGCAGTGTCCTGGAAAAAGCATCAGGTGAACTCAATCCAGGTCCTGTGACACAAAGCCCTATCTATGGGACATGCAGGCTCTGGTTAGTCACATGTTTGCATGGTCCTATTTAGCCAAAACAAGATGATTAGCACAGGATGGAGTTAATGTAGGAGGCAAACCTTTACCAGACATTCCTGCACTGATTTCCATAGGCTCAAAGGCCATGTGCTGGTGTGCAGGCTGCTGGCAGCATTGAGGCACTAGCTGACACTGGTTTTTATAACCCTCCAACCTTTAAACAACAAGAAAAGAAAAGAACCCTAACAAAAAAGTCCCCCTTGATTTTGGAGGGTAGAGGAAAAGTGACCTGTGTACATACATACATGCACTTCCTTGCTCAGGCAGGGGCTCAGCCAGGTATGCTGCTTTTCCTCTGAGTAATCTCCAGAGGCACCACGCTTGAATTGTGCCAGCTCTTTGCACAGGCTGTTTGCTGCTCTGTTCTATCCCCACAGTATTTGCCATAAGCCAGGCTCCTAAAAGGCTTAGTGTGAAGTCCCTTACAGGAAAGCTATTTGGCATTCATCTGCTGCTCAGTTCCACGGCAGGTTACCTCGGATAGGCTGCAAAATCATGATGTAAATACCTACAGCATTGCATTACAGAGCTAACTCAGCTCCTCCCACCTCAGAGCCTGCAGCAGAAAGGCAGCAAGTGCCTCCACGATCTCCTGCAAAGAGCTCTGCCCTCCCTGGCAGCAGAAAGGCTGCTGTGTTCACAGAATCACAGAATATTCTCAGTTGGAGGGGACCACCAAGTCCAACCCTCAAGCAATAGCCCCTGCTGGGACTGAACTTGTGATACACAGACAGCAGCTCACAAGGCAGGCAGTGTCCTTGAGCACAGAGGATTAACTTCATGAGTGACAAATTAAGAATAACTGTCCCATTTCATTATTATTCCAAAAAATTCAGAATGTAGCAGGAAATCTGACCTCTGTAATTGCCTTTTTCTCCAAAGCAGAAATCATACGAAATAAAAAGGCTCCAGCTTCTCGCCCAAAGTCACGCTTTTAACCTCCTGCAAATACACAAAGATGATGCACAATGCCCATATTTTATCTGCAAATGTTCCATTGGGCTAACAGCCCAGGCTGAAACAGATGGGCATAGGTTCTAAAAGCAAATAATGTGCCCTGAAACACTATTTCAGCATGTGTTCCCTTTAGAAGTATGGCCTAAAGAGAAATTCTAGATGCACTGATGGACAGCTGCTTCACCTCTGAGCCAAGTCAAACCTGAGCTTTCCAGAGCCACAGCCTCTGCTGCACAGACTGGAAAGCCCAACCCATTCCTACCTGTGCTGTGCAAGCCACTTTCTCCAGCCTCTGCCCCTTTTGTCTCCTTTCAGTTGTCTTTTTGTGGACTGAAGCATTTGGACACTTACTGTAGGAGCCTTTTCCCTCACAGAAGCCCCAAGTCCTGAGTGAGGTCATGAGCTTTGCATGAATGGCTTAGCCTCCCCTAATTAGGAGCCCCTTTTTTAAAGTATATATTTTTTAGGCTATACTGACATCTGCAGGTGCACCATAGTGGATTTTGGAAACTAGGCATGCTATCGTTGAAGAATCAGCCTCCAGGTTTGCAATGAAAAGGATGATTGCATCACTGGGAGTGAAGGGGGAGGAGGAGCAGGGCCAGCTCCCACGAGAGGGTGCTGCACACTGCAGTGGCCAAGCCCTGCTACCAAACCCTCCCTGGTGCTAAGAGCAGACCCACTCCTTCTTCATGGAATTGTTCTCAGGCCAGCAGGCCAACTTCATAAAGAACCTACAAGGTGCAGCTGCTCAGAATTAGCAAAGAATTGTATTTAGTGATATTTTGGCTGGTATTCAAACCTGTGTTGATCAATGTTGGCCTTAGTTTAAACAATAACCATAAAAACCTACATTTGGAAAAATACAGGGTATTGTAGATGAGAATGAGGGTCAAATTAACTTAGGTCATTGTTACTAGAATTTATAAATGCCTATTGAAACTGTATTCAGCCAGAGCACAATGTGCCTTGCAAATATTCTCAATTTTCTACTGTTCTGATCTTAAAGTGAACAAGTGAACATCTCTGATGCTGGAGATGTCACTGCAGCAAGATGTCACATGTTCTTCGAAATCAAGTGGGGTTCAGAGTGCCTTGCCTTTAATGAACCTGTAAACAAAAAATCCATGAGAGATGCCACTTGAAATAGTTGAGCAACAGGTGCCAAGACAGGTGGGAATTTCTGCCACTTAATGCATGCCTGCAAGTTGCAGAACTGAAAGAAATCGGTTGAAGCCTAACTACCCATGACATTGGTATATCATAACAGTTTTGTAAAGGTTATGATAGACCAATTGTTTTTCTTAGATATGTCCTTTATGAAGTAAAGAAACACCCAGAATTATCCTCATTTTCCTTCCAAAGATTTTTCCGGCTTCTAAAAATATTCTATTACCAATACAAGACTTTCTGTAGTATCTCATTCTGAAAGCATTTCAAGGCATAAGGATTTGGACAGTCATTGTGTTGCTTCTAGGTATTATTACACTATGAAAAGAGAATAAATAAATTAACAAAACAGAGTCCTTTTTGCTTAAACAGAGAAACTTCCAGTATCTAAGTTGTGATTTGTTTATCTCACGTCAAATTACAACCTAGGCTCTTTGCTCAGGGTTTAGAGGATCTCACCAGACACCCAGGCCTGCCTGACTACAGGGAGGCCTGAAGCAGGGGCCTTCAGGGACACAATTCCCACTTTATCCCTGCAAACTGTGCTTATGCAGTCCCAAGACCTGCACCTCTGAGCCCTCCAGACAATTTGTCACTCATGACAGGGGCAGCAAGGACTGATCCTGGGAGCTGTTACTTTTTAAAATGAGGTTGCCATGGTTGGGTACCAAGAATTAGGTGACATACAAATGAACAGAGTAAAGCAGAAGAAAGCCTGGGATGAAGAAACTACACCTTTTTTATGTCAAAGGTCAGGCTCTGCTCTCTTTGGCTTTCCAGGTAGTCCTACTGAGGGTGAAGCAGATCCTGGAGCAGCTAAAGAGAAGGAAGGTGGACTGTGTGTGCTAACGTTAGAAAGCCTTTCCCCCTCCCAGCCAAGACACTACACGTGAGTGCTGCCTCAGTGCTCCTGCAGGTGCAGAGCTGCATTTGTACCATTTCCGGGGGTGACTGAGCTGGTGGGTGCCTGGAGAAGGAGCTGAGGTGCCATTTCCCCTGTGAGCTGGACAGGAAGGGGCTTGGGCACCTCCTCTTCTGCTGAGATCTAAGTGCCCCAACCACAGCATGCAAGAGGAGGCAAGTCAGCCAACACAGCTGCACAGTGCCTGAGAGTCACGTCCCAGAGTCAGATTGAAGCCTTTGAGCAGCTCTCAAAAAATTGCTGCAGAACTTAAAAATGAGCCCAGCATGTGCTGGTGCAGAGTGCCAGGCAGCCATTGGTCAGGGCCTGTGAGCATGAGAAGTGACCCTCTACTAATACCACACTCTTGGTACACATCTCTCAGGGCAAGATGCACAAAAAAGGTTTTTAAGACCTTATTTGCCAGCTGGAGTCATGGCCCTGAGTTATCTCCCAAAGCTCTCTAAACGTTGTATGACTACAGGGAGTCAAGCCCCTCTGAGTTTTCATCACACAAGGAGTGATGAAAACCAAGCTGCAGAGTAAGAAATTACCCTGCACAGCAATTAGGAAACACTCAAATCTGTCTTGTGCACTGGCCCATGTACCCAGCAAACAGAGATGTCCTACAGCAAGAGCAGTGGCTTATCTCTAGCTGAGATTGACCCCCTTGGAACTACAGAGCCTGTATCCCACAGGCAGAGCTGTCTGCAGCCTTTTATAAATCCTGCTATGGCACATTGCCTGATGAAGTAGGAGGCAGAGGTACAGCTCTTTCTGGCTGTGGTAGCTTCAGGCATGCCCCTGCAAGCCCCAGGTTCTCTTGAAGTAAGGGTCTGGGCTGAGGGCAAGGTGGCTCTTCCAGTCCCCATAGCAGAAGCCACTTCTTTCGCCTCACAATACAGGACAAGGTTGGAGAGTTGGAGCCTGAGTGGATCAAAGAGACAGAAAACTCACTCAACAAGTCAGGTACAGCAGCTCTGAGGCAGATTGCACTGAGTGTGAGCTTCTCTCTTCCATCCATTTTACCACCACCATGTAGTGCCTCAAATGGAGAAAAGCTGATCCTTCTGACTTGGCTGCCCTGGGGAGAGAGGCTTTCAAACATTCCGTGGAGGCAAAAAAGGCTAAACCTGCTTGAATATCAGCAAATCTTTACTGCCTTCACTCAGTTTATACTGGGCATCTGGACAGAGATCTTGCCTTGCATGTGAGCTATGGAGCAGCTCAACAGCCCGCCAGGCAGATCCCAGAATTCTTGGCAGCATGGAATCTCCCAGGAATTCATCACTTAGCCACAGTTTTGCCATGTGGTTGTTTGCATCCTTGTTCTCAAATTCAACAGTGCGACAAGCACGACCCCAAACCAAGCAGAGTGTCCATGGACCCACCATTTCCATCACAGCTTTATACCTGTGGACAGAAAACAAACCTCCTGTCTCTGGGATTCCACAAGAAAAGCTCTGGGGCGGGTAAACTCTGTAGTAGTCATACTTTGTGTGCAGAATGCCTGACAGGCATGGACATGAGGCAGCCAAGAAACAGAGAAGGAGAGGAGAGGGAAGGATGGCTGTTGTTCTCACATCCCAGCAGTGGTGGAGACCTTGGGAAGTGGTGCCCAGGAGGACACAAGTGCCAACTTCTTGCTTCTCAGTGTCAAAAGGGTTGTAGTACAAATCACCTAACAGACAGAAATATAAAAGCCATGGCCCTAAAGGCCCAGGCAAATCTTCCTCTTCCTCTGTTATGAAGGTTAGACATTTAATAAAACCAGGAAAATTGATTACATGCAAGACCTGTTGAAGGCCCTGGGCTGAGGACCTGGCTCACTTGCTGACATGACACACATTTAGTTCAGCAAAGAGGAGCCTGAGGACAGGAAAAATCCTCATCCAAACTCTACTTGGTAAAAGTGATGGGGAGAAAAGAAAGAAAAAAACCTGAGTCAGTAGCCAGAATGTATATTTTGGCTTGTGTTTTGGGATAGTCTAAATCTGAAGTCTGATCTGAAAACATCTGAAATGCAAGGAATTCAAATTCAGGTATGAGTTCATATTTGGATCCGTTCCAAGCAAAACAAATAAGGACTGTCTTCTACTGACTGAAGATGAAACACCTTTTTTTCTGCCAAACTGTCTATTACCAAGCACGAATTTAGCACAATTAAAAAAAATTTAAAAGGGTGTGGGGGGCGAGTGGAATGCATTTACTTGAGTTTTAAACAGATAATAAATAGTCTAGATATGGAGGTGCCACCAATGGAGACATAAGACACTAGCTCAGCTCTGCAACTGGGAGTTTTCCAATCTTTTATAAAAACATTTTACACATTGTCAAAACAAACTACAGATAAACAAGCATACAACAGGTGAAAAATGTGACTGCAAGGGCTGTGATGACAATTCTGTTTGCACAATACATTCATTTAAAGGTACTTGAGCATCTGTTACATATTTAGTTCTTTCCTGCTAAAGACAATAAAGCGGGTGAGCATCACTTACACCTAAGAGACCATATGTTTGTGAGATGCTGAAAGGTTCACTCAGCAGAGAAAGAAATGCATTCCCTTCAGGGGAGAGCACAGCAGATCAAATTTCTTCTTTGCACTTTATTATAATGACATTATTAATGCAAGTTATATAAAATAATGTACACAGAATACAGCATCTGGGCTAAATGCTTCCTCTTCCTTGCTGCCAAAACATTAAAAAGGAGTCTTGTTTTGGGTTTAGTGAACAAATAAAGTACAGAAATGAAAGTAAAGAACTGATTTCCCCTACCCTTTGTAATGAATCCACTTCTGAATTGTTAGGAGACACTGGGCATGAAAAGGTGGCTTCCATGCAGGTTTCTCCTACTGAAGAGAAACTCTCAGATGCTCAGCTTAAAGCCTCAGCTGAAGACAGGAAAAGAAGAGGTTGTTTTGATTTGAAAATTCTTGTTTATGATGCCCCCATTCCCAGAAACACAGCAATGGCTGCTTTTGCTCCCCCAGTTTGAGGAAATTTTTCATGTTTTGAGGAAAGCTGTGATTAACCTTTATTCAGAATTATGTACATTGGGAGTACCATGTCACTTTTGGACTGCCCAGAACAAGACAGACCTTGATATACTGAATTGTGCCCAGTGGAGGCCACCAAGATTGTTGGAGGTTGGTGCATGTGGACAAGGAGAGGCTGAGAGAGACCTGCCCAGCCTGGAGAGGGATGGCTGTCAGGGATGATGCTGTCTACAGCTACTGGAGGGCAGGAAAGAAGGAAGAGGAAGCCAGACTCTTTTAAGAGGTGCACAGCAAAAGGCAATGAACACAATCTGGAACCTGGAAAATTCCACCTAGCTACTAAGTTGGACATTTTCAGCTGTGAACGGAGTGAGCTCTTCCAAGGTTACTTCTAAATGACATCATTCTGTAATGCTAAAACTGGAGGAACAATCCACCCTCTTTACGCCTCAGTTGTGATGGGAAATGCAAAAGCAAAGGAGAGGAGTCATAATAAAACAAAGATGCATTTTTTATTTGACTATATGGTGTCCAGGACAATTCAGCCAGAAGGGCCCAAGCAAAGAAAATCTCTGATTTCTGACTTCAAACAAAGTTCACCCAGCTCAAAAAACTTTCCAGGTTAATGCATCTCCTCTTCATTGACTACGGCTCTGCTGAGACAGACAGGGGTCTCAGCCTGGAGAGAGGCTGTAAACTTAGAAATTAAATTTAGTTGTGTGCACTAACTGGCCAAATGAGTTTGTGTTAGTGTATGTGCAAAAGCAGAACTCCAGGGGAGTCTCACTGCAGCTGAAGATGCTGGTCAAGTCATAACAGGAAAATATTGTTGGCTGTGAAGATACCCAGGTTGCTCGCTGAAGGGGTTTTGAAGTGTTTAGGTAACAAATAAGACAATAGTCTCCTTTTCCAGCTCTAAGAAATTCAGGTCTAGACTGTAAATTGCAGTTATACTAAGACAGGAAAATTACCCCTAAAGACATTTGGAGAGGACTGTGTTTCTTTGTGCATACTGAAGTACAGAAGTGCAAGTGCTGTGATGTGACCTTTCACTACAAGTATGTGTAGTGGTAACAAAGGGGAAATTTTGTATGAGAAAAGCCAATGGATTTACTGCCTGAATGAGTTTTGTTTAAAACTAAAGCACTGGTATTCTAAATAGTACTTACTGCGGGGTTTTTAACAATGTATTAAATGTTTGTTTAGCAAAGAACTGAATGGTATTTCCTCATTGATGCTAACAGGAACTCCTGACACCTTCAGTCAATAACTGAGATCTGTGTATCCTCTCTGGGAGGACAGAAGTGATGCTGATGTTTCAGGAAAGGGCTAAACAGAGATCCCCAGCAAAGAAGAGCTGGATGGTTACAGTAGGACTGGCAGTGAAACGGGATTGCACAGGCATGCAAATGAGGAGGACAATTCCTACAGCTGAGCACTCTCTCACTGCTTCCCTGTTACCAAATCAGGACAATGTTACCCAAGATACCCCAGCTCCTTGCTGGACAGATCTCCAGCCCACCAGATGAGGGCCCTGAAAGCTGTAGCAGTCAGGCAGGACAGAGATGCTCCCAAGGGGAGCCAGCTGGCACAAGAGGAGAAGTGGGAACCACCACCCAGTCTCATGTCTCATTCCATGAGAAGCGATAGTGTGAATGGATCTGCCCCACAAACACTCCTCTTTCTGCATGGGCATTACCAGCTGGGGGGGTTCTCACAGACAGAAAGGGCAGAGCAAAAATCTCTGGGGGCTGTGCAAGCCTGCCAGCATTGTAGAGCTGGCAATTTAGGGATGCACTGTTGGACTTCCCAGGCTCCTGGGGACAGGAGACAGGCAGGCCTGAAAGGCATTTTACTGGGCCAAAGGGGTGGTACCTGGGACTCCTGCTTTCTGCCACACCAGTGCTCCCAGCAAGGCAGTGGTGGCAGAGGGGAAGCAGCCCCAGGGGAAGCAGAGCTTCTGGGTTGCTCTCCTCAGGCACACTCTGGACTAAAGCATTTGTCACCCTGGAGCATTTAGTGGGGAACAACTGAGCTATACAAACTCCTCAGGGGAAAGCCAGGGCTGACCTTCATCATGCCCTCTCACTCACCTGCCACCTCCTCCTCCAGGCCTCCAGCAGCCCAGAGCCCACTGAGCCCTCTGCCTACTACTTATTTATTTATCTTGGAAAGATGAGCCCGGGGCGTTTCACATTTCAGCCTTTTGTGCCCTTGAGGGAGGAGATAATGGAAGAGCTGGCAGGAGATGCACACACTCATCAGCCCAGGGATCCCCCACACCACCTTTGCAGGGATCCCTGGGAGGGCACCACCCCGATATAAATAAATATTTATCAGCAGTGCACCATTAAGCCATATGCTTTTTAAAACAAAGAATGTGAACATAAATAAAGCTGGGCTAAAGCATATATATAAAATTTGCAGGAAACACTTGAGACTTGGAGAAGCATCTTTCCTGTACTAGTGGGTTTCCTTCTGCAAAAACAACAATAAATAAGAAGTACTTCAACTAACAGCTATAAATAGCATCCTGTGTGCACCCTCAGATGATTTACATGCTTGTCCTGGAGTGATTGGGCTGGAATGAGTTGCAGCCTGTTCCTCTTCCTACATGGCAGGAGTTCTCCCATTACCTAAGCTTCATTGTTTTTGCACTTTTTATTCCAGGGCTTCACGCATGGCTTGTTTGCTGCTCAGTTCCTTCCCGTGTCCAGCTTCCCTCCTTGCCAGCATTTCCAGCCATGGAGATGACACCTGATGGTGAGCTGATCAATGGCTGGTTTCCTTCCTCTGAACTCACCACAGGGTGAGTTCACACACACACAACACAGTCTGTCGGCTTTGCAGATGTTCCCACTTGTTTTCCTGGGATATTTGAAAACATTTCAAATCCACCATTGACTGAATGAAAATAATTCATGCCTGAAGTAAATGTGCTGATTTTTATTGTATGAATCCTGTTGTAGAGAGGGACACACACAGATGCATATACATCTCACACTCTTTTCAGACATGTGCATGTTTTCTCATGCAGATAATATGTTTCTTCTACTGGTTTCCCTTGGTGTGAAGCAGTATCTTTAAAGACAGGAAAAATTGTATAGCACTGACATGAAGTTTCTACTATTTGAATTTTTATTGCAAAGGCACTAGTGGAAATTTCCCTTGGGAAAATACTTGGCATCTGAGATTTCTCCCTACATTAAGGAACATATATAAATGAGTCTTGATTATACAAATTGCTAATTGATAAGATACAATGTAACTCTCCTTGCTATCATAGCTGTAGAATTGTATTTGCCTTCTTTAAAACTTTTGTGCTGCCTCAAGTGAATAAAGGCCAGAGAACGTGAAGTACCTCAGTGAAACACACCATTGTCCCAGAACAGGAGTTCACAGGCTTTTTAATCTGCTGTGGCAGCTCTCAGCCTTTCAAACTGCAGCTTCACAGAGGAGTGCCATCTCCTCTGCAACCCACATGTTGCTGGAGGTGGTTCAAAGACACATGGGGAGTGAGAGCCTGCTGCAAGCAGCAGACAGCACAGCTTCTGCTGAAGGCCAGACACAATCCAGCTGAGCGCCTGTGATGTACAGATGAATTCAAGGCTGTGCCTGCTTAGCCCAGTGCTCTCCCTGTCAGCCTTGGCAGCTCCCACAGGCGAGCACAGAGTCACAGCCATCGCCTGGGAGCTGTTGGAGGCTGAGGAGAAGTCACCCATTGCTTTATTATTTCTTGCAGGAGCACATGGAGACAGACCTCCCAGTTTATCCCTGTGGAGCCCTGTGAAGATTCCTGTTCCTCAAGCAGCAGTAACAGCTGCCAGAGGATGTGCTTGTGCTGAGGCTCCGCACAGCTGCAGGGTGCTGCAGAAGGGCTGGAAGCACTCCTACTCACAATGGTTGCTTGCCTGCAGCTGGATTATGCACATGGTTGCTTCCAATGTCCACAAAAGGTTGAAGAATGCAGAGAAAACAGCTCAGACAATTGTTTATTTGTTTTCAAAAAAGGAAAAGAAGGAGACTCTCTCAGTGGAGAACATCAATTCATAGCCAAGTACCCGTCTTTGAGACTAGAATAAATGGTGTCTCCACCAAAGGCGATGAATGCTGTTATCTCCTGCCAGGCTGGGCCATGACACCACCTCTTGCTTTTGCCTCACCACGAGCAACAGGACAGCCTCTCCCCGAGAGAAGTTCAGCAGAATTAGGGTCACAACCTCTTTGGGCATCTGTCAGTAGAGGGCAATGTAGTTACAAACAACCGACCTGCTCCGGGTCCCCACCCAGCAGAAGGCATCGACCTTACCTAGTGTTTTATATTGCCATGTGTGACCTAATAGTGTATCCTGCTGTTATGTGCCGTGTTTAACATACCAGCAACACTATGTCATGCAGCTGATACTAGAATTAAGGTCTAGGGTATTTGTTTATGGAGGCAGGTTCCCTTGTGATCGCTGCTATTTGTGGCAGGGGAAAGGAGGGGACACAGCCCTGGAATGGGTTTCCAGTGGGCGTTTGTTTACTGTACTTTCGATGCACTGGTTTATCAGCCCAGGGAATAAGTTATAGCTTCCCAGCCTGCCTGTCTGGTTACAAATTCCAGTCTGTTCCTCCAGGCTGAATATAGAGAGCAGCTGGCTGAAGCTAAATGAATAATACTGCCTCACAAAACAATAGTGCTGGGCTCAACATGTTGCACAGACATCTATTTTGAGTTTGGATATTTAAAGACTAAGGAGGCATGACAGGCACATTTATGGGGCAGCAATTACCAGCAGCCTGCAGACTGTGCCTTGGATGTGAACAGATTAACACCTTCTTCTCTGCGTGTGTCAAATACCCCGGTAAAGAGTTCACCTTTACAAAGAAAGTGTCTCTGAAGAGTTGACAAGTCCTTCCACTTCCTGTACATCCAGCACTTTCCTGTTGGATAACCTTAAGCAGAAACTTTTTGTGCTACAATCAATCCTATCTAAAATAAAGAGGCAAAATATGCTGCTGTTATTTTACTCCATACATGTTATTTTATTGCTGTTATTGGTGGGAAACGGTAGGAAGATCTAACAGATCTTTCTGGTTATTAATTTTCTAATTTCATTCTGGTCTAATGAAAGCACTAAGAACTTCCTTAGCACATAAGGTACCTCAATGCTCAAAAGCAATCATTGCTTTTTGAAAGCCAATGGAAAAGGGAGGTAATTTTCTGCTTTTCAAGACAATGAGAGCTAGGACATAACCAGACACACAGGTTGCTTTTGGAGATACTTCACCTCTTTCAGTTTCATCATCTCACTACAGCTATGAGTGTCTGCATATACCAATAATCCAGAGGAGGCTGGATTCTCATTTTTTTGGGTGCAACCTGATAACCTCTATTTATTTCAGACCAAGAAGAAAAGGGATTTGTATGGCTTTGTGGCCTGAGCTTGCAAGTATGTACTGAAAATCACAGCTTCAGGACACTGTCATGAGAGATTGAAACACTCTCATGCAGGGCAGTGCAAGGATGAGGCTTTAAAATGTGTTTGTTTTACAGTTCATGCCATAAAATCATATACAAGCAGTCATAGGACCTTGCCTGAGGTTTTATAAGCTCGTAGTATCTTCAGGTACTCGGAAGTTCCCAACTTTGACTGTTCTCTCCAGCAGGAAGGAAAACTACTCTCAATTAAATGGTGCTTAAGGGAAAAATTGAGTCTTTCTTAAAAAGTTCACTGGCCAGTGACTCTGGGGTTAGAGAAAGCTCTAGATCACAGCGGGAGGTCACTCAATACCCAGGTTTAGGGGCTCAAATATAAATTAACATAGGATAAGAAAGCTCCGGGCCTAATCTCCAGCTAAATTAGCAATGTGGACTGACCTGCAGATAGCTTATGCACTGATGCATTAGTAGGCTCATGGCAAGTAACTAAAAATACCCAGGAAAAGATATTGAGATGGTTCGGTAAAAGAATGCTAGGAAATCCTTAACTGCTATTCATGCCAGAATTTGCTGGGTTTTTTTCTGCAGTTTTGAAGCCAGCACTGTTCTCTTATCTCATCATGTAGTTCTGCATACAGCAAATGAATGGGACAGTGAAAACAAGCAGTGAACAGAAAACCCCAGTGAAAAATACAGTATATCACACTTCTGACTTTTGTCTGAAAATGGGTTGTGATACAAGTGCTTTGGTCTAACCAATAATCTCTGTAATCATTGAGCTGGGCATGTGTTTAAATGCTTTGCAATGCTAATAGAATTAATCTGAGGTTTTTGGAAAGCTGAAAAAATAAGTATATAATAATTTTTTAAGAAAAAATGATTCAGAAATCAGGTTGTGATTTTCAGAAAAAAAGGAGGATCTAGCAATTTCAGTAGAATTAAGCATTCACACCTGTATTTGTGTCATCAGGCTTACAGATAATTAAGGAGCATATTCTCACAACCAATATTGCACACTTATTTACCCATATAATCTCTCTAAGGTCTCAATAAAGAGTAAAAGGCTTTTTAGTGGTCAGTTCAAAGGACCTAACCGGGAACTGTGCTCTGGAGCACATGCTTGAAGAGACAAATTCAGCAGTTAGCCTGGGTAGTGCCTTAAAACCACAGAGTAATTTAGGTTGGAAGGGATCTCTGAAGACCATCTTGTCACCCTGCTGCTCAGAAGGGGGTCAACTGCAGCACACTGCTCAGGGTTTTGATGAGCTGGGCTTTGCACATCTGCAAGGATGGAGACTCTACAACCTCCCTGGGAAAGCTGTTGCAGAGTCTTCCTCTGCCCTGCTGATGAATCAGGTTTTCCCACTGCTTAATTTGAATTTACCATGTTCCAGCTGGTCTGCTGCCCATCACTGTGTACCACTGAGGAGTCTGATTCCATCTGCCCTTTTGTGGACCCCTTCCTGAAGCTTTCCCTTCTCCATGCTGAAAAAACCCAGTTCTCAGCCTCTTCCCATACATCACCTGCTCCAACCCCCTCACCATCTCTGTGGCCTCCTCTGGACTCAATCCTGTTTGTTGATGTTCTGTGGAGCTCAAAAGTGGACAGAGTGCTCCAGATACACTCTCATATCTCCCTGCCTGCTTCCTCTGCTTCATGCTCCCCCAGCTCAGTGTGGAGCCAGCTGCCTTTGCTGCAAGGGCACACTGCTGCCTCATGGCCCACATTTGGTCCACAAGGACTCCCAGATCCTTTTCTGCCAAACCACTGCCTGTTTGCTTCACCCCCACCCTGTCCTGCTGTGGGGGGGTTGTCTCATTCTAGGTACAGGACTCTGTGTTTGTCTTTTTTGAGTTTTGTGAGATTCTTCTCAGCTGATTCTCCAGGTTGTGCAGTAAAGCCCTGAAGAACAGCAGCTCTACCCTCCAGCATACGAATTATCCACCTCCCCCCATTTCAGTACCACCTGCAAACTGCAGGGAATAGAAGAAAGAAGCAGTTAATGGGACAGTGTGCATCCAAACCCCAGACTAGCAGCATTTGTTCTCTGCCCAACATAGCAGCAGCCATGCTCAGACCTCCTGTGAGTCAGCAGTGAGTACACTCCCAGCACCTGGCAGTGCTGGGACAGCCAGGACAAACTTCCTGCCACCAGCAGACAGCCTTTCTGGGTGCCTGTCATGTTTCAGGCAGACAGAAGTGTAGGGCTGCTGTGACTGAATGTCTAGGGAATGCGCCTGCTCCATCTGAAGAATTTATTTTTGCAATAATGTAATATTAGTACAGTAAGCAGGAGACAAAATGGCATTATATATTTTTTATCAATTTCTTTGCCATCAGAATGCACTATGAGTTTTTTCCACACCCCAAAAAAGAGACATGGGAAATAGGAATCACTAACTGAACTGGAAGTTTCCCCTAATTTCAGCTATTCCCTATAGCACTTTTTATCTAGATTTTGAGTTTTTTTTCTGGGATCAGCTGTGTCCCCCACTGAAAAAGTTGCAGCTGGTCCAGATCAAATGGGTTAAATGCCTTGTTCCTGTCTCTGACAGTGTTTTACTGCTCTGGAAACTCTTTTAGGGCCATATGTCCAATAAAATTCGGTGTCTAGATGGTGAAGCAAACTGTGCAGAACACACGGAGCCTGGCCTCTGCTCACCAGCACCACTGGTGCTGCACAGCTCCTGGCCACAGCCCTGTGCCAGGATGGCTGGGAATGGCTCTTTGTGTCCAGAGGAAGATACCAAACCACTCCTGTACCAGGGAGAGCCCTAAAGCAAGAACAAACCACTTGTCCTCACCTCATGCAAATGTTACTGAGCACAAAAGGTTGCGCGGTTTCTCAGGGATGCGATTACAAAGCCAGGGGATGCACATGCTCTGCCTGTTAATCACCCCTCGGGTGCTTAGAAAATGTAAATCTCCTCTCTATGCTGGGCTTTGGCAGTGCCAGCCACAGAGAGCTCCAGCTTCACCCTGCAGCGTGCACAGCGCTCCCTGACTCCACACTAAATAGGCTCCCACCTGCTGCAAGACCTGAGGAAACACTTGGCATTGCTTGCTTATAAATAGCACACACCTAATCCCAGCACCAAATTAAATTAGACTTAAAATATTCACACAGTCTACACCTGGTTTCCTGCTAATGGAGGCTATACTAGTAAATGTTCTTTTTCTCTACCAAAGCTATCTCCTCCAAGGCAGATCTCACAGAACTCTGCTCTGAGCAAGCATGACTGGGATTAAGGATGTGCTCTGCCTCTGCCCCTCATTTGAGCCAAGTCTGCCACCCAAGCAGGTCACCCCTGGCTTTTTTTTTTTTTCCCAAAAAGTTATCTTCAGTTTGGTTTTTTTGCATCATGAACAAAGTACCATCTTGTTTTAATTTTAAATATATATATAGGGGAAAAAAAGACAGCATTTGAATTTCCAGAGATGCTGGTAGAGTGTGTACTGGGCACTTCTGAAAACAGAAAATTATATTTATTCAAAGTACTTAATAGGTCTGTACCTGAAGTCTTCCATTTTCTCAGTGACACACTGAATACAGAGATTGATGACATGACTTTATGCTTTAAAGATTGCTGTATAATTGTTTCCATATAATAATATGATAAAATGCCTTACTTTTTTTTTAGCACCTACCTTTGGCCTAAAAGGCAACTTGCCCTTCTAGACTTCCAAGGAACTGCTGCAGGAGGAAACAGCTACTGCCATACAAGTGGTTCAATAAGTAGAGCCTTTATCTGAGCAGCATTGTACAGCCCAGGCTGCAGCAGCTGCCTCTGCTAAGCTGGATGGTCCAGAAATTTGCAGGACAATCAAATCTGTTTGTGAGAGTGAACCATGAACCACCTACGCTGGACCCTAACAGGCTGCCCCAAAACAGGAAGAAAATGTTGAAACTTCTAAATTATTAATTTAAATAGTCAACATTTCATATTTTTATTTAACCTTGATTTATGGCAATCATAATGGTAAGGGCAAGTAATTCAGAAAAAAACCAAAAAAAACCCCCACCTTTATCTCTGGCCTGAGGAAAGTATTTGGGATGTTTTGTAACATTTCTGGCTGCCAGATTAAAAAAAAATCATTATTAATACATCTCTTTTCAGAATCTTCAGAATCTATTGGTCTACATGTCCCATATGGCAAGGTTTAGGCTTTGAGATATAGTAAATATCAAATATTTATGCAATTTTCGGGTGAGGGGAAGATGGAAAGACTAGGCAATAGTTTATAATTCAGGTTCTGTTTAATCCATGCTAAAAAATAAACTTTGAAAACCACTGTGGAGGCAGCATTTAATCATGTAAGTGTCTAGGTCAGAACTATAGCTCCTGGCAAGTTGAAACTGAATAAGAGACACTAAAACCAGCCTTCACAAGCCCTATAAAGCCCGTGTGCAGCTCCTTTCTGCTAGTAGTTATGAGCCTTGCTCTTAAAGATGTGGAAGATGTGCCAAAAAGCTGTATCCATGTAAACAGGACTTCTGGTTTCATCACTTTGGAAAAGATAAAATAGCACCTGAGGAAATGACAGGCAAAGTTTGGAAAAACTGGTATAAAATATTAATTGTTTGCAAATTGCTTATTATTTGCAGAGCATTGTGTAAAAATAGAGAGATTGCCTGTTCTGGCAAGGCTATGGACTTTGTTTTTTTAGCCAGTAGCATGAAGCCAGACTGCTGTGGCTGAAGGGGAACCACTGCTTTAATCTGCACTTCTCACCAGCAGACCCACACATTAAAAGCTGCTGCCTGAACAGCCAAGCCACCCAGTAGGAAAGATGAAAGGGAAACCAGGATTTTGAAAACAGTCTTTCTATTCCTTGCTTTACCTCAGAGACTGTGGGCAAGCCAAAGGCTCATGTTCCCCATCTTTTAAAGGCTGGTGACAGCACTTTGCTGCCCTGCAAGGATGATGAAGATATGTACATTTAATACTCTGAGACTCTCTGGCACTAAAAAGAGAGAAGCATCCTGAACGGATACAGAGTAGACAGGCTGCCCTGGAAAGGAATGACTGAGGAATGTGGCTTAGTATTTGCAAATTATAGTTGACACTTTTTTTAGGACTTAGTATTTTCTGGCTATGATAATGTTCTCAAAGGAACAGACCTGCAGTCTCTTGCAAATCATGCACTAGAGCAGATGTCATATTTCTGATATTTCATTCCATTACATTTATTTTTGGAACTCTAAAAATTCCTAAATCCTCAAAATCTAGACTGAACACCCTATCTGTGTTGTAGCATAAATATGCATAGCTGAAGCCCTGGTTATGACTGTCAATACTAACTAGAGAGCCCTAATGTGCTTAAATTTAAGCCCACTTAATTTGCAGAAAGCTATTCAGATGCTGTCAGTCAAGCTGGGAATTTGAAGAATATTTAAGTTGTTGATTAAGTACTTAACATTACAGGTTAATCCAAAATTGTCTGTCCTACTTTTCTTGTGGGTATATGGTGACCTGTATAAATATTGGAGTTCTGTCTCACTCCTTCCAGTGCAGTCAGATCTCATCACCCCAAATTATGCAGGACTAGAGGAGGTACAAATGTGCATTCCTATGTCAGGCTGCTCACTAACAGCTCCCTTGTGCTGCCCATTTGCTCTCACTGATGAGGTGCAGATATTCACTAGTCAAGCATGTGAGGCCCAAATAAGGCAGGAGGAGGAGGAAGAAGGAGGTCCTCGGAGCTGCTCCTCTTTCCATACCTGTGGTGAGATCTTGTATGGGCAGGGAGAAGGTCAGTGCCAGCAAAGGCACACGTGGGAACAGGCATGCTCCTCCGAGAGCCTGGGTTTTATTAGAGCTCCAAAGTGCTGTGAGTCAAGGTGAAACTGGCAACACTAGATCCCTCTCTGTCCAAAACAGCTTCCATCTGAGAAAATCCTGACCCTGTCATCATTTTGCACATGAAAGTGGGAAGGTGAAACCCTCTCCCCTCTAGAGACTGGGGATTTGTGTGCAGGACACCAGGTCAACATCACAGAGCAGAACAGAGCATTTGTGCCGCCAGCACCAGAGCTTTCATGGGGAGGCTTTGATTTCTTTTTTCTTGAAGCCATCGGCTCTGCAACAAGGGTTTACAGGATGTTTTTAGCATAAAACAAACTAAAATATATACAAAACTCCCCACCAACTTTCTAACCCTTCTTCTTAGAGAGAAATGCCATGTAACAGACTTAAAACTCAAAAGTCTCCCATCTTTGTTGTGGCCTATTGTAAAATTTTGTCATTTTAAGCACATGGACAGGCTGAATGTTGAGGCTGCCAGCACTACTTTGTTGAACACCATGCAAGCCAGGGCAGCTCTGTACTTCTGGAGTTTTCTCTCCAGCCACTGTGTTAGCAGAGCTGTGCTACAAAGCTCCTCTGCAGGTGTGTTTCTTGTGAATTTCATGCAGGGGAGAAGACCTTAGGTGTCCTCTGTTCTCACAGGCTTCACTTGAGGTGTTTGGTGCAGGAAGAGTTCACATTTACCTACTTTTGATGCCATTTCAAGAGATGAAAAAATGCAGTGTGGTGGTTGAAACTCATGAACTGGTTGGAGCAGAGATCACCCAGTGACAACATCCTCCAGCACTTCATATTGTCACAGAACCCACCTCATCTTCTTCAACAATTCTCATAGCTGCTGCAATTGCCTGCTCTTCCATGTGACACCAGGGAAGAGTATAATTGATTTCTTGCCTGTTTTAATGGAGCTTAGCAATTAGAAGAGAGGTAGAACAAACATTGCATCATCAACCACTTCCCACAGCTAAGCACCAACTGATCCTCAAACCACAACTGGGACAGCATTTGGTAAAGATGAGAGGTACAGACATATCCACCGATTTAACGTGATGGAGGAGTTCCTGGACTAATCAGGGATTTGAATTTTTGGGGTTATCTGCACAAACCCTGCGTTTTAAACGAGTTACTTTCTCTGCAGTTAAGGAAATCAGATTACAGCCTGCCTCTATGTCTCCTGGACTGTAAGGATGAATGGCTTGTTAAAATAATATATTCTTTAAACATGATCGACATGCTTATAAATGGCCTAAAAATCCAGGTCTAGTAAAAATGACACATGGAGTATGTGCCTTTGTGTTAGTTTAGCCTAAAATGTTCAATGGGAATTGAACCAAATGTTGTTCCCTTCAGTGTTAAAGAAAAAAACTCATGGCTTATCTGTGTTTATTCTAGTAGGTCTTCACTTCTCTGGGAGTTAGTTTTTTAACTGTACTCCCAGGGTAGCCAGGATGTTGGTAAATATTCATTGGCAAAAACATCTCCTCATGATTGGAATTCACTCCCAGCAGGCATTAAATTGGAACAGAAGAACAAAGGATATGCCAGACTTGATCAGACCGCTGGTCTGTCAAGCCTGGTACCCTGCCTCTGGCAGTGGCCCATTCTTTATGCTTCAGACAAAAGAAAAAAACAATATAAAAAACAATGCACCTGTCTGGAAATGCATCCCAAATACCTAACTCACATTTACTACCTCATCTCTATGTAGCCAGGACCAGAGTAACAGAGAACAAAATAACTTAATACAGTACTGCAGGGAATGATTGTATAAATTTTATTTTTGTTTCACTTTATTGATCATTTCTTCAGGATAGACCTTACTTTAATATTTATACAGTTCTGAGTGTCCCTGGCACTGTTGAAAATGAGCTGTGGCTTCTCAGGGATAATTTTGTAGGTGAACGTTTCAGAAATCAGATTTCACTCTGGCAGCTTGACACACAAAAACTGCCTTTCACTTACGGCTCAAAAGCCCCTGAAGTCACCAGCTTGGGTGGCCTCAGCAAGAATTACTTGATTCCAACAATTAGGTTCTGCTTTTACTATTGCAGTTTATCCTGTATTAAGGTTTTATCAGGTCACCCTGCCCAGGACCCACTGTGGTAGCCTGTGCACAAGCCTATCTCAGTTTTGACACCCCCTTTCAAAGGCTTTACAGCCCTGAACACAATCTGTGGCAAGTGAATGGAATAGGTAAGCCAGCAGGAAAGGTGAAGGGCAAGCCTCTACACTCGTCAGGAAAAAATTAACAGGATTCTCCCACACTGGTGCAATCTGTACCAGTGAGCAGATCTGATCTGCTCACTGAGTATGTGGTTTTATTGTCAGGAGAGAAACTGAGGTTTCAGTGACATGGAGGCTGAGTGATGATCTCAGCCCAGGTATAATTGCCTTCTGGAGAAGATCCGAGGCCTGCTGATGAAGAAGGTGCTCAGTCACCCTGCCTTGGGTGCCAAAGAGAGGCTCTTAGCAAATCCTAGAGGCCCCCAAAGCTGTGTTCTTCATGGGCAACGCACAAATAATACAAATGTGCCGTGTCTTTGTGCAGGTCAAGTGTCTTCAGGCCTGTGAGCAAGCAGAGCATCTCTGTTTCCAGGTGAGTACGAAGGGCATTTAGACAAACTTCCTGCACACTTCAAATCCCCCTGCCTCAGGCCACTCTCGAGCACAGTAGATGAGAAATCTTTGATCCCCAGTGCACTGTATCACACAAAGTGTACGTGTCATGAAGGCCTTGCTTTAGTCCCTGATAAATTGTAGCCATGTGTGTCTAAGGCAGTGCTTTGTCAAACCAAGGTGCGTGAAAAGCGATGAAAAGAGACGGGCGGGGGATGCCACGGGCAGTGAGGGCCTGAGCGCTGAGGAGCCAGGCCTGGGGAAAGGGACCAGGGCTTTGACCTTAAAAGCTGCTCTGAGCACGTCCAGTCTGCATGGGAAACAGTCAAGAGCGGACATCTGTGTTTTCGGTCTGTTAACTTGTATTTGACAGCTTGGGTTTTGGCAGCCTGAAAAGATTAAAAAAAACGCAGCCGGGCCAAGGCTGGCCTTGCGCTGAGGCTGATGGCGGCGAGGGATTAGAGGTGAGGGAGGCCGAGGTGCCAGGCACAGCGGTAGTGGTGGGCCCAAAGCTATGACAACAGCCACGCTGCTCACTTTTCCTCAGCTGGTAGCTGTTTGTTTGAGGATTTGTGCTGCCTGCCCCCTGGGTGAGGGTTTGCAAAGTGCCTGCTTGGAAAACATTTCCATCTGCGTTTCTGCACACAGCTGCCAGAGGAGAGGAGCATGGCCTGGGAGTCTGACACTGCTCCGCACACCCCGTCTCCCTCGGGTGTGCCCTGGGCTGAGTGACTTCATGGCCAGATCCAAGCTCTTCCCAGTGCCTTCAGAGCTGGTAGAGCTCTCTCCCTGCCTCTACAGAGTGTTCACCCACTGAAGGTAATTCCAAAAAGGAGCTCATGTATCTGACTGCCATGGGGTGTAAAGCTGGCTGAGAAGGAAAAGTGTAGAGCCTCCAGTGGCTAATCAATTTCTGAGTCTGTATCTGTGGTCTTATTTGCTGGTAAAGTTTTCAATTCATTGCTGCAAGAAGGGAATCGAGATTTTTGCCTGATCGAACCTGCAATAGGGCAGCAGGTTTAGAGAAAGGTACTTGTCCACTTTTTGCTGCTGGAAGCTAAATGCTGAGAGGGACCTGCATGCAATACTCACAGCAAGACTTTTATTAACTCCTGCCACTGTTAAGACTATGTCAGGCCAAAACACCCTCCATCACACAGAATCATCTAATGCCAATGAGCTGATGGTATGCTAGGGACAAGGATTTTGCAGGCATTCTCCTTCCCCCAGAAGCAAGAACCAAGAAGCTGAGACTGCTGTGTTGCTTGTGCATATCCTAGTGAAGAGGTGCTTCAGTGCAATGAGATAGGAGCTCAGAGTAGTGTGGAATGTCATTCTGAAAAATGTTGTTTTTGTGGAGGGGGCAATGGTTGTAATATCCAGCAGTGTTGTCTTCTGCTGGTGCGATGGAGGCAGGAGCCAGCTGGAAGGCAAGGCTGTGCTGCTCCAGAAACCCACACGGTGCTGTAGGTGAACAGCAGGACCAGCTGAACCTTCCAGACCTCTGAGAGCCTGTGGCCATTCTAGCTCAAGGTCATTTAGCAGTAGCACCTGACAGTGAGGGCATTTCTTACAGGCTAACTTGCGATTAAATCTGTTTTGTGACTGAAGAACAATCCAGTCAGTAAAGAGCAATAGGAAATGCCAACCTAGTTGGTCATTTAATTCAATAATTTGTTAAAAAATGTGACTGGTAAGAGGGCAGGGTTACACTCCCAACATCTGTAATGCTTATAAAAAACGACAGAATAGAATGGCACCATAACAGCCCAGTTCTAGTCTCTGGCAAGGCCAGAAACACTGAACATTTGGAATTATTTTTGATTACTCCTCTAGAACAGCATGCACAGCCCTTATGGAGTGCCCAAGCTGCCATGTGTCTTGTTCAGGGGAGTCGTGAGTGTCTGAGCAGACATATGGTGAGGCGAGGAACCAGCCGGTGCGGGTGATGCAGACACTGCCAATTCACTTGCTACTGCTGCTGCTGGGCAATTAGGCACATCAGGAACTCAGCGAGCTACTTTCCCTCTCTACTTGTTCATAAGTGAAAAGACAAAGTGTCAGCAGGGCTCATGCCCACTTTCCCTACCATTGTCTTCATCTGAGTCTCCCCTGGCAGTCACCAAAAGTAAGACAAAAATAACACTGTTTGAGCTGAATGTTTCTCTGTGCAGAGAGACCCTGTAATGCCTTCCGCAGCATTCAGGCCTTGCCTTGGGACTGTACACGGCTCATGGGTGAAACAGCAGTACAAAGGGGGCCGTTGTGCTGAACAAGTTCCTTTGGCACAATAAAAGTCTCTGCCGTAAGAATAAAGATCCTTTGTGCCAGGAGCAGAGCATTTCCAGTGCGTGGCAGTGGAAGGAACATCCCTAGAAACTGGGCAGCATCAGGCATCCTTTCCCAGCATGAGGCATCTTCCTCTCATGCTGCAGAGCACACTGCAGCATTGATTGCAAAGATGCAGGCTATGGAAAGGGACTTTCTCCTGCACCTGCCTCTGCCCCCAGGTCATAGGCCATGCCTGGGTGGTCATCTCACTGCTCTGTGAGGGAGCTTAGGGGTGCAAAGATGAGGACTGGCTGCTGCAGGGCTGTCTCTGAAAGCGTGAGGTGGCCGGTATCTGCTGCTCCAGTGCAACCAGGCCATCCTGGGACCTTTGGCAAGGATACCAGACATGGCCAGGACACCAGGAGTTTGTAATCTCTTCTCCTTCACCCTGCAAGCCAGGGTTCACATACAGGCTGCAGAGCTGGAAAGCCCCAAACAAGTGTTCATACCCCAGGCAGAAATGCCATTTCTTAAATGTTCTCCTGCTGCTGGTCCAAACCCAGCTTGTGAGCTGAGGGGGCCCCTGCTGCCACTCAAATGAAAAACACTCTGTACAGGCGGGAGCACTTGTGAGGCTGGTGCTTAAAACCACAACTGAAAACAAACCAAGTCAACAGAATCAAACCAGACACTGACTACCTCTGAAACCACATGCAAGTCTGGCTTCAGCTGAGCCTGACGAATGCGCATGGCAAAATGGCTGGGGCGGTCACATTTCCTGCTGTCCCCAGGCCCGGGCGCTGCGGTGCCGGGAAGCAGAGCATTCATCCCGGGGAGCAGCCAGGAGATGGACCAGCCTCTGGAACTTTGGTTTGAATGCTCCCAGTGCTCCCCAGCCCCACAGCTGCTCCCTAGCCCCATGACTTCTCCCCAGCAGGTTGTCCAAGTGCTCAAACACTGAGCTGGGAAGTGCAGTGAGACCCGATTCCATCTGCTGGCACCAGTACAGCATTTGTGGGTGGGCAGGGTGGTCCCAAACCATCATGGTGTGCAGCTGTTGGTGGCTCAGGGCAGCAGGCCCTGTGGGCACCTTGGCATTTTGTTGAGCAGCCCAGAGAAGGTTTTTTTATCTGGCTTTAGTTACAGCTGGAGCTGTGGTTGTTAGGAGAACCTTTCACAGAGGCTTAGGGGATTCAGGCACAGTCTGCAGGTAGAAAGAAATATTTCTGGATTTCAGACCTCCCTTTGGTTTGGGAAAGGGTTGTTGATGGGCTGAAGAAGGGTCATGACCTGCTGTGATTGCTCCTGTTGACAGTGCAGGAGACACAGTCTAGTCTCCTCTCCTTGGCTGAGGGAAAGTCTGCCAGCTCCCAGGTCCTGTGATGGCAACTGCCAGGGCTTTGTCTGTGAGCAGCTACTGCTGTGCACCACTGGAATGCCTGGGGAATTTCTGCCTTAAAACCCACCCTGCCTCCACAGCAATCAAGTGTCAGGATGAGAGGGACCAATTAGAGGGACCAGTGGAGAGTGGGAGAGGTTGCAATGCTATTCACTCTCTGTCACTTCAAAAGGGTTTTATTTTCTGTATGTTTAATATGCAAATATTTAATGGGGTGTATTAGAGCATTACAGCCATAACTTGAGACCTTTCAGTCAAGAGTAAACAGGTGCTGAGTCTTTCTTTTCAAGGCCAGGCACAGCTGCAAGCCTTCCCTCCCCAGTACATGATTATGGGATGCTGCTGGGACTTTTTCCACATCCCTCCCCCACGATGCTGCACGCGCTCCTGCAAAGACCCTTTTTTTGTCTTTCTGCAAAAGACTGTCCTCACTGTTCAAAAGGAACAGGAAAAAAGAAATGTGATTTATTAGCTCTGGCACAGAGGGCAAGGTTTTGACCTCAGGTGTGAATCTGAGAAAAATACTATTTTCTTGACAGCCAGCCCTCTTGGAGTGAATTAAAACTGCTATTGTGAGGAAATGGATTAAAGCCGTTTCAGCTTTTATGACAATACAAGCTGGTTGCTTTATAGACCATCTCGGATGTAGACTCACCCCAAGGTGCTTTATAATCATGGGTTTAAAGGGAGAGAATCAGAGATGCAGGGATGAATCAATGGGTGTATTTTATGAAACATTAATGACTGCTTTTGTAGATGTAAATTTGGGGGTATGTGCCTGCATCTCTCTGTGCTGTCCTGCAGCTGCAGCTTAAGCTCTTTTGCTGTTAGTGAAGATCATAATCCAGCAGTGCAGTTTTGCTGGAGGAGCTTTACATCATCTTGTAATGTAAACAATATTGTAAGAGAGCCTGACAGCCCCACAGGATTTTCATTGAGCTATGATTGATGTGGAAAAGGATGGAGCTGCAGTGATTCTGCATCAGTCACAGCTCTTGCCTGGCTCTAAAACTGACCCTGTTAGCACAGTCTGACTTGGATCATTTGTCTCAGAAGTACCAAGGGATTTTAAAACAGCTGTGGATTCAACCATTTCAAATGGGAACATATTTTTGGTTTGTGGTAAGAACAACATAAACCGTATGTGTTTCAGAACTCGGGCCTCAGCATTCCTGGCTTGTTTTGTCAGTGTGTCTTTGCTCTCCTCGGCAGCATTCACACGTACGGGTCCATGGAGGTTTTTTTTTGATTGGTTTTGTTTTTCCACTTCAAATCTTCCTCCCTTCTTTTTTCCTTCCATCCTCAAAGAAAGACAGACAGAAAGAAAATGCATCACCTTTGTTTTTGGGGCTAGGCAAGGTTTAAGCTGAGGTAACACTTAAGCAAAGGGACCTTTTTTTTTTCAGCCTTTGATGTATCCCTCATCTGATGTGTTTTCTCCTAAACTCTGTAGAATGTGCAAGTGCCCTGTGGTAGTAGCAAATACCAGGCACCATGGCAGAGCCCTGAGCAGTGCCTGCCTTGTCTCCAGATGGGTAACCTATTTCAGTCACGCAAATTATTCTGCTTTTCTTCTCCTCAGCCCTTTAGATCACTCCTCCCCTTCTCCTTCAGCAGGTTCCTTCCCCACTGACATCTGTTCTTAGGAATGATGAACTGAGCTTTGGAGCAATTACCACAGTTTGTATTTTCCAAACCGGCTTGCAGCATGTGTATTAAAAACACCAGCATTAAAAGTCAACAGGGTGTAAAAGGTAACAGAGTCTCCCACCTCAAAGCTAATGATGTTTTGCCATGCGAACAAGAGCTGTGTATCCTAATTTGCAGGCTTCTTTCTCATTTGTACAATTTTGAGCCGTTGTTTAATGAAGCCCGTCTGGTTCCCATGATGGGAAATTATATTATCACAATGCTCACGTTAAAGGCCTTATATTTCACCCCAAGCACCTGTGGCTGCACAGCAAGGAGGAAAGCTCTAATGTGCCAACTTGGATTCAGATTTTGAAGCAGGGAAAGGCTGATTTAGGAAATGCTCCTCTGCCTTCTTTGCAGCCAAGCACAGCAGGGGCTGGGGAGCTGGTGGGCTGTTGGGGTGCCTGCAGTCCAAGGCAGCTCTGTGCTGCAGCCAGCAGCTGGGGATTAATATCACAGAGAGAGTAAGAGCTGAGTTATTTCCGCAATCCGTTCACATAATGGATGTGAATGTCAAGATGTCGCCATCTGAAGTATGAGCACCTTGGAACAAAACAAAAAATTACTGGCAGTGTCAGCTTTCAGGAATGCTTTTCAGAGGTGGTGGAAAGCTGCACACACAGCACCGACTTTTTTCAGCATCTTCTTTTCTGAATAAAGGGTGACCTCAGGCCCTCTCCTCTTCCCCCACAGGCAGTCATGCACAGGTCTCTTATAAACTAAACCCTATGCACACTTACTACCATGTGAGCAGCTATTTGGCAGGCAGTTTCTCCAGCAGGCATCCTGCTCCGAGTGGATTTGCGGCTCCAGTGTGTGTTCAGACTCTGCCAAAGGGCTGTGAACAGGCCTGAGCATCTACAAATCCTTCCTGAGGTTTTATTCCCCACTTAGCTGCAGACCGCCCAGAGCTCATGTCAAACATGTGGCAAGGGCTGATTTGGCAGTGTCCCATGTACAGACACACCCTGAATCTGTAGCTCCAGGACCAAAGCAAAGCTCGAGCAAGGTTTACTGCTAACCAGGAGATGGCTGTGATCACACTGGTATTGAATGGAAGCACTCTATGCTCAGGAGCTTCCTGGCTGGAAGTTTAAGTAATGTCCACATTGTCACCATCAGTGCAGTTGGTCAGAATAACCTACTCTGTGAGCTGTGATCATACTGGAGGGCCAACTACTTTGCAACTGTTAAAATACTTCTTTCTTGATCTGGGAGCACAGGCAGGGGAACCTGCATCAATACATCTTGGCCTTGGATGCTCAGCAAGCCTCTGCCCTCTGAGTCCTAATACTGTTATATGACATAAGTAGGAAATTTTGCCTTGCATATCCCATAGAAAAATGCTACTGACTTTGCTGTGGGTCAGCATGTGGGACAGTGGTCCTTCCCATTTGTAAGGATCCTGGCCCAGACCTTGTAAGAGCTTTGTAACAGGGCCATGGAGAACGGAGAGGGAGTTTTTACAGGAGCTCCTGTATTTGGTGCATGTGCTGAATAGTTACTGATGTCTTAGAAATAAAATGCCTGTTGTATCAAAAGAGATGTGAAAACAAATTTTTTTTCTCAAATAGACACTGCCACCCAAAAATGCTCCCCAAAAATTGTCAGTAGGGAAACATCAAAGCTGGGGTATCAGTCCTTCACCATCCCAAGTCAGCTGCAAGGAGATAACTGGTATTGAAAATATTGGATGCAAAATAGGTATGTGATAATTGGATCCATCCCTGTCCATGGTCTGTCAGGATCCTTCAAGGGCTGAACAGTATTTCCCATCTCCCACCCCATGTCACCAACTTTCCCATCATGTAAAAAAGTTTCATTTCCAGGAGAGCAGAAGTGCCCTGGCATTCAAACCTGGCTGCCTGATTTGAATTTAGATTATTTCATCAAGGTAATAACAAGATCTGGGATCAAAATCTGCTGGAATAATTTAAAAAGCCATGTGAGGTCACTGTTGCTTCTTACAAATTGAGCTTAGACATAATTTACCTGGCAGTAACTTGACCTGGAAGAGAGAGGTTTATCTTCTTGGCATGCTGAGTCTGAGTAGCTCGACAATTTCTACATAAATTTGAGATCTTTCATTCTCCAGCTGGTTGTTATTACTTAAAATCTCTTAATGCAAAAAGTATTCCTTCCAGGGGCCCCTTTCTTTGCCTTTCTTACCTTTGCTTTTTTTTTAAAAAAAAAAGATATATTGCATGTTCATTTGCCTTAGGATCTCAGGCCCGTGTCCTTGCAATCCTAATTTGGTCACTACACCTAAAACCTTTGTTATGCTTTATGTTTTAGGTGCCTCTTCACTTCTAAATGCTTCACTGTATTATGCAATTTTCAGGAAAGATTGATTAAGAGACCTACATTGAAAACTTTGCATTGTGGACACACCCCATAGCTTCGCTTAGAATCCCTTTTGTGAGGAGATTACAAGCAGAACACCAGAATTACAGGATTACAGTAGAAATGGGGAAAAATTGTTGCAGAGGTTCCTGAGAGAAGCCTGGTCCTGACCTGTCTTAGGGAAGTTATGGTGCAGTTCTTACACATCCCACTCCACTCCTTTTCAGGGGTTTGAGACTGGCAGTGGGTTGCTGTCTCCCCTCTCTGGGCCCTTCTCCATGTCTTGGGAAACACTCCCTGTCTCTTGTCCCTTCCTTGGACTAAGCAGCTCCTCCTCACTGCCTCAGCTGTCTGCCTGATGCCTGCAGTACTGCCCCTTCTCCCTCACCTACTGCTGACACATCGGGGGATTTCTGCTGCCCTTCAAACCTCTCTGGCTGCTGGAGCATGAAGCACCTCCTCAGCATTTCCATGTTCTAAGAAAGGGTGGTTTCACTTCCTTTTAGGGTTTTTGACTTTTCTTAACTTCAGGAGGGCAGCCCGCTGTGGGTTCTGCTTGCTGCTCCCTTAACCAGAAAGCGTCAGTGCAAAAGAGCTGCCTTGTCCTCATGACCAAACACTGTGGGGAGCCCTGTGCCACCTTCACCATTGTACAGGGAAGGGAGGAGAGACAGGATCAGCTGGAAGTGAATTGTGCCTCAGGTGTCTGCCCAGAGCTGGCAAGACTCACTGTGAACTGACTTCTGTGTCCTGTCCTGGTCACCAGTGGTCCCATAAGCATGTGATGGCTGTCCTGGCTGCGCACCAGAGCTTCCCTCTGGGAATCCTGGAGGCATGGCCCATGGCCAGGGCATGTGCAGGGCGAGTCCCAAAGGACTGGGATGCTGGGAAGCCTGGTGGGGTCAGCCTGCCATGGTGCTGTGTAACCCCAGCCTGAGAACTGGAAGGCAGCAGATCCCTGGTGTCTGGCCTCAGCTTCACTGTCAGAATAGAGTCAGCGTCTTGACATGTCTGGCACCAGCCCTGGGCTTAGAGCATGCTGACCAAAATGCACCCACCCTAGAAGGAAAGAAGCAAGAAATGGTGCTGCTGAACATATTTGCATCAATAAAATGTACCATAATACAAACATCCAGTTTGATACATTCATTATTATAGTTGTTGCCTGTGCCTCTGCTGTTTCTGACAACAATATTTTCTCTTTTTTTCTCTGATTACCTGGACCCCAATCATTACCAGTACCCTTCCCATCATCACTGAACCTCATTTTAGCAATGTGACGAACAACAGCAGCCTCGGAGATGCCAGTTTTAACATGACTAAACCCTCACCCACACTTTCAAACTGGGACAGCTGAGGAAGAGCTTTTATGTAAGATGATGCAGAGCATTACAGCCATCCCCATCAGGTGTTGGCTTTTTTCCCCCTTTTTCTTCATCTTTGCCTCAAGATGTTGCAGTTTTAGCTTGTATTTGCTTTTTTTCCAGCTCATGACTCCACGTGTGACTGGAAGGCAGAGCTGGAGCAGGCTGTGCTGATGTCTGTAACATTAGTGCGGGGCTGTCAGGGAGCAGACGGCATGTGACCAGGACAGGCTAAACTGGGACATGGGACTCAGATACCGCCTTCCCTATTTCTGGCTCTGCCTCCGGGCCCAGGTTCTGCCACTCCCTCTCTTGGAGGCGGCGGTGCAGGGCCAGCGCAGCTACCAGGGCCAGCAGCCGGCGCCCCGGGCTGCGCAGAAGCAGGTCCGTGAGGAAGAGCATGGGCCATGAAAGAGGAACCAGCAACAGGACGGGGCTGGAAACACTCCAGGGAGCCCCAGTCCCGCTGCAGAAGCTGAGGCATTTCCTGCTTCTCCAGCAAAAAGAAACTTCCCTGCACGAAGGAGCTGCTCGGTCCCTTCTGGCTCCCCTGCCGCCGCTTTTGGTTTTGCAGTGAGTTTCTCAGCAGCTTTCCCCCCAGCTCTTCCTCCCAGCGCTCAGTCAGGTGACTGTGATGGATGGAAGGTGGAGGGACACTCCTGGGGAATTTATCCAACCGTCAAACTGTGCAGAAGTGTACAACTTCAGCAAAGTTTTAATCTGCCCCTGAAAGTTGCAGGTTATTTTTTATTGTAAAAGAGATTTAACTGAAAATTCAGGACTTTGTCTCCTGTTGGGTTTTTACCTATGATGAGTTAAAACATGTTACATGGAATTTTACTTTTAAATTATGGGGCAGTTTTCGCACAAATGGGGCACAATTTCATTCTCATAAGAGCTGCCTACAGACATCTGAGATCAGTGCTCTTCCTACACAGCCTGCCAGAGGCCTGAGTCTAAAATGCATAAATTTACAAAAAGCAGAAATGAAACTTGCTCACCAATCCCCACTGCACACTGCTAAAAATAAAAAGGTTGTTCTATACAAAACACCCATTTAGGTGTCATCTGCCATTTCAAATATTACCAAAAACACTTATTTAAGGCTGTTCTGGTATTGCAGCTATTATGGCTGATGACAAAAAGGGGTGGAATAAAAGCCACTCTCCTTTGGTGTTCAGTAAGTGGCTCCAGAAGAAGCAGGTACTGCTCTGTGCCTGCAGGTAACTTGTAAAAGCTTTAATAGGAGAACAAAGAGTGAGAGCCCGTGGCACAATGCTGGCTGCAGGCAGCCTTTTCCTGCCCAGCCAGTGAACCCATTAGAACAGGCACAGCATCAGCCTGGATTTCACTGCTCCTTCAGCCCAAACCTTCAGCCTAAAGCTCTTGATCAAAGGCCTCCCCAGCCTTGTCCCTCTTCCCAGTCCCTCTCCCTGCTGGCCTCAGTCTGCTCCTGGCACCAGCCTGGTTCCCTTTTTTTCCCCAGTTTTCCTTCACAGTCTGTATATTCTTTTCCATCCCCTACAAATCTCTCTTGCTGTCTGTGAGAAAGAGATGTCTCTCCCACAGTCTCTCCCCTTTTCCTCATCTTCTACCCAAATTTTTGTGCCCCCAGGGAAATGGCACTTTCTGCATCTGAGCTGCTTTCCCCCTGCCCATTAACTCTGTCCAGCTTCTGCGGGGTCTTCCCTCTTGTGTGTCCTGATGACCTCCCACAACCGAGTCCAGTTCCACCACGGCCTCCCTGTATTTGCATCTGCTTCAGAGAAACCTCCTGCTGCCTGAAGCAGCATTAGACTCAAGAGGACCCAAAGCAAAGTGGAGATTTGGATATTCCTCCTCTATGAGCAGATGGAAAGAAGCTGCTTAGTCTGACCTGTGAAGAACCCCTCCATTGCCCTCCCCATGGACAACTGGCCTAGCAGAAAATGCTTTCTCTTCTCTCCAGCTGTGCTCTTTGCCTCTGGCTTCTCATATTCCTCACCAGCCACCAACCATCCCTTCCTCCCCAACATCCTCCATGGGCTGTGTGTGGTTTGGCAGTGGCAGCATCACCTGCTCTGTCACTTCTTGGTGATGCTGTGCTCTGACTGCCCACTGCACCTACCCAGCATCACCCCATACCTGACACACACACTTTGAATCCTGCTGTTGCTCTTTGACTCAGACCAGACACCCACCAAAGTGGCAGGATACTGCCAAGAAACAAGGGAAAGGAGCTTATCCTCGACCCCCACCTGTTCTTCCTTGTGCCAGGTTTTCTTTTCCTTTCCCCACACTGTCCCTCACTCCACCACAGATTTTGTATGTTAATATGCCCTGATTTGATTTTGCAATTCACCCTGAGAGGCAGTAGTTAATCTCTCTTCTTGGTCCTAACTGATTTTACTTTCTCAGGAATTTTTGTCACCTTTTTAGAAACCTTTTCTGCTCCCTCCAGCTTGGGCTTTTCCGTCTGCCTGTGCACCTGCCACTCAAAAGACTCCTCCCATTTCCCCCCTCCCTCTTGCATCTTATGCTCAAAGGCATATTAGATTAGAAGAATTGGAGAGGCTTGTGACTTTTAAGTTCCAACAATGCTCTGGTCTTGGCAGATTTCAGTGATGTTGTCACAGATGAATCTATTGCCTGGGAAACTGGAGCACCCCACCTGCGTCCTGCCCTGCCCTGCCCTCAGCAGTGACACACACTTGGACTCGGCTGCCTTTGATGTAATCATTCTTCCAGTATGTCTCTCTGGGCTTATTATTTATCCTATGTAGCATTCCCTCTTACCTTTTTGTTTCTGACACTGACCACATCTCTCCTGCCATGCTATCCCCCTTACCCCCACATTAGCAGATCATTTCAGTTCATTTCTTAGCAAAAATTATGTGTCTTCATAAGTTTCTATTATAGTGCTTCTCTCTCCAGTCAAAAAACCAGAGGTGACACGAAATTGAATAACTTTTTGTGTTTTCCTCTGCATATTTGTAATCTCATCTGGAAGAGCGCTTTAAAAATGTTGCAGAGGATCTTGTTATGACTAATACAATTCTGTCATGCAATTAGCACCAGACTTATTTAATAATCTAGTCTTCAGAGAAAAATTGCCATATCAATAACATTTATCAACCCTCCATAACACAAACCACCAAGGTATCAATCCATCTTTTCCCTTCAGTCACTTGATACTATATAACCTCCATTAAATGCAGTGCACCTGCTTATGTGAGCCCTTTTCTTCTTCAGAAATAACAGTTTGTCACACCATTCATGAACAACAACCCAGCCCAGGGGCTCTTCCCTAGCAACATTTGGTGTTCAACATTTCAGAGGAATGTCTAAGCTTCACTTACATGAAATAAGGTAATTTTTTTTCCTGCCTCTACCCAGCAATGAGGTTATGTAGTTAGGGAGAAAGCTTGCCTCTCGTGTAGTGTTACAGTCCCTGGCATAAATACAGGTACAAATCCCACTGTTACCAGTACAAGGACTTAATGGTTTTGGTTTGACTGTTGCAAAAAGCCACCAAAGCCTAATCTGAGTGGAAAGCTTTCCCTTGCCCCTGCAGTTTCTGGCGCTGTCTGTCTTTCATCTCACTCCTTTTGCCTGCCCAGAGTGGGCTGGGGGTGAGCTGGGTGCGCTCGGCCGTGCCTGCAGTTCAGAGAAACCATTTCTAATTCCTCCTTAGCAGCGTGGTGTGAGCAGCCAGCTGAACTTGTATCAGGAATCAAAGCATTTCTGTATGTCATGACTCTGGAGGAGAAACACATGCTGCAGAAAGTACAGGGTCTAAAATAATAGACACTGGGGGGAAATAAAAAAGCATGTCAGAGAGTGGATTGTTAAGCCTTCACAGTCAAATCCTGAGAGGTCTTTAGCCCTTGCAAGCAACTCCTGTTGGCTTCAAGAGGCCTCCAGGTGCTCATCTCCCTTCAGGATCTGCACACAGGGCTTTTACTTAATGAAAAGATCTTCACTGACTGGTAGGAGAGTGAAAGGGTTTTAAGCACAATAAAACATTTTTCCTGGATTTGTGGAGCAGGCAGCACAGACTGGGGGGTCATAACAGCAGTCCCTGTTCCCCTGGAAATTGGGGACACAACTCCTAGTTCTGGGAATGTAGTGCTGCTTCTCAACTTGCTGCAGTGAAACAGTGTGCAAAATGGGGAACAAAAAGAGCTGCTGTCAGGAGGGCTGGTAGGTAGCAGATGCCTGTGTGGCTCTCTGGAGAGAGGAAAATCTCTTAATTCTGATGGCTTTGAGCTTCTGACTCTTCAACAGACTGCATATTGTAAACCCCAAAACTTGCATTGAAACAAACGACACTTCCTTGTTTCCATGTGGCGTGGAGGGGGTCCCATATGGCTCTTCCCAGGGAGGCAAAGTGATTGCAAATAAAACAGTATTTCAGTGCTCATGGATCCCACAAAGGACAAGTAGTAGTATTATTATCATTATTATTAGTATTATTTTTATTAGACATTGAACAGAAGTGTTGTAACTCAAGAGTATTATTTTCAGTAGTTCTGTCTGCAGGACACCTGCTCTCCATGGTCATTTCAAGACAGCTCCTGCTCTGTTGTTATTGGCTCCATACCAAGAGCCAGCAAAGCAAAAAATTTTTCACTTAAGCCCAAACTTACTGTTCTCCTGTCAGCTTCCCCATAATGTATTACTTCACCATGTCCTTTGACCTACTGCATTTCTTTATAGAGAAATAGAATTAATTTTGAGACACAGCTTAGCTCTGGGGTTCAAAACAGTTTCACGTGTTTACTCAAAACATTAATTTTTCCCTTCTTTTTTAATTTTCAGGCAGAAAAGGTTATGAGAGTTAAACAAAGCACTGCTCCTTCCAAGATCTCCAAATGCCAGCATGGCTGGAAGAAGCTGATGGAGGGAGGAGGATGGAAGGGACAGAGGGGAGGCTTTCTCAGCCAGAACCCAGGAGCCAGAGCTGTTCCTGGGAGCTCAGGTATGGGAAGGAATGAAAAACACCTCTGCTGCACAAATAACCGGTGGTGTATGTGAGGGCGGATGTCTGCAGATCACTCTGAGCTTTGAGGGCAGATTTGTTGACATGCTGAAGCTGCTGCTGCCCACAGCTACATCATCACCTGCTCCTCCCAGGCAGGCTCCCCCATGGGGACAGCTCAGTCTATCCCTGTCCCAGGGATCCAGGCAAAGAGCGGCACCTTTTTCTCACAGAAACCAGGACACAGATGGGCTGTTAAAGTGACCTGCCATCTTCCTTATTCATACATTCCCCCATGAGGATTTGTCATATGAATGATGACAAATCTTGTCGCTGGTGGTAGGTCTTACTTGTCACACCAATAGCCCCTGCTTCATTTGTGGATTATTGTCCAAAGACTGAGGTGTTTCTAGAAGCCATGAAGGACCCAGTTAAGCCCCTTTTCTCATCTTTTCTTTCTGCAGCAGAATTGCTTACATTGTGGAACACACTCACAGTCCATCTGAGAGCAGGTGTTGCAAATCCAACACATGGGTGCTGTTAATCCTACAGGAACTATTTGAGGAAATGGAGGGGGAAGGGAAGTTGCATATAGATATAGGAATTAACAAAAAATCTTTGTGAAAATTTAGCACATTTCTGAGACATCCAGAGCCACCCAGCACCATAAGCAATCAGTAACTGGAAAGAGATCTATTTAGTAATAATGAGAGGTGCACTTGGCATCTCATGTTCAAAGGCATGTGAGGTTTTTAGTCCTTACAATTTCAACAGTAGTCCCATATCTGATGCTCCACAGAAAGCCTTGATAACCCTTTGCAAGTCCAGTCAGCGCCTTTGAAGTCAACGTTGCCACAGTAATAGCTCTGAAGATCTGTGCTGGCTCTTACCTCACTGGAAGAGTGTTATAGTGTTACCATCTATTTTGTAACACTCAGGTTCTTTGAACTAACAGCACTCCCTGGGTTTACAGCACCTGACACATCTGCTGCCAAGCTTCTTTACTTCTTTCTTACTGCTTTTCCAAAGCAAAGACTCCTATAACTCCATTTTTTATTGCTTTCAATAGAAAAGAAAACAAAAAATCCTGGTTCCATAATAAACTCAATGTCTAACTTTCCAGGAATGTTACACAAATAGCCCTGCTGGGATGGATTGAAACAGTAACCTTTTGCAGGATACTTATGTTTGTACATCCTCTTGGTTTAATTCATTTTCCTCAATGAGAATGAAAACACACTTCCTGAAAACATACTTGGATGAAAGCTAGTGGGGAAAAGTCTAGATTTAATATCAAGAAAGATGTAAAACTAGTGGGAAAATGGACTGTGGGCTGTTTTTTTTTTTTTTTTTTCAAGTCAATATTTCATTGTCATATTGGGAGGATTAAATAATGTTCAAACAAGGTTTGTCACAAATCTGGCGCAGACTAGGCAAAGGCAGTGGTCCAAAGCTATTATGAAAGCCATAGCTGGCATTTAACATCATGCATCACCCATGAAAACAAGAAATCTCACAGCACACTCTGATCTAATCATGATACATTTGACAGCTGAATGCCAGAAAGTTCTTTGCTGTTGCTTACTGCACGATGGAGTATCCAAATGGCAGAAAGACACCTGCCCAGGCCTGGCCTGGGGGCTCAGCCTTGAGGCTGTGGGGTGAACCAGACTGTGCTCACCTGGCTCTGCAGGGTCTGGTGTGAGATTGCACACCAGGCCAAACTTACTCTTTGTTGTTTTGAGCATTTGGGGCACAATGAGAAGTGAACTGCTCAGTGCCAGGTGCTTCTACAGATCCCACTGTGCCTTGGCAGTGCTCACCCCTCCCATACTGCCCCAGAAGTCTGAATGGAAAACCTAGCCCAGAACTGAGCTGCCAGGCCACATCATAGGCAGTCCTTAGCAGGGGCAGAATAAAAGCAGTTCTAGAGTAACTGGTTGTAGCCAGGGACAGGGGAGCAGCTCACAATGCAGTGAACAATCTCTAGATTTTTTTATCTAAATATCCATATAATTATGACAGCTAATAAAGAAGGGAAACCAATAGTAATTTATCTGAAGTGCTAAAGCCTTTTGAGTAAACTAATTCTCCAGCCTGTCAAGCATAAGTCTATGTAGCCAAGATTCACTACTCTTTTGGTACCCAAACTAAGATAAATGATCATCTTGTCCACAAGTCATCTTATACCATTTCCCACAGGAAGACAAGGTTTGAATCCAAATTGATTCTGAAAACCCCTGAGGTATGGTCAGAAATCAAATAGATGTCAGCAAAAAACACTTAAGAGGGAAATGTCAAATGCAAAAGCTACCAACAAACAAGCCCAACCTGCAGCCCTCATGAAGAGTGACCTGCCAGGCAGTGCAGACTGCAGAAAAGGACCCACAGTTTTCAGAGATCCAGCAACTGTTTGGATGTTTGGTGTTGTCTGCCCACAACAAAAGAGAAGGCAAGTGCCATCCTGGGACATACACACCTGTGAGTGTGTTTCATGTAAAACATGGAAGGTATAATTGTGTTCAAATTGGCACCGGTGCATTCTCTGTGTAGTTTGGTGTCCAGTTCACAGCATCATGTGTTAAGGAAAAGGGATGGTCAAGGCCCAAAGATTCTCATATGAAAGCCCAAAAGTTTAGAAGATGCAACCCAGGACAAAAGGCTAATGAATTGGGCATTTTCTGTGTGGAAATGCGAAGATGAGGAAAACGTAAACCTTAGCTGTCTAGCAGAAACCTGACCTCTTTCTACCCATTATAAACCGGTGAGGTGAAATGTGATGTCTTCCACTCTCTGCTTTTGTCTGGTAAGGTTTGGTACAGCAGGACTGTGCAAATTTAGACCATTTGTTAGAGCATTTTCAGACCTTTTATCTGGCTGAGCCAGAGCTTCCTCACATCAAAGTCCTGCAAGACTCCCCTCAGGATCCAGTTGTTTGGCCAGCATTCATCACGACCAACTCCTTTTGAACATACCCGGTTGTCTGGGATATTGCATGGTTTAGCTCTGGAGGGCTGCAATGAAGCTGAGATGAGCTCTGGGACGCGATGGTTCTTGGTCACAGCACCAGTGTCAGAAGTGACTGCTGGCCCTTGGAGACACAGCCTGGACACACAGCGCTGGAGGCATTTCCAACATGGGCATCTTCAGTGTGCACCTGCCAGGGCTGCCAGGTATGACACAGGACCTACAGAAAACCTACATCTTCCTGGACCAGCAGCTGGACCCAGGTAGCACTTCCTAGGGGAAAATGGCCAAAAGCCTGGGGCCAAGCACCTGAGATGTGCATGCTGTGAAGCAGAGGAAGAAGAATTGGAACAGTGGTGTTCATTAAAGCACATATAACAGGGGCACCCAGTGCATGGATAAAGAATTACATCATGCTGCAGTGACAGTGCTGGGCAGGGTCTGGGGTTTCTGTCTGTCCTACAACAGAGACTCCCAGACTGAAGCCTGGGGCATCCACAAGCCCACCTTGTTGACGGACCAAGAGCAAGGTAGTGCCCAGCAGGGCTGGCAGCAGGGCACACAAAAGAAGGCCAAGGAAGGCAGCAGAACAAGGGGAATGGCTGGGATAGGGGCTATTTCCCCTGCATATTACTGCAGCCACTTGTCCCTGAAGGCACTGCCCCCATCCCCTGCTGGAGCTGTCATCACCAAACCCGCAGCTCACCCAGGGTGTGGAGCTGGCACGGACCCCATCGACCCCAGATCCTGTTTCTGGGCTGCACTGACCAAGAGGGCAATCATGCACACTTCCTTCCACATTTATGCAAAAAGCATCCACCCCACACGTATTTCCACTGTATTTGAGGCCTTGTGAAATCTTGGCAGAAGTGGATGGATTTTGCCCAGAATACACAATTTAGTACTAATTATCTCTTCCTGCTGGGCTTTAGAGCACAGAGCTTTCAGTTCAAGAACAACAGCTACAAGAGCTAATGGATTGCTCTGTTACCAGGAAGCAAACCCTTTGCAGAGCGTGGAGGATCCTGCCCTGCTGCAGGTCCCGGGGAAACTCTGCAACAATAGGAGGATGGAATTCATTAACTCTTCAGGGAAGGAGAGCACATCACCAGCATCGTAATTGCCTTCCGCTGGTACTGCTGGGGAGAACATCCCAACACAAACGAGCATCTCACCCCTCTCATGGCATAGCAAATTATGTTGTAAATGTAGAAAAAGAAAATTCCCCTTGTTGGGTCAGTGAGAAGCTGCAGAAGAGAAAAGGATGAACTGTGGCTGTGATTCATTCCCTTCCATGTCACATACAGTGGAATTCCATATTTTCTGTGAGTGAGTGTACAGGATATGAATTAAATTTTTGCTTTCCAAACCCCCCTTCCCATGTGCACTTATCTCACATATAGAATGGCCTATGGGCCTCTCTGATTGGGATCCACTGACAAACCTCCACAGACTAATACCCCCTGAGACAAGGAAAAGACTTGCTCTACTCTGCTGGCAATTAAGCTGCAGGTAATGAATTAACAACATATAGGAGTCACACTGGGAGCCAATAATAATTTAATTCTCCTGCACTGGCAGTTAACCACCCAGCAGTAACCATCCCAGAGCTGCTCTCCACACAGCTGATTTTAGAGCTTTACAGACCTACATATGGTGATCATTTTGGTGATTCCAATGCTGACATGTAGCCTGAAGGAGAGTCCAAAGTACCTCCTAGCACAGTGAGCATTTTGGCTAGTGGTGACCACGTCTTAGCTTTTCTTTCAAATGGAGTCTTTTGGTGTGGCTACTCACCTTCTCAAATATCCTTACAAGTGTAAGAAAAAAACCCCGAAATATAGAGCAGATGCTTCAGTACCTTGGACTAGATCCATTATTGACACAGGACCAACATTACACCCTTCTCAAAGACACTTTCTCACTTGCTCATATGGTGCACAGATGTAGGCTGCTGGCAGTGATCTCTAAAGTGATGTGGGCAACTTCCAGATTTTCAGGTACCCTTTGTCTCTATTTCTTGTGTGAGATTCTGGACAGTTTATTCTCATTTGGGTCTTTGTAGCTATGAGGCTAAAATATCTTTATCATTGTTGCATTTTTGCTTCCTCTTGGAAACCGAGTGAGGGAAACACTGCTTTGACGAATGGAACAACACCCAGCACTGAAGGTGAGGATTGGTGGCATTGCCACAGGTCACCAAGATAATCCTGTGACCTGCCTGCCCAGCACACAGAGGTTTTACTGGCAATTCTTCCAGAGAGCATGCTACTACCAGTGGGAAAGGTTTTCACAGCTTGGAATCATGATTACCACCACCAAAAAGTAAAAGGCTGTGAGGCTAAAAGGAGTGAGAATAATTTTTCCTGAGTGAGCTGGGGAAACAGCCGTACCAAGCCTGACAGCTGTTTGCTGGGACAGTTGTAAGCACCCTCCATCACGTCCAGACAGAGTTCCCTGTCTCAAGAACAAGTTGTCCAGCACTAGTTCACTGGGAAACAGCAGAAAAAAAAAAAAAGCAAAACACCAAATTCATTCCAAGGAAGATTTTCTTGCTTGAAATGAAGATAAATAATTCTGCTGCTTTATGACTGGTGGTTTTACTGTGAGGCATTGCACAACAGGATTAAACAATGTTCAAGTATGACTGCATCCACTTGTATCTGGCTGTAATGTTTTCCTTAGCTCATTGTGTCTCAGACAAGGTTGGTTACGAAGAACAAAAGCCTTTTAGGACTGCAGATTACATGCACATGAACCCTTCTCACCTGACTGTGGTAACAAGCATGTGGAATACATATTGAACTCATTCTTCATAGTGTTTTGTCTCATAACATTTGGAATTCAAGTAAGCTTTGTACCTTAATAAATAAATATTGAGCTAATTGCATTAATAAACACAAAGCAAAAGGCAGAAAATACCCTTCCTATCCTGCCTGTGGACAGCCTCAGTTTCCAGCATGAGCTGGAGGATGACCATGGGCAGGGACCACGGGGTTAATCAGAGCAGCTGGACACCCTGTCCACCAGCCTGGGCTGCAGATGCCCCTGTCTCCCATCTCTCTGCCTGGTTGGCCTGCCCCTACTTTTAGCAGGGCTTGTCATGCTCCTTTTCTGTCCAGGTGGTCTCTGCCTTAGTACCATCCCAAGAGACAGGAGAGACTTGACCTCCACAAACCTGCTACCTGCCTAATCCTAAACCATGTCAACCCCACCTTTGAAAGAAAAGCATTATTTGCCTCTTCTCACACAATACACATAATAATGAGAGTGCTCCACCAACACTTTCATTACCCATCTTCTCACAGGACAAGATGCTTATCCTCTCTCCCATACTTTTTTCTTTAAAAACCAAACAAATAAAAAACAGTTGACAAACTGTTGGCAAACAGTTAACAAATCAAAGATGCAAGTCTCCACACAAAATATAGAACTATTGCAAAAAATGATAAGCACCTTGAAGCAGACCTCGCTGGGGCAGAGTCAAGCAGGGCTGTCAGACTTTAAACACCAAGCAGGCACAGAGATGTCCTTCTTCCTTCTTTTGTGCAGTGTCTTCAAGCCCAATGCCCTGGGGGGACTACAGCCATGGGAGTGCCACATGACACAGGTAAGATTTAATGTGTTGCAGCAAATGTGTAGGAAAGCCATGGTCTGTCTTCCCTTCAGGTGAGGCTTGGGATCAGAGCAGTAAGTACAGGACAGCCCCCATTGCATGGGGCATCTGGAACTGAGCACCAGGCAACCTCCACATCACGGGCAACATTCCAGCCCCATCCACAGGGCAGCAGCTTTGCTCTCCTAGAGCCCCCACGCTTCACCAGCTAAGCACTCCTGAAATTGGATCCCCCAGCATGCCTGTGGATAATGACTGAGACTTACCCTTCCTCTAAAGATAGGAAAACCGGACCAAAGATTTTTTCCTGCTGTAGAAATGGTTCAATTGTTTCCATCCTGAATGTGATGTTTGTGATCCAGGACTTCTGCCGTCCACCTCATGCACAGGGGAAAAAGCAGGCACTAGGCTGCTTCCCCTGGCAGCTCTGCCTGTTGGCTTTGACAGAAAGGGATCAAGACCCACTCAGATGCCCACAAAAATTGTTGATTTTTTTTCAGTAGGGCAGCACACTGCTCACCCAGGGGGAGGGGAAACAAGGTTGGTCTTTGGGTATGTTTTGGAAGCTTTGCTGCCCATCTGATGGATAGTTATAAACAAACTTCTGTGGGGTCGGGTCTGAAAACACTGCAGAGCCATACTTTTAGCTAGAAAGATTTCATATGGAGACTGGATGAAAACCAGCAAGGCAATGGACATGGATGCATTTCTTTTTTGTTGTCACAGCTGATGGAAACATCCAGTCTACGCAGGATGTTTGCTGACATGATGCATACAGCAGAAGCTAGATCTAATGAGATGCCTCAACCCCTCCAGCAGACACCCAGAGGTTCCTGTGCCCAGGTGATCAGGGCCACCTCAGTGCCAGTGGGTCAGCACGTCCTTCCCGCCCAGGTGAGGGACATCTTGTTTTAGAGAAATCCCAAAACCTCCTAACGAGCCTGATCTGCAGGCCTGAGGTCATCTCAGTGTATTCTTCCAAAGCTTGGATGGAAGAGGCACCTCCCCTGCTCCTTGTGCAGCAGTGAGGGCACTCAGCAAGGACATGGTGCTGTGCTCGGGCTGCTGCTTCTCATCTGCTACACCACCATGGTGCCACCATGGACTGATCCTTGGGACACAGCAACAGCACAGGGGCATCTCCTCTGCCAAGGGACTGCTCTTCCCACAGGATCAGGGACAGGCTCCCTCTGGTGCCTATGCTTGTTTGTATCACTCGTGCCCTCTCTCCACCGGTCCTGAAACACTGTCTAAAGAGGAAAACATCCTCAGTAAAAGGAAAGGGTGTGCACCAGTGCTGCTCTGAAATACCTTGTGTCTGCTAGGTTATGGTGATCAAATACTGAGGTGACAATGGGGGGATTAAATAAGATGTTGGGTTCCTTCTCCTCATGTGAAAAATTTAACTGTGCACATGGGCAGGAGAGGGGCTTGAAGTGAGCCCTGTCCAGCTGTCCACCACAGATTCTCAAGGTGAAATCCATGTTTTGGGGCATGCATGGACAGAAGGACCTGAGCGCATCCCTGAGCCAAGGCAATGCCAGGCACCAAATTTTCCTTTTGCAGTCTGTAGCTTCCCAACAGAGATGCCTGGACTTTACTCCAGGGTCAGGCCCTCGAGTCTTTTCTCGTGTCTAGCTTCCAGTCCCAGTGTGGTGATGTCCTGCTGCCAGTGCCTCATTTATAAGCACGGGAAAATCCAACCCATTCAGATTTTGAATCTGCTAAATGACTAATGGAGCTAATTGTGCCCTCTGCTCTTGTAGCAGCCTGAAAGCAAAAAAGAGGGGTTGACACCATAGGGCAAAGGACATTTTCTAGCTCTGACAATAACTCAGCAGCCCACTTTTGCATTTGCCGAGACGTGGTGCCAGCAGCCCACTCTTACTGGGCTCCTACTTACCTTTGTAATTTACTTCAGTTTTTTGCCTTCAGTCCAGTCTTAAGCAACATTGTTCTTGGCTTCACTCTGGTACCTATCAGAGCATACAGAAACCCTGTGATTAATAAAGCAAACCCAGAATAGTAGAATACCTGTAATCCAGGGCCTACTTTGTAGTTTGAGCAAAAGCAGCAGCAGGTAAAGCACAGACATAGCTGTGGGAGAGTGGGGAAGAATTAAGTCAAACAGCACAGAAAGAGGTTCTTAGCTGAAAACAAAAATGATCTGCTTGCATCACAAAATAAATTAAGTTTTTAGCAGTAGCTGGAAGTCACACATACAAGGAACAAAGGAGTTCATTTACACGGCACTGCTTGCTTACATTTCAGAGTAACCAACCTCAGTGCAGGACTAGGAGCAGAGCAAACCCAGTAGTCTGGGTTTAACTATGAGCTGTTACTGCTGCTGACCACAATGAGAGGACCTCTCCTAAATTGTATCTCAACACTGGTACTGGGATATGTGTCTTGGACTAATAAACAATACGGGTTGTTTCTTTTTGGGAAACCAGCTTTAAGTTAAAGGGAAGAACATTTCAGAGCATGCTCAGTGCCTGCTTTGCACCAGTCTAAAAGGAGAAAACCCACCCCCCAACATTCCTTTCTCTTGCTTTGGTGTTACTTGGGGAACTGATTCAGCTGAAAAATAATCCAGGAAAAATGGCTGGTTACTTGTCAACTTGTTAAGGATCAGTCCTGATGGGGCTGTACTGGGAAAGGGCAGAGGATGAGAGTATGCTGGATTCTCCCTTCCAGCTGCAGCAGCAACATTTACTAATACTGACTGCATTGGTTGCTGAATTGCAGGCTTGAAGTTTGGAAATTCAGTTCTCAGGAGGTTTAAACATCTGCTTCTGGCATTCCCAGAAGTGCACCAGCATCAGCATGCTGATTAATTCATTAGAGCCCACAGACCTCTTCCTTCACCTGTATTGCTTGGGGAGAATGGCAAGAAAGGCTTAAACCACCTAAAACCTTTGGACTGAACTGCACACTGGCGCAGGAATAACAAGATATTTCGTTATTATGTCCATGTTACAGCACTCATGAAGGACATATGAAACTTGCACTCACATTTTCCATTGAAACAAGGAGGTTTCAAGGCAGCACACTCCATTCTGGCCTCCTGAAAGACAAAGACTCCATTGCTGGCTTAGTTCCACTTTGCATGACAGAATCCTGTATTTGTTTGGCTGGACAATGAGCATATAAACATGATTCTTAGCCTGTGATGGAGATGAAGGTATCAATCCTGTTGGCAGTGTCCCCTATGGATAATGGCCAGACATTGTAGTTAGCACCGTAATTCAAGTCTCCTGCTTGAAGGCAGTGCAATAGTAAATCACTAATTAGACATTCACACTTGCACTTTTGTGTTTCTTTCTTTTATCTTTTGTCCTTTCAAATAACAGCATAAACAAGAGGGTGACTGAATGAATGAAACCCACTCTCACCTTTCCTATCTCTCTTGGCTGGACAAGCAGTGGCACATGCTGGGTGCAGTTCAGAACTGCACTGTAAGGGATGCAGTAATAGCTGCTTTTGCCTAGCAAGGACATTTGTTTGTTCCTCTGCCCCAGGAAGCCAAGTTTCAGAAGTCATGCAAAGATTTCACATCTTTGACACATCACCTTTCCTGCCAAAATTGGTCAGGCATAATCATCAGGTCAAAATGTAAGATGAGAGAAGGGGACAAGCAGCACAAGCTCATAAATACCACTGCTTAGGAGATCAAGGCCAAAAACCAGGGTAGGTGGTTACAAGATTACAAGATGTTTATGGCAAGGGAATTCAAGGGAATTTAAAGCAAGGGTATTTCACAATCTGCTTTTTTTTTTTTTTTTTTTCTGAGAAATATACAATTATCCTAAATTTAGAGCACCTCAGAGATTATACAGCAGCATTCTTCCACTCCTTGTCACAGCTGGTCATTCAGCAGAGCATCTCAATGAGCTGCATGACACTGATGGTAGCATGCACCTTTTGGGGGAGCAAAGACTGCTTGCCACAAGGAGAATTGGATACCAACATGCACTCAGAAAACTCCATGTCAGGAAACAATGTGTCTACAAATCTGAGCAGAAAGATGGGCAAAATGCATTTCAGAAACTACAGGAGAGAGCTGAGGTAGTGGATTACAGGAAAGGCTAATTTGTGAAATACAAGGATATTAACCATGAGACATCCCAGAGAAATTTGAAATTTGTGCTTAGAAGGAATTCTATGGCTAGACCATGGTGCAATGGTCTGTTTGAGGCAGATCTACTGCAACAATGAAGCCAGGCTGCCTCCTGTTCTAGTGCTTTCAAGTGTAGGATCTTCCAGGAGCAGAGTCACTGGAACGCGGCCACAGCTTGAGAACCTTATTTATCCACAGCAGCAACAAGGGATGCACAAGTGTTTGGGGCAAAGCTGACAGAACTGGGGAGCAGAGGAGCAGAAGATGGACTTGAACAGCAGTTTTGAAATACAGTTAAAAAAAAAAGGAACACAAATGGTCTTTGACCCATTGATGGTTCTTGTCACCATACGTGCATCTTTTTTTACATAAAATTTTCCAGCTATTTTCAATTAGTTTTATATGCAGTGAGCTGAATAGATTCAGATTTCAGTGAATAAAATGTATTTCCACTATCAGAGAGTAAGCAATGCAGTAATGTAAATGGTGAAGCAAACTAGACTAAATAAGAAGCTACAGTAAAGTAGAAATTAAGTTTCTCCTTAATGTTGAAAAATCGGAACACTTTAGTAGCAAGGGTGGAAAAGCAGATTGTACAATGGTTTTACTGACCCAAGTAATCATGAGATAAGCAATTTCTGTAAAGAAGGATGGAACAATTTGTATTTTTAAACATGCATGCAATTTGCTGCCCCGAGGTGTTTTTTCCTCTCCACTCCTCTCCCCTGAGGATTGCAGGCGGAGCCTCTACTGGGGATCCAAAACACATGTCCCTAGCAGGTGACCTTCACCAAAAACCTACAAGGAACAAGATGATGTTTTGGGCCAGGAGGAGCTAAAAAGAATCAGCAAAGCTTTTATTCTTTCCCCTCTGTAAGAGCCACTGGCAGAACCTGAGCTCCTTCCAGACTGACAGATCCTCACCACTTCATGTACAGCAGCAATCCCAGCATCAGCCTGTGCAGGGAGCAACAAGGCCCAAACACCACTGGTTTCTGGGAACATTTCTGGAAGAAAATTGCTGGAGGCAACCAAACACCTAGCCAAAAGTCCCACCAGCCCTTTGTTTTTGGCATCTGTTGACCCCACATATTACACTTTAATTGTGTACAAAGTCTGAGATTGTTGGTTGGGCTGAAGAATTGGCCTCTGACCACAGAGGAAGAGGATAAGTTTGTCAAGTGGTATAGCTGCTAATGGCTGAGCTCCCCTGGGCTGCTGAAAATCACAGAAATGTTCTATTTGCCACTGTCCTTCAGAACCAACTGCATGCCAAAGTGAGACAGAAGGCTTTCCCCTGTTAGAGTCAGTCCTCAGTTCGGTTCCCAACTTTGTCTGAATAACCCTGTTTGAGTTATGTTATCATTCATCAATTATTTCATATAATATGGTTTTGATTTCTTCTAACACAGGAAAACTCACCCTATAATCACAGTTGGAAAAGATACAGAAATGGTGATAACACCCATCATAAATGTAAATGGTAGAATTCCTTGTTTCTTGCTTTATAGTGCCTTTCCCTAAGCTTCAGATTGTCTAGGAGACTAGAACGTCAACAAGAAGAAAGATTAAAAAGATAAAAGGAGGATTTTGAAGACAATACCATGTTTTGGGGAACACGAGTCACTACTCTCAAGAATTTGTAATTTACAGGCTGAGGGGCAGCTTTTCTCTGGGCTTGAGCAATGTAAGCCAGCAGCTCCTCCAAAGCATGACTGCTGGCTCGTGCCTGAGGCATTCCTTGGAGCTGTCTAAACTGGGGAAGAAAAGCTGACTTGAGGTCAGCTTAGCCAGCTTGCCTTGATGGAAGCCCCTCTTATCCCTGCAACCAGAGCTGAGATCATTTGCCCTGGTCACCCTTTAACTGCGGCCACTGCAAACACTGCCTGGAGAGCAGGGCAGCAGCTCACAAAATAGTGCTGCTGGCAGGACAACCCCCTCCAACTCCCAGAAGGGTCAAACCTTCCTCCCCCTCACTCCAGTAGAGGAGTTGTGCCTTTTCTGATCACAAGGACTCAGAGTATGTACAAATCTTAACTCAGCTCCTGGTATGGAGAGGACCAGTGAGAGCATTGTGCTCAGCCAGGGCAAAAGAAGTTGAGAACTACACAGAAATGTTGTCCCATTATTGGATTCATTTGGTTTGAGAAGGGAGTCGGATTCCAAGTACCCTTTTTGATACAGGAACTTGCAAACCTGTTGGGAGCTCTTGTTTTGTTTCAGGATTTCACATGATTTTCCAATTAACTTATTTCTTGAACAATTTGGTTGAGCAGATTTTATTTTTGCACACTGAAAGAGCAAAATGCTCTCTCTATATCTTTGCAATAGCTTACCTATCATTAAAAATGTAGAAAGTTTCACAGAATTTAAGAGATCTGATGATATCCATGCAGAATTTGGCTAAAGAGAGAGCTGTTGAAGGGTAAGAGATGGGAATAGGACCCAATAATCTTATGTGCTGTAAGGCTGGTCGTTCTTTGGGCCCAAAGCTACAAGTGAGCAGGATTTCCAAGCAGAACAACAGAAGCTCAGTAGGAATGACACAAAAGTTAGTGTAGGCATGTTTCAGGCTTTTTTTTTTTCACATTTAATAATTTATCCCCTTCATTCCTGAATTAACACATAATGTAAATCTTGTGATCATTACACAAACTCTAGTTCATACAACGATGAGCAAAACCCAAGGACAGTCCCCAATACAGAAATGTCAAAATCTAAAGGCAGAATCAGAGGACTTGAGGCTCACTAGAAAACCAAAGGAATGACCAAATGGCATTCTCAAATATGTATTCTAAAGATTACTTGCCACTGTTCTCACAGTTTTTAAAGATCCTTTGGCAGATCTGCCAGTGTAGAGGTAAGGCCTTAGAGAACTTTACCTAATTGTAGGTTATTACTACAAGACTTTCATATCTGGCATGCTACTAAGACAAACTCTACTACAAAAGTGCTCCTTTCACCAGCACATTTCATGTTTAGTCCAAACTATAGGTTTATTTTTTAATAATTTTTTTAAAAGCAGATTACTTTTTGTGAAGCAGTGAATATATAACAATATATTGTTCCCCCTAGAGACAACATGTATACAATGTGTATGATAGGCATGATATACACAAATAAGAGGACAGTGTGACAGATTAGTAACTAGAGGCCATGAAAGAGCAGAGGGATAAAACAAAAGTAGTAAATTTTTGGTCACTTTTGAGAGTTAATTTGGTCATCACATTCTTTTGTGTTTTTTTTTTTTTTTGTGATAATCAGATAGTGTATATATCATTCTAATAACTGTTCACGAAAAATATGAACAATAAATGACAAAGCACAGACTTGAAAGATACGCTAATATTGAATTTCCCAGATGAAATCTAGAGATTATTGTAGCAACAATTAAACAAGCTATTCTGCCAAGGAAAGGTAAAAAAAAAGTACCTTTTAAAGCACCAGACTGTGAACTGCAAAACACACATCAAAACCTCTATCCAAGCAGAGAATTGCATGCAGACTCACACCTTAGTAAATAATTAGAAAGAGCCCACTTTGAAGTAGTGCTCAGCACAGTGCAGATTAAGCTCTTTTCTCTCTCCTCCTCCATCTCCTATCTTCACTCCAGCCTCCAGGACCAAAATGGACTTTTTTCATCCTCACCCATTACCTTCACCTCTAATGGTCTTCTGCACCCTAAGAAGTATTTTCATTTCTCTGTTATAGACTTCAATGTTGGTTTGGAGTGTCATGTCCTGATCTTTCATTGCTTTGATGATAAAAGCCCCAGTGTAGCATTTTGCTGTGGCAAAAACTGAGCTTTTAGTAGTGTCATATTTTCTATCTTGGAAATAGCTTTGCTTTCAAATTGCCACTCAGTCTGGTGGCCACCACCATCCCAGGTACACTTTGCCAGCACAAACATGAGTAAAGTGCTGCTTGTACAGACTTTGGTTTACCAGCAATAACTGCATTAGAATAATTTCACTCAAGAGTGTGAGTACAACACTTGTTGGCAGTTGAAGCAATTTTTGCTGAGTCTCAACAACAGTGCCTTTTAGTGTAAATATGTTATGTTCTGGGTTGATATGCCATAGTGCATTATTCCACTAACACTTAAGGTATTTACTGAAACACATTGCAACTCCGAGATTAGCCAAAGTAATAAAACTTTTAAATTTCTTTTTCTAGCTTCCATTAATCTATTTGGAATCCAATACAATATGTTAAAAAAACTTTTGAGCTCATCATACAGCATTGCTGAATGTTGCTGTGCTATTGATTACACCCATGGATAGGCTGCTCCAGAAAAATAGCAACTAGACAGCAATGTGGCTATGGAGAATTTGGGAATGCCACCAAAATCACCACTGGGATGACATATGAGTATTTCTGAAAGAGAAGGAACAGTTTCTCTTCCTCAATGTATCTTCAGTGTATTCTCTGCTTTCTCTCCTTGAAGTTTTCTCTGTAGCCTTAAGTGCCTCCTTCTTTTCCTATTAGCTCAGGACCTCCTACGGGTATTTCCCGTCCCAGGGCCAAAACTTGGTATTTACTTCTCTAACAATGTTTCTAGAGTTATTCTGTAACATTTTCCCTTTGCTCACATTATTTGATAAAAGAGGACAGACAACTGTCACAATTTTGCAACTACATCTGATTTTGAGGCGGTGGTTCATTACATTCTGAAGACAGATCAGTAGCGGAAACAAAACCAGTGCCCCCAGGCAGGGCAGGGCTGTGCCATGCTGAATTCCAAGGACACTTTTCTTTCTGCCAGCCTGCTCTCTGAGTGCTGTGCCAAACTGAGGGATGCATGGTGAGCCTGAGGAAGAAGCAGGCGCAGACATCAGCTTGGGCACACAAGGCAGCTGATGGACTTTTCATCTTGTCACTGAAGACCAGGTCATAGCACAGTGTAGTTTCATTAAAACTACATATCTCATGTTCAATGCTCTTTCCCAACTTTCATTTATCTCTAAAAGACAGAACCAAAGGCTTTATGCTTTTGCTTTTCCCCCTTTTTTTTTTCTTTTCTTTTTTTTTTTTTTTTTTTTTTTTTCCATGTGGGAAACTTACTGTCATTGAAACTGCTTTGCCATTAATTTAGAGAGAGGTCACAAAATCACAAAACCCACATGGCTGCAGCTGGGCTGCCGCTGCTCCCCTGGGGCTTGGACTTGGTCACAGCTGCCCCGGCATCTCCACACACACAGAGCTTCCTCACTGCTGGAATCTCACTGCTGGGGCTGGGAATAGCTTCTGCATCCTCTAAGCACCTCTGGCTTCCACATGAGTTTGCTCAACTAAATGAAGACACACCACAGTTTCTGTGTTTTTCAAACAGATAACAGATGATATTACAAAGTCACAAACACCAAAGACATTGCTGAGCTTAACAGATGCAAAACTCAATGCACCAATCCATTTGGAAGATAAAAATGTTAATAACATAGTGTAAGTAATGAATATAAATTTTCTCCCCCAAAACAATGACATTTCCTGAGTAAAAGTTGCTTGGACTTAACTTTCTAGCCAAATTACTGGCCTTCATTCAGCTGTCAGTCACTTACATGAGAAACCTTAGGTTTACCAAAATTCTCTGCTTTACTACTAAAGACAATTAAATTTTCCCATTTCAGAAAATGTCTCACTGGGTTTACTACCACAGGCATCTTGGAATATGAAAAATATGAAAATCTTAAAATAGTTTCAAGAAAGTGTGTTTCATTACCTAAAAGAGAGCAGAGACAGTTCTACTTGGGAGAAATTTGGAACCACCTGATTAATTCTGTTATGATAATAATTACAAGACAATATTATTAATGGAACATAAATGGTTGGTTTCTTCAAAACAGCTTTCACATATTTAGCTCAATGATACTATGAAGGTAGAAGTTTACTTAAAAGTGCAGTATTCATATACTGTACAGCAAGATGCACAGGAAGTAAAATGATTACTATATGGGAGAAATCCTCTGTATGTACTAATGTTGAGATAATAAGATTGAGAAATACCAAAACTTAGGTACGTGAATATAAAGTAACTTAAATGATGTTTGTGAACCCCCCGCCCCCAGTATTAACAACTGAAATTCCATTTTAGGGATCATTAAAAACCAGAACTTTGCTTAAAGAACAGTCTCTAAACTTTGCTTGAACGGTAAAACATTGTAACCATGCATATATATTAAAATTTTCAAGCCTTTATACTTACATTACTGAAACTGTGTATCTGCAATGTTGGCATTGTATCTTTGTTAAGTTCAACAGCAATAGATACGTCAGCCTTTCCATGGACAATTAACTTATTGCTAAGTCAAGAAAACAGTTCTGGACTTATTTCATTTAAAAGCAGTCTTATTGAAAAATAGCATTGAACAGTATATTAGATAGGTACAGCAAAATAAAATTACCCAAAAGAACAACCCACATGGTTCATTTTGAAAACTTAGTTGTTCTCCTGAAACTGGAAAATCAATGAACTAATGTAGCAATCCCTGTGCCTGCACACAGTTCAAACCCTTCTCTCACTTCCATGCTCCTTATGCACCCCTGAAACCCAGGACTGTCACTGAAGCAGGAGCTGTGTCTCACTTTCTACATTACCAGAATAATGACAGTAAGTCAGACTTGTTGACGCATTTTATTGTGAGATGGGGAGTCTGGTAAAAAACTAGAAAATGACCATGATGTAACAAGGAACTTAAAAATGAAGTTTCAGATTTGTAACATACATACATGAATACAGGAACAAATTGGCACAAAAATGTTAAACATTGTTCCCAACACTGTTTTATAAGATTATTCTAATTTGGCTTACTAAGGAAATGAGAGTTTTATGGTTAGACTAATCTCTTAATAAAACTGCAGAGCATCATGCTATTAGTCACACAGTGAATTTCAAAATTTAAGAGCTTTATATTAAAAACTGGGTAAAGGTAAAATGAATTGATTGCAATTGTAAAATTAATACATTCCCATTTTAATTCTTCTGTTCTACAGTCCAAGGCAAGTATAAATGTTAACATAACACTGTTAAATCAAATCTCAATGCAAGAGAACCGATTGCATCTCTACTTTAAATCTTATCAACTTTCCAAATTTTCATACTAAAATATATTATTGTATTAATACAAACTACAGTATTATACACTACACTGTGTAATAAATAAAGAAATATAAAAATAAGACACATAAATATAAAAGTTTTCTAAAACTAAAAAGGTACATATGTCAGTAAGAAGGGTATTAATACTGCCAGGTTTGAAGACATACAGTACAAAATGTTGCACAGATCTATAAACTAAAAGAAATAAAATAATACTGATAGGTAAAAATCAGCTAACATTGTTAATAAATGGGGTCCATAATAACTAACATTTGAAAATACTTATGAGCCAGATAACATGTCATGTATGTGTCTGAAATTAAAGTAAACCAATAAAGCAATAAAGCAGATTAGAAAATTTCCCTTGTAATTATTGTAGAGAAATTCTGCAAGTCAGGTATTAACCCAAAATACCACCAAATAATTAAATAATGAAATATACCAGTGTTCTTACTTCTCTGATGGCTGAGTGTTTTTTTCCCCATTAATAGTTTAGAAGTTTGATACAAATCAACAAATGCTAGTTATTGTAGGCCACACATTGGATAAAGGCTGCTTAGAGCCTTTGTAATACTGATAAATGGCACTTACAGCACATAGGTCTTGCATAAGGCCAAAGGAGATACAAAGCTTCATATCATATCCTTCATATTGTTACTACATACTCAAAACACAATTACAAACACTGTTTTTGACAACTTTCCTGTCCTTACCAGTATTAACACTGTTAGTCCCTGCAATCAGAACTCAACGACAATCTTCTCAACTACATTTTTAACCACATGAGTAAGAAACTTCAGTTCTTCTATCATCTTCTTCCTTAAGGCTAACAATACACTTTAAATTATAATATGCTCTACTACAACATCTAATGTCATAAACTGCTACCTTCTAGGTTGAATTTACAAAGGTAGCCAAGCACTGTTTGCAACTGCATTACACGTCTCTGCAAAAGGGAATTTTGTAGTGCAGAAGTTCTCACATTGTAAAACATAAGAAAATACTGAAGAGGATTTAGGAAATGTTTTACCATAAAAAAAAAAAATTCATATAAATCTCTCCCAATTGTACAGTTTAAAAATTAATCAACTTAAGAATGAAAATTAATACTGATAAAACAAACAATGCCAGATGCTTGTCTAATAATCAGGTTTCCTACAACCTGTTAAATCTTTGCTTCCAGAGTCACTGTATTTTTCTAATCTGCTTCATGTTATAAACTTGTTCCTAACTTTGAAAACTGTGTGAAAAATTACTAAGTTTGAGGTTCAGGCACACCTGGATTTCTTTTTTTTTTCTTTTCATTTTTTTTATATATATATTTTTTTACACAGTAGTGAACAGAAATCACAGTATGCAGGCTACTGCGTTTCCATGAAAAGCATGTATACTATAGAAGGAACTTCATTACCAATTTTTTTTCCTTATAGAAAAAACCTAGCATGTAAGCTTTATTCGTTATTTTCTTCTGACACCTGCCCATTATTTTGTATAACTTCTGGTTCTGCATTGCTTGCTTGATTTACAGCTTCATCGTTCCTGTCACCTTCAGTTTTCCCTTCTTCCTCTTCTACTGCTGCTACTTCTTCTGCATCCCCTACTTCTTGTAGTTCCCTACATTCTTTTTCTTCCTGAAGTCCCTCTATGTCTTTTTCTTCCTCCTCCTCTTCCTCTTTTTCACTGTATTCCTCTTCTTCCCTGGTTAGGCTCTCCCTCTCATCCGAGTCGATCTGCGAGGGGGACGCCCTGACCACCACGTGCTCGCTGCTCAGCGCCTCGGGGCCCAGCTCCTCGGGCTCGGCGCTGTCGCGCTCCTCCGGCTCCCTTTTGCAGTAGGAGTAGCGATGGTTCATGTGCTGAGAGTAAGAGCCCGAGTGTGAAAACCTCTTTCCACACTTGTCACATTGGTAGGGCTTTTCCCCAGAATGCAGTCGCATGTGTTCGATCAAATGGTGTTTGTGTTTAAATGCTTTCGTACAGATTCCACACTCGTGAGGTCTTTTACCTGGAAAATAAAGCACAAACAGCTGGGCACCTTGTAGCTGAAGTTTTAAAAATGCACACTGCCGTTTTTATTGTAAAATGCTGTTGGTGAACATATTAGCATTGATTAAATTTTATATAACAAGATGTTCATTAGCAGCCTGAGTTTCTCTCCTGAGCCCAAAGAACAAAGGTGCAAGGGTACATTGTCACAATCACTACAGTAATTTGTAAGTTTTTAGGAAAACTCATCATAGGAGGATAAAGAGATTCTCATATATAACTTATAGCACAAAAAAGTGGAAATATAAAATAGAAAATGAGAATTTTTTCTTGCATAAACTATTTTCAATTGAAACCATTTTAACTTTTCTATATTGATGGCAATTTCAAATTAGCTAAGCTTTTATGTTGGTTTTGGTGTACAAAGTCCTTCCATGATACAGGTAAATGGAAAATCATTCTAAAATCTAGGCTGAATGCTTTATGTGTAAAACTTGCTGACTACACATGCATTGACATGAAAAAAATCTGTTTCACTCAGTGTGTTTCTGCTGTTTTCCAGCTACGGTCTTGTTTTTAGAGTTTCTTATAAATATATCAGGAGGCTAGCAGTGTTATTTTGATTTTAACATTTAAAGTTGTTACACAAAATGACTTTACAGTCATAGCTCAGACATAAAAGACAAAGACAGTAAGACATCAGATCACACTACACAATGACCAGCACATCCACGTCATCTCATGCCAAACAAGCAACAAGGCAGATGTTGGTCTCTCTTCCCAAGAAACAAGTGACAGGACAAGAGGAAATGGCCTTGAGTTGTGCCGGGGGAGGTTTAGATTGGAAATTAGGAAAAGTCCTAGTTAGGAAATTAGCAAAAGTTTCTTCACCAAAAGGGTTGTGAAGCACTGGCTGCCCAGGGAAGTGGTTGAGTGACCATCCCCGAGGTACTTAAAAGACAAGCAGGTGTGGCACATCTGGGACAGAGCAGTGGACTTGGCAGTGCTGGGTTAATGGTTGGAGTCAATGATCTTAAAGGCCTTTTCCAACCTAAATGATTCTATGATTTTGAATGTTACATTGAAGTTAAAACTGGTAGGGGAAGAACAATTCTGCTAGGAAAAGGAGGAGTTAAAAAAGCCTCAGGACACTATAGGTATGAAATTAGATACCTTTAATGAATACAACTTGAGAAAATTGATCAAGAAAAAAATAATTTTTTATGCTTTTTAATTTTATATGTAAGATAACATTAAAATGTTAATATGCAGAAATATAATTAATATAATAATTCAGCTACTCTGTGAACCAAGAAAGTAGAGCAGCATGGAGTAGCCAGAAGTTCTGAAGAGTTTATTTTATGGATGTGGGGAAAGAGAAGATAACAGAGCCAGCAAGAAAGGAATCTATAATACAAAACCCAATATATATTTGGCACCTAATCAATAAAAAAAAAAAGAATTCTTACTTTAAGACATCACAGAAGAAATAAGAGAGCAAGAGGTATTAAAAAAATCCTACAGATACCAGAACTGGAGCCAAAAGAAACAACTATGAGAAATTAAAAATAAAAATCAAAGCCAAAAGGGTGTTCATTGGCAGTTAGATTCTACGTCTAATGAATAACTGAAGCTGTTAACTTTAAGGCATTATAAATGTAGCTCAATTGGAAAATCCTTCATGCCAGATAGGCATGCTGCTTTTCATGCACAGTATCAAATACATACACAATCCTTTTTTTTCCAGCTTTTATTTTTAAGTTTTTTCAAAATTGATAACCAGGCAAGGTAAATTAGAAGTAATATATCCTCATTTATAGGCTGTAGCTCACAGAGGATTATCCACAAGCCAGATGCAAAAACTCCCCTTTTTCTATTTAGGGTTTAGGTCTAACAAATTTAAAGAAAGACAGAATTGCTGTTCTGCCAAACAAATTTAAAAAACCAGGGGTTTCTAAAGAAAGCTTAGCACAGGCAGTAAGGACTGCTACACTTCCCGACACTGCCTGAGAACTGGCTTCCAGCTGAAATTATCAGTTACATGTTACTAAAGAAATAACAATCAGAAAAGTCTTTTCCTAGTACATACCTGTGTGTTCATACTTATGTCTCAATAACGAGCTGCTCTTCTGGAATATTTTGTCACATAAATCACATGCATACATCCCATTTTCTGTCTTTCTCATTTTTTTCTTTGGGGGTGTTGAATCAGAATCGTTTTGATCTTCTAAATTGGATATTCCTTCTGAGCTAGTGTCTTGCCTTTCATCCTTCAGAAAAATTACAAAAATAAGTTAATTCCAATAAAAGAAGTCACCCACATAAACTGAAGCTGCTATTCCCATTCAATTCCATAAATAGACAAACAAAATTGTTTAGACTTCTACAGTCAAAAAAATCCTTTACTGCATTGTTTTGCTTTGCAGTCCCTGCCACCATCCAGATGCAAATTTCCTCACTGGGACTGGTTTTAATCACATCCAAATATGACTGTTGGCCAGGTCTAAGGTATGCTGGCACTCCATATTTTAGGGCCCATAAAATAACTGCAATATTACAGACCTGTAAAGCACTTCAGTAAGTGGGAAGAGCAAATTTGCCACCTAACTGTATTTTTCAGCTAATGCTGGTCACCTACCTTTTTCTGCCTCACAGATTTTATGAACTTAAAAGACTGGTTTTGCTGAAGTTTTCACAAAAAAGCTATTTAAATTACCATTCCAATTTGCATATTTGACTACCTTCTTCCTCTTGAAACTACCACAAATACCACTTAACCCAAAATTTAGGGGACTTCAAGTACTGTCATGAGTAAATATTTTCAAAAATATAACTGCTGTGTATTTCTAAGCTTTTTAAGTGCTAAAGCTTCCCTGTAAAAGCACAGTATTTTCTACTGACATCAGCAGCACGTACATGTTACTCTCAAACTTTTAACGTTTTAAACAACCTTGTAACTCTTCAAGGCTCCTCAGTCTCTGGCAATACAGAAGCCTGAATAAAATGCTAGGCCACCAATTTCTAAGATTTAAGTAGAAACACTCAGCCACTTTCCTGTTCTGCCCTGTCCCTACCTTAATGTTCACAGGTGATTCTCAGGAGGACTGCCACCAATTAGATCCCATCTGGATGCACCCAGGGAGCAACAAGCCAGGATACAGGAATGGCAGATGAAGATAAATATCTCCCTGACTTTCAATTGAGAATATATCTGCATTTTGTTTAAAGTGACATTATGGTGTAGGATGAATTCAGTTACTCTGCAAACCAAGGAAGCAGAGCAGCAGGAAAGGAGTAACCAAAAGTTCCAAAGAGTTTATTTTCTGAATATGGGGAAAGAGGAGAGGCAGAGCCAGCAAAAGACAAAAGCCATGTTTTTATTTTGCTTTTTGATCAGGAGCATTAGATAGTCTTTAAAATAGTGAGCACTAATGTCCTAGAAGATTAAATACGGAGAATAACTGAGTTGTCCACGCACAACAGTTTCCATTAGTCTGGACTCAAGCTGACTGAGCTAACTAGCTTTGCAGAGGGCACAACAGTAATACCTATTACCTATTTACAATCAAGTCAAATAAGCTGGATAGCTTGTATTTATATTTTTATTTAGTTCACCTTGATAGCTTTCTGTTAGTTCAGCAGAGATACAGATTGAATACATCATACGTACATCATGTAGGAATATGGGGACCGAAGTACCTGATTTCCATTGGCTTGGGTCTGTTTTGGTGGTGTCTCATGAACTGCAGGACTAACTGTAGTAGAGTATGTATAAGCCACCTGTGGAATCAAAATGGTTTGCTTATTGGCAGCGAGAGCTCTCAAGCAGGGAACACTGTTCTGGTCAGCAATGGCAACAATTGTAGGTAACTGGGCAGTGACTGTAGGTATAGCAATATTTATGGGATTGGCACTTGGTGGGATTACATTTACAATAGGATCAGAGTCTGTAACACTGTTGTCCTTTTGTGGTTCTTTTTTTGCACAAGTTAAGTTCAAAGGTTCTTCTTGGACAGAATAAACACTGTTCTGGTAAACACTAGTTATGGTAGATCTTTCCAACAGTTCTCCATGTTGCTTTGGTAGCGAAAGGTCAAGAGGTTCTATTTGTGGCTCTTCTTGTACACCCTCTGCCGTGTACGTGTAACCCTGTGAATTTCTTGATGAAGAAAGGTTTAGTGGTGATGCAGATGGCGTGCTACTGTGTGAACCATTCAGAGTTGAAGCCCCTGGTAAAGTCTGAGATTTCGTAGTACTGACAGGATTTTGTGAGTTATTTGTGCTGTTCTGGGGTTCACTCACATCTGAAGTTGCCGCTTGATCATCGTTGTCTGCGGGGCTGCTTAATTTAACTTGTTCAGGAGAAGATGGCCCAGAAGACTGCACAGAAATCTGTCCAGCTTGCATTTTTTCAAACCACTTTTTTACCACATCCAGTGGTAGGTTTACAGAATCTGCTATTTTTGAAAGCTCTTCTGCACTTGGTTGTGCATTTAATGCATAATACGCTTTTAGGAGCGACAGAAGGTTCTTTAAAGGTGGCTGACCAGGAGACAAGTTGTTGTCCCCGGTTTCTGATGGGACAGGGGACTCGGGTTTCTCAGCTTCTGCTCCACTGGGCTGGGGAAGCTGAGGAGGGCTTTTTGTTTCATAGTGCTTTAATTCTTGAAGTGCATTAAGATCTCCTGGACAGTCATCACAAAGAAGACAAGTGCTATCGTTGGTCTCTCCTTCAAAGTTCTTATCTTTCTCAGACTTCACTGTGAGATCTTGTGGTAATTTCTCATTTTTGCAACTATTTGCAGGAACAGAGTTTTCTTTTTTTAGATTTTGTGGAACAACCTGAAGTTGACTTGGCTGCTCCAAGCTGTAGTTGATGATAATTTTGGTTGTCCCATCTTGGTCAACCAAAGGAAGACTGATAGCTGAAATGAGGGAATGGCCAGCTTGTTGTATAGATGCATTGTTGATTGTTTCTTGTTCTTTGGATGCAAGATTAGCATGATTGTTTTCCAGTACTTGCCTTATTACGTTACCATCCACTGCCACTTTTAGTACATTTTGAATGTCACTTAAATTGATGCTTATGGGAGACACCAGACCTACTGTTGGTAGAACAACAGCTTGCACCACACCCTGAGGAGAACTGGTTGCCTGCAACGGGCTACCACCACTAAAAACCCCATTTTGCAAAGGGGTTGAACAATTAATTCCTGAAGCAACCACTATGGGCTTGAATTCATAATCCACAGGTTCAGTTTTAATTTGGTTAAGAGGAAGCTGCTCTTGCAAGGGTTTATTTTCTATCTTTTGTCGTATCTGTGGTCTTGCTGGGCTACCTGGTGATGCAGAAAGGGAAGGGGACGAGCACTGAGACATCTTGAGCCCTGACCGGGCTCGACCATTCACGGGCATCAAACCAATACACTTCTTACTGCTTATGTGAGAACTGTATGAACCAGAATGGGAAAAACGTTTCTTGCAGTTTGGGCACTCATATGGCTTCTCTCCTAAACAGAAGAAAAATAAAAAAAAAAGAGAAAAGGCATAGGCAACAGTTAACCAGGTTACAGCATAACTTCATCAAGCAATAATTATCAGAACAAATACATCATAATGACCTCTCAAAGAGTCCTAGGGAAAAAAACAATCTTATCTAGTGAATTGAACAGTAAGAGCATAGCTCTGAGCCAAGGATCCTTTAATAAGTTTCTGATCCACTAGATATAGGATGGAGCCCACACGATCATGTGTTCCAGTATTCCTCTATTTGACAATTACAGATTTCATTGAACTTCATTAAAGTAGTACCACCACTAACTTCTAACTTCTTATATAAGATTTCTTATAACTCATCCAATAAATTGTGTCCTGAGTCTACTTTAGTATGACTAATCTTGAATGATGCCAATTACAGCCGCAGGAGGAACACTCAGTTCTTATGTCCTGAGTATTATCAATTAAAATTCTCTAGCAAGGCTTGTAACACACTGAATGATCTGCAAACATTGAAGAAAAACAGACAAGTGCAAAGGACCAGAAAGATGTCCCCATTTCTTCTGTGACAAGTCAAGTTTTCCTTAATTGTAAGAGATTAAGTTGCAACTGTAAATCCTCTTGAGTTTTTCTACATATTCCCTGCACAGAGCTGAAGGCTGCAGTCAGTGCTTGCAGTATTCCAGAGGGAAAAATATATGGAAAACACTAGTATTTTAAAACTAAAACTAATATTTAGACTTACAAGACTGCTATTACAACAAAGTTATAAAGAGCAGAAATGGCAACATTAATACTCAATTCAATGCTTGATTTATTTACCACTGTGGATTCGTAGGTGCTCCTTTAGGTGATGTTTATATTTAAAAGCTTTTCCACATTCAGTGCACTTGAATTTTCGATTACCGCTGGACTGCGTCACATGTCTCTGTAAGAAAGAAGTCTTAATTATTGTACAGGACAGCATCTTGCAGAAACACCTTCTATTTTCACATTGCAACATAGAAAAAGCCATACAAACCCAAAAAGAATCAACTATAATTGTAAGAGACTGAAGGTGGTATGGAAAAAGGAAACAAATTACAAAGCAGGTAGAAACTGAGGTACACATTTCTTCTGAATAAATCTGATACAGTAAAGAGAAAGAAACAAAACAAACTCAAAAATATAGTTGCCCCTTCTCCTAAATTCAGGTGAAGTTTACACTGACATGTTAGTAGGAAGTTCCAGGATGAATGCTAGTTCTACTTGTGAAAGCAAAACCATCAGGGAAAAAACCCAAGCCCAGTAACCACAGAATATTTCATGCAGGATAGAAAAACATTAAAGTCTATAGAAACCTGTTTAAACTTTAATCGGTTGACTTGATTTTTCCATTTACATGCTTTCAGGGCTTACTGTTGGCCTTGGATCCCTCTATATAATGCTGCCACAGGACTGCTCAAGAGAAGGTAGCTTAGTGACAATAAAGGTACTCTTGGTCACAATTAATTCGCAAAACAAATGTGAGAAACCAAACCAAAACAAATAAAAATATGGAGGGTTTCCCAAGTACAAAACACCAAACCTCTTCACCATTTACACGGAAGCTCTGTGATTATTTTTGTTAGATTTTGCCTTGTGAGAGCATTTATTGTTAAGTTCTAAATTGTTTTTGTCTTTATTGCTATACTAGTTTCAAAAAAAGCAAAAGCTATGACAGACATGTAAATATCTGTAGTGTATACGTGACACATATGTTCAAGATTTGTAATTTCACCACAAAATGCATAAATCTATGAATGGGTACTTTTAAAGACAAAAATTACATGCACTTTTAAAGTTGAAACAGCTTAATTACCAACATAAAACAGAGGAACTAGGAATTTTTCTGTTCAAACAACTTGTTTATTAGAAAAACCCAGCAGCTCCTTTTTAAATAGAGCTCATTTGGCAAAAAGATAATCTGCATTGGGATGCACTGCAGAGTTTTGGTAACTGGGGCAAGCATTTTCATAAACTCATAAACAGAGCTGTTCATGGACCCCAGGGACAAACAGGCTGCCCACCACCAACAGCAGGTGTGGATCAGCTGCCTCTGGTGTGAAAGCATGGGAGGAACCCCTGGCCCTGGCCTGCTGTGCTTGGCAGCACGGGGAGCAGATGCTCACCGGGTGCTAGGGCTCTTCCTGAGCAGACATGACAACTGGGGGCTGAGAACTGTGCTGGAGAAGCAGGGATGGGTAAAACACAGGATGGTGACCCTGCTGTGAGACATGCCTGCAGATCTGAAGAACCTGTGGCTGTGCAGATTACTGGATGAAAGTCTGAACTCTCTGCTCTGAGATATGCTGTCCAAATTATCAACCCTTCCTGTTCTACTCCCTGTCCCCCTTTAACAGAAGACAAATTGAAATAAGATCATCTAAATTACTTCCACATACTCTAATTTAAGAGTTCCCCTGGGAGAAGCAGTTGGTTAAGCTGCAGATTTTACCTGTCAGCAGATACTGCTCCTACCCTGCTCAGGGTGAGCTGCTTCCTGCCTCCCCCTGGGCTCTGCAGTGAGGTCTCCACTCGAGTTTATCCCCATTAGCACCTGACCTTCATTCCCAGGTTTGTCAGCTGTCTTTTGCTAGTTCACATGGCTTTTCAGCTCTGTTTAACTAAGTCCCTTGAAGATGATATTCTAGAAGACTGTGGCTGACTCACTGCATTTCACTTTAAATGATCCAACTGCAATGAGTCTAGAGGACCGTGTCAGGATTTACTTAAGCCTGCTGAGAATCAGTTACTATTGTTTGTCTTGAATTATACAAGCTAACAGAACTCAGGATATATAGAGTTATTGCAGGTCCTGGACTACATAAATATTCATACTAAGTATCAGTGCATGTGTTCAATCTGTCAGAAATGCTTCTGCTCCAGTCTTTAAAATCTAATGCTCTATTTCTAAGGCATGGAAGTCCACACTCCACTTATCAAAATTTTAATGAATTTTCCTGTTTTTCCGGTCACAGCTGTAAGGTGCTTTAAGCTTTCTGCTAGGCAGTGTTTCCAAATCGATTTTGCCTTAGCTTCTTATATTTGTAACTCTCTGTTCAGCTTTCTTGCTGTCTCTCGTAGTACTGTTCAGAATTACTTTGAAGGATCTTGTTTAAATGCATCTGAGAAATCATAACACTTCTCCAAAGTACCACCTGTAATACTTTCACCTTCATTTTCTCAGATTCAAATGGTTTTCCCCCTCTCAGCACTGTTAAAGCCACATTAGTCTGTGCCTGAGATATGTGATACATTTCTAAAACATGTACATAATTGCTGTTTTCTGCTCATTAAAGAATTAACTGCAACATTCAAAGAATATTCTTCTGCGCTCCTTCCAGAACTGAAAGAAGAAACATCAGCATTAAGGTCTGTAACTAGCCACTAATACATCCCTGAACCAGATGTTTACTGTGCTTACGACTGAAGTCCACCCCTCTCACACCAGAGAACAAAACTAATTAATGAGAATCCTCCAAAGTTATTTGGAAGACAGAAATTACAGATATATCAGGGGCTTTCACAGATGATTTGACCATGGTTTCCAAGAACTGCCATTTCTCATCAGTGTGCACGACACTGTGAAATTCTGAAAAACTACCTACAGGTGCTTCATAAATTGATGAGAAAAAAAATTAAAACAAATAATATAAGAAGTACTTTTTCACACTTCAACATCCCTTTTGGTGCTTCACATGTCAAGGCAGACAACACATACAGCATCACCTCCTACCAACTGTTAGTGGTGCAGAAACAGCCAAGGGTGCTGTGAGGAGCAGGGGGAGGAAAGAAGAAGAAGGTGCAGGATGGCTCTCAGCTCTCTGCTGGAGCAGGAGCAGAAGTTTTGTATACCTTCCCCTGGCTCAGGAGGAGGCCCAGTGTGCAGGTACCCCTTCCACTGCCTTCACTAAGCTAGATTTTATCTTTGCTCTTTGCTTCTTTGTAGAGAACCACTACAAGATTGTGACAGGATGGACATTTCCAGCTAACAAAGTTATCCAAATAATCTATGGTCAGGTGAAGTCCTTTAAGAATAAGACATCAAGTTTTAAACATGCAGCTGTTTAAGATCCACAGCCAGGAGGTCTATACTTTACTAAAAACAAAATTTTCCATTACTCAAATGATGTAATCATGTATACGCAGCCAATTTTGAAGACATGACAACTTTGCAATAATAACATAAACAAACAAGTATTTCACATTTACCAAGTATCTAAACCATTGTAGTTTTAATTCTGGCTATGGCTTGAGAAAAAAGAACATACTTTTACAGGTGTAATACTGATTCCAGATACTCCATAGAAACAACATTAATCAAATACAATTGTGCCTTCAAAAGTATAAATCCATGAAAACGTTTTTGTGGGAATACAGTTTAAGCTACCCTTTTCAGCAATTCTTCTGATTTACTCACTTGGTATTTTTTATTTTTTCATTCAAACTGCATGCAAGTATGGCTTCTATCTCCCCCAACTACTTTATTCTTATGGTCTTAGGCTTGTAACTGAAAAGACTGAAAACAAATGTGGTAGCCCACAAGAAAAGCATTATATAAATAGCATTCATAGATTTTATAGCTAGAAATATAAGATGTATGTAAGATGAAAGTAACTTTTAAAGTGCAAGCCAAGCCAAAAAGGAAGCGAAACAGAAATTAATTGCTCATGGGAAGCATATTTGAGTAAAAAAGAACTGCCACACCAGAATATGGTGGTGAGGTTATTCCAAAGCTTGTGAGACAATAAAATCCTTGCAGCAGGATGGCTGACACTTTTTGTACCAATTTAATTGACCTGTGAATGCAAACACTTGTGTACAAAAATGTATAATAAATTTTTTACCCTGTTAAATTGTTGGACTTGGTGATACTTTGTAGGATAGAGGTTAACAGCCAATGTGTAAAAAAGCATCTCCTTTACTCTGGTTTCCTTAAGTAAAGCATGTTCCTTTACTCTGGGCTACAGCCTGTTGGTTTGGTGCTACCAGAAATGTCAGAAGTACCATTACTTTTACATTCGGTTTTGCATTTTTCTGTTATATTTGTCTCCTGTTTCATTTCTGGAGAGTATATGAATCTTTCTAGTCTGTCCTCCGAAGGAAATATCTCCCAGCCTCTTTAACTTGGTGGTGGAAAATCTGTATGTTTTTTTCTCTGGATAATTCCTGACTGTTTCAGTCGGATCCTGAGCCTCAGAGGGCCTCTGATAAGAATGTGCTGGGGATGGATGATGGACATTGTGGGGATAAAAAAAGAAAAGAAAAAGAGTGATGGGAGAACAGAGACTCAGGATCTTCTGATGGTTATGATCAGATGTTTAACTCATGGAAGACATTACAAGGACCCATGCCCTCAGGTCAGCCCATGAACCAGAGAAAACAAGCTCATAACATCTTTAGTCTTTTCTGCTGCTTCATTTAGTATTTAACACCATATTTCACACATTTAACACCATATTTTAAACACTAATTATTTATATATTGTCTTACAGCATGAATTGCATTTCAAAACTGTACCTCACAGTTCAAGCAACATAATGGTTTGTTTCTTAAGGGCAAAAATGCTACAGTAAATTGTGAATTATTCAAACTGAACTTATGAAAAAAAGAAGGAAATCTTTCATGAAAGGTTTGAAATAAGATTTAAGTCATAATTTTTACACAATGGTAGCCAATGAACAGAAAAAAACAACAAATTACCTGTAAATGTAATAAAGCACTTCTGAAAACAACCCTATTGCCTAGATGAATGAAAACAGGAATTGAGATCTCAACCTCTGACAGCTACAGAAAAAGCCTGACTTGAGCAGCAAGCTTGAGTGTGTTCTCTGGGCCCGGGCCATCAGCACACAGATGATCTGCTTTGACCAGTTTAGCCGCTCTGCACATTTCTGCCCACAAAACAAACCACAGCATTGCTACAGAGACAATAACCATCATTCAAACGCCACTCACTGGGTCTCTTCCTGACTTGTGTGATGTCATGTGGCGGTCGAGCTGCGTTCTGTACGCAAACGTGTAACTGCACAAGGAGCAGCTGAAGTTATCTTCGTTTTTTTCATGGCGGTATTTGATGTGTTCCTTCAGAGAGGTGAAACGCTTGTACCCTCGGTCGCAGTACGGGCACGTGAGCAGCTGGGAAAACGCGTCAGGCGTTCCTACACGGCAGACACAAGGCACCACGCTTAAATAAACAAGTTCCAAACTTACTACCTGCAACAAACAGGCCTGACATTTGCACTGATTACTGTAAGAGAACATGAAGCTGCTGGAAGCTTCATTTGTTTTAGAGAAGGACTCATGATAATTTAGATTTTTTCCACAGGTATTATGCACCCTCCCACACTGTGGTATGGTTGCCCCAATGTACCTTGGAGAGAGTCAGCACAATATGCTGATAGGACAAGAAGGAATGGTTTTAAACCAAAAGACAGCAGATGGAAACTAGGTATAAAGAAGAAACTTTTCATTATAAGGGTGATAAAATATTTCAGCAGGTTGCCTAGAGGGGTGGCAAATGACCCATTTCTGGAAATATTCAAGACCAGCTAGGACAGGGTTCTGAGCAACATGATAAAGTTGAAGATGTCCCAGCTCATTTCAGTGGGATTGGATGTAGATGACCTTTAAAAGTCCTGTCCAACACCAACCATTCTATGATTCACAGATATGTACGTGTTAGTAGGATATACTGTCTGCAGGACAGAAAGTAGAGAGATCAAATGTGTGGCCATATGTATGAGTCCAATGTGATCTATGGAATCTATTTTGCTGGCTTTCATAAAGTACTTCTGTATTAGCACAGGGAAAAGTGAAACCAGATTGAAACTAAATATTAATTTCACATGTCTATTTCAAGAAGTCACCATTTAGGAAGTTTTAGCTCCATTCCTTCTTAGCAGCATATGTTTAGCCCTCCACATAGTAACTCATTCTATCCTTGAAAAATTAATTTTTAAAGGACTGAATAAAATACTTTCTAAATTTATCAATAAAGATATGTTCAAATAAATGTAGGGTTTGCTGTATTTGATTAAAACATCAATTTATAGGTGTGATATCCTCCAATGACCATGCTACTCTTCCTTGCTTCAAGTCAAACAGGAAGCAAAGGTTGCAATGATGCACCTATGCACTGTGCTGAGCATGAGAAAGGTGGAAGGTCTTTACTGATTAACATTTTATGCTCTGACGCACAAAGGGCACATTTGTACACGCTGTCATTTTAAGTTTCAGAACTGTAAGAATTATTAATGCTCATTAAATGAACCAGTACTTTAGAAAGTACTTCTGAATTATTTACCTTCATGACCTCTTCCAGCAGTTATCACCACAGTCTGGTAATATGTTCTATGAAGTAGCAATTCATTCTGTTTGTGTGGAATTTACGAACTTAATTTTTACTGAATGTGCCACTGATCTTGCAACAGTGAAAAACAATCACACAACTTTCCCTTGTTACTAAAGATCACCACTTTTTCTGTCATATAGGTTCTTTTACACTTGTTATAGTAACAATCAAAATAACCCCTATTCACAGGGACTGTTTTGTTGTACCATTTTTGCTTTTCCTGGTTAAGCTGAGTTGTCCAAAAAGAAAGCCATCCCCACATGTGTAGACCAAGTATACTTCCTTTCAATTCTCTTTTTACCACCTATAATTCAACTCATCTGACATAAAGAATACTCCATTTCAGCACAAATACAACTCAGTGGAAATGTCAGAAGCACATTTACTTAAATTCTATTTCCACTGGAGGAAATGGAGAAATGAAAACCATTTCCCAAAATCACAAAAAACTCAGATTCTGTTGTTTCTCTTGTCTACTTTCCCAGTTTGGAAGCACGCATCTTTACCAAATGTCCCTATATTTTTGGCATTTTCTGTTCCAAAATGATTAAAACACTAAACACTATTATTCAGCATTGTGATCTTCACAATACTTCTCAGTGAAGTTACTGGGAGTTATAGGTCCAATTTAAATGATTAATACAAATATGTATTTTTAATGATTACATGGAAATCATATGACAAGTCTGTAAAACTAACTTGACAATATGTGCCACTGCAACCACATATTAAAATCTTAAATTAATGAATGCACTTTTTAAAGTAAAATCTGTAATAGCAAAAAATCTCTAGAGAAGAAGAACAAAAAGGCTATCTTTACTTCTATCTGCTCAGTTATATTCATTTCTTAAAGCAACTAGAACACAACTCCTAACCATTTATGTAGGCTGTTACCTTTTCTTGAAAAATCATAAATACTCCAATTGACACAAGCTATCTCAGCTAAACACTTGAGAAAACACATAGATTGCAAAACCAATCTCAACAGCATTTCTCTTCAAATATTTCATAATGAAGAAATGAACAAAGTGTAACCTCTCATCTCACACAGAACACCTTAAGCATGAAACTTCTTCAGATGAAAAAAAACTATATCTACTTAAAAACAACAACAGGTCCTTATTTTTTTCACATAAACATTTTTGTACGAACAATGCTTCTTTTTTCTCTGCTGCTGTCCTTTCAGGCAAAAAAACCCAAAAGCCTGTCATAGACTGGCTACCCAATAAAAGAAATTCTATCTATCTAAAAGTCCTATTGGGAACTTTGTTTAGAAATATAAAAAAGGAAAGAAATATATTATAACTCTCCTTAAGTTATTCTTATACATAGTTTTACTATTTTGCTTTACTTCTATTTTATTTAATAAATGTTTATTCTGTTCTTTCATATAAGAATGTTGAATGGATTTATGAAAGCATGAACTTTTCAATGACTAGGTTATCATTTAGGTACTCATACAAGTGAATCCCAGTGCATGTCTTGTTTGCAAAATCGAGTGGCAATGTTTTTTGCTATCCTCTTATAATTATTTAACTAAGATTTTTTCCCTCCATAGTTGCATTTATATGCACCGGTGTCTTAAGCTCAGCAGAAGTGTTGGGTCAAGGAGAGAGTACAACTGATTTCATAAGAACTGAACTGATGACATATTTACCATTTTCGTCCTGACCACTAGCTTCTGGTGTGCCTTGTCTCTGGTCCTCCTCAGGTGCTTCAGGGTAGATAACAGCTGTATCTTCTTGTTGTAGGAATTCTTCAACATTAGGGTCATGGTTTTGCTCATTCTCTGCATCAGAATCACATTCATCTTCTTTTACTAAGTGTGAAAAACAAGACACAAGATACAAAATTAAGTTCAAAAAGAACATAAATGAGATTCAGTAATTCACATTGCCAAATCTTCCTCTAGCCAAGTATTTAAAAACTCTTTACAGATACTAGCATAGGTCAATTCCTTTAAGATGCCAGATTATGCCATGTTTTGAAAGAACTGGTAGCATAATGATATTCAAAAACTTGACTAAACACAGTTTCCCTAACTCAGTGCATTTTATCATTTCAGATTTAGCTGTTCTTCTCAACTTCCCTTAAAATCTTAAATACAACATTAATAATTATTTAGGCCTTGTAGCTGGAAGGTCTATTTACCATCTTGGCTCCTGTGTTTGCAAAAGTACATTTGTTGCCTTCAAGACACAATTTTTCATGTTATTTATAGCTGTTCATTAGCACAAACTCAGAAGATATTTAAACTGAATAAAAACTCGGCCAGATAAATGCAGCAAACTTGAACTCTCACTGGCTTGTTCTGTGGTATTAGAAATGGCTACCAAAAAGGCTTCAGATCAAGTTAACAACCTCCAACATTTCCCACTTAAAAACTTGAGATAAAAACCCAACGAACAACTGTATTGCAAAACTAGATAATTACAAATTAAATATTTTACCTAATGCTTGTATGGTAAATATTTGATCCCAAGTATTAGCCTAAATACGTTGTTCATAGAGTTTATTTTACCATGGTGGAACATTCTCTGAAAGCTCTGCCTGCAGCACCCTAAATCATTACAGATGTTCTCCACTATTAATGTGAGGTATATTTTTAATAGGAAAGTGAAGTGTTATGATTCATCTCTCAGTGTGAAGTCACATACTCAATTTACAATTTGACACAATCTTTTTATGACATGAGGCAGTCTCTCACATGTAGACTGTAAAACGCAATGAATAATGCAGCTGTCCACACTTATGTGGCAAGAACTGACTTTATAGGAACTGAAAAGAATGGGTAAAATTAGAGTTTAAAACATATCAATGTGTTTAGATGTGGGTTTGCTCTCAAATAGGACTTACTCTGATATTATCTACCTATCTAGTATGGGCATTAAATAAACCCCCCACAAACCTTTAAGAAGTTGGACAGGATGTATATTAACCTTCTGTCAGGCAGGGAAATGGAGAAAATAACAAACCATCTGTTTTTGTTTGAGTCTGAAACCGAAGCACACATTTCATTTTGCTTTCTACGTAATCAGTCCAAACAGAGGAGTGGATAATAAAATACAGTATTAGCTTAAGTCTATTCTTGTATATTTCTTCATAGTTTAAAACACTACTTGTTGACCCTACATGTAAGATCATTGCTATTCCTTGTTCTGCCCTTTGGAGACGTGGTGCTGCTGGAGCCGTACGGTCAGTCCTTGGGAGGCAGGGATGATGCTCTGTGTCACCTACACCTCTGGACCCTGGACACCAAAAGATGCCCAGACTTTTTTCCTCAGTTAAAACAGCTTTTACAGTTTAAGACCTCTAGCATGGAAAAGAAAAGCACTTTTATAAACAGAGGTGGGAGAATTCCAAAGCTTTTGGAATGATACCTAACTAAAATTCATTAGCACTTTATGAATAAGGGACTCAGATTAACAAAGAAATACCTGCACATCCAATTTCATCTGTCTGAGCTTCAGGCCCCAGGATTTCCTTTCTTTCTTTTCCAGCTGAAATAGCACATTTCACAAAAAGGATGAATATTTAAAGAAAACCCCACAAAACAACAACAAAAGCCACATGCACTCCAACAACTTAATATACTTATTTCTTCATCAGTGCTTTCCATTTCTGTATTGTTCAGAAGAGCATTTAAACACAATGTTCTTTCAAAGATATGGATGGCACATTATTTCAGCAGTGCGTGATCAGTTGTACCACAAAGATATTTCATACTTAAGAAAACCAAACCTAAAAAGGAAGCGATACTAAACACTGACCATTATGTGAGGAGAGGTAAAGCCATGGACAGTGTGTTTCACCAGCAAATAGAGTCAGCTACTTAAGTGACCCCATCTACAAATGCAGCCATCTGATACACTGGAATATTATTTCCAGAAATCAGAACATCATAAAACAAATGCAGTTATGTTATTTTCTCCAATTAGCGGTTTTCAGAAATGATTGATAATTTGCTGGTAATGCCTGCAAACAGCAACCTAATGTGTTCTCTTTCTTGCAAATTATCTAGAAACCACTTAAGGCTGCGATTGCCTTAAAAATTTAAACAAAAAAAGGATTTTAAACACGTGCTCCCCCTTCAGAACAACTGTGCACTGCAGATACGCTTCACGCATCGATTCCAATACTCGGTATGAGTCTGCAGAACCAGCGCTGCGGAGCCAACCTGCTGCCCCAGCTCTGCCAGCTCTGCTGAGCTGCAGCCCTCCAGGATGCAGCGTGGAAGTCTATTGTACCAACAGGTTGCTGGTGCAAATCAATAAAGGGCCAAGTTGTTCTTCATTTTGGTTCATTGGTTAGCACAGACTGGGAAGCTCCCACAGGAAAAGCCACTACTGACATTTCTCTCCATTTCTGTTGGTACCTGGGGCTCATGGCATGAGTACATAGCAGAGCTACATTGCTTGGTTTGCTTTTTATCAGTACTATGCTATGGCAATAGATGTGAAACTGAAGTGTTATTTCATAGTTTCATTATGGAAACCTTGGATGCTTCAGACCTACACTCTAGAAAAAGCCTTCTAGGTGATGTAGAAGGTTAGAGCACAGCTGCTCTGACCTGAAATGGCAACTGTTACACTTCTATTACTTATACTTCTATTTACCTTTACTTCAGGGCAGGAAAAATCCTTTAGGTTGGCAAGTCACAAGCCCAGAACATTCCAGCTTTTTAATTACAGAAGAAGCCAATTTCTCTTTTATGGAAGGAAGATGATAAATCCTAGGAGAACTTTTAAGTTCTCAAATAATACCAGCTTCCTCAAAGGAAAAGCTTCTTAATTCTGCCTACTTTGACCAAAGCCCACAGATCCAAGGTATCTGCAAATAGTGGCAATTCAAACACGTTTCTTACTTTAAACAAGAAATGTGTTTAAAAGGAAACTGCAACTCTTAAATCTTACTTTAATTTCACCTGACATCTTAAAAACCCCTCAAATTTTGGCTCATGATACCAGACTTGGTTCAGAGTTTGTAAGATGGATGACTGGACAAAGCAAATTTAAACCCAAAATTTAATTTCTTAAAATCAAACAAAATACAAACCCACTGTTTTCTTTTAAGGAGGGTTTTTGATGGCTGTGATTTTTCTCCATTATAAAATAGGATCTACATGAAGGGGGAAATATCAATCAGTAAGTTATTACTCTGGAAATTTAAATTACAGGGTCTCCAGTAAATTCCACTGGCTTCGGTACAAATAAAAGTTATGTTTCCCAAGAGAATGTCAAGGAATTTATGGAATTATAGATTAATCTAGTGAAGTTAAACTACCTCTCAATTCTAATAGTACTAACCTCTGTTTGGTACTGTCTCTTTTCAATAGCTAAAAGTAGGGTATAAGACAGGGAGAAACCCTTTTCCACAGGGAAATGCTGTAGGAATAACTAATAATTTGAAAAATATTAAGTAGATAGACATCTTTGTAGCTACACATGGTCCTCAAATAAAGACAACATTGCAATTGTGCCCTCAGAAGCCAAATTATCACACAGCTGGGAACAACAGAATGGGATGTGATGTGGGATGTGATGATGGGGGAACAGACCTCAAGACACAGTTCTACCCAGCAGAAGTCACAGCTCTGAGTTCCAGAGGAAATTCAAGCTACCTGCTAAATGACAGCTTAAATAGAGGTCTCCACAAATAGCATCTAGGTCATGAATATCCATCCTGGAATTGCAGCTGGACATACCAGATAGCTGTAAAACAAGTTCTTGGGCTTCTACATCTCATTGCTGCTTATGAGCTACCGCTCAGAGCCACAGTGGGGCTTCCCAGGGTTAAATGCTGATGATTTTCAAATGACAGGGAACAGTGTTAACTAGCAGCAAACATGCCTGACAACTACTGACATTGGCTGACAGTAAAGATTTCTGCATGGCTAAGATAACTGATCAAATTGAAACCACTAGCAAAGTGGAAATTTTGGCTGTAGGCAGAAAGACAAACTTCATGAAATTTCCACTCAGTCTTTATCTGCAGAGAAGGAAATAAATTCCAAAGCCCATCAAGAGAGTTTCTAATTTAAATTCTTCAGAGCTAATTTTCTGATATTCATGTAGCAAGCACTATTTACAGCTTGCAGTATTGACTGGTTGTTTGCTTTTTGATCCAAAACATGCCACCAACTGCCAGCACAAACTTTTGAGCATATAGGCTCAACCTAAAATTTGATGACTTAAAGGAATTTTTGAATTCCAGAAAGCACATAAACATAAAACACATTTATACTTTTTTCAAAGATATCTTAGTTCCAGTCCTGAGACCTCCAGATTTGCTAAATACTTAATAGTACATAATAATGCTCTTTTAAGAGCATTAATACAATAAGTTTAACTCCTGCCTTTTTTTTTTCTTTTAATTGTAGCATAGTTTTTACTTCTAACTAAAGCAAAGGAAAATTATATTAGAGAATCATTGCACACATGAATGCTGGCACACTGTCAACAACATGTACAGGATACATGTGGTTCACTTTTTTAAACCCATAGGACTGTTTCAGTTAAACCTCCTGAGAAACACACCTTATATTTAAAACACCTGTTCCTAGGGTCTTTTAGAAATTCAGTTAGAATGACTGGAAACGGAAGGAAACTAATCTGATACAGAAATGTTATGTGTGTTGTTTCTATTCTGGGCAATTCGTGAACAGAATAAATATGCAAAAAAATCATTCTGTCAAGTTCAGCTAAACCCAGAACTACTGAGTACTACTTTACTGATGAAACACAGCTTACTGAAACTGCTGTAGAGTATATTTTTCTAAAGATAATCACCAGTCCTGAAGATAGTTGCACACCATCAACCCCAGAGCATTCCCCTATATGAGAGAGATCATGTATTCAGTACCTCTCTCTTCATATTTCTAACATGCAGCCAAGACTGATGATGTGATTTTCAGCTCATACCTTTCCTTCTAGGAAAGCTATCAAAAGAGTAAACAGTATTCCACCCTAGCAAATCAAAGCTCCATAAAACCTAACGTAGCCTCACTCTTCTCATACAGAAATTGCCTGAAATTTCACCTATTTATTAAAAAAAACCCATCATCAAATTTAAAAACCCTTCCAGACTGTTACAAAAAAGGCTTAAGAATACATAATTTTTATAGAGCAAATTTGTGGTTGTTGAGCAAGCTTGTATGGCAATTGATTAATCTTCTGTCTGGCTACCAATGAAATTCTCTCTTCATTAGCAAACTCCAAAGCAGAGAAACATTGCTTACATTGCAAATCTACAACCACAGTAGAATTTAAAATTAAAGAGAAGTTAGAATTTTAGCAAACAAATTTTTAAAGGTTAAAAACGGTACACAAGGAGTCAAACAAGATGGGATCACATGTCTAGAGCCCTGAAAACCCCCAGAGTGCTGCCCGAGCTGCTGTGTGATGGGTACACCTCCAGAAAACATCCAGTCCAAGAGATCTTGATCCCAAATGTCTGGGAGCCAGTGCTCTTCTTCCTTCCCCTTTTCAGATTTCCTACACCTGTGCTTGAAGGGTTCAAGCCTACCCAGAGCCCACTTTAATGTAACCACAATTTCTGAAGCCTGCAGGAGAGCAAAGATATTACAGGAGAACTAAGAAGATTACCTAATAATTTAGCTCCAAAACACTCATTTCCCAGCACAGCATACCTTGGCAGTAGCAGCTATGTAAAAACAGGCTGAGCTGATTCTTTGAACTCTCAGCTGCTCTCTCTCAGATGGACTGCAGTTAGGGGCCATATGACTGCTTTCCGTTTATTTAGATGTGAGGTCATGCACCATGTATTAAACCACTGCTGTTAAAAGGTGGATGCTAGGAACTGTGGCTGGAGTTCAGATATGCTGAAAAACATTCTGTATCTTTCAGGGTATTAAGGCCAAATTCCACAGTAAATTCCACTAATTTATGCATTTATCCCAATTTGGCTCAAAAGTAAGCATGCTGTGTGATATTATGAAACTCAGTATCTGATTCCACAGTAAAAAAAGGCCCATTTCCTGTCTGTTAAAAATTTTCAGCTTCTAAACCTGCTGCATAATATGTGCAACACTTACCTCCTAACAGTATTTTCAAAATACTGATTCATTATGACTTACACAGCCAATTCAAAAACTAGTAATCTAAAAATTATTTTTTCTGCCTGTGTTTTACAAGGAAAAAGAGGGAAATTAACATCTGATTGGTTTTTTCACATTTTTTGTTTACTGCTTACTCCCCAAGCTGAGCCAATCCTGAACCTTACAAGGAGCCCCGGCAGAGACCTGCCAGGCAAAGACTTGAAAAAACCAAGATCAAGTAACTAGTCTTTAATCAGCCTTTGGAATGCTGCAACTACAGTCTGGAAGCTCCTGCTAAACAATGCCAACACAATTAATGCACCTCTGAATCTGCTTCAAATAATAAATGAAGAACATGAAGTATGGTATAACAAATATGCTATAAAACCTCTTTTTTGATTGCGAATCTTACATGTTATTTCAGTAATAAAGGGACCAAAAAAGTTCTATTGAATCTTTATTTTAGAAATCTTTCTTTACATAGTATCATCAGTAGAAATGAACATACCTTCATCCTCCCAACAAGTGTTTGTACTCGCTTCTCTTTCACTGTTTTCTGGTAACACTATATGGTCCGTTGGCAAGTCATCTTCTGGCACACTAGCATCACAGTCTGCTGCATCCGTTACACTTTCCTCTTCCACTATATGCAATTTATCTTCATCATCTGAGTCTGAGTTTGCTTCTACCACATTGTTATAATTGGTGACTGTGGAGAGACAAAAACAGAATACTGATCAACATACTCTTAACTGACGGCATGGGGTCACATTATTATTGCTTCTTGCCCCATGGGGATGGCACTGCCTTGTGAGCAGCTTGGCTGGAATGTTGGCACACAAGGAGCCCCTGACAGCTCCTGGGCTCCCACCACCTCTCACTGTGCACTCCCAATATAAGGCTGCACAAGAGAAGGCAGCAGGCAACTCCAGAGTTGGAGCCACAGTGCAGCAACAGAATTCCAGCTGGATCACTCCAATATGGATGCCAGCATTGCCTTATGTCACATTTATCATTATTAAGGAACTGAAAACCGCATGGCCCCAGGCTGAGCACCCTTCAGAGAAGGCAGCCCAGCTGCTCTTGGGGCCCCACGGAGCCAGCCCTTTCCTGCAGGCACACACTGTGTGCTCCCCCAGCCCAGCTTCCCACTGCATCCTCCTGTAACCAATGGCACCCCACACTCCAGCTGTGGGAATCATGGGGAAACAAGTGGGAACAATAATGAGATTGAACTCAGAATGGCTTAAGTGCTCCTGATCCAAGCTAAAAGCTCTTGTAGTTACACCCATTAAAGACTCAACAGGATGAATGTGAAAGGAAAAATCACAGAGATCACTTAGACAGGGAATCTCATGAAACATTTGCCCAGTTATCATGAAAAGGTAATAACTCTACTTTCTTAGCAACATATTGCAAGTCTTTGGACAAAGGATTACATGACAATATATATGTTTCTGTCATATGTGAGCAGATTATTATTATAATAGTCTTCATTTGTAGGCACAAAAGATCAGTTACAGTCATTTCAGCTTAAAATGTAAGGAACTGTAAGTAAACTGTATTAAGAAAAAATTACTTTCACAATCTGTTTAAATGTCTTGTTATTCACACTGAAGTTAAACTATGAAACAGATCTATGTTGGTATTATTTCTTCACTGCCAAGCTTGAACTTCTTACTAAAATGCTTCAAAATACAGTCTAAGAAAGAGAATACATTTATAGATGGATAAACCAACAAGACTTGGCTGCAGCACTCCTTCAGTGGTTATCAGAATTATACCTGGGAGGCACATAATCATGGTATTTTATGATACCTGCATCCTGTCACTGTTAGTTCACAAGAAGCCAGACTGATTCTTTCATATGAAATACTGTCTATTAAAGTAGATAAATAGCAAACCAGACTCCTGCTCTTCCGAAGTTAGCTCTTCTTTTTTTTTTAAAGTAGAGATTTTAGTAATTTAAAAATGCATGTAACCAGGAAAAGTGAGTAACATTATGAACAGATAGGCTATTATCTCATTTCCTTCCAGTTCAGGAGAAAAATGTCTCATCTAAAACATGCATGAGAATGACAAAAGATCCTTTTCAATTTAAAACAATCATTCCATGTTTCCATATTTTACATAGTGCTATTTGAAAAATATAGTAACTCCCCACTACTCATAGTACTGACATCTTCTAAAAGAGCAAATTTAGGCAAATTGCCTAAAAACTAGTACCTGGTCCATTTCAATTGATAAATTGATATTCACTTAATATCCTCTAACTGATTTTGCAAAGTAAAATAGCTACTGTAAGTGATGCTATAATACTGTGTGATATAGAGGACATACCCATACAGGAGACAAATTCCCTCACCAAAGCAGACGAGATTTATGAATTTATTTTTCTGAGAAATGGTAAATGCAACTTCAAAAACGTGTGAGAACAGACATAAAGCAAGGGGAAGTAGAAAATAATTTTAGCCTTTTCTCTTGATTGGGTTTTACTCTGAGGCTCAGATGTTGAGTATTATTAATATAAAGTAGCAACGTATTTACATTTGCCACACATAAAAGAGATAATTAAGAGTGGGGATCAAAATTTATAGGGATAAGTTCAGATGTAGATAATGAATACTTCATTTTTTAAAAACAAATTTCCTGTTTAGTTTGGGAAATTAAGTAGTATTCCTTATATTAGACCTAGGTTTAATGGAAAACAAAACCATAATCAAACAGTCTGTCTTCAAAATTAGACTAATGGAGAAAAAATGTTTCTTCTTTCCTCATTAAATACATGACAGATATGATATATTCATTAGGGCTCTCTTCATGAAACATTTCCATACATCCTCACTATACTCAAGTGCCAACTTACTCCTCCTTCCTTATAAAAAGCAAGGAACTGATCTTCGGGATTTCAGTTTCTTTCATTAAAAATCAGACGTTAAAAAGGCAGACAATAAAGCAAACAAGAAATCTGGTTCCAACATTTTTTCTTTCCTCTCCCCAAAATGATTTAGGGAAAATAAAACTGCCAAAGCTGTATCTAAAAGGTCTCAGCACATTTGGGGTGGTCAGGCAACCCACCACCAAACACAGCAGAAAGTCAAGCCCTTAAAATGACAGGAGCACTCATATACCTACACATAATTTTAACAAAATGATTACATGCTGCTTTCCTTCTGTAAGATCCTTGCCTCATCTAGTGCAGTGATAGCAAATACAAAGGGAATGCTCAGTTTTATGGAGTGAGCTGAGTATTTGTAGCCTTCTGCCTCATTTGTTTAGATTGCAATGTGATTGCTCATACTCCTTATTCCCTTCAGCCAGCAGTGCACCCAAAGCTCCCCTTATGGGATGCTAGCCAGAATGGGATTCCATATTATATATTATAATGTATGGCATATGCTTATATGCAATATATTGTAGCTATTTATTGCACAATTATATGATTATATATTTTATATTATATATAATTCCTTTACCTGGTATTCAGATGAATGCTTCAAAGCATATAATTAACTGAACTGTAGTAGGATGATGCTATCTCCATTTTGCAGATTAGAACCTGGCTGCTTAAAACCCAGAAAAGGCTTCTGGCAATCCTGGCATTGCCATGTCAGTGCAGGGTACTTCAGGCTGTACTTTTCAGAAGACTTTGCATTCATACAGTGTTTTACACATTCAAAGCACACTTGTGTTCATTCCAAATGCAGCTGTGCCCAGAGCCCAGGTACCTTGGCCCATGTGCCACAGCAACCAGAAACACAGAGACCACTTCCAAATAAGTGACCTTCCAGAATCACATAAAACCTCCTTCAAAATGAGAAAGTAAAATCTAGTCTTTCTGTGGAGCTTTCAAACGCCTTGGAGAGAATGCTTTTGATTCCTGCAGCCCTCTACTTAAATTGCTCTGCTTTCCAGCAATTAAGGCAAGGGTTCTGGAGGCAACAGCTTCCTTTAATAAACACCCCTGATTTATTCTCTGGGCAGCATTCCTCCTGTGAAAAAATTATGTGATCATATAATTAAAGATCTTATCGTTATGCATACACGCAAGAGACAAATTAAAACAGTTTGAACAATCTTAATTTCAACATTTTCCAACTTTTTTTGAATGCTCAGCTTTCAAAGTCAAGTGTTTGATTTCAAAGAATGTATTAACACTCTTTAATGGAAACGATGGTTAAAAAAACAATCAAACCCTTGTAATTTACTGTATTTTTAGCTAATTAAAATTAAAATCAAAATCCCATTACATGATACCATTCTGATACCTTCATGGCTGCAAATCTTAGCTTTAGCAATGCAGATTTGCTCCTGGCACCCTACAAGACGAATGGGTGGCAGTAGGAAGCTGCTGCCTCCATTTGCTCAGACAGATTTTGGCTCCATGTTTCATAGGAACTACGGCATCTGGCATTCAATTCCAGGGGCAATCATCCTCCTCCTCTCCTTTCTTCAGTTCAGTCCTACAGCCAAGTTTAAACCTTCCCTATCTGTACACAATTTTGTGTGTTTTCTCCTCTTGTCCTTGATGTTTCCTCAGAATAGTGACCACTGAAAGAAGAGGACAACAAGCTCACAAGCCTTGTTCAATGCCTGGCGCCACAGTAGCTGCTGAAGGTGGGAGGAATAAATTTCATTAAACCTTTTTGGATAAAGATTGAAGTATATTCAATACAAAAGCAATACGTAGAGACAACTGCTTACAATCTCTGAAAGAAATTAAATTGACTATACATAAATGATGACTTCAAGGGGCTCCTAATTTGGCAAAATATCCCATGCAGAAAATAAAACACACATAAAACCTTGCCTGGAACAGTTACGGCTTCCCAGTGAAGGAGCTGCAAGTATTTCAGACTTCAGTACTATTTACTTTTAGCTAATGTCATTTAAAAGTAGTGACTAGCTAAATAAAATAATACAGCCTGAATCACAGAAATCTGGCACCAACAGCAGTCAGTGTCTCCACGATGAGACATTGCTCTGTGAAAAGCAAGGACAATTAGAGAGGTTACGTCACCCTCGGCCAGCACAGCTCCAGGGACGGCCATCAGCCACAGGGGACAAGCAGCAGACCACTGAGGGGTTTCTTATCAAGATAACTGTAAAAGCCACAGATCATGAGCCACGGCTGTAATCAGCTGAAGACAGGTCACAGACAAGCAGGTATGATGTATGACACACACATGGGCCTATTCTGTTCAATGTACAGCATGACGCCTTAGCAAAATTTTACATTATTAAAGTTTAATTATTCATTTCAGCTTTACTTTCATAGACTAATAGAAAGCCTCAAAAAACATAAATTACACTGAAGACTAAGTATTTATTCAATAAAACAAATTTTTATATCATTACTATGTAAAATCTCAAATAATCATGAAATAGTAATTAAAAATACATTTTATGAACCATAATTACTTTTTTTCCTCTTGATCACTTTCTTGATACAGTATCCTGGTTCTTAAAGAACAAATCACTAGCTGGAGTTGAAATTTTCCTTGCTCTAAGAACAAATGACTGCAAAATGAACAACAGCAAATGAGCTTCACTTTCTGGATTTTTACAGTCCTAAATGCAAAGCAGATGTATGATGTTGCACAATTCTAATTAAAAAAGAAATGTGCTCAGGTGGAAGTAGTGATTGAAGAGCTAAAACAGAGATATATATTATTTTGCTGGTTGAATACAGGTGGGTAACTATTACACGTATGTCTAATCAAATCAAACATGATATTTGAAAGGAAAAAATTGCTAGTTGCTGATTTAAAATCAGTAAAACCAGGAAATTCAAGGTGAACACCAAGATTGTGGTGATCAAAGACTATAGGATTCATTGTTTCCATAACATAATGGGTGAGTCCCAAAAATACAATTAGTATTATTGCCTCCAGAACAAAAGCTTCTTAAAAAGCTGTCACCAGTTACCTGCTCACCACTCCCCCATCCAAACCTGCCCTCAGAATCACTACATGACATGAAAGATGACATTCCCAGCACAAGGAATGACACAATCAAGTTGATGTCACTCAACAAGAGAAAAACATACGTGGTGGAATATGCATCAGAATTATTTGAGATCTGGCAAGAGGACAGAACTGCACTGAAAAGAGGAGAGAATTCCACAGAACTAAGGCAAAATGCCCACCATGTAATACCAGAATCTGGAAGGCTGCTTTGAACCTGCTAAAACCTTTTGCACAATTCTTGACAATGGTCACTGTCTTTTATGTAGGATCTGGTCCAGCATTCTTACTAGCTGTCTTTTGTACACCTCTCCATACTTACCCCAAAAACCCTACTGACTTCCCCTGAACAAAAAACCCCCCACAACTTTTTGGAATTTGTGAGTCAACACAAACACTGTTGAATTTTTTAAGATGTTGAACATGTAACCAACACATCTGAGTTGTGTGAGCTCAGCATCTCAACACTGAACTGGCAGGGGATGTAGAACAGGTGTGAGAGATTCTGATCTTTTAGAAATCCTACTTCTAAAAGCTCTTCCAAAAAAAAGCTGTGAATGCTCATGCATGAATTCTCCTAGAAAGAAAGGTTTGATTCTACAAACTAGAACAACTCCTGTGCTCTCTGAAGTTCATTCCCAGTTCATGGATTTCTGCTCTGACAGCCTACAATCATCTCCTGGAAACCACTTACTCTTTGTCAGCCCACCTGAAAATCTGCTCCTATATATTATTTAGATCTAGTGCAATATTTAAGCAAAATATATTGTGAAGTCTGAAACCTAGTCATTTAGCATTCAGTATTTTATACTTCGATTTTAGGGTATACTATTAATTTTGTTACTACTCCTGAATGAAATGCCATACTTTCAACTCTCCACTGATAAGCTGCTTAGACCTCTATGCTATTTTCATATTTTTCCTTTCCGTTTAATACATACACTTGACATGCAATAATATATACAGAACCCTGCTACCATCTGAGGCAGAAACTCTGAGAAAGAGCTTAAGAAAAAAGAAGGCATATGCTCATGCTTTTACTAAAATTCTCTGCTTGGAGTTTTCTGGCTTCTGGAATTCCTAAAGGACTTGTGCTGTCTTCATACCTAAGAGCTTAATTTTCTGTGAATTTGTCTGCTTACTTCTTGAATTCATGAAAATTTTGGCATCCACATTAGTCTGAGGCAAGCAGTTTCACAGCTCTGTATTGTGGGCAGAAAAAGTTTCTTCTGTTGATTTTGAACCTGCTCTGCACTACATGCAGTGGGTGTCCATTGTGTGCCCTCCTTGGGTGCTCTGTGCTGTCCATGATTTTATACACATCATAGCACTGCCCTCCCCTACATCATGAAGACTCTTTGCTCACTTGTTACCCATACAAAAGTTTTCCACTGATCATTTTTGCTGCACCTCTCTGGACCTTCTGCTCTGCAGCACCAAAGTGTTAGCAGGAGGAGAGGTGACAATCTAGAACTGTGCTCAGCATTCATCTTAGATTAGAATGGCAGCACAACAACACACTGTTTTCTTCTCTGTCCCTTTTCTAACAACACAACCATATTTCTAGGACTTTTCTTGACTTCCACAAGCAATTAAGCTGGCATTACTAAAGGTTTATTATCTGTAAACCCAGAAGTGCTATTCCTGAATGGTGACAATCAGGTCAGAAGCCATCACAGGACCCTTCCTCAGCTTCACTTTTATCCATCTAGAATTTTACCTGCCATACTACTGGCTTGACTATGTGGAAACACTGTCATTATTTCCCAAACAAATACAAGCAACTCTTAGTGAAAGTATTTGTTGCTTCACACTCGTGTCACTGCCTCCATCAGGCAGCAGGGTGATTTCCTGCAGCACTGGGATGGCCAGCAGCATTACAGAGGAGAGTGGAGGCACCAAAAAACATTCCATTAGGTAGCCTGTTGAATTCAGTAAAAACACACAATGAGATCTCATTATACCCTCAATTAAATTGTTCAGGAACAAAAACCATGCCAGAGATTAGTTTCTGAAACAATCCATTTAAAATTTAATTTAAGAACATACTTGCAATTTTCAGAAATTCTGAAAGTCATTCTGCTTTTAAGAACAGTATATGTGCTATGACTGTGGAGAGCAGAACTAGCTTTTATATATAAAAGTTTGAGTTGTGTTGATTTATATTTGTGTAGATATACACACATATGAGTGTGCTCACAGAGGAATGGGGAAACTGGACTGAGTCCTTCCTCTGCCTGAAGGGATCAAACTTACATCTCCCACACATGTTTATATAAATATATTAATAGCTGGAAAAATACAAGTCTAAATATTTATATGTACCAAGCACATTTCTGATAATTTTGTTTAACTAATAAAAAACTCTTTCAAAATAGTTTTACACCTCTTAACTGACTTCTAGTCAAATGCAGCTTGACACACTTTGACTGAATATTCCAACACATTAAAACCCACAAAATTCAAGAATCTTAATAAGCACTAAGGTATATAAATCACCTCAATACACATACACTGGATTATTTGCTCTTCAGATCAACTCAAAGAAACTTTGAGTTTAAAATAAATGCTTTGCAAGCAGACTGCAGAAAAAAATGTGCTCTAAATACTTTACCAAGAGGAACACTGGACGTTTGGCTTGGCTTACCCAACACACATTAAAATCAATGATGTAAACAGAATTTTTCTGCTTGTCAAATTTAAATTTTGGTTTTAAAATCCATCAGCATTTGACACTAAAAAACCCCCAACCCTCAGTGTTGATGGCAAAGTCTGCAGTAAATTCTGATGATCTAAGTCAGGACCAATTCCCCAGAACAAGGGTAATGGCTACAGCTCTGGCACGACACTCTGAGATGACATAAGTGATACTTGGAGCAAATGTGGCAAATATTCCAGTCTCAGTGAGAAAATTTTCTGTTGGTTGCCTTTGTTCTTATCATCATGTCACTTTCAGGTAACTTAGTCCTACGTGCAAAATGGCATTGGAACAGGACAGTTTGGTCATGTACTATTAGGAAAGGCAGGACAAGCTCAAAGCTGCCCAGTGGGGCAGACATGGTGGAAGTTTTGGCCCAACTGATGTTTAGCCTTGGTCCAAAAACAATCCTTAATACAGGAAACATTTGTTTACATATGTTTACATATGTATACATACAGATACATACTTACATACATATTTTCAGGTTTGACAGCCTAAAGTTAAATTTGGAAATGAAAACCAATATATCATATACTATATCATAATACAAAAATAATATGCTTTAAAAATATTTCTCTTATTTGGGCTCCTAGAGTGAAGTAACTTAAATATAATTTTCGCCATTTTGCTTTGATACTCTTCATTACTCTGCAGCTTTTCTGTGTTAAAAATGCAAGCTTTATAGCTTTGCAAAATGAAGTCTTTCAGTCTTTCAGTGGCACAAAGGGACTTGCAAAGGGACTCTATTGGATTTGCAAATGATGGCCATTTTTCTAATGAAAAAGCTAACTATTGCCCAAATTTTCTCTCTTTACAATCTCTGGATTGATGTAAATGCTACGTGCAAATACAAAAATTCTTAGTGGCAGCATAATTTGAAAAATTGTATTTACTACAAGGTGCTGACAGGTTTGAAAATACTATAAATGGTCCCATAAGAAAGAAATTAACCTTCAAAAGCAAGACAGCCAAAGGTGTATGAGAAAATTAACTGTACCCTTTGCCTGTTATCACCACTGTACAAGCCAAGGTTTCTACAAATGAGAACTTAACTCTGTGTAATTCCATGTCACCTGCTGCTGTCAGGAAGCTTTACAAAAACTTATAGGAAATTTAATACTTTAAGGAAGTATCTATAAAAACAGTGAAGTATTTATGAAGCAGTGAAAAAAGAAACATAACCCCTCCATGCTTTTTTTTTTTTTTTTTTAAATTTTTATAATTTCACTGCAGCTTTAAACACTCAGAAGGGAAGAAGCCGTGTACCATTGTAACTTTTCTCTCTCAGGGCTCGCCCATTTCGCATGCTGTCCCTCAGGGAGCCACAGAAAATGCACAGTAGTGTTCACTCAATATAGGTGACAAAACTTCTCCTATGCAACACTCAAGTATTTACAACTATTTATATTTGTGACTACATTTGGACAAAATAAACATCAAGCAGAAAGTGGGAGTAGCTATGTAATACACAGGCATGAACTTTTGATAAATCTGCACTCTGCCCATTATTCACTTTCTAAAGAACACACAGTTTTTCCATGAAGTTGCACCGGCTTAAATAGAAAATCTTGATATTAATGATAAAAAACATAATCTGAATTTTCAAAAAACTACTGCAGTGACCAATGCTGGGTAAGTGGCAATGTTTTAGTCATTGTCTGATTAAATCAAAGACAAAAAAGGTAGAAACCTTTCCCTCATGTCCTATGTGACTGCTGTTAAGTTTGAATTTCTGTCACCAGTATTAGTTGCACTGTTTATCATTTTCCTCAGAAGACTGGAAAAATTAATCTGCACACCCACTTCACATTCTGAAGGCTGTAGGGGTTTACTGCCTCCAAGACAACTGAGCACCCTGATCATAAAAATCAAGTGTAAGATGTAGAAATATCTGAGAAACCTTCATCTTTTAGTACCTCCACTTACTGAACAAATGGAAACAGTGAATTAAACTGATGAAAGGCTGAGAGCAAGAAGTATGTCCATGTATTACATAGTCTGTTTAACTCCTCAAAAATGACCTTTTCACTGGTGACTGTACCACTCTGCTCTATGTTCAAAATACTCTTAACTCCAAATGGTTGAATTTTTTTTATTTATGAAACTTTTCAGATATTGAAAAAAATTAGCTAAGAGATGCATTCAGGAGATAAGACAATTAATTACTTTTTCAGAGTCAGGTTTTTAAAAAGATGATTTATTATCACAGTAGAAATTTAACCTTGCACACAGAAAAATGCCACCAACTAAAGAGAACCGACAGACAATTGTCTCATCGTTAACTGGCACTAGGTACCAAAGGGTTCCAGTCATTTGGGAAAATGTGGTGAGAGGAGCTTACTTGATTGCAGAAAGATGGAGACACTAAATATAAGATACATACAGGCATAAACCACACACACCAAAATTACATACAAGTTCCCTCATACTGACCAACTTGCTGAACAAGTGTAATATCCCATTTCTGGTCAGAACTGCAGCATAAATTTAACACAACTCTAACACAGTTGCTTTATATTTACCCTCATTAAAGACTTAATCTGAATTACAGTTTGATAATTACCTTAATCCATGCTGAAAAACTTGGCAGCCACGTTTTCTACAGCCACAGCATTCTACATAAAATGTTGGGTTAGCAGAAGCCACTTGTAACCAAACCCACTCCATGATGCTGCTCAATCCCTCATCAATTCAGATACCATTAGGCCAGGTTAATCCTTCAGAAATACACAGCTGACATGTTAATATAAATGTATATATTTCATAATACTGTCTATTTTCTATAACACCATTACCTAGGTTTATAGACAGTAAATATTTATTTCAGGGATAATAAAAACGCTACAATACAGGAATACAACTTTGGCTTTAAAGTTTTGAGATCCTCTTAAATACAAGTAGAAGGATGATACTCCAATGGCACATTTTATGCACAAGAATAGCCTCTGACAGAATTTTTTTCTTGTTACAAAAATTTTATGACTATGATAAGATGCCACTAAAACTCTTCAGCATTATGAAAATTTTATATTTGGCACACATACCACTGAAATTAATCACATGCCTTGTGAAGCTCTGACATAGTTTTTTACTCATTCCTAAATTAATAGAGCAATAAATGACAATTTTGAAGATGTGTTGCATAAATATAATCTAAATTAATAGATTACCAAAATACATTTATTTAGAGTACTAATTTATTTTCATTTCATATTTCACAACATTTTTTCCTAATCTCCAACCAATTTCTTAAATATACCTCTTGAGAGAGAGGTAGTTTGTCAAATGCACAATGTCATCTATTTATCCTGACTGTAAGTTCAAACACTCCAGTATTCGAGTAACTCCCCTGGCTGTTCCCTACTTAGGACACAGTGAAGGGACTTTTTTTCTATTTGTCTATTAAGTTGACAAGTTATATTTTGGCTTCACTCCTATTCCACATATAGCACCTTAATGGTGTTTTATGTTTCAGTTTTCAAAATGTATGTCTTGACTTTTGGATTCAGGATAACTAATTTGTAGTGATTATATGTTATTATCATGACAGAGTGTTATAGCAAACATTCCTAATTCCCTTTTTTCTTTGGAAATAAAGATTACAAAGAGATGCTAGAATATCAAAATGTAGATGAATATAGTCTTAACATGTAATTTAGATGATCTGGTTTGCTATACATACCTTTGTACCTTGACTAACATGAGTTTATTATGCATATTCATACATGATTTGCACATAATTTTTGCATTTATATTCACAGCTAATCAAGCAAAACACTGGCAGCAGAAAATTGCTGTCTGGGAGTGGTATGACGAGTTCCAAGTCCCTCCAATTTTTAATTGTCTACTATATTTCTGCAATACTCATTTTACAATACAGATTTTTCACAATACTGATTTTCAATTCTTTTAAAATATGAAATCACTGACCATTTATATAATTTATTTGTGTGAAGTGGGAAATAAATAACCATCTAAATTCTAAGTGTGGCCTGTTCCCGTTGCAAGATAATGAACAGCTATCATTCTCAGGAATCTACTGCAGTGAAGGAGCATAAAAGAGACGGTCAAAAACCACGCAATGGATTTACAGCATTTTACTGGATTTCAAGGACAGACAATCCCTGGTGTTCTCTTGAAACAGGTGTCTACATGAGATTATGAAAGGCCTCATTTATCCTGTTTAAATGGAAGCCTAAAGCTTAAGGAATAATTTAATTTTCAAAAGATGCATTCTATGAGGACTATATACATTGCTAAAATAGTAATGGTAAGGTTTATGTCAGAGGATTTCATACATTTAAATAAGAATTTTTATATTTATACAAATCAGAATGAAACTTAATTGGTATTTCTAATATTATATTAAGGAAATAAACATATTTTGCCATAATAACCTCTTGAAAATACTTCAAAAGACTATGAATGTATTCAACAGCACACATTAGCAAGATGTTATTTTTCTCTGAAGATCAAGTAATTTATGATTCCAGCTTCCAAAGCTGGGGTTAACTTTTTAAAACTGTAGTCTGGATTTACACTGTTCCATTCCTGTACACAAAGTGTTCACATATAGCTACTGAATCTCCCTGCAAAAGCACTTAAATTCAGATGTTTTGACCAAAAACTGGACAAACCAGTTCTTTGGCTCCTATGTTGAAGAATAACCACTATCTATCTATTGCAATATTTCACAGTCACTGTTAGCACATGCTTCAAGAGAAGTCTGGTTCCCAAAGAAGGTACGAGAACACAATAAACTTTCAGGATTTACACAGCCATGCTGATACTGACCCTACAGCTGCTCCCCATCAGAGATATGAAGATTCAAATCAGCATCTTGCAGCATCAGTGCTGCAAGAATGAAGAGAAACACATGCAAGAGCCTCTTTCTGAAATACATTAATATATGCACTCTAACACAAAGAAATCGTAAATTAGGCACTAGCCTAAATTTAAAATAAAACTCTCATTCAGTTCTCTGAGTTACTTAGAAGAACTAGCAAATTATTAAATGTTCTAGCAAACTGTTTCAGACTGTTTCCCTTAAAATGTGAAATAACATCCTGAGAAAACAGCACTGCTAGCCTTGAAGAATGGTACTCTATCTATCAAAACAGTCTTAAGGAATAAGAAAATACCCTGCAAAGCCAAGAACTTCAGAGCAGACATAACACGATGACACGATATTATCTCTGTCTGAACTTACGTGGCAGACGAAGCCGGGCAATAAGAGGCTGGAGAGCAGTGACACTGAAAGGGACCTGGGGGTCCTGGTCCATGGGCACCAGGAGGGCCAACCCTGTCCTGGGGGACACCAGGCACAGACACCAGGGCAAGGGAGGGGATCATCCTGCTCTGCTCTGCTCTGGAACTGCCTCCCCTTGGATATTACGTGCAGTTTTGGGTGGCACAATATAAAAAAGACATTAGGCTGCTAGAGGGTGTCCAAGGAGAGCCTCCAAGGATGGTGAAGGGTCTGGAGGGGAATCTCGGTCCGTTCAGCCTGGAGGAGAGACTGAGGGGAGACCTCAGTGTGGTCTGTAACATCCTCCCAAGGGGAAGCCAAGGGACAGGCACTGATCTCTTCACTCTTGTGACCAGTGACAGAACACGAGGAAACGGTGTGGAACTGTGCTGGGGAAGGTCTGAGCTGGATACCAGGAAAAGGTTTTTCACCAGAGGGTGGCTGAGTACCAGAACACTCTCTGACTGGCAAAGCAGTGGAGCAGGAGAGGAATGCCATTGTCTGCCCTTCCTGCAATCCTGGAGGCTGCTGGCACCCCCAGGGAGGGCTCCTACTCTTCCCTTCCTGAGCATCAGGGTGCTTTGCTGATGCTACCCTTGCCTTTAAGCCCTATATTCCTGTGATTATAGTTCATTCCTGCATTTATGAATCCTACCAGCAATAGAAATTTCTATCAACTGCTGAAAATTTGTATATTGCTCAATGATTTCAGAAAATAATCTGCTTCTCTCAAGAGAGATGTCAAATTCACAAGCAAACCCAGTACAGGGAGAAATGTCTATAACTGACACAAGTGCCAGGGTTTCTAACATTCTTATTTATTTTTAATCTAATTTAAAGTATTTCTCTACCTTAAAGAAGCAATGGTCAAGAAAGCATTTTTAGAATCAGGAAAGAAATAGCTTTACTTACTGAACAAAACTGAAGTAATTGGGTCTGTAATGTGACCGAGATCCAGAAAAAGCTATTGTGTTATCCTCTGCTGCACCTCTGGAGAAACTCCTTCAGCTGCTTTGCTTCATTCAGCCTCATATTTGTTTCTCCATTAACTCTAAAGTGAATTATTCCTTACACTATTTTGCATTTTCCAGTCATCAAAAAAACCCCCAAAACCCACAGGCAAAAATCTTTCTAATCTTTCACTCATTTGTTACTATCTTTAAAAAAAAATAAAAAGAGAGGCTGCAGATAATTATTATTTATGTTTATATAATATTATCCGCAATTATTATTTGGAGGGGCAAATTAAGTGTTGGCACAAAATAATGGAACGCAGAAAAGACATTCTTTTTTGACATTCTTCAGTTAGTGTTAACATGAATGTAAAGTGAGCTGAATGAACAGTAGCTAATAAGCTAATGCTAAAATCTTTCATAATCATTCATAATTACAGTATGCAACTTTTTACAGTTTGCAACTTTTTACAGTATGCAACTACATGATACACTGAATTTCTATGAAAGCATGCATGCATGTTTGCACAGGATCAACACACGGCACAGTAAAGCTGGTAAAAGGTTCCTAACCAAAAAATACTTTAAAAATAAAGCAAATAAGGAGGATTAACAATATATAGAAAAAAAGAAAACTAAGATTTTAAATATGATATTGGAATTTACTGTACAGCAGGTGTGTTCCAAGACTTATTAATGGTGATGAATAACTGTACTCAATTTAGTCCAACACCTCCAAATTCCCACTGTCTACACAAGGATGAAGTCAAACATTTTGAGACTTTAATTTAAAAGAGCTTATCTGTTTCATGCAACATTGAAATTCATACATAAGGTAAACAAACAGCAATAAAGAACAATCCAACAAAGGATCAGTTACTGGGGAGCTTAAGCAGGGAGACTAGTTTCCAAAAAAAGACCCTATTCACCCCCATATTTATTCATGTAAATGACATTCATTAGTGGCATTCTTAAATTCAATTTTGCCAACTTTTTGTAAACAAATTGAAAAGACAATTGGAAAGCAACTTAGACATGTCTAATTTCAGATGAGTACTGAGGAAGACAGCAAGAAACATCTGGCACTCACTGCAAGTCAGACTTTTCTTTGTAAAGGTTACTACAAAAACAGCTGAATCCTAACAAACCTCAGTGCATGGTTTGTTACAAAACTCCTTTGCTTAGACGGTAAATGATTTTCAAGCTTACTGTATCAGGTCTCCATGAAGAGAAAGAAATTCTAAAAAGGGAGAAAAACTTCCAAATACCTTGTAATAAAACTTCCAATACCAATTTTTTTTATTGCTTCACAGACAGCATGTGAGAGATTTTTTAAGAACTCTCTGGTTAAAATTACAAGCCAGAGATCTCCTGAAGACAGCAAAGGCATAGTGTTACCTGTAGCTACTTTAGTATATGTAACAGTTTAATTTTATAGACAGTATTTCTAGAGCATATTTTAGTTTTTAAGAATCTTATTTGCTCTATCAGAACAGTGCAACTGCAATTCACTGATACGCTATGAAAAGGAATAGCAGCAATAAAAATAATGCTAAAAAAATTTAAAACATTTTAACTTACTCCATTTGTGAATATTAATAATGAAGAGTTGGCTGTTAATAACTCAGACATTAAACATCTCAAGTCTTACAACCTCTTATTTCCTAAGGGAAATAGAACAAGAAAACAGAGAATTTGAAGGATTCAAATGTGATCAGACCTGACTTTTGGATCTTCTAAAAAGAGAAATATATTTTATAAACATGATTTTTTCAAGAACATACCCACATTCTTTAAGAAGATCTGTCTAATCTTCTGTTCCTCCTAAAAGCACTTGAAACATTTTTATGGTTACAAGTGTAACTAAAATAAAGGAGATCTCCTAGAGCGATTGGAAGCGCAGAAGGGGCTACATCAATACCCAGCTAGGTTTTCAGGGGAATTTAGTTTTTCTGAAGCTGTGATGCATCAGAGAAAGAAGGGTGCAGGGAAATGGACTGAGGGTTAGAACACAAGCACAGTCAGTGAGCAGAAGGCTACTGAGAAACCATCACTGAATAAGAAATCAATTCACTCATGAAAAACAAATGGCCACAATGAGGTGGTAAGATGAGATGACATGTTTAAAAAGAAAAAACCCACAACTCTGCAAGGCTTCCTGACAGAAATAGCACTTCTGGGAAAGGCAGCAGTAGAGGGGAAAGGACACATTTCCACTGTGTTGAGGATTGTATGGGAAAGACTCTGTGCCCCAAATTCACCACAGAAAGTACAATACTCAGAGGTGTTATGGCCACTATGAAGAACTGCCTGGAAAAAAGTCTAATGAAACAGCTGAAAATAATACTGTATATACCAGTAATAGCCAAATACATCCATACTGCTCTAGGGATCCCAAGTTAAATCTACAACTTTTCTGAACTCCATGAATGTTAAGAAAGAGAATTATTAGGACAAACCTTTGTGGTTAAAGACACTGTGTAGAAACTTGAGAGATCTGTTGTGGACTGGTAAAAACTGAGAGACACCTATGAAATCTCATCCTACAATTTTAGTTTTTAAGCCAAACATGAGACATGAGGTGAAATAAATATTTCTCTCTGAAAATATGAGTCAGTAAGTTTACCCTTGCCTTCAGAACACCCATCTTTTTGCCAGTTGACATAAACAACATATTGGTTCTTTCTGGAGGACAAGGAAACCAGAGAGAGATAAAGAGCAAAGAATTTAGAACAGACCCACAAGGCTTCACATTACAACTTAAATACAACATGACTTTAAAAACCCTTTAGTGTAAGAGTGAAAATCAACTTTGTTTTACCAGATAAATTTAGATCAATTAGTAAACACTGTAGTCTAATAGGAAGCCACAAGCTTGACCAGTGCAGGTAATGGTTGTGCCCTGAAAAGCAGCAGCTGTAGAGGTGCTGGAACAATCCATCATCCAGCTCATTTACGAGGTCTGCTGATTAACAAACTCAAGGCCACACAAGGAAAGAGAAAAAACCAAGGGAGTAGAGTGGGTAATTAAACTCTTCGTTTACTACACAGTGTACAGAAACACATGTGAACATTCCCCACACTGGCTTCATGCCAGGTTCTTTCTCCAACATTACAATGTTGTAATACCACTCATATCTACTTAAAGACATCAAAAACCACAAAAGGAGCCAAACTTTCTTAACACAAAAATGACTTAAACTCCGTGTGACTAGAAATTTTGAACAATGACAGTGACTTCTGAGACAAATTACTATCAGGATGGCCAGGATGATGTAGAATTTAAAACAAAAAATTTCAGATAAATTTAAGAATTTCAGATAAATAGTTATATTGCAATATGCTCACTATAATGAAAGGAGAGCAGCACTGCATTTTTAAGTAACCCAAAAGTGATGTTAGACATATGAGAGGAGATAGAAAAGTTAGGAATCCTGAGGAAATAAATAAACAAGACACTACTTATAGTATATATTAAAGTATAAAGCCAATCTATGATGCTTATCTCAACAGCAAATTCAGGTAATATGTTTTTGGATGAAAAAGTACAATCTTAGGGCCATTGTTTTGAGAATAAGGCATACATAAACAATATAATTGCAAGACAAAGTATTTCAGGCACTTAGAAAACCATAACTTTGATATCCCAAATAATTTTTTTATATGAAGTTCTGCTGGTTTTGCAAACCTACATACTCTTGACACATACTCTATCAAGATACTTGAGGAAAACTCAAGCCATATGACATTCAAATTCCTTTCTCCAGGAGAATTCCCAAGCATTTTGACTGACTACCCACAATGGAAACACTCAACACTACAAACCAGCCAACTCCTAAGTGGAACTTCACATTAATTTTTGGCCACCTGAAGCAGAGTTTTGAGGAAGCTGAGTGAACCAGAAGAGCTGAAAACAATATATTGTCATAATCTAAACACACCTAAGAAACAACCTCCCTGCTCTGTAAAAAGCCCAATCTAGTTCTTAAGAACAGAAGCAATGAAGATTAATTTTACAATATATTTCATTAAATAATATCTAGATGTTACAGTAGTCCATTAGCTCAGTGCACTCTGAATACTAATTATGCACTATCTCATTTTAGTGCCATATGGAGTAAAAGCTGTGAAATTATGAACCAGTGCTTATGCAGAGATAACCTGTATGGCAGCATTTTGGTAGTACCAATTCTTCTATTAAGAATTCTTAAAGGATCTTGAAAAATGATACATTCTTTCTGTAATTCTACTGCGACTTATACCATTAGACATGATAGTGCAGTAGGATCAGTAACATGCCCTTAGTAATAACCCAACATGAAACAACTAATTTCTTCACCATTTATTAAACACTTTGAATAAACAGTTCTGATGTTATGGTCAGGTCAGTGCTAAAAGGCAGTGCTGTAAAAGAGAAAATTTACTACCAATTTTTGGTTGCAAGAAACTCAAGATGCACATGGAAGTCCCTGCAGTATTCTGACACACCCTCTCTGAAATAAGCTAAAAAGTTTTATGTTTTATCCTTTCACCATGGGGTGTGCAGAACGACAAGAAACTACTTATTCCCATAAGCCCAGACACTGAAGTGAAGAGGGGCTGCAATTACTGTTTACCTTTAAAATGAGTCCGCTATGTTAAATGAGATGTTAGTGATGGCAGAGCAAAAGGCAGAAAGTTATTTGTGTTATCAGCTGTATGAATAAACACTCAGTATTATCTGATTATCAGTCTTATCTACAAGCTCATTGGTATCTATGTATGCTGTTACAAAAAACTGAATTACTTCAACGTGACTAGCAAATAAATAAGCCATGGTCCTTTTTTCCTTTGTTCTTATTTTTGAATAGCGATGAAAAAAATTACCTGGTTGCCTTCCTGAAGTTAGAGATATTTAGAATCCTAATCACAAATCAAAAACATCAGAGACCAGTCTTACCCTCATCAGAAAGACAGATGCCTGGCTGCCTGATCAAACACATTTGGAGCCACACTTTCTATTCAGAAAGAACAACATTTTTGCAAGTAAAAATGCATTTGCTCACTTTTATTTTACTAACACACTATAGACAGATCATTAGGCACAGAGTAGGCAATTAATTAACTTTGTGCAGTTAAAGAATTAAACCCAAAATGTTTTCTTTAAATAATAAAAATGTCAGCCACATATACCTGTCCTATGCACTTGTCAAAATGCAGCTTCCCCTCAGAAAAATGAGGTACAACTGAGCAGCATAAACGTTCCAACAGCAGTTTAGCAAACAAGGAGCTGTCAACTTCCAATAAGCTATTATTCACACCTCTTTAATCACTGCCACAGAGTCGATTATAAATAGCCTCATACATTTTTAAATAAGGTCATTCTGAAATGAAACAACAAAGAGGGTAGTAAATATTCCAGTACATAAGCAATTTAAATTCTACAGCATAACAGGGCTGTGTGTTCTCAAATACTCAGTTTAAAGAAAGCCAACAAAACCTTTTATTAACTGGTGCAGTGTCAGACACGTAATCTCTGTGAGATCAATAAACCAGGCCAATTATGTAGTAGTTTGCAAACAGATCTGAAAGAAATGAAACTATTAAGACTTGCTCACAAAATCCAGCTTCAACAGCATTATTTACAATATAAAGTAATACAAATTAAGTTAATACAATACACGGAGCTGCATGAGTAAGTGTATTATGTAAACATTTCAGAGGAATATGAAACAGCTTCTCTCTGTTTTCCCAGAAGAACAGCACAAAGAAACAACTTATGCAGAACGTTGATCATATGAGACCGTTCTCTGTTTTTCCTGAGATTTTAAATAATTAGAAATTAATGCACAAAGAAAAGCAAGAAAAGATCTACACAAGTAGAAGTTCTAATTTTTCCCTCTGTTCCCCATATTTTCTGATATTCAAGATTGCTTGATAAAATAACAAATATGACAACATTAAAATCAATTATTTATCAATTAGCTCAGACAAAAAATGATAAAAATTATGCTTTTTTTTTCTCAGCAGCACTATAATAGTTAACTGGACCGCAATTTAAAGATGTTAATTTAGCACTACCAGAAAAAGAAAAATTAGGAGGAAAAAATAGCCCAACTAGTTCTCATTTTACTGCCACACTTTGTTGTTACTGTGAGAAGTATTGGAGCACTTCTTATTATTACAAGCTTTGTTTTTCTAACTTGATACTCACAGAATCATAGAATATCCTGAGTTGGAGGGCACCCAAAAGGACCACAAAAGTCCAGCTCCTGACCCTGCACAGGACAACCCCAGCAATGCCATCATGAGACCAAGAGCATTGTCCAAACACTTCAGGAACTCTGGCAGGCAGTGGTCACAGCACCAGATGTGGGGAGCCTGTTCCAGTGCCCAACCACCCTCTGGATTAAGAATTTTTTCCTAATATCAAAAATCTCACTTGACACAGCCTCAGACCATTCCCCCAGGTCCTGCTACTGGTCACCAGAGATAAGATCAGTGTCTGTCCCTCCTCTTCCCCTATGAAGAAGCTGCAGACTGAAGTGAGGTGTCCTTTCACTCTTCTCTAGGCTGAACAGCGCAAGTGACCTCAGCTGCTCCTCACAGAGCTTCCCCTCCAGGCCTTGCTCCACCTTAGCTGCCCTCTTCACACACAGAGACTTGCCTGTGATTTTCAAGGCCTGCTGATACATTGTGCCACACCCACCCATAGAACCATAGTCATTACCTGCTCCATTGTGGAAAATGAGCTCCATGAGTAGGGAACCCCAATACTCCCCACTCCCCAAACCTTTCTGAGGTATTTAACCCAGCCTCACTTATCAGATTTAGCTCACAGGTGTTTTCCATAGTTCACAGGCTGCTTTGTACATGATTCTAAAAAGGCTAATATTTCCCATAAGCAGCAAAAATACCAAAATCTTTCACCAACCTAGAAGCATACCTTAATATTAAAATGTCATATTTAAGTATAGATGCATCTGGACAGACACAGGAGGCATTGTTCTTTGTACCTGCACTTGGAGCTGGCCATGCCCAGAAGCTGTATCCCCACAGCATCACACCTGACCTACCACCCTGCTGCATCTTCTTGGTGTTTCATGGTCTCACCATAAAGCAAGAGAGACCTCCTGAATAAAGGAATATTCAGAAGTTCCATTCAATTAAGAACTGAATTAACTTCAGAATTCAATTAAGAACTTCACAGCTATCAAAACATTTACCTACATCCACAAACACCCTAGAAAACAGTGTAAAGGATCCACTCTTCTCAGTCAGACAGTACTGGTATTCTACACAGCTACACCTTCTAACTGGATTTCCATGTTTTAAATAAAGTAGTAGCTTACACAGTGAAGGGATAAAATTGCAGCTGACTACAGCAAAATCTACATAAAAGCAAGGAGCAAGCTGTGCTATTTCAGTTCCCAGACAATAAAGAAGTAGAAAAGGTTCCGATGTCAACAGGCATCTTAGAATATGTTTATTTCTACATTAGGTATGTTGCTTTTTCATCTGGTTCACTGTCATCTCCCTCACAACAGCCCTTAATGAATACTTAGAAAAGGAAATAGCTTACACAAAGAAACACACCCTCTCAGCCTTTATGTCACCAAAGTTTGGTTTATTCCCCAAAGCTTGCAAACTTCTGTTTTCTTAGGTGTACGTCCTCCATCTACCTTAAATTCCATAATTTGTTTATAAGAGCTAGGCCAGTGTTCCAGTGTAAGGTTTTTTTAACCAGTGTCAAGGAAATGGAGCTATGCCTGAAGAAAAACTAAATATTTTCCTCCAAAAAGATGCACTACCTTATATATACTATCCATATATTGCTAAGCCATCCCTAATTTTTCTATTTGTTCTGTATAAGACAGTTCATCTGTACTTTCATGCTAACAACTTTTGGTAATAACAAAGCCTCTTACTTGCTGTTCACAGTATGTTCACAAGCAGAATTTTCAGGAAGAAACAAAGAGTCAACTATACATGATTTCTTACCTGTGTAAGCATTTTGGGAGGAAGGATTTCAAGCATTTCCTAATATTAGAAAGCATACTTTCATTAGACTATTGTCAATAAAACAGAATCCTTTTTCCTCATCCAATATGCAACTAAGCTTATAATCCAGTAATTGGGAGAAGTCTCGTGCTAAGAGTAGTTTCAGTGGTTGCTGTGAGTCTCATGATAATTTGCTTTCAGCTGCCTCACAACCTTGCAGAAGCCATGGAAGAATGCTGAGTTCTGATAAACAAAAGAAAGAATTGTGATACATGTCCCACCACAGTAAGAAGGGCAGTTTGGATTCATGAAGAACAATGAACTCGAGAGGTGACAGGTCTGAACCCTTAAGATGTTTTAGGACAAGACATCCAGCACTATCATTAGAGATCAAGAAAGCTGCAATCCCACAGCATTGGAATGCCCAGCTGGCATTCCACAAACCAGTAGGAAAGGATCATGGAAGTGAAACTAGAAAAATCCCATGACCTTTGGGCACCAATTAGGATGTTACATATTCTCAACATCAAAAAAATCAAGTCCACCATAAAGTACAAAAGCTGAGCCAGCAAAGCAAGCTGAGCCCCAAAACTAATGAAAAGCAGTAAAGACACAAACCACAAAAAACCTTGAAAACCTTGATTTGTATTTGTTAGTATTAGATGTGACTTCTATAAAGAGTAAACCAGAAAAAATACAGTCTGAGTTCTATAAAATATATCTGTATTAAGACTATAGACATACAGATGTGTTTACACACACACACACAAAAATATAAATAACTACAATTATTTATGAAGTGCCTAAAATCCTTAAAAATCACTTCAATCTACTTGACTATAGGAAAAACAATTTTATTGTAATCCAGCAAGGGGAACCCCAGTCCTTGCTGCATTTGCACTCTGGGCTGAGAACAGAAGCAGGAATGGAAAAAGGAACATAACAGAAAAAATACAACTCAATTATAAACCAAATGAGTTAAAAATAAACCCAACTCTCACATGATAGCACAACATTACTCAGTATGTTAGGACCATGACACAATAAATAGAGAAAAATACAATACACATACACAGATGCAGGCAGCACAACAGCTACACTTATACGAGCTGTAAATGAGAATGAAAACCAACACCTACACAATAAAAACTTTAAAAACTAGCAGGTGGGCAGCCCACATGGGATGAAACATCAGCTAATGAAATTCAAGTTTCGAGATAACATTCCAAAGAAGGTCTTGGAGCACACACAAACAAGAATCTGCACAAGTGTAAGTTCACTTCATTAGGAACACAATCAAAAGCACAGCCCTACTTTCATCATACTACAGTAAAATTATTTTTAATTTTATGAATTAATTTATACACAAAATTAATTTATACTGAATTACCCTAAAGAAAGCAAAACTTTTAAAAAAAATGCCTTGTCTTCTGACCTGCCTGTGAATCGCCCTGCTTAATTTCTCATATCTGACCCTACTTGCTTACTCATTTGTTACAGTTTAATAGATAATTCAAATGACATTGAATTAAATAGTTTAAGGAAAGGTATATGCATCCCAGTCATGATGCAATATCTGGACTGAGATATAGTATGTTATAAATTACACCTTAATAATACTCATGCTCCACTGGATATGGCATCAGAGGAATGAGTAGTAAACAACATCTGAAATTATGTTTTGTTGTTATATTTTCTTCTTTGGTGACTACACAAATGAAGAATTTCACACTTTTTTTTTTTAATAGAATATATTTAGTTCTTCCAATGGTTGCTTAGTGTCCCCTGACAGCCACCTGCTTCAGGAGAGATGGGCTGCCCTGCAGGAGTGCTCACTTCTCTCCAAGATTAAGTGGAATGAATGTGGCAGGACTAGCCCTGATCTCAGCATCTAAAATGCTGACAACTCATAAGCACAGGTGACTATGACAAGGTACCTAAGGAAGAAAATACCTGGAAGAAGATACCTGGCCATAACCTGAAAGAAAACAGATGCTTCCAGGAGTAAGGTGTACTCGAACCTTCTCCCAGGAGGTAGTAGAAGACAATGCATATCAGAAAACTGAGGTAATTTCCCTTTTACAAAATCCATATGGCTTTCAGTTTTACCCCAGGTCTCCTCTAACATTCTAATTTATATACTTGGGAAGAGATGCCTGAACTTCCTTAAATGTGCAGAAATAGTGAGTGACACATGCAGAAAGGATGAGAGGGGACAACAAACATGGCCAGGTTTAACACATTGGGAGCGACTCCACAAGGCTGACAGTATTACTGTCACTGAACCAGCCCTGCAGAGAACTAAGGCCTGCTGCATACTGCAGAGAAGAGCCCAGCTTTGTATACAGGCTCTTCACCAAGTAGAAGTGAGCTCCATCAGGTTCCAACTTGACTTGGCAGAAGGCAGTGACAAAACAAAACCCTCACTGGTGTCCCAGCTTGTGCCAGGCACAGGCAAACCCATCCTGCTATTGAGACTGGCTCATTAGTGCAGGCATGCTGCTGTAGACATACAGATTACTGTTTCAAACTCATCCAGAGCAGTAGTGCAAGCAAAGTGGAATACAAATAGTATATGTAACTAAAAATAAGCTTAAGGAATAAAAAGAAAAAGGCAGAAATTTCAGCTAGGAGCTCCTAAAGTTTCCAAATGGCTTCACCCTTCTGCTATGGGCATCATACTTGGCAGACAACTCTCTTGTAAGTCCAGCTCTGCCACTTCAAACCCTCTTCAGACCAATTTACAGCCTAAAAGAGATGAAACCAGTGTCAAGGGAGTGTTCAGTCCTATTTCTTTCAAAAAAAGATTGTCAGTGTAGGGAGCTTAATTTTGTCCTGCATTTCTACCCCTACATTTTAGTGCTTGGGTCCCTAATCCAGTCAAGAACTGCTATAAAGTAACAGTGGGAGAAGGAAAAGGTCTGAAACATACTGAAAAATTAAAGAAGATTTGAGCATCCTAACATGAATGTAATAGAGGACATAATTTTTCTTATGCTTCTTTGCTGCTGTTGTAACATTGAAAAACGATTTAAAAGAAAATTTTTATTTAGAAATTATGACATTGATCAGAAATAACAATATATAAAGCCATTTTCCTTAATTTGAGAAGGTAATGCAAATATCAGTTTTAGAGCCTCATTATACCTAATCAAACTGCAAAACTTTTTTCTAAAAACACAGACTACAGTAAGAGCAGAAGATAGACGTGTGGAAATTTTAATGTAGGGAAGTCTTTGGTCTAGGTAAGATCTGCAAGATCTCAGACTTGCATGGACCCATGATCACAGTTTAGTTTTTTCCCACTCATGTAAAATGTTTTCTTGAACACTGGCCACTGCTCTGCAAAGCTTCTCTTCAGAGAAGAGATGCAGTGAGAACACACCAGGAAGCCCCTGGTGTTTTCTCACTGCATTTTGCACCAGGGATTGCAGGAACACCTGCATACAGCAAAAGCTGCCAATGTGCTCTAAGAGAAATACATACTGCAAAGGAAAGGCATCCTTCCCAAGCTCAAAAATACCATCTTGATCACAAGTTTTGTTTCCTAAAGTTTACTTTGCTTGCTTCCACTGTTCCCTATTCTGCATGTAACTAAGTGCTCAAATTCCTTTTGGATTTTGAATATGTTGCTTCCTTTGTTTTTGTGTCTGTCTGCACTGCTTCTGTCAGATAATGTACCAGGTACGACGAACGTTTTACCAAATCCCTAGAGAAATGAATCAGGGCAACTAAATTATGTATTGATTTGGCTTTCCACTAGGTACAACAAAATGAAAAGGGGCACCTAATCTTCAATTCTGAATTCTGCTCTCCAATCCCCAGGCTAACCTGGGCTACTCTGAAGCCATCCTACACAACTGGCTGTATTGTGGACACAGCAGCCCACGTTCAGCTGTCCTGCCACAGGGAGCACCTCTTCTCTCAGCTTACCAGCAGGGAATTTCCAAGGCAATGTGTACTTTACCCTGCTGAGCAAAGGAATTAGAACAATGAAAAAAGGATCACTGACAGAATGTCTTAATGTGGTTCTTGCCAATAATATGAAAAGATGAGCCAGTTGTCAGAAAGTATCCATGGGAAAGGTTCATGTTGCTTTCTGAAGTCATCCTGAATTAGCTACACACTGGTGCAGGTGTTAGGTCTGCTGAGAGGGAATTTGACATGGCAGTTTTTTTCCAACTCTATATCTTATAAGATATGTATAGAAAATCATAAAAACACAGAATGGTTTGGATTGGAAGAGGCCTTACAGATCATTTAGTTCCAGCCCAAGTGCTGGACCTCGTGCTTGGCCTTGTTGAACTTTGTGAGGTTTTCCTGGGGCCACCTCTCAGGCCTGTCAAGGTCCCCCTGGAACTCCATAGCACAGAGCTCGGTGTCTTGCTCAGGATGAGCTCATCTCACTGTCCATTCTGCTGGCAAAGATGTCACACAGTGCCAATCCCAGTGGTGACCCCTGGAAATATCATTATTAACCTCACAGACTGAAGACAGGCTACAAAAATCTTATTACTTGAAGAAAATGTCATTCAATTAATATGGTACTCTTGCATTCAATATATTGCTTCCTGGAGAAAAACTCAATGTTGTCAAGTATTTTAGGACCCATATAATCTGATTTCATGAGGAACATAAGACATTTCATTGTATGAAGAAAAAAGCACTGTGGTATTAGAAGTAGCTCATTAGATGAAGTCTCACCTTTGCACCTCTGCCAGAGCTTCAACTAACTTAGCAAAAAAATATTCCTGTTTATTAAACCTAGTAAAACATTTCAGACATTAGACATGATTACAACTTTTAAATAGCAACTACCTTTGAAGTTACTTCATCTGAATAGAATTTCACAGGTTTCCCCCAAGTTAGGTTTGAGATGTGAAGGAAAGCTAGTTTGGGGAGGTTTAGTCCAACTGTAACTATTATTAGTCCTAGCTGACTTGAAGTGGAGAAGGGAATGGTTTTTTTGATGTCATTTTGGGTAAGAGCGCATGTGGCTGCAAATAGCGTGGATGTTTGCATAATGATAGGCATAATGATAAACTGCTTTTATTTTCAGAACTTAGAAAAGTGTGCTTCACAAAAAACCAAATTTTTTAATATTTTCTTTTTAATAACTATTCTGAAAGATAACGGCACTCATATTTAACTAAAGACAAATAAAAGCATACATTTAAAAGGTAAGTGGCAATGAGTCTCAATTTTCTGTTCCCAAATGGTAAAAGAGACTTTCACACATCACAAGGGAGGTGAGGGGTGCTGAGACAGAACACCAAGTTCCCCAGATCTCTGCCAGCTTTACAAAAGGTCAGAGCCTGGGGCTCCAGCTTCCCGGAGCTCCTGGGCTTCTGCTGACACATGAGAAGTGAGAGTGGGAAGGAGGGAATTCTCCCCCTTGAGTGAATGGCTCAAGAAATCCCAGGACAGGTGGAGATGGCAGTGTCAAGACAGGCTTAGATGAAAAAAGTCTGGAATCCACATCTGCAAGTGTGTATTTATGTTCACTTTATTAGTTAGCAGCCTAGAGTTTGTTCTGTACACATATGGTAGCCTTGTCTACTTAGACTAAAAATTGTTCTGAAGAATATCCTTTCACTTCCTGTACAGGATTTTTTTCAGGAAGTACTTACATGACAAGTCCTCCTCCCATACCTTAGTTAACTAAAATCTGTGTACATACAAACCTTATTCAAATTGTTCTCTAAAAGCAAGTTGAAATAGTCATATTTAAACAAATTACAAAGAGACAGGTTGGAAGGTGAGAAAAAAATTTTCATAACACAAAGTCAACTTTAAACTTGAAACTATGAATTAATCTTAGAGATCAAAAAAGAAGAAGTGAAAAGTTACTTTTGCATGGTTCTATCTGAAATTAAAATTTTTATTTAAAATTGCTTACACACTAGCTTCAGCTCTTAAAACAATTATTTTCTAACTCAGCTTCAGAAAGATTCTAACAGTAGACTGAAAAGAAATACCACAAAATAAGTTGTTCCTCCAGAATCAGAGACTGGAGCAGTTAACAGATCAACAGCCCTCTTCATCTGTGCCAACTAGATTATTTCCAGTGATGTAAAATCCTCTATACCCAAATCATAGATCATCTAGTTCCAACCCCTTGCCATGGGCAGGGACATCTTATACTAGACCAGGTTCCTCAAAGCCTCATCCAACCTGGCCTTGAACACTTCCAGGGATGAGGCATCCACAGCTTCTCTGGGCAACCTGTTCAGTGCCTCACCAATAAAGTATTCCTTCCCAATACCTTAATCTAAACCTCCTCTCTCTGTTTGAAGCCATTCCTCTGTCCTGTCCTTACACATCCTTGTAAAAAGCCTCAAATTTTCTCGAAGGCTCCCTTCAGGTACTGGAAAGCCACTATTAGGTCACCCCAAACCCTTCTCTTTTCTAGGCTGAAAAATCCCAGTTCTCCCAGCCTTTTCTTGTAGGAGACCCGCTCCATCCCTCCCATCTTCTTGGTGGCCTCCTCTGGACTCACTCCAACAGGTCAGTTTTCTTCCTGTGCTGGACACAGCACTGCACAGACACAGTTAGACACACCCCACAAACACAAGTAGGATCTCACCAGAACAAAGCTGAGGGGCAGAATCACCCTCCTCAACCTCATAACATCTTATTCAATCTAACTTTGGAGAGTATCTCAATAGCATTATCATCACAAACCAGCACCAACTCCGTGATTCAGAGCATCTCTGCAGGAGTGGCTGAATGTTGCACCCTGCACACCCTCTTCTTGCTGTGTAGCCCACCTACTGAAAACACAACACATGTGCATGCATATGCCCATTAATTTAGACAACAAATCATGATAGCACATGATGATTACAATTTTGGAATCACAGGTAAGAGACCAGAAGAAATATTTTAATTTTCAGTAGTTAGGAAAACAAATCTCTCCACAACACTGTCTTTAAATGTGATGGCAATTTCAAACCCAAAAGTAAATTGTGTCTGTCACTTAAACAGATAAAAATACAGTTTTTATAGCACTTTTTAGGAGCAGCTGTGCATTCACCAACTGAGAATTCATTTCAATACTGACAAAATTTTCTGCAATGAGCAAAGGAGAAATAGAAGGGGTAAATATTAGCATATGCATGACTAAAATAAGAAAATTCAACATTTTGTCAGAGGCATCTTTATGCTTTAAGTAGAACAGAAGAATGACTGGATATTTTGAGCTGTGCATAAATGCAGCATATATGTCTTCTGATTTTCACCCATTTGTAGCTACAATAGAAAATGAGCTTTAAAGATATTAACAGAATCACAGAATAAGGGTTGGAAAAACCCTCTGGGGTCATGGACTCCAAGCTTTGACTGGACACCACCATGTCAAAGTGCCATGTCCAGTCTTTTCTTACACACCTCCAGGTACAGTGACTCCACCACCTCCCTGGGCAGGCTATTCCAATGTCTAATCCTCCTTCTGTGAAGAAATTTTTCCTACTGTTACAGAAATCTTACACCTTCTGTTCCAATGTTGTGAGAGGCATTTTGTTATTGTATATACTAATAGCACTTGTCCCACTGATGCCAAATTGATTTTTGCCTTTTTTCTTTTATATATACTCTGAATTCTTTACACATATATTTGTAGCCTATTATTGTATTTGTCATCCCAGTACTTTTCTCTACCTTTTCCAGAGGCAGAAAGGTAAAGTACATCCCGGAGCTCCAAGCCCTGGGGGGTTAAAGGTCCTTATCCTATCTTGCTTCACCCTGGCAACCAAGGTTGAAACCAGCTCTTCAAGACACATTTTTATAAAAAAATTTTGCTTCCTATCTGAGGGGGGAAGATTCTGAGAGGGTTGAACCAGGCGGAATTACCTCACCACTAATGTCTCTAATTAGTGATTTTTGTCAATTATGCTAATTTGCTAAACTTATAAAACTGTATTCACCCTGTGGTGGAGGGGGGTGGTGTTTTGTGGACATTTTCCATATCTGCCCCTGGAGATGTCCAATAAAAACCAGCCTTCACATTATGTCCTACCTAATATTATCTAGAAAGTGTGGTGTTTCATTTCTAGGTTCTCTAAGGCATCGCTACCACATCTGAAAGTAACATCCTTAAAACAATAATCTGAAATCAAGTGGGGGGGAGGATATAAAAAATACACTTCAATATTGAAACTCTGATACTTAGCTTGTTGACTGCCTTCCTCTGAAATACTCTTTAAGAGTAGACTGAAAGAGCCTGTGGCTCTTGATGTGACAGCATCTCACATTAACATTTTTGGGAAAAAATAATGTTTTGACCATATTATTAGATTCCAACAAAAAAGATCCAAGTGCCAGACCTAATATCTAGAATTGTTGCCAGTTGAGGATTTCACTGATAAGAGAATCAAATTAGACCTAATGAAGTAAACAGTAAAGGAGGAAAAAAAAAATGGTCCTACCCTCTCTCAGCACACCATGACTATGGCAGCAAACCCTAACAGATGCAAGAAAAAAAACAATAGTTTCTGCTACTTCTCATGTTTAGGGTCTTACAGCTAAACTATAAAGCATCACAAAACATACTTGAAAAACAATGTTGCATTAGATAATTAAGAGGAAAACTAATCGTCCAACTGATCACACTGCAAAGCACCAAATGTTGGGGGCTGTTGCAGTCACAGGTGGATATTCACTGGAGGGCAAGAACAGAAGGGGTTTGCTGTGGCACTACTTTGCCTGTTCCCTTGCCCTCTTCCATAGGCGTCAGCATCCCAGCCATGACAGCAAAGAACTTTTCCCCTCAAACCTTTACAGTTATTTGTTCCTAGATTTTGCTATGAGAATAAAAAATCCTTAAAGCCTGAGGCATGCAACCATCTTTCAAAGCAGAAGAAAATAAAATCTATGGGTGAACAAGTAGCTGGAAAAACTCCCCTGATAACAGGCAGTATGCTAGGATGAAGAAAGTAAAATGTTCTTTACTTCTGCTTTTTCCAGGCCTCTGGCTAACTGAATATCTTCTCCAAGACATAAAATGGCAGCAAGGTAAGTATTAACTTGCAAGCAGCTTTTCAAGTGTTCCACTATTCTTCCAACAAAATCCAAGCTGTCTTGCTCACTGGTATTCTGTCCAATTTTTAAGCTTTTAATTACATTAAAAATTACCTTCAGAATCTAACACCTTTTAAAAAAATTGTTCAACAGCCTTTGTGGAGTCAACACAACTGCTACAAATACATTGGTCCTTGTTTTTGGAATGAAGAGAGAACTCCACATAAGCAAAAAGAAGAAACTGCATGCCAGCTCCAATGGGTCTGGACAGAAGTACTCCTGGATTCTCAATATTATTAATATTCTGTTTTCAAAATGGCAAAACAAATTTTTTCTGTTTTCCTTCTCATGTAGAAAGCTACTTGAACATTTTCTGTTTTATTATAACAATGTCAAACATCCTAGATACTTAGTAAGAGCAAATTCCTGTAACCAGTTGCTATGCTGTAGCTATTAGCTGAGCAAGCTGTACCCCAGGAAGGATATAAAAGAGGTCTGAAATTTTAGAAGCTAAAAATAGTTGGCAGTTTAAAGAAAAACCAAAAATTATTTGTATTAAAGAGTTTTTAATATGTGAAGAAAAGACTGTCAAATCTAGAAACGTATTCAAATTTTGTCACTGTGTTAAATTCCCCAATTTTAAATGACATGTGACCAGGCATAACTGCTAGCTTTGAAATGTAAAGCAGAAAATCATGCACATGAAAGGAAAAAAAGCTAAAGCAGGTCTAAGTTTTGGGTTTGGTCTTTTAAAGACTCTGAATCTACCTTGAATAATTTTTCTTTAGGTCAGTGCTTCATTCCCCTGCCTTAGTTGTCATCTTTAGAAGTTGATTTTTAAAATTTTTCTGCGGGACAAACTAAAATACTGTTTCTAATAAAACTGTTTGCTACAAGTGTGCAATTTCTGGGGTATTTAGGACATTAATAGGGCAATTTGAAGGAACAAAACCATTACTTTCTATTTTACAGATCACTAAGTAATTTTCAAGAATTCTGAAAACAGTACCTAGGAAAAAGTATTAACAAACTTGAATTCATAATACAGTCATCTGTATCATCCTCAGGAAATTTTTAGGATCTACAAATTGAATGCTGAAAGCCAGTGGCAGATACCCTCTGTATGGCATGTGATACATCAACATTTGGACTAATACCAAGTTGGGGAAATTAATCTGAAAAGCACTGAACATTGTAGAAGAGATAAGAGCAGACTCAGCACAACAAAATCACTCAGCATAGATCACATGAAAGACATAATCAGAAGTTAAACAAGGAAGATGACTGCACAGCTGAGGGGAAAATAATAGCTCCTGCAAATTCAAGTTGAGGCCCTATGACTCTACACTACGTTTTTCACTCACATAACCACTTGCTGTTTTTTCATGGGACTTTTGTCTCATTCCACATACAAGATAGGCAATGGTCTCTCACTAAGCAGGTAGGCAGATTTAATTTGCAAAGGCATCACTCTGAGAATGTTCAACTCCCAGTTGACCCTGAAATTGTGTGGGATCTTCTGCTCCAGCTGGATCACTACAAATCTAGGGGGCCTGATGGGATTCATCTGAGAATCCTCAAAGAGCTGGCTGATGTTTGCAAAACCTCTCTGGATGATTTCCAAGCAGTCTCAAGAGTCCAGAGAAGTCCCAGCTGGATGGAAGCTGGTGGAATATTGTCCCAGTTTTGATGAAGGGCAAGAAGGAGGACCCCAGAAACTACCCACCTGTTAGTCTCACTTCAGTGCCCGGTAAAGTTATGGAAAGGACCTGAAGGACAATCCAGTCACTGGTCACAGCCAGCATGGCCTCATGAGGGTAAAGTGCTGCTTTTTCATTCTACAAGAGGGTAACCCACTGAGCTGATCTAGGAAAGGCAGCAGATGTAAACTTTCTGGACTTGAGCAAAGCTTTTGATACTCACTCACAATATCCTCACGGACAAAGCGTCCAGCTGACGGCGGGACAGCCCTGTTACACGATCGGTGAGCAAGTGGATCGGGGGTCAGGCATGAAGAGTTCCAGCGAATGAGCTGACACCAGGCTGGTGTCATTAGTGGGAACCATCCTCAGATCATTCCCTCCAACAGCTTCATTAATGACTCAAAGGAATACTACATAAGTTTGCTAGTGACACTAAATTGGGAGGAGCTGTCACCTCCAAGGGCAGAGAGGCCTTGCAGAGAAACCAGGGCAAATTAGAGGTCTGGGCAATCACCAACTATTTGAAGATCAACAAGGGAAAGTGCTGCATTCTGCACCTGGGATGGATGTATGGACAGACTGGGCAATGAGAGGCTGGAGAGCTGTGACACAAAAAGGACCTGGGGTCCTGGTCCATGGCCAGTTGAACCTGAGCCAGCAGTGCCCTGGCACCAGGAGGGCCAACCCTGTCCTGGGGGGCACCAGGCACAGCAGGGCAAAGGAGGGCATTGTCCTGCTCTGCTCTGCCCTGGGGCAGCCTCACCTTGGATATTACATGCAGCTCTGGCTACCGCAACATAAAAAAGACATTGAGCTGTTAGGAAGTGTTCAAAGAAGGTCCCTGAGGAGAGAAGCCAGAGGAGCAGATGAGGTCACTTGGTTTGTTCAGCTTGGAGAAGAGGACACTGAGGAGACACTTCACTGGATCTTCAACATCTTCATGAGGGGAAATGGAGGGGCCAGCACCAATCTCTTCCCTCTTGTGACCAGTGACAGGACTTAATGGAACAGCAGGAAGCTGTGGTGGGAGACGTTTAGGCTGGATATCAGGAAAAGGTTTTTCACCCAGGGGGTGGTTGGGCTCTGCAGGGAAGTGGTCACAGCACCAGCCTGACAGAACTCAAGATGAGTTTGGTCAATGCTCTCAGGGACATGGTGAGATTCCTGGGGTGCCCTGTGTAGGGCTGGGAGCTGGACTCAATGATCCTGATAGGTCCCTTCCAGATCAACATATCTCACGATCCTATGATTCTTTGTATCAAGGTACTTAAACATCTTCACAACATCACCATGACAATAGGAAGACCAAGCTTTACTTGACAAAATAAGACCAGATTTAAAAATTAAATAAAAAAGCCAAAAACATAAAACAGTAATTTGTGTTCTACAATTTATCAGATCAAGTTTTTAAAAGTATTTATCATTTTGACAGCCACATACATGTGCAGATGAGAATTTTAACCGAGTGCAGCTGCTCCTGTGAACACCAAGTGTTCTACAAAAGTGACCTCAGTGGCAGCTACACAGCCAGAGCAAGCTCTGTTCATTGACCACTGAATGAGAAACAGATGTGATAGAAAGCTGTACATTATAGACCATTGTAACCACTACTGTTCCAGGTATGCAGTGGCCAGGCTTCACGTTTTACATATACTCTTTCCTGCAGCTGGTGACCTGGCTCATCTTTTGGATCCTGACTGGTCTGCATAAAAAATGCAGTAACTCAGCATCAAACAGGATCTCAGACTTGTACCTCTCCTTCTCAACACTGCGAGTAATGTTGGCAAATTTATTTTGTCTCTCAAGAGTTTCCAGTCAGAGACCTGAAATAACCTTGCATCAATAACTTTGAAAGATACTATTCATTAAGTTCTGGAGACAGATGAGAATGAAAGCAAAAGCTTGGAGACAAAGCTTTACCTGTACAGTAGTCTCTGGTACCTTAAAAGCCTCTGCAAACATTCGCGCTCCTCTTTTCCCAACAACCCCAGTCGATATCAGCCCCGGCAAGGAGCTACAACCTGTTCCTTGATGCTTTCCTCAGAGCCTTCTCTTCCCCCTCAGCTTGTTTCCAGGTCATGTCTTTACAGTTCTTTACTTTAACCCACAGAATTCAAAGAGGTTAACAAAATATCAAAGTAACATGACAGGCACACAGGGTTTAATATTCAACTAAAAAATACTACACCAAGCCTTTTCTCAAGCACACACATGACTGGGCTAATTCAGGTTTTGCAGGCAGCTTCTCCATAGTTTTTAAAACCTTTGTTGTTTTATTCTTTTTCTTTTTAGACAGTATTTCAAGATTACAAGCAGTTAATGTAATCATGCTAAAGAGACCCACACTCATGTCTAAGGTTCAGTGGCAAAATCCTGTTGAACAGAGTGGTTTTTCAGCAATGGATTCAGTTTGAGAGATATTAAAGACACCTAAATATGATAATTTTGAGGACCCCTGAAATTCTAAGAGCTATTACGATTAGTAGTAAAAGAAATTGTATCATTTAAATATTTAAGATGGAATACACCTTACTTACCAGACCTCTGATGAGAGCTAAATCTTAACAAGAGTACACATTTATAAGCTGCACTGGAGAACCCTGAATCCCAAGCAGAGTATCCTTAAGGGTACATTACTAGCCATATCAAAACCTTCTTTCCTGACCTAAAATTCACAGAATTCTCATGCTTTTGCAACACATAGATACCTTTTCTCAGTAAAAAGCAAATAAAAAGTCTTAATGAAACCTTACAGAACCCTGTGTTCAGAACATAAGACAAATGATTTGCTCAAATTTCACTTCAGAAACTTTTCAAAATTATTGCACAGCAAAAAGGAATTTTTCATAAGAGACATGAATCCAATAGAAGAAACAGCGCAAACTCCAGCTTGAAGACTTAAGTTTTCACAAAGCAATAAGCAACAACCAAAAAACAAAAACAAAACAAAAAAGGAAACAAAATCTTGCTTTTACAAGGTGACATGATACCCAGATGCAGCATACATTTTATACATATTTTAAATAATTAGTCAGATATCAGTTCTAAGGTTAAATCTGAGAGTCTGGAATTGCTGTTATAAGGAAAATCTGGTAAAGCAGATGTTCAAGAATTGAAAGGAAAAGAACAGATGAGGGCAGTATAGATTTTTGCCAATTAATACTTTAGAAGATAAGGAAATACTTACAGCTATTTTTAACCACAGCTTCCTGCTGTTTTCCAGACTTACATTTAAATCAAAGTGCCACTTGGCAAAGTAAAACTGCAACTCTGACAACTTTCACAAGCTGAAGCTGTTCCAAGAAAAGAAAAAAAAAAAAAAACCCAAGAAAACACAAACCCAAACAGGATCCTTCTAACTCTTCTTCCCTAAGCAATCTGTGCCATATCAGCTTATGCTAGGCAGGAAGGATCTCAAGGGGTCATGTTTTCAGTGCCACAATGTAAAAGCCAACACTGAAAGACTGGGGAAAGAGACTATTGATTCTTACAGGTCAAAGAGGCACAAACAGAAAGGAAGAAATAAGTGGTGTCAAGACGAACAAAAATTAGCAAAATTTCCAAGCAGAACAGATTAAGTTGACTAGTCATCACACTAATTAAAAATGCTCTGTATTTTCTCTAGGAAGTGCACTAAAATACATTCCTTTTCCGTTTTACAGGTGTACCTAATTTAAAACAGCATGAAACTTATAAATAGGAAAAATCAAATAATCTACTTCCTCAAGATTGTTTGTTGCTCCACTTGTAACATCCAATTCCAGCTCATGTACCACGCCAAAAATCCTCTTACTACCATGAGGAAAAGCTGGGGTTTTTCACCCAGATTCATTGAAATTGCAACCAAAAAGACAGAGAAAAAAAACCCAAACCATATATTATGTATGTTGTACAGCTTTAATAAAGAGGCAAAGAAACTCAGAAATGGAACAATTCTAACACATCAAAGGCAGAAGTTACAAAGTATTTTTTATGTAACAGCACCTTAATGGGTTGGGGTTTTCCCCCTATGTGTCACAGGATGACAGTTTTACTTTCAGAAATTAGACTTTTAAAAAGACATAATCACGAAAAAATACATATATACATATAAACACCCTGAATTTAAGGGGATGAACCTAAAAATCAGCCCAGTGAAATGCTAAACTAGTTTTACACATAGTGAAACTTGGGTAAAAGCAAGTGTAATTCCAATAAAGGCATATAGAAACAACCACATCAAATGCCTTTTGACTACTGGTATGGGCTGTTGGTAAAACCTAAAACTATGCTAATGAAGTTCCTAAAATAAAAAGTTAAACATGGAAATCAACTTTCATACACTAGCATTAATACAGAAAATGAAAATCTTTGCAATCATCCACATATTCAGTGCTTAAATCATTGAGAATGTTTCCAGTGTACTTCATAATAGTTGTTTCATGTTGACACAGCTCAAACTCCAAGCATATAAAAATCACTGCCTATTTTAACACACTAAACAAAACAATTAGGAAGTGTGTGACAGTTCAGGTAGAAATATCGGTTGTTAGCCATTAAAAACAAAGTAAGCAGCATTTCAGATAATTTACTACTATGCAAAATAGATGTTATTACTATTCGTTTGTCACTGCAGAATTTCTCCCTGTAAGCAAAACCCAACATTTTTTTAAAAAGCAGAGTGAAATAAAAAGGAATGATTACAGAGAGATGATGAGAAAACTTTGTAGAGAAACAAAATGGGACATACTAGATCATATAGAAGACATTCCACAGAGCATATATATAAAAAATTGTTTGACTTTTATTGTACGTAGATATTTTGATTTGGGAAGTTACTGGAGCCACTGAGCCACACTGCTCAATGTAGACAGTTTGCTGTTCTCCTTTTTTCACAATGTTCCCTTAGCATCTGCAGTTACTATCTTTTACATTTTTCTCCATTTATACTGCAAAACCAAAGAGCTCATCTGTCAGAGATGAACAGCAAATCAAATAATAGTCAGGGTTTGGAGGCTGGAAGATGAATTATGAGGAGATGCCAAGCAGAGCAGCACTGCCAACACTCACTGATCCTTGAAGGTGTCCAAGGAGATGGTGGATGATACCCAGTGGTGCTCTGCCCAGAAATGTGAGTCTAGGAAGACTTGTGTGAGATGGAAAATTGCAGCACTCAACTTCTGCAGCAGGTGGGATAGACAAGGAGCACGGGATCCACCAAGGCTACTTAAATCCAGTTCAGGGGCTCTCTAGCACATGGCATGGTAAAGGGTCTTCAGGCCTCTGTGCAGGATGGGGATTGTGCTGCAGCTCCTCAGCAAGGTTTCTCCTCACTTTCTGAATGGCCAAGAGGGATCCAATTGTGTTGAGAAGCTTTCAGGTTCTAAGGTGGTTATGGTGAAAGACTGGCAGCTCAGAATAGTTTTAGAAAAGACCTTTTGATATGGAGGTAAAGACCTTGGAGTGCTCAAACATGAAAAAGGAAAGTCCACTCCAGAATGCTTTGTGCAGAAAAGCCTCCATCACATGGGAATCTCTGTGGAGCCTTCTGGAAGTAGAAGGCATGAACACACCCTCCCTCCCAGAAGGACCTAAAAAACTATACAGAGAACCAGTGAAGGACACTCTACAGCCAGATCCTTAGTCTGATTCAGGACACACAGTCCTTATAATCAGATCTGATGACTAAGTTGCAGAAAACAAGGCAACAGTTTCGATGCATAATTTCTATTTTAAAAGACAATAAAAATCTGCATTCTTGACCAGACTTTACTAGTTTGGCTCTGGTGGAATTGCACACTGGTAAGGGTGGGAGGGCAAAGGGACAGCTGTGATCAAGAGGCAGAAGAGGGGCTTTAATTACATTGTCATCATGGTTAAGGCTCCTTCTTCTAAGAGTGCAGGGAGGAACCAATAACATGTATTGTTATACCACAAGAGTTGCTTAAAATTATTCAGGCTAGAATAAAATTTAAAGATTACTCAACATTCAAGTTGCTATTAGAACACTTTGTTTTCACTTTCTTATAAAAAGCAACATCAGCCAATTTTGTTAAGAGTTTTGACATATTGTCTAAATTGAGGCAAATACTCCACATGGAGCTCATCTGTCACAAAGTAGCTAAAATCATTTCAAGAAACCTGGATACAGAAAATATTTTAAAACCTGAGCAAAATACATGCGCACACACACTGAAGCCTCATCTTTGAGCATGGTGGCACCTGTATATTTAGTAGAAGGATCCTGCTATGTTTAACAATGTGCAATTTAGAGGACAGGAATTTGCACTTTACTGTTCTCATCCCCTAGAACTGGCATAAAATATATCTTCAAGGTACTGTGGGAATTAGAAATTTGTACATACTAATGACAATAAAAAAAGTTGAGATCCACAACACCACATAGCAAGTCTCAATAGGTCTTTTCTACTTTATTAGCTAAGCTGCCTAAAAACTGTGGACACCCTCAATATTGTCAGAGGTCTCTATGCTGCATTTTCCCCAGAGTAAAAGTTTCCAAGTTACAGCACCCAAACGGTTTTATACAGTATATAGACACAGCCCCGAGAACTGAGTATCTTTTGTGCACTGACATTATCTGGAAGAACACTGCCACAGCAGCAATGGAAAAAGTTTAGGAATTTCACCAAGAAAGTTTTACAGTCTTTCATTGACAACCATGACTTCAAGGATAAAGTTGGTCTTTTCAAAAATGAATTTTCCCCACAGTTTTAGCTCTTTGATTAGGTAAGCACTGAAAATACAATCCAGAAGCCAGAAAGTTTCTCCTAAGCTTTCAACTACTCTGTGCTGACACCTAGGCAACATAGAAAGGAAAATGTGATTAGAATGCAAAGGGCATGAACGAAGTGAGGAAAAGGAAAAAAGGAGATTGTAGCAGATGCGGTGAGTGGGAAGCTGCAGGAAACTGGCAAGGGAGGATTTGAGCCTACTTGGCAAAAACAGTGGGAACTGGAGGGAGGGTCAATGGAAAACCCAATCATGGAACGCAGGCAATTGACAAGAGACAGTAAGAAAAATGGCAGGTGAAGGATTAACAAGCAGTTGGGTGAAGAGGGAGAATGAGGATGTTGAGAAAGTGGGAAAACTGGGAACAGAGGGAAAGGTACCAGCAGGGACTATCACAGAGCTCAGAAACCGGGAATGCAAGGAGGGGGACACAGAGACAACATCACAGGTGCTGAAAGGCAGGGGGAAGAAGACACATTCATGTAGCTCTTTTCCATTTCTTCTGATAGACACTGGTGAGGTGGGGGCACAAGAAGATGGAACAGAGCAAAAAGGAGTAAAATTAGAAAGAGGTCTAAGGAAGGAAATAAAGAATGGCAGTCAGAAAAAAGGAGAACCAGGTAAGCTTCCATGAATATATATGTACAGACTGAACAAGGAGAGTGTGACTGACACAGGAACTCTGAATAATAAAGTTGGGCATCATGAACAAGACTGAGACAAACATCCAAAGATGAAGCAGGGAAGGTATGGAGTATGAAAGCAAGTTGAGAAAAAAAAAAAATCATGCTCAGAGCTGCAGAAAAAGGAGAAGCTTCTATGATTTTCAGAACTTTTTCAAGTGGAATTCCTAACTCCTAACTGTTATCTGTCTTCTCTCTTGGCAAAGGTTATACAGCTTGCTAGCAAAACATGCCTCCTCCTACTCTACAGTAGTCAGTGGAACCAGCAGCAACAGCCCAGGCTACATAACTTCATAGGGAATTCAAGAGTTCACAACTTCCTGATCAGCTGCCTACAGGCTAACAGAATGAAAGTGCAAAGGCATTAGCTCAGGCTGTAAAATTCCATTTTTGCCACCTCACATGAAAAAAAAGTCATATGAAACCATTATTTATATGGCCCTTCCCAAAAAACTGTATTACCCTTCAGTGTAGAGGATGCATCTCCACTGGGAAAGAATGAGGAACTGTCAGTGACTGCTGCATCTTTGGTTCATTTACTGCAGAGTTCGCAAATTTCTGAATGATACCAGAATTGCAGCAAGACAGTCTCTTGCTGATAAAATCATATGCTATTCCTGCCTTTGCTACAGATTCTCTTTTGTTACCAAGCAGGTAATTCAGACCAAGTTTATTTAAAACTCATTAATTATGCTACTTTCTCCATTTTTTTGTTCAGATATCCACTTGAATTTTCTTCTAAAGCAAACTGCTACTATATAATCAGCTGCAGCTACACTAGTGGGAGCTATTCTTGGTATTGCACAAGTTAAGTAGGTTTAAGCATTGAAGTATTTCAGAATGCAAAAAAGTCACCCAAAACTGATGGAAAACCTTCTCTTTACAATTGCACCTCAAAGCAGCACTGTGAAAAGAGACAGTTGTGAAGTATTACAAATACCTCTTTAGAAATAATTTTTATTTCTGAATAGTGTTGAACATTACACTGCAAGATTCAAAGCAATACATAGAACAATAAGGTGGAAAACTGCTGTGACTAATTTTCCATTAAATATATACCACACATCTGCACTGAAACCTGAGTTACATGGAAAAAATGCATGTTATCATGAAGCTAAAAGCAATTAACCATACACATACATGCAGTGAAGAATCTGCATTTGGAGAGAAAAGACAGAACAGACTGGAAAAGCAGTGAGATCCAAATTAACTATATAGCTTGCCATTTTTTAACCTCTGAGTTTTCACTTAAAGCAGTACAAGTTAAAACTGTTTAAGACAAAAGAGTACATAAATCAAGAAGGATAGGAATTTAAAGGGTCTTGCTTCAAGGGTTCTTTTTTTTTTTTTTTTAATAGAACAAGGCTTCCAAATCCTAGACTACAGTCTCCAGGTACTCCATTTGCTGTCATGCTTCTTTCAAAGCAAATTACATTTGACAAGATTCGGATATCAACAATTAATTAAACTCAAAGTGGTAAATTATGTTCACAGCCCACTTAAAGCATTAAAACCTTTTTTTGCTGATAAAGTTTAACAAGTAAAATTACCAGGAAAAAACCATCAGTTTTTAAAAACAATCCTTTTCTGGTCAGATATAAGCATTTGTTTCTCAGTCAGAATACCCAGAGATCTGCCGAAAGCCAAGAAGAAATGAATGTTACACAGGGAACTCTTCTACACTGGGAATAAAGAACAGGTGATGGTGACTCACTTTATATGCATATCAATGGCATGACTAAGGATGAATTGCTCTGCAAAACATAGTAGCCCTTTGTCCAAAATAAACTTCAAAACTTGTCCATCACTTCTAGAGAATATAGATTAACAGAATTGCTGACATATTTTCTCCTTTTTTACATGCACATGCATCCTCTTGAGCTCAATGGAAAAGCTTGGTCTTAAAGTTTTGAACTAAGATTAAAAAAGAAACCCAGAGGAAGACTGGAATCCAACACATATTGCGTATTTGGAGTGGGTGTGTTTCGTTTGAAAGAAAAAATTCCATTCCTGCAGCTGAAGACTGAACAGAGAATATAATTTAAAAGAAGTCTTCTCATGAAGAGGGAATGTTGAAGAATGGTATGTCTTGTCTTGTAAAAGAAAAAATTTACAGCAACTAGATGGACTCACTGGAGTTTGCTGCACTCTGGTTCAGATGGAGAGCTGCTAAAAATCCACTGTTCCCATTTTTAATGTTATATGTAGTCTCAGGGGGAAAATTTGACTTGACAGTGAATTAATCTGCTCTTTTGGTTCTTCTTACAAGAGAAGTAATTCTGTGGTAGCAGCAACCATGTAAAGCTACTATATTGCAGGGTTTTCCTTCCTCCTTGCATTACACTTGCCCCTTAGATTGTAATTTTTCCCTTTATTTTTCTTTCCTGTTCTGCACTGGTTTTTGTATCATATTCATTTTAAATTAGATTGTGCTGGCAACAGACTAGATGAAATGTTGTTGATATTTTCTCTTTCTGTAATTTGGTAAATATGATAATCTGATATATAATGAACTGCAAAAACCTTTTCAGTGTGCCCGTATTGCAGTTTTGGTTTAGTTTAATGGTGTGTTATGGTATTGATTTCCTTGGAGATAGAAACTAATCACAACTGCAGTATCCAGGACCATTTGCCTCAAATAAATGCTTTAATTAAAAATCAAAACTCTAAGAGAAGTCATAAGCATTGCTACCAGAATATCTGCTATGTTTCACTCCAGTTTCCTCTCTCCAATTCTCTCTATGCTTATGAAGTTTTCCTTAACATGGGGAACAGCTACATAATTTACATCAGTTGATTTTGTACTTTTAAAAAATGGATTTTGCATACTTGATCTCACAGTCAGTCCATTAAAACATTATTATTTGGTTCCAAAATACAGAGCAAAAAACTGCTTAACTGAAATGGGAATTTTGTCCAAGACCAACTGTTTTCCAAATCTGCTTTGTACTTTACCTGTATCTATACTCTATTAGCCATTTACAATGTTCATGTTGTCATTCCACCTCTTTTGAACAGTAATTACATTTCTCATAAATTTCTTGTTTAAAATACAGCCTAATTTGTAAGAAGAAAAATCCCCATAGTTTAAATACTAGGTTTAATATCTATTTTAGTATCAATTGCTATGTTTAATATCTATTTTCTTGTTCTAGCTGCTACAGCACAACTCCTTTTATTGCATGAATTTCTGTTGAAAAATTTTATGTATCATGTTAAGATTTCAGTCTCTCTGAAAGATGAGACAACCATCTGTTCTTTTGATGCATGTATTAGGAATCATAGACCAGCTACTTGCCCTTTATCATAGGACAAGTACTCTGCTTCAGTATTAAGAGTACTAAAAACACTGTATTTCATTTCTCCCTTTTGCTATTCTAGCACGAAATCTCTCTGCAATTCCATGTCACCCTCATTTCCATGACCCTGAAAAACTTCATATCATTTGCAAAGTTACTTTTTTTGCTCTCCACACCCTTTTTCAGATAATTTACTGAACAACAAAAGTTTTCTGCATTTGTGTATCGTATTTTATCACCACTCCTTTATTCTAGTACCCTCCATTTTAAATTAATTTCTCTGCCTTAAGAATTTAAGAACTTTTCACAAGGGTCTTGGCTAACCATGTCAACAGCATATCCTTCTTCCCACCTGTCCTGTGACTCTTCTAGAGAAATCAGGAGAAACCTTCATGTCTGGCACTCTGGACTCATCCCCAAGCCGAACCCTCCTTCCCAACTGCCCTGATACTGACACAGTCCTCAGCAATAAACTTATTGAACACCACAGATTGCTCAGTGATTTCCTTCTCAAGTCATCCATAAGGAAGACTATATGTTACCTAGGGGGCTGCTCACTCCCCTCCACCTCCAAACTCAACCACCAGATTTAAGGCAGTTTCCTTCTGCAAGAGAGCAGAGCTGGACTGAAGTGAACTTGTCCTACCTCCTGTGCTGTGAACACACTTACCTAAAGGCATCGCTTTTTTGTTCCGTGACCTTATTTCCTTCAAGTGTCACTTCCATACATTAATCAGTTTCTAGTATTACAGAAAGCTTCTTATTTCAGATGCTTGAAAAACCAGGCTTTAATAGTTTTCAGGCACCTTGTAAATTGTTCCCCAGACCCTTGGTTTGGCCCTCTCTAGTATTTCTGGGTTAAGCCTACTAGAACCTAATGTACTTCCTATTCTCAATGCTGGGCGCCATTTGAACTTTATGAGGAAAGGTTATCTTTCTCTTTCTGTACTTCCATTTACTGCACCATTTAATCACACAAATCTCTTGATCCTTCACACAAGTCAACTACCTGCAGGTTATGTGGTGATTTCAAGGCTTCAAGAAAAATCACACCACTCTGGGCTGCCCCTTTCCATTTCTTTTTAGTTTAAGGAACATTCTTACAGACATCCAAGTTGGGGGCCAACTTGCCCCAACAAGGACCCCCTACAAAAGACTTGTTTTGGACAGTTGAAACATTCCTGGAGGAATGAAGTATAGCCTGATTGCTGTAAGAGTAATTCCACATTAACACTATTTCCAGTATCCTTATTTGGGTTCAGTCCATCATTTAGGACAAGTCAAAAACACTTTCCCTTGCGAGCCCTCCAATATTCTGTCCGTGATATTTCTGCTGTCTAAGGAAAGTGTTATACTGTGTACTGGAACACTGGCAACTTCTTGCACAAACTTCTCACCTTCTCTACAAGGAGGACCAAGCATTTCTTTGGTCTTTCTGGAATCTACCAGTCTTGCAGTGTAATTTAAAAGGCACCTTCAGATCCTTCACATCATATTATCTGTGAATACAATCACTATGGGCAATGCTTTTATTGTGACCTTGAGGGGACAACAAAGTTCAGCTGGGGACGATATGATTGTGTATATGTGCATTTATTGCATATTAATGCCACAACACAACAGCAGCCTGAAGTGAAAGCTCTATCACCCCCCTTCAGCAATCACATCTTTTATTTTTGCAGTTCTGCAGCTCACTTATGTGCTGCATTCTGCACTATAAGTACCTAATTAAATACACTATAATTTTTCCCATTGCATACTGTGCTATAAGATACTTTGGTTTGTGAGAACTCAACAATGTTTACAATCAAATGAAACACTCCTTCTGAAAACAAATTAATTTTGGTTGTTTGGGCATTTAATAGACAATTAAGATAAGTTTGTTCTTTAATAAAAGCACAGAAGATGTAAGAATATGAGCCAGATGTATTAATGATGCATTTTCTTGATTTTATTTTAAAATCATATCTCCTACTGACATATGTAACTAGAATTTCATTTTAGAAATATCTATGGGAATGTCCATCTCCATTCAATGCTGTCCAGGTCAGTACTGACTGATGGGAAATAACAATGACTGAAACTGAATTTTTGGTTCCTTATACCATCAACACTTGTATCATCAGATACATAAGTAAGAGATTTCAAGATCAATACATTGCAAACATCTGTAACCTGAATCCTGCAAGTGTCAGGCTGTACTGTCAAAAGAGTACAAGGTCATGTCACCTAACAGAGATGATACACAAGTCTCTATGTATATATGAAGCTCTCTAAAACATCTTTATAGAACAAAAAATCTTAGCAAGAGCCATAAGTTATAAAACAAGAATCACTTTTATGCATCTCAGTAGTGCTCACTGAGATTAAACTGTAACTAAATAGCACCCCAGCCCTTCTTGCAAAGAAGTTTAAAGAGTAATTTAAACAGAATTCTGTTTTCAGTCTTTCTTATTCACATGCATTTAATAATTTCCTTTGGTTTCTTCGTGCCATGACGCAAAATGTAAAAGGATTACTTGCATCCTAAAAGTGAAACCAAAACAACCCTACTCAAATCAAAGCAATCTTAAGTCAAATTGACAACAAAATTAAAGACATTCACAGCCAAGTCTTGACATTCATTATACATCAAAGGTAATAAATATACAAATATTTTGACAGGATATCTTGAAGCTGAAGAAATTTTAGATTTTCAAATATTCTGAATGAAGGCTTGAATACTGAAGTCTCAGGTAAAGATTTTCAGTAGCTGTCTGAATGTAGAAATATGAAGAATTATAATGTATTCATTAAACCCCATAATCCTTATCAGAACTATTATTCATCAATCCATTTTAGCAGCAAGAAATGTTTACCATGCAGAAAACTCCAATATAATTTCCAGATTAAGGAAAAATACTCTCTCAATTGCCTGGTAAACAAGTTAGGAAAACATTATTCTATGAGATTTTCCAAGCTGCCTTGGTAGCACCAAGGTGCATTGCTATTTTCCCTCCCACTTCTGAAATGCGTATTTTCACTTAGAGTATTTCTAAATTTCTTACTTATTAAAAGAAAATTCCATTAGATGTAAAGCTAAGTCACTGAATAAGCAAGCCAATTCACTCAGTGATAAACACTGGTAATTACATCAGCATATCAGTTTCAATAGAAATTATAGATGGTCTCCAGTCAAGAAAATTAGAGAGTAGCTTTAGAGACCAAAAACAGCATTAAAAAAAGATGTTTGAAAGTCGACCAAAGTACACCTATTCTGTTGTATGTCTTTAATTGCATTGCTGTAGAAGAAACTCAGGGGCTGGGGGTTTCCCCTTTCAACTTGCATAGGAGGAATACAGATAAGTCAGAGTATCAAAAGCAGTAACTGGACATTTTATAAAATAATTTTATAAAGATTCAAAAATAAGTTATTAGTAGAACTGCATTTTGCAACCAGAGGTTAGGAATGCTTTCAGAAAGGGCACAGGAGGGAAGGGAAAGAGTAGGAAATTATACCTTCTTAAGTGCGTAACAGGATTTTGGAAAAGCTAGCATTCTTTACCTACAAAGTCTGTTAAGCCCCTTCTTCTACCTGACCTTTCTGATTTCTATTGAAATGCCTTATTTAACTTTCTATAGCTCCTGCACAAGTGTCCATGTTGGGGAAGTATGTAGGTCACAGAACACACTGATGTTTACAGTCAAATGTGTGTGACCAACTAATTACATAACAAAACCTACCCAGTGCAGCCTGCATCAGTACAAACAGCAATTCACAAGTTCTGTATCTCCTAGCACACCTCACAAGAATCATGCTTTTACAGCAGTCTGCCTCAAAGGCTCATGGCAGGGAGAATGAATTCTGCATGTATCGGTTCAGTTGCTGGGTTTTAAATATAGATTTTTCAGGGTATTTTGCTTCTTACAGGCACAGACAGAGGACAGCTGTAGGGAAACACTACAAATATCTTGTTTTCAACTTATGCAAACAAGATGCTCGCAAGACTCAGAGATCTGGTAACTCATATATTAAAACCCCACACACAGTATACATAAAATTCCTCACAAGGAAATCGTGTCCTGAAAGAAAAGGGCAGAAAAAGAATACTGTACTGCTCCTTTTCAGCCTGTGCATTATGAAGTAGTATCTAAAGAAAACTGGTATTCCCTCATAAGACATTACAGATGAAGCAACCAAAAGAAAGAAACAAGAAATAATTAAAAAAAAAAAAATTTCACTGACAGTTGGGAGCAAAAAGATCTCTTCTGACTCTGACAAGTTTATGATCTCTGAGAAGCCAATCCAACCAAAACCAGAGCATTCTCAATCAGAAAAGAGGGAAGAAAGGTATTTACACTGCTTGCTCACAGCGCTGTCCCATGCTGTTCCCCCACATGTTCTAGCTAATTTACCCATACAGCCTTCTGGCAATTCTGTTTATTACATTTGAACATAAGCTTCATAAATTTAAAAGCTTCTTGTGTTCAGTAATATCACTCTATCCATGCACCAAAACTGAATGCTCATCTGGGCTTTTTTACCTCTTCAGTGTAGCAGTAGAAAACTAGGGGACAAGAGAAAGTGTGAGCCCATCATTTAGAAGTTACACACATTCTCCAAAACAGAACCTGTGCTAAAACAGCTCTATCACTCCTCCTCAGACATTTATGAAATAACTGTTTATTGTCTATGCAGTCAGAGCCCACTGAATGTTAAATACTTTTAAAGAAGGCTGCATGGCTTAATAGGAAAAGGTCCATGGAGCTCATGGACTAGGGCACTGCAGCCACTGACATGCTGTCCCTAGAACAGAAACATTGATTTGGAGTGGAAAGATGTAGCATGAAAACCACAAATGGAAGGAAAGAGGAGGAAGAAAGTTCAGAACTTGTTTCATCTAACAAAAATCCTCGTCTTCTTTTGGACTATTTTCCCTAGCCAATCATCATCCCAAATTTTCATCTGAAATTACTTCAGTTCCAAGCCTTTTAGAAATGCAGAACATTATTAATTTAAGATGTCAGAGGTGGGAAGAAGGGAAAGTCCTCAACAGCAATGTGAACATGAAAAACCCTTGTGGAATTATGGTTTTAAATATAGCCTGTTCAGTTTACCTTTTGGTTTCAAGTGTTTAATATGTAGTATGAAGAGCCATTAGGACCACAGAACATGAAGTTATCTTTCTGACCCACTCCTGGTGTAACTTTGCATTACATAATGGCACAAGGGCATCAAAAGGAGTCAAGCCCTCTCTTTGACAAGGACTCTGGCTCATTTTGTATTTGTTAACAGGCTTAATAAATATTTGAAATGGGAATAGAAAACTATGTTAACAGTCTGACATTCTTCCCCACCCTTTTGTCCCTCCCATACAGAGGAGATTGGCAGGGGTTATTGTTGCTCTGCACAGTAGAGTAGTAGGAATTAATGCTGGACATGGAACAACTTTATTTTCACACTTCTTAACATCAGTGTAACACCAGCATTGCAGAGTCTCTTTCGTTAGCACACAAAACTTAAGCCAAATATTCTCATTTATTACTATTTATTTTCAACTATGAACCATTAAAGCCACAGATACACAATGTAAACTTTTGCCTCTCTCCTAACAATGAATTTAGAATATACTTAACTTTCCAAAAGATTACACACATTACATATTTCCACATACCAAACATGAACACAATAACTGCATCCAAGCCTGTTCCATAGAAGAATGAGTGGTTTGCACAAGTGTTCACAAGTTCAACTGGAAATGTGTAAAAATCCACTGTGTTGGTGGCAGTCTGAGATCATCTAGAGCAACAGGTGTTCAACCTGTACATTCAATCCATTCCCAACCAGTGACAACCAATTATAAACAAAATTCCACAAGCATAAATGCATCAACCTTCTCCTGCAGAAGTCCCACAGCAACAGGCAGATTACAAAGCAAAACCCAAGAGCTGCTATGCCAGGTTGTGCAGGGCAGGAATGGATGCAGCAATTTCCATTAGCACCAACACTTGCACCCATCTTGCAAGAGCAGGGCCCCTCTCAATAGCTTGCAAGGACATTCTATAACTTCTTCAGCAACTGAAATTTGTCCAGCTTCCATTCCTTCTTCCTGCTGCTGTTCTACACACTGTCAAGGAAGATGAAAGCAAAAAAACAGGGAGCTAGTACAAGGGATGGTAGTTTACACTGAGAAATGCAATGCATACTGAAAGGATGTTTTAAAAACCCTCACAGTACCAAACTGACAGTGACATAATGCAGACTTACATCAGTAATCCAGAGCACTATTCAGCCATAGTGTTCAACTGTGGTTCATAAGGAGCGAGATGTTTATGGAAGTCAGAATACAATGCTTTAATCTGGCCCAGTAGCTTTACATTTTACACACTGTGGGTACTAGCAGTAGACTGAAGAGAAAAACATCCAACACTTAAACCTACATTGGACTAATACAATGTATTATCTGCTTGCACCCTCAAAATGAAGCGTAGGAAGTAACCTACAAGGAAAACTAGCCTTCTCTAGCTTTCTCTCAATTTCTTTAAAACTATTTAATTGCAAGCACCTTGTTCTTCTTTAAATGTAACCTTTTATATGTTCTTCTAAATCTGTTTTGTTTTTTACAGTTGCTAAGTTGTAAGTAGACAGTATCCGGAAGCATTGCAAGTGAGCAATAATTCAGTTGAAAGAAGCACAAACATATGGGTGGGTAATTGCTATAGAGATAGCTGAAGAGTAAAGAGGGAAAAATACTTAAAATTTGTAAGAACAAAAGCTCCCACCAAAACCAACACCCTTCAATCTTACCACAGGAGTAATTTCACAAGGTATGGGACTGCAAACTATCCTACTAGTATGAAACATTTGCAAAGCTTGAATATCTACTCCTTGCTGTGTTTTATCACCCATCCATCTTCTCCATTGAAAACAAAACATGTAGAATTTAAGGCTTGGTCAAAATGCAACTGTTTATGTTTTCCTATTACACTGGGAGTTAGTCATGCTTTTTTACAAATAATTTTGAATAATTTCAACTTGTTCTCCAGTCAAGTAAGAGAAGTGCAACAGCACTTACTAGTGTGCAATAAGTACAAGTGCTCAGGAAGAATACTGAAATAGCAGTTCTGCATTTCTTTTTACGTTTCTCCTTGTAACATAAAGAGTTAAGTTGTAGCTCATGATACTTTCTTCAGGAACTGTTTGCAACTGCTATGAGATGAAGCATACATATATATGCTTCTACACTTCTCTCTGCACGGACAACTGCCTTTTTAAGAGATAAATTTCCTACAGCAGGCTACAGGAGACACTGTTCTCATCATGATGCTCTTAACTTTAAATGACTGCAAGAAGACACTTAAGAGTAGAACTCTTCAGGAGGATAAACGGAAAGACCCAAATAATTAGAGATACAAGTGTAGGTTACCTAAACCAAGAAGATGCCCAGGTAGATGATAAAAGACAACAAGCAATACATATATAAGCCTGTACTAAAATACATCCCCGTGCCTGCCAAACATGAACAGCTTTCCAAATAATCGTGGAGCATCCCACATTGAAAGGGACCTGCAAAGAGCACTGAAACCAGCACTTATAAAATGTATATTTAGCAATTCAACAAATTCAGAAGTTTAGTCACCAGCTGCCAATAAATATCATCACTTGAAGATCCAAATCGTATCTTGAATTGATTAGATATTGGAATAATCACATTTTGTGCTGGTAATCTCCAACTTCCCCATGAACAATGCAACTCAGTTAAATACAGAGGAGGGCACAGCAGCTTAATCACTAATGCCAATGCATACTAACAGAAGTCTCGCAGATGGCATTTGACAAATATTAACTGATACGAAAATATTTTTACAGAAATGCTCTCCTTTTCCAATCTCCAAAACCACCAAAATATCATCACAAAACTAACATAAAAATTGAGATCAAAGTTGAACTATATTTAAGAGTGATAAATAGAATGCTGCAGTTTAAAAAGAGGGGGAAAATAGAAAGGCCAAATATCAGTCTCAATTTTAGTATCTAAATTTAAGTGCTAACCTTCACTCTGCCCTCTCATTCCTGTGTCTCATCTAAATTAGGAGTCACCAATCATCACTATTTAAAATGGAGCTACCCAGTCCAAAACCAGTTAATCATTTCATCCTGCAAAATACATGCTCTTCTGTGCTAATTAAACTCTGTAAGGACCCTTGCTGGTATTTACACACAATCACATTAGTTACCACACCTCTCAGCTGAGAGCCCAGGACAACACAGTTAACAGATCAAGGCTGTCTTCACACAATCCTAACAGTGTTCCAACACCACTACACTACCACACCTCACATTTGAAACTTCTCTCACATTCAGTGTGGTGTAAACACACACCACTTGTCAACAAGTTTGTAGGATCACGACATAAACAAAACCATTTCAGCAAATTAATGCTCTTGGACCACTGGAAGGACAAGCCAAATTAAGTGGAGGTAGCATTAGTTCTGCTGGGAAGCTTTTTCCTCAACAGAATGACAGTCTTGTCAATATTGCTTAGAGTCAGGTTCATCCTCTCTTCAAACTTTCCTTAAGGAACGCCACAAGATACAGGTCTGTATCAGGTTTGCACTGCAAGGTGTTGGTAGTGGGAGGGCTACAGGGGTGGCCTCTAGAAAAAGATGCCAGAAGCTTCCCCTATGTCCAACAGAGCCAATGCCAACCAGCTCCAGGCTGAGCCCCTGCAGCAGCACCTCTGGAATAAAACATTTAAGAAGGGGGAAACTGCTTGGAATTAAAACAGTGGAAAGAAGAGTGAATATGCAAGAGAAACAACTCTGCAGACACCAAGATCAGTGGAGAAGGAGGGGGAGGAGGTGCTCCATGTGTCAGAGCTGATGTTCCCTGGCAGACCATGGTGAAGACCATGGTGAGGTGGCTGTGCCCCTGCAGGTCCACAGTGGAGCAAATACCCACCTGCAGCCCCATGGGAGACCCTGCACCAGAGCAGGTGGATGCCCAAGGAAGACAGACCCAGTGAGAAGCCCATGCTGGAGCAGACTCCTAGTAGGACCTGTGGATAGAGAAGCCCATGCCAGAGCAGGTTTGCTGGCAGGGCCTGAGACCCCACAGGAGACCCACCATAAGGGAAATTATTTAACTTCAGAAGGAAACCAATCTTCCCAGAAAACAAAGATTCTCTAAAGCATTAGAACATGGACTAATGTAATTAACAGACTAGTGTAATTAGTTCAACAATCTCCTTACCCTCTCAGAATAGGGAACATGTCTAATTTGTCCTGCTTCCCAGCCCCACTCCCATCCTAGGTGGATAATCACTTACTGTTTCGGCTTCTTGAGTCAATAAGACAATCCCTTATGTTGTAAAAACTACAGCTTTGGCTGCTTTACATGCCAGAGTGCAAAAGCAAATTCCCAAGCACAACTGTGAGTTCAGTGAAGACCAGCTGGTAGGTAAAAAACATGAATTACAGTTTCAAATCATCCTTGAGAACTGTTAGCATTAACTTCATTCATGAGCTGAAGCCTTAAGGACAAGCAGAAACTGGGGAGTCTCTGAGGCATGGGTGGTAGCAGTACATCAAGGGGACACAGTTCTGCTGTGAGACTACACAGTCTCCTGCAGAAGCATTTTTCTTCCATGTACTGAAGTGCCTTAAGATGGTACTTGAAAGCTTGACAAACACAAACTATTACAGCTTGAAGAACTTGGATAATCTGAGTATTTCTTTTAAGTTTCTGAACAACTTCACTGCCTAACTTTCCATGACCTTTACACATACTAAAAGCTTTATAGCTAACAGATTTCACAGAACAAGCATCTAAGGTTATTCATCATTATTATTCCAATAATTTGTCTGTTTCGGTATGCTGTCACTATTTGTCATCTTGAACAGTGTGAGAAGAGGTTATTAACACAGACACAGAAAGAGGTTCACACATTTCTGCATGTGCCTATTTTCATGCTACTATAGCCAAAGCATTTCTGAATGAGGTGTCACTATGAAGGTCTAGTTTTAAACTCCTGACAGGTATTAATTATAAATATTAATGCCAAAAAAGCCTTAATTATAATGACAACAACTGCCTTTCAAATTTACTTTGTTCAGGAAATACTGTAACATGTACCTTTTAAAATTATTATTTTCCTAATGTGGATTAATTTAGAAGCATCCTCAGTTATTAATAACACTACTTCTGGTTGTGTCCCCAGTCTACAGCTGCTTACCATGAAGAGCATTACTAAGTTATACAGTACACCACAAAACATCTGTAAAACCCAGAGGAACTCACTCCAACTCAGAATTTACTCAAATGATGAGTTGTTCTGACTTCTCTTCTGAAACTACTCTCATGGAGTTAGGCAATATATTCTGATAATTTGTGTTCTTGTTATAGCAGGCATAGGCATCTCTAGTATCACAGTTGGATTTAATACTAGTAAAACTATCATTCAAATTCTAATTGTTTAATTTGGTAAATAACCTGGTTCAAGTACTTTAGAGGGCTTTTAAGTAGACAAAATAAACAAAGAATAGCCTTGGCAAAAGCCTAAAATAATTATAGTCAATTTTCACAACGGCTCTGCTTGAGGGATTAGTCTCAACAGCTCCAGTTCATCATAACCCTTAAAAAAAAACCAAAAAAGCTTAATTTCCCCATCACTTTATAGCATGTTGAGTTGAACTTAACAATACAATTACATTATGGAGTTAGCATTTTCTCTACTGTCAGGGAACATCTTTTGCATATGTTTCCTCAAGTAGGTCTAAGTTCTTACATGTTCTACAGCTTTTCTCTAAACTTTCAATGCTATCCATACACTGAGAAGCAATCAGGGTAGCCTACAAAGCACAGTTCACCAAACCCAAGTTCTGATTTCTGGTCATGTTATTTGCCTAAAGGGAACCTGAAGCTGGAAATTTAAAAAGACATCAGGTGCTAAATTCTGCTAAGAAGTTTCTGACAATTTCAAAGACTCTTGAAATAACATCATTTGGCCCATACTACTTAAAAAGTCCATATTAACTTTTGTTAACCCATGGAACAAGCAGTATATCCAAAATAGTGAGTTATTTATGATGAACAATAACCTCAATGTGAAGAGACTAAAAACAGATGAAACTCCTTAGGATCAAGCCTTTGAATATCTCTCCATCTAATTCTAGAGAAAGTCTTTAAAGTTGGCCTTAAAGAGACACATGAAACTTCCTCAATCATGTACCACACAGCAAGAAGCTGGTGACTGTCCTTGATTACTAACAAAACAAGCAATTGATTCCACATTAACCTACTAAGTTCTTTAAAAGACTATATAAAAATGGCAAAAAAATGCATGAAAAGCAGCAGGTAATATCCTAAACATCAGATAAGAATGTTCTTGATAAATACAGAAAGCAGCTTATCATTATTATACAGAATTTGCCATAGTAACCTAATGCCTAACAGCCATCTGCTGTAAGGGGTTGCATGTTGCTGACATTATTAAGGGGTTTCAAATGACTCAAACTGGCCCTAAGTGAGAGTTATATTCAAAGGAACAGTGAGTGGGAGATGCTCTGCATAAAGCATTAGTGAAATTAAAAAAAAAAAATCCACAAACAAACAAATATCCACAAAAATGAAACCTCAAACAAAGCAAACAAACTAAAATCAACCACATGCTCTTCATTCACCATCAAGCAATCTTAAAGCCAGTGCCTATTATTGATTCAGAAGAATGAGATTGATTACCAGAGCTAGACAACCCCAAGAACTGAACACAACTACTCCATTTGAAGCTGATTACAGCACAGAAGTCAAAAACAGTAGGAAAAAAATGAGGATGAGATCTACTCTTCCTCCATAAGGTGGATGCATTCTTCCTCATTACTAATCTTTCAGGGTAGCAAGGAAGAGCAAGCACGTAATTTGTGGGAAAACAATCATTGTTTATTACAAGGACACATGCCAAACCTTCAAATCCTGCAAAGAAGACAGTTCCAGCAAGGTTAAAAGCAGTGACCTGTTTCACTTTATCAGCAAGTTCCTTACCCATATTTGCACATCAGTGCAGAAAGAAAAAGAAAGGTAGAAAAATGACTAACAAAACAGTAGTGAGATTCAGTGTAGAAATACTGGTGGTTAGGTAGAAAAAGCCAGGTTTTCTCACAACTAGCTTTGTTGAGCTCAACTTCTGCACTAGGTGAAGCTTCTTGAAGAGGAGTGTAATATGACAGGCATTCATTTCTTCAACCACATCCAAGCAAGTAAAGCTAGGTTGGTTATGCTCACATAAAAAAAGGCTTATTTTTCAATACCACATCTCCTTCCATACTCTGAGACAGGATTATACAAGAAAAGAAACCCCCAATCCTCCTCATGCTTTGACCGTGCTTTCATGAAACTGATACATTTCATTCTTCAGCATATCAGTTTTGATTGTTCAATATTAGATACACCATGAATTAACATTTTTCAGCACCAAAAACATAACTTCTACTTCATTCAATGTAATAACAATGTAACTTAATCAAGGATTTCCTGAGACATAGTGACTACGTTCATATATCCACACAACATAAAAGCCCCTCAGCCTACAATTACTCAGTCGCCAAAGCACCTGATGGACACAGCAGTATGTGAGGACCACCACCAAGAACCCTGAGAAAAAAATATAAAGTCTCATTTTATACCACCATAGAAGATGAAGCTCTTTAGTACATCTGGAACCAACTCATCTTGAAAAGCTCAAAGCTGCTTTACAAGTATTGAATCACTCTACATGCTACAGATTTTACATCTTGTGCAATGAAAGACATAAGTAGAAAGTGTATTACAATTATTTATTGAAAACATCTCTCTAATCCAAAGACTCAGGTAAACCATACTGCACAAGCAGCTTGCCTCCTAGTCAGTTAAAATGTTTTACACCTTCCACAGCCATGCAGAAGTTCTGACAGAAGCAATGAACCTTCAGGCCTTTAATTCCCCAGCAAAGCCCATTCAACACATACACATACAGAGAATTCCTATCCTTAATACACATTAGTGTATCTATTCAACATACGTGCACAGGCTACCTCACACTGTGCAGAAAACAGGTGAAAGAAAAACCTCTGTTCTACTTTTCCAACTTGTCCTAGAAAGTACACATCCAGAATCCCAAATGCAATACATAAGTAAAGAACAAAAATTTCTATCAGATTAAATTCTGCAGAGAAATAGAAAAGTAGATATAAACATACAAAACCTCAAACAACAGCAAAAAAACCCCAACTAAAAACCACCAAAAACCTTCAATTGTCCAAAGATGCTGTTCTCTGTCCACCAGACAAAAGTTCCTAAGCTTCAATGAGATTTTAGATATATTCAGTGACATGAAGATGCACTTACCATGAAAAAAGCAAAAGGTTAATTCTTCCTAGATTGCCTATCCATGACCAGTTTTAAAACTTTAAAGAATGACATTTCTTTAAGAAATTGTTTAACAAGCCAACATATGTGAAAGTGGTTCTGAGCACATCCCATGTCTTTCAGGGACATCACTATTCTAAAGTAAAAAAGCTTTCAGCAAGGAGTGAGTAGTCATTGATCCCACTAAAAGTTTTTAACAAAAAATGGAGAGAACAGTGGCAGCCAAAGAAGTGTACCAAACACCCTCACAAATCTCAGTTTTACATAAAAGTCAGAAATACTCTGGGATTTTTTTCTTTATTATAGTCAAAAAACACTCTCTAGTTCTTGTAAATCTGTGTCAGTTTCTAGGTGTTAAGAGATAAAAACATGCTAAAGACCATTAATTAAAGGAAAAATCTCACCCTCCTCAAGATATGATGTGATCTCAATTTACCTTTTTAATGTGAGGATATCAGTCTTCAGAGTTTCAAACACACTGAAGGCAAGGAAAAAAACCTACACTTAGTAAGTTTCCTTCTATTCTTTTGGGACAGCCAAAATACCTGGCTAATTAGCAGAAATTACCTCTCTCTAGTAATATTAAAACAGTCTCACAAGCAGTTTCCTCCAGCACCCCTTGCAGTTTGGCTCACAGTGATATAAAAAGGATGTTACTCCCCAGGACACATGAAGAAGCCGCAGTCTGGATTTCCAGGATTCTAGATCCTGTGTAGTTTACTCTTAGACACAAGCTAAGGCCTTGCACTGTTTCCTAGGAGAAAACAAAGCCTTCAACGTGAAGTTTATCACAAGCCGAACACAGGAGGATTACAACAGTGAAGACTCACAAGGGGTACAAATATCCCATATACTTAATTTTCCCATCATGATTTGTTTTGCTATACAAGGATCCTCAGTATAACGGAAAATACAAAAGTCCTTTGTGCAGAGGGCAAGTGTAGCTGAAATAGTGCCAAAAAGACTGACATGCTTTTTGCTCCATCTGCCTGCTAATAACCATAGGAGCCATCAGCCAGCTGTCTCTGCTGTTGATCTCCAGTACCCAGAAGTTTCCAAAAGAAGTCCCCAAATCCACACCCACAAGCAAAACCACAGCAAAGAAAATGTAAAGCCATTTTCCAGAATAGATTGGAAGACAGAGGAATCAACAGAAGATTGCAAGAAATTCCAAGCAATTTTTTTTTGTTTGCTTAGGGAGGATGAGAGGGAAATTTACCTCGTGCTACAGCGAGTAGCTACCCCAGCAGTAACTCAGTGTTTGGCTAGCAGTGGCAGTAGTCTTACAGTGAACATTCAGTCTGACTGTCACAACATTAAGAAAACAATGCATGCAAATCACTGTTTTAAGAAGCAATTATCTAATGGGCTTTTGGTAAGTGCTGCCGCTTTATCAGCAAACCCTAAACCAAACAAAAACAAATACTAAGGGTTTCGGGAGGAGGGAGATGCCCACAACAAAAACTCTACTGCCACCTTTCTCTTTTGCAATACAACAATGCATTAAATAGGATAAAGCCTAAACAGACATAAATGTAAAGGAGATAATACAAATGTATTTACTACCACCTCTATAAAACAATATTAGTCACTGTTTTCATCTGCATAAATGAAAGATATACTTAGCCACTGGAGGGCTCTTAAATCTGAAGATGTACATATTGGTGCCCTACTCCAAGAAGTTTTTACTTACCTTTTCAGGACTATGAAGCACAAACTGTGACCCTTCACCTTTTACTTAACAATACAATTACACTTTGATCTAGAACCTATATTCACACTTTACTTTTACATCCCCTAATCCCCACAAAATTTCACATAGTTGTATAACGGCATAAGCATAGGTGGAGCTTTTTTGTAATAAAGCAACAGAAGAGTGATCCCAGGTGCCTGATGCTAATGAAGCTGGAATTACATTTCAAGACTTGAGAGGGAAAAAAAACCAATATCAATTTTTTCCAGACTTACACTTCTTGTCAGAAGAATATTTAAAAGCGAACATCAAGACAAACCCCGTGTTTTCTCCATCCCCTCAGGTTCCTTGTTTTTTAACTGTAATGGCTTCAGACTCTTTGCCACCCAGCTACTGGAAATGGGATTTCTTCTTGGCAGTGTGTGCCACAATTGCATGTTCTAATACAGGGCAGCTCAGGCTTACACACTGCTAGTGATTAGAACTGCCTCTCCAATGTTTAATGTACACAGATAGCTTGGGAAAGCCTCAGAAGCAGATCTAGTTTAAATTGTATGTTCCAAACAGCCACCAAGACAGGGGAAAGAAGATACAAGACATCCCTGCCATTGATACTGAAAGTAATTTGCAGGCATTCTTTAGGCAAAGGATTGCCTAAAAGGAAAGAACAACATTTTTAGGTAAAGAAACTGAAGATACGTATTTTGATACTGCTCCTGAAATGTTATGCATGACTTGTAAAACTGATCAGTATAACAAACAAAAAGACAAGATACAAGTAAAAAAAAAATCTAATTAAAAAACCAACGAAATGCTACCAACTGTGATTTCAAGTTTGGTAGTAATAATTTGTTTACTTCATGCCACAAAGCACATTTCTCTATACCACCATATGTGGTGAAAATCTCTCCGATAAAGAACTGCCTACCTCAACCAGCAGCATTATTGAAAGTACTTTATACCTCTGCTCTTGATCCAAGTTCTGTTTAATGACATGGTTGGTTCGAGTTTGGTTTTCTTTTAGTGTGTGTTCTTGGTGCATGTTGTTTGGTTTGGGATTTTTTTTTTTGGCAGAGATAGTGTGTCAGGCGTTTTATATGCTTCTGACCTGAAAATCAGAATCATGGAACAGTTTGGGTTGGAAGGGACCTTTAAAGGCCAAACTTCCAAAAGTGCTGCTATTGCTATCCCTCCCATGGTAGAATATAATGAAGTATTTTACTGTGACTGGTTGTAGCTGAAAGAAAACACATGCATACAAAAAGAGAAAATTAAAGTGTGATAGTTTTATAGTTCTGATTCAGGAGAAATTTTTTCAAATGGACTGAAGTCTAACTGAAGTTCAGCAGTTGCTCAAGCTTGGTTTTTTGTTGTTCAAAGTCAATACTCACAAGTTGCTTTAAGTAAGCATGGTGTGCTAATTAGTTTTAAACAGGTCATAAAAGAGTCATAGTTCACATGCAAAGTAATTTAACCATTCACTAAACTCCTATTCAATAGGCAATGAAGCCTAACAAACTGTTTCTTCCAGAGGTCTAGCAAAGACAAGTTCCAAGCACTTCGAAGTGAAAATGTAAGCATTGACCTTTGTTAACAAAACACATCCAACACGGAATTCACAGCCAAACTGATTTACCCCCTTTGGCTGCCCCCCCAATAAATGGAGCATTAAAAATCACTGTTAGAAAACTTAAGTGAATTTTTCCACAATTTGCCCAACCATAAAATGTATTTTCAGTAGGAGGAGAAAGCCATCATCAACAGTTAACAATTACAAAAAGTTACTGCCAAGTTGTGTGCATTAAGCCAGTCTCAAATCCATAAAAGATCTAACATGTCTCTCCCTCAATAGAGGGAAAGCAAATAAATGAAGATGAAGAGTTGGGAGTAGAGAAGGCACACAGGGAGAGACTCCCTTGAACATAACAGACAGCTCTTAGATTTCTGAATCATACAAATCCAGTGGCTTTAATATAGCTGACTATGACAAGTGTTAAATCTTAAATTCGTCTCCTTGCTAAAAATCTCGTATTAATATTTTATTTTGTTACATAATGCTTCCTTCACACAAAGCTAAGTTCCAGAATCTTATACCTTTATGTAATACAGACTTACAATTCCCATCCTCAGCCTTCCCCCACATTTCACATTAAATTAAAATGAAACTAGTGTACCTCATCCCTTATCCCACAGGACAGAGTCTGCCATAGCTCCTTTCATGCCTCTTTCCCTGTGCAGTCCTTTCACTGCAGCACATCTCCCTGCTCTGGAAGACAACCCAAGGCCATTCCTGGCTGACTCTACTCCAAACTGGAAATTTTTTCTACTTTTCTTCTTCACTCACAGTATAAGAGAGAAGCAAACAAGCAGTTGAGGAGAAGGTCCAATGGAACAGCAAGGGCTGAACTTAAAAAAACCCCAGTTGTTACACAGAAACATCTTCAGTTATAAAATGCACACAATAAATATTTTAGAGAATGTGGTTCCTTCTTCCATTGCTTTTCTGGTCACGCCCTAATAACGTCACCTCATTTGCTGCTCTTTGACTAGAATGATGGCAAATGAGGCTGTCATGGGAACACTGAGACTTGTATAAAGCCTACAGCCTATCAAGGCAGTATTCACTGACAGTTATATGAACACCTTAATTTTGAATTTTGATGTAGTCATAATGCTTAGTATTACTTCTTCAATGCATCACAGAGATGGGAGGTCCTTACAAGAGACTTAAGAACATGGATCTGCTGGTCTTGAGAATGGTTTACTATTAGCTGCAAAAAAAAAGTACTCAAGTACTAAACTCTGAGGTTTACAAGAGAAAAATACAAAGCCAAGGTGGGCCAAGTAGAAAAGATCTCATTCTAAAGTTTTTCATTCTTGCTCAGGGTTGCTCTCTCACACTAAGGCTTTATATTGTATCTTCAAACATGTTATGGGTCTCTTCATTTGTATAGGTATCTTCTCATTCTGCTTTTGTCCTATTTCCACAAAAAAAGTACTGCACCAACCACCTGTATTTGAAGTACAGTTTCTGCTACTTTTTTCCTGTTTATCTTATGCTCCTTTTATAAAAAACCCCAAAATTTAGAACTGATTTCTTCCCCCTGAATTAACGCACAGCCTTAAGATACGCCATCTCTCCTGCAACTAGGCTGGTTCCCAGAGGCCTGAAGCTTCAGGCCTGCGACATCTCAACTCCATGAACTCCCCTCTATCAGCTATGTCTGCCAGCTGCTCTTCTCTTTTCATATATAAAATAATCTTTAGGCAGCATATGGCCTTGACTATGTGTGTATGTTCTGGCGGGTTCAGGCTAAAAGGGTTACAGGCCATTTGTCAAGCTGTATCACATTTCCTCCACGCCCTTCCTCTCGTGAGTAACCCAATGCCGCTCGCAGGCAGAGCCCGACGCCGAAGCACGGCCATGACCGAGGGAAGGCTTTTACTTGAACTCAGCATTACACACTGGTGCCCACAGAGTGAGTCACGGCTGTTAAAATAAAGGGCATGACACAGCAGAAGTTAAATTGATAAGGAATTAACAGTTCATCAGGCTTGAGAGGAAAAGGCTGGTTCTCCAAAATCATAAGAGGTTAAGCCTTCATTTTGTGCGTTAAGACAACCACTGGAGCCACCATGCACCAGCACAGAAGTGAGGTCATGCTACACCATCCCTCATGGGTGAGGAAGCCCACATTCCACAGCCCTCAAGAATCCCATTCCACTCTGCAGCGTGAGATCTGTAATTGAAGGGCTTTGCCAGTTCGATACAATCAGCCAAGTGATGATCTGCACTGTCTGCCTCAGAAAAGGACAGATCTAACATTTACTGGATTATCTGAATGTCTCCAAGTGCGTTACAGGAAAATCAGTTTGTCAATATAAACTCCTAAGTGACTCAGGGAAGTTTTACTGGCATAGATATATCAGTCAAGGCACCTGGCTATGCCTCTTGCCAACACCTCTGAAACCAGCACAGTCAGGATGAATTTCCAATACACTACTGTCTCACCTTTGGTTTCTAGTTCCTCTGAAGTGCAGTAGTGTTTTGGGATGAGGTATCAATGGATGGCTGGAAGAGTAAGTTCATTTCCCAGCTTCACAGACAAGTTTTCTGTACTTCACAATTAAATCTTTTTACTGAGCCAAATTATTTCCCGTCTAAACAGTGCCTTTAAAGTGAGTCAATTGCATATAGCAGCAGACATCTCTTTTCTTATTCAAAACAAAGGAAATTAAAGATTTATATTAACATAGCAGGTATCACAATCATAAGAGAACATGCTAAAAGCTTTTCCATGGGAATCATCTTGTTTCATACAGGTCAGGTCATTGAACACATAATTTACAAGACATGCTTCAGTATCAGGATAACAACTTTTCCCACATCTTGGCCAGACACCTTTGAAGAAAAATAATAAATTACCTCTCAGTACATTTAATGATGGTTGAGAGAAGTCTAAAAAAAGTGGATGCTTTCATACTGGTGAACAGGCCATTAAGTTTCAGAACTTGAAATGCACAGCAATTGCACACTATGAGAATGATCAAATTTAGAGGCATTAACAAGGTGGATTTCCTCATTCATAGATGACTTACAGAAACAATTAACTAAAGTCATAACAATATGTAGTTCATAGCATACAAATATGCTGTAGATACCTGCTTCAATATCTACTTGGGGAAATATGAAATAACTGGTTTCACAAAACAACTTTGAACAGGTGCCTGCATTTCAAAGGTTTTTGTCCAAATACAATGGCAGCCTAATGCTCGAGAAACAGCATAAACCCTTCTGATTTGTAAACCTTCAGAAGACCCCTCTTTGAGGCACAGAGCATAAGGAAACAGAGCTGCAGTACAATGAGATGTGTCAGCATGCAGCAAGAGATTCAGGATGTTCAACTTACTCGGCCAGCTCCATCCTGATCCCAAGTGACTACACAACACTACTTGGGTAATAACAATAAACCACAGTGCCTACCACCTTCCTGACCTTGCTGCAAGTTAGTTCTGAGATTCCCCAAAAGAGATGTTCCTCTCCTGACACAAGACCGAGCAGTTATCTGTAGAAAATACTCTTGCCTTGGGATATGCTATGCTTGGAATTGCATACCCTTTTTGTAATGGGAAGCTAAGAGCTTCAGTAATAGTGGTAAACTACAAAATTTGGCTTCTGAAGACATTTCTGTGCAGGAAGGTTGTTTGAATTGTTAAGTATACCACTAAAAGCATTTAGAGCACAATTGAAGAACCAACCACAAGAATGCCCACTTACAATAGAAAATCAACCACAGGAATGCCCACTCAAGATAAGCCTAAGTATCATTCCTACAGCTCAAAAAGTTAGGAGCTCAACAGCTGAAGCACACATACCTTCACTTACCTGTGGTCTGCTCAGTCTGCTCTCTCCCTGGCCCTACTAGCATTCATTAAAGTGGAGCAAGTTGCAGGAAGAGCTGAAAACATTAAGGTCACCCATGTCCACATTTGTATTAACTGAAAAACAGTCCTTTGGTGCTTCTTGTGATGCTGAACAAGCATCTATACAAAAACCACAGAAGTGCCAAAACATAACCAGATCAGTTTCTCAGGATTGCAACTGGAACTCTGGCAGACCTCTCCACTGAGGTTTTTCATGACAGCATCATACAAGACAATTACTGATATTGACTGTCTCGCTCCATGGTTAGGTTGGAAGGAAGGGATGAAGGCAGCTCAACATGTTTATGCAGTTCTTACTGCAACATTTTAAGAAGTCTGGTCATTTTAAACAGAATTTAACAGCAAGCTGCTTGACAATCCCCAAATAGATGATAACTCAATAATGTAACAATTTTCAGGTTTGGATAGGTAAAAGTACAGCAGCAAAGTTGTGTTCTCATCTTCAAAACACAAGCTGAGCTCTTCATTCTCATCTTACCTCCATGGAAGCAGTGGAAGCTAAGGTGTTAAGAATGCCTCTAGCCATACCTAATATATTTTATTGGTTGTGCTATTTATTAATTTAACAATAGTACATGGGACCTGGAATCAGAAACAGTGAAACTAAAACCAGTGAAATTTATTTCCAAATGTGAATACCTAGATTCTGAAACCTCAAAACAATGGACTCACAACAGCTTCTTACAACCAGCTAAATGCCACACACCCTACTTTGAAATAAGTTGCAAAACACTGTCAGACATCTTTGCATTAGTTTGCTTTGTGGTTTGTTTCATCTATTCTAATCACATTTAAAATTGGGGGAGAGGGAGGAGGGGATTCGGTTTTGGTTGGTTTTGGGGCTCAAAGCTCCAAATAGAAAGACTCTTCTTGGGACTTTTCCCAAACTCCTATACATTAGGACAAAAACTGCATTTCTTCCATGCTTCTCATGCTGGAGACACAGAGAGCTGGACCTATGGTAGTGCTAACTGTTTTAGGAAAGCAAAGACCTCATGCAAATAAAATTCTGTCTCTTTTTTTATTTTCTCTTAACAAACTGTAACTTTCCAAACCATGCCTGACAGCTGCCTGCATTCTACACTGAAAATCTGTTACAGTTCATGGTATCAAAAACATTGCTAAGCATTTAAAAGAAATGCCTTATGGGTCATGTTCAGAAGTTAAAACTTAAGGAACTCTTCGAACCTACCTAAAAAATTGCTGGACTTATATGCAGCTGCTTCACTTGACTTAACAGCTCTACTAAAGTAAGTGCAAAGCATACAGGTTTGAAATGGTCCATTATAATGTAAGCGCTGCTTTGGTGGTTCAAAACAACCACTGGAAAATGGAGATCAGCTGCCCAGATTCCAGCAGACATTATGGCAGGACCCTTTCTTTACCAAAAGGTTGATATACCTCAAAGGAAATCACTGACAGGTATGATAACGTTGTTAGCAGTTAATTCAGTCAAAGGACAAGGAACGATTTTCAGTTACCCAGACTTATATTTAAACTTTTATCTTGATGTCACAGCAGGAGGAACTTGCTGCTGTTACTTGGTAGCAAAAAAAAACCCACTGAAATGTTGAAGTTGTAAGCAACAGGTTTGCGTCTTACATTAAATGAAACATTTTTATGACCCGTTAAAACTAATGAGATGGCACTCAATTAGCTGAAAGAAATACCCATTACAAAAAAAAAAAAAATTACTTAATACAAATGTGCCTGTCCCTACTCCTTCACACACAAATATTGCACAACTCGACATGATCGTTACAGGACTGTTCTAGGTCATTACTGACCTTACCAAAAAGGTAAGTTTAACTTCAGAGCACCATCCTAAAAGAAAACCAAGGCTGAGTTTCATGTTTATGTAGTTATGTTCATCACATTTAACAATTTACACAGATCTTCTACACCTGCATGGTTAGCAGAAGCTTTATTCCTATTTCACCAGAAACTGGGTTCAGAGCACTGCTAGAGATAAACTTGAACACCCCAGTTAGGCTGGGGACTGGAGCAACAGTGGTTTAAGTGGGCAGGGAGAAGGGGAAAGAAATGGGAAAAACCTCACACCAGTCCACAAGCAGAAAGGGTAGACCCCAAACCCAAAAAGCATCGATCTTTTATTATCTTTGTAATATAAATTAAAAACTGTGAAAAAGCAGAGCAGGAAAAAACTACAAGAACTAAAAGCAAAAACTAGAAGAAAAAAAGATAAAAACACAAAGAACTAGTAAGTTGACTCAGAAGAATGTTTGGGATGAAACAGATACAGCCTGTTCTAAACTTGAGTTGAGGTTTTCTAGCATAGATCATAGATTTTTGCCCCTGTGCATGACCAACATCTCAGTGCTGAAATTACACCAACAGAGACTGTTGGGCTTGCTTCAGTTCAACTATACATGCTACTGCACTTAGAATACACCAGAACATCCCATCCTTCAAAAGAAGAAATAACATTAACCCAGTTACAAAACCCAAAACAATTTCATGCCACATACATCCTTACACTTGGAGCAAAACAAATACATAAAAAACCCTACAACATCCAGCATCTGAAAATATTTTTGGTTTATACTGTTGAAAGAATAATTTTTTTTAGCTGAGAACACTACTTTCCCCAAAGTAAAAATATTAAAACATTAAAGTAGCATACAGTTCCTGTAGAGATCCCAAGCTGAGCAAGATGCAGTTGTGGAAAGTCTAGGACGCATGTTGCTTGTGCTAGACTAGACTAAGAGAATCTGCTCCACTCACTATTATTGAAAAGAACCAGATTTTCTGAACCATAGTAACGATGTTGCTTGCAGCAAAGTAATTTGTAGAGGTTGATTGACATTGTAACTTTTCACAGACTTCTGCAAAGACCTACATTCAACATTGAACAGAATTGCACTGCGTATGGATATTCCTCCCCGGGTAATTCTTCCACCCCAAACCCCCTTGTTGTTTAATTTACAGGAGGATGCTATTTAGTGAAGTTATCGAACATTTCTTGCTCCTATCCAATAAAGCTGGTTGAGCCATGGGGTGCAATCTCCTGGAGTTCACCAAGCAGAGTCCTCCAGACACCTCCTGCACAAGACAGAAAGCAGACAGGCTCCTGGGGCTGCCAGCATTTCAAAACTGATCCTGGCCCACATCAGTGCCCTTTGCCAGCTGTGCAATTAAGGCTTATGTTGGGCTGTGCTTCCAGAAGGCCAAGCACCCTAGATACACTGAAGCACAGGACAGATAATCAAAGAGCACACACATTCAGCAGAAAACCACCTCAGAGAAAAAGCAAACATTGGAACTGCAGCACTGTAGATTAGAAACCATTATTTACTGGCTTACAATGCACTAGCAAGAGCCTACAGAAGAGTGAATCCAAGAGAAGAATGGGAAAAGATGACTATTTCACATCATCATCATTGCTTTGCAATATAGCTGGCAATTAGAGCTGCAGTTATGCTGATGACCAGCAGAATTCCTGTCTCCTTACTGATCCACTTGAAACACTGCAACTACTTTTCTTTCCTCCTAGAAGATAAATCAAAATTACTACATATACACAGTGCTATAAAAAATGCAATCAAAGCCTTTCCAATGGTAATGTCAGAGATTTAAGGTGCATCAGCACAAGAGCAAGAATCAAAACAGTCACTTTTGTCAGTTACTCCATTCAATAATCAGCAGAAATGATCATTGACAGTTTTAGCAATGTGTGTTTTCCCCTTCCACTCCAGTCAAAGGCATCCCATGTTTAAAGCTGACTTTAAAAAATGCTCAAACATCTTGAGGGGTAAACAATAAAATACATCTTGTAACTGAAGGATGTTAACAGCACACTCACTCCTGGCTGAGCTTTTAGAAGCAAACAGCAGCCAATACTTTGTAGAGTGTAACTATGTTTCTTCCCAACACAACACTAGTTGAAAGAAATCCGGGATTATCAGGTGTAGACCAAGAGCATCTCCAGCTTATTGTGAGCAGCTGCTGCATATGTGACCAATAAAGAGAACCTAGCATCACCCAGCCCCCAAAGTATGGCCAGGTGCATCACTCAAGAACTCAGAAGTCTGATATTTGAAAATATAAGTAGTGCAAATAATCTACAGTTCTACCTGAGAGTGAGTTTTACCTGCTGTTCTTGTGTTATAATCCCAAGAACATCCTTCTTCAACTGTTTAGATTACACACAAAACTCAATAGTGGAGGTGGTGTAAGAATTAGCTATTAATTAACTTTACAATTTACCTGTTGGGGCAAATAAACCAAGAAGAGTGTCATCTGCAGAAAGCTCTCACAGACACCAATGCTGCCCATCAGCCATTTCACTACAATGTACTTTTGCCATGAGAGAGGGATGCAGGCATATTAATTTTAAACCAAGTGTAGAAGACATACAGTCAAATTATCACACAAAAGAATATTTGTGAAAAAGGCTGCCTATATTCTCCACACTTAGAGATGCATTGCATGCATGTAATCTTAACCAAACTGCATCTGAGGAAGTTCTTCCCAACTTTTCTTAAGCAATCAGTATTTGGGAACATTTCTCAGAACACAAATACAGAAATTTTTTATCTAGCCTGTAATCAATTTCCAAATGTGCAAAGAATTGTGTGTGTGCCCCCCTGTCCCTGGGTTAAAAACAGACACCAGCATGATGATCTAGTCTGCCACCTTGAGCAGCACAGAACACAAGTTTCAGCCACCAGCTCAAGAAGTCCATGATTCCTGGTTAACCCAGAAACTACTATTTAAAAAGGCTTATTAAACCCATTTAAAAGATTCATTCATGATGATCACAAACTAACGTTTGGTAAATTCCCCAAATTTAACCATCTTTAAGATCTCACATGTAGAAGAAGCTATGCTAGAAGTAACTGCTGAGAAGCAACAGGCATCTACCTTTACCTGCTAGAACTACCCAACTTCAGCTTTCACATTTTCCTCTGAGCTTCTTTCCTCTGTGACATATCAAAACATTTCCTACTCTTCTTCCAGGTAAACTCAAAGTAGGCTTGTTTATTCTCAGCACTAACTGTTTTTCTAGAATTTTAATGTAAGTTTGGTGTTCTGGTTTTTGGGGGTTGTTTTTTTTTGTGGTGGTGGTAGTTTTGGTTGGGTATTTTTATATTTGTTTGACTTTGGTTTGTTTTTTAATATGAACACAGACACAATCTTTCCTGTACATCATGCTGGCAACAATTCTGAAGAGCTGGTACAAGAAGCAGGCATGATACTCTAGCTTTGGTCTTCTCTAATGACTTATACAATTGCAACATCACCTCCTCAGCATTTTCCTGTCAACAGGGAGACATTTCAGAGTCCTGAAAACTCACAATCAGCTGGCAACCACGAACTTCAGTGTCTTCCAGGACCATCCTTTCAAAGGATTAGCAGCAGTGAGCAACTACAGCCTGAAAGACTTTCTAATGTTTGCTGTAATTACATTCTACCTGAAGCTATTCAAAATTGAAATCCCCAAAAGGTCTATATGAAAAGTTAGCATGTGAACATTCCTTCTGAGTAGATAAATTTCACTTACTGCTACATATACAAATTATTTTCAGTTTCTTTCATATTACTTTTTGTAAGTTTAACTATCAAACATATGGATTTGAATTCTTCAAAAGGGTATTTGGAATAGCTAAAAATATGTTGCTTTAATATGGTTTTGGGGTTTTTGTAAGTATTTCCTAAAGACTTCTTAAAATTCACAGTAACATTAAAGGATCAGAAGAAAACACTGCATAGATCACTTTCACCCAAATATCACATTTCCAAATCATTGAAGTAATGTGGTGACTTTCCATAGAGCTTCTTGTACAACTTCAAGAGACTTTATTTCTACAGAAATAGATTAATATATTGCTTAGTCCATGAAATTAAATTATTTCCTTTCGATGGAAATTTGGAAAAATTAATGGAAAACTTTTAATATAGTTATGCATATAGACTTATCTCCTCTGTAATTTTTAATAGGAATTTTTAAGTCTCAAGCAAAAGCTATGACACAACAAAACCCCAGATACAAAGTTATGTTTCAAAGCAGATGGATACTACATTGATACAATTATGGGAGAGAAGAAAAGGAAGAAAAGATACTTGTCAGGCTGCCTCTATTTCTATTTGCAAAACAAGACACTGTAGAAAAAAATCAGCATGAAGTTTGAGATACCAACCGTCTTGACCTCCTCTTAAGAAATCTACACCTGCAGGGATGGTCCAAACAATCGTATCACTTCATCTCAGAATCTGAGATTTTAGAAGACCCAGTTACAGGTTGAATGTCTACAGGATGCCTACTCTGCCTTCCACCAGTCCCCTAGTTCATTACAACAGTGCAAAACTACTCCTTTTCTAACATAAATCTATTCATTTATATAAATGAAGTCAAAAGGACTGTAAAACAACACTGTAAAGCATGAACACTAAAAGATGGAACAATTTCAGCTATAACTCTGTACAGTATGAGACATTTAACTAAAAGTACCTATTTGTTTAAGCACCATTCTTCAGTTCTTGTCCCTGCCGCCCTCCCTCCAGCCACTTCACTCTTTAAGTACTGAATGCATCCTGTGGTTAGTGAGCACTGAATACTGAGGACATTGCAAAATCCAAGATGTGCACTCTGGCTATGGAGAAACCTTTGAGAAGGCAACTACTACTATACAGGAAGAAGGGAGTAAGAAAAGATATTTTTGTGTCTAAGTTGCTCAGCTACACAATAGATTCTTCCTTGATCTGAAACAACTAGCAATTACTCTAATCACATTGAACCCAAGGCCCTGAAAACTGCACTGCTATTAAAAAAAAAAAAAATAGTCCTTCACAGATACATCTCAATTCAAAGCTTCAAAGCAGCTTTTCCCATTACTGAACCTCCCCACTCCAATGCCTCAGTCTCATTTATGATCACCATTTCAGTACAAAAGCACTACTTAAGTAATCAACAGAAATTAACATTTTAAGTTAAAAGCTAGTTGTGACCATATACGACAGCACATGCAACTGAACAAGAGTAAACAGCAGAGCCTCATGGCTGTTCCCTCACAACGCTCTGAGATAGCAAACAGATTGCAAGAAGCTCATTCCTTTCCCACCAGGAGACACAAGAAACCTAACTTGAGTGAGATGGGTTGATACTAAGGTGTTCTGAAGGGAGGTGTATGGGGCAGGGCAGGTAGCCTGCTTCCCAGCTGAACTAACATACCAGTCCATGAGTCCCAGAGAACTGAAGACCAGGTTGTTAGAGAAGCTCTAGACAGCTAACATCTTCAAGATGTAGCTTTTAGTGCTCAAAAATTTCAACCACTATTATTATTTTCAAAAGAAAGTAATAAAGGAGAGAACTCACTAAGAGAGTTTTAACAGTGAAAGAGCATAAAAGTTTTTTGACTGGTAGAGGTAAAAAGAGCATTAAGGTGAGACACAGCTCACAGACAGTAAAACCTAGATTCAGGCATTTTTGCATCAACTGGCTGCTTATGTTCCCACTAAAATCAATGGTATATTCTGCTCATCCTAAAGCAGATACCATGTTCAGTCAGCTGAACAGTTCTTCAGGTCCACTGGCTAGGTCTCTGCAGACTATAATGGGAACACAGGCAATGAGCTCACACCCTGGCATCTAAATTTAGGTGCCCAAGACTGTGAGCCAACCCTACAATTTTTACAGTCAAAGTACATAGGCATGCTGATAGGCCAAACATACACATGCTGTAAGCAGCCCCTGGGACAACAGTCCTTTAAGAAAACCTTTTCTGAAAAAGGTTGTAGTGATAAAGAGAAGTCAATAAGAAAGCTGCTAACAGAATGAGCTGAAGTCTGACTACATTACATACAAGTTTCAGTCTGCATGAAAAGAAAATAGTTTGTAGATATTCACAAGGAGGCAGAGATTCTGCCCTACAAAAGTTGTCTTTAAAAATAGCAACGCATCTGAATGACTTCCAGCATACAACTGCTGAGGGAAACCATCCCTCATTCATGAGCTGTGTGAGTAGGGAAGGGCTGACATGGATGTATCTTTTTATTAGAGTTGTCTCACATTTTTCCAGTTGCCACATGTACGTACATAGCACTGGACTTACAAAGTAGAAAGTTAAATAAATAAAGGTCGAGTGAAAGAAGGGAATGTATTCTAAATGAAACAAAACCCCCCAAAAAATCCCACACCAGAAAACTCCTACAGCACATTAGCTAGATTTTGAGTTAGGGCATGCTCAGACACTGCAATAAGACAACAAAGCACCACTTCCCTGAATTGCCCTAAATTGACCACTTGTTCTTAATCTCTCCCAATTGTGAGATAACAGATCCACTTGTTGACAGAGCCACAGATTGCATCAATTGGTTGCCCATAGAATAACACTGGGACCACTTGTTTGACAATTATGCAGGCTAACATCCCTCTCTCTCTCAGTTCCTCAGTATCACAGTCAGAGGAAAGGACAGAAGAGTGAAAGCAGCTAAAGAAAGCACAGGCTACATTCTTAACCCTTGAGATGCCAACAGTTGGCCTACTGAGGTGTTTCTGTACACTCGGCTTTCTCGGCACACAGGATTCTCCAGGGTAGAGTGTGAGTGAAAACTCTATCTACAATTCATTAATACTTTTTCTCCTTTGGGCTTGCCGGCCACTTTGACCAGGAATGATTTTCAGTCAAGAAATCAAGATATTGAAGCACAGATTCAAGCAGCAGTCACAGGAAGACTGGAGCAAAATATTGCTGTAAATAACATGACAGCGATTCTGCATTATTCTGCTGTCTTGAAGTCTGACAAAAGCTGTTCTTTCCTCTCTTTTACTTTTTCAACATGACCACCAGACTTCCCCTAAACCTTTACTTGACAGGATATTATTTCCTTCATCTAATACTTTGTCAAGTAATCCCAAGAAGCAGCCTCTCTGTTATTTTGCCCAAGGACCTAAACTGGTAATTATTTCAATTGTCCTGCATCCTCTTAGCTACTAGGACAGGACTAGCCCCAAGAAATAAATCACACCAACCAACAAACAAAAAATTCTAGAAAGCAATACCACAGCACTAGCAGTGTGGAGCTGTTGGTTTTTTTCAGTCTTCAGTAGTTGCTACTTAAATAGGACAGGACCAGAGCCATTTTTAAATGAACAGGTGAGGTAACTTTTAATTTTCCTTTTGGAATGAAGCATTCCAAACATAACCAAGTGATAGTAGTTAGTTAAAGCCCAACACAAAAACACAAGCCTTGGGGCTGTTGGTAGCCAGACATTCAAGAAGACTCAACTCAACTGTTCCCAGACAGAGAAAAACCTGGGGACAAACCCAGAGTTTCCATTTTGAGGTAAGGCCATTCACATGTTCAACACATTACATTGAGCTTAAGAGCTCAAGACTAGAGCAGGAAGGTATAACATAGATTTCAGTCCAGTTTGAAGGAATGCTTTATGCCAATGGGCTCCAGACCTCAGAAGGAAGACTTCCCAAATTAGCACGAAGACTCTGCAGCAGCACAGCAAGTTGCAGGGGTAGATGAGCTGAAGGACCCTCACATGGCAGGCTTCTGGTCAGCGATTCTGCCAGGAACTGTGGCTTTGAATGCACATCAGTTTGTGCCTTTATGGTCTCAACTATTCAAACTAGCCTTTAAGGCACATTAGAGTTCATTTATTCCCCCAGGCACTTGCACTTGGGACAGTAAGAGAAATGTAAAATCCAACAAGTTTACATTCCTGAATTGTCAGCTGTTGGTATTACTGAAGTCTATAGCTGTCTCCAGGAACTAGAATGCATTTGAGAGCAACTGTGAAATCAGATCAGCTTTGCAACTAGGTACAAAACAGCAGGTTTGTTTCCTCCAGCACTGCTCCTCCAGTTCAGTCTTTTCACTTCACAGCTGGTAGAGATGCTTCTCCAAATCCCACCTTCACACCACTAGACCCAAAAGAAGCCCAAGAGAACATAACAGGCTTGGAAACCAATGGAGAAGCTGTGGGAGCATTAATTACTAGAAAACCTCCCTTAACATTTCCAGTTTAAAAGAGCCTGGAAACAGAGGACATAAAGAAAATAGCAACTCTTACACAGCATGTAGTTTCATAGCCTGAGAGAACAGGGGGGAAGACAGAAATAAAAGAAAAGCTGTTAGCACATAACATATAAGTAGCATTTTAAGAGCAGAAGGTTTGATTTACCAATTAAAACACTTAAAACTGCAAAAGTGAACATTTGACTCCTGCCTTTTCATTCTGATTAATACAAGCAAAGGATTTTCTGGTATTATTTATAAGTACCCAAGACTAGTAGATGAGAGCTCATAACAGCTCTGAAAAACACATATCAGTTTCACTCAACTATGGTGCAACTGTTCAGAGTTTTCTCATACTGAGAAACAGTAAGCATTGTGGCATATTTTGTAACTTACTAGTTTACAGCCTACAACAGTAAGGGGTTTTAAAATGCAAGTTCTTGCTGTCATTAATATTATAGAATTGAACTAAGCATGCCACAAAGAACACTACAGGCTAAATGCAGGCTAGTGATACTCAGGTATGTAAGTGCAACATCCAAACCAAGGCAGGTTGTGATAGGGAGAGGGTGCACAGGTCAGGATCCAAGCAAAAAAGCACACCATGCTGCTCAGCCTGAGATTCTGAGCAGAATTATGTTGGTAGTGTCAAACAAAGGCACTAAACAGATTCCTTAAAGCAGCAAGAGATGATTAAATACCTCTTCTGCCTTCTTTCCAGTGGCTACTGCCTCCATAACCCACATAGCTAACACAGGTACAGGTCTAGGCCTCAACTACTTTTTAAAATTATTTTACTGGGCTGAAGTCTTTTAGTTCCAACTCATGTGCAGGGCTGCAACCTGTGGGGCTGAGTACACCTTCCACTGCTTCTGGGAGGAAAGCAGGAGCCAGCTCTGGGTGTTCATGTCCAGAGAGAGTGTCAGGCAGCTGCTTGTCTTCAGCCATCCCCTGCTTGCCTGAGTCAGACAAGAGAAGCAGTGTCCTGCTCTCCCCAGAGCATCTCCTCTTTGAAGATGTACTGAAGGAACATAATTCTCCTTGCAAAAAAATTCAAATCCCCAAAACATCCAGCTCAAGAGCAATTCTTTGTGCAAAAGTGATTTAAATCTGAAAATTGGGTGCTGAGTGAAGCATATTTGTTTTCAAGCAGAATGAACAGGTTTTTAATTACTTATCCTCTACGCTATGAAAAGAGAAAGTAAACAATGAAAAAACACAGAAGGGAACTGCTGAGGACATCAAAGTTTTGTTTAAAAACTACAGAAGTACACTCAGGATTTCACAATTACTCTTAACAGGTTTAGTTATATATATAAAAAAAAGACAGATCTCCTTGATGTTTAATGTGCTTTAAATCTCTGAAGTTAATGAGAGTGAGTTATTTCCTAGTTTGGAAGCCTTTAAAAAAACAAGGGAACACACTCTTTCCTTAAAAATAAAGGTATAAAGGTTTCAAAATTTAAAATCCAATAGAAAAAAACCCAAACAAGTGCATGTGTAAAGGTGGAAAACACTGGCCAAAGCACCAGACTTGGAAGCGCTCACCCCATGAGGTGCACAGGGCTCAGAGACACATTAAGTTGTTGTTTCAGGGAAAGCCTCAAAAGGTGCAGGGTACACAAGCTGAAAACCCCCAAGTCAGAGAGAAATTTCCCATAAGCCTCGTGTGAAAGGCTGCCTCCTTATCCTCCAGCCCCTGAATAGTGCTTTTCTTCTGAAACAAAGTGTATGAGGTACAGCGAACAAACTGTAAAGGTAACTAGGCCTTTTGTCATGTAGTTCCTCCACCCACTTGTACTTTACCGCACAATAGCTCGTTTACAGATTCAGACCACTCCAGCTCCACACAGAAACAATCCTGTATTGTGAAGTGAATCTACCAGAGGAGTAAAATCTAAAAATACTGCAAAAAGTCTATAGCAATCATTTCGTAGAACTCTCCGGTTCTTCCCTTAGAGACAAAGGCTTTCCCAATTTGAATGGCTAATAACAGACTTAGTCACTCCTTACTTGAGTGTGACTAATAGCCTGCAAAAGCAAAAAATACATATGTACCATATGAAGCTGTTTATCTCTTAAAAAAAAAAATTGTACTGAAGCAAAAGTAGTTGTAATGTGAAAACCCATGTTACTTCCTCTCCCATGTCCAGTGGGAAGAACAAAGCACTTTGTAGCACACAGAGCCATTCCCGCATGTGCTACCCAGGACAAGCCAAAGGTGCTTGTTTACACCAGTGGGTCGGTGCAGCAGCTACAGAATAGTGATGGGTAGAAAAAACTAGCAAAGCACACGGCTCAACCAGCAATCTGCCTAGTCAGCCATACATTAACGCAAGTAAATCATGGAAGAACAGTCAGGCTGTTGGGAAACTCTGGAAGGAAAGACAGATAGCCTACCTACACTCTACTTGCACTTTCACCTCACAGAAAATAGTAAGTCCATCCCCCCAAGCCGCTATAATAGAATAAAGATAAACGCAGGGATTATGCCAAGTTGACCCCAGGCTTTGTTCTTTCCCTCCAAGCACATTCAGTGAAAAGGTCTAAACACACATCTGATTTGACAAGCATTCAGATTCACAAAGAACGTGGTGAAAGTGAAATCATACTTGGGGCATTCATGGGTCCCTATGTCAAAGGTCATTCAGCAGTGTTTCAGCTGCTGCTTGCTAGGATTTGAAATGAACTAGTTTAAACCCCCATCACCACAAACACTGACATACAGTTTATGGCAGCCAAATATGTCATAGCATGTTCAGCAAAATTTAGCTCAGAGATAATATAATTTTTGCATGAACATTTAATCCTCACAACTGGCACTACCTCATCTGGAAAAATGGATCATTTTCCTTTTTAGCCAGATTCATGTCAACTCACATAACTCATCTGCAGAATATTGAATTATTATTAGAAAGAAGGTCTGACCAAACCATTTATATCCTTCCCTCTTTACATAAAAAAAAACCAAACCCACAGTTTTTTCTACCTAACTAGAAGTTAATTAGTTGCTTCAAACCGGAAAAAAGGTCACATTTAAATCACTAAACTACACCAGAGAGCTCAAAAAGGTTTATCAAATAACTTATCATTGATTTTCTTAGTTTCTCAAATATTATTTGAGTCCACCAGCTGCCATTCAGGATATTTAAAGAATGCACACAAGAAACTACCTTGAAACAGTAGCGGGCTGGGAAGCTTCAGGGCTCCTAAAAGTGGGGGAGCCTGCAACTGAAAACCTGCTGAGAAATAACAACAGGGAATGAAAACAAATGTATTCTTCCAAAGCCTTTGTGAAGCTCAGTCTCAGCTCCGGGCAGCACAGTGGCAAGCCCAGCTGTCGATTCAGCAAGCTGCAAGACTGTCACTCCAAAACAGGTCACAGTTCAGCAAGCAAGTTGTTATTTGTTTTTACTGCCGACAAAGAGGTCTACACCCTAAAAGTGGCATTTCTGAGGCAGTGCTTTCCTAGAAACAACTCTATTTCTTTATGTCTTACAAATAATACAGCATTTTGCCACCAGTAGACATCTTAACTAGAGAGAATCTCAAACCTCACTTTATTACAGCATCCTTTTCCTTAAGGATGCTGGCTCACCATAGCTGGCAATCAGACATGTTTCTGTCACTTTGTCAGACTCCCCCAACCCAGACTCCCCCAAGCTGAAGAGTAAGGCACCAACATCTCCTACCACCTCTAGCTCCCATGCCAGAGCATTGTCAGTGTATTTGCCAATAAGCAGCCTCTATTCCTCACGGTTTCCACCAAAGGCATACAACCAGGTAACAGCAGACACAGGACCTGCTTCTCAAGGCAGCAGCTAGAGGGCTGTGTTTAGTGGGACACACATATTAACTGACAGGAATTAGTTGCATTAAATGCTCTCATCTCAAACACTAGGGCATCAATTTAAATAACCTTTGGGCAGGAGACAGTCTTTATTCTTTTGACAAATGAAAGAAAAAAAATACCTCTCAAGGAAACACAAAATATGCTTGTTCTTTGTGGCTAAGGAAATAGGCCCCCTGAATCCTGCAGATGCTCAGTATGACTTCTTCATCTGCACCTTTCCCACATGAATAACTAAGATTCCATTAAAAGCAGAAGATTGACATGATCTCAAAGACTGAATACTTTGTTCCAGAGAACCCATGCCTAAATGGAAACCTACAAGTAGGCTTTCCATGACTGTCCTGCTTGCAGAAATGGAGAAAAACAACAAAAATAACACTTCTAGAGGGTTTGAGACAGGAGAGATGACTAAAGAACCCTTACTCCTCTCGTGAGGATGACAACACAAGCATCACAAGGAAATGCAGGCCTCACTTCACTCCAAATCCCTTCAGTCCCCTGCTGTGAACAAAGCACATTGCTTTCCTAATGCCTGGCAGGTTGTGTTCAAGATGGTACAGAAATCCCTCCTATTCTATCATGCTGTGTAAGCAAACAGATTTGTCATGTTGATGCAGTTGCTTACTAGTTTCAGAATATTCTGAGTTTTGTAGATGGCTGTGATGGCTACCAGATACTCTGGGAATCTGAGAGGTACAGAGAAATAAGATTCAGTTAACAAAACCTTAAAAACAAAACAAAAATAAATAGAATCAGAGATATTGCTTAGTTTCATCAATAACACCCAAGGCAGTAATACCAACTTTTTTTTTTGGCTGTATGGTTTTCCAGAACTCCATTGTGAGTCAACATCAAAAGGAAATCTAAGGGCAAGCACACGTGAATGAACCGGAATGATTTTGAATACTTGTTTCCTCCAAAACAGAACTTGACACTCCTTGTTCTCATATGCTACAGGCTGATCAGCTGAGGATTGCATTTCAGTCTCTGCAAGTTACCCAAATTAAAGAGTTCCCAACTGTATCAGAGACTGTCCACTGAAGTACTCTGTAATAATCATGCAGGTTTTCCAGAACTGCATGATTAGCTCCAAGAAACCTAAACCACCTATTATTACAGCAGAGATAATCATAAGCCTTATTTAAGCTGAAAAACATAGATTTGGCTTTTTTTGGTAGCATTTTTTTCCCATCTCTAAAACAGTCTTGCTTGGAAGAGGGGGAAGAATGGAGGTGAAAATACACTGTAGCTCTGCACATCTTAAAATCTTGATGCTTTTGGACAGCTAGATAAGCATGACAGGATTCACTACTTCATCCAGGAACAAGAACATTGCACTGACTCATTTAACTTCTACTCTACATTTAACTTCTACTCAATTCTAGAATAAGGAGAAAACCATGAGGCTTTATAACATCTGTCTATACAGCACATCTAAAAAACTCTTCATGTTTGCTGGATTCACCAGGATTCACACAGGGCCTACAACACATAGAAAAGATGGCAACAAACAATATTTCACATACCCTAACTTGTGTACTGCAGAAAAAAATCTGTTTTACCTAAGAAAAACAACAGACAAAAGACAGATAAACTGGATGGTTCTGGGCTCAAATAGGGAGCAAGAACAAATCACTGGGAACCTGGGAGCTTCCACATCTTCATAGCACTGTGTTTGTCAAAGCCTAAGGCAAGGGCTGGCCACCAGGACCCCCAACAGGAAAACTCGGGGGAGAACACAAAGTGAAGGATACAAGAAGGCACCTTCCAGGCCTGTCTTTTCTAAGCATCTCATTTTGTGAGAAGCATTGCACTTTGGATCCAAGTTTGCACTAGGCCTCCTGTAAATTCATAGCTTGTACACTAAACACTTTGCAGAGGAGACACTAAGCTCTTTCCACATCCTCCTCACTCCAATCAGTAAAAGACAACCTGTTTGCATAGTTTTAGAATATGTTGCAGTTTGAGTTAAATCTAGTGATAAATATTCTGAACTGGTTACCTTTTAAACCTGAAAAACATGGACTTACAAGTTTCTGCCCCATGCCATTTCATAGCTCTGCAGAGGGTGCTCTTAATTACCACATCCTAAACTCAGGATTCCAATCCTGCTGTACTAGTGTTTGCCAATAAAAAATTACCAAGAGTCTTAAGTATCAACCCAAGGGCTGTTATAACTGAGGGCTAATCTTGTTTCTTAGTACTAGGACTATATGTCAACTAGTATATTTTTAAATAGCGAACTTCAACCATACTAGTTAACCAAATGCTGACTTCCAAACTAACAGGTACTAACTAGCAGGACCCAGAAAGTTCTCAAAAATTCCTGCTTTTAGTGAATTTGTCTGAAAGGGATGTTTAGAAACAGTGTACTGCTTGGTCAGACAGACTGACCTACCATATCACTTGCCACTAATGAAGAGCAATCATTCAACTCTAGGAAGCAAGGACACGGGGTTCCACACATCCCATCCCTCATTGGTGTATGTCCCATTACAAGACTTCTTTTATGGATGTTTGGAATATATTAGCACAGATCCTTTCATAGCTGCAAACTTTCCTCATAATACAGTGTTTGAGTCAGCTGTGGCACTATTACACCTTACACAATACAGAAAAACACAAGCAAAACTGTCCACCAAAAGAATACCTTTTCTGTACCTAGATACTTTTAAGATAACGAAACCCCCATTTTCCACATTTTCTTCTGGCTAAGTGAAGATGATCTTTCAACTGTTCTGCACTCAGCTCTTCTGCAATTTCCCTTATCTGTCCTGAACACCAGCCACGGCACAATACTGTAGCCATGCCAGCCAGACCAGCCAAAGGCAATACTGTTCTCAGTCCAATATGTAACTATAAAAACCCTATAAAAGACAAGAACAGGGCTAGCTCTTTTTATTCTTATTCATAAATGCAACTTTCCTAAGCTGCAATACTGTGCAACATACTGCTTTCAGGAGTGCCAATTAAGTCACAGATGTTGAAAGATTTGTAAAATATGTAGCTAACTCCTTCCCCACTAAGAGAGTTCACTTTCTTATTCTTAGTCAGATGTCTTTACATCACCTACCAGTGAACACACCTCCCTTTCCATCTGTGACTGCAGAAACTAGTGGCTTCCTACTGTAAACCACAGCAATCACATGGGGCAAAGAAAGAGGAGACAAGAAAAACCCCACAGATCTCTCTTAAACTAGTCTGGAATTTATTTTATTTGTCACCAGTTACAGACTACCCACTGTTAGAGATAGTTAACTAAGCTTTAGTTTTATCACCAGCTTCCTTGCTAAGTAGCTACAGTCTTCAGCCTCATAAAAAGATCATATTATTATAGAAACAATTCTGAATGCAAAATAAAAATGTATGTAAAGAGAATTAATACTGCTGTCAAGGGAGCAGCATTTGTGGAGCTCTATGGTATTGTCAGTTCCAGTTATTTCCTTTTTCCTTGGGAGAGGGGGGAGGAAGTGATAGGTAGCAGACTTTACTGGAGGAGAGGAAGGGAGCAGAAATTTTGAGGAAGGGTTTTTGTGTAAGGAAAATCAATCCAAGGGACTGGGGAAAGTTGGTGCGTAACATGTAGCTAAAAGGAGATCTTTGAAGTACACAATCCTTACAACAAACAGTATCCACATCCAGAACAGTCACAAGGAGACCTGGCAGCAGCTAAGAGAATGAGAAAAATAAAGCTTGTTCAAACAGTATTCCCATTTTATTTATTAAAAGTTGCAATTCATACATTTTGCTGCTAAAGCATAGATTTCCAGAGTCCAGTTGTAACCACAGCAACATATTGAACAGATCACAACAAGCAAGACAAACTACACCAAATGTCAGTTAAGAGGTTTGTTTAATTTAAAGACAAGTTTTCCATGCTTTAACAATACATCCATATTCTATATACCAAATTGATTTTATCCTGACTTGCCAGGTAGTTTTGGAAGCTCATATATATCAGAAGCTGTCTTAATTTCCTGAGCAGATGCAAACCAGGAAGATCTTCCATTTCGCATAAATTAACATACTGCACCTGGTTAGTTTTTTTTTTTTTTTTGTGGGGGACAGCACCTTTTAGAGCTTGAATGCCATAAAAACAAACAAAAAAATCTTCTTGAAAGCTGTAACTGGAAGTCACAAGTTCACAAGCAGCCACTTCTGCTTACTGACACAGTAAACTGTAGACAATCAAGAGGGCTTTTTTAAACACTGGATTCTTATCATGGGTAAGTATAGCTGTCAAAAAAAACTGGATAAGATTCCTCATTAGTTTTCCTGCTACTATGCTTCTACACACAGCCTCATTTGTCTACTTGAGCCAACTCTCTACAGCTTTATATTTCATGTCCTCCTCCAGCATCTGGACTCCCTGTGTCTCAGCCATGCTCCTGGCCCAATTTCCTTCAACTCTGTATTAGCACATCTTCCAAAAGACTTAATAAACCTAGCACACTTCTGCAGGGCAGATTATGTAATCCTGTAACTAAGCAAAACATTAGAGATAACAAAATTGAAAAGAAAGGAAAAAACCACACACACCTGCATGATGAAAATGAAACAGCCATGATGCTGTTACTCCCTTCCTTCCCCCACACATATACAGCAATCAGGAATAGCAAGTAGTACATCACCAATTCAGCTCGTAAGTATTTTCCTGCTAGAAGAACTGTCAGTACTGCTCTGTAAAGCACCTAGGAATACTTTTGACAGTTGAAAAAAAATTAAGTTTATTTTATAGCCAATAACATGATCACAAACCAAAGGCTACTCTCTCCATCTCCAGTACAGACATCCTCCATGGCAGGCTTGTCATTTTTTTGCTTTATAATGGAGTCATTTTATTGTATGCAAGAAGCCCCAGGCATTCTGTACAGCCCATTACTCTTTGCTGCCCACATTCAGATGGCTAATCTGCTATCAGCCAGAAGCTTGACAGACAAAAGGAAAAGGCAGGAAAACAGCTCATGCAGCTGCACATGCGCACACACACTTCAGCTACAAAGTGTTCCAACAGCAGACCAAGAATGAACAAGACACACATTGGATTGACAGTCCTACTTAAAACTGTGGCTGAAGGAAGACACACAAATTCTTTAAAGGCAGACAGGTTGGGGAAATATTTAAGGGATAAAAAGCTTCATTAGGATGCCTATTAAGATACTTGAAAGCATAAACCTGGAAGACTTTACTCAGTAAGCGAGCACCTTGGAACCTTTGAAAAGTCAAACATTTTTATTCTGAGAATTTGCTATATGAGACCTTCAAAATGCTTTAAAAAAACGTCAAAAGTCAGGAAGAGAGTTAAATATAGGCAACTGTAAACTATTAGAACAAGACATTTGACAAGCTTGAGATTTCAGCACTTCTGTTTTCTTTCTGGCTCAGAAAAGAACTCACTTTTCTAAAGAGCTGTATATATTTTCAATATGCCAAATTATTGCGACACCATACATATGAAAAAGCAATAAATTATTTCCATACAGTAGTGCATAACAAGGAGCTTTTTAATTACTTTTTTCCAGGCACGTGACATAAATAAATGGAGAAGGATCACAGCGTCATACTAAAACAAAGAAAATGGCTATATTTGCTGGAGTTCTTAACCACCTTATTTTATTTCACTTCTGAAGGAAAGCATCTTATCACTGTCATAAGCAGTACTGCCAAAAATATCTTTGAAGCATCAGATCCACAGACAACAGTTTGCATCAAACATCTTGGAAGAATTTCTGTCAGGATCATAAGCCTCTGCTGTGTGTCATGATTTTTATTCCACTAAGTCTATTTGTACCCCTTACAGTTGGAAAGCTAAAATTCTCCTTGTGTGAACTGGCTTAGTTCACAGAAACAAAGTCTGTGACAACTAAGAATAAAACTACTTTTATTCACTCATATGCTGAGGTAAAAGCCAGGCTCATCTTTTTAAGCCAGGCTCATCATCATGTAACTACCACATGAACTATGCAGGCATGATTAATCACGTGGTGAAACAGAGAGAACTATGGCACGTTATACTGTGTGATGTGTCACTGGAACTATTTCCCTTTTCCTATGCCACAACTACCAATTAAATTCTGCTTCTCATTTCTAAGGTATTATTTCACTATTGTGCAGAAAGTCTCCCAGTCTTTTGATTGCACTATAGAACCAATTCTATCTTCCAATACTTGCTCAAAACCATACTTAGTGTTCCAGGAATACAGTACATCTGTCAATTCCAAATCTGGAAAATGTACAAGGTAAGCCTTACCATGAAGGGCAGAAGTTATCAGAATAGGTTGTTCCATAGAATTAGTCTCTGTGGGTTTACTATCATTACAACACTTACAAACAGAAGTCTATCTTGTGTTACTACTGGGAGCATTCAGACCAGTCTAATAAATTAAATTATTGGCTATAACTACAGATATATAGATATAGATAGATAAATGTATTAGATAGATGTAGATATATATATGTCTACAAAACAAATCTGTACAGGAAATGCAAATTTAGTTTCAGCACTCAGTAGCTAGAAAGTATCAAAATAGGTTGTAATAACAAGCCATCCTACAATCTGCTCCTATCTAAAGTTTAAAGTTGGCAAGAATACTGTTTTCTTGTTGCCTTTCAGACATGGAAGTTCTGAAATCCCCTGCTGAGCCTTGTCCTGCAGGTTGAGTACTTGTCTCCTGCAGCCATCTGCAGCATCTCCTCAACAGCAGCACATCCCCGACGGTAACTCTGCAACCTTATCTTCCTCTCCCACATGTACAAGGTAAGGGGGAAAAAAAATACTACATTTGCATATGTAATTATGGTGCAGCTCAGCAGTGAGCAAAAAATTACTGGAAGTTGAGAACAGATATGCCCGATGACCACACCTTAGTATTTCAAATGAAAATGCTTAGCAAGGAAGGGGAAGGGACAGCAGCAGGGAAGGAAGCCAGTCATTACAGTTCCAAATCTGCTTCAAAGCCCTTATTCACCACCTCATGCTCTTTACCAGGCAAACTGTACCTAGGTCCTTCCTGTGAACAATAGCATAAGAATGAATCCAGTAGTGTGTGACTGGTTCTATTTTGCTTGACTTAACCAAATAGCTGTGCCAGGAATACTATGAAGAAAGGAAAGGCTTTGGAAAGACAAACAGAAAAAGGATGGAAGATTTAAAAGGTTACAGATTCTGAACAGTATCTCCTTTTCCAGTCTAAGACTTAACATGACTTATAGTGGATAGCTTATAGGAACCTAAGAGAAATGACAAAATGGACTAGAAGGTGCGAAGAAGGAAAATCTGATACATACCTGGAAGCACACAAGGCAAAAATACCTCAAGGCATTAAGAAAAACTGTTTAAAGACAAGGGCATCTTAGAAAAAGGGACAACTCATCTCCCTGATGCTTCTAGGCATTAATAAAAATTTTGTTAGCTTACATGAGGAGGAAGGTGTTAGGAAAACAAACAAATAAAAAGCCCAATCTGCTTCATTAGGGACCTACCAGTTCAACAAAAACCAACTTAAGTCTTGCAGTTAAGGCCTGATTTCTCTGTTCTTTAGTTTGTCCTTTTTCAGATGGAATAGATTTCCCCAGGCTTTTTTCAAATCATGCCACATTTGTGATGTTTTGTAATATCATTTTGCTTTCTTCCATATACACATCTGTGGATGGATGCCTACAAAATAGAACAGAAAATTGCCCTCACTGTCTGTCAGCTGCCTATCAAAGAGAATTGGGAAAAGGATATTTGCTGAAATAATGAAAACATTTTATATCACAATAACTGAAGGTGGTCTCTAGCATCACTGGCCCAACTACCTTTTGATCGTAACAAGGACAGGCACAGTAGTTCATAGGTAAAAATACTCTCTGCCACATCAGACTCTTAACCCCTTCTAGTGCTGTCCATGAAAATCACTCTCAATCATGGTGAATGGCAAGGTTTATATATTTATATATATATATATATATAATTATAACTAATTTAGCTCCAATGATCTTGCCAGATCCTCCAGTGTTCCTGACCTGTGAGAAGCTAAAGAACAGAGGAGTTGTAGAAAGAGAGGATATCTGCATCAGAAGAAGTACAGAATACTATGCAGTTAGTTAAGGAACAGTTGTTTCTCTTCCTTCTGATACGCTCCTATACCATTGAAAGTTCTTGGTGTTTAAAGAACTAATTTTACATGTTCTTTCACTGAAGAACAACTGCTACTCATCTCCACAGATCCAAACTGAACAGGAAGCAAAGTCATCACAGCAAAGAATTTTTTTTGCTCTCTTTTTTACTTTTAATTAAGAATACATTCATCATTAGACATGTTCATTTGCTTTCCACAGTTCACCAAAAATAGGATCAATGGAACACACTGAAAGGAGAGCAACAAAAAAGATGCTACCAAACAGAAAGCAAATATTTGTAAGGAAATCAAAAAAGGATGCCCATTTTCAGGTTTTAACCTTTGGGTGACAGCAGCTGTTAACCAAATTGCTTTGAAACAACAGGGGTAAAGTCCTCACATCACGGAGATTGTGACAGCTGGGAATGACAGCTGAAAAGGAGAGAACTGAAACAGGCTGCTTTCAAACAGTACTGACTTCTCAAAAATGAGAAAGCATATTTTTAGTTAACTTCTGTTGCTCTGAAAAGGCATGTTAAAATAAAATATATTACATTACAATAATGGCATCTGAGACAATCAGAGTGAGGCAAAGTAAAAAAGGCTCCTTTCTTCTCTATTGTCCTTTCTGGGGACAAATGCACAGGTCTAAAGAAACATGGTTAATATGTTCAGCATTACCCAACTGAAACACCTGAATCCTGCATCGCTGCTCCACATACAGATGAAAATTTAACAAGTTTCTTCTTTCTACTCTACCATCACCTACTCTGCTAGCACATGAATGTAAGCTGCCAGGTACTCACACAAGGAATTGGATGTACAGGCCAAGATACAGGAAGACTCAGTACATACATTTTTACTGCCTGAAAGGTGCTTACACTCTGTGTGATGGAAGTAGTATTCTTTCTCAGGAGTACAGAAACAGATTTATAAAGCTATGCTGCATTTAACTGGAGTCAGTATTTTATCCATCAAGTCTCACTGCTCTTGACTGTGATTCCCATTCTTCTTGACTATCACTCAGGAATACTACTTATCTACACAAAAAAGAGATAAATACATTATTAAATAAACAAACTGTAGCTCAATAGGAAAAATGAAAGCAACTCTGGTCTTTCCTTGAAAGAAATGGTCACAAAGATTAGAAAGTTGCAACTGTGAACAGTTTTTCAAAATATCAAACTTTTGTTATTCTTTCCAACAACAATAAAATAAGATGCGAGGAACTGGGGAATCAGAAAAGCAAACAGACTGAGAAATGCATGAGCACATAATAATTAGCTAAAAAATCATCTCAGAGTATTAGAGGCAATGGCTTATAAAGGTTGAAAAAAACTTGCCAACGTAACATGGAAATAGAAAGTCTTACAAAACAAGAGACTCATGAAACCCCCTACACAGCTCAGCAATTCCAGTACTTCAAGACACCACCCAGCCAGCTGAGGTCAAAGCTATTTACCACTACGATCTTCTCATGCAGCAGCCAAATACATTCCTCCCTGGAAGGCCAGCAAGGTGCATCAGAAATCAGGTATCAGACCTTCAGTGATAAGCAGACTATACCCCTGCTTACTCCACTCTTCCTCCTTCATACACGTTTTGCCTCGCCCATGCAGCATGCACGCATACAACCCTCTGCTCTCTCTCCAACCTTTGCTTGGGCACTTGTCCATATTTTTTTTTAACTACTAAAGACCTCAAACAGCATTTCCCTCAGCAGGAAAGAATCTCTATCCTGACTAACGTATTGCAGTGTCTCATGAGTGGAGCTAACCACACATCTTCACAAATCAAGATATGAGAATGCTCTTCATACTCACCTTTGCCTCGCGCTGCCCAGGCAGGAGCAGCACCCACCTGCACCCACAGCTGCTTCCCACACAGCTCCACCTGTGACAAGCAGCTGTGGTGGTAAAACCTAGACTTGCATGTTTGTCCCAATCTAGTCAACTTATCAGGCCTGGCACTTAGTTAAGCATTCCTGGGAAAGTTTTGTTTTGAGGAGGACTTATGCTTTTTTATTTACTTACCATTTTCCAATATTAGAAATACCAGTAATACACTGAGACTCTTCTCTAGTCATTACTGTCACAACAAAACCAGCATCTGGTGAAATAATTTCTGCCCAGATGTTAAACTCCAACACAGTACCCTTAAAACCCTCCACATTACAGCAGCAGCGTTGATGTTAACAGTGTAGACTTTAACTTATTCCTTCCTGATGTGATTTATTTTTGTCTACCCTTGCATCACTGAACATAAGATTTGGAAATACAAAACACACCAGAAGACAACATTCTACTTTTCTGGCACATCGCTACATAGACTATGAAGGCAGGAAACATCACCAGTGAAAATACTATCTTAATACCATTTAAAAATGGCTAAAGAAAAACTGAATGTTGCGTCCTGCCACTTGTTTGGTAGAAGCAAAAATATTCCAATAAACATGAAAGAACTTAATTATTTAAGCTGAAAGGAATAGTAACCACCAAATGACAAAACTATTCTTTCCCTTTAAGGCTCTAGATCAAGCCAAACGCAAGAGTAGTCCTGAGGATTAAAAATGGATTGGGACTCAGTCTTGCTATGGACTTCCTGTATGACCTTGGGTAAGTCACTTGAGAATTTAGTTCTCAAAAATAACAGGCCTATTATAGCTGCCAGAATGAAGCACCAATGTTTCTGAGACCACAAATAAAAGACAGGGTTCTGCTTACTTGCCCAAAACAGAAAAGATCCTAGGTGTGACTCGTCTTGAAAAATGTAGGTAACGACCATGAAAAATTCAGGAATATAGATGTTAATCAGCTGAAAGTTAATCTGGAACTGTACTTTGCAATATGGTACAAAAGCCTACATAAAAATAGAGTAATTTTTGGGTTTCAACCTCTAGTTTTGGGTATTTGAAACCTATCATGAGTAGAAGCCCTATAATTTCCAGAGACTCAGAATGTTCTGTTTACAGTTGACAAAGCACACCTACTCCAATCAGCTTGCAATATCAATTAGTTAAAAGTTTTTGAAGTGACTACAAACAGCTAATGACTTGAGCAATAAACTTATATTTTTGGTAAATAATAATGACTGAATTTAGAAGCAGGGATGTTTAAGAGGCATTTGGCCAGGTAATGTAGTTTCAGCAGTTTCTCTGCAATAGAGAGTAGTTCATCAAAAATCAGTTTAAAAACCCTGAGCAAAAAAACCTACAACCTAAGTTTCACAGAAGTTAATTTTATTTCTTTACCATAGTAATACAGAGTCCCACGCATGTTAAAAGTGTCTGCCATCCCTCACTGGCATTTTAAACTCTATTAAAACAGATGTTTCCACACCAGGAAAGGCATTACAGTGATATTTTAACTTCAGAGTACTTCAGCCTCTCCTCCCAGCACAGGAAAATGTCTATAAGAAAAAATTACAGGCTAATACCAAAACCGGAGTCTCAGTGGGGAAGGAAGCAGGGAACAGCTGTAGAACCCCTTCCTCCTGCTCTGTCCACAAAGGAGCTGCTTAGAGAGAGCAAGAGCCCAACCAAAGTCAGTAACACAAATTAACAGGATCTGTCATAAAGACTAAAGTCCACAGAAACCCCTCCCCATTGAGTCCACCTGATATAACTAAAAATATTCAACAGAAAATTTGGACTGAATTAAAGAAGTCAAATCCTCAGACTTCAAACTAAAAACATTGAGTGATTTCTATGAGTGGGAAGCCCATGTCAGAAGGAAAGTTTCATCTTCTTGCTACTTTTCATTAACACTTTCAGCAGCACATGTACAGAGCCCTACAAGCAAGGCAAATTGTTTCAGGAAACAAATTACTTTAAAAACACCCAATTGCCTCAGGTAATTAGTTACCATAAGACAACCTGCTACACAACTGTTAAAATAACAAGCACTGACTGCTGACAGAAAAATGAAGAAATAGTGACGAGGAACTCACACTGTATTTCAGTAACTAACACTAAAACAGAAGTACTACTTGTTTATAAGAGAGAAGGTTTCCTCAGTCTCAAACAGTTAATTCAGTTGTCCATGTAGACCTGTTCACTGTGCCTGGAATTTTAACTCAGGCTACATTCCACAAATCCCAAATTGCAAATTTAAATTAACATTAGAGTGAAAACATGATACCTAGCAAAAAAGAAAGGCAAGGGGGCAAGAGAAGACAGGCACAACCAGGAATGTTGTATCCCAAGTGTCACTAACACCTGATGTCCTGCCGGTAGCCAACACCTTGGAGCTAGAAGAAATATGCTTTTGCCTTATTCGAGGGACTTACAGTCTTCTTACAATTCTTAGCCTGGTAGCAAAACTTTATATGAAAGTGTTACCTAATAGAAATAAAAAGAGAAGAACCAACTATAAAGCAACTGGAATAGCACTCTAACAAGTCAATTGACATAATCTTTTAGTAATGAACTCACTGTGATCAAGGCTGGCTTATATCTTCTCCTCACATGTACCTGACAGCATGCAGAATTTACCCAGATTCATACATTCCTCTTTTCACCATCAATTATGCATCTGCAAACCTGAAGGCATACTTGCATTATTTTCAGAACATCTATACTTAACGTTGATATCTTTTCACACTCTAGGAAGTAAAGTTTTAAATATTTTGTTTTACTTATCTCACAGCATTGCTGAAGAACAAGATGTGTCACTTTTAGTTTTGCTGTTTAATAAGAACAAAGACAATACCATAACATACATGAGAGAAGCTAAGAAAGCAACTAATCCTGACTGCAAACCAACTCAGAATAAGAAAACCTTTGCTGATATTGAATCTATTTGAAGTCTACTCAGAAGTCTCACAAGAGTGTCGCTATGCAGATGACTGGCAAAAAATACCCAAACCATGTCTCTCTTGCCTCTTCATTTTTCCATCAAAAAAGAGGGAGAAGGGAAATAAGTAGATGACATGAGAGACTCCCAACCAGCGCTGTGTTTCTGCTGTTATCACATTATCTCAACGCTTTGTTAACTCTTCTGCTGTAGCAGAAGTTGTTTGTGTATTGCCCAGAACTAAGGACAATGGCACAGGGTAGTTTTCTTCAGGTAGGAAGTGCCAGATTTCCTTGTAAGTGGAGGCCTTAATGGCAGCACCAATCGGCTCTTTGCTGACCTCCTGTAGGGGCCAATAAACAAGGAACCAGCTCCAGAGCTAGGATGATAAAACTGTCTTTCCAGCTAGAGTTAATGCACCAGGATGGCTCCCAAATACAAAGAGAAAGCAGGGGAAAGAAAGAAAAAACAAAAGTTTACAGTATAAGATTAGCTGTATTAAGTTTAACAAGAGATAAAAAGAAGAAAAGTTTACAGTACTCAATGCCATAGCCCAGTATTATTAACTGGCATACTGGATGTCTAATGCAATCTCTCTGTAATAATTTCATATTCTGTGGGAACATGGATAGGAAACAACATAAAAATGCTTTATTTTTTATACTAGAAACAAGCCAGTTGCTTATGCATCTCCCCTATGCCCATTCCTCATTAATAGAAGATACCTATAAGAACCAAGTGCATTCTGCGACTTTGGGGGGAAAAAAGCCTCATACTTATTTATTTTAAAGGTTAAAGGGTTAACATTTTTTCTATGCATTTTCTTCAGTAAATATTTGCAAGTCAAACATAAACCCACTGCTGAGAAATCTCTATTATCCAGATTCTATTATCTAACCGATTCTGATGCTCCAATGCACAATGACTTAAGTTGGTTTTAATTCTTCAATAAAAGGAACCAAAACCAGCCTAAACCAAGACATACTACATTTTATATTACAGAACTAGTTTATAAAGACTCAGAGGCTTTACATAATAAAGTAGGCACAGGAATGAGGTCCAAAAGTGATGAAGATGAAAGATACCTGGAATGATACCAGATCTTATACACCTTTTGTTTTCTGCAAGTGATACATGCTGCAGACAAAACGGTTTGTCCTAAACAGCCTTAAATCTGGTTTTCTAATATTAAGCACAAAGGAAAAACACTGACAGCAAGCGTGGTAAATAAATCCCTCCCTTGAGAATGAAAGCAGCAGACAGGAGGGGGCTGACATGCATGCAGGAGAAAACTAAACACCATCTTTTTTTTCTACCTGCACAAGTTGCCATTTGCTGCAGCAATCAAGGATCTTTTTTCCCCGTCGATTTCAAAAGCCCGGTTTTCAGAAAATTTCTCTCTCAAGTCATCTGTTGATATGCTTTAAGAGTATGGCATTCATATCACTGGATCTTTAAGAGAAAAATCCATTTTCTTTCCTGTTCAGGTAAACATGTTTACAGCTCCTGCACAGACGCTGGGTGGTTCAGACTCACATGTCACACATGTTGTCGTCAGCAACAAGAAAAGCCCCTTTTTCTGATCATCCACATTTTTAATAAGGTAAAGAGAAAAGCACTTTCCAAACTTACCTTTAGCACAGCCAAATCATGAGCTAAATATAAATATTTACACTAGGACAAGGAATTAATAATACGAGCGTGCAAACAAGAATACTTGGTAGAAACCGCACACAGCAAAAATAAGAAAACCCTTTTAAGTTCAACGCAATCAAACCAACCCGTTAGCCCCTGGAAAGGCCGTCATTTATCACCACGTTATGCCCCGAACAGGGAGGATTAGAGAGGTGAAGCACCGATCGTGATTCCGATCTATTTCGGAGACCGTTCACTGCATATGAAAACATCTCAGATCGCAGGCAAAGCTTTCCTAGCTGTGACCCTGCACAGGAAATGCCACATAAAACCTAAAATTGCCAAGGAGGGTTACAAAATCGCCTACTCTACATCCTATTCCGAAGAGTCGTGCTACGAGGACCGAACTACTTCTCCATTTTCCAGAAAATAAGTAGAGAGTGGGTGTTACGAGCCTTTATTCCCCCCGCCGTGTACCTTCCCATTGCATCTTAAAGTAACACACGTACCAAAGGGGAAAAAAACACCACCCCACAGCAGCCCTTAAGCCTGAAATGTAAATGTAATTCCTTATATAGACTGCAGCAGCTGGTCACACACGCACGGAGAGCGGAGCGGGGGCCCCCGGCCAAACCGTTACCACCCATTATTATACAAACAGGTACCTCCGAAGCCAGAGGGAAGGGAAGAAACTTCGCCGCCCGCCCCCGCCGCCCGGGCGCAGCCCTCCCTTCCCCACCGGCCCGGCGGGGCGGCAGCGCGGCCGCGGGGCGCCGCCGGGCACCAACTCTCGGCGGGGCGGGGAGGCGCGGAGCGGGCGGGCGGGCGCGGAGCGGGGGCGCCGGCCCGGGGCGGCCGCGCTGCCCCCGCGCGAATCGCCGCCCGCTGCGGCGGCGGTGCCTCCCCCGCATGTGCTCCCGGGTGTGTCCCCTCGGGGACGGCCGGCGTCCCCCACCGCCGCCCCAAGCTAGGCGAGCGCCGGCCAGGGGCGAGGAGCCGGCCCGCTATCGGGCGAGTGGGGAGGAAACTCCGGCGGGCGGCAGAGGCGCTCCCGGGCGGGCGGCGGGGCGATCCCGCCCGCGGGGCCGGGGGGAGGCCCCGCTCCGCCCGGGGTAGCGCGCAGGTAACAAGTTTCGGAGTTGGGGCTGCCGCGGCCGGGCGGGCGGCGGCCGCTCCCCCGCCGCTCCCCGCGGAGCTCGGCGTCCCCGCCCGGGCCGGAGGGCGGCGGCGCGGCCGGGGGCCCCCGAGCCCGCTGCCGGCGGCGGGGCGGTCGCGGGGCTTGAGGGGGAAGCAGCGTGTAACGGTCCCGGACAGCGACGGAGTGCGGAGGCACCGCTAGGCGGAGGAGGGAGGCGGCGGCGAGGGAGGCTGCAGGTAGCGGATATAACGGTGCGGAGGGAGCCGCGCTCCCGGCGAGCCGCGGCGGGGGAATTACTTTGGCGCCCGCCCGACCTCCCCCCTGCGCGCTCGGGACGGCTGTGCCCGGCCCCCGCCCCGGCCCCGCCGCCGCCCCAGCGCGGCCGCGGCGCTGCCCCGCGGGTGACTGACCGTTGTTGCGGCGCGGGTTCGGCTGCTTCCTGCGCTTACACCTGGGGCCATCCGCCATGATCCGCTCGCTGGTGTCTAAATGCTCCAGTCACCTCCTCCCCCGCCCGCCCCCCTCACTCCCTCCCCTCCCCCCCGGACCTGGTTTACGACACTGGGTGGTTTTACTTTTACATCACCTTCCTACACCTAGTGCTCGCCCGGAACCTTGTTGCCACGGGAGACGGGCGCTTTACGGCAGCGCATTTGAACGGCGGCGAGGGAAAAGTTGCGCCCGCAGGTACCGGGGGCGGCCGCACCGCCCGGGGGGGGCTCGAGCCCCCCGACCCCCGCGCCGCCGGCAGCGCGGGGGGACCCCCACGGGGCGGGGTTAGGCCGGGCCGGGGGTGTCGGTGGTCGCCGGCCCCCGGGGCGGCGCAGGAGGATCCCCGCGGGGCAGTCCCGCAGCGCCGCGCTGAGGGGCCGGCCCCGCGCCCGCCCCGCTGCCAGGTGCGGCCCCGGCAGCCGTCCCCAGGTACGGCGGGGCCGCGGCGGCGCGGCCCGGCCCGGCTCCCGCGGCCCGCGGGGCTGTCCCGGCGCGGGGCCGCGCTCCCCGCCCGCGGGGCTCGCACCTGGCGGGGCGCGCAGCGCTGCGGGCGCGCCCGCGGCTCACCGGGACCGGCGTCTGCTCTTCCAGGGCTGAGCGAGAACCAACAGCTGCAGCGCCGTGACGCCGTTCCCACCGTGCGCGAAGTCTGCCGCACTCGGGCTTTCCTTGGTCACACTTCCCGGTTTTACAGAGAGGAGGAGAGGTATAGAATTCTATGCCTTAATAAATAAAAAGAAGAGAGCAGTTTTTCATGGATAATTAATAAGCGACCTTTGTTGAACTTAATAAACTTATTTAATGTATACAAAAATTAAAACTATCAAACACTTGTGCTATTTATTTACTCTTGCTTTTCACTTCAGGCAATAAAATAATTAAGTAAGTTGGCTTGTAGGCTTTCTTATTTCTCTTTTTTTTTTTTTCCTTTATCTTGGCATGATTCTGTAGAATTTATAGTTCTGTGCTTCTGGGGAACTCTTTTATCTAAAGAAATTAAATGTAATTAAATTTCAGTGAAAGCATTTCACTTAATGGGATACTTTCAATAAGAAATTGATACATTACAGAACTTGAGGCCTTAGCTGTTCTACATTGTCCTATTCCACATGCTATATATTCACAATCTCTAGCAAGTCACCTCATTTCATGGAAGCAGCATAACTTGTCTATCGGAAATGGACTATTGAACACTGCCAGTTTATGGACATATCTTGCATCTGAAGCTCCCACAAAAGCTTCTAGATTCTAGACAATCAGAAGTGCTTAGAAAAGAAGTATTGGGTTAAAATGGGTGCAGATTTAGGTAAAGATCCAAAGGGATATTTTCCTAATCAATTGTACCCTCAAAAACTCCCAAGCCTTAGCTTTGGATACTTACATGAAAGCAGTGGTTGCAGGTGCCAATCATTTGTCTGATAGTTCTCAAAAAATCCTTAAGTTTTAGGTGTATTGTTTTTACATATGTGTCTTTACTCAGTGGTGGTTGGCTGCTGACCTCAGCATTTTAATAAGGATCTACCTAAGAGTGATGAAAGAAGCAAATCAAACAGTACCAAGTGCTTGATGGACTAACAGGAGTCGTTCAAAAGCATTAGATTTGGCGTCAGCTGGGAGTACTGAACCCCGAATATGAGGATGGCTAAGAACTGCAACATGAAACCAACTATAAGATAAAAGTGAAAATTGTCAGCTCAAATTTTGAGTGAGCAAATTACAAATTTTAAGGCAGAGTTTTGTTTTTAGTTCAACATCCTTGCTTGTAAAGTTTCTGTGCAGAAGATAACCTGTGGCTGTGAAACTGATTGCAAATAAGTGCTTAAGGTGTCTTGGAATTGTTAGGTGCTTTCTATCATTCTGTGGATGAATTTGAGGACGAACCAAAATATGATGTACAATTTTTCATGCAAAGTTTTTACTCCCTTAAATTTAGTCATGTTCTTAGAAGGTAGTTGCAAATAATAATATCTGTAAGCATGTTTGCAGATTTGTAAGAATATTCTCTTTCATGCCCACACAAAGTTCCAGGCCCGCTATAAGCAACTTTGAAGAGCTTATTTTCATTGAGTCTTGTCACTTTTCACCTCTTGATAAGAATTCTTGTTTCTTCCTTTTGAGCAATTTATGTTTCCTAAGAGAATGAGAAGAGAAACAGTCTCCTGGTGTTTGTTGTGCTCATTTTCCAAGAGCCATAGTGTCTGTTTGAACTTGAATCTCCTGAGGTTTCCAAGCAGCTGGGAGAAACTGGTGACAACTCCTGCTGCCCATTAGTTTCTGAAGAGCAGAACTGAAACTGGCAGGAACATTGGTAGCTGTACACTGCTATAGTTTGGATAAATGAGAAGAGAAAAACAAAGCAACCTTGGTATATGTTATCTTTGAGACCAAGGAGGTCTAGAAAATAAAAAAAAACCCAGAGATTAATGTTTTGCATGAAGTTATTGATGACCCTTATCACTATTCATTCTGAAAAGTGTCTCATTCACAACTTGCAAATAGACATGAAGACAGGTTGGGTTTTGGGGGTTTGATTTTTCAACTTTGTTGTAATTAATCCAAGCAACTGGGCACTTCACATCTTTGTATACAAAGTTCCCATTATTTACTGTGTTAAATTAAGGGTGCAGCCACTGTAAAAGAATTTTTACCTAATGCATCCTTTTAATCCTAGATGCAAAGCAACTAGGTAAAATTCCTATTATCTTTGTCATGTTCTGCAGTACGTGAGCATGTTGTACATGTAATTTAAACAGGTTTGTGCTTCAAGAATGGAAAATCTGGTTTTCCATTATGATGCCCAGCTTTCAGTCTGACTTGTCAGTCAAGGATGCAAGAACTAATTAAGATGTTCATTTGCAAAGTCTTAGTGAAGAGGTATATTTCTGCATCCTCCTAAATGTGGCAGTCTTAAGATATCTCTTTAAAGGAGAGATTCTAAGACAGTGGTCATCCATAATAATTTCTAGTAACATGATTTGTATGGGAATTTAGGCAACCTGAATAGGTTATTGTAGTTAAAACGTGGGATTGCACAGCTGCTGTACTTCACCTTTTTTGAAATTTATTTCCATTGTCTGAAGACAAGAATTAAAATACTTCCATAGTCACACTATGATGATGTTGTATGGATGTTCAAAAACCAGGTAATGATTCTTACAGACAGTTTTTCCCATTTTAAAAATGTTCCTGTATCTTGTGTTATGATTTATGATGTCTTAAGTATGTATCATTAAATAAAAGCAATCAGTCCTTTGTTTGTATTCCTACTCCTTATTGATGCTTATGAAGTGAAGTTTCATGTTGTATCTTGATTATTATAGATTTAAGGGTGTTTATTTAGTTTAATGAATTGAGAATTACAGTGGAAAACAACTCAGTATTGTTTCTTGTATATTGTTGTTTTATTTCTGATTTGTGGAGGTTCTTCTTTTTTTTTTTTTTCTGATTTCCATTAGTGAAGCTTTATTTTCAATTCTGCATATTTCTTGGAACCTCAGTTCCTAAAATTTATTTTTCATTTAATGATTCAATGATTTTTTTCTTTTTGATTTTTGTTAAATACACTTTTACTCCTCTACAGGAATTGTAGTTGAAAGATTTGTTAGGAGAACAGTGACACAAAAATACACAGTTTACTGCAGCTGAGGAACTAATCTTGAATAAAACGTTAATTGTTGAGGTAACAACATAGAAGTATAGTGCCCTTTCAGGTGGTTTTCCAATTTCTATTTATGTTTCCAAAGGAATCTAATAAGTTTTGAAGGTATACCCTGGGATGCTGTACAGTCTCATAAAATGGTAAAGCTGCTTGAAATTTTCCCATTCATTTAGAGCAGACTGTAAATATTTATCATGGGAAATTACCTTTTTTTTCACTTTCTTCATCTCATAATTTTGTTTTCTGTTTTCATACTTTACCATGAATTTATTTGTACATTTAAAGCTTGAAGCTTATGAGGTCTAATAAATTGTCATGTCTTTGCACAACTTGAGGAGATTGGACCTGCCTGAAAGATGTAAGTGTGAGGGTGTAACTCTGCCATAAATCATCAAAAAGTACACAGCATAGATAGCTGTAACAACTTGCACATATGCAACTGACTTTTGTAACATCTTCCTTATTAAGAAAAAGTGTTTGTGAAGGTCACAAAGGCTTTCAAACCCATTTTGTTTCTCTTGCTCTCCCTTTACCCTACTTGTTGCATATTGTTTTTCTCTTGAAAGCGATTAACCTGTGCTGATACCTATGTCAGGTTAGTATGCCGTAAAAAAGGAATGTACTAGAACAGAACAAGGACCTACTCTTCCATTCTTATACTAATTTTAGCTTTCATTGTGATCTCTGTTTCAGAGCCTTCACACAGCAAAAAATGATTTGAGAAAAAACTTGAAAAGGTCATTTCACATTCTTCATCCAAAAGGCAAATCTCATGTATTCAAAATGGAATTGGAATGAAAATTTGGATATAAGTGGTGCATAGTGAACAGTTGTGGGGGTTCAAAATACTATTTTTAAAAAATTACATCTGAAGTTGTTACTGATCAACTTACACTTGTAGTGAAGTTAGATTGCCTGCTGTTAATAGCAGCACGTTTTCCATTCATCTTTGTTTATGATGACTTTGCTAAGTGTTCTTATCCTTTTTACTAATTAAACACTAATATGTTGTGAATATTTTCACATATGGATCATGTTTGTTTGCTTCTGTAACTTCCCCTCTATTTCTGATTTAGTTCTGCTCCCCAGCCCTTATGCTGTTTGCTGTCTCACAGTTTAGTGCAATTGCTCATTTGGCTCTCATTTGGGGTTATTCCCTTTGTTATGATGTCTGTACAGCTCTTTAAATCCCAACTTAAATCTGATTTCTTAATTATTTCATTGCATAGTCTTCTCATTTATATCTGGGGGTTTTAGTAGTTGAAACAAATTCTAATGTTAGGTGTTAGTCATTTGTTATCACTCGTTTCTTGTTTTTCCTCGCTTTAAGTGCATAATGTTTCTCCAGGGAATGTTTGTTAATACATAAAAGGAAAGCTGTTGTTCTGGAGCTCGCAGTGTGTCTTCTGAATATACAGAATTAACATAAAGAAAAACAGGAAAAAAAAAAGTAAAAGTGTCTAACAAAACAAACAAATAAATAAAAACAAAACAAAACAAAAAAGTCTCATTTTGCTTAAGAGACCTCAACAAATCATCAGCCAACACCATAAGGAGAAACAGATATTGCAATGGTTAATTTCTGGAATGTGAAGTGAAGCTTTGGTGCACTCAGCATAGTTTGTCTGATTCTCAGGGTTGGCAAGGTCTGTCTGATAGTTACAAACATATGGTGTTAAAATGCAATATGTTTGAAACTCAGATGCATAGACCAAACTTATTGGAACTACAGAGCTATGTAAAATTCAGGTGTAATTATATCTGAGTTGAGTTTATTGGAGTTCAGTGCAAGAATGATCATGTGTTGATACAGAATTGGAAAGGGATTGTGATTCTCACATAAGGCTACGCATATCAAGAATTTTGGGCTGCGCCATCAAAAAGAAAAGCCTAGTATGGATCCATCCAAATAATAGGGTTTTCTGTTTTCCATTGTGGAAAAAAAATTCTAAAAAGATTTTATGTGGGATCAGGTAGAAAATGTCTTTTTTCACCCGAGTATTAAAAGCCTGCATTAGCGTAATTATTAAAGGAGAGCAGGTGGTCCGCAGGTTTCTATGAACTAAATGATCTGAAAATTCAACTTTATTAGGTTCCCTGTTCTTCCTGGGGAGATTTGAACAGAGATGTCTATGGTGGGAAATATCTTAAATCCCTGGGCTTTAGATATTATGAAGAGCTTTCATTTTCTCTTATTGATGACTAAGTGCTGTAAAAACGACAAGAGCTCCTGTGTCATCTTAAGAGAAGAACTCTAAAACACTCCCCACACCATTTAGATAAATGTTATGGCCATTAGATTATAATATTTCTCTAGTTCCATTATTATTTTAAGTATTTTATAACCAAAAACATCCATCAGTACATGTGAAGCCAATCTGAATTTTCTTCAGGAAGGTGAATTTCCATCATTGCTGAATGACAATGGTTCAGATTTTTATTAGAAGAGAATATAATTGAACCTTGGTTTTTAATATCCTGCAGGAACTCAGTAACTACTGGGATTTCATATTAAAGATTGATCATACCCAAAGTTTCATGCATGCTGGCTTGTTCTGAAAAGCCCAAATTGGTTGCTGAAGAGCAGTTAGGTAGAGAAAAACCAAGTTTAAAGAGCTGCAGGTGGTTAGGTAGAGTGAAGAATTAGGCAGATTAGGGAATACCAGAAGCAGATCTTCACATGTGCAGAGAATTTGCCTAAAAAATCCTGAGTAAGAATAGAATTCTACCTAGAATTATGTTCAGAGCTTTGTAGGTGTCTCCAGCATCTTGACTGACCATGGTTTTGCAAATACAAAAAAGCTATTGATGCCTCAGCTTTTATATTTTTCAGATTCTGTGCTGCTTTAGTGTGTAGTTTTGAGCTTCATATTAAGGGATGGTAAGCTCTCTTCACAGAGTAGGGAGACAAAAGGATTCCTTCTCTAGCTGGGGACCAAGAGCATAAACAACGGTGGAATGAAGAGAAAAAACAAGAAGGATGGGACTTCATAAGCTAAAGCTTTAATTGGACAATTAACTCCAATATGCTAATGGACCAGAACTTATAAAAGTGAGAGACTTTGTGACCAGTCCTCCACTTTTTGTGACCATTTTGGCTTCATCTTGGGTGTAGCCCTGACTGGGCTCTTGTACTGCCCAAGGTATACCCATTGAGGCCTTTTAATAAATCCCTACTTGATTCTTTAACTATGTCTAACCTCTGTTCTAGATCAGCCCTCACAAGGCATCACCATCTGCTGCAAAAAAATTAAAATTTGATTTGTTGTTGGTAGTTTTGTTTTATTTCACAGGTTCATTGCCTATCTCAGTAAGTGTTGGTAGTCCTTCAGGTGGGCAGTTGAGTTCTTGTGGGTGATGACAAATTCCTGTTTAGGGACCGTGGCAGGTGACCGTGTGTGACACTCAGCTGCCTCACATAGTTTTTACTTGTGGGCTATTCCTTCCAACCACTTTGTAGTTAGTGGGGATCTAATCAGTAGAGCCTGGCACATCTCACAGGCACAAAAGCACAGTGAGATGAATTCCAGCCCATCTCTTAGTCCTGACATCAGTCCAATCAGTGAGGTATATTTTCCTGTCATGAGGTGTTTGGGGTTTTGGAAATCACTTCACTCCTCTGTTCTAATTTTCACTCTCAGTTTTGTGGGGTGAGAAGTCCTAGAATTTGTTGTCTCACCTGCAACAGATGTCTGTTTTGTCAAATACATTTAGATACTGTTTCATGACAAGGCAATCCTCTGTGGATTTTCATATAATGTATCATATCTCACACAACACCAAAGGAAACAAAAGTATTTGTTATGGCATGAAAAAAAAATTGCTTTTTTCCCCCCATAAATATTTGAAATCCACACAAATGTTTATAAAACATCTGAGCAGTCTTAACATAGAGGGGATAACTGTGCAGGCCTTATTCTGCAGAGATGTGCAATTCTAAAGTTCAAAGTTTGTTCCTGCAGCCAGATGTATTTGGATTCATCGTTGCAGCATCTTTCAGTGAAGGATAGAAGAAATTAGCTTAATTGTATTAATAACAGTACCTTGGTGCCATGCCATTATTTATTCTAAATAATGTCAAAAACTTCGTGGGATTCATTGTTAATTTTGGTGTTACATTAATTTGCAAAATGGATAAACTCCTCATTTCAATATTGTCCTTCACCATGAATCCAGGGCTGTACCTGCCTTGGATTCTTCACCTTAGACTGCTTTGTCTTCAGTTGCTGATTGCTTCCTAAATAGTGGTCTGCTCCTAAATGGTTTATATGTTCTGTAATGTTTTTATGTTGACATTGTTTCTTGCTTAAATGTTTATTCCAGAAGTGGAATGTTTATTCTAAAAAATAATGTTTGCAACTCCTGTTAATTTCCCCTCTGCCAGGTAGCCTATTTTTCAGACTCTATTTCAAGGCATTCTAACTACAGCCTAGTCTTAATCTGAGTCAAATCACAGCCACATTTTCTGTTGAACAGTAATGCACTGCATTTGTTTTACAGGCTCTGCAACTGCATTTTAAGGACATATGCATTGCTTGGGTCTCCATTCTCCTTACACTGATGCATGCTGGTATGAATCCTAAACAAACTGTTTTGGTGCCTTTTTCCCAGCCTGTTTTTCCTCTGGAATAGTGATGGATAACCCTTTCTGTTGACTTGGGCAAGATCAGAGAAAAAAAAAGCAAACAGACAGACCTGTCCATTACTCTGACTACCTAGTCTGAAATGCCAAACTTAGCAAACAGGCCGTTCTTCATACATAAAAGAAAATATAGACACAGTACCCAGCCAGCCAGGAATCACCAAATGTACCAGAGCAAAGCCCATGGCTAAAATGAAATGGAAATATTTCATGTAAATTCATCTGTGTGTTCTTTGTTACTTGCTTGCTACACAGTGTTGTCTGTCGCTTCCTACTACAGCAGAGCTCAGGGTGCCTTTCTTCATTAGCTTTTCTTACCTTTCAGAATGTTAAAAAACATGCCAAACAATTTTAGTAACATTTATGGCGTATATCTGTTACTACAATTTATCTGTTTGCATATATACACACATGCATGAAGCTATTTTTAAAGATTAGGAAGGTCACAAAGGCATGGGCTTGGCCTAGATTCATGATCCCTTGGTTATACCCGCATCTGGCTGCCCCATCCTTCCCAGGAGATTACTCCCACTGCAGCCAAGGCTGCTGTTCAAATCCCCATGTATTAGCAAACTGAAAACAGCAATAGTCCAAATTAAAAATGCTCCACTGGACCAGCAGCTGCAGACCCAGCCTTTCTCCCATTTATCTGAAGTGGCTGAAGAGGCTACTGTTTCCAATTGTAGGATCAATGATCTTTTCAGCTGCTCCAGCTATAGCCAGCATAGATGGCAACATTACAGAATGGAAATATTAATTCTTCTCTTTTCAGTCACAGAGTTTTAATTTTATCCCATAATATGTTAGCTACATTACCCCATCTCTTCCTGCAGCTTGAGAAGGTGTGTGGCTTGGCAATGTGTTAATGTATTTTCCCTCCATGTTCAAAATAGTTTCCAAATCCTAATGATCCAGGTTATGCAAGGCCCACTCTGAAGATGATCTTGGAATTTCCATGGAAGGCAGTCCTGGACAGATGCTTATGTGTGATTTTGACCTATACAATATATGGAAGGTCACACATCAGTCAGATGCATTTCATTCATCAGAGTAGTTTTCCCAAATACTTTGAGAAACTAGCTAAAATGGAAAATTTCTTAACCAAGAAAAGTGTTTCAGGATTCATTTGGTCTTTTCTTGTTCCAACAACTTTTACCATAATGTTAACTACTAGCTAAGGGGACATATCTCTTTTGGGGAGTAGTGTGGAGGAGTAGGTACCAGAAAAGTTCTAGATACTTTTTATTCCTCTTTCCTGATGGGAAAAAATACAGGTTTCTCCAAACCTTTTGCTCTTCCCCCTCAGAATTTTAACAAATTCATCAGAAAGCTCTTTTCTTCATCAATTAAAAGAATGTCAAAAACACTTCCTTTTTGCAGTCCTACTTGGATCTAAATCTGCATTTGACATTTCATGCTACACCCAGTTCCAACAGATGTAGGCTCTGTGGCCTTCAAATTAGGTACTATGTTAAGTTATATCTAATTTTAGGCCATGCCATATGGCTCTCCCTGTATTCTCCTAGATCGTGTATGGAAGGTGAGCATGCTGTTTCGTTACAGAGATCCCTTGCCTCCTGAAGGCATGGGAAGACTCCTGCTCTTTGGACCACAATCCATCAGCAGGCTTTGTAGAGCACTTCTACATTCTAGTTAAAGATATGATCTCAAAAAGGAAATACAGGCATCAATTAATATCAGGACATTGATCCCTAGCCTGAGAATGAACATTCCCACTGCACATTCCATAATAAAATATATGCCACAACAGGTTATATTTAACAAGGAAAAGAATTACCAAGTTTCAGGATAAGTATGCCGCAGTAATTTTTCAAATTTTCCCTTTAGAAGATGCCATTTGATATCAGGGACTAGTAATCTCCAATTTTTAAGTTACTATTAATTTCAGTGAACAGACCTGTTTTCTGTTATCTGACCATCTGGGATCCTTTTAAAAGAAAAACATCATTCCAGTATTAGAAAGAATATTTTAGCTTGCCATATTTAATCAAAACATATTGAAGCAAGATGCAAAGCAGTATCAGATAAAAGCTAAATTCCTCTGTTAGATGCTAAGTGAGTATAACCTTCCTGTCTAAAGAGAGTCAAAGAGTTTAAGAAATTACTGGCTTAGGGTTATGCAGAAAATAAGGAGTAGTAATTTAATAATGTCGCAGTTAAATATAATAATAAAACACAAAGATTAATATATGTTGACTGTATGTTAGGATATTTTAGGGGTTAAGATGTACATTGAGCAGAGTGTCAGGTTTTTCTCTTTGCCTCTCCCATTAGGAATTAGATCACATTCCACAAGGCTAAAGGTAATCACCTTGTTTTCATTTTCCATTATGAATTTTTCAGTGCTGCTCTGTCAGGCTCTAACCACGTGTTTTCTAAACAGACTCCATCTGACCAGTGCTGAGAGCTCTGCTTGCTGGCGATGCATCCATCACTGGGAGCATGTTCCCTCCTCACCTGACAGCGCTGCTTATCCAACTGCTCCCACAGTGGGAATCTGCAGAAGGCACTTAGAGAGACTGGGGAAGCTCTTCCCTGGAAATCAGGGCTCTTTGAGATGAACAGAGGGAGGTTTGAGATGATTCTTCACCCCTTTCTGCTGAGTCAAGTCAGCATTAAGTCAATTCATGTTCTCTCTTAGGAGTCCCAATTACAGCTGAGAATCTTAGGAAGCCAGAGAAGGAAAGAAAGAGGAGGGCTGGAGTGCTTTCATAGCCTCTTCTTTTGAATATCCAAGGAAAGTACAAGGAGAGCCCCACTACTCATGGAACCCAAGAACTGCAATTGCAGAATCTACCCAGCATCAATCCCGCTGGTTTAATCCACAGGATTTTTGGGGTGATCAATTAGTCAGTACTAAGTACCTATAGAACTGTCTGCGTTGGACCTGGCTATAAGATCAGTCAGCATCAGCGTTCTTTCTCTTCTACACACTGCTGCTGGTGCTTGGTCTCCATTTCTTCTCGATTGAATTGATGTACGGGGCATCCAAATTTTTGGTTTCAGTGTATTTAATATTTTGTAACAATTTATATAATTATAAGCTTGATTCAGTGCTATTTGTTGAGAGTAATTAACCTGTAGTTGCCAGCCTGTAGTTGCCTTTCAAGGAAGTAAAAATGAAAAAGTAGTTGTGGTCCTTCTTTAGAGTGACACAGCTGAAATAAATCCATTGCCCAAAAATGAGTGGTAGGCAAATTTGTCAGGAGCCAGCTGTGCAGAGGGATGGCTGGAAGTGGGTGTCACTGGCGTATACCTGGAAAAGCTGAGAGGAGTGACAGGAGGAGAGGTAAAACTGTGCTTTGGGGAGAAAGTCCTGCAAAAGAACTTTGTTGTCCAAGCGCTGCTTAAAGCGAGGCATGAAAAGGCAAGCAGCGCAACAGCACCACAACTGCCTTCTCTAGTGTTTCATTCCTGCCTGGTTGGCAGAGCCATACGCCAGAGCTTTCTGGAAACTCTCCTGGTGTGCACTTGGCAGCCACCAGCCTTGGGAGCGGCTCGGGCAGCCGGGTGGGAGCCCCTGCCCAGCGCTGCAGCCCCGAGCCCCGGGACAGCCCTGTGCATCCCGCGGGAAAAGCACCAGTGGCGCCCTGCTAGCAGAGCGAGGCAGCTGATGGGGCTGGAGGACACTCTGCGGCATGAGCTGGTAATTAAGGATCCTCAATTAGGCAGAGCCTTGAGGCAAGAGGATAACCTATGTCTGGGAAGAACAGGTGGGGCTGTAAATCAGTGTAAGTCGCTTGAGAACTCTTGGGGTTTGTTTGGATTATTTTTCTTGTGGTTTTTTGTTTGTTTTCTCATTTTAATTAGATAGATAGATAGATAGATAGATAGATAGATAGATAGATAGATAGATGGATGTATCTATTACTTTCTATTCCTAAGTGGTTTAGAACGAACTGCTCCAAAATATTGAAGCATAAAGAACAAGAGAATTGCAAAATATTTGAATCAGTAACCATTCCTAGAATTTTGAGTACAAATTTTTGATACAGAGTGTTACAAAAAAAAAATAACGAAGCTACTGGTTAGTGGGACATCAGGGAGACACCCCAGATAATTATCTGACAATGAGCAGTGTCTTGAATCTCTCACAGTGAAAGTCCTATGGATTATGAGCTCCATTTTCTGGCACACAGTGGCTTACTTTCAGCCATTTTTTTACTCTTCATTTTTGCTCATCCACTTTCAGATGTAACTAATCTCCCCATGGTGGAGATTCCAGCATTACTGCAGAACTGTCCCACTCCACATTCCATAATAAAAAATATGCCACAACAGGTTACATTTAACAAGGAAAAGAGGAATAGAAAGTGGTACATCTGCACAATGAATATAATATAGCATTGACTTGGAATTTCCTGACTTCAGCAGTGCTTCCAAAATAATAATGCATTCATAGAATTACACTTAGCTTTCTGCTTTTAAAAGGAAAATATTTGAAAGCAAGAGTATTTTCATCTTCCAAGTACTTCTGGCTCTGTGTGTGAGATAGTGGAAATAACACAGGGCTGTGTAACCACAGCAAACAAGTGAGGTGGGAATTCTGTTCCTGCTTGGCTGGACCAAACCAGAGCAATATTGAAGCCTGTATTTTGAATTTAATAGGTAAAAGTTTTTCCCAAGTTTTTTTCCTCCCTAAACTCCATTCATTCCTATGGATGAAAATAAAATTACTTGTAGACAGAACTGGTTTACAATTGCAGTTGACCTGCAATTACTAATGCCTGGGATTTCCATTTTAAGAGGCAGGTTTTAGCTGGCTCTGGTTGGTTGGTTGAAATTTTACCTGATTAGACAGAAGTTTCCTTTGCTGGCTAAATCCTGCCTGACTTTTTCAAGTCACAAGTTCAGCAAATTTTTTCATCAGTATCTATCAAGCAATTAAGCAAAAATATATTGTTCTGACCATATAGAGAAGCTCTGTATTTTAAGCTTGTTTAAAACTTGGCAAAGTACTCACCATCTTGTTGGGATGTCTTTTTTGCTTTCTGTGCAGAGTTTCAGAAGTTGTAGCTATTTGTACAAATTTAGTACATGGATGTCCAAAAAAAGAAAAAAAATATTCATCTACTCAAGCATGCTCCAAAGCAGGGGCAGAGTTAGATCACTGAGAAACACTTGACTGATCCACCAGTAAAAATGCTGAAAGGCAGCTGAAATATGTACGTATGTAACCTCCCAGCAGTTTTAATTTTTGTGGTGTTTAGCTGGTGAAATGTATAGTTATTTTCCTTCCCTGCTTTACCAGTAATATTCCCTGATATTTACAAAACTTCAGAGTGTAGATTTTATTCCCCCTTTTATAAATGATTTTTTTTTTTTTTTTTTTGCATCACTGTAAAAGCAAAAAATTAACCACCTGACTCATTGACTTCTTCCTAGGTGTTACTCTGGAAGGCATTATCAGATACTCTTTGGATACTGACATTTTTAACCATAATAATAAAAATGCTGAAGATGTATAAAGATGACATCATTTTGGGATCTTGGTCAGTGAAGATTATTGGGCATACAGCACTGTGTCTTAGCTCCATTCTCAGTTAAGTCTCTTTTAGCATCCAGCTCACTGCTATCAACCAGGGAGATTATTGATGCAACATACACAGAGGCTCTGGTACTTCCTCAGTGCTCCATCAAAGTGAAAATCTCTTCTCCATTGTCCTTGTGTCCTCCCCCTACTATATTTTTGCTGTTACAAATAAGACCTAAGAAATAAAAAGCTGTAGAACTTGCATTACTACTGGTAAATAAATGGCCTTATTAGTGTTCACAGAAGCAATACCAATCATTTGTTTCCGTGATTAGAGAGATGTGTTTGTTTTCCTTTACAGGTTACTCAGTGTTTCAATAAATTTAGCTATTGAGTTTTGATACTTCACTGTTTTCCTGTGGGAGTATTTGGAGATAAGTTCACAAACCAGCAGGTTTCAAATAAGACACATTGCTCCTGGTTTTGAAAGAGCTCCTGGGGCTGGGTGTGCTGGACACTGAACGCCAAGGGGCCCGACGGACAGGCTGACGCTGTCTTTGCCAAGTCTCCAGGAGAAACTGGTGGATATTGGGTCAGGCCCTGGAAATTGTCTGTCTTCTTCCATTTAACTGCAGGCTTAGAACAAGTCTGAGCAGCTTTTCCTGTGGTGAGCTTAAGCGTGGGATCAGTGCAAACACATATGTTCTTGTGGCTTCATTGGATCCAGAAAATCTGGTGGGAGTATGTCTGCAACCTAGTCGTGATTGCTGCAAGCTGTGAGCGTGACCAGGGACACTGCAGAGCTTCAAAACCTTGGGAAGACTGTGTTAAGGTTAATGACATTGGATATGCAACTGATTTACAGTGTGCTGCAAGCATCCTTCCTATATGAGACATGGAAGAAAAGGCGATGCGACCTGTGGCTTTTTTGATGAGTAAATTTGACACCTTGCTGCACCCTAAAATTATCTGGGAAGTTTTTTGTTTGTTTGTTTGTTTGTTTTTTCAGACTAAAGATATAATACTGATTTTCTGGAACTAAAAACTGCAATGCGTAGGGTGTTTACAAGTTCTAGAATCTAAATCAAAGTTTTGTCTACCACTTATGTGATATCTACCTACTCCATGCCCTATTATTTAGCTTATGGGAAAAAGCTGTGCTAGTGTTACTTTTTTCCATATGTTCCACTCTGATATTGAACTCCTAAAAAGCTCAAAGCAGACTAAATAGGTCATAGTCAAAAGAGTAAGGTTGCTCTTCATGCATTCTTTAAATCAGATGTTTTAATTATAGCTTTCAGTTTGTTTGCTAATTAGAAAACAGGTCCACAGTGTGGTATCTATCTGCTTCCATTTGAATCAATAAACAGAAAAGTCATGAGAAAGGGACCTCTTCCCTTCAGGGAGTCTTTTCTTGTTAATGTTGACTCAGGTTGTTAGTGCTTATTCTTGTCTCCTTTCCTCTTCTGCTTACTTCCCAGTCTTTTCTCTTTCAGTTCCTCCTTGTTTCCCAATGTGAGTGAGATCTGTTGCCTTTCACATTAGCATCTATGCATTTGTCCTTTATATTTACCTGCTCTGTCATGACTGTGCTGTATTTTTCAGTCTGCACTGTGAAACTGAGGTCTTTAACCAGGTTGAATAATGCATTTTAAGCCAATAAAGAGCTCAGATGTGAGTTTCATTGTAAGTGAAAGAAGAGAAATACTTTAGCTATAAATAATGAATATGTACTTTTAAAGAACTTGTGAGAACTATTTGGAATTATCCTGAAGGTTTGCCTCCCATCTGAAAATCACAGTGCTGGCTGAGAAATGAATACTTCATGTGCTTGCAACTTGATTAAATTGAGATAAGTTACTAAATGGTCTGACTTTTTTCTGTTTGCTCTGCGCTTTGAATGACACAGTCAGATTTTATAACTTCTCTTTTATGGTTATCTGAATCCAGCTCCTGCAAAGACTTAACAGGTATACATTACTTTATTTTGGCTAACTGTGTGTGTAGAGATTTTTTAGATTTGGGACCATGATTAGTTTCTTCCTTGCTGATCAGACCGCTGTAAATTTCAATAGGGAAGCAGAAAAGCCCCTTAACAAATTTTAAGGAAGCTTCTAAAACAGTGATTTGAGGATGTACTATTTAAAGTGAATTGCATTAGGTACTGGGTTATTTTGAAATAAAGGATGTCTGAATAACAGTGACCTGATTTTTGTGTGTTCAGACTTGCTACTGCACACCATAAAATTAGAAACTATTTGTAAGGGAGAGAATAATCAGAAATTCAAATGTAGCCAAAATGCTGTGGTGTTCGAGGGATGCAAATTCCTACTTGTTTAACAGCTTGTGCAGGGTATAGTGGGTCCCTGCAGACTCTGGACACACCTTGCTTGGATTCCATACTTCTCCTGTGTGGCAAGTCTGAAGGGCTTTTCCCACGATCTGGAAATAAAGAAAGGTCATTTAAAACAAATACCATAAAAGGACAAGGTAAAATTTTTCAGATTTTACAGACATTATCTGTCTTCAAATCTGTCACTAGACCTACATTAAAATAATGATCACAACCCAAATATAGAATATTTGAACTGCCCTTTTCCAGGCCAGATGTGCTATGTTACATAATGCCATTTTCACCGTTTTAGGGCGATTGCTGGAGCTTGGAGTAAAAGGAAAATGAACATATTGTAGGTATTGCTCCAAAGAGCAAACATCATAAAAAATGTTATAAAACTCAAGGCCTTGAGCAAAACATCTTAGCAAATGTAAGTTCTACTCAGAGCCTTGCCTACATTCAGGCTGAATTCTTCAGCAAGATACAATCCAGCCAAAGGCCCCAGAGCTTGCAAAAAGACACAAACACACATCCCTGCAGCCACTTCACCTGCACACATGGTAACTCCTCAGAACTCGCTCCTTCTGCCTGGCTCGCTGCTAAGGCAAACCCACAACAACAGAAACTTCCTCCATATGCTTCTCAAAACCTTATTAAATCAAAACCATCCAAGCAAGTATTTGTTGTGTGTGCGCAACAGGCTTTCCAGCAACTCTTTGTAAATAAAGCATCAATGTTTCCCACTGCTTGCAGGGAGTAAATCTGCTGAGTTCAGAGCACTGTGATCAATCCACATTGCAAAGTCACAAACAGAGAAATGAAGGACAGTTGCTGTCCATTTTTTGCACTGCAGATGCATTAATCAGATTCCATTTTCTTCATTGCTTCAAACTGCATTCTCAGGATGACGTGCCAGGGTCCTGCCTCCATGGCTCACGTGGCTGTCCCCTCTGCCACTGCAGCCGGAGATGGGACAGCACACTCTCCACTTGGAGCATTGCACAGCTGTGATCTCAAGCAGAAGAGGAGTGACTGCACTTGAGAGAGCATTTGAGAGGAAACTACACCAGGGGAAAGCCTTGGAGCATCTACAGCAACACATATAGGGAGCACACCACAAGAGCCACTGAGCTCAGGCAGCTCAGGCAGCATTTCTTCTCTTTGTAACATCTTTTCACCGTGAAAAAAATTTTCTTCCTTTTCAGGCATTCTGTAGCAAGGGCAAAAATAGGAACCCAATTAGGCCTGGCCTCCCAGCAGGGAGGAGAGAGCGGCCGAGGACAGGGGGGGCCGTGCCTGGTCATGCCTGGGGCACAACCTGCACAGGAACTCGCTGTCCCTCAAGAGAAATGTGACCTTTAGCGGCTCCCTTGTTCTCAGAGGGGATGACAGAGCAGCTCTCCTCGGCAAGAGCAGCAGGGGAGGCTGTATGTGAGCCCTGTTCCCTCAGGGGCTAAGCCTTGGGGTGTTTGTACTTTGGGCCACATTTACTTCCACCTTGTAGACTCCGGATGAAAGAAAGGATAAATTGTCTTTTCCCAAGCTATTGAAGAGAAACCTGCTTCCCTCTGAGAGAGGGGCTCAGAAGTAAATGGGCAGCATTTCCAGGCTATTGAAGTGTCCCCATGGCTTCAGACTCTTTGCAAAGTGACCAAGGGGTAGGAACAGGCAGGGGTAGGTAGGTAGGTAGTTTGAGCACAGCAGACACCAGCAATCTGCCAACTCTTCTTACTCTCCATCTCTGCTAACTGGGCCAGTCAGACCTGTGACTTGGCCTTGGGAAGGCTGGTGTGCCTGCATAGCTCTTGAGTGTTGTTCAGAAAAGTAAGTGTGGGTTTTTAAACTTATTTAGTTCTTTACATGTGTTTCATTGCTGTGGTATTTCTAGATCTGTGCCTGGTTAGTTTTTATTTTGTGGGGTTTTGTTTTTTGTTTTGTTTTTTTTTTAAATTTTTTTTTGCTTAGCATCAATAACATGAATAGGAGAGATTTAAAGATAATTATATCTCCTCTCTGGCTTTATTTGGCCATGGGGTTTTGTAGTCTCATAAGGTAGTTTACTCTTTAAAAACCTGCTTATAACCTTAACCTCATAACCTCACTCTGCACCCATCCCAATTTGACTTTGACTTTTCCGTGTGAGCATCCCAGTTATTCAGAAGATGTCTGCAGAGGTGTCCAATGCTTTGGACAAGGGCCTGACTTCTCCCTATGTGCTGCCAATGCTTTTCTGTATCTTATGGTCATGTTTTGCATCCTATAATCATGTTTGGAATTTATCAGGACAATCCTGTCTCGGCTGCACTAATCCTGTGATCAGCCAGCAAGTACATTCTTATCTTGTTCCTCTGCTGTTTCCATTTTTTCTTGTTAGTTGAAATTCTTGATGTCACACTTTCTACTTTCAAGTGTCTGCTCATGTCTAGTACCCCAGTCCCCCTTCTGATGTTTTTCTGGGAAAAAAAAAGGAAAAAAAAGCTGTTAATGGTGCCACCTTATCTATCGCTTTTCTTCGAGGCACTTGCATTTTATACAAAATAATCATGCAAAACTCTAAGCAGAAGAGTCAGGAGTCCTTGCACTTTAAAAAACTGCATCAATACAGAAAGTCTACGGCAGTGTGTGCCTGCTGACTGCACCAGGGCAGGCAGCTTGTGGAAAGCAAGTGTTGTAGTGGCTGGCAACACACACAGAGTCTGAAGCTCACAGGGAGTTTATGCAATTGATTAGATTATATTGTGCACAGTCATCAAAAATGGATCCTCACAATAATTGTAATGATGTGCTTTGTTCTGATCTTTGCTTGCATAATATCAGAGGAACATCAACTTCTAGATAAAATAAATGTAAATGGACATAACTGAGCCTGACAAAGTTATCACTCTCCAGTTGCTGGAGGTGAGATGCGAGAGAAAATAAATTCACTGTCCTGTTACCAAAAAAAATCTTTAAAACTCACAGGTGGTGTATTTGCTGCTTTTGGGGCTGGTACAGCAGGTCCCTGGGTGGCTGTGCAGCAGAAACAGCAGTGATCAGCGTGTTCCACAAAGGTGGGTTTGAAGAAGCATTAGAGATTTTATAGCAGCTGAAATATAAATAAAGGAGAAAGGCAAATGTCTGAGGATGAGTCAGCCAAGAGGTGAATGCATTTACTCATAAGTGGGCTGTTTTGTAGATCACATTGAGACTCCTTAGCCAAGATAAGGCTGCAGACTCTGGGCTTGAACTTTTTAGAAATCTTTGATTAATTGCTAGTGGATGATCCATCTAAAACGTTCCTGTTTCTTTCTCTCCTTCTTTTATTTAGCTCTTATTTCTTTAGCCTTCTGTTCTCTTGCATTTTCCTTTTTCTCTGTAATTTTCTTTTCTCTAATTAAATATAAATAAAAAGGACTGCATGTTCTGTGCTGTCGCTTATGATACATTACTTCCCAGTAGAAATCCCACATTCAGTAGTGATTTTAGCTGACAGATTGCAATTAAATAAAGATAGAAGATTTATAGGTTTCAACTGTGGATCTGCATTTCTTGCCTTCTGTGTAGTTTTGTTTTCCAAGTTAGCTGGCTTTTCAACACGTGTACATGTATAAATATTTCTGCTTTTCTATCTGATCAGATTAGTATTATTTAGATCACCCCTAGTGAAGCAAGCCATGCTGGCATGGCAATGTCAGCTGGGGAAGGGACAGATTTGGGGTTTTTTTGGTTGGCTGGTCGGTTGGTTGTTCCTTCTTTCTTGTCTAACTGGGGAAAATCTGAGTTTAACGTGCAGTGAAACCAGAAGGATCCTCGAAAAGACACACCAAAAATTCATGCTTTTTTTTTTCCTTTTTTTTTTTTTTTTTTTTAATTCTTGAGAGAGAGCTCATTTTCCTTTGGGTATAGCTCCACAGGTGAAACTGGTCTTTTTCTCCCCTTTTCCGCCCTTTTCCAGAGCTCCCGGGTGCGCTGCTCCCGGCGGAGGCGCTGCCAGCGCGGCCCCAGCGGGAGCCCCGTGCGGCAGCTCCGGCCGCGCCCGCTCCTTCCCCGCTCCTTCCCCGCTCCTTCCCCGCTCCTTCCCCGCTCCTTCCCCGCTCCTTCCCCGCTCCTTCCCCTCTCCTTCCCCGCTCCTTCCCCGCCTCGGGCCCGCCGCTCCTTGGCGGGGCAGGGGAGCGAGGGGAGCCGGCCCGGGGGGAGCCGCCCTGGCAGCGGCCGGCCCTTGGCCGCCGCGCAGTCGATGTGTTTCCCCGTGTTCTGCCAATTCCAGGCAGACAGAGCGGCCACGGGAACAGCTGCAGGGCAGGAAGCGAACCCAGAAAGAGCTGAAAGCTGATGTTGAGCAGCAGCAGCAGCAGCAGGCGGGACAGAGGATGCCTGATGCAGCTCTGCTCCCTCGACCGTGCAGCGCGTTCCCGGTGGGACCGTGGATGCGCCGCAGCGGCAGCGATCGCGCTCCCGCAGGAGCGCTTCTGTGCTAAACGCCGGGCAGGAGGCAAACCTGGGCCCACTCAAGCGAAAAACCTCCTGTCATTTCAAAAAAACCAACTACAAGTTAACTAGAGTTATTAACTATTATATTAACTGTAGTTTTCACAGCATTAAACCCAATTATCTTGCAAAGTGGAATTATTTTCTTTTTTAACCTAGCTGGCTTTTTGAGGAGAGGCCTCTTTTATGGTCATTCCTCATTTGTTATGGAGATGATCTGCACCCCAAGGAGACCTGAAACAGTCCCCCCAGTTCTGCATGGAGCAAGGGGACCCCAGCTCCTGATACACTTTCCATAGAAGAGGATGCTGTGAAACAGGAAAATTTGATTCCATCCTGGGTCCTATTCACAGCTTCCTTGGTAATCCCGCTTCTTGATAGCAGAAATATTATAGACAGAGAAAAGCTACTTAATGCTATCCTGCACCAGACCTCTGGAGCAGCCTATATCCCTGCAGCCTTTTCACTGTGTCTGTATTCAGTCCCTTTCAGTGTCAGTCCTTCTCACTGGGAATTTGTTATGAAGAAAAACCTTAAATGCAAACTACTTCCCAGGCCAGTAAGAAATATTTAAACACTTCAGGCATTCAGTCTGTGATTCAGAGATTTATTTATAAAACTGTTGATTTTGGGACACTAAACCATTGCATTTAAACTGCAGAAGTGAGTCATATTTGTGGGAGGTAATTACTACCAGAAAGCACAACTAGCTTTTGTAGGTTTCTCTGTAAAATGTCCACTTATGATCCGCAACTACTAAAAATAACACGCTTTGTTGAATTTCAGCGCAAGTTATCTTTACAGAATTATGTGGCTTTATGCATGGATTCTGTTTTCATGTCATATGAAGAAATAAATGTCTCACATACCTGAGAATTTATTTGCGTGTTTTATATGGACTGTCCTGATCAGGAACTTGTTCTGCTTATATGATTTTCATGAAATTCAAAGATTTTGTGATAACTTCTAGAGAGAAGCCATTTAGCATGAGAAAAGAGATTGTAGCAAGCACTTATAAGCAGTGTTTGTTCATCAGAAATGTATCTAATTTCTCATTTCATCCAAACCCACAATAATCCACTCAGTCTGTTCTCTTCTCCGTGGTTAATAGGTTTTGGGAGCTGAGGGAGTTCCAGATGTCCAACACCTGCAGAAGCTACTTGCAGAGCTGAAGGGAACTTTCCTCATTATCCCTCAGTCATGACTGAGGAATTCAAGTTTATTTAACTTGTGGTCACTTAGCAGCACACCCTACTAGCAGATGAGTCAGATGGTATGCCACCTATCCCAAGAGAATACCCTGGAACTGAGTTCAGAAAAATAATGCCATCCATCCTGGCATACTGGGCTTTGAACAGTTTTTCCCATGTCAGTCAGGGAGTGCTAAAGATGCACCATGGACCCAAGCAGCATTTCACTGCAAGCAGACCAAAAATGCAGCTTCTACCCAGCAGTTAGACCACAGTGCTCTGACTGCCTCCTTCCCTTTCAAAAGGGACAATTTTAGAAGAGGCCTTCCTTTAAAAACTGCCATTACCTGTTTGTGTGATTTGCCAGGAGTCAGGTAGTGTCTGCTACATTTCCCAGCAATCCTGTGTCAAGATCACGATCCAGAAGCTTTTCCCCTGCTCTCCCTGCTGTCCCAAAGTGAATGCAGCTCCTACCGACTCCACAGCCTTGGTGAGGCCATGGGGTCAGAGATGGGGCACATGGGACCTGCACTTGCCGTTTGTGGCTTTCTGAGGAAGAAATCTAAATATTATCATGCTAAGCTATACCCCTTTGAGCAGCTCCACCTTATTCTACCCATGATTTTTTGACAAATAAGAACTTTACTTTTCCTGGATTTATATATACATATATATTTTCCCCCTGGGATCAGGTTTTAATTACCAGCTGGCTCTGAACAAATGTGCTGCACTGGACCATGGCAGCAGGGCTGGCTACAAGAGGGTTTGTCCACATGGACTCCCCATGCTGCTGGGATACCTCTGGGATTTACCCATTCAGGAAGAGGGCTGAGTGACTGTCACCCCACACTTGGAGACACCACACTTTGAGGGGCGTCAGCTGCTGGTCAGGAAAGGTCAGAACTGTCTCTCATCACTAAGATTACCTCAGCTGGTAAGAGCAGGGTGCTGATAATGCCAAGGTCATGGGTTTGATCCCTGAACAGGCCATTCACATAGGAGTTGGACTTAATGATCTTTGTGGGTACATTCCAACTCAGAATATTCAGTGATTCTGCGAAACCTGCTCCTCCCTGTGCTCACAGGGAGCTTTCAGAGCTACCTTCCTTCACTCCTGACTATCAACATGGAAGTGCACTTGGGTACACTTTGCACTTTTACCTTTACAGGCACTGGTAAAAGGGCTTTTCCCACTTCCTAACTCACCTGGCCCTACAACACGGCCTCTTTGTCCTATTCCTTCCTCTGGCTGTAAGCTCCTGCTCTGGGTTAGGCTGAGCTTTGCTTCTGTGGTGCTTCACCTGGGCCTCTCCACACACTGACCCCACCACTTTAAAACACAATTGGCTGGTAGAGTCTCCTGCATATCACTGGAAGTAGAAACTCCTTTATGCGGTGGTTCCTTTTCTGACAGGAAACACCTTGCCAGAGCACTGAGGTGACACAGCCCAGATCTGGCACCAGGAGAGATTTACTCTGCCTTTTACTCTGTTGATTTACTCTGAGAATTTAGCCTTCTTGCTTCTCTTCCTTTCTGACTTTGGTAAGGACTGTCTGCCTTTCCTGATGAGAGACTTTGGCCTGATCTGGAGAAGCATTAAGAAAGGCTGCCTGCAGGCAGACAGACAGAATGATAACTCAACTTTGGTACAGAATTTAGGCTCTGCAGTCTCTGGTTTATGTGTTTGTGAGGGGAGACAGCAGCATTTGTAAGCCAGTTGCTTTCAGTGATTCAGGAGACCTAGAAGTGTTGTGAGGATTGCACGGATAAAGACTGGTCATAGATTACTCATAAAAAGCAAGATATTTAGAAGAATAAATTAAATGTTAGCTGACAATCTGCTTGCCAAGTTTTAGTTCAGTAGAGTTAAAATGGCCAAGTTTTTAATGCCAACAATTGAGGTTTGCAAAGGAAATACCAAACCAACCTGGTGGAAAAAGAGATGGACATTAAATTACATAGCAAAGACTGCCTTTGCTTTGTATGTGGAGAAATAAACAAATTACAGAAAAGAAAATCAGTCTGAGTCTTTTCAATTTGATCCCTGTGCCTAAGCAGAAAAATGTAGGATGTATCACTAATCTCAGAGCTCAACAGCTCAAGAAAACTGTGCAGAGCTGTTGGCCAGGGGACAGGGAAGAGGACCAATACAGGGAAGTGCTGCAAAAATGCTCAGAAACTGGGGCTCGGTCTCATCATGTAAAGACTTAAAAAGAGCCCAGACCACAAATTCTTGTCTGTTCTTATTTCAGCTAGTGCCAAACAGACACATTCTTTCATGTATACAATAGTTTTTCTTGGGTACAATGTCAACAATATATACTTGTCGTTGGATATTTGTGTAATTTTTCCTGTATAATGTGTAAGAGCATGTTCCTGAATTCCTGCAGCAGCAGCAGGCCAGCTAAATTCACTGTGAGCCCTATCTTCATCCAAGAGGCATTCCTCTGAAGTTGGAGAAACTATTCACTGAGTGGGGACTGCCAAAGCACACTGGAGCAAGGAGAGCAAAATCTTTTCCTGAAATATCATTTCAGTCACTTCAGTTTTACAAAATACAGGAGAAAACATTGTACATTGCATGGTTAGACTTATTTGTCTGCTTCAAAAGGATGAATGTATTTCATCCAGAAGTGACAGAGGTGCCTGAAAAACCACTTCTCAGAATTAGAAGGTTTATTCTGCAGTGCAGCTTGCCAAACCACACCCAGTGATGGACATCAGAGAGGTCACAGTACAGAGTGCCAAGGCACAGGCACTGGTTCTTGCACAGGACCAACCTAGAGACAACTTGATCAAGCAAATTCTGCACCATGGACATTCCCAAAAGGTGTGCTACATTTGTGGGGTGTGGCAGAGACTGGCAGCCAGGAGCCAAAATTTCCAGACCACTCTTGTCAGATAACCTAAGAATGGCTGTCCTCCCAATTTTAACTTGCTAACTCAATGCAAGTCTTTCCTCCTCAGTTAAGTAGATGTTGTGCTATGGCAGAGCATTTCTGGGGTTTCTGGTGTAAATTATTCTTATCTGGAAAAAAGGCAGCACCAGGTACTATTTGGGTAACTCCATCGTGTTGTAGTCATTTGCAATAAGTTGCTGCAGTTTTGCTTACTTTTTTGTTGTGCTTTTCTGTTCTTTCTAGATTTTCCTTTTATGTACAATAATTTTTTACCAAATTTAAAATAAATATGTGTTTTATCGCATGCACAAATGTAAATCTTGTGGTGCAGAGGAATATACAGACTGTTGTTACTCTTGCTTAAATGATGCACAACCTTCGTAGTTTTAACCTACCAAATAAAATCAGAGAAAAGTTTTACTGATTAAATGATCTGTAGCAGCAGGAATACATTATTTAGTTTTTCTTATATGCTCCTTGCTAGAGGTAAATGAGATATCATTGCAATCCTGTTCACTCTGTTACAGCTCTGGCTGTGTCAGCATTTACGTTGCAAACCTTCTTCCAGGGGTTTATAACTCAGCCATAAAATGCACTCCAGTCTGAAACTTGGCAAACAATGTCTCAGTCTGGCAGTGAATTTATTTCACAAAAAGTGAGAACAATCCAATATCTGTTTGGCTGTATCTAAGTTATAATTGTTTAGATTTTTAGCAACAGAGCGGTCTGCACAGCAGATCTTGAGAAGTATACACCTGCCTGACACATCTCTCCAGCCTCACCCTTTTAAGGTCACCCTAAAATCCTATGTCAAACTTTGTCAAAGCCTGAAATGCTTTGTGAAACGTTAATGCTGCAGTGAGTTTAATTCCAAAGGTGGAGTTTCAGAAGTGCTGTGCATTGCACTTCTCTAGGTAGCCCTGCCACTGCCCCCACTGCCAGCAGAGCTCAGCCGAGCAGCCAGACAGCTCTTCATGGTACATAGCCAAGCCCCAGCCCTGCTGTGAGGGTGAGTAGCAATGTCTGGTCCACTTTTACATGTGCCTTCATCCTCAGGACCGGGCTCTTCTCTCCCCTTCACTTCTGGGAGCCCAGGCACCCCACCCACCGCACCCGCTGCAGCGCAGGGAGCCCGGCTGCCTTCCCTGGGCCAGCCTTTGATCCCCCAGCAGTCACACAGGAAACAGCCCCATAAAGAGTGGAGCTGCTGAAGTCAGGATCTCACGTCCAGATGCTGACTTTGCCATGCTCTCCCTGTGGCTTTGCTGGGAATGTCTGATGTTACAGCCCCCAAGGCCAGGTTGGTGGGCAGTGGGGAAGCAGCGCCTTCGCCGCACAGCCACGAACCTCCTCCTCCTCCTCAGCAGCAGCCACCTCCCCAAAGTCCTCTCCCGAAGTTTCCAAGAGAATTCCTGGCAGTACACCAAGGCTTTTTTCTGCTGTTAGTGCTGGAACATAACTTGGGTGTTTACATCCTTGGATTTGCCATGAAATTACCACTTCCAAAGACATTAGTGCATTAAAAAGCGAATACTACCGTGAGAGCAGGCAAAAGACCTTTTTATGGAGCACATCTACTCTGCTCTTTCTCTGTGCCACACCTCAGGTTTTCTCCTTCAGTTTCAAGAACGTGTTTTGGCACTCTTTCCATCCAAACCAAGGAGCTGAGTGAGCACTAGTCTAGTTTGCCAGGTTTGATATATACTCACCAACCAGCAATTATAAAAACCATTCAAAACATACAGCATATACTAATACATAGATTTGAAGTGATGCTGTTATTAACCATTAAAGAACATGCTTTATTTAAATAGAAATAGAAAGGTTGATGAGATTTTATCTAGAACCATCTTTAAGACAAATATATGAGATGTAGTTTCCAAATATTAATTCACTTTCATCTCATGATATTTCCTTTTGGAAAGCCTCAACGCTCCAGGTTCTCTCTGTTTCTGCACTGCAGATGTTGGAAGATTGTGATATTGATTGCATCTGTTTAAAAATGAGCAGTTTGCAACATTATCTTTAATCTAAGCAGTATAAAACTATGCTCGGGGAAAAAAAATCATAAATGTGGTTTTGAGCATGCACACAAAAAAGTATAACTTAAATAATGTCATAATCTTAAAATACAATTCAACTAGACACCTAGTATTCTGTAAAAATGAATTTAAAGAAAAACAGGCATGATGTTCCAACTTGCTTAAGCCAAAGTTTGCATTGGATGTACATTCAGGGCATATTTTGCCTGAATTGTTCAACTATTTATGTCATTTGGAAGGAAATTATTTCCAGTCTCCAGCAATGAAACTGATCTTCCAAACTCACTGACAATTTCTATCACAGAAATAAAACCTCAGCAGTTAGGTGATTAAGACACTGAAACAACCAATTCAATCAAATATTTGGGCTCCAATGTAAAATGCAGGTTTAATGGTAGTCAAGCTGTTTTGCTGTGTCTGGGGAATATTAAGAAAGGGGAAGGAAATAAATATTAATATTAAAATATTCAAGCTGTCATAATAAGGATTATGGGAGAAAATAGGCAATATTAAAATAAGATTCAATTTTAAAAATTGAGCCAAATTTGTACATTGCACATTTACAGAACTCAACACAGTTACAGTGATATACCTCCCTCCTTCTGAAGAGTTTCTTCCATCAGGGCTTTTTTCTGGCCAGGGAAAGCATACACATTTTATGAGCACAGTAGAAACACACATTAAGCAAGTATGTTCATGGTTACACTGGAAAAACAGGGCATTTTTTCCTGTACAAGTACCTTTTTTGAAAAAGCGCAAATAGCTAAAGTTCCTATTGTCACCAATTCCATGCATGAAGGAAAAAGGTAGCAGAAGCATCCACCTTGCAGATATTGTCTGAAATGCAACATTAGCAGAAATGTTGAACCTGTAAATAAGAAAATATTTCCATGACAGGAAAGATAAATCATTCAGGAATCTTATGAAAAATTTGCCCTGATAAATTGTCAGACTGAGTCTGAAATTGGAGGAGGTAACTCCTTTGTTGTGATGTTATGGAGATGAGATATTTTTCTCAGTGCTGAAACTCTTGAAATGACTGGCAAGATTCAAGAATGAAAATATAGGTCTCAAGTGACAAACTGTATGAAAAAAAAACTGCAGAAATTTTTCTATGACTGTATGAGATCACAAAATGGATTGACATTTTGAAGAAAATGAGCTGCACAGTGTTTATTTTTCTTCCCAAGGCTTTTCCCCTGCTGGACTTAGGGGCCATGTACAACTGAGCTGAAATGAGCATGCTCAAGAGTAGGTTTTTCTGCCCATCCACTGAGAAACTGCAGCAGAGGTCCAGCTTTTTCCTCCCAGTCCCACAACCAGGACATCAGCCCTGGCCCAAAGAGCTAGTGTAATCAGGATAAAGGCTTGTGGCTTTTGTGACATCATAAGTCCTTGGTTTTGTCCAGACACCCAAAGCAAAGCCATCTGGGTTGTGCTGGTCCAATTTGTCTATAACATGAAATTAGCACAGCCATCAGCTGAAAACAGACTTTGATTGTTCCTAGTCCTCAACATGTGCAAGGTTTTCTCTTTACTTAAAAGTTCTCTGAGTCATTCCATTCTTCTGCTTTGTCTGTGGCCCTAGTTAGCAGTGGTGTATGCAAATTAGATTAACTTGCAGAGGTTGGCCCTCTCAGTAAAATCTGCAAGCCCAGACTAGCATGAAATCACATTGGCTGTCCATTGGGTGCCACTACCAGGACTGAAAGTTATCACAATTTGGTAACACATTTTCGTCCATTGTCTATTTATGATCTCTCATTTACTTTCTGGTCCATGATTCCCAAGAGGTTTATTTGTCACAGAACTGCTGCTATCTGAGCTCTGGTCTAACCTGACAAAAAGACAGCACTGTTTCAAAGTTATTTTATGCAACTAAACAAACACGAGTCCGAGAAGGGAAAAGGGCTTCTAATTATTATTCCCAGGGTTGACAAAGACCTTTTAAATCTAAGTGGTCAGGTTTTTATTTTCGGGGCAATCTCAGATCAATATGCCTTGTGGGAATTTTTGGTGGAGCAAACCTAAACATTTTGTGCTGTGATTCATGCAAATCATTGGCATGTTCTTTGAAAAAGTTTGTGTCATCAGCTAGGTGAAGGTCATAAGTATCTCCCAAAAGGATACTATCATCACTATTTCTTCATCTTCAGACTGGTGAGTTGAGCTGAGTTTGAATGCAAATCCTCCCATGAAGGATAGTCTCCAAGTCCCCAGGAATCAGGTCTGCTGGTGTGAGCTTCCTCTGCACTCCTTCCTTGAAGCTCCAAGCTACCAGACTGTGGTTTGTATATTCACTTTTCTACCATGAAGATGCTCACACTGCCTGGCCACCTGCCCATAACTCTCCTAAGAACACAGGAACTAGGAAATTGGATCAGACCCAGCCCCTTCAGCTCCCACTCCTGTCCCAAGTGTGTTTTATGCCATGTTAGGGCTCCATGGAGAAAGGGGCAATTACAGAATCAGATTTCTAGTACTCTCTCATTTTATAACAGTGTTTGTCAGAACTCAGGACATCCCTCTGGGCGTCCGGAGTTGCCAGGACCCCTGCCAGGGGGCTCAGAGACCCTGGCACAGAGCCCAGAACCCCTGTGGGTTTGATTATGACCTGTGGAGCAAATTGCCAGCTTTGTATGAGGACCTGAAAGCCACAGCAGTTTAAGTTGTATAATAAAAAAATTATCACTGGGTGAAAAAATAGATTTCTGGAGTTTCTAGAATGGGGGTTTCAGGGGCAAGATAGAGGGATTTGGGCGTGTCCAGCCTTCTTCTTCTCTGCCTCCATCTTCTGCTGTGATGTTGGCACTTTTAGATTGGTTCAGAGTAGAAGCTCACTGTCTAACATAGGTGATAGGTATTGGAAAGTAATTGTACACATGTTACACGTAGTTTTTAGTATAAAGAGAGAACACCACCCCGGGGGCAGGCAGCGTGCCTGGAACTGTCCTGCTGGACAGACCTCGGCAGGGCAGGAGAAAATTTTTATAGATGAGATGCAATAAACAACTCTGAGACTGAGAACTGAAGAACTCCGAGTCATTCTTCGAGCACACGGGCCAAAACAGAGACTTCTCACACATCTTGGGGTCGCAGTAATCTGCACCTTGGGAGAAGTGTTTTAAGGAATTTTGCAATAAGTAGTTCAGTTCGAAGCATTGGTCTCATCACGCATATATATACATGTCAGTTATGGTAGTGTTCAATTTCAAATGACAAATCTATTTTTCTTTTTGACTCAGCTATTATTTCAGCCATATCCTGTGACAACAGATTTCAGAGAGTAATTAAGGACTGTAGGAAAACGAGCTGATGTTTGATTGTTTTAAACTTACCATTGGATAAGCCCTTTGGCAGTCTCTAATTCTGTCGTGACAAATAACATTTTATTTTCCCTTTTTTTCCCCCCACCAACCATTCATAATTTCACAGATTTGCATTGCAGCCGTATAAAAGAGGAATCATTTCACTTCTGAAATTGAAAATCCTAGCCACAGCAGGCTCCCTGTACAAATGCTTTTCCAGACCTCTGATCTGCATCATAGATCCTTTATTGTCTGCGGTTGTGCCGCGTACTCCCTGGAATGAGATAATCAGCCCCGTGCAGCACGGGAGCTGCCGGGGCTGGGGCAGTGGCACTCTCATTTCTGGTCCTCTTGCTGTTCCTCTCCTGAGAGCTCTGCAGGCTGCTTTCCCTTTGGCTGTTGCAGAGTGTGACACTGGTGTGTTCACACCTGGCTGTCTTGTCTCAGAAATGCCACTGGATTTGAGAGTCATGGGCTTTGGGTTTTGAGACAGTGAAGAACTTGGTGCTTGTAGAGCTGCCCTTAAGCTTCCTGTGATTGCTGATTTCAACCAAAAAGCATGAGGCCAACGCATGGCTGCAGAAACAGCTCTCCATTTTCATGTTGAGATCAGAGAAGGTTTGCTAATAGAGTCGTAGGTGGAACACAGCTGTCACAATTAATCCCAGTACACTGCTGGGTAGCTCTGACCTCCTGGCCAGGACAAGAAGCTGCATGGGAGAGAAGGGTGCAAAGATTTGAAGGAACAACCCATTTAATTTTTAATTTCAGCTTTGACCATAAAACAAGGGTGTTCTTACTTGCTTTAACAAGTAAATATGTTTACTGGGAGAATTGGCTTCAGATTACAATAAGAATTTGTTTCTATGAAAACATTTTGCTAGTTTTAATTGTTCAGAGAGCTTTGGAAAGGTAATGGATCCCATATCCTTGACCACAATACCCTATTGTTAAACAAATTTAACCCTTCACCACTATTTAAAAAAAAAAAGGGTAATGTAAATATTGCTCAGTCTCATTTTATATATTCCCAGTGTTGCTATTTCTGTGTCACATAGGCCCTCCACATATATTTAAAGTGCATATGCTGAGAGGAACCCTTTGGCTCTGCCCTTTTTGTTATTTCAATGTTCAGGAATGAAATACACTGTTTATGTGACTCCAGGTTTTGCACTTGTTCATAGGCTGTGTATACTGTTCATAAGCTGGGTTTATAAAGTGGAATGACCTCAGCCACCTAGTTTTCAAGCCCTAAGTCCAGATGCTGACACAAATCCTTCAGTCTCAAGCACATTTCTTTCTTTTTGTTATTGATAGTTTTTATTTTAAATTTGTAATTATTTTTTCTTTGCTGCATGGAAAAATTCTTTGCATAATAAAAATTAGGGAAACTTGGTATTCAGCTTTCTTGGCCACTGAGACTTTAGAACTCCCTTAGAGGTCCCAATTTCTTTCTCCCTTGTTTATTTACTTCTCCAAAATATGCTTCTAAGAAGTTGTGGTTTCTCCTCATTACACAAGACAGACAGAACTGTGTTAGTTCAAAATAACAGCCAGGTTCTGCCCTAATGCAAGACCTGCATTACATCTGGAGTGGGATCTCCAAGCACCTGTGTTGCCTAGATGAAGTAAACAGAAGAACCTAATGGAGATAGCTTTTACTCTATGAAATATTTACAAAATCCAAATTTCTTGATGTCCCAGCATTCCCTTCCTACCACCCCTTCCACCCTCTAAAATCCCCTACCCTCTGTCCAAGGAAAGATTGCTATCCTAGTTTTATATTAGAAATCAGAAATGTCTGACTTTTGAATCTGCTCTTTTGTCTGAACATCCAAAGCTTTCTCTTCTTCTATCACATAGGAATAAAAAATTCTTCCCTTCCTTCTTATCGCTTGCTTTCATCCAAATAAAGATTTTTTAAAATTAATTTTTATATTTTTATTTTCCCCCCTGAGTAAAGAGTTGAAATTCTGGTATTTGCGGTTCCCTGTTTGCGAAACAGACCCAGACTACCTTGGAGGAATGTTTTAATAAAATGAGTGATTTCAAGGTAGGAGGTCATGCTGGTAGGAGGTCTTGAGCTAGACATTGGATATATGAACCTGCTTGGAAGCTGGGGGAGGAAAACAGCCTGCAAGGCAGAATATTTTGGAGAAGGCAGCAAAAGGTCAATCTCTGTGCACATGGCTCAGTGTTTGCCACAGGTGCAACAACTGTTTATATCACTGCCTTTATTTTCCCAGCTTTGGCCCCAGCACTTGAGACGTGCTCTTGGTAGGTTGTAGGATTAACAAGTCAACTCCAAGAGTAGATAAAGAAGGTAGGGAGTCAGGAGAGATACTCTGAGTAGGGGGAAAGTGGGGGCAAAACCTGAATGCTTGTATGGAGCCATGGCCATTGCCATGAAAAGACAAAAATAGAGGTTAAGTTTTTTATTTACTTTCTTGCTCTTGCTCTCAACAGGGAGAGCAAGATAAATAACAAGGACTGAATGAGACTTCAGCAAGGAATACTATCCAAACTACAGAACAAGTGGATAACAGTGTCAGACAAATGGCCTGTTCCAGGCAGATGAGACTGCCCAAGAGGAAAATTGAGATTTATACTACGCAGATGAGAAATCTGGCACCACCTATGAATTTGGCAACCAAATATTCCCTAGCTAATGACAGGGTCATTTGTGAGATATGTGCTTCCAGCTTGCTGGAATGATCAGTAATGGAAACAGTTCTAAACCACAGTTGAATCCTCAACACAGCAAGGGCCAGAAAACTACCCCAGGGTAAAAATGGACACAAGGGCAGAACAGATATGGGACACCAGAGAAAGTCCTTTTCTGAGCTGCCTGGAAAAATCCTATTCTGGTTGTGGGTGCAACCAGGTGAATGGAGCACTGCAGAGCAGCTGGATCAGGTGGAGAAAAGCCACCAAGAGCTGGGTCACAAACCCATTCTGTGACCTGTAAGGTGATCAAGGTGGCTGTTGAGACAGCTAAGGACAGAGCTGCTGTCACTAGGATCAGCCAGAGCTTCTGCTGGAGAAGAGAGGATGGGTGCAACTCTGGGCAGTATCTAAACAATCCTCCTGGGATCACAGCCTCTGAGAGCCCGAGATGTGGCTGAAGCTGGAGATGGTCTCCCTGCCCTGCTCCACAGAGTGCACCCGTGAGTGCCAAGCTGCAGATCATCTGTTTCTGCCAGACAGTGATAAAGGGCAGGCAGGTCTGCAGAAACAGGCGTTGCTTATTGCCCAGGGCCAGCACAGAGTCTGGGGCTGCCTGTGGCAGGGAGAAAACTCCCAGGTAACCACAGCATCTGCAGGTGAACTGAATGTTGAAAAGGATGGGCAAATAACATGATTCTACCTATAGTGTAGGATTAGAGGCACCTCCTGTGGTGCAGTAATGGGCTCACTGAGATGGAGGAACCATTCAGCTGCCTAGCAGTGCCGACACAGCTCCTGGCAAGAAAAGCTTGGCAGAAATACCCCATGGCATCTGGCCAGCCAGAGAGGTGCTGCAGCACCAGCATCTTGGGGGTATTGCAGAGAGCTGTGTGACAGAAGAAGTCTGTAGGAGCGTGTGTGTGCATTCTGCAACCTCAGCACAATGGTCAGGAGGGGAACGTTAGGGCAAAATTAGCCCAATGCTAATCCTCTGCATCTGATGTCTGCTGATTTCTGAAGGACACTGATCAGCAAGCCCCAAACAATAGAAGAAATCTGACCATTTGGACAGACAAGCAGCTGCCTTCCCTCTGTAAAGTCCAGGGATAGGAATGGGGAGACCCTGGGGGCCTCAGTCTCTGTGGGACAACCAGAGCTCCAGCCTGCTGCCACAGAAGGATGACTGTGAACAAAGCAGAGCAAATTTCTGCAGCCCTGGGCATTTGGTGACAGAGTCCCAGCATGCTGTTGGGTAGAGCAAGACCAAGAGAAGAGTTTCTCTCCTCTATTTTCTTTAGGTCCATTATTCAGCTTCGAGGTTTTGATCAGTGCTGGTATCCCAGAGAGGTCCTGATGACATATGTAATCCCACTAAGCAACTACATGACTTTGTTTTGTTTTTCTTTAGTACTACAGTGGAAAATAAGGTACTGTCCTTAAAACAACTCCCAAGCTACATTTTTCTGAGGAAAATAAATAGTATTTAACACATGATGAAACCATGTTGGAAATGTCCAGGCATGTAACAAAGTACTGAAGAGCTCCAGGTGCTGGAGAGAGTAGAGCAGCTCATGGTCACTTGTAGAAGGAATAGTCCAAGGAAATTCCCTGTTGCTGCTTGGTAAGAGACCATCTGTGACCATGGCAATAGGCAGAGCAGCAGCAGGCTGGCACCAGGAGATGAACACTCAGGCAAGCCAGTGAGTATCTCTGGCAGCCAGAACAGGATGCTCAGATGATGTGTACATGTACACTCAATAGGGTGACCATTGAGAGATCAGGTCAGGAAAATACCAGTCCCAAAACAGAGTCAGAGCTGATTTGTTCCATTTTGAAGGCAATAGCTACATGGCCATGTTAAATTGTTACTTCTCTTTTTAAAGAATGGACTGTGTGGAAGGCATTCAAGCGAGAACAGAAATCATGAAATGCAAGGTACATTTCTCAGACAGTAGGTTGTAATGCACTGCAGCAAAATTCAAATAATTCAGTACCACGGGAATCTGAGCACAAGACCTCTTCCCCTGGGTACCTACAAAACAAGTGAAAGGCAGGAATGACAGCAAAGAGCCAGGAGCAAAACCTGCACAGACAAGAAGAGATGTCTGCCTGGAAATACCACGCTCTTGCAGCAATCCTCCCAGGGACAGAGCACCAGCTCAGCAAGAGACCAATGAGCAGCAAAATCTAGAGCCCAGGGTAAGCTGACAGACAGGCTGTCTGTCTGGAAGTGGACAGTGCCTGAGTGACAGACCAGCCACGAGGCACAAGGCAATCTGCTCATGGGTGCTCATGGGTGCCAGCTGGTACTCCGGGCAGCAGTGGAGGTAAAACTGAAGGCAAGTGGAGAGCAAGGCAGACACAGCAAGATTTCAGGAATTCCCTGGTTTGACACAGCAGTGCTGGGGAAATGGATGTCCCAGGAAGCCAGAGGGGCCTGCATGACTGAAGCAGCCAAAAAAGCTTGAAAAGCCCCATCAGTAGCAATAACACAAAGATGAGGAAGGCTGGGCTGAAGGGGGGCACACTTGAAAGACAGCAAGGCTCTGGGTACTGCTGGACAGCAGCAGCAACAGTCAGAGCGCAGCTCAGGCTGAGCAGGGGTAACTCCTCACTCAGTAATAGCTGCCAACATGGCAACAATAAACAGCTAAGAGGAGAGATTAACGACCTTCAAAGGTCCTGGAGGAGCAAGTGTGGCCGTGGAGAGGGGCTTGGAGGGGGCAGCAGGAATTGCATCTGCGTTTGCTTGGCTGGAATGGCTGCGGCGTCTCAGGTTTTACAAGTGTGGAGCCCTTTCATGTTGTTGTCCAGTGCCCAGAACATGAAACACTTGAGGTGAAATCCTGCCCCCACTGAAGTTAATGGGAATTTTGCCTTGAGTCTGGTTTCTCTCTGCTCACACTCTCTGGTGTAAGGAAAGACAGATCTTGCCTCAAGAGAGAGGGAGAGCAGAGGAAGGAGGCAAGAAAAACATTAGTGTGACTTTGCTGTTGAGTGTGTGCCGAGGGGACAGGGCTGGTGTCTCTTCCTGCTGGGGACTGAGGCAGGCCAGGACTCACTGGGCTGAACAGAAATGGGGAGCAGGGCTGAGAAGGCAGGAAAATCCTCAGCACAGAGGGAAGCAGATGGAGGGGGGAGCTGGCATGAGAAAAAAAGCACAAACTGAATTGAAATATGCAGCAAAGAACAATCAAATAGCAAGGGGAGACCACCCCCACAGGGCAGGAGGGCAGGCAGGACAGGTCACCAAAAACACACCTTGGCAGCACCAGCAAACCCACAACAGAGTTGGAAAAAGGGCTGGGACAGATTTTTTCCCTATTATGCTTCATGGCTTTCTTGGTTTTACTGCATTGGCAAGGCAAAGCACGCTGCTGTACTGCTGGAGTGGGTAACTGCAGGGCTCAGAAAAGTGGGAAATGGGTGGGTTTATGTCTTCATGGGCATCACAGGAGGAGGGCAACAACCTAACTGTATGACACTTCAGCAGGATACCTGAATCCTATGTGTTAGTTATAAACAAGTGGCAGCAGCAGAGATAGGAAGATCACACACAAAGGGTAGTTCAGCATCTGGAAGTTGTACAAGAACCCACTAGAGGAAAAGTAGCAGCTGCAGGTGTCTGAGCCGTGCCAATTTCTTTGGCTCAAGCGAGCAGATTTCATTGCATCTTTGGAAGAGTCACTGTGGAAGACACAATGGAAGACCTTACAGAAGAGGTGCTTTCCTTTAGCTGAAAGCTAGAATTGTGATACGCACAATTCCTGATTGTCTCCGTGCTGAAAGTGCTACAAAATAGCCAGGGAGAAAAGAAATCCCCGCAGTAGAGCTGCCAGTGACAGATGACAGCAATGCTGAGAAAGGTAAAGAGCCAGAGCAAGAGAAGTCTGTGGGCAGACGTGTTTAGCACTTTTCTTTTTCCCTTTGTCTGAAATGTTTTCTGATGGGAAATGCTCATTTGACTATATGAACATTTCTCTGTTGTTTCCTTCAAGAACATGTCTGAAGCCAATTGATTCTTGCCTAGAATCCTCTTGTCTCTCCCCAGCCAAAATGGGCAGGAAGGTCCCAGGAGTATGGGATGACCAAGTCTTTGCACCACAGGACCTGGCAGTGGTGTCAGGGTCCCTGTCCCTGCCCTAACAGCATCAACACTGGGGCAAGGGGCTGGGCTGGGTCACCACAAGCTCTGAACAAAGGTAGTGGGCAGACACTGAGACAACAGAAACCATTCAGTTTTCACTATTCTCCTTCATATGGAAAGTAATTTCTGGGGAAAAGTCTGGTTTCTGTGCTCTTTCCTCGTGCACGTAGGGGCAGCTGTTCTCAGCGCAGGCACAGCTCCCAGTGCCTGATGGCCACTGAGCTTTGAGCTGAGCTGACAGCCTGAGCCCTGCCTGTCTCCTCCCAGCCTCAGCTCATCCCTCCGCACCACCACCGAGGGTTGTTCCCAGTTGTTCATCGGGCTGTTGTGAGACCTAATTACCAAGTGTTTATGAAGAACCTCATTCATTAGAGGAGCTTAAGCTATATAAGTGCATATTATCATTTAGGATACTTCAAGATGAAAGGCACTTAAGTGCTTGACAAGCTGAGAAAGCAAATGTATACAGGAATCACGGCATTTGCCTCTGAAACGAAGCATCTGGGCTGAGATGTAACAACTGTTTTGGGCAGTGGTGTGAGGTGAGAACAGCAAAACCCAGGAGCTCAGCTAAGGATCCCAAGGCAGCAGCAGGGCTGCTGCTTGGGGCCCTGGCTGGGGGCTGCCAGCAGGATGCCAGCACTGGGGTGGGTGCCCCTGCACGGGAAGTCTGAGCCAGGGAGAGGGCAGGGACCAGCCAGGCACTGCTGGGCCACTGGGCCCCTGCCAGGGGATTGCACATCCCAAAGGGTACTGACAGCAGGTTTGCAGCTGAGAGCTTCCTGTTGTTGTTCTTTCCCTCCTGGGAAGAGAAGGAAGGAGGAGGACAGGGAAGGGAGAGCTCATGTGCCACATGTCTGAGCCAGAGCAGGTCAGCTGGAAGGTGCAGTGCAAGTTCAGGGCAGGAAAGATTCATTGAGCCACCTTTTTTATGACTATTTTGCATGCATAACTTTGAGCTGAAATAAATACCAGCAGATGATTTAAGTCCCTTCCAACAGGCCCTGTAGCCTTTCAGAGGTATTAGCAGCGTGCCTCCAATAAGGAGTGCTCTGTTTGGTGTGATAAATCCGTGCTACACCACACCTCCCACGTACACAAGTACTCAATTTCTGCAGCAAGTGGAGATAGCAATGAAGAGGCCTGGAAGGAAACCAGAAAATAGATTTCTGGGGACTAGAGACCATTTAAAACACATGCTGCAGTGACAGTGAAGCTTTTTTTGAGAGCTTTCATGAACTACATGCATGGGCTCCTTTGCCCAAGCCAGAAGCCTCGGAAAGCATGTTTTGCATGGTATTTTTGCCAAGGTCCTAAACAGAACAAGATTAGTATGTATTACTAAATTTCTTTCTTTCTTTGTTTCAGTTCCTTAAACTGTGTATGACATCATGATACCAAAGCTCTGAGTGAAAAGTATACTGGACTATATTTTGAAGTCTTGTTAGGGGAAAAAAGTCTGAGGGAAGACTTAGGTACTTTCTAAGTTGCTGAGCCCAAAGTATGTGCAGCAGCACACAAAAGAGTCCACTCATCAGACTTGTAAATGGTTTCTTAAGATATTGGGCAAACTGTTCCATATTTGCCCCCTCCTATTTATGTGTATCTTTATTTCCAAGATGTCAGTGCTTCAGTTCATGATTTAATTCTGAGGGCATCTATTTTTCTCTCATTACTTGCAGTGTCTGAGATCTTATCCTTTGCATTGTCCACCTATGCATCCTTGCTCATTTTATGCTCTGCAATCCTCTCCCCTCCTATCAACTTCTTGGCCTGAGGCTGGCACATTATTACTCAAACTTCTACGAATATGTGTGGTCAAGCACAAAACCTTTCACTGGCCATTTTAACCTGGCTATAATATATTTTGGGCTGCGTACCTAATTTACTTTTTTCACTTTCTCTTCAATGTCACAACAGGAGCAGATGTTATATGGCATAACCACTGCTGGGCTGAGTCCAGGGCTGGGGACAGGGAGGGATCACACCCCACCCCAGGACAGCCAGGAGTGTCCTCACAGCTCCTGCCATGCTCTCAAAGGCTTTGGTGTCCAGCTGTCATGACCCCCATTTTTATCATCCCTGTGGCATCCTCTGCTGCCTCTGCCATCTCTCACCAGCCATGGCTGTTATGGCTGTAGAGGAGGCACAGAGGGGCTCTGGCTCTGCTCTGTGCATGCAGGGCTGTTGGTTATCTACAGGACCATGCAGGAGCAAGGCAGTGCAGACCTTGCAGCTCCCCAGGCAAACAGCCTAAGACAGCAGTTAACATCTCATGGCATCTGTAATCTATTACATCCACCTGTCCTGAAACTCCCTCAGCTGTGAGTCTGGAGAGTCTTAAAACTTCCTTAGTTCTTGTTCTGCTGGACATCTCCACTCCAGGTGAATACCAGAAGAGGCATTTTGCACTCTGCGCCTCTAAGACTCAAGCTGTTTTTACTCACATTGCTGCATTTAGGACCAGCAATGTTGGCCCATACTGATAAAGACTCACTAAGCTGATAATGACACTCTGACATGGCAGTATATTTAACAGTAAGAAATCAATATTACTGAATGCCACCTTTATGTGGAAAAAAATCTTCATTATGTGCAGAAAAGGTAAATTACCCTTGTGTTGGATAAAATCAAACTGCTCTTTTACAATGAAAGACTGCAGCACGATACAAAGAAACAGAGTACTTGTAGCTTGTGCGAGCATATTGATGTACCTTTTGTATCTTATTAATATTTTCTTATGAAAAATCAGTGATTTAGAGGATTTTTAATAGAAAGGATCTTGTGATGTAACCAGTACCTTTAGCTCCCTGCAGCAGAGCTGTAGCACCTTTCCAGGGGTGCCCTACACAGACAGGGACTTGTTCTGAAGAAGATTGAGCTCCCTCCAACACCACTGATAGCGAGCTTAATTCAGCTTTATTCAGCAGGATCTCAGATACAGGTACATTTCAGCAATGCAGTATTTCTTGTAGCCCAAGTCTGAGGCTTTTGAGAACTTCAGCATCATGTAGAACAGTTTCTGAATACACTCAAGGTGGAATGGAGGAAATAAGATGTTCCCCTCTAATGTGTAGATGTTAGCAAGACATTATTCTTGTCTGTGAGACAAGAATAAAGTGAAGAAAAAAAGGATGTGAGGAAAAATCCAAGAAAATGCAAAACCCAGGCAATTATCTTGCCTGGGTGAAGGCAAATTCACAAATAGTGTATGATAGAGAGCTGAACCCCTAAAGCTCTGTAAAGTCCTGGAAGTCTGAAAGTACACAGGCTGAAGGCACAGGCTGACTGTACTCTCACCAGCACTGCTGAAGCTGGAAGATATCTACCTGAGCTTTTAAATGTTGACTACTCTGCATGGAGATATGAGAAACGCTCTTTATCTAGCACAGAGCTTGGTCTGGTGTGCCAGCTTCAAAAGAGCAGCTGCTGCAAGTGTGTTTCCCAGGGGCTGATTAAACATCGGAAGGAAATTTCCAGAGTCAGAATTTACATTGTGAAGAAGTAACTTTAAAAATAAAACACAGCTTAAAGTTTAGCAGAATGTTTCTATATCAGCTGCTCTTGGAAACTGTTGCTTAAGTGCAGTAAATATTTCTTTATAATATGCTGTGCTGTTGCATAAAAGGAGAGATATATTGAGCAGGCAGAAAGTCAAAAAGAAGTAGTCTCTTTTTTTAACCAGCTTCGCTGATACACAGGAGGGAAACAAGCACCAAAAATTGCTAATGAGTGATTGAAATGTTACAAGTTTTTCTTTGGAGGTAAGAAAAGGAGTGTTGCCCCATGCTTGCCTTAGGGGTAGGAGTAAGGGAGGTAGAATCCATAAAAAACATTCCACATCCCTCGGAGGAACCAAAGAAACCCAGAAGTGGCACTGGGATGAGGTCTGCAGCGGAGGGCAGGCAGGGAGAATCCTGCTGCAGCCTCTAAGGCTTCCCTCTTTGCTAAGAATGAAACTGGTAGGACAAATTCCCACACAAGTCACCAAATCTTGCATACTTCTGTGTTTCCTTCAATCCACTTTAATTTACTTTATTTTACATGGATTTAAATGTTTGCATCTTACATGTTGAGTGGCTGAAAGACGGTACAAGCCAAAGCAGCATGTAAATTACAGCAATTCATTTTCTTTGTGTCAGGTGAGCCCAAGAAGTAAAGAGGAGACTAATTTAATTTAATGGGAAGTCTAATTTAATTTAATGGGGTCTAAGCTACACTGCTGTCATACAGACACAGTCTAATCATGCCCAGTGTTTCTCCAGTCAGTGCTGGTACAAGTGTTCCATGGGCACCTCTCATCAGCATGACCAAGGCTGATAAGCCTTAAAAGTAACAAAAAGGGACACTTTTCCTAAGAAATATATTTTTAACCTTTACCTCAAAAATCTGTTCCAGTGTTGCCATTAGAAAACCTGTGGCAATATTTAGTAGAAAGAGGAGTTAGAAACCAGCCTCCCTTTAACCTGAATGAGACTCTTTTATAATAGATTAATAGAGAAGTTTGCCTTTCTACCCCAGGGTCAAAGCAGGGCAACTAATTTATAAAGTGAAGCCACTAATTTATAAAGTGAAATCGTGCCTCACACAAAGATTTGGGAAAATAACCCCAACCAAATCAAATACAAAAAACCCAAAAGCGAAAAAGAAAGAGAAGATTTTTGTCAGGCTGTGCTTAAGGGCAAGCCATTTTCTGTGCTTTGAGCATGTGGAGGGTTCAGCCATGGCAGAGAAGAGTCAGAGGTCCTGATGGCAGGGCCTGGCAGGGTTTGTTCTTCCCTTCCCAGAAAGGAGGAGAGACTTTTCCAGGGAGGGCAAACCGTGCCCACTTGATGGAAAGCAGTGGATGCTGTTTCCATTGGAGGCAGCTCCACTTTCCACCTCTCATGTACCCTGAGAGCACCAGGGCCCTGACCCTGCTGTGATGAGCCCTTGGGCAGGAATCCTCCTGCAGGCAGCTGGTGTGGGCCACCTGTGGGAGGTGGAAATGCTGCTGCAGCTGCTCCTGAGGCAGGCAGAAAATTCTAATTGTCCAGAATCCATCAGCAAAGTCCTTTCCATGCTATGCAGAAAACAGACAAAAGTAAAGGGTTTGCAAGAAGCTAACAGAAGGAAAGGGTCTGCAAAGTCCAGTTGACAGTTTAGTGGGTTCATCCTTGTCTGTGCAGAAGAGAAAATGCATGAGGCTTTGCATGCAGCTGGGAGAAGCTCTGTCTTATCACTTGGAAAGCTACACTGGGGTATTTCCCAACGATTCTCAAAATTTACACAGGAAATAAAGCCATTACAGAGATGTGAAGGGTCATAATCAGTATAAAGCACTCCTTCAGGAAAACTGTGGAAATTTTCTTATGTATTTGTAGAAAGAACTTTAGGGAACATCTAAAGGCCCTCAAGTCTGTTCCTTTGGTTTTATGACAAAATAAAGTCTGCATCTGCAGTTGAAGGGCACTAGGAATATTTACCACACAGAAGATGACCCTGCAGCACAGATGATGAGGTTCAAAAACTGCAAACCTACCAAAGATTAATCAAGAGCTTTGCACTACATTTTTTCCAGCTTATTTTGGGTGCGAGTAAAAAGTAACTTCATTGAAGTCAGTGAATTACAACAATTACCACTGGGGAGAAGAATGGACTCTCTGGATAGACTCCAAGGTTTCATCATACCAGTTCATGCTTGTTTTCTGACTATGACCCCCTTTTTTGTTATTTTGTCAAGTCAGGCTGAAAGAGACCTAATCTCAGCTCCAATAACTGTTCAATAGTTTAAGATCTATGAAATATTTATGCACTCAGCAGCTTGCTTCTGCATAATAACTCGCAAAGATTGATAATGTTCCATCTCTGAGGCTTTTGACCGATGGCATTAACTTTTAACATGCACTGATTTACTGCCCCTGATGCTTTCCTTCTCTTTGGCTGCCTCCAGCCCGGCAGAGCCCACGCCACTGCTGCGCTCCAAGGAGTGGTGCAGAGCAGGATGAGGCAGGAGTCAAGAGGGATGTACATCCCAAGGGAGCCTTTTCTGCTGCTGGCACTGGGGTCACTAACAAGCTGGAATCCTGGCACTGGCTAAGCTGGGACACTGTGGATGTGGGGTGACCCACCTGCTGCTGGAGATGGCCGCCAGCTCCATCAGGGCTGGGAAAGAAAACCCGAGATTTCCCTTTCTCCAGACAAGCCTCTGGCCCCTGCAGTTTCCCAGCCCACCCAGGGCTCCTTTCGCATCTGGGAACAAGTCAGCATCACACACCAGTAAAAAACACATCCAGGACAAGAAGAGAACCCCTATTTTAGGGGAAACGAAGCAACAATGGGCTCAGCCAGTCGTTTGTGGTCTGCTTGGCAGGACCCAGATCGCTTTTCTTCCCTGGCTCTGCACAGGGATAGAAGCAGGGCTGCAGCACTTAAGGCCTTGGCACCGTCCTCCCGGTCGGGATTTGGAGCTGTTCCAGCAAGAAACCTACACCTCAGGCCAAGAACTGGGAATACACAGGGCTGTTCTGGATGATTTAAGGTAGATAGCAACAATTTGAAAACGCCTATTGCCTGGCTGCTCCTTCAGCCTGTGAAAATGTTTGTGGAGGGCTCCAAGGTTTCAGCAGTCGCAACAATGCGGTTACTTCTCTTTAGGAGCCTGTTTTTTCTCAGGAAGATTTCCACCTGCAAAAAGCTCAGAGGAAAAAATCAGTAAATTCAAAGGAAAATCTGCAGAGGTATTTGAACTGCTCAGTTAAGAAAGAGCATGAAAACTCCTTACTTTTTTCTCATTTCTTCTGGGAAATACATTGTATTGGCTATTTCCCTATTTCGTGTTGGGGTAATAACAAGATCAATAAAGGACAGAAATATTTTTGACCCAGGAACAAAGCATATAAATCTCAGCTACATCTTTGAACTCACACATTATCATCTATCGTTTGCCATGGCGACCCTCACATCCATGACAGGATGTCTGGATGATGTTCAAGCAAGTTATTTAACCTCAGGTGGCTGCTAGCAAAACTGCTGTGCTTATGGTATTTTCCCATTCTGATGACACAGTCTTGGGTTGCTTATTCCCAGAAAATTATGAATCATTGTGGGTCACTTTACTCTCTGCAGATTCCCTTCTAGAGGAGACTATTAGTTTTTTAGCATTTGGGGTGTTAAGCAGCATCCGCCTTGTGAGTTCTCTGGGAAACAGCCATATTTACACATGTATTCCTCTAGAAGTAAGTACATCCTGAACAAAATTTTCTCATAAAAATTTGATGCTGCTGCTCTAATTTCCAAATAATTATCAGCATTTGTAAGACCACAGGAAAATATTCAGGATTAAGGGAATCATTGTTTTACATGTGAAACAGAAGGTCTGAAAGCTGCTTGTAAATTAGAGCCACAGTGTCTTGAATCCACTCCTTTCCTGCAGGTATGGGGAAAGGAATACAGGTATGCCAAGGTATTCACTGCCTTATTCTGACACATTCTGCTGATGCTGATTCTGAAAAACTCAGATCTGTTATCTGCAACATAAATACGTTGGTCTTAGATAAAACTTTTGAGAAAATACATTATAGAGAAATGTGTTAGTATTCCCTGCATGGAATGAAGAGCATACAAGGGCAGTTTAAAACCACACCCCACCCATGCAATGTTGATGTTTGAAGATGGAAACAGAGATGTAATGGAAGCAAGACACAGAGCAAAGAGGAGACACAGGATGTGGTGAGAGCCAATGCATAAAGGCTGCGATGCTGTCATGCTCACAGTGAGGGCCCTGATGTCTGCACCTTCCTGCCTACCCACAGCATTTACCATTGGCTCTTCTGCCTGCAGTCACACATTCCAGGTAAATCCTCGACTGTCAGACCTCTGCAAAAATTACACTGGAGGCTTTGACTGTGAGATAAAATTGATCTTCAGATAGAAAATATGGCTTATGCCAATGGAATTGTCTAGAAGGGGAAGGGCTAAATGTGATGGCTGGTAGCACTGACACTGCCGCTCTCAATGTATAGAAATCCACAAATCTGGTACTAGGAGGAGGAGATCTGTGTTCCAGTCCAAATGGCTTTGGGGATATGTTTTATCTGGGATGTTTTCAGTCACAGAGTGAGAGTTCTCTAGAGAGACTGCCAGTCTCTTACTGCAAGCTCCATGTCTGTCTTCTTCCACTGTGGTGCTCATGGTCAGTACTCAGCAAGTCAGAAGCTCTTTCTGACTGTTTTCAGTCCAACATTTTTATAGTTCTGGGCAGTTTCTAAACTCTCAGTTATGGTAATTTATGCTGTAATTTTCTTGACATTCACTATAAATGCGTGTGTACAAGAGAGAAATGGAAAGAGAACAGGGAATGTTTCTTTTCTGGCAACACTGTTATACCACTCCCCATAAAAAGGGGAAAATGCATGATGTTTATAAGTTCTGGCTGTTGGAAAAGTCCTATTTTATGTACCATGTTAAAAAAAAAATCTGGATTTATATTATTTCAATACTAACATTCCTGCTAAATTCAAAGGTGCAGACTCACGCCCTAAATAGGAAAAATCTCTTGCAGGTTTTGTGGATAGATGAAAAGAAAAACAGTGTTCAGAATAACACTCTAATATGTATTGGAAAAATAATAGTCTTTAGAGAATTGCTTCAATAGCTTCAGGATTAGCATTTGGACAAGCTGCTGATGTTCAGAAAATCCCTCTTTAGAACAACGAGACTGTGTGTTGGTGGGGAATGTGCTCCACTCCTACAGGGACAAGGCAAACATATGTTCATCCAGAGCAATGACTGTACCACTTCAGAGAGCTTTGCTTCAAGAGACTCTCATGGCTCTCGCTGAATTGGGCTTTTCAAATCCTACCAGACTCTTCTCTCAGCTTTAATTTCAGCCACAGCTTCTATAAGGATTTCATTAAATATTTGAAGACACAGCAAACTTCAGCAGACAGCTGGTTCCAGGAGATCTGCACAGTAGCAATGCTTCACTTCAGGGAGTCTCCTGGAAGGATGGCAGTGGAGAAGAGCATCACCACCTGTGTTTGTGACCCTCAGAGCTCTATTACCTGGAGACTATTACCTGAAGCCAAGAGGAGATGCATGCCTGTGCACAGGGGCTGATGATCTCGAGCACCAACCAGGCACTTACTGCCCTGACAGGGACAGGTAACTGCAGCTAAGGAGCACAGCTCTGGTTTGAATAATCTGTGGAAGCAGGTAGAGGAGCTGAGTTCAGTTCTTATACCACAGATGAGACACTGGTGGATGTGAAAGGCTGTGGGGCTCAGTGATGCACTATGGTGCCATCCAAATAAAGCCATTTTAGGTGATTCAAATCAGGCAATGCTTTAAAATAAGATGATTGGGACTAGGAACTGGATGCAGGAGTTAAATCCAGCCTGCTTGCAGCCTAGAGAGAGCATGTAAGGGTTAGTTCTTGGCTTCTGAGGGAGATTCCTAAACCAAGGCAAAAGGAAAGAGCAGAGGTGCCAATAGAGCTGGCTCAGAGCTCCATGCCACCAGCCCCTGCCTAGGCATGAGCCTCTGCCTCTCCCAGAGGTGGGAGCCTCCTCCAGAGGCTCAGCACCCACTGTGCAGTGCTTGAGAACCAGGTGGCCGTGTTGCCCCTTGACACCTGGTTTTACCAGGTTTTTAGTGGTGGGAGGACCTTCCAGGAATGAGGAATCTGATTTCAGATGCTGTCATTGCCTGAAGGGGTTCTGACCCTCATCTCCTGTTTGAAGTATTCCCAGTTCACAAACATAGTGAGACAGGGAGCATCAGGGAGGCTGTGGAGTAGAAGAGCAGTGGCCAAACTCCCTTGTGGATTTACCCCTCACTCACAAGGGAACAGACCCTTGATTTGTGGAAGGCTGTTGAAAATATTCTTTTCTCAAACCTATCAGAAGTTATCAGAATTATTCTTTTAACTGCATGGGTTTGAACAACATGGGGATCTGGCCTCATGGCAGTGAGAGATGGCTCCCTGCAGGATACAGTCTGGAACTAATGCAATTTTCTTGCATGTTTGAATGAGATGCTATTAATATGTATCGAATGTTCACTTAGCAATAATTGTATCTACTTCATTACTAATGACAGTAACGTTGTCATTTAGAAATTTTATTAAAAATTTGCAGCTGAGAGGGTAATCCCAGTTTAAATACTGCATTCCCACTTAACAAATCTCAGATCAGAGACAGCCTCTTTTATGGTTCTTGAATGCAGTGGAGAAAGTTGGATACTCACAAATCATTTGAAACCATTTGGAAAGCCATGAAAGCTTCTCTAATGATTGATCTATTCAGGAATTAGAAGAGCTAGAGTAAAGGTGAAAATCTTTTTGTAATCCTCAGCAATGCCTTTGCTGCTCCACAGAGCTGCATCTGAGTTACAGGACCGAGGGCTCTTCCTCCCTCTCACATTCAGCCACAGAACCTGTTGAAAGCATGCAGGGGTGAGGCCTGGATGCATTCTTTGTCTGCTGTGGATTCCAAAGAACAGAAAAGGTGACAGAAAACTGGACCCCAGTGCCCTGGATGGCAGATCATGAGTGTACCAAGACCTGCCTTATCCAGATCATGAGTGCACCAAGGAGCAGACCTGCCTTATCCAGATCATGAGTGCACCAAGGAGCAGACCTGCCTTGTTCAGGGGTAGCTGGCCAAGCCCCCAGCTGCTGAGCTCTTCAGGTGTGGGTCCAGCCCCAGAGTGAGAGATCAAACTTCCAGTCTGCTAACCCTCATACTTCTACAGAGCTACAAGGCTGAGTGTGTCTTGCAGGTGTCACAAGAAGTAAAACACCTCAAACCCTGGCAGAACCCTCTTTGGAAGTTGGGATACCATCTCTTACCTGGCTCCTTTTTGATAGTTTACTGCTGGGATCACTGGCCAGAGCAGTGGGAAGGCACTGCCCAGTGTCTGCTCTGCCCTTCCCACCTAAGGTGACCAGTCCCACCTCACATTTTGTGACCCTCCACTCTTCAGATAGCATCTACATTCCTGCTAATAATAGCCTTCCTCTATCTGATAGAGCCTCACAAGGTGCTCTGAAAATTTAACTAACATCTCACATGCCTATTAATCTCTTGACAAATCAAATAAATTAATGGTGAAATGAAATCTTGTGCCATAAGTGGATGGGCCTTATAAGGCTTAACTCAGCAAAAATACATTGAGATGTCACTCAGGCAGGCACCTCCAGGATAATAGGGGACTTTTTAATGGGATTTTTCTCCCTCTTCAGAGTTTTCTCCAACACTGGAGTAAGCATTTTATTGGTCTTGCTGACTCACACCTTTAATTAGGAAAGAGCAATGTTTTCTGTTCTCTGAATAATATGCTTAAATAAAATGTTACAAGTACTCAAATGTATTAAAATATTTAAGAAAATATTCCATAATTTAATGTCATATATATTTCTTGGCAGCAGTGAACTCCAAGAGCCTGAAGCTGTAATTGAACAATAAATTTAAACCATGATTTCAGCCCATGTATTATAGATGTGTTTGGGATCTTTACCAAGCTCCTTGCTGATACCATGTCATTGGAATCCCTGTTTTTCAGACAAACTCTTTTTGTGCATTTTTTATAGAAAAGTCCTTATATTGCAGCAGTATTGACTCCAAAGTCATATTTGACTGTAATTTCGAGGTCTTAACATGTGGAAATTGGATAGACCTATGACGGTCTTTCCTTCAAGGCTGAAAAATAGCCACTAAATTTATTTCTCTGGTCTGAGAGATTCTTGGATAGGTTATTTTCTGGCTTTTTATTAACACCTTAATAGCTTATTCACATGCAGAACTGGCTATCTACACACCTTGCTAGAACTTGATATTTAGAATATTTACCATTTCAAACCTTCAGAGATCTTTATCCACTGCTTATAGAGTCAGATTTAGTAATTACAGACACTCTGTAAAGATTATTGAAAACAGTATTCAGTGGTTATTCAGCAAGCTAAAAGAAGGCTCCTCTTTCTCTATTGCATGAGAACACCCAAATTCTGTGTGTGTGCTGGATCTATAGCCAAGTTAATCCAAACTGCCTCCATTCAGTGTATGCAAAGTACCTCCAGCTCAGGGAAATGCATTTGGGAATTTGCAAGCATGTGTGCTTAGGTCTGAATTCAAGCACTCACGTCTGTGGTGGCAGAGCAATATGGCACAGGAACAAATTTAGAGTTGGCTTCTGCTTTATTTCTTTGGCTAGTGTTTCTCCTTGAGGCTTCACAGAGCCACAAGAGAAACTGCTCTGCAAAAGTCATCTGTGCCCCTGCCCTCCATGGCATATGAAAACTGATCAAAAAAAGGTGCCAGGCAATGGAGGTTGCCATGTCCACATTAGGGGGAAAAAACAGCTCCTGCTGTTCCTTACTGAGGGATTTGGGAGTGCTCTCCTCCAAAACCAGTCCCTTGAGGCTGACCATCTGTTGTTTCTGAACCTGCTCCAAACCCCCTGTTCCTGATCAGGGCTGTCGAGAAACTCGTGCTAAGACACACCTTGCAGCCTGGGCACCCTCGAGTCCCCTGTGCCCGAGGCTGCTGCTGCCCAGCCAGAGAACGTGACAGGCTGCCCTGCCTCAGGGTCAGGAGCCAGTGGCCGGCACAGGGAGCTCCAGTGGCTGTCCCACACACACCTGTGTGTCAGGCTGTCATCCACAGGAGGATTTTATGAAGATGGTGCTGATGGGACACCCATTCACCCTGGAGCAGAGTGTAAAATGTCACCCCTTCTTGCTTTGTCCGTACAATATTGTTCCATAATTTAAAGATGTTTTGGAGACTCCTTATCGCTCCAATCAATGAGAGATAGCACTATGCTGGCATGACTGAGCAAATTCCAGAGTTGGGAGCTAGGACTGGTTCTGCGTGAAGATCTTTTGTTCCCAAGAGCATGACCTCATTTTTGGTACTGTAGGATTTCATCCCTTCCCTTTACTCTAGCCTCGAGGGCCATATAATTCTTCTTTTGTATGGTATTCTGCTATTCCTCTGGATTCATGATGTTCCTTAACATTAGGTCACCAGCTAATTCATCTGCGCAGTTCTAATGGCTTTGACAAGGTCATTATCAAAATATTAAGACTTTGGAGTCTCTCCTAGTAACCTCCCTCCAGCCCCATATTTCTTGCAGGATTACTCATTGTCTCCTTTTCCTCCACACTCCTATCTCTAAGCCAGCTTCTTACTCACCTTTCACTTTCCCAACTGACCCCAGCTTTTCCAGTTTAAAGAAAGGATTTCCATGTGACCTATAGTAAAATATCCCACCAAAGCCCAGAGACTTTGTATGGAATATTTTCTTTATTAGATAAATTTAATGTTTTATCTAAGGCAGTCTGGCAGAAGCTACCTTAAAATCACTCCTGTTGCGTTTTATCACTTTAATTATGATTTTCTTCAGAATCTGTTTTAAACCATGAACACTGCTGAGACAGACTAATGAGTCTAGAATTAATCTGCGTACTTTGTTTTCCTTCTGAAGCACCGTCTTGCCATTTTTTGTGCCAGTATTTTTCAGAACTCGGGGATGAGATCATACCCTTTCTCTGAACCAAGTGCATTCAACTCCTTGAGTTTTGTTTCCACCGTGATTTCCAGCTCTTTTTACCATCGTCTGTCTTTTCCTGTCATGATTAAGCTCGTCACCCCTGTGGGAAACTGAGGCAAAGCCTGGATCCACAGTGTCTCACTTCTATTTCCTTATGTTTTACACTGCTGAAGAGCTCTTGCTCTTTGCCTCAAACTTTGCAAGATCATTTTCAGTTTTCCTTTGGCAGTACTGAGAATACCTCTGCTCCTCGCTTTTTTTCATAATGGTCCTCTTTCCAATTTTTGTACAGATTTATTCTCTTTCTTACGTCTCTCTGTCTAGCATAGTCTGGAGTAGAAATCTGTCTTCTTGCATTTTATCCTGTTTGGGATATAGATTTCTGACACTTTGACACGTTTGTCCTGAATGTATTTTCATCACCTGCATGTTCAGGACTCAGCCTTAAGCCCCAGCTCACTGGATTTCTGGAGGACATGGGATGCAGCTGGAGCAGATGCTGGTGTGTGTTTCAGCTCTGCTGAGCACCCAGATTTCTCTGCTGAGGTTTCAAGCTGCAGATGGAGGACTGTGGGCTATGGCTGGAGAAGGAGGCAATTGCTGCAGGTGGCTGCTGGAGGAAGCAGCCCATACTGTGATCCTGTCGTGTTCCCAGGTGCACACACACCATCCCAGTCAGTCCTCTGCTTTGAAATTCAGGTTCTAGCTGGAGGCTTTCTCAGCCATCGCTGCTCTGCGTTTGCATATGACAGAAAGGAGAACAGGGAACAAGGTTCACCTTGCTATGGGATGGGCATGAGACACAAAACACTCATGAAACAGGTTTTTAACCTACACTGTTTGTGAGGACTATGGCAGATGATCATCTCAAGCTTCCCAACAGGGAAAACAGCAGGAGTTCATGCTGAACCAGCACTCCAAGGTTGCAGGCCAAAGCTCATAAGTAGCCAAGGTGCAACCCATGTAGCACAGGATGAAGAGGAAAATAATGGACTGGTTCCATTCGTAATGATGTAAAAATAATCCGAGACTTTCTTACTGCTACTCTGAATGTCCCAAGACCCATGGCAGGGGCAGAACACTGGAGGCATTATAAATACATTCTGAAGTAATCATTGCTCCTGTTTTAGGATAGAGAGTGGAGGTGATAAAGAAACAGTTTTTAGTACTAAATAACTCCCCTACTGAAGGGAGACCTGGGGAACATGGAAGAAACAGGAAATATTCCAGTGGAGTGGTGAATCCTATCCTTTCCTGGGTTTCTGTTCCAGCTTTTGAGTCACTTATGCCACAGCTGAGTGCTGGGATGACTACAGTTCAGCAGTTTTGGTGTGCCTGGGGGCAAACAGAGGAGGCAGAGGCGGCTGAGCTGCTGCAGTGGGACCGGGCTGGGACCCGCTGGCACCGGGCACTGCAGCCAGCCCCTGCCATCCCCCAGGGCAGCCCTGCCACCTCAGAAACAAAAGCAGTTTCCCACTGAAGGAGAGACAACTGAGCACTCAGGAGCTTCTGAAGAATGGCTGGCAGTGTCAGAGGGTGTAAGCACAGCTTTGTGTGTGCTCTCAGGTGCTGTGCTGTGCAGGGAGGGCTGGCCCCTGAGCCCTGGTCCTGTGCTGCTGGTCCCAGCTCGGTGCCCTGGCGCTGCACACCCACAGAAGGGCTACCCCTGTGTGAGCTCAGGGAAAATGCAGGTGCTGGAAGCAGGGCAGGCATGCCCAGGCCCCGAGCATGAGGCTTAGAGACTCTCAGGCAAGTGAGACTTTAGAAAGATAAAGGATTTTTCCCGTGCAGTGGTTACTGCGGTGTCTAAACACAGAGCAACATCTGTTCTGCAGAGAAACACGCTTTGTTTCAACATCAGGTTCTTTGGAAACATTTGTGTAATCAACAAAACTACAAGCATTTAAATCTGTAACCCACTGTACACTACAGAGACTTCATGGGAATCACGAAGGCTGAAGCCCCCCCCGAAATGAGTTGTCACTGTGGTCAGCAGGGCCATCCTGACCTAAACCAGGTGAGTGTCTGACCCTAAAGCCTTTAAAACATGTGGTACTGTCTGTACCTGGGAGTCGTGCAGCACTGAGAACTTCTTTCTTATGATTTTTTTTTTAAGGCATCTTTTGACAGAAACAGTATTGCAAAAAGGAATTAAAAAGTACAGCATGATATACTTAAGCAGGAAAATCTTACACCGAGCCCATAAGATATATCTGTATCTTCTGTGATCTTTGGATGCATATTTACTTATAGGGCAATTTCCAGACCCCTGCTGTTCTGATGGAAAGTGGATATTTTTATAAAGCCATCTGTGGTTTTATTTCAGAAAATGAAACTTCATGTGTATCACTGGTGTTTTGATCACCAGATAATTTTTGTGACACAGTGGAAAGTCTGAGACTTAAAAAAATTACAAAGATGAACAGATGATAATATTCTTGAAAAAAAAAAAAAGAACTTTACATAAGAAAGAAAATATGAACCCCACAGCAGTATCTTATATAAAATAGCAGCAAGAAATTATTTTATAGTTTTCCTGTGAGGGAGGGAGAAATGAAAAAATCTAGTTGTATAAAACTGTTTTGCTGTTTATTAGGTTATTATTTCTCTGTCTAGAGCAATACCAGACTATGTTTGATAACTATGTTTGATAACACAGACTGAGAGCTGTGAGGATGAGAGGGTTTAAATTTCTGAAATAAAAATTAAAATTCCTTATTCAGTTATTCAGTTATTCAAAGTCATTGAACTAGAACACTATAGTACAGAATATTACATTCTATCACAATTTATCTACCTTTTTGGCAAATTTATTGTTCTGCTTATTAAAAAACCCCAACAGTTCTCTACCTGTCATATTTGATCATACCCTGTATTCTTTAGTGCCGCGTGCGTCGCTGTGAGTGCCTGTAATTTGCCATCATCCCTGAAGATGTTCTTGAAAATGAGATGTTTCATCTCAGTGGTCATACCCTGCTGACATTTTTAAAATAAATAAATTATCAGCTCTGTAATACTGTTGTTGAGGTTTAAGAGGAATTTATGTAGAGTGCTGTGCTTCTGTGAGAATTGTGAAATCTTAATCTTCCAGTAAGTGACAAAACTATTATTAACATATCTCTAGGTAATGTTGTTTGGTGTTGATACTCAGTGGAATATACTTTCCATTAAAGTATGAAACCAGCCCAAATATGCTTTACTCTCAGACATAGCATTAGCTGTGCTGTTTCTTGGAATGACTGCAATGTAGAAATTAATCTAGTCTTACTCAAATGACTTTTGTGCCTCTGTACAAACTCTGGACTCCTTCTTGTGTGGCAAGATGAATGGACACAGGAGGAAAAAAAACCTTGGGAGGCAAAGCCAATAAAAATGTCTATTAAAGCCAGAGGTTTCAAAGTGATGAGGTGGCTCCCAGTGATGTCCAGTGCAGCTCCTCAGCTCTCGGTGCACATCTCATCTGATCCCAAGTTGGTGAATCCCCATCTCAGCTTCGTCACAGGAGTGAGCTCTGGGAGTGTAAATATGAAGCTGAAGCTGGCCCTGGGACAAGGCAGGGTGGTTCCCACTGTGAGAAGAGCAGGCACCCTGTTTGCCAGAGTCTGAACACGTGGGCTGAGGATGGGTCCCTGCAGCTCCCTCAGCCAGATGGCCAAGCAGAAAGACTGAACAGGTGGTTGGAACCATCCAGGTATCTTCCAGAAAATTAAAATCCCTCCTCCATGCATTCACAAAAAGAAATATAAACAGCCTCATATTAAAGAATACAAGAAATATGAAATGATTGTAAATAGGAAATGTTTGCAGCGAAAGTAGCTGTAGAAATAATAATAATTTTTAAAAATTGAAAAAAAAAAGGTTTTTCCCCAGCGTTTTGCCAACAGTCTGCCTTCAAGGGATTCAGTGAATTTATGAGAAATACACAGGATTTTTATTATCATGTGGACAGGGAAAAGATAAGTTACATATGTCCCTAAAGTTTGGAAAAGATTTTTCCTAGCTGATCAGCACAAAACTAGTGTGTGTGAATTCAGCCTAGTAAAAAATAACAATGACAGTAAATGGTTAATTTTCACCTGGGAAAATTTTAACAGTTGTGTTAAATCAAAATACTATTCTAGAAAAACAGGTAATTAAAAAGTGTATTAATAATATGATTGGAGATATGTCAAAAAAGTAAAGGCAGGCAGGAAGCAAACGGGATTGCAAGCAGGTTGAAACATCTTAAGCCAGTTCATGGGCAGCCCCACAGAGGAAGAAAGTAATTTCAAATAAACAGAAGGCTGAGCAGTGTTAACAATGGACTGATTGCTGGCCTCTCAACACACCATAACCAGTCAGAAAATAAAACCAGAAGTGAGGGAGAAGCTGGTGAAATTCTTGGAGGAAGAATAAATTTACACGGAAATGTGGTTTTGGAAGCCCTGAAACTGAGTTCAGCTCAAGGCACTCAAATTGTTTCACTTTATTTCTTCTATTTTTTATTTTTGTCAAGAAGGTAGGGAGAAGGAAGCAAGGAAGGAGACAGAAGACAAAGTGTCATTTCATCCTCCTTCATCTTCTACTCACCTTGTCCTTTGTCTGGGCCATGGAAGAGCCAGCTGTAAACCCTTTTCCCTTCTGAAAGGACCAGACCTTGCAGAAATGTCCAGAGAGGTGACACACAGGGGACTCAGCTTTGTGCATGGCAGCATGGATGGGCTGAGCCTGAGAGAGGTGTGTGACAGTGGTGTGTGACAGTGGTGTGTGACAGTGGTGTGTGACAGTGGTGTGTGACAGTGGTGTGTGACCAGAGGTGTGTGACCAGAGGTGTGTGACAGTGGTGTGTGACAGTGGTGCCTCCTCACATGGCTCTGTAATGACTCTGTGTCCCCTGTGCCCTTTCCTGGAGCCACCTGGGATGCTGTGGTGCACCTGGGCACCTTTCTGGGCAGCAGGAGCTCCAGCCTGCTGGGGGTCACTTCTGCCCAGCAAGTGCCCAACTGTGGTGTTCCTGGCAGCTTGATAAAAAATTGCTTTGAGCTGTGTGGGATTAGGTGAGGGAGGGGGAAGAGGGTCTATTCCTGCAGGGAAGAAAAAATAAGGAGTTCTGTGTCTGAGGGCTGATTTACCTTCCACCCTCTCAAAGGTGCAGTTTGACGTATTGGCTCGTTTTCATCTTAGTCTTTGGGAGGAAGATCGCTATCCTCAGATGTCAATCAATGCCTTTCCAAAACTAACCTAAAAGAAAAATTAAATATTTGACAAAATTCTTCCTTTTTCCTTGTTTGTCCTCCACTGTTCTGTGTGAACACTTTCAGCTTTTCTTTTTAAATTTCACAGCCTACAGCATTCAGTAATAGCTCATTCATTATTCAAGTAAATGTTTCTGTAACTGGGTTAATAATAGTCCTCATAGCTAAGTACAGTAGTCTAGCTGGTAGAGTTTAAGTTCCCACAGAGCTTTTGTTTTCCTCAGTTTGCAGTAATATTCCCAATAAAGTCATTCATGGAAATTACTGGGTCACAGCAGTTTATGCATAACAGCCAGTGAATTATTATAACAAGATTTGTTAATACTCTGAAGGAGATTTGTAGTAAGATAGTTATCTGAAAACAATCTTTAAAAAAAAGAAGTTGAAAGTTCTTATTTCAAAGTATGCTGCTTTCTCTGCTGCAGTCAATTCCAAGAGCTGCTGAGGTTACTGTAATATCTGAGGGTAGCTTGTGATTAAAAGCTTAGACAATTTTTCCTCACATAAAGCAGAAACTGAGGCACCAACACAAGCAGAAGTGCTCAATATGGAGCCCACATTTAAAAATGGAGCTAAGGATCATTCTTGAATCAAATACTTCAGTGTGTAGAAAATTGAGATAATAATTTGACTAATAAACACTAGAATATAATTTGGTAAGAACATACTTGCATGACATACCATAGAAGTAAATTATGCTTCTCCTAAACTCATAGAATTCTCTGAGTTAAAAAAAAATACATTAAAGCAAGATGATGGATATAATTTATTTAGAGTGTTGAAAAGCTTCTGATAGGATTCTGCCTGTGAGAATATGAAAGAAGTCTGGTAACAAGAAGGTGAGGCGAAATCTTGTCCTGGATTAACAACTGCTGAAGAGACAAGCTGGCAGTGGAAATAAGTGTCTAAAGCCTGGGGCTGAAAAATATTCAGAGTGAAGCGCCCTAAGGATGTCTATAAGGACTATTTTTTATCTGCCCCTGTGCAGGTGATTACATTGTACATACATGACACTGATTTCCTTCATTTCTATGAGGATCTGTTTACAACAGACAGCAGACAAATATGGACTTCGAGATAAGGGATGCATCCATTAGTTTTTTTTAGATTTTTTGTCTTAAGACAGAAGTCTTAAGGCTATGATCATAGTTTCAGTGGATTTGCTAAGTACTGCATTTCCTAATAACACTAAGAATTTGATGAACAATGAAATGTCAAAATATGCAGCTGATAAAAGCTTGATCAGAAAGGAAAAGCTGCAAAGGATTGTTTGAAACACCAGACAACTCTAATACCACCAGTGGTTGTCCTAACATGATGGCAGATGAACTTGAACTAAAAGGTAATGCATTTGAAAGAAATAATTTAAACTACTCTGACACACTGATGGCTTCTGAATTAACTGTAATCTCTGGAGAGAAGACCTGAGCATTATTGTGAACAGCTCAGTGAAGATACTAAGCAGCAGAAGCAAAAAGAAAAAAAAAAAAGTGCCTGAGATGCAGCAGGGAGGGGATGCATTAAGGAGAGAATGAGAATGTACCTACCCTGGTGTGCAGCCGTGGCTGCAGGTGTAGCCACTCGTGCACTCACTGGGGTGGCTCATCAGCCTCATTACTGCCTGCAACTTCAGATGCCACATGTGCAATCTGAACCTGCTAAAAGAACCTGTGAATAATTCATGGATCCCAAGGGAGAAGAAGGGCTGGGGATGATGAAGTTGGTCACTTGTGTCTAGGAGCCAGCCAGTCCTTCTGGCAGTGTACCAAAAGCTGGGAGAATGGGAAGAGTTGGGTTGACATTAGGGGTGTCTGAGCACACAGACTCCTCATCAGAATCGGCCCTGCTGCTCATTTTCAGGATATTTCCAAGTCCTTCTGCCAAAATTTGCCCCTCTGTCATTTTCCAACAAGGATCATGGCCCATCTTGCCTCTCACATTGTTAATTATTGTCATACCTGTGGCCTGGGTGCATAAACCCTCATGGAAAACTGAAACAGTGCTAGTCAGGACTCATGAAGGAACCACAAAAGAAAAGGCTGGGGGAAGAAACTGCAAGAGAGCAGTGACAGTGAGCAAGAAAGAGTGGAGAGGAGGAAGGATATGGTGGAATCCCATGGGACCCCCCATCCAGACTTGGATCAACCCCTCAGACAGCCTCTCTTCAGCATTGTTCTCTCTCCAGGTCTGTGGCACACCAACGTCTCTGACACATTGCTTTACACCTAGTTCCCATTTAAGAGAAAGACAGGAAGCTCCTAACTCTGGTTCAGCTGCAGCTTCTCTGGCTTTGACACAAGATAACCCCTGCAAAATGCAAACTGAAGCATGGTTATCTTTGCTACCAGAAGGGCTAAACACTTCATTAGGTTTTTAAATGAAAGCTTAGTTTCTGGAGAATGCAGTCAAATCTTCAGGAAGGACCTAATTCCTCCCACATTTTCATGAGCATTGGGGATCAACATCTTTGCCAGTCAGATGCTCTTGTTCTGCCTGTCCCTGAAAACAAGGAAAAGGGGAAGCTTGCATTTACAAGATGACACTTTTAAAGCTGACAAAGAGAACCATAAGTAAGTAGGGTAGAGTGAACCTGTAGTATTCACTGAAGAAAGTTTTGAATGTATTCTGCAGGATCAGAAAAGCACCAGCCTTTTATAAAAGCAATGTTTGCCCTGCACTAGTTACAGTGGCTACAAATGGTGTTAAGAACCCAAATTTTCTCCCTGGCCTGGCATAGTGGATTGAAGCAAGGGACCAGTAACAGGAATTCTTGCTCTGGGACCCTCCTCATTTATCATGAACCTCATCCCAGAGTTGTTTGCTGTGTCCTTTCTCACTGGCAGTAATACTGTGTGAAAATCAAAGTTTTCATTGAAAGAAGGAAGTGAATTTTTTCATACTGTATAAACAAAATTGAAACTCTGACTCCCAAAGTTTCAAAACAGCAAAAAGAAGAAAAAGCCAACAAAATTTGCAGGTTTTTTTTTGATAGGACATGAAATGGGAGTGGCTGGTGTCAGCAATACTGAGAATGGCTTCTGGAGCTGATGAGACCTGCAAGGAGTGTTCCAATAGGCACGAGGAGGCACGAGTGGCCACTGACACCAAGGAGAGACTGAGGAAACAGGGAAGGGCTAAGAAAGAGAAAGCAGCTTTACACTTCCCTCTTCTAAGGTACTCTGAAAAAGGCAGTGAAAAGCCTCTGAAAGAAGCTCAAATAACCCTGGAAACCTCAAGGGAGGCTGGATTTCAAAGGACTGCTGAGAATGAAGATCAATAGCACCAAGGAGGACGGCTCAGTCCCGTAGCAGATAAGGCAAAGGCTTCACCACACCGGATTTAACGTTTTGCCTGTGAGTTTGCTTGGAGGGCATGGAGTCTGGATTTAGTGGGACAGCTAAAATATCCAAACAGCAAGAAGAAAGTAGTCATTGGCCAAGTAATCACAATAAAAAAAACTTTTGTAAGGGTTATGGGCTCTTCTCTTCCAGAATTGCCGCACAGGAACTAGCAGTATGTGTTTTCTCATTACTGATGAAAGTGATGAGAATGGTGGAGACAGTGCACGAGATTAGGGAGACCCATATTCCCGTGGATCATCAACAAGGATATCTGAAACCTCTGAAACCTGAAGCATCATAACTCAGCAGATGGATGTGTCCTTTCCTATTAAAGCAAGTGGGACCAAAGGGGGAAACACTTGCTTTCTCCTTTAAGTTCTTCCGGAGAAAAAAACTAACGAGGAATTGATATAGGACCCCACTTTGAAGCATAACTCAAATAAAACCTTGTAATTGAAGCTGAGTTAATGGGAAATGTCATGCTGGCTTTCATAATACAAACCATGCACCTGTCTCTATAATGCCATACCCCTTCAGAAGATCCAGTGGTGGAGCCTGATAATGAGCCAACATCACACAGCCACACTGCTGCTGGATGTGCTGCACAAGGTGTCAGCATCGTGCCAGCTTATTCCCTGAACAGGCATGGCTGATGTTTCAGGAGCTGTAAGACATCTAGGAGAGTCGCCAACAGGGAGCAAAACCACTGCTGCCAGTAGGAGGATGGGGTAGTGCCAAATTAGTACAGAAGTTCCTGTACGTGCCAAATAGCTTTCTAATTACGTTGTGATCAGCAAGACAAAACTGTGTCTCTTTAAAAACATATGTCTGTACTCACAGTGGGTCTTCAATGCAGAGGGGGAATTTAGATGCAAAATGGCAGATAGGAAAGGCTTCTTTGTTTTCAGATGTTTGTGTGCTTCCAGGACCCCAGTCCATAGGACTGATGCCTTCGGTCCAAAGAAATCAAAGAAGAGGATGAAGAGGAGGTGGGATCTGGCAGGTTAGAAAATGATGGAGTCATTTAATGTATGGGCACACATTGAAACAGGTGAGTCTGGCAGATACCTTCCCACTAAACATCAAACAAAACCCATTAGGGTTCTGTTTGGCTGCTTTTGGTTGAATAGCACATGTTCCAAACATAGCACTGGACCACTGGGCCCAGCTCCTTTGGTGGTTTTGATTTCAGTGTAATTTTCATATGAATGTAGGACATATCTCTAAGAGTTGGGTTGCAGAAGCCTGAACTTGATAAGCTGGTCCAAATGACAAGGATGCATCTGATACTCATTAAAAAGAGGATGCAACAGCTTTTGGAACAGATAGTGGAGAGCAGTACATCATGGGGGATTTTACAAAGAATGAAAAGTGAATCATGTAGCTATAGAAATAATTATTTAAATATGTGGTAAGTAAAATTTCATCTGGATCCTTTGCACTCATTCAGACTTTTTTTGAGCTCCTCTAATGGGTAATGAGGCCACCACATGGCAGAGTGATGAGCAGGTTTACATGGGCTTAAGCCTCTGCCTCTTCCCCAAGCCATTACCCTCGGGAGCCAAGTACATTTTGTATCCAGCAAAAAAATTAAAAGAGGAGAACATGTGAATACATTGAGTGCTCTGTGGATTTGATGGGTGGTTATTTTGCTTTTAATGCACAGTGAGCTGTGGTGTAGATCTGTGCTACAGTAGCTACACTAGCTCTCTTTCAGACTCCCAAAAGTCACAACACAGCAGAACAGTTTTCTCCATTTTCAGTGCCTTTCTTGTGTAGGTTTCATGTGTAGCTGCTCCTGCTCCACGGGTTTTGGGGACTATTCAACAGCTGGGTTACAGCACATGGGCACCCCCTGAGATCATGCAGGTTTTCTCTGTGAATATGAGTATTTTGAGAATCAGCAGTACCTAACCAGGCTGGAGCTTCAGTCTTTTCCCACTTCTCCACATATCCTTGGTTGAAGAGGCCTGATCCCTGTTAGCATGTGAAATAACTACATGGTTGGGATAAAACAGTAATAGTACAGGCAGAAATGAAATTAATAAATGTATTCAGTGTGGCATTTTCTACTTCTGGGTACACAGGGTTCATGCAGGACTGCTTGGATATACTGTCATTTACCATACCCAAAAGAACATTTCTCCAGTTGCCAGTGTGCACATAATTCTGCTAGGCACCTATGCAGATCCAGCACCTTGCAGCAGGTCCATGCATACAAAATAGCAGATATTATTTTATTTTATTTTATTTTATTTTATTTTATTTTATTTTATTTTATTTTATTTTATTTTATTTTATTTTATTTTATTTTATTTTATTTTATTTTATTTTATTTTATTTTATTTTATTTTATTTTATTTTCCTTTTGTGGATTCTGGCAGATTTTGTCACTGTCAGTTAGCATGAACTTACCTGCAGTAAAAATTTCTGGGTCCTGCATAACTAGAGAAGGCCACCACTCCCCAGACCCTCTGTGTAGTTCTCTGACAACCTGTTTTCTTTGAGATTTCAGGCATTCCAATATTGTGGGTCATTAATTGTAGAACTCTCCTGGCTTCTGTTTGAGGAATAAAAACAATTTACTTCAACAGGAGGTAGCCCCTTATGAGATACATCCAGCTGGCCACAGCGGGGATCAGCCTCGTCGTCTTTGTGAGCAGGATATGTTCACATGCCAAAGTCAGCAGAAACAAACTAGATGACACATCCACACTCTGAAGGTTTGTACTCCCAACAAACCCAAGCAGAAATAAGGCAGGATGAGGAGCCAGGTCCAAATCAAGCATTTAATTCAAACATTTACATGCCTGAGATCAAGCTCTTGGATTACGGATTAAATCCCTAAAACGTTTAGGAAGGCGGGAGCTGCCTGTGAATTGTCTCTTAGATACGTCTGGGGACGTTTTGTGACATCTGTTGTACAAGCTTGGGTTTGTAAAACCCACATGCAAAACAGTGGGTTCAGACCAAACTGCTGATGTCTGAAATTTTCACTCTGCTTGATATGAGACCTTGCCAAATCTCCAGCAGTATCTGTGCCTGAGACTCTTTTACCTCTCATCCCACACACCTTGAGCTGATTTTTACTTGGACAACTTCTTGCTCTTTATACTCTGGGAGCCATATATCAAGGAGAAATCTGCTCAGGAGGAGAGGACAGGGATTCTGTCTGCTCTCTCATCCTTAATGCAGTTTTCATCTTGAGGTGATTTAAGTCTTTCCATTCAAAAAATCTGACATCAGCCATGCACTCTCAGCCAAGTGAGGTTACTCAGGATTTACTGCATTCTGTTGTGTGACACTGAATTTGGGGAACTGTTGTGAAGATGGTGTTTGCTGTTGTGACTTGGAGACACTTCTGTCTCACCCTTTGGCTTGGAATTTGGTGTCCCTGCATCCCTGCACAGAAAGCAGTGAAGCAAAGAAACTCAACAACACTTTTCACTATGCCCTGCTGATGAAACCACCACAGGGCCCCAGGACACTTTCTCTGCATTCTCTAGGGTATTTTTGGGCAGCAATGTGCTCCTCACAGGTCATTCCAGAATTTCTGCTGGAGTTTCTTGTACCCTTGCGGAATGAAACCTGAAGTCCTGACCAAAGAGAGCCCCACAAGGCTCATGCCTACCTGTGTGCCTGAGTGTTGGGCATGTCCTAACATTTCCTCTGGCCCCACACAGCTCTAGAGTGACAGCTCAGGTACTGCATAGTGCTGGGAGAGAGCTCCTGCCAGTGGCACCTGGAGGACCCAAAGACAACTCCAGATCACTGCTAGGGGCACTTTCTCCTGTTTTGAACTAACTGGAATGGACTTCTTCTCTTACCACACTGTGGCAAATGAGGAGAAGCCAGTGTCAGCAGCTGTCCATTGCTGAGAGACAGAAACAGCCAGAAGAGGCCCTAAAATAGACCTCTGTGCAGATCTGGCATTTCAGCTCTGAATCCAGTGGGGAACAATTGAGAGCTTCTGCATGCTCAGTGGATACAGCATGGGAGAAGGCGTCCTAGCACAGGGAGCTTTGTGCATTCACATCAAACTGGCTACAAGGGGTTGATATCTTTCACAGCAGTTTTTCACCTTTGGGAAATGTGTGATATAAAATTCCAGAGGGAAGAAGATATTATACTGCTGTTGTTGGGGGACAGTTGTTGTTGGGTAAGGCTGTTTGTGTCCTCATGAAAGATATGTCCATGCTGTGCTGCTACAGACGGCTCCCTTGCCACACAAAATCTCTGAAAACAAGGGGACTTGAGGCCAGGAGTGAAGATCTCCACGAAAACCAGTTTTGTTGCTGATGATTAAATGGACTATTTAAAATGTTTTCCATGGGTTGAATGCCTCTCTTTTCTGTGCTTACTGTTTTTTAGCCTTCCCTGCTCACAGCATCCCAAGTACATGTTAGCACCCTTTCCCTTGGATGAGCTAACAAAACATCTTCTCTGAACTCCCCTCAATCTGTGTAGCTGCATTCCTCCTCGACTTGGTAGAGCTCCCAGACACCATTCCACAGACAACTTGCCATGCAACCTGTGGCTGTGTGCAAATAAATGTGTATATATAGTGTATGTGGTGTCCTCTATAAAGGCAGAACTGTACATACTAGAGCAGTTTAGAATCAACACGGACTTGGTAAATAGATGGGGTTTGCACTTCATCTTCTTTCTCCTCTCTCCATCAGAAAGAGACTCAGTAGAAATTGCTCCTTTAAGCAAGGTTCGTCCCTGTTGGATCAATTCTTTACTCTGGGGGTTCTGCCTGAACTGCAAGGGAAAGCTCAGACCTGAGGTCACTACCTGTGTGTGAATTAGGCAACCATGCAGGAGCAGAGTCTGGCCTGCCAGCACCCAGCAGAGGGGGGAGGAGGGGGCAGTGGCTGCCTGTGGGCATGAGAGCAGGCAGCACTCTCCCCTGGGCAGGTTGAGGCTGGCTGGTGCCCACAGGGAGGTACAACTCTGCAATACCTTCCCCAATCCTTGGGGTTTAGAAGCACTGACAGATCTTTTCCTTCCACTTAGAAAAACTCAGTAAATAATGAAGAGTGAATTCTAAATGGGTTCATTCCACATTAACTGTTTCTTAAAGGACTTTAACTATTTGTTTGAAGCCTGTTACTGCTTTCTGTCACCATCCTTCCCCTTTCCCAATCCTTTGAAAGCTTCCCTGCCTTCACAGCAGAACAAACCAGCCGGCTCCAGTGTCTGCTCCATGGTCAGGTCACCCAGAGGTGTGCAGGGCCAGGGCTGAGCTCAGAGCTCCATCTCAGCTGAGCTGCATGGAGCTGGCTCAGCTGGCTCAGGCCCAGGATGCAGCTTATCTGCCAACAGAGAAGCCACCCATGGATAATGGAAAGTGACTGCAGCAATGGAACGTGTTACAAAACTCCTACAGACTTCAAGGGAGCCGACCGCAGAAATCACTGTGTACTTACACCAGGGAAGTAATCTGGGACAGTAAATTAATCTCAACAGTCCTAGCTTCAGGGGTTCTTGAAGTTACTTTGTGCAGTTTTCATTTGCATGGATTTTTTCGCTATTAAATTTGTAAGAACAAAGCCAAACTTCTCTCAAACTGCTAAGCTGTGCTTTGTTTTGGGATCTCCAAAAAAATAGATGAAGCCAGAGTTTAGTCTGAGTCCCACCTGGAAGCAGAAACTGTTCCATGTCTGCTGAAAGCCTTGTGACTCTCTGCAAATTTGAATCCAGCTTGGCCTGTGATCTATATCTGTGTCCACCTGGCTTCAAATCTCATTGCAGAAGATCAACCCAGCTGTAGTTCAAGGGTACAACAAGTCAAGCTTTGTGCATGAGCTGGACCACACATATCAGTTGGGTCAAAATGCAAATATAGTAGCCATAATCACAGCAAAGAGTGGAACTTCAGGTTTCCTCCTTAATCAGAGATGTGTGAAATTCAGGGAGGAAAGAGGAGCATGTCTACATGAGTCAGGGAGCATGTATTTAGCAATTTTACTTTTTGCAGTTTTAAATGGGCCCAGCCCAAGTATTTCCAGGGAAGATCAGATTTGTGTCCAGAGCCATATAGGTATTCCAGTTTTGAGTGTTAGTGGTACAGAAAACACTTGTCTTTTAAAGTTGAATTTCCAGCTGTGGTGCTGTGCAGACCAGCTCTGTGATGATCCAGAGAAGAGAGAGGAAATTTTTGAATTTCTGTGGATTTTATGCAGCACCAGGAGGAGGTGGGGGAATTCTCTCTTTATAAAGATGCCAGGGCATGGGACAATGGCTTTCCCTCCATGGCTGCAAGGGCTGTCTTGGCTGCAGCATGAGCTGGGCTGCTCCTTAAGAGTTGCCCCTCACCTCTTTCCTCCTTCCCACAGAAACCTCTCTGTGGGGTGACTCTCTGGGGGTGACCTCTATCCTGGCAGGGAATATGGGCCAGAGAGAAGATGCTGCTCCCCCTGTCCCCTGCCTGCTGGGATCAGCACAACCCCTCGCAGTGCAGAGACTGGCTCTAGAAATGCAGGTGGCACAGGAGGGGAGCTCGGCCACAACAGGGACACCATCGCCCAGGTGGGACTCTGAGGGCAGCCTCAAGTCACGTGGGACAATTCAGCTCTGGAGCTGCAGCTTGGCAGACACAGCCCTGCCTGCAAGAGCCACCACGGGCACCATGAGGAACAGGCTCCCCATCTGGACCGAGCACACGAGAAGGAAACCCACTCATTCCTTCCTCCTCTGCCCCAAATCCACCCCCTGCACTTCCAGCTTGGAGACTCCCTCAGGGCTGCTGAAAGCTCCCTGGCTTTCAGGAACACAGCTGTAAGTGACCTGACAAAGGAACAACAGATTTGTTATGCCTATTTTATATTTTACTGGCACTAGTACTTCTGTGACGGGAGAAAGGGAATGCCATAGTTCCTAAGAGACTGAGGAGTGAATTACACACTTGCACATTGTCACTGGCGCGCTGGAAAACGGCCACCAGGAGGTCCTCACCTGCCTAACCTGTACTGGAAACAAAATGTACTCTGCTGGAAACTTCTGCTTGCTTTCACCTGAGAACTAGCAGCGAGGCAAAGATCACATTCTGCCAGCTCTGGTTTTGCCTCAGCACTGGTAAAAGCTTTATTGCTTGTATAATTAAATACAGGTTTCAGATTGCTTTTCTTAAAGCAGCTTTTTCTCTTCATGCTTCCCCGGCTGCTCTTAGAATGATGCTGGTGGTCGGATGCACACATTGCAGCAAGCATGAAGATTTGTAACCTTCTGTCAGCAGAGACACTTTCTTTTCCCTTCAGAGGTTCCCACAGATAATGCTCTGGCTTCCCCTCTTGTGTTCCTGCACCAGTGAGTCATCTCCCTGTCTACCTTCTGCCTACACACACTCCAGGTGCTGATGCCTCTCTGGGATGTTGAGCATGAAACCAAAGTGATTTGCAGAATCAAGATTATGTGAAAGTACTTCCTTTGTGTTGACTTCTTCAAAGATTTTCCATCTCTTTTTGTTTTTTTTTCCCCATGTGTCTCCTATTGTAATGCTTCGTCATATCTACAAATTGGCTTGGTTTGCAACTAAGTTAATTTTCCATCAACAGCCAGGCCAGAGAGGGGCTTTCAAATATTTTAAATAATAAAATTTTCCCCCCTCTCTGCAGTGGGAGAGAGTGATGTCAGCTGGGGACTGGGAGAAGGATACGTAAACTTCTTCAGGGAAGAAGGCAGGAAAGGGGCTCATTTGAACAGGGCAGAAAAGGGATTTTCAGAAGACGAGATTTGGGAACACACTGCTCTGAAGTCTGCATACTGAAATGAAGAAGATATAAAAGAACCATGACAGTAAGAACCAAACCTGAACAGTGGCGCATGTACACCAGTGTCTTTGTTTGGGCCAGGAGCCAACTTCCAAAGCCAATCTCCCAGCAGTCCCTACTTCCTGTGCTTTCTTTTTGTTTGTAGAGTGGATATGGAAGAGATGAACCCAATGTCTTTCAGGTGAAACACACACTTGAAACGCCTCTGGAAGTCCACTGTGGACAAACACATGTTCAGTCTGTGCCATGCTCCAGGTAGCACACTGTTCCCATGGTGTGGCTGCTGGAGAGCCTAAAAATTAGGCTAAAAATAAAAAAAAAAAAATCAAACCTTCAACATAGACAAAGAAACAATGGGCACTGCCCTGCTGTGCATCATACAGAGAAAATTTAATGATATCTGGAAATAAGACCATCTGTATTCAAAAAAGAGTGTTTAAAAAAGCTTGTGAAGTGACACAGTGCTCATGAGAGAGTTGCCAGTACAAACAGAGCTCTTGAAATGTGCTACAAATACTGCATATGAAACCTTTGTACACGTTAGACCCTTTTTAGTCTCACTAAGCAAAAAACCAAAACCCTATGCAATATATAGATCACAAGTATTTATATGTATTATACATGCACATAAAATCATCTCCCTGTGTATGTTGTGATTTTGAAAACAGTGGATCTATTATTCACTCTTGCTAATCTCTGTAGGGGAACACATAGATTCTGTAACATGTTGTTTCATCCCAGTCCTTGCTTTGTATACAGAAACCATGAAATTACTGATGTATAACCTGAAAACAAATATATCTTAGTATCTGAAACATAAACTTTGCTACTCCTGCTCTATCTTGCTCTAGAAGACACAGGATCATGAAAAGCAGTAATAGTAGTAAAAGCTTAATTATTCTTTACTAATTCCTGGATGAAATACATTAAATGTCAAGGGTGTCTGTAGTAAAAAATGACATCATGTATGATATAATTAAATACACAAAACTATGTTTAAATAGCTGTAAGTCTGGGTAAACCAAATCCACAAAAAAAAAAAAAAAATCAAAGACAATATTGACAAAGGCCCTTAAATCATACTGTTGTGTATAAAAGTTTTTCACAGAAATCATGTTAGTTTTAACAACAAATTTTATGGTGGGTTAAGGTCTATTTTGTATTTTTATAATTATTCATCTGTATTTCAATTGTAATAAAAGCCAATGATAATGTTATTTTGAACAGTTGGCATATTTGAGAGGCTGATAAAAATGAGTTGATCAATGTATACTATTACCTTTTGATATAGATATAGCAATGGATATAAAGTTACCTAAAGGCTCTGGGAAGAGCTACCTAAACCTATGGTGTGACTGCTACCATATTTTGTGTCTTTAGAAATTATGACCTCATATGGTCACAACAAAGTGTCTTAAATTGGATGTTCTTGATGTCAGCATAACTAAAATGTTTGTGCAGTCTGACCAAGGTGTAGGAAAGCTTGCGGCAGGGCAGGAATTCGCAGTGGCTCCAGGGGTAGGTTTGATGGTCAGCTGGAGCTTCTCCCTTCCTGCAGCTCCAGAGAATCTCAGTGTTGCTCTTGCTGACAACTTTTCTCCTAGGTTTCAGGATAGAGCAGACGTTACTTACATTAAAGGAGGAACTTACATGAAGTAAATGCTGCCAGACCAAACAGGAGCAGTGGGAGTGCAATGCTCCTGTAATGAGAATACTCAAAAGAAGTGTCATAACTCAAATTAAACAACTCTACGTTATTCAATAACGCAGTCCTCGGATGACTTTTACCGCCCATTGACCCACCTCAGTTTTATTGTCAGGTGTTTTCAGCTGATTTGAGGCGAGGAAGCCCAGCCAGCGCAGCTCTGGGGCGGAGCGGCGGCAGCGCGGGCGCACCCGGCGGCGCTCGGGCAGCAGCGGCAGCAGCGGAGCGACCGCGGGGCTTTGTTCCTTTGTTCCCCGGCCCCGCTCCCCTGGCCAGACCAGCCTCCGCGCAGCCTCCTGCTCATGGCTTTGCTTTTTCCCCCCCTGCTTGCTCACCTGCAGTCTCTGTTCATATTGTTTTATGGTACTTTAGACAACGGGTTTTAACAGCTAAACATAAAAGCCACTGAGAGCATAAACAGGAAACTTGTGTTTAGGTGGGAGTGCCTAGGAATTTTATACTGCTGACCACAGAGGCCATGGGAGAAAGGAAATAGGAAAAACACTGTAAATACCTGGGTGACTAATGACTTGTGCTGTTCATCTGGCTTTTCAGAACATGAAAAGTTCAGACTTTTCCAGGCACACAGCTCAAGGGAGGCACAAATTCTCTGGTCAATACACTCCATGCCCCTTCGCTGCCCGTTTCCCTGCTCTCTCCCATCACGGAAAGCGCCCCGTTCCTACAGAGCCAAATAAACCCACAATAAATTTTGGCCGGCATCCGAGGCTGCGCGCACTGACGGCCGAGGGAGGGAGCGTGACACGCGAGGGTGTTCGCCTGCTCTCCGCGCTCGCACCGCCTAAGAGGATTTAGATGAAAGAAACCAAATTTGCAGCCCCCTGTTTTGTGTTGAGGCAGCAGCTGGAGTTTGGGGGCAGCTTTGTCCAGCTTTGCCTCGCCGGCTCCCGAAGAGGTTGCCATTGTTCCCAAGGGGCCTCCGCGGGGCTGCTCCTGCGCCCGCTCCCTTTTATCGCCAGCCGCACGGCTCGGGAGAGGTTTTGTCTTCTGCTGACAGCAGCAGATTTGGCCGATCGGCATCTCCCACGCGGCAGCGCTGGGTGGGATTTCCAGGTTGGCCATCTGCGCGGGGGGGCTGGCAGAGCCCCGCGGGGCCTTTTGGCGACCGGGCGAATCCCCTCCGGGGCCACTGCTGCCGGTGCAACCGCGACATCTGGTCACCCTCGCCGGGAGTGCGGGCTCCGGTTGCACTCCAAAGCCGGGGCGGTTTCTCACCCTGGGAGCGTGACCCGGCAGAGGAGGGATGAAGGCAGATGAGGATGCTTCCCCAGGTCACGTTTCGGGGGGGAGCAGCAGCCCTGCGGGAGGGCAGAGGGGCCGGGTCCTTCAGCATGTGCAGCCTGGGGAGCCCAGGAGCCCACCCGCAGCTCTGGGAGCGCCTGCCTCAGTTTCCCTGGGAGCCCGGCCCGAAGGGCTAGTGCTGCAGGAAGGGCAGGGCAATATGGGCTCCAGCAGCAGGATGGAGGGAGCCCCTCTGGTGTCTTTTATTCAGGCCTTGCTGCTTCTCTCTCCCACAGCACAAAAACTGATAAACAACTAGTTCTCTTTTCATCAAGTTCCTATAAAAACCCAATAAACTGCAGGTAATACTGATGTGCCCAGGCTGCTTCAGAGAAGGACCAGCACAGCCAGGGATGTGAGCCCTGGAGCAGCTGGATCTTGCTGAAATCAAGTGTGTTACTAAATAGGGGTGGAATTTCACTCATGGAAACTTAAGCACATCTGTAAATATTTCTCTGAATCTGGGCTGGGGTTTCATCCACAATGAACTTGTCGTTTGATTGCTGAAGTGATACGATAAGCCATAAGTTTGGCAGGGCACTGGGGAGGACAGCTTTGTTGATAGCCAGGCATGATCACTTCCAGACTGTGCAAACACTGAATTTTATTGACAGAGATGCATGCATGCACTGGTATGTATATGTTACTTGGTGTACACATGTACCTATAGTTACAAACGGGTGTAGATACAAATTGACTCCAGTTTATAATAACATAGTTACTTGTTCCTATGCAGTTATAAAAAATATGTAGTGAAGGTTGCTGTGATCACAACACAGACTACCTTTTCCTTTTTTCCCTCATGAATATTGTAGCAGTAAAAGATGCTGGGCTCTCTAAATCTCTTCTTTTCCCAATGGCACCCACAGACCAAGAACACGGCAGCAGAAGCTGTCCAACAGTACAACTCCAGCCCCGTCAGGGAGGACCTGCTCAGAGCCTGTCCTCTCAGCTGAGCCTCACCTGCAGCAAGCACACAACCTCGCCGCCGTCCAAGGAAATCGCTGAAAGTGTTCAGGAAGGTGAAACACGACACTGCTGAGCGACAGCCCCAGTGCACAAGGCACCGAGGGACTCAGGGGTAGCGATATGGCCCTGGAGAAGTTCAGCCCCCGGCACAGCCCGAGCCGTGCGGGCGCCTTGCGCTCCTCGCACGCTGCCGGGGGGGGATGGCAGCGCTCGGAGCCCACAGGGCACACACGGCTAATTGGGGTGGGAGGGACAGCGCTCCCTCCTCCGAGCTGACTGCCGAAGCCAGCTCTCACACAACGACCCTGAAGCTGTGTCCTGAAGACTGTGGCGGCCAAAGCGTTTCTCAGGGTTTTACTTCTAAATCCCTTCTCCGGCACAATACTGAAAAGGGGCTCTGACCCAAGACTCTTCTCGGTTAAATACCCGAGCTGCCAAGCTGCAGATTTTCAGGGATTCCTTTTGAAACTCTTCCACTTTGTACAAAGCGATTAAATATTCATTGGCACGGGGACTGGGAGTCGGCCTCCTGGATGAGCACCCCCACCCCAAGCCGCAGAGCCCTTTTCATTCCCATCCTCTGAATATTTAATCAGCTCACACAAAGCAGAGCGGCTTCAGCGGGGGAGCCTGGGAGAGACCCGGCAGTGAGAGCCGCTGATCAGAGCGCAGCACAGACACCCGATCCCAGGCGCCCGCTCCAAAGCAGGCAGATGAAGGATTTGAGCATTCGGCTCAGCATAGCTGTGAGCGTGTTAGCTATTCACAGCGGAGGATGTGACACTTCCTTTCTCTTCTCTCCCCCACCCCGTCTTTTATTTCAGTTAGATGTGGTTTAACCACCTCAGAGTCCAGCCAGGAATGAGGAATGCTTCATTTGTGTCTTGAAAACTGTACAAAATGAATGGATAAAAATTTGATGAGAAGTTTTTCAGCCATTCAAGCGCCTCTCTTAATAATTCAGATGCTTGATTTTCTTCTTCAGTATGCAGTAAGGATTAATGCACTTTGAAGATGGCATAGAAACTTAGTTTCCAGAAAAGGAGAAAAGCCTCAGATTTAAAAAGAAAATCCCACCTAGGAGTATGACATTATTACGTGAGCTTCTATCCTCCTGATTCTCCTAACTGATGACTGGGACAGGCTTTGCGCTGAAATTTCAGCAGAGAGAGATCTTTTGCAGCCTACCTCTAATAAACAAAGTTCACAGCGGAAATGCTGACAGGCTGTGATCAAAGCAGCACCCTCAGGTGTTGCTGTGATATACTGCTTGCTTACTAAAACACAGCAGTTCAAACAGCCAGGCTGTGTTTAATTGGTATATATAGTATTTCCAACTCGGGGAGCTCAACACCAAGGAAGGTTTCTCTTAGATCTTTCACTCTGCCATTGTTCTGCTATTTGCTTAGAAGAGAGACATTTAGGAGATCAAGTTTTGGGTTACATCTGGAACAAGAACCCTAGGACTATTCACAGCATTGCCTTGAACTTTACAGGAGGCTGCCCTGTGAGCATTCCCCTGCTGCTCCCACTCAGAAGTCCATGCTGTCCTCTCCCCAGCTGTAGGGAGCAGCTCTTCCCCTGGGATGACTGAACATCTTTCCTTCAGTCACATCAACTGCATATGTAAAAAAATGACACTGACAGTATATCATAAATGTAGTTTTAGTGTCTTTAAAGTATTAGAAAAAGAGAAAGGCATCCAGATGATGAATTCTTGGATTTACCAGTCACCATTCAGGACTTGCTACTGTCTGGAGCAGTGCTTGGCTCCATACTCAAAGTTCACAATTCATACTCTGAAATTCAGATGTGTGTCTAAAACTTTGGCCTAGTCTGACCACAGGAGATACAAGCTCATATATTTTTGAGGGAGAATATTTTTTTTCTTGCCCAGTTCTCTCTCAACATCTGCCACAGTCCCAGATCCTGGCTCTCAGCCGCAGTCTTCTTACCTGAGGAGTCCAGACCCTCACCAGTGTCACACCCCTCCCTCTCTGGTCAGTGAATTCCCACTCCTGACCAGTTGCTACTTCTTGGTTCCACCATCTGTTTGCTGTTTTCCTTTAGTCAAGTTTTTGCTTTCTTTCCAGCTGCTGCAAAGAATTCCTTGTTTACACTGCCTCAGTGCTCGCGGGGATTTTTCATCCCATCCCTGCCTTTTACTTTGAGCAACCAAATTAGGGAAATCCACTTTGGCTTTGGATGAAGTACATTCAGCCCAGGGTGAAGATGATGCACATACCAGCTTTGTGCCAGGCAGGAGCTGTGAGGGGACAGAACATGTGCAGTCACTCTCCATGGACAAACAGCATCTTCCTTCATCCGCTCCAGCAGCCCTGAGAAACTGGCAGGTGTGCCCTAAAGATGGGAGATATGGAGATAATAATTCCTAAATTAAAATGCTCTCTACTTAACAGGGGCAAAGTAGGTTTTATTCCAAAAGTTTCTAACTGGACCTAAATGAGAGACTTCTACAAAAACAGCAACAGGCATTTCCCAACAGAAAAGGCCACTTTGCTCCACTCCTGCCTTTTGAGTCACTGCTACAAACTTCTGAGAAACTGGGCCTTTTTGAAAAAAAAGTTTGTTATCATTTTTTTTGTAATATGAAAAAAACAAAATATTTTCTCAATTCTTGCTCCCAGAATCTGCTAAACTGTTTTGACAATCTTTTTTTTTTTTCCAAAAATTCTGCCTTAGGCATACACCTGGAATATAAAATATCATCCCAAATGGTTAAAACTTGACAATGTGTCAAAATGTGATTTTATAGTAGGAAATATTGTGCAAACATCATATTATGCACTATTAGCCCCACCTATTAAAAATATTTCCCTATGTGTAGCAAAGAGGCTTATACAAACCAGCACTTGCAGATGTAGTCACTGTTTCCTAGTGTGCAATACCTTAGTAATTTTGACTTTTTCAGTATTACTGAGTGAAACAAGATAACATAAATGAAATACTCCCTTGGTGAATTTATTCTTTTAAATAAAAGCTTGCTTTGAATGATGCTGTAAAAATGCATCTTTAAATCAACTAATTTCCATTTAATTACACGGATATTAGTTAAAACCAGCTGAGTGGACTTTTCAATTTTTAATTGTGAAAATTCTCTCCCAGGCTGAACTCCTCTATGCCAAGTTTCTGCATTGAGCACATTTTTATGGTCTAGTTATAAACCCTAGAAAAACAACGTTTATAGGAAATGTTGACACAACCTTAAATAAAGTGGTGCTAGCTGACACCTCTATATTTTCAATTTGGGGATTTCTACTGGGAAAATATAAACGCTAATGCAGCAAAGGAAGCCAACTATAATAAAACCCTCATAGTCTTCCTGTTCACCACATGAAGACCTACTTCAAAAAGCACCAACTCAGACTGGAGATGAGCTGACTGGAGAGGAACTGCATTCCTCTGAGGGCACTAAAAATTACCTGCAGATAGTTCAGCCTTACAGTTACTTGCAAGGCTTCAGTTTAGCCAAAGTCACGTGAATATCCATCCCCCCCCCAAAAAAAAAAGTGAAAAGAAAATGAGAATGTGTGTAAGCTCAAAAAAAAAAAAAAAGGATGCTAGTCCATTTATATCCTTCCTAGCACAACATAAAAAGAGGAAAATAGACTTTATAGATTCTAGTGAAACAAATGTAAGTAAACACAGGGGGAAAATACAGAGATGGAAAGTGAAAATGAAGTTAGCTTTCCTATCTGTATCTTTTAATTCTAGGTCACCTAAAATGAATGGATAAATGAAGGGCAGGGGCCTCTGCTTAGCCTTATTTTTAAAGATGTTGGAAAAGATTAATGAGCAAAGAAGTGGATGATTTTCTGGACAGCTTCTGAGTCTTGGTGACAGAGATTTGAAAGCGTTGGGTTGCTGATTCTGCCTCAAGAATAAAACCCAATCATATTAGTGATATTCTGGATGTGAGATATAGTTTCGGAGGGAGGATGTTGGAAAAGGTGTCAATTTCAGAACTTAAATATGAAATTCAGAATAAAAACCAAATTATATTGTTTAAGGGCAAATTGTGCTAGCCTGGTTGCCTCCTGAGATAAGATGTCTGGCTCTGTACATGAGGGGAATATTATCGATGGCATTTCTCTTGATTTAAGCAATACTTCAGAGATTATTTCCTGTAGCATCCTTGTAGCCAGACTGGGGAGATAGGGACTAGATGGCAAGACTTGAAGATCTGTGATAAACTGACTGAATCTTCAGGCTCAAAGAAAATTAACCAATGTTTCAATCTAACTGATAACCAGCTGAGTGGTTTACTGGACTTAACAGTGGTTTTGGTGCTGTTTAATGTACTCCTTAGTGTCTTGGACAATACGCTACAATGCACTCTCAGCAGATTTGCAGATAATATCAAACTGGAGAGAGGGGTCAGTATTCTGGAGGGCAGAGCTGCCATTCAGGAGGACACTGACAGGCTGGAGAAATGGGCCATGACAAAACTCTCTCAGTTCAACAGAGGAAAGCACAAAAAACTGCACCTGGGCTGAATTCCCAGGTGCAGCTGGCTCACCAGGAAAGGAACTGGCAGTCCTGGAGAACACCAGGTTCAACATGCCAGGAGTGTGCCCTCTGGGAACAAAGGTTCCTCTGCATGCTGGGCTGTGACAGGAAGGGTAAAACCAAGGGATCGGAGGAAGGGACTCTTCTCCTCCCCTTGACAATCATGAGACCTTGTATGAAATAATGTGTCCAGTTTGGGAACCCTGGTACAAGAGAAACCCTGATCCATGCTGGAGTCCAGAAGAAGGCCAGCAAGATGCTCAAGGGGCTGAAGCAAGAGGCAATAAAGTGAAGATGAGAGAACTGGCTTTGCTGGATCTGGAGGATGAAAAGCATCAGGAAAAATCTTGTTGTTGTTTTCAGTTACCTAGGGAATGATTGTAGAGAAGGATGGGACTGACTCTTCCTGAAGCTGCAGGAAGATAACAGGTAAGACAAATGTAAGAACAGGAAATTCCAGTTGGACATATGAGAGAAAAAAATCCCAGTAAGAAGAGCTGAACAGTGGCCAGGTTGCCCAGAGAGAATGTGATAGCTGTTCTTAGAGATCCTCAAGCCTCAGCTGGGCAGGTTAACCATGCTTTGAAGAGCAGGTTGGCCAAAGTAATATCCAGAAGACTCTTTCAACCTGAATGGCTCTCCTTTCATTTGCTATTTAGAAATCATCCTGACTTGCCAGTTCAAGGGGTGTCTGGGAAAACCAGAACTTTCCAATGTCACTTCTTTGTCACTGGGCATTGACTTGCTCAGTGGAAAAGCAGAAAGTGGGCACAGTGACACCCTGAGCAGCAGCCTGCTGGCTCTCAGATGCCATTCAGGTTTCTCCTTTGGACAAACTGGCTGATAGAGCTGGATACTCGCCTGCCTTTGAGTGCCCAGCCTTATCTGTTTTTAAGGAAAGGCATGCTGAACTCTCTAGCAACATTAGAAGGTACTAGCCTGAGTTTTTCTTTTGTTGCTATCATACCTAACCTTCACCTCTTCAGAGGCAAACACTAAGAAGTTATGTAAAAAGCCAAACTGAATCATCCTGGTAAACAGCACTGACCTTGTCTTAGACCTGGAAGGACCTACCCTTGTATAGCTGTAACCCGTTCCACTTAATGCAGTTAACAAACTGTAGTCCTTTGATTCAGTGAGACACTTGCTGCTTTTACCATTACTTTTGTCTTGTCTAATTGTCTATTAAGAAGGTAATTTGGGTTGCACCCCAATGAAAATCAGACCTACCTAACCTTCTGCAGTTCCCAAGAGACCTTTCACAGAGGTTTCTATGTGAGCAGAAGAGCTTTGGATGATAGGGTTTTTTCTTTTTGACCTTGCTAACATTTCAGCCATTCTGGCAGCAATTTATATCATTTCTGCCTGCTGCTTTCTTCTTCTTCTCTTTTCCCCCATAGGTTTCACAAGATATCACAGTAACCTTGGCAAAAATGTGAAATCTGCTTTAAGGTTAATGCTAAACTTCTGTAGTACATTATTTTAAGGTTTAAAAGAAAGATAGTAAGTACCAGTATGTACCTGTCAGTACTAAGTGATTGTTCATTTCCTGCGAATTGGGAATAAAGTAATAACACACATCTGGTGAGCTAAAACATGTTGCTTATTTCTTTTTCTTCTCTGAGCCATATCCTTTACCAGCTGTGAGACATCACCATGCAGAATCTCCAAATACCTTTGAGAAAAATTAAAACAAGGGAACAGAGGGTTGGAAGGGACCCCCTGTGTCTTGGAGCCCAGTCCCCTGCTAGCCCCAGGCCACATCACACAATGCCTTTCCTCAGCTGTTCTCACTCCATCTTACAAACCCTCTCGTGCCCCCAAACTTGCATTGGAAGTCTGCTCTCCCCAGTGTGGATTGCTCAACTGGCTACATAATGTCTTTCAGCTTCCAGTTCAAATACATTCACGGGCAGTTTATGCCCATTTGTTCTTGTGCCAACACTGTACTTTATCTTCAAAAGATCTTTTCCTTCCTTGATGTTTAACCTCCTGGTGTATTTATAGAAAGCAATGACATTCTGTATCAGCTTTTGTTTTGCTACACTAAATATGTCAAGTTCTTCTGGCCTCCTTATGCAAAGCAGAATTTCCACTCCCTCTCATTACAACTTTGCTGCCCTTGTTCCCAAGCCATTTTTAGCCCAGGGGGCTGTTGCTGGACACAGTGATCCTGTAAAGGTTTCATCAACTTATTTTATTAGTTGCTAACCATTTTCTTGTATGAATCAACCCAGATGATGACATGGTAAAAGGACAGACATTACTAAATGTACTAAATACATTGAGAAAAATTCAATTACAGACTCCTTTCCCTTTGTTAATGTAATATTTCTAAATGTTAGGTGTTTGTGGGCTTTGCAAGACAGTGCAACTCTGATGATGGATCCTGAAGCACATGATGGAGCCTGGAAAAGGAGGTTGAGGTATGAAAACAACAGCCATGGAAACACAGTGATCAGAATAAAGAGTCCAAGGGAGAGGTGAAGTAGGATTTATTACAGTACTGCAATGGATGATAAAGGAGGTGATTAGAAATTAACTGTCAAAATCAATTTTTTACACTCTTCTGGCTTGACAAACACTTGAAACATAAAAATACATGTTTACATGAATAAAAATCTCAGCCTGTGGCACTTTCACATCTTACATTTCAAAGCATAAAGGATGGCAACTGATTTTTTAATGCTACAAATATTGTTTACTTTTTGTGTATCTCCAAGTCAGAACTATAGAAAAATGTAACCAGCATGATTAAGTGGAGAACAGAAGATCCTTTTCATTTTTCTTCACGTGCACTCAGTCTTCTCAGGTCTTGAGCAACTTAATGTAAAAGTTTAAATTTTACATGCTCATTGTTCGTTTCTGAGGCATGACCTGAATAAAATCCCTGGGGGAAAAAACCCACAAAACAAAAGATCTTATTGATTGAATGTTAGTATATATTATTTTATGGAATAGAATTTCAATGCACATATTGCTTATCATGATACTGAAATAACAAATTTCTTCAGTCTTTCACAGCAGTTCCAGAAATTTAACGTCTCTTTCACAGTTTCTGCCAGCACCAAGCTATGCCCAGTAGAGTAATTTTCTTTAGTGTAATACACCACATAAATATCACAGTTTTATCTGATGGCAATGAATCTTAGAGGCAAACAGTTCTTTTTCCAGCCCTTTCATATTGCATTCATAAAGGCATGAGGGCAGCTTGAATGATTAAACATTAAGCTGAAAGGCAGCATTTGGAAGAGACCGGAGTGGGGACCTCCCTGCTGGATTAAATGTAATGTTCTCCTTGCAGAAAATGGCTAACTGGGCTGCAGGCAGGAGGTGAGCTCCACTGCTCTCTGTGCTCCCAGGGAGGAGGAATTGTGGCTCGTGCAATTTTGCTTTATGTAAGAAGCAGATTCCCAGTCATTGTTCAGCTGCAGTTGCATTAGGCAAAGTCTTTGTACCTCTTCTGCCCTTTGTGGTTCTCTAGACACGTGAGTGTCATCCTTCTGCATGCAAATCTCTGTGTTTTGAAGATATTTTTCCTCTGTGACCTGCCTATTGCACCAGCTGAGGCTCAGATTACACAGGTATTCAATGGATATTAAGCACACACCAGTATTTTTCAGGCAGGAATGACCTCTTGAATTTGGAGCTGTAAAATGCAGCTACTGTGTTTACTCAGTTAGGGGACAAATTGTGCTCCCCAGGTCTCATATTCTCAGGTTGGTTGTAAACCTTTTTGTTTTGCTTGTACTATGTTCTGAGACTCAAATGGCATACCCTCCTGGGGTCTGTGCCTGCATGAGGCTCTCTTGAAAAATACGACTTGATTGGGTCCTAATTCTGCATGGCTCACCCCTCCAAGTCTCTGTGTCAACTCAAGCACAACATCTGATAACAGACAAAACTCAGCTATAGTGAAACAGAGTTACTACATGAGATTGTCCTTTTTTTATTCTAATATCTTTAAATGAGTCCATTTCAGGAATGGAGAATAATTCTCTTGGAGCAATGAAGTTTATATAGCCAACATAAACAAACCCATGCCTGCTTCATGCCAGGAGAGGAGAGAGGGGGAGATATTTTTTTTGCTACCAACACAGGCTCTTTTCCTTGAGTAGTATTTTTGGCAGATGCTACCATATTTAACTTCCCACAATGGCACTGTTTATTTAAGGCCAATATAAAACATCCCTGGCCCTTCTCTTAGATTTTTCAGTCCCTTGGTTGACTTTCACATATCCTTTTAAGCACATTTTTTATGGTGCCTTTGGAATCACTGCTCAGTGCCTTTAAACAAAATACTTCCAAACAACAAGAACTCCATCTTAGCAGGGTGAGAAAATAAGCTGTACATGGGCCACTGCTCATGGATTTCCCCACTTTCTGTTCTCACCAGTAGTTCAGAGGAACAAATAACTGCCAGACCAGAGGTCTTCCTCACCAAGTACCTTGTCACCAACAAAGACCAGTTGTGATTATTTAGAGAAGAGTGTACAAAAATGCATAGTGGTGCTTTGCCTAATATCCACTGGAGCTCCTGACAATCATTTTTTCCAAGGCTGCACTGTTTTGTTTTATCAGACTGACCTAGGGGAAATTTAATTCCAGTTTTGGCGCTCCGACTATTTGTAGTATAGAAAATATATTTGCAGCTGTAAATCTTTCCCAGATTTGCATTTGATTTTAAATCAAAGGTAAAAATATAGCTGCAAAAAATGAGTTTCAAATCCATATAGGAAGTTTAATAGGCCCTTAGGGACAATGGTTTATGGTCAGCCCAATAGCCTCTGCTTTTTACAGAACACGGTTGCTTTTCACTCCTGATTTCAGCCTGTATGTGACTGCAGTGACACCATTTCTGTTTGTACCCATTTCACCTAAGTTACTGGTCCCTGGCTTCACATGTGCCAGAGCACAGCTACGCTCTAGCCAAAGCCATTGCCTGAAAACATCCATGTGCTAGCCAAGCTGCCCCAGGTCCTGGTGAGCCACCTTGGGCTGCCTGCCACGAGGCACTGTGGCCAAGCCACAGGACACCTCTATCCATAGGAGCAGGCTGCTGCTTTGGAGATGGACAACTTGAGCAGCCAGCCCTTCCCAGCCTGGCAGGGACAGCTGGGGAAGGCAGTCCTCAGCGTTCTTGCCTCTTCAAGCAGATGTGTCAGAAATGGCTTTATAGCGGCCTACTCACATCCTAATTTTTTTCCCAGATCTGTTATTTCTGCTTAACAGTATTTACTGTTGTTATTTTGGTAAACCTCTGGCTACTCAGAGTTTCTAGTCATGCTTTTCTACTGTCTTCCCCAGGTAAGAATATCCCCTAATACTTTAATACCCTTTAATACCCTTTAAAACCACCATTTTCCCCCCTGTGTTGTCCTGTGAAATACTGTGGCTGCCAAACACAACCCAAACAGCCATCTGCAGGAAGAGGGTCTCCCAGAGGAGGTGCAGAATGTGCACAAACATGTGCTCTGTTTTCCTAAGGACACCTGCCAGAGTCCTGCTGATGCACCAAGCATAGGAAAGTATTTGGCACAAGCCATGTCTCCAAAGATTTCTCTCCTTGTAGGTAGTGGAAAATATTCATTCCTTAACATACTTACTTCGTTTTCTTTGGGTTCTCTCTATATAAGTGAATGTTTCTGCTGTTCCCTGTTGTGGTGTCCAATGAGCACAGCCACTCGTGGTTTCTCAGTCTCTCAGAGCACTTATCCAGTCTCATTTTAGCTCCTGCCTCAAGGTGAGTGATGTGAACTGTTATTATGCTGCTCTGTTCTTCTGAGAGTTTCTTTTTTCCTCAGAAGACTTCCCCTAATTCTTTTTCAGTTTTTTAAGTCCTTGGGGTTTCCAATAAATGCATCTTCTTAAAGGCACTAAGACTTTTTTATCTTATTAATGGGTACTGCCTTCACCAATATACTCATGAATTGTGCTGAGGTGGTGGCATGACTGGAATATTAATAAAGGAAATACTAGCTTGCTTGGAAGGACAGGAGAGATTAGATAAACTGCCCTGCATTCAAGGGTACACAGGTGTGCTGGGAGATCCAGAACATGGAGGAATTTACTATCTCAGAGGGGAGGGGGGAGTAAAAGGGGAAAAGAATGTGAAGGCTTTCATTGCAAGGATTGCAAAATATTAAACAAGGAAGACTTGAGGATTTTGTGTTCAAAAAGCAGAATCAGCCAAAGGACAGGATATAATATTAATGAGAGATTTTAACAATCCAGGTATTCCTTAGTGAAAGAATGCAACAGAATGCCAATGTCCAGTGAGTTCCTGGAATTACTGGCAATTCATGTTCAAAAAAGTGTAGGATTTTCCAGATTTGAAGCTAAGCAGTAAAGAATGATGTGAGAATGTGAAGGTGAAAGATTTAATAAGTAAGAGTAACCTTGGAGGGTACATGATTCTTGGAAAGGCATGGAAGAAGAGCAAAAGAAGATGATGGACTAGAAGTGTGGAGGCTTCAACAACTAATAGATAGCATGTAGCTAAGTGAGCATAGGCATCAAAGATAGCTGGAAATTCCTCAAAAAATGTTGCTAATTATGTATTATTCCACAGGAGAGAAACTATAGACACAGTAAAAAGAGAACAAACTGGTTAAGCTATTTGCAAAATATGGCCAAAGGAATTAAAATGAAACACTTGCACAGCATAAACAACACAGAAAACAGAGGGGAAAGGAGCTTTGATGGAAAAGGAAAATTATTCTCAAATAGATAAAAAGGCACATAAAATTGGGAGGTTTGGTGGGGTTTTTTTAAACCACAGAATTAGATTATAGCAAAAAATTTAATTTCAATATTAAGTAATACTTTCAGTAGTAAAGTAGTAGAAAGTGAGTATATATTGTTTGGGAGTAGGGTCATCACAGATTTTACATCAATGGAGGTTTTTAGGAGAGGAAACTGTCAGAACTCATCTAGAAATAGTTCCTATTAGCGGGTAAAGCAGTGGGCTACATGGCCTCTTGACTATCTTTCTAGGCATTTATTCAATTTTTATTGAACTGTGCTTCATTTATGAATCCACATTGAATTTATTCAAATGCTCCCTTTATGTGTGTGTTCATCATATAAAGGCCTAAACCTTGCTCTTTACCACCTTCTTTCTGAGAATTTTTAGTGTTAAAGTTTATAGTGGTCCTATATACCTCTAACCTCCCTAAAAATTAGAACTTTTCCACTTGCTTTCCCTGATTTTTGATTGCAACATTTTCCAGTGATCTTACAAAAAAGTCTTCTTAACTGCAAGTTCCTTTATTGCCCTTTTTATTATTGCTAGACATCCATTCCAGACACTTGGAAACTTAAACAGTGATGGTGTCCTTTAGGTCTTGCATCTTATTCCATGCACCAGTATCAATATAAGATGATGGGTGTTCACTATTCAAAACACAATAATGAGAATGATTAAAGAGTGAAAGAGTGGCAGCAGGAGCCCACAGACTGAATGTGTTTCCTTGTTACAGAAGCAGATATTGTTCATCTTTAAGATTTGCACTGGAGTAGGTTGCAAGGTAAGAGAGAGAGTTCAGGAGGACCTGATGACTGAGGCCAGCTCCCCTCCCTTCCTTAACTCTGCTGTTCTTAGCAATTCATTCTTAGAGATTTTGACTTGTGCTCAATTTCCCTAGCAGCAAAGTTCATATGTACTTGATTACTTACACAGCAGACAATTTAACCATGAAAACCTCATATGTGAGGGATTAGCTGAGGGCAAAGTAGGGCTCTTAAACTCTTAATGTAAGTATGGTCATGACAGCACAGTTTGATTAAACTGAAACATTTCACTTAGCAAAGTATAGATTTAATTCTAATAATTTTAAAGGTGTCAAAAAGGAAGGGGTACTCATTTCACCCAGCACATACAGTCTGCACATTGTTCCCCTGAGGGGAACAATGAACAAACCTTTCATGGAAAAAATAAACAATTACTGTTTCTGTACATCATCTATCTTCTGGTACTTGCAGTTTTTGTGGACACATCTGCATGATTTCTACAAATCCTATTACATGTTACATAGAGAAATGAGATTAGCTGTACAAAGTTTTATTTGAGAAGCAAGATATTAGGTTGCTTTGTTTTAAGATAAAATTTAAGTGTTAGAAATTCTCACTTTTATTTCCTGCAGATAAATGCTGATGAAGATGCTACTGCCATCTTTTTCCCATTGCAATGGTTTTGTCTCTAACCATGGTTTTCATGCTTAATTTTTATGTTTGCCATCAGTCATGCAATTCCAATTGACATATGATTTGATTTTTCTGCTGCATAAACCAATTTTGCATCACTGTAGTTCCAGTAACTGGGGCTACTCACGCCACAAGAAAAAGATCAAGCCCTTTTTTGTTTTCTTTAGTTTCTCTTTCCTTAATCACTTGGGCCAGATTCTTAGCTAATTTGATTTTCCTCTGTTATCTTCAGTTCAGCTCTGTTGACATACTGTATTGGCAAAATTTGTACTTCATTGTTACAGGTAGGTTTCTAAAGGAGTCAGTCAAAATTTCTGTGTTGCCATTCTGCTGAACTCTCTCCTCTGTGTTGAATATTTGGAGCTCTCTTCCTGCCCTCACAGGCACCCACGTGATTTGCAGAAATAATGCACGTGAAATTGCAGACCAAACTTGCAAGATAGCTGCCTAAAAATAATCATCTTGAAATCAATGGCTGGACTTTAGAAACCTCATTTATACATTTTATGCAATGGGATAAATTACTGTTGCACTGTTCTAAAAGTTTATACTGAGAATGACTCAAGTGAATGGTATGAACTGCTTTATCCAGCAGCTAAAAATCTGTTTTCTTCTCACCCTCTTCTGCCTCATAGAGAAGGGGAAAAACAAGTTGGAGTCCTGACTGGTTCTGACTTTAGCAACAGAATGAACAGCCCCCTGTGTGTGTGAAGAGACAAAAAAGTGTGCAACCATCACCCTCCTACAATTGCTCACGATTTAAAAGCCAGCCAGCAGCAGGAACAGGAAGAGAAAAGGTCACAAGAGGACAGTGTCCATGGCCAGCATCAGGTTTCACAGAAGGGACCATAAGGGAGAAAATGAAAAACATTTGGACTTAATTAAGGCACTAATCTGGAAAAATGAGGAACAGTTGAAAGCTGCAGAGTTGGGGCATTGAATAAACTTCTTTTCCTGATCACAAAGTAACCTTGCAGTAGCTTCTGCTACTGAGAATAAGGAAGGAAGAGGTTGGTAGGAACTGGGGCTCTGAGGTCTACCCTAGAGCACTGTTTTTTTATGGTAAAGTAACATCAATAAAGGCAAAGGAGGGAGTACAAAAGGAAAGGGGTCTGTGAGAAAATGACATACATTGCTTAGAGCTTTGCTCCCTAACATAGTGCTTTCACATCTTTGAAAATATCTGTTTCTCCTAGGAGAAGCTTTTCAGTTGTCATCTTAAATTTTCTGCTAGAAAATTCTCTGCGTGCTTATATATAGTATATAAACAGCAGGTAAATACTGAGTTATATAAAATAACATTGTAGATAATATGCACATATATTTGCTTGCATTTATTTCAAAAGAAAAAAAAGCTGGCACGCACATCTGCAAAAAATGAAACAAAAGAAGACAAGATGCTGGAGTTCCTTCCAACCTTTTCAAGACCTATCTGCACTATAGCTTTGATTAATTAAAGGCAGAGGTATCTGATTTAGTTTCAGTCCTCTGTGTTTTGTCACTTTTTTGGATAAAACAGTGTTAAAGAACAAAATTAGGGGACTTTCTTGCAGTCAGTGGCCTGCCCATACTTCACCATGAAAAGCACAGAAAAAAACTGTAGTTCTGTGCACCCCAGACAGACAGTGAGAATGCTCATCCTCAAATTGTGTCCTTTCAACAGCTGAAAACTGGCATAGCCATTCAGCAGGGAAATGCAGCGCTGCTCAGTATGGCACTGGCATAAATTCACCTATTAGAAGCAGCATGCACACATCTGAGGATATTGAATAATCAGGGATTACAGTTAGATGAGGGCTAAAATGGATGTTAAGTGTCTAAATGTATAATTTCTTTTTTTCTTTATGGTCATAACGAAGACTAAGAAGAGTGTATTTTGTTCATGTGCAGAGACCAAGGCAGATTTGCTACCAGACTGGGTAAGCATGTCTTATGCAAAACTTTCTATGGAAAGAGATTTCTAGCCCAGGATTCAGGACAGAGATGCTTGTGAGTAGGAAACAAAGGACATAGAATTTTTTTTTTTAATCAGCTGGTTTTCACCTTTTAGATTCACATTTCATGATAATACTAATATTCAGTATAATCAAACAAGAAGCTGGATATCAGACTATTTTTCCCATTCTAGTTTTCATATGAAATTTCTCAGCAATAGCAGTTTGAGGACCCCTATGGCCATACCCTTATCTACAGAAAACAGGCTCCATTAAAAACAGAATGATGTTGCTTTATGTCATAAAGGTGGTAAGGCCCTCAGTCCAGGTATGTCTTCAGTTGAGTTTTGGGCCCTGATTTTCCCACACATTGTTTCATATGCAGCTGTCTGGGCAAACCAGTTTCAAAATGTGCACAGAAAGCTGCACAAGTACCCAACAGTAGCCTGCATCTATTTTACATGATAAGTATAACAGATAAAGACAAGATAGTCTAGAATCAAAACAATGTCTTGTTCCCTTCCCATTAACATACAGGAAAAGACCAGAACATTGATGTTTACTGAAGTAAAGAATTATATAATAATATTGTTATTTTAGAAAAATAGAATAGAGCTTTTTGATAGAAATATGTACTATTTGGTAAGGATGCTTAGAAGTTTGTGGGTCTTACATGAAAGTTCTTTTTAAATTATGTTTTGTGGCAATTCTTTCTAAAAACAGCTGTGGCATGCAGTAAATAGTACAGTTGTTGCTTTGAAAAAAAATCTGTCTGCAGTGGTCTGAAAATAAAATCCCACATCAAGGAGTTCACTACAAGTTAGCCCTGCTCACAAACAAAGAATACTTATGCAAGGATGTGGGTGAGTTATTTCTAAGCAATGCTTTTCCATGTAGTTATTTTGGAATTGCAAGTATGTTTCTCTTCTCTTGTTTTCTATCACTGGTGAGATGCGCTCCCCTTCAGCCTCAGCAGAGTACTAGGCAGGTGCACTGAAAGCCCCAAACTTGCAGCTGAAAGATGCTTGCACTGTTCACTCAGCTGGTAGAGCTTATTCTGGCATCATTTAGGCCAGATTTATGCTGATGGAACACCTCTGGGTGAAATCTAGGTCTTTTTGAACTCAGGGCTAAGATTAACTCCAGGAACGGCCAAATGAAACCAGGTTGCAAAGAAAGCACTAGAAATACTTTTTTTAATTTATGCACTTGACTTAAGCCAAGTGATCTAATTGATGATGTGTTTCAGTAAAGTATGCCCCAACTGATGCCATTAAAATCAACCAAGTTAATCTTGTTTTACATATGTGGGATTGGGATCAGAATTGGTATAAAGAGCCTTTTTTCATTCATTTAACTGGAGGAAGCAGAACAAAAGGTTTTTATAGCTGAATTAGTATTTTAAAACAAGAGTAGATGTAGGGAGAAAGGAAGATTACAGTGAACTTCTCTGAAGTGTCCAGCCTACTAAGGAGCAGCTTCTGTTGCCACTGTCTCTGCCAGCCTGCGTAGTTACATGCCATCCTTAGGCTTTATTTCCAAAAGCCTCATCAAGGTACTTTCTGCCTTTTCATTATGTTACTTTTCTCACCAAGAACATCAGCAAGCAAGTGTTCTACTCCTTTCTTAGCCCTTGTAAATGGGTGGCAGCATTTTATACTTTTAAATAGTGTCTGTGCCAGCTACATGAGAACTCTTTTTTCCAAACTCTACTGTTGTCTGAGGTAAATTTAGGCATAGATGCTACATAGTAATCATTAATGCCCTGCCATGCATGTGCATGGACTACTGCAGGGGTCAATCCTGCCCTTCCCAGGTGCTACATTTAGTTCCATCTAGGAGTCACTAACCCAAACATGGAGAAGGCACTGTCAGAGCAAATGAAGCAGAAAAGTTGCTCCCAAAAATCAGTGGACACAAATCTCTCTCCTCTGCTTTCTGAAGAGATGCCAGTTCCTCCTGTGTATACACCTGGTGGAGCAGCACTGCTCAAAGAAACATCTCAATCTTCCATGGCACCAAGCCCAGAAGCTGATCTGCCAGCCCCAACCTGGTTAACTACTAGCAGGCAGTAAGTGGGGGCAGCCAGCATCCCAAAGAGCAGGGGCAAACTATTTCTTCTGCACTGGGGACAACTTTCATGCTGCTGCTCTGGTGCTGCAACACTTAGGTGACTTCTAGGACATAGATTTCTCAGGAGTTTCCTTTACCTTTCTGATAATCTGCTAGGAGGCTCAGACATCTGAGTTTTGCTTCACCACCTATCCCAGGAGATCTGCTAGTTGGCTCAGTCTACAAGCACACCTCATATCATGGGCAGTGGTTCCAGAAAAACTGCTTTTTAGTCCTTGTCTTTCTTCTTCTCTGTTAACAATATTCCCATGTCCTCAGAAACCTGATGAAATGACACTGCCAAACCAGTCTGCTGCCCTCCTGCCAATGTGTGCACCCTCTGATGGACACTCTGGGCAGCATCCCCTACTCTGCCTGTCAGCAGGTCACAGGTGATGCTGGCAAAATCAGCAGATGCCAGCACAGGAATCACGGGAGTTGTTACTTTTTAGTCCAGTTTCCAAATATCTGTAGTTTCTTGTATTCTGGGATTCACCATTAGAAAAACAAATATGGAATAGCCTCATGGAATATTGGAGGATTTATTAATGTATAAACAGAGAGCTATAGAGACTGTATGATCAATAAGAAAAGCACCTTGATTGGCAAAAAATCAGGTGGTATGTGTGCACTTCTGTTTAACCTCTTTAATTACTATAATTTCACGACTGACTAAACTAATCCAATGGAATAACCCTAAGCAGACATACCCAGGAATTTCTCACTGATTTCCCCCAAGGACATCAAAAGTATTCAATCCCAAAAGTATTTCTGGATACTTTTTGAATTATTTTTGAATCTTTTCTCTCTATTGCTTTGTAATAAGGCCTTCTAATTCTGTACACCTTATTATTTGGCCTGCTTCAATTAGCATTGCCCCTAAAAAGCTTTGTTTCTGCCTTCTGTAGACAGAAGTTTTTATGGTAAAAATCAATACAGTCCTTCTTCCATATTCTGCTTTTTTGCTGTATATATTCTGTCATCCTAAATTTTACCAGTGCAAATTGTGAGACGCGCTCTCTGCATGGGGGACAGGTGTAGTTATTTATACATAACTTAGAACATGCTTTGGTATGTATTCCTAGCTAAATATATAAAAAAGACAACTGCCAACTCAACATCTCCTGAAAAATTAACGTTCTCAATTCAGTGACATTTTTTATTATGCACCTTCATTTGGCTTAGTAGGCTATGCATGAGAGCATCCAATCTGGAATCATTAGTGACAGTTACTAAAGTTCAGCTTTTGCCTTCTGTTTCCAGTTTTTTTTTTTTTTCTAATTTCAACATAAATTGGACTATGTTTTCAAGCTAAAGGATATAAATCATAAAAATATTAAACAGACATACATATACATCAGAACCTCTGGTTTCTTAGAACCACCAATTTCAGCTGTATAGGACTGCAATTATGTCTAAAAGGCTTAGGTACTGAGTCTCAATATCAATTAATTAGTGCTGCTTTAAAAAAAACATTTCATGTGACATTTGGGAAAAACCTGGTGATAGAAAAACACATACTTTTTCCTTCCAAGAGTAAATCAAACTATGACTCCTTCACACTCAGCCTGTATTTCAGATATGCAACTATAAACCCATTATAGTTCATCTCTAGATACAGTGCTCTAACTCTCCATTTCATGTAACTTAAATTATGTAAAATGCATGCTCGTGAACTAAAATATAGCTGTTGCTTTTTATGAAGAAAATAAACAGCAGGATATATGTTACCATTGCCATCAGAGGGAATTTTACTGAATAATTCCTTTGACTATGGTATGAAATATCCAACTTTAAACGTCAGTAACTGAAGTATGAACAAACAGACTGATAAAAGGCTTTCCTGACCAAAGATTCACCCATTCCAATATCCTACCTCCTAGCAAATATGCAGGGAACAGTACTACAAGAAAAGCATGTTTCAGTACTTCTGTGGAATACTCTCCCACCTTCCACAATTTGTAGCCCTAGGAATACCTGGGGTTTTTATTAAAAACTTAATTTCATATATCAAGATGACATTTTAAATTAAATATAATAATATAGACACTATTTTTTATATTTTATATTTGCCATTATTAGGCTAATATTTTTCTTTAGTTTTATTTCACAAGCTAGAAAATTATAGCTAGATTTCTTGTGCCAAACAAAAGTGCTCTCCTCATTTTTTATACAGACATGTCTTGCTGCTCTGCAACCAGCCTAGGGGGAAGAAGCTGTGGGAGACTCCTTTGCTGTCCTCTGTATCAGACACCATGAGGTTCCTGACATCAGACACCTCCTTTCTTCTCTCTTACATCTGCTAAGCGATTCAATGAGTATACCAAATCTACCTTCATTTCTGTTGCCATTACTGTGTGTACTATAATTGGTAAGAACTCCCTAGGATATCCTGTATCCTTGTGACATATTTTACCCTAAACCCAGGAGACCATTTTGGTAATTTCCAAAATGGTTCCATTTCTTTCTGTTCGGGACACAGATGTCTTGGCACAGGATTTGCACTGAAGAATCACAGCTCAGTATTATTGGTCTTTTCCTTCCTCTCACTGCTGGGCTGCTCATGGCCAAGAGCCGGATGGTCACAGGTCTTATAAGCTTCTTTTCTTAACCTGGCTGCCCACGGAAATGTGGTATTTGCAACACTGCTTTTCATCTGAAGGTGTGGTTTGTTTTGTTTTTTTTCCTGCCTGCCAGTGCTCTGGTAATAACAGAGAAATCCACAGAGGAACTTTGTCTGAATCTGAAAGAAGAGTCTCAAAGAAAATGACATCCTTACTGGTTTTGCAGAAATACGCAGGTAGGGGAGAACAGCAAGATAAAATTGTGCCATTTGGGGGGATTAGCTGGACATTAGCTGCCACCATATTTTGGGTGGCAGCAGCTGGATGATGACCCAGCAAGCTTCAAGCATTGCTAGCCAAAATACTGGTGTCCCTTGCAAGACTGGGAACATCAGGATGGTCCTGAATGAGATGGAAGTAGATAAATGTATAGGGAATCAAGGTGCAGGAATTTTAAGACTACAGGAACAACTTATTTTCTTGCCTTATGCTACCCTTTTAAGAACTACTATTTATGGTTTTAAAGCTAAAGTCAGGTTTTGCCCTTGTATAATTTTTCTATTTGGGGAACACAAGGCACTATATGAGCATTAGACCATTTTCCCCCACACACCTTCTGAAATTATGCGCTCACAGTAATCATAAAGAAAGCATGCAAACTGGGTTCTCTAATTTAAAGCAGCTACAGCTTTTCTTTGTGGACCTTATTCACAAACACATTTTTAATATACCTGTGTACAAATAATACATATGAAAAATAAAATAAAAGCAAATGTATCATCTATGTAAAATACTCTGATAAGAAATTATGAAAATTATTTGACTTCTTCACCACCAACTGAAAACTATAACCGTTGGTTTCATATTTATGTGTGATATGAATCCTGAATAAAGAATAATAAAAAATTTTTTATGCTTTTAAGCACTGATTTTCTAGGGGTTTCAGAGGACAGACTTTTGTTTAATCATATTTCTGGGCTGTTGCCAGGCTGTCACTATTCCCCAGAGCTGAATCTCTGGACATCTGAGGTACTCCCCTGGAGCTGCATCTATAGACATTAAAGATTCAGAGTCGTTACATACCTTAAGCTAGGAGAGACAGGGGACTTGGTCCTAATTACAGCTTATGCCCATTTAAGGCTCTTTAAGCTTAATGCAGAAGCCTTGATGCAAATGAAAATCAGGTCCTCAGTCACTTCAAAAGTACTCACAAAAAAAGGTTAAAATTCTGTTTAACTTCCTCTTCTTATCAAAGTCTTGGAAAAAGAGAGCCTTTTCATAAGGACTGAGCACTGCATGTTTTATCTGAAGTCTGCCGTTTAAAGAGGGTGATTGATTTTTCCACATTAAGGGCAAAATAGCAGGAAATCTGTGCCTCACTAACTCTTACACACATACCTGCTAGCAGCTGAGAAGCTGACTATTCAAATCAAAGTGGGATTTCTGGGTTTTAACTGTAGCACTTGAAGGGCTCAATTCCTTTGGCTTTGTCTTAAATTGAGAGCCAGAAATTATTTCCCCATGAGACTTCAAGTCAGATCTTTGCCAAGGCCATGGGTCACTTGATTGCGTCCAGAAGTTTACTCTATACTTAGCTGGTGATGGGTCGATGCAATGAGGTTTCAGCACATGATACTTCATAGTGACTGAAGCTGGTTCCCATGATTTTTAATTCAGTTAGGGAATAGGTGTACCTAAAATCTAACTATAGTTTTCAGGATTTTTTCCCCCTCATGTTATAGTTTCCCAGAAACATAAGCATTTACAGGGACCTTTGATTTTTCACTTTTATCTGTACACCACAGAGTTATTAATGGAAATGAAAAATAAAACTGCCATGTAGATGCACTGCTGTGAAAAAAAATATTACTAATTAAATGTGGATTAAGTGACTATGATAAAACCTCTTGGTAATACGCCTGGCCACTGTGGGACAAGAGGTCATGCTTCACGTGCCAAGAATGACAGTGAGATGCTACAAGGGTTTGAGAACCAGTTGGAGAGTCAGTTCTCTAGTTCAGTGACCTCACTTCAGTGGGAACTGTATAAACACAGAAGTCGACCAAATAAATTTAGATGTATTTATAACTCTCTTGTGTAGTGAAGTACACTGAAGACAAGGGATGTAGAAATTGCAGACTGCCAGTTATGGTATAAGAAAACAACAACAAACACAACTTTAAACATATATTATAAAGAGCAGACAAGGAAAAAAAAAGCTTTCCAGAGAAGACTGCAAGTAGCTCAGTGACACTGAGCTTTTTCACACCAGGATCCTTTTCCTATATGGTTTGCCTCTAACAGAAGCCTCCATCTTAATTGTCAGTCTGGGCAGAACAGACTGGCTGGGATTCTCTGAGAAGCCCTGCAAAAAATATTAAGGCTTCCTTGCCTCAGTGCCTAACTGGAAAAGGAGAATACAGTTTTCTTGCTTGCTGAGCGGCATACAGATAAAGTATTCAAATCAATTCTTTGAAATGAAAGAAAGAAAATAGCAAGAACTGCCTCAAGAGGTACTAAAGGACTATTTAAAATTTCTTAAGATTAAAATGACAAAAATTCTTTGTAGTCCAATCTCCCATGCACCCCATTCCCATACACTCTGCAGATACTTACAGGATGGTTTAAAACAAATCCAGACTGCAATTTTCAATAAAACCAGCGGTCTGTTCTCTGATTCAAGAGCAATTTGATCACCCTCAATGCTGCAGCTCTGCTAGACACAGCTGCATGTATGCCACTCCCAGAAGGTCCTGTGCAAACTGTACCCTGGCACAATCATCTGCAAGGAGCAAAGTCCCAATGTGCAAGTCTTCTGCATTACAAAACTGAAACAGAGGGGCACTTCCTTGTATTACATAAGAAACACATACACTAATAAAGATTTTTAGGAGAACATGTGACAAACCATCTAGAAAGCCAACAGTGTATCTGTGCCACAGATCATCAGGTGTTAAAAGCATTGCTGTCTGTGCAGGGTTCCTGTTCCACTCACTGCCTTGAATGTTCTCTCTGTGAACTGAGTCTTGATTCAAAAGTTGATTTTTACAAAGCATCTCTTCATTGTCAGAATAATACCTTCATGAACTAATTCAAAATTCTAAGCAAAAGCTATTGAATCCTTGTCTCTGGAACACAGCATATTCTTGCTGTACAACATTGCTAGAATAAGACACATAGTGGTCAAGTATGGATTGCAGTTACAAAGGGCATTCTATGCTTTCACTGAAAAAAAAAAGAGGTCATATTTGATTTTTTTTTTCCAGTCTTCCAGTATTTGTCCCTCTTTTCAAGCTTCATTGACAGCGCTCCAGGAAGTTTCACAGCAAATACCTTTTATCCCCTAGGATGCATAGCAGCTGGGCTGGCTGACGGACTTACAACTCTGCACATTTTTCAAATGTTTCCTTGACTGCTTTTTAGGAACAGCTATTTCTATAAACCTTTTGTTACTTCGAAGTTGTCCAACCTTTATGGAAATTCCTTTCCAAATGAATATGAAAAAGTATCTTCACTACTTCTGAATCACTAATTTCTGTCCTGCCCATTTAATCTTGTCCTTTTCAGTTTTCATTCACCTTCTTTATTCTATTTGCAAAAGATCATTTCCCCCTCATTTTAAAGTGTAATTTCATTTTTTCCCAACATCCCTTTAAAAAAATACTTTATTTTTGTATATATTTCTCTCTTTTTTTTCATTTTCAAAAGTTTTCTGCATTTTCTTCAATCCTTCACAAAGTTATAGTTTTTTGTAGAGGCTTTTTAGTCCACAGTAGTAGTAAAAAACATTTCGTGATACTGAAAGAAGGGAGTTTGCTTCTTCCTGCTTGCAAGCCTGCAGGTTTCCTCTCAGTCATGTGTGTTTCCTTGGCTTCTCATTAAGAAAAACAAAAAAAGAGACAAGAACTATGTGTTCTTGGCTTGTCACAGTATTTTACTACCTTGAAGGACAGAGATCAACTTGCTGGGCACAAAATGAAAACTTTAGAACAAGCAGCTTGTGGGTTTTTAAAAATAATTTTTATTTGGCATTACCAGTCAAGCTTTTCATGTTGCTGAAATCTATTGCTGTCTCTGAAAAATCAGTCAACCTAAGCTGCTACAAAATCAGTTTGAAGAGAGATTTTTCTTACTTAACAATTTCTTAGAAGCTTTTGAAAGTGTCACCTCAAAAGAAGGATAATAAATAAAATTTGTTCCTACTCTCTTCCATAAAGCAATAATAAAGAACATAAATTCTGGCCTTCACAACACAAAAGCTACATTGAAAGAATTTTAGGAGGTTGAGAAATCACATCCTAATTTTGGCTTTCATACTCTTGAAGATGATACAGTTCTTACTTATGTGTGTCCAACTTTTTTTAAAAAAACGGAACAAGAGGAGGACTAAATGAGTGACTACAGTGCATTTACTTTCTCCTCCAGGCCAGATGGGTGATTAACCATACAGAGTGCTGTTGTTTGACGACTGCGCTGACCACCAGCAGTGATGGATTCCCATCTTCTGTGCAAAAGAATATATATGCTTTTGGCTTTTAATCTGCAGATACATATTGTAAGGGGAAATATTAAGGATCTTTAATCCATTCTAGGATTTGGACTAGGGCATGTTCATGTGTGCAAGATTATTCTGCTTGCTGACTATGAATTTGTCCTTCCTCCTTTTACCTACTCCAGCAAGTCTATCTTGTCCCACTTCAGCAGACTGAAGACTTTTTCCTTCACTTATGGGACTCTGCCCAATCTTAGTCTTCTTGTCCAGTCTGTTTCAAGATCAGATCAAAACCATTACCTGAAAATCTCAATTTGGCCATCCCCTAACACCAGAGGTACTTGAGCTTATATATCTGAGGTAGTGCCATAGGCTTCTCTTAGAGGAGAAGAAACAAGAACTTATAGGGCACCACTAATCTGTTTGAGACTGTGGGAGTTAAACTGCTGCCCAGACTTCTCTGACACAGTCGTAATACCCATTCACTTTCAATCTTATGCAAAGGTTTTTCTTAGTAGCATATTAACCACCATTAGGATTCCAGCAGCATTTGTTTCAGATTTTTTTCTTCTCTTTTTTTCTGAGCTGTAAATTTTGATCTGCTCTGTCCCTTGGATTTTCCCCCTGTATTTATTTTAGTTGCTTGTCCTGCTTATTTGATCTGGATCTTGGCTTCTTTATTATCGGAGTTGACATTTCTCCTTTTTTTTTTATTCCAAAGCAGTGTTTCAGCACTTAAATGTCTGACAGGTTAATCATGACAAAAAGGAATGTACTTAAATCTCATTATATTTTTCAACTTCAAAGAGTTTTGCTCATATTTATTAATGTATCATCACAATATTTAAGTCAGAATTACCACTGCTGTTTCAAAGGTAGGTGAACTGAGGTGCAGACATTAAAGCTTAAATCTCTTATACATTTAAAAAGTACAAATAGTCAGCAGGAGGCCTAATCTGTAGGAGGCAGGAGAAGTCTGGTACTAAGAGGTTTTTCAAAGCTTGTGTTTGGTATTGTCCAAGTTTCCCAACTTCTTTGAGTCTGTGCTCTAGTGCAGTGGATTTAAGCACCTTCATCATCTTTAAATAACAGTGTTCTGAAGTACTACAAACTTAACTACCTAAACCAACATCAACCTCAATGATTCTCTGCCTGGTCTAAAGCAAACTAGTACCATGCAGTAATACCTTACTGCATGTGGGAGGATTTTCTTTACAGGTGATGTAAAATCCTCTATGCAGACTGAAGTGCAAGAGAGACAAGTAAGAAAACGATTAATGTTCTAAAACTTCACAGATTACGGGAGGGTGGGAAATACAACAGTTGTTTGTTGCTGCTGCTGTTCCCATAAAGGCTCCAGTTCACAGTACCACAGAACACAGTGGTTCACCTCTTTATGACCAGGGTTCGGCATTTCCACTTGCCCTGATACATGGCAAAAGCACTGCTGTGCAAACACCTCTATTGATTTAATTCTGAAAATATAGCACATTGCTAAATATAAAAAAAAAATTTAAAAAAAATAAAAGTGAGCATTACAACTATGGATTTTTTTATTACCCTGAATTCTAAGTAGTGCACATTTGTAGGGGGATACAATATAAGAAAATCAAGGTAGTATAGAAAGTAATCTTACCCCTTAAGGAGTTGCAGCTGAGCCAATTATTAGAGATTAGGAACAGGCCTGACTTAAACAGGCCACAGCTGTAGCCATTATGAAGAGTGTTATAAAAGAGTGGATTGGTTGGTTGAGGGGAGTTGGAGTCAGTTAGTTACTGCAAGAAGAGGGAAGAGTCAGTGCTTAGAGGAACTGCTTGAGAAACATTGAGGGGGTACGAAACTGTAGCAATATGGAACCTTTGCAATATAATGACAACACATTAATACTGTACATCATAAAATTCTTAATCATGTAGGTATATTCTTCAGTTTATTCTATCTGATAATACACTACCACTCTTCTAAATCATTACCAGTGTAATCTTTAAAACAGTAGCTCTTTGTCCACTGTAGGTGGTAAAAAGAGAAAGTATTGTCTTCATCAGATAACATAGCTTTCATTTTTTATTATGGTATTGTTTATTGGTGACTAAGGTCTGCTTACTTTCAATTCTAAGCAGGAACTCACTCTATTACTTAGCTTTTAAGAAAAACTCCCTCTCAAAAGACTGTAAAATAAGATTGAAATCACTGACACACTTTTCTGAAAAATATTCAGGAAACAGTACTACTGAATATTATAAGCTCAGATGTTGAGGTACTACACCACAAAAAGTACTTTCTTCAACTAGTCACAATGAATTATTTTTCCCAGTGTTGTTTTAAAACTTGATATTCCAGATTGACATTAATTATCACTGCTACTAAGTTTTTACAGTCTATAATAAAGTAAGGTTTGGGAAAATTAATATACTCTCTGATGGAAATGACTGATATTTTCTGTGAATACTGAAAATAGTCTATACATTAAGTTTATATTGTCATCAGATTTCTTTTATTTTTCACCAGAAACAGATAAATCCACTATAGCATTATATTTTATTTTTAAATGAAAATGAATAGTTGGTAAAGGTACAAACACACGTGCACATTGGAAAGTACATTTTGTGTCTCTCCAAGTGGCAAGAACCATCGTATGCTCATTATGCCACATCTGTGGTTCAGAAAGGCAGTACATACAATGGATATAGAAATACTTCTGCGTAAGCAACAGCTAGTACTTGTATAAATCCAAAAGGAAATACAATTATTTAACAGCATTTGGAAGATTCACCTTCAAATTCACGTTATTTGATAAGCTCTGTAACTGCAAACCTCTTCAGCTTTAGTGGTACATAAAGGTGAAGAATAAGTATGTTTATTTTTAAACTTCAGTTCCTGTTGAAATTGTCAATGACTTTTAAAGGAAGTATTCTGAAGCACCAGAACAATTATTTCAGATACAGAACTTCCAAGTGGAACACATGACTGAAGGAAAGTATCATACCATAAATGTTCTGAAATGACTTTGAGCCAGTCCGCCTGTTTCATCACCACAAATTTCATTTGCCAAGATGTACTTACTGCATTCACAAAACTGTGCTTGTTTTCAGAATCACTAATTCTAATTCATATGTAATTTCAAATTTAGAGTTCAAAAAGAGCCTAATCTTTTAACTCCTTTTTATGGCTAGACTAGAAAAAATTGTCAGGTACTCAGGATATCTGCTTCCTTAGCTGCCACTTTGCAGGGAGCTGCAGGAACAGGTTTTCAGAACACTGCACAAATATTTTAAATTTATTTCTAATTGTTAGCATACTGCCTTTAGCTACACACTTCAAATTTCAGCCTTAGGTACATGTAAAGAAATGTGACTATTTGGAAGACATTCCATATTTCTTCCATCTTCTGCCACACTGATTTTTTTTTTCCACTTTTGGTGCCTTTGGACCTACTATCACAGCAGCAACATGATGCTAAGTACATGACAGCAAAAACCATCAGAATTAAATTCTCAGCTTAACACCACTTCCTCCTTTCCCTTACTCCCACTTCCCAGAAGCTGTGTCAATGCTTTTCCACAGATTTTCTTCCAGCTGTGGCTAGAGGATCCCTGTCACCCCTTCTTCTGCTAAAGGGCTATGACAGAAAGCTGTGCTGAGTGCAGGCTCATGGGAGATGGGGGTGTCTTGGCAGAGCACATGCAAGAGGAGCTCGTGAAGATGAAGACAGTCCTGCATCACAGGATGAGACTGGAAAAGGATGTGGCCTCAATGTCCAATGAACATTGAAGTGGTACAGACAGAAGTCTTTTTCTTCCCTGCAAGTAACATCTCCATGGTAGAAGAGATGGTGAGAAGAAGGTCAAGAAAAGAGGCTTTTTTTTTCTTTTTTTTTTTTTTATACTGAATGTTGCTTCTCTTTTCTTTTTACACCTACACATTATACACTTCCCTTCTTTCTTCTGTGCCTTCCCACCTCTCTCCTGCCCAAATAACTTCTCCTTTCAGCTTTCTCTAGAATTCCATATTATCCTATTTCTGTCACACTTTCATTTTTCCTTTCAGAAAACCACAGAATTCTAGAACCATTTAGACTGGCAAAGACTTTAAAATCATGGAGTCCAACTGTTAACACAGCACTGTGAAGTCCACCACTATACCATGTCCCTAGGGCCAATGTTTTTTAAACACCTTTTTAAACATCTTTTAAATACCTCCAGGGATGGTGACTCCATCACTGCCCCTGGCAGCCTGTTCCAGTGTTGAACAACCCTTCTGCAGAAGAAATTCTTACCAATATCCAATCTAACTGTCCTCTGGTGCAATTTGGGGCCTCATTCTAGCTCTTTTTACTTGGCACCCTGTCAGTCAATCAGGACCAGCCTTTAATAAACCCATGCTAGCTGGGCCACATTACCTGAACACGCTGTGTGAGACTGTGAGGATCCTCAATATAATTTACTTCATATCCAAACTAAACCTTCCCGGACACAACTTTGAGGCCACTTCACATGTTAGTTGTGAGAGTGGCCCCCACCTCACTCCAACCTCCTTTGAGGAGGCTCTGAAGAGCAATAAGGTCCTCCCTGATCCTCCTTTTCTGCAGACTAAACACCCCCAGCTCCCTCAGCTGCTCCTTCAGATGCTTCACCAGCTTTGCTGCCTTTCCCTGGACACGCTCCAGCACCTCACTGTTTGCTGTAAAATGAGGGCCCCAAGCCCAGCACTTGAGACACGGCCTCACCGCTGCCAAGTACAGAAGTACAATCACTGTCCTCACCTTGCTGGCCACATTATTGCTGATACAGGCCTGGATGCCACTGGCCTTCAAGTCAGCTGATGTTCAGCCACCTGCACCCCGTCTGACCCAGTGCTTTCAAGCCCCTTATGCTTATTTTCCAGCACAATTCGTGTACTTTTTAGAGATTCCTTTTTTCTCACTTGCCACCCAAACCCTCCCATCCCACTGCCTGACAACCGCCACTTTCGGGGACCGGCTGGGAGCGCAGCTGCCCCCCGGTAGTGGCTGGCTGGGACGGGGAGGGAAGGCCTCACTGAGCACAGCGCTGCCCGAGGCCGCAGCCGCGCATCCCCGGAGCAGCGCCACCGAAGCCCGGGCGCAGAACAAGCCCCGGCGCCGCCGCCCCATTCCGTTCTACAGCGCCCGCCCGCCCGCCGGCGGCCCCGCCCCTGCGCCTTCCCGCGGGGGTGACGCCGCCGCCCCGCGCCGCGGAGGCGGGACCCGGGCACAGCGGGTGTTCGTAAGTTCCTTCCCCCTGCGGCGGTGGGGCCGCGGCCCGGGCTGGGGGCGGGCGGCCCCGGGGCGCGGCTGTCCCGCTCTCTTCCCGCCTGCGGAGCCGGCTGGCGGCGCGGGGCCGGGAAGCAAGAGGCGGAGGGGTGGCGGCTCCCGGCGGGGCGGGTGCCTCCTCCGGCCCTCACTCCGTGAGCCGAGGGGTTTCTCTCCGGAGCTCTGCGCCTTCGGGGCCCTTGGCTCGCCCCGGTACGGCACAGCTGGTCCCGTGGCTCGGCCGAGGCGCCGGGCGACGCGGAGGGCTCGGCAGCGTCCCCTGGGCTGCCGAGGTGTGTGCGGGGCCCGGGAGCGGCGGTGCGGGGCCTGCGGCGCTCGGCCGGGGGCGCCGTGTGAGCTCTGAGCCAGCGCGGCCACCCGAGCTCCGGGCCGGGGCTGTCACAGCCCGGCCCGGGGCATCAGCCCCGCGGGTGCGGAAACTGCGAGAGGGCGTGGCTGCCGCTGCCGGTTCTGATGTTGTAATAAAGACCTGCAGAAAGGCCGCGTGTGACCGGTTCCTACAAGGCAGATGGTTGCTTGTACAGCGCACGCTTTTTCTCAGTGGTGGCCGTAGAGCGTGACCTCTGAGAGGGGTAGCAGCGAGTGCCTCCAGGTTCTGCGGCAGCCTTTGGCTCCTGTGCGGTCCCTGCCCGCGTGAGTCAGTGCTGTGCGCCCAGCTCTTGACTCCGAGCCCTGAGCGATGTTTCATAGCCTTGCTGCTGCTGCTTCCATAAAAGTACAAATACGATGCGCAGCCCTCTCGGGCTCCTTACGCTTTGGAAGGAACTGACAGCCAAAGGCCTTTTGTCCTGTGGCTGCAGAAATGGATGCAGTAAATGGGTGTAGTGTTTGCGTGCAACTTACTGAGGCCTGTCGGCTTATGAATCCATTGGAACTTTTAATAATAACATCAGGAACATAGTCCAGGTTCCAAGTGATCAGATGGGTCTGGCGTAGATAATACAAGGAGGGAAGCATTTTAAAGCCACACAAAAGAGTTTTCAAAAGCCTGTGCAAATGTCTACAGCATTGCAGATTTAAAACAAGATGAAAGATTGGCTTGTTTCAATTTATTTTGTCCAAAAGTCATACTATGTTAAAAGATTTACCTAGTTCTATACCTAAATGAAAATTGATGTGGTATGTCTTGTGCTCACTTCCTTTTTTCTCCAAAGTAACTGTTGTTGAAGCTTTTTAATGTGTTTTAAAGTCTCAGTCAACAGCCTAGCCCTTAAATGCTGTGTGGTTAAGCTAATTATGGTCTTGAATTTTCTTGTACTAATTTATTTGAACCTGTAATATGCCGTTAAAAGTGGTCTTTCATGTTATTATTCCTTAATAAAAAGGAAAGAGGAGGATAACATAGGGTAAGCGCACAGCTCCCTTGGATCACAGTAGTTCATTGCAGGTTTTTTTCCCCACAGAACTATTCAGCAATCAAAATACTGAGCTGTTGTTATTTTGTTTGTTTTTTCAATAACGTGATTGTAGCTAGTTATTTTTAGTAATAGTTTAAGTTAACGTTTTTCAAAGTTACTTTTAAGTAAAGCAAAATACATCAGGGATGAGTGCATTTTTTTCTGCTTCAGTAGCTAGAAGAACTGTATTTTTTCCATCTTAGAGTTTGTCAAAAGACAGAAAGGAAAAGGGAGAAATAAAGTGCATGACAAGTCATATATTTAAAATGTTTTTTGTAATGATCTAATGTTCTTAGTATTCAATTCTAAAGATATTCTTGGGTAATGATAACTGGAAGATCAGAAGAAAACCCGCACTTTGCAAATGCATTTAGCTTTTGAGCAGGCTGTTAAAGAAATAGATTGGGATAGCTGAAGTTGTAATTGAAGTGTTTTTCAAAGCATTTAATGAAGAAATTATGGTTTCTTGTTTCCTGCATCTTATTTGTGAGTGAGAATATCAGAACTAGCAATGATGGGGAGAGCGTATATGAGATATTTCTGACTTTCTCACTGAAGCCTTAGAAATGTGTAGTGATTGTCACACATATGTTTTTGATGTACAGGTTCAAGGATTATGTTGTGCTAGGTGGGAGGAGTGTTCTTCATCAGTGACTTGGACTGTTTCAAGCATTTTTATGTGCACAGGTAAAACATTTATAGAAGTGGTTTAATGTTTTAAATGTCTGTATGCAACTGGTGATGGTTTTATGTATTTATTTGCACTTAAGGAGGTAGATGGTGTAAGGTCAAAGTGAAATAGCCAAGTGCTGAATGTAGAACTTGGATTGGAAGCTGACTGGAAATACTGTTGCAGTTGCAATTAAAGAAACTTCAGAGTTTAAAAGTGTGTGGAAAAATCAGAAATGTATGAACTTTCATCAGTTATTTTAGCAATATTTATTCAGATATTTATTATTGTAACAGCTAGTCTAAAGTCCAGTTAATGTATGGTATACCTCAGAGGAAATGCTGTTGTATTGTGAGTAAACATGTTTTATTAGAATTCTTGCTTATTCACTGCTTCCTAAAATGTTTATCTCCTCTATTAAATAAGATTTTCTGTCCCTTGCTAAATATATTTCCTGAGATATTGGAACTTTCTGTTTTTGTTTGTTTTTTATTTCCTTGAAATAGGAATTAAGATGGATGAAATGTTTCATTGGTCATAGCAGCAGCAGGACAAATAAGGTGGGTATGTTGAAAGATTACAGTAAAATCTTTACAGAGTGATTTAGATTTTGATTCTGTGTCCATCTGAACATAAAGACAGTTTTTACCTCTGTGTTTGAGTTGCTGTTTATTTGCCCATTTAAAATTCTTTAAGGTCATTGAGGGTGTACTCCATTGGGTTTGTACTCCAGTGAAACAAATTGTTTTCATCGTTTCCATAAAAGATATTAGTGGTTCAGCATCAGGAAAGTATGTTTTGATGCTCATCCTTATTTGCAGTCAAGACATGGGCCTTATTTGCTAAGACTTAATACTTCATGTGGGTGTTTTAATTCACTTACAGAGATCCAGAACATGTTTTACTTAAAAAGATTCTTTAAAAACAAATTTAAAACATGACCATATATTTTTACAAGACTAACACTGGCAAATAAGAGAAACAGTGCTGCTTGAGTAATAATTGAGCCCTTTCTCATGGAGTATATTTGCATTTTTTTGTCAACGTTAAATGAATTACAGACTTCTTCACAAAGTAACCACCATTAAATTATATGACAGAGATTTTTTTTTTTTTTTAATTTTTTTAATTTCAAAAATAAAAAGTTGTGGGTTTTTTTTTTAAATTTCATTCTTTCTTGTGCTGATGTAATAAAGAGATTCTTACTGCCAGCTTAAAATGGCATTTTGAGAATGCTGTTGTCTTTGTATTGTATCTGCTCTATGACTGTTGGTCTCATCACCTTATGAAACCACAGAACAACTGGGTCAAAACCATTCTATTCAAATATCATGAAGTGTGATATTTGCTAATTAAGTGTGTCTTTGACTTACTGTATTATAGCACTGTATTTGCTGGTATTGGTTTGTCCTTAATTGGCTGATTAAACCTAGTGTCAGTAGTATTTAAGCATTACTTTTTTAAAGGCCTGATTTCATGGGTATTTATAGTGTAATTGAATGATGTAGGAAAGTTAGCGTGGTTTAGGTAGCAATACATTGTAATCTGATAGCTCTTCCACTTAATATCAAGAACATAATCAAAACACCATAAACCTCACTGTGGTAGAACTGTACTGTGTATTGAACAAGGATGTGAAAGGGCATGAGTTAAGGAAAGACTATCTTTGCTTTGTCACTTCAGTCTTTTACCATTTTAGGAAAGAATGTTCCCTCACCTAAATTGTGAACTGTTCTTTTTCTCTTTGGTTCTTGCATCTTTTTGAAGGCTATGCGGTACTGAAAGCCTTGCTTGAAAGGAGGCTGGCTGATGTCCTCATACCAGAAGACATTTAGTGCTTTGCTGTTAGTTCACCTTGAATTGTTGCACAGGTGGAAAGGAAAGAATGTAATCAATAGCTCAGTCCATCATTCAGAATTCTAATACATTGTGGTCACTTCATTTGTGGTTAAACTTTTATTTTTGCAGAATAATGAGATTTTTTTTTCATGGAATCATATAAAGAGTAAAATTATGGAATATTGAATCATAAACATACTTTTTTTTTTTTGAAGTGTGACTTTTAGAGGCTGCTATAGGATGTTAATTTCTGTGTATGCATCTGCTATAGGATGTTAATTTCTGTGTATGCATCATGTTTCATTCGGTGGGTTAGCAGTTTACTGTTTTTCAGAAAGTCTAAACCCAGGATTGTTGGTTTAGAAAAAGTGTCATGGTTAATGCCAAGAAGAGGTCATGTGGTAAGCTTCAGAGCTGGGCTGTCTCAGCTCTGCTGAAGAGCCTCGGTCACTGCAAGTCACTGGGGAGACAGGAGTATTCTTGTGGCTCTCTTGGGTATTTGCAGGTGCTAAAGAGATGGAAAAGCAACTTGGAAAATTTGTTGGATGGGTAAAGGAGTTGTGGGGAAAGAAACAACTTCTGGGACACTTACTAGGATCTATCACTGAAATTGGTTTGGGGTATTAGCTTGGTTGTAAGTTACAGTTCCAGGGCATATTTTTGCTGTTCAAGTGTGAGTGGCAGAGCAGTCAGAGCTGTGTTCCCATACTCAGTCTTTTTCATGAAGCCCTTTGCTACCAGTAGCTGAATGCTGAAATGTCTGTAGAAATTATTTAATGGTTTTATGTGACCCCAAAGCAGAAACCAAATCAAAAAAACCCTCAAAGGTGCATTGTTCAGCTGTTAAGGACAATTGCAAGGGACTGTGTCTCTTCTTCAAAGGATCTTTCTTTGGGCTAACACTGTGAAGATGGTGTATGGTGACAAATTACAGCTTAGACTGATGTCATTGCTGTTATAGCTGTGCTTCTTTGCCACTTCTCTTATATGTATGTTTTTGGTTATTTGGGATGAACTGTAGAAAATAGGGATTTCACAAAAATGTTACTGGTTTTTATAGTTTTGAACACACTTCAGTCTTCTGCTGAATGGCACAGAACTTAATTCTGGTGGATTTTTTTGGCCATGACTGGTTTGCTTCCTAAGGGAGACTCTAGTCTGCTGATTGTGAGGGTGTGTGATCTCATATTTATATCAGGCTGTCCTGTCAAAGAGTGCTATGTACACCAAGACATGAAGTTCTGACAATTTTTGCTCTTCTTCAGCTCAATCAAAACAGAACTGCTGGTGAAGAAATAAGGTAGATCCATGTTTTTAAGAAGCAGGGCAGTAAAACTGAACTACCTAACGTCTGTCTCTGCTAATTATGTGCGGTGTCCTAAAGATAAAACTATACGACCCCTGAAAATATTGTCAGGGAATTAAAAAGGATCAGTCTGTAGAAACCTACATAGTCCTGTTGTGTATGTAAGTGTAGTACTCTCTGTGTGATGAATCAAGCACTTGGAAGTTAGCAGCCTGCCAGTAAATTAATATGGATGTTTAGTGGGTAGTGTTGCTTTTGTCATCAACAGATTTTAAGGCTTTACTGAAGCAGGAAAACAAATCAGTATTGGATTTAGAAAAAAGGAACTGTTCTATATTACAGGACTCAAATGGAGACCACCCAAATGCCTTCAGCTGGTTTTTGTTATTTTCACAAATAGTTTGTTCTTTTAGCAGAGTGTTTAAGAACAGAGAGTCAGGTCAATCGCTCTATTATGTTTTTCCCTAAACAGCAATATTAAGGAAACTTTACAATATTGTTCATCATTGAGGAAAAAAAAAGTCATTCAGATTCTCTTGTTTTTCTCAGCTTCCAGAGAAAAATAGTGATAGGCTGTTGTGATTTCAAATCTTCAAATTATAAATGTAATGCACTGTGTTTTTGCAAACTTTTTGTAGTTTTGGCTGGATTGTACCTTGTAAGGGCCGATATAGTATCTATTATATTTTATGGTATTTAGCAAGTTAATTCAGAGATGTTACATATTTTCCATAGTTCTGGTAGGATAAGTAGGGTGCAGAATATTCTTGTCCTCCATAGTATGAGTTATCTTTTTTATTACAGTCTTAGTAGAAAATACAGCAGACCTACCCTTTGAAAAATTGACTTGTTTTTGTGCCAAAGCATGCTTGGTTCCTCATTGAAGACCTAAAAGCAAACAGTCCTGGGCATTTACCTTTGCTTAGCGTGTGTTTGTGTTCTCCTGTAAACCAGCGATTTTCTTTCTGGGAGGGTACTCTGATAGGCAAATGACAAAGATTTGCAGTCTGTAATGGGTGAGTTACAAAGGATAAATTATGCTGAAGAACAAAAAAGCAAAGACTACCTGGCACCAATTGATGTCTTGGCATGTTAGTAATGCCACATACTCAAAGTAGGGGACTGTGTGTTAAAAGTCTTGTTTCTTCTCTTTACTTCTGATACCTGTGTTCATACTTACAATCAAGCTAAACAAAGTGTGATGGAATATAAAATGCTGTGGTAAAAATCAGTATTTTACTGTCATACAGCATGCCATCACAGTGGATGTGATGCTGGATGCCTCTAAAAAGGATGTAGAGAAGAAGGGAATCAGGGAAGAATCTAAAAAAGGAATCTGTGGGGATAGAAGTTTGCTTTTATAAAGATGAACTGGAAAAAAAAGAGATTGTTTAGCCTTTGAAAGGCAGTAAATATGAAGAAGTATAACACAAGTACACAGAAAGATTAATTGTTTGAGAAGTAACTCAAAAGCTTTTTTTTTGGCTCATGCTATAAGAGTAAGGGCACATTCTGTGAAATTAGGGCGACAAAGTGTGAAAGGAATCTTGAGAAAGGATCTGTTTCTTAATAAACTGGTAAGACTGAGCTCTGCAGTCTAGGGATAATTTTAATTTAGAAGAATTCTAATAGAAACTGGATAAGTTAGAGTGCAAGAATATTTACACAAGCTCAGGTTACCTTTTCTCCTAAAATAATATAATCTCTCATCTTTTTGTCACTTGCAAAATTATTTTTTCCATCATGAGTTTTAATAAAGCTCATCTGAAAACCATGTGTTGATGGTGTGAATGAAGGAATTAAGTCTATCCCTAGTTTGTTTATGGGAGAAAGAATTACAGCATCTATAATTTGTTTGCTCTCTTTCCTTGTATTGGGTTATATCTAGGGGAGATACCCACTAGGTAAATACGTCTAGTTCTCTTGGTAGGGTACACTGATTTACTTTGTTTCTCTTGTAGATGTGGATATTGGAAAAGAGGTTTTGGAGATTAACATCAGGCTCCTCATGAAATTGGAAAGAATTTACATAGGCCAGTTGATTTTGTGACTTGCTACTCGTGCTTTGTTCAGCTTTGATTTTTCTATTGCCTGGGCTTGTGCATGAAGTTTGTGTTCCTGCAGTAATTTAATTCGAGTCAGTACACAAGTTTGTTCTGTACCTTGAGTGATGGAATATTTTGGGAGGATGAAATGAGCTAACGCTGGCCTTCTGTGTCAGCCTGCCAACTCCCAGCAAGTATGTAAAAAGTCATAAAAATAGCAGTGGGGGTATCTTAATTAAATGAGCATGCTTGTCGCTTTGCCAGTCTTTTCTCTTGGCATGGTTCAAGTCCTAGAAACTGTTTGCTTTCAGTCTCTATCAAACTCAAATATAAAACTCTGTGATAAAAGCATCAGGAGCAGTGTTCAACAGGAAAAGACTGCAGAATCGGCTTTTTCTCATTCCCACTTAAATGCCCTTTTCTCTCTGTTAAGTGCAGGCTGCAGTTTTTACTTTTGGTATGTTTAGCAGCAGATTGAGTTAAATTTGTTGTATTTGGCTCTAGAACAGCAAAGAGCAGATGTCACGGAGGTGCCATGACAGGAATACAAAAATTCAGAAGGCTTGTGGGAATTTGTGGGTGAGAGGGAAGTCTTCCTCCTATTTTTTCCATGCTAGAATCCGTATTATAGCATTTGGAGCTGGCATTCAGTTCAAAACTTGCTGTGCTGCAAGGGTTGATGCACTGACGCAGACATTCTTTCCCACAGCTCAAATTGTGGAAACAGAGTTTATTTATAAAATAAAGCATGCCTGTGAAATTATAATTGATACCTTAATTACAGGGAACTTGCCTGAAGGATGGTAACTTAGCAATCCGTGGGACATTTTCCTGGCTTAGAATAGCCACGATTTATACTGAAACATTTTCTCTGCATGAATCCTAGAAATGGAATTCCCCTGTCAAGGCAGAAAAACTTCAGTAACTGAGAGGTACTCTGCTAGGGATGATAAGTCTAAAGTAACAGTCAACTTTTAAACATTATTTAGGGTTAGAACATCTGAAAAGTAAACCTTGCTATTCTGGTTGTCACTACTTGAAAAATGTACGTTTAAAAGCCACCACTACATGTTGCCATTCTTTACATAATCAGGTGGGTCCCAGATGTACGTGGGATCCTGGGGAAATTTCTTGCTTTGGATTATTTCTTTTCACTTTTATAGATTAACATAATGCTCTGAAAGTCAGTGGTGGCTTCTTCTTTTGTTAAGTCTTACCTTATTAAGGGTCATTTCTGAAAATACCTGGTGTAGATTGTTAGTTAGCAGCCTGATTGCTTGTTTGTCTTTCTTTCTCACATCTTTTTTTTCATTCATCATCTACTTGCACTGCAAGAGTATATATTGCCACAGTATAGTTTATAGAAACATAAATATGATGTAATTTACTTAATATTTACATATTTTGATTGCATGTTGCTGTATTTGAAAATTGTGCCAATTCTCTGTTGTATGTGTAGAATGATGTACTTGATAATTTATGGAGGAATTTTTTTTTTCTGTGAGGAAAAAGTTTTATTTACACAGTGATCTGGAAGGGAGGACAGTAATAAATCTACTTTTCCCTGAGATGGTGCTCCCTGATCTTGTATTAGTGTTTTAGTAAACCATGTTGACTCCTGCTTTGGGCCTTCTATTCTGGTGCTGATGCTGAACCCTTGTCTAGCTCTTGTACTTTGCTGGGGAGATGGGATTTGAAATAAAAGGAATGTATGTTATTATGCATTTAGTAGGGATATGAAGTCTGATTATTTTACAAAGCAATTAGTATAGTGGGGTCACTTGACAGAAGCATCATGTGTGTAAGGTATATAATGTACATGCTCTGTTCTTCTCTACAAAGTGCTGAGCGGAGTGTGCTGCTGTTCAGGTTTGAGAACAAACCTTCCCATGTCTTTTGCTGAAGAAAATTGTCAGTGCACTGCTGAAAGAGTACAGGAATCACTTGCCTGTTGGCTGTAACATGTTGAGTTTCTTGGTTAGACAGCTAATTTCAGTGACTTAAAAGTGACAGGCCTGGAGATACTTGTGGTCAGAGCTGCTCCAAGAGGATTGAACGAAGCCTTTTGGATTTCCTAAAAGATAAGGAAGCCAGGTTTGATCAACAGCTGCTGGGAGGGTTTTTCTGACACTGAGTTAGCCTAGTCCAGTGCAGGATTTTTCACCTGTGACCAGTTTAGAGCGTGTACTGCCTAAGGTGAGCTGATGAAACTAACAGTTTTGGTGTGTTTGATTAGCATCATTTATGTTTGCCCCGAAGTTAATTTCTAACAGCTATTTTTCACCTGGCTGTCAAATTTCTTTGTGTGAGAAAGACTTTGTGGGCACATAAAAAAAGTTAGGAAAATGGTTATGTTGTGGATTCTGTATATAAAGACTGTGTTCTAGAGGATTTAAGTAATTAAGTATTTGTAAGGTTTCTTTTGCATGATAAGATTTTGCTTCAAAAGAAGCATGAAACTGTGGAGTGTTTAGGCTAGATCAAAGTTTTACCTCTTTTATTTCTCTTTTAATGATTTCATGCAAACGTCAAGCCTACATTAATGTACTAGCATGGTTTGAAGATAGTTGGGTATAGCTGGGTAGCTCTCTGAGGAGAGCTGGTCTAGGGTGTTATTAAGGTATAATTGATCTAATTCACTGCAAAAGTTTTGAAACCTTTTTGAAGGTGTTTTTTGCATCTAAAAATCTTCAAATATTTGATATAAAATATTGCTGTTAATTGGAAAGGGAAATTTCTGTTCAGTTTTGAAAGAAAGCTTTATTCGTGTTCAAGATTAAAGTGAACCAGACTTGCTTTTCTTTTTTAATTTTAAAATTATTCTACACTTACAGAAATGTAGATACCTTTGAAAGATTTAGCTGATCAGCTTTTGAGAAGCATAAAAATTCTTCAGATTAATACTAACGCTAATAAAATTGATGGAAGCTCTGAATATACAACTGGTTTGTTCTAGGTAAGTCTCTTCCTGTTCCAGTAGGCTGTTCATTTTGGAAAAGCAAAAAAGTCAAAAATACAAAATCTTAGTTATACAGTTAGTTAAAACCCATTATTCCATAACTGTTATTCCCATAGTTGGGGAATAATGGGTTTTAATTTGACCATCATCAAAAATGCAAGTCAAGGAAAAAGAATAATGTATTGATGGTAATATCTAAGAATTTGTAAAGCATCTTTCTCCTAGAAAACAAAATGTAAAAAAAATAATTTGTAAAGTAGACTGTACCTATAGACTATTGCAAATATCCTATCAGGGGAATAGGACAGGCTAAATATCCTGAGCCTTATTTAACCCTGGGGGATTTCAGTGATGAGAGATGTAATTAACTTGGGCATGTGAGCCTTTTTTTCTCTAAGTGGAATTATGTTTTAAAGTGTTCAATAATGAAAATGATTTATTTGAATTCTCTTCATATTATTTCAAACATGAAACACTAGAAAGACCATATCCAAAATATTTATTAATGATTGCAAAATTAATAGTTGAACCTAAAGAATTCATAGATGTTAGTAATGGTTGAGATAGAATAGCCATGCTTGCCTGATGGAGGATATTTACTGAGAATGGTTTCAATTTTTCTTTACTGGCCTCTCTCTCTGCAAGACTTGTGTGCCACTGGTGTAGTTACCTGATAATTCAGTTTTTGGTAATTATCTTTAGAAAGCTGCTCTGGATTGGGAAGGATAAAATGTTTAATGTGTATACTTGCAGTGAGAAAGGCACTAGGTGGGAATATTAATTCATGTTAGGTTGGCTGATTGTAGATGTCTCCTAAAGAGGAAGTTTTAAATTTCTATTCTATTTCTATTTCTAGTCATATTACAAATAACTGTGTTTAGAAGCATTATTTTAAGTAATTTGAAGTAATTTTCAAAACTAAGATCTTTGGAATTCCTATTTTCATTACAACGTGGTTTCACAGGCCCAAAATCCGACATTTTTTACTTTAAAATCCTTAAAGTTGATTACATTTCTTTCTAGAAATAAGGTGAATGCCAGTAACCTCCCAATTAAAGAGCATTACTTGTAGTGGTGCACTAGAATCGTGGAATATCCTGAATTGGAAGGGTTTAAAAGGATCACTGGGTTCAACTCCTACAAGTTTTCAGATACAGATTCTACAGAGGTTTCACAAAGAGCCGATGTTGCCAGTTGGGAAATGTTGATTTGCAAAGGAATACTGTGCAGTTCCCAGTGTTGTGAGCCACAGTGCTGCTTCAGGGTGCAGCAGATGAGTCAGTTGCAAATTCATGTGTTGAGAGGAATGCTCAGTTTCTGACGTGCTGCCTACACTTGGGAGGTGCAGGGAACCCTTCCCATGGCTGTTGCCACCAACGCATTTGCACAGTAATAGCCCTTGTCGGCAGCTCCTGGCTTCTGACAGACTGCAGTCAGCTCACCTGGCTGAAAATAGGCTGTGGTTTTAAACACTTTGAACTGAAAAAAACCACACAGTATCACTGGGAGTATTTTTGCTTCACATGTACAAGTCCTTTGAAAACAGAGTATCTTGCAACAATATTAAAATATTTTTTTCTGACTGATGAACAAACAGAACACAGTGTTATCTGCTGTGGATAGATTCATGTTGCATTTATAGCTGTTGGAAAACTAGTGGCTCTTTCACTACTGCAGTTATTTTGGCTTACATCTTGTGTGAATATTGTACTGCTAAATCTTTAATCTGCTGTGGAGACAGACAAATTTAGGAGAAGCGACTTTAATCTTTGAAGAACGTGTATTGACTGGGAAAGTTAGTTCAGTTTATTTTTGCAAATCACCAACCCTTAGAAGTGGGATTAAGTTTAGTGTAGGAGAAGATGGAACTTTCCCTTTGTCTCCAGAGTGAGGTCACAGTGCTTGTCTCTTTTCAGCTTCCATCTCAGTAAAATATTAGAAAATATAATTGTTTCATGTTTCAGTTTCATCTCCTGAAGAATGTGAGTTATGGTTACTTGTGCAGGCCGTAATGTCAGCAATTACTTCTTGTCCTTGTTGCTTCTTTACTGCACTGTCTCTGCCCTATTTGCATGCCCTAGTTGAAATTCTCATGTGTTGCATTTGTATTTTCTTCTTTTTTTGCCCCTTGATTTTATTTATTTATAGATTCCACTGAGCAGGTAGCTGAGTAGACTTCAGCTGTGCAGGAATTGATTGTGCATGTGGCTTTAATGATGGCAAAATCCCACCCACCTTAGATGTGAACACAAGGAAAAGGAAACAAAATATAATCCAATAGAAAAGATGAGAAAAGAAAGGCTTTAATAGTAAAGGAAGGTGGAAGGGAACACCTGAGTCACAAGGTTGGAAGAAAAGCTAAAGCGATACACTGGTTTTGGCGGTGTAGTGTGTCATGATACCGTTCAAATTTGTAATTTTAAGGACAGCTAAAGAAGTGTGTTGCTTAAATAAGGTAATTCACTGATTCTTTTTTTACTTGTGAAAGTATCCTTTAATCTCATTTTTCAGTAGAGCAGATACACACTAGGACTCATTTTAGGAAAGCATATTTTTGTTTAATGAGTATATATTTATGGTAATTTTAATCAATAAATTAATAAAACCAGTAGTGTTTGATTGCTTTGTTGCTCATCTCTTTATCTGACTGGGGATATGTACAACATTAAGTCTTGGTAGATTTGAAGGAATGCTGTTTTCTTTATTGAATAGCTTAGGAAAAAATCTCGTCTCACTAAAATGGATTGCAGTTCTGTGTGAAGGACAGGCGTGTGATCACTGTTCACTTTCCAATATCACACTTGAAGGCTTTCTAACTATACCGAACTATAGTCAGGTCACTCAAATTCCCCCATGTCCCTAGAGAATAGAAATTGTTTCACCAGCAGATATGTGCAGTACTTTGAGCCCATTCTGCTGAGTTATGGGGTTTATTTCAGAATTTGGGAGATTCATTTTTATGGAATAGGTAACTGAGAGAGTTAGCATTCTCGCTTGAATAATGCCCTCCATATTTTGGACAGAAATTTTCTTGACTAAATAAGAACAAAATATTTTACCATCTTCTAGAGGGAACACTGTTTGGTCAGCGTAAATGTAAAAGAAAATTCCAGAAGAGACAACTGACCATTCTTGTGTGATGTTTGCAACTTTTTCATGTTTCTTCTGGGCTTTAATTATACTGCATATACATGGCAAGAAGAAAAGACCAGGGGTTTTGTTCTTTTCATGGAGGTGTAGCTTTATCACATCGTTGGGAATTTATAGCCTAGTAATATATAGTGTTTTTTCCATTCCTGCATTTTGCAATTGGTTTGTACAGCCTTATAGTCTGGCAGCTGAGAGCTCACTTTTTCATGATTTTTTTTTGGCAGGAAGGGGTTACTGTTCACATTTCCTGTGTAATTCCTTCTGATCTTGCTGGGCTGTAATTACTTTCTTGATGTTAAACATTCCCAGGCTCCCATAACCTTCTAGCCTGCTTGCACTAGCCAAGTTTGTCCCAGGTGATCATGTGGGTGAACCTCCTGTTTTTGAGGATAAAAATCTCTCCTTCCTGTGTAAGATAGGCTACATACTTGCTGCTTTGCTGTGCAATCCCAAGAGAAATCTTTTAAAAAATAATAATAAGGTAGCACATCACTCTTTTAGAGTCAGACTTAGCAGCCAAAATACATCACAAATCAAGTGTGTGGGTTTAGAATTTGCTGAATCTTGGTTGAATGACTGTGAGTTCACATTTAAGATTATTTTTTCTTAATACATTTGGAAAATAGGTTATGATATAAAAAAGACAGATTTTGACTGTAGCTTCTTACTTTTGACCATATAATTGGCAAATCTTTTTAAGCTTGTTTGAATGTAGAACTACTTAGCTGAGCCTTCAGGAATCTTTTCTTTTGAATTCTTTGCAGTAGCAGCATATTAAAAAAAAAAAACAACAACAAAAAAACCCCCAGAACCTTACTCAGTTCTGTCTTTCTTACATAGTTCAGTTATTCTGTGTTTCTTCTGATTTTCAATTTTAGTATATCAACAGTAAACCCAAGGTATTATTTTGTTTTTAAATAGAAGTGACTGTATACTACTGAAAAATGTTGACTTTAGAGGTGTGGGAACTGAAGTGTTCTGTTCTGCAAAGGCACCAAAAGGTTTTCTGTGCTGCTCTTCAGCTTTAATGTGGAGGAGACACCTGTAAGAATGTGAGTGAAGTTTGTTTTCCATGACCTTTATGCTGTTTTCTCACAGTGCCAAGAAAGATGAAAGGTTGTGTTGGCAGGGTTTTTTTAGGGTGTGAGGAGTTGTAATGTGCTGATACATTGACACTGGTGAATGTTGGGTTGGTTTGTGTTTTGTTGTTTTTTGTTTTTTTTTTTTCTGACAGTGTCAGAGAAAGTAGTTGGAGGTTCTGTGCTCTATTGGTTCAAGAACTAGCCTGCATTTTGATACTTCAGTTAGGAGCAATCTCATTATCTTATTATTCTGTTATAGGTAACTTTTCTGTTATAATCCTAGTCTTACTAACTTGAACATTTATTTGGCTGCTTTGTGAAATTCTCAGGAATTCTATTTTGTTTAGCTGTATTATTGTACTTGCAGCACAGATACTCAGAAGTGTTCCCAGTAACTGACTGACTGAAGTCTTGTGAATGTGTAACTGTCAGCTCAATGGGATTATATGATTATACCTGGAAGAAAATGGTTTGTAAGTAATAAATTGCATCAGTTTGAGCCCTTTTCTTAGTTTAATTCTCATGCACTCCAATGCCTGTGCTTTACTAGATAAATAGAAATTAAAACAGTTGATATGTGTGTTGTTGACTGTGCTGCTATGCTAGTGAACAATCAGAAGAATATATTTTAATGAAAATGTCTTTAATCTTTCCAGGAAGTCTTAAATTTGGCGCCTTAGTTACAGATGGAATGCAGTCAGTATGCTGCCCAGTTCTTAATTGCATACTCCATCATGTAACTGGGAGCATGGTTGTCAGATCTGTCTGTTTTTGTTGTTGAACCCCATGTTCTTATGGGGTATTATTCAACACAGAGAAATCCAGTCTTGGCATAAAGTATTTGTACAGTAGTTATGTGAAAAAAACCATGAAGCACTAGGTGAGTATAACTGGTGAGAAAAGGATGCTGCTTGTAATATTCAGTTACATAGTCGTTTTAGTGTGGCCTGGTGTCATCTTCAGATACTTCAGAGATTTGTTAGGACACTCTGTATGAAGTGGGTTTACCTTTGCATGTCCACTTGGGTATGTGTTCAACATATTGCAAGCATGATAAGCTTCTGTGCAGCAGGGTAATACTTTGTTTAAAGCTTTTTTCCCCAAAACAGCTCACTTTTGACTATAAATTATGAAAACACTGATGATTTTAGAGTTAGTTGAGAGGCAAACCCTCCTGAGGCCTGTTTTCCATCTAACAGGATGTATAGTTCATCTTGCCATTCGCTTTACCTGATAAATTTTGCTTCTGCTTAGATGAAGGCAGAGAAGAATTACTTGCTCTTTTGTAATTGAAGGTAACCTGTTTTTAATTTATTTTGTAAAATACTCTAGAATGTAACCAACCAGACTCTATTATGAATTTCACCATCCTGGTGGAAAGTACCCTAAGTGGTAATGAATTTTCTTCCATGAAAAACTTGTGAATTGCCTCTTGCTTTTTGTATAGAAGTCATGTTACAGGATGTAAGCTTGTTCTGTTTCCTCTGTGTGTGTGTCCATGTTGATCTAGTGATTTAATATAAAACTCTTGTGTAGTTCGATGTCTGTAATGTACTAGAGGCAAGGTGATGCATATAGCTGGGATGCAGGGAAGAATTGGACCTAACCTTAAGTGTATTCAATGCAGAGAAAGAAACTCTGGTTTTAACAAGCTGCTATAGAAATGAGGAATGATTTGAATTAGGGGAGCTTTTAAGCTTTCAGACAATGTAGTCAAATGTATTTTTATAGTCAGAGTTGTTCTCTCTTAGGGAGGACATGTAAATTACTGTTGTGACAAAATGCATAAATGTGTCTAGGATTTGATAGTAATTAATTCATTTTACTTATCTAAGGATAGATTAAGTGCCTCAGTTTGGAACTGGCTATAAAAAGTAACATGTAAACAAATTTAACACACATCCGGTATAACAGCACATTTGGTAGAGCTGAAGGCACTTTGTTTTCAAATGCAGTGGTTTCTCACTTTCAGTGTTCACAAGCTGTTTAGTCACAGAGAGCCTCTTGACTGGATTTTTAAGGGCACATTTATCTCCGTGGCTTTCTTGACTTGAACTCTATATGATAGAGTCTTAAGTACTGCTAAAATGTTGATGAATTATTTGCCATTGGTGCATAGAAAGAATCACAGAATATCCTGAGTTGGAAGGGTCCCACAAGGATCATCAAAGTCCAGCTCCTGGGCCTTCACAGGGCAGCTCTGAGAGTCACACCCTGTGCCTGAGAGCATTGTCCAAACACTTCTTGACCTCTGTCAGGCTCGGTGCCTTGAGCATTTCTCTGGGGAGCCTGTCCCAGTGCCCAGCCACCCTCTGGGTGAAGAACCTTAACTAATATTCAGTCTAAACCTTCCATTACACAGCTTCAGGCCATTCCCTAAGGTCCTGTCGCTGGTCACCACAGAGAGGAGATCAGTGCTTGTCCCTCCTCTTATCTTCGTGAGGAAACTGTAGACTGCAGTGAGGTCTCCCTTCAGTCTCCTCCAGACCAAGTGACCTCAGCCACTCCTCACACAGCTTTCCCTCAAGGCCCTTCACCATTTTGGTGGCTCTCCTTTTTACACTTTCTAACAGCTTTATATCTTTCTTATGTTGTGGTGCCCAAAGCTGCACAGAGACCTCACAGGCAGGCAGTGCCTGTGCAGAGCAGGGTGGGACAATCCCCTCCTTTGCCTGGCTGGCCATGCTGTGCCTGATGCACCCCAGGGAGGCCCTGCAGAGAGATCTTGGCAGATTAGAGGACTGGGTAACCACAGCCACATGAAGTTCAACAGACAAAGTGCTGGATTCTGTTCCTGGGATGGAGCAACCCTGGATGTAGAGACTGGGCAATGAGAGGCTGGAGAGCTGTGACATGAAAAGGGACCTGGGTGTCCTGGTCCATGGCCAGTTGAACCTGAGCCAGCAGGGCCCTGGCACCAGGAGGGCCAACCCTGTCCTGGGGGGCACCAGGCACAGCATGGCCAGCAGGGCAAGGGAGGGCATTGTCCTGCTCTGCTCTGCCCTGGGGCGGCCTCACCTCGAGGGCTGGGGGCAGGTCTGGGTGCCACAGTGTAAGAACGATACAAAACTGTTAGAAAGCATAAAAAGGAGAGCCCCAAAGATGGTGCAGGGCCTTGAGGGGAAGCTGTGTGAGGAGCAGCTGAGATCACTTGGTCTGTTCAGCCTGGGGAAGAGGAGACTGACAGGAGCCCTCTCTGCGGTCTTGTAAGGGGGGAAGAGAGGGACAGGCACTGATCTCTTCTCTGGTGACCAGTGACAGGACATGAGGGAATGGCCTGACGTTGTGTCAGGGGAGGTTTAGGCTGGATAACTGGAAAAGGTTCTTCACCCAGAGGATGGTTGGTCACTGGGCCAGGCTCCCCAGGGCAGTGGTCACAATACCAAGCCCAATGGAATTCAAGAAGTGTTTGTACAATGCTTTCAGGCACACGGAGTGACTCTTGGGGGTGGTGCTGTGCAGGGCCAGGAGTTGGACTCTGTGATCCTTGTGGGTCCCTTCCAACTCAGGGATTTGTTCTGTGATTCTGTATTTTTAAGTCTTTTTAATTTTATGTTTTAGATTAACAGTCATGAAAACAGAGAACCTTACAAGGTATTTAGCAATTTGAAACATGTTAGGAAACAGAATACACTGTATCCTTATTATACATGTGTTTTGTCCTGTGGAGGAAGAGTTCTGTTCTTGTCATCTGCTCTCATGCTTGAAGTAATTTTCTGTTTTGTCATCTGGTAAATGTATATATATATTGTCTAAATTTTTTACTTATTGGAGACGTCTTCTAAAACTCCCGTCCAAAACTTCACATTTCAGAAATTTAAGCTCAATTCTTACATCTGTATAAAATGAATTTGGCTTCCAGTCTGTGAATTTTTGTGATACTTGAATACTGTAGGTGCTACAGCTATTGAAGTCAACAGTTTTAAAATACTTGCAAATTAAATACGTATATAGCCAGAAATACTGAAAAAATATGTACTTTTTTATCTTTGAAGGTAGCTGTCATCAATGGAAATACTTACTTTTTTAAATTCATCACAGGACTGGGGATTTGAAGGGAACTCTTTGTCACTGCAATTTTGTGTTTCATTTTTAAGGTTAATTCAGTTCTGGCTTGTGGCATGATCATTGACATTTACATGGTAAGGGCCATGAGGCCTGCATGCAGCAAGTGAATTCACACAAATCAGAAAAAGCGTAGAAGAAAAGTGCAAAATGTCTTTGGCACTTATCACCATTATTTTTAATCTCCCCTCCTCCCGTCCAGTGCCCTAAAAAGAAGTAGTTGAGCTGGATGAATCAATGTTTGATACAGAGGATGGTGCAGATTGTTGGCATTCAGCCAGTGCACATCTCAAAACTACAAAGTTTACAACACAGATCTTACATTATTTCACTACTAGTGAACGGTGAATGACTTCGAAGAAGTGAATGTGGTAGAAATAATATGCAGGGTTTTCTGCTTTGCTGCAAGGGAAGCACTGATTTTTGTTTTAACAGAAATATGTTTGGTAATGTTATTTCCATATTAAAACCCTTATCTAAATCTTAAATGATACTGTGTTCTGTGTCCTGGCTTATATATTTTGCTATTTAGTGCAAGTTTTTGAGATAAAGCAAAACAATGGATTGAAAAACCAAATCACAGCTGTGTAAAGAAAACTGTAGCTGACTGCAATAATTTGTATTTTAAAACATGTTTAATGAGTGTTCACTAAAGAATCTCTAAAAAATGAAATGTCACAGCAAAACCTTACCGACTTTTCTGTGGTCTTTTATATTAAGTGTTCTGTTGCCTGCTTGAACAGTTCTCACCATTCGGAACACAAGTAGAATAGTACAGTGCCAGTGTTTTTTATCTGAAAAAAATATATTGGAGACTTTCCATCAATGTAATTCACATCCTAGAAAGATGAACAGTTTCTTAAAAGTCATTCTGCAGTCAGTAAAGAAAAAATCTGAGAATTCAGTCTGTTGCAGGTATTGGGAGTTTATGCGGATAAATCACTTGGCCACTAATCAATTTTTGAAGCTTCAGAAATAATTCTTAATATCTATCTGACAGTTTTCAAACACATAAAAGCCACTGTGTTGTCTTCTGTACAGGTTTTTCTTTCTAAGGCATGTGGATTAAATCGGGCAGGTGTGTTAGGAGCTGTGATCTAATTTTGCAGGTTGGGAGCCAAGAACAAGTTCTGCATGCACATACCTCCTTTAATCTTTAAAAGAAGAGCAGGCGTACAAAACAAGGAGTACTTGAGCATAAAAATGTGACTTTCTTGACACCTACTTGTTCATTTAGTTACTCCTGGAACAATTCTCTTAAGAAACATGATTTGTTTGGTTGAAACAAGGTAGGGAAGGGAGTGAAGCAATACAGTTTTAAAGAATGGGGAGCTGATGATGGCAAGCACTGTATGGCTTGGAGACAGGAGATTAAGGAGGTAAAGTTATTAATAAAAATCTGTGGGCAGTAAAGTACAATGGAGTTCTTTAAATATAGAGGATGCTCTTGAAGGGTACAAAAGCTTAGTAGTGATAGAAGTCCAATACTGGGCAAGGATGATAAATTTCTGCTGTGCAGAGAAAGGCATAAATATTCAATAAATATTTTGTTCTGTATTCAGAAAGAGGCTGGATGATGCTTTTACATCTCACCACCTCCATCATTGGTGATGGGAAGAATGTATTATCACTGTACCAGCAACTATTAATGTTAAATGTTTTTAAATCTGCTGCACTGACACCTACAGATACTAAAAAAGAAAAAAAGCTTAGAAGCTGTATGAATTATTCATTTTGAGTTTTAACAAATCATGGAACAGTGGAGAAATTTTAGAAGGCTGGAGGTGAAGGGGAACTAATGTGCCCAAATTTAGAAAGTATAATAAGTGCACATTGAAAAGGCTGATAGTAGTATGCTGTCAGTGAAGATTTAAAGGAGAATTGCATAATTAATGCTGATGAGAATGGGCAAGTCAGACCTACATTGTACTGCTGCGTGGGGTTACTCTTTCTGTAAACTGATATTAGACTGACTGGCCTGTAGTTCCCCAGATCCTGTCTCTTGCCTTTCTTGAAGATGGCTATGTGCCTTTTTGGGAATCTCCCTTGATGCCATGAATTTTGAAAGATGATAGAGTGCATCCTTGTGGTGACACTGATCAGCTCTCTCAGCACTGCTGAATGCATCCTTCTGATCCTGTGGATTTGTATGACTGCACCTTCATCTGCTCTTGGTAAAGTTATATCAGTGCCTCAGCCTGTTCCACGGCTTTGCTCACCTTTTCTGCTAAGCACTAAGCCCACTTTTTCCTTAACCTTTCTTTTGTGACCTTTGCCTTTCTTTCACTCTCTATGTGCATGCTTGAGTAGTGTCTTAAATAATTAGAACTCTGCTGTAATCTACAGACACTGAACATGACTAGCGAAGTTTGGATTTGGACATAAAGTAGGAATTAGTGCTGCTATTCAAAAAATAGATGTTTGGTTATTTAATTGCCCTAAGCGAGCAGAACTTCAGTGTTAGAATTTGAAGGCTTGACATGACTCAAGCAGTGTAGGTGTCCCACAGCATGGCTTTTATGGTAAATTAATGAAAAGGTACTGTGTGTCAAACCAAAAAAAACGTAGCTGCTTTAAAAGCTTGGTCATGCTTAATTGTTTTCCTCTTGAAGTACTAATTCAGTTTGGTCTTGCTTAGTTTGAGATTTAACTGAATGCATTTGGAATACAAATATCCGTAGGAACAGAAGACAAAGCTGGAGGCCCATAGAGAAAGAAGAATGTTCCCAGGGTTAGCATAGACTGCACGCCACAGCTGGTTGCTGGACAGCATCCAGGAATAATTTGGACATGTTTATTTCACATTTTTTCTCCGTGAACATGTTTTAAGGACACTTCATTAAAAATGTCCGATAGTCTTTGAAGCTCTGTGCCTTTAACGTTTTTCAGACAACAAACAGGGTGGTGGATACAAAAACGAAAATTATTTTGGCAAGGACTATTTGCACAATGAGAACAGCACAAGCTAAGTGAGTGAAGGCAGTAAACTAGGACAGGTTGGATTTTGATTTATTATTCTTTTTTGTATTTTTAACTGTGTGAAAGTTTTTTTTGTAAGTATGGTTAATCAGTAGCACAGTGCTGATAGACAATAATAGACTGCAAGAAAGAGAATAATTTAAATAAATCATAGAATGTGTTGTCCCGTATATTTTCTAGGAATGGTGTACCAGTTTTGAACAACTGCTGATATTTTGTGTGCTCCTTGATGTTAGTCAATAAAGCATATCACCAAAACTAGGTTACATCTGGAATGTTTGTGTCTATTCAAATTCTATTATTTGTATTAAAAAAATGTGTGTATACCAGATTGATTAGAAAATACACTCTATTATGTTCTGATTGTTCTTAAAGTACATGACACGTTAGTCACTTCAGCCCAGCAGTTGCTTTTTCAGTTGGGTCAGAGCTCTGGGAGCTCCCAGCCAGGGAACTGGGACATTCCACGCAGGAGAATCCAACAAAGTGGTGACAGTCCCTTCCCAGAGAATGAGAGGGATGTTACCGAGCAAAGAATGTAGGTGAGCAGCTGAACCTCTCTGCCAGGGTCTGTATGAATTAGTCTGGGCACAGCAGAAACAGGGAGGGCAGATGCTGCCTCTGCTGCCCGTGCTCAGCTCTCAGCTGGGCTGTCACTTCACTGACTGCAGCTCTCATGAGGGTTCCAGAGCTGTAGTTCACATCTTCAGCTGTGGATGTTGAACTGCCCTTAATAATGCAAGATAATTTTGAGTGCATTGGTTGCATGTTGGGAATTCTTTTTATCTACAAGTATAAAATTTACACAATATTCTTTAACACTTAAGGCACCAACTGTGACAGAACTTATATAAAATGTGAGCTTTTAATTTTTGCATTAAATTTGGAACTCTGGGTTTTATGAGGGTGATTCAGTGAGATTATGTTCTAATTTGTCAGTTTACTGTTTGATGATTCTTCTAATGCAGAACAGTTTATTATATGCTTGGTAGACAGTAAAGGTGGAAGCTGCTTAAGATGGAAGATGCTTATGTGCTAGTCATTAGATTTTTACAGGATTTTTAGGTATGACCTGTTAAACACACATTCCTTTCTGGTGAGTAGGATCGTTTTTGGGAAACATAAGGTACAACTCATAGTTGAGCAATGTTTTTAATGTTGGGTATTGTTAAATAAATCCAACTATTGTATTTGCATCTCTAATTTTAAAAGCATGTGTTCTTGAAGTGTACTGAACACTCAGTTATCCAGAAAAAAACCCATCCATAGCCCTGGAACAGTCTGGGCTAGCAGTATTACAGGCAGTTTGGGGGCAGAATCGGTGTAGCACCAAAACAGTTGAACCAGTTCTTAGTACAACATCTGATTCCTTACCTGGAGTATTTTTTACTACAAGGCTATCTGCAAGGACCAGTTGTGCCTCCAACAGTTACACGTGCTGAAGTGAATTCTGGTTCTTCAGTAGAACTTAGAAGTTGCTTTTGAGTTCGGCTGAAGAAAACAGGCTTCTCCCTTCAACATAAGTCACTAAATAGTTCAGTGTATAATTCAAATTAAGAGCTTTTTTTGTTAGAATTTAGTTTGCTTTAAGCATGTGGCAGTGTTAGGTTTTTCTGATGCTAATACCATTTTCCTGTTCTTTGTTTCTTTTAACTTTTGTCTTAGGAGTTTGAATGCATGTTAGAGGTAAGCCCTTTTGAGAGGGAATTTAAACAGAAAGTCATAAATTGGTAGGCAGTTTGAATTTTAACTTTTTGGAAGTATATCCCATTTGGCATAGGTCATTTATTGCTTGATTGGGCACAATCATAGTAAATGGATGTTATTTTTTTTTTAAAATTTGTATTTGTTAGTTCCTGAATGCTTGTTTTGCTTGGGTCTGTGAATACGATATATTGAACTTAAAAAACATATGCTGCATTTTATGAAGTATAGAAGATATTGCTGCACAAACTTTATAATGCCACAATGTAGCTTTCTTGACCTTTTAAGAAACTTGTAATGGAAATTCTTATAGAAAGAGCTGTAGATGATGCTCTTATTTGGTACCATGGCAAAATCGAGTACTGTATTCAAGTTTGCAGCTGTAAAATCAGAAATAATTCCATTATTTTAGTCAGAATTGCAAAAGCAATTCACCTTGCAAAGCCTGGAGTGTTTTTTTTGCTTTTTGTCAGCTAGTGGTTTTTCTTCCAAATAGAACATTAACAGCATACCCAGACTATATGAAAATAATGAAACCCCGAAGAAAACCCTTCTTGAATGACACAGGAAATTTTATCAGAGAGATGCAGATTAGGGTTGAAGTAATCCAAAATACTTCAGTCAGAAGAAGTGGTTGACCATTTCTTGTTTAGTCTCTACAAAACTTCAGGGCCATCTGTGATTCTGTGAAGAATTCAGTATCGCATTTCAAACTTAAATCAGTCAAAATTGTGCGGGTGAATGTAGCTCTTAATCCTCTGATTATTAGTGGAACTTTTAGAGCTGTGTTATCTGACACAGTTAAATAAATTTTTTGTACATGTGGTTATGTTTTGAGGTATCAAGTAGCTCCAAAATATGTTAGGACTATCAAATGAAACAGAACTTGCTCTCCTTTCAGCATTGCAGACCTTGTTCTTTCTGTAGTCTAAAATGAGCAGAATCCTAAACCTTTCATTGGAAGTTGTAACACTAGTAATAGCTTATTCTTCAAATGTTAAAGTGGAGAAAGATTTTAAAAAAACCCAAAAAACCAAGTAAAATACAATTAATGGGTCTTTTTAATCTTTCCTGTAGTACTCTTTAATTATTTTCATTGGTACCTTTGTATGTTAACCTTGTTCTGCTCTTTGAAATAATCTGGACTCCTGTAATATAAAAACAGGTTATTCATTAGGTATATTCATTAGGTAAATAAAAATGTCTTTGTTCTCTGCCAATCAATCGGAAGTTCTCTTTAATCCATCAGCATAACTAAATATTAAATAGGGGAGGTTTAGGTAATTCTGAAGTATGGTAAGAGCATTGCCATAGGAATTGATGGAACAATCTGTCCTATGTATGTAGACCAAATTTTGCTGTCATTTTCAGTCTACCCTTTGCTGTCAGTTAGTAAATACAATTTGATTTCTGAGAGGTGGTTGTTGATGTTTTTAAGACTCATCCAGACAAAGCTGTAAGGCCAGTGTTGACCCTGTTTTCAGCAGGGAAGTTGGATGGGATGACCTTGTGCAGTTTCTGTCAGCCTGAATGATTTTGTGAGTAGCTGTGTACACAGCCACAGATGTTTGTCTGGTTCTGTGAAGTTTTAGTGCAACACCAATGAAATTGCTGTTTTAGTGTTTGTAATATTGTTTATCTGAAAAGAAAGCTAATGTACAGCAGCAGGTACACAGTGAGAGATAAAATATGTAGTCTGGTCTTATCAGATCAAATCAGTAATTAATTATGCATAAAAGTCAAAAAGTCTCAGAGTTTAATTAGGTATTACAAACTGAAGACCATAGTGGTGTGCTGCAATTCCACTATGAATGATGTAACATATTGCTAACAGAAGTGTAAGATGCACAGATTGTGTCTTGGGAAACTGCATTGTTGAGAATCCCAGCAAAACTTCTAAGCAGTTTGGATCCAAGCAATAAATGAGTGCTTAATTAAGAACCAGGAGAATGTGGTGGTGGGGAGGAACAGGAGTAGAAGGAACTGTGCTGTTTGAATTATAAAGTGAATTCTAGATTAGTCATTACCCACTAAGAATGGTGCACATTTCTGTTTCTTGTTTTGTTTTAAATACTAAGTTAATTTGAATTTAATTTGTGAGAACTGTGGGCAGCATAGATTTCATGTAGTATGTTAAAAAAATGAAATTTGTATTTTCCAGAACTAATTTTTTAGCTGTCCTAACAGTCAAGAACAAAATCTATCCATTTATATTGATTTGTCATTTCACAGTTATGTTCACACCAGTAATAATCAAGATTGTATTTTAAATCAGAAACCTTGGCCTTTTAATACAAGGTAATGGCAAAGATGTCTAACCCAGACGTGGAACTTAATGGGTCTCCAGTTTGTGGCATTCAGAGCACTCCTGTCAAGAAGGGATTTACTAAGGAAAACATATGTGTCTTTTTAAATTGGAAATCTGAAAAAAAAGATGTTATTTTTTGACATTCAATGAATTGGCTAATATTAGGCATAATAGTGACCAGGCTCTTTTGAATTTTTTCAGAATGGACTTGTTTTCTTAAATGGAAAATGGGGTTATTTATAGTCATAAAAACTGTTCCAGTACACTTTATTTTAATACACATACATTTCATAAAATGAAGACTCAATATTGCACCTTCTTTAGCCTTCTCTTCTCCCAGTGTCTTTTTGAGAAATTTCACTTTAATACATTTTTTTTGCAGGTCCTTGATTTTGCTTTTTCGGAGAAAGTTACAGTTGTAAAATAATAATTAGTGAGACTGTATGCTAGTTTGTCCACAATAGTAGAAAATGTGTGGAACAGCCTCATTCCTTGCAGTGTATTGCTAGTCTTTATTCATACAAGTGAAAAACCTTCAAGCTGATTTCAAAAGACTCATCTCCTCAATAAAAGCAATAATTTTTCATTTTCCTGCTATTTTAAGCTGAAAGTTGATGTTGGCCTATGTTGTTTCAGAAATAAGCTTTTATTTTCAGCAACATGTTACTGAAAGTGGCATAGAACCTGTCGTGTAGGCACAGTTCCACTCTAACAGATGGGCAGAGTGTAGGCTTGCCAGCCAACCATTCCCCACATCACCCAGCAGAGTATGAAGGGAAGCATTTTTGTCCAGGATTGCCACTGTGGCATTCAGTGCATGTAAGGCTTGAAGTTCAGGAAATGCACTCGGACTGGTCCATCTCACAGGATGACCAAAAGTTTAAAAATAGCCTGGGTTTTAGGTTCTGCTGGGTTTGTACTGTTCTCTTTCTTTTTGTGGTTCTGCTGAAGTCATCTAATGGGCTCAGCCAAAAGAATTCTGCCATGGACACGCATTTCTCCGTGATGAATTATCTAAGTTTGGAAACATAAGCAGTGAGCAATTTCAGACGCTGTTGTTTGTGACTACATGCATATCTCTTTGGCTATAGAATAGGAAGACTAGGATCTGAAACAGGATTAACTCCTGATGTAAAAATATGAAAAATAGAAAACATGGAGTAAATCAGACGTTTGAGACTGAAGATGTGAATAGTGAAGTGCAGAATATTTTTGCAGGTTTTCAGAAATGCAAATCAGTTGTCGCTTGGTTATTGGGGTTTAGGATTTTGGAGGGGTTTTTATTTTTTAAACAAATTGGCCTAATGCCTTGTGCTTGATTTTTATAAGATAGCCAAGCACTGCAGGCTTTTGGCAAATACACTTGCTTGAGCAAATGCTTTTGTGTGTTACGCTAGTCAGTCATTGTGCCTGTCATTTTTATCTTCCTCTCTATTTTCTCATAGCTTCAATGTTTTAATCTTATATTTCAAGTCTAACGTGGCCTTTATATAACAATAGATTCTGCCAACTTTCCTGGAAGCTGTGCTGATTCAATACTTTCAGGCTTTTTGGAGAACTTGGTTTCAGTTGAAAAGTTTCTAAATTATGGGAAATACTGTTTGCATGGCATTCATTTACAAGATGGCATGGTATGTGAAAGAACAGGTGTGAAAAATGAAGTGAATAAAATTGCTTTTGAAATACAAATGGGCATTTCATGGGCTTCTGTCAGGAGAATGTCTTTTCTAAACTGTACTAAGTATTTAATATTTCTTTTTAGCTGGATGTTTTCCTTCTGAAATGAAATTACATAACATTTCTTTACATGCTTAGTTTTAAACTAAAATTCATAATTAAGCTTAATATTAAGTTACAAGATTTGATTTAATGCTTTCTTCTAGTGCCTGTACTAATACACACTGTATTAGAAGGTGCAGTCGTCAATGAGAAGCTTTGTTCTTTTAACAAAAGGTACCAAAAATAAATTTGGTTAGGGTCATAGTGGTCTAGTTTAATACTGTTATGATAATAAGTCCTATAATTACTTTCAGGTAGTTCTTCCTTCCCAGAGGACAAGGTTTTTAGTTTTGATGTCTGCTTAAAGCATGAGGATGACAGTAAAATTAATGTCATAACCTTGCAGCCTATTTATCGCTTTCTCTGTAATATCCTAAAGGATTTTGTGTAACATCTTAGATGAATGTCTTAGTATGGACAAGCATTGAATTAGGTTAATTGGGTTCAACTGATATTCATATTCAGTGTGTCTATCAGGACACCTGTTTCATATAAAAGACCTGTGGGTATCTTCCTGTGAAAATTGCTTTGAAGTTATTACACGTATATGCTCTGCTTCCTTTGGTTGTTAAAGACTGAGTTACAGCATGGGATTTTTTCTTCCAGTTTGCTTGCTATTTTTGCCTCTTAGGAATAATGAAATTTATCCTTTCATTCTCTGGTAACATGAGGAATAGTACAGGCATGATAGAGCTTATTTTGTGGCATTAAGAGAGATTTTACTTTCTAATTCTGTCCAGCTTCAACTCCACTTCACTTGAAATTCTTGTAATAGATTTCTTTTCATCTCTGAGTAGTCAGCAGCAGATTTCTAGAAAACTAATTTGAGTTCTGGAATACTATGACTTGAATGATTTTATTTAGTGTCTTATGGTAGAGTTATAAACTGAGCAAAACAAATTTTAAGATTATATAGAATTTTAAAAATCCTTATCATTTTGATAAGCTCTCAGGTGGAGAATAACTTAGGATATTGGCAGATAGAAATTTGTGTATTTGGAAAGAGTCAGTATTGGACTCAAATATAACCAGGAGAGAGTGGAAGAACATTTGCCTCTTCAGTACTCAATGAAAGCATAAGGACAATCTGAATTATTAGTTGCTGACCAGCCTAAATTTTTTTTCTGGATTTAAGAACATTAAAGAGGTACAAAATTTAATTAGTAATTTTAGTTATAAGTGTAGCTTTTTTTGAACATCAGCGTGTTTTTTTTTTTTTTTTTCTATGGGAAGTAGTCAAACCAAGCCAGATTTATAGTGAAATGGGAAAAAAAACCCCCAACCTGCTCAGGGCAGGCATAAGTAGTTCTGTGGATGTTATAATCTTCAAATTGTAAACGTTTGAATCAATATACTGTACAGAACTTTTTAATTAGACTGCATTTTATGTTTAGGACATGCCTAAAATGTGTGTAGATAATAAATATCTGTAAAACATGTTAGAGCCTAGCAGAAAAGTGTCAAAAACTGTCAGAGAAAGGATCAAAAAGACAGGACCACAATTGATGTATTTGAAAACAGTGTAAAACACAGATGGGACTAATGCACAATGTTTATGGTTTGCTTTGTAAACTATATGTAGTCAAAGAAAACATGCTTTTACACAGCCATACATATAAGGTTGGATAGAAAATTTTGAAGGGATATGAATTTTATCTTGATTTCAGAATCTTGAGCTCTTCAGTTTTTCCAAAAAGGAAGGTTACTTGAGTAAATGTGGTTCTTTCATATAGCAAGAATAATAAAAATACTATTCATGAATTGCTAAAAGAAATTATCAATGTTAATTGGAGAAATTATGCTCTTTTTAAATTATTATGATTATTATTTAGAGCAGGTGATCAATATCTGTCAAATAAGCACTGATTTTATAGGTTAATACCATTACCTTGCTGCAGTTAGAGTTGAATTCAAATCAGAGATGCCTCTAGAAAATGTATGGATTTATATGCTCCAATTTTGTGTTCTAGTGTTAGGGTTTGTGAATGTGTCTGGGAAGAACATTGGAAAAATGTCTGAAGCTTCTATTTCCACATAGTATTCTAAGAATTGTCTGTATCCTGAAGTCTGGTTAGTTATAATTCTAAAGTAGATGGTAACTACAGATGGGGCACCCTCTTAACATGATTTAATGCTCCAGGGAAAGACCATGGAAACCTAAAAAAAGAGAAGTGACTTTGAAATAATAATTTTGAGAAACTTTATTTGAATATAATTTCTCAAATTGTTTTTACAAGAATATGTCTTGTTTAAATATTTTAGTGTGTTTTGAAGTCCCATAAATACTGAGGAGGAGAAAAACTTCAGACTTTGATTCTCTGAAAAGCTGTTATTGATCAATATGGCCTTAAAGAAGGATGTCTAACGATGTGGATGACAGAGAAGTTGGAAGTCCACACCGATTTCTGGAAGTGTCTTGCCATTCCAAAATTATATCGATGTGGCCTGTTCCATTCTTGGATGTGCAGAGGGAGCTGTCTGTATGTTCCCATGACATCAAACTGCATTTACATGAGCCAGTGTGTGTTGGAGTGCTGGGCCTGACAGCTCGTGGCTTGGCTGCTCAAGTACCACGGACAGAGGCTCTTTGAGGCCGTTGGGGATCTGCTGATGGGCATCAGCCAACCACTGCCTGGAGGTTCTGGTTGATGTACCAGCAAGCATGTAAGCAATGGCTCAGAACAGAAGATGCAGGTACCAAAGAGCTTCATCTGTTTGCTGTGTGAGAGGTCTCCTCACAGCAGCCACACTCCATGTTCTTCTGTGCTTTGATGTTGAGCTTCCTGAAAATGGAATTGGTTTTCTTTTTACTTTACTGCTACCTACAGAACCATCTTCTTCCAGAAGCTCACCATTGCTTTTTGAGAGTCATTTGCATGATAGTAAAGAAATATGTTCAAGGCTTCTTTTGTTTGGTATTTACATCACTATTTGTCCTATGTATTCTGTATTTAAGCAAAAGTAATCTTCGGTACTTTATGTGCTCAGAAGATGTGTCTTGAGTGCACGTCTGGCATGTTCTTTATGTAAGGTTCTCCTGGCTGTTAAATTGGTCAGGAAAGTCAGCAATCTCTACGTCTGTGCAGCTGGCTTTGTTTATGGAAATGTTGTAGATGTTCACTGGTGTGAAAGCCAAGATCTGAGTAAACCCCCAGGAAGTTTTAGTTCCATCTGTGTCAGTCAATGGACTTTTCTGTTACCTTCCCAAAGCCTCTGGCTGCATCAGGAGAACAAGAGCTTCATACCCTTTGTAATATCTAACATGTTAGTAGTGTTCAGTTGAACCAAACTATGATGCAGCCATTCCAAAAGCTAGGCCATTTTATGAAAAATAAATCTAAGTGGATAACAGCAGTTTTATATTGTCATTGTATTATCTTGTGTCTTTCCTTCCAGACTGTTGAATACCACTTCACCAGAGCTTGAACAGCACACTCAACTGCACTGGAAAGAAGTAGCCAACTCTAAATTTACTGGGTGGCCATTTGATATAAAGCTGTTCTGTCAAATGCAGTGTGTCACATCTTGTTGTAAATACAAAGAGCACATTCAGGACAGGTGGCAGTGTAATGTTTGGTTCACAAGAGCAAGGTAGTATCTTCATTGTAGCATCCATGGAAGATTCTGCTGGTCAGACAGTTATGTGGGATCCATGCAGTCGCATAGAATTACAATGGTTTGTGTTGGAAGGGACCTTAAAGGCCCCACAGAGTCTCAACAGCCCTGCCTGAGCAGGTAACTTTCTGCTTGATCACATTGCTCAAAGTTGCATCCAGCTTGGCCTTGGTGAGGCATTCATGGCTTCTCTAAGAAAACTGTTCCAGTGCCTCACCACCCTTACAGTAAAGAATGTCTTCCTAGTATCTCATCTAAACCTATCCTCTTTCAGTTTAATGCCAATAACCCTTGTCCTGTTTGCAGATGCACTTGTAAGAAGTCCACTCCAGCTTTTCTGTTGGCTGCCTTTAGGTACTGGAGGGTGCTATAAGGTCTCCTTCTTTGCTTCAGGCTGATCAGCCCCAGCTCTGTCTTCATAGAGAGGTGCTTTAGCCCTGTGATCAACACTGGGGCTCTCCTCTGGATCCTCTCCAACAGATCCACGTGTTTGAAGAGAAATGATTGCTTAACCCTATATTGTCTGTGATTATTCAGAATGTATTGCCATGTTGGGTTTCATAACTGTCCTCTTTCCTGGCTTTAAGAAGGTTGTTCAATCACAAGAAGCCTAAGTTAGTAGTACACAGTGTTGAAGTATGGAGAGCAACATATAGGGGGTCCAAAGAAACCCTTGGTTTAAATCTCTGGTGGTGTTTTCTTGAGAGCTATGGACATATTGGGATCCATTCTGAAATACAAGTCTGGAAACTGTTGCCATTTTCCTGTTCATTTTTTTGTTTTGTTTTGTTAGTTTGTAAGAAATTATCAGAGCTTCTAAGTATCTGTATTTCTTTCTAGGAACATTGTCGTAACTGTTAAAGGGCATAATGCAGAATCCGTTAACAGTTTCTGCAGGTATAGTATGCTTTCTGTACTTTATTTAGAAATTAGATGCTTGTGGTTCAAAATGTGAAAGAAATGTCATCATTATTAATCACTGTATTACTTGTGTCTAGTATTCTGCTGTGGTATGATTTGGAAAAAAAAAAAGCCATTACTGCAGCATTTATCACTTTAAACAATTACAATAGCTAAAATTGTATTCTTCTTTAGGGCATTGCCAATTAACACCTGTTAACACCTGTAGTTGAAACTTGAAGTGCCTAAATCTGCTTCTTCTTTGATTCAGCATAATTAAGTATTCAGGTTTTATTAATTTTTTTTAAATCTTCATATATTTGAAAATCCCTGCTATAGTTGATCCCCATATTAAATGAAGTTAAATCTATCTGCAAATTATGTTACACAGTTAGCAGAAACGGGAAGAAACATTAACTTGGATTTTTCTTTAATACCTTTTCTTCAGCATTCCCATCCTTACTAATTTTTTTTTTTTTTGTGTTTAGTTCTTTCCTCTATGTGGTTTCTTAAAAAGTTGTCTTTCATTTGTTTTAGTTTTCACGAGGGTTGATGTCTTGATTTTTTCCCTCTGTTATTAGTAAGGGTATTTATGTATTCTCAAGCCTCTAAATGTGTAGCTGTAACTTCCTTTCTCTTTTGATCTGTGTCTCAATGCTAATGTTTAAGTATGAATTTTAACATGAATGTCATTTTTAATGATAATTAAATGTGAGTGAATGTTTGATGGATATGACATCAGCTCTAATGGACCTTTCAGAACCATTGCTGGTTGTCAGTTAAGTTTCCATCGTTAGTACTTATGTTAATTAGGAAGAGCACTATCTATTACTTTATTTGAAGCCTTGAGCTTTTACTGTCATGTAAGTTTATACTTTACCTGTTTTGTGAAGACTGAATATTTTTATGATGCTGTAATAATTCTGAGGAAGCTGTTCTAGAAGCGTGTCATTCTGATTGATCTTAGTTTATGAGTTCTGTGTCTCTTGAGACTATTCTTTCAAGGAAGACAGCACTTCCTGTTGGGTACAGCTGCCCACCCCAGAGTGTGCTCTACATTCCCATGCTTCTGACTGAAGAACTCAGCATTAGTTTTAGCATTAAAAGCATTAGTTTAATTTTTCCTTTAAGTAACAGGAATCTGACCCTGCTTATAGTCTTACGTTAAAGCCATTTCTGAATAGCGGTTGGAGAATATAGACTGTGAAGCTGTATGTAAACTTAAAATTGATTAAGCATTTGCTTTGAAATTTCTGGAAGGCTTTTTCCTTTTTTCCTCTAAATGAAATTCCATTCCAGTCAGTATCCTGTTACTGACTTGTAGCCGGAGAGAATGGTAGACTTGGAAGTGAGCTTTCATGTTAGAAGTCACAGAATCACAGAATAAGTCCCTGAGTTGGAAGGGACTCACAAGGATCACAGAGTCCAACTCCTGGCCCTCTCCCCCAGGCTGAACAGACCAAGTGATCTCAGCTGCTCCTCACACAGCTTCCCCTCAAGGCCCTGCACCATCTTTGGGGCTCTCCTTTTTATGCTTTCTAACAGTTTTGTATCGTTCTTACACTGTGGCACCCAGACCTGCCCCCAGCACTCGAGGTGAGGCCGCCCCAGTGCAGAGCAGAGCAGGACAATGCCCTCCCTTGCCCTGCTGGCCATGCTGTGCCTGGTGCCCCCCAGGACAGGGTTGGCCCTCCTGCTGCCAGGGCACTGCTGGCTCAGGTTCAACTGGCCATGGACCAGGACCCCCAGGTCCCTTTTCGTGTCACAGCTCTCCAGCCTCTCATTGCCCAGTCTCTACATCCAGGGTTGCTCCATCCCAGGAACAGAATCCAGCACTTTGCCTGTTGAACTTCATGTGGCTGTGGTTACCCAGTCCTTTAATCTGCCAGAATCTCTCTGGAGGGCCTCCCTAGATCATGACCAGGAGCTATATCTGTGTGAAATGATGATACTCTACAAATACAGTAGTCTCTGTATATTTTTTTACTATGATACTTTTTTTGTCTTTATATCAAGTACCATTTGTTTCTTAAATGTAGCACTTTGGAAACATGCAGGGTATTAGTAATTTGTGATGATTTATGTACAGCTCTTATGTTGGTGCATTTCTTACAAATAAAGCTTTCGGAGATAGATTAGATTGGAAATAGAACCTATCCATCAGTTACATTCAATGTGGCATATTTGTCAGTGTTTCTGTACTTTGAGTGTGCTTGTTATTTTTAAGTATGGAAGTAATGATTAGTGCAAGTTCTTTGAGTGACAGCTAAACACTTCACTGCTGCCATTTGTCATGTAATAGCAGGTGTTCTGTAATTTAATCCGTACTCCTTCAAGACATCTGTATTTTTCTCAGTTTTTAAAATATTTTATAAGAAGCGTGACTATCTTTTAAGTAGCAAGCAATTGTAACACCATGTTCAATTAGATGCACTTTTCTCAGCAATTAGTATCTAACTTGTCAAATTTTATTTCTTCCTCAGGATTATGAAATTATCATTTCATTCATATGACAATCACTGAAGCATTATATTTGACCATTCACATTCATGTTATATATTTACTGTTGAGCAAGTGTTGGTATTTTTTGTGATGCTCCACCATGGCATACAATACCCCTGTGCCTTAGTGAACTGAAATACCATTGGCATTTTCAGATTTATAAAATATTTTTGTTAAATAACTCTAACATGAAAGAATTGTGTATCTTAGACAAATATTTTGCAAAATATAAGACTGTCCTGGTTTATTTATCTAATAGGTTTTGTCTTTTTAAAATACCCATTGGAAAAGAGCATCACACGCTAAAGTAATAGTTTTGTTTTAATACAAGTAATAATATGTTTATTTTAACTTTTTTAGAATCATAGGTCAAGTGTGGTTCTGCACATTTTGTATCCATCTTACTATGGTTGTTTGGTGCTGGGAGATCTCAAACTTCCATTAGCCTTGTAAATGTGTTTCTTAGCATCAGCTCTCCCTTTGCTGGAACCCCTGCTGCCTTTGTATCATTAACATAAATGCAGGTGCAAATAGCATTTATGTACTTTGATGGAAAGCAGTTGGAGACGTTTCACTGTGGGACATGACACTTTCAGATTGTGTACATCTGTTCAAATAATGTATCCAAGCCAGTGACATGAATGCAAGGATAAAAACATCTGCCCCTGAGACCATTTGCCATACAGCAGATGCTTGCATCTTTATTTATGCAGATGGTTTGTGTGATGAGCTGAGCAATGATGAAAGCGAGAAAGTTTGACAAAGATTTCAGGGTATTCCTTGGGATGGGAAAATACGTGGGTAACAGTGCTTTGTTTTCATACATCCACTGAAAGAAGAACATCTAGTGTAAATAGTGGTGGTTCTAGTAGCATGGGCGTGCCATTTCAGGCAGTGGCCGGATTAACACAAGATCAGTAAAGGATTTTTTTTTTTTAATCTCAGGCGCAATAATTGTACGGCAGTTATAGAAGATGCTAATAGAAGTAATTGCTTTCAAAGGGGAAGGCTCAACTGCTTAGCTTTAGGATGCTCTCAAGTTATGCAAAGCAATGAATTGACTGAAGAGTTTGCAGAGGTAGAATGTTTTCAAATACTAATCTCACTCGTCACAAAGTTGTTTGGAGGTTGGGTGCGATTCTGTACCTGATTCTGCGGCTTGGGGGACTTCCAGGACAGGCCGTATGTAACATTACAAAATTATTAGGCAAATTATTAGGCCTGTGTGTTGTTTGAAACTGCCAGCGGGGCAGTGGCCGTGAGCCGCGGCTCTGAGCCGCGCTGGCACCTGCGGAGCGGGGGCGGCGGGACGGGCACCGACTCCCTCTGCTGGCTCCGCTCCGGGCTCCTTCGTGCGCCGCCACGGCCGCGGCAGCACGGGGCCGGCTGCGGGCGTCATCCCCTCCTCTCCATCGTCTGAGCGCCGGCACCGCTGCCAGGCTTTGCCGATCCATTAGCACCTGTCAGCTGAGCGTGTGTTCCGCAGCGCATCCGGCCCCTTCTCTTGAGAACCAGCGCTGCCTTTAAACAGCATGGGGGCTGCCATGGGCAAGCTAGCGATGTCAATAAGCATTGCAAATAATTGTAATTATGCACTGGGGGAGGAACACCAGTCTGATACTGTAATTTAAATTGTTTTCTGCTGCATCCTACTGCCAGTAAGGTCTAGCTGTGTTCAAGTTCAGCAGCAAGTGATAATTTTATATGTTATGAAAACTAATGTTTGCCTAGCCAGGACTGTAGTATTTCAGAAGATGTTTTAGTTTTCCTATGCTATGCAGAGTCATGTCTGTCTTTGAAAAAATATACATACCTATTTGAAGCACTGTGGAGATCCTTTAATCTTTATTTTAGTTTTAATCTTCAGCAGAATTAACTACAGGTAGCAATGTTTTGTGTATCTCAGCCAGAGCTGGAGAGTTTTTCTGAAGAAATCTGGCTCCTGAAGAAAGAAAAGGGGGCACAATTAGAGCAAACAAAAACCTTAGACAGGGATTCCCCAGTGAAAACTTGGACCACTTAGGTAATTTTTAGTGAAATTATCAATTTTAAAAAAAACCCTAGAAGATACAGTCTAGCTATCCTTGGGGTTTAACAATTTTTCCTTTCCTTGGAGGGTGATAAATTTGTGTATAATTTATAACAGAAAACTCAAAATAGTCCAAGCCAAGACTGGCAGTCTTTTGATCCTCTGTTCATGAGGGAACATTTTTGAGGTTTGTACTACAGAAGTCACCATGCAGATGTTTTTAATGCCTCAATTAAAATATGGTTGCTATATTGAGCCAAAGTGGCAAATTGTTTTCTCTTGCATACAGTCTTTCTTTAGAAAAAAGTGCTCTGATTCTCAACAAAAAAAAAGTACTCTTTCACAGGAATAAAACTTTCGCTTTTTTTGTTGTGTTCTCTTTTGTTTGCACGTCAGTATTTAAAAAGATTGAATTTTGGGAGTAAGAGGCCTAATTCCCTTACTGAAGTGAGACATACATGTTTTCTGTCCCAAAGAGGGTTGAATTCTCAATAAGATGTAGGTATGTTCTCTTTTTTGAAAGAAGAGCAAAAATCTCATCAGAAACTGTTTTTTGATTTTATTCATTAAATGGTTCTACTTGACCTTTTTGTGCTGCATAGTTTTTGAAGAATTTTGCCTTCATCATTTTTTAGCAGTCTTGGTAGTTACTGTTTCCTGTACTTAGAAGAAAATAAGTCCATGAATTACTACTTACATTAGGCATATTGAAATTTTGTCCATGTTGATTTCATCTTGATAGACCCTTTAAAAATAACTTTACATTGACTTTACAGTGAAGGAATTACTGTTTAGGTTTAAATCTCTCCTGAAGCTCACTAAAAGAAATTTCCACTGGCAATTCTCTCAGGATTTTTGAAAAACCCAATTACAGGTGTTTATACCCACTTTCTAAACTACCTAATTTATATTTGCAATATTGTTTGGTGATTATGAATTACTGGTTTATGGCCAATGCTTCCATCGCCTCCTTTAACTATTTTCTGAACAATTAGTTCCCCCAAGTGGCTGCATCACTGCAGCCTTGCTTTGCAAATCTTCAGGGATGATATCCTCTATGGAACAGAATGACTGGGCAAAACCAACAAAGATAACCACTGGACTTGCAGTGATAGCAAAATAATTTCCATTCTACTCAATTGCATCCTGTCAGATCACCAAGGTTTCTAGATCATCCCTACTTTGAGGCTGACATGGTTGGTTTCTGAAACTAGCAGAGGCATAAAGAAGCTGACCTACAACCTTTGATGATGTACCTAACAGTGTCTCTCAAAAAGAAGTTCTGTGCTTAAATAGAAATGAAATTGAATCACCTATTTGTGTGGTTGCAGAGGCCAGGCACCATTTTGAGCCCTTAGTTCTTATACTGCCATAGTGAGAAAAGTCTGTGTAGTTTCTTGAGCTGTAAAGGTGGAAAAGGTTGTTAGTAATTACAGATGCTTTATGTCTGGCTTTCTTTATTCCAGTTTTCATTTCTTGATATGAAAATATTTTGATCTGCTTAAGATCTATTAATTTTGTTGACCTTAATATGAAATGAGTACCTTATAACTTGAAAGGCTGTGCCTTCAAAAAATAGAAAGCTTTTAAAGTTCACTAACACTGCATGAGAGGTGCTAAAAAAGCATTTAGATCTTCTAGTAAATGTATTTTAAATTTACTGCAAAAGTGTCTAAAAATCTCTTATGTATATGTATTCTGACTCTTAGGAAGCACTTTGAAGACTTTCTCGCTTCATACAGGAGCACAAAAAAGGCTTTTTATTATAGGGGGTTGTGTTAAGCCATGCATTGCCCACATTATATATTGGAAGCTGCTTTTGAATAGTGATTTACCTATAGTGATTTTTGAATAGTGTGGTAATACGTTTCAGGTCTCAACTCAAAAGGTTGCCTCAAAGCTGTTGGCCACTTGTGGTTCCCTGCAGAAATAGTATTTCATACATATTTTAAAAGTTATTTGTGGTGGGACAAATACCCAGAGGTTTGTGAAATCTAAATCTATGAGAAATCAAAAATTATATCTTAATTATTCCTGGTGCTAATGCTGCTAATATAGTGACTAAATTTCTCACAATGTGTTAACTTGTGTTTAACAAGTCTGCTTTAGTATGGGTATTTCTTATGTTATACTTTTCTCTGGGGACAGAGATACTGAAGCCAAGATGCTGGTGAGAGTGATGGGCAGGTAAAAAGTTTCTTCCTTGTATCTAGTCTGAATCTTCTTTATTTTAGTTTAAAGCCATTATGCCTTGTCCTGTCTCTGCAGGCACTGTAAAAAAGTGTCAATGTCTTTCTTTTCAGCCCCTTTCAGGTATTGTAAGGCTTTAATTAGGTCTTGGAGCCTTCCCCAGACTAATAACTCCATCTTTCTCTCAGCCTTTCTTCATACAAGAGGTGTTCCATCCTTCTCATCATTTTTGTGGCCCTACTCTGGACTTGCTCCAACAGATCCATGTCTTTCCTGTGCCGAGGGCCACAGGGCTGATGCAGTGTTCCAGGTGCAGTGTTCCAGTGACCAGGTGGGTCTCACCAGGTCAGAGCAGAGGGGCAGAATCCCCTCCCTCCCCTGCTGCCCATGGTGCTCTGGATGCAGCCCAGGACACTGTTTGGTTTCTGGGCTGTGAGTGCAAGTTTGCAGCTCACAGTCAGCTTTTCATCCACTAGTACCCCCCAAGTTCTTGACAGAGCTGCTCTGAATCACTTTGGCCCTGCCTGTATTGATACCAGGGACTGTCCTGACCCACGTGCAGGAACTCATGAGCTTCCCATGAGGCCACTTCTTGATCTTGTCCAGGTGCCTCAGGCATCCCATCCTCCAGGTGTGCCAGCTGCACCTCTCAGCTTGGTTTTGCCTGCAGACTTGCTGAGGGTGCACTGAATCCCATTGTCTGTGTCACTGATATGGAACAGCACTGATCCCAGTATGGACCCAAAGGACACCATGTGTCACCCATCTCCATGTGGGCATTGGGCTGTTCACCATGAGCATCAGCCAATTCCTTTTTCATCCAATAGTCCATCTGTCAGTAAAGTCTATACCTCTCCAATTTAGAGAAAAGGACCATGTGAAAGGCCTCTCCTATGTGCATTTTCAACAACAGAGGAAAGCAGTTCTGGAAGTCGAGAAAGTGGTGTGATCTAATTTTTTTTCGTAATTATCTTAGATCTATATAAACTTTAGCATATATCAATATATGGTTAATAGTGCAGAAAGGATGTTTCAGACAAAAACAAAAGACTGAATTACAGAGGAAACTGGAGAACTTCTTAAATGCAAACTATATACCCATGATCTTGGATTACTGTATGATTTACCTCTGCAAGGTGACAGTTTATACTAAAAATAGTTATAGCTTATTCCCACGCTGAAAAACGCCACTAGAAATTTTAATGTTGAATATCCTCTTTAATGGAGTCCAATTAATGTAAAAAAAAAAAAAAAGTACCTTTGTTATTTCAATGTGCTCTTCTGCTAAGAAGGGTCTTTTGGAGACCATTTAAGGAATCCAGAAAGCATCCCACTGCTCTCAGAATTTCTTGAAATGCCCTATAATCCTAATCCCTTAAAATAATAAACTTGCACAGTCTGTAAAGAGGACTTTTCTAAATTATAAAATGCTGATTGCACAACTAGCAAATCACATTTATGCTTAAATCAGGTTTCATATATATAGCTTTGAAGGTACAGCTTAAAGCTTCTAGAATTGTAGCAAATTATTTTGTTCCTCCTTTAGAATACTAAGTTTTCTAAGTGTATTTGCACATTCTGTATCTTAGTGTTTATGTGAATGATCTACAGAGATTTTCCAATCTTACATTAAAATACTTTGTTATATTGTTTATTTTTCTATGCCAGTTTAAATTGCACAAAAGCACTCTTCTGTGAACATAGTTATAACACTCTTTAAAAAATCAAGTACTAAAAAGGTAAGAAATGTGAGATTCCTCTTTTGGCTTCAAGGCTTCTCCTTTCCACCTCCTGTGTAATTTTGGTTACCTATCTTAAATCTGCATTTAATTCCCATATCCCACTCTGACTCTTTGGCCTGGACGCTTTTCAAGTCTCATTTCTAGTCTTGTCCTTTTTCTGCTTGCCCTGTATATTCTCCTGTTTCTCTTCTACCCTGTCAGCTCTGCAGTTCAGAGATAAGCAGGGGCCATTTCCTTTTTCCAGTTTGGGTGCTTGGACCTAAAGCCATAGTTAGAGAAAATCCAGCCCAGCCTAAGCAGGAGCACATTCAATAGAATATAATCATTGGAAAAGTTAGCTGCTTGAAGTATCTACTGAACACAGGCTCAGAGTCTACAGCTTTGCCTAATCTGGGTAGCTTTCCACAGATCAAAGAGACATTGCTGTGTCACATACCAAGGTCTTCACCTGATGCACAGATGTGTCACTAGATTTTTTTTTTTTCTTTCTTTTAAAATGTTTTTATGCAGACGTACTGAGAATGGCTGGTATTTTCTGTTGAAATTAATTTTAGAAAATTTTCTGATGCAAGTAGCCAGAACATTCCACCCAGGTAGTTATTATTAGCACAGGTAGAAACAACTGCAAATTAATTGTTGCAATGTATAGAGCTGGAAACTCATGGTTTGTAGGCTTTATTACTAATCTTACTTTGTACAGGTGTGTGACAAAACTGGTTTTGAATAAAGAAGTCCAAATTCTGTTTTCTATAAGAGCTGCAGTTTATTTGTATGGAATTATGGAAAGCGTAAATGAGCGTAGAATTTAGCCCCTGTGTTAAAACTCAATAAAGCTACCGAATCTTCATTTTCTGAAGCATTTTGTTTTGCTGCTGTTGACTGTCAGCCATGACACTGAAGCTAAACCATCCCATCTGTTTGCCACATTAACCAGCTTTACTCAATTATTAAGCTATCACCTTGCATTTGGCATGTAACATATTAGATTTTAAAGTGTATTTTGAGGAGAGAAAAATGGCAAAGAGCAAAAAGCCATAGTTTTCTTAATGCATAACTGGAAGTTAATGTTTTATTAACATTTTATATTGTCTTTCGCTGGGTTTTGTTGGTTTTGGGGGTTTGGTTGTTTTGGGTTTTTTTGTCCTGGGATCTATTTATAACTGAAGCACTTTTGCAGGTGGTGGTTTTTTGCATGCTAATCCTGCAGAGAAACATTGTGTCCAACAAAGTATGCTGGGTCAGCAAAAGCAAGAAACTTGTGCTGGAAAGACAGTATCCACAGGTATTTAGTGTGTATGGAGATTTGGCAAAATGAATGATTAACTATCATTGGCAGAAAAAGATCTAATGTGGTGTGTTAGACAGTTATGCATTTTTTTTTCCTTCCCACAGAAAAGATACTCTTCCTTTCAAAGTCAGCAAAAGACTCAGCCGTATTAATATTCATTGAATACTCATTAATCTTCCTCTGTATTCTGTCTTTTCCTGCAAAACAAGATTATTCTTTTTTTGGTGTTATTTTCTCTCATATGTCAATTCATACGTAAATGAAATACATACGTGTACAACTGAGGTGGGCCTACAAGGATTATTTAAAAGATGAACGCTGTTACCCAGTGGTTTCTGTGGTGGTTATTTGGTGGTTATTTTCAAAATTGACCAGATAGTACTGAAAATTAAATTTCTTCTGATACATTCTATGGCATCTGAGTTCAGCAGTGCTGTGTGCTTTACATAGGGAATAGATTAAAGGAAGTACACAAAATAAGGCAGACTAGGCTGAGGTAGACCAGACATGGATGACTTAGGAAGGCAGGGGAACCATGCAGAAGCAGCAACCCATGGAAACTCCATTTCCTCCAGAGGAGTCTTCCCAGCATGGATCTATCAGAGAATTTAATGCATCATTGATTTTTGTGTTGGTGTGTCACTGTCCACTTCAACACAATTTTAAGGTTATTGGGAAGGGATGAAAGCTTATGACATCCTGCAAGTGTCTGAGGGATTTGATACTTGCAGGTCCTAGCATGGTAACCATTAATCTTTTAACAGAGACTTTTAAAGTAAATAGGTTGAACTGCATTTTGTTTAGTCTTGTGTGTAATTATTTAAAAGTGCCTACCTGCTGCCCCAACTTCACACTCATCTGAAAGACTGAGGACACAGCAGTTAAAAATGAGCTTCACATCCTTCAGATATTAAATCTAATACTTTAGTTTATTTTCTTTGTTATTAATAAAAATTTTAAAGAAAGTATAAAAATTGTTGCCTTCCAGGGAAGGATTTTCAGATTAACTTGTAGAAAGAATGCTGTCTAAAACGAAGGGCCATCCTCATAAATGCCATTGCAGAGCCTCCCTTAACTGAAACTTCCTCTTCTTAGGTGAAAGATTTCATGGGATTGCATAGGCTTTTCCTCAGGTCACAGATGACAAGTCAAAATGAGTCCTTTGAATCAGAGACAGAAATAATTTGGAAGAAATTGAATGCCCCTGAGAGGTGCATATGAGGTTTCCAAGCTGCCTTTGCACAAGCCAGCCAGCCAGAGCATATTCAAGTCCTTCAGTGTGGTGTAGACATGAATTACTATAGCTCTTACTGTGTGCAAAGGAAGTTGTGGAAACTTTTCACCAACTATAAATTGAAAACAGAATTTTGGTCACTGATGATACTTGCATGCTCTGGGTGGGGTCAGTAGAACCTCCAGTCTGTGAATTGACTGTCTGCTTTCTCCTGATCCAAGATGCTAAGCAGTCTTGCACCAGTTCTTCATTTAGCTTTCCCAGTCTGCAGACAATGTCATCAGAGCCTGGAGCATCATCAGGCAGCTAGTCTGCATCTAGCCCTTCTCTATATTTAGGCACTGGCTAAGCAGCTTAACTACAGTAGCTGTGTTGGTGGGGAGGGAAATGCAGAGTTGAGTATTCCGTTGCTTACCAGAAGCACTGCAATGAATATTTGCACTAAAATGTCTAATGTAAACTTGTGAAAAAGTGGGGGGGACAAAAAAAAAAAAATTTGTACTGAAGGTTGGTACCAAACATAGCTTGCCTGGAAAACTTATGATAAAATTACACTAGTTGGAAAAAGTGTTTGTATAAAAATCCCTTCTCAAACAGTTTTATCAATTCTTAGTATTGTGTTACCTGTGTAAGAAGGGTATTGATCTAAACAGACCTTCTTTCCAAGAGAATCTTTTCTTTGATATTGATGAGGCTCTTGGCTTTTAGATCAACACTCTCCTGTGGAATGCTGAGAAAATATGTGGAGATACTTTCTTTATAGAAAAGTGATTTTACTGCTTAATTTTGCATTAGGCAAGTCAATGCATTTGAGAAACATATGGTTCTTTTTAAAGCTAATGCCATACATTATTTCTACAAATATTTCCTCCTAACTTCAAATTAGCCTTGTTTTTCTGGCTGCCATTTGTAGAGATGACATGTCCACAGCAAACTTTCCACCTTTTCCTGTTACCATTGCTTGAAGAGTGGGTGCCTTGTTACTTGGAGTAGCAGGGGTAGTAATCTGCTGAAACTCCAGCATTCCTAAAAGTTTTATGCAAGTCAATGAATGAAATTTTGAAATAAAAAGGGAGAGGAACAAGAGAAATGAGAGAAAATGGAGACAGCTTCATGTTGAATATTGTGGCAAGCTGAATAGATGCTCAGTTGGAGAAAGTCTTTATTGTCAGTGTATGACAGGCATAATCTGTCTGCTGTATTTAAGCTATATGGTTTGACCTGTAACTATCATTGAAATTCAGGGCTAGTTTGGTTAGTGATTATAATGCTGTACATAATTTTATTCTTCTTTTCAGAAGTACTTAAATTGTTTACTCAAAAGCAGCAGGAAGATACCTTGTAGGAAATAAATCATCATCTGACTAACAGAAATCTTAGTATCTGAAAATGTAAAGATTTCTATATGTTAGTAACTAGATTAAAAAAAAAATCAAATTGAGACTAAAAAGTCCTGTGGGGAAACAATTTTGAACATATAATGTTTCTGCCTTTTCCTGGTTGCACAAGCCTGGATTTATCCCTGTGTGCAGAGATCTCTATTTATGTAGGAGTTCTATGTGCACAGAATGTCTAGAAATTCAGAAGGTCTCTACAGACACTGAGAAGAGAGAAAGTTATGGTGATGCCCAGTAGTTTCACTTAACTGAACTATAAAGAAAGTGCATAATGGACTTGGGGTTTGATGCAACAGAAGGCAATAAAAGGATCAAAGGCTTATGCCCTGCATAGTTATTGCTCTATGATTCTGCTGATCAAAGAGTTTTGAAAAGCATCAGATCTACTAAATATGAACTGTTCAGTTTATATGTGATTGCTCAGTGAATCCAGCATGTCCTGAAGGCAATGGCTTTACTGCACATGTGCACACCATGAATATGCATATGTATCTATCCAGGACTTCTGGTCATGAAACATGATAGGTCTGTAGCTTGCGGTGCTTGTTGCAAAGTGTGTGACGTCTGAGAAGAACGTCCAGGATTAAGATAAATTTACTGGAGTTTCCAGTGTTGGTACTAATTCACTGTTACCTTTTCAAGTCCACAATCACCTGTAAATGCATTTGTAACACAGTTCTTTAAAATGGCAAGGAATGGAAATTTTCCTATGGAATAATTGTACTACAATACTTCAAGGTTGCAGCATTTAGTTTCACATATTCAATTCAAATGTGATTCCTCTCTCAAATGATTTTTGCTTATGTCCAAATTGCCTTTCTGCCTGGAATCTTTGTAGCTGAATTGTCAGTGGTTGCAATTTCCATTTTTCCAGGAAACCTATTCCAGGTTTGGAGAACTGGAAACGTCAGTAATTGAATTTGAGAGTGGGTAATGAGACTGATACATGAAATGGTAGTGGTACAATTAACTACGTATCAACTCCTTTTCTGTGGAGTCTGAAAGGTCAGCAGGTATCTTTGCTGCCTAATGCATATTATATCATGTGAATTTTATCATTTTCCTTTTGTTTGTTTTAATTATCCTCACATTTTTTACTAAAAACATTTGTGACTTTTATGAACACAAATAGAAACAGGAAGAAATTGCTATATAACCTTGATAAATTGCATCTTTCAAGGAGGTGTTTAAATAATTGACTGCAGTAGTTCTGTTGTGCATTAGTGTCACCTAAATAATTTTTGTGATTGGGTATTTAACAGTAGTTAATATTCACGTATTTTTTCAAGTCCTCTTTGATTGTATTGTACATTATTTGCATGCTTTGTAGCAGGAATTCTTCTAACACTTCATCAGGCAAACTTTGGTCTGTATCTGATAAAACCCACAATTTCTAAATAGTAGAGAATGTCTGAAAGATGGTATGATTCTGTTTGAGATACAGGTTCAGAGCTGGTGCTCAGAGAAGTTCTGTGTCACGGAGCTTGAATCCTGTCCCTGCTTTTCCACCAGAATATTGCCAGCATGCTCTCACAGCTTTTCGGGGGCTGAAGAGGCTTATGGGTGTATTTGTTCTTAAATGTCATGCAGTTTCTAACCTAGAATGAAACATCCAATTAAGATTTGATTAAGAGAAGTTTTTTTTTGCAAATCTGTGTTCAAGCATGTTGCTTTCAGACAGTACTTTTGTCTACAAAACTTTAGCAATTCTAGATTTAGTTTGGTGGTCATTTAAATGCCTAAATATTTTTAATAAGCTTGTGTGTAATAGTATCCTTCATAAACAGTTTTATTTTTGACGGACTAATTTTTTAAAAATACTGTGTATCATTTTACATCTTTGTCATGTTATTCTTACAGATAAACAGAAATCCCCTTCGGATATAATACAAAGTTTTCAGAAGAAAAGTCAGTTTAGGACCATTGCTCCAAAAATGGTACCAAAAATTTTAACATCTGGAGTGGTTTCTTGCCTTCAGTCATCTTTGCCTGAGCCAGTGACACCAATATCAGCCTCAGGTTCTAAGCCCCTGGTGGTGCCAGCTCAGAACTATGCTGTCATGCAGGTGGCTGCTCACAAGGGCACGTTTTCCCTCTTGGCTGTGCCATGTGTTGGGCCTGCCCTAACTCAGCAAGTTCAGCAGTCAACGGTGGCTCCCTCTGAAAACCTAAAGCTGCCCATCCCCAGGTACCAATCTGTAAGAAATAAATTGCTGAGTGACAAAAAACCAGCACAGATCTCTGGTTTGAGTGCACGTAACAAGATTCCTACCAAAGCACTGATCTCATCACAGACTTCCCCCATGACTACTCTACATGAAGACTTTCCTGAAGCTTATTGTAGTTCAGATTCAGCTGAGCAAGGGATGATAGCAGACTGTGACTCAGCTGAAATTGGAGCTACCACATTAGTGAATAAAAGCAATTGTGTTGAATCTAGATCTCTTTTAATGAACAAAACTAAAACTGCTAGCATTAAAATTTCTGGACCATCTGTAGTTGAAGACTCACTATCCAAGCCAGCAAGTACAGCTAATCCCATGAAACTAAGTCTACACTCTGTGAAGACAGCATCGGAAACCACAAAAGAGTCACTCCTGACATCTGAGAAACTAAAGGAAAAACCCACAAATTCTGCAAATCCTGTTACTGTCTTGTCACCAGCGGTTTTTGGCAGTGCAATTCAGATTACTCCATCAGTACCAAAAGGAAAACTTCCTATTTTGCCTTACTCCAGAATGAAAAATTCAGGGTTCTGTAAATCTAAGCAGAATATTCATGTTATGGACATACCTGGTCATTCACTAAAATCTGAATGTGAAAAGATACCATCTTTGATGAAAACCAAAGCCTTTGATAAGAAATTAGATGTATCATTTACACAAGTCCCCAAACAATCCATTAGAGAAAACACCTTCTCTCCATCCAGCAAAGAGGATGATGTCGACAGTCTTAAAAAATTGAGCAGTGCAGCCTCTAAAAGAAGAGGCAGGAAAAAAAGAGCCCCGGAAGATTTATTGGCTTTTCAGGCCAAGCGAAGGAAATGCATCATTAATAAGTTTAGAGAAGGAAGAGAGAGGGCAAAGGTTGATATTCAGACACCTAAAGACAATAAAGCAGAAGCAGTGAAAAGATACCGCAGTATCAGGCCAAAACCAGTGGTGGTTGTGCAGGCGTTCGCACCACTGACTCCTGCAGCAATTGTAGAGACGCCGTCTGGTGAGCAGGACTCATTTTTAAATGGTTCACTCACCCAAAAATGTGTAAGTTCCAAGCACAGTGATGCTACATCAGCTAAATCAAGTGATCTAAGCAGAAATACACGTTCAGCCGTCGCTAAGGCGCTGCACAGGTGCCACGTTTGTAACCATACGTTCCAGTTCAAGCACCATCTCCAGGACCACATGAACACGCACACGAGCAGGAGGCCCTACAGCTGCAGGATCTGCAGGAAGGCATATATCCATTCTGGGAGCCTGAGCACCCATATGAAGCTTCATCACAATGAAGTCAAATCCAAAAAGCTGGTGTGCTGTGAATTCTGTGCTAAAGTTTTTGGCCATGCGAAAGTGTACTTTGGCCACCTCAGAGAAGTCCACAGGGTTGTTATCAGCACAGAGCCCTACACTAGCGAGCAACAGGTGCAAGATACTTCAAAGAAGAGAGACAGGAATATAAAAGAGGCAGAAGAAGCTGCAGAGAGGTGAGAGTTTTCACTAATTAAATGCTAACTAAAACTGGATTTCAAGTTGTCAGTAGAAATTAATAAACCTCACCACTATGAAAATTGTTGCTTTTTTCCATCAAGTGAGATTCCTAATAGTTTGAATATTCCATTTGAATCTAGTCAATCCATTAGACCAACCAGTATATTTTAGCTGATTTATTGACTATAAATCATTATTGACGCCTGAATATCCAAAATAATTTTGCATATATTCTAGTAACACCCGATATACTGCCATATTTGGGTCAGTTGGTTTCTCATAGCTAGTGCTCTGTCTTCTGTCCTTCCCACTTTGGGATTTTCCCTAGAAAATAAGGGAACCAATTGCAGTAAGCAAAAAACAATTCATATTTCAGTATTAGCCTTTAGTTTGCTTTCCCTGTTAAATATCATTATCCCACTTAGGGAGAGCTGTGAGCTAATCTGTCCTGAGTTTACTGCTGCTTTTGTAATCACTCAGCCAAGTAGAAAAGTTAACATGCACTGTATTAAGATGGGTAGAACATACCTTTACCTCTGTATTATGATTTTTGAGGTGAAGTCTCTTGATAGAGTATAAATGTTGCCTTTTTTGTTTATTCCAGTGCATTTATTTTCACTGAAGAACACTTGGGGCTTTAATGTAACTGCTCACTGCAGCACTGCAGTTCTATTCTGCTCATTTTACTTTTCATAGCTCTGCTCTCTGGAGCAGCAGTCAGAAACTTTTACAGTTTGAGACTAAGAAACACCAGTGCTTTTCTGTCAGTCTTAGCAGCTGTCACGCAGGGAATCATTCGGTTTATCTGTTTTGTTGGGTAATCTGTCTAATATGTATAAATACACAGTATTATGAGGTCCTTCTTGTAGTTGTTATGAGAAGATGTCTGAGATCTTATTTTGATTGTGCTAACCAGGGACTGCCTGTGTATCCTTTATACTACAGAGCTGTCCTAAATCAGGGGAGGGGCTGTCCAATTCTCTGTTAGGTATTTAAACTTTTCTAAACCACATTACTGACTTGCAGGAAAAAAAAAAAAAAAGAAACTTTGAAATTTTGCAGTTTCCATCATGGAAAGGGAGGTGGTTTTGCCTCAAATTGACCTAGATCACTCACTGTTAACAAGTAGGTTTCTCTTATTTGTACATTACAGATAATAGTAATTTTCACTTTTCTAGCACAGCACTAGAAGTACATGGATTGACCTCCCTGAATCAGGAACTTTAACAAAAGTTTTCCGCCTTTTATTAAAGTCTGGTGTTGTTAAACGGTTATTTCTACCAAAGCTAATTTTGGAGACAATTCTTAAACTCAGAAGTGCCATTTGGTTTCAGTTTTTTCCCTAATTAGCCTTACTAGTATTTATTTAGTTTCTCTCTTTTTTCCTCTTCCAAATGAATTAGATACTATAGAAACAATGCCCTTTTTTAATTAAAAGTGTTTCATGACTGTATCTCTTCTTGGAACTTGTAAGGACAGAAATTGCCATCCCTCTTCTCTGCCTGGCTAATACTTAAATAGTTTGTATTTCCTTTTTTTAACAGGGGTAATAAGTGCAATCTTGAGGACCTCTTCCATAACCCAGGAGGAGTGAAATTACAGGTCAAATGTGGTCGATGCCAGTTTATTGCAGAGTCTTTTGGTGAAATGAAGTTTCACTTACTGTGCTGTCATGGAGAAGAGATTCAGGGAAGAGTGAAGGAAGGGGTTTTGCAAGGAAGCAGAGGAACAAAGGGGAAACTGGTCAAACATGCAACCCACGTGTGGAAACAGCACAATGAGAGAAGACATTTAGCAAAGTGCAGTGCCCGTCAGGAGGAGCTGTATAATGGTCCAAAACCAAAGAGACAGATGTACTTCCACCATCAAAATAATGTCAGTATTGTACCTAAAAGTGAACCAACCCAGTCTGGAAGTAGTGAAGCCTCTAAGGAGATGCAAAATGTGGGGTTTGGCACACAAAGGAAAAAAATAGAATTTTGGTCTAAAGCAGGCTATAACTGCATTTTATGCAAACAGTTATTTGGAAGAAAAGAGGATCTTTGTAATCATTGGCAGAGTCATCATAATTGTGGAGACCCTTCCAGTTTATGGAGAATTTTTACTTTGGTATCAAAACAAGGAATTATTGAACTTTCTGATAATGGTGAATATTGAAACTCGACTCTACAATGCTATGAAAAACCTTAACTACCTTACCTAATTGTTCTTTCACTGGTTTGCTAAACTAACTCAACAGATGTATCACTTAAAAAGTTTATTAGTTGGGTTTGTAAGGGGTTTTTTAAAAAGCCATATTAACTTTTATTTTGGTGACTAGAAAATGTGTTTATTCTGTATCATTCCAGATGGGTACATGGAAGCTGATTATGAATCCTTGTACTTAAAATTCGTGCTTAAGGAACTTTATAACAGAAAATACTCAATACTAATTATTAACCTCAATGAAATATATTTGCAAGTTAAATCATACTGTACACACAGAAATAAATCAATTTATATGAAGTAATCTCAGTCTTAAATGAAATTAAAAACCTGACTGGAAGTCAGGTTCCAACTATGCTCCTAGATTTTGTGGTAAATACCTATTTCCAGGCAGTTCTCTCAATCACTTAATGTGCATACATGCAGCAGCACTCAGGAGCTTTGTAGTCTATAATTTAAGAACTTCTAATTCTTGATTTCTTGATTTCAGTGTTTTCAAACATGTTTGTTGCTTGTGGGTGTTTTTGGTGTTCAGTTCTGTCCTGGTAACAGCAAAGATACATGCATTTTAGAAGTAAAAGCTTGACATGTATTTATATGCCTGTAGCTTTTTGGGTTGAAGATGAGTTGTCACCCATTGAGATGGAGCACAGCACATCCCCAAGGGGGCAGGTCCTGTCAGGCTGTAAGAGGGTGGAGTTCTGGAGCTTGGTTTTGATGAAAAGGTCACTGAAATCATTGAATCCAGTTTGAAATTGATGTTTAGACTGCTTAAAGCCTTATGTTCCTCTGAATTATTTTGGGAGAAATAATGGAGGCAAGTCTAAGAAATCACCACATCATTCTCCAGCAGAAGCCAGAGCACGTCAGAGGAGAGCAAGCTGAAAAATAGACCAGTAGTGTCCCTGCAGTACTTCTCTATTCATTCCTTCTTGTGGGCAGCTGTAATGGGGGGATTGCAGAGATAAAAGAGTCGTTCCTAAAATGGCCTGGCTTGCCTCTCACTGTTTTGCTAAAATTATGGTGATGAAAACATGAGAAGAGGTCTAAAAGTGTTGAGCTTCCTGAGTGGGATTCCACAAGCTGCTGCAATATTTTGTGTATGTGTTTTGTTTTTAAACAGTAAAGGCAATTTTGATTACCTAATAGTTTTGAATGCAATTTCTTGTTGTATGGTGCTTTTCCCTGAAGCTGAAATGTAAGATAAGAACCAAGAATAACAAAAGACAAAAAGAAAATGCCCATAGAACTGTATTTTCCCATGGATTTCCAAAACTTTTTTCCTACTATCTGTTGCTATAAATTCAGATTTGTAGCTGTTTTTTTGCTTTCATATGCTGGGGGTTTTTAATGCTGAATTACCTTAAAAGTAGTACTTATTCTTATTCTTGACACATTCATCTTTTAATGTTACAATATATTATACATTATTTATAATGTTACAATATATTCATATTTATTTTCACTGGTATATTTGGACAGGAACAGCTATTTTTAAAGTCAGTGTTTCATATCAGACTGAGGCTGTATTTAACTTAGTAGAGTGTGTTGCATTTCACAGCATTTTTTGCTCCTGCAACTTAATCCTTTAACTTTAAAAATCAAACAGCAGGGTGTTTTCCATGAAACAGAAATGTGAGAACAATCCCTTCTTCCCATAGTTACACTGTGTCAGAGGGAAGTTCATTCCCAGCATAAAGCATGCATTTTATGAGTTGGGAAAAACCATTTAAAAGTTTTGATCATGATCTTTTTTTAGAATTAAGATTAAATCACCCATCCCAAGGTATAGTTTAAAATGAGCTGACATAAATTCAGTACTGAGACAGAGTCTCTTCTGTTCAGGAACAGCAGCAGTCATAGCAGAGTGGCCCTTTAAAATTATTTTCAAAAGGTTTTTGTTAAAAACAGTGGTGCATCAGACCCAGTGATGTAGATGATTTGTTTGGGGTGGTCATCAGGCAAGAGGTGCACTTTCCCTGATGGGAGAGATGCAGTGGTGATGGGAGGAAGGGGCTGGAATGAGGGAGTCAGTTGCATTTTCTGTAGTAGAAATTTTCATGTGCAGTCTTCTCATCATATTTTTGTACTTCTCTCTCTTTCTCCAGGCCAAATGGGTAAAGGGGTCTCAGCTTTCAGCAGTTTAAAACCTGAAAACATGTTTTAAAGCATGGTTCTAAGCCACTTCTCAGTGTCCTCATAAATGTTTAAAATTAGAAGCCTTTTTTTTATGAGCCTGAAAGCATTCTTATGTTTCAGGCTATTGCAATTACGGTAGATTATGAAAGGCTGGGGTTTTTTGAAAATAGCTTTGCATTAAATACAGATGTGTCCTTTGTTTAAAATGTTTGTTTGGCATTTGTGTTCATTTTGATAAGATTTGGCAGCCCAAAGTGAGCCTTATGTACTGCAACATTTAGTAGTGTGTTTGCTGACCAGCAGAAGGGTTCTTATACAGTTTGCTGTTTACCTTGAAGCTGGACAAGTTAACATCTGGTTTTGCACACAAATTATGTTTTTAAATTGTTAAACCGAATGTCATTGTTTTTGTAGCTGTAGTTTTGTTCCCCTCTGATTTTTCATTAAGTCTCTCTTTCAGCTCCACCGTTCAACTTTAAAGCCATTCCTCACATGGAAAGTTGTTCCTTCATCATCACACCATAAATAACCAAAGCTGGAGGAGTTCCATCACTTTTCTGGCTTGCAGAGTGTTGCCCTTCTCCAGCTGCAGAGCTACAGTTTCCTATGCCTAACTTGACATAGTTGCTGGCAGTAAATGTTTTGCTTCATTTATTTATTAGAATTCAGCTTTTTAGCTCAATCGGAGTTTCTGTCATACCTCATTAGATACTTATTTCATCTGCTATTCACTGAGCTCTTTAAAGAAAGTGTCATAAGAAGGATGAACAGGTATTTAAAGGAGCAGAATTCTGCCCATTTCATGCAGATGATGCTGATGTTTGAGGATCACCAGCTTATCTAGGCTCAGCCCTGTAGTACATTGTATTTCTACAACACATCCACCTACACACGCACCTATTTTGGTATGAAATGTATACTTCAAACTCAGCTGTCAGTTACTATTATCAAACCTGTGCAATGTAGGTTTGGGATTGTTATGCATAAAGATTAAAATGTTATTAACTCTAGTAGGTTTACTTGTCAAATTCCTATAGCTCTGAAAAATGAAAATCTCTGTGTGCTGAGTATGACACTGAAAAAATCTGGTCTTGTGAAGAAAAGTCTAATGGCTTAAAGGTTGTCCTCATTTCAGTGTGCACTTTTATAGCTGATCTGTCACATTGCAGGATTTTCTCCACTTTTTATTAAATTGCCATAATTTTTCTTGGTGAGGAGTAGTGAAGAAGACCTGAGTCTGCAAGCAAGTTGTAGTGAAAAATGTGTCTCCTTTTTTCTAAACAAGCAGACATGTCCCATGGACTCAGCAGTCTTGGTGGGATTACATAGATACATATATATATATATATATATACACACACACACACAATATATATGTACAATGTGGGGAAACATGCAAAGTTTGGGGTTCAGTGTCTGACTCCACGAGGCTGACCAGTCTGCAGTTCTTAAGTTCTCAGAAACTAGAAATTTCAGTGTAAAAATAGCTTGGTTTTCAGACTTGGGTGAATTTCTAATACCTTATTGACAAACCTTCAAGAAATCCTGACAAATGGCAATAACATACTTCTCTATTTGTGCTTTGTTAGGCAATTTTTTGGACGTGGTGGTACCAGAGGTGGTGTAAAATATGATACTGCTGATGCTGTCGAGTACAAAGGAAGCTTTCTCCCTTTCATTTTTTTTTAATTTTATTGACTTTTCTGTGTAAGCATTAGAAATGATGGGATGAATTATGATTTTTGCTGCTGACAAACCCAGAAACATCATTCTGAAGTTACTTTGCAGAAACCTCCCATTTTCATCTAGAATAACAGAGGAAACCAGAAAAGCAAGTTCTGTGGGGAAGAGATACGTGAGCAAAGTGTTCCCTATGAGGCTTGCTCTGCACACTTACACTCCTGTAGGTGGTGTTTATAGATGTCTTCTGCTGATGGGTAGAAACAGTTTGTTTTTTCTAGAGTTACTTAGCTTGGCCGAGGGAAATAAGAATTAAAAAATGTCCATGCCTTCTCTTTTACCTGATTTTTTCTGCTAAATATTTCTGCTGTTGTGCCAATCCAGATTGTGGTCCAAGCCATGAAAATATCCAATCACTTTCTAGGGGCCTTGGAGCAGATTTCAGTGGAAGAAAGGGAAGGAAATGTGCGAGGGAAGGAGTGATGATGGAGGTTGGCACAATGTTTTGAATGCAAGTTCAAGCTTCTGTATGACTGGCTTTGGTGGAAGTGTCCTGGAGCCTTAAATTTCTCCATTCCACCCCCTTTGTTCCATCATTCCAGACTCTGCTTGCATGTGAGGTACCTCAGTCTGGAGCACCATCAGCTTCCTTAGGCATGAGCTTTTCCAAATGGCACAGGTTCCTTTGCCAATGTCCTCTTTTTTTGGTGTCTCAGTTAGGTGAGCTATCTGCTGGCTGCTGAGACCAGCTGCTGCCAGATGTGCAATGTGGCTGTTCAGCTTTCTAGGCTGTTTCAGTTTCTAGGAAAACACCTTTTAGCTTTAGTCCATAAAAATGAAATCAAAGCTGCATGCGTGCTTAAAAAAGTAGGAAAATGGTTCACTGAGTTTCCTGCAGATGCAACACTGATAAGTAGTAGGGTAAAAAAAGTGAAGTGTTGCTATAAGAAAAGGCAGCTGCTGAATGTGATTTGGGGTATTTATGTGCCATTGTAAAAGACTAGAATGTCCTGTCACCTGGTTAGAATTGAAGAATGGAATCAGAGAAGTTCCATAAAAGTGTCTCACGCAGATATGATGGCGTAAAGCAGCAGTTAGAGGCACTGTGACTGAGATCTTGCCTTGCCTTGCCTCACCCTGCCCCTCTTTTTCATCATCCAAAGCCTGGGACTGAGTAGCTCTGACCACTCCTTTGCAGAATGCTTCAGGAAAGCAGGTTGCAGGGGATGCCGGGCCAGCCTCCTACCCAAAGCAGGGCTTAGCACCAGCCCAAGAGCAGAGCAGTGGTTTTTGCTTTTTGGACGCCACTTCTGTTGCAGTTCCCACTGGTTCACTGCCAGTGTGAGGGTCATGAGTGTAAACAAGCTCCAGTGTGTGAGCTGACACTTCAAGCACTGTCACAAGCAATTTTTTAACTTTTCTTGAAGAAAACATGATATTTGAGACAAAAACATCCCCACAACCCCAAATAAAGTTCTAGTTTCAACTGGCAGTCCTTCAGTAAGTGTGAGTTTCTCTCAGCACAACCCCCTGGCTTTGTTGCTTCAGACCATGGCCAAGCCTCTTGTCTGTCCATGTGAAGCAGCTCACGCTCCTTTGACTCTGCTTTTTCTGGGACTACAGCCTCGCTGCTCTTCACATGCAGTGAATAGATTACTTTTAAATTTTTTTTCCCTACAGTTGATTTAAGATAAAAATAAAGCATTTTATTTCCTGAATGCTCAGTAATTTTGTGCAGGTTCAGGTTTAATCTGGCTTTTGAATGTACACCTGATCAAGGAGGTCCATATACTTTCCTATTGCTAGGAGCAGTAAGTGGCACAGTGAGGCAGGAAAGAAATAAAGGTCCCTGTGACAATACCTTTGAAGTAATGCAGTTGCTTGCCTTTCACGGGAAGTTTTCATTTCTTCATGTTTTTAGTTAAAAGCTTCTAATAATTTTAACTGCAGCAAATACACTCCTATACTTTGCTATTCAAATAAATCCTTTTTCAGCTCCAAGTCCTTGGAGTTTGAATCCTGTCCAGCCATATTCTGCTATCTGCCAATTCCTTGCTAAGTGCAAACCTGACACGCTTGCCAATAAATCCACCTTTGTGCCATTTAAAGTCATCTGCTCTCTTTTCTCTGGACCTAATCAAAGTTTGCAAGAAGACTTTTTTTCGGGGGAACCGGCTCTAGGATTCAACCAATTTAAATTGCAAGGTAATTAAAAGAAATTGCAGTTAACTGTAAAATGGAGAAATGGTACAGACTGTTTGAAAGCTCACTTATTTTTAATCTCTTTTATGAATATTTGGAGACAAAGTTTTCTAGGGTAGAATTCAGGGGTTTATGCTGTTTTACGTGCTACTCTCCTAATCTGCTTTTTAGACTCGCGAGCCCAGTACAGCAGAGCCCAGCCCTGCTCCTTAAGTTGATTGCAGCCTGTTAAACTGAAAGCACCATTTTATTTTTACCTTGTGAGACAGCTGGGCTGATAAATGGATGGGATACCAGCACTCCAGGAGACAACTGCAATGTCTGCGCAGGTTAATAGTCTCATGTCTTTCAAGAGCAGTGTTTCCAGTGTTCATACAGGCATGCACACACAATCACACACAAAATTATAAAAGGATTAAGTTTCTGGAACACTTCTAATCTGTGTGTTAATGTCCCACTGGACAGAATATTCTAATTATTAAAATGCAGTAACAGTGTTATTATTGTATTGCTAATACATGTATATGTATTGCTAATATATGGCTGATCTGAACCCTGAACTAGACAGGGTCACACAAGTTCTTCCGGGAAATTGGATTAATTGTTGTATTGTTGGAATTTCTTTTTAAAAAATGTGCCACTCCTGCTGGTTAACACCACTTGTAAGGTTGAAATGATATTTCTGAGAGTGATTTACTGGTCCAGCAGAAAAGTCTGGTGCTAAACCTTTCCACTGGGATTTGCTTACATTAGGAAGCAATGCAGGTGGCAGTCAATTTCAACGTGGAATGGATTTTTCCTCCTTTCTTTTTGATAAATGAAGTGCTTATGTAAGGTGAAAGATTGAAAAAAAATGAGAAAGCTGCAGGCCTTGGAGGATCCATCTGAAAGCTCCACATGGCAGAGGACACAGGGAAAGTCTGCTGCAATTCCTGTTCCTGCTCCCCTCAGGTGTGATGGGAGCCCTGGGTGAGGCTTGGCCAGTCTGGGAATGCTACTCTACGAAAGCTCTCCTTGCAGCCAAGGGTTTGGGTTTGGAAACACTGAGCATGGTGTGCAGCAGGAGAGGGTTTGCTGACACCAAATTAATTTCATCCATCACTTGGTAATAAACTGTTCCCACACCTTCACAGTAGGAACTCTTTACCTTTTGAGCTTTTGTCTTGTGTAGATTTTGTGCATAATAAATAGGATCTGGGTTTGAGTTAGTGCTCAGCAAACTCTCTATTCTGAAGCCTCATTGTATGCCAGACTGCTCCCTGCTGGTACCATCTTCCAAATGATTCATTTGGTGTCAATGACAAACATTTGATGGTTTTTACTGTCAAGTATCATATGCAGATCTCCTAACAGTGCCATATTCTTAAGTTATTGTAGCATTTGATCAAATTAGCCCTTCTAAAAGGGATCTGAGTACACTAATAGTGGTTGCTCTAGTACACATCTCTGGAGAAAACTTGAGATCTGACTTTAATAGTCAGAACCAATTAGGCTCATCCTTTTTTCTGCCTTCTCTCTGCATTGTTCAGATGAATTGCATTTTTCAGGCATTTTTCAGGCAGTTCAAGAAGACTGTCAGGTCTCTGGGGCTCTCTGACTCCTGGGCTCTGCATTCCCTCTGTCAGCTGTGAAAAATAATTCCACTTTTGCAGTTGTGTCCAAGGAAAGTAAGATGATAAATCAACAGGTTAGATTTAAGAGGGGAAGTACATTATTGTTTACTCAGCACTGAATAAGGTTTCGTTCTAGGAGATATGGTTGACATGAGGCATAGGGAAGCATTTTCTGTTTTAAAGCTTTCCAGCTCATGAAGTTTTTTAGGATTCATTCTCACTCAAAAGAAAATTTAGGGGTTTGTTACTCAATATCTTTTCAGAGTCCCTGAAATGTGGCAGTGATTTTGAAAAACACCAGGCTGAAAAAATGAAGACAGGAAAAAGAAAGTAAACCGTAAGCAGAGACAAACAAAGCTTTGAGAAAAACTCAACAAAAATCCACAACACATGCAGGATCTCTGAGTATGCGTAACTACTTTCAGATAAAATTCATAGTAGAGTGGCCCTGCTGTTCATCTAACTCTCATGAAATTGCAATATAATTGAGAACAACTTTTGAACCAAAAGAAAACATTAGATCTTTTTGTGTTAAGGGGAACTGAGAAGTTCTCCCTGGGGCAAGGGAGAGGTGCAGGTATGAAGTCAACTTGGAACCACTGTTGAGTTCTCTCTGCAGTATCTGATTGCAACATCCTTTCTTTGCCATAATGCCATAGTAATACTTTTCCATGGACAATAGATGGTAGAACTTTAATCACTGCTAAGTCTGCAAATTGATTGAACCTTCAGTGTTTGGCACAGGAGTCTTCAGTAAAAGAAAAGACATTATAATGAAGCTCCAAGTTTCTCATCATTCACCTTTTAACCTTTCAAGTTTACTGCCTGTTGTATCACTCATATTATGATCAGCTCAGCACAGTTACCCAGCATCCTGCTCTGAACAGGCAAACCCTATTCTAATAAACCTCTAAATGTATCCACTGGAGACTCAAACAGCAGAGCAGATAGTGCCTTGTTTGCTGTCAAGTGGAAGTGATTCATTTATTTCTAAACACCAAGCTTCTGAGAAATAAAGCAGTGTGGCAAATCCAGCCCCTTTCCTTCTTTAACTTGGCTTTAATAACCTGCTGCATTAATGGCCAGAGCTGTAATTGGGTGGGAGAACTTTGAGCTGCTCCATAACTCAACTGGTGAAATATTAATAAAATACATTGGAAACATTTTCACAGCCTCAAAGGCAGATGTGTCTCAAGAGCAAGATTCACTCAGGAGGGGCCAGGGTCACCTTGCCTGTGGGCTTGCCAGGTAAGCCAGGCAGAGCCCGTCCTGTGCCCCCCTGTGCAGCCCTTGCCTTTGCCTGGTTCAGGCTGCTGTGGCTGCCCAGGGCTGGGCTGGCTCTGCTGTTGGGCTGGCACAGGGTGGGCAGGGGCTGGTGCTGCCCCAGCCAGGGCTGCCTGAGGAGGGGAGCCCTGCAGCGGGGGCCTGGGAGGCAGCAGATCCTGCAAACGCTAAAAATTAGATATTTTGGGAATTTCTGACAGGTAATAGTATTCTAACTGCAAGCCTCTGCAGGACAGACACTCGTGATGTGACGTGTGACAACCAGCTCCTTCTGGCACGTGTTGTTGCCTGCTGGCCAACAGCCACAGCACTGGGCAAGGTTATGGGAGGATATGGTGAGATGGGAGAATTAAGTGAATTATGGAACAACATATCTTATCTCTTCTAATTAATTAATGAGAAAATTGAGTGTGAACCAATAAAAGTCCTGTTCCTCGTGCTGATTACAGCAATCAAAACAAAAGACAAATATCAGTACAAGAACCTTGCTTGGATTTCAGTCTACGTCCTCTCTTGTAGGTTATAAATAATTATGGGACAAAGAGTGAGTCTGACAGGAAGGCTAAAATGAGGAAATACAAAGAATAGTTTTATTTACTTAGTTATGGAGGAAGATGTTAATTGCTGTATACAATTACAATATAAGCTGGAATAGACTGGTCTGAACTTACCCACCAAATTGCATTTTGCAGAAGGTACCAAACCAGGGCAATAAAAGCATGAGAGGACCTGAAGAAATTTTAAAATATTTCTAGAGCTAGATATTTATTAAGAGTGAAGGCAAGATAACTAAAAAGGTATTTTACATACAATTTTTTAAATGTATTTTTAAAATCACTGCAAGGGATTAAAAGGAAAAGAGTATTTTAGAAGGAAATTAAAAGGAAAGTGTATTTAAAATGACTTTAACCCCATTTCAGGTTAAAGTCAGGGAGAAGCTTTTCCACCCTTCCTGTGCTGTCTTTCAGACATGGCACCATCCCTTCACCAAGACCCTCACCAAGTGCAGGTTCACTGTTGACTGCAGTGGGGGTTGGTTGCTCAGGCAGAAAGCAGAAAAATTTCCTTGTTATCATTTGTGTCAAAAATCTCAATCTCTGCAAAGAGCAGCAGCATCTAATGCCAAATAGAAATTAATAAGTGAAAACTGACTAGCCACAGGTGGCCACAGTGATTTCTTTCTTTGAAACTCAAAGACCACATGGTTTGCTTTAGTTTTTTCCTCCCTCACACAGTTTCTCATCTGTAGCACTGGTTGTTGATTGATGTTTTATAGACAGTGTAAGAAAATTAATGAAGACAAGTGGGTCTGGAGGTGTTTTCAGGGATTTCAAAAAGAGTAAGATTGTAATGTACTTTCAGAAATAGCCATGAAAATGTAACAGCAGTTTGGTACTCTCAGGTGTGCTGTGTTAAGCAGTGTTTTTTGTTCTTCTATCTGTACTCTCCTCTTCTCTGCATATAGAAGTCCCTTCCAGCAAAATCCCTTCTAGTCATTCATTGTATAAGAAACTTTCAGAAGGTTTTAGAAATTAACAAAAACCTGTATATTTTTTTACCAAGTGGTGAGCACCACAGTTGAGTGAAGTGCACCCATGGACACAGAGTGGAATCCCTTTCCCTTTGGGGAGATGTGTGTCCAGGGAAGGGGACAGGTACAAGCACACCGAGCCTCTCGGTCTCGCTTCAGCGCTTCCATCACAGGCTCCATCAGTGCCCAAACAAGAAAAACACGACTCACTGCTGGAAACAGAAGAGTTTTGTCTCACATGAAATGCTTTGCAGTGAAATCTGGTACAGGCTTCATGTTAAAATAATCGATGTGAAGCTCAGCTTGGTGCATGATGACACTTAACCCTGGAGCACTGGGGCTGAGGAGCAGGAGCAAGGAGCACACGGATCTGCCCCTCTCCACTGAGCCTTGGGCCAGCTGCAGCAGGGGGGGAAGGATTCTGCAGAATGGTGGCAAGCTCGGAAGAGCAGATCTCTTTCACTGCCCAGCTGCAAGTTTTGGAGACAGTACAAGGGTTCACATTATTTCATTTCTCTGTCTCTCGTTCACCACGTTAGGTGTGAGTGCCCTGAGCTGGCACTCAAGGAGAGCGTGGCTGACCCTGCAAACATTCCTGGGAGCTCTGCCGTGCTAGGAGGGCTGTGGCAGCTCCCACAGGAGCTGCAGGCAGCAGGAAACTATGAGGCTTTTCCAGCCCCTTGCAGAAGAAAGCATGAGTGGCTGTGCATGAAGTTCAGAGCAATAGGAATAAAGCTCTCAGGTCCTAGGGTTAGATCTCCTTCCATACTGCCTCACTGCGCTGGTAGCTCGTAATCCTCTTGTGAGCTAAAGCTCTCCCCTTTTGATGTCAAACCAAGTAAGTCCCCATGTGAAAGCTACAGTTCCACTTAGGAGTCTCCAGGTGTGTGATGAACACTTGGTGCAGTCAAGTTTTATCTGTTTCTAATATTCGAACCCACAAAGCCATCTAGGTCTCATGCATGGTATTCCAATCTCCCTTATTAAACCAATTAACTTCTGTCAAAGCCACAGATTTCATTAGGATTCTCCTACCTTGTTAATAGAAGGTATTAAATAGAATATCTTGAAATGCTGATCCTTCAGAAATGCTGGTACTTTGTCTTTCCTGGTGGCTCCTCTCTCAGGCTGTTTTCCTCTGGGCCTGTTCCTGCCCACGACAGAAGTGCCTGGTTCAGTGCCCCGTTCCTGTATGGCAGCTCCTCATGAGTGCAGGTTGTTTACACCCAGTGCACCCCATTTACAAAAGATCCCTCATCTTACTGAGGAATGGTGGGAGATGAGGTTGAAGGTTGACAGCTTTGGGGTGTATATACCAACCTTCATGTCTTTCTTTTTCTTTTGACTTCATAAATGCTTCCAAATCACAGTTTGATATTGAGAATGGACCAAACCAGCTATAATCATGGAGATTATGATGCATTTCTGGCTCACATATCGATGTTCTTCATTTCATAGATGTTTGGCAGCAAAAACAAGGGGATCATTCCCAGTTTCTGTGCAACAAAATCTTTTTCAGGTGGTTTTTCAGGCACTTTCGGTTTTGCATTGCCATTCCCATTTCTCAGTTTTCTTTTCATGGCCCAGCTGGGTTTGTTCACATTCCTGCACTTTCTTTCCTTTGTATTTTCGATCAGTTTTGTTTTCAGTAACTCATTCAGTGTTTACTCCTGCTGAGGTGACAGGATGAGGCATTTTCCTTACAAGTTGCTTTTCCTTGTTTAGGGTGCTGTTTTTTAAACAGCATTTTTATGTTTATGGAGAGAAATATTATACTTGTCCCACACTCAAGTTCTTCAGTTCAGAGCTGATGCCATTAAACTGTTCCACCAGTATCTTAAAGCCTGGCATTAGAAACTGAAAATCTGATTCAAGTACTTACTTCAATTGCTTTTTTTCCCAGTCTAATTTAAAATAAATCATATTATAAGGAAGTGGGTTCAATGTCTTATCTAGACAGGCATCAGCTAAGACAATTTAGCTCCATTCCACAGCAGTTTTTGGCATATGGAGCAAAACTCTTCCAGGCTCAGTATCAGGTGGGTGCAGAGATCCCACTGTGGGCAGTGAAACCACAGAGCAGAAGGAAAACATTAAATGTTTTGAAACAGTTGTGAGAGACCCTGCAGGATTTATGGCCTTCGGGGGCCTGTGAGAGGTTTATGAGGCTGGAAGGTTTCTGGGGAGCATTTTTGTGTGGGCTTGTGCAGGTGGCTCCCCGAGATCACACGGCTCTGCTGGCTGGAACTAACGTGCTGCTGGAGCAGGTGCTGCTCTGGGTCTCTGAACGGCAGCTCCCATCCTTCTGGGGAGCTGGGCAGTTCTGCTGCAGGGCAGCAACCACGTTCTGTGATCCACCAGAGGACAGGCAGGGCCCTGGCACACAGGATCAGTATTGCTGAAGATGGATACACTGTTGTGGAAAACAACTGTTTGCAAAATGTCTGTGCAAGGCCAGAAGGAAAAAAAACCAAAACCTTTTATTCTGGTCAGCCTCAACTGAACAAATTTATTCCTCCAGGTGGTATTATTTTTCAGCAGAGCTACTTGCAGCAGTACAGAAGGCAGTGAGTGGTGTGCTGCAAAAGTCTTGTTTCATGTGTGATCTCTCTGATTCTTCATCAAAGGCTGATTGGATGTTTTCTGATGATCAGTTGTTACAAATGTTTAAATACCAACAACATAATTTAAGTGGTTTATTTAGCATAAGGCACAAAGACTGCAATGAGCCAGAAACATCTGCAGGAATGGTGGCCATGTCAGAGCCCCCTTTCCTGAGATGATCTTTGCAGTCCTTTGGACTTGCTGAAGCTATTGAGCACAGCTGCAAACAAGTGTCCTTGCCAATACTTTGTGTGCTTTTCATCCATTGCCCACAAAGGCTACAGCTGCCCATCTGCCCTGCCTCTCCCTGTGATTCCAGTGGGAAAGCAGCACCTGAGCCTGCAGCTCCACATTTGCTGCCCACAGGTGCCTGCAGAGTCACCCCCTGTGTGTGACCTGTGCCACGCAGGAGAAGATGCAGCCACGCAGGCACCTGGCTGCTGTACCCAGTTAATGACAGGTCAGTTCTCACACACTGCTGGCTGTCTCCCCCTCGCAGGCTCGGAGGTAACACTTCCAGGGAGAGTGAAGCTCCTGGCCTCTCCCCAGCCTGCCTTGGCAGCACCAGGTCCCAGTGCTTTGTCCCTGCCCAGGCTGGAGAAGTTGGGAAATTCCCACCCTGGTCCTGGAGGATGGAGGTAACTCTGATATCTCCAGGCTTGCTTCATTGGCCACCCCTGCCTCTCAGACACTTTGGTCTTCTGTCTTCCTTGTTTATATTTAATATGTGCTAGCTTGAAACCCATTTTTAATAGCTTTGGCTGCAAAGGAAAATAAAGGAGTGGGAAGCTTCTGCTGATATGCTACATTCCATGGAGGGTTCCCCAATGCTTCTCAGACAAGAGCATCTCCTTGCATGTCCCACCTGCAAGATGCCTGCTGGTAAGGTGAGCCCAAACATTTTCTCTGCTTCCAAAAAATCCCTGCTGAGGCTGAGAGTCATGAGGATCTATAGCATTTCATGTACTCCTTTATTTACACAATTGGAGCAAGTATAAGAGGAAGATTACTTCAGAGGGGTGGATGAGGATTTTCTGAAGTGGATTTCAGAAAGAATATAGAAATTGATAATTCAGCTTTCTGAACCACAAGAACCTGGCAGCTAAAACGTAAACAAAGAGCTATTTGGTCACTTGTAGCATAACCTGCCCTCCTATAAAGGTATCCATCCTTGGGGAGGTTGTGCTACCTGTGTTTTAAGGGATATACCTGAACATGGTTATTTCTTGGGTTTTGTTCCCCATATAGCGTTAGCAGCTGGAGAGCATGATTTATGATCATATTTTGGTCTTATTTTTAATTCATTTCCCCCACCTTAAAGTATATATCAGCTGCTGTAACCTGTTGTTCGACAGCAGCTAGATCCTAGCTGATGGAGTTTATTGATTTCTGACTCTGATCCGGCAAATCTCATTTCAGATCCAGCGCCCGGCGGAGCCGTGCTGGAGCCTGGGCGGAGCGGCCGTTCTGGATCAGGGCTTCCCCAGCGCCGGCTGCTGGAGCCCCGCTCCCGAGCAGCGCTGCCCGAAGCTCGGAGAGGTCCCGGAGCTCCCCGAGGGCGAACCCCGGCGCTTCCCCGCCTGCGGCCCGGCCGTGCTGCGCTTGCAGCCCGGGGTACCGGCCCGGCCGTGCTGTGCCCCGCTGCCCGGGCAGGGAGCCCCGAGGGGCCGGCACCGCTCCGGGCGGCGGCGCGCTGGTGGCCCAGCCTGGTAGGGGGCAAACCCCGCTCCCCGTCCCGGCCACCTCCAGCCCGGCTCTCCCCACACACAAATTATGATCCCGTCCTCCCCACCGCAACGGAAAGGCTGAAAACCTGAACCAGATGCAGGGCTTCACCTGAGTCTGCAGACAGGCTGGAAGCAATAACTCTGGGAGGTATAAACTGCGCCTTTCATCCTAATAAGATGTTAATGGGGGGAAAGCCCTGCTGCTCCAGGCAGTCGTGTGTTAACGCTGCCGCAGCAGCTGGGAAAATTGGATCTCCTGGATCGGTTTCAGCAATGCCCACACCTGTGCATCCGCCATGCCCATTGCTCAGGGCATTTCAAATGTCCCCACGATGCTGTCCCCATCCCAGAGGCAGAATGTGTCTGCTCGTGTCCTCCCACCCAGCTCAGGCGGGTCCCAGGTGTTTGGTGAGGGCCGTGGGCAGCGGCACGCAGGGCTCCTCCTCAGGGGCCTCAGCTGAACATCTGCTTGCCATTGCTTTGGGTTGTTTATAGCATTTTGATGCTCTCTTCTGCAACATTTTATTTTAAAGGGCCTTGTGATGCTCCCATGCAGAGTGCATTGGAAGTGCAGCTTGCTCCTGGGTTATGCATTTCATCTTAGGTCATCTACAATTCGGGATCTTCCCTGGGCATGTGCCCCTCTGATGCAAGACCACGTACATGAGCATCACTCACAGCTCGTCACAAACTGGGATGCTCTCCCCTTGTTTTCCATGGGAAGGAATGTTTGGGCCAAACCAAACTTCCCCTTCTTTGATTTATAGTAACAAATGACTTTGGAAGTCAGGCTGCAATTTCTCACCATGCAGCATGGGATTAAAGAAGCAAATCCAGCCAGTGCCACCCTCTGCAGTGCACTGTACCTGTTTTTTGATTGTGGGAAGTCCACAAACACAGGACAGGACTCAGGGGGTGTTGAGGTGAGGAGGAACAGAAGAGAGGTGATGTGTTTTCTGCTGGGCATCCTCATCTGCTCCGATTGGGCTGGATTTTCAGCTGAGGGGAACTGTGAAGGATAATTACCATCATGGGTTACCTGAGATTACAGGGTTGCTTTCCAACTAATGACACTAGGAGAACCAAGCTGTTGTTAATATTTAATCAGACTCCTGGCTTAACAATTGGATAAATGAGCTGTGTAATTACACAATTATAGAAGGCATTTCAGGTAGGAACTGTGCTGTTATTAATGTTGAAGGTGAAAGCTGGTGAACACGCACCGTTCAGTCCCATCAAGCATGTCATTAAAAAAGATCTTCAGCACGAGACTGTAACAACATGTCCTGTGAGATGGTAAACAAAGGTTTCAGCTGTTTTTGAGATAAAAATTCCAACTGGCCAAGAGGTTTCAATGTAAGAAAAATACCAGACCAGGTGTTTTGTTGATGTGGCAAGCTGTAATCAGGGGTAACGAGGGAACATTTAAATACATACACAGAGTATATAATGCTTTTATGACTTTGCTTTATGTATAATTTCTCTGCAGTCAGGCAATTATTTTCCCTAGGTTATTAATTTTAAATCTTATAGGAAATGAGATGCACCTTTTAATTCAATGTAGTGCTTACTGCTCAGTGGAACTTTAAAATTAAGTGTTGTCATATACCACACACAAGGTTTTGTGTTTGACTGCAAACTGCTGGTCAGAATGAAAATGCAGATCCTGTCTATAATAATTTTATTATCCTGTTCCTTTAATCTTGTGCTTTATCTCAGCTCCTTAAAGCCTTTTTTTTTAAAGTTGAAACAGTTGTGATTATTCATTGTTCCACTACACTGACCAGTAACTGTAATTCTCTCTATTGACTTAATTGGTGGGACACTGGCAGTTAACATCAGAATCAAAGAACTCATTGACCAGCATGATTGCAGTAGCGATATGAATCAGAATAATGAAATTGAGTCTTAGAAATGCTTTCCACAACGAGATACTGTGAGGTGTTAATGTGTTTTCCAAACGTGAGAGGGTAAAAATAAGAAGCAGCTTTGTTGGCAAATGCTATGGGCAACAGTCTTTTGATTCTCTCCTCTTCCCATCTAACATTCCTGAAAAGATTGCAGCGATTCAGATCTGGATGGACAGATGTTGCTGAATTTCTGTGTCCAGTTCTGTGACTAGATACCACCACCTCTGGAGAGCATTTTGAGACCAGGGGAAGAAATGTCCTGTCGAAGGCGCTTTTTGTTCCCCAGAGATATTGACATTAAGAAGTCATGTAATTAGAAGTGGCATGCATGCTCCCTGCTCCCTGAGAGCTGGTTCTGTGCCAGGGGCTGAGCTGCCCCGTGCACTGTCAGGTCCTCCCAGCATGTGCTCACACATCAGCTCCTCTGTAAGAGCAATTTGTTCTCAGAGAGCTCATGCTGAGAAAAGAGCAGAACCCTTCAATTATGGTGATGCAGAGCCAACAGGAATAATTGGGAAAATAAGATTTACCTATGTGATACGTTGGCATAGAATTATAAAGGGGACATAAAGAAATGAACAAGCAGAAAAATTTCTTATAGAATGTTACCTTGTGATCCAGTTTAGTACAACCTGTTTCTCCATCTTCTTTCTTCTCTGCCTCACCTTGAGTCTGCCAATCCTCTCACCAAAACTGGTCTCACTGAAAATAATTTTCCTCTGCTCTGACTTTGTCATGCACCTTTCTATGGATGCACCTCTGTGGCTCCCAGTCTCACTCCTGAGTTTTGAACAGCCACAGACTCTGCCCTCCCTCATTGTTGGCAGACCTCTCTTGCTTGTATGGAACACCCATGTCCTTGTGCTCCCCATGTCATGCAGTGGGTGAGCAACTGTCCCGTGGGTTGGGCACAAGGGATTACAGGGAACGGGGTGACATCAGAGCAGTGACCTGTCACTGCTGGGGTTCCACAGGGCTCCATCCTTGTTGTGCTCTTCAACATCTTCATCAATGACTTGGACACGGCACTGGAAGTTTGCAGTTCACACAAAACTGGGAGGAGCTGTTGACTCCCTTTAAGGCAGGAAGGCCCTGCAGAGAGAGCTGCACAGATGAGAGGTTTGGGCACTCACAAACCACATGAAGCTCAACAGGCAAAGCTTTGGATTCTGCACCAGAGATGGAGCAACCCTGGATGTAGAGACTGGGCAATGAGAGGCTGGAGAGCTGTGACACGAAAAGGACCTGGGGGTCCTGGTCCATGGCCAGTTGAACCTGAGCCAGCAGTGTCCTGGCACCAGGAGGGCCAACCCTGTCCTGGGGGGCACCAGGCACAGCATGGCCAGCAGGGCAAGGGAGGGCATTGTCCTGCTCTGCTCTGCCCTGGGGCAGCCTCACCTCGAGGGCTGGGGGCAGGTCTGGGTGCCACAGTGCAGGGAGGATGTAAAGCTGTTAGAAAGCATAAAAAGGAGAGCCCCAAAGATGGTGCAGGGCCTTGAGGGGAAGCTGTGTGAGGAGCAGCTGAGATCACTTGGTCTGTTCAGCCTGGGGAAGAGGAGACTGAGGGGAGCCCTCACTGCAGTTACAACTTCCTTGTGAGGGGAAGAGAAGGAACAGACACTGTTCTCTTCTCTTTCCTCTCTGGTGACCAGTGACAGGATCAAAGGGAATGGCCTGACGTTGTGTCAAGGGAGGTTTAGGTTGGATATTATAAAAAAGTCCTTTACTCAGGTGGTGGCTGGGCATTGGAACAGCTCCCCAGGGAAGCTGTCACAGCACTGAGCCTGGCAGAGCTCAAGAATCTTTTGGACAATGCTCTCAGGCACATTGAGAGGGTGTCATTCCTGGGCTGTTCTGTGCAAGGCCAGGAGTTGGACTTTGATGATCCTTCTGGGTCTCTTCCAGCTCAGCTTATTCTGTGATTTTGATTCCCTCTAGTCTTCCATTACATTGTCACCAAGAATATCTTTGGTAAATAAAGGTATTTGAAGCTCTCATTTCTATTCAAGACATGATTCCTGTATTTGCTGTCCCCACAGGATACCTCAGAATTACTGAAGAAGCATAGTTTAGAAACTGAGGAACTGGGAGCTGTTACATTAGAACATCACACAGACAAGCTAAAATACATTGAACCTGTTTGTTTGAGAACCCTCCTTCACAGCAGCTCCATCCCATGAATTCTCCAGGCTGTATATTCCCCAAGGAAAGACCACCTGCGAAGCTCTCCCAGCCTTTATACCCCTGGGTGAGCAGATTCAGGGTATGGAAATCAGCAGTGTGCAAGGCTTTCCACTCCCACCCTGCAGGCCCATGCCAGAAACCCTCTGAGGGGCAGAGCCCACGTGGTGAAATCCCTTTGGGATTTTTCTGTGAGCAGCATGGAAGCTGCCAGGGTTTTGCTGGGGTGGGCAGAAAGCTGCCAGTGAGGTCCTGCAGGGCTGTGTAATGTTTAACTTCCTGTAACAGTGTCCAGTCTCCTCTCAATGTACTGCTTTAGGGAGATGTTTCATTATCTATAAAGCTTTTTATTGCATCACATCCCCTTAGTCAAGACATGATCTGTGCCCAGTGCTGCTGCAGCAGTTATGATAAAGGCCTTTGCTGTTGGCTTTGGGGGAAAGTCCAAGACTGACAGGGGACATTTAAGCAAAATTCATTTGTTAATTAACATTTGTGACACCTTGAAAACAGAAAATGCTGCAGATGTACCTAAGTATTTTTCTAATGCCAAAGTGGCTTACATTTAAACTTTTTGAATCCATAATGACTTGGTCTGTCAATTCCTGATCAATTCTATCTATAAAACTAAAAATAAACCAGAAAAATATTGAGTCCTGCCATCTGAAGAAGACTCTTCTTCTTCTTCTGTATGTGGGGTGTTCCCTGTTCTACCTGTTTGAGGTCTGAAGTCCAGAAGACTGCAGAGTCAGTGACCACAAAGTACTTACAGCATGAATACATAAAACATCTACTTGATTAAAATGTTGAAATATCAGCAACGTTTCAAGCATGCTGCTTCGAAGGTTCATCAGTAATTGTAATTTATGCACTGTCTGGCTTTGCATGTTGCACTGGGTTACCTCCCCTTGTCCTCAGCTGAAGCATGGACCATGGCAGCCTGTGCCCACCCTGGAAAGACAGGACACTCTGCAAAGGAAACACCCACTGACAAGGGCTGCACAGAGATACACACGGCCAAGCAATTCCCAAAGAAAGATTGGTTGCTGTTATTGTGGAGCTTGGGAATAAATTTAGCTTTCTGCCAAACTGGTACCTCTGTTTTTCCAGTCATCATCTGCAAAGGCAGCTTTCATGGAATTTGTAGAATCATTTTGTTTCTGTCTTTTCCTTTGAAGAAAGTCAGTGTCACCCAGACCTCACAGAGCTCACAGCTGGATGCACATGCTGGCTGTCCTGTTGGATCCCCACTGAGCTGAATGTGTTTGTTTGCATTTAACCTACTTTAAAGGGAGAGAGTCTCACAGTGTCCAATCTCACTGCAGAGCCAGGGGAACCCTTCCAGGGGTTCAACCCACAGCCCCCAGAAGTGGCCCTTAATAAAAAGTTAGACACCAGCTATTTCTCTGTGTAACAACTCCCAAAAGAAAGAAATAAACAGAGACTACACAGAATATGGATAAAATTCAGGGCACATCCTAGCTTTTAACAAAACTCTAAATATCAAAAGTAAATCTGCTAATGTGGGTGACACAGTCAGTGGAGAGTAACCAAAAGGCTTACTGAACTTGCTTTGAAGGTTTGAATAAAGAAGGATTTCTTTGGATGCTTCTGGTCATTGGGCATGTTAAGTCAAACGCAGTCACTGGAGTGCAGAGAAGCAGGATGGCTGGAGAAGCCCAGGCACAGGGAGATGAGCAACGAGCTTGTATTTTGGCAGGGAGGTGACTGCAAGCCTGGACTCATTTCAGCATAAAGAGACAAGTGATATAAGGCAGTGTTGGGTTCTGCATGATCCACTTACCTTTTATCTGTAGATTTTAATTTCTATTTGTAAAAGAATAGATGGATGTTTGTGGTTATGCAACATTTTTCTAATACTCCAACTGTGGAAAACAAACCACATCTGGCACATAAAATAACAATGAAGTTATCTGAAAGCTGTACTGCTCTTAAAAACAGCTACAAGTATGTGTTCAAATAACTTGGTGGAAAAGAACAGATCCAATTTGTCAGATGATAATTCATAAGCTTAGAAGGAGGGAAAAATTAAGCCAAGAGAAATATTGCACTTCAGAGAGTTGAAATAAAGAAGTTCCTTTCCACCAAACTTCTGTGGGCTTGCAAGGCATAAATTACACAAACAGCATTTAAAAACAGGAATGCAAAAATCAAAGAGCAAAATTAAAAGCTCTGTTCATGTTCCAGCCATGTAACAAGTGTGCAGCAGATGTCAGAGGCCTATGGTTAAGAAATCCTCTGGTCTGGATGCACAATTTCCAGTATGTCCTGCTGGCACACATCTGAAGGTAGGCTGTAACAAATGCACTGTCAGCTGTGTAAAATACACAGTCTGTGAGAGGGGGAAATAGTGCAAATCTGGCAATGATACTTTCCCTTGTATTTCACCAACAAAGCTGTTATTTCATAGAGCAAGGAGGCACCAGTGGCCTGAGGGCTGTCACAATCCTTCTCTGTGAAGAACCACCTCCTTTCCCAGTTCCTCTCTCCCACTAGTGCTGAGGTTTCCAGTGAAGCACAAGGTAACTCACTGCACTTAGAATGAAGCAGTTCACCTTAACTGCTGCTGACATTTGGGTTCTGAGGATGTATCCTGCTTTCATGGTCCATTATACCCTATCTGGATGAAAAGACCTGCGCTGCCAAAGGCCGAAAGAAATAATAAAAGTAAAAATAGCATATTGGAATAGTTTAGCTGAGGGAAATTGTCAAAAGAATATAGATTTATTTCTTTGTTTTTGTTGTGTGTAAAGTGATTTCTAAAGCTGCAGTTTGATCATGTTCTTAAAATATGTCAGATTTTACACGTTAAGTGGTAGAAAACTACCCTGCCTCCTACACTCACAGCAGCAGCAGAAGCATGTTGTGATGACTCTATAAAGCCCTTCCCACAACTGAGTTGTTCTTAAGTTAAATATTTTTATCTACCAAACTGTAATAAAACATCAATCAATACCATACACAGATCCCAGATGAATGCAAAACTGAATGCACATTAAAGGCTTTACTGACAGCCCAGACCAGGGTTTTTCCATGCAGGTCTGCAGACTTAACACTGCTTAAACAAACTCTCCTTTACATTACCTGCACAACTGCAATGGACCTCACTGTGGGAGTAAATTATACGCCTGTTTAATCTGAGAGGGTTTAGATTAAATGTGAACTGTCATCTGGGGGGTGGAGGGGATGGGCTGGCTGGGGAGAGGGAGGTGGCATGGGGAGATGCTGCATTTGAGCCCAACAGGGAATCAAATTAACACGTTCTGCTCTGTGTACATTTTATTCCCCAGAATAGCTGTGGGTCTGAGCTGAATCCTGTGATGGGAAATGCTGTTTGTCAGCACCCTCCTCTTCCTGCTACTGAACAGAGTAGGAAAAAGTATGTTCACATTCAAGTTTCCAATATGTTTGTTGTAAGAAAAGCACACAGGTTTTGGAGTTGTGCACTGCAAGAGCAAAGCACAGGAAGGCAGGTGTAAAATGTACTGTTTCATGTTGGCAGCTGCAGTTTAATTTTTGTGGCAGAGTGATAAATGACAGAAATTCCCAACGTTCTCCCGACTCCCTTGAAGATGTATTCTATAGAATGAAAATAGAAGCACTGAATTATTAAGAATCATCCCATTTACATATGAAAATGGTATGGTGTCATGTTAAATACACCATATTAAGAGGTCAATTAGAGACCTATTTTGAGTTAATGGAATTAGTTCTTTTTTTTATTTTACATTTTAAATGCAATATTTCAAGGCGCAGTGGAGATCAAAGGCGTAGTGGGATAGAAAGTAGAGTAATCCAGTAAAAGGCTGTTAATGCTTGTGGAGTGGCTGAGAGCAATGCCAGCAGGTGAAATGGTGCAATGGGGCAAGGGCTGAGCAGGCAGTGACCTTTTCTTCCCACCTACGCTGTCTCCCCTGTGCATGGGAGTGAGAAATTCTATTTTTTAAACTGCGCTCCCTATATCTGAATAGACCATAAAAGAAGGACAAACACTTGAGCCCTGGCTCCAGACACAACCCTCATTTCACTAAATCTTACAGCACTTCTTTAAATCCTATTTGGTTCAGTGAAAACAGAAGATAAAAAATTCCTGAGTGCAACTGGTCAAGGGACAATTCCTGCATTAGTCACTGAACAGTTGTTCAGATGCAGATTTGCGTTGGAATCAGCTCCAAAGGGAAATAGCGAGAAAGAGCTTTTCTACCCTTCAAAGGATTTGCTGCTCCTGTGATGCCCCTGGAATGTTAATGCATATGGAAATTGGCCCTCTCTATGTTAGAGGAGAGAAGATGGCTGCAAAAGGGGAAGCCTCTGGACTGAACGAGTCAATAAATGAGGTACTAGGAGCCTTTGGACACCCAAGGACAGTCCTTGCCCACAACACCCAGGACCCTTGCTAACACACTCCTTCCACAGTGCCCAAGCAAACATCTATTGGCAATTGCACTGGTGACCTGGATTCAGCTGGAGTGGAAAATGGAAAAAACCAATAGGATGGCTTTCCTACAACTGGCATATTCTTGCCCATGTGGCATAAATTGCTGCAAAAATATACTATACTCTTCTTTTGCCTGTTCTCTAGATAAGGTGCAGACTTAAATATTCAGCATGCTCTTTACAGTACATGCATGCAGGAAGGCAGTTCTGTCCCCAGAGTTGCTACTTAGCTAAAGAAATGAGACATGCAGTGCACAAAAGAGGACACATCATGCTGTCCAGAAGAGCCTGGTGGAAGTTCAGCTCACACACATCCCTATGCACAGACACTGCTGCTGCAGTGTCCCCACAGAAGGGACCAGACCCCTCTCCCAGCAGCGCTGCTGTACCAGTGCGGGGTCACGGCTTAATTTCTGTAGCAGACCAGGCACAAATTCCTCTTGATTCATCTCGTCTGATCACAGTACCAAAAAGTTTCCAAAAGTCTCCAAAATAGTTTGGGTCAAGAGTTTTTTCTATTTGGGTGATTTGCTCCCTGCAGAGCTGATTGTTGGTACCAAACAGAGAAAACCACCATATCCTAGGGAATCCAATGCCTGTATAATGATAATTTGGAAATTGCATTGGGTGTAAGATTAAGAAGGTTGGATTTCCAGTTGGTTGAACCATGTAACTGGGTAGAACTCTCCTCTCTGCACCTATGGGACTAAAGGGTGGATGTCAATATTAACATTAGGAGAAAACTTTTCATCCAGTGCTTTGCCACAGAGCCCACATTGCGACCTCCTTCTACTGCAGCAGCCAGATCCTGGCACTAGAAAGATGTCAGCAACCAAGGCAACTATCCCAGCTTGGGAATATGAGCCACTCACTTTCCTGTAAGCTGAGCCACAAGACTACTCATTTCCTGGCACTTTATGACTCTTGATCTTGTTCCACAGATTTTTCCTTTACAAACAACAGGGGGAAAGCTGCGGAAAACAGAAAGGAGAAATAGGTCACACTAGAAATTCTGAAACCTCAGCAAATCTCTTGTTTAAAGTGATTAATTCAGTGACCTCTGACCACAAGGCAGACCTTCAATTTGCCAGCAGAGGATAAAAGAATCAAGATTTGAATGAGTAAAGAGGGAATGAAGAGTGAGTTAATCAGGTAACTGTGAAGGAACACTGGAAATAAAAATACTTAACATATATGCTGCTTCACTTTCGTCCTTGTATTGCATGCAGTTTATTTCTGGATATGATGGAACATCAAGTACATTTATATTCTTTTTGATCTCTACTGTTTGATCCAGATCCAGCCAGTGGAGCAGACTCATGCTCTTAATGCTATTAAGTAGCGCAGTCTGCATTTATTTATTTTTTGGAATAGAAACTGCAAAGGTGCTTGCAAAACAGTACAGGGTTAAAAGAAAATTAGGTACTCCACTGGATGTTAAAATTTCCAGCTTTCTTTGCTGTGGTTTTCTGTACTAAAATATAATTTTTTTTTTTTTGTAATGGAAAGAAACAAACTGGTTAGTGACATTGAACACTTTTGCCTGAGTTCCCTGCAAAACTCCCACACAGAATATAATCTTTCATCTATAGTTATAAGCCTGTAAGCTGCTTATACTATTTTTAGTCTAAATTCACCTTCCATTTGGTTAGTCTCCAGAAATCCAGACCAAATTTGCACTTGGAAATTTCCTAGTCATTTCCAGTTAACACCATTAAAAAGTGAGAAAGAAGTCTTGCAGTAAATTGTCTCAGCAATGCAGATATTTTTGCAGCTGGAGAGTGAGCAGACACTTCACCTTTGTATGACAGCTTTAATTGTACTGTTTTCTCCCAAGCGGAAAGGAAGACTTGTGGGAAGCTCATTTTGAAAATGCTACTGTCCAGCAATGCCAATGGCATGAAGACTTCCCCATAATTGTTTATGCCAGTAGCTAGCACTTTAAAATGAGAGAAAGAGTCCTTGGAGTAAGATAAAATGCCCAAGCAGCACCTCCTGCAGTCCATTACTTAGTTAAGGCTCAATCACTAAAGGTTCACGTATTGCTTGAATGATTTTCCATTTTTGTGTGTGGTTTAGGTTCCATTTGACACCAAAATATCAGCTTATTACTGATGATTTGATTTTATTGTAAGAATAAATGAAGAGGTGAAGATGAAATGTATTATAAAACCCTGTCTTCCCACTATCATAAATGTTTTAAGATTCAGCCAATAATGTATTAGACTTCAGTCTTTTCCTCAACTAGAAAAACACTTCTTTAAGTGTGTATTAACTCTCATTTCTTAAGTGTTGGGATTTTATGGTTCTCAAAAAGGAGTCCTGAGAGAACCATTAACTCTGTTTATGTCCGCACAGCAAAACTGCCATTTGAGTTGTCTTTGATTAAATCATTATCTTCCTTTTTTTATGCTTTGTTCTTTCTGGAGACATAAGAAGCCATTAGTAGCAGAGATAAAGCTGTTGAAAGAGCAAGAGACAAATATGGGAGATTATTTATATTCAGCTGTCCGGTAAAAGATTAGAAATATGAATCATTATTTTATAATATTATAATAAAGGATGAGGTAAAGTTTTGGCTTTTGACAGGTACAGTGTGATAAAACCAGAACTGCCTATAATTAATATTTATTATTATTTACTGACCATGCTAAATTGCATACTGATTTACAGGAAAATACACAGATAGAGCTCTCCAGACAGGAAATTTATGTAACAAAATTAATTGTGACAAAGCTGATGATGACAACTTCCCAAGCATGAGCCTTGCAACTTCATGGAGGGCAAAATTTTCTCACCTTGTGGTAATTAAGCCTATTGGTGATTTAGTGTTTGCTCTGATAGATCATCAGCTACATTTTAATGCTACTGCATTACAGCTGCAAAAAATAATCTGCTTAGACTGATAAAAAGATGCCAATATTAGGTGTAACATACAACATTCTCCAGATGCAGTAGCAGGAATTACACTGACAATAGCTGCAAATTTCAGTAACAGAAAAACATTGACTCCGTCAATCACAACAGAGCCATGGTGGCAGTTAAAATGTATGATGTCAACCTTCTAATATAGACCTGTTACTGAAAATCAAAAATTGAAACAATACTGATTTATTGGGGAAGGCTCATGAAGGCTTTAATGAGAGCATCTTCCTTGTTGAATGGCTACTTGGAGCAATAATGTTCCATTATTGCAGGACCTTCAGTAGTTACAGCCCTTGCACATTGCCACTGCTAGAATTTTAAATGGAATTTTGAAAAGTTTAGGTTTTCCTCCAAAAAGGATATGAGACTGGTGGTCTTATAATATTAGTTTTGTGGTCTTAAAATTAATAGTAAAAATTACAGATAAGAGGCATAGAAGGTCCATTAATGTCTAAAATATGTCATGTTTACGGCCAAATTTAGCATGAAAAAACTGGGGGAAAAATTAATCTAACAATAGAGAAGCCTTTACTTGTTTTTGCCAGTGGTAGAATCACTAATGTCTGTCATTGCATGGGGCTCTATTCCCCTTCATACCCTTAATGAAGGAACAAAAGTCAAAATTCCAAAGCCAAAATACACAAATGTCCTTTTCCTTCCTTAAAAACTGTCTACCTCCTGGAAGCTCGTGAGCAATGAAGACCACTGCCTGCCATGCAGGTCCCTTTTCCCTGGCCATCTCCCAGACTGGCTGTTTGAATCCACGGGTGGCTTCTGGCCTGCTCACACCTTGGCACATCAGGTACCCTCAGCCACTCACTGCCAAGGACCACAGCTACAGGAAGGGTGGGCAACTGTAGGAGGACAGGAGGACACAAACCCCCAAGCCTTGTTCTTGAAAGATTGTTTTTAAAGGAAATTCTTCCTGGATCAAGGACTGAAATCTTTCAGCATCCCTCCCATTTGTTATGGGCACAGGGATCATGTGCCAGCAGACTGGACCCTGTTATGCTTGGCACATAAAAAGAGATGTGTTTCCCCAGTTCCTGGTCCTCATCTCAGATTTGAAGTATCTCTTCATGATTCCTCTCCTGCCTTTAAAAGGGTTGTGGCCAATCCCATTTTCTGGATGTTGGCTGTAGCTCTACATGAAATGTGGTGTTACCTTTGTAAGTAGATGCACCACAGTTAATGACTCCTCACAAAACTGGTGCAACATGCAGGTGTCAGTGGTACGATCTGCATTTAACAGATACGGAGTCAAACCTGCAAGGGAAGCTGGAAGGGCACCTGTGAAGGGCATGGAGAAACATGTAGATGGGATTAAACTTCAGGAATTCCTTCTTTCCCAGCCTTAAAATTAGTCGTTGGATCAGGCACTACTCTCCAACATGCCTTTCAATTTCTTCATAAATACACAAATTTTCCAACTGATAAGCCAATAATTCATCCTCTAAGATGGGAGCCCAAGTTTAGGCAGTGTGACTTGGGGATTGAGGTGGATTGATTCCTCCTTGTCAGCAGTATTTACAAAACTGACTTTGGTTTCAAGGAACACACCTAGTAACAGCAAAGTCAAAGGGTGGTCAGAGCTAGGAAAAAAGTGTTTCACATTTCAGGGCTGTAAGTGCTTCTATTTTAGTTATATTATACCTTAGTTTGTTTTTTCAAATTCCCTTTATGTTAATATAAGAAGGAATTCAAGCTGAAATAGTTACCATCTGTCTGAAAGAGGGCAGGAAAACATGGTTACTAAAGAATGTTTAAAGTGTGGAGCAAAATACAGTCCTGCTAATGGTAAAATTTCTGTCATTAACATTAAAGATTAAAGGCTATATAATTTACAGGAAAATATATTGCATGGCTTATCACATTTTTAATGAAGAGTTCAGAAATATAGCAGGCAAGTGCTGAGAAGAAAAATGTACCTCTTGGATTTTATTTGCTCTCTTGGGACACTATCCTATCCTGATTGTAGCCCGTAAGATCAGCCAAATGAACACTAGGCAGTAAGTCAGCAGCCCCCAAAAGGTTACCAGAGCTTCTTCCTAATGTTACAGCAATGATTTGAAAAATTAGCTCACATTAACGTTTCGCCTTTTGGTGGATGGTTCAAATCTAGTATGGGTTGGTAGTGACTGAGAATGGTTCCTATGAGTTTAATGGTGTTTTGGTGGTTCATGCAATGCGAGTGGGTGGTCCCACGCTGTGCCCCAGGGGAGGTGTGTCTGCACAAAGAAAACCCCCCAATAACTTGCCTCAATTGGTGCTAATTGGAAACCTCCCTGCCAATTTCAGCAGGGACTTCCCTCCCTGTGGGCATAGGCACTGAACGAGCTGCTACAGACCATGGCTGCAGCAGAGGCTGCTCTTAGACACTCTGGCTTCATCAGCAAGACTCTGAATATCTGAATTTTTAATTAAAGCAGTTTTGACCATCTTTTGTGCTGAGCCTTCCCAGGACCTGCTCTAGCTTTAGCCCCTTCACCCCTTTCCTTCCCCACATTCCTCAGGTCCCCCCAAGGGTGCTTCCTAACTCCTCATTCCCTCACCATAGGACAGACTAAACTTACACGTGTGTGTCCTGCTGGACTAAGGCTGGGAAAAAGGCCCCGTTAAATTAGGATCTGCTCTCTTCAACTAATGTTAATTCAGGGTGTAGGTTACTTTTGCCCTAGAGTCATTGGCAATTAATCCATTCACCCCCTGCCTTTGTGTACTTGATCCACCTCCAGACTGTGCCCCTCGCCCACTGCCCCAAACCAACATCCACAGTGGGTGTACTTGAGGTGAGAGATTGCAACCAAGTGCTTGCCATGAGGTAAAAGGCATGATGTCATGGTTTAGGAATGGTATTCCCCAATTCAGTCCTCTCACTAAAAAGACCATGAGCCACTCCCCTTGCCCCTCCATGGGAAGCCTAAAAGGCAGAGATTACAGGCTGAGATAAGAACAATTTACTGGAAACAGCAATGAGATAAGAAAGCCAACAATGGTGGACAATGCTGCCATGTTTTTATGACCAGAAGCCACCCCCTTCTTTTTGGAAGCCAGAGTTCTTTTCCCTGGCCCTGGCAAGGATGTGAGGTGGTATCAAATAACATTAAGATTATGATCCAAACTAGGACACACAGAATGATCCAAGAGCATGGAGGTCTGGCTAAGTGATGTGGGCTCAGAAACACAAGGTCCGCTCCTTGAGGTTCACCACAATGACTATGCCAACATCAGCACAACCCCAGGATGTCCTGGTTCCCTGTGTGCCTTCAAACCTTGTACCAATGGTAAACATTTGTCACATGCACAAACACAGCTTTCTGCAAATCCTGCATGTTTTCTGTGAAAAATCCTTTACCTGGTCTAACAAACTACTCCCCTTCCCACTCTGCAGTATTTTGCAGCTAGAAAAAATTGTCAGGCTCTGGCTGTGTGTATTTCTTGGGTGAGAGAGAAAGCAATCAGCACTCATGATTTTTTTTTTTTCTTTCTTGGGTAAATAGTTCTGGTTAAATCAACCTAAGTAAGGTGATTTGCAGTATGGATTTTTCCCATCTAAGTTATTCTAATAAGTTCAGTCAGCACATGCAACCCTATTCTCTAGTGGTCCATAAATTTAGTGCAACACTCAACTCTCCTTCAGTGTTTTTGGTGTATACTTGAGTTTTTCTTGGCATGGAAAGAAGTGGCAGGTGGAGTGATCAGAGACTTTTTTCCCGTCAAAGTGAGATTAGGGTTTTTTTCAGGTTCCTTTGTTCTGTAAAAGCCCTGGTCTAATTCACTATAAGCTATCTACAACTGAGAATGCTATTTCTTTACTAATTTATATGTTTGGTTTAAAGCTGTTCACCAATCTCAGTGGATTTTCTCTATTTATAGTATGCTTCTAAGAATTTTTTACCAAAGGACAAGAAGGGAAGGTTTACTGGGATTTCTTTATTTTTGCATTACACTATCAAAGGCATACAGTTTCTTCTTTCTTTGCCCTAATAACTTATCTCAGCAAGAGAAAGTGGGACACCCAGGCTAGCTTGAGGCAATGGAAACCCACTGGCATCTGCTCAGGACAACACTGATTGACTTGAGCCAGGGCTAAGCTGGGTATGTAAAAGTTAAAATCCCCAGAGTGAGTGAGCAAGTATGCTTGGGAAGGAGAAACAGGAGAAAGAGGATTTGCAATGAGCTGTCTTCTCCAGGAATATACTAAATAGAATTCACCTGGCAAAGAAAATCAGGGAAGGCATGCAGCTTTCTTGGCAGGTGCAGAGGCAGCCTGTGACATGATTTAATGGTATTTTAAAAGGCAAGCTCTAGAAACAAATGGGAGCGCACAGGGATGAATTAGACGGATTAAGATTCAATGCGATAACCTAATGACCTCAGGAATAACTAATGACCTATCCTAACAGAAATGTCTGCTGGGTAGGGAACAAGGCAAACCTGTTCACTTTAATGATTTTGCTGGCACTGAAACCCCTCATTTGGGACATTCAGCAGGAACAGCTTATAAAAAGTATTGGCTGAAGTCCTCAATTTGTGCAAATTGTCTTGGTGCCTTTGGCATTGGACACGTGACCCTCTGCCCTGCTCAAGCATCTGCCTCATTCTGGTAACAAGACAGAAATCAATGCAAGCCTAAATGTGAATGATATATGGATATATGGCTGCTGAGACACTCTGGTTTATAGAAATGCTTTCATAGTAGCAGAAGCAGGACAGCTTTAATTTACACCCAGAGGTGCTAGGGACTACCCCAAATGTTTTATGTGTGAAGAAGTGACAGCAAATGGTTAAAATATCTAAAAGGGTGACTGTGGTGTACAGGCATTGGTCTGGCACCCAGCAAGACTCCCTTCCCCAGAAAAAGTGAAGCTTTGCTTCTGTGATGTTTGAAATAAGAAATGAATGATAGCGTACCCAAAACTCTCCTTAAAATTAGTACTTTGCATCAACTTCTTTTCAGTCTGATAATTATTTTCACTCTATCAGTTCAATAGGGAAATTATCATTATCTTAGCTGAACAAACTAAAAAATCTCCTGGTGAATCAATTAAGAGATTGTGTAGAACATTGCAATTAATTTGTTTAATTGAAGTCCCTATTTCTTAGCAGTGGCAGGCTGATTTAGTGCCTTGAAGGACACAGACACTCTTCAGAAATGAAGAGAATGAGCTGGTCACTGGAATGGAAATCCCCTTTCTGCAGTCATTTATGAGATGAGAACACTGAGACAAGCATCCATAAATCTCAGCTTAGCCACTTGACTTGTCAGCAAGCGAGAGCTACAGAGAGCCACCTGAAGGCTTCAGTCTGTTAACTCTGCAGTGCATTCAGTGCAGCTCTGAGGGGCTGTGGGTGCCCTGTCTGGGGAAAACATGCACATCTGCACATTCACACTGCCTGGTGTATGGCACAGTGGATGCCACGGCCTAACTCTCAGCTTTCCATGGAATTAGAGCAGCTCTGAGAAGGCTTTGAGAAGCAGTAGACAGCACCACTCCCAAAGGACCATGCACATAATTCCAAATTCAGGTGGGATGGGGTGAGATCAGTTCCTCTTTTCTTATGTTCTTGCCATGTGTATGTTCTGTATCAGCACTGGCTCATATTCCCTTGCACAACTCGTTCTTTCTCACTGGAAAAGGTGTTACTGAGCAATGAAGATCTGCACAGCCATGAAGCCCTTGAGGGTGAAACAGCACAAACATGTGGGTGTGGGTGTGTGGCCAGCTGACTGCAAAGTGTTACCGTGTGCAGCACACCCTATTTAACCCAGCTGGAAGTTCAGAGCCTGACCTTCACAATGGCTACATAAAAATGCTTCCCTTGATCAAACTCAGCTCATGATTTCATCTGTGGCACCTCTGGGGCACTGCCCTGGGTGTGGAAGATGTCTCTGTCCCACCGCAAGGCCCTGGGGGACGTTTCACTCCAACAGCTGTTATCAGCTCCTATAATTACTAACAGGTATGTTAGAAAGCATCCAAATTGTAATCAGACTGAAATAGAGTTACAACAATATCTGATCTGGGAATTTAGTCCAAAGCTTTCCTTTTCCATGATGGTTTTCATTTCCTGTAATTTAGAGCTGGAAGCATTTATGGAATATCACATGGTTTTAGTTTACACAGGAAATCAGCTGCAGTTGTGGGAAGATACTGACTTAGGGATTTTAGGGTTTGTTTTGTTGGTTTTTTTAAGAAATGAAGATTGCTTCAGAAGAAAACATTGCAGACTTCTACCTCTGCTGTTTGAAGCCTGTGTTCTGCAAAGCTATCTATGATCATATAGGAACAAGCAGTTTATTTCTTTTACATGATGATCACTTAATGTGAATGGAGAAATAAATGCCTTTCCTTTTTAGAGTGAAGAGATAAACCAAATGCAGGACAAGATATGGAGGAGGGTGAGGGAAAAGGATGCTAGGCATCTGCAGCAAGAAAAACCTTTGAAGCAGGAGATATCAAATAGAATGTGCTTGAAAAGCCCAAGATGACCAAAACATATTAAAATGGGAAAAGGTGGTTATGTTTTCTGAGTCACAGCCTGCCCATTTAATTACTATGTGACTCCTGAGGAGGGGATGTGGAATAAGACTGCATGATGCTGCACCACCCAGACCATGCCACAAAAGCCTTCTCCACTCCTAGTTGTGAAAAACTGGTTCTCCCAATAGTGCTGGACATGCTTCTCTTTTGGACTGAGGCACAAGTGCTGAATTTTCAGTGTAGAAAGGGAAAAATCCCTTTTGAACTGCATTTCCACTGGTGACACTACTTCTCAACAAACTACTCCTCTGAAAGTGCCAGCAGAGCGGCTTGGTGTGCTCTGGCTAGAAGGCCTGGACAGGGTGGGCTGACATCCCTCAGGAGGCAGGCTGTGAAATGCCAGCTGGGAAATATCAAAGTGTAAGAAAGATGTCAGGAAGGGGGGTGGAAGCCAGCAAACTGCAATAAAAATTCATCTCTTCCCAAAGGCAGCCCCGTCTGCTCCATGGGTCCCTTTAGTGCCAGAGCAGAGGGAGAGGGCAGACTGTGAGAAGAAAGAGATGGACCGTGTAAGTCAACAGTGACTAATGAACCATGTTGGAAACGCTGTCACAAGCAAAGGGCCGGATTTGCAGGACAGCAAGAGCAGAGCAGTGCTGGCTGCTTGCTTTTAGCACACAGAGGTACATTATGATTTTAAATGAATCCAGAACAGCTGAGGCATTTGTGGACTAAAAGCCAACATAACCATGACCATCTTAATCATCCCCTTGTAAAACGAGCAGCCATATGCATGAAATCAGCCCGTACATTTTATGGAATATCTGTTGTCTGCTGGACAAGTACTTGGACTGAGGTTTATTTTCTCAGGACTTCAACTCCTGAAATATACACTATGTAACCTTGCTCTTCATAAAACCAGAATTCAGAGAGGGGAGGGGAATTCCCCTAAGCTGTGCACCGCATGGCACTGCCTCTCACGTCGCTGCATTGGAGTGTGCTACTGTGGATCCTATAAACAAGGACTCCTTTACCATCTTGCATGAACAGCCCTTGCCATGACAAAAAAAAAAAAGCCATGTAAACAAAGGTGACATGGCTTACAATATTTGTTAGTCAGATATCAAAACATTAATGGTGACGGTATTTCTTTGCTACACTTCTCAAAAGGCTGAGGTTAATCAAAAGGAACCTGTTCCTGTCTTAAGCAAAATCTTATCCCAAGATGTCTGCTCCTCAATCTCCAGAAAGGAATATTGTATTTCCTTACTGATTGCTTCTCAGCCAATTCAACAGCAGAGGCATTGTTATGCTGTGTTAGGACTGCTCAGGGCAGGGAAGCTCCTCCTTGACCATACCTGTCCTGGGCTCTGGCTTTGCAAGGTTTTGTGCATGTGTTCAGCCATCTGCACCAGAGTAATTCCTCAGCCCTCGGCACGACCGTCCATGTACATAGTCTTGCACGTGCATTGGTCTTTGCAGGACTGTGGTCTCATTGTGTTTTATGTTGCATCCTATCCTGTAATGTATTACATTGTCACTGGCTTACATTTTACACCTTTCTTCAGCTCCTGGAGCAAACAGGATGGTTCATGATGGCCCGAGAGCTTTACTTGTGCTCATGGTCTCATTTTGGACTTTTCCACTCATTCCTCTTTAATCTTGTTCTGTTCTGATTCTTCAGTATTTCTGAAGGCTTCAGGCTCATTTTGCTCTCTTCTCCTCTCTGAGGTCTGTATGAAAGCACTGGGGAGAATTCCACATTGTCTCAGTTGCTGTGTTTATAGCTTCCAGCTATAAGCAAGACAGCCCTAGAGGTCTGCACAAGCTGGAGGCCAGGGTGGCGTGTGGGAGGTTACAGTAAGGTGGGGTCAGTTTCTTCTTCCAGGTAAGAAGTGACAGAATAAGAAATGTCCTCAGGTTGTCCCAGAGAAGGTTTACATTAGATATTAGGATTTTTTTTTTTTCACAGAAAGTATTGTAACACATTGGAACAGACTGCTTAGAGAAGTGGAGGAACACATCCAAAGCAGTGTTCCAATAACATGCAGATATGGCACTTAAGGATGTGGTTCAGTAGTGAGCCTGGTGGTGGTGTCAGGTTGATGGTTGGATGTGATGGTCTTATAGTTCTTTTCCAACCTTACTGATTCCATGATTCAGTGCTTCAGATGTGGGAGAAAGAAAAGAAAAAGAAAGAAGGAAAGAAGAGAAGAGAAGAGAAGAGAGAAGAGAAGAGAAGAGAAGAGAAGAGAAGAGAAGAGAAAAGAAAAGAAAAGAAAAGAAAAGAAAAGAAAAGAAAAGAAAAGAAAAGAAAAGAAAAGAAAAGAAAAGAAAAGAAAAGAAAAGAAAAGAAAAGAAAAGAAAAGAAAAGAAAAGAAAAGAAAAGAAAAGAAAAGAAAAGAAAAGAAAAGAAAAAGAAAAAGAAAAGAAAAAAAGAGAAATAATATTTAGGCAGGAAAGTCAGTCTGTCTTTTTTATGGTTTTTGGCTGAAAACCCAGAGGACTCCCCAGTGCTCCAGTTTTGCTAGTTGTCTTCTGGAGTACATAAAAATCTCTGCTTCCAGCTGTATGGAACCATAGGCAATTTTCCCATGACTGCAAAGGATGAAGTGAAGGAGGCTGGAGTTTTCTGACCACTTTCCTGACCTGTCTCTGAAGTGGTCTAGAAGCATGTACAGCCCAGAGCTGGGATAAGCAGGATTCTCTCACTGTGTGAAGGAAGGTCTGCCCAGCAAGCATGGTCCTGAGGGAGGAATGAGGCAAAACGCAGTCTACACCATCCCATGAATTGTACTGGAAGGGAAACGTAGCCGGAGGGGAACTCACACTGCCTGTGTGGGAGAAGATGGGATCCAGCACCAGTTGTTTGGAGAAAGGTTTTTTTTGCCACAGAAGCTATGAGCAGCTGTCTACATGGGAACAGGACTTGGGGAGCAGGCTGATTTAGGAGAACAGGTGCTGACTTTGGTTTTCAGGAGAGGAATGATTTCAAACTTGTGCATAGTGCAGGCTGGCAGCCAGGAGGGCAAGGAAGCCACTGACAGATCCACCTGCCCCTTCCAGAGAAGAGATCTTTCCTCTTAGGGAGGTCAGCAAGTAAAATCCTGCTGAAATAAAGATTTGCTTTTGAGCAACAAGCAGAAAATTATTTGATCAAGAGAGAGAAGAGCTGACCCAGATATTATGTAACTTAACTATTGGGGGATTTTTGAGATGTTGGGGCCTCTAGAGCATCCCTCACTGAACTTTTGTGCTGGATATGTGCTTGCAGCAGCAGCTGCCTGTAGTACTGGGTATTCCTTGCCTGCAACAGCCCAGTGAAGAGCCTGGGGACAGAGGCTCCTGCACAAACAGTGTATGCTGGGGAACAGGACATGGACCTAGGAAGGAGATCAATATTATTTTGTGGCTGATATCAATTTCAGTTTTTCTTCATCTAAGGGAGATTTTCTGGATGCTTCAAATAAAGATAAACTCTTGGGAAGTTTAATCACTTCTAAAACATGAATTAGCTCCCAGTTTGGTCCTCTCTTCCTCTCCTCTTGGGATCAACTTGAAAGCTGGAGCCAGGAGTACAAGCAGAACCTCTGTGCTCGTGCCTCTTCAGGTCCTTTCAGAGCACCTTATCTTAAAATAGTCTCCGTGCAAACAGTGTCTGTTGGAACATGATGAATTTGTGCAGATGTATTTACCATCCTGAACTAGATTTTAAACAAATTGACATTTTAATATGCATTTATTCTTGTCGCATTAGAAGAACCTGCTGGTATTATGCCAGAATGTGATATATAATGATGCTGTTTAGCAGCAACTCTGTCATTTGCTGTTGTTGACAGTAAAATAAATTAACATAATAAACATAATTTGTTCAAAAACAGCTAAGTAAAAACAGATGGTTAAAATATTTTGGCAGGACCCGTTAGCCCAGGTTTGCATGTGTGTTTAGACATTAGTTCTGTTTGCAACATATGTTACATATTTTCTTGATCCCATTTAATATGCAAATACACACCCTCTTCCGCAGTTGTGTAAACAGGTCCTTTACAGTGTGAGTGATGGGGACGCTGGGGGGAATGAGAGGGTTTTCTCTTTTGAATGTGTCGGGACCAATTCTCAGCTACGTCAGTGGGAAAGGAAAGTAGCCATAGTACTGTAAGAAACAAACAGGACAGAAGGTGGAGCATAACAACATATTTGTGTACTGACACAATGGCTCTATTAGTGGCTCCTGAGACCTCCTTGTGTAAGATGCTGCTTTGTTGCTTGTGCTCCTGACCCCGCCAGAACGCGCTGTCCCCACTGGGCTCCACAGCCTCCTGCTTACCTAATTCTCACTGCACTGGCCTGAACCCCAGCAGGATTAATGGTCACATCTAGTCCCATCCTTCCCTCCCTCCTGTTTGTGAGGGCAAATGTGGAAAAAAGAAAAAAAAAGAGGGAGAAAGCAAGCTGCTCTTTTAAAGAGAAACTGGCATTGGAATGGAACAAGCTGGGATGAAGTTCATATTTTTAACTATTTTTTTCCTAAGTTGTGGCTGGACTGATATAGGAATGTGAATACTAAGAAATTCTTGTTAAGAATTGTTGTTGTTAGTGTTCATGTTTAACATTTATATTAATGTTAATGTTTACCCCTAAGGGTTACATGTCTGTGAGTCATTTTCAAGGTATAGGGACATGGTTTAGTGGGCGACTTGGCAGTGTTGAATTAACAGTTGGACTCAGTGAGGTTTTTTCAACCTAAATGATTCTATGATTCTATAGAAATTAAAGTAATCTTTGTGTTACAAGAGAAGCTAAGGACATCATACCTGCAACCAGCTGTATATTTTATATAAATTGTATTTACATGTACATATGTACTTAATATGCCTGTAAGATGCACCTTTTAAACCACAGCTCCAGAACAGAAGCAGAGCAGACACACATGAAAACCAGGGACCATGAGTGCCTCTCAGTGCACAGCTGCTTCTGGAGAGCCTCGAGCCAGAAGGCAAAGGTGACTTTCAGTGCCCTCCTGAGAGAGCCCAGCACGTGCTCATAGCAGATTGCACCAGCCACACGAGGTGAGCTTTGTCGATACATGGACTAGAGAAAGAGATGGCAGGGCAGGAAGTGCCAGTAGTGTGAGCTCTCTCCTTGAAGCCAGTAGAAAGCTATGCACACTTTGGGGTTAAGTGCATATGCACACCTCAGTGCTAAGTGGCCTCAAGTTGTCCATCTCCCCAGTTTAGTAACCCTCTTTCTCACCTACCTCACAGTTCCAGAGGGAGAATGGCTGTTTGTATCCCCTTCTCTGCTCATCGTCCCCAACACCTTCTGTACCCCTCTGGAGATCTTCCTCTACCCATCCACTCCAAACTCCAGAGAATGTCAGTGTCTGTTTCTCTCTCCCCATGCTGGCAGCTATCCCCTCCTGCCCCACACCCCTGCCTGCTGCAGCACTACCCAGCACCCTGGAGGGGAGTGCTGGGGAGGGCCTGGGACAGCTTTGTGCCCCTAGAGCAGAAGGGCACGAGGGAGAGTGGGAATAATGCCATTACCTCACATACTGCTCATGCTGCGCCTTAAAGCAGTGAATTACAGCATCCACATCATAAGTGCCCAGGGCCTCATCATGCAGGGATGTCCAGGAAGCATGGGATGCTCTCCAGGGAGGTATGCAGTCCATTATTGCAGAAATACGTGGCACAAGGGAGCATTTCCAGAAGTTCCTCAAAATGTCACTGTCCCTTCCTTGCCTGGCTCTACAACATATCTAATATAAAATATTATTTGTGAAACTTCCTTTTAATTGCTGTTTAATGGCTCCTAATATATTTTGAATAGGCATCTGCAAGTTCATTTTGACATTTATTAGAAGCCATTAGATATCCATTTAATGGTGATTTTATGACAAATGTCTGACATAGTTAAAAAATGTGATGGTTGATAAATTATAATGTGATGTGCTTTTGAACATCAGGAAATTAGACTGTTTCCAAATGTGACTGTTTTTGATGTTGTAAATTAAATTTTATTTCTAACCGAATTATGTTTGTTGGCTCTGAAAGTGAAGATAATCAGAAGTTGAAGAGGTAGTGAGGAAGCAGATTCTGATGACAGAAAGTGTGGTCAGTCAAATCAGTGCAAGTCCTGATCACTTGATTTGGGTGAAGGAAGATAATATTTGGAATAACTTGCTTTTTAGACGAATTACTTGATCTTTCTTACCAGGGTTCTACCAAGGACTTCCCCCTGCATTAGTCTGTTTATTTGTTTATCACTTTTATTATTGTCTCATAGAACATCACTCATTCTCGACCACCATCCCCCCTTGCGCCAAAGACAGAACAAGTGTTTGTCTTGTCCAGGCAGTTTACAGCACAGGCAGGCCTGGGTCTGAGGGAACTGATAGAGAATTAGCATTATAAACAGCAAAGAGTACTTTTTAGAAGGCTTCTCCTTGGCACCACGGCAGAAGGGATTTTTAGACACAACTGACAAATGTTTATGGGAGGATGAGATGGTGAGTGGTAGAGGAAAGATCTGTGCAAATGAAAAATAAGTGATACATGCTGCCAGGAGAACACTAAGCTACAGGCTTAAGGCAGATCATGGCTGTGGTTACCGAAGGAAATCTCTGTCTCAAGTTGCATGGAATTCTCACATTCACATTAATATGTGCACAAAGCAGAGGAGCAGAGCCATAGGTATAATCAGATTTCAAAGTGAGTACAGAACATGCAGATGTGGGAAGAGATGCTTTCTCACAGACAGCCTCTGGCTTTAAGGAGGAAAAATTGCTAAGACCACTCTGCATGGTCTGATGGAAAGCAGGACTTTTTGGAGATGAAGATTCAAGTCAAAGGACTTGCCTGACTGGTGTCAGGCAAGGCCACCTCAGTCTCCAGAGGCAATAAAAAATCTGGTTATGGTGGAGTGGAGGGTGTCTTTGGAATTTGTGGCGTTTGGGATCAAAAAAGATGAAGCAGACCTGGGCTCTGATGCAACTCTGGGGTCTCCTGGCCTCTCCCACCTCCTGAAGTAGAGTTAAATGCTGACAATCCTGAACTATTCTGCTACTGGAGGGCTGAACCATCTGATGGCCTGGTGCTTAAGGCACTCATCCAGTCTGTCTAGTGATTGTGCCCATTGCCAAGTTCATGACACTCACAGGTACCATGAAGAGCTGCCTAAAAGAAGTACCTGGGAGCTGACAGATTACATTTCATAGTCTGTGTTTGGGAGGAATGAAGAATGCCCTGAAAGTTTGGGGGCCAAACTCCTTGGAGAGCTTAATTTTTGTCTGGCATGATCCAACAGCCTGAGAGCCTGGTAGGACTGCCAAGCATATCTGAGTGAGTAAAAATGCTGATGGTGTGACAGCATCTGGTTTGTCACCTGTGTCTGCAGCCACCTGGGGATGCTGGGTATGGTCCTGGGGAGCTTTGCCTTGTTGAAGGCCATGGCACATCTTCAGTGGTCCCTGTCTGTGTCTGCCAGATGAAGGCAGCATTTCACAATGCCACCATCACACCATGGTCTGTCTGACAGCTCTGCACAGAGCATGCCATGGCTTCCATTGGGACATCAGGCATGGATCCATTTAATTCCTCATGTGTGGCTGGAGGCGGTCATCACAACACTTTGCAAGGCAGGCAGGAAGACAAGCAGAGTGTGACCCACTGTTCCTAACTCAGGTGTGCTGCCTGCTCCTGCACAGGCTCACTGCTCCTAGAGGATGCAGCCCTGCAGCCATTTGGGGTGAGGGGGCTCCTCAGGTCTTTCCCTGCACTGTGGAGGCAGTCATTTTCCAAGCCTGGGATGTGAGCTCTGCTCAGCTACCTCACAGCACAGTGCACACTGTACTTGCATTTTAGTGCTTCTTACACAGGCCTGGAGTCAAAAAACAGTGTCCTCAGTAAAAGTGTGTGTCTTCCCAGCTCTAATATTTGGCCACTGGCTGCAAGCATGAACTAGAAGAGCTCTGTGAAGTAATTATACAGGGTTAAAAGCTCTCCTATTTTTTTTCAAATCTTTCCAGGTGGTTTTTCTCTAACGCTGAATGGGATCTATTTTTCAAAGTTTTTAAAGTCTTTCTATGAGTAAATCAGTCGTTTCACCATTGCTATAAGGGCCAGGGTACTTAATACAGGTCATTCTGGACTTATAAAGGCTTGAAAAAAGAATACTTTGCATTTCTACCACCACAGTGCATATGAGGGTCTTCAGGTTTAATAAAGCTGAGCTTTGCTTTTCTTGCCTAAGGGCTTATGTCTGTAAGGAGCATTGCATGCAGTACTAAGGTGGGACTTCATAGCATATTCATCATGGCACATATGGATAGAAAGCTGGACATGAGACAACAGCGTGCACCTGCAGGCCAGAAAGCCAAACCTGAGCTGCATTAAAAGAAGTGTGGCCAGCAGGTCAAGGGAGGTGTTCTTCCCCTCTACTCTGCCCTTGTGTACCTGGATATGCTGGAGCACATGGAGTACTGCACCCAGGTTTGGGGATGGATCCAGCTCCTCAACAGAAGAAAGATGTGGACATATTAGAGCAGGTCCAGAGGAAGGCCATAAAGATGGTCAGAGGGCTGGAGCACTGTCCTGGTTACAGGTAGGGTACAATTAGTTTCTTCTCAGTAGCTGTTACAGTGCTGTTTGCAGTGTGTTTTGGACTCAGAATGAGAATGGTGTTGATCAGACACTGATGTTTTGGTTTTTGTTAAGTCCTGTTTATCCTAAGTCAAACACTTTTTTTCCGTCCATGTCTCATGCTCTGCCAGTGAGGAGGTGTGCAAAAGAAACTGGGAAGGAGCATAGCTGGGACAGGCGATCTGAACTGACATAAGGGGTATTCCACACCTCAGAATATCATGCCCAGTATTTAAACTGCTGGGAGTTACCTGGAAGTGGGGTTAATCTGGAATGAGGAAGGGGGTCTGGCATGGGTAAGCGAGCCGTGAGCAGTTGCACTGAGCATCACTTGTTACTTCTTTTTTATTACCATTATTTACCATTATTATTGTATTTTATTTAATTTTCAATTCTTGAACTATTCTTATCTCAACATATCAGTTTTACTTCAGTTCTCTTTGTTCCACTGGGGCAGGATACAGAGAGAAGGGAGAGGTGAATGAATGCCTGAGTGGTGCCTAATTTTCATCTGGGTTTAAACCATGACAAAGCATCTCTCCTACAAAGAGGAGGTTGAGAAAGTTGGAACTTTTCAGCCTGAAAAAGGGAAGGCTTAAGGAAGACCTTATACAACTTCTAGTACCTAAAGAGGGTTTCTAAAAGGGAGGGAGAGGGACTTTTTATGTGGGCAGATAGTGCCAATACAAGGGACAAACACAATTCAGTTTTAAATGAAAGGGGCATGTTTAGATTAAATGTAAGGAAAAAATTCCTTACTCAGAGGGTGGTGAAGCACTCGAACAGGATCCCAAAGAGGTCATGGATGCCCCATCCCTCCATCCCTGAAAGTGTTCCAGTCCAGGCTGGATGATGCTCTGAGCAACCTGATCTAGTTAGTGGCATCCCTGCCCATGGCAGGGGGTTTGGAATTCAATGATTTTTAAAGTCCCTTACAGCCCAAACAATTCTATGATTCTATATATCCATGATACTGTCACAAACTACCTGTAAGCAAGAGGTCTAAGAGCACCTTTGGATTAGCCACTCACGAGTGCTCTGCCTTGCATTTAGACTGACCTGGGGAGTTAGCTCAAGGCAGCTGGCCCATGTTAAACTTGCAGTGTAAAACACCCTGCTGAAGTTCCCCCCAGTCTGGTAGACAAGCCCTTAAGTGTTAAATGGCTTACTGCAGAACAGGGAGAAAGTAGAAACATACCCAAGCTGACCCCAAATTCCATCACCAAGCCCTCTTCTCGTGTGGCTGGGTGAAGCCCAGCCCCGTGCTGCCAGCCTGCTGGTCTGCCTGCTGTTCCACCAGGCACAGAGCACCTCACAGCCCTCTACAGGCTCCTGTGCCTCTTCCTTGCCTTGTATGGAGATCCTCTGCACAAGAGAACCTGCCTTGGCTGTGCTTCTCTGGTCTTTTTCTCCTTCTCTCTATCTGACTTCTCAGAGAGAGAGCTGCTGGCCAAAGTCGAACACACCATTCCAGGAGAGGAAATACCATTATACTGGCATCATGAGGGAGTGGGATCCTAGTGCTGTATTAAAATGAAGCATGAGCCTGGGTACATCTGGGTTCTGTTCTCAGTCATGCTCCAGGTTTTCTCTGAAGTCTGGCCTACTTAATCAGAGGCTCTATGCCACAGCCTCTCTCCTGTGAAAATGGCTGTAATATTTTCCCTGCATCTTAAAACTATTGGGGTTGTGAAAGACTTGGATATTTAAGTGCAGACATAATTAAAAATGCAAGATAAGGTGGATTAAATATACCCCAAGCTTCTGGTAAGAGAAGCCAGATATCTTGTTCTATGTTTTTATAAAGAAGAAATACGTGTTTGAATCATGCTGTGTATTAGACTCTGCTCCCCAGTGCTGATTCAAGGGGGCTGAAGCAGGGCTAAAGGTGGGAAAGCCATGCTGGGGAGAGGAGGAATGGGAGCTCCCCCCAACCTGTGCTGGGGTTGATGGTGCTGCTGCTGTGATTTAGTGAAACATGAGGGTCTGATTTGTCAAGTTGCTGAATGCTGGAGCTGCTGAGAGAGCAGGGTGGTGATTCTAGTCTGGCTTTAGAACCAGTTCAGCACACCAAACACCCTGCTCTGGTGTATGGGGCAGGTTTGGTTTTTTTGTTATATAGCCATACACAGCAATCATGTTCTCTCCATGCATGGATGAGTCTGCATGACTGCAACATGCATGCCCTTCTTGGCCTTGGGGGGGAAGGATGAACCCAGTTGCATATTTGATATTTTGGGGTTAACCTCTGACTCACTGGCAGCTGATGCAGCTCCAGCCCTATTTCTTGTTTTGAGTAAAGAGAACAGAAAAAATAAATCAGCCCTGTTTGATTTGTTTCTGTAGTAGCAGCTGATCTGGATTGGATTTTATCCAAGTCTTCATGTTATTATACAGCCCAATCCCCACAAGGCTATTAAAAAAAGATGAGACCCTTTAAAATATTGTAAAAACACTGTATAAAGGCCTGCTTTAAATGTAATAAATATTGAACTTCTGCCAGGGATTTTGGTATTTGAGCAAAAATTCAGATCCTGTTACAAGATTTGTTACATAATTGAGCAATTAAAGTATCCTTAGTTAAATAACCAAAAATCCCCCAGTTTTACTGTTTTGATAGTGAGTTGTCAAGCAAAAATAAAACAAAATATGCCAGTGTATGAGCAGCTGAGCAGAGTTCCTGCAGGAGGGAAAAGCCCACAAGCAGACTGATGATGGTGGTGTATCCCTCTCTCATAGTAACGTGACAATGTAGAGAAAGGAGAGGATAGGGGAGCTCACTTGTGGTGTGTGTAAGAATTGGCTAAGCAGCAAAGCCCTTATTTTCTCTGGATAATTTTTTCCTAAGTGAGCAAATGCCTGCTATAGAAATGTCAAATATTTTCCAAGCAAGGTTCCAGGTAGAGAGTGTCCGCTTGCATATCTGAGAAATCACTTAAACTTCAAACTTCACAAACAGATGTCAGTGTTTTGAAGCTGCTTGACATTATTAAAGATGCAGGTGGCCCATTGGCACTACTGACCTAACTTTGGGCAGTGATGGGCATTGCCTGGAGGTGCAGTATCTCATCACTCTTCCCAAAACTCTAGTCATGCTCAATGAGAAAAACCAAGCTAAGATGAACTATAAATCTCAAAGTACATATTTTTAGTAAAAATTATGTGTGAAGTCTGATTTAAAAAAATATAATAATATTGATGTTACTGGAGTGTATGTCATTTTTCATGTTTAACAGGAAACACAGCAGATCTTTCATGTCAACTTAGGCCAAATCCAGCAGACTGTGAAACTCGAGAGAAGAAAGGGATTTAAAAACTGCAGTTTTGTCTCCAGCCTCCTGTTTTCCTGCTGCTCTCAGATTTCCCCAGGTGTCTTCTCATTTTCATCAGCTTCCAGCCGCCAGGACCTTGACATCTAATATGTTTTTAGAGTGCATTGCATCCAAATGACTAGCACTCAATGACCAAAACATGCCTGATCAAGACTGCCTTGCAGGGTCTTGTCTCTATGCCTGGTCCAATCCTGCAATGTGTCCAGCAGCCTCAGTTCCCCTCTCACTGGCACTCTGCTGCAGTGGCTGTAAGAATCACAGCACAGTTTGGGTTGGAAGGACCTTTGGAGATCAGCTAGTCCAACCCTCCTGCCATGGGCAGGGACATCTTTCTCTAGATCAGGTTGCTCAAAGCCTCATCCAACCTGACCTTATACACTCCCCAGGACAGGGCATCTACAACTTCTCTGGACAACCTGTTCCACCCTCATCATAAAAACTTTCATCCTGATGTCCAGCCTAAACCCTCCCTCTCACTGTTCAAAACCGTTGCCCCTTGTGCCGTCACTATAGGTCTCTCTTCTTTGTTTTTGGCTGCCACTCCACAATACTGGGAAAGGGAGTATGATGGAACATAATGTCCAAAGGAGCATTAATCCCCTTCCCCTGGGCCTCTGGAGCACCTACCCATGGGGATGCACTCCTGCTCCCCCAATCAGTGATGCTCTGACAGACTGCTGGGGAGAAGGTCATTACAATTCCTCCATGCATGGTTACACTTAACTCCTGGTGTCTCTAAAACCAGACTCGGTGGGGTGATGGGTTTGTTTGAACTTTTTTGGTTTCCTTGTGTTGTTTGTTTTTTTTTTTAAGTTTGAGTCCTTTATGTCCCAGGTACAAATGTCTGTAGGGCAGCAGAAGCTGCAGTGGCACCCTGCCTGCTTCTAGCTGATATCAGGTGAGGTAGATACCTGCTTGCCCTCTGCTGCCTGCACAGGACACTGCTGCTTGGCCTGCAAGTAAAGGTGGCCCAAAAGAAAGAAATGAGTGGGTGTGTGCTGGGCCAGCTTCACACCAGGTGACAGCTAAGGGGCTGGAACTTAATCTGACTAGGGAGGCACTTTCCTTAGAATTTATTTTGTCAGGCTTTTGGGCCAATGGAACTGGAAGGGATTGTTACAGGAATAATGCCAGAAGAAGCTCTGGAAAGCACAGTCAGGTCCCATAGATTTAATGTGAACTTTCTCAAACTGTGCGAATTTGGCAAGTTGAGTTTCCAAGTTCATCTGGCTGAGATGCTGACGAATCAAAGAGAGAAATCTCTGTTTCACTTGGGTCCAGGTGGAGCAAGGGAACTTGTTTTGGCAGAATTCAGTGTCCCAGAAATCTGCAATATGTATGCTGAAGTGTGTGCCCCTACCCTGTGGGCAGAGTGCAGTATCTGCAATAAACTTGTATAGCCTAAACCATGCCCAAAACAAGACAGTGCTTTTCAAAAGAAGCTGGCAAGTTCTCACCATAGCCTTCAGCAGTTGCAGTTCAGCCAGCTGATTTAATAAAGGACTTCAGTGTATGTTCTGCTTCCAAAAAACCAGATTTCCCTTTACTGTCCAAAAAACAACAGTCAATTTAGGGGAAAAAAAAAGTTTGCAAATATGAGTGTTTCCTTCAAACTGTGTGTTAGGCTGCTTTCCTGCTCAGCTGGCACTGCTTTGAAATGCATGTGATTATTTAACGTGCTAATTAAATGTCTTGTGTCACACATGCACTACCCCTTTTACCACTTATTTGACAGCTCTCTAAGGACCCTGTGTCCATGCCTGCACTGGAGCAGCACTGCTGCCATGCCAGCCCCAACCTCAGATATGTCTGGTGCAGCAGAAAATGAGAAATGAAGCAGAAACATTACCACTTTGCTTTTCTTCTGGGAAAACACAGATCCTCGGCATTACCCTGGAAAAGTAGTTCATGTTTGGGATACACAGAAATGCTGAGCAGCTCTTTTACACACAATAAAATATTATAATGATTTATTACATAAGAAACCTTTTGACTGTATTTCATGAGCTTCTATTATATTGGTTTATTAGAAGAGAGACAGTCCTCATTAAAAGAATTTCCAGAATTAAACTAGAAACATTATTAGATATGTTTGGGGCCATAAAAGTTTCATCTACGGGCAAGGCATGTATTGTTCCAAATGTGAAACTACAAAAATCCTTTTAAATGTGAGGAAGGTGACAGACCACAATAGTACAATTTTCCAAACTGTAATTTAGCTCTTATCAAATCTTATTTTCAGGCTGTGCATTATTTCTGCGAGCAGTCTTACATATAAGAAGTACCTTAGAAAAGGTTTGGAAGCAACTAGGTAAAAGACAACTGAGTTTGTAGTAGCTGCTTACTCAATTCTGCAGTCTGAAAATAAGGGAAGGAAGGGGTTTTATCCTGGAGAAGCTGAGTGACAGCTTTGTTGTGCTTGGCTTTCAGATCACCTCAGGCTTCTCTCAGAACTATTTATTTTCCACTTTACTGTGTATTTATTAAATGGTTTGTGTGATGCATTATAAAACCTGGAAACACAGCAGCAAAATCCATTTTCCTCATGTTTTACCCATCACCAACAACATAAAAACTTTGCACAGCTCGTCAGCAGAGCACAGGTGAGTGTCAAACACGTTTTCTTCCCAAGTCACACAAGAAAACTTCCTGAGATTTTGTGTGCTTTTTTTAGACTGGACAGCTTGACAATTCTGCTTAATGACACTAGAGGAGTTTAACATAATTTAAAGCTACTTTCATCACTAATCTCACCATAAAGAAAGTTGTGGGCTTTTTCTACTTCCCCAACTCCCGCCGATTTCATTGTCCATTGATGTCAACAGGAATGAGCATCCTGGGTGTGCAGAGGCAAGTCTGACATTTTAATGAGCCAAAATACAGGATCTGAACAGCACTGAATGCACGGGCCTCTAGAGATTACATAGATTTAGAGGAATGGGAGAGGAAGAGAGAGACAGAGTGGGGAAAAAAGGCCCATTTCTGCCTGCTTTCTACTGACTGGAATGGAGAGAGCAATTGGAAGGTGATAGGATTGCATCCAAGTCCTGATTTTTTTTTCCTTTAAAATGCCTGTACAAGAGAGACCCTCCAAAGGCTCTGCATAAACATGAGGTAAAAAACTATGCCTCACTTCTACTGTGAAGAAAAATTAACTGTAGACTAGGAGTGACCCTTCCCTGGTTTGATTTTCACTGCAATCCCAGGAAGTAATTACAGCTTGGTCACCAGGTACCTGGTGAACAAACACTCCCAGTATGTTGTAGGTAATTTCCATGAAGAATGAGATGTGGGATGAAGTCACCTCAGCACTGCCAGCGTGCTGCCAGTGACATAGGTGATAGCTGACTGCAGTTAACTATCCCTTTTTATGTCCTCTGGGCCATCCTCCACAAAACCCACACAAAGCAGGATGTCACACCTCCTTCGTTGTGCAAGCAAGGAAAGTTCCAGACTATGATGAGCAATGTTCTTCACCACTTCAGAAAAAGAGTCCTGACACCTATTTTTGTACTCAGCTTGGTTCTGGTAGGGATTTTAAGCAACGTGATGAATATAAGATTTTCTTTTCTACAGAACAACAAGCCTCACAGCAAAAGAACCTGAAAGTAAAGGCTACCTTATCCACTTCTTTGCTGAACTACCCCAGCAGCACATGGCCTTGTTTCCTTTTTCTACCTGGAGCAGTTTTCCCAATCAGATTTCTCCTCTGGGAAACCACCTTCTATTAATTTATGCCTCTGTCTTTGCATAAAACACATTTTACCCTGCTCATACATTTATCCCATTACATCTAATCGTATCTCACATTAGCCTCACTTGGTGTTTATAGCCTTCAAATACTTGCAGAGGGTTATTAGATCCTCCTCCTTAAGTCACTATTTAGAAAAGTTGTTTATGCCAAATTCTTTCAGGCTTTCCTCATCCAGCTGTTCCCTCCCACCTTTCATCTGATGTGGTGCTCTCTGAAAGCCTTCAGCCTGTCTGCCTCACCCCGGTGCGGGGTGTACAGTAACGATGGCAGCAGCCCTGCTGCAGCCCCAGCACACCCCGCTCTGCGCTAAGATACCTCAGTGGGCAGCCCCAAATCATACGGACCTCTCCGGGGCCATAGTGCAGCAGTGTCTGCTTCTTGATGTTCCTGCTTTCCAGATTTCTCTGTCCTATTGAGCAGTAGTGTTTCAGACTATTTTCCCAAATATATCAACTTTGGTTTTCCCAGGCACAGTCTAATTCGATTACTTCCTGCACATATTTCCAACATCTTCAGCTTCCCCCATTTCCCCCATATTATTGCTGCATCCTCCCTCATTTGCTTTTCACTGCTTGGGCCAAATTACAGTGAAAGCAGATATGAGCCAGGATGTGTATCCAGGCTCTCTGCCAGCTATTTTGCAAAGAAATCACCCAGGCCACAAGATCTCGCCTCTCACAATCACAGTGACAAACCGTGAGTTAGCAAATAGCTTCGTTTTTTCCAGCTCACATACTTACATGGGCAGCACCAGCAGCAGTCGCCAGCTGACCCAGGCAGTCACAGAGGCTTGAAGGTTCCCATCTCCTACAGTGACTTGCAAGGTGCCCTTAGGTCCTCAGGGGAGATCATCAGGTATTATTTCCAAGCAATTATTTGAGGTTAGACACAAAAATGGACGTGTCCTGGTTTTCAGATGCCAAGTGTTTATAGTTTCAATTAGGGGTTTTGGCCACTGTGCTACCTAAGGAATGAAGTTCTGGGCATGATGTGACCAAGAGTGGAAAGGTTCACCACCTTTGAAATTGCTTTTGTGTTGGTGAATGAATCTTAGCAATTTGGGAATTGTTTGCATGCGTGTGTGTGTATTTTAGCTTTGGAATCAGAGATCAGGCAGAGGAACATTAGTATTCCCAGAGAGCACAGGGCCTGAAGGAGCGATGACAAGTCACTGAAAGTCTGTGGCCTTACTTGGGAGTGGGGTGGCCTGTGCTTTAGCCAGGAAGCTGCTGCATATTTTCCCTCTTCAAAAATAGCCTGAATCATCTCACACCTACATAAGCTGCTTTCCAGGAGGTGACCTGCTTTCCTGAATCCAACCATTTAATCAAACCGGGCTTTATTTCTGTTTTAGTTCTTTATGTAAAGTTACTCCTGGTTCATGGACACTTTCAGCAGCTGTTCATGGCCTTTTATCATTGCACTGCTCAAATTCCTTGGGACTTTTTCCCACTTAATGACTGAGGCATTGTGTCTGCTGGGGCAAAGTGAGTGTTCCTAACTTTACCACCCCAGCTTTTAGAAAAGGGGCTCTTAGCAGGAAACTGCTTACATTTCACTAGATCACACATGACTCTGAAAACTAATATTTATTAAGTCAGACTTCATCCATGCAGCATTCCTGGTACTCAACTGCCTGATATTGGGCAGGCAGGGTCAGCTCCATGGAGTGGCTGATGGGATGTGGCTCACAGACCCAGCGCTCAAGTGCCTGGTGACACAGGAGTCACCTGCCCAACTTCCCCTGCATGAGCCTGGTTCCCTCCAGTCTCCCCCTGCACCCGCAGACTGACATCAGATGGTCAGGAAGATGACTGGAAGGTAACAACTCTGTAGCCTGTCAGTTCAGACACCACCCCCAAATCTCTCCTTAGCTGCAATAATGGTGTTAAAGGGAAAAGGCAAGACAGTGCTGCCTCCACCAGCCTAATCACAGCCAGGTCTAATGCTACTTGTGCAGAAGACATTAGTGAGGACCCCTGTGCCTTGGGGTCCCTCAGGAAGGGCAGGAGGACATCCTGCACAGCTCTAGGCAGGAATCTGAGGAGTCCTGCTGCAATGGCAAGGGCTTAGGGTAGACATCCAGTGCAGAGCCCTGGGTTACTGAGAAAACTTAAACATCTGTGGATTCCAATGATGGCATTCCTCTCTCCTCACTCTCAAGTGGAGCCATGGGCTCCTTTATTTAGTGGTGTAAGGGAAAAACCTTTTTGATACAATTCCCCTGACAATACTTTGGATGAGGTGACTCAGTCCTGGAATCCAGCAGTTGAAACAAACAGAGTTAGTTCTGCTGACATTTCATGTGTGATCTGAGCAGAGGTGACTGATTTCCCAGACCTTCCCTTAGCTGCTGTATGGAGCCTTAGATGAATTCAGGTGCAAGATGCTCTGCAAGTATGATGGCTGAAAATGGATAAAAGGAAGAGTGGGCATGCAGGGCACTGCAGTGGGCACAGTGACAAAGCCATTTATAGCTGCTCCCATGCCCTCCCTTAGCTTGCTCATTTCTGTCCATCTCCTCTTGAGATGGAGGCAGGAGCAAAAGCTGAAGAACTGCTGGAGCTTCAGCCTTAGTAAGTATTGCAAAAAGTAAGGAAGGGGGACTTTGAATGGTGTAACTTTCTTGGCCCTTTAATTGTCTGCGCTTACCCAGCAGCTGAATCAGGAAAAACAGCCCAGAGGAATCCCAGCTGGCGGGCTGGGAACCAGCACAGGTCCCCTGATGTCAGTGCAGTGCTGTGCCCAAGCTAACAAACCCAAGGCTTATTAGCTCAGGTGCAATGCCAGGCAATGTGTCAGTACTGCCATCAGACCCACTGCTAAGCCTGTGTGACACCAGGCTGCACTTTGTGTTGTTACCAACTCTCTGCACATGGACTGCCCTTGGCTGCTGCCTGGCTTGGGGTGTGCAGAGCTCATAACCACTTGGGGTGGTAACCACACCTTGCTTCAGGCCAAATGTGCTGGACCACCTCCCTCCCCATGAAAAAGTCATAGAAGTGAGAGGGAAGAAAGTTCAAGCTTGTTTTGGTCACTCATTTGGATCTATGCTTTGGAAATGAGCAAGGAAAATGCCAACAACTATCTTTCACAAGTAGTTCACCCTCACTCCATTAGTTCCCATGTCTTGGAAAAATGTCCTTTCCTTCCCACTTGATGTAAGAGACTGCCTGACTCCTCCTAGGTATCCAAATGTGTCTTACAAGTTGAAATTTTGTGGTCCCAAAATGCTTTCAAGAGACATGATGTATGCAGGTAACTAACATGTGCTGTCACTGTGCAGTGGGGCAAGAAGTCTGCTGTTGGTTATTCCATTTAGCCCATCCTAACAGTGTTCCCATTGTAAGGTAAAAAACACTTGAGCATTCAGCACATAAAGTGCTTAAAAATAATAGGGTTTTTTTGGAACAGTGGTGGTGTGAGGATGGGAGAGGTGGTCTCTGCAAACTGCTGCACTGTGATCTGGCTGAATATTTCAGCAGCTAAAGAAAAGCCCCTCTCCTAACTCTTCTCCATCCAGGCACCCAAATAAGGGTGTATGTGTTCAGCACAAGCACAGCTCTAAACCCAAGCCCCAAACACGAGCAGGTGCTTCTGCCTCTCTTTTCATCATCTGAGCATAGCTGAGGTCTCTTGCCAATTTCAAAGGCAAGTGAATACAATGGTGATGGGGGCAAAGCAGCTGGGGGGTGGCAGGAAGGGGGCATGGGGGGGCCCTGCTTGGCAAGGTGAGTGGTGCCTGCTGGGGTGGTGGGTAGTCCTGCCAGCTCTCTTTGTGCAGCTCTGTGAGAAAAGGGGGGAAGGAAGAGGCGACAACAAGTGAGCAAGTTCAGTCACTGAGGCCAGCGAGTCACGGCTGATCTGTGCCAGCCGCAAGCTGCTGCTTCTCTAGTCAGTGTGCCAGCTATTTTGCTGTAGTAGGGAAGAACCACCAAAAGTGTGTGGGTTTGTGGTTGGTGGAGCTGGAGGAGGAGTGATGTGGATCTTCCTTACTGACACATAGCAATCACAAATTCCCTCGCACCTGGCATTTGGGATGTGCCTTGGTGCACAGCCACAGCCTGGTTGGCCCAAACAACTGGGTCTTCAGGGAGAAGGAAAGAGAAGCTATGCTTTTCACAATTACTCCAGAGCAAGGAATGCCACAAAACCCTGGGTGCGCCAGGAAGTCATTCCTGGAGCTGCCACATGAAACAGGACCTCAGCACCGGCTTGCTTAGACCAGCTACCAGATAATCAGCTGTCAGGAAAAATGCTTGTCCCTAAAACTGCCCCTGCTGAAGTGCTGGTGACAGCCTGGATTCAGGACTCTTCCCTCTCCTTTGTGCCCTGTGCCACGGTCCCCAAAGGGCCACTACAGTTCTCATAGCCAAAATACAGGTTTGCCTTTTCATGTGCTTCTGGATGGAGCAATGTGGTTCGTGCCAACCACAGCTCCCCTTCCCAGGCTAGGATACACCTGCATAGGGAGAAGGTTTGGTCAGGGTAGGTCTGACCTACCTGACCTACACCCGAGGGGCAAATGTCGCTGCTGAAGGCTTTTGGTGAGGGACTCATTCAGCCATTTCGTAGTGCAGTGCTAGGGTAACACGGCGGCCAAAGTCGGGAGGTGGCACTGCCCTGCCGCCCCGCCGGCCTGGGGGCGAGCCAGGCACGGAGCCCCGGGCAGGCAGCCGTGACCTGCTACGGGAGAAGGGCCCTTGGGAAGCCAGGGGCAGCCGGCAGCTCCTGTTTGCGCCGCTGCCGCGAGCCCCTCCGCAGGGCAGAGCTGTGACCGGGGCTGGTCACACCAAGCTCCTCCGGGGCCGTGTGGCGATGGCCGGTGCTGTCACACCAAACCCTCCCGGGGCCCTGTGCCGATGGCCGGGGCTGTCACACCAAACCCTCCCGGGGCCCTGTGCCGATGGCCGGCGCTGTCACACCAAACCCTCCCGGGGCCCTGTGCCGATGGCCGGCGCTGTCACACCAAACCCTCCCGGGGCCCTGTGCCGATGGCCGGTGCTGTCGGGCTCGCCGGGCCCCGCGGCGCGCAGCGAGGGCAGCCCGGGCCGGCGGGCGGCGGCGCGGCGCCCCCTGCCGCCCGCGGGGCCACATGGCGGCAGCGCTCGGGAGGGACGGAGGAAGGCGGGAGAAGGGGAGAGCCGCGGCCGGGCAGAGGCGGCCCGCGGGGCTCAACGCCGGCGCAGAAGTTGCTTCCAGGGCCCACGGGGCGACATGAGGGAAAAGGGCGGCCGGCAGCGCACAGCCCGAGCGATCGGCTGCTCAGCCGTGCGACACGGACCCCTCGCTGCCGCGAGAGGCGCTCGGTCCGCCCGAGGGGCGGGCGACTGTGTGCTCCCGTCCCGGCCCTGCACCGGCGCTTGGAAACGCTTGGCCAGATGGGGGCACCCGGTGAAGTGCCCCGCGGCAACACAACAACCTGCGTCCAGCTCAGGATGGGCCAGAGGAGGGGGTGAGCCCCGCCAGGGACGATGCTCTCACAGCGATCTGGCAGCCCGGAGCGGGCAGAGGCGGGAGCGGGGCGGCAGCACAGCGCCCTGCCCGCCTCCCTGCGGTACCCGGGCGGCGCAGGAGGCACCGTGTGCGCGCAGTGCGCGGCGCAGCAGCCGCTCCTCCGCCCAGCCAGGCACCTGCTCTCGCAGGATCCGACGGCTGTGACTCGTGTGATGCAGCATGAACACGGGTCAAGGACAAGCTCCCATTAAGTTCAAACAAAGCTGGCAGCCTTCAGCCACTTCGTAATATAAAGTGACAGGACTTTTAATCGCTCTTTTCTGGCACTTTTCCAATGGTTTTTCCTCGTCTCTTCCCTCCTAAGAAGGCTCAATCATTATCCCATCTACCAGGACAGTTTCATCATTAGCATACATCTCTGACCAGCCTTTCCTGGGCTCTGGCTGCTTTCCCACACATGGTTCAGTCCCTTCTTTGGGAAATGGTGTTTTAAAGGTTTTCTAACTTTTCTGGAAGAGTTTGGCTAAAAACGGTGAGGGCTTCAGAAAGAACCATCCTGTAAGAGATCCCTCCACAACAGAGTGGGGAGGCCACATGTGCATGTGCTTCCAGAAGCTCCACTTCGACACTAGGTGTTTGATAAGGACCGTCTTGTTCTAGAGACAGAACATGGAAACAAATCTGCTGCTACCAGGCTTTCACAGACCACTGCCTCTTCTGTGTCATCAGAAATGAGGCAGATGTGGTAAGATCCTCAAAATACAAGACCACATATTCTTCTAGCACTTGGTCCTATGGTGTATGAACATCAGCAAGTGAGGTGTGTTGGGACAGGTGGTATCTTGTTTGTCCAACCAATATGGACTCTTCATAAACGTCACCTTATGAAGTCTTTGCATATATTTTAAAGACAAACTGTAGATATTCTACAGTAGCATCTGTCCAAACTGGTACCAAGACTGGCAGTGGTTCCAGAGGATCTCGTCTTCACAAGTCATTCCTGAAGGGCACCAGGTTGTCCCTCTATTGCTCAGACTCAGGATTTTCAAAGTTCATTCCTGTTGCTGCCCTGAGTAATTTTAGTTGGACCTTGTATGCTTCATGTCACTTCCAGCCTTCAGTCCTGCATCTGTTGCTGCAGAGACTGTCTTGGAAGGCTTTGGTCATCCAGCAACCATGTCTTGGCAGAATGCATAGCTCTATTGAAAACAAAAAGCATTGCAAAAATTAAGTCTCTTTTGCTGGAAATTTTAGTAGTAAACCAGAGGCTTCTGGATGAAGTCAAAGTCAAACTCTTTCTGGTAGTTTTCCTTTTGTGAAATGTTCAACCTTCCTCAGTATTTATTGCACTGGTGTGGTGCAATATGGTTCTGCTTCTGGTTTGCAGGCAAATTTTGAAAATCTTTTCTGAAATAGAGAATCATATTTTCAAGATCATTAATAAACCACTTGGAAAGAACTGGGATGGTGGTGGTGGGGTGGGGTGTAGGGGGAAATACACCCCCTACAACTATACAGAAAGGTATCAGTAATCATATTCCTCAAATATGAAAGTTAGAATTTAAAAAAAACACCCACATATTTAAATTGTAAAACTTCAGTGAAATGAGGGTAACAGTCAGAGTTGGAAAAAGAAAAAGCAAGAGAACCAGCAGAGATTTTACTTGGAAATGACTTACATAAATGACTTGAGTTCAAAAACAGCTTTCAGAGTGGAATGATAAAATGTTGCCTGGGCCCCCGTAGATAAACCAAGTCAAATCAATTACTTTTCTGTCTATAAGTCATGACCACTTTATAAAGTATGGAGTGAGCAAACAGAGGCACTACTAATAAAGTATTACCACTTCAACAACATTATTATATACAGCAGCTGATTTGGGGAGTAGGAAGCAGGTGCCTTTCCTCACTGGCAGTTGCCATGACCAAGAGTAGTGATTGTATTGAGGTTATATGTTACTGGCTCCTTAAAGACAATTAACAGTCACATGTGCAAACAGTTAACAGTTTATATAGCACATTTCTGAATTAAAGGGATTAAACATCAGTGTTCTGCTATGAAGCACAAGTGGCTCAGCAATTGTCACTGTAAAATAAATGTGGTGGTTGGCACAGCCTGGAACACACAGGCTGCAGAGGGAGATAGGGGAGTGTAAAATTGAGGCTGAGCAGGTATCAGTTAGTAAAATAGCAAATGGGGTCACTACAAATTGCATTCTCCTGACTTCCCTTGCTCTTTCAGCAGTGCATACATGCACTCTAAGACTTTTCTCTGGTTCAGTAACTTGGCAATTCTATGGGCAGGTACCTGCGGAGGAGAGAGCAGAACTTTGGGGTGGTTTAGGTAACATTGGCAGCCCCTCAGGGCCCTGTCCAGCTTGGCTGGCTTGGTAGAGCCAGAAGTGTAGAAATGCACACTGCAAGGGTTTGCCAGCACAGGGCCTGGACTGTGTGTGCAGCATATGTAGCAGAGCCAAGGACCTCAGGTGCACAATCACTGCCTTTTACCATGAATCTCTACAACTGACTCTGTCTTCAGTTTGAATAGATAAAGGAGAGTTTTATTCACATACCCCAGTTCCTTACTGCAATGAGAAAGCAGAAAATGAATGTTTCTTTTACATAAATATGGTATATTTTAGCAACAGAAAGTAAGAAATTTGCCCAGAGTCTGGTCCTTGCTGTGAAAATATATCCTGTGCTAGTCCAAGAGGCTACACTGAGCAGGAGTGATTTACAAAGCTTTATAAAAGTGGCACTCTGTTGTCAAGAGGGAATTGTCAGTGGGACAGGACTGCATGTGAACATGTCATAGGGCTGCCCTTGTGACAGTGGCTGTAGAAACAGGATGGGGACAACTTTGCCCCTTAGGTTGTACATCCTTGTGAAGGGCACAAGATTTGACACGAAAATGTGCAGATGCAGTCCCTGTTGCTGATTTCCTGTGCCTGCTGCCTGGGCACTTGGGCATACTGCACCAATTCTCCAAGGAATAAAGGACAGGGAGCACCCAAAGGCAGAGTACCAGCTGCAGAAAACATGGTGGTGTGTCGAGTGTATGGTACTCCCTCTTTTTCACCATTCCTCTGAAATATGCTGCACTTTAGGCAGAACACAAACAAAGATGATGATTTACTTAGCTTCAGCTCTAGAGCATGCAGCATGGGCTGTTTGGGTTTGCTTCTTCAGGGACTTTGCAGCTCTTGGAATAGTCCCCACATGACTGGCTCCCAGCCCACGCTGCTCTCAGTGACCCCAGAGCAGAGAGGCACATGGAAGAGGACTGTCCTACTCATGGGAAAGGGCTGCCAGGTGAATGGCTGGTGAAACCCTGCCATATAGCTGCATTTCCTACATCTACCCCTGAGTCTCACAAACTGGAAATTCCCACATGAAACATTCTTAAGACAGAGCAGAGCTTGGGGCTGCTAAACAGAGTTTAAGATGACCTGTGAGTCACAAAACAAGTGGCTGCATCCCTTTTCTGCTGGGATTGGTTGTACTTACCACTCAGTTATTTGGGCTGTGCCTTTGCCCACGGACAGGTTTTGCGCTTGTTCATCTCCAAGATCAGAAATCAGTGCCCAGAAAAATATTGCTAGCAAGAAGTCAGTACAACACACACAGAGCTTAATGTGAAAGAAGAAATATTATTAAAATATTTTATTATTATTATAGGACCAGGATTGTTGAATTAAGATAGAGGAAAACTAACACTGTGACAGCACTATCTCACAGTCTCAGGTTTCAACAAAACTTACCCACAGAGCCAGAATGAATGAGGAAACTGCACTGACTCTCTAGGCTGTTCTTTGGGCAGTTTTAGCTACTACCTCACCTCGATAGCAGCAGGAGTTACAATTAGCTGTTACTCTCAGATTAGCTGTTCTTCCAGGTTCTCTTACTCCACCAATCAAATTGCCTGAAAGCAACGAATCAGCATTAACCTTACAGGGTATATACATATGAGAGAGAGGAGAGAAAACAAACCTGGCATTTCAAGCACTGCACCCCAAATCCCTTCATCCCCATCAATTCACCAGTCCAATCTCAGGAGGAAAGCTAAAACTGTTCATCTACCTGGGCCAGCATCTCCTATGCTGCTGCCCTGTGGAAGTGTCCTAAGTGTCCTGCCTGGCTGAGCAGGACACTTACCCTGTGCCCAAAAGGGAATTCCCTGCAGCATCAGCTGTTGGTGACCACATCATACTGGGAGAGAACTGGAGCCTCAGTGGAAAGCAGGCATTTTGGAGAATTTTACTGAGCTATTTCTCCTCATCTACTACTTGATCCAAAAGGGAAACATTGACTGGGAGTTAGAAGCAGACTGGTGAAACTGCTCTTCCCCATAGTGCAGCCAAGCAGGGTTGATGCTGTGAGGAGCCTGTCCCAGCAGCCGAAACCTCTATTCCAGCAGGGCTGAGCAAACAGTGGGACTCACCACAGCAACCTGCCACTGCCACTTTCCATTAAAGCACCACAGGCTTTCAGAGAAGCTCAGAATCAGCTTTCACCAGTTCTGGCCATCTCCTCCTGAGCCAAGTACCTATTTGGGAGTCTGGTGGGACAGTGGCAGAAAGAAGAAAGTTCTCCCAAACGATTAAAGATTAATTTTGGTTTTTTTCTCCTTTTACCTATCTCCCATTTTCTCTCCTCTTCTGGCTGCTGCATACAGGTAGCAGATTTTTCAGACATAATGTTTTATTTGCTGTTTTGGCATACTAATGTATTCACATTTTAAGCCCATTTCACTGCTAACAAAACCTAATGTGGGCAGGAATAATTGTGTAATCAAAGAACAATACTTTTAAGAGTCAGGATGGTGCAGTTTAAAACCATAGGAAATAAAATAATGACTCAATGCCTGAAAGCTATGGGATTGACAGAAAACACAGTTCAGTGTATTACCTTTTTCATGTGCAGACTCCCTCCACCAGAAACTTTGCCTAAACATGGAGTTTATTTAAAACAAGCAAGAGAACACCAGGTAACTCAGGCAAGCAACCAAACTGACCCTGTCCCCCTAGCCATACAGGACATGTTTCAGCTCTATTTCCCATGCAGGGCTCTAAAATCAGTTCAAGAATATTTTAATGGCCCTTTGTAATTTTCAACCATAAATGGCATCCCCATAGTGGAGAGGGAAGGTAGCAGTAAGCTAAGGCACAATCTACAGGTCTGTCTAAGGCCTTACACTGATTTGCTTTCTGTTGTCAGCTTCACATTTCAGGAAAGCATTTTGATAAGTAACAGGTATATAATGAATAATAAAGTATTTTCTGCAAAACCTTTAAGTTTTCCTAGGCAATGTTATGATCAAAGCACCCAGGTAGAAAGTTGGGTTCTGTGTCCTGGTTCATGGAACTGGGCCATTAGATACGAAATAGTGTAAAATTTACAGGAATCCTGAGTGAATTGTTTCAGTGCCTGCGGCCCCCTTGCTGGCTCTTCTTGTCTTTCAGCTGAGATTCTAAAGGCTTTAGAGGTGGGAGAATGTTGCCCTTCAGCAGCACTTGAAGGACTGACAATGTTTTCAAGAAACAAAAGCAAATGATACTACCCTGCCAGAGGGAAAAACAAGGTCAATCATGCTATGCAAATCAGCTCTCTGTTGGAGAGAAAAATCAAAACAGAGGAACCTGCTACCCTCATGGTACAGACTGAACATGAATAATCAAAACCTAATTCCTGCTTGATTTTATCACCAGGGAGGGTGAAAGAGGAAAATATATGGGTGCAAAAATGCTTAGATTAATACAGCAGTGACTTTAGAAACCTCTCAGTGACTGAAAAATAAACTTGTCGCAATAAAGCCCTGCATTTTCAAACTAACAGTGTGTCATATGCAGCTGAGGACCTCTGAGGAGCTGGCATGTAAACAGCTTTTTGCTGGCATGTGCGTAAGAAGCATTCTGTCTCTGAATACTCCTCCTAACATTTTCTTGGGTTATTTCATTTCAGTTCTTGACAGAAACCCATACATGAAAGGAAATACTCCACTGCTGAAAATTCACCTGTAATATCTCATTCTCAGGTGAACAGTACTTGTATATTTCTACATTTTTAATTCATTTACTTAAAGGCTTGGTTACAACTTACCAGTCCATCTGTCAAAACAAGATTCACTTTAACTATGAAGCAATATTTATTGCAGATCTTGCAGAAATCCACACCTCACACATTCAAATTCCCACTTCAAGTCCCTTGGCCTAGGAGAATGACAAGAGCAGCAACAGGCACCACCCAAAGAAAAGCTAAAACCTGAGATACCACCATGAGCAGCTCTAAATGGTTGCAGGGCAGAAGGAAAGCTATGCAGACAGGAATGAAAATGTGAAACCCACTAGGGTACAGAGGAGAACCATGCAGCTTATTAGAGATGCCAAATGCCTGAAAAACATTTCAAACCATAAGCAAATATTTACTCAAAGATTCTATTCAATGTCCTAATTAACTGAGTAAAAACAATTTTATCTTCAGTGCTTATTGAAAGAATAGACACAACACTCATTTTCAATTCAAATTTTACTCCCAATTGCACAAAGGTTGAAAAGATTTCTTCAAATTTTGAAAACCAGCATAATAATTTTGGTTTCGTATATAAAACAGGGAAACCCAAAAAATACAGAGTTGTGTGACTGACAGGTTCCAGCATTCAGCATTAAAGTTTTGCCCAACTTTATCTCATACATTGATTATTTTCTACATTATCTGCTTCTCATATTATAACTCTGTACAGTACCCACAGACATCAAAGGTTAAAATATTTTGAGAAAACACTATGTTAGGGAAGGTTCCAATGCTAGTACAGATTACAGTACAAATTACTGTCAAGTCAGAGCATCGCTAAGAGTTTATTCAGAAGCTTTTACTTTTGGTTCTTATATCACAAAAGACATGTTTAATGTTTACAACAAGGATTAGAAACTGAGATGTTTTTATTTCTACTATTATAAAAGTAACATAGGAGACCGTTCTAAGCCATCTTCAAAATGCAGACCAATCTTTTTTTTTTTTGTATATAAACTGTACACAAAAAACAAGGCACTATACATTTTTGGATAATAAAGTATAAAGGTTGATTCGCATAGTTTCTCAAGAAATCCATGCTATAAATACAAACGCTTTGTTCAGTTTAGCACCTGAAGCAGCACTGAGAACAATTCATTAACTATTGCAAAGAGAAACTTTTCAGAATGCAAAGGAGATACATATTGGTGGTATAGCTAATTCAGTACAAGCAACTGCCATCCAGCTACTTTTCTGTAGTTTTGACATGGAAGTCTTGAAAGTGAATACATATTGCATTGTTAAATACATACTTGTTCTATGTGTTTATATAAATATAAATTCTTTGTAATCCACAAACTAACAAAATAACACTTTACAAAGAGAACTTCTTTAAAAACAAAAATGGCAAGTATTGGATATAGCCAAAGGACACCTGCAGCAGTAGCTCAAGAAACTACTGTTTAAGTGCATAGGAGAATGGAGCTTAAAAACATTACCTTTAAGAGTCAAAACTGAATTCCATTTTCAAGAGTTCTCTTGGCCTTTATTATAATATTACACACCTCCAGATAGGTAGTCACTTATAACTTCGGATTGTTTTTATTTGTTCTGTAAATGTAGGATACAATTCTTCTAAAGGACATAGAAAGTGAGAGTGGACATCCCTTTAGTGCTCACTTCCATAAACACAGCTTAGAAAAGTCCTTTTGCCTTCTTCAGGTTAACTTGCTTCCAAGATGGCAGTGCATTGTACTCCTCTCTTGTCATCTCTAATGCAACCTGCATTTAAAATGAAAGGATGTAGTATTAGCAAAAGCAACTGATGAGTAGCACAATCAGCAAATTACTTTCTTGCATGGTTAGGCATAGATGCACAGAGTAACAGCGCACCTATTCTCTCCTTACCTCAAAGTCCTCATCTGAAAGGTAAATTTCAAGCTTCAGTGGATCAACTCCCTCAGGCAGAGGCCTAGCTAAGAGATCTGCTAATGGATACACTGTTTTACACAGCTTGGCCAGCACGTCCTCTACAAGTATTATCTGATTAGAAACATCAGCGTCCTGAAAGGAGAAAACAGAACAGGATCACAATGCTGAAAGCATCAGCTGTGCCCATGGCCATCTGCAGATGGCATGGGATAAACTGCCCTGCCTGAGCACAAAGCTGTATGTCCACGTGTGCACACAGGCCAACAGACCTGCCCCACAACAATTTCACACCTAAAAACAGGTCTGCACTTAGCAGAAGGACATCCTGTAGTCCCAGAATCTCAGTTTAAGACTGAAATCTGTATTTAGTCATGAAGCCAGCATTTTCTACTAAGGATGTCTGCAGAAGACTTACAAAACAGAAAATGTCATTTGTGTTGAGATGCCCTTTGACTGAAAGATTTTAAAGCAGCTACATGTAATTTGGCTGTGACTCTGAATCCCAGGTGAGGAAATCAGTAACAAAGTCCTTGGAGCCAGCTGATCCTTTGAAAGGTGTTTTGCTCCCCTGCACTTCAAATCTGGGGAACAGACCAGAGCTGCACACTGCTGCATGACTGAAACAGCCATTCTGTTAAGCTCAAACTCCAGCACATCTCTTTCTAAGAGATGATTCAGGTAACACTTTCCTTCTGTGAAAAAGAACATGAGAAGTTGCATGAAAAATAAAAAAGCAATGCCTCTGATATACACATTCCCAGTCAGAATTTAGCTGTGATGTTGGTTTTTTTTCCCCTGTGCAGACTCCTCAACTGTGCTTTCTAAGTTCATCCTCTGGATCTTGGGGCTTGACAGCAGAAATAATCAATGTTACTGACAACACAAGGCACAATTACTAGCAATAGGAAACAGATTATGCAATGAAAAGATTTACCATTTCTGTGATCTCTGCGATGTCTTCCCTGTGCTCCCAACTTGGGAACATATTAGTGAATGTCAGAGGCTCTAGGCCAGCATGAATTAGATAGGATTTGGGGGGCTTCTTTACATTTTTTCCTAAAAACAGTCAAAATACAAAAAAAAAAAGGAGGGAGAAATTACAAAAGGTACAGTATTTTGCAATCTCACACACTATTCAAAGTTACCTCCTAAGGGTATTTAATTTTTCCTGAAAAGCTGAAGCAGCTAAAGGCAGAAAGAATAAATTTTCCAGAATTTCTTTTTAATTAATATGGGACTTTTAACATGCTTTTCAGTATTTTTACACCCATCTTTTACTGTGTCTGACGGCAAAGATTAAAACATATATGCTGAAAATCCCCAACAGCTACTTCTAACTCAATGCCTTTTTTATCTTACAAAAACAGACTTGGAATGGAGTAAGCGGAGTGTGATGGTCTGAAATAAGCCAAATTCAGGTAAACAAAACCTTCTGGTGTGCTCAGCAGAAGTGTCCTGCCAAGAACCAACTAAGCTTAAGCTTGGAGGCTTAAGTGAGAATGTTTAAACTGTTAACTTGTGATTTTGAGGTGTAACACAGTAAATAAAACCTCTCCACTGAGAGCGGAGTCAGTAGAGTATCTTGGCAATTTGGGAACAAGGCTGTTACTAGACAAATGGTTTGCTAAGAAAGAGTGGGGAATGTATCTTCAAATGAGCTGATGTTTATTGATAACACTGGGGGAGCACCTTTCAGCTCAGGATAGAAGGGCAGGGGTGGCACACTCAGAGCAGGCACAGCAGTCTGTTACCTTTGCAGTACCGGAGCACCGTCTCCATGGCGCATTTCCTGTCTGTAGCCCACCTGATTCGAGCTGATCCAGTGATTTTGTTCTCTACAGGCCACCAGCCTTGCCACAGGTACACTTCATGGTGATTGTCAACAAGGAAGAGGGCTACACAGTCAGAAAATAACAAATCCATCGTTAGCCACTTACTAGTTTTTGTAATCCCCTAAACGGCCCCAGTCTTATGTGCTTGCCAGCATCACAACAGGATCACTTCAAATCTTACCAATTCCTTTGTTAATTATCCAGCTAAACTTCAACTGAACTTTGATTGTCTGATATAAACAATGTATTTTTACAGGAAGCTTCTGGGATACATACATACACTTGATTATTTATCTGAATCTTCATCATGGAAAAATTACTATTATTGCTTAGTACTGTATAAGCATCATGTGCACACATTTTCCTGTGGTATATGAGGTTAAAAGTGCTTACAATTACTGAGAGACTGCCCAATGCAGGATACAGTCATCTGGTTTTTTGTTACTCAAGTATTTTAAAGAACATACCTGGCTGTGGGGCAGTGTAAAGATCCTCTTGCAAGAATGGCATGGAATTGATGACAGCAGGGTCTCTTGAAGGGTAAACATACTCAGTGGCTGAGAATTCTCCTGATGAACTACTGAGGCTGAACAGGCGGGGTGTGAAATTGAACTTTCCAGGATCTTTAAAGAAAAAAAATTAAGAAGAGTCAGGATCTTTAAAGAAAAAAAAATTTTCCAGGATCTTTAAAGAAAAAAAAATTAAGAAGAGTCACAAGAAAAAATGTTAGACTTAAGTGTAAAAACTAATAATATACTTTAAAAGTGACTGTAAATTTTCTGGATTTTGAAAAATCAGGAAAGACAACCAGATGTCTTGAGGGACTAGCAACAGCTGTAAAGAGGTCGAGCTGAGTGGCTGGCTGCCATCAGGCTGAATCTGATGCTGGTTAGTTACTATCAGCCATTTCATAACCCGCTGTTCTGCAGCTTAAGTGAAGCAAGCCCATCACAGAGTTAGCTGACAAATTTTCCACTTGGTAAATCAATTCCCCCGCTACCTTTGTTGGCAGTTTCAAAGCAAAGGCTGGACGGGAATGTGAGCAGAACTGCCTCTTAAATCCCTTCAGAAGAGAAGCAAAATATATTTGTAACAGTGTTAACTATTGCTCTGTGCTGTCTGAATACAGAGGGGCAGCAGAAGCGGGGGAGAACAAAATGAAACACTTGGTTTTCCAGTACTTTGCTTCTAGAACAGTATTACTTAACTCCGTAAGATTTTTGGAAGCATTTCTCTACTCAACTACCAAAAAATTCTTCAAAAACTTTACATTAAATCTGACAACACCATAGACTAGTAGAGTAAAATGTGAGTGCCAAATCCAGGAAGGCAGATCTACCTTGCAACATGCAGTCATAGGCCTTCCGATCTCTCCTCCCCAGTGCGTCCCAGAATCCCAAGGGCTCTGACCCTTCATCACATTCATGAATCGTCACCTTGCTGCTGCTGTGCAGCCCTGCCTCCAGTGGACACCTATAATACACAAAGAAAGAGTGGACTCTCGTATTGCTCCTGCCCCAAACACAGCTAACACAAACCTGCTGGCCACTCGCATTAGTGGACCCCAAAAGTACCCTATAGGCTTGTTGCACACTTCAGGCCAAGACAAGCACTTTGAAAAATTATCCTAAAACAAGAGAGGGAGTTTCAACAGCTATTCTTGCAGCATTTGGATCCCATTCCCAGAGTGAAGGAGATGCTCACAGGAGTTCTCAGTAGGGATTGTCACTGCCTGCTTTTGTAATGGCTGCTGTCCTCCTTGCATGCTTTCCCAAGTTAATTTCCTGTTCCTTACTCACAAGGCTGGATTCTAATCCTCCTATCGAATGTTCTTTAATTTGCTGTTCAGATGTTTAGCATCTCACTCAAAATGGAAAATGACTTTGTTTTAACTGTAATTAGTACAGTGGGAAGAATGTGGGTGCCCAATCCCTGGAAGGGTTCAAGGCCAGGTTGCATGGGGCTTTGTGCAATCTGGTCTAGTGGAAGGTATCTTCCCATGCCAGGGAGATTGGAGTTAGATGATTTTTAAGGTCCCTTCCAACCATTCTATGAGTTTATTAATAAAGGCATTTGAACTCCAGTGAAAGCAATTACAGGATACAAGTTTTCTCCACTCTACCAAACCAACCAACCTTCACTCCTCCTCCTGCTGAAGCATGCACATGCTGCATTTGTACTTAGAGGACAGCTTTATTTATTTCAAATTTTCTTTGAGTAAGACTACTTCAAGTAAATTGGCAGTCTATACAATCATCTCCAAAACAGCGATCAGACACTCACTGTTCTTTGATTTTATTGGCTGCTGTTCTTCCTACATCCTTGGTGTGAGCCTGTGCTTTGCAGCCGTGCCACAGGTAAATGAGAGCTTTGTTGATATTGAGGACAATCATGGATGTCCTGGAACGCAGGCTGCTGCAGTGACACGCCACTTCAAGTAAGTTTCCCTCATTGGGAACTTCTCCTCGCACGCAATAAAGCCTCCAATCACCTGGAGCAGACAGGAACAGAGCAGCACTATTATAAAATCACATGGGACTGAAAATTCAAAACCTCTGCTCTGGAACAGCTGTTCTCATACTGGATGAATTTCACCTACTGCATGCCTACGTTGTGACAGAATGAACTAGCTAAGCACCAGGTTTGGCTAACATCACTTCAGAAACCCAGTGCCTTCTAAAACCTTGCTACGAGAGCACAAGTATTGAGATCTGAAGAGCTTAACAGAGCAGAAGAGTCAAGTTCTGCTGTTTCATATGGTGAGGAAGTGAAACAAACACAGTATTCCTCCTATTCAGCTCCTCTTTCCCTCTGCACCTTAGGAACATAAGGTCACAGTCAAATGAAAACTGGAGCATCTCCAAACTACACTTCCATTGAAATTCTCCTACTGCATTCAAGGAATATGTCACAAAAAGCAATGATTGGGTAATAAAAGCTTAGAGCTTTCTTTGGAGCAGAAGAACTGCTCATAAAAACTCTCTTTCTCCCCAGACTGTGTAGAAAAGAACATATTTTAAAGCAAATGGGCACTTGGCTTAAGTAAAATCAAACTAAAAAAAATTATATGTGCATCAATACAATCAAGTCAGCATGCTCTAGGGTGACAAAATCCATTCTCTGCTCAAAGAACAAAAAGGCTACCTTGAAACAAAGTATTGCAAAGCTGTCTCAAGAGTTTCATGGCATTCATTTTTCCTTTCTACAGAGTAGGGTAGTTGAGACTGAATACAAAGCTCTCCACAACAGCTAAAAAAGGATTTTGGGGCAGAAACTCTTAACTAACAATAATTTACTTTGTGCATTTTCTTCTTCCTCTTCCCTTCTTCCAGCATGCACAATCATTCCTCCTTGGAAACACTGCAAGAAGCATGGTGGTTCTTTCCCTTGAAGCACTTGTACCTGGAAATTGAAAGCACCACTCTTCATTAAAAAAATAAAGGAAGTATACAGACTCAGGAAAACTGGTCTCTATGGATTATTAAAAATTATATAGTTATGGCCACCCACAAAGATGGCTTTCCTTCTACTTTACAACTGCTGACTATTGTTTAAATTACCATATATCAGCATGCAATGGGTTCCATATGTGGCCTGCATACTAAAAGAAACTCTAGCTGGAATCCAACAATTGAGTTTCAGAGGATAGTAGAATACCAATTGAACTTTAATTTAAATTGGTTTAAACTAACCATTTTTTAAATTTTATGAATATTTACAGAACCTGTCCACCTTGACCAATGTTGACTGAAACCATTATGGAGATAACATAGGAACTGAAGTAGGTTCAAAATTTGCTATAAAACTGATTTCTGTGATAACATGCATGTTCTGTCTTCACTAAACATTGCATTTGGAGTATGAAACTGAAATAGCCATCTCCTAAATCAGCTAATGTTGCAGAGACTCTTACACTCTTGATCAAGGGCCCTTATATTTCTCCTCTATGAACTCCTGTCTTGCTGGTCATTTCTATGCTGCTGTTAAAAAACTAATTAAAGCAGGATCAAGGTACAGAAACTAACTTTAAACCATCTATCTTGTATGCTGGTAACAGTGAAGCCACAGCAAAGCCCAAGTCTGCCTAAAGACAAAGCAAATTAACTTGTTCTCTCAGCTTCAAACAGCATTTGCTAGAATCTCTGCAAACAATGCAATTAATATGTAATTACAGAGTAAGCAAATTCAAAATTTCCAATGTATTTTTTTGCCTTGGCCTGCAAAAAGTGCTTCTCCTTAGCACTAGGAAGACAGTCCTGCTATCTGAACATGCACTTGAAAGGATGGCATGAATGTGTGCAAGTGTGCTTCACCTATTCCTGCAGGGAAGGGAGAAAAGACCTTTTCCTTCAGCCTTTTTCAGAAATCCTTAGAAGCAGCATTTGGAATGACAATCCATAAAGGAGCTTATGTGTGTCTGGCAATTGAAATAATGTCAAAAGTAATTTTGAGGTCTGACTATTTGTAATGGCAAGAGCCTGTTTACAAAAGGGAGGAGGCAAAGAAGTTAATTCCTGTTTACTGTTCACGGCTATCCAGATGGCAGATCTTACCAGGTCTAGGAAGATCTACCATCTAGGAAGCTCACCTGTGCTCCTCTCTCTTCATCAAGTTCCACTGTCATGAGTGCTGATGTTCCTTTCTCACTCACTGTGGAGTGCCTTCCTTGCCAAAAGAAATACACACATTTCTCTTTTCCAACAGCCCGTACTTGTTGCTCTCCTTTTTGTCTGCTTCCAACTGTGAAACAGAGAGCACATGCTGAAGAAAGTATTCTGGCTATAGGTTTAAACAGCACATGGTTTCATCTCATCTGCCAGCTCAGCACTATCCCATCCAGAACAGGAAAGAAAAAATGTGCAATTGGAGGAACATTAGGTCTCCAAGCCAGAGCGTCCCCATGCAGAGCTGGCATTGTCTCCTCAGGTGGATGTAAGCCCACAGGCAGAGATGCCTGTGTTGGCTGGAGAAAGAGATGTAGAAAGACCTGTTACTATCTGGAGAAAAATAACTGACAGCATTTGAGCCAATTTGCATGTGAAATGGCATGTCCAGTAATGTTACCAGAAGAGTGCATTATGGCTGATTTTCCACATTACACACTGTTCTTTGGCAGCAGGAGAGGAGCTGCTTTTTTTTTTTTCCTTAAGAATCGGCATTTACTTGTTATGATAAGCAAATAATGTTTACAGCAAGTGAAATTCACAACACAACCACTTACAGAATATTGCAGTCTTTACAGCAAATAGAGAATAAACAGTTAGAATGAAATCAAAGCTTTTAAAAAACCCAAGAGTTTTAAAACAGATTAGAAAAAAAAATGTTAAAACATCTGCCTTGATTCCAGCAGTGCTGAGCAGCATCCAAGTGAAACACTTAGGAGAAAGCATCCTGTTTTTTTCAAGTTGAGAATACTCAAAACACTACTTACTTTAAAATGTATGGGTTTCATTCTTATCTGTACATTCAGCCCATAAAAGTACTGCCTCCTACATAAAAATTTATTCTGTTTTGGAGTGATGGAATATGTTTTCATCCATTTGGATTAGAAGTCTGTTTACAGTTCAGTACTAGTGTTACCCACTTCTCCCAAGACTTACAAGTATTTGTACTTTTGTATTTTTCTTGGATTTACCAGTATCTGATCTCAACGATCCTAACTAAGACCTACCTACATTTTTTTGGCTAAAAGCCTGAAGCTGTATAACTGTTACGGTGCTTTCAATTGACTTTAATAAGCTCTATTTGGAACAATCAGTTTTAGACTATTTGTTTTTAACTTACCACAAAAACCACCTATTCTTAGTTTAGTGCCAGAGGGGAGAGCTCCAATGGGCTTATGGAGCTGACTGGTTCTCAGGCTTTACCTGCTGCTCTCAGGCTCTTTGTCAGAACACTGCTGAGCCTCAATTGGAGATCAAAGGGTTTCCAGCAATAGCAGAAGGGATAGCAAGGGCAATGAGCTGGCAAGGGCTTTTCCTGTCATTGTTACTGATCCCCATAACCAGCAAAGGTTTTTCTTGTTGCTGAGCCTACTTCTTTTGCGAGACATACAGACCACTGCCATTAGTTCACCTGCCTAACTCTTTTGGTGTTAAGCTGTGGGCATAATTCTGACTTAATGAACTGTCCTGTGAACATGTACACCACCAATGCTGGGTAAAAGCAGAGATGGACAGCATTACATCTGGTATATCAAAAATAACTACAACTTCTTTATTTTCTACTGCTTTCTTTTAAACAAAATATGAAACTTTACATTTTAATGACCTAGAAAGGCTGAATTATCATCCCTAACCTTTCAAACTGTATCACATCCATGGAAATCTGGGTCTGGATCTCATCACTAACAGTGGGAGTTTTAGCTGCACTTCTGCATGTTTCAGCAGGATGAAATGGAATTGTTCACTAACCTGTAGTGCTCACCATGTACTTCCACTTCACCACGTATGTGTCTCCCTCATGGAACTGCCCTATGCTTTGCTTAGGCAGTCTACTATAATCGAATTCCAGGATATGCCAGACATCCACAGAGGCAGTGATAATTTCAAACTGCCTCCCATCTTCTCCTTCTACCAGTCCATAACCCCGGCCAATATTCATTCCATCCAAGACCGTGCCCACAGTTGTTTGAGGCACAGCTACCATTAGCATGACATCATATGGTTTAGAGTCAGATCTGGATTCTTCCTGTCAGAAAACACAGAGAAGGGATTTCTTCGAGCACAGCATTTTTTTCTCCTTGCCCCACAGTTCCAGTCAAACATTTTGACTCCTGCACATTTCAGTACTTTAGTATCCTGTCATTGTTTGAAGCCTTGTCAAAGCCACCTCAGCAGTATTCATTGAACTTCCTGGCTCATATATTAATAATAAATAAATAAATAAATAAATAAATAAATAAATAAATAAAAACAACACATAATATATAATTATATTATAATCTATAAAGAATAATAATAATAATATAAAACAACTCTGTGACTTCACTGTAGGAGGTGATGTTCTGACCCCTAGGTCAAAGCCCACAAGATAAAAAATGCGCTCTTGATCCTTGAGCACAAGCTTCCCTGGCTGCCATCCCAACTAAGTCATCTAGTTTGAAATACCTAGCATGCTTATTATATGCACCTTCTGGTGAAGGGATTCACTAGAATTCTTCTCATTGAGTTTCTTCAGTTCTGTCCAATCAAGAAATTTTTCTTTGAACAGTATCGTCTCATTATGTTCTGTGAGTCTGCCAAATACAGCCCAGTCTGGGCGTCCTTGTCCCTTTCTGTGCAAGGGAAGAAAAGATATAGAATCAAATTAAACACTGTGAAAAGAGGGCAAGAAAACTATGTATCTGCAACGAGACCAATTTGAGTTACAATACCTGGGTATGAGGGGATTGCATTCGCCGGGATCCAGAGGATTTATATCACAATTGGAGTAGTCAAAGGTGCCATTCCACAAGTGTTTTGCCAGCTGGAATGCCACTTTTCTTTGTGCTAAAGTAACTTCTTTTCCATGCCATACATACACTTCACTGCCAAAATCAAACACCAGCACCTAAAAATCAAAACCAAACAACAAAAAAATCAACCTACAATTAGGTTGGGTGATACCCTGATCCTCCAGTTTCCTTGTGCTGAACAGAAAATCCTCCAAATATGAATTTTTGCAGTGACAGTAACAAGGACCACTGCAACGTAAGTAAGGACAGGCCAGTGGTCTGCCATTGTGATGTCCATTTTTTGAGGATGACTGGAAGCAAGTAGGGGGAATGCTGTGAGGTGCATTAGGTGGCTGAAGTCACTAGCAGATTAGAGAGTTCTTACTGCTAAAAGTCTGCTTCTGTTGCATGACTGATAGCTGTCCAGTTTCAGCAGCTTTCTCTGACATTTAGACCTATGCCTTGTCCTCCAGCCAGGGAAGGCTGACAGAACACACAATATAGGCAAAAAGGCAGTGACTTCAATACTTTCAAGAAAATGCATCATATCCTCATTTTAGAAACTTGCTCTTATTCTGACTTAGATGAGTGAAATGGTTGTTGGAAGAAGAAAAGTCAGCTAGGGATAGAAATGAAAGCAGGTTTTATTTTGTTCTGTTTTTCCAAAGTACTACTTGTTTTGCACTTCATGACTCAGGGGTAAGCCCCTGTTGACAAAAAAGATTTACACTTCCTAAAATGGTATTTTACTTTGAAGATAATGTGAACTAATTTCTCGAGACCTTGCAGCACACTCTGGACAGCAAAGTGCGCAGAAGCCTTTCAGAAACACCCAGCTTTCAGCAATCCTCTCCATGAGCATTTGCAGTTACTGCAGGTCATTACCAGTTGCATGTTCCTGCACTTACCACAGGAGCAGTTAGTGGCACAATACCTCTTTTGGTTGTAGCAGGGTACATTTTGGCACCTTTCCCCAGTAGTCATCCTCAGGAATGAGTTTATCCTCTACGAGGCGGTAAATGCAATTTGTTTCTATTATTGCGGCTTCGTACATTTCATCTTCTTCAGGACTTCCAGCAGCTTAAGGGGAAGATTGTCAAAAATAACAAAAAAATAATTAACTCCAACTATCTTTTCTAAAGAGAACCAACTCTACTATTTTATTGTGGTAGAGCATCAGATACTGTAACTATAACAATGCTTACACTGGTAATTTGTCTGTCCACCAAGGAGTTTCCAGAAGTCTTTGGCTGCGTGGGTATGGGTATTTATTCCTTCTTCTATAGTCTGTATATAAGAAGCTCTACAGCCAAGTTCCCTCTTTGTCTGAATTAAAGTTGCAAGTTCTGAAGCCTAAGAGATTAACAGTTATCTGAACAGGATTGCTTAAGTCTTTGGAATACTTGTGCAATATTCTTGCTCAGTGAGAAGGCAAATGAGATATAACACAGCAAATAGCAGAAGAAATTGTTATTATTTATTGCACTAAATAAACAGACACTAGAAAAAAATGTTACATAAATGCATTCATTCTTTCATTTGCCTTAAAGCAAGACTGATCTCAGTGGACATGGGAATGAAAAGGACATCCTGCAATTCAGATTTTTTTTTTTTTTAGTTTAGTCTGTATCCTGAGGATATCCTTTTTTCTCTTGCAGCTTCACAAACTACACTCTCCTTCACAAATGCCAGCTTTCATTCAGTGCATGACCTAAAATATATTTTCAGGAATCCTGCATATCTCCCTGTCACGGACTATCAGTTACATGCCACTTTTTGAGAGAATTGGCACTAAGGCTCAATTTTATCAGAGACATATACTGCAAAGGTTCTAAAAATAAATAATAAATAAAACCTTACAACAGTACTGACCTTTGCTTTTTCTATGACATTTGCAAACTCCCCTACCCACAAGAAACATAAATGTGGAGTTAACAACAGGAAACAGTCTCCGCTGTTCAGTGATGAGGCTCTTGGTTCAACTAATCTTGTTTGAACATGTCTTCTTCCTAAAGAGAAAACAAAGCTAATTATATTCCTTCAACTACTACTATCAAATGCCACGATCTAATTTGCTTTGAATGAAACACAAACAACCCCAGCACATTTAGCAAAATATGTGGAAACAGACTGTTTAAGAATAATTAAAAGACTACTACTGTGGAAAAAGAGTTTACTCACAGGAAACAAAATAAATGTTGTCTCCTATCAACTAATATTTCTATTATTTCCTGTTCTTGCTTTAACAACTCTGTGTCCTTCTGGAAAGAAATGAATTAAGTAAATGGCAGACAGCAGCAAAATTCCAGAACCTTTTACATTTGCTTAAGTGAAGTCATAGCGCAATTTCTGTAGGCAGGAAAAAGTTTTAAGAATTTAAGAATTTTAAGAATTTTAAGACTTTTGCTTTCTAAAACCTAGTTATTTACAGAATCAGCTATGTTACTATGCACTGTAAGGGGAAGTGGAGCAAGAACACTGTCACATCATTTCCAAATTCTATTGAGCACTGGAAGAATGGGACAGTTAAAAAATTTCCACAGGGGAGAGCCAGAATTTGTGAAATATTCTGTTTTCTCTTTGGGAAACACACACCAGTGGACTAATGCAAACCTATTTGTAAGGTTTTAATTTTTTTACACAATTACCACTGCTTTTTTTCAGGTTTTGGGATCCTGAAGATTTAGAACAAGCTAAGCACCTTAATGTGGTAGCAACTCCCACGTTACATTCAGCCTAATATTTATGGAGAGTAAAAGCAGTTCCAGCATACCTTTAATTTGCAGGAGCATTAGCTTCTTGTATGGCACAGCACTGTTGTTAGAGTTTTGCTCTGTTAGATTAACACTCCGCAGGCTAATGTTGCTGAAATTCTCTTTGCTTGCCAGGCCAGCAAGTGCTACTTCTGAGAAATTTGAATTTGTAGACACTTGTACATAAAAAGAAGTTGGAGGAAAGACAGATAGATGTAAAAATTTAAAAAATTATAATAAAAAATTGGTTGTAGCATTTAGAAAATAATTTCTGTCCATTATTTCCAGTTTTTCTTCTCCATAGCAACAGTAAAGGCAGATTAACCACTACCCCAAAAGATTTGTGGATTCTTAATTTCTAGATATCCAAGAGTACACTGTCAGTGTCAGAATTATGCTATTTGGCATGAATACCAGCTTTGCTAGATACCATCCTACCCAATGTTGTCTTAAGTACTGTGCAGATCTTCAATGCCTTTCAAGTAATTAATAATAAAAGACAGCACAGAGACAAGGCTAATTAACTGTAACTCTCTTAAAATTTGGCTGAGACAGTGTGATGCAACACCCATTTACATTTCAAAATCTTATCCATGTTTTACTGCAAACTTACAGCCCAGATTCTTGGTTACTTTTGTTTATTGCTCAACAAAAGACAAGACACTTTATGAATTTATAACTCAGGGAAATCCTTCTCATGAGATGGCAAAAAAGTATTACATATATAGTTAGTGTTTTCATCAATAAAATCAATAGTTAAAGATGATCTTTCTTTACTCAAGTGTAGTAAGGAAAACTTGTATCCCAAAATGTAAGAGTGGCTGGACAAATATTTGAATAAATTTTACAGTGATGTCTTTGCTGTCTGTCTGGTTGTCAGGAAAAAGCAAATTCACAAGAAAAACACCTTGTAAGCCCTGCCACAAAGCACTGATCCTTTATGGAAACTAATCAGAAGGAGTCAAGAAGGCTAATTCCACTTTCTGAGAGAAAATTAGGACCCAAAATTGAGGCCAGTGTATGTGAACAAAAATTCATCTACTCTTGCCAGCTCTCACACCAGCTTGACGAGGGTGGATCTGCTTTCCTTGATCTCCTGTCCTCACCCTGCACACCCTGCAGGCATCATGGCTCTCTCTCTGCACTAGGTGACTGTGCTAAAAATAAATAATTAAATCTGTGTACAGGAGGTGGCTATAGGTAGCTTTCCCTGAGGAAATCACACATGCCCTTCTCACCAGGTCTCCTATGCAGTCTACATTTCACCTTATACCTCAATCAATTTATTGCCACTCAGAGAATACGTTCCGTTCCTTCAGTTCCCTTTTTTGCATTGGGATTTTTTTTTCTTTTTTAATTACAAAGGCAATATGGTGTCTTGTACAAATCATCCTGCTAGCTTACTTTTTTCTACTTTCATTCTCTTTGACTCCATGAAGGCAACATTCAGTCTTTGTTCAGTATATTCATGAAGAATATCTTGTCTTGCTGCAAGCATTTTCAGGGGATTTCTTGAGGACTGGACTCTGCGTGTGGGCCTAACTGCACGTTTGTGCTCTGCTACAGAAGATGTCAGCCTGAAAAACAAGTAGGGTTTACAATCATCAGGTAATTTTTCCAGTCAGAATCATCTAATGACAAGAAAACAGGATCAATTCCTCAATTCAGGCAGGAGCATGATTTCAGACAAAATGGATGTGCCCAATACTAAGATACCTACAAGATGAATTAGAGCTGAACTTTTTGAGCACTGCCCTTGTGTCTGCATTCAAAACAATGGGGAAAAAGTAATCCTTACTTTGGTGCATAAGGATCAAAGATGGCATCGAAGTCCTCATCAAGGTCCAAAGGCACTGAGGAGGAAGGGAAATCCACATGGCGATAAAATTTGGAAAATGTTTCATCATCATCCAGCTTCATCACCTCTTTCACAGATCTTCCTGTAACTGTCAGCACTGTCTCTTGCATCCCAGCAACTGCAGGAAGAATACACCTCACCCAGTAAATAACCATACTAGAGTTTCTAGAAAAGGTAAACATGGCTTGTTTGGTAGTTGCCTGGGTAATTTTTTTTTTTTTTTGGCGCGATGGTAGACTTTTGGTTTTTGTTTGGGTTTTTTTGTGTTAGTTTTTTTAAGAATAATTTTTTTTGATGGTAGAGAAGTGTGTCGATAAAGAATATTAAAACAGTGTAACTGCAACTCATATGCAATAATCATTATACAAAATGGTAGGGAAATAAGGCTAAATGAAAACTTGGACACTATAAATAAGTTGCTATAGTATGATGATGTAAGCATTTTAGGGTTTTGTATATTCCATCTTGCCTCCAACTTTGTAATGCCTGCCTTTAAAAAGATCTAGAATCACAAGGGGAAAAGTCACTACGTCAGACTAGTGAGCGTGGCACAGTCATTATCCTATGCTAGTGCCTCCTATACTGAAATGTGAATACATTTGTTTATGGTATCCATTACACTACAAATTACATAAAGATGTAATAAAGATTTTTGTCTTACAAATGGAGGACAGATGTATGAGATGGAAACACCAGACAACTCTAGAAAGCTTCATAAATAGCCAACAGGCTGTACAGGGAAGCTGATGAGCTGCTACAGAGAGTCAATTTTCAAAAAAGCAGGAAAGTGAATGAATTGTGCTTGGGAGCAGCTTAGTATCCTATTTTGATTTTAACAGGACTCAGCTACATTTAAAGATGTCCCACTGTATATGGCAATATGGTTCACACTGGCTGTGTGCTCTTAGGAAATTCTGCCCTACAGAAGGACGTGTACATCCCTGTTTCCAGAGAATTAAGAAAGTTATTTAGGCATCTGTGATTTATGCTACTGTACACTTGTAATACAATTGCGAAAGGCTTTTCTTAAAAGATAGCAAAGACTGAATCACAAAAATAAAATTATCAGTAACTGCAGTCTGAGCAAAGACATATTCCATTTCTCCTACTAGATATTTTAACTAAGGGGCACTTTAATCAATTTACTAAAGTCAGAGGGTGGATATACTGCCACCCTTTGTAACTCTACCAACCTTTGTTATTCAGCCTTCCCAAGAATGACTCCAACTTGTCAAGCTTCATATCTGATTCCAACTGCATATCAGGCCTGGCTTCAATTTCTAAGCAAACCAGAAAGTGAAACCTGTTAATTGACAGGAAGTAAATAAGCCTGAACATATTTCAGCCATTTTTATTCCTTACCTTCCAAGGGCTTTGTAACTGGAGTGGTAGACTTCTGCCGGAAAGGGGATGCTGCTGGTGTTAGCGCACTCGGAGAAGCCAGGCCTGCACAGGGACACAGGACATAGGAAATGCAGCCATGACTCAGCCTGCATTGCCAACAGTGATGACAGAGAAGCTATTTGGGGAAAGCAGATGAGCCTAGCTACTTCCTACAGGCCAGCACACTTCCCCAGCCATTGTATTAGAGATGGCAGAGGGCCCTGCCTGCTCCATTAATCACCCCATTCACAAGAACAAAGCTTCATTTCCAAGTGCCTCTTAGCAAGCTAACACAAGATATAGGCTGTCTCTGGAATATATTAATTTTGCTCCTTTTCAAGGTAGCAGCAGTTCATTGGTCTACATTTTGGGCTCCAGCTGTACCACAAGCTACATTTTAAAAATATGGAAGTGTTCTGAAAAAAAAGACAAGTTTAGCAGGGAAGTCACCATGATCTTGCTAGGCACCTTCACCTCTACCATCCTCTTACTCCCTTTTTTAAATTAAAGCACATCTTTATTAATACATGATGCATCTGACTGGTGAATGCTGTCCCTGGATTTCACAGTAATTCTTAGGCCCTGTTGGGTTTTTAAGAGCACATAGAAATTGAAGTAGAAATGGAATTTATAATCTCCACCATATCAAGCACTACCCTCTCCTTTTGTTAGACTCTCCTCCGTCCTTTTCAGTAACTATCATAAAGCAATTCATTCTGGACCCAGTGGGTAAAATAAGGACAGATTCTTTAGTTTTAGTTTTCATGTGAATCTACATTGCTCTAGTAAGAGAACTGCACATAGGAGTTGTGGGTTTTATTAGGTAGAAAAGCATACTAAGGCAAAGAATTGCACCTATTAACTTTTGCTGCCTGGACTTTCAGTAAATGGAGAAACAGACATTTATACTGTTCTCTATTATCTATTTTCCACTTAGCCATAGTTTACTAATTACTGAGCCATGTAAGTTTAAGCCTCTAGTTATTTTAATCAGATTAAACCAATACTGTGCTGGGGGAACATATACTAAACATGTTTCCACTATCTTTACTGCAAGTTGTAGCAATATAATTGTCATAATCGTTAAACTCCAAGTTAAATTTGGAATATAACTAGGTAGCTTTCCCACAAGCAGTTTTTTCCCCTGCTACTAAAACACTCAAAATTCCAGCAGGTTTTAAGTCAATGGGTAAAGCCTTCTTCAAGAACACTCAAGAGGACACAGCTCTTAAGCAGCTCTACCAGCACATAATCCACAAGACTACACTGAGAACTGCTTAGGAAAGGATCACCTTCCAATTAGGACTGGATAATTTTCAGCCATAAGAAGTACATCTGTGCGCACATGCATATAACAAAGATGTTATTTTGCATTGCTTTCTCATAATCTCTTAAATTAAAAACTCATAATTATACTTTATTCTTTCAGGATATAAATCAGTACACATCTAACTAAAATCCCACTTGGTCTACTTTTATTGATTTCACTATCATTGCATTACCTTGCTTCTTCAAAAGAATCATCATAGCACCTAAAGAGATCCTTTAAAGATAATTTTTTTTCTTATCAAGAAGAGCAAATGCTCTTCTTTTCCTTCTTTTCCTTTCCAAAGACCAATCTATTTGCAAAAAAAAAAAAAAAAAAAGCAAAAACAACCCAAAACTCAAAGAGCAGGTCTGTGGACAACTAAACAGTTTTTTTAGTGACCCTCCAAAAAGGGTGACTTTTTAAAACGTGACCAACTGTCACTTCTAGCAGCAAAACTGTGTAAAATATAAGCAGCAGCTAAAATATGTTACTAACAGAAGTAATTCCTAATACTGTTTATCTGTTTGTCTGCCAACAGATTGTGGTTTAGATTGCAAGCATTTACTCCTCTTACAGGATTGCCCTTGCCCTACAATGATTTTTTTTTTCATGGTTGAAATTTAATTCAAGGTTCATTGTTGTTGTGTTTAATAACCAAGTCCTTTTAACAACCCAAAACCTAGTAGTCATTAAGCACAAAAGATCAGTTTAGGTGCCTTCTTCCCAAAGCTATCATCTTCCCAGGCATGCTGTGTGAACAGCTGCATTCCTACCATGTACAGCCTTCAGAGACTCCTGTCCACTTTGGAAGAATGATTAGATCTGGAAACAGTGACTGAATTCAAGAGTTCCCAAAAAAGTCAACATTGCTCCCTTGTCATTTCTACTCTGTGGTTTTATGCAGAACCAGGGAATCTTCAGCCAAACATAACACTTCAAGCTGTTGTCCAAGACAGCATCCATAAAACCAATACTTGTTTGCTAAATATTCCCAGTGATCCTAGGAGTGGGGGAAATGCCAGCAACAGAAACAACTCGATTTCACAACTATTCTCTAGACAGTGCAGCTGGGTTTTCAAAGGAAGAATAAGTAAAAAAGAATAATCTAACTATGTCCTGTCGGTTGTATTAGAAGGAAAACCAATACATATATCCCTGTTCAAGTGGTAGATTTCCACCAGCCAGCCAGAGTCCAGTGATAAGTGGATGGCAGTGCAACAGTGCAGAATAAAATGGATCAATACCACGCCCACAAGAAACTACAGTGAACAGCCTCATGACACAGTTATTCAGTTGAAGATAAACAGTCTTCCTCTTGCTAAATACAGATGCTGTTTCTGCATTGCTTTAGTTTGACTTTATTTTGACTAGACAGATAAGAAGTGTCTTATTTATATTGGGATCATTTCATCACTGACCTTTTTTTACCATTCGGCCAGCCACAGTGAACTGTGTGGAGTCATTGGCTGCTCCTTTACCCTTGGACTTCCAGGCTTCTTCTCGAGCTGTAATCAGGTGTTTCCTCTCCTCAATGGTCATCTGACTCTCCTGGTTATCTGCCATTCTTTGCTTTTTGGGGGAAAGAAAGAAAGAATGAGAGGTTAAAAGAAAACTGCTAGAGACACAGCTAAAGACTGGCAGAACATTTCAGCTGCCAGATGCAGAGGGAAGGGAGCAGGGAATGAGCTACTGCAGTGAAGTCACACACAGCTCAGTGACCCTGCAGTGCCTCATTGTCTTGCTGCCCCATTACACTGTGAGCACAAAGTTTTGGTCTGTGCTCTTTGACCTTTTCTTGAGACTACCAGCCAGGGCAGATGGCACTCCTCTATGCAAATCAAACTATTCGCTCTGTGCATGAAATCATTTTCCAGGCCTTGTTCTTTTGAACCACTTCCTACACAGGTGACATCAGTACTGACTATGAGAGATGTTTCCAAGTGTGCAAATCTGCAGGCGGCACAGGGAAAAACAGAGAAGTGGTGTAACTTCAGTGGGTGATTCCTAATCAGTCTCTTATAGTAACTCAGCTCCCCAGGCAGGATTAGCAGTGTCTCCAGAGGCTGCTCATTTTAGTTCTTAAGTCAGCTTGCTCTACTAAATATTTTTCCAAGGACTGATCATCTCTACCACTCCCTCTCCACCCCACCCCCCCCCCCCAGGTCACCCTTAGCTTTCCTTTCTTGCTTTAGAGGTTGGCAGCAACAGCTGGAGTGATTAGAAGCAGAAGGGGCACTATCTCAGTGCCCTTCTCACACAGACAGATTGATGATGGTACTTTAAGTAGGAAAGAAACTGAATTTACATACTCTGCTGTAGCTAGGTCAGGCCAAAGGACTGTTTCTTTAATATAGTTATCTTTAAAAACTATCAACATTTCAAGGATTACACTGCATAGAAGTCAAACATAGAAGTATTTTTAGTGCATGGGACTATCAGCTCTAGAATTACTTCCAAGTTGATGCTTTTCATCATTTTTCTTCACAACCTAGCTGCTAGAATTGAAAAAAACAAAATCTCAAACTTTAATACCACTCTAGGTCAGAGAACCACAGAAGGAAAAGGCAAAAGTATGCACCAGCTTGTGAACGTAAACATTCTTCTCTTTTCAAGATACAAAGAAGATATTGTTATTTTTTATTTTCTTAAAAATCAATCAGACTAAATAAATAAGTCATTTTATATAAAAACTATTGTGACTGTAGGGGACACTAATATAGAGACTTTGTAGCTTTCAGCATTTACCAGGATCATCAGACTTCAGCCAGAAGAATGAAGGCAAGCCAAGAAAAGATTTGTACAAGGACTAGGACCATGAGAGCCCTCCACTACTTCCCTCCAGTTCCATCTATTTCTGCAGCCTTCTGCAGTAACACCTCCTCTGCATTTATCAGGGAAGAGAGCTGGACAGCCAGACAGCAGGACTGCAAGCCATGATAATCAAGATTAAATACTCTGATTTTTCCCTAGAACTCCAAAATGTTCAAAAGAAATAACAACATACAAGTCTATTCAGTATCATTTCCTCATCTGTCAAAGCTTCTGAATGCTTTAAAGAAAAGCACTGAAGAAGTCTCCTTCATTTCTTCCAGTCTCTACCCATTCCAGTGTCAGCACAGCCACCTCTGGGATGAAAAGTTGGTAGAAAATACCACAACAATATATTAAAGGAGACCAGGGCAGGAAATTAATAAATACCTAGTGAAGCCACAAGTAAAATTTAATACACTAAACAAATATTTTAAACTAAATAAGGATGTTGACTTCCATTATGATATGAAGGAAGTGAGGGAGAGGCAGAAAGAAGTAAAAAATGTGGATATGGTTTTGGGTTTTTAACCTTACAGGAATCTTAATTTTGGATTTTATCTCCAGCAAATACCTGGAGCTTCAGAGTCTACAAAGCTACTGAAAATTCTGAAGATGCAGACCTAGAAAGTATGTGAGTTAATCACTGCACACACTAATTGCCAGAAAAATTATCAATCATTCTGGAGCTGTGTCAAAGGATAAAAGAAAACAGCTGTCAGACAGGAGAAGCAGACTTTTTTTTTTTTTTTTGGAATGGAAGAATTCAAGCTGTTCCATTGGACAAAACATCTTTGGAGTTCCCAACCAAAAAAAAAAAAAAAAAAATTCAGACTGGGTACATATGTTACACAATTTGGAGAAATTCCATACTAGATCTCTTCCTAATGCATGAAGACTCCTACTTTAATCTATTAATGAACAAATGAACAAAAAAAATATAAACTAAATAGACACCAATGTTCTGCTGAAAACCAGAAGTCTATGCCATGATTAAATAAATAATAATTTTATACAGCTAGAAAGCTAATATGAGCTAATGCAACTGTCAAAGGAAATTTCAGAAAAAATCCACCTGCTTGCTGGGAACAGTTTAGAAAGCTTTCAGAATGGCCACATGGAGCATTTGTGGAGGAATTAACTGGTCAAAGTACATTCTAATTGGGAGAACATATGTTAAAAAAGCTAAAACTCAAGAAGCTTCTAAGTCCAAATTTTATTTTTAAGTTTAAGAACCCAAATTATGATATGAAAGAAGAACCTCAAATTTGGAACTGTAAAAAAGTCAAATTAAAAATTACTATATCAAGAATAAATAAAAATAACATATAAAAATTAGGAATAAAATAGCTGCAATGCAATTTTTTTTTCATTAAAAAAATGGTTACTTTTATGAAATATTCTAATTTATTGTGTAAAATAGATGGATGTGTTCATTGATACCTTATACGAAAAAACAGGAAAAGGAGATGCCCCAAAACACAAGAACAAATTTCAAAGAAAAGCCTTTGAAAATTGGAAAATAAATAGGATAAAAGCTCAGATGTGGACAAGATTTAGGAGTAAAACTAAAGCATGTAGGAACAGGTCACACAAGCTGTTGGTTCTTCCAGACACCCACGGAAAGGCTGCTGCAAAGACAATCAATAAAGAATCAAATCACCAGCATGTAATTAATGCCATTCCACATGGCATTATGGAAAACAGGTTTAATCAAAAGGGTAAGTTTGATGAGCTCAAGTGTGATTAAATATATTAACACTGTTACCTCTGATTTCTTTAATATATTTGAGTTAATCACAGATGACATTCTGGGGCAGGTTTTTTTGAGCAATATAAAAATATCAGAGCAGCTTCCAGGCTGTAAACTGGTTAACTGACCAAACAGGGAAGAGCCATGCCGTGATCTAATTCATCCCAAATTTGACCAAAATGTTTTCATGAACATGGAAAACAAAGGATGCAGTCTCATCCCCTGAGAAGACCCTCATGATGACACCAACAAAAGAGGAGAATGATGAAGATAAAGAAGAGATAATCCAATAGATGGTTGAAAAAAAAAAGATATCAGAAAAGTCTGGTAAACCAAGCTTTTAAGAGAAATGTTATTAAAAAAACCCAAACCCAGCCAATTAGGAAGACAGAAAAAGAAGAGAGACAAAAACTCTCATGGAAGGTTGTTTGGAACAGATAATCTGTACTGGAATAACTCATTTCCATACTCCATGCTTCCACCCAGGGTGCTGACAATTTTGAAAGGTTTGAAATTTTAATTTTTTTAAATTAACATTAGATTATATCAGATAAGTATGTATTTTCAGAGAAGAAAGGGTTAAGAGTTACATTTAACACAGCAAGAATAATAACATATGAAGAATTACTTAATATTGCCAAGAATTTTCTGTAGGCTGACAGTTTAGAATGAAGACTGCGTGTTTTTCTAAAAGATCCTGTTTTTAGTCTGGGAAGGATTTACAGACTCAATGCAAGAACAGTTGGAAACAGGGATTACTTTCTCCCACAGCTTGGCTAGGTTGGATGATGATATTGGTCATTTCTAGCGCATTTCTTGAGGGTATGGCAGGCACTCCCCTGTTTATGCTAAGGAAGGGGCCACATCTAGGCAATGCTCCTACAATTTTGCAGTCCAAGAAGTGTCCCCTTTAGGTCACAAGAACTAACAGTGCATGCTGGTGTGCTGTTTGGTTTTGTTGTTTTTGTTGGTCATTTTTTAATACAAGAAATAAGATAATCCATGTTTTTCTATCAAAGACTGCCCCTACCTGGGGGAGGCCAAACCAAGAATGAACACAAGAACCCATCTGTTTTTCAAAAAGGGGTTCTATTAAAACAAATACTATAAATTACATAAAAGAAGGATTCAAAAAGTATCTATTTGTTTTTTAATACAAGTAACTTCTCTAGTGTAAGCTCTTAAAACAAAAAAGCATATGGAGAATCCAACAGTTGTTCAAATATGGTAAAAAGTGTCTGTGTTGTTTTGCTCTGCAACTTTTTATGGGCCTTCATGAAAGAGAACATGGAGGGAAAACTCTATGCAAATGTATGCCTTTCTTTGAAGAAAACAGAACACACTCGACTCATGTTTGGTGCAAATAACAAAGTGATTAACTGTGCCAGAAAAAAAACCCCAAACAAGTCTGCATGTACCTTGGCACTGTGCTAGAAGGAAGCAGCTTGTAAAGAGAGAAGGATGTAGCTTACAGAGTCAATGGAAAGATGAACACTATTTTTGCTGTTTTCCTTTTAAGACAGATAGAATGAACAGCTCATTAAAGAGCCTCCTGTCATTACTGGAGGGTTACTATTAAGTTAGAATATATTGTTCTCTTCTAGATAAATAAAGCTGGTGAACTCTATCACAACTGAAGTAAATAAGCTATATTAAATCCACAGCTTATAGGAAAGAGGTAACACTAAAACATTTCAAAATAATCCAAAATTTAATGTTTAATTAAAAAAACTCACAGTAAAAGATCATATTCAAAACCAGCTATGAAAGTGAATGTGGAAATGGTAAATATCAGTCGCCTAAATGTTTGTAATATATCCAGTAGCCTCTTCTGTATTCATCATCCCAACCCAGCAGTATCTGCTCCTTGAATTCACTGCCATAACCCATGCTGGTCAGAAAGCTCCCTGCATGCAGCACAGACTGTGGGAATGAAGAACCCAATGGATTCCTTGTAGCACAGGAACCACAAGTGTGAGCTGGGAGACAAGGGACTAGGAAATATAATATAGCAGAATTTGATTTACATAGATCTATCGAGACCTTCCAGTGAGCTCTCCTTGTTTTCTTGTGGCTTTCTGCAGCTTATTTCTTTGCCCACTTCTGCCTTTGCATTTTTTACCTCTAATCATGTGAACCAGGGACAGTTTGCTCAGATCAAGGTCTAGTACTCTACTGCTCAAAGATAACTTTGCTATGTTGCTCTGGGTGTAGGAAGTTTATATTTCTCTTTATCTATTAATTCTTCAAATTGTCTGTGATGGAATTGCAGAGGTACAGACATGATGTTGAGGAACATTTCACATGAAGCTTCTCTAACATTTACTGGAGCAGCAACAGAGCTCTGTTCCCAAGCAAACACAAATTAGGAATGTGCATCATCAATCTGAGCGTAATTTTCTGTCTCACTCCTCCCTCCAAAAATGAAATAGAAATTTTATATAGCATTTCACCTTCCATCTCCAAGGATGACGGTCATCAGAAATCAGAGAGCTTGATTCTTTCAAACTAGTACTACAGACCTTAAAGGAAGAAAGAGAGAGAAGCAGGAAGATGGGACAGTCAGAGAATAGAAGCAGGACGTGCAAGACAAAAATCCTTTACACAGGGACTAGGGAAAAGCACTATGGGAAAGTCACCTCTCAACAAAAGCAGTTTTTTTACAGTCAGTACGTTAGATGATGTTATGTCTTACATTGTACATGCACATTACTTACAAGGAGGTCAGGGTACACAGAATTTTATTCTAAAATAAATGCTGTGTAGTTCCATACTACTCCTTTTATACACCCTTTTTAGCAACTTACAAGTTTTCAGTATTATAATGAATGCAATAATGTTTTCTTCCTTTACTTTCTCACCTATACAGTCTAAAACAGATACAGAACTTTCAGAAAAGCAGCCATAAGAGAAATAGTAGCATAATATATACTGAGGAAGAGTACACAAGATAGTGGCATAACATTATGTTCCTTTAAAGCTACATTTACTGAGCTGGTTAATCAGTTAAGAGGATTATTAATTTTGTACGTTAAAAAACTGGTAAAATGTCCTTACTTGAAATTGTTGAGCATTTAAATTGTGCAGACTTTTGCTCACCTGATTAATAGGTAGAAAAGGATGAAATTTATGGAGAGCAGGTATAACAGGAGAGTAAGTAGTAGCATATACAGGTTCCTATGACAAGGACAGAAGCAGAGCAAAGGAATTAGAAAAGAACTGGACTACCAGAAATGGAAATGGGGGAGAAATAACTCCTCTTTCCCTTATTTCTTACTAAATCTTTTGATCTTCCATAAATGTTTCCACTGTCGGAAAGCAGAGATCAAAAATGCTGTCATAATACAACAGCACGTTTACCAAAGGCATTCCATGCAGGAATAATCCAAGTTGGTAACAATATCACTACAACCCAACACAGAACAAAACAGCACAGCTGGAAGATACACTTTTTGTATGCTGATAATTTTTATATGTCTCTGTTTTCATGCACCATTAAATTGATGAACCATGCCAACCACAATGTGAATAATTCTGCTGCAAGTTTAATCTGACCCTGCTAAACAGCAAATCATCTATTCTCTGGATGAAAGGAAAGAATGCTTGCTGAAACTGGGAGACTCAAAAGCCATCTGGAATGATTTGCTAAGCCCAGAGTACTCAGTGAAGGTGAGTTCATCATTCCAAACACAGCCTACAAATGAACCCTGCCCCTGAGCTGGGCTTACCCAAAGCTGATTAGACATGGCTTTATCAGCTTTAATTCTTCTCCTTTTCTGTAGGTTAAAGCAAATGGGGAACATGGCACAGTGGATGGATAAATGCAGTTTATTAGAGTGGCTCAAAATGAAGCCTAATAATGAGTTTCAGCTTCGATGAGAATGTGATACAAGCACATGGTGGATGCCATTTACGAAATGGATAAAACTCTTACCACAGCAAAAGACTAATATTTTAGTGTCTAAAAGTCACTTTTCAAGGGCCTACCCTCTCTAAGATTTTTACACACTTCATCTCTGAATAATTTTGAAATGACTGCTCAGCCCTAGCCTTTAACACCAGTGCTGAGCTGCAATTTAAACATAATGTAAGAATAAAGTGTTTCAAATGTCAGTCACTGCTTTAATGCAACTGCAATGCAGCTGGTAATCACATTAATCAGGGACTCTGTTAAAAAAGGTTCACTATAAACCAGAAAGTTTTATTCCAGTAAATCTTCCTGTCTTGATATTATGGAAAGATTTTGAAGTTAATTAATTTTGCTACTCATGAAGAAATCCAACAAACTGCAAGTGTTCCATCCAGCCTAAGATGATGAAAACAAAGATACTAAATCCAAAATATTTTTCCTAAACAAAAGAGATTTTTTTCCAGTAGACATTCATCCAGAAAGACAGTTGCTCCCCTGATGTTAGAGCTATTCTTTGAATTGTACAAATTTGTTTTACTATATATATAAATAATTTAAGAAGTCTCACAGCTTCCAAAAATTTTTCCTCCAATGTGCAGCAATCATCAAAACAGATGCTGGACCTCCAAGTAAATCTCAGCTTCCCCCCTCATCTGTATCTGTTCATGTTAATTCCTTAGTCTCTCTTTTTTTTTTCCTGCTTGAGGTTGCTCTGTCAGCTTTTCCATGAATTTTATGGTGTTTTTCTACAGTTTAGTCTACACACAAATGACTGTAACACATTTGGATAAATATTTCACCATGTAGACACCACAAAGAAGCATTTTGACTAGAACTGATCAAACAGCACTATTTAATGTAGCTATTTTGTTAAGAGTATGAATCTTTCCACTTTTGTTGTTTATATGAAATCTAAATGTACTCTAATAACTTCTAATTTCTGCAGCTATGCTTCAATAATCAAATCTCCAGAATAATTTAGCTAATCTTTTAAGAGAGAGACACACACAGACACACAAAGAAAGAACCCTAAAAAGGTGTCTGACTACATTAATAGGAACACATACTCCAACTAAAACCATCAGGCATTGTTTTGAAGCAGCTGGGCATGACAGAAGTTTACACACCCTTGCTGTTGATGCCATGGTGTTGATGACTGCCATGATGCTGATGACTGCCATGTGTGGAAGTTGTCTAACTAGCTCAAAATTCAGTAATCAATACAATTCCTGCATTTTTACTGTAATCCAGCAACAGAAAACACTTAAGATTCTCAAGTACAGCAGTCTCAAAGTTCTATAAACAAATCTCAATAGCACAGTGCTTCATGGTCCTCAAAGGATAACAGCCACCCCACTGATTGCTTATCAAAACCAGTACTTCTAGATTTAAGGGCAGCTGACATGGTGTCTTTTTTAAATAGAGTACCCTCAGTAAGGGTTTACATATTTCTCATGTATCACATGAGAATTAGCATCCCAAACATCACTATAGTTCATGGAATTGTGTATCTTACACACCCAAGTTTTCATCCATAGGCAGACATGAAAATCCTTTGATTCAGGATCTAAATAGCCAAGAGCTAACATGAACTATCAGAGTGGGTGACCCAGTGTCACAGGAACTTCCCCTGCTAGCACTGTCACTTCAAAGCTTGTATCCCTGCAGCACTTCATGCTCCCTTACTTGCTTTAAAAGCCTGACTTGTGCTTGCTGCACATGGTAACGCAGCAGGGAGGGTATGGGTGCTGAGGGGTGAGAAGAGAGAACAAAGGGTTTGTCTCTGCCTGAATCTTGGCAGCTGTTTAAAGCTTTTTCTCAACTCCACTGTCTTTAGCTAGAGTACATTTGTTATCTGATCTCAACAGTTGTCATTTTGGAGACTAGCCTGTTAAAAATGTGACCACAATTTTGCTTTCCTCCCTGGAACTATTTTTGCTTTCGGACGTCTTTCAAACTAGCAGCTGGATTTTTGAACAAGTCCACAGGGCAAAACCAAAACAAACCCCATAAACCAAACTGCAAAAATCAGCTTTTTTGTCTTCTGTTCAGTTAACAGAACTGATGACTCCCATGCTCAGGCACAGATTTATCCTCAATAATGATAAACTGTGTCCTCACTTGTAATGCACGGATGGAACAGGAGACTTTTTGCTACTGTTTGCCTATACCATTTAGGAGAAGTAAACAACTAAATAATTGGATCCAAAGATTACCATCCCCACTAGCAAATTTTGTAACACAAATTTTATTTTCACCTGTCCTCTGTGAAGTACTCCTACAGAAATTAAAGGCTTTTGAGACAGCTTATTTCATCTGATTGAGAAAGGAAACAAGTCTCCATTGGTGCAGTACTTTGAGCCAGGGGACAGTCCATTTTGAAGCAAATCTCCCAGTCACCCTCACTTTCTGCACTTTGGTTCACACTGCAGACTGCGTGGACTTTTGCATGAAACCAAGCCCTGAAGTGCACTCCAAGATCCTCAGGTAGCATTCTGCTGCTAAAGGCAGTCAGGACACAGGTCCAAGCTAAATTTAGTCTGAAACAAAATTTCACTGAACCAAAAAAGCAAGTATGGCACAGGCAGCACATCCTCAGCGGTAACTATTCCAACCATTCCGATTTACAGACCCGCCCCTGCTGGGCAACCTAATTTACTCCTGTAGAGTGTGCTAACAATGTGGATCTCCCTTTCCTCCACACCTTTCTACCCATCTCCCTCTCCATTACTACCTGTTGTAAGACAGATACAATCTTGGTCCTGCCAGTTCTGGCTATTCACAAACAGCAAAGATCATGCAAGATAACCAAATGCCAAATGGTTCATGAATGCTCTGGTTCCTGCATTACCTCAGTAGCTCTAGGATCCAAAATTACTGGTTAAAAACCCAGTGCATGCACAGAGATAACACAGTATTAGGAATGTGACAGTTTTACAAACTCACCCATACATAAGAAAACATCAGAACTAAGTATTAAGGCAATTTCAGTGTGGGGGTGTGGAAGGCGGAGAGGGAAGAGGGGCAGGAGAAAGGGCTTAAATCTTTATACCTGTACATGCTGCAGAAGCCTTACAGACCCACTTACTAATTCATTATCTTCTGATGTGAAGACACTGTAAGCACTATTACACATCCCAGGACAGTGAAGACCTCCTCATTAAATAATCTCTCCCGTCGGGAGAATTGGTTTTTAAACAAGCCTGACAACAAGAGGAGTAGCAGGAGCTAGCAGCTAATATTTGGCATGCCTGTCTAGTTGGATGGATCCTCAAAAAGCAAAAGCATTTCAAGCAAGATGTTTTTCCCAAATAGGGACAGAGTTACCTTCTTCAACAGCTGCTCAACTTCTTGCATCTGCGCACTGCGATCAGCGACAGGCACCTTTGCATACTCCTGCTTTTTGCTGAGCCTGCTCTTCCAATCTTCTTCACCACTCTTCTTCAGCAATGCCAACCTACAAGGAAAAGCATGCCAAGAGGCAGCTTTAAACACTGTACTTCCCATTATCTTCAAAAGAAAACCTTATTGTTTCACTAATGTTGCATTCAACATAATCTGAAATTAGGTTTTCTAGCATTAACTAAGTTATTCACATTTCATACACATATACAAAGCTCACAAACAAACACCAAGCCTTATACTGTACATGTTGAATGGCAATCATCTGTCAAAACACAGACATCCAGACCTGAGACAGACACTCCAAGTAATTTGTATCATCAGTAGAAATTGCCAATACAGTCACGGGAGACCAAGGTACAATACAGATCCTCCTAAAGTAGGTGTATAAAAAGGTCAGATTAATAACTGCTTTTTTCTCTCCACTCTGTCACTAAGGCACAGCAAGTGAGCGGCTTGGCTATGTATACTTATCCTGTAGATGTCCAAAGTTAAGAATATGCATCCTACCTTTGGTCTTCATTGCACTCATTAAAAAAATACTTTAAAAATTATTTTCTTTAAAGCCTAAGAAGAAAGAGGTCTGTTCAGCAGGCACGCACCAATTAGGTCTCATCAGGCACATCAAAAGACAACGCTGCAGTTCCTGCTTTCACTCCAACTCCAGGGGCTGAGGTAACTTATCAGACTGCCTGGGATCACGTTCTGTCTGCTTGCCTAGCCCAGGCATTGCTGCGACACAAATCAGCATCACCAATGCACTAATAACCTGGTGCTAACTACCCTGCAGCTGTGAAATCTATCAGCAAGATTCAGCTTGTTTAAAGGAGGTCTTATATTTAAAATGTGGATTACCATTAATCTCAGTGAGTGGGATCTTTTCACAGCACAGTTTTCTAATCTTGAGCAAAATTCTGAAAGTAGTACAAAGTGCTGACTGGCTGCAGTGGGGACAACATGTAGATTAGTTTTGCTAGAATTATACTTGTCCATACAAACCCTGAGTGCTTTTGGGGATAGGGGAAGTCAGTCAGGAATATGAGGTCCATACCGGCATGATGATCTTCAGTTTACCTTCCTCAGAAATCAACATTTATATGAGTTTTCTATCCTTCAGAAATCATTCTTAGTAATACATAAAATGTGTATCTGCAGCACTTTTGCAAACAGTTGCATTGATTTACTAAATATTTTTTTAGTTTATTTAAGTCTAATGACATACCTTTCTCAAATCTACAGCATTTCTGTAAGAATTATCCAAAACCCTTAACTCTATCAATGTTTGAACAGGTTTAGGAGTTAAACCTATTCTGACCACAAGATATGGAAATTCTTTTTCAGAGATGTGATCACTGTTATCCTCACAGCAAATCTTGTCTTGAAACTCTGAGGAGAAGGAAAGGGTAGAACCAAAAAGGTCAAGCCAGAAGCCAAGTTTCAGGCAGTTGCCTCCTGCAAAAATCCAGGGGGGTGCAGCCATGCCACTGACCTATTTGGGGATGATCAATTGGGCCTAAGGCAGTCACTTGAGAAAAACTAAGAATGCAGAAAACAGTAAATCTACAGAATACAATGGCAGTAAGAATGTTAGTATCCAAGAAAGCAGTTATTTCCTCTCTTCCTGCCCAGGCAGGCAGTGCTGGCAGGCTTCACATTGCCTGGTTGCTTCATACCTCACAGCACAGGATGAGTAGGGGTGAGAAGGACTCACAATAAGGAGTTGAGGTCATGGTGATTGTTTGCAGAAAGGACACAAGATTTCACTGCCCAGAACTAATCTTCTGGAGTGCATCCATGCATGTATAAAACTGTGGAGGAGACCAAGATGGACTGAATTGCCACCATGCAAAGTTACCTTCAGTAGCTATGTTCTCTCAAGTCAGTTTTGTTGAGAAATGATCTGTGATAATTGTAGCTGGAAGGCATATTGGTCAGCTTTGCTCTAAGATGGGTTTGTTTTTAAAAATGTTTACAGCTACTCAGCATAGCAGGCAGGGGAAAAAAAGTGGGTTTTTTTATTTCTTGGATTTTGGGTTTTTTTAAGCTAACATTACTGCAGGGTATTTGCTCTAGACCTTTGACCCAAGCAGCCTGCTTGATCAGGGGGAGAAAAATCTATAATTCTAAGAATACTTCTGTGTCTTTGGAGATTTTGTTTTCTTCTCTGCCATAAGGATGGTTTCATAGCAGCCCACCATCCTTCACTGGTATGTGTAATGGAACAACTGACTCCTACAGGTGAGAACACACATTTGCCTGTTTTGAGCAATGACATCACCACTTAAAAGAAACATGTATGCTCTGTATGCCAATCAAAACTTCACTGCTGTGTAAAGCCTAAAGCCATGCATTTCTTTTGAACAATGGAAGTGGCAGTAAAGTCAGACTGCCCTGACTCAGCAACAACTGAATGGAGGACACCCTTTTGGATGAATAAAGATGCAAGAACTACTGAATTGTTCTTAAAAGTAAGCCTACAAGCTCAGCAGTACAGAGCAGCTGATTCTTTGGAAAGTCTTAGAAAATTAGGCAAATATTAGATCTAACCCCTAGATTTGTTTAAGGCCTGCTGCTTACTAGTTTCATTGAATACCTCTAGCTTTCCACTTTTTATAAATAATGAATACCCATTCATTAGTCACTTTCACAGTGTAGACACACTACTTTTGCCTCCAAAAGTTCCTTTTCAAATATGAAGAAAATAAATTCTACTCTTTTCTTGAAAGAAAAAGCTTTTAGTGTGTCTGCCCATCTTTGACAGCTTGCTCTGCATCCTTCTTTCACCTGCTACTGAGATGGACTATGTGACATCAAGACAGAATGATCCTCATCCCAGAGGTGTCAGGGTGGCCTCAAAGCAAAAACTTTCAGAGCTGAAGGAAAATGCTGGATAGTGAATACTGAAGGAAAACAGAAATGAGATCTGAACAATGATTTTACCTAAACAAAGAGAGTTGCAGGAAATGCCTTGGCAAAAATCCTGGCAAAAAATGTCAAAAATGACACATCTTTCTTCTGTGGCTATATTTTAGTATCTTAGTTGCTAGTCGTCTCCTTGAGGTAGAATAAACTGTACATAGGCTTGGTTTTCACATGTTCTCCCTTGGCTGCACTTGACCAGCTCTTTTTGGATAAATCATAAATCCTGGAGGGCAATATGAGATATATAACTACAGAAAGGAAGTTAACTGTTAAAGGAGTGCATAAATTCAGTATAGTGGCAACCAGACTATCTAAGAAAGTATTGCTCAGGCATCCATACATGAAAAAAGGTTGAAAACTAAGTTTAGGCTGGATTTTTCCTGAGAAAGTGAGAATGATGGTAAGAGGTTCAGCTTTTTAAAATGGTGATCATAGCATGCAGCAGACTTCTACAGTAGAGCTGACAGGATGGCCTTTGGTCTCAATAATAGCACAGAGACAGGAGAAGAGAGTATAGGTGTCTTTCCTCCTTAAAAAATCATGATTTTTATTCTTCTATATAATATAGGCAATGCCAGCCATACATTCACTCTATGAGGATAGTATTAGTTCGGTGAAGCAAGTCGTTGTGGAAAATCACTTTCATCCAGACCAGCATTCATGAATCCTGCCCAAATACTATTTCATGTGTGGAAAAGTTGTTCTTCCATAAGGTGAAAGAATGTCTGACACAGCCAGAAAAATCCACTGGATGGGAAGATGAAGTTAGTGAATGTAAAAGGAAAAAGAAATCCAAGTGTAATGGCTAATCTTTAGCAGAAATGTTCTTTGATGTTTATGAATACTTGGCATGAACTGCAGCCAAGCAAAAGAAACTTAGTGGTTGTAGTCTTTTAATTCTGGGACAAGAAGTAGACTACTGTGGTATTTTGGAAGGCTAAAACATTTTGATACAAGCTCAGTCATTTACAGATGCTTGTGGAATCAGGATATACAAACTCCTGACAAGACAGCAGATATTTCCTTTTGTCAGCTCTGGGACTGAGCAGACAGTCTTGGAGCTCTAACAAAAGTGATTCCTGACTGTGTGACTGACAGGCTTCAGTTCCTCAAGAGATCAACTCAGCTGAGGCATTGAAGTTAGGACTGAAACAGCTACTAAAACTTGGATCTTCCCTCCAACCTCTTTCTCTCCACCAGGATCAGGGATGATTTACCACCTAAAAATCAGAAGTTATTGGTCTTAAACCTCATCTGCCAAGACAATTGACATTATTTACAGGAGGGGGATGGGGAAGGGGGATGAAAGTTGCTTTAAACAAAACAACAGTAAATTAAAAAGGTAAGGGCAGCCTTCAGAAAGGGCACTAAGAAAAACTGAAGCAAAGATAGGCCAAATAATCATAATTCACCCACTGGACTGCTACCAGTTTGGGACTGAGTTTATACTCGCAAAGGTTTAACTAAGTTAGGAAAACTTTTACAAGCTATTGGCACTTCAATCCTGGACTCCCACTCTCCGCACAAGTGCAGGACTTAACATTTTGCTTCAGATCAGAATGATCTTGGGTTGGAAAACGTATTTCTAATACTCCTATAAACCTGCCCAATTTACTATCCTTTTAAAATCCCTACTGTAAGTTCCAAGAAGTCAAAATGGCAACCAGGTACTTCTGAAGTAGTGGGGCAATATCAGAGTCTATCTGTGACTCCCTCTAGTCAGCTTATTTTAGGGACTCCAAGAAGAAATGGTTATTAAAGTAAACCAGAATCACACTTTATCTGTTGTGCAAATGAAAGCAGAACCTGGAGAAGTATATTGAGTACATAAGTGTAATTGGAACATGTATATTTTACAACTTTAATTTGCTGAAATCATTGATTATTTAGGTAACTCTTTCAAAATTAGGTTATTACATTCTCTGGAATGGAAATTCTCATTTGCCATCATCTGCTTTATAAGTATGTCAGGCACATTAGCTCCATGTTTCTGCTGTTAGTAATAATAAAGCCTAGTAATCACTACTTAGCTTTTTTAGAAACAGTTGTAAAGCATTTTATACCATCATCAATATAATAACTATATTTATAGGGATCATTAAAAAAAGAAAGAGAAATTTAAGTACCTTTCCTTAATTGACATAGTTTTGCTGGCATTATCGAGGACATCCTCAGCTGTTTGTGCTTTGCTTTCTCCCATGGAAAACATCTCACAGGAATTCTTATAAAATTTGCCTTCCAATTGTTCAGAGAGCTCCTGCAGTCTACAGGATGCTGCAGCTGCTGTTTGTGAAACTGTCCTCATGGCTGATGTGCTGGTGAGTTCAGAAGAAGGCTCAGCGTGGTCTGCCCATTCAAAAGAGAAGTGCTGAATTAGTTCTATTCTCAGACACTTTACTAACACTGAAGAAGCAAATCTGTATTTTAAACATTCACATCACATACTATTCTAACAGGGAGAAACTTCTGGCTGAGCTAGAGCACAGAGATTAATTGCTGCAGGGACTAGCCATTTGTGACTGATGTTCACATGAAGCCACAGAACATGTTCAATACACAATTCTGAACTTCACATGGGTGAGGCACAAACTGCTGCTTCCCTCATCACACCAACAGGAAAACGAACAGATGAAAGTGACAGGGAACAAAGAGCAGGGGAAGAGAAGCAGACAAAATTTAAACAAGAAAATTATCTATTTGGTAAAGCAATTTAATGCTTGAGTAGCATATTAGGATATTTAATAGCTTAATAGAGATATTATTTTCTAGGAGAGTGTTGGAGGCTCTTTTGGGTTTGTTTTTTCAAGCAGCAATTAAATCACAGGAAAAAGCTGCCTTGAAGAAAGATAAATGCACAATTACAGTTATCCTTAAAGAAATATAAGTCATCTTCATTTTTCTTTTTGAAATGCTATAAGCACAACACCCCTCTGATATATGACTGCTCCTATTATACCCCAGTCTCCATCTCCCCTGCAGTCATCAAAGGTTAATTGGACAGAATGGATGCTGCTTTAGAGGAATACAGGCAGAACTGTACCTTTCTCTCTAAGCCTGTGTGAAGACCATTAAATTCAAAATATATTAACTTCACAGGATGAACACAAAAGTGCTTTTAGTGCTACAGGGTACTGTGATGCTGTTACCTATCACAATAAACCAGAAAAGGAATACAACATCCTTCTAAATTCAGCAGAATAGAAGAACTTATGAAATGACCAAATTCACAGTTTATTTTTTAAGTACTTTACTTAAAGATAGGCAAGTTTATTTTTTAAGTTTAAAATATGCTGTGCATATAAAAATGTAATTGCTCTGAGAATTTCTTGGTTTGTATTTCATCACCACATCAAAGAGAAAATAATACTAGTTTTGCAAAATTAATTATCTGAAAATTATCCGTTCCTAGTTATGTATGCACTTGTGTAGGTAATTCATAACTCTATATGCACAGTAAGGCAAAAATTAAGGGCAGATAATTGACTCAGAGCAGCAAGTTTAGTTTGCTCTGAATTTTGGAGGGCAGGAGAAAGGGCAAAACCAGAAAGAATAAATCTTAGCTTCAGCATATAATACCACTTCTTTCAAAGTAAATAAATCTGAGTAAAACTGAGACATCTATTAAAGACTGAAAAATTGAAAGAATAAAAAAACCCAAACCTCTATTTATAAAACTTAACACTTCACAGATATTTCACAGGTATTTCTAAGCAGTGTTGGAAAAAGGAAACACAACCAGCCTTGATAAAGCTTGAAATACCCTCTGCTGAATGAGACCACACCAACAGCAAGCAATTACCACACCTCTTTGCCAAGTCTTGCTTTTCATAACACTTTCCAAATCCACCTTTTCTTCAAAGGACTGGCCTTTTTTGTCTTCCAATTTACCTTGCATGCCAGTATCGATTTCCTTCTGTTCCAGAGGCTGAAAAAGTGCTTGTGAACCAAACAGTTCCAAGCTGCCCTTCCTCAGGAAACTGTATGTTGTCTCTTTATGGTGGTCTCCTGTTTTTTCAGGAACAGGATGTGCCGTTTCATCCTCAAAGGAGCTGTACTTTTTAATTTCATTAGCTTCATGTGCTAGAAACCTCCTTCTTTCTTCTTCATGTTTCTTTGATGCTTTTCTGCTTTCTAGTGCTTCCATTGAGGGCTGCCACTGCTCTGACTTGTGTGTGTGTTTTCCTGATGAGTCCAAGTTTTCTGCTGCAGGGTGGAACCTGGTGGCAGCACTCCCTCTGCCATCAGTGCCTGGCTTCCCGGGCAGGTCCCCGAACAAGGGAGCCAGCGCAGAGGCCATGGCTGAAATCGATGTTGCAACTGCAGATGACAGGGGAGCGATCTTTCCACTTTCACTCTGTACCTGTGAAGGGAAAAAACAAACAAACAAAAATCCAAAAAAGCCAAATAGGACTTACAAGCTCTGAAATTATCAATTCCAAAACCCAGCCTTATCACATCAGTTCATCCAAGGCATGTTTTCTTGTAAATCTTTTATTCTATCAGTACAGTCTAGAACAGGTAAGGAAAGCCACAATGCCCCTGTAATTTGTCTGCAGATGGGTTATTCCACTCCAGGTAAAAACAACTGCATGTGAACAGCAACATCTTTAGTAACAAGGGGTGTGTGTAGAACATGCAACCTGACATTGTGTCAGGGCTCAGGACCTGCAGCAGTGCAGGAAGGAATTAGTTCAGGTTCCAGATGCCAGCTGACATGCCATGTGCCCAAGCTAATCACCTCTGCATCTCAGCAGGACTCATTAGCTTTGGCACAGCTCTGCTCTTACACAGCTCTGCAGCTCCCAGCTCTGGTGACCACTCAGTGCCAGGGAGAGACTGTTCCGTGCTGTCCTAACTCAGGGCAGACATTCCTGATGCTCTCTCCACATAAATCACCTTCATGCAGGACTTTTTAAAGTATAAACATTGGCTGTCATGAGCAAAGTATTTGAGCCTAAGAAGCACATTAAAAACACTTCCAAGCTTGTTCTGCCAGTCCCCATGGTGGAACAACTATCTTTTCTACTCTTCTAACATAATAATTTTGTAAAATTTTCCTAGATGCATTTAAGATGCATTTTTTTTTCTGACATGCAGAGCTTTATCTTCTCCAAAGGAGAAGCTATGAAAGCTATGAAAGAGTGACAAACATGCCTCATACACATCTGGAGAGGGGTTATTTTGTTGCTTTCTTAAACTGCAGAGTTAGCAAACAGTGGGCAAAAGGACAGACAAGATCACACCAGTAGGAAGAAATCAGCTCAGAACCTAAAAAGTGCATGCAGATTCCATAAAACACAGACAACAGTCATTCACTAAGAAAACTGGGGAGCAGAGCAAAGACTGTGTTAGCTCAAAGATTCCAAAACAAGATTAAGAAAATAGTTACCAGTTTATTTTTTTTCCATTGCATCTATCAGAATTAGAAATTTAGAGGAGATCAGAAAAGTGAATTCAGTTTTAATTACAAGATATTTACATTTTCAAATATGCATTTAGGGAATATAACCTCTAGTTATCTATTTTGAGAGCTCTCTTTTGCTTCTTCCTAGAAAAAACAGCCGCATCTCAAAACCCCCTAACACTCCAATGAACTGTTGAAAGTCTTTTTGAAAATACATTCCCACTGAGCTTGCTTTAGAGTCAACTCTGATTTCATTTGCTAGGTTCAGAAAGATGACACAACACACTTCCTCTGATTTTCCTTGCTTGAAAAGCCTGTTTGCTCTGTAAGGCTGACAAAGTAACGTGACTGTCACTTCTTCCCCATCTGCTCCAGCCCTTTTCCATTCACCACCGTTCTGGCCCCAAACAAGTTGGTGACACAACCATTAAAAAGGCCATGCTGTGACAGTGATTGGCACATGGAGAGTGAATGGAAAAAGGACTATGTAAGGTCTGGAAACCTTGCTTAAATAAATCTGTCAAGCCTTTATTACTACTTCATGGGCAAGCAAAGTAGGCATAAAGTACAATTATAATCTGTACAGCCTCGCACCAATATGTTTAGAGAAATCCTGCTTTCTCACTATCCTGTTATTATAAAATATAGAACATGGATAATCATGAATGAAGCATAAAGAAACTATAGGAACTTTCTAACACTCAGATTTATCCAAATACATAGAAATATGACGAGCACAGGAGTTGTGCTTCACTGTTAAAGTGATTTCTTTCAAAGCTGTAATGCAAAGGGACTGCTGTTTCTGCTATTGTGAAGAGATCTAAAAGACCACTTCTGGGCCACCTTATGCTGAGGCTTTACTAAAAAGGCATTCCTTTGCAGTTCCAATTAGATGAAGTATTCCAGAACAGGAAGCCAAATTTTACTGCAGATTAAATAATTTCTCTTTGACTTCCTGAATTTCAAAAGTATTCTGCTTTTAGGGAAAAAAATACAGATAAAAATCAATGCCTCCTCCCAGAGGAAAATGACAGACTTTGTCCTTACTAATAACAGAAATACATTGTGCTTTCAGGAAAGAGCCTGAAAACTGCACATGACAAAGCTCCAAAATGACCTGAAAATACACCTAAAGCAAAATGATGTGTGTCTCAGTTCTTTACACCTTTGATCAAGAATTTACTTTTAGACAACTTGTAATACTCTAGTGGAAGTGACACACACTGTGAAAGGTACAACTTGCACTAGGCAGGAAGTTGATATACTCTCAAATTACTTAAAAAAAGAAGAAAACCATACCAAAAAATTTGAACACTTCAGGGAATGTTCAATGTCAGAAGGCAGCTTCCTGACAAACTTTTTCCTCTGTGTGTAGTTCAGAGCGAAGGAAAAGCCAGCCTTTATGGTATCTTACACTGAAGCTGTTTTCTCCAATAAAAAGAAATGCAAAAGAGCTGTGATGGCACTTACCTGCTCAACTTCTCCAAGAGTGACTGGCTGAGTCTGGTAACGAGCATTCATTCTCCTGTGCCTCAGATCGCCCCGATTCCTTGTGGAGATGGCCCTGGATACTGGCTGAGACAGTTTGTTAAACAAAGCCATCTTTTCTGCCAAGCTTAAGGTGGAAGAATCTGGTTCCTCAGACTGATCTTGCCCCATCGCCTCTTTGGCTGCTCTTATCTCCTCTTTAGCTAAAATTTTTTGGTGTGCTGATGCCTGCAAGCTGAAGAAGCAGAACTGGAAATTAGTTTTGAAAAAGCCATTGTGCAGTTTTAAAATCTCAACCTGACAGAAGCAGAAGATCTGCACGTGAAGCACAATAGCCAATGTAATGTAGCAGCCTAAGTGGGTATGCAGTGGTTCAACATTGGCATGATGAATTCTAATTCAACAGCTGAAGATTTAAAAAAAAGTTACATTTTCATTAATGAATTCATTTGATTAGGACACAAGATTTTTTATGAGGGAACTCAAGATTGAAGAGAGATTTTCCAGACAATCTCTTTATACAGAGCACAGAGCTATGGAGAGACATTTAAAGATGCCTTTGAGGTCCTACAGTGCAATTTATATAAAGTTCAATTTTATTGAAAGCGATTTGTGGACCATATATGATAAAAACATTTAAAAGACAGAGTTAAACTCCAAGTTTGTGCTGCTTTTACGTTAGAATAAATTGCAATGACTCTTCTAATGAAGTGCAACAAATCTCAGACTGTCTTTTGTTTTGAATTATCTGGGATAAATCAACAACAAAAATTGGTTTTGAAACACAGTCCATTGATTTTGAAAATTGACCAATGCTGAAGGCAGACATATTGATTCATAAAAGCTGTAACTGCATTTGTCTCTACAATAATGTATTTTATTCACCTTTACCATGAAAGATTTTACTGTTCAACTTCTTTCACATTTATGGAATTAGTAGTATTCTCTAATTATTTTTTTTTCCTGTCATGGTCTCTGCTAAAATTCTCATTCAGAACAGTATTCTGCAACTTTACCTATAGGTGGTGCAATTTCTTATATTTCCTTTAATTTTGCAAGCTAAAAAAATACATGTAGAGACAGACAAAGGACATGTACTGCTTGTGAAATCAAGCACTCAGCTGTGCTATTTTCATCTCAGGATGACATTACTGTACAAAAAATTACAAGAGCAAAGAGGATTCTGCTATGTTTGCTCACATGCAAATTAATTTCTTTCAGAAGAAGAATAAGCTTCTACAACAGGTTAAGTGTGGTTAGAAGGGTCTTGAAAACAGACGGTTGACAAAAAAAAGCTGCATTGCTTTATCATGCAAACATAAATGAAGTTGACAAATGTTTTAAATATTCTTGAAACAAGTATTCACTTGACACATTGAAAAGGCATTCAAGACTTTAAAGATGCATCTGCTATTGAGGAATCTTGTGCTCCATGTAACATGCATGTTTACCCCCCCAGTACCTGGTAGGTTGTACAGTGCTCTTAACTACAGTGGGACTAGGTACTCTTGTCACTACTGTGTGGGTATTCACAGAACGTGAAGCAGGGGTAGTTTCACTTTAAAGAATTGCCAAGGAGGGAAAATTCACAGGGAGAGAGAAGAAAAAAGCATTAAGAAAAGCAATACATTAAGTGTTAACTACAGAAAAGACCAAACCAAAACAAAACAGAAAAAAACCAAACAGCAATCATTTTTAATTAACTGAGTTATCTGCTGCGCCATTTGCAAAGTAATTCCAAATATCTTGAAAGAACTAAAGACCTAGAGGAGCAAACAGGCTGTCTCTTGAAGTTATTCTTAACCCATAAAGTAAGTTAACATCTGATCATTAGGTGAACATCCATTCAATTCACTGTTGTTTCATTTCCCCCGCCAAAATTATTTTCCCTTTTTCAGGAAAATGTCATGATATATGAGTACAGTGCAAGAAAAGCATTTCCAAAAAGTACCTTTGAGATTTCAGGGTGTAAAAAGTTTTCCCCAATACGTATACATTCCATAAGAAATTGTGCAGATTTCCCTCAGCACAAGCTATCTTATTCATTTGGGTTACGAAACAATGCTATGATTAATCTCGTTTACCTAATCCACAGGTTCCTAAACTTTCTGCCAAATTACAGTTCACACAAGTTATGCTTTACTAGTCCCTCTACATTTAAAAAGGAATTTCAATATAGTTTCCCCTGTGGCTCTCAAGGCCCTTAGCAATAAATGTTTTCCTCGCTACAAAGTTATAAGCACCACAGATATGGAGCTTATTTCCAGATTTGAGAGCAGGAGCCAGAGGTAGAGCCAACACAGGCACCAGACTTACGTAGCTGCAATGACCACCTCCTCACTGGTGATGGGCTGTGTGTGAGACCTGTCCTGCAAGCGCCGCAGCCTCCTCTCTACTGCCGAACTTCTGCTAGGTGGTTTGGGAATATTTTTCATTTCAAATGATTTTTCCATTTCCTAACAGGACATATGTCATAATTAAAACCATGGAAGAAAAGTTCTGAAACAATACGTTATTCTGAGCTTTCTTGCATGCACAGCAGTGAAGTTCCCAAATGCCTATCTCTGAATTAGAAGCAAGATGCAAGCACACAGTATGCACCATGGAGTTAAAACAAACTACACACTTCTCTCCAAAGGACGCTCTTAAAGCAGGAAACAGGTCTACTGTGTAGGTAGGGAATGAAGTAAAAACCAAAAGTTACGTAGCTTGAACTTGGTTAACTGCATTATACTTCATTCCAATGCACTTTGGGTTCCTTCAGCATCTTCTATTTGAAATGTTCAATTCAATGCAATACTCACTCTAAAAAGGAGTCTCTTTGCAGCTACGCTTAATTTAGCTCGGTCATCCAATTTTTCTTCATCTACACAAAGAGAAAAAAAAGGAGGCTGAACATAATGCATCAATCTCATACTAAGAGTAATATTTTTTAAATACGAATAATTAAAAACCAGCAAATAAGCTGGCTGTTTCTCACATTTAACAAAAAACTTATTGTGAACACAGCTGTGTAAACTTTACCTGTTTTTACATGTATTGCATCAAATGAGCAATACAGTCTGACACGTAGTCTGACAGGCTTTGCAAACAAAAGACTTGTCTTTAGGATAGTTCAAGTCCTTTCAAACTATCTAAACAACATTTGATGAATAATAAAACTTATTGCATCAGTCTATGAGAACACATGGACTAAGAAAATAAAGACTGCCTTAAGGGTGAGTGAAGAGTACTGAACATCTATCTTCTACTAGCTGGCCATTCTGATTACCACCTTGTGTTCACTTTTCTCAGAGGCTAAAATGGTATCCTCAGGAGCTGAAATCAGCATCCTCCAGATCCACGAGCCAGCATCTCAGAGCTGCAAGGCATATCAGCTTTCAAATAGCATAAGGCATTAAATCTAAATATAGCTACTCATGAGATTACCTACTTAATTTGTGCCAGACTTGCCAAGGGTGACAAGAGGGAAAGAGAGTAAGATGGCAGACTGAATTCTGTAATTTAATAACCTGCATTTTGCAACTTCCTTAGCCAAAAAACATATTAGCAACAGCAGTTTCACAATATACTACAGGCTTTCTTTAAATTATAAGTCCTAGACTAGTGATTCAAACTGACCAATGATTAATTTTTTTTTCCCAACAACTAACTTATTTATTGTCTAAATTAGGATAAAACCAAAACCCCAACTATATAGAAAAGTTTCAAGCCATTCTCCGCTTGACTCCCATTTGAAGTCTGGTATCCACAGACAGACTTTTGGACTGAAACTGAGATTGAAATCAAGTCTGTAGTAGACATGGCCCAAGGAAAAGGGGTATTTCAACTATATATCATAGGCAAATATATTTTCAAGTGGATTTTGTTTTTATTATCAAACAGTTCTTAGTTAAAACAAAATAAAACACATCAAAGCCCATTTCTTCCTTAGAAAACAGTACAGCAACATACCGTCAGCAGTTGGTATTTCTGCATACAAAATTGACCTAGTGAAAAATAATCAAACAGAAAAAAGTTAGCTGGAAACAGGACATCAAAAATGAAATTCAAATTCAATCTGAAGTAGCAGGAGAATTTATCTCTTTTTCAAGTTTCAGCAGTGTCCACTTGGGAACATCCTTTAATAAAGCATAAATGCAAGCAATTGCAGCCAAACTTAAAAACAGTCAAGGAAAATTATTTCTAGTTCACCTTGCAGAAAATAAGTCTATGATTTGCTACCAGCTTTTTAACATAAAAAGGTACCTTTGGTGGTTTACAAAGAGAGTAAATGATAGAGCGCAGTAGATGGAAAGGAAACCCTTCATATGAAACCAAAAGCATTTAACATTCGAACGAGACAGCTACAGTACATTATGAGTCACTGTTCACTATTTCAAATGGGAGGAATTTGCAACAAAATTGGTTTTCTTGGGGGGAGGGGTTTGGATTTCATTTTGTAAGAAGCTACAATAAATTGTTCTTAAAGACAAACAATAACCTTGCAAAAGTTTATTCTAATATATGGACAAATCTTGTCCCAACCTTGTTAATATCCACCTGCGCCAGAATGCTACACAGAGCTACGTACGTGCCTACCTATCTGTCTCCTTTCGTTCTGCTGATGTTATAGGTTGAGTTTTAAATCTCTCAGAAGTCTTTCTATTTTCACCAGGAGTAAAATAGCGCCTCGCCTTTCGTGGCCCACGGTCCCCATTGGCAGACACAGTACTACCTGCTGCCGACATCTCAAACCGAGATTCACTTTCAAATCGCACGACAGAGAGCGCATAGGAAAGAAAATAGGAGAGAGAAGTAAAACACAGATGTAAGCATCTCAACAACTCCCCAGAGACCACTCTGCATGCTCCTCCGGGTCCATGCGCAGACGAACGCATTCCAGCTACCCCACATCACAACTCGCACTAGCAAGCAGAAGCACAAAAGCAGGGTTCAAACCATCTCAGCCTCCGGTACACACTGGTGAGAGCTAAGCTGTGTGCTTTAAGTGCCGAACAACAACTGCTGTTGAGTGGGTGTAATTTTGCCAAGGACGTGCAAGTTTCACACGAAAATACGAGTGAAATGTCACCTACAGTTCCGTTTTCTTGTTGGCATTAGCAGACTCCAGAAAGACATTACGGAGCTGGGCAACAGAGACTTTTGTGTCAACCATGCCAATCTCACCATTTGGTGGATTTGCTTCCATGCTCTCCTTACTTTTAAAAGGTTCTAGCTTAGTAGTCACAGTATAGTCAGACATGGAGCGAGTCAGGACCTTGTGCTTTGTTGACACTTTCCAAACAGGAGCCTTTGCCTTGTCAGGCTGCAGTACAGATCCGCTCTGTATGTACATAACAGCTTCACTCCTTTCTACGTTCTCAGGGGTCTTAAACTGCTGCTCTGGGGCCTGCCTCTTATTGCATTCCAACTCCCTATGAACTTCTGAGTTAACTTTCGGCTTGCTTGCAAAGGAGGAGCTCCCCACAGGGGTCTCCAATTCTCCTCCGCCAAAGAGGCCTTCGTGGTTCTTCCCTTGCTTGCGAATCTCAGATGGCAGAATGGGTCTTCTGCCTTTGGAGGCCTGTTCACCCTCCAAGGAATCTTCTTCAGCAGGTTTTGCTCCGTAACCGGGTGCTTCCTTCTTTTCACTCTCTGAGGCAGTGGCTGCTGAGGACTTTGTTCCGAGGCTGGCGGTGTCTGTCGGGAGGAGGCTGCCAGCAGGGGTGTTGGCTGGTTCTTCTGCTGCCATCAGCTGAGCTGTGTGAGCAATGCCAGCAGGCTGGATATAGCCATGGATTGGCTGGCGGACGGAACTGATGGGCTGATTTATAACCCTATCAAAGGCAGACGTTTCTGTCTGAAGAGGCATGTAGTGGGCTGGCACTGGATGGGATTTTCTCTGAGATACTGTGTCTGTGACAAGTTCAGGGCTTCCACGAGCACTTTCCTCTTTCACCAATTTCTCTCTAACTTTTACTCTTTAAGAAAGAAAAAGGATTAAAGCTGTGAACAGCAATACCCAATCTGGAAAGGAACACAGACACCTACTGTGGGTACAGACAGCAACATTGTAGTAAAATAAAAACCAGTGCATTAAAACAAAGCAATCTTATGATGCAACCCCTTCCTCCCCCCAAGTCTTAGCAGCAACACTGCTCAAAAACAGTCAAGTGATTCAGGGGCCATGGACATGCATGACTCCTGAGAAGGTAACTGCGCAAGCTCTGGGAACATACAGCATGTTCTCATGAGATCACAAGTGCATTGCCAAACAGCACATACCCATAGTCTCAAAAAAACAAGATGATCAAAACTGCTTTTTATATTATCAGAGTGTTGGGTTCAGCCTGAAATGGCAAATTCTACTGGCAGTTGTGTATGCAGTCAGATGTGTGAAGATGTCTAAACACTGGGAAGCTTAAGTCATACCAAGACACTGTTGCATTGGGGAAAGGGGTGAAAAAAGCATGTTATCTCCACCTAGCCCTTCAGATATTTTGCCAGAGACTGGTTTACTTGTGTTTTTGTATATCGTTTAAGACATCTGAAAAATGACATGTAGTGTAACCTGTTTCAGTAAGTGAATAAACACATGGAAAGGGCAAGTCCTAAACCCAAAAGCAAAACTATGGTATGGCTGTTGCTCTTCAGAGAGCTTGCAGGGAAAAAGGAATTTAAAAACCGAAACAGGCACTCTGTTTTAAAATGTTTCATTACATTCTGACATGCAAAACTTGCAAAAAAACCTTGTTCCCAAAAGTTACCTTGAGTGTGTTTTCTAGAAACATTTCTAGACTTGTGCAACATCCATGCAAAACAGAGATTTATTTAACCTTTCTAAATGGAATACGGCAGCACAGTGGGAGGCAAGCATGTGCAGCTGGGGGCAGCCTTTGCTCTGGGGCTACTGCTGCAGGTAAAGCTCTCCGGCACTTTCACAGCCTCACCAAGGCTCAGACACCTCACAGGGTGAGTGTCTGTAGATAACACACACAGTATTAAAAATGAAAGCCCTGTATTTCCTCCCCTCACAAATGGGTATGAAAAAATAATTTTAGTTTTGAGGAAAGAGAGAGAGTCAAGCTAGCAAACTACTGTTTGAAAGTAAGTAATCCAGCTCAAAGTATGTGCAATTCCAGGCTTGCTACCAACAGACTTTTTGGAGTTTACATAATTAAGAAAAAAATAAAAAAGTAAGATTTAGGGGGAAAAAAGGCAAATTATCTAAGAGAATAATTCAGGATATCCAAAGTTATTTGAAACACCACTCTTTCTAACATTGTGGTGCTTCTTACCTCTGAAGATTGATGGACTTGGCAGGGAAAGTTCCTTAAACACATGAAGTGTGTTAAGTCTGAAGAAGTATGCTTTGAACTACATGTACCAAGCATTCTCCAGAACATCCACACCAATGTTAGTACTGGGTTATTGGAATTACTTTAACCAGGAACATGAAAAACAGTCTTCCTGCAATGCTTTTCATGGTGGGCTTACTGTAAATGTTACCAAACCAGGAGAAAGCAGCTGCCTGTAGCTTTGACCATGATTTTGTTTTACTTATCCATGTAATTTTTCTTTTACTTCTCTTGTACCATCTCCTTTGGAATTCAAGGAGTTACTTGTAGGGAATGCTAAGATGGAAGGTGTACAGTAAAAAATATGCTGGTTTGCAGAGCACAAAATGAGATAAAATAAGAAGATATAAAATCTAGTGGAAGCCAGAATGAAAGTAGCTATGGAAGAAGCTTGGGGAATTTGTACTTCTTCACCAAAATACCAATTGGTTCTAAGTTAGAATAAAAGCAGATGCTTCAGAAAAGTTTCACAGGCTTTTTATTCACAAAAAACACCACTTTCTTATTTGCTGCTGTTAAAGGAAAATTAAAGGCAAGTGTTAAATGTGGATAGTAAAAGGAAAGAAGGGGGGGTTTGTAGTCTGATTGTTAGCCACACAGCTATGCTTTATGATACCTGGAGGGCCAGCTGATAAGTGAAGGTGTGTCCCCTTCCGAATCTTTCTGAAGAAACCATTCAGGTTTTGCTTTCCCTGCACTACTACAGAAAACAGAACTTCAGGTAATTTCTGAGATCTCAATACATGCTCCCATTATTTCTCCCAATCTCCCTTCCCCACTGCTTTTTATTTTTGATTACTCAGTTGCAGAGGACGGTTCTAGAAAACATAAGCAATGCACACTAATCCAATTCAAAGGTGATAAACTGGGAAAGAAATTATTACATAATCCCACAAACATATACAAAGTATGCTAAGTGGTAAAGATTCTGCAGAGGTAACTTTACCAAGGGCACATTGTCCAAAAATTGAGAAATGAAAGTGACTACGCAACCTGATTTTTTGCACTTTCCATTGTGGGTCAGTTTGTGTAAGGACATCTGTAAAAGCTGTTACAATAATTCCTTTAATTTGTGATTTAAAGTGGTAAAGACTGCTGCAACCAAAACAAAGGAGCAATAGGAATGAAGTGAAAAATTCACATGGCTACATCATATTTCCTAAGAAATTCTCAGGAGTATCTGAAATCCCTCTGTCCTCTTGTAACCCCGTATCACAGAGCTTCAGAAATGCCCAACTGGTCAGCACAAGCCAAAGACACTGTGTCACTGGGTAACTTGGCAAAGGAAAAACTTAAGGAAAAAAGTGACCCCTATTTTAATCTTGCCTTGACTTTGTTCACATTTTGGAGTTGAAAGAATAAAAAGAAAGAAGAGCTTTTGAAGCTCTGCAGCAATGCAAGAAAGGCTGTTTGCAGGCTTCCTACATAAAGTTTCTCAAAAACTTTCCTAAAGCTGACATTCACCTACAATCCCCCAGCAACAGTAGAACACATCAAGTACTTTTAATCTTGAAAGCACAGCCTGTCCTGCCACATTAATGTTTACAAACTCACTCCCCAGAGGTGACAAGCACCCAGGATGCTTTCCATTACTAATGAAAGAACTTTTCCATTGGAGAAGAGCCATTTGGGACAAAAACCCCAAATTAAGTACCAGTTCATATACTTCAATTTTTCTTAGCTACTCTTTTATGAAAAATAGTTGGAAAAGGTTAAATCAACAACTGTTCTGGAGATAACAGTGTATATGATGCAAGTAAGTTTAAATTTGAGAACTCACCTACTGTTGTCATTGAATCCAAATCTATCTTAGAACAGCAAACACCAACTGTTGAAACACCTTCTGTTTTTCCAAATGTTTTTGAATCCCTAACGGAACTGACCAAATAGGAGGCAAAACCTTTTCACAGAAGCTGACTAGAAGCAGCTAGCTGGAATTGTTTTGAAGCACAGGAACTTCCTTCTCTTTTAATGTGTACTTTGGCACAATTTTATAGTGGGCACGGCCCAAGCAGTAATTATTTGTACTTGATCATTCATCCTTTGAAGAGTGCAATCAGAGGAACGCAAGCCACGTTTTGAACTTAATCAGCCATTTCAGGAGCCAAATGCAGGCAATGTCAAATGATACCTCCTCAGTGATGGGTAACTGGATTAATTATTAAATCTTAGTACTGAAGGCACAAAAGCTTTCATATATATTCTAAAGTGAACTGCATTTATTTTCCAATTTAAACTCAGGAAATTTAAATCTAATGAAACCGATTTTATAGCCTGTATATAATGTGGAACTGACTTGAGAACAGCAGTCACCTGAAAAACTGGAGTTAGCCTTTTTTTCTCTTGTGCAAATAGCTTTATAGCAGACCATCACAGAGGAACTTTAAATGGACTGCATGGACACAATTACTTTTTTACCACTCAGAATCAGGAACAAGAGTTTCAGAGAGGTTATTCTTACATCTCTGAATATCATACCAGGGAGTACACACTGGTACTGAAAGTGTTAGGGGTATTAACGAATGGCTTTTGGCAACACGGCCTTTAAAATACCAGCTACTGCCTACAGGTGTATCCAAACAAGAGACCAAATCCCACATTTAAGCTCTTGGCTGCTTTAAGTACTACATCACATCTTGGTGGGTGCAGATGGCTTCCCTCAAAAGATAGACAGCAATTAGAGGAAATTTGTTTTATGCAAATACTGACCCAAGCCTCATCCAGAAAAAAATCTGAAATTAGAGATAATGCAGTAAGCAATTTGTATTTTATTTTTACTGACTCACAGAATCACAGAATAGTTTGAGTTGGATGGGACCTTTAAAGGCATTTAATCCAATCTCTGTGCAATGAGCAGGGACACTTCAACTAGATCAGGTTGCTCAGAGTCCCATTCAACATCACCCTGAATGCTGCCAGGGATGGGGCATCTATATTCTCTCTGGACAACCTGTGCCAGGGTTTTACCAGCCTTATATCTAGTATCTTCTTCCTTATATCTAGTATCAAACTACCCCTCTTTTAGTTCAAACTACTCCTCCTTGTCCTATCAGAAAGGAGGAATGCCCCTGTTAAAAAGTCTGTCCCAATCTTATAATCACCTCCTGCAGCACTGAGAGGCTGAAATCAGGTCTCCCTGGAGCCTTTTCTTTTCCAAGCTAAACAACCCCAACTCTCTCAGCCTTTCCTCATAGGAAAGGTACCCCATTGCTCTGATTATTTTTGTGGCTCTCTTCTGGACTTGCTCCAACACTCCATGTCTTTCCTGTGCTGGGGATTACAGATACAGTATTCCAGGTGGGATCTCAAGAGAGTGATTTACAGGGGGCAGAATCACCTCTCTCAACCTGCTGACCATGATCCTTTTGATGTGGTCCAGGTCACATTTAGCTTTCTGGGCTGCAGGTGCACATTGCCAGCTCATGTGCAGCCCCTCATCCACCAGTTCCCCGAAGTTCTTGGCAGAGCTGCTCTCAATCCCTTCGACCCCAGTCGGTACTGGTACTACTGGGGCATGCCCCAGCCCAGGTGCAGGACTTTGCCCTTGGCCTTACCAAAGCCCTCATGAGACTCTGATCAGCCCACTTCTCAAGCTTTTCTATGTCCCTCTGGGTGATTATCCCATCCTTCAGGAGTGTCAACCACACCACTCATCTTGCTGTCATCTGCAAAACTGCTGAGGGTGCACTCAACCCCCTTGTGTCATTAAGGAAGACATTAAATAACCCTGGTCCCCACAGAGACCCTTAAGGGACACCACTTGTCACTCATGTCCATCAGGACTCTGAGTTGTTGACCACTACTCTCTGGAGGCAGCTCTCCAACCAACTCCTCACCTACTGAACAATCTATCCATAGCTCTTCAATTTAGAGAGAAGGATGCTGTGGGGGACTGTGTGCTCTTGCAGGAGCACAGACAGAGACATCTGTAGCCTTTTCCTTGTCCCCTTATGTAGTCACTCAACCACAGAAGGCCACTGATGGGTCAGGTAGGACTTGCCTTGAAGAAGCTGTGTTGGCTGTCTCGAATCACCTCCCTGTTCTCCAAGTACCTTAGCATAGTTTCTGAGAGGATCTGTTCCATGATCTTCCCAGGCACAGAGGTGAGGCTGACAGGGCAGCAGTTTCCAGTATCCTCCTTTCTACCCTTTTTAAAGATGGGTGCAATGTTTCCCTTTTTCCAGTCACTTGGGACTTCACCTGATGGCTCAGATATCATGGAGCTATATCAGCCAATTCCCTCAAGACTCCAGGATAAATCTAATTGGGTCCTGTAGCCTTATTTTTGTTCAGTTTCCTCAGGCAGTCAGGAACATGATTTTTTTCTTATAGTGGGAGGGACTTTGTTTCCCCAGTCACCACCCTGCTGTCCACCCACTCATGAGGTGTGGAAAGAGAGGTTCCCATCGAAGGTTAAGGCAAAAAAGTAGTTTTGTCTTCTCCTTATCCGTTGTTACCAGTTTTGCTTTGACCTTCCATATCCAGCTAACATACCTGTAGAAGTCCTTGCTATGCTTTGCATTCCTTGCCAAATTCAGCTCCAGCTTCCCCTTGCCCCTCCTAACCTCATCTCTACACAACTGGGCAGTGCACTTATACTCTTCCCAAAACACCTGTCTCTGCTCACTACTGTTCATTTGCTTCTTTAATAATCCATGTAGGTGTCTTTCCTTTTTTTTCCTGATTTCTCACAATTGGGACTGGAAAAGCTCTTGTGCACTATGGAAAGCATAAATGGTTGAGTTTATACCAGTTACCTCTGTTTCTTAAAAATAGTCAACACTGTTCAGCATCATGCATATATGTATAAAGTTCTCATTTACATAATTTTTAGTTGCAACATTTTAAGTTATTATTTTATATCTATCCACCTACCAAGAAATTAAAGACTCACACTTAGAGAAAATCATACTTCAAAAAAATTCTTAGTCACACATTATTTTCAATCAGCATAAGAATTTGACAGTACTTCTACACCACACTGAGAAATTGTAATGTAAAATTAGTGGAAACTAATTTTTTTTTCCTTTTGGAAGAATCTGGTTACCCTATTACCATAGTAAATTTGTCAAGTCTAAAGTAATTCAGCATAGAATTTAAACTCTCCTCTATGCCCCTCCATGCACGTATATGCCTGATACTATCTGAAAAATTGACTCCACAGTTCAAAAGGGTTTTTATACTTTCACATCAGGAAAACAAATCAACTATTATTTCAACTGACCCAAGACACTCTTCAGCTTTTAAGTTTTCACACTGTTTTATTTTGGCAGAAGCCATTATAAAGATAGTCAAATCTTCAATGGGAAGCAGCTTGCCTCTACTTGGAAGCTCCCAGCCAACAATTACAAGGTATACAAGAAAGAAAGTTAAAGCCTTCCTCTAACAGGTTATTAAAAAAACAAAAATAAAAACCCAAGGAGATTTAGAACCATAACTCCTTCAATTTCTGGTTTGTGTGTTCCTCACAAAGGGCCTAATTTTAGCAAAAATTCTATAAATATAAAGTGAAACCAAGGACATAGCTAATTAGAGAAATACATAGCCACTTCCTTGTATCAGACACACACTGTGATATAATAAACCCAACTAATCCAGCCTGAGACATCCAAAGCAACTAAATACATTCTTCAAGGGTAATAAATACATTCTCATTAATAGTGTAGACACTGATGCAGAAGCTGATTAAGATAAAGGAATCTACAGCAAAACATAAAATAGAAATCATGCTTACCTTTGTCTGCTGTTACTGTGCAAGGGCTGGTCATTCTGCAAGTGGGTGGGTGAGGCTGCCCGCTTTGGTGAAGAGAGGGACTCTCGGTGGGCTTGCTTTGGTGGCATTGGCACTTCGTTATAGCAGGAAGAGTCTCGTCCAGAAAGGGAAAGGGAGACAGAACTATCCAAGGTTGCTGAAGGCTCAGAAGCCTGTCTAATGGCACTGTCATCTGCTTTTCTAACACCCTTTTCATTTGAGAGGTCATCTTTATCTTCACGGCTGGAGTACTCTTTGGAGTCAGAAATCACACTCTTTGATGACTTTGTCTCAGTCCTGGAAAAATAGAGGCTGCCATAGTCCTTGTTTTCATCATCTTGCCTTTCACTTTTCACTCCCTTTCTTTCCACACTGTCAGGATCTTTCCTTGCCCGTGTATATCTGGATGAGTAGTCAGAATCCAAGTCAGACTCAAGAGCTAATCCATACTTTTCTGCCAGCTGGCGTCGCCTCTCTGCTTTGTACCTAGCTATTCTCTCTGCTTTTGACTCTAGTTCCTGCACATCCATGTTTGCTGTACTGTACATGGGCTCTGTATTACCTCCTGTGGTTTCTGATCGGTATCTGGATGATCTGGGGTGTTTCTCTACAGAAGAATCTGAAGTTTCCTCTTCTTCATTTGATCTTCCTGTAAAAAGTGCAACATATATGAGCAAATCCTTCCCAAAACTCCAGGTACGCCACCCACCCCTCAAACTGATTGAACTAAAAGCTTTCCATTTTCTTACAAACAAAGTGACTGCACAGACACATTATGTTTTTGCACTTTTGTCTCCAAAAGCACACACAAACAATTAAGAAACATGTATTAGGAATAATTCTTTAATAAGTAATAGTTCTCAATTCAAATAGTTATTTTAAAGCAATAAGAACAATCAACATTTTTCAAGTAAGACAACTGGAGACTTAAAAGGCAAATTTAAAAAAAAAACAAACAACCTGACAGAGCTCTTCTGTGGAAGAGCTTCTAGGCTGATAGTGTAGCAAACATGAAGTTATTCAGCAGTGCAAGACCGACTGCCGTGTGCCACTTACCTAAGTGGGGGCTGTATGGGTCAGTTGCTCGCATATATCTTGGTGTATCTTCTTCTAGCAAACGGTGTGTGACTGATCCTGGGCAGTTTTGTAGAAGCATAGGCTGTGTATCATTCTCAATTCCCTCTAAGCGCCTAGCTATTCTTTCTTTTCTGAAAAATATGTGAAAAATGTGAAAACAGCATCTTGAAGATTCGAGGGCAGAGTTTCTATGAGGAGGTAACAAAACAAGCTGAGTGTTTTGTTTTATAGGCCAAACACTTTTTTTCCTTTACCTTTTCATTTCCAAAAAATCTTGGTTGTTTGGTTCAAAGAGTTTTCTTAATTCTGAAACTGAGACAACAAAACATTATGTAGCTTATACAACAGTAAGTTTCAGAAACTTGCTAAAATGCTTTAGAATAAGAAGGAACAGTCAAATAAAGTTCAGTGGTTTGAAATAGCTTTTGTGAGGAAATGAGCATTTTCCTCTTGTTTTCCTAGCTTATTAAGGTTGTGCCGTCAAAAGTGCATTAGGCACATAGGTGTGACCCTCAAGCACTCCTCCCTTCCATGTACTTCCAGGCTAATCCCAAATCTGCCATGCCCATTCCAGCAGTTTTCAAGATCTAGCCATGCCCATTCCAGCAGTTTTCAAGATCTAGTATATACTGGACAAGCTGTATTTTGATTAGCTAAAGTCAAACTTATGTGCCCTAGTAACCCATTTCAAAACCAGGTAGTATGGAAAGCCTGCTTACCCTGCCTACTCAAAGGTCAGGGACTGACCATGTTTAAAGAGGAGCAGTGAGGAAGAGGTTCCCTCTTCCTTACTTTCCTCCACACCCTTATATTGATCAAATCCCAAGAATCCCAGTGACTCATTGCTGAAGTGAAAATTACCATGCACCATCATGGCATGTTTAATCACTTGCTACTTTGCCTCCTTTCCCTTGTAGTTTTAATTGGACTTACTTTCCTTCTCTTCTCCTGAACCCTTTGCCAGTTTTAAGTGCCAGCACACAGCTGCCACAGTCCACAAAATTGTAGTGAACCAAGGGGAGGCACGATAGATGAAGTAATCCCTATATATACACACATATGTGCATGTGCAGACCACACTGGAGCAGTGAGTGCTACACAAATAAGTGCAGTGTGACTTCTTACCACCAGGAAGAGAAACTGCCCAGGCTGTCCAGGGAAGTAGTGGACTGGGGTGGGGTGTGCCTAACACACAGACATGCACATCCACACACTGTGGCCTTGGCAAACATGGTGCTGAAAGCTGTGTGCACCAATTCTTGAGCCAGAGCACCTCTGGGGCTCTAACCCTGGCGACCCAGGGATCAAAAGTTAAAGCAAGGGAAAGTCTATGACTGCTAAATTGGCAGAGATTGACATCAGAAACACCTGATGAGTCAGGAGTGTCTAGCTGACATTGTTCCACTGCAGAGGTAAACCTATCAGCTTATTTTTCTTGCTACCTGATCTTATTGCTCTAGATACTTAGAAGATAATTATGGAAACACCACCCTTTTATAGGTCAGATGCACCTTTTCTGCCTTATCACTACTGCAAGAACTTAACATGCATGGCTTGGTCAGGGTTCCAGCTGAGATGACTCATCCAGGAAGTTTGCTGTGCTCAATACCAGCGCTCACACCTCATAGATACTGTTGACACTCACTGTCACATCAACCTTACATGCTGAAAAGCCTAAAAGTAGGACTGCAGATAAAATGTGCAGGATCAGCAGGAATTAACACATTCTGATCCTGAACCAACACCAAAGCAAAGATGAGCCTTTATGTTGTGTTTTCACAGAGTTTCTCTCAATGCATGAGCAGTTTCCACTGTTGCCCTGTCAACTCAAGCTGGGCTGGTAATGGAACCAGCCATTTGAAACCAGCCTTCATTTCAGGAAGGCTTCTTTCCTTCACACCAAAGGAAATGATTTCTCATAAAGACTTTGCTCTCACCTCCCCAAATCTACTGTTTAATTATGTTCCACTAGCTATTAGAGTTTTTCTGTTCCATCTGTTGGCTACATACACACAACATTTTCAAAACAGAACATGTAATTGTCTGTCTTCAGACAAGTCAAATGCCTCCAGAGCTCAGAGTTACTAAAATCACATTCCATCCAAATCCTGATCCTTTTTTCCCCCTAGTCACTAATTTATACAGTCACTTAAACCATGATCAGAGAGCAGGTCTTTTACAAGCTTTAGTAAATCTCTAAAGCACAGCTTCATTTATTAGTGAAAGTCCTCTCTCCCCCCACCCCCAGAAAAGGAAACTTGACTATAAGTTGCCCACATACAAGAAATGTGGAACATCCAAAGAATTCCTAAAGCATTAGCTCAACACTCTCTTGCTACATGCTAGCTGAAGTTCCAGAGATTCAACTACCATTCACAGTCCTAAAAAGAGCACTGGTCTCATGAAAACTGTCTCCCAACACCTCCCCAAACAACATGGGACAAAAATAGCATGGGACTATTCTATGCTGCCTTACACTTTTTCCAAGCCTGAGATTACAGAAGTAATTTCAGCTAGGTTGGACAACACCTGAGAATTTTTTGGGGGAAAGCAGTTCCAGCAATATTCTTGTTTTGGTAAGGAGGGAGAAAGACGCACAAAAAAAGCAAAACCAAATGAAGACAAAATGAAGAAAATCTTCTAGTCTAGTGGTTTCTTTTTGATGAATAAAATATTTTACTTCAAAACATAAAAACCAGTTGGAGACATTTCACTCCCAAGGACACTGGTTGGCTCTTGCAAATTTAGGTGACCAGGTTTCTCCTTTTTAGTTTACAATTTAAGTATGTTGGGGCAGCTCCCATCTGTCCATAGGATGTTTTCCCATGTGACCGTCACAAGCAACTCCATGGGAGCACTAAAGAACAGCAACACTTCTACCTAAAAAGTAGCACAAAAATCTGATTCAGCACACAAGAAAAGACTAAGAAGCTTAAAATAATTAATTTCACAGTAAAAGCTCCTTATCTAGATTACTTCTTGGCAACGCATTTGTAAGCACCATTGGTCAGTTAAGGGCAAGAGGAACAACAGCCACAGCTCAGAAACAGCTCTGAACTTGAGGGTTTATTTTAGGATGTTGAGCAGGATGTTGTGGTAGGACACCCTCTGAGGTAAACTGTCAAGAGGCATCTTAACTTCGGCAACTGTAGTCCTTTGAAATAAAATTTACTTTGGAATACCTTTATTTAGGAAAAACAGTATTGTTCTGTATGTTGACCCAGAATGAAAACAAAAAGTAAATTTGGAGGGCATGTTATATTTTAAAAACTCCTTAAATTAGGGTGGAATATTTCTTATAGAAATATAAATTCATAGAAATCTTTCAGAAGCCTACTACAGAATATAAACATGTTTATGCTGAAAGCCCTTTTTGACAGCTGCAGAGGGGACATGTGAATAAAGTTGCAGCCACATGACAGCAGTCTTCCTTTTACAATACAGAAGCTGTAAAAACTCAATTAAGCCTTCCAAAAATTTATAATAGAGGGGGAGCATGTACACTTGTAAAAACTCAATTAAGCCTTCCAAAAATTCATAATAGAGGGGGAGCATGTACACTTGTGAAGCCTGGATAGACTTCACAATGGATCAAAAGTTACCTTCCAGAGGATTAATTTCTCAGAGATGGTAAAGAACCATTGCAAAACAGGTACCACACATTTTCATTTTGAGGAAAATTTAACGGAATAGCAAAGCCTACCAGCCTCATTCCTACTTCCTCCTCTCCACAACTGGAAAGGTGATGGTCTTAAAACTAGACTGGAAAAGCCTTTATCTTCTGTTTATGCCAGCAAAGGTGTATTGACACGTTCAATGCCCAACTGCAGGCCTCAGTTCAGTCTGTATCAGTTGAAAAGTAAACATATTTCTTCAATTTCTTAACATATGCAAACCTGGATCAAAATTAACTCTAGAAAGGCTCTAGAAAATAACCTGGATTTTCCAAAAGCCCTGGGCTTTAAGTAGTCCCATTGCAATGCAATCAAAAGCTCCCAGTGCTGTTTCTTAAGTCTGGTACACACCAAATATGATGCCTTCATCATTGTGACACTATTTTTTTGAAAAATAGAAACATCTTGGGAAAGAAATTAGTTCACTGTGAAGCAACTTACAGAGAAGGTTTCTCAAGTGAAGGCTCAGTTAAGTTGCTGGCTACATGACTGTAAGGCTAAGTGTAAGGAATAATGAGGGACTATGGATAATTACTGTCTGGTGCTGTCAGAAGTCTGTATTGCATAAATGTACATCACTCTATTCTACCATTTTGCCAACAATGTTTCTTTCTGAACATCTGTAATGATCATATTTAAAAGCAGGCATGTCACTTATATAGCACTTAAATGTTATGCTGGAAGAAGTGCTCCTTTCCAGAGGAACTCTGCAACAAATGACATTAAAAGAGCAAGCCAGTTCCTTTATGTTGGAATTAGTGCATTTGGCCTTGCAGCTTGTCTGAAAAGAGTAAATACCACCAGAACTTACACACACAATTTTAGTCCAAGTTCTGATGTCCATAACATCCTTGAATGAAAGGAACATCTTTGTGCCAGTTGCACATAGTTCTTCAGTCAAATGTCACCCTTTGGGGGGTCAAGCACATAATGATTTTCTCTAAATAATTCAAGAGGATTAATTCTTGCCTCTACCTCAGCTGCGTCAAATGATAAAGATGGAAATGCTGTCTTCTTCAGAAATCACTCAGACTAAGATAGAAGTTTGGAAAATATAAAATATCCCCCAAACTAAGCTCCATATGTACTGCAGGCCTTTTAGCGTGCAAGACAAAAATTCAAGTCAATTGGTCATGCAAGCACAGTCACTCTACCAACCACCAAAGGAGCCTGGAAAGAGATATGACTCTTAACAAGTCAAGTTAATATCTTTGAACTCAGGATTAATCTATTTGTAAAAATAAACTCTGAAGTTTTTGATTTCAACTACTAACCTATTGAAACAGGTATACAAAGCTGAACTTTATACAGCAGGGATGCAGGAAGGTCTTGTAAAAGAGCACTGTGGTTCATACCGTTTCATCCTTCATGCATACTTCACAGGGAAAACTCATTTACAAAACATCTGTGCCTAAGGGATTGTAGCTGTGCATTGGACTTGCATAGATGAAACTTCACACGCTGTTAAATTACCACTTGTGTTTGCAGTACGTCTCCCTTACCTACCTTTGGGAAGTACTGCTAAGAGATTAGCATCAATATCCTTTGTGCTGTTCGCAAGTTCCTCTTTATCTTCAAGGGAGAACTCCTTCTGAAAACTGAAAGCAACATCTGGTTTACAGAACTGTGGATGTCTCTGCTACAAATCAAATAAACCCAAGACATAACCAATTTACTGCAAGATAGTCTAATAGAGATACCAAAGAAAATATTTTCCCTAAGAATGAGCTAAGAAATAACCCAAAGAAACTCAGAAAGCCAAACCTAACATAATTTGACACTTGTTTGGAACTGACTGTGACACATTTTTGCATTAGATTACTGACTGCCTTCAAAATGCTCTACTAAGCAAGTACATTTAATATGATCTATATTGAATGGTTCTTCATAAATATTAAAACATGTCATCAAACACAGTACTGCATGTACACTCCACCTAGAAACCTTCTGCACGACTACTCTCTTGTTGCTGCACTGTTCTCTGGATCTTACACAGTTTATAATATGCTAATAGGAGTACCAGATAATTTAATTTTATACCATGTCTTTTCAAAATAGGAAAACTGCCCATTTAGATAAAACTAAACATTTCTTTAAACATGTTCATTAATTATGTAAATTTTAACTGTAAAATCTAGGTGTCATAATGGTCTAATGTAGATCCCAACTATCTACAGAGAGTTTTTGGAGGAATTGTTCCTCCTTTTAAGCAAGATTTTTTTTCTCCAATCAATAAAAATAGAGAACAAATTATTGTATTCAGCCATTGTGACTACCCCAGCTGGGCATAAGAAAACTTAAAATGGTCTTAAAGCCTTTAGTAAACTGTGTAGACAGGTGTAATAGATATCAATCCTCACAGTGATCCCAGGTTCTTCATTTTGTCACAGCAGTGGTGTGCTGTATGATTTAATGTCATTCTGATAAGAAAACCTGCACAATCTTACTGTTGGAAAATCCTTCCTGAGGACAGATTTTTAATGGCTGCCTTTTTTTTCAAGGGTATGAATTCTGTACTCACTAATTCCAAAGAATAATTCTTATTGAGAAGAGTTTTAACATGTATTGACTAATATGTTTCATTAGTATTCCCGTTTATAAATATATTGCTTATAAATAACATATTTTTTCAACATATTGAGGGAAGAATAAAATCCTTGAAATGACAATGAAGAAACTGGGCTGTGTCACAACCAGGCACCATGCCACATGCTGCAAATTGTCTCCAACAACTGCACTTAGAGAAATTATTCCAGGTACTGCCAAGAAAAGCAATGTTAGCCACTACAAAAAATAACAAATAGAAGATGGAGAGCTGCAATAAGCTGTCCATTAGAGAGAACTGTGTGTCCTTACACAGCAAACACATGGTAATTGAACTAAACAAAAATCAAAACACAATGAAAAAATAGCACACTGCAGCCACAAGCAGATGGATCCATGTGTCATCTGAGACTGGGCAGAGACTCAGACAGTTAACTGGATGTTTTTCTATGCCTGACCCCACACTGCCAACACTTGTAATTCTTACTGGTCTCACAATATATAATTTTCTTACAGACGAACTTCTGGAGAAGACACACTGGATGGAGACATACCCAGTTCCCCTGTGAAAGCAGTTTCTACTCCTTTTAGCTGAGGATGAGTTTGAAAAATGCAAATGATATTCGCCTAAGGCTATAAACCAAGCCCAAATTTATTTTGCCAAACCAATTTAATTACTTAAGACAAAAGTGCTGAAGGATCCAGCTCATTTGAATGAGCTTCAAAGTCATTCAGATTTTTGAATACCTGGGCTGTATTTAGCAGTATCTCCAGTTGCTTTCATAATGCCTGTGACATTGCAGCACCTTAAGCTTCCCTAAACAAGGGGCTTTGTACAGAAAAGCATTCACTGAACAGCAAAACCCTTGTTTAAATGAACTGTGTGTGAACACCCACCACTATGCCTAATTCCCACGTGAATTTCCAAGGGCAAAATCATGGAATCAGGACTGGCATTAGCCTGATGGTTCTATAAACAACCATATTATTGGATTGCTTGTAAACTGGTTACATTCCCTCCTGCTCCTCCCCTCCAGGGAGTTCTAGTGACTTTGAAGGCAGAGCTCCTTTAAACCCTGTTTAAATATCTGTCACTGGGTTTCCATCCATTTGTTCTTGTGCCAGTGTTGTCAGTTACCTTGCTTATTTTTCTTAAAAGAGGTTATCTCCATGTACTCAGATTTCTCAGGACAGGCTCTCAGTCTCATTGATTATCTGTTACAATATCCTCTATTTATTCCAGTATGGTGACCAGAACTGGGTAATCTTGATTCCAGTCTTAGCAGTATCTTATGAAAATATGATTTTTTAATAGAGAAAGCATTATTATATACCTAGCTGAATGCTGGGATCTACAACACATTTGCCTTTTTACATATATACTGTACTGGTTGCTCAATCCTGCATGAGAAACTAATATTCAAAGGAAGAAACTAATATTTGCTTTCATCAGTTGCAAGTGACAGAAAAATTTATCAGCCCCCCCAATGCACAACTGTGCACTTAGTATTATTACATTACATCCTTTTTCTATTACTCCTCAAGGTCATCCAGTTCTTCCTGTATGGAAGCTCCCTCCTCCTTTATACAGAGGGTGGCTTGCAGCCTTTGCTCAGTGGCAGATTTCATTAAAATGCCTTAAATAACCACAAACCTCCTAAGCTTAACCCTCGCTTCACTAGACAGAATCACAGGTTATCTACTTTGTGAAAGTCCCTTCTGAGTTTCCCTTGTGCCCTCATTTTCCATTTCCCTCTGGACAGACTGTCAACCATTACCCTCTAATTTTTAGAGATTAATAATTTTCATATACTATTTTACCCACAATTTAGGAGTTTTATCTCTTCAGACACTTTTTTTTTGCTCTGTCTTGCTAAGCTGCAGGTGGAATTGCTTGTTTTAAATGTTTGCACATGAGAAAACCCAAATGTTTTAATCCAATGCATAATTACACTGCTTTCCTATGCACAGAGGATTCAGAGACAGCACTGCTCTGAAGATGACAGAGTCAAGCCAAACAATTGAGTATTTATAGACACATACATCAAATTAGTTCTAAAAATGAAAGTAGGCATATTTAGGACATGTCATAGTGTTCAATAAGAACATTCATTACGAATCTAAATTGAGTTGGAATGATGTTAAGGCAATTCCAAATAGGAAAAAGAAATATACAGGAGGCTACTCATCACCATTTATAAGTGTTTTTTAAAAACAAACTCATTAGTAATTCCTTTAAAATACTTCCCTTTTTACTCAAAGGGATCTTTCCAGGCCTCTCCCTGCTTTATTAGTTTCTCTGCTGGAGGAGCAGTCACAGCATCAATTCAGTTGCTTAAGCAGAGTGAGGTAGTCAGACTTCGATTGCCACATATATTGTACCTTCAAACTCATCCAAAACCCTCTTCAAGAAATACCACAACTCCATCTATTCATGCTGTAAATTTAGGTGCAGATTCTGAGCAGTAGCACTATGAATTTTTGTACTTAATAGCTAGGCTATGCACATTTATTATTAAAAAAATTAGGGAATACATGGGTTTCTCTAAATAATAAAAAATTAACTAGACATTTGAAAGAATTCTTTCTTGAAGTCCCTGATAAATCCAGATATTTAAAGAATAACTTATTGTCCTTTCCTTATTTGAAATACAGCTTGTGATCATGACTGCATTCATGAAATGCAATCACAGCATGAGGTTCCACCAGTTTGTTTCACAAAAGATTTGTGTGTGTCTTGGCCTCAGGTCCCTAACAAACACATTATACTCTCCATTGTTCTGGAATTCAGATGATTCCTATTAAAACACAGGCAACAATATTTCACAATCTCAGTAGTTTTTCTTTAAAAACAATGTATAATGCTGGATTAGTAGAGTACTTGACAGTCTCAGTAGTTGTACTGTTCTGGCATCTACCAAAGTAGGTGCGAGCTGCATGCTGTACATCAGGGATTCAAGGCTGAAAACTTCATCTGCTGCTGCAGCAGCAGCATATGGTTTCTAAATAGCTGTCCCACTAACCTAGTTACATGCTCAAAAGCAACCAGAAGTTTGATCCAAATGCCACTGGTAACACTGACCTGCCATCCCAATTAAAGCTGTGGCATATACTGAGATTTTATGATTGAAGTACAAAAGCCATTTGTACACCTGCCAGCTAGGTGCTCACTGTTCACTTTTCTTCTCTTTCTCCACCTCCAGGAGAACTGCCTTCCCTGGACTCTTATGTAAAAGGTCCATTTTACAGTCATGTCCTTCTCTCCTGCTCTCATTGCTACTTTCCCCTACCTGCTTTCATAGCACAGTGTGTCTTGTACACCATTCCCTCCATCCCTCTGCAGGACCTTAGAAACAACATGGCAGGGAACCAGGTGTGCTCTAGGTGTGGGCACTGACTGAAGAGAAGCTCACAAAGATGTGCCTGTGCACCTGTGGCAGGTGGGCTCCTGTGCAGCTGAGCCCATGAAACAGCTGGTTCCTGGAGCAAGGTTCGATTCCCAACTCCTGACCTCCTCTCTGTGCCATTGTGAATAAGTCTAGCAAGCACAAATGTGGCCTCCCAAGGCAGCTTGGATGGGAAGAGAGAGGGAATGTGACCTGCCTTCTTGCTTAACTGTTTAAGTGTATCCCCTTACCCAGCCTTGTGCAACTGTGCCCTAAGAACACAGACCACGAGGCAGACACAGCCCTGCACGGAAGCAACACCACCAGTCCACTTATCTGTGCAGCATCCCCTTCTTCTCTCTCCCCCAGACTGCTCCCTGCAAGGATGTATAATTAATTCACCCGCTTCAGCCACCTGATTTACAGGCAGGTAAGTGTTCCAGGCTGGTTCACACTGGATGTCTGCACTCTGTCCATGCCATGCAAGGAAAAATGGGCATTAAAATGGGCATTGCAATGGCAGGAAGCTCAGTGCACAGTGGGACTTTCCCTTTAGCAATATCAGCTAGAAAATTTTGCATTACTTTAGAAGCAGTTGGTGTTTTCAATGCTTGGTCAGAGCATCTGCTCTATGCAAAAGCTTGGTCCTGTGAGAGGACCAATAATCACTTTTCCTGACAAAGGAATAAATGTAGATTCAAGCAATGAAAGTTACTGCAAACAGCAGTAACTGGGCAAGAAAAACTCAACCTTACCTTAACGCTCTCTTCCTTAGGAGCAGTCGTGAAGGCTTAAATCTGATTGAGTTTCCTTTGGCAAAATCTGTGAAATAGAAAAAAAATCACACAATTTTTAAGAAGCTGTAATAAATGGGGAACTTTTGGTACACTGGATTATCCTTTCCAAGCATAACCTTTTTCCCCTGCCAAAGGTGCAGAGGCCTTCTCTCTAAGCAAAGGAGCACCAGCTGGCATGTCCAAGATGGTGAAAAACCAAAGTTTTACAAAAATGAGTACAGACAGCAGACACATCAAAAGCATCAACACTTTATGGAACTGCCATGTTCTATTCCTAATATTTGTGGTGTAGCAATACAGCCTGAGGTGATCATTTAAACTCACTATTTCCCATCTTATAAAATGGGCAATGGACATGTTTATGAAGCACTCTGCAAATGAGAAATGCTGCAGGCAGCAAGAGCCTTTTTGGCTGCAGCCTGGCAATACTATAAAAAACTTCATATTCACTGCAGAAGCCAAGAGATGTCCAGCTGAGGATCTGTTGCAACAGTATTGCACCACCCATGATAGAAATGTTTCTGAAGATTGTCTACTGTTTGGAAGCTCCCTTTTTTTTTTTCTGAATAGCCTTACAACACATTATAAACACAGAGGAACACATATTTACACCGAGAGCAAAATTGCAGCCTCATGTTAAAAAAGCATGCATGACAAAACCTCTGGGTTCCCAAAACTGTATGAACCATAACAAGCAATGGGCAATCTCGCCACCCTCTCCTAGATTAAACTTTTTAATTTCTGCAATCAAGTGCATCACCAGAGGGTCTAAATGATGATCAATGGCAAGAGGGAACAGTGTTCCAAGCACCCTCTCCCTCCATTCAGTGAGGATGCAGCCAAGACACCCCAGAGCACTGCCAGCCAGGGAGCAGGTCCTGGTCTGGAACTGCTGTGCAAAAACACATGGAGCTACTGACAACTTACTCCCAATGAAAAATTGCCTTCCCTCCCCATCTGTATTAAATCTACTACCCAAGACCCTACATTAATAAACAGTTGGTCACTGACACAGCAATCATTTTATTTTTCAAAAACAGACCCAGACTTCAGAACACAGTCCAGACTTTAGAACAATTCAGTTGCTGCTACACTCCCATTACTCTACCTCAGAGCTGAGATTTAACTATTTCAAGGAAGACCTAACTGCAAAAAATTTATTTTTTTTTGCTTATGCACAGTATTTTAAGTCTAGGTAGAATGTCTCTTATGTTTGCAGAAAGGGTTTAATGAAACTTACTATAGCTGACAATATGGGTCTTAATTTAGAAAAGGTACATTTTGTCTAAGCATTTCAAAACTTCTTATCCTCTTCCATTTCCTTCTGCCACCTCTACAGGTATAAAGATTGATAAAACTTTTAAAAAGTAACAGAAAAAAAGATGATTTTAACAACATGATAAAGATGTGCAAAAAAGGCATTTTCTAGGCATCTGCTACAAGTCAGTGCAGATTTCAAGCAGCTTTGATAATAGCATTCTTCAACTGTAATAGGCAACTTTTCCTGTTTTTGTTAGCATTCATTTTCTCTTTCCATTAAGTGGAGAATAAAGCACATAGATTACACAAAAACATCTTGTTAGATCAAAACAGAATATTGTAAGAAAAACAGTGTGAATGGTATATAAATCATTATATTTTACACTACAGCATTAAAAAGAATACTCTGAGCCATATGGATCCTCTAAAAAGGAGAGATTTACATTACTTTGAGAGGACTATGCACTAACATCCAAAGCCCAGCTCAGTATCAGCTTAGCTAATCAGAACCAGGCATATCTTAAATTTATAGCTGTTCTAACAGGATGCAACCCATCCTAGAATTATTGGCACTGGAACAGCTGTCCACCATGAAAACCACAAGCAGACCACAGAGAAATTCTGCCTAGCCCAGCCAAAACTGGGGAGGGAATATGAGAAGGGAAGAAAGGAGCCTGCATTGCTTCCCTGGGAGCAGAGAGGGAGAAGGGCTGCTAGGAGGGGCACATCAGCCAGTTTGGCTCTTGCACCCCTTAAACACATTCAGCAACATTCATACACACCACATCTTTAATGCCTCAAAATCATCTTAAAACTTTGCTGTGTTTCACAGGGGTGAGTCTCGATCTTCCCCCTCATCCCAAAGACAGAAAAACTTAGCAGACAATTAAATTCCATTACAGAGTTTTGATATTTTATGTATTTCCTCCTGTTCAAAATAAACGCCATGTGGGGGGGATTAAAGTCCAATAAAACTTACTTACCACAATATGGAAGTCTTAAATACAAACACAGGAGGAAAAGTAAACAGCTCTGCATCAAAAGACAATAAATATGCCCACAAAAGAAACAGCAGTTTAGCAGAGTCATATTCAATGGTTAATTTAAAGATTAAAAAACACCCTCACTGTACTCTATAGACAGAAAAAAATATTTACAACAGCATTTTGTTCTGCTTTTTACCAAAGAATTCTAAACATGTTCATAATCATATTATATCAATTGAAAGCATTTTTATTCAAAATTAAGAGAATCCTGACTGAAGTGTAAATCAGACTTGCTCGCAAGTTTAACCATTTGTTCAGTTGAGTTCCCTCTCTCTTAGGCACAAGCTACCAGATAAAACCTCTATCCATAATTTAATATGTAGGAAATTTAAAATGAACAATCTAAAAAGAAAAAGTAGCTATAACCTTCCAGCATTACTCAGTATATTTAAAGGCCCTAAGTCGGTGCCATGCTAAGCTAATTAAAAGATCCATCTAATCGGATCTTTCAAAAGTGTCCTTTAGGAAATAACAAAATAGCCGAGGTGACTAACTGCATACTGATTGCTAAAGTACCTAATGCAGCTGCAGGAGAGCCAGTCAAACAGTATTTACACATGCAGACATACATATGAGCTATTTAAACACACACAAACTGCATTTTCTTTTATCTGCTTGGAACTCTTACCTTGCTCCTCAGAGTATTTAACATTTCCCAAATAGCTGGAGATCCAAGGATTTCTGAACATGGTTGCACAAACAAAGGATTCGGCAAAGAGAAACTACAATAGCAGCTAATTCTCAGGCAGCCACAGCCCTTAGGCCTGTCTTAGCAATATCGTGTAGAGATTTTTCATAGCACAGGACTGGAGCTGTCAGGCTCTGCGTCCCAGGGAGTACAGTAAATGCATAGCAATAGGCTGCAAGCCGGAGCAGCTCAAGCCAGTAATCAGATTACGAACAGAAATTAGGCACATGAATGCTAAAACAGATTGGGCAGTGGTGATTGGGAGATTTATAATATTACCACTTCAAAGATCCAGCCAAATTGCACATTATATTCCTGCAAAACGAATGCAGAACCCCTGAATCGTCATATTAAGAAACCAAACAAATAAAAAAAAAACCCCAACAACAACAGAAAAAATGTTGAGAAGAGGAATAACTCCTTCATATCTCTAATCAGGATAAACTGCAGTGCTTATTTAAGAAAAACATCACCCAGGCTGCCAAAAAATGGACTCTGATAATCATAGCATTATGCTTAAATGTTTTGCCTAACTATTAGTTGGAACATTTAAAACAGACAAGATTTATGGATAACATATGAGCAAAATTACTGGTGGGGGTAGGGATTTAAGAACAGACACCACAGCTCCAAATATTTTAATTTGAGACAGAAGGTGAAAAATTGCACTAAAGTACTGTCTAGCTACCTTTTTTTTATTAAACAGATTTGATGGATTTTGGATTGAAGAGTTGGAACCCATTTAGCTAATTTTAAAAGTTTGGAAATATTTGTTTGCAATGATGCAATAACCCTGGCTCAGTTGCTCACACTGAACTACCTGATGGTCTAACACAGACACAAAGAAGCATTAAATGTGTGATTGAAACAGGTCTACGCACTTAACCCCATCCAAACAGACAGAGAAGTCTATCAGCTTCCCTCCAACAGACGTCTTCCCTTCCAAAAGACTTTAGCTACCATCAATACCAGGCTGAGAGAGCTGGGGTGGTTCAGCATGGAAAAGGTTCCAGGGAGACCTCAGAGCACTTTCCAGTACCTAAAGGTGGCTACAAGAGAGCAGGAAAGGGACTTTACAAGGACCTGTAGATAGGCAAAGGTGTAATGGCTTTAAGCTGAGGAGGGGCAAGTTTGGGTATTAGGAAGAAATTCTTTATTGTGGGGGTGGTGAGGCCCCTGGAACAGGTTGTCCAGAGAAGCTGTGAATTGCCCCATCCCTGGAAGTGTTGAAGGCCATGCTGGATGGGGCTTTGAGCAACCTGGTCTGGTGAAAAGCGTCCCTGGCAGGAGGGTTGGAATGAGATGATCTTTAAGGTCCCTTCCATTCTAAACCATTCTATGATTTTATGTGTACAAAACTATCCACAGGGCTGGGGTTGTCAGGACCATGAAAAGGCAGACTAGAAACAAAAGGCTGAAGTTCTTGACTATTCTTACCTGTTTTTGTGATGCCTGGTACAACAGAACTCTAATCTATGCTGGGAACTTAAATGTACAGATATGAACAATGATGCTGTGAAAGAGACTGCAAAACCACAAGTGAAAAATATACTCTATGAAAAAACCTATTAATGGCTGTTGGCTCATCATGAAGTTGTATTTAGCCTATCTAGGTCATCAAAACACTGTTTTCCATGCTAACAAGTTATTGCAATGGATAGAAGAACATGCATACCATCTTGTCTAATGCACCTGATATTTGTTTTAATCTATTTATTTTTAAAAATATAAATCATGTTGGAGTCAACCTAATCAAAGCACCTTTTCTTAGCTGATCTTTTAACAGTCCAGGGCTCCCTGGAACAAGAGTCACCCAACAGAAGGAATATGGCCTTGAAGCCTCTGACTCATCAAGTAACCTTCTCTGTTCAGAAATATTTGATGGTACATACCATGTTTCTTTTCTTTGCCTGTAACCTTGCCACCTCTCATGTTTAATTCTAACCACTCCCAGCACTACCAACAGAACACAAACCAACACTGCTGTGCACTCCTGACCAGCTGTGAAGGCCTCCATGTACTAATATATACAAAAAATGTAATCTGTTGGCACTAGTCCAAACCTGCAATTAACATGAAAATCTGGTGCTTTATGGCATAGGCATAAGTGCAGGTGTGTTTAAAACACAGAAATAAGATGAGGCAGAACTTACTAAGGAGCTGCTGGTAACAGATCACAGGAAATTCTGGACCAGGACATGTGTTGGTACGGCACATATCCACGAGAGACACCCTGTCCCTGAAAAAACCCTTCTTTCTCAACCCTGCCTGCCTGAAGACTGTTTACCTGATCTTGTGAATAAAGGTATTATTACTTGGAGCATTTTTAGCCACCTGTACTCATCTGGTACACAGTAAGGGAAGTTTCTGATAAGGCTCAGGTAAACGCCACTCATTTGATAAATACTGTGTCTGCAATCTTTAGCAAGGTTGAAGGAGAAGTTAGACTTGACAGCTGAGCTGATGCAATAGCTCAAGGCTGCCAATAAAGACAGTCCTAGCCATCATTCCTCCTGCTGCAGCACCTCTGCTAGGTCCTGCTCCCCCAGTGACCCAGCCTGACAGCTAAAGTGGTAGTAAATACTCCCTTTCATTTTTGCTGGGTGTGCTTTTCAGGAGGTGCCAGAACAAAGAAAAAGGCACAAGATCTTATGATCAGGAAAGGGATCAACTCTTCTGGCTAACAAAGGAGGTGAGCTCAGCTCAAATGTCACCCCCCCGTTTGGCAATGTCCCCTACAACAAAAGGCTGTTTTTGTGGAGGGCAGGGTCAGGCTCCCCCATTCTTCTGCTATACATCATCCTCAACATTTTGTCCTGGTGAATGAGGTGCAGAAGGGAAAGCACTGAGAGCTGCAGAAAACCAGGAAAACTCTGAAATGCCTTTCACAATTGTGTAATTTTGAAATGGGCTCTTGCTTGTGCTCTTCAGATTCTGCCTACAGTACACAGTAAGAAGCGAGTCTCTCAAGTGGTCTGGCTACCACCTGGGAAGAAATATCTGTGATAGGCTTTGGTGCAAATAGGACTCCTTTTCCTTCTATATACAGCTGGCAGGTCAAGAATCCAGGGGCTACCTCATGGGTCCAAAGAGAGGTATTATAGGGGAAAGTAAAATATTCAATTTAAAAAAGAACCTCTATCAAGCTCTTCACAAAAATATCCAGAGCTTGGCTTCAAGACCTCTTTACGTTTGATTGGAAGGTGATGACCAGCCATTGCTCTGTGCACAGGACCTACAATTTAACATTCCTGACACTGCTGTTGATACTAAAACTGTGCTGCTGTGCAGATTCTGCAATCCCAGAGTTCATTCAGTGTTGTTTCAAGATGAGGGGTATGTGCCAACACTGCTTCCAATATTAAAACTCTGAGATGTTGGAGCCTTTGGGTATTACAGCAATGCTATGCACTTCACACAGATCATTTGGAATACTGAACTGTAGGTAAGTGACCACTTCTGTCCCTCCTTTCCACTAAAAAGGAGAGACAGAAGACCTGTCACAAGAGGAGTCTCTGTGCTGGCCCTTAACCAGCTTTGGAAGTGGAGAAAAACAGGGTGCAAAACCAGTAAGTCAGCAAAGTCAACCAAGGGTATCAAGAAAAGAAGTCTTGGATTTAGCATTTTGCTGCTTGTTTGAAAACAGCAGGTTTAACAACAAATCTTTCCCAGAGGAAAAGAAATTAATCTCCAAACACTTGATGAAAAAAGGAGGAAAAGCAGTTTGTCCTTCAAAAATGACCCAGTCTCCAGGACCTGCAAGTGTGCTCAGCCAAACTATGTTATCAAGGCTGTGTTACAAATCGGTAGTAATGTTCTTGTCCCCCTCTGCCATCATTAATTCTTCAGCATTAGCAGCTTCCAACATAAGCAAACACAGAGAGAACAACAGTTCAGCCTTCAGAAAGAGGGGCAGCCCAGCGGGAAGCTAAGTTTGCAGTCATCTGGGCTTAGAGCTCGAGGTTAAGCATGTATACATTTCAAATCTGAGACCGCTCATGAAAGACCAGCTGGCAGTTAAATGTTGTTCTGAAGCTTCCCACAGGAAGAGAAGGAAAATATCTTCCTTTTGTCTGGCAAAACTAATAGCTCTAATCAAAGCTGGAGTTTAAACGACTTGCAAAACACTTCCCAACTTACAGGCCTGCCAGCCCCAAAGCCCCGAGGAGTTATGAACCAGGTCCCACCAAGATCAGGCCTTTTTTCCTCTTGAATTTTGATCACTTATGAATTTATATTTAGAAGTGTTCAAAAGTGATAAAGAGAGGTAGCTACTTTGTTGTGACGTGCAGTTATCATAAAAGCAAAAATCAAAGAAGCCCATGACAGCTGTTTGAAAAAAACCTAAAAATAAAATAAAATTTTAAAGAAATCAACAATGCAGAGGAAAGAAAACCCACAGTGACTGCATGAAACTTTCTGCAAATATGCTAGTTAGGTAAACAGGAATCTAAGCAGCACAGAAAACTGAGATGATCTGTTATTTCATCATTTATATGTAATGATGAAATTGTATTTTCATCCACTCTTCATGGGTAGAGATCTAAAGGCGCTCATGAATTTTATTCAACTGCTCTTCTAGCCCAGGTGAGCATCCTTGGTTTAGCTAGTCAAAATGAGCTGTGCCAAGATCTGAGATGCTGTGGATGATTGCAGGAATGAAGGTCAGAAGACTGGGCTAAATCAGACCACTCTTTTCCATCAGTCCATCTGACTTACCCTCCCAGGCTCCAGCTTCTTGCCTAGCCCACGCTACCCTGTCAGTTTTTGGTATTCAGGCCTATCTTTCCAAAGGAATGTGGCAAGGCACTCCCTTTTCTTATTTCCCCTTCCTCCCAGCTTCCAGCAATCTCTGCCAAGTTGTTCAAGAAGTCGGCCCAAAGCTGAAGGATAGGTCAAAAATCTCCCAGAAGATAATTTCAGTAGTACAATCACTTAAAAGCTCAAGTCATGTCCCAGCAGCCCACCTTGCAATCACAGCACATATTCTGGGTTGGCAATGCCAGTCAGGTTTGTTCTTCTCCATCCAACCTCCATATATGTGGGGAAGTGGTATTTTCTCACTTCTTAAGTTGAGGCCATTCTTACAAACTTTAAAAATAGGATAAAGTTTCCTGTCATGGTGTCATCACTCCAGCAGAAAGCAAATATAATCCTTTCTAAAAATTCATCCTGGTGAAACGATTTATGTTTGGCCAGTGATTGTGTTTTGGACAAGTGTTCAGTTTAACTTCAGCAGTGCATCACTACTTCAAAACAGGTAATGTGCAAAGAGATGAAAAAAGCTGATTAGAAAGATAGATAAAGGGGACTGAGGTTTGTAGTACAAAATGTGTTGAAAGAACATGGATGGTCTTTTTATACTGGCTATTTAGTAATGTGCTCTGGGAAAAGGGAGTAAAACAGGTATTTTTGTGCCCGCACTAGAAATCCCCTTCCAATCTCCAGATTACTATTTCAGATTTCACTCCACTCATTAATATCAGGAATTAATTACCCCTAAAAGGAGATTTTGGTATCTTTCAGTTTTGGAACACATTTCAGAATAAGGAACATCCATACCTCTCATATCACTGTTCGCAAAACTGCATGACAAGACTGTAGCATAATTAAAAGCTGTCCTAGGTTTTCCTCTTTAGGAGTAGGGTCAGACTAGAAGAGCTCTTTCATGGAAGTTCAAAGGCCAGATGCCCTTTTCTCATGTGGTAATCAGACATATCAGTGGGGCACATTATCTGAATTCAGTCACACCTATCTGTCTCTGGGCCCAAAGCAGTAACAGAAGATGTCAGGTGTGAACACACCCATTTCTGCACGGAGCAAATGGCTGGAAAGGAGGATAAGGCAGGAACTCCTCTTCCAGCAATACAGACAATCTCAATCATTAAACAGCTCAAGGACTTTGAGGAGACATGGCATTTTACCCAGTGAAACAGCACTGGAGAGGGTTTCACAGCACAGCTGGCTGTGGAGCAGCTGCAGCTCAGACTGTGAAGGCACAGGGTCAGTCACAGCTCTGTGGACATCCTTCACTGGAGTCATGAAGCCTCAGCTTCTTCGCTGCTGCTGCAGTGAACAAGAGCTTTGCTGCTGAGATGGCCCCAGGCTTAAACTGCTGCTGGGAGACTGTTAAACTTGTGTGCCTCAAAAACAAGCAGCCAAGGTTTCTAGGATGGGTTTCCCCATCTTCTGACACTTCTAGTGTCTCCAACCAGTACAAGGCTGTCTCCTTGCCTGGAGCAGCAAGTGGCCCCATGCAGTTAGCTGCCACAAAAAGCCCTGACACATTACTGAGTTTTCTCCTGGCTGCTCTTGAGCACCTCTGCATGTGTGTAAAAGGCCAAAAAGGGAGCAGAAGGAGGCACGCATACCCCAAGGAAGAATTTATAACAAAGTTCTTTGGCTCTTTGTGATAGTCATCTAAGGAGAACACCAGTTTTGTTTACCACTGTGATGTGACATTTCACAGGTCACATCCTATCCCTGCATACTTACCCTGAAATATAATTTTTCAAGCCTCAGGCAGACAGCATCCTTGAAGACAAGAAATACATGACCCCAGCTCCCATCCTGTTTATGGCATGTTGCAATGATTTCTCAGAAAATTAAATATTTATTAAAAGAAATAAAGTAAAATGCATGCTTTATTCAAGAGTTGATGGTAAAGGTAGGATAGTTTGACTACAAGTACTGTCACTGCACTATGAAAAAGGCACATGTACCAGGCTTAATTTGCAACCAGCACAGCTAAGCAAAAATTAAGAGGGGAAAAAAAAGCTAACCCAGTGATGCTGCAGTTCCGGAGACTGTTCTCTAGAGAGCAGGTCTAAATTCAAGGCAGCTATGGCATTTTTCTCTTTATTGCCCTTATTCACTCCCAAGGCCCCTGCAAAAATCACCAACATTCTTGGTGCTCAGGGGGGTACCAGGAAGTTAATGACAAGTCAGATCTGAAGAGCCTTCCCAGAGCTGCCTGGGAAAGTTTGCACAGCATTTGCTTGTCTAAATCTATGGAGATTACACTAAAGGAAAAATGTAAATACTTTTTTAAAGGTTTCTTCCATGTGAAAGTCAGACTTTATGAGGTGGGTATGAAGCAACCTAGCTTAGTCCTGGTCTGTACACAGACAGTGGGTGCCAATATACCCTTTCTTCTGGGAGCGAGATAATTGTTTTATTCAGTAAAAATCAGTTTTCCAATAAAGGGCATAAAACTGCGTAATAAGAGAGGAGAAACAAGTCCCAAAGTCATTAAAAAAAAAAAAAAAAATTAGTTCCTCTTAGTCCAGTACTCCTCTGAAAGCAGGCAGTGCAAGGAACGAAGACACGCTCCCCAGCAAAGGCCCACAGAGTGTTTCAGTATATGGACCGTCAGCGTGAACTGCCATTCTAAGGTTATAAAAACGTGCTAGAACAGAACTGCAGCCACTAACCCTGACACAAGAGGATCTCACTTTTTAAAGCCGCCTCTAGCACGACTGCTGCTGTTTGCCAGGCAGGGTGCAGTGCCGGTGACAGCCGGGCCCGGCACAGCCGCTCGCTGTCAGCGCCGCAGTTCTGGGTCGGATCTCCCGGGGTCTGCGCCGGATCCGTTCTGGGCCGCGCGTCTCATCCAGCATGCTCCGTCCCCAGAGCGGCTCCGCAGCTTGCCTAATAAGGCCAGGCGTGAGTTGACTGGCTGGCTTAGAGGTCACCCAGTGTTTACCTTGCGAGCCGGCGGCAGCTGGAGCCTCCCGGCCCTCCTCTGCTCCATCCCCGCGCTGGCAGGGCCGCTGAGGGGGACGCGCTTCGGTTTCACCACAGGCAGCGTGAAACTGCAGGGAGTGAGGGGACAGTTTCCACCACAGCTCAGTGCAGGACCACTAGACTGAAAAAATAATCAGGTTTCTCACTGCGTGAATTGCTCGAAAGTAGGGCAGCGGTGTAGGTATGAACAGCCACCCTCACAGCTCCAAGGCAGCAGACAGGTACTTGTCAAACACCAGAACCAAGGGAACTAGATGAAAGCAAGGCAGAGATACTCATTTGAGCACTACTATTTAATTATTTATTACTCTTGATCAGTTATGGTGAAATTCACTGCAATTCAGACAGATGGCTTCAAAAGTAATGATCTACCCTCCACAAAAATAGCTATCCGGCCAAATTAAAAAACCCTTCCTCTTCTGCTGCTTCCCTTGTGATTCAGTCTATTTTCTCCTTTACACCACTCCTAAGGCAACTTCAAGATGCCACATTTGGACACTGTCACAGCCCCTTTCCCAGCACAGTCTGAGGAAAGCCAGGAGATGACTGACTCTGTGGTTGGAGCTGGCAGGCAGAGGAGAGCGGCGCAGGTCACCCGCTACCACGGCACTGCCACGAGACCCTGCGAGGGGACACACACGGTGGTCTTCCCTTCAGGTCAGTACAGACAGTGCATTTCCATCCTTCATCAAAACCACCTGGTAAGGTTTAAATACCTACCTAGTACTATCAGATATAATGATGTATTTATCATATGATTCAGCTAGAAAATTGTCTTGAGCACAGGGAGTAAAATTAAACTATGATTATCCCCCTACTGAAGTAACCAAACTATCACAGTTATGTCCTGCTCCTCCTATGAGCCTGGGGTTCACACTATTGTAATTAAAAGAGATAAAATATATGGCCCACTCACTCTTTAAACAGTAAATTAAAACAAACAAACAAACAGCTGATAGTTTGTAAGCTTAGCCATTATCATTTTGGGCTGAAGCCATGCCTAGGTGCACACGCAGATCTTGGCTCAGAATTGCTGACTTTTGCCTCAGTCTGTGCTCACCCAAAATATGTTTCACTTATACAAAGAAATGGGGCACACACATTCAAAAAAGGGTCAGTCAGACATGATTATACAAAGGTGAGTCCTAAAATAAGCCAACTCACTTTGTGTCCAATTTGCTCAGATCAGCAGCACAATATGCTCTTATGAATATCAATAATGAATGCTGGAGGAAACTAAACAACACACAAGGAATGAGAAGAACTGCTGTGTGAGCATTAGACCTGTTAAGAGTTTTAGGAAGAAGTCAAGATATCTCTGAAAATCAGTCACATTTCATAGACTTTCAGGCTGGGATGAGAGAAAAGCTAGAGGAAACTGCTTTTCTAGAAGAAATAGGTTCACCCATTCTTTTCAAGTCTCTCTGAAGACATCCTGACAATTGCAAAGTACCAGGGGAACACCATTTCTGGTCTTGGTTAAAAAGGAGAATCTCAATAAACTTAGGCACATCTGGAAGGGAACACTCTGACACCTTCACAGGTGATTGCTTATTTGTCACCAGTAAATTTAGTTTGTGTAACTGCACATGAGCATAGGCTTTCCAATGCTTTTATGCTTTCATTGCTTTAATTTCAAATGGGAGACAATGTTACACCTGACTTTTCTCCACTTTAACACTGCCATTTTTCATCAAATACAGCATAATCTCCTCCCCTGAGCTAAAGATGGGGGAAAAGGTAGAATTAACATTTTTTTAAATCTGTATTTTGAATATTTTAAATGCAAAAGGTGGTAGGGAAGTGGTAGGGAAGTCACCCACATGAAGAAACCTGGCTTTTTCACTGCTCAGGACAAAGCACAGTTACTGCAGTCAGTTAAACCTGACTGGTGCAGAGCTAGAGAGTAAAATTCTCATTGAACTTTTCAAGAACAGGCCAGAAAAGCAATTTCAGCAAAATCTGTACGTGCATAGCAAAGGTGATGCTGAAAGAGCAGAATAATGGCTCATGTAAGACCTCTGCTTAAATCAAGGCTGAAGAATATCTTCTACACTCAGTCCCCCAAAAAGGCCACCTCCTCCAGTGACCTTACAAGAATCAGCTGCCACCCCAGCTCTCTGTCACAGGAGAGGAAACACATCCACCATGTAATCACCAGTTATGTGCTGCAGGCACACATTCACTGAGAAGACAGATGGGGTTTCAGTGAGGTAATGGGGCAGTGTTCTTCCCCTGCTCTACAGATGGTCAGCTCAAGCTCGAAAGTAAAACATCATGACTTTGTTGAAATGAAGTGAGCAGAGAAAACAGCCTGCAAATGAAAGAACAAGGGCAGTTCCTTGGAGAGCCAAGAGGTTTGTTACAGTCCAGGTTCCCAGAGCCGCCTCCCGAGCATACAGGGAACAGCCCCCAGGGCTGGTGCAGTATTGATGCAGTGTGATGGCTGAAGAGAAGTGCTCAGTCACACCCCAGCTTTTACTGACACATGGAGGAGCTCAGCTGCAGTTGTTCCAAATTTCCTCTTCCCAAGAAGAACCACCATTCTCAGCTCTACTCCTTTTAGTCTCCCAGCTCTCATCTTTGTCAATCCCTCACTTCTGATTTTATTTCTGCTGCCTTCTGTATACTTCCACCTTCTTCCTCTACCCCATACTAGGGGTAATCCCCCTGCATTTCATTCTTCAGTGTTTCCAAATGTACTTCCACTTCTCCCCTGGCTCTTCTGCTCTCACTGCAGATTCTCCCATTAGACACTCAGTCCCCTCACTGGCCCTCTTAACCCACTTCATTTCACCTCCTGCAAAAACCCAGCCATTTTTTGAGAAGGGTTTTGTTTTCCTTCTCCAGGAGATTTCAGTAAAGGTCTGTCCAACGTAGCACACTTTATTAGGAGAGAACTGATCACAGGAAACTAAGGAGCTGTTTTAGTGAGAGGTGAACCAACTGCAGTAAACAAAGCTTAACTTCAGCAGCACACTGTGGGGCAGCCTATAACCAGAAGGTCACAGTGTAAACATGCTGATACTCTTGGACATTTTTTTCTTGCAGGTAAATTCCCTTCATCAGTCAACTTGTTTGTCCCATGAATAGCATCAAAGGAATGCTGCACTGTTTCAAGAGAGGCACTAAGCATGTGTAATGGAAAGAGACATCCCTTAAAAAAGAGAAAAGACAGGCAGCTTGAACAAATTAAGAGTTGGAAAGAAAGGACTGCCTTGATGTCTTCATGGCCATTGGTTATTACAGTAATACACCAACAACCAGTTACAGAAAGGGGGCTGGACTAGATCCTTGCGAGGTAAAGAAAAAATACCTTGCCTTGCAAGGTATTTGTCTAAAAGTGAGACAAAATCCCTGCTGAGGAATAGTGTATAATCATCAAAATCACAGATAAATGCAGTACAATATCTTCTAGCACCGTGGGACACAGCCCTGTGCCAGGAATGCTCAGTCCCTCGGACCTCAGGAGGGGCTGCAAACCCCAGCAGGGAAATGGGGCATGTTCTGCAGTAAGACTTCTCTCTGCCACCACACCACACTGTCTCCAAACCCAGGACCTTCTCAGGGGAAATGAGACATTGCAAGCCTTGGGGAATTTTGGGTACAGGGATCCTAGGATGCTCCATTGTTAAATGCCCCCTCATCCTCAGATGCACCAAAAAGGCTGGGCCCACAGTTTGTGATTCAAGCAAGGAAAGGCAGCTGTTCATGAGCCTCAGTATCTTGACAGAGCATGTACTGGACAGACACACATGAAATTCATGCACTGAGTTTATTGTCAGCACAGAGTCCTGCCCACAGGGTCTACAGAAAGGCATTCTTTGGCATGAAGACAGTCCTTCCTACACCAGGGAGCCTCTGGGAGCCATGTGGGAACTCACTTCAGCCCACCAGCACTACTGGCATATTTACTATTAAGTTCTATACCTACATCCACACAAAGGATGTTGAAATCCAAGCAAGATGCTCGTTTTCCTCATTGCCTTTCTATACCTGGCCTGACTTATAAGTGCTAATGGAAAAACTGAATAAAATACAGCAGTAGAAGAGTTAAGTAATCCAGCAGCTTCTGTAAATGATTTAACAATTTGTAGTGCAGTTGAGCATACACGTAGATTGCTTTGACTTAAAAAAATCATATTCATAAATAGTCAAGTAAACAAAAAAAAAAAAAAAAGGCTCAGTGAAGGCTACATTTTAGGACATTCAGACTGGCTACATTTTAGGACATTCAGACTACCTTCTAAAGATACTGTTTGCCAATGGCTGTAAGTCAAACTGCAGCAGCATTTCAGACTGCCATGGAAAGTATGCCTGCATTAAAACCCAGCACAAGAAACTTTAAATTCCTGACAGCATGTGGCCATGCATGAGATCACTGTGAAAAGCTGCAACATTTTCTTGAGCTCTTTATTTTTTTTTTTTCCTGAGAAGTTTGAAGCCATAATCAGCAGTTTATACCCAAAGTCTAGATGTAAAGTCAGCACAGGCTGGACTAAGTCCAGGAGTTGCATTAGTTCACAATATACAGGAAAAAGAACAAAATCCTATCCAAGGAGATCCAGAGCATTAGAATGCTATTTAATGAAGGCTGAACAAAACTAGAGCACTGCTCTAGTGAGGGCACTATATAGGGATTTCACTGGATACCATAATTTCATTTTTATAGTCAAATTCTCACTTTCTGCCCTCAAGGGTATGTGTGCATATGTGTGAAAGTATCCTATTAAACAATTTGGCATATGTAAGTTCTCAACTGGTTCCTTTTTTGAGAGCTTTTTTTGGCTAAGTAGTAATATCATTATTTCTTGCAAGGCATTATGAAGAGCAGTGTGTGAGCATCCGGTTCCTAGTATTTCAAGGGTATGTGGGTGCATAAAACACACCTGCATAGAAACTGTGTTTTACAGGAAGAAATGTTTCGTTGGTTGGGTTTTTTTAGATTTTTTTTCATCTATAGACTATTAGAACATTTTATGTGAGAATAAACACACAGCTTACCTATCCTGTCATTTTGTCTTGCAATCAGAATGCAAAGAACAGCAGAAGCCAGGTAACTTGGTAAATAATCTCAAAAAATTACTTCCAAAAGCAGAAGGGCAGGGAGGAGAAAAAGGAGTAAACTGAGGGATGCCAAGGTGAATCAGCTCTAGGAATGCCAGAAATCTACATTTAGTGTGGACTGCTTTCATGTTTTGTTTCAAAAGTTGTTTCTCTGTGGAAGTCATACTGTTAGTTATGTTTCTTTTTCAAATCAGTGAAGGAAACGACTGAGTGTGTTCCAGATCACTGCTTTGTGGAAAATACCTTAATGGGAACATCCAATAGCAAACAGTGTTAAATATTGTAACAAATTTATCCTTCACTACACAAATATAAAACTAACATTGTATTTCTATTTTCTTATCTACAGGGCTTAAGTGCTTCTGTTCATTGACTCTTTTTTCCTCTTTAATATCCTCTGTCATGAGAAAAACAAATAAATGTGGGCTCCATACAGAATTTTTCAGTTTTTAAATTTGGAGACTGCAGCAGGCCTTTTGCTTCCTTTCAGTTATCCTCATAAAGAGATAGGAGTTGGGAAAAAGTATCTCAGAACACATTTGGGCTCCAATTGAGTTGGAAGAATTTACAGTTAACCCATTCCTATAGATTGAAATAATTAACTTTTTCCCCCTTCCCATTTTTGATCCCATCAAGTGTTATGCCAGCTAATTCTCTCTCTTTCCAAGCACAAGTATTATTAATTCATCAGGATGGAGTCCTATACATACTCATATTTCAACTTCAGAGAGCATTCTGGCTACCTCTGCCATAAATAAAAGCTACTTCCACAACATGCAGCCAATACACAAAGCCCCTATCTGTTAGAACTGAGCCATCACACTCCATTAAGCTCCAGTTAGATTACAGCTTTTCTGTAACTTGTTCCACACCACACATCAGTCTAATACTGCTACTCCTTTCTGGTCAAGTATTAAAACAATATATTAGTTTTAGCTTCTAATATTTCCTTTCCTATGAACTTGCTACAGAGAGGCCATACCCAGTACCACTGATCCCTGGAGACCAGTGTAAGGGTGATCTGGTGTCCAGTGCAGGTGTTCAGGACATTTCCTGAGACTCATAAGACAGGTTCCTAAAGCACTGGCAATTCTGCTAAAGTGGTAGTGGTGGAGGGCATTCACAGCTAATTACAGGTAAATTCTTGACAAATTTGAGAGCAAACCACAAAAACCTTAGCTCCAACATTAGCCATGTGACCAAAGAGTTCTGTGACTCCAGTACCCCACAGAAGAGATATTTTCACATCCTTTAATCTTTAAAAGTTTCCATAAACAACCTGCAAGTAAGCCAAGGCACAGCTATGCCGTATCCTACAACATCAAGGATCATGGAAGATGCTGCAGTCTCTCCCACTTGCTGTGTAACTGCTCTCAATACCTGACAACATTTTTCAAATTGTTGGTTCAGCAGGTTGGAGGAAGCTGTCTTCTGGCAGAGAATGACAAATGCTAGTACAGCTATACCCTTTCCTGGCAAGTAAGTTATCTGAATTAGATTAAGCTCTTCTGACCTCCTCCACCTAACCCAGGGCTTGGGTTAAATTCCAGGGTTACCTATCCAGCCCCTGCTGTACAAACGGGACGCAGCTGAGCAAACAGCTCTGCCCTCCTAACACACAGCAGTGGGACCCAGAAAAATGAACAGCCTGGTTCCTGGGACTCCTGACACCACTACAACAGCAGCAATCGTTTTGACCATCATAACTGATACTGAAAGTCAGTCTAGCATGATAAAGGCAGATAGTGTAACTTTAAAATACACACAGAGGTTAATTTAGAGAGCATTTGTACAGACAGCCCATTAAACATAACTAAGAAGTCAGATGAGCAAGCGAGAAGATTGTGACTTCTACTTGAACATATTTAATCTGTCATTGCTTTAACTATAATATTTATCAATTTAGGATACAGCACTACAGAAAAATATTGAAAAACTTTTTCTAAAGAGTACCAAGTAGCCCTCCTCTGCTCTCCACAGTGTACGGTCCAGTACATACTGACAGTGTGTGCATCATCAGATCTGTACTGAAACCACATTGATAACACAACCTAATTCAAATCTTAGAAACAGCACATTGCCAACTCTGATAGCAGCACAGTAAAGCATCTGTTATTCAACAAAGCCTTGAAATGTATTTTTTTAAACATTTCAACTCTGAATTTGGCTTCTGCTTGAGTAAAAGAATAGATTTTTTAAAAGCCCACTAGCATTCAGGACTTTTTGTTAGAATACATTTGATCAGATTTCAGAAGTAAATACTTTGTGCTTAAAAAAACCAATAAACAATAGAAGTTTAGTTGTTGGGGTTTTTTTCTTTCAGCCATTATCTCTACAAATATGAACTTGGTGTTAAGTAACTTCTTAAGTCAGCAGTGTAGGATAAGGATGGCAACCAACTGACAAAGAATGCCTGAAATGAAATTTGTCTGATAAAGTTCCTTTAGGTAAAACCAACTATTTGTCTACAAATTACTGATGCGACAATCATGATTCTCAAAAATCCTACAAAACCAAAACCTTACAAAGAAAGGACAGAGAACTAAAATGTCCTATCCCCAAAATACTAAGAACAGCCATGAACTCATCAGGTACTGGTTTTATAGCCTCCCCCTGTTTAACAGGCTGTGAAGTCCTTATCTCTTTCTACAGTATAACAATCATCTTCCCACCCTCCCTCCTCCCCTGAAGGAATATCATACCAGGCAGCTCCTCTTTGGCAGTTCAATGCATGTCTGATTAAACAGAGCAGTTTTTCATAACTTCTGTTTAACCTTGAAATCTGCTGCTTCTATTTCAGACCTGATGAAGTGCTCGTGTGCCTGCAAGCTTGGCTCATTTTTTCCCCCCATACCAGCTGGTCTAATAAATTACCTCTTCCTAACAACCTCATGTTAGCTATGTCCTTAGATTATACACAGCTAAACACTATTATGCCAGTTCAAACTTGTGTTAAACCATGATAAAGAGTACTGCTGGCATAGAAATAATAAAAAAAACAAAGTCACTCAAATTACTACCTCGCACTACAGGTAGTCATTCACCTTGCCCACTCCTCACATAGATGAGGAAAGGATCCCTTTTAAATGGTTGCCAGGAATATGAGCATTTTCTGTTTAAGTTGCCCTACATGTATAATTTAATAAGTTTGAGGTGACTCCAGGCCTGATGGTTAGGTTCCCTGTCTGCCAGAGAGAATGAGTTTAAAAGACGCAGTTTCCGTGATTTAAATTTTAAAGCAACTTTTTTGCCTAATTTGAGAAAGGAAAGGGGGTGGGGAAGGAACATTTTGTTGCAGAAAAATCACCTCTTTTCAATCCATGGGTAAAAAGTCCTTTCTTTAAGGTCCGGCAGTTGGAGGCTTAACTCCCGTTTCAGACATGCCTTTATTTGGAAACAATGCAGGAGCAGGCAAGGCAGGGCTTTTTCAGAGATGCTGCCTGGCCACAGGCAAGCTAACAACAACTTGGCAAAATGACAGGCAGCTCTGCACCATCAATACAGCCATGTGCTCCTTGAGCAAAAAAAAACAAGCACGGAGTTTACGGTTTGAGAAAGGAAACAAACAAAAAACCCCTTTGTAATTGCTCATTAATCAATAAAGGAGAGAGGCCATACCAGAGCTCCACACAAATCCCACAAGGATGAGGCTCACCCAGCTGCACTCCTGGGACACGTATTGCCTGGAGCACAGTGCTGTCTCCAGGACTGCAGTGTACCTGCTCTGGAGCACAAGCAGCAGCTCCACAGCAGAGGCCACAGCCGTGCAAGGCACAGGCAGATCTGGCCATGAACAGGAGCTGGCTGAAATGCTGACAGAGGACTCGATGTAAAACTCCAACTGCATCAATGTACTAAAACGCAGGAATTTAGGGCAGCTCCCACCCTGGTGTTGGCACTTGGCTGTTCCCAGCAATACCTGCAAGATGGCTCCTTGAGATCACATCCCTCTTCTTCCCACAGGCAGGGAGAAGAGACTATTTTTACACAGCCGCTGACCACTTTGACAAAAATAAATGGAAGGAAAACTTGAGGCCAGCCATCTTCCTGATACTCCTCTCTCCCAGAGACCTTGGGGACACTAGAAGCAGAGGAGACCAAGGGAGAAGAGCAGACCCCAAGAATTTGAAGAAATAACCTGACCTCAAGTGAAAGATCACAATCTGCATTTTCTTTCTCAACTCTCCTTTCTCTCACACCAAGAAAAAACTCAGCTAGAAAAGCTGACATATCTTCAGAAATTTTTCTTTTTCTTTTGGAAAAAGAGACTCCATCAAGCTCCATTCAAGTTTTCTTCCCTGCGTTTTTCCTCCCTAGTATTGCCAAGGTCAGATACAGGAGCCATACAAAAAGGCATGAAAGCAAAACAGAAAGAGGAGATATCTATTTAAAGGTACTTTCATCCTCTTCAGAAAAAACCTTTTACTTCCAGAAGTTAAAGTTCTCACTCTGCACAATCTTCAGCTTGTGGTTTTCCCTACAGTCCTGAAGCATTGGCTCAGTGCTGTTGAACGGAGGAAAAATTATCCACTTCACTGCTGATCCCAGCACTGGTGCTGGGTGGACCACCACCAACACTAAGCCAGCCTCTCACTTCCAACCTCTGTAAACCACAGTGTTCACAGAGGCATCTGGCTTTTATGATAGGAACCACTCATGTCCATCCTCTGATGGATGGTCGATATGAGAAAGAAGGGGAAATACTTATTGATATATTATTTTGCTAAGGAAAAGCTTAGCTTTCCAACTAACATGGCTGTTCTTTGAAGTGAACAGATTTGTGATGAAGGTTTGGCATCTGTTCAGTTCTTCCTCTGTGACAAGTAACTTTTCTGTCTCCTGCATGGATGCAATCAGCACAGCTTTGGCCGCCAGTATGAGACATCCAAAAGCCTTTCATGCACAACAGTCTTGAACTTTGTTTTCCATCATGAAATACATCTTGCAGATGTATATTTTTATTTTTCCACCTGATCTCACGTGCAGAGGCCACATTGTTAAAGCATCTTTAGTAAGCAGGTAGAAGATGGGCAGGACCCAGGTTCTGTGGCACAAATCCCTCTTGAAGGAAAAGGATTCAGGACTGAGCAGTGTGGAAGACCTCATGCTTATTCAATCATGCAAACTGCAGCATCAGGCAAGTGATAAATATGCTTTCCTCTCAGAGCAGTCTGAAGGCCTCTGTCAAAAAGGCAGCCTGTGTTTTACACCCAAAAGCAGACACTGCCTCTTTAGTCACCCTACAACAAGGGCTGCTGAAAGCTGAGGTTAAGAAATGATTTACCTTCTCTCAAGATTGCATCATATCTCACTAGACATTACCAATTTCCTATTGCACTCCCAGAACTGATGAGAGTTCTTGGAAGTATTATTTCTGATAAAATGCATTTCAAAATGTAAGACTTTTTTTCATATTCATGGTCACAAAGCATCTCTATTAGACTTACTGACTGCTGAAGAGTTGCCTCTTAAGAAGAAAGATTTCAATTTCAAAGCAAGTCAGAATGATTTTCTAAATTATCCTAAACTTTCAGAATCAATTTAACCTGTTTTGAGATTCACAGTTGTTTTCAGGCCTTTTTCTTGGATTTAAGAACTGCTTAATCAATGTTTGCAGTGTTTTTTTCAGGTGTTTCTTGACCAAACCAAATTAACTAGTTTGGTTTAGATTTTAACTTTATACAACATCTAAAAAAAAAAAAATAATTCCAAGAGTTATTTTCTTCCTCTTCCTTCTATGGATTAGTGCTATTAAAAGTGTCCTGTGGTATAAAATTTGAGTTGAGAAACACAGTAATGTGTTCTTCCTTTTCACCCTTTCTATTTAAGAAAGGAAATATTATTAGAAGTGGAACAGTAACATTAATTTCAGTAAGATCCCACAATTCAGAGCTTTAACCTCCTGATTCCAGGGTAGCTATAATTGTGTTCAGTAGTTTTGCCCATTGCACTACTACAATACCATAGGAAGAGCCACAGAATATTCTGAGTTGCAGATGACGCACAAGGATCATCGAGTCCAACTGTGAATGGCCCACATGGGGTATGAACCCACAACCATGGCTATTAGCCCCATGCTCTAACCAAGTGAGCTAATAAATATGAGGGATTGGCACTGGCATTTCTCCCAGAGTTTTAATCAATGCTGTCAAAAAATGCAGAAGGAACTAATTGCTGCCTTGAGTAAGTAAAGGTAGTGAAGTATTAGTATTCCCTGTAATAAAGCTCATGAACACTACAGATTGCATGTAACAATTGGCAGCTTTCAAGAGAGCCACCACAGTAGAGCAGCCCAACCCTGCAGGGCAATTTATGACAAGTGAATGAGCCAGAAACTAAAATCAATTCAGTGACAAAAATAAGTTCAAAAAACAAACAGCAACTCAACCACTAGAAGCTGATTTATTTCCACAGTAGCTGGATGTAAATACTTCCTCTTCCCTGCCCTGCTAGACTTTCAGTTCCAGGAATATATTAAGAGATTGAGAACCTACATCCAACATTGTGGCTCCCTCTGATTGTTGTATTGTGTTAAACTATTGTGAGAGTATGTTCAGCCTAGTTAGCCAAGAACTTTACCCCCTCTATAATTAACTCTGGAATCTGACATCATCATCCCCTCAAGGTTCTCTTAAAATTTTAATAGCCAGGTTTATGAATATTCATTTGCCAGCATTACTCTTCCAGGGATTTATGAAAACCCAATGGCATGTCAGTGCTCAAAGAGGTTCTATTACTTCTGCTTCTTCCTTAGCACATTATTACATGTCAGAAAGTGCATGAAGGCTGCCATTGATCCAACCATCTGGGTCAATTCATAGAGATTAAGCAGCACAGCAGACACCTAGTGCTGCTGCTCAGGGTGCCTATTAATCCCTCCAGTGGACATGATGCTTCTTCACAGGCCTCATCAGTTCTAGGCTACAAAAACTGTTTCTCCCTTATCTCCTCCTGTTTCTCTCCTCCTACATGCCACTGCAATTACAAGCCAAGCCCACAACAGCCAGCCCTTCAAAGGCTGCTCCTATGTAAGAGAACAGTTGCCCAAACCACAGAGTTTATCAGATGTGTACAGGCAATTATTCCCCACTGTCAGCAAGTGGTACAGCACACATGGAACTGGCACACTGCAACAGCTAAATAAAGTTTGTGACACTTTGGTCCATTACCAAGAGGCATAAACATTTCTTCTGCATCACAAGTTGTAATTTGTTTGACAGTTTTTTTGTGTTTTCCAAATTGTGACAGTGCTAAAGTTTTAGGCCACTGGCTTGTACATTACTGTATGTCACAGACATGTGCAGCAACCATCCATCCCCAGATGTGAAGCATCTCCAGTTCTAAAAGGAGAGCTCAATAAAAGTTCACAATGCAGGTAGATCAAAAGCTCTTATGAATCTGAATAGTACAACAAATATTTAGACTACAGCCCGTAAGGAATGGGAAATTCAAGGCTACATTTAATGCATTAAACCAGGTATATTAAGCCAGAAGCTTCCTCCTAATAGTTATGCAAACTGTAAAGCAAAACTAGAAAGCCAAATAGTGTCATTTCTCCTATGTACTCCTTAGCTATATTTCTCTTTTGTCAGCAAAGAGGCAGCTCAGCAAAGCTCAGAACTACTTTTGTCATTTCCTGACAAAAGAAATTTAGTTAGAACTTTCTGAAGTTATTGTCAAGTCTTACCTTACAACAATTTATGCAATTATGTGATTTTCCCCTCAGCACCACTGCTTCGGAACAAACAAGGTAAGAGGTTTGATCTGTCATAAATGAACATTTCAAGCTTCTGTTTTCTGTTTCTGCTCAAAATATTTACAGAACAATGAAAAGCTCTAAATTTGGAAGAGTCACTTCCAACAGCACCATTTGGCAAATGCAATATTTACGGGCATCTCCAAAGAGAACCTCTAGACTATTCAGCAGGAAAAAAGAGAAGAGAAATGTAAATAAAGATTAACAAGTAATAAAAAGGATATAATCTCTGAAGGGAAAGGGAGGAGAAATATAGATCAGCAACTGAAACAGTGAAGAAAAAAGGTCAGAAGTCCTGAAGGATGTAATCATGATCCTATTTTAAAAAGGGAAAGGCTAAAATTGTGACTGATACAATGGCCTATGGGCCAGTCCAAAAAGTCTGAAGTACCATAAATAAAATGGCTTTGTAGAACATCATCACTTTATGCTCCCTGTAGCTCCCAGGTCACAGCTTTGGCCAGAGCCTGGTGTTTGGGAAGGCCACTGAGAACTCCCACCAGCGCCCGGGGGAAAGCTCTGCACTGCAGGCAGTCCTGGACACTGGGCAGGGCACAGCAAGCACACGTCCCTGCGGCTGAATTACACTATTTCTGCTTGGCTTCTGGAGAGAAACCAGCTTATTTGGACTTGTTTTTCAGCTTCCTAGCCTTCTTTGGGGAGGGAATAATTTATGCTATGTCTTCAGAACACAAAGACCTATTGTCAAAGTCACAAGCTGCCTGTTTGCCCTAACCAGGAGAGATCCTTTGTGGTGCAGGGGGAAAGGGAACCTTTCACTTTTATGGGATCTCCCTTAGAAGCAGAATGGGGCTTTTTTAACTATTATGACTATTTTAAAAAGCAACGGAAGTTTAAAAAAATTTACTTCAAGAATCTGAATTGATTGATTATTACTTTGCTAAGAGCTCCAAAATTAGGTGAAAAAAATCCAAACTGAGTCTGGCCTGCAAAATTCTTACAGCACCATCGACCCCCTTTATAAATTTACTTTTAGTGGCTTGCCAGTTAAATCTCTAGCCTGCAATCAAACCTGGTTTGGGTAGCTGTTAACTCTTAAGGCTGAACAGCTACAAAACCTTGCAGGTGGTTTTAAGAAAGACTTCTAGCTACAAAGAAAAACATGATGGGCTGGAAAAAGCTGAATGCCCAGTTTTTTTTGGCATTCAATACTTTTGTAGGACAGACAGCCACGTTGGCCAGCTTCAGGGTCCTGAATTGTGTACATATTTCCAAACATTTTGAGCCTTGTGTCTGCCTTGCTGGACCACCCACAGGGAGTACAGCTCGATGGCCATGGGAACAGTACCACCAACTGCATTGTTTTTTACTGAACTCTACTGAATACAGTTAACCTCCAGTGAGCTGACTAAATTACTCCTCTGTGGAGGAAGATCCACACATGTCTGCACAGCAGGAGATGCAGTGAGGCATCCTTTTGCAGGCAGAAGGGCACATCTCAGCTCCACAGGCTTTCATGGCTAGGTTTGCCTACCAGTTTAGCAAGGGACACACTCATGCTTTGCTCCCCAGTTAACAGTGAAAGTGCTTAACACAAAAATCTGTGCTCGTGGAAGCAACATATCATCAGAAAAAGTCATGGTAGTTCAACTAATTGTTACATGTCACAAGAGAGAAGCAATTCAGAAGTGTTAATCAGCCTGAAGTTCATTTGAACTCAAACCATTCTTTAGACTCTGCAGTTGAACAGCAAGTTGTGTTTTACGGACTGAGTCAAAGATATGAATAAGGATAAAACACACCCTGATAAAAGGTACCTGATAAAGCATTGCCAGGGTACAGGTCATGTAAGTGAAACCATGTTGAGAACGAGTCATTTACACCTCCTAGGGTGTAATCCCATGATGCAATATTTAGATTAAATCTTAGACTATTATCCCAGCATATCAACCCTGTCTGCTCCCAGCAGAGGTGTCTGAATATCCTGTTTAAGCTAGCTCATTTATCCAATCAAGACAGAAGAAACAAAAGCATGGGAGAGCTCCTCTTGTGACTCTTGGGGATGGTGCTGTGCAGGGCCAGGAGTTGGACTCGATGATCCTTGTAGGACCCTTCTAAGTCAGCTTATTCTGATTCTTTAAGTGCTTCCCTTGAAGATACCTCTACCTTTCCATCTCAATGCCTGGTCTCCCTAATCCTTGATTTCTCTCAACTCCTGCTTCTCTCCTCTCTGTCTTGCCAAAGTCTTGCACAGGGATAAAGTGGCCTGCTGTGGAAGTCTACTCATGACACCAGGAAGTACAAGAAAGTGAGCCAAACAATTACTGATTTATCTGAAGCATTTGCTGAGAGGATTATGTGTGGAGTCACTTCTTTCCTGACAATTGACTTCCATGGAGCTGTGCTGTCATGACATTTCATTGTCTGCATTCAATCCCTCACAGGCACTTGAAGTCGCTTATAAAACTCTACTCAATTACTGGGCCCTAGGCTTCAATCAAAAATATTTGTACATTTAATATTTCCCTACAAATGTGCTACTTCTGTGCTGGCTTCAATTACGATTTAAAGTACTTGTGATATCAAATATAATTCTTTCATAGCTGCAACTCAAGACCATGCATAAACTACTTTACTTATACCTATTTTTGTTTAAGTCCAAGCAAGCCAGCACAAGCAGTATGTGAGCTTTGGTCATTCAAGAAAAGAGTTTACATATTTCTCAAATGAAAGGTGCAAAACTAAATAGTTTCAAGTAGAAGACTGTTCAAACTTAAGTTCTCATGACACTCTTCCAGAAGCATTACACAGAGGCAAGTAGATTGTGGGCAGTTTTAATATTGGGCTAGAAGACACAGCAGTAGACTTGGTCCAAGAATCAACGAAGTGTCTTAAAATAAAGCAGAAATTCCCTTTTGCATAAGAATATTAACCCACACATTTTGCTACGTGTCTTACCAACATTTGCTTAAGTCTCTAAATCAAGCAAACAGGTGTCACGAGCACAGTATGACAGACCTCACATCACAAACATTTAAATGTTGACATCTCATCTAATGAGGTGAAAGCTGAGGAACCTCACAGAGCTCACAGGCCCTCCAGTTTTTATCTCTTCTCTTGCCATCTCACCCGAGCCAACAGTGCGCTCCCTCCTCACCTGTCCTACACGCTCACTCCCACACTGAGCCTGACTCTTCCTCTGCTGCTAATTCAGCGCCCACACTGACACAGCCATGGTGAGCAGGTCTGAGCAACCCACAGGACTTGAGAGAAGTGGAAAAAACTTCTGACAGAGCAGTTCTCTGATCTGCATGGCCACGTATTCAACTCATGCTATTGGAGAGAGTGGTTGAGGTTCTGGAGCAAATTGGGAATGGAAAGGCAAGTGGGAAGTATTCCTAAATCGGTATTTTAAAGCAAGGTTGCCACTTCCACTATTCCTATCTGCCAATCCAAACCATCAGCTGCCTAAAGTAGTCAGAAGAACAAAATTGGTAACTCTGGACTTAAACAAAAATTTAGGAGATCTCATCTTGAAACTTACCCACCTGAAGCCCCAATCCACCTCAAGACAGCCCTAAGCACCAATCTACAAGCAAATGAACAACAAGGCCACTCCTGGCCTCTCTGGTTTAAAGCAGGGCAGCTACAAAGAACACAAGGTCTCATGGATGATTTTATGTTTTCTTTCCTGCAATTAGTAATTGCTACAAGCCCTAACTAATATGTCTGGAACACATTACTTACTCAGAGAACAAAATGTTGGACAGAAGTGTTGATGCTATGTTTTCTCCTTTGACTTAACACTTACAAATCCTTATAGCCAGCAAATATACATAGTCCAAATAGCCAGAAACACGATTAACACCAGAAAATCTAGGCCTCTATGACTCACTCTGAGTAAGTGCCAGGATGGATCATTTTCCTTTGCCCACCTAAACATAGCTCTTACATATAAAGGGTTGTGACTTCATCTAATGACTGAACAGCCAAGGCTGCCAGCCTCTAATCGGAAGAGAAATGCCAAACATTTGCATATATAGGAGCTTTTTTTTAACTTCACAGCTCTTTCAGTTCCTTTCAGAGTTCTCTGATCTGAACACTTATCTCTTATCTGGCACACTATGCTGTAAATGAGCATGCAATAATCAAATCTGTCCTTTTGAGCTCTGATGTACTTCAGGACAACAATTTCTTGGCTACTTTTTAAAACAACTTAACCTAGCCAGGTTTTGTACATCTTAAACATGCCATTCCCACCACTGCAAGATCTCCATCTGGACAGGTCACTCTTCAGATGCACACAACAATCAGGAGCCCTGATGAAGGCTTGGTATAGATGCCTACACTCCAACCCTGCTGGCACCAGCTCTGAGCCTGCCTGGCCCTCCACTGCACCACTCGTAGCTGCTCAGGGCAGCAACACGTTTGTGTCTGTTTGCCCTTTACAGATGTGTACACACACCTCTCTACCTGCCTGATCCCCACTCCTCCAAAATCCTTGGCGGATGCCAAGGGTAGATTTACATGTTATTTCATAAAATTCACCTTTGTCAGCATATGTGGTCAGTTCAGCTAGTCCTTATTGCTCCAAATAAGCCAAAAGACCCTTATCCTTTCTAGAAATGTCAACAAGAGGGGAAAGAAAAAATAAAAGTTGTCCACACAGCAAATACAAACAATTTTTGCAAACAGATGTTTCTTCCACAAGTGTTTGGGTACAAAACCACTGTAGTCAGTTGAAACACAATTCTAGATGATTGCTATGTAAGCAGAATTGACCACAAGAAAATTTCTAATTGTTTTGTTCATGCTCAGTACAGTTGGTTGACTTAAAATGCAATGTTGATTTTTTTGCAGAGCTACAATTTCCAATAATTCCAATATAAACTCACTATGCATTTTGACAATGTCGAAACTGCATCTGTCACAATTACATTTGCAGCCTACCTTTACATACCTGTGTACTGATAAACAGAGTATTTTAGTATGCAGAGCTCTATAACCAAAACATATCCTGTGCTATTTTTTAAAGCTTAGTTTAAGGAATGGAATTCAAAGAAATATGAGAAAATTCAACCTGAGAATTTGGTTTTAAAATCTGAAATGCAGACCTGAGTTAATTTTACAGGTCTGAAATGAAGTTTCCCATCCTAAAACTCAACCTTCATCTATAAATGCGAAGTTTCCTTACTGGCCGAGTCAATCCCTACTATCCAATCAGAATGAAAGGATGGGGGCTGAGCTGTGTTTTCAAAGTGTATAACTGTGTACAACTCACACAGCTTTTGCTCTTTAGTTTGAAACAGGATAGTAAATACTAACTCTAGGGCATGCAGTAAGCTTTATTTGCCTCAGCTTCAAGTTGCTTAGAATTACCAACACTAAAGCCTTGAGCCTGCTTTTCAAATGAATTATATGCTCTGGATATCTGACTGCAATAAGAAATATATCATTTAAGGTTAGTTTTACTCACCACAAAAAATAGCTGCTTCTCTTCACAATGAAGAGGTAAAAAAGTGAAATCCAGTGCTGCTGGAGCAACAACTGTGTTGGTTGTTCAGCTCCAGTTGCCTGTGTTAAAACATCTGGCAGGTTTTTTTTTTATTAGAACTGAAGGCAGACAGGTGTTACAATGACTGACACCAAAGCCAAGTGAACCCAGGTCTCAACTCCCAGACCTAACTTGTGGCTGCAGGGTTAGCCTTACCCAACCCCAGACACCTCTGGAATGCCAACAGCTGCCTGAAATGCTGCTTTCAGTAGGATTTCCCCTCGTTTTCAGGGCCAGTTGCCACTTAATGGAAAATGACATTGACATACTGTCCATTTTTCAGTCTAATATAAACAGTTAGGGCAATTATTTTCTAAGAGTTAAAGAGTTATTCTAGCTGTCTCTGAGGCTTAACTGGGCTTCTTGTCAGAAAGGGCAAGATTGAAAAAGTCACATGTGAAGCACATATGACTTGCATATTCTCTAGATCATTTGGTGCAACTCTTTTGAAACAATGATCCACAGTCCTTCATCCTTCCACAGAGAGCTGATGGGAGACAGTGTTACCTTTGTTGTATTTTAGGGAATAGACAGCAATTTTGTCTAAATCTAAGGCTGATAGAACAGAGCAAGAATGAAATCCTGCACATCTTTGCTGACTGCCAAGAATTTTACAGGTATAAGCCACAAGGAGCACATTTGGCAGTCATTAACTCCACAGAAATATCATTTACTTCTTACAGTACTTTGGCGCACAATCTCTGGACTAACACCTGAATGCAGTCCCTTTGTAACAGACACTGGTAACAGCATGGCATTTTTTGGTGTCAAACAGCTCAGTTCTGTCAGGAAATTGCACACTTCCTTCCTAATGGTCTGATGGAGGCTCAAGTTGCTTTAGAAATTTATGTGGCCTTAAATACGATGTTTGATGTCCAAGTTCCTTGTGAGGATTTTGTTGTGTACATGAAGAGGGACGTGGAGAGCCAAATAATTTTAACCTGGGTCTTTGAAAACTGACTTCACTTTTTTTTTTTTAAACTCTGAAACCTGGCATCATTAGAGCAAAGAGAGACCATTCAATCAACTAAATCCAAATAAATCATCAAAGAGTTAATGCATAATTGCTGTACCCTCTGTACTGAAAGACTCCCTTCAACACACCACCACGTGAATCAGTGACATCAGAAGCATTTTTACCACCAGTTACCCAATGCATTCTTATCTGCTTAAGGCAGACTCCAAGTAGGACGTGTTTTGCTCATTAAAAATCACGACCTTCCAATGTGTCCATTAACTCTCAAGTGTCCAGTTGGGAATATAGCAAAAGCAGGGAATTAACAAGGTGAGACCATGGTGCACCCTAATTCCTTTGCAAGCTCACTGTTCCCCTGCAGTAGCCAAATGGAGGCTTCTCCATGCAGAAACAGAAGACAAAAGTTTTTGCATTCAGCAAGAAAAACACTCTGTAGACTGCAAGGCCTCTGCACAGTCAATAATCTCAGCCACCCTGTTCCTGCAGACTATTCCACAGCTATTGCCTCCTGAAAATTACAGTGAAATTTCCATCCACAACAGCCAACACATTGAGGAGCAAACATGAACTCAAGCAATGGCAATTTAAACTAAATAAGCTTATGCAATTTCCTCCTCTTTTCATTATGTCAAAGGTTTCATAGACACCTGATCTTGTGAACATGTTCCAAGAAAGCAAAATGACAATGCTGCTTTAAAAAAACCCCAAAACCACAAACCACAAATTCCACACATTCTTAATCACCTTTTGCATAAACAGATGTACTAAACTACATACAGCTTTCAAACCACTCCATCAACATAGAGACAAGAGAAACCTCAGCTCATACTGTGTTGTAACGTGTAAGACAGACACTTTCCAAACAGAAGACTGGCAAAAGATTCCAGTGACCTGCCTGAATGTCTTGGTCACAAATGGCTCACCTCCACCATCTCTGAGCCTACCTGGACTCACTGTGAAGGAGCAATGTGCACTACCTTTTTCATCTTCCTCTACTAGACAGTTCTGGGGAGTTCCATGTACAGTTACAGCGTAATCTTCTATGCATAAAAAGTAAACGTGGCATAGTTAGAGACAGATTTAAACTGCTTTATGTCCCCCCTACCTTTATCCCATAAAAAGTATCAAATACAAAGAATTTAGTGAAGAAATGTCAGTCCTGCTTGAATAAAGCTCAGAGAAAATCTGAAAATCCTCCTTCCAAAAATGTAATTTAGCAATGCAATCAAGACAAAACAACATGGGAGAGGCAGAATTCACTTTTAAATTGAGATGGGGAAGAAAATTTACCTGCTCGAACAAGTTTAAACCTTTGCTGCACAAAGAGAAGCTGATATTGTTACTTTTCATCAATCAAAATGTTTCCTTCATTCCACCCTTAGTGCACTTAAGTTTTAAATTCAATTAAACAGGTACTGCACACTCTGTGTTATCTAACTTCCATATCTGAAGTCTCTGTGGTCTGTTTTAAGGCTTTATGGCATGGACACTTTCTAGCAGGTTTACAGGAACACAACAGGCATATTAAAATGGTGGAGCAATTTACAGCAACTTGCTTTCTAAAATATAATTAGCAAAGGAAAAGAAAATCAGACCATATAAAAAAGGATGCTTATTAAAAATACTAATTTTAGTGGAAGCAATGTAAAAACATTTAAAACTCAGTACCAGACTGAAGCACACATCTGTTATACAATACAAAAATTAAGAAGATATCTGAAGGAGTATTTTTATCAGGCAGTTTCTTCCTAACCCTCACTGCTTCTGCAGGTAGAAGGATTCAATCTCCTATAACATATGCAGATACAGATGATTAGTTAAATATATATCTAAGAAAGTCTGTGGGAGAAAGATTCACTATATGGGGGAGTTTATTCCAATACAATATTCCTATCACTAAACTCATAGAGTGGTTTTAAAATAGTTATGCTCCAGACATGTTCTGTCTTCTGGTATTCTCCAGGCTAAAGCAAAGGTTTATAGAATTTAGAATAAAAATTCTAGATCCATTTGAGAGAAATACAGATTTATAATCCTAATAAAATGGAAGGTGGCCTTAAATTGCTAGTTCCTGAAAGGGAAATAGAGAAGCAGATTTTTTTTTTTTTTGTCAAGGACATTATTCTTGTGTTTCAAGTGATTAAAATACAGCACCTGGAATATCCCTGAAGCAAGGAGACTTGCCTTTCAATCCCCCTGTCCTTTATGCTCCCCCCATTTAAGCATGCTGGAATAAACCCACTCACATTTCAACCTGACAATGCTGCAAATTTTCTGAAACAAATGGCTGAAGGAACTGTGAGCAAAGATATTCCTGCAGGAGAAGAAGGTGAAACAGTGCCAGTAACTTCTACCTCTTCTACCTGCAGTGTCCTGGTAATGCTTAAAATTAAGAGAATGGAAAGTTGAAGCAAGTCTTCCTCAGAATGCTCCAAGTCTCAAAATAGAGCACAGTTATCCAATGCAACAGTACTCCCATGTATTTATAGAACTTCTTAAACACAAGAGAAAAATACCACTGAAAGTTTTGTTATTATAGAAGTGTTCTTATAGCCGTTTGTAGTACTATGGCTAAGGTTAACATAATAAAACCTAAAAAGAAAAGAGAAACACATCACGCAAACCAACCAGCAACAGGACTTTCCATTCATAGCAGAATGAACTCATCTCTAAGCAAAACCACGAGAATAAAAAGACAAAATGCCTTAAGGAAGGCTGAAGGACTGGCATGCACAGGCTGGAATAAACCCACTTGCATTTCAACCTGCCAATGCTGTGAATATTCACAAACAATTGGCTGGAGCGACGGTGTGCAAGCTGCCCGAGTGAGGTGCTACTTACTTCAGAATCCTGTAAAAAATCCACTTGTCTGTCTTTACACAAAGAGGACAGAAAGAAGGTACAGATGCAGCAAAAGGGGTCAAAGTCTTCTCAAAATAGTTACTGATAACGCCTGTAGCTCTCTTTGGCCAAGTCCTTCATTATTCTTGTTTTAAAGAAGTTTCTCGCGTCAGCTAAGATTCTTTTCCCAAGAACCTAACATTCACCCACTTAGAAAAAAGAAAAGTGACTTCACAAAAGTTACCAAATATCATCATGCATGGCTGGCAAGTACATGTGCAGTCAAGATGATTCAGATAAGTCAGATAAATTTAGAACAGCGCTTTCCTAAAAGCATGCGTTCACCAAATGCAGTAAATATGCAGGAGCTATATCCAAGTGCTGATTCCAAACATCAGAGCAAAAAATTTATTAGTGAAAATCTCCTTTTAAGAGTTCGCTGCCATCTGAAGTCCTCAACAGTGTTATTCCTTGATCTGCCTTTAGTATTTCCATCCATCACTGGATTTATCCACATAAAAAGCTATAGGCTCTCCAACCTCTGAGGACTAAGCCAAATGCAGTGTGGCAACTTCACATAGGACCAGCCTTTTATGGTTGGAACAGTAGAGCTTTGATACAGCTAATCTACCATAAATAGCTCTTGAAACTCAGAAGGATCAAATCAGCTGTTGCAACAGTCCCAGCCTGTAGCTGCTTCAAATCCAATTATACTGTCAACCCTGTCTTGCAGCTCTCCCTTTTATTCCCCCTGTCCAGAACATTTTCTGTCCTCCTCCTGGCAGAAATTAGAAGCTGCTAAGGCAAACACAGCAGAATCAAACCCATTAAACAAATTCTGAAACTGATGCACAAGTATTCTTACAACTAACTTAAGGAAGACAAGTTCTGTTCTCTTTAAAAACAGCTCAAGTATTTGATGCTCATAAAAAAGAAGTTATCAGCCCTGACTTATAAAGCAAACACATAATTTGAAATAAGCAAACAGTTCCAAGAGCAGCAACCGCAGCTTTAAAAGGCGGATGAAACTAAGCAGATAGACTTCATGGAGCACTATCCATGTCCCAGATTAAGGCATAAGGCACTGAATTGCTTACATATTTTTTCTGTAGCCTAAATATACTTGACAAGTACTAGAATACCCTGTTATAAATCCTTGAATTACAATATTTCCTTTCAGGTAGTTAGAACCATTTTCCCACAAAGAAGTTGAGAACTATAATTTAAGAATTCTCGCAGCATTAAAAGCTTGCAAAATATATGTTTACTAACCATATAAGTTGGTATAACTGAAAATTACCACTAGGACTACAAGAGCATAGTAATTAAAGAGAAACCAGTGCAGTGACATTGTTCTGAGAAAAAAAGCAGGTTTGGATCCAACAAAACATAGGTGAGCAGTATTATCTTCATGGTTCACCTCACAGTGCAAAGAAACAGGGCACAATGCAAGCATGTAGGTATATGCAAATAAAAGGTATTTTTCAAACCTATATTATTAACATCCCACCAGTCTTTCCAAAACATAATATCCCAAAACATCAATTACTCCTCTGCAGTACAGGAACTCTGGTACTTCAAAGGGGAAGAAGTGTCTTGTGGGCAAAGTCTGTATCATCCCTCCCACAAGCACGTAAATTCTGAACATTGCTAGGGCATCCTCCCAAAATACTGGGCAGGACATCTACATCTAGGCATCCACCCTTCTTATTCAAGCAAGGGTAGAAGAGGATTGCCAATTCCTGCTTTGCAAACTGCTTTAAGAGCCTCTAGAAGCTACTCTAATGGAAAGGCCAAAATATAAAAATCATCAGCTTCCACTTAATGGAAATTTGTCAGCTATACACCATCTTATTCATCTTCATGCTTGTGTTAAATTTTATCATCTCAGTTAAAGGGCCTGGGTTTTAACTGATTAGCAAAGAATGTAACATACCTTGAACACAAATAAAAGAGTCACTAGTCGCCTACAAAGACAATAACAAAACAACTTCAGTTAAGTATGGGTGAGTGAAATCAACTGGTTTGCTGTCTCCTCTAAACTGGGCATGAATAACCCAGTTGGGTCACCTTCTGGAAGTCTCAGTAAAGTCAAAGAGCTGTACAAAGGCACAGACATTTTTCTCTTTAGGACCTAGAAAATGTCCAACTGAATAAATTCAGATACACGAGGGACTGCGAGCATTTCATTAGCATGGAGTAAACTCAGCATGTTACAAGTTACAAAACAGACAGCAATATCGGCCTAAGTTTGTCATTTTGAATAGAGCCTGTAGAATATGTCACATTATACCTCTGCACTGTGGTGAAAAAAAAGTGGCTGAACCAACTGCTGACAAAAGTTCAACAGAGCTCTTAAAAATGCAGCAGGCATGCTTGCAGCTGGTATGGAGAAAGAGCAGCCGAGAGCATGCTGCCACAGCACAATCACTGCTGCTTTATGCCCTATCCATAACCATTAAAATCCAAGGTCTTTTATTACTGTGGAATTTGAAGGATGCAAGTTATGACATGGAAACACACCCCCTTCTCTAGAAGCAAGACAGGGATTGCTTGTTTCTTTTATAGAAACCACTCTACATTCATTCTCCATATCACACAAGAAACTATGTTGAAGATTTCATGTTCGTACCTAATTTTAAAAAAAAATTAAAAATCCTGCATGTGCTTTTTCACAGAACATAGGCTTCCTTGACTACAAGCACATAAAACAGAGCTGCCTACCACAGAAATACAGCAGTTTCTGCCTCTTCCTCCCCAGTACAAAATTTCTGTAAACACAGAGCAGAGGAAGCCACAGACAATACATTAGTTAACCACTGTCCCTGTACAACAAGCCTAACATCTAGAATGTATCTTCCAGACACTATCAGCTCTATCATCAAAGAGAGGGAGACATCAAGCACTTCTCAGGCCACAGGTTCTGTCCCAATGAAGACAGAAGTACAAATTAACAGACACACTTCTGATTCTGAGGTCTGGCTTTGCAGGAGTTGATATGTGTTTCAGTGAGTAAGAGCCAAGGAATAACACCAGGGTAACACACACTGAAGTGCACACAGCGTGCAAAGTCTGGGTTCAGCATTCCTTTATTTAACAGTTCAGCTTCCCAATTTACAGATAGCTTCTTTTCAGCTGGTGGGGGGCAGGGAGCAGGGGAGGGGAAGGAGAGACTTCCCAGAAAAAAAAAAAACCCAGACAAATTTAATAAAAAGCGACTTACCAGCATCCATTGTTAGAATCATGACCCCACTTGTGTGTCCCAGGAAGCAGGAAGCCTTACCCATCCAGTGCATGCGAATGACTCAGAAGGACAGCATGGCTTTGTTTCAGCTTATATCTTCTGGCTCATTCACCCCTCCTCCCTTTCGTGGGATAAAAGTGCTGCCTGTGCCTGGCCATCCCCATTGGCTCAGCTAGGGGAACCTACCCATTTAGCACATTCAAGGTTCTGTGAGAGCCTAAACTGACTCACAGAGGATTTTTTATTTATCTTAAAAAAACACCAAACGCCAACAACGTTAAAAAACCAAAACCAAACCCAACACAAACACTTTCTTTCTGGGAGAATAAATCCTTCATTCTTTCCCTATCAGACACAAATTACACTGATGTTATTGCCATGAGGAGGAACAATTCCCTGCACTCTGAATTGAGAAGGTGGCAAGTCAGGGAGGACAGTCCCACAGTCTTCAGTAATCCCCAGTTCTGCTGCATTGTCTGTCCATGGGAATAAAGCCACACATCTTCTGTCAAAGCCTATGCCACCTAATCTTCAGCATAACCCAGTTTATCTTCAATGCAAATTGTATATAATCCCAAAATTGAGTATCTCCAGGTTTGCCAATGAGGATTTGCTCTTCCATTTTATTTTTAAGTATGTAGAACAGTAAAAGATTATTGTCTTACTGAAGACACACACCCAGACTCCCAGACTCTACAGGTTTAACTCTGCAGTGAGGAAAATTAAGTGATATTTTCTTAATCTCCAGGATTATCTAGGAGTAATAATTGGTACAATCTAGGCTCTGCCTGAAGAATTTGGAAAGCTGTTACAATCTGTTTGTGAGCCTCCTCTCTAGTGAGATAATAGTGTTTAAATAAGAAAAATCTATCTGATCAAAAGATATCACAACCCATTGTTAACTTTGATCAAACCACAGGACAGCTTAAAAAGTGCATTTGGGTGAGCAGCTGGAGGGGGAAAGGAATTTGTTTCTTTCTATATTGCAAAATCCTTAAGAACTTGCAGTCAGACCCCGAGAGGGAAGTGCTGTGTCTTGGCACCATAAACTGTCAACAGATTTGATATCTGTCCTTAGGGGCTCAGCAAGCACAGAAACACCGGTGCTCCTTGCCTCTGATAAGAGCTACCTTTTCTAAATAAAGCATGGACACATTGGGCTCCTGTCTCACCACATTACTCACCACCAGATAACCTAAGATTCATAACTCTGCGATACAACCACAAGTGTATTTTGGAAGTGTTGCTTGGGGTTGTTGAAATAAACAGAGTACTCTCTCTCCTGCCTCCTTCTGTTTTTAGAAAAGGTATCAGTTGCAAGTCACAAACACAGAGGTTTGTAGATGCTAGTGATGAAGTCAGAATCCACAATTCAAAGAAATCAGCAAAAGTATCACAACTGAATCATCCCTTCTCAGATTTCTTGACCTTCTCTCGCTTTGCAGTGTGGCTTTACACACCTGAGTCATTACACTTTGGGGGGGAAACACATTCCTAAGGTTGAAAATTTCTGATATTTTCTGTAGGTCACTGCAATAAAAGCTTTGGGAAGAAGCATGAGTAACCCAGATCCCAGAAACAAATAAGAAATCTTTCAGTGAATGGAAATCAGGGACAAATGACCCAGGTGGACAGGCTGCTCCTCAAAAGCCATACTACAGAAAGAAGTGCAGTGGCAGAACTGAACTGAATGGCTTCATCCAAAGTTTACAATTCTCAAATAGTCAGGACACTGTTTTGTTCATAAACAATAGCTAAGGACATTTGGCAACAGCCATGCAGAGGCCATGAGCAGAGGTACATGTTAACTTTTGGGATTGACATCAGGCATAGCTTCTTTCCTACCAATAATTATATCTGAAGAAAAATGCAGCAGTAAGGAAGACACTTTTGCACTCTTCCTATTCCACTCTTTTTCACCTGACATCTTCATTAAAAATTTCCAATGATCTAACTCAAATTCATGACAACAAAAATCAGTTTTGAAGATGCCTTCAAGAAATGCAGTCCCAAAGACTGGGAGGAACTTATGGAGAAAATAGTATAACACTTATCCTTACCAACAAGGTGGAAAGGGAAGAGCTGGTAGTGGGAAGAGTTTTAAGGACAATTAAAGACCTCGACTCTCTGCACAAGACACCAGGAAAATCCAACATTTACACTCCCATCCTCAGGGAAACTGAGAGTGACTAACACTGCCAGAGAATACCAGGCACTACAGGTCTTATGCCAAACAAATACATTTTAAGAAAAGCATTGTCATATGCTGTGTAAGAAGAAACCACTTTTGAGAGGATGACATTTCCTGTAATCTTGGCTTTTGCAAGAAGTCCAGTAACATCATCCTGAACAGTAAAATGCAGAAGTTCAAGCCAACTGTTTCCAAAACAACAACAACAAAAAAATCCCCAACTGCTGGGTCAGCAATGGATTGTGAGGTACTGCATGCACTGTTTTTTAAAATGGTGAAAGCATTAATAATTCAGTTTACAAAGCATTTAGAAAATGAAAACCATGAAAATTGAAACCACAGTAGAGAGGAACAATCTTACTGATATCCTAGAAAAAAGGGAAATACATATATTTGCCTTTATTTTCAGAAGGGAGAGGATGAAGTTTTCAGTCAGGCCAGCAAGAATGTTAACCTGAAGGGGACTGCTGCACGACACAGGATTTACAAAAGCTGGGCATCTCCAACGTTCCAGTTCTATTCTAGAAGGCAGAAATAAACCCACTCACTGTTTTTTCAAGCTATATTAGCCAGCAAGGGTTGGCTGTAATTTATGTAATTAAAAATACACCAGTATTAGAAGGAACACTATGTTTCTTCACATATAAGCAAGGCTGTTAAAGTGCCCAGCAAGACAGCACATGAACTTGCACATGAAGCCTTGGCTTTGTTGACACTGTGGAAGCTGTGAAATACAGACAGCACATGATAAATGGTATGCTGCTAGCAAAGTTAGCATACGATAAATTAAAACAACAAATGCCTGTCCATAAACTGTTTCTGTTGTAATGTTATGAAAAGAGGGTATAAGTGACTCATCTGATTGTGCACACTTCCCAGCCTCCAAAGTCAACTGGCCAGCCCTAGATGCAACTCCAGCAATGAAGTAGAAAGCTGGTCATGACCTCCAGAAATCACCAATTTTTTCCCATAATTTTTCAGTCAGATAATCTCAAGTCCATGTAATTGCTTAATGAATATATAAGGCAGTAACAGGTACAGTAAATACTGCAGAGAATTCCAAGATGCTGTGGAAAAACATGAACACATTCATCTGAAGACTATATGCAAAGAGCCCATGGCTTAGTTATCTGACATGGGCCAGCTATGTCACATCAAGTGTGTAACTTGCATTCTGTTAACAAACTCTAGTTCTGTCAATTCTCTACTAAAATAAACCTCTTTTTTGTTGATGATTTTTTAAAAATGCAGCAGAGCACTCATTCACATGGTCTAACAGCATCATCTTCTAAAGCTTACAACCATGTTATGACAGTATATACTAAGAAACAAGTTCAGCAAGAAATTCTCTGAAGGCTTGACTTGAGTCTTTGTTGAAAGAAGTTAAGTCCACATGACCCTTAAAAAAATTAAATTCCCATGACTGTTCATGTAATTTTAAGTATCTGCATTAGTCTTGCAAAAGCACACTACTTCTGCTCACCTTCATTAAATTATTCTCTGCATAGAAAGCATGCAGCTAATAACGGTGATGTGATGTGCTTGCTGTAACATTTTTGGAGGAAGCTTTGTTAATATGCTTTAATCCTGAATTGTCAAGATTCAGTTCATGTTTTCCATGATCATGCTCCAAGCTCAAATCTTCACTAATCAAGGTTAGGTTTTGTGTTTCTACTGCAAGGCCTTACAACTCTTCAGGCTTTCTAGCACATGCAAGAGTAAACACTGATCCCAGTCCCTCATTTTCCTTCTTTTTAAGTAAGATGTAAAAACCAACAGAAGATGATTTCATTCAAGCTTCCACTCTTTACACAGTGTTCTCCCAGACTCCAGAAGCTACGACAAGTTGCAAGGAAAACAGCTCTGGCATAATTCTGGAGAAACAGCTGAAATGGTGCCTTCCATACCCCTGAGAGAAAACTCAGGCTACATGTAGCAAAAGAAGTAATAGCATGACAGCTCTTGCCTGGCAGCACGACCAGAACTAGACATCAATTCTCCTTAAGGAATGTTACAATATAGATCATCTACAGATTAATTTTGCTGATTCAAAACCACTGAGACATTCCTGATCACATCCAAGAAATCACATCTCTCCAGCAACCAAAATTACACAACTCTCCAAAAGCAAGATTAATCCTGAACTTTACATAAATTTTTCAAGCTCTTCCTTAGTGGGACCACCAGAACCTGCTATGCACTTCCACACACAAAAAGGTCCCTTTTGTTCTTAGTTTGTGTTCAAATAGGGAAATGCTTTTCTATAGCTAAGAGCTGGAAAAAGTCCTGAATCCAATCTAAACTGCAAACATTTAATCAAAAGTCTGCAACATGAAAGTGCAGATCTGTAATTAATTAACATATTACATTTGAAGGATTTTACATGTTCTAGAATGGTTGAAGCTACTCTGTTATACAATATTTGGAAGAAGGAATAATAGAAAAGCTGGAACAGGAGGTCCATCTTAGCTGCCTGTTGTCTCCCAGTGAATTCTCAGAAGTTTCAGGAACTCTTACTGCTACTTCCTTTTTGAATAACATTTCTTCCCACAGCAGCATTGGCATCTCCTAGGTTTTTAAATACCAATCAGCTTTTCTGAAGGTCCTATGGGCTACTCTGGAGTCTTAACTATTATATCACTGCATTTTGTTATGGTACATATGCACTAGAAGGCACACACAGATCCTTTAAATGTTTGATACTAACGCCTCCAAAAAAAAAAAAAAAAAAAAAAGGAAAAAAGAAAAATGAACCAAACAACAACCCATAGAACCCGTAGTCCTTGGTTCAGATCTGTGTGTACTTTTCAGCAAAGGTTTACCTTAAATCCCAGCCATCCAGGCCTGACCCTGCAGGTGCAACTGCATCACCTTGTCCAGGTGTCTCACAGTCCAAAGGCAGTCCTCCTGCAAGAAACAAACACAACAAAGCATGGGTAAGAGCCACAATGCACCCCAGGCTGTGTCAGCCTTTCAGAGCCAGCAGGCAGAGGCACAGACTGATTGACTGCAAGGGCTGAGGCAGCTCAGAGCAGGCTGCTGCCTCGCCATTCACAGAGACAAGAACTGAGCTTCCCCTTAGCCACCCCACAGGAAGCCTTTATTGTTATATATTCAGTCTTTCTATAAGGTCAAGCAACACTGGAGAGAATAACAAAACCAGAAACATCTACCAAAATACTATTAACCTCAAAATCCTATATTCTAAACATCATTGGAAGCAACTGAAAGAGCCAATACTCTTTCTAGAACCAGAGCAACCAGGAGACAGACCCAAGACTTCTCCTAGTGTAGAGCACTTGACCTATCAAGCAGTTCTGCAAACAACACTGCCACAAGGCCTGATTTCTGATCCCACACCTTGAACCACAACTGGTTTTATTTTATTCTTTGGCAAATACAAAACACCTCTGGCTGTGCCTGTAACATTATTTGCCTGGCTGATTCAGCCCATGTGGATACTCATGGTAATTAAGCATTCAAGTTAGATTATTTCAAACTAGCTGAATTTTCTCAGCACTACACTGTCCTTAAAGATGCCAATCCCCTGAACATATAAAAACTTAAAATAACCAGCTGCTCTGGGCTTCTGTATTCTGTATTCTTCTCTGTTCTGTACCATATGCAGTTGCTTCTTTCCACAGAGAGTGAAGACTTCTCCAGTGCAGACCTGAACCACCTGAAGCAGTCTGTGCTGTTGCATAAATTATTGTCTCCCTCCTCTTTCAGCAGCTAAGTAAAATAACATTTTTACTCTTGCTCAGCTCAGGCTCAGCTCACCTGCATATGTTTAGGTGCCAAATATACTGTTTTCACTTTCTAAAGTGCTTCATTCAACTTCTTTTTTTCTTAATCTATTAGGAGGTACAAAATGAAGTCATGCTATCCTATGTGACTACAGCAACAACTTTCAAGAGCAGTCAGGTCACTGCTCTGCTTCCTGCAGCTGCTGAACATGTCAGACTCTAATAACAGCATCTAGAGAAGAGGTCAAAACAAAAATAATTCATTGAAAAGACAGATAAGACAGAAATTTTGCCTGAGTTGGGAGAAATTCTGATTTTGGAAGAGAAGCAGACCCCCAAACACAGACTGCCTTTGTATGTATAGGGACAGGTAAGGCAGCAAATCAATCTTGTCCCTAATGCTATATAACTGCTTCAACAAGGGAACTAAGACAGTTTTTAAGATCTACCCACATTTATCTCTGTATTTCAGGGAGGAAACTCACTTAAAATTCCAAGAATATGGTAAACCACATGCTATTGTTTTTGCATTCCCAGCTTCCATTCCCCTCAAATGAGCACTCCTGCACTTTAGAAGAGTAAATGAGTGGGCACTTCAGTGTGGTAGGAAGGTGAAGAAAAATGATGGTTAAAAGTGGATAGCTGGAAGAAAGATGAAGTTTTTCCACCATCACATAATTCTTGATTCCAAATTCCTTCTTGCTACTTAACCATAGGGTTGCCTGATTACTTCTGCTGTTCCTACTTTCTTCCTCTTTAAGTATCAGCATTTGAAAAAAAAACCCAAAAAAATCAAAACCAAAACAAAACAAAAAAAAAATCACAACCGAAAAAAAAAAAAAACCACCAAACCAAACAAAAAACCCCCAAACAATCAAAATAAAAAAAAAAAAAAAAACAAAAAACAGAAAATAAAGGATTTGAAATCCAGCTATCATTTTGGTCAACTACTTCAGAGACTTCCTGGAAGCAATTGTGAGGTGGGAAGAGGGAACATTTATAATGCACAGAACACATTAAACCCGGTGCACACTGCCACTGTCCCATTACTACATTTTATTAATTCCTCCCTTTTTTTGTCAATTTCCTCCTTTTTTTGGCAAATGCTACATTTGTATATTGGAACAAGAGAGCAGACTAGGGTGCTGCAGTTTTGAAGGCCTGCAGCTTTGAAGTCTACCCTTTTAAAGGAACCTTGAATAACTGGTGTGAGTTGAAATGTCTTGACAGAGTGGTTTGGGGTTTTTTTATAAATACATATATTTGTCTATGTCACTATGTGCTACAGATCTTTGATAGTGTCAGGAGTCTTATGAGAAGTTTTGGCAGGAACACAATACAAACAGAAGACCTAACAAATACAGAGCACCTATCAGGAAACATTTGAGATTGAAATCAAAATGTGAGGGTTGGCAATTAAATTCTAATCTTTTCAAGACTGACCTTGGCTGCAACTTTTTGCACTCTCTCTGCAGTTTATCTGAGAAATTCCTGGCAAGCCACTTGAACTGCACATCTGATAACGCCTGCATTTTGAGAGCTTAGAACAAAAGCAGGAAAAGACACTCCAAATACTAATTTTGCCATTTTCATGGACTCTTTATTATACAACAGATTCCAGAGTTAGTCAGTACATCATGAAGGAAAGAGACATGAAAATATCATTAGGATACTTCCTATTATGAACCAGAAAGAGGGGCTAGTGGGTAATCATCTCTGTTTAGCCACAGAGATCCATCATTTTTGATCCAAGAGAATAATCAAACTTACATTTCTTCTAGACAAATATTCTTCTAGGTGCAGAGAGCATCAACACTTGGACTGATTTAACACTTGACAGCTGAACCAAGAAAGAATGCCACCATGTGCAGCAGACAAATAGCTGCTCTGCAAGAATCTGCAGTGATCCATCAGGTTGTTTGCTGGGTTGGCTACAGGACACCTACACCACCTTCTTTTCTTCAACATAAGCCTCATAGTTCCTGAGCTCCTAATGCAGATCAGACTCTGGTGAGTTGCAGTGAAACAAATTGAGGTTGTGTGCCTCCAATCAGAAAAGGATAGGAAAAGGAAAGCAATTTTTAGGATGCTTTATTTCTTGTTTGATGACTTATAACACATCAGTTTTGCAAAGCCATCACCTTTTCAGGCTCTTGCCCAACCAAATGAAGCCTAACACCAGAGAGATGTTTTGATAAAGCCCCATTCTGCAAAACCCTGGTGCATTTTCATTTCTTACAGGAAAAAGCTTGGGAAAGAGGTAGAAGAGTGCAATAATTTTCCTTTGAAGCCAGGAATCCTCACAGAGAGTTCAATTAAACCAGTCTAGCAGCTCCTTCACACTATGTCAGGTGTAATCCTTCTTCATGCTCCAGAGGCATGTAACACTGCATACTGGGCAGCAGCCAGGTACAAAGAAGATTTTCAGACTGCTGGTTTTCCTTTTACTGTGTCTCCTTCCACTCCCACCTCACCAAAAAGAAAAGCCACAAAGATGTTTATCAGTCCAAGTTTCTTGAACACTCAGAATATCACTCAAAACCAGCAAAATTCCACTCTGTGCCTGCACTTACACCCTACATTGGTGCAAGCCTGTAAATCCTTAACATCCCATGTTATTTTATTTTTCTAAGGCATTTCAGAAGAACTCTACACAAGAGTAACGGGATACAGGCACTTCTGTTTGTAGTCAGTTCTCACAGAAAACACCCAAGAGCCCAAATCCACCCTAGTGGGGTATTTCCACCATCTTACTTAAATTGTCATTTGTGGTGCAGCCTGCCCCAGGCAGCAGGGCTCTCCTTCAGTGCCTTTCCCTCCCATTTCACATCACATAACACTGCTGGACTTCTGCTCTGGTGCCCCTGCCCAATGCTGTCTGCAGGAACAAACTGCTTCTGCACAGTCCAGACGTTTAAAGAAATTACTTATCTGCAGAACTGAAGAAGAGCTGCTGAGGAAAGAATCTCTGCAGGCACCATGACAGAATCATACTTGACTGTGCTTCCCTCAACCCCCAAAAGTGAAGCCACCCACCTGGAAGTCACCAGCTCAGTGTTCAGGAAGCTGACACCTACTCTAAAAATAATAGATGCATGTGCAATTCTCCCCCCATGCCCTTCAGAAGTACAGTGCACAAGATAAGGGTGAACCTGTAGATACCCTGGCATACAGAATTATGAACCAAAAAGTCCTGGCATTGCAGTGAAAGGTAAATGTTTGAGGTGCACACTGGAGCAACTGACTGTGCACATTCCTGCTGATACCACATCAAAGTACTTTTACTGATATTTGCCTTATATTTGCTAGGCAAGGAAAGTTAAAAGCAGGAAGCTCAAAAAACTCCTTTAGCCAAGAAAGTCACAGGACACTTCAATGTGAAGTTTTTTCCATAGTAACAGGCTACAGTTTCTCTTAGAATCTGGTTTCAAAGTTGATGAAATAGGATTCTGCAAGAAACTCTATACCACAGCACAGAAGCTCCCATCATACACTGACCTCTAGTGTAATAAAGACTCAAAACATCAGAAGTCTCTTTGAAGACTGAGAAAAATTATCTTTTTTTTCCCCAGCACTCAGAAGAATATTTTCATGCAATAAAACAGACTGAAGTCAGAAGGGCCTCCCCAGAATACTCTCAATTGTTTAAGAAAACTGGAGCATGGGTTAAAGAAGCTACAGAACTTAAATTGTTCAACAGATGTGAAGTTCCTGCTGTGTTTACATAAAGTAATTTACATCAAAGCTGTATTTAACTTCTTTGAACCCAGCTGAATTTAACACCTACGCATTCTGAATGTGCAGAATTGTTTCCTAACTACAGTTTTACACAGCTAAATTAAAAAACATTTAAAGTTGAAACACTCAGCTTGGGCAAGTCCTGTATCAGCTAGATCACAATTAGACCACCCCAGATTCTGCACAAGGCTCTCCAAGTGCCTGTGGACAGGGTGGCTGACTCAGATCTGCTTCCTGTAGCCAGCACTGAAGACATGGAGCTTGCTGGAAATGCAATACAGAAATCTGCATGAGTCCTCACTCCCTGAAGACACAGGGCTCACAGAGGTATGTGAGCGTGGCCCTGAGCCCAGGCAGACTGGGGTGAGAGAGGAGATGCTTGGTTTGGGTTAGCAGCTTTTTAAGAAGGTAAAAACACAACCTACCAACACTAAACAAAAAGGACAAACAAAAAAATAAGTTAGTTTCAAAAACTGTTTCAAACAAAAAAATGTTTTCCCCACAATTTTTAAGATTAAAGAATCTGCGCTTTTTATGATGTATTTTTTTATGAGCTAGCTAGTTTTATGACAAGAACTACTTAATTAGAGCATAGCCAATGCTAAGAGAACAGAACAATTGAAATGGATACCCAAATTATTTAGGCATGTATGCCACTTGTATGCCCCTTCTGCCCATTCCCTATGCACCTGCCTCTGGACAACAAATCCCAGAGATGCTTCCTTTACTTCAAACCACTTCTCTCACCTCCTTAAAAAGCAAGGAATCATCCAGAGGCTGTTTCCAAGTGAAGTGATATTTTCAACATGAGCAAGCTTTCCCAAGTCTGCCACATGTGGCTCTGTTGGAACAAGAGCTTTCACCTGCACTCCAGAGAAGGAGCTCTTACAAACTATCTTTTGAACAAGATGTTAAAAGCCTCAGAAATACTAAATTCAGAACGAGCTAAGCACAGCATGAAAGCAGCCATCATAATGTATGAATGAAGTGTTCAGAAGTCATCTCAGAGGCAAATGTTTGAAACTAAATTCAGATCAACCAGAGGAGGTCCTTTACATTTGCAGACCCAGACTTGAGTCTGTGAAGATAAACTAGGAAGTGAGGAGCAAATTGTTAATATTGGTTTCCAGCTGAGCATCAGAACTCAATAAACCTTTATCTGTAATAACAATATCTAAAAGATAGCCTTAAATTATTTAAAAACCCCACTACTTAATGATGTGTGCAAACCCACACAGTTTCAGAGCACATCTGAAATACCTGCAAGTCACTAGGAAGACAACTATTAATGCCTGCCACCTGTCCTCTGCACAGCAGTGAGCTTGTCACCACACCAGCACTTGAGTTCCACCTCAACCCCGGCTGTCACCTGGGTCCTGACTGGATTTTTGGATATCCTGCATGCTGCAGTCTAAAACTCTGCCTCTCTGTCAGAGCAAGGTGATAGCACCAAAGTACACAGGCTTTCATGAAGCACAGCACCCTTCCTGCAATTTGGGAATCACTCCAGGAGAACAAGGACTTCCAGCTTCTGGCCCACAATGCTGAAATCTTACCCACAAGAATTGCTTTTGTTTTCTTTATCACATTTATTTTATTAGCAAGAACTCTCACTGCAGCTATAGCAGGGAGACAAAACAGAAGCACTCAGGATTCACAGGGATATTGGTCACCAAGTTGGATCCCTTCAGGCAGAGTTATGGATAACATTCATGTTTTAATATGAGAGCTTCTGCTTTGAGCCACTTGGCCACACTCTGTCTGCAATACAAGGAAGCCAACTCAGCCACCTACTTACCTCACATGCAGCCCAAACATCACTCAAACAAGAAACTACATTGAGAAATCCCTTTAGTTTATTAGAAATCCCTTTAGAGTTTAGCTTTATGCTCAACTCTAATTTCTACCCAGAAAACAGTTTACCACCAACTAGGAAAGCACAATAGCACTCTCCCAGCTCCAAGGAAGGCAGAGCTGAGGCACGGAGCACACCAGAGCCCTGAATTAGTGACTGGAGAACTGTGTGAGCGAGCTCCAACAGCTTCACAACAGATCCTTCCCATTGTATTTGACAGAATGTGTCCTTCCAACTATTTTTTCTCTAAATTCTTGTGTTTAATTCAATGCATGTGGTGAGGGGAATGACTTTTAGAACAGTGATGTGCAGCAGCACACAGATGTTCCACATTTGTCATGTCACATGTTAGCCTTGTGGCTAACACCCAACCTTTAAAAGTCTAAAAAGCCTCCTACATAAAAATCCATATGATATGTTTGTTTCTAGAAGAACACCAGACAATATTTTAGATTGCTGGGGATAGGTTTCTCCAGTATTATCCTTCTTAAAAACAAAACAAAACAAACAAACAAACAAAAAAAGCCACCTGCAACAAGCTTTCTTTGATTCCAAGAAGTTATAAAACCTCAAATAAATAAAACAAAAAAACATAACCAGACATAGAAATTAAGTCAAGGGGTAGGCTGACAAGATTTGTCACAGCTAGAGGAAAGCCCTTCTAATTGAATTAACTGTAGTGTATTGTGCAAAGAAAATGCACATATGTTACATACAACCCCATCCAGAATATTTTTTGGCTAGCCCTTTTTCTAAAGAAACTTTAAAAAGACAGAAGCGACACAGACAGATTTATGACCAGCACAGAGCTCCAAAATCTTCACTCAGAAAAGTTTCTTCATTTCTTTCCTCCCAAATGAATTCTAACAGAAAAATAGAGCACAGAAATTGATGCCAGAACACATGACCTGAGCCCTCATACCCCTACTTTCAGCACTGCTTTCATAATGTACACAGCTCTGTGCATCCAGCAATTTGTGTGCCCAGGACTGGTGAAATGCTCCATTCTAAATTCTAATTAAACTATTAGGCCACTGATAATGTATCACCTGCAGATTGGGTGAGTTATCAAGCAGCTGTGACCAACTGATTTTTTTACCAAATTGGCAGTACAATACCATGCAATGATTTGTTTCAGGCACTAACTCCAGATCTATCTTTACTAAAGGGCAGTAGTCCTTATACAGAAATGTGCTGTAGTTGACAGATTGACCTGTACAAAAATCACATTTCTACAGGAAAGTTAGCTCGAGTTAATTATGAATTCCCCTTGGAATGCACCCAGCTTACACCTGAAAATCTACAGTTATGACCAGTTCAGTATGTTTGGATTTTGGCATACACTAGAAAGCTTCTATTAATAGGAAGCACCCACTAGAAAGCAACTATTAATTCATACATCAGTATTTGCAAACAAACAAATTCAAGAATAATAATTCTAAAGCCACTTCCTGCCAGTTACTGCAATTGACAGACTGTGGTCAGCACCCTGTATAACACAGAGAGGTTTCAGTTTCCTGCTGACAGAAGCTTGTGTGACCTTGGCAAAGTCACCAGGGTTGGTCTGTGGCTCCATGGCAATCCCAGCCAGCTGCTGGCTGCCAGATTCCCACTCCTTTCCCTTCCCTGCTCCACAACATTTGACCCTGCACTGACTCATTTCAGACCAGCAACCATAAAAATAATTCAATTGCTCTCGTAGGTATCCAACACGGATGAGTCAGTGCGGGGTCAGGAGAGCAGAGCGGGGCCGGGGGGGAGCTGGCACATGGGGGTGAGACGGTGGCAGCCAGCCCCAGAACCCAGCTCCCAGGCCATCATTCAAGATAAAGGGAGCTCTTCAATTTCACAGGGGTCTGGTGAGCATAAATAACAAAAGGTTAAAAAAGCACTGAGATTCATATTAACTCACTGGAGCAATTTTTTAGATTATTTGTCTAAGGAAGGGATTTTTTTTTTTCTACAGAACACCCATTTTGGTGTAAGTCTTTGTCTTCCACCACTCAAACTTCTAATCTCTGTAGGGACTTTGAGTCAGAGACTTAGTGAAGTAAAATAAAGCCTACAGAGGGATCCATGCTGATGCAGAGACTCCAGGACAGGTCTGTTTTGCAGGAAGCTCCAGTACAAGGGATGTAAAAGGGAAAAGGCACAGAAGGGGCTTTCCATACAGGATCACCATGTGCTGCTGTTTCTTTGTGTGATTCCTTCTGTATCTGGGTGTGGAGCATTGCACAGATTTATCTGAACAAGTACAAATCCCTGTATCAGAAGTATGCACAGAGCTTTATCTCAACTGGACAAACACCTAGCACAACAAACAAACAAACAAACAAAGAAAAGATAAGACAGTCTTGAGGCTGTCCCCTAGATAAGGTGTCCCCAAAAGAAGGAACTCGTTTCTCCTCTCTCAAAAAATGGAGGAGACACGATCCACTCTCAGAGCACCCCAGAAGGAAGCTGCAGTTTCCTGTAACCTCCAGAGGGCTGGCTGTATCTCTGTGGCTCTTTGGGGCTGGCTGTCCCAAAGAGCAGGCAGGACAAGCCATTAGGATGAAGTTCATCACCTCCATGTATGGCACCCCAGCTATCTCTCTGCTCCGACACCCATGTTCTGGGGAGCATTTCCTTCTAGTGCAACTGTTGTATTCTTCCTACTGCTTCTGTTGGCACAGCTGGCTTAGGGGAAGAATTAGATGGGATAAATGGGATCAGAACAGAAATGTGTTAATAATACCAAAGCAGAACAAAAAAGGTCACAGCAATGCTCACTTTATTATCACAATTAGAATACAGCAGAGAGAAAGCATTTAGCAACATATGCTATCTAGCAGAACAAGTAGCAAAAAGCTCACTGAACATTTCAAGGTTATTTTGAATGGATTACTAAAGTGACCTGCTGGAAACACAGCTATATGGGTAAAGAAATTCAGCACATATCTAACAATAAGTTTATTTCTTAAGGCATACTTTGTACAACTTTGCCATGTATCACATCACACATACTTTAAACAATTCAGCATTAACATTTACCCCTCTGCAAAACCTTAAGTAGCCTCTGGAGCCTTTAGTCTCCTTGTTTATTTTATGAAATCACATCACAAATAATCCAGTCTTATTCATGAGCAAAGTTGGGGAATTCTTCTCACTTAGTAGCCTACATAATTATGGTAGAGATTATCTTGGCCTGGGGGTTCGCATAGTTCCTTGCTAACTGTCTCTGCTGTTAAAAAGTTTACATTGCTTAACAGTTTATTTATGGACTTAGGTTCCTTTGGTTTAAGATAACTGTCTCAAATTCTAACCAAAGCCTTAGATCAGAGCAATTCTGTGGTGCACTTCATTGTAGCCAAGAGCAGTCTTGTGAGTCAGTAATACAGCTCTGAATGCTGTATGTAGAATACAATAGTTGGATTCACTGGAAGCAATGACATTACCATTCAATTTGCCGGTTTTGCATAAACCTGTTCAGAAGATACCTATGCTGTTGGCAGGGTAGTGAATAAACAGTGGGGAGAAAAGGCAAGCATGACATGCAGATCTTGTAAAGGAAAATTATGTTTGTTTATTACAGCACAAGAAGCACTTATGGTAAGGTTTCACATTTTCAGAGTGAAATAGTCTGTGCTGACAAATTCAGTTTGGAAAACAGAACCATAAGTACCATAAGTCAGAACACCAGGAAGGCTGGAAGAGCCACAGCTTGATTTGCATATTTAGTTGTTAGCAGCAAGAAGCTTCCAGCAGAACAAGTGACAGAAGAACATCTTTGCCTCATGTAACTCCTGGGAAAGCTGATTCTCACAGCACGTTTGCTGTGATCCCCACCTGGAGCCTTATCACTGCTGGCAAGCTCAGCCAGCACTCCTCTCCTCCACCACACAGCTGGGAAGGCATCCCAGCATCCCAGCAAGCACAGCCCTCCCTGCTCCACAGCCCTGGGAAACTGCAGGGCAGGGACACAGGGCAGGGACACAGGGCAGGGACACCCGCTCATCCTGCCCTGCACAGGGCTGTCCTCTTGCTTTTCCCCAGCCCCACGGAAATCCCTAACCTGTCTGTCTAGGGCAGAAGTTCAGTCAGCCAGCAGCAGGCAAGCGCTTTCTCGGAAACATACCCAACGGATACATTTTATTTCTTTTTTTAAATTGAGTTTTACACAACTATGTTTCACTCCAAATGAAGAGGGAGGTGTTTTTAAGGCCAGTAATGAGTCACTGAAAAGCTAAACACAGTGTAAAAAGGCTGTAAGACAGGTAAGTTGCTGTGGTAATGCAAAAATTAACCATTTGCATCACCGTTGAAATGCATCAAAATTCAAATGAATTTCCCTACTTAGAAGTAAAAAAAGAGCAGGAAAAAAAAATTCCCTAAAAAGCCTGACCCTCACAGCCCAATACAAACAGATTAAAATTTCAGGGTTTACAGCACATCTAGGAATCAACTCTTGTCTTCAGTGTCTTCCTTGCAGTCTAGAGAGTGCGTGCTGTAAAACACCCACTCCGTGTATCAGCCCAGTGGCAGACCCAAGTGGGCTGTGGTTCTGTTATCTCAGAGACTTCTAAGCTGCACTTACAGCTCTGCTCAGCCAGGCCTTGTTAGAAACTGGGGCTGTGCTATTTGCACTCCTCCTGAGAGAGTAACCTCTGACACGGGCCAGTGTGCAAGCAACAGCCTGGCAATCTGTCCTGACAGAGTGCCCCGGGACAGGAACAGCAGCCAGAAACACAGACTATAGTTAGAGCTTCAGTCTTGAGTTCAGAGGGCAAATTACATTGCTTGAGCCCTCACAGGCACACTCACTCCTTAATCTGCAGCTTGAATTCCTTCTACATATCAATTAGATATACCAGAATTAAAGCCAAGCACTAGCTGCATGAACTAGCTCATCCCACAAATCCAGGTTTTTTTGGTTTTTTTTTAAAGTGCTGCAATTCCTACATGTTCTGGGCAGTATGAGAGTGGTATCCCAGTGATAAACAGTCCAGGTTTCACCCAGATCCCTGTACACACCTGACTGTACATTGAAGTAACTTCAGCAAAGTTGACTAAGATACACCTGGCAAACAGAAGATTCCTTTTATACCTGTAAAGCAGCTGCCATGAACTCAAGTCACAGTCATCCATCCTAACACACCCTGAATGTCTAATGAGACTTGCAGCCAATTGCCTGCTCAGCTGTTTATCTGAGCAAGAACAATTGCAACTTTCAAAATCTTCCCACAACGCCCTAGAAAAGGAGCACAACTGTAATTAAATAAGTGGCAATTTTAGCCAAAATGAAATATGATCTTAGGTTTAAAGGTTTCAATATTTAATAGTTCCTTAACTAAAATGTGACATCAGAGATGGTTCCATTACAATGCCTCTCTTAGCTCCTTTGGCAGGGGCATCAGTTATGTAGGACATCTTCTGAAAGGGCTGCAAAACCAAATTATAATGTTCTCAGTCTTGTTCAGTAGCAACACTCATGAAAGCAATATTTTACTAGCATGTAAACCAATGTCTCCTGCCAACCTAATAGTGCTATGGAGCAGATTTCCACACACACTTATTAGATTGTCTCCCAAGTCCTCAAAATGGATTTTTGAAACATTTCTTCAGACTCAGAGACATTTGCATGTTCTGACTTCATAACAATAGCAGTTTTTTCCTTTAGAACACACATTTCATTATGCAGATTACAATTCTTAACCACCCCTTCAAAAAAACCACATACATTCAATAACTCATTGTTACAAGATAAAATTTATTTGATTTTCTTAGATTACCTGCTTTCTCTGACTCATTTTCCTGCCATGTTATCTCCTTATTGTAATTTAATTCTATGGCATTCCTAGTACATAAGTTTCAGGGTTAACACCAAGCACTGAGGTCTAGAGAGTCATTCCTTCAAGCCAGTCTGTTCTCCTCCAAAACAAATCAATTTCACATCAATTTTGATACTTTACTGTCTCCCTGAAATACATGAGAAATACTGAAAATCAGATGCATCAATTAATGTTTAGAATGTTTACAAACACGATCTGGAGCACATTTTAAGTAAGGAACTGCTCAGTTTCCACTCAAATTAGTTACTCCAAAGCCATTAGCAGCATGAAGCATTCATTGCCTCAAAGATGCTGAACTTTCACATGCCAAGAAGTGGAGTGATCACAACTGTTTCCTACAGCACCACAGAGGAACAGGGTTGCTGCATTCAAGGACAGAGACAAGAGCTGACCGCAGAGTCACCTCTGAAACTCCAGTTCATCACAAAAACCACTTACAGTTTTGAACTTGCCAGCATTTATCCAAACACAGACAGGTGTCCATTTCTGCAGTTCAAGAATGAAGGGGAGGGAAATCTTTTAAAAAGACAGCTCTGCATATAATAATTGTACAGTCTTGAACATCAAGTGCTTCAGATTAGTCTGCTCTCAAAAAAAAAATAATCTGCTTTCAAAACTCTCAAAAAGAGTTTTGCTGGAGTTTTTTTTTAACCCCCATTGGGTCTTTACCTACAGAGACAAAATTTGTTGAGACAATAGTATTCACATCAGTCATGCCCTCCTTCCAAACTCACACTGCTTCCCCACTCTGGCAAAATGATTGAGTGGTAAAAAAAAAAAAAAAAAAAAAAAAAAAGGCACATTAAAATATGGCCAGAAAAGAAAGATCCTGCCAATATGGCTAAAGGAGAAGATTTAGTGAGGTCATGCAAAGGTTGAAGTGCTAAATGAGAATGTAAGCTGTGCAGACTCATAATAAAAAAGTTGTCCCTTAAAACATACCAGCCCTTTCCCTAAAGCTAGTAAGAGGTCACATAATTTTTTCCACAGGCATCTCTCCTGGTCAGGTTATTATGCATAATCCTAAAATGCACCAGCACATCATCCAGCTCCAATATAAAACAAGTTACCTCAGCTGGTGGTACTACCTGGATCAACTGGATGTGGCTGGTGTCTGGCAATGAAGTCTTTGGAGCAAGTTAAGGAGGAACACCCACCACAGAAACTTCCCAAACACCCAAGAATTGACTAATGATAGAAAGAAGAGTGTAAAATCCAAAATAGAAACAGTTGAATTTCCTACCAAAGGCAGCAGTCACTGCTAACCACATTCAGATTCAGAAGATTTGGAAATGGAAGGAACATGAAACATTTGCTTTCTGCCAGACAAGTCAGAAAGACATGACCAATCATGCATGATCCTTAACCAGCAGGTCCTGCACTAGTCCATTCAGATCACCTCTTCACAACATGGTCAAGACAGGACATTCCCCCATGTTTAGATTTACCTCCTGGACTTAAGCACCTTGTGAAAGCATGACAGAAAACAACTCCCTTATTAACAGAACTAATTTCATTAAAAAGAAATTTAATAAGAATTCCTAAAGTTTCAAAAAACCTCCTGTTTTTCAAATAAAATAACAAAATGAGGGACATGTTGGATTCATATTACCCACTGCAGTTCTGTGCACCTATGTGAATTTTCAAAAATGCTCTGTTAGTGACCACACTGGAAAACAGAGGAACTCTTACAGAACTACAATGGTCTTCTGATCTGCAACACCTCAAAACATCTCAGGCTTCCTTGACAACAGCTGAGATCTCTTCACTGAGCAATTATGGAACAAGGCAGAAGACTTGCCTTTACATGAGAGAGAGAGCTGTAGTTCTAAGGTCTTGCAAATGGGTAGTGCCACACAGGAAAGAAACAGAAATTGAGCAAAGGCAGTACACAAGATGAAGCAAGACTCCAAAGACACCCAAAACATAACAGTGAATCTTGTTAAGCAGGTGCACACACAAATAAATCCTTGTGCTAAACAACAGCACTGAATACAGACAATATTAAGAGAATTAAAAAAAACCAAAACCCAACCCAGAACCCAAACATAAAAGACAATACTCAGGTTGCCATGAACAACTAAATAAAATCAGCTTTTGTGCTGAAAGTAAGTATATTAATTAAATAGAATGAATCAAATCAATGGTGCAATTAGCTCTGGAGCAAATATAAAGTAGTATTTTTGAGCATAATCTGAACAGTCCCAACTAAGTTCCAGAAGCACATTTCAGGATAAGGCTCCTCCATGTCACATCAATCAAGCTACACATGTTGGTGCTGTGAGACATCAAAAATAGCACTTAAGGAACAGAGTGCAGCAAGCAGTGCTCAGCTAACAAACCCTTCAGCTCAGCTGAGGAGCGAGAGCACCTTTGTTAACAATTAACAAAACCAAATCTCTGAACAACATGGACTTTGCTATGGAGATATATTAACTTTGAATCTAAATCTCAGATCCAAATTATGCAGTATTTTGGATCATAAGCTCACCAGACAACAATGTAAAAACAAAAATAAAAAAATCTAATGAGAATCTTTTCAGGACACTCCTCAACCTGTGAAGAGGTTTGTTTATACAAGTGAAGTTCAAAGCAGTCAAGCAGTTGCACTCTGCTCATTGCCAGATGGCTGGGATTTTTTTTTATTTCATCTATCTGTAATGCAGAACATGCTCTCACATCTAAAGCTTAACACAGTCATGAGTCTTCCCTTCACACACTGGACGGACATCTAGTGCCAGAAGGAAAATGTTGAGAAATCAAATTGTTTTGGTTTGGTGGTTTGTTGTTTGGGTTTTTTTTCCTTTACCTCAAATACTTCAATTCAATACTCTATAATGAGAAAAAGGTTTCTTATGGTGTAAAAGAAGATAGGACCTTCTTCTGTTTTGGTCAAAAAAGTAGATATGAATTAGCCTGGAGGATATACTGATAGTACAGCACAGCTCCTCTAAAACACTGGAGCAATTCAACACCTGCAGCAGGCAACAGAGCCAGCTCAGGTGTCCTTTCCAAAGGAAGCCCAGCAATAATCTAGAGATCTTGGTCTGGGAGCTGCTGTCTTCAGTCACAAGACTCTTGTACTGTGAGGAAGGTGTGCAGGGCCAGTTTACCAAGCTGCACCTGGGATGCCAGGCAGGCAGAAGCAACAGCTCTGATAAACTCAGCTGGAACTTCCTGGGAAGCCAGGGCACCTGGAACTGACCATCCACCAAGCTGTTCTGTTAAATCTGATTATTTTGTTTCAAGCCAGTTTTGTAAATTACCAGCTTGTACCCTGTATTAAAGTGGTTTTGAGACATTAAAGAATCCTGGAGTTCATGCAAGTTGTCCTAACTATTTTGTGGCCAAACATGCATTGGTGGCACTACTGAGCATTTACAGAAAGGGCTAGGAATCAGCTCATTGCTGGAAATGTTTCCAACCAGACACTTGTATTCTGCTAACTCAAATAAGAAACTTATCTTCTTTGTGCCAAAGTAAATTCCCAGTTGCAAAACTAGGTGAAAAAGCAGGCCTTCACTGGTGATCACAAGCCAAAGCCATCAGGTTCAATGGCATGTGTTACTATCCAGTAAACATTTAAGTACTCAGCCCGAGTTTAACAAAGCTTCCCAAAACTTCCTATGTTGTTTGCATTGACCCATGCATAGCTATTTCAATTCTCCTTACTATTTATTCCCCACTCTCTTTAATTTTCTCCACCAGTAAAAAGAAACATGCTGTCCCCATGGCCATTCTAACTCCAGATGCTGTAACTCAGCCTAATTTTAAAAGATGCTGGATGGTCTCATAGCATTTTTACAATCTGACAAACAGCATCTACAATTTTAGGTTAGTAAGAGTCATACACAGTTACAATCGAACAGAGCCAAGCAACTGCAATCATTTCAGGCCTTTCCCAGCTGCAATTTTCCCTGGAAGTGTAAAGCTTCCTTTAAACAAACAACATGTAAAAATAGCGTGGCATAGGAGCTACAAACACAAAGGAAAAAAAAATACAATTCAACATTTTAAACTTCAAATAAACAATATTTTGGGGTTCCATTTGAAAGCTTTTTGCTTGTCAAATCAGAACTGAGGTGTGCCATCAGAAAACTCATGTTCATCTACAGATCCATGCTAGGCAAACTGAACTGTGCAGAGAACACATTTTTTGTCCAGTCTGACACTGCCCCCACTGCACCAGCTCCCACTACCTTGGAGGTCTGAGACCTTCCTTGGTTCACTAACAGCAGACACTGATCTACTGATCCAGCAACCAAAACCTGAGATAAAGCAGCTTACAAAGCTGAAGGAGTGGACTAGAACCACCCCAGAATAATCAGCACATGCATACAGCTGGGAGCAGGAAGGAAAGAGGGAAATGGGAGGAGAGCTGTTAGAGTAATAAAATTTCAGCCCCAAAAATGGCATTATTGAAAGGCCACAGACATAAAGGGGTTGTTTCGAAAATGGTGATACAGGTTTCAAAGCTCATTAAAACTGTCCCTACAACAAAGTTTTCAGAGTAGAGTTTCAGTGGGAGAAGGGGAATAATTTCTCTAGATTAAAAGAGCCTGCCATTCTACAGAAGAGTTCTGAGGCTCCACAGAGTTGCCTCATTATCCTGTGCACAGAACACTCGAAAATACTGTAATAATATTGTACAAAGTATTTACAATAAAAGCCTGCAAACTGAACAGCTGTTGGGACACAAACCAGAGTTGAGAGAGCAGCTAAAGCTAACCCTGAGGCTACTGGGAGGGAAAAGTCCCAAATCCCAAAGAAGTCAATGTACAAGCCATGACTCCAGAAGCAAGGGAGGGAGCTGAGGGCAGACACCAGGAGGATGCTGCTAGGGCTGGGTCCCAGCAGCCTCAGTGTGAGCATGAGGCAGTGTTAACCCTGTTGGTGAGAAACATCCCTTTATTTTGTGCACATCCTTGTGTACAGAAAGTTACACCTGACCAGAAAGAAAAGTTAATTTGGCCTAGTTTAGCAAATTATTGAAACTCTGCCAAAGCATTGTCCAGAAGACACAAGACATAGCTGCTGGCAAGTTGCTGCTCTCAGAAATTACAGCCTTCCAACGAGTTGTTTAACTTCTGTGTTAATTTTAGGTTGCAGAAAGAGCAAGGGCTACATAGGTAGAGCATAAAGGCAAGAATTGTTCAGGCTTGGGGAAATCAGACTCTAGACACATCATGACAGATGTCCTGCCCTAAATAGCAGCAGTAACGTTCCAGTACTTGAGAACCCAGCTAACACTCCAAAATAGTAAAAACTATAAAACATTGATGAAGATATGATAAAGCTGTTTTAAACAGCAGTAGCCTGCACTGCAAAAAAAAAAAAAAAACCCAAACACTTTTATCACTGCAAGCTTATGTGATTTGCTATATCCCCATCCACCGTCCTTTCTTCTGTCATTAAAAAAAATAATGTGCCTGTGTAATTTGAGTTCTACTCTTGATAGTGTATTTGAAAGGAACAAAAACTAAGTAAAACTTAGTTAAGAAAGGGTTTTACGTGCAGTTTGATTATAGCTTGCATACTAAATCCAGAATAGGGATTTGAAAAAAAAAATATAAAGAGGAACAGACTGAAAAAGACTAGCATAAAGAAAAAGAGGGATGCTCAGTGAAGTCACAGAAGTAATTTTTCCAGTCACAGCCTGTGGCACACATCACATACTAGAGGTGTACAAACCCTGCTGACATTGCACATGAGTGTTCCAAGGAGTGCACACAAGCACAGGGTGTGTCTGTGGATGTGTGCACTGAGTGTCTCTGCTCCAGGAGCTGCCCCACCACCAAAGGCAAGTTCAAGCGCACCAGTTTCAGAAACCCTAACAAAGCAACTCATCAAACAGATTGCTGTATTTAATACAGGGATCATGTTCACTTGCTGCAACTGTCAGACTTGAGGGGGTAAAAATAATTGAGCAATAAAGATGGTCTCAGGCTTGAAGGCATTTGAGAAGTATCCAAGCCCCAGCAGCATGCACAGGGACTACAAGTGACTGGAAACATCTGAGCAAGTGATCTTCTGTTTATCAAAAGAGAAGCGTTTCTTAGAGCAGCTCTCCTGAGGCCACACAAAAAAAAACCCAAAACCTAGAACATTCTGAACATTTAAGACACAAAACTAATGACTGTTTTACAAGAGTTAGAAGTTTTCCGCAGTAAGAATTTGTGGTTTCCTGTGCAAGGAAGAATGCCAATTCATACCAACACGTTCATGGAAAAAGTTTTTTCAGGGCTTCCTTAAGAAACAAACCTCTGTAACACCAAGATTACTTGCTTTGTTTCAGAGGTGACTGGCATGATTATAAGTTCTCATATTGGTCTTTGCATAAGAAACATTCAATGAAGTCATATTTGTTTTATTGGAAGGCGCTGTCTTCATTTGTATGTTACTCCAGGAGTCTCACAAGTCATCATCACTTTTGAAGGCAGTAATAAAGGTGCCCCATTTCTTTATTGCATTTGGAAAGATCTTTCAGCTGAAGTTCAGCACAAAACCACTCTCATCCCCAGCTTCCTTACTTCACACACCTATACAGGCCTTTTGGGGTTTTGCTTTTGATGTCAGCAGCTCCTTGCTGGCAAACACCTCCCGGGAGTCCGGAAAAAGCACGTTCAACCAAATACTGCTTTAAAGATTTATTTTAAAGGCTACTAGGTCCTCTAACAGTAAGTCAGAGGAAAAAAAAATCACTGGTAACTTCTTTTTCACAGCACTCAATCTCTTACTGTAAGGCAGGTTAGGTTCCCAAACCAGGCCATGGAAATTTATATCTCACCTGGAATGTTTCATCTGCCTTCTCCCTGCCCACACAAATCCCTTCAAGGTATCTGTGGCTGTACTATCCCAGCAGGGTACACCACACAGTGCACTTCAGACATGAAGTTTATTACAGAAGTATAAGCAGAGCATTCCCCTCTTAAACCACAAATTTTAAGAACCTGAAATGCATCCCTAGCAGTAGTTAGCTATGCTATAGTTTGCTTTTATCAATGTAAGCCCTAGAAAATTGTTTAACTGGGTTCAGTGCCGCTTAAATTCAAAGTTAATTTTACTCAACGCAATTTAGTTTCAAGCTGAAAGAATTAAGCTTGCATTCCATACCAGGAATCCATATAAACAACTCCCTTTCATACACCAGGCCTTTGCCTGCAGTAGGAAGCCACGATTACTTTCCTGCCAACCCACAAAAACAGCACAAAAATAGGCATTTGCATGCAAGTTGTCGAGTCAGGCATGCAACAAATATTATGGAGATGAGACAAACAAGTGTATTTCAGGAAAAACAAATTCTTTGCCTGTCAACCATTGGCACTCTGCAGTACAGCAGGAAGGAAGAGGACGGGCCCAGGGGGAGCATCCAGAAGAGGTTTGGTGCAATCCCATGGTCAGGGTGTTTATAAGTTCTGGAGAGCCTTTACTCTCTGAGCTTTGCAAGGGTCAAGTTCTGTACAAATTCCTTTGAAGTAATATTTGTCACAGCATATACTTCAAACCACAAATGACAGAAGATTCTGACTAATGTAGTTTAAGCCTAAAGCAAGATCTAAAAAGGAATACCTCAGCTAAGTTTTGGGAAGTGGGGTGGGAGAAGAAGCAGCAGTACTGGAACTTTTCAGCAGTTTACAGCTAAATGCTGATTACAGACGAGAGCACAGCCTCACCTGCAGCACACAAACGAGGCAAAGCGCCCAGAACTCAAGCAGCTGTAACAGGCAACCCTAACAACAGAGCCTAACTAAGCCAGATCCTTACTGACACACATTACCTAAGTAAATATATTGTTTTCTTTCTGTAATTTTGTTCATTATTGCAACTTTTGCCTAAGCAACCTTCTTTCAAAGAATCTTTTCAGTGATAGATACAATCTTGTGTGGTCTCTAGGGAGCTGTGCACATGGCTGATAAGCTACACATAGGGCAGAGACTTGAGCTACACAACCTGTGAGATAACAGGCACCCAAACTCACCAGTGTGCAGGACAACCCACACTAAGAGCTACAATAAACACCCTGGAGAGAAATAACTTAGAGTGCCAAAGTTAAAGATCATCACTCTCAAAGCTTGCAGCTTAGTGAAGAAGCTCTGTTAGAGCCACTGCTCTATTTCTGTCTTTAAATTGACACATACTATAATTTTTAGTCCCAGAGAGCAGTGGAAGAATCAGTGGAGTGAGGCAGGCACAACAGCACTTAGCACTGAGCAAAGGAAATCATTAACAACAGCAAAAGGAAACAAAGTGGAAGGGATTAATTCAAGCTACATTTTCAGAACAGCAATTTTTCTGCTGCTAGAAGTGCTGCTCTCTTGTGCAATCAACAAGGTCTCCTCCTTCATTAAGCCTTAGAGTTTTCAGCTTTCCTGGAGTTAAAAGGTATTGCATAGACAGACATGTCTTTAAATTGGCTAGGAAGCCAATTTAAGTTTAGAGGAAACTTTAAAATAAATATTTTCCCCTGTAGAGGATGGAGCAAATTTCAGCCAAGTTAAAAACACTGGCAGAACCTTTCATTTGAAAGAAAGAAAGAAAAACACCTAACAAAAAGCTTTCTCAAATGCTTCATTTTTATGCCTTCCCAAAACATTCACCAACTTCATTAAAAACAGTCTCGGGAGGTGGGTGAGATTGTAATCCCTTCCTTTTCCCCCTCTATTATTTTAAACATGCTTAGCCAATTTAAGGCCATTTAAAAACTTTTCACTTCACTTCCCACCACGTTCTGAAAGAAATATTTCTTTCTCCTAAAGCCTTCAATAATTGAACACTAATCACTAATCAGACACTGTCTTCCTCCTCTGTTCAACTGAGGACAAACCAACACTTCCTTACTTTCTTACTTCTCAAAATGCACCTCTCCCAATCTCCTCCATGTCCATTCCCTAAACTCATTCCAAAGGGGTTTAGGAATTAATCAGCAGCACTTTAAAAAGTTAAAATATTGAGACGTTCTCCCTAACTTTCTGTGTGACAGAAGTTCCTTCTCCATTCCCCACCTCTCTCCTCCTGCCCTCAGTATCACACTCAGTTGTTTCCCTCTATTTTTGAAGTGTGGTCAATCTGCTGTTCTGAAAGAGAAACTCTGTTTTCTAAAGAACTCTTCATACATGTAATTATTCAATGCAGAACTCATGTTCATTTCTACATTTTCTGTGTTAGCTAGACATTTTAATCTAGTATCTATCACTCTGCCCAGCTAACATAACTATGTATCTAATACTACCACTTCAAACTATAAGCCTGTATTTCTGCTATGATTTCAGATAAATAAAGATTTAATGCTCCAACACTGACTTCGAAAAATTAACTTTCCAGAGGACAAGTGCAAGCATCTAGCCAAATAGTGTTCCAACTTCTTTTAAGACACTTCCATTAGAATGGAAAAGTTCAAACTCTGAGCTATTTGGAGATATGAAAAACAGATCCTGAAACATGCCACCTTAAATCAAGAGACCTTTTCTATGGTTTTGCTTTTGTTTTTACAGGTCAAAGCTCTATCATGAAGGCAGAGTCATCCCTGCATAATTTAGGTAGTGTTGATGTTTAACATGAACATGAAAGCTACAACCAGCAAGGATAGAGCAGGCCTGTTGAAACGGTGGGGAAAAAAAGAGGTAAGAAAAAAGAAATGTATTTACAGTCACCTGGAAATTTCCTCTCTGAATAATAGGGTATTCAGGCCAGTTACAATGGGTAACTTGGACCCTGGGGCAGAGGCAGTCTTTCAATATTTTCTGCAATCAGGAGCAAGAATGAACAAGTCATTCCCTTCCAGGGTCCTTCACCATGAAACAAACAGCAAAACCATGAAAAAACAAATTTATATTTTTCAAATATAAACTGCATTAAAAAATATTTCAGGTGAATACCTGATTTATCCCCTTGTATGGGAGTAAGGCATACTAATCAATGGCACCAGCTCAAGCCTCTGAAAATTTTGCTTTATCACTATCTTTAGCAGACTCTTGCAGCAACCAAGGATACACTCCTCCTCACCCCAAGTTTCAAACTGACAAAACAGGTTAAGTGGTTAGAATGGTAACTTTAGTCATGAACAGAATTATCTCCTTTTTCCAAAGGAGCTAGAATTTACTCTGACTTCCAACTTCTGTATCTCCAGGCAGATAGCTATGGGTTCAAAGCTGCAGTAAAGAGGAGTTCAGTCACACAAAACATTTTCCAGACATTTCCTATCACTTTCATGGCAGGGAGAGCAGGATGGAAAAGGCAGGTCTCAGCCTGTGGCTCCTCACCTGGACTCAGCACTCACTGAGTTCAGATACAAGATATTGCAGAGCCCTGTTCCGTCCTTGACATCCAGTCTGAGCAGTGCTGCCACTGAAACAAAAGTTCCCAGATTCAGTAAACAAAGGGCTGGCTGACAAGAGAGCACAGGATGCCTTGTCCAACTGAACATGGTTCAGAGAAGTGGTTAAACAAATGAGCTGTTGGCATGGCTTTAAGGCACACCTTTCTGTAACCCAGCTCTTTCGGATTAGTTACTGCTACAATCTGCGGCTCCATACGTAAACACAATTGGGTTTCGTATTTGTTTCAAATTGACAAAACAAAGCTTTTTATGCGGTCTGTTCAACTAGTGACAAAGAAAACTTCTAACAACTTCGATGTGGGAAGAACAGCCTGCTTTTGTTTTAAGTCCATTCGAGCAGGAGAGGGGCTCGCAGCATCTAACATTTAACAAGTCAATTTTATCTCCACTAATACTTAACACCAGAGAGACAAATGCAGCTACAGTTGCCTGTATTAAGCAGCTGGCAAGCTCAGAGATGGAAAAGTTGCAGAACAGCTGGGGAATGCGAGACCCTTTTGAACAGGCTGCTATATGATCCAAAATAATGGTACATGTTTACACACAACACAATGGCAGCAACAGCCAAATGCAGGTCTGGCGAACGGACTACAGCTGCTCCTTCCCTCAGACAAGCACAGCAAGCAGATAAAAAGGAGTTCATTTTCACAAAATATGGCTTTCATCTTAAAAGGCAGCAGTCTGAGCTCCAAAATAGACAGCTGACCCTCCAACTGGACCAAACTGTACAAGATTCTGTATGGGAAGTCGCCCTCTAAAATAAGTCTGGATTAGGGTCACAGAGCTTCCCGAGCTGCTGCTACTTTACCACAAACAGTTTCCAACCATGTGTTACTCAGACTAACAGGTTGCCATCTAACTTACAAAAAACCTTCTCTCAAGAGAGTATTCCCCAGCTAGAGTTAGGAAGACAGCCATTTACAAACTCCTAATGTAGACTACACAGAAATCAGCTTTCCACTTCAGAGGAAGACGCTGAGTATGCTAGAAAGGAGGGCTTGAATAAACACGAGCTTTACATCCATTTCTATCTTTTTTACACTGGTGTTGCACATAGGTGTAAAAGTGAGTTGGCACCTGAAGACAGCACACCCCACTGCTCACCTAGACAGAGGGGTGGCCCTTATTTCCTGCCTACTTATGCAATAACTGATAGCATGTTGCAAGGAGCACTCGCTTGTTTCACAATTGCCATCTGAGGATGAAATTATTTTGTACGAGACCTTTTACAAAAATTGCATCACCTTATTTCAAGAGACCTTCCCAGTTTTCAAGCCTCAGAAGCACAGTATCAGTGGTACCATCTGTCTTGCTCAAGACAAACCATGATTAATTAGTGCTAAGGAACTGGCTTAATTAATATAATTAATTAATTAATATAATTAATATAATTCATTTATATTGTAACCACATCAGGCCTAATTATGACAGGCACCAAAACAGAGTTAGTAATGGAGTGCTTTGACTCAGTGCAACTTGATTAAAACTATTGTAACTCAAAAGAAATATTTTTTGACTGAGAGAAGCAGACAGCATTGAAAAACCTCCACTTCTACTTCTTCTGCCCATGGCCATTGAAGTTACAACCCCAGTTAGGAGCCACTCTGAATAGGATGGTTAAAACTGGACAAAGACAGAAGACAGCTGTGATGGCAACAATAACAGATGCAGACACAATTTTTAACTTCCTCTGCTTTTACAAAGAAAAATGCCACTAACAGCCATCATAGAAAGTAGGATTTTGAAATATGGGTTGTAAGACTACCTCATAACTAATGGGACTCTGCTAATGGCAAACATATCTCTCAGCACACTTAAGCAACAAAATGCCACATCTGTACACTTCAATTTCCAACTTCAGATAAAGAATTCTTCCTAGTGAAATTCATTTGTGAATTAAGCCACATTTGTCAGGAAATTTCCCATGTTAATAAAGAAGGAAAATGGTTGAGCCTTGAATCATACTCACAGAAAAGGTGGTTCCTGTACCAAAACAGAACTATGCCAGGTACCCCTCCTGCAGTCAAAGAAGGGACAGGCACACTACCTTCAAATCCTACCATCTGTAAAGGTAAGAGCACAGGTTTGCTTTTCCTGCTGCACTGACAGGGCATGGATATAAGCACTGGGAGCAATGGTTTGTATCCCCAAGGGACCCCAGTGAGCTCCAGAGCCCCATTTGCACCAGGGGCTTTTTCTCCAGGGTCTGGAACCTCTTCTGCAAGCCAGATGTACCCAGTCTTGAGCACATGCCACTACTCCAGTGTCTCTAGAATCTTGTTCTCAAAATAAAAAATTAAGAGTGGATGCTTAAAACATTGCAGGATGTTGGATGAGTTATGACATAGCAAAGCTGGGCACAGTTCAGCAAGCAGATGATGCTTAACTGTTACAGGTAATGCACTGACAGTCAGCCCACCTGAGCAAGTGATATGGGAGTGATCCAGACCATCCATAAGATCACTGAACCTCTCCCAAACTACTCTCTGTACTTATCATACTGGATCACTCTTTCAATCAAGCTCACAATAATAACCAAAAAAACAAACCCAAATTTTAAAACCCACAAAAGAACCAAAGAACTCTAGTTTCTTATCAACTAGTCTCCACCAAAGAATTACTGCTTTAAAGGAGAAGATATTTATCTTAAAACTTCAATACTGTACTTAACAGGTACAGACAAAATAAGTGTACTTAGAAATCATTTTTTGACTCCACTCTCTTCCTTTGTAGCCAAATCATATACTGTAACTTATTTTCAATTAAAAGAATGAGAATTTCTGTGTGCATGAATGGGTGTGAGTTTCTGTATTTCTGAGAATCTTTTTTTAACATGCATTTCACCCATGGATATAAACTTGGGTATTTCACAAGACAGTTAATTACCACTGGTATTGGCCAGAGAGGAACTAAGAAAACAAACATTCTAATAGCTTATTCCTGGTTTTACTATAACTGCCCACAGAGGTTGTTTTAGAAATTGTTGGGAGGTACATCTACACCAAAGTGTACTTGCCATAACAAAGATTTGCCTCCATGTAGCTCTCCTGACAGCCGTGTCCCAACAGGCTCCAGATCGTTCATGCACATACCACGTATTGTTCAAAGCAGCCTTGCTCTAAGCAAGATTAAATACCTGTTCAGTTTGAACTGTCCCAGTGCCAGGATAAACTACACTAAACTAGTTCAGATGATTATCCCGCTGGGCACCAATGGCCTTTGAAACTCCCAGAACCCCAGAATCTGCTGCTTCTGGGAATTATGCCAGGAGCTGTGGGATAGCTCTCCACAGAGGACATTACAAATTAAATATTTTAGAAGTGTGCCTGTGTTTACAGGGAGCAAGGCTGCAGTTCAGCATATGAGTCAGCATGGTTTGCATCCACTCAGAACTGAGCAGTGCAGTTGGGAACTATAAATTTTCTAGCATAACAAAGGGTGTGAAATGATTCCCCCAGGGGAATACAGGCAGGCCGCACCTAGCAAGAGCTAACACTCACCTGAAGACAGGAATTTTGTTCAGAGCTTTACTGTGAAAAAAAACATGACTTTCCTCTGGTGACTGCAGAAGGTTCTACACAGGATGGACACTTTGGTCCTGCCTGTATCAGAGAGGTTTGTAACGATACCATGGCCAGATAAACTCACAGGCACGCACATCCACGCTGGTAAACAACTCTTTAGGCATTACAATTAACTACTTTCAAGTGAAAGCTGAAGCACATTTCCTATCAGGATAGCAAATCAAAATTTTAACTGCACCTCACTCGACACAGTAACATGTAACAAAGCCCCCACAGAGATAAACAAAGCGGAACTGAAACTGAGCAAACTACTCTAAAGCATCTCACCATGCCATTACCTACGGCCAGATGCATTTAAAGACCGGACCAAAACCCTTTTATTGCAGCCTCAGGGGGCAGAGGAGAGCAGGGTGACATCTCAAGCCTCTCACTGTCCCACCAGGGAAGAACAGCTGTCAAGCCTGTGCTTGAGGAGCGGGGCACATTACCACTATTCCTTCCCAGTCTCCAGAACAAGCATTTCTGTCTCATGAAGGCTCCAAAAGGGCCATAAAGCAACCAGGACTGTTTCTCTGAAAACTCAGGCTGGACCTGTGCCACTGCTGGTTACACAGAGCCAGCAGACAGCCCATCCTCAGCTCGAGCTGCACTTCCAGGTGTGAGGCAACAACACCTCAGTGTAGTAACACTGCACACAGCTCTGTTGTCATGAACCTCTTTAGCCACGTGCATCAGTCAAGAGTGGTTTCAGCTTTCCGGTGGCTGTTGTTTTCATTTTGAACAGATGAGATTAAGATATTACAGGCTGAGAACATTCTTCAGTATGATACAGTCTGGTTTACTCTTCCAGAAACACATTTGCCCATTATAAAAATAACCAGACTTGTTCAGAACATATTTCATATCAGAGGGACTGCTTCACAGCTAGAAGAAGTAGGTACAAACCAGGACAAGAGTAATGTCTTTCAGTACATCAGATGCTATCTGAGCTAGGATCAGTCTATGATGACACTTGTAACCATCAAAGACACAATATCAAAACTAAATGAGTAATGTTCACTTCCTATTTTCATTCCCAGGCTTCATGCTGCTGCCCCCTGCCAAGTAATAAACTTGAGTACACTCAGTCTTCGAAAGACCACTTAAGCCTCTCTTAAAAGAGTCATAATCCATGATCATGATCCATCAGACTGCAAGAAGTGTTATTAGTAGAATGGATGCAAAGTTGTAATAAAGTTGTCAGTTCTGCAGCACTGGGTATCCACGCTCTATGTAAAACCCTACAAGCACTGCACTGATAACCATCGGCATACCCTACTCATTCTTCTCCTGTTAATCACAATATCACATTGTTTCCCCCCTTTCTAAACGTCAGATTGTTTTCTGGAGTTTGGACAAGTCGGGGCAAGCCAGAACCCCACCGCTGAGCCATTTAACGTGAGTACTCAGTCTCTCCAAACCAGTTCGGGGGCTCTGGGCCGAAGCGGCTCCGTGCGCCGCTCAACAAGCGCCCTGTTGATTCTGTCCGCCTTTCCCGGTATCCTACTGAGCTGCAACGAGCCAGCATCACCGAGTCCCTCTTTCTCTACATCACACGTGCGCGCTGCTGCCGCCGCCGATGCCTTTCCTTTTCCAGCTGAAAGAAGAGACAAAACTCCTCCAAACATTTCTCAGCCCCGCTGCGAAGCGGCCCCCGCGCCTCGGGCTGCCCCGGAGCGGCCCCTGCGCCGCGCCCCCCGCTCGCTGCCCCCGCGGGCCGAGCCGTCCCCGCAGAGCCCCGCTCCGCCGGCGGCCCCGGCTGCAGCCCGGCCCCGGAGCAGGTGCGGAGAGTGCGGGGCGAGCCCCGCATCCTCACGGGCTGCCGCGCCGGGAGAGCCCCGAGCGGAGTGACAGCGCGGCACCGGCGGGAGCAGCGGGCGAGTTTCGCGCGGCGCCTCCGCCGCCAAAGGCGCTGCCCGGGAGCGCGGGGAGCCCGCGGCGCCTCCGCCAACGGCGGCAGCGGCCGTGCCCGGGGGCAGCGCCCGCGGAGAGCGGGGCGACAGCGCGGCTGCCGCCACTCACCTCGCACCCGGCGGCTCGGGGCAGCCGCTGCCTCCGGCGACCTCGTCAGTCCGTCCGTCCGTCAGTCCGTCCGTCCGTGCCTCCGGCCGGTCGGCGGGGCGGGGCGGGGCGGGGGGAGCGGCGCGGCCGCGGGGGGCGGGGGGCGGGGGGCGGCACCTCCTGCCGGCGGGCGGGGCCGGGCGGGGCCGAGCGGGGCCGGGGCTCGGGGCTCGGCGCTCGGCGCCCCCCGGAGCGGCCCGGGAGCGGCGGGGCCGTGCGGAGCTCCCGACCCCGCACCGCACGGACCGGACCGCACGGACCGGACCGGACTCCTTCCCTCTCCCGCCGCTCCTCGCCTTGAAGGAGCCGCGCCCGGGGCGGAGGGGAGCGGCGGTTTTGGGTCCTTTTCCGGCCGGAGCGTGGCCAACAAAATCTTTAATTGTTGAAAGGAGAGCAGGCCCAGCGAGAGAGCTCCGGTGCGGCAAAGGGCAGGGAGGGCTCGGCGCCGTCACTCACGCACACGGTGATGGGTGGCTCCTGCGTTAGCAGCGTTTCTGGACAGCGTTTCTCTGTAGTGTACGTTCAGAGACACACCACTGTTCTCTTTATTAACTTGCACGACCTCTCCAGGCTGTCTCAGCCTGATGGAAGAGTTTGCTCCTGCTAGGATGCAGCAGACCCTGGAAGACCTTGGGGAGAAGGCTGTCTAAAGGAGCAGTTCGATAAATGTCCTGCTCCTTCCCTACTACTGGGGCCACATGAGATAGAAGTTGGAAAGTCGTCACCACATTTTATTTAAAGGGTGACACTTTTTTCCCTCGGATGTATTTATTTAAAATCAAGACATCATCAGGAAGGTGGAGGAAATAACACGTTACTGGCTTCACCTCTGATGCAGCGAAGGTGTTTGTCCACACAGTAAAAGGGAAACATAGCATTGAAACTGACTAATATTAAACATCCCAGAGAGCAGAGTCTTTTTATCTTCCTTTCAGTCTTTTACTTTAATCAAATATTTTGTAAGTGAATTACATCGATAATTCCAGACCTGCTTGATCAAGACTTACGAAGCAACCTGTAATCTTATCAACAACACAGAGAGAATAATCAAAAATCTAAAAATCATTTGAAGAATGTGTTAAACCTTAGATAGAGGACACCCAGGACCAAACACAATACCATGCTTCTGTTCCATTCAGCTGCAGAGAAGAGCCGTCTTCTCTATATCTGTGTGAAGTCTGTGCAGAGAAGCAGGAGAAAATCTTAAAGTGTGTAAACGTGCTGAGATGAGGCAAACCCAAAAAATTTCCAATCAGCACTCAACAAGTATTGTACAAGGCACACTACAAAATCTCTCTGCAGCTTTGTGCCTTAGGTGAATTCAGAATGAATATTGTGGGCTTAGCTTGAAACATCAGTGGGCTCTATAGCTTTGTGGCAGGGAGAATTTTCTTAATTGCAGGATAATGATGTGGTGTGGGCACATGCCTTTTGCCAAGTGGTTATGAATTACTTTGTGCAGATACATGAAACCCACATCAAATAGAAAGCACAGACGTGTCCTTCCATTTTGAAGGAGAGAAGGAAGAAAACTACTGTGGAAAGGAGGTCAAATATAAATCATAGCAAGGTTAAAAGCCATGAATTAAAAAACTGACCTTGAAAATACAGTTTATCTTGCTGCCTTTCAAGAAAATTTGTCCTGTTGTTCAACACCCCTATTTGAAACTATCAAAGGCTTATCTTTCCTTATTTAAAAAAATAGCCAAAAAAAAGAGGCAGCACCATCTCGCTAGAATTGTCAAGGTTTAGAGATGGAATTCTGATTCTGAAAAAAATGCCCTTTAACATAGGCCCGAGAGAATTGTCTGAGGGGACAAAAAAGTAATTGGAATGTTAAATTTGCTTTTTCTGTAGATGACATGAGGCTGTTATTACTTATTTTCAAATATCAGAATGGTTTCTTGATGGAACTTTTGTAACTGAAAACCTGCAACCCATTTAACCAGAACTCTGTTTTCACCCGAGCTCAGAGCTGATTTGTGTGTCTGGATTTAGCTTTAGGCACAGTCCCTGCCATCTTCTGCCAGAGACTTTTCTCCTGCAAACTTAATCCATGATCCAGATACATGATTATTTCAAATTTACATTTCAAAAGGAGTAAAAGATTGATTTTAATTCCAAGGGAGAAGAGGGAATCACAATGATGTTGTCTAATCTTTTGTTCCCAGAAGAATCAGCAAAAAATTAACAGTACAGAAGAACTATAATTTGGGTCAGACTAACCATTTTAATCCATGTCTGCTATTTTCTACTCTTTTTTAATGTGTCAGACATAAGCATGTTTGATTTATGACAAGAGTCAAAAACATCTGTACTTTGGGGCACAAGCAAATACTTATTTGAACAATGGGCTCCCTGGGGAGGGATATAGAAAAGAAATGACATTTTTTTGCAAATAATTCAATGTTTTCCACTCCATAAAGTATTTTGCTTTGTTTTGAAAAGTGTTCTGCAGAAGACACAATGACTCAATCCATTCTAAAGAAGTCCAGCAACTTTCCCCTTTATGTGACTGTGTGCCTGTGAGCCATGGTAGCACTGGGGAAATGCTGATACCGTTTGCTGGCCTTGGAGTGACCCACGTGAAAGGAATTGGTGATCTTGGTCCCATTGGCAGCATACAAGCATTCACATCTTAAAAACATTTGGGACCAGTTGGCAGTCTGAGGCCTTGGCTGTACTGACTAGTAGTTCTGATTTCAGGAATTGTTTTAACTTGTGGTAAAAACCCACCGCAGATCAGGTTGTGCAAATTGTGATCTGTACTGCCATCCGCATCAATGAAGGCTGATGTGGGGATTAGTTCTAATTGCAGATGAGGTTGGAGGAGAGGAACCATGTTCTGAATAGTTACATATTCTGGATCAACTCTCATGATGGGCTTCAGTGGTTTATTTGAAGTTTTTCAGGAAAAAAGTGTAAAAAATATCAGAAGATCAGTCTCTGTACCATTTCTGTTCAGTCCTGCACTGGCCAGAGATTCAGCTCTGTAACCAGATGCTGTGCTCTATGTGCATTGACATGATTGGAAACAGGCTTGAAAGTAACTTTTAAAGTCACTAGTAAACTTCTCAGATCTCAGTAAGCCAGGTCTGGGAATGAATGCTGTGCCCTCTCCTTTGAAACCATGATCTTGAATCCAGACATCTCTGCACTCGAGGGCCTTTCTTGCCAAGCCTTGGAGCTGACCTCTGTGGCTGAGCACAGTCGACACTCTGTGACCACTGTAGAGCCCAGTGTAAACTCCTAATGTCAACAAAGAGGCCAGAGCAGAGAGACAGAAGTAATGTCAGCTTGGGTGAGGTTCTCACATATAGAGAAAGCAGAAAAAAAATTAAAAAGTAACAATCCACATTTCAGCTGCTCCTCTAAATGAATATATTCAATAATGTGGCAGTCTAGTAGCTTTCTGTGCCTGTGGTAAAACTATGCCAAACTACAGTTAGAAAGCCTAGGGTCTTTTAAAATAAGGTGTGAAAAACTCTGTAGCAAGTGTAGAATTTTAGAAAAGAGCCAAAGCCTCTGTCCACCCTCAGAAGAGCAAAATGACAGAGCTCTGGCAACCATAGCAGCCACCCCGATTTATTTACGAGTTCCTGGAGATGGTCCAGTGTAATTATGGGCCTGAACTCCAGATCAGATTCACTTGACATTTGAGAAAGTCTGTGGAAAAGCAGTAATAATAAACTGATAATAACCATTCATCTCATAAGCAACAAAAAATAAAGAGAAGAGAAAGGGCAGGTGGGGAGAGGGGGTGGCAATATAATCCCCAAAAAATCTCCTGTTTGTCAAGAGATACTTTCAGTACAAACTCCCATGTATTTTCCAAAAGGAGCTGTGGAGAATGTTGGAGTAAGCCCTGCCTTATGTCTGTGCTATTGCAATTATTACACTGGAAAAAAATGAAAATAGGGGGTGCAGAGGAAGTCGGGATAAGTTAGGACAGCAGTTTCTACAGGTGGAGTACATATTTTGTGGTCCACATGGCATTTATACAAGCATACTCATCACCTAAATCATCTTACCAAAAAGCTGTTGAGTTTGGAAAAAGATGTTTGAAGAAACTGTGCTGGAGCATATGATTTGTTTTAAATTTCAGTATAGAGATACATTTTTTGTGCTTTACTGTTGGTCTCTGATTCGGCTTGTTCATTTCTCTGTATAATATGGATGAGTACCAGGGTTAAAAAAAATCTTTGTATGTAAAAACATCTGAAGTCTTATATCAGGATTTATATTCCACTTTTCAGTCCTTTCAATTTGAATCACTTTATATGATTTTCAATTGAGGTTCTGTAAGACTGCTTTAAAAACCCAACTCTCTAGGTATTTTCCAGAACAAAAAAAAGTATTTTTAAAGTAAGGTAAGTTGGTTAATTCTACTGAATTAAAAAGGCAGCTTCTCTGGGAAGAAAGAGGGCTGACATTTAGTTTACAGTTGTCTCGAGTATTTTGTTACAGGTGATGGAATTGAATTGCAAGTTATGAGAGAATGTTTAGCAAAGCAAGAGCAGTTATGCTACATGCAAACAGCTTTTCTTTATGTAGGTTTCAGAATGAATCACCTACATATGCCCAGGTACAAAGGACTGCACATACATGAAAGGTTTTCCTCAGAGGAAGCACTCCAATTAGCTGCTTTCATCTGCTTTCATCAAACAACAGCAAGCAAATGTCAAAGTTCCCTGGCAATCAATACCAAGGCCAGTAACACGAGACAGGGTCCGAGGGAAAAGGAATCCTGGGTGAATGAATGGGGTTACTGGCCCAGAACGTGTTGCCTCCGAGTGACCTGCTTTGCCGTGCTCACCTCATCCTCAGGAGCTGCTGCTCACCCCTGCAGTGAGTGCCTCCAGTTCTGAAGAGAAGGAATATTGGGGAAGGGTCCCAGCTGTATTTGGAACAAATGCCGTTCTCAGATGCCAAGTGCATGTACACTTTATCAGGTTAGCATGGATCCCATGCACTGAAGAGGTTGATCCTGTTCTCCCTGCTCTGACAATGGCACCATGTATTTCTGCTCAGGAACTATAGGTAGAACTGGGGTTGGTTGGTTCATTGGTTGGTTGGTTGGTTTTGGTTTGGTTGGTTGATTTTTGGCTTTTTATTTAATTTCTTTATTTGGCATCTCTTTGACACATTGTTATTGAGTTATTTCTCAGAGGTCTTGAGGAGGTGACTTAGTCTGAGGCACTGGAATAAGGTCAATAATAAAAGTTTGATTTATACAGTAGGATTATTTTTTTTCCTTACCTACCTTATATCTGGCTTTTACCAGACATATTTTTTTGTGTTCTTGGCAGTTTTGCTGGGGATGAATTTGAGAATGCTGACAATTGTCTGGAACAGTCTCACCAGAATAGCGACCCTGCCTGAGCTGCTGGATATCTGGAAATCCTAGACACATTCATGTGCATTGCAGATCAACTCTACAAAGTCTGCAGTACTTCCAGTGCTAAACCTTCTGAGCATATGTTGCCCAGATGAACAGCACAACCCATACTAAACCCACTTACTGAGCAAAGTCAGATTAACTGTATAATTTATGTACTGCACCTCTGCTATTTGGACATGACAGGCTTATGGTGATTTTCTGTTCTTCATATGCTCATAGAATTCTACAGAGTATTTCTTTGATACAAATAAATTGACTTTTTATTTACTTGTTTGCATGTCTCCCCCCAGTGAGACACTGTTACCTGGAAAAAACTGATTTTTCTTGGAGTCAGTGATAAAATTCAGCAAGACTGTTATAGTTTGAGGATGCACCCAAACCCCTGAACTCAGTAGAGTGTTGGAGCACGGGGTCGTGCTGAATGAAGCTTTCAGCTACTGGCAGCATCTGAAAAGCATCAAGAAAAAGCTGAAAGCCTCTGTACATGTCCTTCAGAAAGTGGCTGGCACTGACATACAGATTTCAGAAAAGGCAGTGAGCCTGTCTGGCACAGAGTTTTCATCACATTATTTGAACACATATTTCTACACATTATTTGGTGTAACTGTCCTCGCATGGAGATCACAGTTACAAAAATACAAAATTCTGGTGCTTCTAGAATAATATATGGGATTTTGACTGTCATTCCTCAGCTTGGACTTCTAGTACCATCCAGCAGTCTTATAGCAGATATTAAAATGTAAAAAATTAACATGCAAGAGGAACAAAAATAGTAATTCCATGATGATAAGGAACACCACCATTAGCAATCTCATTTTGCTGTTCACCAGAATTTAGACAGTTACTGGCATCAAATATTCATGGTCCATAGTGCTTAAAAGGAACTGGACAGCTCTCAGGGGCACCCCAGTGACTGCACAAAGCTGTGTGTCCCCTGCACAGACACGGTGCAGTCATTTATTTATCTGACATGTGCCTGTGGCACAATGGAGATGATAATCTCTAATGTTAATGGCTTTGGAATATGCAAGGGACCTAACAGCAATTGCTCACAATTGCTCAGCCTTCCAGCCTGGGTGAGCTGTGTCATTGTGGCATTACAGAGTTTGGAGACTGTGGTGGCAGCAAAGAGATGGAGCAAAACCCACGTGGGTCCGCTCACATGCAGGACTTCTCCACGTGGAAAAAACCCTGCAGGTTCCTTGTTTTAAGTCCTTGCACTTGTGTAACTGAGCTTACCACTTCATTTCTTCCAACTTCTGTTTCCACAGAGTTGGTGTTCTGCAAGGGTTGCACTTCTGTTTCCAACTCTTCAAAGGAATATTCAATTTATAAAAAATGATGTAAATAAAAATACCAGTACTTTAGGTGGTTCTTTCACAAAGTCTTAACATACATTAGACTTTCTTGAAAGCCTTGCATGAAAGCAAGGCCTTTACTTGCAAACATCTACAAGTAGAGCTCTAGAGCTTTAGCTGCTTCAGTGTGCACAAACTGCATGAGAGCAGAGCTCCCACTGGGAGTCTTTTTGCTGCAGAACTGCTTAGATAAAGAACTGCTTAGAGAAAGGGTTGTTTTGCACTACTTTGGAGTTACAAGGATTTTATTTCACATAGCCAAGTCATTAAACAAGTTGTATTCAAGGGGACAACAGTATTTGGGAATGTCAGTTTCGGTTTTTTAATTGCTTCAGCGAGACAAATAGAAGGAGGAGAATCAGAAACACTAAATGTTTCATGGTGATATTTCAAAGTTAAATGTTTTGACTTTCGATTTGAAAGTGTCAGGTCAATTTTATAGTTGGTTTGATTTTTAAAAGAGCTGCAAAACAGTTAAATAAATTTAGGCATGAAACAAATCACCTTGGAAAAATCTTAACTTTTAAAGTTTTTAAATTTTCCCTTTTATCAAAAATATTGTGGCTCACTGAATTAGAAGTCCATGACCCATTGTCTTTGTGGGAGAGCTCTGACCCCTGCTCAGACTCCAGTAATGCTCCACATGAAGCTGTCCTTGGCTCCTTAGCTGGAGCAAGAGTCATTGTGGCTGAAGGAGATGGAAATGTATGGTCCTGAATGATCCATTAGCAATAATAAGTTTTCTGGAGCACTCTTGTGCTTAAACATAGACTTCCCATGAAGTTCCACAACTGCAAATGGTTAGAAATATATGAAAAGCACAATCTTTTAAAATTAATCCCTCCCGAGTCTTAGAGCTGCCAGTGCCATATAAACATAAAGTGTGATTAATGTTTACACTCCCAAGGAAAGCCTGAGTTTGTTGCAATATTTCACTTGGATCCTGCAGTTTAATAGTGCATTCATTATTTATTTTCCATCTCAAAGTCATGTGTCAGCAACAGCTATGAGGGCCACAAAAACTCCCCAGAAACAATGGAGACACTTCTTATGGGCCATCCACATCAAAGGGTAAAAGGCTGTAGGGGTGGAAACTGGAGCTTAGAGTGACTTCTGTCTACAAGAATGAAAATGTTTGCAATCTCAACTGCAGTGTGTGTCTGAGAAAAGCTACATCCTCCTCCAGGCTAAATCTCATCTGTGAAATAAAGATCTAACTTTTGGCTTGCCTGAAACAACTTTTCAGAGAAATAAAATAAGGTTATTTGAATAGGAAAGCCCTAATTTAAACAAGTAACACTCTGTACAACTCAGAGCTTTTCAGCAAACTGAATTAATGAAGGAACAAAAAGCTAAACAGAGATGTTTTGTCTCCTAATGAAATGCCCCAACCTCTTCTAGGCCTAAATAAAACTTTCAAGGCAGGAATTTTATAGCAAGACAGATTTTATGAAGCAAATTCCTGTTTACTATCAAGTGACACAGAGAGTACTTTGGTGACCTAGCAGTTTGTTGTTGCATGACTGCATTGTGGTATTTCAAAAACATCACCAATGTCACTGTGTTGAGGGATGTAAATAGTCTTCAGTATAAACTAATTTTGCCAATACGCTTCTATATTCACTGGTTGTCTACAACATGGCTCAGGTAGCAAAACTAAATTGAAAACAGTGTGGGCCATCAGCTACAGCTCCCAGCCACAGAAATGGAGGACAGTGTGTCTTTCAGCTGAAAACTCAGTCTCTGGTTGTACACAGTTTGTGTGAGAACCACTGCACACATCTCCAGAGCAGTCCAGAATATTGTCACTATATTGTAGGAGGTAAGGCAGAAGGTACAAAAAATGTTCTCAAAGGCTCCCTTGTAAGTTCATTTGCAGTGCTGACAATTTCACACACTTTTCCTCCAGCCCTGGAGATTCTGTTGCCAAAGATCTGTGTCTGGTAATAAGCAAAAGCAAAATGTTAAAACATAATCCCAGCAGTAACACTGTGTCAAGGAGTAATTTCCATACCGATGATAATTTTGTAAAGATCAGAAATCACTTAGCCATAAAATATATATTCCAAACAAACAGTTATAATACCTCAAATCAAGGACAAATTATTTTCTGCCTTCTATCTTATTTACATATTTGTTTATTTATTTATGCCCCAGTTGAACATATTTGTGCAGTGTTTGAGAACTGTCAAAGAATACAGTAGGAATTAAATAGTTTTAGAGGAAGATTTTAAGTTAGGCTGAAGTGATTTGGCAGTTTTATGCTGAACCCACAAGCTCTGATTGATAGAGGTTTGTAGCAAAACACATTCGTACTTGAAGCTCTGGGATTTTCTTCAGGTATTTGAGGACCTACCATGTGCTGTAATAGCTGGGGGATGGGTAAAAATATTTAAAACAAAATTAAAAGGCTGGAATACAGCATGATCTGGCAACAAATCTCTCTTCATTGATATGCTCTGAAGTCTGGGCAGTGAAGTTGGAGATGAGGAGGGAGCGCCTTGGGAAAATCCGTGGACATCAGTTGTGTTAACTCTGAACCCCATCATGCTGCTGTGGCAGTGTGGAAGAGCCAGAACAGCACCAGCCACACAGGAGGTTTTTAAAAGCTCAGCAGGCTTAATGTCATGGGAAGGTCATAAGCACTGAGCTGCCAAACTGCACTCTGAGACCTTTCTCCTGCTGTGAACTAATGGCTACACAAGGTACAAGGCAGTGGAAAATCAGGTTCTGAAGCTACCCCTCATTAACTGCAAAATGTTTGCATTTTAGCCAATTAAAATGTCTCAGTGTGTTCAAATAATCTGTAAATCCATGATCTTGAAGCCTGTCCAAAACCAATAAAGAAGGCCAGTACCTGCCACGGAGACGTCACAAGTCAAGGAACTTTGAATGTGCTGTGCAGGTCTAAAGAATGAACACATTTGGGTGGGATTGCTTGTGGAGTCAAGCAATCTGGCCTGGCTTCAGCAGACTTAACTCCCTGCTTTGGAAACTGCATCCTCCTGTAATAGGGTGGGATCTTCTTCCTGTGCTTCTCTGGGTTTCTGTGTCAGGTGTCTTTACAGCCAGGTCCAATTTCTTATATTCTTCTTAATGATCCTCTCTAAAGCAAATAACCTTCCCCAGTCTGATTTAAGTGTAATTATATTTCATTACTACACAAGCAAGCCATGAAAAAGCCATTAAAATGTTATATTTTATGCTAGAAGCAGCAACAAAAATAATAATACTGCTCTTCCTTGACAGTGCTTGCACCTATGAATGGATGGAATTTATGGTGTTTCATGTGTGCAGATCACATACAGATCAAGTCAAATCAAATCAAATCAAATCAAATCTAGAAACATAAGTGGAGAAAATTCAGACAACTTAGGAGAGACTGAGTTACCGTAATGAAAGTACTTCAGCAAGGCTACCAAGTTATTTTTCCCAGTGGAAACAATGCCAATGCATATGGAAAGGTGGGAGAAAAGTGTGAGATAAATGAGATAAACATCTCATTGATGGGGGCAATGAGTCAGTGAGTTTGTTCTTCAGATGTCCACTGCTGTCCTATCTTCTGCTCCTTTGTGACCATCAGGACCTGAGTGAAAGTGAGCAGTTGTGAAAGCTGGTGGGGAGCTGTAGTTCTGTTTCCACTCTGGCAAGGCCTTTTAGTGCTGCAGAAAAAGCACAAAGTGGCAAAGGAGCAGCCTGCTGCCAAGAGCATCTGAGATGCTCTGGTTGGTAGCAAGGGGGTGATTCCAGGGCAAACTTCTTCCCAGTCCCATTGAGGCAGACGATCCTCAGGTGAGTGTGCTGCTACCTTACATGTAAAGTATGCCAAGTACAAGATGTGGAGAGCACTTAAATAACATTTATGGTACTTTTTGGTAACATTTATTTGAAAACAGAAACAAAAGAATACTTTGAAGCAGTTTCCCAATCTATTCCTAGCGCTGGAAAAATATTTTCTAAATGTTCTCCATTTTGAAAATGCTGAATCATCAGTGGGAATATGTCAAGGTGGAAATTTCATATTGGAACAGCAAAAGGAAATTTGGTTAAGGCTTATTGCAAAGGTCTTAGAAAAATATTTTTCTTATTTATTCTTCTTTCAGAAGAGCTTTTATTCTTTAAAAAAATCAGCAAACAAACAAAAAACTAAATTGTTATTTTATTGAATTTTAACAAAGTTATATATTTCCATTGACATTACTTTTTTGGAACATATTCCTTTAGAGAAATTTATTAATTCTCTGATCTTTTTCTCAGTCCAAACGTGGAGATGTTTCAAAATGTCAGAATTTCCTGTGAAACAGAAGTTCCAGTTCTGCCATAGTCTTGTCTGTGGAGCCTTTAGACTTGGAAATAGTGGTTAATTACATTCACCCAAATAAATCCAAATTTGCAAGAAAGAAATAAAAGGGAAAAAAAGTTGTGAGAAGAAATAACTTAGGCAGATTTTTATGATGAGCATGTCCTCAGTTACTCCAGCATGCATGCAATAGTCCCTGTGGCAGAAGCAGCTCTCAGAAACAAGAGCTTCCCAACAATAAACCTGTGTCTGCCCTCAGACACTGGTGTGCCAAGGAGGCATCACTGGTATGGTACAAGCTGCTCTTCTGGTCACTTCTTTCCTCAGGCTGAAATGAGAAGATGGATTTTGTTTAAATCTGTGGCAAAGATAATCACTCATAAAATGATGGAATCTGAATGTAACCATTTGGGGCCTTTTAAAGCTGCCTTGCTTTGCCTAGCTCTGCTAGTTCAACTGCTCATTACTGGCATGCTTGAATATTCATCTACAAGCTTGGAAATCCATTCTCTCTCTGAACAATTTATTCACATAAAGCTTGAGACTTTTATTTTTCCAGTAAATTTAACTAGTGATTTCTGTCTCTCTTAAATCTCTTCTCAGAAGATTAAAAGACAGAACACATAAGAAGGACATAACATCATAAGGCATTCACAGTACTGATCCTGCCTAGGAGGAGTATTGATATTTTGGGCCATCTGACCAAATCACTTCTCATTTCTAAAAATGCCTTGGTCAGGTTTTATGCTGTAAGATGGACAAAGGGGAAGAGATTTGTGGGCAATGCTAAATACAGCTGGGTGACTTCTGTTACACCAAAGGCCAGAGGGAGAACTGCAAAGATTAGGAGGAAGGTTCTGTGCTACTGTAGCTTTTTTTTTTTTTCCCAAAGTCAAAAAGGAAACAAAATAAAGTTATTGAGTTTGTTTCTTCCAAGAATAGGTAAATCTGGATGCATGAAGAAGTAACATACTATCTACATAAAGTATTTCCATTTCCTGGCTCCACCCATCTGAATTTACTGGATTTTGGCCAAACAGTTGTAACTGCCAAATTTTTCTCTAAAAGAAAATCCATCTGAGCAGAATTTAGTATTGGCAGAGGATGTTTGGAGACATGTGTGAAAAATTACAGACCCTTTAAGGGAAGAAGTCACCCAATTAAAAATGTGCAGAAAATAATCTATCATACATTCCCATCAAATCCCTTTTGATTTCGAGTACCAAAATAATGACTGGATCAGATCCCAGTTGAGTCTAGAGCTGGCTGAACTGTTTGTTATGGATTTACCATTATTTTTGGAAAGAGAAAAAAATGTGAATTGAGCTTTTTAATGTTTTAGTGTTGCTTTTCACCTACTTTCTTTGTGGAATACCTTGCACAAATAATTTTCAGTCCTTTGGCTCTTTGAAACAGTTTCCTTTGAGCATTTCCACACATTTATCTGTGTTGTGTATTTGTACTCTCAACTATTATGTTTCCTCGAGTGGATGACTCTTAAATTTAAAATAGAATCATAAATCAGAGGATAAAAATACCAAACTTTAACATATTCTGCTTCTAGAGGATAATTACTTTTGTAAAATATATTAAAGTTAGTAACCACAAGCATTTGGAGGAAATGCTAAATAAAGCAACAGATTAATACTACTACAAATTAACAGAATACATTCTTCAGCTTATTAGCAACTCTATTTGCTACTTAAGATTTTTTTTTGTCTTGCTCTGTAAATACTGACTCAACTCCACACACAATAGGTGTGATACTGGACTTGTAGAGGAAAAGTCAGTGCAGTGGATTTTCTGTTTTGCAGATAAATAGAAAAGCTGCAAAATAATTCTTTGAAGTTTTTTCCCCCTGTTTCATTTTGTAATTATCATCAAAACACTTCTTGTTTAAATAGCACCTTTTTTTAAGAGAAAAAAAAAAGGTCAGAATAATCTCCTTACTTCCAAACTCAGTATTTAATTTTCAGCATTTTTGAACAGAAACCTTTGTGTGGTTTGACCTGCTGTAAGCATCACCACCCTAAACACATATATCTCTCTGAATAAAGTGATTTGACATCCATACATGTCTCTTTCTCCAAATTTTCTGTAAGAATGGAGTTAGACAAAATGCTTAACTCAGATTTGGCTACAGGCAATTATTTTCCCCCAAAAAACCCTCATCCAATCCTCCCAAACCTGTTTTTTGGAGTAAGTTTGAAATTACTTCACATATTGAACTCTTAAATTCATGATTACTTGACAGTTCAACCTGAATTATTCCACATATTTGGTCCAACCCCACTTCTGAAGCATGCCCTAGAGAGAGAAATGATCATATAGCACTCAATTCTCCACGTCCATAAAGATTTGAGTTCTATTTTTTCATCCCAAATTCTGTCTGCTTTATCATAGCTTCAGGGAATGTTACAGTTACCCTTTGCTCTGCTAACCAAGAAGAATGTGCCTATTATTCCCCACATTTCTTTCATGAAGCCAGTCCCTGTTTCTGGGTGGATGCAGGAAAAATGTCCACCTCACCAGATGGATCCCTGGAAGTCTGAACAGAAACAGCCCAATGAGTTTCCAGCCTTGCAGCTTCTGTGATTGATTAAATACAGATCTGTGCATTCCAGAATGGAAAACAAACAAAAACACGTCCTCCCAGAGCATCTTCTCTAACCCCTGGGATACAGAGCTGAGAAATGATTCTTGCATATGGAAATGAGAAATTTGCAAAGATCTTGGCTTCATCAGGAAGCTGCTGGACCCCACAAGCCTCAGGCCCAGGCTGTGACACATGGCAATCCAGATACAACCAGTAAAGATAAAAGGACTTTCTAATAAGCATATTTTCTGTAGTTTATATTCCTATATTGGCAGAACTAACTACTTCTTGAAACAATTAAAAAATTTTTTTTCCTTGCACAATTTGTGGTATACCTGTCCCCTTGTGTCTGATTTGGTAACTAGTTCCAATATTTTTCATAAAATCAAAGCACAATTTGGGTTGGAAAGAGCTCCTGGAAGTCATCTGGTCTGATCCCCTGCTTAAAACAGGACTAGCTTCAATATTCAGTCAGGTTGCTCAGGGTCTCATCCAGTTGAGATGTGAGTATCTGCAAGGATTAGATCTCTGCAAGCTCTTTGTACAGCTTGTTCTGCTGTTTGGCTGCCCTCAAGGAATATTTCTCTAATCGGAATTTCCTTCTTGCAGTTTGCCTCTGTTGTCTCTTTGACTGATGACCTCTAAGAAAAGTATGTCTTATCTTCTGTATTAAACCACCCAAGCTCTGGTTAGGACAAAAGTTAGATCCCCACTTTCAGCCTTATTTTCTCCAGGCTGAACAAACTCGATTGCCTCAGCCTCTGCTTTTCAGCCACGTGCTCCAGCCTCCCAACCATTGTAGACCTGTACAAACAGATGTTTTATTTTTCACATTTTCTGCAGTCTCTTAGTGTTGCCACTTTAAAAAATCCCAAGTCATTGAAATTAAAATACGTTTTATTTGTGTAAATTCCAATGCCTTTGCAGTAATCTGATCATCCCCAAAAGGGAACTGCTTGAAAAATATGACCAGCTTTTCTAGTCATCTGGTCTGTGGAAAAGTGACTTACTCCAATGAGGCAGCCAAATTTAACAAGGACAAAAACCAGATTTAGCAACCATATCAAAAGCAGACATGCTTTCAAGAGACTTGAGACTCTTGATACCAGCCCAGGCATCAGCAACTTCCTAACTCCTGGCTTAAAGCTGGACGGAGAATGTATTTTCTATTCTAAAACTGCTCAAAATCAAAAAATAGGAATGAGTGTGTGCACAGGGTTAAAAATTACATGTACATTTCTGAAGCTATGCAATGAGAGAAGGGCAATGGCAGCATGCACAAAATTAGGGCACCGAGCCTCTTTTTGCCAGAAACTACGAAGTGTTAACACGGAGTATAAAAGACATGACTGCAATTAAAATACTGATTCCTCTTAGATTTCAGTAGAATGGCACCAAGGCAGACTGGCAGCTTTTTCTCCATAAAGAATTCTTAACTGTACATTCAGACCAAAAGAGGGTATTGGCTGAGCCCAGTCCTACTTCCATGATCATATTTAAAATGCCGGAGCAGGATCTGGCACCTGCCTTTATCCATCCCCACTCCCGCACGGGAACACCACAGGTTTGATGTCCATCAAACATCAAGTCAGCTGTGAGCTGGATGAGGAGTGAGCCTGTCCTGAGGGCTGGGTCACAGCCTGCTGTCCCCCAGTCCTTCTGCAAATAGGTCAGCAGGCAGTTTGTGCTCCTGCCCGGCGGAGAGCTCAGGCTGCCAGCGGGGAGGGAGTCGGCTGAGCCTGCCAAGCCTGCGGTCACTGCTGAGCACCGGCTTCCTCTCCCAGGGCTTCCTCTCCCAGTGCTTCACCCCTCCCTGCAGCGTGGACAGAGCTGACTGTGCTTTCCAGAGAGTCCCGGGATGGGGGCTCCTGTTTGAGGGACGCCTGGGAGCCCACAGTCTCAGCTTCCTGCTGGTCTCTGTTGTGCTCCTGGCAGGGAGGGCTGAGCACCTTCCCAACCCCAACAATTTCAGCCGTGTGCCAAGGCTGAGCCGGTGCCAAGACTCTTCCTGTAGCTGATGTGTTTTTATTTTAGCCTCGTAATCAGTGACACCACCAACGTCAGCTGCAGGGGAGAAGAGGATCTCTGCCAGGTATGGGGTTGTTTTTCACATGTAGCAGGATTTGAATTGTTGGTTTAAGGAAATGATGTTGATTAGTTGTGTCACAGTCCTACCCATCTGGGGACCAGTGGGAGTCCTTTCCCACCTATTTAGACCAGATTTAACTACTGGGGCAATGGGCACAAAGAGGAAGTTAACATTGAGCTGGCTTGAAGTGGCTTAATCTGACTACATTTCTAGGTTTTCTGGATTTATGCCCAGAAAGCAAACCAAATATATAATACAAATTACTAAGAAAAATACTATTATCAAATAATATATTATATAAACTATCACAATATAAATTTATTTTATATTTTAGAACTAATATATGCGGCTAGCTGGGCTGCTAATGCCCCAAACCTCTTCCCAGGTGCCCTGTACAACGGCAGGACTTCTCTCCTGCACTGGAGGAGAGTGTGCAGCAAGTGTATTTATGGTTAATATGTGCCCTGCTACATGTGTATTATGCTATTGAAGTGCATATGTCATTATGCAAGATGTCCATTGTGTCCCAAACATTTCATATTTGCATGACCCATGCCCAAGAAAAAGACAAAGCAGTGCAGCTCCACCTACTTGGTTTATTTGGAAAAAGAGCCTCTTTCTTTCTTTCTTTCTTTCTTTCTTTCTTTCTTTCTTTCTTTCTTTCTTTCTTTCTTTCTTTCTTTCTTTCTTTCTTTCTTTCTTTCTTTCTTTCTTTCTTTCTTTCTTTCTTTCTTTCTTTCTTTCTTTCTTTCTTTCTTTCTTTCTTTCTTTCTTTCTTTCTTTCTTTCTTTCTTTCTTTCTTTCTTTCTTTCTTTCTTTCTTTCTTTCTTTCTTTCTTTCTTTCTTTCTTTCTTTCTTTCTTTCTTTCTTTCTTTCTTTCTTTCTTTCTTTCTTTCTTTCTTTCTTTCTTTCTTTCTTTCTTTCTTTCTTTCTTTCTTTCTTTCTTTCTTTCTTTCTTTTTCTCTCTTTCTTTCTCTCTTTCTCTCTTTCTTTTTCTCTTTCTTTCTCTCTTTCTTTCTATTTCTTTTTCTCTTTTTTCCTCTCTCTCTTTCTCTCTTTCTCTCTCTCTTTTTTCCTCTCTTTCTTTCTTTTCCTCTCTTTTTCTTTATTTCTCTCTCTTTCTCTCCTTCTTCCACTTTATTTCCTTCTTTCCCTCTCTCCTCCTTTCTTTCTCTCTCCTGTTGGCCTTGTCACTCTGCCTGTTTTGTTTTAAAAAAGAATTTATGCAGAAGTTTCCAAATGATAATTATCTGGGAAAATACTTGTGTTCTCTGGAAACCAGTATTGTTAAATACCTGTGGATTTTCTTCAAAGGAGAGGAAAGTTAAAACACAGAAACACTGGCAAATTAGCTCATTTCTAATTTTCCTCTGCCTATTTTAGATTTGTAGCTACAGACAGACATTAATGTAGGACAAACTTTGGCTTAAGGAGACACCATTATTTCTATGAGACAAGGGTCAGAAACAAGCTCTGGAAACCATTTGTCAATAAAACCCTGATAAAACTAGGAAACTATTCATGTGGTTTGTATTCCCACTAAGTCTTGTAAAGCTCTATTTATCATGGTGACAGCCACCAAATAAATTCTACAATTATAAAGGGACACTACTAAACAGTTTTGACACTGCACTGTTGAGTTGGAACATCAAACACTCAGCTAAGACATGTTCTGGGAAGACACTAGAAATATCTCATTACCACTTGTGAGAGGCAGCATATGGACTCATGTAAATGAACTTTGCTACACAAAAGTGAGGAACAGAGCAAAGCAACCAAGGATGCTTGCCACCTGTTCAGCATGAAAGGATACCTTGAAATTAAAGGAGAGTGGGAAAAGGAGTCAGATGTAAAGGATACTTTCCCTGAAGATGGTTTGCAGTGGGTTGTTGTCCCTGGAGAAGGATAGATACGTCTTACCCAGGCAGTGACCCTGCACCTAGACAACAGTTGCAATGTTGCCACCATGTATGCAATTCCTGAGAAGTTTAAGACATTAAACAGTTGGTCATGGGAAGAAGAATGCCTACAGCACTTGAGCTCAAGGTAGGGCTTTGAGACAGGAGAGCTTTCATCTGAGGCCTGAAAAGGTGACAGCAAGTCTTGAGATGGGTGGTGAAGGACTGAGAGAGAAGATGGCTTTGTTCCTCTGGTTCTCTCTGGCTCTTTCCTTGTTGAAAAGCTTTAAGGAAACTCAGACTGCCTTGGATTTTGGGTTAGAGAAAGACCTGGTTTCTCTGCCCAAAGATTGTGAATTGCCTGATTTTCCACAAGAATTTTCACCAAAAGAACCTGTGCCAGCTACCACAGCACTTTCAGGGATAGTCTGTTCAAGGCTCTGCAGAGGCAAGCTGCACAGTTCCCTAGTTGATTCTTTTCCCAGGCCGGGAGAGGAGCCAGCACAGACCCCTTCTAACAATTGTGCAAAGAAAGAAACTGGAAAGGCTGGTACCCAGCATTGTTTTAAGTAATTAACTCTAAGAAGAAAGGGAAGCCATCAGTTTCCTGCTCTGCTGCTGTTGGATGAGCAGGCTCAGCTTTTCCTCTTGCTCATCTTGTGCTTCTTTGTTTTCCCTCTTCCTACATCTCAGAGTCTTGAGTGCACTAAAAGGCTTGAATTGACCCCACCTTTCCCGTTATTCCAACAGTCCCTCTTGTCTCCTATTTCAATAATATTTTCCCCATGACATCCCCTGAAACCAGGTTTATGTAATATAAGCACAGCAAATGAGTCAGAAAGAAATGGAGCTAACAAGCCATGCATCTATCATCACCCCCTCCCTTGATTTGTCTCTGGTATTATATCCCACAAACTTGACCAATGTTTGCTCTTTCAACTTGCAAGTTATTAAGGCCAGGAACTCTATCTCTGCATGCATTTGGACAGCACACCATTCAGCAGGGACCTAATTTCTGCTTGGGGCATTGCTATTATATTAATTACAGTAACTGAGAGTCTCAGGTGTGCTTGGGCTGGAGTTGAACCAAAAGAAAAAGCAAGCCTCTGGACTATAAGAAAGGCAGAAGCTTACTCAGCCCTGACAATGGAGTTTCTCACTTTTGCCAAACTTGGAATAGCCATTTGTATTATTTTCCTGAAACAGTATAGCAGATTCCTAGTAGGAAACCCTAGGGGTTCTAGCCCAAGGTTTTCCTCAGTGAGTTGGGTACAGAGCTGAGGAATGCCCTAGGGACACCTCCTTAGATCCCTCCTGATGTACCTGGATGAAAGCCATCTGCTAAGAATTCCCTAACACCACATCCTAGTTGACCTGCAGTCAGAGTCAGAGTTTTGTTCAGCCCTCCAGGGCTTCACCCTCCAGGCTGAGTACCTTGTCAAGCCCATTTTGCTTCTGCAGAGAGCTTTTAACTCCAAACAGGGGTCTAATGATTCCTTTGTGTTGTCACTGCACATCCAGGTATGACTGGGGTTGAGAGCCTTGCCTCCAAGGCAGTTAGATAGTCTGCTATCAGTTTTTAGAGAAATAAATTCTTTTGTCCATACATCTGCACGTATTTTGTCAGGAGTGCTGCATCTCCTGCTCTGCTGGGCAGTTACCTCAAGCTTGCACCTTGTAGGCTGGGATATATTGGTGCCACTTACCTCTGTACACAGGCACAGTCCCTGGTGTCACGAGGGTGGCAGGGCTGCCCGAGCAGCGAGGGACAGATCCCTTCAGTGCAGTGACAGGGAAGAGCTTTCAGATCTGTTTAAAGCTCACAGCACTGGCTTCCCTTGGTTTCCAGTTTCAAGACGAGCTGTGGAGCTCTGTGTGTTCTGACACAGCAGCATGCATTAAGGCAGAGAGCTAAGGTGATGAGAATGCACAAACAGTTGGCAGGTTCATTAGCTCACTCTCAGGAAAGCTGCAGATAGGGCTATGGACTAACCCTGGGTACAGGAGACCTGGCTTATTCCCATCTCCCTGCTGCTAACCCAGGGCAGAAGGCTGGACAAGAGGTTTCCCTTCTCTGTTTTACCTCCTACTGTGTTTGTTCTGTAGATAAGCAGGCCTGGTTACTCAACCCCCATTGAATTCCTTTTTCAAAAATGAAAACACATTCACTGAGAACTTGTAAAGTGCTCTGTAAAGCTTGAATGGAAATGCCATCCCCACACCTACCAGCCTAACTCAGAGGAGAACTGCTTCACAAAGCAACATGGCAAATCAAGTCAGACAATAGAAAGATGGAGATTTTAGTTTCTGGATGTGTTCTCAGAAGATCAGATCCTTTTCCTAATTCTGCTTTTGTAGCTGGCATTGTCTTGAGGAAAACTGACAACCAGAGGAGGGAGGAAAAAGGGGATCTTGCTGGCACTGTGAACAGGGTCAGCACTCAGCTTGAGTAGGACCTGCTTTGACCTTTTGAAAAAGACAGCTGGGTAAAGGGAAGCAGCTTTGTTTAACTGTTGAGAGATTTCTCAAAAAATTGAAAATGTCACAAAACTAAGTTAACATGGCAAACTCTTGCACACTTATCACACTGTATTTTCCAAATTTAGATAATGATTCATCCTATTTAGTTCTTTCTTTGACAGTGGTTAATGGCAGGTATTTCAGAAAAACGTGCAAGGAACTTTATAAGTGGATAGTCAAAGGTTAGGCTGCCCAAGACAAATTTCTTCCTAAGGTTGGCTAGCTGACTGATAGCCTGGTCCAAGAAGGTTTGTTTCCCCTGAAGTAGTGTTTCAAAAAGGTGCAGTGATACACGGATTCCCTAGATTGCCTAATCACCCACTGAATTATTTGTTATTCCAAAGTACAAGTTATTAGAAACAGAGCAGGAAGGAATGTTTTGAACTGTCTTGGTTTCTAACCTACTCAGACAAACCAAAGCACTGGAGAATTATTTTAAGTGTCCTTCAGAGGGAGTAGTAAGAAAGTGTGATTCTTGAAAGTAGTTTCAGTGGCATCCATTTTGGGAGCCGTGCCTCTATTCTCTATGAGCTCCCCCTTCAAAAAAAAAAAAAAAAAGAGTAGTCAGAAGCAGACTTGGGTAGTTTTCATAGTTTTCAGAGTCTGAGCTCAGTCAAGTACCTGAAAGCTAATGTTTGTTTGGCATTTGCATATACTCATATTTCACCAGATGAAGAACCAGTAAAACACTCTCTCACATAACAATTTTCATCTCTCTGACTTCTGACAGTGGCCAGATACCCTGCAAAGTGAGCTTTTTCTTGTGATATTTCTGCTTTTTTGGTCCTCATCCCAGAAGGAAATAAGAAGCATAATAAATATTTAAAAACTTACTCATGGAAGCATTTCAGGTGCATTTCAGTGACAGTCTGCCTCCAAAGCAGAGTCCTTCTCTAGAAACATCCTTAGCTGACGACACTGACAGCCCATGGGATAGGGTAGCTCTCTGCAGGTAGTTGCTTCAACTGCTTGTGGCTGACTGGACTGTCTCTCTGATGAAAGAGAAACATTCCATTTTAAACATTTTTCCTGTAACTATTAGAGGTTTTTTTTCTCATTCATAGTTTGCATCTATCTTAAAACAGATATTAGCCATAATATCTTCTCAATCCTTCTAAATAAATCCATAATAGTAATTCTGATGTTACTGCAGCCTTGAAAGGACCATCTATGGAGACACCATGAAGCCAGAAATCCCTCCTCATCAGTAGCAGCAGCATAACTGGTTGGTCACCCTTGCCTATGTGTGTGCTCTGGTAAGAACAGCTTGTCTCCAGTGAAGCCTTCTAAAGCCTACTTCTTCTCAGCTTTCCAAGGCATTTTCCATGCCTTGATCCTGTGGCAATCCCTATTTGTCTTGTGTAAGTGCACTGTAACCTCACTGTAGTGACCTTCATGTAAGATATTTCATGAGCTACACTTGGAGATCTAGTTGTCAAATTATTTGGATCTCACAAGTTAGTGCAGAGACAAACATAGCCCAGATAAGCTGAAAACTGAGCCAAAAGGATTAGCAAAGGTGGTTCATAGGCACCTTTCTGCCCCTGGCCTTTAGCTTGTGCAGAAGTTGCTGTTTCCCCAGAGGCACAGTATCATAGGCATTTAAGGTTCAGTGCCTTTGTAAGAAATGAAGAAAATGGAATTTTGGGAAAACACCAGGATATTTAATGGAGTCAGATGAATAATTGGTTCTAAAAGTGATTTTAAATTAATTTGTGGTGGAAGTTCACATCTTGAAAAGCTGCATCTGTCTACTCATAGGAGATCTTCTGCTGCTAGATAATTTCTTTGTGGGAAGGAGATTTTCCACATCTAATTCACCAGCCACCCTGGACTCAAAAAGAGTGGCAAATTACAAGCAAGGTGGCAGGGGTTTTGTTTCTATTCCAAATTCTGGTCAACTGTCTCAAGTTTCTCCTGCATTAAATATTTTGAAGCCTCAGACACCAGCTGGGAGTTGGGCAGAGGAAGAAAGCAGACACACAAAAGTTAATGAGATGCTGAGCTAAGAAGTTGATGTTCTCTGCCTAGGTAAGGAAAAGAGACCAACTCTTGCCATCACCCAGGGGTTTTTTAGTGTAATACAGCCTTTGGAATTTATAATTCAGGCAGCTTGGGATAATGTTGTTCTGTCTTTTGCTATAATGATCTCCCAGTGTGATAGAGTTACAAAAAGGGCAGTACATAATGTCGTTCACATTCATGTTTTCCAGGCCAGTTAAACAGGCTTTCGTTTGTTTTAGAAGGAATCTATTCAAACTTTGGCAGAGCAAGTCAATAATTGTGTGTTTCCTTTCTTCCTCCCATTTGGAATCCAGTCTGGATCACGCACAGAAATGATGGGGGGAGGAGAAAAAGGGACCTCCAAGAAGTGAAATGCCTTCCACCATTAAATGAAGCAAAACCATCCCATTTCATGCGCTGCCCTCCACAGCAAGGGTATTAACACAGCACTTCAGCCTGTAACAACAAAACAGAGAGGCCATTGCCCACCCTGCTGCAGCCCCAGCTCTGGCCCTTCTCTGAGCTGTTTTTTATCCACCCTCTCCAGACAGATGCTCAGGCTGTGGCCCCTGAAGCCATCTGTTCCAAGGCCTGATCCAGATTTCTGGCCCTACTGTGCCTCCTGCCTCTGACATCTGCTCTATCTCCAGCGTGGTCTGGGTGTCACTGCCACTCAGCTCTGCCTTTCCCAAGACACTGGTTTGTTCTGCACCTGCACCAGCAGCTCACTGGACCTCTGCCCCATAGCAGCCACCAGCTTTTAGCACTGTATGACTGAAATGAGCTGAATCCTGAAGAAATTGGGCAGGCTGCATGTAAAACAGTGCCTACATTTATGTAAACTTGTCAAGCAGCCTCCAGCTGGTAGGTGGTGAATGGAGATGAAGGATGCAACCCCGGGAGTGCAGACTCAAGGAAAAATGGAAAGTTGTGGAACTTTCAAAAGGCAGCTCCCCAGAGCCTAAATGAAGTCTAGCAGAAAAGAGGGGTGCCAGAATCTTTATCAACTGCCCCAGGAAGGTGAGCAGTTCCCATGTGCAGAACGCATCATATGAGCCTGGTCTTTAGAGGATTTTGTGAATATAATGGTGAGCTCTGAATAAAAACCTGATAAATTCCTCGAGGATAAGCTGTAGTTCATGGTCTAATCCTTCTCTCATTTTAGTCACTGAATGTTCACATTTTTTCTTAGTGGCAAGTTGAAGAAGTACACTCAGGTAGCATGCACAAAGGCAGGGTAGTTGCTGTTACCCATTTCACTCTGAAAGATTAACTATGAAAACTTAGCATCGCTGACCAAAAACTTTACCCTCAATGTTGGGAAAGAAAGGAAGAAAAACAGAAAGCCCAGTAACTAACAAAATTGTACTGCACCAATCCTCTCCTAAATTTGATCTCTTGCAGGTTGGATCCTCAATCCATCTCCTTTGTTTATGCCTCAAGTGTAAACCTCTTCAGCTCACATTGTTCTGCTTCAAGAGCTAATTCCATGTGAGTCATAGTTCTGGAATGCCAATAAATATGGCTATAGCCATGCTTTAGTTTGTTGCTGCAGATCATTTTGGCGCAAAATTAGGCCTGCTCTTATCTTTGTTTCTGTAACTCTCCTCAAAATTAAAAAAAAAAAGTTAAAAAAAAGGGAGCTTCAGGCCTGGCTATGTCCTTTAGGTGCAAAACAGGAGAAAAATTTTAAGCCAACAGAAACAGTTCATAGCTTGTTGAACCAATCCACAGGGAGAGATGTGTGTCCTTGCCTCTGAAGCCCCCAAAGTGGGAAAGTCTGTGCCCTCTACGAGGACAACTCTGTTCCTGCTGAGCAGCAAAGTATTGCTATTTGCTAATTGTGGTAGGAACAGAAGGGGGAGGCCCCAGTGGGGCTGCTGTTAGGTAGGGGTGTGTTTCCCAAAATCTGTTCCAATGACATTTTTATGGTTAAATTTGTTGTTCATGAGTTACTTATGGAAATAATGAATATCTAACAATCCGGTTTCCTCCCTCCCCCCATCCTTCCCTTTTTACCTTCTTCCCTTTCTACCTTCCTCCCTCTTTGCCCTCCTCCCCTGCCTTGTCCTTTTTTTGTTTCAAGTACAAATATTTTTTGCATTTGTTTCTCAAAATTATGTCAAAAAACTCTTCAACTGAACTGAAATCCCAATCAGAACCATGGCAAAACCTTTTCCTAATAGGGTTGTCTGTATCAGCTAGTTAAGGCTGTCCCTGGGGCCTGGAATGCAGTGCAGTAACTGAGATATCTATTTATAAACTAGTTGAGAGATAATTGTGTTTATCTAATATTTAATCATTTGTATGAAATTTTACAAATAAATCAGTCTGTTGGATATTGGCCTAGTATGAATAATTTCCATCCAAAAATACAAAGCAGAAAATCACAGGCAGGGTAACATCCAGGCACAATTGGTCCTTGCAGCTCCCGCTGGAATTCACTTTGGTTTCCATCATGCTGAGAAAAGCAGGACTGTTCAGGCTGCAGGTTTCTAGGCCTGCCTTGAGGGGCACTGCCCCTCGGAACACCGTGGGGTTGTGCTGTCCCCTCTGACCGAGGGAGCACAGCTGGTAGTGCTGAGCATGGGGCAGGATGTCCCCAGACCGCTGCCCTGGCACAAAGCAGATTCTGACTCTTCACCTACAGCTTTGCTCTTGAGCAATGCTTCCCCATGAATGGCTCTTATCTCAAAATTGCTTCTGAGTGAGTGATGCTGGCTGGGAGCCAACACGTTTTCTCAGCTACTGGAAGGTGTTATTTTGTGAACATCGCTCTTTTTAAATCTCTTTTTAATGACAACAAGTTCTTGTTTCTAACTGAAGTAACATGCAGTCCCAAGGGCAGTTTTAAAGCCTGGGTTCCTAAACCTGCATTATTCTCTTAGCAAGAGTGAGTATCACTCACAATTGCTTCCCAAAGAGATGCAGGTACACATCAGTGTTGATTCCTGAGGACAGATGAGTGCAGGAGGTCAGCTGCAGGGCAGAGTCACCCCATCAAATAAGGAAGGACACAGACTTTTCTTTGCATGTTTACTGGGAGAACAAAATTTCTTCATCCATGATTTTACTTGAACCTGCCAGTTTCACTGCAAGCCCCTTGATAAGATTTAGGTAAATTGCATTTTGTTTACAGCACATGATGAAAGAGTGTGTATTCAGGCCAGGGGAAGATCCCATTAAATCTACTTATACTGGGTTTATGCTTACGCAGTGCAAGGCTTTTGCATTGTTCTCCAGGGAATTGTGCTGGGATTGTCACTGATGAGGACAGTGCCCTTCAGCTTCCTGCATCTGGCAGAACCCCATTTCCAGCAACTGGGTGGGCCACAAAAGGCAGCTTAAACAAGCCTCCAAAAGATATTCAAATTTAAAAGAAAATTACTTTTTCATCCTCCTGTTGTGAAAGTTAAAGCAAGTTGAATGCAAAGAGCATTACCTTTTGCACTGAACTAGTCTAGTGGGAAAAGCCTTTTATAAATAACTGCAAATATATAACTAAGTACCACATATACAAAATTTATTTTTATGCATGTGCATTAACATACATATATATGGATCTATAGTTATATGTATGGAGAGGAGATGGCACTGGAATAAAGAACATAAAGAAACCATTCTTTTTTGAACATTCCCTGAAAATTTGTTACCAAAGTGGAACCTTCCTTACAGTATAGCTTGTTACCAACCTTGGCTTCATAAACAGCAGCTGCTATCTTCGTCATCATTGAAAGCAGCAGCCTAAAGGGATCTAAAATTTACTGACAAGAAAGAATTTAATTACCTTAACTGTTGTAACTTGCAGATCAGTCAGCACAGCACCCCAGGATAAGGTCCTTATCTTGGGATGATAAAAGATAAGGTCTGACCACAAGGCCACGCTGTGCCTGAGAGCTCCTTGACTCCTTTTCCCAGGTGAGCTCAGGATGTTTGCTCCAGAGCTGTGTCCATGCCCTGCCCTGCCAGCAGCACTGCAGCCCCAGTCCTGGCTCCAGAGCCCTTCCAGCCCTGACCTGCAGCAGCAGCAGCAGCCAGGTGAGGACCAAGAGGTTTCTACATCACTCAAAGTCCAGCTCGAGACTGCTTTTGATTGATCTGTTTCTTGTGTGAAACTCCTCCTGGCATATAACATAAGTGATTCCAGAAATAGGATCCTTCAGTATCCTACCACCTGTCGGGTGATGGATGGAGCCACTGTAATCCTACATTCACCCTCAGGGGAACGTTTTCAGGCATCCCAGCTTTGATCTGTACTTGGATTATGCAGATGTTTCAAAATGACTCTGAAAGTAATGGTGAGGGTTTCAGCTTTTAGTTCGGTCCTGGAATGAGTTGGGTTTGCTGCTTGGAGCCTCCTCAAGGAAGGGCCTAATGTCAGATCAAAGATTGTTACAGCACACAAGGATCAGTGGATCCAGGAACTGCTACAAATTAGCAACTGAGGTTAAAATAAAGACTGGAGGTATTTTTCTTAACCTCATTTGAAATTGTTTGGAGTAGTTATCTTGAAGTACGTTGATAAAAATAAAAGTCCCTTAAAGGATGCCAGTTCTGTAGGGATCCCTTTTAAGCCCCATTGTTGTTGGATGTCTGATGAGGACATGATGATGTGCTGGGGGCAGAATAGAGCTGAACTGATCCAAGTGCTCATAGAAGGACTACCTCTGCTGCCTCTGACAGCTGCAAAGAGCTTCAGTGGTGGCACCCATGGATTTCTTCTGGCTAACCAGGAGAGAGAACGAACCCTCTATGCACTCAGGCAAGCATGAGGTGGGAAGGCAGCCGTCCTTCCAACATGCAGATGTCATCACTGCATCCTCCCCCATCCCCTCTGCCCTCTGGGTGTTCAAAGGGCAGGTTCCAGGGGGAGAAGGCCTTGAAGAAGTCTGTGTAGCTGTGGCCCTGCTTCCAGCCCTGCCCCAGCTCCGTGCAGCACAGCCAGCCAGCCCTCCTGCTGCCTGTGGGGTGTCCTGGCCCCTCTGCCCTCGTGGGGCTGCCGTGTTGGGATGGCCTTCCCAGCACAGAGCTGCAGCGAGCTCCGTGTGCCCAGGGGTGCTGGGCAGAGCCAGGAGCTGGGCCAGCAGTGGCTCTGAGGGTGGGCACACACCCAGGTGTGAGTGGGTGACTGGGTCTGGCTCCGGGAGAGGCAGAGGGTCGGGGACGCCTCGTGTTTCTGTATTTGCGGGAAGCGAATTAATGTGTGCAGAATTACATCACGCTCACTTCACTTATTTGAGACAATATCACAAAGATTCAGTTCTGAATGCATCCAGAGCCCTGCTAGCCTTTATGCATGGTAACATGAAGTTTCATTCCAACCTTTGATGCGCTTCCCCCCCGCCCTTTATTTAGAGTGTGGTTTTGCTCTAAAGACTGCCTGTATAAAATTGGCATCTGCCTCCTTAACAGATATATTCCATGTGTGAAATCAGAATACCAGTCTAGTGACTTCAATGGCAAGAATTTTTTTCACGTGCTCCTTTATTTGTTGGTGGTAAAGAGGCTGAGTTGCACTCTTGAATCTCAGGCAGTAGCAGTATTGCACTTCCCTTTTAACACTAAGCTTTTAGCCAAATGAGGAATGGTGGAATATTTCCAGTAAAAGGAAAAGTGACAATGAAGAAAGTCCTTTTGGTACACATCTGTTAATGCACTAAGGGTATGCACTGGTCACAAATCACAGGAAAAATCAGACAAAAGGGGATAATCTCTTGCTTTACACTTCTAACCCAGTCACACATCCTTTCTTTCTTGCAGAGCTTTTTATACTGCACCATTGGGATGGGGTTTTTTGAGGGCTTCTTTTACATCTTCTCTGCTAGCTCCCCTTGGCTGCACAGCCTCTTTCTCAAACACATAAGCCTTTGTGAAAGAGAGGCAGTAAAAACTCTCCCCCCTTCTATGCCTCATGTGTACTTTCATCTGGGGTAGTGACACATACTTGTGTTTGATGTGGAGGTTCCTGTAGGTTTAATTATATGGTTTCTTGTGGAATGCAATCGTTTCTTCAGCTATCAAGCGGTGGTCACTGTGTCTGGCCAAAGACAGTATTAAACTTCATTAATTCCCACTCAGCCAGATTCTGCACTCATTCATCACTCTGCAGTCCCACAGAAGACAAAGGAGGTGCCTGGTGTGGAGGGATGGGGTACGATGGCGTGCACCACACAGGGGTAATGCAGCACAGCCTGGTCTCAGGCTGTTTGGGGCTGGGCATGGGACACAGGGAGGGGAACCTCAGCTTGACTTTCACATCTAAAGTGAATCTCTTTGCTTAACAAGTCAGAAAATCATGACTGTCTGAAACAGAACTTTGCCAAAAAAAGCAGAATAATGGTATTAAATAATTCAGTGATCTTCCAATATTTCACTTGAGAAATCTAACCCAGGTTTTGTGAAATTGGAGGAAGCTGATTGTTTTCTCTGGAAAGGTTTGCTGGGGGGCAGGTGGGTTTAAGGAAAGGTAAGCTGGCTAACCAGTGAGCCTTTGTAAAATGCTTGCTTGGCATGCAGGCACCAGGGATGGTCCACATCTGCAGGCTGGTCACAGAAATAATGAAACATCTCTTTGGGTCTTACTCACAATTAAACAGAAATCATGCAAAGAATACAAGAAATTTTCTCTATGTAAAGACTTGAAGGCCTGGCAGCTGCAAACCTGGGTTCAGCTCCATTCCAACTTCCCTGCCTGTTGTAGGAGAGCATCCTCTGCAACACTGGAACCTCCATGTAGGCCACCTCCTCCCTATAAACCTGGCAGTAAAATAGGTGCCCTCAGCCTGAGCTGCCCCTCTGAGCCATTAACATCTCCCTTACATGGTGTGGGGCTTAGAGCAGATGGGGCTCTGACTAATTCCATCTACACTAAGTCCCCTCTTACAGTCCCTTCCACTTTATGACAGACTTTATTACTGCAGCTGTGTGCTGGCCTCATGGTTTCAATGATTTTTCTGTAATACTCTCAATCCCTTCCATGCTCATTGCTCAGACTGATTGATTCCTTACTCTCACATTAAATCATGTTACATTTTTCTGCAGCAAGCTGCATTATGCTGTATTACAAGCTGGTATTTACCATCTGCTGGTCCAATCTCACTAACAAGCCAAAGCCTTTTGAATAAAAGGCATTTTAGTTTGTACTGCCTCTAGTACCACTATTCTCTACAGACTTGAAACACATAATTATTTCATCAGGTATTCTGCAAATAGATCCAAGTTGATGCCAGGACATCCTACAGAACATATCTGTGGTGAAATATTTGCAGGATTTGGCCTTTCCAAGGCAGAAAGGTAAGACAAGCAGCTACTACAGCCTTTTTGTTGCCCCTTTACAGTAATTAAAATCTCCTTTCACAAGTGCACTCTCCTTCCTTCCCGTAATCTGGTTTTTGATGTTGCTCCCAGTTTGATCAGTTCTAGAAACCAATTACCAAAGGCTTTCCCCAGGGGGCTGTTAATTGCTGACTGCCTCAGAACCTCTGGACCATTACACTGACTGTAGTTTTTTAAAGATACTCAATACCACTGCCCACCAATTTGCTACATCTGAACCTGATGGAGTCCTGAGAACCCTAAATGTCCCAAACCCAGAAGTCTCCAACTCTCCTCCCACTTCCCTCTGTAATGCCTGGGAGAGAAATAAGTTTCCCAGCCAGGTTCCTCACATGGAGAAAGGTAATGCCTTTCAGTGTCTGATTGTTCTACTGAGTTTATTTTAGCTTTGTTGTTTTCATTGATCCAAATTTGAAATATAAATTGGCCTAAAAGATAAACTTCTACTTCAGTCTTTGGCAATGGGAAGGGAAGGAAGGGTTGTGATGATGCTCAGAAATGGTGATGATGCTCAGAAATGCTCAAGAGTTTGGAAACATCTTCTTATCCCCAGCTGAAATGAAGCTGCTGTGAGCTGGGACTTTGGGAGTAAATTAAGAAAGGGTAAAGGCAGCCCCAGGCCAGGAGGATATTGGGAAGGTCAAAGTAGAGCAGGTACCTCAGGCTTTGTCATGAATTCACATGCAAAAAGCCTCCAGCAAGACACCCCATTTTAAAAGGAGCCAGCAGAAGCTAGCAGCCCAGGGAATTTGTGTCCGAGACTTGGTGCAGAGTATTTCTTCCTGCTGACAAATGTGCATTTTCTGCCGTAGATGGGAGTGTGCAGCCTCGAGCCTGCTCTGCAGCTCCCTTACCAAAGGGGTGCCTCTGGTGGCAGCTGTGCACAGCAACCTCAGTGTGAGCCCCAGGCTCGGCTGCATTCTCCTCACCCTGACTTCCACACTGCTCCACACCTTGGCTGTGCTTGCACTGGGGGTTTTTAATGGCTTGAAGTGTTATTAAAGCAGGACTTGTAAGGAAAGAAACAGCTTCTGCAGACTGAGGTATACAGTGCCAGCAAAAGAAAACTGTCTCTCAGCAGAGTAACTGCATGTGTCAAATGATTCTTTATAAATATGTCTGTGCCACAGACAAAGCACTTCCACATTCATCTAAAACATTTCAACTAGTTTAAGGCTTCAGTGCTTACACTGGTTGGCTAAACAATATAAGCTTATACATTTATACATTTAAATATAAAAATACACCACTCTATCTAATAATAATAAAAAATTCAAATATTTTACTATTATAATACCACATTATAAGCTGCTTTTATTGCGTGTAATATAATTATAAACTTGTAAATAAAAGCATGGGTGTGCTTTGAGTTGTTCTGCATGCTTCTGTTCCAGAATACGGGCTCAGCCTTCCCCCTTCAGCTGTACAGAATATGATGAATAATAAGCACATGATTTTTCTGCTCACTTGAGTCCCACCAGTGATTGTGAGCAACCCAAGGGATAAAGAAATGAGGGAGAAGAGCCTGGAAAGAAACTTGGGAGCATGAAGGTGAAAGGAAAGTTTGGAAAGTTTGCAAAGAAGTTGTGGTTTCACATTAGTCTCCTTAATCAACCCCAGGCTGGAAAATACAGGGAAATACTGGAAACTGCAGTGACACCAAGTGTGATATGGACTACAGGAATATGCAGTCCATATGAAGTAACATCTTCCAGAGGGCTTGGGAAATAAATTCCTAACCCTACTTCGTGGGGAGGGTAACATGTGGAATTATCACAACTCAAATATCCTCTGAACAAGTTCTTTCAGATGTTTCACTCAAGAAGAGTTTGATGTTTAGTATCAAATTTACTTATTAGTAGGTATTTGACCTTGCATGGAATTCTGATATAACAAAGTGATACAGCAATGTCCTGAGATCACAAGGCAAACACAATAAAGCACGTTGGATATACAGCTGGATTGTAATACATGATTTCCCTTACTGGCTGAGAGCAGCACAGACCCATTGCTCTCTTCAGGGTCCGTTTTGTTGGCTTTTAGACTTCATGTGGGGCCAAACCATGACTGGTTTCCCCCATGCTGGTGTGGCTGGCTCAGGAAGACAATACTACCTACAATACTAATCATTTTAAGAAAGGCCATTCCTACAACCAGTTGACCACTCAACGGATACAGCTGTTTATCTAAAATGTAGGCCACCCTCTGGACCTCTTTACAAGTTCAGCTTCCTGAACTACATCTGTGGTCCCTTCCTGTGTGGTTTCCTGAGCTTCATGAGCACATCATCCTTGCCTATCTTCTTGGAGCCTTTTTCCATGGATGAGTTTTGTGGATTGCCCACGGCAGTCCCTCCCAGCGGGCTGTGGTTCCACCCACAAAGCGAGCGAGTTCGTACATAAAGCATTCCTGTCAGCAAAGGACAGAATCCACACTCCTGTGTTTTAGAGACAGGATCTCACCATCTACACCTAACTTTTAGTTGTTTTTAACCAAGCAACACAGGCTAAACTCTTGGTTCTGCTGGCAATCAGCAGCACCAGTGCATAACCCAGCCTGACCCTGTGCCCCGGGCGCTGCTCTGCCTGCCAAGGCAGTGTTGTGTTCAATCAGCAGCCTCCTCTGTAAACTGTGCCCTGTGCTGTGCAGCTTGAGTGCCTGCCATCAAAATAATAGTGTCCAGCATTTTTTTTATGGGTGGTCATCTTTCTGGGTTTTGTAAGCCATTTTCCCCGTCTGGAGACCATACATGGCTAAGATTTATGTATATTTATTTTTGATGGCCTATTCGCTAACCCTACAAGATTGTGCATGAAACACAGGGTATCCAAAACTCCTTTATCCCAGGATGAGGGAGGGGCAGAAGAAAAAATTGAAGATTAAACAAGTGAGACCAATATTAAGAATCATTTTTTATTGCATTCTTTCGAGTGAATACTCTTTTACAACACATTTTTCTCCTAAATGACGTGTTCAGGCAGAGGCCCAATGTTGTAAAAAGACACATAATTGGCACTCAAACAGGTCTGAGTTATTGCTTGGTTGGTGTAATTTTACACCTGTCACTGCCCATATATTTAGAAAGAGTGAAAAAGCCAGAGCTGGGGTTGTTTCCCTGCTGGTTGCCTTCAGGCCGTGCTGACACGCCGGCTGAATTTATGGCACGCCTTTGCAGAGGCCAAACAGAGAGCTCACCTACGACACAGCCTGCAGGGAGGGGCTCAGCAAGTGCCCCTGGTTGCAGCCCCACAGGAGCTGCACGGTTTGCAGGCTGGCCCAGCTTTCCTTGACACACTGTGCCAGTGTCCATCTCAGTGTGCCCCTCCTTGCCCAAGGCCAGCAGGCTGAGATAGCCATCTTCTAAGGGCACCTTTATTAGACGGTTCTGTGTTGGTTTTGGTTTGGTTTTGGTGCGTTTTCTTCCCTGAGATTTGCTGAAAGTACCTAGCTTGTGAGCTCAGCTGTTTTTCTTGAGCTTAAAATCTGCAAATATAGTAGAAATCCAAAAGAACTGCCAGCCAAGAGCGCCCAGATGTCAGTAGCATGTATCTAGAAGAAGAACAGCGCAACCCCAATCCTCCCTAATTCACCTTCTGATGGCTGGGCACAAAAGGCTGCACAAAGCTAGTTAAAAACTTGTCTCCCTCCCTGCTATCAGTTTTAGGGTCTAAGTGCATTGCAGCTTGTCCCAGGCTGGTGAGTTCCTCTGCCCAAAGGCAGAAGCCCCCCTGGAGCCAGAGTACTTGACCACAGTGCTCCAGGAGCTCGCTGCAGGTGTCCCAGCCTGGGGAGGCCAGAGATGGGGGAAGCAAAACCACTGGAAACTCAGCTTATGAGCCCAGCTGTGCTAATCCCCTCTGCAGAAATGTTTGTCCAGGTACCTGCAGGCCCTGGACTCTGCATTGTAATCCTCCTCCTTCATTTGACCCAGACAGATGATTACTTTTTAATTCTTCTTTTTCTATTGGTAAGTGAGTCAGAAGCAAGCCAGTGTTCTGCAGAGCTCCAGCAATGACTTTCCTCAGGATCCCATGGATCACATCCTTTCCCAGGGTGCAGCTGACCCCAGCAGTGGCTGTTGCTAATGCAGCTGGGGGTGGCAGGTTCAGCACAGCTCCTCCCATGCCGGGCTCCTCGGAGTCCATCCAGCCCTCCTGCACTTCCCAGCGGGCTGGGATCCTTCTCCTTATCTAAGATGAAGCTCTGGTTTGCATGGCAGAGAGATATTGAGCTCCAACACAACCAGCATCACTTTGCAGCTGTTTTCTCATCAGATCCATTCAACTGAAGTTGGCCAAGCAGCATTAATAGGTTGGAAAATTGTAATATCATCCATTTTTAATAGTTTTACAATGCTGAAAAAAGGCTGGCCTATCTGCCTGTAGGGCTGATACACCTCTGAATACAGCCTGCTCAATCAGATGCAAACACTTTGATTTAAACATCAAGAGATTTTATACAATTACTTACTTTGAATACTTTTCCCTCTGAATTTCTGAGAGTCGTTAATTATATTAATTTCACGTTTTCCAAGAGAGTTTCTTTTCCTGTTTGGCTGAAAGGAAGAAAATTGTGACCTGTGAATTGACATTTGCATTTTTTGCATGTCCAGATGGTAAAACTCCAAGAACACCTGAAATGGCAGGAACTTTGTGACAGTCAGGCTATCAACAGGTCCCCTGAAGCCAGAGGGGAGCAATGTAAAAAACAATATTCCACATACCCTATTTTGTCCATTCTCTGATTAAACTTTTCAATTTCCTGTGGCCCTAAGTCACATAAGAAAAGGTCTCACCCCCTCCCCCCCTGCCCCCTCACCTGAGCATCGTTGCCTTAGTGTCATATTATATTCACACTTGGGACAAATATTGAAGATGGAGACCTGGTTTTTACATTTTTATCTGTAAATTCTAGCCTAGAAATTTAGGGAGACCTGCAAGCCCAAAGTACTCAAAGCCAAGAGGGGCCCTTCGAGAGGGAAAGATTTCCCAGAACAAGCTTTCTCATTGTAAAAGGCTAAAATTATTGCTCTCCTGTGATTTATAGTGCAAAGGCCTTCAATCTTACAGAGCACCTGGAACATTCAGCATTAAATCAGAAACAAAGCTGTGTGTTGTTGATAAAGCATATCTCTGCAGAATCTGTAGTATCAGGGTACCTGTACATATTTTACACATCAAGAATTATCCTGAGTGTGCTACTAATGTAAATCTATTTGCTGTTGTTGACATAATTCACAAGCACAAAATGCATGTGGCTACAACAGAGCCCTCTGGCTGCTCCATCAATTACTCCTCATTTTCTAGCTCTGACTTGTATATGCTTATATCTTCCCAGAAAAGATGAATGGTGAGAGATGAGAAAAATTTAATTTATGGTTTCACCTCAAATTAAGTCTTAAGTGGCATGTATTTAATCTTTAGCATTGCAATGAAGCTACAGATGCAGCGAGGTTCTTCGCCATGCAAACCTCCTGTGAGAGACCCCTGACCACCTTTACCCTCACCCAGATGTGCCCTAGTTCAAGCATTCTGAACTCAACTGCTCCTCTCCTTTCTCCCTGACCCTCAGTTCTGCCCTTGGGCTCCCCTACCTCTCAAGCCCACCAAACCAGTCCTGAGCAGCATGTGCCCCCTGGTCTGGGGGAAAGCTGCTGTCTGCTAGCAGAGCAGGCCAGCCCTCTGTCCATGAGTTTTCTTTCTTGTCTGACTGCACACTCCACTCCTCAACCCATGGCATGAACGACGGAGTCAGCATGAATAAAATGAGAGACCAAAGTTAGAGACATGGAAGAGATTCCTCCTCTGCTCCTGGTCTACTTTAGGCATGCGGACACGCTCTGGACCTGCAGTTTCTGTTTGGGTGCTCTTTATTCCTTTAAACTGCCCATTTGGCCTCCAGTTTATGACTGGGCCAAGCTTCTGACACCTTCAGGTATAGGTGGGTACTTGTAGCTCTGGTGTCCTGAGCCCTGAGAGCTATCCTGAATTCCCTGTCCTTGGAAGTTAAAACCGTTCTCCCTGTTGTCTGATCTCATGGGGTTAATTTTTATTCTTTCAGGGGCAACTGGGCAGTGAAGCAAATAAAGCCAAGGCTTTGTTAAATGATTTCCAAATGTAAGTGACAGACTTGCAGTAGGAAGCAGCAAGGCACAATTCCCACCTGGGACCTTACCATCTCTGGCACCTCTGCATGTGTTTGGACTTATTTCTGGTGTGCAGCCTTCCCTTCTGTCACTCCTCTCCCAGGCAGCCTCTCAGTGTCCATTCTACCAGACCATGTTTCAGGGACTTCTGATAATGCCCTGCATTTCAGTTCTTCCTTTTTGCCTGTTCTTTTCTGCTGCTACCTGAGGGAAATTGTGTCACCCATTACAGACACATCATAGTCCTGGTGTGTGATTCATTGAGCTGTATATGGTCCTGTGCAACTGTCCCTGCAGGATAGACCCAGGCTCCCATTCTCCTTCCTCTAAAAAAAGATTATGATGAAAACATACCAGAAAGACCACCAGAAGTAGAGATAACAAGAGATAAAGTCCCTGTCATCAAAGCCCCTAGACAGATGTTCCTTATTCTGGCAGCTTGTGCAGAGAAAATGCAGCCATGGCCATTGGAGAGGGAAAGGTTAAATGAGGTGTACTGAATGCATTGCTGGGAGAGGCCAGGGAAGATTAGGGGTTTCATGCCTTTTTTTTTTTTCCCTGACAATCTCATGCAGCATCTCAGCACCGTTAGTAAATACCTTGTGCTACTCTAGGAGGATTTAACATCCCAGAGCCTGCTTTTGGGACATGCTTGCCTGCCCCTGGAGACAGCCCATGGCTCAGGCTGGCTGCCCCAGCAGCACTCAGGATGCCACAGGACTGGGCTCTCCAGCTTAGATCAGCAGGAGCACTCCAGTGTAGCTTGGAAGCCAAAACACGAAGCTGGAGGAATGTACACAAAGGAGAAAAGGCAAAACAGTGAATTTCGGGATATCTCCTGACTGAGGCTCACTGGAAATGTAATCATGACCCAGGCTCATTTGCCAGCACTGGTAGCTGGGACAAGTGTTTGGTCTCATGTTTTTCTATCACCAAACGAAGGCATGGAGCTCTGCATGGAATAATATTAAGGGTTGATTGATTGCAGATTAAGAGCCTGAGTAAAAGCTCAATGACGTCAATGGAAAGATTCTCATTGGCTTGAGTCAGCCCCAAGATGCTGCTCGGACGATGAAATGGGTTTTTTTATTTTTTAAATGCAATCATTACAATGTAGAAGCTCCTGTTGGACAGAAATATCTCACATAAGCAGCATTAAAAAGAGGTCTGAAACAAAAAGATGGATTTAGATGCCCAAGAATGGTATTTCAGCACGGATGTATGCTCACATGATGTTTCATCACAATGCACTTCACTTTGCATTGAAGAAGGAAAGCTCAGGTGTGCTCAGATCTCTCTCATAAATGAGATGTTCTTTATAAAGTTTTTTCTATGCTTGCAAGGACCTGCCTGTGACTGGGGAGGTCTTTACCATCCCAGAATGATCCGTGCAGGCTGCGTGCTCGCAGGAGTGTGTCACGCTTGGCACAGAGGCATCGGCTGCAGGAAAGACAAGAGCCCTGTGCCCTCTTGCTGTAGCATGTGCTACTCATAGGAAACACACACACACACAGATATTCATACAGCTTTATGTTACAGGTTATTGTCCTCTTTCTTCAAAGCTGAGGAATTTTCATGTAGTGTGTATACATCTGGTATCAGATCAATTCAAGGTTAGGATAAAGAGATTATTTATAGCTCCACGGTGACATTTGTTTATTGTATAGATGACATCAGCATGCCAGACATTGCTTTAACTCAATATTTCCCACTTTTATTGCATTTGTGATCCTTTATATGGCCACAGAACAAATCATTAAGGAGGATTCCATGAAGGATAATGAGTACCATAATACTTCTAAGCCTCATATACACTCTTTAGCTGGACTCAAATTCTTCTCATCTGTCAAGCAAAGTTGCAAGAAACAGGAAATAGTGTATGTTGAATGACACATTTGCTTGTAATCTCAGATTTTGCAAATCCCCACGGTGTACCTGTGTTCCCCTTCTCTTCACTAATGAATTCTGACACTAAAACAGATGTTGCCCTCTAAATTCTCTTACAATATTTTATTTCCCAGCAATGCTGGCTGCTCCAGATATATTCAGTAAGAGGTAAATGCTCTAATAAGTGGACACCTTTGTCCTGTCTTTCCCCTTCCCCTCCTTTTCTCTTTGTCAGATCATGGTGGATTTAATCCTGCATAATGCAAGGATGACAAAGGGAATTACAGCTTTTTTATATAAAGCAGTGATCAAATTTCTATAATTTCCAACAAATAAAGCATTTCATTGAATAATTTGCTAAGGTGGGAAGGAAAATGTAACTTTTTTTTGTTAAATTCTGAATTTCTGCTACATTTGTAGTTTTACTACCAAAGCATGGAGCTGGACCTGAGCCTGAGCCCAGTCACAGATGCCAAATTGGGAAAGCAGCTTTGCACTGCCAGGCTGCCCAGTCCCCTGTGAGCCCTCCAGCAGTGTCTGTGCAGCCACAGTCCCCAAACCCACCAGGGACCACCCAGCATGGCACTGCCACCACAGCGGCTGCTGCTGACCCAGCCATCCCCCTCCACGTGGATTTGCCAAGATCCAGCCAGCTCACCCTGTTTTGTTTTTGGGGCTGGAGCCTTGTTTCACACAACTTTATAGATTTGCTCATAAAATATCTCCTTTGAGTAGCTGCAGAAAGCAGCCTTTCTACCAGGGGACTTGCTCTAGCCAATTTTCTTTCTGTATGCAAAATTTTACAGAAGAGAGAGGTTTATTTGTGCAAAGAAGGAAATGGATTGCACAGGCTCTGAAGTGTTTATGTAAGAGACTTCACTAACCCTGATCTTAGAGTAATTGGCTAAATTAAGTTGCCTCAGATTTCTTTGCTACATGGCATGAAATACACTTGTAATTAAAGCACAGATGTTGTGCCACAAAATCATTTCATGCCTCTGTACAGCAGATCTGACAGTGGAGTCAGAGGCTGCACAAACTGTGAGGGTGGCCTTGTGATTGTCATTCAATCTGCCCATATTTCTGAGAAAACACCCGTTTGCCAGATGAGAATCTATTGATATTTTTCCTTGAATAACCCTTGTTCTTCTCCCTACTCATCACATTTCTTTTAATTTTTTTTTCTGTCACTCTTTAATTTTTCAGAACTTCCACATTTTTAAAACATCTTGAAAGCTTAGGGTAACAAGGTTAAATTTTAAAAAGGGGGGAAAAGTGCTACTCTGTGGCTACCACTTAGTCTATTATATTTGGCAGCAAATAAGAAACTAAAAGCTAAACTACCAAAAAGACAAAATACTTCAAAAACATTCCACAAATTGCAAAAAGTGTAAAAAAAAATATTCACTTCAGACTTTGCAAAATGAAAATATTTTCCATTCCATTCTGGCTAGATTTTTTTCCATTCTGATTTCTTATTGCAGCAACTAAAAGTCATGGCTGCTTAGACCTGAGCTGTCCCTCAGCTGTGTGGGCTGCAAGAGGAAGGTTCACAAGCATCCCTGTGGATTTTGCTGGAGATTTGTCGCCCCTGGGAGGAGAGGCACGGCTGTTTGTGTCCCATGGGTAATGCCATGGCAGGCACCTATGGAGGCTTCCCAGGAAAATGAATGAATGCAGAGCGATTCTTGGAGTTGTCCTTCCTTTTATCTCATGGCCAGCACAGACTCTTTGTCCTTTCCCTCTCCTCTGGCTCCCCTGAGCACTGACAGTGAACATGACCACCTGCAGTGGCGGTGGCTGTCCCTTGGTCCATCCCTGGGCACACCGGGCGGTGCTGAGGGAAAGCTCGGTCACCTCCGGCTGGGACTCGGGAATGGCAGGAGGCCAAGGCTCTGCACTGCCCTCGGGAGCCTCTGGGAACTCAGAGCGCCTCTCCTGACGCCCAGAACCCTTGGGGGGCTCGGGAGCCTTGGAAAGTTGCCAAAAGTACCTGGTGGCTTGACTTTGATGCTTCCAGAGATGTGCCACCTGTATATGGGGATATGAGAATCACTGGGGTTTAAAGGATATAGAAATAGCACAATTACAGGTCTAAGATTTTGGTACAGGGGGGTTGGAAAAACAAGATGGAGGGAGTTGGGGCCTGCCTCATGGCTCTTCCTCCTTCTTCATGTCTTCCATTTTCTGTGTGACGTAGATATTTTTGATAGGTTCTTAGTAAAGGTACACTTGGTAATAAAAATGATAAGTATTGGGGACAAAAGATAAATATAATTTATGTAGTCTTTGTTATAAAAGGATGCGACCACCCTGTGGGCAGTCAGAGTGCCTTTGGCTGCCTTGCTGGTCAGACCCCGGCTGGGCAGAAAGGAAATCTTTGTAGATAAGAAATAATAAACAACCTTGAAGGCCGAACCTGAGAGTCCAGCCTCGTCCTTTGGAGCCCGGGGAGCGAACCCAGCTCACCCTTGTCTGGGCAGAGACAAACAACAGCCGGCCCGGACAGGAGCCTTGTTTGCATTTTAGTTTGAGTGTGCAGAGGCGTGCAGCCTTGTGGGCAGATCCTGTTTGGGGACAGCTCTCCTCTTGAGCTGGCTCTCCTTGGGACCAGTTGTCCCCTGCCAGGATCTCTTTCCTCTCCAAACCGGTGATGCTGAGGAGAGGCATGTGTTGGAACTCAGGACATTCCTCTGGCTGTTCTGGAGGACTTGAGACCCTGGCAGGGGGCTCAGAGACCTTGGCACGGACTCAAAACCACCTGTGCCTTCGATCTTAGCCCATGGAAACAGTTACTAACTTTGTGCAAAGATTTACAAGCCACCAGGGTTTGAATAGAATGATAGTGAATTTATCACAGGGGGAAAAAGTAGAATTTTGGGGATTTTAGAATGGGGGCTCAAGAGGCAGGATGGAGGAAACTGGGTGTGTCCTTCTCCTTCTAGTCCTCCATCTCCTGCTGTGATGGTGGCACTTCTGGATTGGTTTAGGTAGAGACAGACTGTCTAACACAGGTGATAGGTATTGGAAAATTATTGTAAATAAAGTACACGTAGTTCTTAGTATAAAAAGACAACACTGCCTTAAGGGCAGTCAGTGTGCCTCAACCCAACCTGCTGGACAGATCTCAGCAGGTCTGAAAAAAAATGTATTAGATAAGAGAAAATAAACAACCTTGAAAACCAGAGCTGAGGATCTCCACTTCTTCCTCAATTGTGGGGTGGGGAAAAAAGACTTTTAATACCTCAGGAGCCATTCCAACCACTGGGAACCCCAGAGGTGTGCAGAGGGCTCAGCTCAGCATGGCTTTGCCCCAGGTGTGCAGTGTGAGTGTCACACAGCACAGGGCTCTCCTGGGGCTGGCACTGCTGGGCTGGGGGAGGTGGCCCTGCTGCTGGCTGTCCCCAGCACCCCAGGGACTCTCACCTGCACTGGCACAGGCTGCCTGCATCCCTTGGTGGGGTGGGAAGCAGCACAACCTGGCATTAGCCATCAATCATAAAGAGGTGGCACAGAGAGGATCTTTCCCCAGGGCTCATCTGCTATAAGTGCTGCAAATCCACGCTCCAAAGACTTCACTTCCCCAAAATAAATAAGAGTTTGGAGCAAAGGATTGCCATAACAACTGAATGAGTGCTGCAGGATCTGCCCTTTTGGCATCTCCTCATTTTGTCTTTGCTGCTGCCTACACATGCTCAGGGGACACCTCCAGAGCCCAGTTTTTGCTGTGTTTGGCTGCTAGCTGCCAGCTTTCCAGGCTAAGATAGTGTGTGATTTGGCTTAGGGACACATCACATGTAGCTTTACATCACAAATATGGTAGTTTGCCAATTTTAGGTATAATTACCAGACCGGAAAAAAGCCCTAAACAATAGCTTCAAGTAGCCTCAAGCCAGCTTGTGGGTAGAATACTAAATAGACTACATTTTTCAGAGTGTATAGAGAAAATTAAGTCTGTGGCTGGGGAGTGGCTCCAGACAACCTGAGGGGAACTTTGAAAGGCTCATTAGCTTGCGATGCTGAGATGAAAACTTTGCATTCATGGGGATCTTGGAGCCTCAGGAGTAATTCCTGGGCTTTCACAATTAAGACTTAGCCCAATAGCTTCTGTACTCAACTTGAGGAAGAGAGAAGATGGCAGCTGCTGGTGTGAGGCTCATCAGTGGCTCATGACAGCCTGTCCTGCTCCCATGATTAATAGGATAGTCATTCACATGAGATATTCTCTGGGGATCCAGGAGATTTGGGTTCAGTTGTCAGCTTTGCTATGGATTCTGTGGAGTCTGGCTTCTCTTGTTTGCAATTCCCTCTCACTGCCTTGTCATGTCTCCTGTGTTATTCAATGTAAGGACTTCAAAGAAGAAAGGAACTCCTCTGGCAAAAGAGGCTGTCAGATCTCGATGCCACTTGGAACTAAGAAACACTTGTGATATAATTCAGCAGGCACTGAACTCGGTGTCAATTAGACAAGAAAAAACAGCGAGGGATTCAAAGCAGGACAAGAACAGAATGCAAAATATAATAGGAAATAATAATAATAATAATAATTTATGTGCATGTGAAGTCGCAGGAACACAGCAAAATAGAGGGGAAGATGCTCCAAGAATCCCTTTTTTCTTCTCTGGTCTCTAAAAGTTTCACCCATAAAGTATTCACAGTTATTTGTGTAGCCTGCTCTCAAAGATGTCCACTCCCTCCATCAACACCACATTTCCATGCCCTGCTTATGAAAATGGCAAAACATGGCATTCAGTGCCTGGCTAAAATGAAGCTGCTTGCCCTCCCCCACAAAGCCTGCTATTTACCCCAGGGGGAAAATAACTTTATTTCTGACAATTCCATGAAGAGTGCTATTTATTTCCTTGCTAATGATTTTTTAAAAATTGAGACTATTAAAATTAGCTACTAAAGACAAAGCCTTGACTCTTTTCCCCTAATATGTAATTAACTGGTTACCTGGTTGCAGCAAAGACTGATAAAAAAAATATGCAATAAATTCAAGTCTTTTCCCAACAGTTGCAACACCATTGAGCAGTGAAGCAGGGTGTTCCCTGACCTTTTTCTTTCTACCAGTGCTTCTATCAAAGGGATTCCTCTTCCTCTAGATGTCACCTGGTAGCTACTGCGTGATGTGTGCTGTGACTTTCTTTGCTGTGTCCTCTGGAAGGATCTGCATGTCCCCCAAGCCTGGGTGTTCAGCCAGCCTGTCAGATAAATGTGCTGCTTCCCTGTGGGAATTCTGGGTCCTGGACATTGTAGGACACCACCAGTTACAAAGCCTCCACAGTCCTGCCCCCTCGTTCCTGGTTTGTTCTCACCTCTCTCTTGCCTCAGCCTTGCCTCTTTTTTTCATACTTTATGCTTAATTCACACAACGTCGTTTCCACAGCTTTTGTTTCCCTGTAGCTCCTGAAGCCTCTGTTTTAGCCAGGCTAGTCACCACCCCAATCCTTTCACACTTACCATGACTTTCCTGAGGAAATGCCATCTCTCCTTGGCCTCTTGTCTTTCTTTGGTCCCCTGGAACCTCTCAAGCAGTCATTTTCACCATTTTTTAATCACCAGATATCCAATCTCTGTTAGAGAGGTTCTGTGCAGGTCTTATGGGTGTACTTTTTCATTCCTATTCCCATTAAAAAAAAAGAAAACCCAGACAAACAAGTAAAAAAAAATAGATATTTTCCTTGTCTCCATGAAGGATTCCGTACAGACTGGGGAAATTTTCAGCCTGAGTCTTAGGGATGAACAAATAAAAGAAAAAATAAATATAAATCCAATAAATAATATAATGGAGCTTTTCAAACTCTCTGTCAGAACTTAATAAATCTGAGTTACTTAGACATATGTTTATCATACAACTATTTCTAGGAACATGGCATGTATCAAGGAGTATAAAATTTGCTTGCATTCTTGTGCAGACATATTATAAGGCGTGAGAAGAATGTCCTAGTCAACAACTGTGCTTTTATTTCAAAAGCTGGAATATATTATAGTATAAATATAAGAAAAACCAGTAAGTAAAGATATTTCAAGAAGAACATAAACAGCTAATCCAAAAGATAGAGTTTTCATTGCAGAGGACATTTTACTTCTTTGAGGTGTTTTTTTTTTTTCATTCCAGAATGAATATTGCAAATGAATCCTGATTGTGAAAAAATACAAGATGGTTAAAACATCTTCAAAGATCTTATATAACAAAAATGAAGACTTTGATTGAAATAAGCTTTTGGGAATAGGTTATAGCTCATAATACAAAGAAAAAGACTGATGATGTCCAAATAGAAAAATGTTCACTGTTATGAAAATTATATCTCCATTTTTTCCCCTTCAGTTGATTTTATTAATTGAAGGCCAAAAGTATCCTCAAGACAATTAACTACAGTCAATGTTTTGCAAGTAATTTTTTTCCATTGGAAGACTTCCATCTAGGTTTCCATTTCAGTTCTGTAGAACACATAATTGATTTTTCCATCTAGTTCTATTCTATTTGATGCATTCGGATCCGTTTTAAGCTCTCTGTTTATTGTGGGTGACATGTTTTATTAATTTAAAGGACAACTCCTTTTTTCCAGTTTTCTTCGTGCAGTTTTGCAGTTCCCATCCACAACCTGAGTTCCAGATCTCAGTGCTCTCATTGTTGCTCTTGCACTGCTGACATGACCTGTCTAGTGCTCGTAGCTGTGCCTCTTCTGGGGGGTCAGCAGGCACATGGGGGGCTCATCCAGGCTGTGAGAGCATGGATGGCCATGGATGGACAGTGCTGTGGCCAGGGTGGGTGCTCCAGCCTCCAGCCCCTCTTGAGGACTGCCCATCAAAGGCAGCAAGGTCCACCTGCAAATCCCAAGGTGGAATTTGGCCCTGACAGCCAAACACCTAAAAGCAGGGGTCTCTACAGGTGAGGGTGTCTGCTATCCTCCTACTGCCAGTGGTGATCTGGTTGATGAAAAGTGTTGGAGAGCCTTTGGTGATCACATTTGGGCATCTGAAATGCCTGCCCACCCAGCTGGTGTATTGGCCTGATCACTAAGGACCACAGAGGGCCTTGGACACCTAGAACACCTGTGGGCACAAGTGTCCTGAGCTGTGATCTGAATCCTTCTCTAGTTGCTTAATTAGGTGGTCAAATTCAGAAGTCATGGCTCTCATGTTTTACTGCGAACTTTCCCCTTGCACACAATGCAATGGCCCAAACCTTCCAAGAATTTAAAAATAGGAGTAAATCCCCTTTTCCCATCCCCCTATTGGATGTGTAAACCCAGATCAGAGCTGCAGAGCCACAGTGGTGTGCTGGTTTGTCACAGCAGCACCTATAAAGTTACAAATTGGAACAGGGGACTGAAGAGCTAAAGCTCAAGGTAAGACACAGGGAAGTCCCAAACTTTCAATGGTGTATTAAAGATAATATTTCCAGTCTTTTAAGGCCTAAGAATAATCTTCTCTCCTCATATCACATCACTATTTCAGATAGATAGAAAGTAACAGTACAGCACAGGAGGGAGCTTGGGTTGCCCCAGGCAGGGAAGTACCAGCAGCCATTAAACAGAGGGCACAGCAGGGTCTGTGCAGCAGGAGCTGCAGGAGGAGGGAATCGTCTCTTACATCTTGTCCTCATTGGTTTGACTTTCTCTACCCTTACTGTGCTCTGCACCAGCAGCATGAGGGAAATGATGGCATCAAAATACCAAAATTCTCATAGGCACAAGTTATTCTTTAGGTATTTTCCACTGGCTCTCCAGAATTTTTAAGGGGCACTGGCTGAGGGCAGTTTTGATATTTCTCTAGTCTAAAGATGGACACAGGAAGATTTCTGAACAACCTGCAGCTGGAACCAGCAAAAGGGGAATATTTCCTTCCACTGCCATTGTTAAACTCATGTGTGAACAGTCTGTGCTAGCAGCTTAGAAGTATTTCAAGACAAATCAGTGCTGGTTGTATAACTATTGGCAAAAAAGAGTCTCACTACACATCTGTCTGGCCCAGCTACAGGCCTGATCAGGGAACCTCAGTGAGCATCTCTTCAGCCTCTTTCACATCACACGTACCTCTCCTAGTGCTGACAGCTGCAAAATGAACATGGGGTTTCAAGGAGCAGAGCATGTGAGGGTTCTTTTGGATAACAATTTGGTCAATATTCCCTCTAATGTTCCCCTAATAATGTTAATTTTTTTTTAACTAATAAATACCTCCACGAGGGAAATCTCTAAAGAAAATTGTCCTTTTCTTTTTTTAGTTCCTCAGGAATTGTGAGAAAAAGGGATGCCAGGATACCCAGTTCAAGCTGTCTGCATGGCATTTAACTCAGTGTTTGGCTATCTGAACAAGCCCCTTTTTTCCAGCTTACTAAATGCCATGTAGCTTAAAACTCGCAACTGTCTCAGCTGCTTATTCACCAGTAGCATTATTATTATTTTCATGTCATTCAGCTGTAACAATGAATGAGGCACAAATTGTTTTATCACTTTATCAGAAAGAATGGTTACAGTGCACCCAAAATCTGATGACTGTTACTGTGTAGATTTGACTATGCAATGCCTGACAGAGGAAGAGGCAGGCAGGACAGCTGACAGCTCTCTGCACACACAGCTTGCTGAACAATTCCCACGTGAGCTTTGCGTGTTTTCAGCCAGTCCACGTTGCATTCTCTGATGGAAATGTCCAAGACCTAAGACATTGCAATTCACTCTACACTTTTGACTCTGTTTAACATGTAAATGCAGCACCAGTAGGAGTCTTCGACACATTTCAGAAAGGAATCCACTCATCAGTTCCTTGCTGTGAGTGCAAAACCAGGTAATTAGAAGTCTACACCCCCATGGCAGATGGTGCACAAAGAAGATTGGTAGCAAAATCTGTTTCAGTTTCCGAAGAAGAGACAGATGACACTCCTGATACTGTGCCTGTACCAGCCACAGCCATCATCACAGAAGGAAATCAAGGAATGGGTACACAGTGATGATGGAAACCTGATGTTCCCAAATGCAGTAAATCCAAATGGACTTGCAAACAGCAGGGAACTGTACATTTTTTAATGCTGCTACACTGTCAGACATAAAATAAGTGACACATTTCTTTACTGTGGAAGTTCTTGTCTTTATTCTTGTGCCAATTTATGCTCATCCTGTTCTTTCAGACATGCTTGGTTGTACTTTGTTAGGCTGCTCAGTGGCCTATATTATTATTCAAGGTCTGTAAAGTGGCATATTTATGCGTATTCCTGGGATTCATTTTTTGGAAGGAAGAATGCTAAATTTTCCTGGTTTAGACAAGGAAATGTTTAGAAGGGGAAATGAAGCACAGCTTCCATTCTGTCTGAGAAAAAAGATCGTTCTGCAAATCATATTGGTACATTTTTTGTACAGAAGCAGATTTGCCATCTCAGTAAAACACAAGAAAATCTGTTTTGTTAACAAGAATTTCCACACAGCACCTTTTGGAACTAAACAAACCCTCCACCATGCAGAGGGGACAGGAAAAGGGTGTCTGTCTTTTTGACCAGTTCAGTACTGGCTGTGTATCATTGCCCAGTGAGCAAAATTGCTGAGTGGAAAGTGGAAGGTGTGTGTTTGTGGGGCCATACCTACACACTGAGCATTTCAGGGAAGGACTGCTTTGCACCATCTGGATATGGTCCCATGTGCTGTCCAGTGCTTGTCTGGAGTGCCTTCCTGTTTGTTTGAAAGATTATCCAGTTCACATCCTCCAAAACCTCTCTCTCATCAGAAAACATGGCTCGTAGAGTCTTCTGCTTTGAAAGTCTCATCCTGGTCTGCACTCAGTTGTTAATGGAGACACAGACTGTTCAGGGGTCCCTCACTGTCCATTTACCTGGCACAGCAGAGACACTGTACCGAAGGGCACAGTGAAAACCCACTTTTATATCTGGCAATACTTCCACAACCTCACTATTGTAATACTGATGGCATACTCGTCCAGCTTTAATGATGATTGCCTCCAGGTCCGTGAAGTCTGGCTCTTTTTATTTCCTTGAGCCCCACAAACCAACTGTGACTGCACAGAATACAAATTAAGGTTATTTTATGTTCTACATCCATGTAAGGGCATTTGTCATGAGGTCTCCCCTTGCAGAAACCAAGGGGATATTGGCACAGCCCCTGAGCAGAGCCAGCTGCCTGCCCCACCAGCACTTTGAGGCCCACCCATTCCCCTGCAGTGCCAAGACTTGCCAGCTGAGACCAGGCAGAGCAAGCACTCAGACAGTGACTGATTAAATAGGGGTGATGGAGTATCCAAGGAGGCTGCCAAAATGCCTCATGATTAATCAAAATCTTAAAAAAATTCAGGGAATCTGAGTGCTGCAAAACCTCACTCTGTTTTTCATCTCCTGAGGAGGTAAACACATGAGCTTACTCCACACCAGAAGTTAATCAGCTTGGGAGAGAGACCCTGGAGCCAACAATCCTTGCAGCCATTCCAAAAGCAGCCCTCTGTCTCTTTTCTAGTGCACTCTCTCCCTGGACCCTCCTGGGGCACATCCCTCAGCTTGGCCCCTGACCCCTCTGCTCCTGGCCATCCCCAGCATCCACGTGGCTCTCGGGGTCCCCTCCAAGGGCTGCCCTGGGAGGTGCATGGAAAAGTGCCCCTCATTCATGGCACAGGGACAACAGGTACACAAACACCCAACAGCAGAGGAAGAGAACTCATGGAAGCACAGAGAGCACTCAGGCAGGGGAGATCATCTCTCTGGCTACAGAAATGAGAGCAGTTGAGTTAGCTCAATTTGCCACACAGCACTTCAAGTGAAATCCAGCTCTTCTCATTTGGAGGTTCCTCCATGCTCTTTCCCGTCTCTCAAGCGAGGAAGCTTGAATTATCCCTCCCTCTGTCACCTGAAATGCACCCTGATGATTCCAACTGTCTTGGAACAGGGCAGCTGTCTGCTCTGCTATTTATTCCAAGACACTAAGACCAGAGACCCAGCAGCCAGCATACCTCAAACGCAGGCAAAGGACAGGCAGGAGCTGCCCTTAAATTAGGAACATAAAGTTGTAATTTTGGACAGGAAGATGAGCTGGTAATACTAGTTTTATTTGTGATGGGATTGACTAAAGGAGAGTGCAAAGTCAGGATGCTTTGCCTGGGGTCTTGCACCCCTGACTGTCCCCCAGAGTACTTCAAGAAGCCTGTGCCATGCTGAGCAGTTTGCTAATGACTATCAACTGCTTCGTTTTACATACACCTGACTTGAAATGTGCTGACTCTGCATGTTTGCTTTTTTCCTGCCCAGCAACATCAGTCACAGGATGCTGGAAGCAGCTGGGAAAGCAGCTGGAACACCAGCCACCACCCAGAGCCAGGGTTTTGTGGAGCTCATTTCTGCCCACAGCTGGCTAAAATACCCCATGCTGCAGTGGAGGAAGACATGGAAAACTCTCTGGCACATGTGGGCTGTGATTCCTGCTTACCCAGACTGAATAAGCAAGCACCAAGACAGAACATGGCATTTTTCTTTTAATAATTTATGTTTACATGTCAATGCTTTGAAACTTAAAACAAACATTGGGGGAGGTAATTTTCTGCATGGCAAGAGATGTAAAATCTTTGGGCTTTGGGTTTGTGAGCAAATGGCAACTGCTGTTCTGTGAGACCACAGACATGGACACATGCCTGCAAGCTGCTGCTCTGTCTGGGCCCAGAAATGTGAGGGGCAGAGCTGCATTGCTCTGGCATCATTGCTCTGTCTGCTTCTTCTGATCCCCTGTTTGCTCACTTTCCCACGGCACTTTCTCAGCTACACTGTTTGTGACCACACTGCTCGGGGTGCATCTTCTCCCCACAGAAACAGAACAATGGAATAAAATGAAAGTAATTTTTCGTCAAAGACTTGCTAATTTCTAGAGGGAGACAGACAGGAAATTTGTAAGTTGGTCCTCCCTGACGCTGCAAATAATGTAAACACCTTATTTCCTCCACAGCTGGCTGGAAGCTTGGCTCCTTCCACACAATCAGGGGAAATGTAATTTTCTGTTTGTTGTATTGTTGGAAGCTTTAGTTTTTACAGCTGCTATTTGACTCCTTCTACTTTTTATAATAGGCTCTTTTTTCTCCTCATATGCAGGTTGCCCCCCTAAAAATAAACCTTTGGAGGTTCAGCATTGTCTGGAGTCCCAGGCTCTCAGGTCCATGCTCCAGAGGGACTTTCATCTGGAAAGAGCAGATGAATCATCATTCTGGGGTGCACCTCACGGTCCAGCTCTTCTCCTGTCACTTCCCAGTGCAGGCAACCCTGAGGGACTCCTCTGAAAGATGATTGAAAACAACAATCTGTAATAGCTGATCTGGATGTGCCTCAAATATTTGCTCCATGATATAAATGCTTGCGGTTATCCCACGAATCATCCTTTGGACAAATGTTTTGAATTATCTGTTTCCAGGAACAGGCTCTGGTGAATGGTTTGGAGCAGCTTTCCCAAACGTTTGCTACCTGGAGCCACACAGATATCTCTGCCACACAGGTATCCCCTGCCCTGCCAGCCTGGCTGGGCTGCAGCAGTTTCTGATGGCACCCCACGGGACGGGCAACTTCCAGGTCTTGACAGTCTCCCAGCTCCATTCCCACGTTTTCCTCAGGATGTAGCAGCATCTTGTTATGAAATCTCTGCATATGAGAAAGTTCCCACACCATGGAATTTGTTCTGGCCCTCGGAGCAATCTCACCTTTGTTCCAGGCTGCAGACCACAGCCCCAGCTGTAACAAAGCCCTCAGTGCCTTACAGCACTAACCCTGGCCAATAAAAAGGGGAACTATTTAATCACAATAAGGCTGCTTTGTAGACACAAAGGCAAGATTAATAAACCATTGTTGAGCCCAGGAAAAGTCAATAAAGTGGAACTGATTGGAAGCCAGGACAGCAGCCAGGTAATGATTAATCTGCATGTGTGATACTGAGTTTAAAGAGCAGCTGTCACTTGAAACCTTGCAGATGCATGGGGTGTCTGGGAGGGCACCACAGACTGTTACCTTACACCCTGCATGGAAAGCAGGAAGAGCTGCATTCTTTGTGATTAACCCAGCTTGAACTTTGAAATCTGAGACCCAAATATTTACAAGAAAACTACAACTAAGAAAAAGTGTTGGTGTTCAAGAGGTCCTTTAGTTCTACAGTGGGAGACAAGCTTCTTATGGGGCTTGGGGCAAGACCCTTCACCTCCTGGGACTTCACTTTCCCATATTCAGAGTACAGTTCTTCCCCAAATGTCTTTCCTTTGCATATCTCATTTCCAGGGCAAATTGGTAATCAAATTTTAGAAGGGAAAAAAAAAAAAGAAAAAAAAAAAAGGGAGAACTAAGAAATACCAATGCCTAAAAGCCTGAGAGAGTTTTCCTTTATTTCAAAGAAGAGCACAGCTGGCCAGAGAAGTAGCAAAGCTTTCCAAGCTCAAAATAAGTCTTCTCCTAAATACTAGGAGTGCTTAGTTACCCAGTCCACACAATTATTGCAGGAGAAGACACCAGTTTCCAGGAATCACACTTCACAGCTCTGAACTTCATTTGTGGGGGAAGACGGTCTTACATTCTGAGGGCTTTAGGAGAGCTGTTCTCCCTGGGATTGGCTGGCTGGTAAAATAATCCCCTTTCCTCACTCCAGAGAGTCACCAGTGTCTCCAGGGGGCAGGGAGGGTGAGTGATGTGGTGCTCTGGGTGAGCTGAGGACCCAAAGGTGCAGCATTCCCACCTGGAGGCAGCCGTGGGGAAAGCCCTGGTGAGGCAATCACAGGATGATCCCACCCTGCATCCACAAGTTGCTGACAGAGCAGATGATTTTACCCTTGTGAAAGTGCTTTAACTTAAGGATAAAATATTGTTTTACCCTCTGCCCTGCTGCTCAGCCTAACTCCAGCATTAGCTTTCATAGCTATAACAAACCTCCTAAGCAAACAGCTTTTAAGCTCTGCTTCCAAATCAGGCTGGATAAGGAGTGAGCAAGCTCAAATTGGTGCAGTGGCCAACCCATTGTCCCTTCCTCTGCCTCTGCTCCCCTGACCCTTGAGAGAGATAGGATTTACTGCTTCCTCTCTACAGCTTCCCCTGAACTGAGTGGATATTAGTCCCTTATCCTTTTGCATGGATACTTTTAATTGTTAGAGCCTGGACAAAGCCTCTGGAATGTTTAAATCTGTGGGGTCTGAGTGGAACTCTTCTGGAGGAGGACAAATGCAGCCTTGCTGTGACTGCACGAGGTGCTCCAGCTGTGTGACCCATGTGACAAACAGGGCTGAAGAAGTTGTGACCTATGTGACAAACAGGGCTGAAGAAGTTGTGGCCCATGTGACAAACAGGGCTGAAGAAGTTGTGACCCATGTGACAAACAGGGCTGAAGAAGTTGTGACCCATGTGACAAACAGGGCTGAAGAAGTTGTGACCCATGTGACAAACAGGGCTGAAGAAGTTGCTTTTTCAAGGTGGCAATGGCCAGTCAGACTCCAGGGTGGGGACGACTCTCCCCACAATCCCTCCAAAGTGCACAGCTCCAGTAGCAAGCAGAGCTGGCAGGAGGGGAGGAAGGCAAGGGAGGTGATGGAAACTTCTCAGGGCAGAGTTATTAAAGAGCCTGAATAGTCTCTGGTACATCCAAGCACAAGTAAACTTAGCAATGAGGGCCCTGTTTTGTCTCATGACAGCACCTTCAAAAACATCTCAAGCATTTGTTTTTCTTTGTGCAGCCTCACATGCCACCACCCAGCACCAACAAATACGAGCTCCTTGCTTTTTAAGCACAGCCTTATGAGGAAATATTGTCACAATGAGCCACAGCTCAAGCCTGGTGCAAGAGAAAAACGAGCACAGGAATAGCAGACGAGTGAGAGCGTGTGCAGAAAATTGCAAGGAGAAGCAAGACAGGAGCAATTGCAGTGGCTTCCAGGTGCCCCATGGGGAGAAGAGGCTTTCAGATACTGAAAAATTAAGGAGATCTCTTAGGAAGAACTCATGAAGTTTGTAAAAGCTGTTTTATGACTCTTTAGACAGAGATGAACATCAACAATGAGCAGGTACACTTTTTTATGTTCAGTGAATGTTGTTGCTGCTGCAGCAGCACCTTCCCCAGAAGCTGTGCCCCAACATGATCTGTCTGGTGGGGCAGAAGCTTTGCAGAGCTCACATGCAATGTGGAGCCAGCCAGCCTGGCCCTTGGATAAGTATCTGCTCTGCTTGAACAGGCCTGACTCTGGAGAGCAGGTGCTCAGCGTGCTCCAGAGTTCACATCTCCGGGAAGAAATGGCCACTACTCATCCCAAACCTCTACTGGCTTTGCACATCCTGCAAGTCTCAGGCTTCTCAGGAGACTCTAATGCCAAGGACAGCAACCCTGGCTGAGAGAAGCAGCTGATGAGCACCTCACATAGACCCAAAGCCATGGATTTCATGGCCCTTAAGGGCAGAGGATCAAACTACCTGCAAATTAGGGATTTAGTCAGTAAAATTTTGCCTAGTTGTCACTTGACCCCATAACCATGAATTAGACAAAGACACACAAATCCTCAGGGAACAGAGCTACTAATTGCTACCAGCAAAAGATCAGGAATCACCCCTATAATACCCACAGACAATTCTTCAATCAATTCTCCCTGCAGGGTAACCAGGCAATGTCATCTTTGTGTCGGGAAAAGGAGCTTCACTGTAGGCCCAAATTAGACCCCAGGTATATAAACAGGGAGAAGGGGGAAATCTTTGCATATTTCACATCCTGTCTTATCAACTCTAACAAGGTGTCTGTCATGACAGCCCTGTGTCATGATGTGCATCCCTCCCAATGTCCCTCCCAGAGAAAGGAATTGCATTGCCCTCATCCTAACAGAGATGCCTTAGAAAAGAATTTCCGTATTCCACTCCAATGGACACCCACGGGACCCGAGCAGATCCAAGTCCTGCTTAAGGCCCTATTTCACTGCGTCATGGAGTTGAGCTCCTGCTAAGGCCCTGTCAGCTCTCACTGGAGCCATGGCCTCAGTCCTTGTCAGAGCCACTGCTTGCCAAGGCCATGCATCCCTCCCTGGCACAGTCACCAGCATTTATCTCTGTTTCCATTTGCAAAGAGCAGCTGCTGGGAAGGGAGGAGAGGCTGAACCCTCCATGTTGCCAGCAGGACCATCCATCAGCTGTGAGGGTCGCAGTCTCATATCTGCACAGGAGCAGGGGGTTTGTCCTGTGCCTGGCCACCAGCAGGCACTTTCCTGGAGACCTCCACATGCCCCGGGCCTCTGGTGGTTGCAGACTTGGCAGGTGTACAAGCTGGCCCCAACACACAACTTTCCCTAAATATTATGTTTTTCAGGGCATTGGTTTTAGCTGTTATATTTGGCAGGTTTCCTTCATGGCCCTTAGCAGCAATGACTTACTGATAGGAGGGAAAATTTGAGGACATTAGTGGATTATTCTAGATCCCCTACTTTGTCTCCTACACAGACATGCCACTCCCTTACTACCAAGACCTGAAGTGGGGCTGGGTGGTAAGGACTCAGAGAAGTGTATACCTGTACTTTTCTCCTTGCAGAATGTTTCCAGGATCAGACTTTCTCTCTGTGGTTTGGTTTGTTTTGATAACATTTGCCAGCATCTTGGTAGCATGAGATGTGGGATAGATCAAGATCTTCATATTTCCCTGATGGGAGACATGTACGGAGTTTTGTCCCCTTTAAAACTGCAGGCTGGCATTTCAAAACTTCCTCTTATGCCAAAAAGGTAGCTACAGGCTCATCAGAGCTTAGATCCTGTGTGCTGTCTGTGCGTAAGGATCTTGATGGACAGATTTCTTAAGCACTTGATCTTATTTCTAGAGGTAATTTTGAATGTTTCACCCACACAAATACATGGTCAGAAGAAAGAGGAAATGGGAGATGGAGGGAGGTGGGGAGAAGAAAGAGAAGATTCATTTCTTCTTCGTAGCACCATTCTTTGATCTCTGAATATGGGCTGTTATCTCAACATCAGGATTTGGGCTGAAGGTTTACAGGAAAGTCATGTAAAACCCTTCCCCTGTTCTGAGGAAACGATGCATGAGTGGAAATAAAAACATAAATATCCAACTGGGACATAAGATGCTTACCAAGGCCACCCAGTGAGTTGGCTTTTATTCTGGACCAACTCTGTTCTGAATTTGTGAATGTCTTTCGTCAGGAGATCCTTGGCTCCAAGAGATACCATGACCTACCACTGCTATGCTGATGGCAAATTAAGGCCTCCTGTGCTTCATGTGCTGAGCTGTGCTGCACTCCCCACACCAAACCTCCTCCAGAAATAGTCAGGAAGTGCCTCAGGGTGGAAAACACAGGGCAGGAAAGTTCTTTGGCAGGACTGATTCCTGACCACAGCAGATTGACTTTATCTCACTCAGCACAAGCTGCTGGAAATAACTGCTGGGGAGCAAGTCCTTCCCATTGCTATTGTCACTAGAGCAAGTGAAGGAAAATGGAAGAAGTACCCGGGGTCTTCATGACCTGTGGCCTCCTGGAAGGCAAAATGACCCCCACTCTCTGGAGCTTTGCAGGTTTTGGCCTAGTTTGCTGAGAGCAGGAGTTCACCGCCACCCTTTGTCTCTCAGCTCGTTCTTCAAACCTTGACTTGCCTTTTGGGAGCTCCCAGTGTAGCCCAAACTGATGTCATCTGGTTTTTACTGTGAAAATGGGTGTCTGTACAAGAGGGCTGGTTATTCCTAGTTCCTGGTGGTTTGATACCAGCTGGTGCAGCTTTACAGGAGCAAGTGCCGAGTGCCCTCCCTGGGTCCCTGTGCATGCTCTGCCGTTCAGCTGCAGAGACATGGAGCTCCCCAGTGTACAGCAGCTGCCTCCCAAACACCACTTGAAGATCCAGGAGACGCAGGAGCACTTCTTGGGCTGCACACAATAGATGCAAGTTACAGGACAATTTCTGTCTCCAGGAACTCACAGTCCACATTGAGACAAGAGTGCAGAGAGAGGTGTCATGACAACTGTGGACAGGGAGAAAGGAGGCTGGGAAGCAGGAACTTCGCTCTGATGCTGGCCTTTTAGTTTTTGTTTAAAGCAAACTTTCCTTTTTTTCTCTCCCAGCACATCCCACTTCAGTCCTGTTTATCTCTGTCAATATCTGGTGTTTATATTGCATTTCTAGATACATAATTCATCAGCTTCACATATGGTTTTAATAAGCAGTGGGTATCTGCACAGAGTGGTTGCAAAGAGCATCTGACGGATTGCATTGCAGAAGGATGCCTGGAAATGGGGTTGTTTTCCCAGATCAACATAGGCAGGACATATTTGAGACCATTTTTTTCTCCGCTCCTTCTCATCACATGCGTATTTTCAGGAATCAAAGTCTGGACAAGCAGAACATCACAATGTCAACCAAGGGAAGATGTAAATCTCCTTGAGTAATTTTTAATGAAAAAAAATATTGAGTTTCTCTGAGTGCCATAGTTTCTGGGTGGCTGGTTTTGACTTTAGCAACCCACACTTTAAGGGAAATTTTACAGTCTTAATATATTCCAGATGCTCTCCTAGTTCCAGATGAAAGCTCTGTCGTCGTTTGCTGCTAATATTTTTGTCAGCAGTAGAATTTTATTGTAATACCCCATCTTATTTGTAGTCACTATTAGTCATGAGAGAAACTTCCTCTGCAAGTAATCCTTGGGTCACTCCTTAAGTGTCCTGTCTCACTCTATTTAATTAAAAACCATTAACTGCTTGTTGTGTCCAGGACCTGTCCATATAATGCATTTATACAATGACTTTTTACCTGATAAAAACCATTTGCTTCTAGTAGTTGGACTTAAAAAAATAAAGTTTTGCTCTACAATAACAATAGCTGGCTTTATAACAACTCTCTGGTGAAAGGAAAACAAGAGATTTGCTTTGAAAATAAACCTCCATGAACTTGGATCGACAACAAGGGACATGCAGGTTTACTGCAAAAACAAGTAACATATTTCATGCTGTTAATCTTTGATCAGAGAGTAGTTTCTCACAAGAAGAATAGTATTTAAATGTGGCAATTTTGATCCTTTGTAGTGACTGATGGTCTGATTACAGAGGGAAGGGGATTTGGGGAAACAGTCAAGCAGATTTATCAAAATACAAGTCTTCTGGATGGAATGCTGAGGACTTCATTATTAAATGAGAGGCAGCTAGAGTAAAAAAAAGTCACTACATGATGGGCTCCACATGATATTGAGTTTGTATGCAATTTGGAAGCCATTCTGCTATTTTTTCCTCATCACTTTCTCTGAAGATTACCATGAATTTTGAAAAACCAAGTCATGTTGCTCCTGCTCTCACCTCACCTCCTTCCCTGAAGGCTGAGAGGAGCCATGGAGATGCAGGCTTTTCCAAGGCTGAGGCCAACTCCTGGGCCAGCAACTCAGCACCAGCAGCAGTGTTCTGCTCTTTGGAAAAGGAGTCTTGTGCACTCTTGGCAGCTCAAGGCGCAAACAGAGCCTTTTTTAACAGAAGTTTCTTTCTAAGTTTATAAACATGGTGACAGCAAGATTCAAAGTGCAAGCTAAAACATTATTAGGGGATAATTATTATCCAGAGACAGCAACTCAGATGACAGCCATAATGAGATAAGGATTTTTCATGTTTCTTCTGTCCTGTAGCTGCAGTGGTGGTTGTATCTTCGTGAAGAGGTGAGCAAAAAAATCACTCAGTGCAGCTGAGCTCTTTCCTGCGAAGCTCTTCAGAACACAATGGAAAAGAAGGGAAGAGGGTGATATTCTGTAGCTAGTGGATGTAATGAGCCTGCATATCATAGAGGCCTGAAGAGGTCACCACTTATCCAGCGGTCATTGAGACACAAATGCACTGCTCCGGAATTCCTTTTGTACCGCGGTGCTGAGCACTGCTGGCCATGTCAGCAACCACATCTAATTAGGGACAGTGCAGGGGTTCAGCAGCTGAGGGAATTTCACACTTACATTGGAAGGAAATAGACCTCATTAAGTGGACTATCTCTTATCTATATCTCCTCCTTTTGCTTTGGCATCATTACCATTATCCATGGGTTGTTATCACACAAGCACAAAACCTCCTGCAATGCCTGCACTGAGAGATGAATGATGACTGACAGCACCAAGCAGGCTTGGCAGCAATTTATGAGGCTCTGCTCTTTTTTGACACTTGTGGTTAAGATGGTCATTGGGAAAACTCATCTCTAGCTACAGTGAAATTGCACATCAGTGTTGCTACTGACTTAAAATCCAGCAGACTACTGAGCTATCCTCTGACAATGAACAGATGATATCCTCACTGGATATAATGTACTGCACCATCTTTGGACTCTTTATGGCTTGAGTTGCTCTGATAATTTTGAAGAGAGAAACCTTTTAGGTAGTTGAAACCTGTATGATAATCTGTCTTTTCTTTGTTACCTTCCACAAGCCCCATGTCTGTAAGCCATAGGCTGATAGCCACTATGTGCTTGGCACTGTGGTCGTCACACACTGTGAGCTGCACTGTATTAGGAGTGAGCCAGGAGAAATATCAGATTTTGCTGGGTGCAGTTCAGCTAATGGGCTGAATTGCACATGATCTGATGGTGAGCACCACTTCATGATACATTCATGGACCATTTCTCAGCAACCCCATATACCACATTTCTCTTGTGGTCTCAATTCACTCTTATTCCCTCATATTTCTCTCTTTGAATTTTATTCTTTCTACCATGCCTGTCACTCTAGCCCTGTAGACCACCACCCTCTGGACCACCCCCGAGCCCCTCACTTTCTGCTTGTGTTCCCCATATGCAGGCTGGGGTGATGGTGTCTTTCAGCAAGGAAATAACTTATGTAGTTTCTATAGATATTCCCATTTGGCAACACAGTGGTTGTGTACCACAGCCTGTATTGGTTGGAAATAAGGCACAAATGTGGAACAACTCTCTGTTCAATGGGATAGTCAGAGGCACTGCATTTCTATTAGAGATGATTCATTTCCTTCCTAAGTATACATTGCTACTGCCCTTCAATATAATTCAATATAATTTTAAGGATGTTTAAGATGTAATAGACAATTTTAGTCTCTATTGGGTTTTTTTTTCAATTTATAAAAATCTGTCTGCAGAGCTCTGCTGCATCCTGTTTAGATAAGGAAAATATTATTTCTGTTCCTGCACATGAAAAGAGAAAGGGCATAAAAAACTCTAAGTATTTTAATAAATTGAAGAATATGACTGAAAATAGAGCTTAGACCAGTCCCTAGTACAATTTCCTTAAACATGGACAAGCTACTTGGTAATTTGCTTTCAATCTTTTGTCAGAAATTTTCCCATGAAAGTGATTGAAATGATTAATGAAATTTTGTTTGCTGCAATAAAAATGTGAAGTCAGGTATTTAAAAAAACTAATATATACATGGAATGATACTGAGTTACACCTTTTCTGCTTTGCCATTATGCTTTTAAAGTATGACTTGAGCACAAAAGAATTTGCCACTTTTGTTCTTTCTTCTTTTGTTTGTTCTTCACAAGTTGTATGAAAAGTGCAAGTTCTCTAAGAGCTCTTCAAGAGCCTCTCCTGTAATGTTTACAGTAAGTCAAATAACAATTGTTACTCCCCTCAATTATCCACACAAAATGGTTTTTTCTCTTGCTTTCAGCAGTGCAAAGCTCTTTGGCTATCTTTGAGGGCATGTTTCTTGAGAAGACAAGAATGTCGTGTTGGTACCCACTGTCATGGAATTTACCTGAGAGGTAAAGCGGTTTACTTGAGTAACCAAAGTGCTCAGACCCAGTTTTAGCCGTGCAGCTTTCTCTCCTCTGCACTGCCTGCGTGAGTGGCACCACAGGCCCAAGTGCCCGGGCCAGACTGCCATCTGCCTTTGGTGTTTTGGGACACCAAAATGTCCTCATGTTGCACAGAGTGAAAAGATAACCCCCTGCATATAGTATTCATTGAACCTTTGCAAGAAAACCTGACATCAAATGCAGGAGGGGAGTATTTGCTCTTTATGTATCCAGCCAGAAATTTTCTTCCATGAATGCCATTCTTCTACCTGGCTTCCCTCTCAAAACAAAGGTCTGCAGCATTATCATGTTGTAACTAGCAAAGCCTCAAGCCCCAGTGATTCTCATTTCAGGTATGAAAAACATGATGAAAAATGGAGACCCTCATTTTGTGTTTTGTTTGCTCTGCAATTAAAGTCTGTACAAATCCCTGTTGAACTCTGAACACAGAAAATCCAGTTTAATCAGCAGTTGAGTGGCCTGGTGTCACCATGGGAAGTCTGGCCAATTCTTCCTTTCTTTCTCATTACCCATGAATGAAATAAATGTTTTCTGATATAAATATCTGGTGTCCCCTGTGCAGACAGTCATGAACTGCTCTGCCAGCAAGACATCTAACCGGACTGGGTAACTGTGAACACCCACTGGGGCTTTTCCCCCAGAGCAGGCACTGAGCTGGGTCCTAGTCCATTGAGCAGCCCCCAGGTCTCATGTGACAGGGAGAAAAAGCCTCTTTGGGACTTTCATCCCGCTCCAACCTGTCTGAGCTGGCACATGAGCTGGAAAGGTGCTGGCTGGAGGAGAGGAAAGGAGTCAGACAGGCAGAGTGCAACCACACCAGTGCCATTGCCTTTGGAAAGCAGGCTTGTCAAAAAGTGTACAGGCCTTCTTTTTGTTGAAGGATTTCTTTCTGCAGCTGCTAGAAGCCTAAAGAAAAACTTCACCCCTCTTGGATTCTCTTATTTTACCATATGGGCATGTATGTGACTTATATTTGTCTTATTATACATTGGTACAAGTCACGGGTTGAGCTGGGAGCTCAGGGTACAAGCATGGAATTGTGCTGTGCCAGAAGAGCAGCTGTGAAGGGGAGCAATGGACTCCCTCTCTGGGGAGCAATGGCCTCCATCCCTCCCTCCCTCCCTCCATCCCTCCCTCCTCATGGGTGCAGCAGCCTGTAAGCAGCCCAGGTGGGGCCGTGCCTGGGGGCCAGCCAGCCATCCTGCTCATGGAGGTGTGGGAGATGCTGCTGCTCCAAGAGAAAACTGAGAGTGGTTGCCAAAAATGCCAGGGTAAGGCGCACTGCTTGCAAAAGCCTCTGCCAGAGGAGCCAGGGAGAAGGGACTGTGTTGTGTTTGTAATCCAAAATTATTTTTGTTCATACATATGCAAGAAAAAACAGAAACTTGTTGTTATTTTACTGATTTTAAGCTGTACAGAATGGGTACAGCACACGCAACACAAACCCACAGGCCATATAACACGTAGGAAATGAAGGCTATGGGACTGAGTCAGAGATGCAGAGAGGTGGTGCCACTGCAGATGGGGTGAGCAGTGACCCTTGGTGGGCTCGGAGCCAAAGCTGCCTAAGGAGCTGCACAGATTTCACACTGAGCATGGCTGTCCATCCAGCTCTGCCAAACAGCCTTCAGAGCAATCCGTCCAGGTGCACTCTGCAGAGCTCTCTCATTTTTCCTGCCCAGTAGACCCGTTCTGTTTCTGTGCCAACCACAGACAAAAAATGGAGTTTCAGCACAAGCTCTTTGGTGAAATGAAGCCAATCACCCCGAGTTCATGGCATACAGTACACTCTCTCTGCCAAAGTGGAATGCAGTTTGGAAGGCAGAACCTTATCATAAACAAGCTATTGTTTTCTGTGTTTGAGTGCAAGCAGATTAGTGATGAATCAGCTTTTCATGAATGCTCCTCTTCATCCCTTCTCTATCTCTCACCTGTGTCTGGCTTTCAAGACAGATGGTGTAACTTCCTTTGCAACTTCAGTTCCCATTGCTCACTTCTCACCTTGCCACTGGGGAACACTCCCAGCTAGGGCAGCTCATAAATAAATTTTTTCTAACAATTGCTCAGTGACATGTGCAGCCTATTAACAATCCCTCAATGTTGAATAAGGGCCTAATTCAAGCTGGTGACCCTTAAGCATGAACAGAATACACTGAATAAAGACAGCTGGGTTATAGGTTCTGCTACTTTTGTAAAACATGCTTTATATTAAAATAAATACATGAAATGTGAACTTAAATATGATCCAAAACAAAACCAATGCAAAGTACGAATTACCAGACACACAAAACTATCAGTCAGCTGCATAAGTAGGTAAGTAAATCAATGTGCAATTGCCATTTCAGGTTTAAAATGTATAATGTAATGAAATTAGAGGCATTACAGAAGATTCTGCTTCAGCCTTACTCTACTCCAAAGTCATTGTTCTGAACTAGTTCAAAGTTTCTTTATCTGAAAGTAAAGACTAGTGTAATCAGCAATATGTTTCTGCAAATGGCATATGCAGTTCATCAGGACTTGCATCATTAGGGTTATGTTAAAAAAGCCTGGATACTGCAGAGTAAGGACTTTTTTTACAGAATGGGACCCTATTAAAAGACAAACATTTCTTTCCCCCTGAAGGTCATGGGAACTGTTTCCCATAGAGCTTTGCCCAGGAGTCTCTAGTTAAATGGCAGCCATTTTATTAAAATGTCTGTTTTCTGTCAAGGAAATTTAGCACATCTTTAGCTGTCAGAAAAGGCTATACAAACATGTGCTATAGAAAAAAACAGAATCATTATATACATTTTCTATATACATTTGCTAATAACATGCTGTGACTCCACTGATAAAGACAAGTTTATCAAGCCCTGGAGTTACCACTGTCACCATTAGGGAGCCTCGCTCTTGACTAGAGGAACCAGGAAGAAATACTGCAGGAATAAAGTTATCTCCACCTTCCCCTTAAGGTTAAACTGTGGTAAATGACACTGTGTTTGCTATTAATGTCTTATTTTGAATAGTGCCTGTTATGGTAGGAATATAGGGGGTTTCTTTTCTTAATTGCAAAATCTGGTCAAGGAAAGAGCCTGGAGTCAAACCTTGTGGGGTCCCTTCCCATATCAGTACAAAGTCACTTCTTTATCCTGGCAAGCCCCTCAGCTACTCCATCCTTCCCACACTGAAACTTATACACTCCATCACCCCATCTCAGCTCCTTCCTGAGCTCCCCACTGGGATTAGCTTCTCACATGCTTGCTCTCTTTTACTCTCTCTTCCAGTATATACAATTATTTGAATTTTCTAACAACACAAACATGTTATTATATATTTAAAAGAGGCAACATCAAAGAAGCAGAGTTTATACTGAGGGCAGAAGGTGATGAGGTATTTCCTGGGGAAGTTCATGCTACAGTCTTAGAGATGTAAGGTATTGTTGTTTTGGGGAGATAAATCTTTGGTAACCTTAGTGGTTTATGCAAGTTCATGTAATGTGTGATGTTCTTTAACCAGTGCTTAGTATGCAGTATGAATTATTTGGCTGGGATTTGTATGGCAACACAGCAACAGGAGAGCAGAACACAAGCTGTAAATTTATGGTACACAAAAGTTTCTCAAGTTCCCGCTTGAAAAGACAGAGTTCTTCAGCACAGCACAAACACCATTTGATACACCTGCCCTGAGGCACTGCTGAATCCACCTTCAGCAGCTTTTGTTGTCAGGCCAAAGATTGCTTCCCTTTGAGTTTGTGCAATAATTCAGTAATAATGGAGGTTCAGTACCAGTTAAAATGCTAACTCAGTATAAATATTCATTGCTGTTACTGAGTTTGAGAGACAGTTATAAATTCACAGCTATGGATAGCTGGAATTGGAAGAAGATGTTCTGTGACTGCTGAGAGGCCCAAGAAGTGGCAAAAGAGAAGTCAGGAAAGATGGGAGAGATCCTGGACTTCATCAAAGGTCTGGAGAGAAGGGAGTCACTCGGTTTGTACAAACTGCCAAGAGCCAGGACCTGACCAAGGGACATAGGATTAATGAACAGGCAGAGAAAGGGAGGTCAGGCTCAAAGCATGGAAAATTCTGTGGAGAAAAGAGAGAGGCAGGAGTAGGTGGAAGCAAAACTGATGCAATACTGAAGCAAAGAGCACTCAAGCACTGTCCTATAAATGGACAGTTTCCAGGCAGTTCCTTTCTTACAGGATGAAGCCATTTGTGAGGAGGGGCATGCAGGGATGTACAGCCTGAGGTGGAGTGAGAGCATTCTAGCACCACAGCAGGGAGAGCTTTGTAATCCTGCAAGAAATTTCATATAAAAGGGCCATATAATACTCCTTTCTTATTATTGCAAACAATAAGAGAGCTGTCCTGCATGCTCCCACCTGGCACACTGGGAGGGACACACATGAAGGAAACCATGAAACAGAATAAGCACTAGAAGGAACCGGATGGAGCTGCCTTCTTAGAGAGCAAAAAGAAGGAACCCTAAAAGGAACCCTAAGAATAACATAGAGAAAAAGCAAAAGGAAGCAGAAAACCAGGAGGAATTGGAGGTCACATCCAAACTGGGATGCAGACAGCTTGGAGAGCAAGCCAGGCAGAGCACTGCCATGTATCCTAATGACTCATCTCCAGTGTGTCTGGGATACTTCCATGGAACTTATTTCTTCTGTGGGGGACCAAGGAATCGCCCGTCTGGATCACACTCACAGCCAGAACCTCCTAGGGAATGACAGCTAAGGCCACAGAGGAAGGAACATTAGGGAGGCTGACATTAGAGAAAAGATGTTGCAAGGAAAGGTTTCCCCAGGTGTGAGGTGACATTCTGCCCTGTGGCCTCAAAGTTGAGATCCATTCCACTGTTTAACTCTAGAATGTAAGTGCTCATTACTTGTTTTCAAACCAATACTTATTGGCTGGAAAAATATCTTTGAAAAAATATTTTTGAATATAGAACATTCCCTCTAATTCCAAAGTATAGAAAATACCAAGTATTCTGTGTCAGGAATTCTCACTTTCCCCCTGGCTTCTCATCTCAAAGTTGCATTGTTTTAGCTGAAGAAGAAGCTATTTCAGGATTAGCTGTAAGAAATACCTGAGGTGATCCCTGATTGAGCCATAACCCAGCTTTGTTTCCACAGAAGTTCCTGATGACTTTACATGTCATGCTTTCCTTTTATTATTTAATTTTTTTCTTCTAGTAAGAAACATTCTTACATTTTATGCTGAAATTAAATTTTCTTGGAGATACTTTTCTAATGCTCTGCATGGAAATTTTTGGTTCTCTAATTCTAAGGATGATTTTAATCTGTGGTTATTATTTTTGTTATTTAATCTGTAGTTATTATTTTTGTTTCATTTGGCATCTACATTTGGGAAAGAGCCAAGGGAGGAAGTGACAAATCCATCAACGTAAGACAGGAAACATGGATTTCAGGGCTGTGCCTATCTTGTTAGAAGTTCCTTTTCCCTTTGGCTATTTTATATTAACATCCTTTCATGGGATAGTTTCTCCACATCATTAAGATGTACCATCACAATATTTATTCATCAGAAACTGACTGGAATAAGTCTAATCTTGCCTGTTATATTCCTCACCATGTTTACACATCACCCAAGAGAGCAGACCTTCATGGGGCAGGGGGCCATGACTGTGGGTTAAACATAACACAGTAATGCAGCCTTACTAAAAGAATGAATCATTTGTCTAATTGCTATCCTGCTTATAAATTATTTTGCCTGGAAGACACTAAGTCATTCACAAAAACTACCTTGTCTGTGTATGTTTCTAATATATTTCTGTAGAATCTTTCCTCCTTTGCCTGAGGCATGGTGGAAACAAGCAGCAGTCATTCACTGCAGCACCTTTCCCATGAAAAAAACTGTGTATTTTAGCATTAGAGAAAGGGAAGTTTTTAGTTGGCTTCCCTTAGTAGCAACTGTCAGCGTCTTGAGTTCCTTATTACAGAAGAAAATCAAGTGAGAATAACAGCATTAAGTTATTAAATTGTGCCTAGCAAAACAGAGACTCTTTGCCCCGAATGGAGACTCAGAATAGCAATAAAAACATTGCAAAACAATATAAATACCAGTGTGATTAAAAAGTCTCCCTCTAAAGCAAACAAGCTAGAGCACACAGAAGGAGTGTCACATCTAATAGATGCCCTGAGTTGCACAATATCTAACATCTCTTACTAGGAGTTCTCACCATGCCCCAGAACAGCTTCCACCAAGCAAAAGGCACTTTAGTCCCTAGTTACTGGTCCCAAGACGGCTTGGTGCCTCTGTGTGTGTCCTCTGAGTCTTCCTGCTGCCTTGCAACACTGGCAGGGGAACCACAAGGCTGTGGGTGATCAGCAGCAAAGTCTGGAACAAGGCTGTCAGAAAGAAAAGGAAGATTAGGATGAGGGCTGCCTTGAACCAGAGCCAGCAGTCCAACCATGGTACTTACACAGTAAATAACCCTGATGATAACTTTGCTCACCTTTCAGCACTTGCCCCTTTTAAACAATTCTGTAATATCTTGTGCCCTCACTATTAACAACATATCATTGTGGGTGTTGACATTTAACCTGTTTGTCAACAGATCCATTTACATCTCATTTTGCTGGCACCCCATGCAAGAGGCAGTAAGCGAAGAGCATTTTAGCACAAGTGATGAAAGATGTCATTGCTGGTGCCCTTTTGTGCTGCCTGCACTGCCATGAAGTATAGCAACCATTAGTAACAGGGATTTGAGTGTAATGTCTGCTTTCACCCAGCAAGGTCAAAAATTTATGGTTCTGACCTTTTCTCTCTCTTCAGATGGTGGACTGGGCTTGGGTCGTGTTCACAAGAAATGACTTAAAATCAAATGGAGTTGATGCAGATTCAGTGTGAAGTGATGAGGAGAAAGGATTCCACCTTTCCCTGATAAAAATGACTACAATATCTTTAATAATGAGGGTCATGAAGTTCCACAAGGTTTACAGAAACGGTTGTAAGGGTGTTGAGTGTTTCAAAGGTGCACACAAGACAAGGTAATTATTCCAAGGAGATCTACATTTATTCTTATTCTCCAGTTTCTCAGATGTGTTGCTCAAGGTCTCAAATATTTGTTTCAAGAAAAGCAAGTCCTGTTATGGCATAAAGATCTGTGTTAATTAAACCAGCCTAACTCCTAAGTGCTGTGCTAAGGCTATAAACCACTTTGATTTTGTTTGGGTTGGTCACTTCACACACACAAGCCAGAGAGGCTCACAAGCCCTCCTGCTGCATTCCCCTGATCTGTCAGACTGCTGTCTGTGCTGACAAGCCTTGGAGGTTCAATGTACTCCTCATACTTTTCCCTCATTCTTGTTTTTAAGGCCAACCAGAGTTGAACTATTCAGCTGAGTCTCTTTTCAGCACTTTCAGGGAGCTGTGACGTGCACAGCTGCTGTTCAGTCTCCAGCACCCTCCTCTCAGCCTGTCACCAGCAGCTCAGCATGCAAGGAGCACAGTGCTGCTCACACCAGGGATGGAGGGCAACTGCCCAGCCACGGGGAGGAAGGGTATTTTAGGGACTGTTGGCTCCTCTCTCACTAAGCATGACAGACAAGAGTCACAAAGTTCAGCCAAGATCAATCCTTCTAGTGCTCATGACTGGGGATTAGCTCGGCCCATTGCAGACACAGCGGCTCAGCGAGAAACCAATTTCCAAATAACAAGTTGCCCTGCAGTCTCATTATCTGGAATAGGTTTTTTGCTTTTTTTTTCCTCCCTCTTTGGTGAGTCTTTTTGGTTGTTTTGGGGGTGTTTTTTTCTGCAAAGAAGTTCAATGCCTGTCCAGCACAGACACATCACAGCTATGCAGAGATTCAAACATATATTGTCTGTGGGGCTGAAGTACAGCTGACATTTAATTTTGGTACATCTTGGTTTACTTGTAATTTATTTTCTAGCTGTTCTCCACAACAGTGAGGCTCCACTTTGACAAGGAAAGATTTAGAGCAGCTCTGGACACTCATAAAACACATTTATATGAGAGAGCTGCAGATTTCCTGAAATTTTTTTGTACTGGTGCTTTTTTGGCTTTGTATCTGTAGATGCTCCCCCTGGCTGCAGCACCACAAGCCGAAGCAAAGGTAGCCTTCCTTGAAGAGAATCTTTCCCAAACTTTCTGCTGAGAATGCATAACTTCATCAATTCCCTAAGTTTTAGATCTGAGTTTGGAACTTCACCCAGAAAATATAATGTCTGTTTGGGTACAACCTATCTATTTTAATGGGCACACAAGCTGTCCTCACTGCCAGAGACTCTGGCAAGCCCTGTTGTTTAACAGTGTCTTTGGAAATACCAAGTCATACGTAAGCTATGAAATAGTTTGTTATTGTTATATAAATATTTCTAACACATTTGAGCACTAAGCAATTAATACAAACACATTTTGTCTCCTGTTAACTGAATCCCTTGGTATCCCATGTTCCCTCTGTGGTTCTTGTAGTCTGACACAAGATACAATTTTTACCAGCCTGCCCAGGGCAAGGAAGCAAGAAATAAGTTAAATGTTGCATATATTTTCTTGCTGCTTGTTACTTCTACAGAGAACTTTCTCTGCTGTGCAATTTCATGTCCAAATTTCCTCCCCAATACCAGAGGATGCTGCAAGTGCTAGTTAAAAGAAATTCAGGGTTAAACACAAAGGGAGGAGACAAATAGGGGTTAGCAGGAAAACAAGACAAAAAGGAATAGCTGTTACAACAAGGGTTCTAATCCCAGCAAGACCACTAAGAAATAATATTGTATCCAGTAATGTTCCTTGTCAAATCTAATGGATTATACATACCTCAGCTTCTCCTTATATAGCTACTCCAAATTCACTTTGTAAATCCATGAGACAGATACACTAAACACCTACCACTGGCCATCTGACTGTCCTTGCTGCAGCTCGTGACCTGCCTTGCATTCCGCTGTGATCCTCCATGTCCATACTCAGCCCTTCCTCTCTGGCCAGGAATGCAGAGGCATGGAAACCCTCCTAGCTATGGGGCACATTCAGCTTTGCAGGTACATCCCAAGGATTGGCCCAGCAGCATGTTTTTGTTACTACAGGCAGCCAACACTTGTCCATGCAGTCTAACTCCTCTGTGAAAACTGCATTTTTAGTGCCACTCAGTTTTCAGAGTGTTGGCTTTATATGGAACAAGTGGACTCCTAGAAACCATAGGAAACCAGAATCTTTTAAGTTTTGCCATTCCTAGATTACCATTAGATTGAGCTCCATGCTTCTCATCCTTGGGGTCTCCCCCAGCCTGCTGAGCCCCTCGGGCTTTGGGGACACCGACGCCTGGGACACCATGTGAGGCTTAGTCTGGCATGGGAACTACACCCTGGCAGTGGAATGGGCCTGTGAGCTGCTGCTGTGAAACACACTTACCCCAGTGTCTGGTTTTCAGCAAAAGTTAGAATCAATTTTGGTTAGTTTTTTGGTGAATTTCTTTTCCATGTAAAAAAAAAATTAGTTTTTACATCATTATATAGTTCTTTACCCGCTTGCTGGATATCAGCATTGCAAACCTCACCACTACAGGAGCAGCAGGGCATTACCACTCATTTCAGAATGTGACACAGTGCTCAGAAATACAATACTTAAAGCATGGGTTAGTCCAGTGAATATTTTATGGTTTTTGTTTTGCTTTTTGCTTGGCAATTAGAAAGTGCTCTTTGTCTGTGTTTCGACAGAATTATTGAAGTAGGACACACTACCAAAAAAGGCAAGAAAAGAGCTTTCATGCCAGTCAAGAGTTGTCTTTTTAATTTTCTAGCAATGACAGAGTTACAAAATAGGACTATTTTAGAGGCAGGCAGTCTGGAGTTTGGTTAATCAGGAATGAAAAAAAAAATCTACAAGTGATAACTTGCTTTTGTAACCAAGATTACCTCAAAGCCAGGAAACATTACGCAGTAAACCTCTCTTTGTTTACATTTCAGAACAGTTGCTAAAATTGCTTGAAAATAACCAGTGCATGTCTTCCTCTCCTGCCATCCTCAGGATGACTTCAACAACAGATCAGCTTCCCTGGCTTAGACCTGAGCTGCCATCCATGTTTCTCAGTGGTTTGTGCCCATTTTGCTGTTGGTCTGGAAAGGAAAGGTGGAAGAGCTGGGGGAAGCCAGCTCCATCCCACTCTCCCAGCCAGCACCAACACAGCCCCCAGAGCGGATTATTTTCTTGTCATTGCATGACTAATACAACCACAGGCACTTGAAGTGCATGGGAATTTTTCCAGCCAGCGTTCAGAGAAACCTTTCTTCTGGGCAGGGTCTTATGACATATGAAAATATTTTTTTCCTTTCAGTGAAGAGTTGGCTGGCACCAACAGTGCAGCATGATGGGCCCCAAATCTGGCATCAGTGGAAATGACTCTTCTTGAAACCTTCATATAGCTTGTATTTCCCACCAAACAACTACACTGATCACAGTGACAGTCCATGCATTTCTGCATTTTCTCAGGCATGTCTTCTAGTTAAGCTTTGCCAAAAATGGCAGAACTGATCATTTCAGGGTGCTTCCCAAGAACTCACAAGACAGACAGAAGCCTTGCTAGGCTGTGCAATACATGCCACAGCACAATACCAGCAGCATGTGGTGGCAGCTTACGAGGTTGGAAAGAGCCATTTTAACTCTTGCACATGCTGACATTGCATTTTCAGATTCTTCTCTGGTTAGCCAGGAGCCTGCAAGTCCCTGAGCAGGGTTAACCAGCTCCCTGCTGGGACCCTCATTAGGAGCAGCTGAGGCATTGCTGTTTCTTCTGTGCCTCTTTTTACATCTGTTTCTATGTTTCTGAGAAGTCTTGCCAAGAACCCCCAATTTATTTAGCTCTCATATCTGATTTGATTTGAAGCTTCTCAGCTCCTCACTCTTGAGTCTGGTCAGATCACTGGAGCAGAAGTCACAAGATTTCTTAAAAAGAAAACTGCAATAAAAAGCAGATTAGACAAAACTACTGAAAATGTTCAAGAATTAATTTACAGACTAAATGTGATAGCTTCCCACAATGGCATCCTTCCAATTGCAGTGTTCCTATCACTCCAGTCAATGATGGGACAGATTAGACACTGAAATTCCTGCCAGCTGATACATTGGAGCATTTATATTTATGAGAAATGTTGCAATTTGGTAGGCTTTGACCATTTCTTTGAACTTTGGAAGTTCATATTGCCTGGCAAGTTTGCACCTCGATGAAGAGCTGGGTGCTGTTCAAGATCTGCATGACCCCAGCAATGATAGCTTTTATTTATAAATGTGACCCATGTGTGCTTCAACTACACGAGCTTGATAAAAATCCTATCCCAACCACAAAAACTGAACAGCAAATTAATTACTAACATCATCTCAGTTGAGTTCTAAATAAAGGACACTGTGGTTGTCTTCAAGGGTGATATTTTAGGTATGAAACTCAATTTCATGTTGGAGATCCTCCACTCTGTGGGGCCAGACAGGCTGCTGGCACACAGCCTTGCCAGCCCAGTGGGAATTCAGTTCTGCAAAAGCCTCTGAGTGATGCTACCAACACCAGCCCACAGCTGATGTCTGTGAGCAGGGAGCATCGCTGGCTAGTCCGTAAGATAAATATGTCAGTGAGCCTTACAGAAACACTGCAAAGTCTCCACAGGATGGAGTGGCAGCGTGTGGCTACAAACCCAGCTACTGGTCAGTAAAGACATGGGCCAAAATCAGTCTTTATGGTTTGAAATAAGGGGGATTTGTATTTAAACTTTGAGGCCTAATTCCTGCAGACTTACTTTCTAACTAGCTTCACAATGTCCAGCTCAAGTTAAGGGGAAAAAAAAAGTATTTGATGACTGAGGAAAAAATTTCTTGGGTCTGACTCTCCAAGTTTTACAGAAGAACTTATGAGAATTACAGTCAGTAATTGTTCAGGTTGTAAACTGAACCTTTGGTTCAGTTTGTAAGTGGATCCCTGGTATTAAAATACAGATTTAGGACCAAACTTGCAAGAGAGGAGACTGTTTTGTTTGACTTGTTTCCTACAGAGGTCAAAGACGGGTGGTTATTTTTTTTACAAATCTAAATATGTATCAAGTGATGGTTAAAATAGGAAAATACCCCAGGAGCTCTGACCTCTCTGCATAGGTGCAAATCTGTAATTCAGCTGGATTCATAGCGGAGCTGTATGAACCTGAGTGCAGGTCAGCAGGTGGCAGGCGGGACTCAAGGGCAGAGCGGGGCAGGAGAAGAGGCTCCCTAAACCCGAGCTCGGAACCGGATCACTGCCCGCGGCCGCTCAAAGCGGGACAGCCGGGCCAGGCTGGGCTCCGCGCTGGCACCGGCGGCCGCTGAAACCGGGCCTCGTGCGCCGATTTATTTAGAAAGTCCAGGGCACAGTCACTGGGCAGCCTAAATATAGCTCTACCGAAATGGAAAAACAATCTGGGATCGGTCGAGCACGATCAACAAGCGTCCGCGCACCTCGGAAGTCGGGACGCGCCGTTCAGCGCGCCAAGCGCGCTCCGGGCGGGGCGGCCGAGCCAGGGGCGCGGCGGCAGAGCGGGGACAGACCCCCAGAACGAGCCGGGTGTCCCCTGGGAACAGCGACAGGTACATGCAGGAGTCTGCAAAGCAAGCTGGTTTCGATCAGAGTAATGCCGTAAAGACCAAGAAAAAAAAAATCAGTAGAGAAAGCAAATGGTAATCACATGTTTCTAGAGCTCCCATTCTCCAAAAACTCTGAAGCAAGATGTGGAGGAAATATGGTTTTACTTGTGTAAGCAGTTCTTAGCCAAATGTCTTCTCTTTCCTCCCCCTTCACTACTTCTCGACAAATCGCTTTCCTTACACACAAACAAGGCTGTTGCCATAGGAGTCTTCTTGACTCGGTTAAAAAGCAATTCGAGAGGATCACCCGGTGGCTGAACGGGCTTATGCTGAGAGAAAGGCAGCAGAAAGCAGGCTCTCTGCTGGCTGGGGCTGGGGGAGAGCCCCAGCTCTCCTGTTACAGCTTGCCAATCTTGGTCTCTGCTTTTGCTCAGAAAGTGAAGCTGAACAGGAAATTATTGTGCTGCGTGACACAGAGAAGTACATTGTGGAGTATTAGGAAGATTATGTTTATAAAATCTTATTTTACCACTTTAACAGTTAAAATCTTTGGACTTGTTTTCTTAACATAATTTTTTATTTTCTGCAGTTATTGATGCTTTAATGCTCTCCTCCTCCAAAGGAGAGAATCCCCTCCTCTTGCACTAATGCATAACCTCCGTGTCTCCACAGCATCCCTGGGGCTGAGGGAAGGGAAGGCAAGTCCTGACACAGGCCAGGCATGGGGGGGAACCATCCCCTTGTGCCTCTTCCCTCCTGAGCCCATGGCAGAGCAGAGAGCTGGGGGCACATGAAAGGCTTTGTGGGCCACAAAGAGCAGCTGGGGAGGCTTGTAAAGCAAGGGGCTAAGTGGGCCCTTCCTCCAGTGGGAGCAAATGTGCTCTCACCTCCGTCATCTTTCAGAAATGGTCTGTAGCAAAGTGCTGGTATTATAAGAGGCCCTGTGACACTGGGAGTGCAGTGTAAACCAGTTCATCCATTTCCAAGAGTAAGACTAAAATAAAACACACGCTGCTCAGCCCACTGTAAACATTGTCAGCCTCCTTTGTAGCCTCTCTGACGAGCCTCCTCCAGCTACCCCTGTGCTGCAGCAGCGGTTTGGCACTCCCATTACAGATGTATGTCTTTCCAAGAACATTCCCCAAGTTAAGGATAACTCTTGCCGCAGAGAATTTGCACTTCTCACATGCTTTATGGAGACAGAAGCTGCCCAGCTCTCGAGGTGCCCCAGCAGTGAGCTTGCCCCACTGCTCTTTGCCTGCTGCGTGGCACTGGCCCAGACATGTGCCACCAGAAGCCATGTTCCTGCTGCTGCAGGCACTGAGTGGCTGTGGGCTGCCCCATGGTCCCCCTGGGCCAGGCACGAGTTCTCTCACAGGGTCCCAAATGTGCCTTTGCCAACAGAGTGGCAAAGGACAGGATTGAACATCCTGCCTTTAGCTGGAAGTAAAGGACAGAGGAACCAGTAGGGTCTGGCCAAAGGGAGAAGGGGAGGATGATGAAGAGGAAGGGGCCATGTCTGTTGGGGTGGATGGGATATCTGGAGAAGGCAGAGGACAGCCACATCCTCACCAGCTCTACTGGGTGCTGGCAACTGGCTGCTGAGCTCCAGCTGTGGGGTCTGGGATCTGAGTTGTCACCCTTCCCTGGGCCACAGGACCCAGGGTCCTGGATTACCTTATGAGAAATGGGATGAAACCCACTCTTTGATTGGCTGTTGGTTAATTAGGCTGCTGTACCCTGGGTGGGACAGAGGTCCATTAGGAGATGGAGCATCTGGCTGTGAAGGACGTGACACAAGGCAGCACAGCAGGCTTACACTGGGGTGGGTACTGGCCTCTCCTCTAGCCCAGGGGCTTCATTTGGGAGCTTCAATATTTAGTTGACATATTTTTGTTCTATTTTAAAACCCACCCTGAAGTTCAACACAAGCCAGTGTCACAGGCCTGAAGCTGAAATGCAAGACAGGGCTCATGGTGTATCCTGTGTGCATGTGGATCTAATTATCGGGGGGGCATTAACTAAATTATCTCTGCCAAGGCTTATAGAACTCCCAAGACATTGTCTGAAAGAACTATCTGACATTTTTAGACTGTTAAGGCTATGGATTTTTCATATTTTTTTAGAGTTAAACATGTGGAATCCATACAATATATTTCTCCATCCTAATTAGCATTTTCATTGGCATAGCTGTGCCTGGCCCTAATAGCTCTGAGGTCCACTGATTCCACACACCAGGAGGGCCCCACAGAAAACAGATACACAAAGACAATGCAATTATGCAGGATTTTAAGCAGCTTCCACTTAACCAGTGAGTGGTGTAATACTAGTCTAAAAGCTTCAACCATCTTTTGAAGCAAAATTCGACTGCTGAAAGATCGGGACAGAGAGAGGAAGGGGGAGAAGAAAAAGCCCAGAACAGGCTGTGCAGATTGGAGCTGCATAAAAACTGCTGATCAAACACTTTGATTAGTTGAGTGCCATGATTTGAACTGAAGGAGAGCTGAACCTCAGTTTGAAAGTTGTTTCCTTCCCAGATGGAAACTGAAAAGATCACCTATCTGCTTGGTATTTAATTTGCAATATTGATGTGCCAAGCTGCTCCCACACACAGTAAATCAAGGAGCAAGAAGTTGAAGATAACTGCCAGCCCATACGGACAGTGACCTGCTTCATTTGTTACCCAATGAATTGCGTCCATTTTGCAGATAGAAATGACATTTTCCTTGCTTGGTGGCACTAAGTATCCTATTACAGCAGGGCTGTCAGGGTCAGAGACCTGCTGACAGCTCAGGATAAAAGTGCCCAGTGCCTCATGGCACTAATTCAGTGAAAGCCAGACTGATGCAGATGTGAACACTCATATCTCTTTAAACAACAGAATATACTGCAGTGATGCTAAAAATTATTAGGTGCTATTTATCTGTGAAACAATGTGTCTGAAAGGGAAAAGAAAAGAGTTTTGATATGCTGCCCATGCCAAATGTGAAGATTTTTGCTGTCTTCTGGAAGCAAGGAGAGTAATCCTGGGGAGGTGCACCTTCCCAGGCCTGCTGGATGCAGCAGGGTTGTCAGACCCAGCCTTTGCCTTTGTTAAGACAGGCCAGAAGCTCAAGAGACGAAAAGCAGGAGATACCTGTTCCATCACACAAAGCAACACTTTCCCACTAGCTGCTGTTGAACAGCTAATCAAAAAAAGCAAGCACAGACTGGTCTAACGCTTGAAACATGGTGTTGCCTTCATATGTCACTGTCATCCATCCTTGCATGCTCCAATTCCTGCAATCTTATTTTCAGGTGAGGCACTGGAAAACTATTGCCTGTGAAGCTGAGCATGGCACCATGTGGTGAGGTAGCCCTGTAGTGTAGCACTGCCTTTCTCAGGCCAGAAGCTTTGCACTGGATTTCAAAATACTCAGGACTGAGATTTTTGGGCTCTGTCTGAACTCTTCTTGATCTGCTTGCAGTTTTGTTTTACTTTGTTTTGCTTCATTTAGATGTGGCAGTTAAGTTCTCTAAGTGACCGTGTGTGCAAAATTAGTTGGTTTTACTTTTGCACATCTTTGCATGCTATGGCCATAATTTTACAGAGACTGTAGCTATTCTATGCAGAATAAGTTATTTTTGATCAATACATATATACAATAATGCAGCGTAGAGGTGGACAAGTTGGCCACCACATCTCTGGAGAAGTGGATCTCCATAGCACAGGATGCACAGGCGTGGGATGGCAAGAGATGTGGCACAGGCAGGCACTGGTGATCCCACAGCTATAAATATCCCTCCCTTCAATGAAATTCAAGCAGAGTTAGTTCAATGAATTTTGGAACTGGACAAATCTAGTTTTAGAGTAAAATAAGAAAAAAGAAACAGTACTAAACTTATGTAAAAGGCATTACATATAGTGAATTTCAGAGCCCATGGAGCTGCAGACCAGCACAGAAAGAGAAAGGTGTGAAAAAAGCAAGTTAGAAAACTACTCCAAGTGGATCTTAGATCAAGAAAGGAAACACCAACCTGAACATCAGCGTGAACATCAGGATCCTCCTTGCAAAACACTCTGGATGTCCCTGACTCACTGCAATGCCCCAGCCCTACCAAACTGAGACCACCCACCTCAGGGCATGGAGGAACAGCCTGACATCAGGAAAGGGATAGAATCAGGTGTGTGTGAAAGAATTTTAACTGCACTGTTTTTCTTTCTTTCTTTCTTTCTTTCTTTCTTTCTTTCTTTCTTTCTTTCTTTCTTTCTTTCTTTCTTTCTTTCTTTCTTTCTTTCTCTCTTTCTCTCTTTCTCTCTTTCTCTCTTTCTCTCTTTCTCTCTTTCCTTTCTTTTCTTTCTTTCTTTCTTTTCTTTCTTTTCTTTCTTTCTCTGTATCAATTTGATCTAGACTAGAAGTGATTTTCAAATTACTGTTCAGGTTTCTAATAGTATATGGTGAGCTTCTCCTTCACCTCCAAACAAGATTTTTAACATGAGAATTTCTGGAATTAATTAAATGTGGTAACATTAAAATGATAGAGAGGCCATGGATAGGAAAGGGTCTACTGATCTCTGATCTTCTGTGGGTTTGCTCTGGCTATCACAATTCCCATGGTTGAGATGTGGTATGGGGTGGCTTCTGGAGGTCAGATGAGGCACGGCTGGCAGCTGCACAGCACAGCATGCTCCTGGGTGAGGGAGAGCTATTTCAGCAGAGAATGGCAAGCTTTCATCCACCATGAGGAAATCACTGCCTTTCCCAGGAAAGGGAATATGAATTTCCTCAGATCCCACAGAGGAAACAAAAAACCTGGGACAGATGAACTGCAACATACATTATTAGTGTTAAAATACTGAAGATCAAGCCAGAAAATGCTACAGCCAAATTGATTTGGAAGGGCTAAGCTGGATTCACGAGAGGGAGTCTAGGAGGGGATGGTATGTGTCTAATTTATAACTTAAACCAGGCTTCAGTGATATGGAGACACCAGCTGTCAAACCCTTCATGGATGCATAGAAAACATTTAACATGACTTAACAGGACTTTTTGAATCAAGTGATCTTGAAGTTTGTTTTCACAAGCTTTGCTGATAGTGTTTACTTTATGGACCTTCCCCTGTGAAATTGTTGCCAAAACTCAGCAGGATGCAATTTCTTCTTCATGTACCCTGAGAATGTTCCCACTGCAGTTCTGTGGGGCTAAACTCATACTAGCAGGTATCTAATCTTTAATAGTCTTTAATCAAGTCCCTTTTTTTCCCCCCCTATAAATGAGGAAAGAAGTATGTGCTATTTCTGAGTTAAGGTACTTAGGAAACAGCAAGTGCAAAAAAACAGTGGCTTGGGAAATCTGGGGGCCAGTGTTTGATGCATTATCATGGAAACCACATCACATAGAGCACTGTCTCCAAGTTCTGTAATCACAGCTTTTATGAACTCCAGGAGCTGGAGTGTGCTTTGAAAACCTACCTGGATGCCAGATCCAAGTTAACCTAACCAACTCAGTGGAATTAAACATATGGATATCATCCAGCTTCAATAGAAACACAAGTCTGTAGCAACTCCTCAATGTGCAAACATTTTTGAAGGCCATTGCCATTTTTCAATATCGCAATTTTTAGTCTAATGCTCAGATCTCTTCCACCTGCTTTATAGCTACACAGAAACTCTGGTCTTTGCTCCAAAGACTTTATTTTCTGTACATATGGATCTCATGCAGGCAATTCTGATGCTAGAATTAATAGTCTACTAATCATGTTAGCTTTTACTTTTCAACATATGCTGATGCCATATTTCTGCAGCTGAGTTATCTATAGCATAATGGATAATTTTGTCTGCTTCTAGTTTTCAAGTAATACTGGGAACATTTTAGATTTCACCAAAAGAACCTGACATAATTCTATGGTTTTGTTCTCGGCATTGCTTTCATGGTTCAAAAATATTCTCAGTGCCCAGCTTTAAAACTCTTAATAGAGATTGGTTTGAGTATACCAAGTTTCCAGTCTCCATCATTATGTGTCAGCCTCACTCAAGGGATAGGCTGGTTTCCCATGACTTGCTGCAGAGCCTGGACCTTCTGTGCTGCCCGCCCAGCACCAGGGTTGCTATCACAGTGTCCAACCTGTTGCCTTGTGCAGGAAATACTGGGGAGGACAGAGGAAGAGGGAATGTCCCTCATTGAATCTTTCTGGGAAGCAGACTAACTGTAGGACCCACTGCACTACTGAACTGCCCTCCCAAAGCAGCTGTATGGAGAAGAGCATGCCCAGTGATTCACCTGTGCTGGCAGGCAGAGGAGCTGGCACATGCAGCATCTTGTGGCCCTCTCATGGTCCTTGCACGAGTTGGACTGTGTGCTGTCAAAGGAAAGTTCTGTGGAATGTTTTGTGGTGGTATATTCCCCCTCCCATCCTGGCAAGATAAGTCACAGAGCAGGGGGAGTTCATTAAGTTCCATGTTTGTTGATCCAAGCAAGACAGAATGAACTAAGACTGATTTTATTTGGCTGGAAAGGGCTGAACAGCAGCTAATATTAAACACCGCTCATGTGAAGCAGGGACATTGGTACTGAAAGAATTATAATTTAATGTGAACAGTAATAAAGCGTTCATGAATAATACATTTTAAATTATTACCAAGATATTGGCTGGCTGGAGCTCCAACCTTAGCCCATATTTCTCTGGCAGTATTTAACCTTGTCACTAATTTAGAGGATTAGAGGCACTTGAAATCCTAGCTGGAGGGGAAATATGGGTAGACTTCAAATACAACCCTTGTCCCATTCACTCACTGTTTTCCTTTTGCTTGTATAAAGGAGAGTAACAGATAAAATGAAGTCTGTAAATGAAGTCCATAAAATTAACTCTACACTGAGTCTAAGACCTCTCCACACTTTGAGATGGGCCTTCCACCAGCCCAGGCCATGCTGTGCCCATAGGAGCTCGTCAGAAGTGCAGGAGCTGTTTTCCTGTGATGCTGCAAGTACCTACAGCAGCACTTCAGCACTTCATTGTGTCCAATGCAGCAGACAGCAAATTCAGCCCATCTCCTTTTAACTGTGAGAGTTTAGATTAAAATTCACAAAGAAAACATCCCACTAGCCAGAATTTTCCAGGCAATGGATGGAGGAGGCAGACAACACCGTAACACATAGGCATATAAAGGGACACATTTCCCTTTTCCCAAGTAGCTGTATCCATTTCCAACACCCTTAGCACTTTGTAGGTACCTTCTGCACAGCTGCTTCTTGCAGCACTGCACCTCTAAGAAGTGCTTTAGTAACACAAGGTACAGCTACGGATATTTCTGAATGGAGGTATGGATTTGCAGTGTCAGTGTAGCTGCTAGTGGCAACTTCTTCCTCTTGCCTTGGAACAAATTTCCCTTTATGGTTAGGGAACTTTTCACTTACCATAGGTTGTGAATGGGATCTTGCTGTGGAAAACATGATGTGATGTACATGCATCTCCCCACAGTCACATGTTTGTAGAGCTGTAACTTTAGAAATAAGAGCTGCAACCCAAGTAGGGTTTGACTAGAGTCCTGCTGCTGCCCAAACAATGCTTTCAAAGGACTTTCAAACAGCGTGTCATGAGGAATTTGTAATTTCTTTTGCCATACAAACCTCTGTGGCACCCATTTCAGCCTGGGTCTGAAGCAGAGTTTGTGGTTAAAAACACTGTGCAGCTGTAATACAACAACAAAGCAGTTCCTCTGACTAATGCTGGCCACAGTCCTAGGGTCTTTTCTCTTGCTTTCTCAGCCACACCCTTCCCTGTAATCTCCTTCTGGGTTATGCAGCTGACTGCAAGTCCATGGGGTTAGTCTATAATGGCAAAATGATTTTCCAGACCAGAACATTTACAGTTTGATATCTCGATAAAGAGTGACTGATTTTTGACTTATGAGTAATGCCTGACCTTACTGATGTGTCTCCATCTGGTTTTGAACTATCAGAGGAAATACTCATCCTCAAATTCCCAAGCACCATAGATGTCATGTGGTTGTCACCAGAATGACAAATGTGCACCCACACATCCCTCCCCTGCTGCACCCCAAAATGCTGTGACCCTTCAGAAGCTGAAACATCTGCAGCCTTTCTCCTGAGCTTGGGTGCACACAGAGGTGACAGCTGTTACCTTTCTGGCAGCAGCTGTACACACAGCTCCTGTATGGCCACCCCTCCCCTGCCAAACCATGCTGTGCAGGACTGTGCATTAACTCAGGATTGTATTAGGGTTAAGAACAGACATTGTGTGCAGGATGTGTTCTGTTTTCATAACAATATTTTGAAAGTAAGGGAATGCATGAGAATACATATTTGCTGCAACCCAATAAATTCCCTCCTTCTTTGTTTTAATAAGAAAACCACAAAGTCTGCAGCTAAATATTCCCCAAAGTTTTTGAAATTTCCCCCAAACTGAAGCTCCTGTACAAGCCAGGCATTTTTACAAAACAAAGGCAATAAAAAGTTGAAACATTAACATTGTGCAGAAGCCAAATTTCAGATGAATGCGTTGAAAATGTTCATACTTTCAACATCTTCTCCTCCTTACCAGTAGGAAACCATGTAACTTAAGGAAAGAAGGTGGAACAACACATGGTAAACACGGAAAAACTTCAGTAGTTCTCCTCACTGCTCAGAGATCTCCCTTTAGCGAACTTGCAGTCCACCTTGCAGTCCACAAGAGTGCCTATGTGCTGCACTTCAAGTGATGAAAATACACAGGAACAGGTGTCTCTTGGCCAAGCATTCCAGTAAGTAAAATTTATTGTTTTAATATTCCCTTCTCCAATTTCTCAACCAAGGACTCTTCCATCACTAAATCAACATGACCTAGGCTGGTGCAGGGAGACAGCGAACAGGACAAGTGCAGACCTTCAAAAATTAAAATAGAATCAAAGAGGTCCTCTGCAATACTGAGTTTTACTATGGTACCAAGATGACTCAAGGGAGCTACCCTGGGAGGCCAACAGAAGAAGGAGGTAGCAAGAAAAGCTTATTACTGCTATCATTATGACAAGAACGGGTGAAAATCATCCTAGACTTGAACCAATCTGATCCTTCCACCACAGTGCCTTCATCATCACATTGGTCACAGATGAGGGCAGGAGGGTTTGAGGGTGAACACTAGGTTTGTTCTTTGCTGCTTTCTCTGTTCCCAGGGCCAGAAAGGATAAGAGCATCACCTATCACGTGTCAGTCCACCGGCAATTTCTCAATGCTAAAGAGAAAACTGGGCTTGGCAACACCCTGTGTCTCATGGATGGCCCAAATGTACTTCCCAAGGGAGAGGACAGAAATAGCACCTTCATCCTTCACACATCACCTGTCCATGTAGGAGTCACTAGATCTGCCCCTCCCTGTGAGTGGCCCATCCAACTTCTACAGGATACCCGGAAGGGCTTTATTCCTGGTAATGCTAAAGGGGAGTAGTGTCTTAAGGTATGTAGTGCACAGAAACAGGGTAAAAAAATGAACCAGAGGGTTTACAATGTAATTAAAGGGTTTAATTCTTTACATACACTGTAAAACTGAAAATCCAAGCTAGGTGCATTCGAAAACAAAGCAAACCAGATAAATGTGAGCTGTTTCAGGCTAGACTCTGGGTATATTTATGTAGAAGACTGAACAAATAAATTAATGGTTTTTTTCTTATAATGTTAATACTCCCAAGAACACTGGAGATCCCAGCAAAGTCATCTGGATGGGGATATAATGCAGTGCAGATGTGAAAGTGCTTGAAGGGAAAGAGGGAGCATCCAAGCCTTTCCCAAGACTCTCCTAACACCCTTATGACAGTGATCTGCCTCAGTGTTGTTGTTGGCATGGCTCACTCAGCAGCCGTCACATCCCAGCTTCATAATTGAAGCTACAGTCCCAATTCATTAAAAGAAGATTTACTGGTGTTAGGAAGGTTTTGTCATAGATTTTGTTTTCATAAATGGGGCTCTCTAGTGCATGTGATTTACAGAGGAAAGAAAAATCTGAATTATGGGGAGAATTGCATGTAAGCAAGGTTCTTGGAGTGAGAATAGCTTAGTATGGAAATGTGACACAGATCTGGAGAAGGAATTCAATCTCCCCTCTTACCTGCTGGCCTCCCAGGAGATGTCTCAGCAAGACAAAACCACACTGGGCTTGTTGTGCTGCTCTGTACAACACTGCTCCTTTTGCTCTCCAGTGTGCTCCAGTAGCTCCAGGGGAGCTCACAAGGAACAAGGGAGTCCCAGCTCCCACTGCTCACTGCCTCCCCAGCGTAACTCTCCTGTCTCTGAGAACCACTCAGCTAAATGCTGAGGCCCTGTAGATGTCTTCTACACTTGGAGTGACTGTCCAGCCAGACTGGCAAGTACAGCCCAGCAAGATTAGCAAGGGGAGCTGCAGCTCTAGCACGAGTGGCTGTGAGAGCCACGGTGCAAGAGACATGCGTGACGTCTGGGTATGGCATAATAATTGACGATGGCAATAATAAATGATAATAGCAAGCAGGGACCTGGTCAGTGCAAGCAGCCAAGTCTTGAGCATGTCTCATCCTAAATGGATGTCTAAAACAAGAGGCTCTCCAATAACGCCCCTCTTTTCATTGCCTACCAAGGGAGCCAGGGTGCTGACTGGACCCAGTTGAGGTGAAGTCCCTCCGTGGGTCCTGATTCAAGCCTAATTGCAACTTTGCTGCTGCCCATGAGGCACAATACAAGCAGCACAGCTATGTACAGTGCTGTCTGTGTTGGCAGAAGCAATGCAAAGACTCAATCCAGGTGGGGAAATCCTGAGGACAGACCAAAACTTTTCTAGTCCCCTTCCCTCTTCTCTCTCCCCTAAGAACAGTTTATGCCTATTAGCCTTTATGTCTAGATTGCAAAACAATTGAGTAAAAATTCCTGTCCTTTCACTGAGCCCCTTATATTTGTTATTAAATACAAGTAAATTATTTTACAAAAAAATGTGGAAGTTTCTAATTTTTATGAGGTTTTTCTCTCAAAATTCATAAAAGGCTATAATATGATTAACAAAGCCAATGAGTAATTGTATAATGAGCCATTGTACAACTTAGTATCAGACATGTTGGAGCTGGTCAAAATCCATGACAGCCAGGAGTTAACAGACCTGTAGAAGTGAACAAGGGAAATTGTTACTTGTTTTGATTATGATGTGATGTTATAAGCATTTTGCTCTTGCAGATCTGATATGCTGCAGTGACCTACATGTGACACACAGCTCCTCCAGAGGGTGTCCTGTATACAACCAAGAAATTTTCCTGGCCAGATCTTGTATGTACAAATGATTTTCTGGAAAGGTTCTTTCACATCTTTACTTAGTGATATCATATAGGCCAAAAAAGTTTGTTGGCTTTTTAATAAAAAGGAAGTGTGAAGTGAAGCATTTACTGCCTTTAAGTTGTTCATACTTGTCCGGGAATTAGGAGCTGTTTTCCAGAGGCCCTGCAGGTGTCCGAGTGCAAATTAAATTTGACATGTATTGTTTATGCCAAGCAGTGGATTTTTGAGGAACAATTGGAAACATCCACAGAAAAGGGAAATTTTGGACTTGTGCAGTGGGAGCAATCTTGCACAAAACCTGAAGCTAAATTTTACTTGCCCAGCGGGAGAACAAGGTGCAAAACCATCCTTCTGAGTCATGAATTCATTCCTCATTCAGTGCCTAAATAGTATTAGATATAGGTTGCTCTTAATTTGCTTTTGACCAGGGAGTTATCCACTGAGTAATTTTGATTAAACAAAAATGTTGAAAATAGTCATAACTTGCTTGTGGTCAATTCACAAAGGAAAAAAAAAAGTTAAACCGTCCAAATATTATCTTTATTCCAAAAAGTTTATTCTGTTCTAATCACATGGCAACATTCAGCTATATCTAGTTAAACCTCACTGGCAAGCCATCAGCAATAGAACACCAGGAAAATCAGCCTTGATGCTTCAAATCCATGTTTTTCATTTGCAAACCAAGAACCATGTAGTAGAGGGGAAGAACCTGAATTTCAAGTGCAAGCTGACTGGCAACAAGCAGTTACCTTGGACAAACTCCACAGCAGTTGTTCCAGGGATCTGATGACTGAAAACTGTAGTTTTAGGTCAATCATATTTAAAAACCCAGTTTCAAGGCTGGGCTTTTTCTGTGTGGAACAGTAAAACTAGGAAGAGATTAAGAAGCCTGCCTAATAATTAGCATTCCAGCCTGTCAGAGTCATTAGGGCACATAAAACTTCGATTAGATGAACAATCCAAAGGCCGCCAAGATAAGGATTCAAAAGCCAGGCAATACCAGAAATAAGGTCCTTATGCTCAGTTTCAGAACTTTGAATGACACAGCCATGTTATCCTTCTGAGGGAGTCATCACTCTCCTCCACAGAAAACACATGGTCTGTGTAATTAGCATGTCCATGAATGAAAATCCCATCTGTACTCACCAATATAAATCATGACAGCCAGAGCTTGCAAGAAAATTGATTTTTCTGTTTGACGTGTGTCTTTCCTGATTTTTCAGGATTTTTAAGCCTGGCACCTCATCTAGCCAAAGTACACCTACCACTGGCGTTCAGTGGTACCTCCCACCTCTTCAAAGACTGCTTGAATGAAGTGCCCTGCACCACCTGGGACAGAGGGACAAGGACAGTCCATCTTTTTGGAGCACTGCTGTCCTTTCTATCCCTGTCCTTCTTGGCTGCAATATGTGCTTCCCTTCTGTTTGTGCTTGGAGAAGATGGACTTTGTAAAGTTCTAAAATCACAGTCTAAATGTACCTTGAAAATTGCTCTGTTCTTTCAAAGGCTGTTCTTTTTCTCCATGTTCTGCACTATAGTCAGTTCTTTTGCCACATTGCAAGCCTTTTCCAAAGAATGGAAGAACTCAGTCATCCCATCACCCATACAAGAAAGACCATTCAAGAATTTCAGGGAATGAAAAAACAGCATTTTTTTGATCCTTAACTTGGATCTTGAAAGTAACTTAAGCTGGATATCATGGAAAATCTCCTGCTGAAACATTTTTAAAAGATTGTCAAAATCACAAACAGAAAGACTGAGGATTTATAAAAGAGAAAATTCTTCAACCCAAATAATGAGTAGACTTGCTAGATCTTTCCAAAAGAGCACTTTCTGTAAGACCTAAAAGCATTTCTCCACAAAGGGTTGAAAGCTAATAAGCTAAGGACTGGTGTATTTTACAGACATAGGAGTGTGGAGAATGCTCTACATCTTCCTCTAGACATTCACTGAGATTAGACTGACACCAAGAGTTGTACTGAACTAAATCCACGGCCAAAAAGTGATAGAGTCTCTTACTTAATGTGAGTAGCAAGTCTCTTCAGACTGAATTGCTAGATTTCTGTTCTACACTAACAATCTGTAGGACTAATTCACAGACCATAACTGAAAACAAATACTCATATAAATCACCTTCTTTCTTCCTACAGATAGCTTCTTCAAAATGTTACTGTTCATTTGTAGAAAGCCCTGTTTGGAAGAGAAAGGAAAAGCATTACTTTGACACTATCTGTATGAGCATTGCTGCTCTTTACCTATTTTTCTGAGGGCCAAAATGTGGGAACTGAAACAGGAACTCCAAAAAGGCTCTGATTTAGATACCTGATGTAAGATATGCTTGAATATTTATCATCCCAAATTATGTTTCAGGTTTTTGGCTTTATGTTCATGTCTATTCTTTTGAATTTAGTTTTCTCTGATACATGTTTTCCCCTAAAGCCTCTTGCACTGCAGGCAAAAGAGCCCCTCAAAGCTGGTTTGTGTAGATTTTTAAAACTGGCTTACATGCTAAGCAACACACACAGCTGCGGTAAAGGGCGCTAGGCTTTTGATCTTAAAAAGAAAAAAAAAAGGAATCTAAGTTTGAAGAACACTCATTTTATGCAAATAAATCTGTGCAGAAAAAACAGTGTAAGAAAAATACATGCCCTTTAGAGACCCGAGAAAGCAGCTGGTGTGGCTCTGCAGGAAGCAGCCTGCAGGTGCTGGGAACTGGCCAAGGGTCAGACTTGCAGCTGCTGGACTCAGACCTGCCCTTTAGTACAGTGGGAGCAGGAAGATGTGCCTGAGGAAGCAGTAGTTGTCCCTGAAGATGATTCACCCCTCCCTGGCTCCAAGCAGAAGGGGGCTGCTTGGCTCTTTCTATCACATGCAGATTTCTATCAGGTTAGATTTTGTGTTTCTCTTGTAAAAAAAAATACTTAATTTGAGAAATATTTATTTGAAGGTTGTGTCTGGCAGGCATTTCCCTCTAGGGCAGTCTGTGTTCTAACTGTGGTCAGTCCAATAAAAAAAAAGTCAGATAAATGCTTCTGGAGACTTGCAGAGGAGGGACTGATACATTTCTCATTTGAAACAATAGTAGCTTCTTTTTGCAGAACTTGTACCTTTTTCTGTTTCTTTTTTTTCCCCCTGCTATCATGACTGTGGATTTTCTCCCTCTTCAATACCTTTCATATGAATATCCTACTGTATCAAATAGAAGCTGAGGGGAGAAGGGGAGACAAATAAATGCAGTTGCCATGTTTCTTCCCACCTAGGTAGATCTGGATAGCTTGCCCTTCATCTCCTTAGTCTGTAACTCCAAAGGGAACAGCATAGGTATAAAAGTTTATGCCATGCTGTGTGACTTGCTGTGTGAATTCCAAGGGCTGTGTAACAAGCCAAGGCTGACACATGTGATGGCACTGCCTGGCTTTTGTGTCACTGCAGAGAGGGAGCAAGGCACTTGCACATCTCCCAGGAAAGAGAGGATGGGTAGACAGCTGGATAAACAAACACTTTAAGAAAAACAGATGATAAACAACAGAGAATACAGTTATGAATATGTAGAGCTAGTACAACATTTTCCTACTTTCAGATCTCAAAAGAGATCCACCAGTTTATAAGGTGGGAAGCACACAAAACCCATTGTCATATTCACCAAATGTGTTTACATCAGAATCAAGGGTAACAATTACCACCATGCTACTGCACTCTTGAAACATTCCTTTTTCTTTCTCCCAGCTCATGTTGTGACATGTTTCAATATAAATGTCCCTGTCCCCATAACCAAGGTTCACTGAGTTCAAAGGTTGGAGAAAATCTAAGTTAGACTTGGAATTGAGAGGGATTTCAGGAAAAAATGGCGCTGATTTGGCAACAGCTCTTTCAAACTTCAACAAAAAATGTGTAAATGATGGGTGAGGTTAATGAGCCGCTGAACAATTAATTATTCTATTCAGTGGATGATCCCAATCATCCTGGAACACAGCTCCCCATGAAAGAAATGCCAAGACACAGCTTTCCTCATCCAGCATGAAGCTAACATGCCTAATCCCTTCCCAGTTATTCTTCAGCCATCTCCACCCAATCAACAATGAAGAACAAAGCCAACCTCCACAGACTTTTTAGCCCTCAAGCTATTTTCCATACAAGTGTGAAATGTCAAATTTGCTGGGTCTGAAACCACAGGATTGGAATGGGGCAAGTCAGTTGTAGTATCAAAGTGAAATAGGACTATGAGTTACACGTTTGTGACTGGAATATAGGATGGTTGGCATGAAAAGAGCTGTGGAGCTCTGGCTGCTAGGGTTTGGCAAGTGGGAAGAAACTGTTCTTGAAGCAATTTTGAAAACAGTATCTTATTGCTCTGCTTCCATGAAAACCATCATTGGAATAAACCCCGTGTCTTTTAAATATTCATTAAAAATAAAATATTCTCCCTTGCCAGAAGCGTCCAGTAGCCTGAAGTATCTAAGTCCAACCTCATAATTTGGGTTTGTACCAGACAGAGAAAATTGTGGCCGCCATGCATTGACTTTTATTCCTTTTTATTAAAATTTCAGGGAATGTCTCTGGCTTTCCTTCTAAAAGAATCCTATCTTGCATTAAAAAATTGATATTCAGTAGGACTAGGAGAAAGTGTCTGTATAGGCTATTGGTTGGTGTAGACTGAAGACTGATCACTGGCATTCGAGTTCAAAAAGAGGAAAGAATTAAAAACACAGGGTTTTGGCCAGAGTGCAACGTGTAAATGAGATCAAGCCAGGGACGAATGGCTGTGGGAGGGATGGCAAGTAGGATGCTCTTAAGGGATTTACTGAAGAGTCAAATGTTGGTGATGTTGTTTTGGCTGAAGTGAGAGTAGAGGTGTTTTGTTCAGAGCCAAGAGCACATGTCAGTGAAGCAGACACAGAAGTTTTCTAAGATCAGTGGTAGCTGGTGAATGTGGTGACACTGCTGAGTAATTTTGTTCATGTTGTGATCACTTCCTAATCCTAGGAAATCCTCTTACAGTGAAGTTGCGGGTCCCCCTGCCTTTGGGGAATCTGCTGAAGCAGAACTCACGTGGCTCAGGGATGCTGAAAGGATAATCTGGTTGCTGGCAGTAGATGGGCTGGCCACCAAGAAGCAGAACAGCAGGTCCTGTGATGGGCGCCTCTGCAGATCTGACCAGAGTGCTGCAGTCAGGTACCTCATCCCAGGTAGGCCTATCCTAAGGAGACTTAAAATGGAAGTGGTTTAGCAAAGGCATAATTGGTACCTGGTGTAATTCTTGGGGGGCGGGGTTGTGCAAGGCCAGGAGACAGATTTCAGTAATACTTGTGAGACCCTTACAACTCAGGGTATTCTATGATTCTATGACACATGCCTCACAGGTAACTCCCAGGAAGTGTGAGCTCTGTTGCAAGGTTTTCTGTATTTTTTGTCCCTATCCAGGTCTGCCAAATGATGCTTCTAACAGTTTGTCACAGCTAGACCAAAAGGCCCATGCACCTTATATACCTGGCCTCCCTCTACCCTCACCTCCCGCCCACTTTTTCTGTCCCTTGTCCAGGCTCCAGTTCAACAGCGCATGGACCCAACAAGTCCCACCTACCCCACCTGCCACCCTCCCCAGCCTATCTCTGACTGCTCCCGCTAATCTGTCCTGCCTCAGCCGGTGTCCATGCCGGCTCCCGCAGCCCGTGTCCCTCGGTGAGGGTGTCCGGCCGGGCACGGCCTCTCCCCTGAAGCCGCGGGCAGCGCCCCGGCGCCATTTCCCGGCCCGCAGGTGGCGCTGCTGCGCCGGCCGCCTTTTGCCTCAGACCCCTGCGCCAATATGAACGCGAAAAAAGCGAAATAAGTTCTCACTGACCAACAATCTTTGGCGGAAAAGAAACAAACAGGTAGCCAGGCGCGCTGGCAGCGTTCCCCCCACAGGAGCGGCGTGTGGCCTCCCGGACGGCACGGCGGGGTGTGGGCAGCATGGGCTTTGCCCCGCGGGCTGCGGCCGAGGGTCGAGACACGCCTGAGGAGGGGTCGGGGCAGCGGCGCAGGACAAAGGTGACACGAAGTTAAGACAGACGCACATCAGAGCCTTGACTTTTGTCTCTGCTAACGTGAGGAGGATGAAAGATCTCTGAGGAGGACGTGGAGGAGGAGATTTGCTGCTGCCTTCCCAGCAATTTCTGCTGAGGAGCCCCGTGGCAGCCGGCTGTCCGAGGGACCGTGCCCAGTGCCAGGGGGACACGCAAGCCAACAGCCAGGCCCGGGTGGCTTTGTGGCTGTGGGAGACCCGAGCTCAGCTGCAGCCATTCCAAACAAGGCGCTCTCCTGAAAGCGGCCTGTTTCTTTACTGCCCTGCATGCACGTTATTGAAGCTCTCTTACCCCCATCTCTATCTCTTGGCATCACCACCCTACGGCTATTATGAACTTCTTCAGTTATTTATATCGTTCAAATTTACTGACACTGCCTAAAAAAATCCTCAGGGCAGAGTTTTAGGAAATTGGTCAGAAATCTCAGAAACTGAGTCATTTGGGATGGGTTGAACTTTGCTTTTTTTTCCTCCAGCTGCCTGCTGTGTGTTTGTCAGATAGGGATTGAACTGAGGAAGGGTCTTGGAGTTCAAACGCCTTCCCTGCTGCAGCGAGGTGGAGCATGGCACAGGATGCGGCTTATCACAGATAGCAGCTGTGTGTATCAGGGGTCTCCACTTCCCTCTCCCATGCTGTTTGCTCGGCTCTCCCGTGCACGCTGTGTGAGAGGCTGGGGTAGGGGATGGATTTCAGACCCATTAACAGCTTTCCAGACAGCTAAAGTCAGTGTCACGGGGCACATCCTGCTGATTCAGCAGCAGAGGGCAGTTCCTATCTCAGGGGAAAGGAGAATAAAAAAGAAATAAATCTGCTTTGCCTCAGGAGCCATGAGTTGCACCTTTCACCCCTGTCTGGGTGAAATGTGGACTTAGATTTCAAAACTATAGTGCTTCACTTGCATAGCTAAAGCAGTGTAATTTCTAAGCCATTAACAAAACTGTACAGATATAAATGCAGTCCCAAGCATTTACCAGCCACTGAACTTCAGCCAGAATAGACACTCAATAGAGCTGTGTCCACACCAGGATTTGGTAGTTTGAAAGGTTGAGGGTAGGGGGAATATTCAGGTACTCAGATCAAAACCATGAATAACTGCTTTTGGTGGGGGGAAAAAGGGGTGTGCAAAGACCATTTCTGAAGGTTTGAAATCAATCCACCATTGTTTTGTTATTCTCACTCCTCCCAAATATTCTTTCTAAATCTTAGCAAAAACATTATCCCAGGATTATTAAAACACCAACGACATGCTCAATAATATTTTGATAATAAAACTGCAGTAAAAGGCACAATGTTCACAATTAACATCCTTGAGTTCAAAAAATTCCTGAGTTTTGTTTTTAACTTCTCCAGGAGAATAGAGGATGATTTTTACATAAGGAATGTTTCTGTTTAAAATCTGTCCCAGGAACCTGGTGGCCTCTGTTTGCCTGTCTTGAATCACCTCCCTGTTGTGCCTGTGACCCTTGGGGGCAGGGAAAAGGGCTCTGTATTTTTGGCACAGTGCTGATGTCCTTCAGGGGACTGTTGGCTGAAGTGTCAGAATTGTATGAGAGCTGCGTAGGTTAAGGAGGATGTTGCAGGAACACAGAGGTGTGTCTGCACTGAGAGGGAAAAGGAGCTGGAAAGTAATGCAGAAGGCAAAAAATGGTTTGTGGATACTTTTCAACCCCAGGCACTCAAGAGGAGGCTGAGAAGGGAAGGAAATAAGAAAAGCAGCATATAATGAACTGAAGAGAGCAGTGACATTTTACAGCAGCCGAAGATCCCCTCCACAGTTTGTACTCCTTTCATGTGGTGTTATCAGAGCTCTTTGGAAGAGTTTATTATCATGTTCCCTCAGACAGCAAGCAGACAGCCATCCTGTGACCCACATCCTGAGTTTTACAGCCCTCCTTGTCCTGTGCCATCTGGGGTATTTATAGTGTGACCCACCACTGGGAGAGCAGAGGACTTCCTTTATACTCTAAACATTACGCTACAATAATAATGAGAAAATGGGACAAATGACAAGCTTTCCTGCCCAAAAAATGTCATAACCCCCTGCCACTTCAAATGACATGAGCTGGCCAGGTCACCACGCGCATGGCTCTGTGGGTTTCAGGGTACTGGTGTTGTTGTGACTATGCTGAAAGGCTGACGGCTATACCTGGGACAGCACATGGAAGGAAAGTCTAAATATGCTGCAGACTAAATCATGTAGGGAAGGGGTAAGAGGAGAGGCTGAAGCTCCCTGGTTAGGGCTGTATCTGCCCGCCCCTTCCCAAGGACTGGCTGTCGATGGCAAAGTGAGCTACAGCTGGCCTCTAAACACACTGCTACAGAGCATAGTATAGCACCTCAAAGAAATTTTAGAGTTTTTTCCTTTTTTTTTTCCCTCAGGAATTTGCCTTGATCTTAATTATTGTTACAATAAGTGATCTTCTTTTAAGGGATAAAAGGAAGGAGTTGGCTTCCTTCCTTTCTGTATCATCTCCTGAGGTATCACACTTCTGCAGGCTGGTGCTAGCACCTAACTGCATAAATAGTGCAAAGGGATTCCCCAGGGGGCTGTTTTTCTTTCCCCCAAGAAAGGGATGATTTTGAGAGATAAAATAGCTTTAACTGAATGTGGCAACATACCATTGTTGCCCAGAAAGGTCAAACAAAGGGGCTGTGAGAGGTCAGTGGGAGAGATAAAGAAGATGAGGTGTCTGGAGAGTAAGATAAGAGCTGAGGGTCTTACATGATTATCAAGGGTCAGGCATGCGTGGGCTAGAGTGGCAAAGGGCGAGTGAGCTTGTGGCTCTCCCAATTAGAGCTGGAGAGGGAGTGAAGGGAAGCTGTGCATCTGGGAGGGTTTTTGATTGACTTAGCAAGGAAACTTCTGAGTGAGAGCTGAGCAACCTCTGCTCATCCTTAGCCATCATTACACTTTCCCACTGATGTGCTTTGCAGGCCAGGGTGGGCCTGAGCACTGACAGATTTGCTTGGCAGGAGCTCAGACTGTGTTGGCCAGCCCCAGTCCCTGTCTGGTAGCAGCAAGCAGAACATGTGCTCCCTGAAGCATGCCATGAGAGTGCTGGCCAGGTGACATCCAGGAGCAAAAGTGAGAGATGGCTCCCTGCTGGAGGGGCTGGCATCAGCCTTGATAGGACAGAGGGTGGGTGGTAGCAAGTGCAGAAATATCTCTGCTCTTATGGTTTCATCTTTCCTACAGGGCTGTGTGTGGGTTCCCCAACATATGGCCAGCCCCTTTCTTCAAAATGTTGGGTCTCAATGTAACAGAAGAGTTTGGACCCTGGGCTTCTGCCTTTTGTAGCTAATAGCAAATGGGCCCATTCTGTTAGGTTCATTTGCAAAAAGTAATGAACAACATGCTTGGATTGATTCAGGGATCAAAACTAAGGTAAAGAGTAGAAACAAAAATCCCCATATATCAGCAATGGAAAAGAACTGCAAGCATTCTCCTACCAGCAGAAGAAATGTAGGAAAATTGGTTTCTAGACTCAAATTGGGTAGAAGGTGGGATTATGCTGGACTAGAGGTTTTTATACTTCAAGCAGGGGGGAAGGAGAGGGTATAGTGAGATCACATTGGCTGGATGATGAAGAGGAGAGCAAAACTGCCACAATGATTTCTATCTTCAACCTCCCCAGATCTGTTGGGTCTTTTGTTCCATAGGTTTGTTGGTTACATGTGAGAGGTACTGGGATGAATCCACTGCTTCTACACAGCAATACATGTGAATGTGTCAGTAAGGTCTAACCTGCTTGTGAGCCAGTGACAAAAGACAGAGCTGCACGTTCTAGCCATGAGCAACCTACAGTTTTGCCTGGGGAAAAAAAAATTGCATTAACTTGATAACTTAGCTCTCTTGAAGTCCTATCAACACAGATACAGAACATGCCATTCTTTGCTGCAACACAGCCAAAGTAAACTACCCCAGTGCCATATCAACTTTTGCAAAGGGAGGGGAAAACACTGACATGGAGTGGAAAATGCTCTGGTGGCGTAAGTTTGGCTGCTGCACATGGCTGGTTGCCAGGAAGTAAAGGAGGAATCTGCCCTTGCACAGAGGCAGAACACACCCTACAGGTAGCAATCAAACAGAACACAGCCTGGAAATGAATGTCTGTGCTTGTCTGGGACAGTGTGGATGTGGAAAGAAATACTTTAAAATAAAAAAAAAATTATACCTCATTTTGTAGACACCAGGTTTGGAAGTAGCATACCCCTGGAGAATACTGCAGCCTTTTAACACTTCACCAATATATTTATCTTTCTTGAAGGCAGTGCAAACATCAGAGCACATGCTCCATTTTACCTCATGATAACAACATCAACAACATCACTGAGTAGTGTACTCATGCAAAATCCTTATCTGGAAAATGTCTTGTCTTGAATAAAAGCACTCCTCTGGTTTACTTTTAGGCCCAGAAAGAGTATTTGCATTGTGCAGGAAAAAAAATACAAAGAAAATTCTTAAAACACATTCATCTTCTGATATAATATAAATAGTATTATAATTGCTTACATCTATTTCCTCTATTTTTACCCCACTAAATCTGCCTGTGGACTAGTGAGAGAAGAAAACCAAGGCAATGACATAGTATTAGTTTTGGAGAAAGGCCATAGTATCTTAAAGATAGTGTGGAGAATTATCTGTATTGTATAAGGACAAAGACACATGGATACTGATTCACTGTCTAGCACACATATCTCCTTGTTTTCCTTCCAGGCCAGGAATGGCTTTCAGAATGGTTCTGATTATTTTCTCTGCTGATCCAGAGCTCTAAAGAAAGCTGAGATTGTGGCTATTAAGGGTAGAAAGTTCCTCCTTCATTTTATAATATGAATGTTATTGTGGTTTCTCTTGGCTGGGAAATTTCATTTCTATTTCTAATCTCAGCCATGTGTCGGTCAATTCTGATTTAAGTTCCCTTCACCCTCTCCCTGCTGTGCAGCTCTGCATGCCATATTGCAAACATATTTTTCAGCATGGGTGAGAGGTAGCACTGTGGTTTGAGCTTTGCTATTGATATCAGGATTTCCCTTTTTCTTTGTTTGAAATATTTTCTTTTCTTTGAAAATAGAATTGATGGTAAACACGTTTCATTTACTCCACAGGGGAGGGACAGTGAACATTTTAATGCAAATTTGAATAAGAAATAACATTTTCCAATTTTTCTAATTAATTCAGTGATATATTCATCACCTCGTGAAATCTTCAGCTTGAACATTCATTTGGATTATGTAGAAGAATAGAAGTCTAAATTTTGTAGACTCCACTTGTAATTAAAACCCACTCCAGTAAATTAGGGCTCCAGCACTGTGGCTTATTGCCAGTGGAGGGAAATTAGGGGATTGTTTGATCCTCAACCAAGAAAATACCAATGTCTTCCAAAAGGACAGCTTCACAAAAAACATTCAAAAGTCTAACAAGCTGTCAGTTCTCTTCATTCCTTTTAGCACTTTTGTCTGTCTTCTTTGAGCTGAAGGCTCCTGCCAAGTAAAGATTCATTTCTCACATATACTTGCCTATCAGATTTTGAAGCTGGACAAAAGGACCCACTTAGCAATTGCAAGAACTTTTATCATTTGAAATGCAAGAACATTTGATTTCTGCATTTCTCCCAATCACTCCGCTCTTTTTCTTTTCCTTAGAAAAGAGGGAGTGAAGAACATATCAACATTTTAATCCAAAAAGAAGGTCGAGCACTTTTAAACTAATCTTCAGCTGGCTGTCCCTGTGGCAGAGACAGTAGAATGTTGATTCTAGATATTTATATTGATTTGTGATACTAAACAGAAATATTTTGCAAAATTCCAATATTTGTCCTTAAATAAGCTTTGATAGGAATGATTATTTTTTAAGGGTGAGGGGTTAATTCTGTGACTTTACAAATTTAAGCATTGCTGTCCTTCCTGTTTTCCTGGAATCATTGGATGCTTCAGTACAAAGACTTGCTCCCCACATCAGGAGCTGAGCCAAGGAAACTTGATGGTTTTGATACATGGTGCTGGTGTTTTCAATGAAGACAAACCTGTGGTATGAAATACAACAGCCCTTCTTATGCCTGGGGAAGGCTTCTTGAGTTAATATCTGATGAGCGATGCTTAGTCAGGTACACTGTATCACAGGGCATTTCTGTCACCGGAGGTCTCAAGTCATTCAGAGGCATTTCCCTCCTTTGCCTTCCCATCCCCTCCTTTAGCTGTGGTGGTGGTGGCAAATCAAACACTGAAGAGCTCTGCTCAGACCGCACTTTGTCTAGTTCCAGACGACTCTAGCAAGGAGGATGGCGTGGGGCCCGCCAACAGCGGTACTTCAGGGAAACCAACTCTCGGCTGGCGCTCGGGAACCGCAGGAGGGAGCGCGCTGCCCTCCCCAGATGCGCCGCCCCCGGCCAGAGCCCGCCCGCCCCCCGCTCCCCATCCCCGCCCCGATCCCAGCCCCGATCCCAGCCCCGCTCCCCCTGCCTCTGCCGCACCGGGAGGGGCTGTCCTGCCCCGTTCGCGGGGCTCGGGCTGTCCCGCAGCCCCGGAGTTCATGGGCGGCATCTCTTCCTCATATAGGAGATAGGAGCCTGGAATGTCGTGTTCGATTTTATCTGCCTGCCACAGCCGCTGTTACTGGTACCAACCCCTCAGGATGTGACTGTCCCTTCTGGATTTCAACAGGGTAAAGGGAAGAAGATGGCAGGTCCTCTTTAGCCGTCGAGGTCCCGAGTGTCCCCATTAAACATTTTTTTAAATGTATGGATCAGTCAAGTTTGGGGTTTTTTTGCATGAATTTCTGAGAATGCTCATGAAACCAGGATCTTTCCCCGACCTCAGCTTCCTCAGCTATAACAGCATAGCAGCAGCATGAGCTGGATACACAGCACATTGTAAAAACGTAATTTTTGAGGTCTAGCTCTGCTCTTCCCCCTAGAATAAAGGCAGAGTTCCTCACTTTTTGCTGTGCTTGCATTGCACCAGGCACTGGAAGCAGCCTGCTGCATCCTCCACCTCTGCACCCACTCAGCCCTGAGCTCCTGCTGCTGCCATTACCAGGGACGGCTGTTGCCAAGACAGTTTTATGTACCCACTGAGACAGGCACTGGCAATCCCCATTTACTGGTTTTTAACCATGTCTGGCAGAAAAGGAGCTTACTGTTGACTGCAAACTGACAAAAGGCTTCTGGAAAGGTGGTTCAGCTATGGTACAATCCAGTCCATTCCAATAGCTGACCCATGGCATTGACACTATAGAAACACTGAGGCAGAATTGTTGAGAAAACTGTACCCTATGGATTTCTAAGTTGTCTGTATCATAGTATCAAATGAAACTACCAATGTTGTGAGAGGAATACACCATTTCTAAAAGAGTACTAACTCTGCTCCTTCATCCACTGGTCAGTCACATACTACTGCAAAACAAAGATTACCCACTTTTTAGGTTTTCATTCTTTGGTTTTGATCAATAAAACTTTCTCTGCAATATTGTTGCTTCTTTTTCTTCTTCTTCTTTTTTTTTTTTTTTTTTTTTAAGATCTTGGATGTTTGTGTGCTTTGGAAAAGTAATTACTTGACACGACTGATGAAACAGACGCATTACGGAATCAATAAACCTATTCCTATCAGGAAAAAATAAAATGCACAGAAAACTTCTGTTCCATGTAGACATAAATAGAAGGTAATAGGAACAGTTCTTCTGCAATCAAGGTTAAACTAAAACTTTCAATTAATTGCTATGCATCTCAGCTTCACTGGTTAGTAGGAAGATGAGAGGGGATGAAGTTCTTTCAGAAATGTTTTTTATGGGCAGAATTCAGGTGGGGAGGCACTGAGGGGAGAAACATGTTTTGTAGCTATTTACAAGTGCTTGGATGTCCTAGATGGTGATGAAGAGAGGTGAATATAGTAAGAGTGGTAAGAACAGTTTGTCAACAAGTATTGCTACACAGCATGTGCAAGAGTTAATTAAAAAAAATATACACCACATTTTCTTTTCAAGCAAGCTTTAAATAGTCCATATGTAACAGAATCATGTGTTACAGACAAGAAACTCTTGCTGCCAAAACACAGGATGAGTGTTTTTCCCGATCGTTCTTTCCAAATTACAGACTTAGGAAAAAATATTTCAAGAAATTACAAGATTTTAAAAAATAAAATTATGCTAAAACCCAGAGAAGGCCAATAGAATAGACTGGTGAAGTACATGAACAAGTCATCAGAAAAATGTTAGTACACAGGTACTTACAAAAAACTTACAGGAATGGGCATAAAGGCTTTTAAGACACAGATAATTAGCAGGCTAATTCAGGATCAAAGGGCAGAATGCATAGGCTTTATTATAAATTCTGTAATTCATGCATTTGTGTGTGCAGATAAAATATATTTAAAGCCATGTATTTAAATGCCATCAAAAAGACACCCAAACTTCTCCCCAGCAACACCTGGTGACTTCAGGGAAGAACCCAGTTTTGCTTACTTTTGTGCATTGGCCTAATCCAAACTCATAATCTGTAAAAGGGAAAAAAGTATAAGAAAGCAAGCAGGTACTTTATCTGAGCCACTCGGCAGCACTGGGACAAAGATCCAAACACACTTTTTGGTAATCAGCGTCCCGGAATGGAATGGCAGCAGCACCAGCCTGGAGAGTTCTCAGTGTGTTTCAGAAAGTGGCTCCAAGAAGAACGATCCAAGGGTTGAGTGGGAAAAATTAGAAATTAACCCTGTGGTAGATGGATAGATAGATAGATAGATAGATAGATAGATAGATAGATAGATAGATAGATAGATAGATTAGATAGATAGATGGCTTTTTTTCAGAGCAAAATAAGGTAGCACTACCAAGTAAGTGGCAATATGGTGTGTGCATTAAGATATAGAAGTGAAATCTGCTTGGGGCACCTTCACTCAGAGGAATAAGTCTTCTTAAAATATAATTATAATAATTATAATAATAATAATAATACTTCTTTATACTTGCCACTTGTTAGCAATTGTTTACATCGTAGAAAAATAGATAGTATTCTGTAACAAGAAATATAGTTACTTTGTTAAAATGGGGTATTTTAAACCAGCTACTATTCTTTCATATAAAGAATTTCTAAACAGCAAAACAAAAACAAGTAATACTGAGTGCAAAACAGCCAGTGGTATACTTTGCATTGGTTTGAAACATAGTTGCCAGCTACTATAATTACATGTTCTGTACACTGTACTACAAAAGTCTTCCATCTTTTAGAAGACTTTGGGTTTTGTTTTTCTTCTTTATAGGTGGCAAGTAAGTATTTAATCCGAGGAAATTCAAACTCTGGAAGTCAGCGAGAATTTCACAATCAGTCTTTGCTACCATTCTTTCACATTCCTTCCCCCACACAGTGCAGCAGCACTTTCTACTTATGGCCAAAAATCCCTTAAGTTAAACAAAGTTTAGAATGTAGATACTTAGAAGTTTAGCTTATAGATTCACATTCTTTTAAAAATAATTTCACAAATTTCCCACGTTTACATTTACACCAATGCAACACCTCATTTGATGCATTTCATTATCCTTGCAAAAGACTGAAATAAAGTTCAGATGAAAACTCTTTGCCAATGGTAGGTATTGTCTTAAACACTACAAAGCCAGATGGTTCCAATGTAGAAGTCATTTTTCTGTGGTCTCCGCAACAGCTTCAGACATGAATAGCTAATTCCTAGTGGCAGTGGTAAAGGCATTATCAGTACACCATGAACATCACAAATGGAGACAACTTCCAAATGTTAAAGACCAAAAACCAAACAAAAAGCACCCAGGAAAAAAAAAATCAGTGAAACATTCTTAGTAGAGCAGAAATTTCTCTATTCTCTTCTTCATTAATCTCACACCTTTTCAACTTTGGTGGGGTCATACGTATCTGGAAAAAAACCAAAAAACCACTATTAATAATGTACTGTGAAATATATTCAATATATCTAGCTGTTGAAATGACACATTTTTCTTTAGTTTTTGTTTAAAAAAAGAAAAGCTGATAAAGCTTGCTGCATTAAAGATACATATCGTATTCCTGACCCAAATTCTGTGTTTTTATCAGCATAATTCAGGAACAACTCGACCAAATGCATGAAGATAGAATTTGGGAAGGCCTTGGGTAGGTAGGAACAAGCATACTGAATGCTAAGTGATTACTTCCAGTTTTCAAGCACTTTGACAGGAAGAAAAAGACATAAGATTTGGTCCCCCTTGTACCGAACACTAAGGACCAGTAAATGCTTTAAGCATCCTAGCAGGGTGTGTAAAGCAGGCTGAAGGAGTGATTTATGCCATGCAGTCATCAGGGTCTTTTCATTTGATTGCAAATCCTTCATTTCAGATTAATTCAACAGAAAACAGGAAAGTACAGCTGCATTGCATCACTATGGTTAGTCTGTCTTGCTTCAGTCCACAAAACTGCAGCTCATGTTTCAGCCTTATTCACTAAAGCACTGGAATGGCTTGCTAACACTCTTCTTCACTTCCAGCCTCCCTCCTGCCAGTTCACGGGACATACCGCAGGTTGGTTTTCCTCTTCCCAAATCCCTGAGGACACTCTTCTATCAGATTTCTTATTGGATTTATCCCACTGCTGGCCATGTAGTGAGCAGACATGAGCATTTTTCCTTTACCCTTGTCACTCTGGGACAGGATTGCAATAAAAAGGCTTTGCCCTGTGAGCTCTGCCTGCCCAACGCCATCATGCACACACCTGGCTTGCCCTTGATGTGCATGGTCATGGCATGAAGGAGCCAGGGCTACCTAGGGAGGAGTCTGCAGGCGCAGAGGGGCCCAGACAAACCAGCACTGCAGCCGCGCTGCCGCGTGCTGCTTCTGCTCTTACACAACCTGAGTATCTGCGCTAACCTTAAACGTCCCTCCCGTAGGCTGTACTCCCACTGCGCTCACATTTAAACAGCTGAGCATGAAAATAAATCCACACACAAATATCACACTTTGGAGTAAAACATTCATCCTCAGGACTTTCGTGTTGATGTGAGTGAATGTTTTCATTCAAACATAAAAAGCATAAAAATCCCCCAGGGAAATTTTTGCTCCTATGTGCAACTGTCCATCTGCTACATCCACACTCACGTCAAGGGGGAACTGGTGAAAAAAGGACTTCTGGATTTGGCCCCAGTGGGTGGAATTGTGTTGCAGAATCTTTTATCACTTCCTTTGCCCACCCTCCTTGAGCTGCTAGTCCAGCCAAGAAAGGAGTCTGCGCCAGCAACACCTATGATTTCTGCTAAGCCTTTTCTGGTATTTCCAAACAGACACCACATGAACGCAAAAAATCAACAGAAATAAAGTTTTTGAGGGCTAGTGTGCTCTAGGATAATGTTGCATCTTTTTAAGCTTAATGCGCTGATAGTGTATGAAGATGCTTCTAAAGCAGCAACATATTTTTTAATCATAAATATTTTGCCATCTAAACTGTTAAAACAGAAAATTCTGAAGTGTTCTGTCACAGGTTGACCTAGGAATAAAAATGGATTAGCACTTCAGAAACCTGATTTTCCTAAGGCCAGACACATTCACATTAACAGAATTCCCCACAAAATTTCAGGGAGTGGCAGGACAGGGGTGGGGACGAAGGGAGAAAACCAGGCCACAAGACATGGAGCCTCTGCACGGCTCAGTACATTCCCTGAAAGCTTACCCATGCCCTCAGCACCTAAACCAAGGACACAAAAGTGCCAGACTGACAGGCCAGGTCACCCTTTTGAAAGGGACAGACACTGGAGTTCTAGCACTGATACAGAAATGCTTATTCAACATTTGGTTAAGCTCATTTGAAATGCTCTCTACAGAAACAAAGCCAGATTAGCAGACTCATGTCTTCAAACAGCAAAGGAGAAAAGACATCCAATGCATTTGGGAACACTTAGAGATGTTCTCCTAATAGCAGTATTTGCATAGTAAGATGAGCTTCTTGCACTCAGTTTTGGCAGGGCCCTTACTCTGAGATGACTGTTCGTCTGCCAAGCTACATTATACATGTGAAAGCCTGTTTCTGCTAAGGGCTGCAGCCTCTGTGACAGGCCCAGTCTGCAATTATAAGACTAACATCACCCTACCTTGCTCCAAATAGAGTGGCCTTTTAGAATAGAATATTTACTCTCTGAAAGCAACAAATACAATGGTTTTCCAGGATTAATTCTCATTTGGGTATTCTCAGTTCTCATTTAATGGTACCAATGAGCTACTGTGAAAATTGGAGTGAAATTTAAAACAGGAAGACACAACATCAGGCCTTTTTACAAACATGAATCTACAGTCCCCGTGTAAGGCGAAGCTTTTGGGGCCAGCAACAAATCAGGGTCTCTTTGGATGGGAAGAGGCCAGAAGCCACCTGCCCACCCCACGCGTGTCACCCTGGACATGCACAGAAGGAAGGGACATTCATGCCATCCAAACGTGGGGAGGGCTGTTATGGCTGTCGGGGAGCTGCTGCAGTGAGAACACACTGCAGAATATAAGCCTGGCATTGTCAGCAAGAGGGATAAATTTAGACCTAATTTACTGCAGAATAACTCTCCAATAAAATGCACACAATCTGTTTTGATACATCCCTGAAGTCATGTCACCACAACAGTTATTTTCTTCACTCCAGCAGAAACCCCAAGGGAGGAAAGCATATGAAATGCATGTGGGGCAGACTAGACCTGATGGGTACAATAAAGCTGAATCAGTCTGTTTGAAAAATCTGGTCTGGAGAAATACAGTTCAGAGCAGAGAGAGACAAAGATGTGGGATACAGAAAAAGACATGAAGAAAAAGGCTTCAAGGCTGCAGGAGTCAATACTTAGAACATTTCTTTTCAGCTGGAATTGCATAAATCCAGTTTAAAGTATACCTCATTTCATTTCAGTCCCTCTGTACTGGAAAACTGTGAATAGATTTTTATCAATAAGGTTAAATGAATAACCTGTGCAGATTTCAAGACAAAGTGTCAACTGTAACAGAAAGGATGAAAAAAGGAAGGAGGAGATTAATACTAATTTAACGGCTTTCACACTCTATGTTTGCTCACTCCAATTTATTTAATGGACTAGGCAGGTGGCCTGGGAGATTTATCCCTTTACACAGGTCTATAGCAACAACTGATTTTCAGTTGTTAAAAAAATGCTAAATGAAAACTGTTTCAGAGAGGGAACTGCTCATGTTACTTTGGGGATGCATATGGACTACACAAGTTTTAGAGAGAGATCAGAAACACTAAAAAATAGTAAAAAAAAAAAAAAAAAAAAAAAAGGTGTTCACTGAAAAAGTCAACTTTCCATTTGTCCTGGGGTTAATAGTTATTCTCAACATCTGATCTGGAAAATATTCATGAGAGAGAGAGAGAATTTCCAGGCCCTTATATGCAGCCATTTCCCAGAGGCTTCATAGAAGAACATCAGATTTTTATTTTTAGTTTCTTCTGAACTATGATATAGTATGTGTCTACTTAAGTATTAGAGAAGGGAAAAAACTGGCATTCAAGGAACAGCTATGATTAAATCACCACATGTTCCCAAACACTGGCATTAGAGTGACTGTCTTTGAACTCCACTGTTTTAGCCTGGCCATTCCCTGAAACAATTAGACAGAGATAAGACCTTAGGGAGCACTCCAGTCTCTGTGAATGAATTTCTGTATCACAAGTGAGTTTTACAGTAACAATTCCTAAAATGGGACCAGAGAACACTCATCTTTTCCACAAGGAGAGCGAAGTGGGTGGCTCCCAGATGAGGATAGTACCACCTACAGCCTGTTACTATTTGAGCAGCATTACGTGGGCATAAGCAAACTGATCATGCCCATTACATAAGAAACGAGTACCCATCTGGATCTCCCATAACAGGCTCTTACCTAATGAAAAATCTCTGTCGATCTTCTTCTTGTCCATTCCACCTAAACATCCATTTTCACTGAGAGAGATAACACGCTTGGAAACAGCCCCTGAGCTCGCCAGTTTGCTTCCTCTCTCCTCTGGTACCTTCGACAGCTTTTCCTCATCCACCTCCTCTCCCGAGTCTGCGCTCTTAATGCTCAGGCGTCTCATGCGCGACACAGAGTCAACTTCTTTCATGCGCACCAAGCGATCCATGGCGGTCCGGCTGGGTGGAGATGTGAGCTTGCCTTGGAGTGTCTCTATCACTTTGGAGGTGCTCCTCACTCTCTTTTCTGAATGCTGATAAGCAGCTGACTTGCAAACCAAGTTTTGGTCCTCACTTTGGCTGGGACTCACAGGTTGTTCAAGAACTTGCTCACTTACCAGTGGTTGAGCGCTGGCTTCCTGGAGAGTGGCCTGGCTTTCAACAGGGTATAAAGATCGCCCTCCTGCTCTGACAAAGAGAGCACTCTCTGTCCAGCCACACTTTCGTCTGCCCTCATAAGAATCATCTTTTTTTCCTTCTTTGTTACTTGCTGTGCTCCCTATTGTTGCTGACTCAAAGTCCTGAGCACCGTTTGAAGGGCTAGTGCCTGGGTGGGGCCCAACATGGTCATCTGGAAGGAGAGACTCCACTGCTATATCTATACCTAAAATTCTTGCAGCTCTTGCCTGCAATGACTCATTCACAGGGATTTCCACTGCATTTGCATCCGAAGAGTGATCAGAGTTGTTAGCACCAGGTTCTGGGGCCACATCAAGTCCCACTGACCTCAAATCTGGCTCAGAGCACCTTTGGTTCCTCTTTGTTAGGGACAAGCGTACTACTGACCCTCTCTCTAATACCCTATCATTTGTGGGAGTTGCACCTTTGCTCAGTTTAACAAAGTCTAGGTAATTTTGGTCTTCACTCATCTCCTGCAAGACAGGGTTATTGAAAGGATTACTGTGACACGAACTACTTGGGCTACTGGACAAAACTCTTTTGACAAGGCCCTCATGAACTGGCTGTTTGCTTGTTCTGCTCTTGGCTTCCCCCATCCCCATTTCAGTTATCAGTCTTCCATCTGCTGGCCTGACTCCTTCACTGCTCCCTCCTGGCTTTGAGGAGCCTTGAGAGCCACCACTTTTTGGCTCGCCACCATGCTCCGTTCCCATGCTCCAGCTTTCAGACTTACTTTTAACCCTTCCTGACCTAATTACAGGCACCTCTGGCACAACCATTTCTGATTTCCCACCACGTTTTGGCTCCTGGCTTGATTTCTCATTTCTGGACTCCCTCCTCTGCATAAAGGCACTTGCCTGCAGAGGAGCTGCAGCACTTTCCAAATCTTCTTCACTGCTTGTGCTCTCCTCCTGCCCTTGCAGCTCCTTGTTAAAACTTTCTAGCTCACTTATTGCATCCCAGGGACGGCGACTTACAGGTTTCAACAGGAACTGCCCAAATGGTTCTGTACTGTTGCAGGGAGCACCTGGTTCTCCCTTAACTACATCTCCCTTGGAAAGGAGGCCCTTTTCCCTCTCTTGGACAGGCACAGGCTGGCTCTGGTGGGCTTTCGGGGAGGGAGACTGAAGGACTGAGGTGCCAGTCCTAGAAAATGCGCTGTTGCTAGACTGGCTGAGGTGTGTCTGGCCCTTCATGCTGTAACTGCTCTGCCTGCAGCCTCTCTCGTCAGAAGGTGACTCTGTCTGTTTTGCCCCCATTGTGGATGTTGTACATCCTGGGAGTTTTGGAGATAGCTGTTTGCCACTATCTGGCTTCCCAGGCTTTGTACCATGGAAAAGTTCTGGGCTCTCAGATTCTTCAGAGAAACTTGTCTGTGTCTGCTGGTCTTTGTACTGATCACCTGGCCAGGAGCCAGAATATTTGAGCTCTCTGTGTTTTGTAGGCTGAATAAATCTGAGGTCATTCATTTGTTTGAACTCTTCTGGTCTCCACAGCTCTTGTTTTTGTAACTCATTTTTATTGGTCATGCTTCCTGTAAGCGCTTGTAACTCCAAGTCTGTTGAAGACATACTTAAGAGACTTTGTTCTTGCAAAGCCCCATTGTTATCAAACCTATTCTTATCAGGGCTCTGAGTTATGTTGTTGTTCCTATCTGTATCTGGCAGATTGGGTTCTGATTTAACTGGGATGGAGACCAAACAAAATATAGTTTCATTCATTTTTTTCTTTGAACTCTTTTTGCTCTGCATCCCAGTTCCAGGTTCAAACTTTTTCACTTTTGTAACAGTCTCACAGGTGCTGTCCATATGTGAATTTCTTACAGAAAGTTTGCCTTTCGTGTACTCTGTGCTGGCTTCATTACGGGGGCTGTGATTAGTTGCTCTACAATTGTCTCTTTGGTCTGGCAAGGCACAGTTTTCCTGATCTCGGATGGATGGTGCCAACCATCTGTTGCTATGGGTGGAGCTGTCGGAAGTTCTTTCTCCCTTCGCAGAACTGGACAAGCTTGATGCGTCCACAAAGGCACTGTTGTACTGTACTTCAAGATTTCTCTCTTGCAAAGCACCAGAACTGGGACCACACGTATTTTCAGCGTGGTTAGAGCTGCCCTGCACACCTTCCAGTGGTGCAATTTTAATGTGTCGTATCCGAGGATCATCAAAGGGAATATACTGAACGGAACGCAGGTGGTCAGCAGGGCGCCTCGCATGGCTTTGCTTCCCGTGAGGAGAATGGTTGTCTTTGCAAGGGTCACCCCCCACTTCAAAAGTATTCACTGCTGGTCGTTGGCAGGGGACGACCCGCTCTGCAGGACCCTGTGGATCACTGCTGGCGCACGCGTTGGTGTTAGGCACTTCACTGGGGGAATGTGGGGTCACGTGTTGGTGAGGGGGGGATTTGTAAGAAGGAGGAGGTACATACACTGGGGGCTCCAAACCAGAGTCTGGAATGCCAGCATCTTGCCTTGGCTCACTGACTTTGGCTAAGTAGGAGACAGGTTCCTCTTTCTGGTAGTGGTCCTGGAAGCCCACGGTTTCTGCAGGTGCCCTAGTCTGCCGCTGCAGTTCATAGGATGGAGGCTTGAGAGGTCTCCCATACTTGGGCTTCACCAGGGGAAGGAAATTGCCTCCTGTTCCGTGGTGCTTGGCTGGTTCCACACTCAGTCTGTTTGGGGGATAGGAGGGGGTTTTAGTGACGCTGAGCGAGCTGTTACTGTTGGTCAGGGAGGGCATTTCCACGCACCTCATGCTCTCAGGTGAAAGGACCCTTGGCAACGACTGCGATTTCCCCCTGCTCTGGGTGCTGAGTACGTTCTCTCCCAGGGTCAGCGAATACAGCTCTTGAAGCAGCTTCTCCCTGTCACCCTCAGACATTTGCCTCCCTACCTTTTTTGGCTGGTTCCAGCTCTCTACTTCCAGACTTTGCCATTTGCAGTTGCTGGGCACTTCACAGCTTTCCTGCAAGCCGCTTCTTCTGACATACCCTGTACCTGTCCCCACCTTCAGCTGATTCTCCTTGGGGTGCCGGGGTGCCCCTGGGGCTGCAGCCAGGCCTTTCATCTCCACACTGGCCTTCTGGGAATAGCCCAGTAGCACACTGAAGTCCTGTCCTCGTCTTCTCCAGTAGGCCAGATCTTTATCAGTCTTGGGCTGGGATGACCATGCTAAATGAGGCCTGTCATAAACCCTGGAAAAAAAAGCAGTGTCAGAGGCAGTGTGCACAGGTGCCTGTTCTTTCTGCCATGGGTAAGGCTGTTAGGAGGTCAAATGATGAGTTATGCCAATGGGGTTTTGTGCAATCTATTTGCAACCAGATGACAATTTTAATGAGAGGATTTAAAAGTCAGTCAATTAACATGGGTAAAGAAAGGGAAAGAAGCTCTTCTGACAGGTTGTTAGCTATGCAAAGATTTCAGAAAGAGAGACAAATGCACACAGTTACCTGCTGTGCAAACATGCACAGCCCTCCTTGATGGACATTAGAAAATTCCCTGCCCATAGCAGGGGGCTTGGAACTAGATGATCTTGAAGGTCCCTTCCACCCCAGACCAGCCTCTGATTCTAAGATGCCATTCTAAAACCAGAAGTGACTGTCTTCAGTTACTTCTGTATCCTGCTAAATTTAAATCTATAGATGTCAAGGAGAGTACTGTGGTATTCAAGTTTAATGGGATTCCAAGATGCAGAGGTAGGGATAACAGGTAGATGTCTATATTGTAAGATTTCATAAGATAAAGTCTGTAAGAAACATGATTTGTATCCTGGTAAAAGTGCTGAAATTAAACATGTCAGTTCCTGAATTGATTCTTGTTCATCTTTCTGAGGGAACAAATTTCTTCAGGGTGCTTTGGATTAAATGACACATGTCACAACAATGGTGATGTATCAACACAGTTCTGAATAAGACGGAACCAATATTTTAAATGTAAAATACCTCAAAAGAAGTATAAAATTCTTAAATAAAAGAATCTATCAGTGAAATATGAAAGACATTAGACATTGCAGATTAGAAATTCAGAACATAGATTTACATGAACAGAATAGGTTCATTGTCTGTTCTGAACAGACTGTAAACTGTTTTATACATTTCTGCAGAACAAAATTGGTACCCTTCTATATAAATAATTAATTTTCTACTTGAATTGCATTCTGCTATTCTTGTACCTAAGGTGTCCAACAATATAACTGCCTTTACACTATGTGGCTGCCACCAGCATAAGACTGGAAAGAAAAATCAAAATTGACAGAAATAGGACAAGTATGTAGATAGAACCCAAGAATTTCTTTCTCCTCCCTGCACCCCAAGGTATATAAACAGTGTCATCTGGCTCTTTTTTACTAAAAACATGATCTATTTAAATGATCTATTTAAATAGGACTTTGTGAAGACATAATACAAGTCAAAATTTAGAATGAAAATTAAGCCATGCAGATCCACAGCAATTTTCTTTTATGTGTATTACTTTCATCCTATGAGTCTAAAAGTTTAAAAACCAGACTGGGATAAGGAGCATCTTGTTCACATTAATTCAATTGGATTAAGACTGAACTTCTGAACAAAATGTTCTGCCTCTGAAGCATGAAATACAGTTTGATTGCTGAACCCCAAGAAGGAACAGACATCTCCATTAATCAATGAAATATAACAGGACACCCCCTATATCAGAAGCTGACTGTAATAACAACAAAAACTTCCATGTGGAAACATACAGCTGAACAAATGTTGTTTTCTACCTTTTATCTCATCCCCATACTGCTGTGGCACCATTTGTATCTGTGTTTACAAAATGAGGTGAGAAACAGGGTCCAGCAAAAGTGAGGAGAAAATGAATAGGTTGCTCTTTCTGATTGATTTTATCCATCATTGTAAAAGGGTCTACAGAAATTGCAGGAAGCCCAGTCGTCGATTCCAAGATCAGAAAAGACTATTAGAATTATTCAGTTTGACATCTTGCTCAGCACAGGCCATCAGACTTCTTTGAGATGATTCCTGCTTAAGTGGTAGCATCTCTTAGAAAAGCACCTAAAAATTCTGATTTTTAAATTTCCTGCGATGTTGCAAAGCTTAATTCACCATTAAAAAAAAAAACCACAAAGTAACCCAAAATCCTTTTCAACAGAAGGAAAGCCCCTCCATTTATTAAAGCCTGTTTAAAAGATTAAATTTATTTTTAAAGGTTAATATCTAGGCTTCAGTAATGAACTTCAGAACATGATACAAACCACCATGTAACCCGTACTATGACATCATTGCAACAAGAGTGTAAAAAAAAGACATTTAAAAGGAGGCATTTAGAGCATTTAAAACCTGATCCTTTCTAAGATCTACTCACAGGACAGACAGTATCTGTCTCTCTAAGTCCTGGCTAAGGCACTAGAAGTGCTTACATAGCCAGCCTCTATCAGGGACCCTGTAAACTTGTGAAGATGACACTGCACCCTGTGGTGGGAAGAGGATGCTCCAAGGACCCTCCAGTGCAGCTCCATCCTGAAGTCTCCTCTGCTCCCAGTGATGGAGAGCAGCTCCTGCACACCTGCAGGCAGGCATGGTGGGCAGGCACAGCACAACCACCCTGCTTGTGGCCACAGCAGCAGCAGAGTGCCTCCCTCCTGGACATGTGGCACTTCTGGCTCTTGCAGTCAATGAAGTGCTGGAAGGGGAACTTCCAAGAGCCACTCCACGTTTAAAATGCTTCACTGCAGCCTCACCAAAGGTGAGGTGGTGCATATCACCAAAGAGTAGACTTCACAGCCCCTCTGTGCAGCAGCTCATCTCTGACTCTGCCACGACACAATTCTGTGTCTCTCCAGGATGTGCTGGCGCTGATGCACAAAGAAATGCACAGCCGGACACAGCAGCTCCCACGTGCCTGACAGCTGGAGGAGGATGGAGTCAAGGATGGAGCAGTCCCATGGGACCAACGGTGGAGATTTATGTTCCAGGGACAGAGTGGTCCCGAGCAATCAAGGAGGTGGGTTTTAACATTATGAACTCTCCTAACAGGCCTGCTTCTAATGCGTATCACATTTGCTCTCATAAAATGCTTTGAATTGATTCCATATAAAGTTAGGTTAATTAAAATTGTTTAAAACCCCCACAACTATTTCTAGCTTTCTGTGAATTTTAGGCCTTTACAAGAAACGAGGCCATAAGTCTACTCTGCACTGGCTGTATGACCATATTTCACTGAGCTGTCTTGCTCAGAGCCATGGATTGAAGCTGCCTTTTCCCTGAGGGTGACACTGGACCAGCAGGACCTCACATGATGCAATAATGGGGCCAAAAGTGAAGCAGCATGGCGCAGACATCCAAGTCCAAACCCTGGAGAATTGGGTCACTGCAGGGCTATGTAGGGAATGTCTGTCCCTGCTGCTGGCTGCCAGAGTGCAAGTGGAAGGTGTTGGGCACTCAGTAGCTCATCCTGCGTGAGCTGCAGGCACTGGCACAGACTTTGCCCCACAAAGATCACTGTTAAGAAAGTCAGCAAGGTGGAAAATTTTTCAGAGGGCTGTTCTGTACACTGGCAGCTTCTGCTCTATTTTGAGATCCTGTCCTCACATACACTCTTCTGAGACCCATCACTGGAAAACACCAGTATACTTTTCTAATTGTTCCAGCAGGTGATCTCATTAATGATATCTATTTATCACTAAATTTGCTAGCTACTAACAGTTCCTCCCACACAAACAACTAAGCAAAATGCCTCTTCTCTCTACTTAGAACAGAATCAGAAGGGAATTCTCCTGTGAAAAGAACTCTCATCTACACGCATAGGATCAGCTTTCCCATATTTGTTTACTTGTCTCCTCTTCCAAACCTTTACTGTGTGGCCTCCAAATGTTCAGTTAAGCAAGGACAGCCAGGAGAGCCCTCCCACTATCTGCTCCCTCACACTGTGCCTAAAGAACAATAGGATGGAGCCAAACACCCCTTCCCCATTCCACCAGGGCATCACTCTCCCCTCACAAGCAGCAAGAGCAATGGCTATGAAGCCTCTACCCTCCTCAACAAGGTTTGATTAGCAGAACAACTTCAATAAGCAGAGACAACAGCATCATCCCCTGCCATCACAAAACACCACAAGCCTTGCAAACCTGCCTGCAAAGGCAGCCACGAGGCTGGCAACATCACCCCCTTCCGTGGTGTATGGGAGATGATTAGTTCTACATCAGTGGTATGAACACGAGTATGGTGCAGATAATTCCCTGGGCAGGGAGCCTAAGCCATGCTCAGAGCTGCTGTGGAACTGTCACCATCCCTGAAGGACACACACAGCTTGCTCAGACCCTCTCCTGCCCTGTGCTAACTGGGAAAGCAGCACCAAGCAATGGTGGCAGGAAGCCTGCGATGCCCAGAGAGTGACTCGCTGGGTGGTCACCTTCCCTTTGCGCCCAAATTGTCCCCAGGTCTCTGCAGTGTGCAGCACTTTCCCAGCCTGGCAACCAGGAGCTGATTTCCCAGAGCAGTCCAGAAACCAAGAGCGATATCACAGAATCACAGAATCACAGAATTTCTAGGTTGGAAGGGACCTTTAAGATCATCGAGTCCAACCCACGTTCTAACAGTTCAACTAGGTCATGGCACTAAGTGCCACATCCAGTCTTTTTTTGAACACATCCAGGGATGGTGACTCCACCACCTCCCTGGGCAGATGATTCCAGTATTTGATCACTCTTTCTGTGAAAAACTTCCTGCTTAATTCTAGCCGGTATCTCCCTTGGCACAGCTTGAGACTGTGTCCTCTTGTTCTCTCTGTTGTTGCCCGGAGAAAGAGACTGACCCCCAGCTCACCACAGCCACCCTTCAGGAAGTTGAAGAGAGTGATAAGGTCACCTCTGAGTCTCCTTTTCTCCAGGCTAAACAATCCCAGCTCTCTCAGTCGCTCTTCATACGGCTTGTGTTCCAAGCCCCTCACCAGCCTTGTTGCTCTCCTTTGGACGTCTGCTGGAGCTCGCCTGTCACCAGCCTGAGCACGCCCAGCTGGGCCACCACAGGTCCAGCCTTGGAGCAGCTCACATGCACAGGGCAGCCTTGTGACTTGGGAGGGGACCTGGAGGGGCTCAGGAGCTGACAGGAGGCACTGCAGTGCTGTGGCTTCCCTGGATCCAGCCTGGAGAGGTCCCTCCTCCCTTTCCAGACCAGCCCAGCCACAGCTGTGTCATGCTCCACACTCCCAGGCATGGCAAGGAAGGGATGATACAAAGGTTTTTCCAGCTGCTATTGCCTTGTGAGAGTTCCCAGTAGGCTCACTGGGAATCAGATTTTCCTTAACAGTAAAAGCAAGAAAATATTTCTATTTTTATGAAAGTGTGACAAAGCCATTTCCAGGGTTGTGTTCACTATGTTATGTGGAAAAGCCACTTTTAAAAAACAGTATTAATATTTAACTATGCTGTAGACTGGCAGGTCCCACCCCTTGCATTTAGAAAGAGATGTTTAAACTGTTTGAGAGCATTATTTGATATTTAGCCAAGGCCAGCAATCACAGATATCTTTTCCATATCCAAGATGTAGGGCAGATGTGTGAGCCCCTGCAGATGCACCCAGAGGAATGGGAAGCAGGGAGGCAGCAGCCCTCCCAAACCCCTGTGCATCCACATAGGCTCTGACAAACAGGCTGCAGGAGCAGCAGTGCTGTGATAGCTTCCAGCCTCACACAGCAAGATCCTCTTCACAACACTATTCCTCCATGCTAAACTGAGCATCAGCTTCGGCACCACTGCACGCTCTTTTCCCCTGCTTCAAAACCTTCTCCCCTTTCATTCCTTTCCAGTATCTTTCCCCACTTTTTTTGTTGTCCAGTTTACTTCATCCAAAACACACCAGAAAGGACCCTCCCAATTACCCTTACATCTGTGTTCTGTCCCTCCTTCTCTAGAATGGATGGTTCCACCTGGAGACCTTCACCAGGACTTGCTGTCCTATGACTGCCTTAGAGGGCTCACATCTCCTCCTGCCCATTATCCTAACTGGCAACCAGCAGCCATTCCTGCTCCAGGCAAACAGGCGTGCAAGGGGAAAAGATGTGAAGGGAAAGAGCAGCCGAGCCCAGGAGTAAGGGGACACATGGCTTTGCCACATGTTACTGAAGGTCTTTGTAGGAGGACAAGCTCCCAAGGTGACAGTGTTTGCCCTGCTTTCAGTTTCAAGCCCACTCGGCAGGAGGAAGGGGCTTTTCCTTGTAAACCATCGTCATACTTGGGCTGGCTTCCAGTCCTGCTCGAGCCCCTTTCCTTTGTCCCTCTGCAGCACTCAAATAGCTGCAGAACAATGGCCGAGTGTCGCTGTGTACACTCAGCTCTTCCTGCCCAGCCGGCCCCGGCCCCGCTGCGCACGTACTCGGGGCTGAGCAAGCCATGGCTGTACAAGCACGTTTTCTGGAGTGACAACAAGAGCTTCCACTGGTTTGGAGTTGTTTATAAAAGAAGTGCACAGGCACCTTCTCATGTTTACTCCACAAGAGCAGCCTTAGGAGAGCAAGCAAGTCTTCAATGAATGTAGGATCACCCACCAAGAGCTGCATGTGGCTGAATCCACAGTAAAACCTGGGTGTGTAAGTGGCAGAAGAAGCTGGGTGCAGTTTTAAAATTGAAGAAAAGGATGACTTTTTTCCCTTTTCTTTCCCCCTGTGCTGGAACTAAGCTTTCCATCAGAAAGGCCTTTCTCATTAGTAAAACATATTTTCCCACACTCAGCCACTTCCCATTATCCCAGTATTCCCAGAGGCCTTTCTCTAGCAGAAGGTGAATGGATGTGTCACTGGATGTGGACATCCAGTCAATGGACATGGTTACTAGGATGGGAGCAGGAAAGGATCACAGGAAGATAGTGTTAAGGGTTAGAGTCATGATTAGTTATCTGTCAAGACCAAAAGAAAGAGAAAGCAAAGCCATGGCATGATGCTGAAACTTACCCCCCTTCTGAAGTATGAAAAGTGGACAAACCCTGAAGGTCATGGTGGTAACCAGGACCTGCTTGCCTCCCTTGGCTCCCATGGCTGCTTTCAGTGCTGCTTGAGCTGGTTTTCACCAGAGGTTTCTTGCTGTAGGCCCCAGGTCTGGATTCTGCTTCAATGCCATTCAGTGCTGGTCTCTGAGCAGATCTGCTCCCCGTGATTTCATGCCGGTATCCATCGTATCTGTTCTCGTATGAAACAGGGGGATTTTTCGACAATTTGTATCCATGAGAAATCAGAAGGTCTTCGACACTGAACATGTTGTGCTGGATTCACTCACAGCTGTGCCATCAGAAAGCTCTTTCCAGCTGGACCCATCACTACAAAACATAAAAAACAATCAGAAGGCTACTTCAGACAAGAAGAGTTACCTTTGATCAGCTGGTAGGCTCAGGAAGCTAGAAGTCTCATCTCCTCTACTCAGTTTTTCACCCTCTTAATAAAATAGAAGAAGTAAAGTGCATGCAGATGCTGATGAATCATGTCCCATCCTTCCCTAGACAATACACCTCCCTGCACTCAGCCAAGCAGCAGATGCTGTGCTGCTGCTGCTGACTCAGTCCCTTTCACTCAAGAATTCACTGGTGATTGCAGCTTTCAGGTTTCACTAATGCGACCTCAAAATAAAAACTTTGCACTGGAGGTAAGCCTACAACTTGAGCAGGCATTTCCTTAGACAACTATTTTTCTCCAGTCATGGAGAGGTGTGCTCTGTGTTAAGTTGCTGCAGGAAGAGGGGGTGGATTACAGAGCAATAAGCCTCTCCCTACAGTTCTGCATATTCCAATTAAAAAAAAAAAGTTCACATGAACAAGGATAAAATATGCATAAGAACAAAAACAAATTATGCAACCACATGAGAAACCCAGGTAGTATCATGCAATACCCCAGCTAAACAGTCCTTTTTACAGATTACTTTCTTTTCTCCCTGCAATCCTCAGCTAGAATAACACAAACCCTAAGATTTCAAGTATGCTGTTTTTACAGCACACTTCCATTGTGTAACATGAATATAAACAACATGTGATGCCCATGTGTATTGTATCTCAAGGATCTGCAAGACACAGGATGGTCAAAATTTTTCTTCCCCAGCCCTCAATTCTGCACTGACCAGAGTAAAGATCCAGCAAACTGAATTAGGCGGCTGAAAACAGTCTCTATATGTCTCACATATTGTACCACTCTCACAGCTTATAATGGCAATTATAGAATACCCATTCTTCCAGAGTTCTAAAATGTGTGGAAGGTAATGTTCTGTTCCAAAGGTTGTACAAAACAATGCACCCATCCTGATACATTCCTCCCTGTTTGAACTGTGTTAACAAAAGAAAGAAATTTTTTAAAAGGTGGATAAAAAGGTAAAACACACAAAACACACAGAAATAGGTTTATGTAAAATATAACCACAGGATTCTTTTCCTTGCATGAAGAGTTCATTTAATACATCTAGTGAGTAGAGTGTGTCCTTAGTAGCAGCAGGTCCACCTGAGGATCATGAGCCCTGCACTGGCAGCTCCTTAAAGGAGACCGTCTCTGCAAAGATCATAACAAAAGCACACTTTATACACTGCCTCTAATGCTCTTCCTGGGCATGAAGAAAGGGAGAAGTCTGTTCACTATTTTCACAAGGATTTACCTGAAATGGAGCAACTACTGACATGGCTGTTCCATGTTCACTAGTACTAAATCTCTCAGGCTCCATATCTACAGAAGTGGATGGGTCAGAGTGCTATATAAACCAGTTTCTGTGCTGCAGCACTCCATGTGTTATGGCCACCTTTTGCCTATCAGTGCCCAATCCATTTTCTGTCCCACCTTGACTCCTGGATGCTGTGCCAGCTGTGGAGCCAGCCTGCAGGAGTCCAGCTCCAGGCACACAGGAACCTTCCAGCTACTGCTGCACTGCCCACAGTGGCCACAGCACCCACCCGAGGAGAGCTCACAGTGTAGAAAAACAGTTGTTATGCGGAGCCACAATTTAACCTGCAACACTGCAAAAGCGGCTCTCCACCCTGAGAGCCTCCTGAACACCTAAACCAGTTTGTTCCTAGAGTTTAATGAATCTCCTCCCTTTTCACACATGCAACACTACACACCCTTTCAAAACAGAGAAATAAAGCTCTGTGCTAAAGATATTAGCTCCTGCTAGAACAGAACTCCAAATTCCCAGTAAGAGCTCAGAGTAGATAAGACAGCAGTAAGTACAAGCAGGCAGAAAGCAGGGAGGAGACGGACCCTTCCCTCATGGAAGAAAGGGAAGGCTTTGTGGGTTATTTTTGAATGCTGACCTAAAAAGCTGATTTTCCATCCACCCCCTGCCCAGACTGTGCAAGGAGCCAGGTACGAGCAGAGCAGAAGGAACAGCTGGCTGCTAGAGCTGTTCAGCTTCTAACAGGAGAAAGATCCAATGTGACTACCATAAACAGCAGAAAGCCCATCGAAGCGCTCACAGGTGCAAGGAAGAAATGTGCTTTTCCTGCTGTTAGAGGACTGCTTTGGAGAAGAGTTTAACCCCCTCTCTGCCACACACTGCAGCCATCAGAGAGGCAAAGCTGCGTGGGCGAGAAACCTCCAGCCCATGGGGCTTACTCTGATCCTTCTTTTGGCATCAGTGGTGAGGAGCAACAAGTGGAAGTGTGCCATGAGGAACTGGTATGACTGTCTCTTCCTGCTCTGCAAACTCACCATGTGTGGAAGGGGAAACCCCACGGTTATGTGTGCTGGGGAGGCCCATCTGGGAGAAGGATGCTATCGCTATGCCCACCGCAGCATCTCAATGGGAACAACCAAGGGGGAGAATCCTGCTGTTTATGTGCTCATGGCACAAGCTCCAAGGAGACAGTAGCAGTGGTGGCAGGTGGCCACTAGTTGGGACATTGTCAGGACACAGCCTCAAAGGGCAGTGCAGAAGTCATGGGGAAGCAGCATCTCCTGCACTGGACCTGATCAGGGACAGGGAAGCCAGAAGTCCTGCCTGATCAAAGCTTGCAGGACATCAACCATGTCAGCACCCATCATCTGCAAGGATGTTGGCCAGCTTTCTGAATCTGGCTAGAGTTCTGGGACACTCACCCCACCCTCCCTTAGATAAATAAACCTAAAAAATAAAGGAATTGGATTGGCAGGAGTAACAAAACCATTGCTGCAGCATTCTATGTAAATAATCTGTCAGTCTGGACCTCAGAGTAAATGCTGTGCAGAGCTTCTAATTTGAGGGAAGATCAACAACGCTGCAAGCCAGTTTGTTTTTCCAGCCCTCGTTTGTTTTGTTTGCCAATGACATCACTGCTTTCTGATAGGGTTTGCTTCCTGAGGATGCCTGCTATCTTGCCAGTGTTTCCGACTTGTCCCCGGCAGCCGGTACAACTCTGCAGTACATTGGAAACAGGGGCCAAGCTTTTCTCTGTAAACTCCTCAGCAGCACTCTCAGATGCAAAGAAACAAGTGTGAACGGCGGAAATCAGCATCAGCCCCACGTAGACAGACACAATGGAGACCCACAGCCTGGGCAGGCGGAACACAATGGGATCACCAGATGGAAACGTCATCAGAGCACCTCACCTTGGGGTGCTCATTCCAGGAGCACGGATCTCACCTCCGGCCTGAGAAAAGCCCAACGCACTCCTGAAAAACACCCTGAAGAAATTTGGGGCTAGTTTCCTTTGAGCTGCTTCTGGAACTCATTCTCAGTGGGGGAAACACATTGTTTTCTATTTATGATCTGCCTTTGTCTGCAGTTGTTTTCAGTGGCAGGGGTTCCCAAGCCTTGTTATTTCGGGCCTACCACCACCACCTGCATGATGACCAGCAGCAGTGATGATGAATGCCAACACCTGCAGCAACGGCAGAAGCCGGTCCTACCTGTGTGCTCTGAAATGACTTGCGTGGCACTGAATGCTCCCGTCACGGTGCTCTGAGCAGCCCCCTGGCAGGCTCCTTCCTTTGGCCCAAGTTCCACAGAGTGCCCTGGCACAGCAGGGCATACTGGGTGGGAGACCAGAAGTGTCAGAGGACTTGGTCCTGGCTGTCCTCTGTAACATCTCTCCTGCCCTCCGCTACTTGAAATGTAGGGGAAGGTGGTAACCCTTTAACTGGCTGAATACAACTCCTGAAATCCTTCTTGAGCATGATTTGCCCTCCCACCTCTGCAGAACTATTTATAACAGTAATATAAATGATTTGTACAACTTTCAAGAAAATAAAACATTGAAGGAACATGATTCATAGTGCAAAATGATGCATACAACATCAAGAATTACCAATATCAAGGGCACACAATTTGCTGCAGTCTCTAATTATATGACTTGAGGCTACTGAATTCTGCAGGACTCTGGCCTCAATTGGTGTGCAGGCTAGGTGATGGCAGCTCTTCCTGGGCTGTCTCTACAGCAGCTATTCAAACACTGCTTTGAAGATCTGTTACTAACAGGCATCTGAATTACAAAGACTATTATCTAGATGGGTCACACATTAAACTAGCTTATCTTCACTCGCGTCTGGGTGACATTATTCTCATTTCATATCAGACATGTGCCAGACAGAATATTTATGGAGACAGACTAAAGTGAAACGATCCTCTCCACTCTACGCACCCAGTCTGAAGTGCTTACAACCTGATTTTTTGAAGGACTCAGCTCTAAAAGTGAATTAGGTACATTCAAAGCAACTGCTGCAAGAACCTAGTGCCTCTGCACATGAATCTAAGTATGGCAAATAGCTGTCCAAACAATGAAGACATAGGATGAGCCAAGAAAACTGGCTGCAGTAATTTGTGTACAGTGCTTTCCTCCATCCCTCTGTCCATCTAATCCAACTCCAACACTTTTGTCCAGGAAGCCCCATATCTCCCCATCCCTGTTAACTCCTCAGCACCACGTAACCCAGTGCCTTCATTTCCCCCCGTCCCACACTCACCAACGCTTCTTGCTGTCCTCCCCCTCTCCTCCAGGATCTCTTCTCTGCCCTCCTGTCTCCTGGTCCCACCAGTGGAGCCACTCTTCCCACACAGCCCACCACTGTGGCAGTCAGCCCATCCTTCCTCCTGCACCCCTCACAGCTTCTGCTGGCCAGTCCTCAGTTTGCATCCATCACCCCAATTCCTTCCTTCCCCAACTGATGAACACCTACTGTCCTGTCTACACTTCCAGCAGAAGAACCTCTGTGCCTGCTCCCAGATTTGAGACCCCATCTCACCTATACTGGATGAAGCAGGAGCTGTCATTGCGGGGATGATCCCACTCCAGCAGCACAGCCCTACAGAGGCACGCTCTGCTGGCACATCCCTTGGAGCAGCGAGGGCACGAGCACAGGGCTGGGTCACCAGTGGGCTGCTCAGCACCAGAGGATTGCTGATGGATGGGGAGAAAAGTCTTCAGAAAATGGAGTAACTCAAAACAGAGATGAGTCTGCCAAGAACATGCACAGATGTCTCCAAGCCTTGTCACCATAGATCATGTTCTTGAACATGATGGCACCACAGCTCTTAATCAAAAAGCTGAAAGATTTATTTTCTTTCCCCTTTCTAATGTGGGCAAAACAACATTCCTTCTCTCCTCCCCTCTAGTTTTTCTTGGAAATGGTTGAATTGGTTTAGCTGACAATATTAAAATAAACCTAGCCTGAGAGAGAGACACAACCTGAAAGTCTCAGATCAAGTGATAAAAGCCTGACAGACTAGAGCAATGGAAAACAGGTTCTTATGGTTGTTTCAATACTAGATGGTGCTACTTATTCTGTCTAAATATAACCCTGAGCTATATCCCAGGAGAATATCTAAGGCTTTGGACATTTTAATTGCTCCTGTTTTCTCACTCTGGCTTTGCATGTGTGCATATAAAATAGCCTATCAAAAGCACATTAAACAAGGTTTTTACCTTGCTAATTTCATCTTTTGCAGGACAATAAAGTCAGATGGGACTGTAACCAGCACGTTGCAGTGGTGCTGTGCATGCAGCCACCCCAGAATGCCCCTGCCCTCTGCCATGGAAACAACCAGCACCACATCCACTGACTTGCAGATGCATGCTCCATTAGGAAAGATAAAGTTAATGTGTTTGAAGAGCCTTCAACAACAATGTTCACTATGACCAAATGCTAGCTATTTAATGCAAAGATACTGTAGAACACTGGAGAAAGAGATTGGAGAACATTAATGCAAGGTGGATGTATCCAACTTGGTGGAGCTTAATTTAGCATAGGCTAGGAGTAAGGAAGGAGTAGGGAAGTAGTCAGGGTTACCTCCTAGCCATGAGTAAATATCTTCTAGAAATTCTCAAAGGATGAGTGAAGGGCAAACATATTATCTGACTTAAACAAAAAGGGGAAGGAGACAGACCTGGGGTATCATAGACCAAACAGCCTTGCTTTGATATCAAATCAGACAAATTATTATTCAATTCCCTTGTAAATACTTAAAACAAATGCTGATTATCGAGGAGCAGGAGGGAGCAAGTATGCAATCCAAGAAGAATTTCCATCTCCCTGCTTGCCGCCTTACACTGCAGCTGCATCCACTCCCACATAATAAAGCCATGAGAAAACAGAAAATACAGACTTGTCAAGAACAAATTAAGCCTAATCTATTTAATTTTCTTCTTTGGCTGAGCTGGGAGCATAGTGACTAGGAAGGGAAAAACAGCACAAGTCACACGTTGGAATGAGGAAAGCTTTGATGAATGCATGTGATAGTCTTATATGCAAAGCAGGTGAATACAATTGAGGTATAATTTACTGTGGGCAGGCATACAGGGCAGGCTTCAAATTTGTACTCAAGGAACAGTAGCAAGTCCAATGGCAACCTGAAAAGACACATAAGGGCTGTGCCTGGGGTCTTGTTATACTCTGTATTTCCATTAATGACTTGTAAATTAGGAGGAAGATTACAATTACAAATCTCTAGGGAATGCTGTGAGCATTTTCAGGGATTAAAATTAGAATAAAATCTTAATAAATCAAAGCCCCAGTCTGAAATGAATGACTGAGATTCAATACAGGCAGGTGTAAAAAAACATGTTGAAGAAGAAGGATGTCATGCAAAACAAAAAGGAGTAGTACAGTAAAAGAGTCTCTGGGGCTATAGTCACAAAGAGGGATGACATGATTTGACTCAATGATCTTAGAGACCTTTTCCAAGTTTAACAATTCTATGGTTTCATGATAAGAGCAGTGCAGGTCTTGGTAGACACAGGTGAATAAGCTTGGAGATATATCAGGAGGAGCATCACACATCAGCCTCTTTACTCCTCAGCCCTATATCCAGTTTGTCCTACCTCAAGCAAGATGCTCGCAGGTATGATAAAAGATTTAGCCAAGTGTGACCCCTAGAGAAGAGGGTACAAGAAGTGGGCTTGTTTGGTTGGAAGTGTGGAGGAATGAGTGTGAGAGAAGGAGAGATGATAACAAGTTTTAAATATGTCAGGCTGCTAAAAGGCTGCAATAATCTTGTCCTACTCCCTGCAGAAGTGGATTACCAAAGGGACTGGCTTAGGAAGCAGCAAGGGTGATTTAGATTAGGTATTAAAAGGAACTGTCTAGCCATAATGATAGTTATTGACTGTTTATGCTGGCAGGCCGTGAATCAATACAGGTTTTCAAGAACAGACTGAATTAACATCTATCAGTAGTGGTGCAGATGAAGCAATCCTGCCTCAGAAACAAGGGATTTGGGATGGAAACTAAACTTTGTAATATTCTTCCTCTACCTTTCCCCAGAAAAATGTCTTGTTGGCATGCCCACACATTTCCAAGAAAATCAAAACTCTTTCCCCCCAATCTCTCAGTGCTACAAATAGCCACCTCACCTCAAACACAATGTGACTTTCCCATCTATCCCCAGCCCCCCTGCTACAACTCTCCCTGCACCCTCCTCTCCTGACACCTCTGCACTGCAGGGAAGAGTGAGGGGGTTGCTAAGGGGGAGCAGGTCTGGCACAGGGGTAGGAAAAGAAACTTTGCTTCTCCTCCAGGGATGGGAGGGACAGGGAGGCTGAGACACAAAACACACACCACGGGTTGAAGGCTCCTGAGCAGAGAAGAGGCAGCAGATGAGCAGAGGCACCAGAATGGGGTCCTGACCAAAGGACTCTGATCACATCATGGATACACACCAGGCAAAGCTTCAAGAAAGTTCCCATTGCAGCCAGTGCTGTAGTGAAGGCTTCAAAGCTGCTAGTGCTACATGCATAATCATCTCTGCAGACTACATGGGAGGTAGACGTGCCAAACTCTTTGCTGGAAGATAAGCCAACTTTATGTTGGTTCTGCATGTCTTCCCAGGCCAGTCCCTCCCATCCACCTCAAAGAAATTAAAAAGAAATATGTGAATTTTTGTGTTCAACTCTCATTACCTGCGGGCAGGAGAGTTCACATTTTTTCTCTAACACAGAGATTCACAGACAGTGAAAATTACAGCTCACATCCTCTTTGCATTCTTTGAGCAAAAAGACCTCACTGAAATCCTGGAGGAACTGTGCCAGAGAACAAATTAATGATACAATGTGTCTCCAATAAAATTAGGAAGTGGGAAGGATGAGAGGAACAAGTCTTAAGGAGTTTATTTAACTCTCAGAAGGTAGTTATTCCTGTCTTGTATCTCAGCAGTGCAGATGCATCTGCAAACCCACCACGGCATGAGAGTGCACAGCATCTCCTGGGGCAGATCTCCACGAGGGACAGCTGCTCTTCAGGTGCTGCTGTTTGTTAGGAGCTTTCAGACTCTGCTTTCTTACATTCACCAAGGAAAAATGGTAGAGAGAGATTATTTTTTCAAGTAATATGGGTGTGTGAGTATTGGGGTCACACAATTCTGAAAAACACGTCCGACAATGCACGGATGGGAGTTGGTATCCAAAATAAGTTTGATTTTTAAATTTGCCATGGACCAATCCAGGCCTGACTGAGCACTGATAGGCTGAGGCTCTTAAGCATCCAAATAGATGTAAATGCCTAACAGGGAGAGAGGATATGTCCAAGCATGCACAGATACCACTGTTTGTATTAGCTGGTTTTCAAAATGTCAACAGCTGGCTTTCACTGATGACAGACCAGCACATTAGTCCACTGAAATTGGCCCAGATTTTTTTCAGAGAAGGAGCAATTGTTGAAGAGCACTCACTGATACTCTGTGCTCCAGATATAACCAGTCCTTACACCAATTGGCAGCATATGGTGTATTTCCTCAAATGACAGCTTTTGTCTGTCACAACAGGAGAGCAAAATAGTACATTTATTACACAAAGAGTAATTAGTCAACTCTTTGCCTCCCAAAAAGGAACTGCAGAAGAGGTTGCTTTTTAGGACTCAGATGAACGTTTCCATGCTGTTTACAGTTTTGTATGGAGCAGTTCACACTGGTAAAACAAAGCCCAGGGAATCACATTTGTTGCTCACATCTTAAAATCAAGATATTATGGGCTGATCATCCTACCTAAAATACCTATTGGCAAAGTCCTAATAAGCTACTCCCACATTAGAACTTCATGAATAAGCATTATTTTTGGAATTTTTTTATAGAAAAGCTCTCCATCTGTACAAGACAAGAGAAAAAAAGGAAAAAAAGGATCTCAATAATAACTGTATTAAATCTGTCAAAGCAAAAATTTTTAATAAGGGATCTATCACATGGCTGAACTTCTTTGAGGTGACAGTGACATGACTTATAGAGCCTGGGCTCTGTGATCAAAAGGATTACACACATTAGCATCCTACTAATCACAGCAGGACAGGCCAGCCCATCAGGCCAGGACTCATGGAGGAGGGATCCATAAACAAACACTTTCTCCTGCTCACAAATGTGGCTGGGAGCAGAAGTGTTCCAAGGTTGGTGTGGTCTTCTCTTCTTTCAAAGAGATAAGGATTGTGTCTTCTGGAGTAAATAAATTCTGAGCATAGTCTTACACATCTGTTTGTTTACTCATTTTCGGACAGTACCACCCTCTCCTGTGTGTTATCCCCTTTATATTACCCTTGTGCTATAATCAAATGCCCTCTCTTCCGGACTGACCCTCTGCTTCTTCCTGTATTACAGACGCCTTTGATCTTTCTTTCTTGGATCTGTGTGTCCTGACTGGTAGTCTCAGCAGGATTTCCCCCTGACCCCTCGCTCTACCAGAAAATAAATGCCAAAGTAGCATTTTTATGCACTAGCATAGAAAAAAAACTAGACAGATGCTTGAGAAGGCTACACATGATCAATGTTGTGCTGCTGAAGAACTGTGAGTGATGGGCAGGGCCGCTCACCAGGGAGGTAAGCCCAGGCTGGTGAAGGGTGACCCACATCCTGAGCACAGATAAGCCCCCTGGACCAACAAGGTGAGCAGTCATCATCACAAGGGGGAAGATGGACCATCCTGAAAATTCAGAAGCAGCTGTTCATTTTTCCCCCCTTCATCGCGCTCTCAGTGGCTTGCAGGGTGCTATGAGCATTTTCAAAAAGCAGAACCCAGCCGTTAAATTTTTTTTTCCTTTTTTCACCTATCTCAGATTTTTTTCTCTTGCCTCACCATTTGAGACAGTCCAAGTTATGGCTGACAAACTCCATTAATATCCTAACTGTAAAACTCCTGGGCAAAGAGGCTCCTGCGGCTTTTCGCTCCCTGCAGGCACTGCCAGTACCAGAGGAACTGAGGGTTATTTCTAGGTAGATGTGAAAAGATGCCATCAGTTCACACAGAGACCTTAACAATCGCATCAGGACTGCTGAAAGGCTGACCAACCCCTTCCTTCACAGCTGGAACTGGTGAGTAAGTTTCCCCAGCAAGCCCAAGCCCACTTGCCCTTGCAACAAAGCACAACAACAAGATTGCAGAAAGCAAGATAACCCTTCCACTCAAGGATTAGAAAACAACATCTGTTAAAAAACAAATAAACTGGTGTAATGGCTTCAGCAAGAGACCCAGAGGACTTTAGAGATGTAGCTCGTAGCTTGGTCAACACATTGTGAACGGCAAATTACAAGAGAACAATTGTTTCATACCAAGCTCTCCCACCCCTGAACTCCCTCAAGGTTAATTAGGATGGCCTCTGGCCAAATTAATTAGAGGAGAAGATTTGGGCAGGACTTTGCTATGCACTCATAACTAGTTCCAAGGTGACCAAGAAGTTCAGAAATGCCTCACCTTCCAAGTAGAGCTTGCTTGGCAAAAAACAAGCTCACATGTGCCATGTCATTCTTCTGACAATCAGGAGAAACACTTAAATGTCGTGTTTCCCTAACTAACAGCTAACGTAGAAGAACTTTCTGCATCCTTCCCACTGAACAATATGCCCTTGTTTATTTTCTGTGTGCTTTTTAGGTCATAAGAGGCCAGTGAAGTTATGCATCTAAAGAACAATATAGTACTGTAAAATGCCAGTTGATACACACAGCCTGGCATACCCTGAAAGATCTGTCTTTTCCAAGAGCTGGCAAACACATGTTGCAGCGTGGAGAAATACTTAACATCACCATAGGAAGTGAGGATGCAGAAGGGCCCAGCCTTTGAAATGACAGACTAAATTGGTGTTTTAGTTGGTATTCTAATATGCCCTGATGGTGCAGCTTAAGAGATGATCCTGCCTTGAGGGGCACAGCCATGCCCAGCTTCTCTATCCCACGGCAGCAGACTGCCTCGACTTCCTCCTGCTCCTGCTGCCCAAAGCATCCTTGGAAAAGGGAATAGCTGGCAGGACCACACTTTTTCCTCCAAGAGGTACCATCATGAGTGGTAGAACTGCACAGCACAGTAGGGTAGAGCAGATCTAGCCTCTGATTACAAACCAAGCGCTGGCACAAATTAAGGCTCTGCAAGTGACTGCATCTCTGATCTGTAGAGCCCTTCTCTGTCATTAATCTGATATTGTTTAGTTTGAAGCCGGAAGGTTGCTATTTTCCATGTGTCTGTTACCCACAAAAAGCAACAGCCATTCTGGGCAGAATCGGAACTTCTGAAGTAACAATGAGAAACTGCTTCAGCTCACGCAAAGAAGTGCAGCTGAATACTTTTCAGCGGGACACAATTCTCATTGTCACTAGCCAAGATTTAATGTCTTGACTCTGTGAATCAGACTGACTACTTAGAACAGTTACATCGTGTGTTCACTTAAAGACATGGAGTAACTTAACATGTAGAGCTCATGCCAATAAAAAGCCATTTTTCTCAACTGTTGACCAAAAAAAAAAAAAAAAAAAAAGGGAAAAGAACCCAAACAACCACCCATCCTTAACAGATGCAAGAGTCTTTTGGCACAGATCCAGTGGCAGACTAAGGCCATGATTTGCAATTCTGAGGCAATTATGAAATGACATAACAGCACAGATCTCCTTCTGACAGAACAGCTGGGGTTTTGTCTCCCTTGCAACAGGACATGGTTTAAAACAACCACCAGAAAGCAAAATAACCCAAAGAGCCATTTAACTACTGTGTAAATACTGAAGTACAGCTAAACACCAAGAGGGACGGCACTCGGTGCTTCAGACCCTGGTGCCACATCCTCTCGGGTCGGTGAGAGCCGGCACCGAGCCGCAGCCGGAGCCCCGGTCCCGGGCGCAGGGGACCACAGCGACCGATGGTGAATGAAGGGAGCGGCTCCAGCGAGCGGCACCGAGCAACTTCCCTGGGACCTCGGCTCAGGGCGAGCTCCCGGGGGATGCCGGCAGAGAGCCCCGCCAGAGACGGCGGCCACGGGGGGAGACAGAACGAGCAGGTGCAAAGGATGGGAACCCGAGGGATGTGCCCCCCACTGCCGCGAACCGCCGTCCGCTCCGGGACCCCTCCGAGCGCCGTCGTTCCCCTCCCGCCTCCCGCGGCCGCCCGCCGCCCCTCCCGGCCCCGGGACTCACCGCTCGGGCGGCCGCGCAGGACCCGCCGTGCCGGCTGGGGCCGCCGCGCTCAGCGGCTGCGGGAGGCGCCGAGCCCGCGGCGGGCGGGGCGGGGCGGGACAGAGGGACGGAGGGAGGGAGGGAAGGAAGGAGGGACGGACGGTGGGACGGTGCCGGTGCCCCGCCCGTCCCCCCGCGGCCCGGCCCGCCCCGGCCCGCCCCGGGCGGCTCCGCGGGACAGCGGCGCACCGGGCGCTGCGGGCGGCGGTGTGTTTGCTACCGAAAGTTGAACGGGCAGGTCCCGCCCTCCCTCTGTCCCACAGATGAGCACAACTCATGGCTCAGCTTTCATCAATTTAGCACAGGGAAAATCTGCAGAAGCGAAGACGGGTCTGTCAAGGATGGAGAGGGACACGAGCAGACCTTTCCAAAACTTGCCGTTCCTGCTGGCACTTGGCCATGCCCCCAAAGGGCCTGTCTTCAACATGGTTTTCAAACGTTTTTGAAGCGCTGTTGGTTGCCTGCTGCCCCACCTTTCCCCTCCCCATGATCTATTCAGCCTCTAGAAACAGGTGAATAATTTGCAAATCTCTTTTGGTCTTTAATGACACTCTCAAAAAAAGAGTATGTTTGTGAATCATTTACTTTAGTAATTGGTTGGGCCCATCAACTGCTTGCCCTGTCTTAATTGACTTTTACCCCCGGCTACCAAAGCGCTTTTACACACGTTCATAAATTGAGTCCTCTACAGTATGTGCTCTAGTTAATAGTGAGAAAACAAGGGCAGTAAAGTTACACGATGAGTCCAAGGTCACGACAGAAGTCTGCAGGAGAGCCCAGAACTGAATACAGGTTTCCTGATGCCCTGGTTTCCCAGGGCTCTGGGAGTAATTGTCATTGACCTGCTTTTCTATGGACATCTCCTTTTGTCTTCCAGCCGTGTGGGTGTGAGCCTGCAGCTGCTGACACATGATGCAGCCACCAAAGACAATGCCACCAACAGCAGCGGGACCTTGACCAAGACCCCTTATACCCTGTCCCTGCAGGGTACCTGAGAAGTTCTTTGTGGCTTTGCTGTTGGGAAACCCCTGTATTTTCTTGTGGTGAAGTCTTGTAGCTGACACAGTAGTCAGTCAGTAGAAGGTTTAAGTTTTGTCACAGACCAGCTTCATGTGGATGTGATGATAGCAAGGGTTTCCATCAAGGAAGCTGTGCTGCCACAACTTCCAGTTTATTATTTAAATATCTTGACTCTGACAGGCAAATTGGGAGTTCTGGGTTTTTTAAATACTTCTCTCCTCTGTGTTGTTAGAAAAAATTTCCAGAATGATTTTCTCGTCTGCATGGCTGCAGCTCTGAGCTGTTTGTTCTCCTTGGTTATAGAAGACAGTCCTGTTTAAATCACTTCTTCCCAAGACAAAAGCTTTTGCTCTGGCTGGGTAGCCATGGTGTGCCACATGGAGCAGGCCCTTGTTCCTGGAGCTCACAGCTCTCTGTTGGGAAAGCTGCTTTGGCCCTGGATTTAGGGGATGGGAAGAGGTGTGGAGGGGGGGAACAGGCTGGACATTCCATCAGACCACTTGAAATTGGATGATTTACTGAACATTGTCAGAGTGAAGGGACATCTTTTTGTCTTCATGATGTCACTGACTATAGAGATCATGATAAAAGCACAGAGGACAGCACACAGCACATCTCAGACCTGCCTCCGCACCTGAGGCTAATTTTTGCTACATCTCTTCTGAGAACACTTTGTGGGCTGCAAAGGGAAGTGCAGTCCTTGGAGAGAGGCGCTCCTGCAGATCTGTCTGGAGTCCTGCAGTCACTGAAGATTTCCCCCAAGTGAAGTCAAAGGACCTTGAAGTTAGAAAAAACAGAGGAAGAGATCCCAAAAAATGGAAACAGTGCCCATGCTTCTAGGTCTTCTGTTACAGAGAAAAAACTGAAAACATGAGCTGAACATAGCTCCACAGTCAGACACCAGAAAGCAAACATGATTTTTGAGACAATAGGAGGGATGCCTTGGGCTGGATTCACAATTAACAACAAATGATGGCTGGCAGCCCCAATTAATGTCCAAGGGGGATTGCCCGGAGGGTTGGTGTAACAAGTCCATGATTTGGGAAGTCTGAGGGCTGAGCTTCTCCACATCAGTGCAGCTGCCAGGGACTCCCTTTGCCCCTGCTCCACCTTGCCCTCTGCCTGTTAGAGAGCAAGTTCTTTGGGCAGAGGCTGCTTCTTGCTGTGCCTTTGCCCGGTGCTCGGATCAGTGGGGTGGTTGTCTCAGGTTGCTACTGTAGTGCAGACTGTCACTGCCAGAAGGGCAAAGATGAAGGAAAGCAGAGGAGGCAGGAAAACAATTCTGCCTTTTGATGGTCAGTGTGCACAACTGATGGAGCATTGCTCCCCTGCAAAGCCCACAGTCCTGCAGCTGCCTGAGGAGATCTCCCTCTCCTGGCTCTTTCCAGAGAAGCAGACCATAGTCAGACATTCTTGAGTTTAGAGCTTCATCCTTAAAAGGCTAAAAGAACTAAATGGGGCTGGGAGAGAAGCATGCAAATGGAGTTTGCAGAAGGAAAAAGAGCACTAAAGCCACTCACTGTCCTGCCATGTAGGACTCCTGAGGTGAGTAAAAATCAGTGTGATGGGGCAGGGTGACTCAATGGGGTAACAGAGGAGAGAACCATTATTTTCCCCCTGCAAGGAGGAGGGCAAAGTAACCACGGATCAAAAGCTGCTGATGGCTGTGTGTGCAAAGCTGGGTATCTAGACAGGAGCACAGTGGGGCTGCAAGAACCCAGCAAGCAGTAGAGCATCCCTGTGTCACAGCAGGCAGGGTCAGATCAGGATCCTGTGGGACATGGTAGAGCAGGTCTGCGTGCCTGGGCAAGCAGGGAGCACCAGGACTTGGCTCCTCAGGAGATGAAGAGCAGCGCCTGCAAGTCTGGCCTGCAAGTGGCCATTATGGACAGAGATTGTGGAAAACGGAAACACACAAACATGAGCAAGACAGGCCAGATGGGGGAAATACAGATGAATTAATTTAGAGGGAAGGGAAAAGGAAAAACACAGAGACATGCTGCACAGCAGCCAACTCTTCAGCAACAGCACTGCAGCGTGTCATCACTGTGCCAAGTGAATGGGAAGTTGTGCTCTGCTCCATGCAAGTTATTGCTGTTTTATGCCTTTAGAATTCTCCCTGGCCTCAAAAACTCCCTGATTGGGAGGTTTTATGTTTATGTTTTATGTCCCATCAGCAGTGTCGCTGCTCAGGATTGGAACTCTCCTGCCCTTCCTGCAGAACTTGTCGTGGGCTTGGAGCCTTATTTCTGGAGGTGATCATTCATCGGTGCTTTTTACAGTGAAATCAAGCATACTTTTTCATAATTTGGTGGGGTTTGAATTCATAAGGTGTATTAATTACTCCCCAAAAGACTGTAACAGGTTTTGTCTTAGATCCAGTTGCTGGGAAAATATTTAGGAACATATGCTGAAATCACCACATACCTGAAGTTTACCATAACTAACTAGCCACAGATGTGCTATTAAACCCTTGGTTATTTTTTCCTCTTGTCCATCCTATGTGGCATGTTACAGCCATAAGATATTAAACTTAGAACAGCTGCTAGTCAAAACCAAAATAGCTATTACCTTTTCGCAAGAAAAAATTCACATTGCCCATCCCGACAGTAATCACTTGTTTATACAATTGGCACCTCTTTTTAGCTTGGAACAGAGAAACTTCAGATATTTTATTGCTACATCAAGGGAAACACTAAGCACTGCTGTGGAATAGGAAGGTTTTAATTTGCCAGGTCTCTGGTGCTTCTTTAGCTGTATTTTGACTTGGTATTCAGGGATCCTTTTCTTGAACTGCTTTATTGCTTCCTAGGCATCCCAAAAGAGCAGGAGGGGTGGGTGTGTATTGAATAGAGGGAAATAATTCATGATGTCAGGTGGTGACCATTCTGCAAAGATGATTTAATTCACAGCAGTTGCTGTCTGTGCAAGGTGTTGGGCCACAGGCTGCTGGGGAACAGAAATAGTGCACTGATGGAGAGTATTTTCCTTGAAGTGTAAGTACTAAGCTATCAGGTCTGTCAGATATACCTTGAAGTCCTGAAGTATGACACATGAAAGTGTGCTGGAGGGAGGAAAAAAATGGGGGGGAAAAAAGCTAAAAATAAGAGACTAGTTAACACGGAGGAAACGTACACCCATATCGTGTGAGTTCCTGAGCATTGTGAAGACTGACGAAAAGGCTGTGGGGTGTGGCACACATATTACCCTGCAGAATTTAGCTGGTTTACATTTGGGAAAATTAGGTAGTGCTTCCAAAACTTTTGAAGTGCTAAATATTGTTAAAACAATCCTTGCAGCTCTTTCATTCAAGGACTTGGCTCAGGGTACTCAGAAAATAACTAATGAGCTTCTCATCATAACACCCAAGAGAAATGGGAAGTTATCACAGTAATTACCCCTGTCACCCAGCTGAGGAACAGAACAGCTAAGCCTTGTTTTTCAGGGGTGTTTCTTGACTGAAATATTTGTACAGTCATTCAGCTGGAAAGCTCTTGAGAATGATTAGAAGCTCCAGCTGGCCTCTCAGCAGGGTGATGAGGGGAGGAAGAGTCATCCCCCAAAGATAGGGGAAGATAAAAGGAGCAAAGTTATGCAGTAGCAAGGCATGTTGGTGTTGGATCTATCCTAGTTCAAAATTTGAATGCTTTCTACTTCAGAGAAGACTAATTCCTGCATTTCCTTAATAATGTACTATAGATTTCATAGTATATGCATTATGTGCCCGGGCACAGAGTGGTACAATGCAGATGTTATGGCAGCTCCATCCTCCTCCATGAAGCCACATGTGGAGGCTCAGCTGGGAATGCCACATTGGCATTCCTGCAAGAGATGTGAGCTTCACTTGATGAGGAGGGAAGGTTCACAGATACTGGGAAGTGAGATGTGCAGCTGGGAAAAGGTCTCTTTCCAGGTACAGGTTTTAGCTTGATTTCTGTAATAAGAGGAAATTAGTAGGAGCTGTGGATCTCATTAACATCATTGTGCAGACTAGAGCATGAGGAAAACAGACTTCAAATAAGCTGAAAGAAAAGGCTGAGCAGCCTTTGGTCAGAACTCATGAGTCAGCACAAGGTGTTGATGATGTCTGTGGAAGTGCCCACCTCACATTTACTTGTGAGTGCTCAGCAGCCACCAGGTCATGCCTGATGTCCAGTGTAAGTCTGGTCAAGCAGTGGGTTCCACCCTGTCCTCCCAACAAACATCTGGCTACAGCTCAGCACCATCCTGCTGTGACTCCAGATTTACTGTGTCAAGCTCAGATACTGACCTGTTGGAGTTAGGGTGAAGACTGAAAATAAACTGAGGTGGCCCACAGGCTTTAGCTAAAAATTCTTTGCCTTTTTCATTAAATAAATTTCAAATTTACTTGGGAAAAAAGAAAAGAGTCAACTTCATCTTTAAAACAGCTGCAATCATATTGTTACTAGTACAGATAATTTAACTTGCAAATACATAATGGGTGCTGACCAGGTCTGTACTTGGGAGAGTAGACTCTGAAACAGTGGAGAACCTGGGGGAAGAGAAGCACAAGTGCCAGAGTGATAAAGGTATGTGAAGTAATGTAGAAACCAGAGAGGCCTTTTGGGAATGTCTCCTCCCTTTCCTGAACATATATGCATAAACAATAAGCTGGAAGATGGCAAATACAGTACAGATAAAATCATTCTTATTTATTTACACTGATATGTCTAGGCTGTGAAATCACTGCTATTAAGAGGCAACTGAAGCCCTGGGGTTTATTAGAAACAAAAGAAAATATATACTGATGGCAGAAGAACCTATAGCTACAGCAGTAGTATCAAGAAATAGAGTCTGGAAAGGTTTTAGTCTTCAAAACTTTGGTCAGACTGTAATTATTGGGAAGATAAAGGAAAACTGCCCTGGAGCAGGTTACTCCCTTCTCCCAAGCCCACTCCCTGCCACACAGAGGGGCTCAGGGGTGCTGAGGCACCTGTGTGCAGCTGGCAAGGGCAGCAGGAGGGACAGCTGGAGCAGTGGCCATGGGCTGTGGGCTGCCATTGCCATGGTATGCTCCTGCTGGCCCCCAGGAGGCTGGGGATAAACGCTGTGAATGACTGTGCTTCCCCCAGCACTGCCAGACTTTGGGCACCAGTCATGGTGAAGCCTCTGGAGCCAGCCCTTCCCTGGGAAGTGCAGATTCCACCAGGGAGAGGAGAGCATCCTTGAAACTGTGTTTTAATACGTAATAAAAACTCTCTTTTTATCAATGCTTTGTTTCATAGTTTCTATTAGGTCCATATGGACTTAATTAATATCTATTTGACCGATTTCAGCTTTTAGCTGTGGTAATATAAGTTTTCAAATCTTAAGTTTCAAAAGGCAGCATTGCCCTTTCTGAAATACTGCCTCCCTCCAGTGGATCTACATGAGCTGGTTTTATGAGATCAAGGGGAAGAAAGCTATCTCCAGTAGGTTGTTTGGGTTTTTTAAATAAAAGAATTCGAACACAGTAGCAAGGGCCGAGAGTGAAGAAAGGCTTGTTTGTAATGGGAGCACTCAAAAAGTTCAACAAGAATTTGCAGGACCCCTTCATGTCAGTGCATTCCCACAGAAAGCCTCACCCAAAAAGCTGAAATTACAGTCTTCCTCGGTTAAAGAAAAAAAATGGGAGAATGGCTTGTAATTTTTGAAGCAGGAAAGCTATGTTTGTCTTCCAAGACACAGCCCCTTGAAGACGTGACTGTCATGCAGGGTTGGAGAGCAGGCAGAGAGCCCGCAGAGGGACGGGCCTTGGCCAGCACCAGGCGTCTGTCTCCTGGGGCGAGGGGCTGCTCCTGTTATCTCTCTGATACAGAGCACTGTCACGGCTTCCCGTATCCAAACACATCTTGACACTGGAGATTGCACAGATCCCAGGGCTCTGGAGGGAGGCCAGGGACGTGCCCCTGCCCCAGCAGCCGCTCACGCCGCGGGAATCGTTATCGGGGAGCAGCGACATGTCACGGCCGTCTCGGATGGGCTGCAGGGTCAAAGGATTATGACTGAAATCCATTCTTCATAGAAAAATCTTTTCCAAATGCCTGGCTATGCTATGAAATCACACAGGGAGTGTCCTGTTATCTGTGGGGGTGGTACAGACCCACCTCTGCTTCATGCGAAAAAACGGAAAAAGAAAAATACAGCTGTGCAGAGCATCACTGCCGTACAGAGTCAGCTTTCCAAGCTGCTTCCCTTCCTTCCTACCTACTTGTAGACAGGTTTAGCACAGTGAGTGGGGATACGTTTCAGCCCCACAGTAATAAACTTGCCCTGTGCGTGTATATTCTAGTCTTGAATTTAATTCTTATTTGCTCTTCTTCTTTTACGTGCATTTCTGCAGATACTGATGTCATCCTCATTTCTTATCTACTCTCCACTGGAATTGCTTTTTGAAGAGATAGGAAAGGAAATACTTTTTTGGAAAAGTATTGGTACCAAGAACTTATCTGAGCAGCATTATGGAAACAGAGTTTTGCTTGACAACCTTTTAAGTTACAGCAACTGTGCAAAGGATTGCAGCACCAGAATGTCAGCGTGTACCAGGCTTCATTTGGATTTTAAAGTCATTGAAATCTGTTAGTTATGTTGTGGAAGTTTATACTGATATTATAAGGAAATCTTTCTTGGAAGGCAGAGAGGCAGAGAAATGCAAACTCTTACCAGAAGACTTTCCTGATGATGCTGTGAATTGTTCTATTTCCTTCCTTCCTTCCTTCCTTCCTTCCTTCCTTCCTTCCTTCCTTCCTTCCTTCCTTCCTTCCTTCCTTCCTTCCTTCCTTCCTTCCTTCCTTCCTTCCTTCCTTCCTTCCTTCCTTCCTTCCTTCCTTCCTTCCTTCCTTCCTTCCTTCCTTCCTTCCTTCCTTCCTTCCTTCCTTCCTTCCTTCCTTCCTTCCTTCCTTCCTTCCTTCCTTCCTTCCTTCCTTCCTTCCTTCCTTCCTTCCTTCCTTCCTTCCTTCCTTCCTTCCTTCCTTCCTTCCTTCCTTCCTTCCTTCCTTCCTTCCTTCCTTCCTTCCTTCCTTCCTTCCTTCCTTCCTTCCTTCCTTCCTTCCTTCCTTCCTTCCTTCCTTCCTTCCTTCCTTCCTTCCTTCCTTCCTTCCTTCCTTCCTTCCTTCCTTCCTTCCTTCCTTCCTTCCTTCCTTCCTTCCTTCCTTCCTTCCTTCCTTCCTTCCTTCCTTCCTTCCTTCCTTCCTTCCTTCCTTCCCCAGCGAGAAAATGGAACTAAGCACTAAAATAATAGAAGATTACTTTTAGCAAAGCCTCATTCAGATTAATCAAAAGGCATCCATATGCATTTTATGAGGTGGGTTGTTTCTGAGGTCACCTTATGCACAATTTATGCAGCCCCCAATTCACTAAAGGACTTCCAGACTCATCTGTGGAAATTACACCTCTACCTCCCCATATTTTCTCTACTTCAGATGAGAAACAGCCAGCACTGAAGCCTTATTTATCACCTCCTTTCCTTCCCTGGATCAAACTTTACCACTGCCATTTGGGCATATTGCAGCACTGTGATACAGAAGCATCATGCAGGCATCCCTTAGAGGAGACAGGCTGTTTAAAGACTAGGGTGCTGTGGGACATTTCCACCACACACTCTTTAATTGCATTGCCACTGTGCCCAAACCCAGTCACCCCCTCAGGCAAGCCCCTGCTGTGAGGGTCCCACATTCCCCTGTTTAGATGTGAGACCTCGTAAGTTCTGCCTTCACCTGACAAAGATCTGAACCTGGAAGGAGATCCTTTGTTCAAGCTCTGGAGTGCTCTGGGAGAAAAGCAGCCAGCCAGGCTCTGAATGAAGGCTGTTTGAAAGGAGATTAAACCCTCCCCTGCATGCCCAACTTACAGCCAGTCAGCCTACATCAGAGGAGTCAAGCTGCATCCACTCCAAGGGGAAAGTTAAAATAGAACTGAATCTTCTTACTTCAGCTCCATCTTTTGTTGTGCCCTGCAGGCAGCATTCACCTGAATGTATACCCTCCAAAGTCAGAGTACGCTTGCCTAAAGTGAAAAATGGCACACACAGCCCTATCTCTTTTATTCCCATCAGCCCCTGTTGTCCTTCTAGTGAGCATGAATTTAGTGGTCATGAGCAGCACCACTACCCATGTAGGTACTTACATATTTCAGAAGGGAAGCTGAAGAGAGAGTTGCAAAAGTTGTGGGGTCCTTACGTGGCCACTGCATATTTGAAAATAGAGGCAAACAAGTCCCTACAGAACTAACAATACTGCCTTAACATGCTGTTCTCTACCTGCCAGGATCCACCTTCCCCTCTAACAGTCAGATGTATGCACAGTGGGACCTGCACACCCATTTCCACACCAAGTCAGGGGCTCCAGCCAGGATGGATTTCTGGACTGCACTGGGCTGAAGGTTTTGCAGTGAAGGAAGTTCTGCTGAGGGCTGTTTCCTTGTACAAGTGAAGGAAGCAGCCTGGGGCAATGACACCATAACCCAGTACAGCTGTTTCTGCAGCATCATTTGTTCGCATTCTAGGATGCATTGAAATAGCAGCTTGGAGCATTTCTGTTGCTGCTTATCCTCTGACTGGGCTGTTGTTAATGCAACACTCACTCAATGAAGTGTTTGGGATGCAGTCCAAAAAAGCACTTAGGTGCCTAAATTCAAGACAGTGATTCACAGCTGCCTAAGGACTTAGGTTCCCCCCTTTGTGTGCCCCTTCCTTGAACCTCTTTAAAAACCTGGACTTCTGCACAAGGTTGACTCCAGGTGCTGTCATCCTGACTGGGCTTGGCCACCAGAGCCTGCCTGCTGTGTCTGTGCTGTCCAGCCCTGCAGACAAGGTGGCTGTGTTTGGGATACCCAGACACTCTGTGGATGTGCCAGAGCTCTGAATTCAGCAGCCACAGCTGCTCTTGCTCAAATTGTGGCTAATGTTGATTTTTCCAGCTGATATAGCCACTGTGGGGCTCTTTGCAGCCAGAGGGTTATGAAGAGAACAGCACAAAGGTGATTTTATGCTGATGAGGGAGGAGGCAGCCACTAGCCTGGCTTGAGTATGTTTCCCCCATGTAACACTCTCCTCGTCCCACTCTCTAACTCCACAGTAGAGGTGATGAAGATGCCTTTCACAGAAAATGGGGCTTTTCTCCTCCACTGTTCTTGCTACTGGTGGCCTGATGGGGAATGGTGAAGTCAGGTCTGGCATCTGCTGCTCGTGTGGAAACTGGATGGGTCATGGGATGCCACGCTCAAATCCACTCATACTGCCACCTATCAATAGAAATCTATACGAGAGTAACTTAAAGGCGTTCCTAGCAAGGTGCAAAATTCCTCCAATAACCAACTCCTCTATTACACTGCAGAGTATCTATGTCCATGTGCTCTTTTCTCAAGGTAGAACTCAAAATAATTGCAGAAATCTGGTTATCAAATTGCAGTGATTTACAGGGAGTGAGAGAGAGCATAGTTGCTCTTCTACTACAGCTTATTCACCTTGCTTTTGAAAAAGCCACTTAGTTCCAAGAAAGCTCTGAGTAGATGGCAAACTGAGGCACACAGTTCCCAGTGCTGGGGACTGGTTATTTTGGGTGGCAGCATCCCTTGCTGCACTAGGTTTGGGTGCTCTGACATCTTGACTACATTCACATGTCTTGCCATGAGACCATTACGCTTTGCCAGGTTTCTCCCCTTGTCTGATAAAGCAGTTAGGGCTCTGTGTGACAGAAACTTGCACTTTTCAAATATAAATCTCAGGTAGAGCTCTACATGCACAGGCTGTTTTCCTCATTAAGCCCTTCAGTTACTGCTCTTTACCTAAATCCAAGCTGGGCTGTAAAAGGCTTAATAGATGCAACACATTCACTCCTGATGATGTCAGGGAGCGACTATACCCATCTAACAGATGAGCTGATCTGCTAGCCAGTAAATTTGGGATGACAAGAAAAGTTTATCATGTTAAACCAGATGCCATCAGCACCCTTCAGTTCTGCAAAAATGCTCTATTTCTTCAAAAAGCTATTACTGAGATGTGTAAGGAAAACATGAGATCTGAGCCACTTCCTGCTCCAGCCTTCTGCAGTTGGCACCTCTTCCCACAATCAGGAGAAGAGCCCAATGTGGAAGCATGTTTCTGAAAAGATTTCAAGGATGAGATTTGGTGTCTTCTCTGCCTACATGTGTCCTCAGCAGGAAAACTGCAGAGCAGCAGAAGAGGGAAGATGAGAGCTACTGTGGGACAGAAAATGAATCTCCTGTAGATCCGTCCATCCATGTGTGTCTGTCTGGGCCCCATCCTCTGGCCCTGCTGTGATCCATATTTCAAAGGGGCCATGATTCCTTCTCAAGTTACTGCTGCTGGCAGAACAGCAGAGCTGGCAAGCGAGCTTTCAGGAATGTCTTTATCCTTCGCAATCCATATGAAATAGGTCCAAGCAGTAATATTTTTGGAGAGCCAGATACATGGATTTTGCAAAGGTTGGGAGCAGCAAAGCACACTATTAATAAAACAGTCACACTGGTCTTGATTTTGGTCTTATTGTGATAATTATAAGCAGAAGTTTTCTTTTGTCTGGTCAAAGACTCTGCTGCTTCAAATTTAGAGCTGTCAGAGAGAGCTGAGCAAGAGGGCTTCATTCAATGGATGGCATTATCTGCTTCAGCAAGTGCCATCATTTTGCTTTGGTAAGATCAGTGGAAGAATAAAGAGGAGCTTGTCTGAGGACCCACTCTCCCATCCACTATTAACACTACTGTAGCTCAGAGTGTCTTGGCTTGGAGAAAAAATAGATTTTTAAAAAAATATATATAAGCATATCCATCACTGTATACAATGATGAAAGCTAGAACTACTTCAATTATCATATTTTTTTATTAATGCTGACTTATTTTAATGTGGTACCTTCAAGAGGGAGAAAAAAAAGGACGTACTCTCAAAATACTGGGAATTAGATACAAAGAAGAAACTGTTCATAATTGTCTCTTTTTATGCTCAACCAAACATGAAAAAAGTGCCTCCTGGCAGCATGAACCTGCCTAGGAGGGGGGATTCTGTTCTGATAGTCAATAATTTTCTCTTCACATTTTCAACTGGTAAGTCTCAACAGCTACCATTGAGAATCAGAGTTGATGCTCCAGAGGCCAAAGCACCCACCATTTCATCTCATTTGTAATTTAACAGGTTTATCATTTACACTGTGATGTCTCTGTTGAAGGAGATCCCAGTGGAATTAACCAGTACTCAATTTCAGGTGCAGGAGGAAAATGTGCAGTGGAGCATATTTATGCTAGAGACAGATTTTTGCGCCTGGGTACGCTGCAGTGGATATTGCTGAAAAGGGCAGCTTTTCTGCAAAGTTCTGGTACATCCCTTCAGCAGGAAACAATTATCTCTAATACCAATTTCCCGCAGAATTTTGCAAATCCTTCCCTACAGGGATTTCACCTTTCTTTGTTTCCCCTGCACAGCACAGAAAGTCTGACTGCAGTGATACAAAATCAGATCTGACTCATTTTTATTTTCAGCCTCTGGCAGCTGAAGGGAATAATCTCATTTTTGACTAGAAGGAGATGAGCAAACAGGGTAAGGGCTGGTGATCTGAATCCTCAGAGGACCTCCAGCAGTGCCATCCCACTGTGTCCATTTTGTGATGAGATGCCCAAAAGGAGGGGTGGAGGATGCAGTGGGGTAGTCCCTGCTCTAGGGGCACCCATGCCTTGGAAGGAGGGGTCCAAATCCAGGCATGCCAGGGCCCCAAAACATCTGTGGGAGGAGGGGGCACTGTCATAACCAGTGTGTGCCTGGAGTCACCCCTTGCAACACCTGCTGCCACCCCAAATGTTGTCTGCAGACCATGAAATCCCCGTGGCAGAGCCTGTGGCTGCCTTGAACCACTTTTCTTTCAGCTGCAACATAGAGTTGCTCTGAGGAGGATTACAGCCATGGTAACCAGGAGTCACATTTTCAGCAGTTTTCTGCATTTTTTGTCTTTGTCCCCTCTTCCAAAGCAAGACACCTCCCTGCACAGCTTCCTGACAGTGTGGGCACAGCCCTGCCTGTGTGAGCAGTCCTAGAACCAGCCCACGGCACACGGGAGCAGTCTGCCTTTTCCTTCCACCCTGGAAAGAAGCTCTGAGCTCAGTGTGGGGGTGCTCAAATTCCATGTTGGGCAGGACATGCCCAGGGAAAGAGGATGTGTGGGGCTCACAGGGGAGGGGGGCACACAGAGCAGTTCAGCATGTTTAGAGCTACTGTAAAGAAAGGTTTCCTTGCATAATCCACTTTGTTCTACCTCTATAGACATTCTTAGAGGGCCTTGGCTCTGTGGTGGAGGATGCAGGCATGGTGAGCCTGGCACAGTCTGTTCTCCTGTCCCCAGAGCCTGGAATCCCAGCAGCAGTGGGGCCTGGCCCGCTGACCGACAGGGACAAGTAACAAGCTGGATTATTTAGCTGCATTTCCCACCAAGAGGAGGCTTGTGACTGTGCCATCAGTCCATCTGCACCGGGCAGCGTGTGGCTCTGCTGTGGCCAGAGGTGTTCCAAGGCCATGAAGTCCCTGTGGGTTTGGGATACGCGAGGAGCTGGCTCTGGCAGGGCAGGGCAGGGCAGGGCAGGGCAGGGCAGGGCAGGGCAGGGCAGGGCAGGGCAGGGCAGGGGGCTCAGGGCAGCAGCTGAGGCAGCCCCAAAGGCCAGACCCTGCAGGAAACCAACCTGACAGGCTCCCAGAAGCCACTCCATCACTGTTTGTCCCTCTTCATCCCCAGCTGTTTATTAACTCAGGCTCAGCTGACCTGACATTCAGGTAAGCCAAATCTGATTTTTCCGGCTGAGGGAGCCCTCAGATCTTCACTGTTTCCAAAGAGATTTCATCAAGGAAAGCAGCATGCCCTGCTGCCAGCTAGAGGAAACTCAGCCCTTTGCGAAGCTCTGGCTGAGAAACAGGGAGGAGAAGGAGCACAGGAGCAGCCTGGATAGAGCACACGGCCGAGGGTCTGACCTGGGATAGAGCACACGGCCGAGGGTCTGATCTGGGATAGATGCACATGGCCAAAGGTCTGACCTGGGATAGAGCACACAGCCGAGGGTCTGATCTGGGATAGAGCACATGGCCAAAGGTCTGACCTGGGATAGAGCACACAGCCGAGGGTCTGATCTGGGATAGAGCACATGGCCAAAGGTCTGACCTGGGATAGAGCACACGGCCGGGGGTCTGACCTGGGATAGAGCACATGGCCGAGGGTCTGACCTGGGATAGAGCACACGGCCGAGGGTCTGACCTGGGATAGAGCACACGGCCGAGGGTCTGACCTGGGATAGAGCACACGGCCGAGGGTCTGACCTGGGATAGAGCACACGGCCAAAGGTCTGACCTGGGATAGAGCACACGGCCGAGGGTCTGATCTGGGATAGATGCACATGGCCAAAGGTCTGACCTGGGATAGAGCACACGGCCGGGGGTCTGACCTGGGATAGAGCACATGGCCGAGGGTCTGACCTGGGATAGAGCACATGGCCGAGAGTCTGACCTGGGATAGAGCACACGGCCGAGAGTCTGACCTGGGATAGAGCACATGGCTGAGGGTCTGACCTGGGATGTGCCATCAGGTCCCGTGGGTGTCCCAGGTGCAGCTCCTGCCCTGCACGGCAGGCACAGGGGATGCTCACCCCTCTCCAAAATGCAGAGTGCACCAGTGATGGTGGTCTGGAGGTCCTGGGGCCACTCTGGTGAACTGGTTTGGTAAGGAAGGAAAGGCAGGAGGGGCCCAGCCTTTGGGGTACAAAAGAGATGGACAAACAAGGTGAAGAGACCCCTAAAATATAAAGAATACCGTTTGATATTTTTTAAATGCACCTGGTACTGAAGATGGACAAATGACATTCAAATTTCTTAAGGTATTTTGTTTTTCAAAAACCGTAGGCCTAAATCACAGCTGTCTTTTTAAAATATACTGCAAAATACTTGTTCAAAAGCAACCTCTTTTGTGCAACAAGTGACTTAAAGAAAAACAGTGACAAAATTCTAGTTCTGGGAAGAAATTTTTTCAGCCACAAAGGTCTGATTAGCTCTGCTCTCCGCTGCAGATGCTTTCAGACCTGCTCAAAGAATGTGCACGTGCATATGGAGCTGTGTTTTGCCATTGTTTGGGACATCTTTGTTGTTGGCCTTGAAGCTGCAGGAGAGCTGCCTTGTTTACACAGTACACGTGAGTACAGAGTAGGCTGCCATTGTCCAAGAAGTGTGAGTACTTCTGTGGAGACACACAAACCCACAGCAAAGAAATTTAAAGCTGTGGAGCAATTCTGCAGGGCTGTTAATATGATCTGATCTTCAGCCCTCACCATCCATTTTTAGTCATGGTCTTTTTACTTGTTAGACCTCTCCAGCAATCTTTAATTTAAAAAATTCTTTTCCCTCCTTAGATCTCATATGAATGGGGTAAAAATGTCATTTGCATGATAATCAAGGTCTCCTTCAAGGAAAGGGTAGGATCTGGATAAATTAGCTACAACTTGGCAAGAGCGGGAATATCCATCAAAAGTTTGTCTCCTTAATTCCAGAGTCCAGGTGATCCCAGCTTTTTGTAGAAGCCGGGAGAGAACAGCCAAGTGAAAATGCCCCAGCTTGCTCTTATTGGCCTCAGTCTGCAAAAGGGGTTGGTGGCACCAGATCTTGGCATCTTTGTAAAGGATTTCTAATTTTCAGTCTCAGGGTTTAGTTGTTATTTGAATTGGAACATTTTTCATTCAGTCGTAGCATAGTTGTGATGTCCCGTGACGGGCTGTGACATTTACAAAAATCAACAACAGTCCAAGTCCTTTGTTGGCTTGGAGCACTCCTGGCTATTTCCAAGTGCCATGGGAGAAGCAGGGATCACAGCCTTCCTCCACAGCACATCCTTGAGGAGGATGTCATTACTGAATTGGGTTTTCTGCTGGGTGTGCTCTGACTGACAGCCAGAGCCCACCCAGCCTACGACAGCTCTGTAACAGTGGAAGCTTATCTGCCAGCAGTGCCAATAAAAATAAATCACCTACTTGCCTTATGCTCTGAGTAGAGGAAAACAGAGTCATCAATGGTCTTGTGTACTTCTACACTAACTCAACGCCCCCAGCATTCCTTTTTTAAAATCAAATTGCAGGATTTAAGAATGCTACTATGTGCTGGAGTACAGAGCCGAGGTTCAGTGGGTATGAATTATGAGGTTACAATACATTCATTGTTTGTTTAAATACTGTTTTTTCAAATTAGGTTTGCATGTATGAGTGTAATGTTCTCATTGACTAGAGCAATGCACAATAGACCACCCACAATTTGGGAGGGTGCCACGGGTTTGTCCCTCTGTGGGCAGACATCACTTAGTTTTTCATCCCCATTCTGTCTGTGTATCTTCAGCCTGGCCTCACTTGTTCCTTCTAGATGAGCTGGAAGCGTATGTGGATCACATAATTTTCTGTGGTGACCTCATATACAGCAAAAAGATGATTTTAAATTGAAAGTCCTCATGGTACTGTAGAGTTGAGACCTGTACCACTGATCCAAAATTCAGCTTTAGCATTTCCCACTCATTCAGTGTGGGAGTAAATCAAAATTTATTCCTCTGAAGTCAGAGATTTACATAACTTTAAGGCAGGGATGAGTGAGCATACCTCATCTGTCAAGGGGGAGCCACATAGCAGGTTAATTTTTTTATGATATACTGGGGTCTCAGCTGCTTTGCTGCAGTTTTGTCACTGTCCCTATTACCATCCTCCTACATTCATAAAAAAGTAAGTGAGCAGGCAGCCAAATACGATGCACTGTGTGGAGGAACCACTTCCTCTCATATTGCATTGGGATAAAGTTACATAACTCAAAGCCACCCAGGGCACAACCCCTGGCTGTATTTCCATCTGGAACACATGTCCTTGCCCCTTCCCCCAGCACTTGCAGGGGAGATGCTTGGACAGGTTGTTATTGATGTCGGCACACACTGGTGGTACCAGGCACCTCTCTGTGGCAGTGCAGCAGAGCATTAGCTCCAGCACCCTTGTGAAGCATATGTATGTGATGAGATAACAGACATCTGGCAGTGAGTGGCTACTGGAGCTCTGGAAATCCCTTGGCTTGCAGTTTTGTGCAGAAAAACTACCTCCAGCACAGTATATGACTGTACAGGCTTGAGTACCAAATTAAAGGTTGTGTTGGTCCTCACAAAGCACGGAGCTGTGTGGTGCTGCTTTTGGATGCCCAGTTTGGCCCTTGTGCCCAATTCCCCCGAGGGCAATGTTGCCTGAAGAGAGAGACAGGGAACCCTCAGATGTCTCAGGACTTGCTTATAAATCTCTAGGGTTTGCTTTGCTGCTTCACATCCCAGGATTCTAGCAGGGCCGAGCAGCTCAGCATCCGCCCTTGGGCTGTGTGTCCCACCTGAGACCCTGCCCATGGTGTGTGCTGCCTGCGCGAGTCTTCCCCAGGAGAGCCCACAGCCAGAGCCCAGACAGCCCCATCACCATCACTGCCAGCACTCGCTGTCCAGGGCGTGCCCACCACGGTTTGGGCCTGAACAGATGTAAATGCCACATTTCCCCCTTCTGGGACATGTGAAATGAGTGTTGAGGGCCCTGCTCCAAGTGCAGGCTGAGCATTGCATCCAACTGCTGTTTAGGATATGCTGCCTAAACCCCTGTGCTATTAACTCAAGGTTAACTTATAGTTATTCTTATTCCAAATCATGAAATACAAACACCATTAATATTCACCACCTGTGAGAAGCCTGGGAGAGGCAAACCTGCTGTGGAACATACAGCACATTCAATTCTGAGATGGGTCACTGCCAGCACAAGATCCCGTGGGATGGGTGCCGGACGAAATTCAACTCTCTCTTGCACTGCCCTACGGCTAAACTGACTTCAGTTTGCATCCCCATGGCTTTATGTGGTAAATTGGAAGGGTATTTGACCTCCAGTACCAAGAGTAGGAATGAAGTGTCTGATTCCAGTGCATGATATTCTGCAAATATCTATTTGAGTAGCCAGGTCTGAGTAAAAGAAAAGAAATCAAACAGAGGGATATGGAAAAATCTTTTTATGCCTATAAAAGGATCACTTCAAAACCACAGGATTTTGTATAGGAACCTTTTTCCTTAAATAGTAGAAACAGTCACTGGGTGCATTCCATAAGTGTAAAAAATGGGGGTTAGAAAAGAGCTGCTGTGTACAATAGCAGTTTCCTCTCCTTCAATCTCTTCCTTTCCTCCCCCCACCACTCATGTACATTGTCTTATCCCCTGAAACTGTGCTTGTAAAAACCATGAAAACAGCATACTTACTATATCTATGCATTTATACACATAGATATAATCAAACCCATACCCATATACATACATGTATATGCTATGTGCTTACAGAGGAACTGCATGGTAGGATTTTTTTACATTCTTCATAAAACACCTTTCCCACAAAGATGAACAAAACTTGGCAGTAAATCATGCTGGGTATCTAAAACACCAGCTCAGGCTCCTCCTGCAGGTTCACACCTGCAGCCAGAGCCAGGACTGAGAAACCCAGAGCTCTCTGGCTGTGGGCCAAATCCTGCCGGGCAAAACCCCGCTGACATCACGGGGATTAGAGGGGTGGCTAATCAGGACAGTGGGATTTGTGTCAATCTTTTACTCAGGATGCAATGCTGGGTCCCCCTGTGTCAGTGGGGGTGGTCAGGGGCCCTTGGTGTCCTCGGGGGTGAGCAGCTGTGGGGTGGCACTGGGCTTTGGGGTATCCTGTGTGTGCTGCTGTGGGAAGGAGCAGGAATGGGGGAACGACTCTCCCAGGGCACGAGACTCCAGCACCACTTGGAACAAGGGTCCTTCCCCTGCCCTTTCCATCTTGAGGGTCCCAGGCTAGCAGAGGATGGGAGGGGAGAGAAGGTTTCTGTGACTCTGGGGTTCATTGACCCCTTTGTCTCAGAGCGGACTGGGGAAAGGAGTCAAAACATTCCCATCTCCAAACTGGAGACAGGCTCAGTAGAGGCTGAAACCTTTTTGGAGGGATTTGTGAAAAAACAGGGTGGTGTCTTTAGTACTCTATAAGAAGGGTCTTGTGTTCACATTAATGTGATGAAAATTTCATGCAAAGGGTCCCCAGGGTCTCAGGCTGGCTCCAGTCCATCATTCCGTCCCATGCCTAGGTGAATCCTTACAGATGTCTGTATAACCTGTTCTGAAAAATCTTTAATAACAGAACCTCCACAGTCTCCTGAGACAAAGTATTTCAGTGTTTTACTACACTTACTATTAAAAACATTCCTTAAAGCTGTATTAAGTCTTTCTTAACTCCCTCCCAGCCAGACCCAGTACACACCCTGACTGAAATTTTAGTATGTGGCTGATATCTACAGCAGGGACAGAGACCAGCTTATTAATTTTCTTGTTGATCAGCCCTTTATGTGCTTGAAAATTTTTTTCTCTCTTTAGATTTCTGTTCTTCAATCAAACCCAGTTTCTTTTGCCTATCTTCCTGCACATACCCATATACACCCTTTTGAGGAATACCATCTCCTTCCATAAGAAAAATCTTTAGTTGAAATTTCACACTAGCAAGGGGAGATGAATGGAGGGAAGAGAGATGTCTGACAGGCTGTGTTTGTATGTGTGTAGTTTACAGTGATGTTTGGGGTTTTGTTTGCAGCAGTATGACATTATAGGTAGGCATTAGGGGCAGCCCATGACCCATCACAACCCGTGGGCCTTTGGGGCTGAGCAGTCAGTGCCAGCCTGTCTCAGGGACACTGGGGAACGCTGTGCACTCAGCCCCCCCAAAATGCATCTTTGGGGTTTTCAATCCCTATTTCCAGTTGTCATTCCAGCAACCAACAATCAGCACAACACCAGCCATGGCTGCAACAAGCGTGGTACTGCTTTTCACGTTGCCTAAGCTGTCACTGGAAATGTTGGTTAGTTCTGTTGTTAGTTTGGGATGAAGGGAGACCCCACAGTCCCACTCTAGGCACTCCCTTATTCAGCAGGGAGGTATTGACACCTTTCACACACACCTTTTTAGTGGCTTCACCCTTCCCACAACAGTTTCACTCGAAATTCTCATTTCTGCTCATTTCTGCTGCTTGCTTGTGAAAGAGCTGACACTGTCATGGTTACTAGAAACCAGGAGGGAAGTGTGCTGTGGTGAGAGTGCACACCCTCACTCCTGCTCTGTGTACTGATCTAGAAAACACCTTCTGAACATTTTTTAATGTGACCTGGCAGCAGACCAGGGTAAATGGCATGTTCTTTTTCCAGTGCTTTGGCCCAAAGTGTGTTTCAGAGGCTTAAAAGAATAGTCAGGCAATTAAATGTGATAAACGAGGCCATTTGTCACCAGCATTTTCACTTTTCTTTAAAATATCAAACGAGATAATGAGCAGGGCTTGAAGAAATCCTTTGTGGAGTTGCAAGCCAAGGTCACATGATATACAGAACGGATTTTCTGCCTCTCCCATCATGAGAATGTGATCTGACAATACTCCCCCTCATGACACAGAAATCAGAGACAATGTTAAGAGAGAGGGGAAAAAAAATCACTAATGGTTGAAAAAACAGTGACACGTTGCAATGAAGATAGGAAAAGAAATGCACTTATTTAAGGGCAAATTTACCCCCACTGCAAACTTCCTGTTGCAGGTGCTGGTCAATAGGAACACTACCCCAGAGCCAGGTGCAGAGCCTGGAGCAGCAGCCTTACCAGCACATCACCTCCTCAGCAGGCAGCAGGGCACGAGCCCAGGGCTGGCAGAGTTTGGTGGAGCAGATGGATCACCCCGAGCCCCAGCAGAGGGGAAGGGACAGAGCTGAGATGGGCTCTGGGAACTGGGGGGTCCTGCAGAGTGGGAGTGAGTCCAGGGCCTTGGGGCTCCAGGTGTGGGAGGGTATTCCTCCTGTAGTGCCCACAGGTACATCCAGCACAGACACCCCACTCAGTGACAGCCACGTGGGCAATGCCACACAGCATGTGTGGTGACAGTGGTGACTCTTTGGCAGGGTCTGCACTAGTGCAGGTTCGTATTTGTGGCTGGAGGCTAGAGCTGGATATGAATCCAGAGCTAGAATGTCTCCAGCACTCTTTTGAAAAATAACACCTTTCTTTCTGGCAATTTACCAGAATGTGTTTCCTTCTGCATGCTGTTCTTTCCTATCATGTGTGCTTAGGAATTAGGAAATATTTATTCCAAGGTGTGAAACCTCTGTGCACCTGTGGGACATGAACATATTGACTGTATTGACAGCCCTGTATGCCACCAGGTCAGTGTTACCTCTACACCCTTTTCCCATCTCCCCTCCACATGCACCTACTTGTGTAAGAAATTACTCTTTGGGGTCTTTTTTCTTTTTCTTAACCTGTTTTCTCAATCAATCATCAGTTTATACTGAATATATTGAGGCAGGAGCACCAGTAAGTATGGTTGTGCACCAACAGAAATGGATATTTGAGGATCTGAGAACCACTGACAGTTGGTCTCTACAAGCTATGTTTTATTTATGTCTGCACTGTGCTGTGTTGGCAGCATTTGATTTAGCCCTGGGATGAAACCCCTGAGTTTTTGCAAACATGGACAGCCTCACACATGCCTCTGACATTAAATAAGTGATATACACAGTGCAAGGAAACATATATTTTAAGAAAACTACCCAGATGCACCAGCAACGGAGGTGTTGAGGTATCTCAAAAGACTAAGAATTAAAATCTTGTTAGCGAAAAACGCAGGCCAGGAGGTGCCAGTCAGGCACCAACAAGGAAATGCCAAACACTCAGCTGAGTGACTGATTCAGCAGCAGGTGAGACTCAAGTGCAGGAGTTTTCATCTGGCAGTGGACTGTGTGCCTGGCCTTTGGCAGGGGGCTGTGCAGACTCCTCAGCCCCCAGTGACCCAACAGCAGCAGCCTAGAGCCAGCTTCACCCAGCTGAACCTTTCCTACCTGGTAGTGGCTGCCACAGCTGGGCTCAGTCATCTTTGGGGGTCCCTTGCAACTCAGGATATTCTATGATTCTATGATTCACATCAGTGAGGTCTGTGCCTGAGGGGACATTTCGGGTGAGGTTTCAAGAGACGTGACTGGATCCTGCGCTGTATTAAACTGCTGGTAAGAGCAGTTTGTCCATCCCTACCCCCACCAGAAGCAGGCTCTGCCCCAGCTCATGAGTTGCCCTGGATGTGGCTTGCTGAAAGGGTGGGATAATCCTGCCAAAGCCCTTGGTGGGCTGCCCGTTTCCTCTCCTTCCAACTCGCTTGCTTCCAAAACAAATTCCTGTTGCAAAAATTCGGGTCCTTTCAACTCCACATTCCTGCATATGACACAATCCCTTTGAAAAGGAGGTGAACTGGTACAACTCAGTGATCTCAAAAGGAAAAAGATCCCAAATAATTGTTGGAAATGATTGGAAACAAATCTCTCATAGAACAACGTGTTTCCAAGTGTTTCCGATAGCAGCAGATAGCCGTGGTCTGTTTGCAAAAGCACGGAGACTTACCATGGGCAGGCAGTGGAACTGTGGGGGTCAGTGCCAGCACCATTCCCCTTCTGACAGCCAGAGCTCCTGGGATGGCTGCCTGCAAGAAGAGGTGGTTGTGTGAAGGTGCTGCCACCATCCATTCCACCAACAGCGAGAGAAATCCCCCCTGCAATCTCCAGCTGTGGCCCAAGGAACGAACCCTCAACCCCTTCTGCAGCAGAGACTTTTTGGCATCCATTTAATTTGTTTGGGTTCAAAGAGGAGGACATGGAGAAGGAGGGGGAGGGTCTGACTCCCACAAGTTCAAATTTACTGCTTCAGGAAGATAGTTTCTTTGCAAACTCTTTCCACATTCTCATTCCTGTTATCTCTACAGAAGGTTGAGCATCTTTAAAACTGCACAAGCTTCCCTTAGGGAGGCTTGCTGTCAGATCCCTTCTCAGCCCAATTTGAAGCAGGGACGTCAAAGGCAAGGCAAATATGGTCCCCTGTTAACTTGGATCCATTTGGAGCTGGTCTGGGCAGTTCCAGCCTGCCATGATGTTCACAGTCTTTCGAAATATTTACTTGTCTGACCGACAAGAGAGTTATTTAATAAGTTATGATGTCTGCAGCTTTGTGTAAACAATTTACAGTGCCGTGATTGATGCTGGATGCTGTTTGGAGAGAGGCAAGATGGACTGTATATATTGGGCTTCAGTTTGGAGAGTTCAGGCTCAGGACTGGGCAGTATCCTACCTAATAAATAACAGTAGTTAAACACTGGGACTCTTGCTGCTTCAGTGCTCACAAAGCCACACAAACAGGGCTGAATTAAACCAGAGCAGACGCTGGCCATGCAAACATCTGAGACCTTTGCAGGGGGGCCTGGTACAGGGGTCACAGTTCCTGGTTCTGCTTTTGCCCCTTGTCCAGGTTGTCCCCAACCCTGCAGCACTCACTGGGCAGAAGGAAACAGCTGTTTTTGTGGGTAGGGCAGCCAGAACAGATGTGGAGCATCACACTTCAAGCTTCTCCAGATCTAGGAGGGTGAAAGTTGGGAAGTGAGTATCACCATGTCCAGGAGGCAGCTCCATTCCTTGCAAGAGTACAGTGAAATAAGCGGGCTTGCTTCTTTTGGCACAGCTTCAGGTCATGCTACATGGCTGGTTTCCTTAGTCTGGCATTTTCAGGGTCTTTCATCAGGTTCCCAGGGGCGAGATGAGATTCCTGCTGCAGTCCTTGGGGTCACGTTTCCAAAGTCCCTTTTCTGAGTGAACACCTTCCATTACAGGTGCGTATGGTCTTGAGAAAATTGGTAAAAGGGGTATTCCCATCTCCAGTGAAGCAACACAGGAGTGTGATTGCTGTGAGTTAGGTGTTTGTGCAGCTCAGCTGGTCAGACACAGCTACAGGCAAGCAAGGGCCCTCATGAGACCCCACAGCAGAAGAGAGAGGGCATGGACTAACGTCAAACTGAGAGGAAGTCAGAGGCTTTCATTCAGTTCAAACTAGAAACAAGTTATTTCCTTTCTGAACCATCAAAGTGTTTCGTTTCTGGAGTTAAGCAACCTGGACATGTCTGAAACAACAGTTTCAGGATCATGCAGTTCCCTAAAATTTTCTGTAATTTCACTTTCTGACCTGATTGGGGACAAAGGCATGATTCTCAGATCCCCTGAAGTGGAACTGCCAGGCCCAGCATCTACACAAGAGCTGAAGGGCAAAAGTTTGGAAGGAGACGAAAAAAATCCTTCTCTAGCTACCAGGTAGCTGTTCAGATTGACTGGTCCAGGCAAAAAATTTTAAAAACCCCTTTATTCTGGAAATCCTATTTCAGACACATTCACTGTCAAAGGTCAACTCCAGGTGATGTGAGGAAATAATGGCAGGAAACTAAAAGGAGGAAATTAACCCTAAAACTGACACAAGATGTCTGTGTGGTTGAGAGCTGGATAAAGGCTCTATGCACCCATGGAGAGAAAAATGTGCTTCCTCTGAACAAAGACAAGTAACAAAGTATTGATTTGAAGTTATTGAGCTGTGTACTTCATCCATGCTGCTGACCATGGCCCTGCCTAATGGAGAGAAAAGTACAAGGAGGTCTTTCCCATTCAGACTGAAAAAAGGAAAGGATGTCTGAGGCACACGTTCCACATAATGCATTCACCATGGGAGGAAAGTAATGCTCAGTACCCTCCTGATGTTCAAAACTGCTTCTGCAATCATCTTCAGCTGAGAAAAGGCTGATTGATCTCCCAGCTTCACCTCTAGTGTTAGCGCTAAAAAGGCTGTATCTTTTTGTTTAGTCTCTTGAAATCTGCGCTCAGAACAAGAAGGATCTCAAGCAAAATGCAGCCTGCCTCTTCCTCTCAGGGGACCATGCAAAGACACATTGCACTTAGCAGAAGAAGTGAAGGTTTTGGGGGGACCTAAGCGGCAGCAGGCTGATGGCACCGCTCTTTGTCTCCTTGGAGATATGTCGTGATGTAATTAATGATAAAGAACTGGAGCAAGAATAAAAATGATTCAGAGAAGCTTTGGTATTTTCCCCCAGTTCAGCTCTATGATTAAACCCACACAGAGCCTCAAATGAGGAGATGAGCTTCAATTATAGCTAAGGAGCAGCATAATGAATTATCTTCTTTGCACTTACTTTAGCTGGTGAGTAACTCAATTTCCACCCAAATCCATGTTGACTATAACTGATTTAGCCAGTAACTGATTCATCAAGCTGCTGGAAGAATGTGGGATTAGAAATGCAGAAGAAGGGCTGTAGCTCTTCTTCACTTCAATATTGCTAATCTAGTGCAAAATTTTTAACAGATAACTTTAATGCTACCTACACTTCTGTGTAAGTCCACCTTTAACAAAAGTTAAATACAAAAAAATGGCCTGCTAAATGAAGAGTTTGAATCCTCTCTTTTATATATAATAAAAAATATTTTTATTTAGGATAGTCAGTCCTTAGATTTGCAGACTCCAGCCAAACAGTAGAGATTATGTTGTGTGGTTTATGTATTTTTAGGGTCTTTTACTCAGAAAATTCCCAGAACTGCAGGTTATGAAGTTATAATTTAAATACTATTGAAAAATATAAGCAGCCTCAGCTTCCTCATGCTCCCCAGCAGTTGTGAGGGTTGGCATTGCTGTGTTTCCAGCCTCAGCCATGGTGTGTGGGTGCCAGTAGGAAGAGATGGCTCTCAGAGCAGTTTTCTTGCATCCAGGAAAGGATCCTGTTCCTGGAAGTTACAGGATTTTTGAGTTCCTGGGGCAAAACCAATATGACTCCTGAAACTCTGCTCTGCAACTCTGGGAGCAGCTGGAAAAATTTGAGGGCTGGGTCCATGAGTCCTGTGGAGCAGAGGCTGGGTTTCAGAACTGCAGGATCTTCGTCCCTGGTAGAAGGAGGCACTGGCCCACGGTGCTCAGGCAGAAAACCAGTTTAATTAAATTTTCTTAATAGTTTTGGGGTTAATTTTGTAGAACAATTTACAAAGAACTCAAGGGATGTTATTGTTTAAATAAATATTTAAGCAAGATCCCTCTCAATTTAAACACAGTGAACTGTGTGTGAAAAGCAGCAGCATTTGATTACACAGATGCCAGGGGGCCAAAACAATCCATTATGAGCAAAGGTGTTGGAGGTGGATCAAACATCATTTAGTTTGATTCTGTTTCTCTGAGGGAAGTTACTGATAAGGGGATTTCTGCCTTGTGACAATGTGTGGCAGGGTGCAAACACTGGCAGTGCCATCCAGTTGATGTGAATTTGTGTCTGGATAAGGGTTTCCCAAATTCACCAGTGCAAAAGGCTGAAATGCTCATCTTCCTCACCCTGTGCCAGCCTCCTTCTTTTGAAAAAGGTAAGGCCTTTTTGCCTAATCAGAAATGAGTATTTCTTTCCTGATGACTGTGTATTCACTCCCCTTCTGCACCTGAGTTGCAAGGCAATAGAGCACATAATAAGTCACTTTTCCAAAGTGTCCCTGAAATGGGAGGATTCTGTAAAGGTCACGCAGCCCAAGTGACACGTTTCAGGGATGCATTTGAAGACTTGCCAGATCCCCTGTACTGAGCAGGACTTGATTTATACAGGAGAACACTGTTTGGATTACCAAGATGGTCACTACAAGAGTACTCAGAAAGGGCTATGCCTTGATAGGAGACAAAATCTGTACATCCATTCGTAAGCAGATTTTTGTATGTTTCACCCTAACACACATCGCTGCACAGCAAATTAAAATGAAGACATATTTATATTTGAAATGCAATTGCAAGAAAGTAGCAACCTTCTCTCGGGTTTTGGATCATTTTGATTCTCTCAAGCCACAGGATGCGAAGACCTCAATCTTACTCTACAATTACATTCAGAAACCCAAGATTCTGGCATGGATCAGGACAGAGGACTTGGCTCACAGAATCTGTGGAAACATCGGGGTATGCAAAATAGGTAAAAACTGATAATTTCGGAAAAAAATAGCATTAATTTCTGACACAAAGCAATTCATGATTCATAACTAATTGGAAACAAATGAGTAATAGTATTACACAAAAGACCCCTTTTGTTCATTGAGGAGCCACAGAATTAATTGTATGTTCTTTAGTTTCCAGCAGAGGCAAAGTCCCAAGGCACAGTGTTGTGATTGTTGAACTGGTCATGTTGTGCATACTGGCTTAATTCAGACCAAAACTGTAGGAAGGGCATGGGATTCTCTGAGTGGAGTCTGAGCCTCAAGTAGGTCAAGCAATTCATCAAGCAGTGAAGGTTTTGGGTTAGCACTCACAAGCTGACCTGACTCTTGCCCTGGGCTGTGTGCAGTGCAAGGAGCTGGCTGGACCAGCTGGGATGCCAGATGAGAAGGCAACAGCTCTTTTGGATCTGTGCAAGAAACCTTATGCACAGACTTGACTGCTTCATTCATGGTGCTGCTCCCTACTTGTAATCACCTCATCAGAGTTGTAAGAGCAACATCCTCCTGGATTTATTTACTTTGTGACAGCTTCCACAAGGACATTCCCAATAAGTATCTCTGCTCCTTCAACTGTCAACTCCACTCCATACTTATTCAGCATCGAAATTTAGGGATGTCCATTTTCTACCTTGACCCTTGGAGCAGAAGCCCATAAGTATCCACAAGTCCTTTTTCCTTTTCTGTTTCAGTTCTCCTGCAAATACCTGCTTAAAACTCCTGGTTGTGACATCCTTGACTAAGGCAAGGCTGTCAGTACACAGCAAGCACTGCCTGCAGCACTGGCCAACAATGTCTCACAGCTTCTTAGGGCTCCTTGCCCCCTCCACAGCCGGCTGTGGGCAGCTCTGATCTACTCACGCTGTTCTCACAGCTCCTGGCCTTCTGTTCTTTGTTTCTGCACAGTCTCACAGAGCTGGGTCCCGATGTGAGCGTGGGGCTCACAGGAGCTGATGGAGATGACAAAACTTCAGTGTCTGTCTCTGTGGAAGGAGGGGCTGCCCAGGCTGCTCCACAGTCATAAAAGGAGTGAGGAGAACCACCTTTCCCTGCCACTGCAGCAGGAGTGGAAACAAGCAGGCTGCAGCTCCCTACCTTTCGATGTGGAAATCACGTCACAATGAGCACTGAGATTTTGCCATCTGTCTCCAATGTTGCATATGCATTGCATACAAAAATAGGCTGTAAGAATACTGCTATGACTGAAAAATCCATGAGGCAAGAGATGCCAGAATTAGGCCTCCTTTTTGCTATGTGTTATGGTATAATTGTTAATTAGATGAACACACAATATTTTGCCAGAGGTCTCAGCTTTATCCCATGGTACTGGATGGACTTTTTTCACTGGAGATATTCTACAGAATTTTGGTTTTTTCCCTTAGAGTTCAGTGTAGTCCTAGGCTTTATTTTCTTCCCAAGTTCTCCTCAATAAAAATGACTGATTTTCCCAAAACTTGTAACTACAATGACACATTTCCCTGTGGTACCTGGACTCTTCACAAGTGTCCCTGAGCTGTAGTACTTCTGTCAAGGGTGGTGGTTCTTTAGCCATTTGAATAAAATGGAAACAGAGACAGGCATGTAAACAACAGTTTGACTGCACCAGGCACTACTTTATCAGGATCTTGGTCACTCAACCCAGCTGTCCCCAGAGGGTGACCAACAGACATGGGGCTGTGCAGGAGTGTCCGTCGTCAGGCATTCTGGACATTCTGGAGGCAGAGCTCCCACCAGCTCCCATGCCAGCAGTGGCCATCAGGAGCAGGCCCTTCTGGCACCTGCAGACAGTGGGGCACCCCACAGCCTCTGGCTGCAGACTGGGGAGAGCCTCAGCAGCAGCAGACCCTGCAGGGAGAGTGGGACTGAGGCCAATGCTGAGGTAGCACTCATACTCTCAGAAAGGGACCAAGGATGTGGCAGCTGAGGTTTCATATCAAACTCTGGTGTGCCTATGGCTCACACCTTGACATACACCTTCCTGACCTGCTCCCAAGCCCCCTGACTCCTCATTTGTGCCATGTACTCCTCATCCCATTCCCATGCAGCCCTCCAGCTTTAGCATCCAAGTACCAGGTTTTTGCTTAGCCCAGCATTGCCTGGGTCCCTGTCAGCACCAGGCTGTGACAGGAAAGAATCAGTGTTGTTCCCTGCCTGCCTTTCCAGTGACCATCAACTCTGCCCTGAGCAGCGTTACACAAAGAGCCCATCATCATTCTGCTCCTCCAGCTGGGATGACTCTCGGATTGCAGAGAGGACCTGGGTCCCAGTCATGCTGTGGGGAAGAACAAGGATCTGCGGGAACTTGGTAGCACTGACTGCACAGCAGCATTGGGGTCAGCACTGGGAGCTGCTGGGATGCTGGGCTGAGCTCACTCATGTGGGAAGGAATCTCAGCAGATTTTGACTTCTCAGCCTTAGCACATCCCTAAGAAGTTGCTATTTTCTCCCTTCAAAGGCTATCACTAAGCCAAATTGGAGGAGATTTACAAAGTTTAAAAAAAAATCACATTCCTTACAGAAAGCTGCCAAATTTCAGATCTCAACTCCAGAGCTCAGAGGGATAAGAACTATCCAAAAAAAGGATCACCAGCTTCCCCCCTCCTGTTTCTTCCTTTCTTTTTTTTCCAGTTGGACAACAATTCCTTTTTCCCTATGCTCATTCTTGGAATGGACAAAACTGGCTGGACAGTTTTGGCTGAAATTTTCCAGAAAAGAGCTTATCCCAAGGCAGACAATCAAGTTGGAAGAGCTCAGCCTAAACTTTTCAAGTCTGACAAAGTTACAAGCAGCAGCGAAGGCGGTCCTGCAGCAGGACAGAGATGAGTAACCTTTATCACAGGAGCTGCAGCAATCCCACCTCTGACGCACTCAGCATTATAATAGCTGATGATGCTGCTCCATTCAGGTGCATCTGATCACGATTCAGATATGTCACCAGGAAAAAAGCTTTAAGTCAGTCATCCCACTGAGCCTTCCCACACCCCTTCCTACTCGAGCAGCTCTTTCCATCTAACAACTGATCATACAGGAAAACACAGCTCCCTCGCCTCCAGTATTTGTGAGCTGTGTGTGTGAGCTTCGGCTTCTTGGATAGAGGCAGCTGATGCTAAAATGGGATTGCTCTCTGAACTAATGTATTCAAAATTAATAAAAGAAATAAAACAACACACTCCACTGGCATGTTCCCATGCATATTTTCCATAAAAGTTAATTTTTCCACAAGAACAACTTGTGAGTTTGTGGGGGTTTTGCGCTGAATCTTGATACAGAGCTTAGAATTCTTGGCACTGCTTAGGACGTTAAAATGACATCAGCTCCACTTTCTATATTGGAATTTTATAGTTCCTGCCTGACCGCATTTCTTTGTTTTGCACATGTTCCCTCTCTCTGAGCTGCCTCTCTGCCGCGGTGTGCTCAGACAATCAGGAAGAGCGGTGTGTTTGTATTCCTTGTAGCCCTGCTTGTCCCTCCCTGAGCCGGGCACCCAAGTGATAAAGCTGCATTTCTCCCCCAGGACAAAGCAGCACTGTTGGCTCAAGGGACAAGGGCACCTTTTCCTGTCAAAAAGCTTCCCCACAGCGTGGCAGCTCCGTGCTGAGTGGACCTGGCGTGTCCCCCTCTTTCCTCTGGCTGAGCAGGTGTGGAGAGCGTGCTGCCATGGGGAGTGACATGGCTGTGGGACAGTAGGGACTGGGGAGGCCAGTGACTGCAACAGGACAATGGGAAACCAGTCCTTCTTGCTCGTGGAAGAGAAAAAGGAGTGGAAAGCAGAGGAAGGGGAAAGTGAGCATCTCTGTGTGCAAAACAAGGCTTTCTCCTGTACTGGAAAGGAAGCACCTGGAGCAGCATTTGTTTGTGCTACCCCGATGGAAGGAGAGAGTAAGTGCCCCCAAAACACAATCACACTGTCCTGTGCCTTGGGGCAGGGAGGGGCAGCACTATTTTAAATTAAACAAAAATGTGAGTAAAGGTGTTTCCATATTCCCCCCAGCAGTGCCACCCTCTGCCTTTGAACATCGTGGTGCGGGAGGACTGATGAGGTACTCAGGATCCCCTGTGAAAAGCAGCGCAGGGCTGGGAGAGTTAACAGACCCTGGCACTGGGAGCACAGTTCCACGGGCATTAGCACAGACATCACGCTTGTTTCCTGGATTTCAAATAAAATAAGGATTCAAGGAAAGATGATGCTTTTCTACATCCCCTGTGACTTGGAAAGCAGTAAGAGGAAAGAAAGGCAGTTAATTATCTGGCACGCCGCATCCAAACATTCCTGAAAGCACGGTTCTGCCGTTCCTGTAAGAGTCACGCTGGAGCAGCATTAGCATGCACTCAGTAAACAGACTCAGTGCCATCCTCCAGCACAGCCTCAGCCTCCCAAACGGGTTTACAGCAGCTGGACAAACCCAGGAGGAGCTGCACCTGGCAGTTAGCAAAATGCCAGTTCTGCTGTAGCCTGATGACAGTAGTACCCAGGTTTGCTATTTCCTACAGCTGCTCTGATGTGTGATGGAGAATCACTGCTCCTTGCTTCTCTGTGCAAGGTTTATCATTTCATCCTTTCACTGGCATGTGGAAATAGCCAGAAGACCAGACTAGCATTTCAAGATTGTGAAGCCATTTGCCAAACACCTCTTGCTCTATAACAGCAACATTTTTACAATTGCTTTTGCAACAGCCCTTTTGCAATCATGTTTATAAGCTCCTTTCCAAGCGCATGCAACCGTACACAGAATGCAGAAAATCTTTACCTTGCTTGCCCAGAGGAGAGAGCCTGGCTTCCTCTCATGGATCAAAAGTAGGATGAAAAACAAACCCGAGAAAGACCCGTGAACAGACTCATCTGCTGAGAGTTGTTTAAATCCCAAGCCTGCTCCTGCTCGCAGCTCTAAGTTTGTGCTCTGAATAGAGGCTGTGTTATTTTAACCACAGGATTTCTAGTCATGGGGGAGGAGAGATGGATTAGGTACGTTTGCAATCTAATGCTTCACATTTACCTCAAGTGAAATGAACTACTTTTAGCCTGATGTAAATAAGTACAGCTAAGATATAAATTTCAAGAGCCCACTAACCAATTATGCTTAAACTAACATGCTAAATAACTGTGGAAAATTCCAGAGGAATAAGATAACATACTTTTGTGTTCTTTCCTAAATAAAAGGCATGTGTGGAATTTCATGCTAGATACTATGACAAGTGAAGGGCAGCAGATGAACTCTGCAAAGTAACCTATGCAAGGTGTTGTACCTCATAAAACAATATTCCTAACACCTGTTAGCATGGATTTCAGCAGGCATCCCAGAAATTTGCATTTTCATGGCTTGTAAAAAGTACAGATAGGAGGGATTTTATTCTAATATTTCAAAAGAGCACATAAAGCTCTCTAAGTTAATAATGCATGATTTTAAAAGGTCACAGGGTCTGTAGTTCTGCAGGAGCACAAACATTAACCCACTGAACTAGTGCCACCTCCAACAGGGATGTAAGCTGGACACCCTCCTGCAGCTCACGGATTGCTACAGAGAGTGTTAAATGCAGGCAAAATATTGTGCCTAGGACAGTTATTTGTGGGTTTGTTGTTTAACCCAGCTCAAACTCTGCCTTCCTTTCCTGGTTTATGGTACTTTAGTGTCACAGCTGATGTGATTGCAAAGCTTGACTACGGCCCAGGCTTCCATGGCCACTGCCCAGGCTCACATCGTCACCTCAGAGCTGATGGAAAAGAGATTTCCTCACTTTCTGAGATGTATAACTTGTAAATAAAACATCCTTAAACTTTGGGATGAACTGAGAAAAACAATTTGAATGCAAAGCTAGCGGACAAATTCCAATTTGTCTTTGACAGCAGAGGCTTCAGGAACACAAGTTTAATTCCATTTTGGATAAAACCTGGTTCTATAAATAACCTTATCTTGCACTTACATAACTCTTCATCCCGGGTGCTTTGCAGATGTAATCATCCTTTCTGAAAAGCGCGGGCAGACCTCCCAGCCTGGCCCGCAGCATCGGGAGCACGGGGAGGCTTGGGGCCGTGCTGAGCAGGAGGAAGGCAGCAGAGCATCCAGCAGCAGCCTGGCTGGCTCCTGTCTCCCAGCAGCCCAGCTCGTGGGTGTTGGTTGGAATCACGGGGACTCGGCTTGTTGGGTCACCCAGAAACAGCTGAGAGAGCTTTCTGTGCAGGTCTGGTGTCTGTGACAGCCAGCAGAGGCGCAGAGCCTGGCACCCAGCTCAGCCTGCAGGCTGCCCAAGGGACTGAGGCATCTCCAGAGATGCCAGCCTGCTTCTCTGAGCTCTCTGAGCTTCCCCTGGTCCATGGCTCACCCTGGCTCTCCTGAGCTTGGGCATTTGTGGGCAAACTGGTAACCGGCCGTGGTTTAGCCCCAGCCAGCACCCGAGTACTAAGCTGTCACTCCCTGCCCCCAGCCTCCCCAGTGGGATGGGGAGAGGAATCAGAAAAGGGCAAAATCTGTGAGTTAAGGCCAGTCTAATAACTGAAACAAAATTTTCTTTTAAAAAATAGTAATGATAGGGAGAATGCCCAATACAATTGTTCACCACCTGCTGGTGATTGATCCCTGCCAGCCAGCTCTCTGCAGTTTATATACTGAGCATGACATCCTGTGGTCTGGAGCATCCCTTTGGCCAGTTTGGGTCAGCTGTCCCAGCCAGGGCTCCCCAGCTCCTTGTGCATGAGAAACTGAAAAGTCCTTGACTGAGTGCAAGCACTGCTCAGCAACTACTAACATCAGTGTGTTATCAACATTGTTCTCATACTAAATCCAAAACATGGCACTGTACCCTCCATTAGGAAGAAAACGAATTCTATCCCAGCTGAAACCAGAATAGATCCAAGTATCAGTGCCACAGGCAGAGATGTGCACCTGAGCTAGACACAAAATGTCCCCAAACCTCCCACCAGCTTACCTCTGGATCATGAACAAACTTCTCCTTCCACCACCCGAGCAGTTCACTCCATCCAGGGCGGCTTTCCTTGGCTGTAATTGTCATAACATAATTCCACTGATGTTTTCCAGCTACAGGCTCTACCTCACCCTTGCATGGGACCCCACAAGGAAAGCAGGCATGAGAAATGCTTCCAGGGCAGGGCAGGGAGGAAGCTCCAGCAGGAAGAGCCCAGGTGTCTCAGCTTGCAGATGCTGGTACATCAGGGATCAGACCACTGCACCACCATGCTGCAGTCTGCCACAGAGGACTTCTCTTGTGGTCCCTGCTGCACCTGGATGGGGGATTCTGTGTGTACAAAGAAAGTTTCTGTGCTGCAGATGGGTATATCTTTCATTTTCATTTAGCTGTTTCAATAGGAAACAGCAGGAGGAAGAGAGGCCAGCAGACTTTGCTCTGCAGGTTGACCTGAAAAGAGTCAATTTTTCCAGAGAAACTAAAAACACAAAACTGGGAGGAGGGAAAGCAAAAATAATTTTGAATTAAGTGAAAGCTTTTGATCCCAATGCATGGTTTGGTATTTCTAGCTTATCTCTTAGGTCAGCCTGTGCTCAATTTACAAAGAAACAGCACTTTAAAAACAAACATAGGGGAAATTTAGAATTTCATTTCTGAGATGTCAAGGCAAGACATTTCAGCATTCCACATAACTCCCGTTTCTTTGGGGTGTGGACAAAAGTACCAGCAGAGGGATGGGTTTAGTGTTTCCTTTGTTCTCCTAGACAAGTCAATAAGCTGAACACAAATTCACCACCAGTTCCTTCAAGTTCACATTATTTTGCTAAAAAACCCCAATATTTCAGTCTGAAACCTTTGCCAGAGTTAAACTCTGACACAGCATCCAGCATTTGGAAGCCAAACACCTGCTAATTGATGACATTTTTTATTTTGCCCCTGTGCCCTGAGGCAGCTCAGACCTGCTCCCAGCCTGATGTACCCTGCTGCAGTACAGACCACGAACACACTGCCTCCAAAACAAAGGCAGCTCTGCAGTTCCCTCTCTCTTCATTATGGTTCCAAGCTGGAATGGCTGTTTCCCAAGCATAAACAGCAACAAGTCATTCCTGGCCTGTGAGGGGAGTGTTCCCTGTCAGCAGCCTCATGCAAGGCTGGATATTTCTGTAATCACTGGCTGAGGTCTGGAAGCTGCAGTGCTCACCTGCCTCCCATTAAAGCCTGCAGAATAACACACATCCCTATTTAGGGACTGGGTTTTGCACTCCAGTCAGCATTTGTATGAATTGGGCAACAAACAAAAGGAAATGTGAAGCACAATAAACTGCACAATAAACTGTACAATGAAGTACAATTTTGCAGCATCAGGAACTCCTACACTGGCCACTCCTTCTGAGATAATGGGATGAAGACTTTGTAAAGGACATTGTCAATGGAAATTACATGTTGAGTTGAGTAGCTGCTCATTTATTTTGCATGTTTTCTCCCTTTTTTATATAGTGAAAACTGGAAGTTAAAAAGTTCCTATTTCTTTTGAACTGGGAACATCTTCTAGAAGTGATATTGCCAATCCACACTGTTAAAAGATCTTCTGCTAGAATTCACACAAAACTTCGTGTTTGATCTAGAAAATGTAAGTTTTTGGGGAGAGGAGCCCATTGGGAATGGTAACAGACCACAATTTGCACACTTCTGCTTTAGAGTTTCGACACCTGGTACTTCTGTTGCAAAAGAAAGCAAATATTTTCTTTAGTCGAAGTGCTCCATGGACTGAGGACCTCACCATATCAAGCACAATAAGACACAAAACTAAAAAGGTGACAAAACTAAAAAAAAAAAGAAAAAACGGGGGAAATAAGTGAATTTAAGTTAATGCATCTGAATTATTTTCTTTCTAGATCGCAGTGCTTCCTTCTGTTCTGTTCTATTTCTAAAATTACACCAATCATGACCATCAGTGAACACAAAACACCAAATGACAGGACAGGCTAAAATCGAACAAATTTACAGTTAATTGCAGGTTAATCCAGGCAATTCCACCAAAGAACTTCTCCTTAAATGAGGTGTGGGCACCTCTGTTACCAGCCCAAGGGAAAAGGTTGGGTTCCAGGTGCTGTTGACTGGCGCTGGAGGGCTCTGGCAGCCACTGACCCCACGTGGGCATTGCTCCCCCTTTCCAAACCCAGCAGGTCTTCCCCTGCCACGAGGAAGCTGCTCCCAACCCATCAAGGAGCATCTCCAGTTCATGGCATTCACTCTGACCCTCATTCAGAGTTGTGTGGGAGACAGCTCATCGCACAGGCACCCACGGGGAGGTGGCAGGGCCAGGGCACTGGGACAGGGACAGCCCCAGCCTGGCCCCAGGACGTCCAGGGGTGCTGGGGAAGGGCAGGGACATGCTGGTGTGGGCTGAGCCCCACAGCCAGGCCCTGCAGGCTTTGCCATGGCTCTGGCACGATGAACAACTTCAAATCCATCTCCTTCTGGAATGAATACCTGCGGAGGAAGGTTTAAGTTTCACATCTTAGCCCTGCTTCAACAATCCACTTCATTTCACAGGGCAGAAAGCTCTGAAGCTGTGTTGAGTGTTAGTGTGGGATCCTGGACAAACCCTGAAGTACATCATAAAGCACCTGCAGTGGTGCAGGCTCTGCTCACCCACTGTGCTGGGTCACAGGGAACTGCAGGACTCTGCAAAGGAGCAAAGGATTAAATGACTCCAGGACAGACCTGCCACTGGCCATGCACCCATCAGTGCCTCTGGGATAACGTTATTTAAGAAAGGGGAAAACTGCCCTGAATAGCAGAGGAGAGGGGAGTGAGAGAGGAACAGCCCTGCAGGCACCAGGGGCGGTGAAGGAGGAGGGGAAGGAGCTCTGCAGGCACTGGAGCAGATTCTCCTGCAGCCTGTGGTGCACCCAAGGTGAGGCAGCTGTGCCCCCACAGCTCCACACTGGGGCCCAGCTGGAGAACCCCACACTGTGGTCCAGCTGCAGGATGTCAGGATGAATCCCTGGTTTAGCTGGTGCATTCAATGAGACAGAATAAAAATGAGCATTCAATGAGACAAATAACAAATCCTTGTTCAAATGGAGCTGTCTGGGCACATAGTGGAGAAAACAGGGAAAACGTAGGCTGAAAGGAAAGGAACACAGGGCTTCAGAGGTCCTGAAAATAGAGGCTAATGAGGAAAACAGCAGAGCTCTCTCCTAAACTTAAGAACATACTGGTATTGAGAGAAAGGTGTGATGGTTCTTGTTAGGTAATAACAGTGGTTTTCTTGTTTCTCTCACACCCCTGATTGCAGGAGCCCAGGGACCTCTGCCAGGCCCCAGGAGCATGGACTGCAAAATGAGCCATGTTAATTGGAAGATGCCATCCCACAGCCAGTGTCTGGTGGTCATTTTGGTTTTTCACTCTATGCCATGAAATCAAATTGCAAAACCAGCCACCTGGAAGGGAGTGGGTCTGGCCCCATGGCTGCCCCTCTGGGAAAAGCAGCAATTGCTGTTCATGGAAACATGAGTGGGTCTGACAGAAATTGCAGTCCTGTGCCATGGCCTCAGTGGCTCCTTGGCTATTTTCATGTGACAGCTCTTGACGATTTCAGCAAGGCAGGGTGTGTTCATGTGGCAAGGAGGGGAAAAAGTCTCTTTTTAGTGTGTCCAGAACTGCAGCCTTGCCTTCAGCTACTTACCTGCAATTACTTCTGTCACAACTAGCCAAGTGGCTCTCCAGGATGCAGTGTGAAAGCCTGTCTGAAGGAAATGCTGAGCCAGAGATATTTCTGAATAAAAAGGCAGAAAGTGTGGCACCACCCCAGTGCTCAATCTTTGTGTTTGTTTTCCACAAGAGAAGTTACGTGATATTACAAGACTTGAGGTAAGATGCTTCACTGACCTGCTCACAGGCATTCTCCAAGCCTTCATCTCACCTAGCAGCCCCAAGGAATTTGCTAAAAAATTATGAGATGTGCATGGAAGTTCTAAAAGTGTACCAAGCCCCGAAGTCCTTTGCAGTGCCCAGGGTGGGTGGGGTGTTGTGGGGCTGTCTCCGCCTCGTTGCAGCCGTACCAGCCCTGACAATATTTCTTCTTAGAGAGAATCACAGAACCATCGATCAGGTTGGGTTAGAAGGGGCCTTAAAAATCATCTAGTCCCAAAGCCCTTGCAGTGGGCAGTGACACCATCACTAGCCCAGGTTGCTCAGAGCCCCATCCAACCTCACCCCAGGAAACATCAAAAGGCCACAAAGGATCTGCACAATCTGCTTTGAGCTGCCTTTTTTTTTTTCCTGTTGTTCTAAAGCAAGACAGCTAAGCCATAGCTAAATCTTGTCCTTCCCAAACAAGTAAGAGGCCTGAATAATGTACTTTGTTTCAGACACGAGGATTTGATCCCCAGATGTATCACAGACTCCCTGCATCACTTTTGGCAAATCACCTTTGATGGATTTTCATACACTTGGCACTAAAGCCGAGTCATTATAGTAACTATATGAGGCAAGATCCCCAAAAGATCTCATTTCCCCTTGTGCAGAGTCCTTTGGATAAATTAGCCCATTATTTTACTTACTAATGGAAGCTCAGCTCTTCTGAAAACCTGCCTGCACTTGGCAGCCCCAAGTTCTTTGGAAATTTTATCCCCGCACCTCTTTGTCTCCATTCCCATCTGTATCCTGAAATAAACCATCTTTCCTTGCAGCCCTTGGTCCGGCTTTTTCTGTTCCAGCCACAGAGGCAGGTGGTGAGACCTCTAACCTGCCTTTCATAGCAGGGCACAAACCTCTGGCTCACACTGCCTGCCCCTGTTGCACAAATGCACACTATTGGCAACAGGAGTTGAACTTCAAAAAGTAAACACTGGAAAGGGAAATAAAACATCATATTAGATTCCTCTTTGGTGCACTTTAATCAGTTTTCTCTTGTAAGATCCTCAGGACCTATTTCTGCTCTCTACACTTGGAGGATTTGAAGGCACATTTTTTGCAAAAGACAGGGTAAATCTACTTTGGGTTTTTAATAACGAAGATGAATAAGGATGAGCATGCTTTCTCTAGAGTAAGCATCAGAAGGAGCAAAACACCAGGGGTTCCCAGAAGTAGAGAGAAACTGCAGCCAAGGTCAGAGCAAATGGAACTTTCCAATTTTATGGCCATATCAAGCCGTTTTGTTTTCCCTAAAACTCAGGTTAACGTTGGATTTCTCAAGTGCTGGAACTGCTCCTGTGGAAACTTACTCACAACCTAAGGTGCAAGGGTCATTGTGCTCAAATGAGGCACTGCCCCTAGCAGACCAAAACTCATTCCTTCCTGTTTGCACTCTAGAAAGCCAAGCCTCACACTGTGGGTGTGCACTGACAGGCTATGCACAACTGTTCAGAGGCAAAGGAGAAAAATAAGGCAAAGAACTTTTTGGCAAAGTTCTGATAACCAGACTCAGATGTGCACTAAGACCAAAAAGCTCATAGTAACCATTCCCAACAAAAGTTATGAGAAAGCAAGGTAAAATTAAGGACAGAGTGGTATTTTTGAAATCTTGAGGGCATTGAGGAAAGTTGTAAGCGCCAGTAGCTTCTTGCAAAGCCAGGGCAGTTGGCACTTTGTGGGCCAAACCCTGCTCTGAGGCTGTGCTGTGGATGTGTTGGCACTGCCTGCCAGCGAGCTCATCACAAGGCAGCTGCTGATGGAATCAGGGCCAGTCCTGAGTCATGGTCTGCTCTGCTTTCACCTGCCTGCTGCACGTCAGAAAACTCACAGGAGGCCAGCAGTCTTAGTCTGGGCACTCATGCTTCATCCTGCTCTGTTCAGGATGGAGACAGCATCCCAAAAACACTGACAGCTGCATCCATGTTCCATGGACGATGGAGCTGCACTCCTGTGCTTGCCCCCTCGCTGCCACTGCAATCCCAGTTGGCAGCGCCGAATTCCCATGCCAGGCACATTCAGGGAGGAGCCCTGCACAAGGACAGTCATGCAGTGACATTTCCCAGCACACAGAAGTGTCTGTGTGGACAGAAGTGTGAACATTTACCTGAGCAACACCAAGGCACAAATCTCTTCGTTTCATGTGTTACCCCTTTGTACAGATGCTCCTGAGTTTGCAGCTGGGTTTTTTAAAGTGTAAAGTAACAATCCATGTGCATTGCATTCCTTACCATCCCCTTTGCAGTGCATTTCAGCTCTCTACAAAAAAACACTGTTCTGGGCTGTATGCAGGGAGTAGCCTGGATACAAAGTCTTTTGCTTTTAGCAAATCTCTTCAAATCAATTTAAGACAGGAGCAGTTTGAAGCTTTTACCCTCTGAGAACTACTTGGCAGCTGAAATGAGATGAATTAGGCCAGGCTCCAGAAGATGTGACGTTGTCACAGCAGGGTTAGCAGCAGCCTTAGCCAGCATCCTGATCCCTGTTTGCAGATGGGGTGAAAAAACCACTGCGCCCTGTCCTCAGCCACAGGAGGAGATGAGTGAGATAGCACAGGCACCTTCTGCTCAGAGCTCCGCTGGCTCTGTGGGCACACAGCCAGGCTGCTGCTCCCCACTGCTGCTTGCTGTCTCCCCTGCCCAGATGTGAGGGAGCCCTAGTCCAAAGGCGTCCAAGGAGAAGGAGGCAAGGTAGTGTGCTGCCAAAACTCAGGCCCACACAACATTTTCCATTACTGTTCAGATTTGTCTCCTTGGTCTCATTATTTTTTTTTTCTTTTCCATTTTGTATGTCTTCCTTTGAAGGAGATATGGTTGAATTTGTTATGAATTCTCAGAAGCAAAGCAGTTAACCATTGATGATTCCCATGCATCTCTGTGGGCTGGTAGTCCAGAATCACCTATAAATGGGCTTTTTTTAAAGATTCATATTTGAGGCAGACCAGAAAAACAAACTTCCACTATTGGAAAGCTTGTAAGATTTGAAGAAGCTTAGGAAAGCTCTGTTGTGTGGAAGCAGAGATGCCAGCCTGGTTTGCTTGGAGAAGTCTAGCTTCCCTAGGAAGGTTCCTTGGAAAGAGGGAAGGGGACCCTTAAGCAAAACCAGCTGCTGTTGTCAGCCCTGCAGGTGTGTGGGCTGGTGTTCTAGAGCCCCTTGGTGCTGAGGGGCTTTGTAGCAAGAGCCCCCATGACAATGATTTAACTCCCCTGGCTGCTGCAATCTGTCAACATCCACACATTCCTGAAGAACATTCCCACTTTGGCCAACTGGTATCTTCAAACAGAAGCAAACATTCAGCTGGCAAATATCCAACTGGATCTAGGCTCCACCCTGTGCTGCACCACCACACTGTTTATGCACTGCAGGCTGGCAGAGCTTTCACAAGCAAATTAATCCAAGAGGAGCCTGCACTCTGAACCAGAACCAGCTTTGGATTATTTGGACAGCAAAACTGCATGTTTTAGCCAACCCAGTCAGTGCCATGAATGTGACCACAGCCAGTCCCCACCAGCTCCTGTGGTGATGATGTGAACTCACAGATAACTCCAAGTCCCATGGAAACCAAGCTGCCTGAAAGCAAACCTGCCATTTTCCTCCCATTTAGACTCAACTGCTGAGCAAAAGGACAGAGAAGAAATGGCATGAATTAGACATTAATAGTCCCAATTTACATTTTACTGCCCCTTCATGCCTCTTAAGGAGAAGAAGCAGTGTTGCCTGCATCAATCTGAAGATAAAGTCATTTCTGAACTTAGGAAACCGAAGATCACAGCTCCTTTTTAGTTTCGTTTCCTAAGCATCCACAGATATGAGATTAATCATAGCACTGCTTTACAATATGTCACCCAAACTTGAGTTTCAGGCTTTTTAACTGAAATACTTTGTTTGCTCCATTTTACAGTTAAAGCAACAGAAACCTGGGAGGTTTTAAATTGCTGTCTTTAAGACACACTGTATGTCACTGTCAGATGGATGACTCAAAGAGCAACTCCTGACCTGTGCCTGATTCCTCTGACTCTGCTCCCTCAGAAGTTCACAGCAGAGTGATGAGGGTGATATGGCTGCTGCTGGTGGTCCTTCCAAGAGCTGCCCAAAACCACTGGCAAATCCAAGTTATAGCACCAAACTACAGAGAATCCCTGCCACAGCCAGGATCCAAGCACTGTCCTTTCAGTGACCCTGCTCTTTTCACAGCTTCCCTTCTCCCTCTGCTGCAGTCTTGTGCTGTCATGGTGTGTTGTCCTCCTCCTTCACTGCTCTCCCACCACCGGTCCCTTGAGGCTCTGATAAAATTCGGGAGGGGCTGCTAAATGTTCAGGAGGCTAACTACAACAAAATGTGCATCTTAAAAATGAAGGGAAATCCTCCCCCTGCAAAAATGTGCCTCCCATCTATCCAAGTGACAGCACCCTGATGCTCGGGGGATTCCGTGTTTGCACCTCATGTAACAGGCTCTGGCTTTCCTCTAATACTCCAGCTCCTGGAATAATCTGATTATGTGAAAAAGCCTTATGTGAAAGTTTATTTAAGGAAAATATTAGTAGCTCTCTTGTTTGAGGAGAAAAGCTCAAACATATGAAACTAAGGGGATCAAAATCCAGGAGGCAAATTAAAGAGCAGTTGGATGATTTTTCTCAGCTCCGCCCTCAGCTTGCCATTGCTTGTGAGGTGCTCTCTCACTTGTGAGAGCTCTGTCTGCCTGTTAGGAGGCTCTCTAAAGCACAGGCCATGTGCCCTTCTGTGAACCACAGTTCACACCATATATCCATCCCAAGCCAGCCCCAGGCCAGAGTGGCAGCTGCTGCAGGGCTGGCTCTGCTGGCAGGGGCAGCACAGGCTGAGCCCAGGGCAGGGCTGCACAGGGGTGCACTGAGAGCAGTGCCTTGCACTTGGCAGAGCACACTTGGTGAGGGCAGTGCACACAGTGCAGGTGTGTGAGGAAGCACAGGTTATCCAGGAGGGACAGAGAGGCTACACTCACCCTGTGGAGCTGTCTCCTGAAAGTCAGTCCTGCCCTAAACAAAGCCAAAGTGCCTTACTCTCACGAGGAACATGCATGCTGGATCCTCTTTTATCCCATTTCAGTCAGACAAAACCCAATTTTTTGTTTAAATCTTTAATTTCTCCGGAGCATTTTCTTCTGCAGGCTCAGCTGGTGGTCACTGCAGAGAGGAGCTGGCAGTAGATGTGGTGTGAGCAGATTTGCCATGAATGTGCTGCTCATCTCTGGAGCAGCGTGGTGCTCATGGTGCACTGGTGGCACGGGGTGTTCTCACCAGGCTCACTGCTGGGTGTCTGTGCTGAGTGGTGCCTGCAGCCTTCTGGTGTGAAGGCAAGGCCACCCCAGGAGCTGCTGGCCGTGCTGGGGAGCCTGTGCTGCAGGCAGGGAGGGGCTCAGGACGGTGCATGAAGGGCTCACACCACGCTCCCACTCAGGCTGTGCTGGAGAGGGGACTTTGCTGCATCACCCTCAGCTTCTACAGCTTCAGCATCCCCAGCAAGACTGGTCTCACCAGACAGCAAGAAGCATCTCACTGCAGGGAAGGTGAAAACCCTTAATCATTTCCTTGAACAGATGATTGGGGTTTTTTTGCATGAGGTTTCCTAGTCTGAAGCTCAGCCATCTGCTCTGGTCCTGCAGGGGCAGGACCAGCTGGCCCTCAGGGCATGCTGCAAGGCAATTTGCTTCCAGGGCTTTTCCTGGGGCTGTAGTGAGGGCCAAAGCAGCTGCAGTCTGCAGCATGCCCAGCTAGGGGAATGCAGCACTAATAAACAACACTAATTAGTTGTTGTGGTAGTGCTTGAAGCTGTGGATGGAGACAGCTGGTTTCATGCCCTGGGATGCAGCACCTTCCCTGTGCTGCACTGATTTCACTGTTTGCCTCTTCCTGGCCAAAGAGCTGAAATCCAGCCACGGCCTCATGGCCCCCAGCACCTCCCGCTGCTCACAGAGCTCCCTGCAGGGAGGAAGGGCTGGGGAAAGGCCCTGAGAGCCAGAACTGGGAAGTGAGATGCTGTTTTTCAACCTCCACTTATTAGTGGTGTTCATTACCCCGACTTTGAGCTTTTCCCAGACTGAGCATCCAGCAGGTGAGGAGCTGCTGAGAGCAGAGCTGGTTCAAGGTCATGGTGAGGGCTGTGCTGTAGCCTGAGCTGGGCTACCCCAGCAAGAGCAGTGAAGCTGTTCTTACTCTCTCCTCTATTCCTGGAACATCACCCATGTAAATTCTTCCACTCTCCCATCTCCTGGAGGAGTCTATTAGCAGTGACATTAAAAAACAAAAAGCCCCAGAAATCAGAGCCAAGGAGTTTAGCCAGTTTAGAAGCAGGTGTGGCCAGGCTGACCGGCCAGAGGAAGAGAGCCAAAACACAAGGGGTCCCACTGGTCACATCTGATGACCAAAAAGGTGTTAGGCACTGCAGGATCCCTTCCTGTGGATCCCCAGCCCTGTGGGCAGTGTGTCCTGGCTGGTGTCTGCTGCTGCAGCTGTGCTGCAGGGTGGCTGCTCCTTTTGATGGTTATCATCCTGCACTGATGAATGGAAGAAAGGTCAGCTTTTTAAACTATCCATGTATTTCAACACAGTATTGGAAAAGATCAATATAATGAAAATATTGTGTTTGAAAGCTTGGAACCACCACAACTTTGGTTAAAGAAGAGCAGCTAGGTATTTTTGGCCTGGCAGATGCTTTCATGGGAGTGCCTTGCAATTCTATATCTCAGATTTGCAGAGTGACAGTACCTTTACAAGCAAGGTGCTCCTGCCTGAGTGGTGAAGGGACTTATCTCCAACAAACACAGCTTCTACTTGTTCATATTGGAAGACTGACAGCAAAACAAAGCAAAAAATATTTTCTTTCCCCTCTCTTTCTCCTTCTAATTTAAACAGGAGGAAGCTGTCTTAAAATGACTTCACTTCAGTGTGAGATGGGAAATTGCTTAAATGACTACTCTGAGGAAAAAGAATAAAATAACAACGAGAGGACACCAGGGGAAAATGGTGCAGAAATCAAGCAAACTTTTCTTTTTTGCTGTTGGTGTAAGGGGAAAAACATGTGTGCTGTTTGCAGGGCTTCTGGAGAGAGCTCCAAGCAGCCAGGCTGGTAATCTCACCCTGTGGAGAGGTGGTTTTGGAAGGGGGCCTGGTGCCACAGAGGCAGGGTAACCCACTCCTCCATGACACTTGAAAGGGGCTGCAGCACCCCCAGACAGGCAGGACCTACTGAAAGGATCTTTCTAGTGTGCTTTATAGGACTCCTTCCCACTCTGAGGGGACTGTGTCTGCAAGGTGACAGACGCTCCCCTAAAACAATGTGGGTTTATGCATGGCTACCCGCGAGCTGAAGGACAGCAGCGGCTGCAGCTGCCCTTGGGGCTCCTCTCTCCAGACCTGCCACAACTCTGCTGGGTCTGAGTCCTCCTGGTAGCAGGGGGAGCGAGCAGCAGCAGCAGCTGATGGTGCTACCCTGGCTGCTCGTGGGTGGCCCTTGCTGGGGCGTGAGGAGCTCGGTTCAGCTGGGTGTCACCATGGTTAACATGAGCCAGGGAGAGCTGGGAGGCACTTGGTCAGTTCAGCTGGGTGTCACCATGGTTAACCTGAGCCAGGGAGAGCTGGGAGGCACCTGGCCAGTTCAGCTGGGTGTCATCATGGTTAACCTGAGCCAGGGAGAGCTGGCAGGCACCTGGTCTCCATATCAGGAAGCCGATCCTGCAGGATCAGGAGCCATTTCCCCCTGGTGCATGTCCTGGTTTGGGGGGACATCAGATGGTGCCTGTCTTGGTTTGGAAAGACAGGTGCCTGCTAAAGGAGACAGGAGCCTCCCCTGAAATGGAGAATGCAAACCCTCCCCACCCCTCCGAATTGCTATGAATTTTAAACTAAGGGGATCTCAGGCAAAAAGTATGGGAGCAGGAAATAACAGTTCTTTATTAGGGAAGGAAGAAATAAAATTATAAAATAAAACCATGCAATACACTAGAACAACACTGACAGAGTCAGAACACGACCTGACACCCTGTGGGTCAGGGTGTTGGTAGCAGTCCAGTTGGAAAAGGGGCTGCAGTCCTCCTGGAGTGTCAGGCGTGGTTCTGTTGGAGCAGGGGAGTCCTGTAGGAAAGGGGTGTATTCTTCCTCTGCAGATCCGTGGAAGTAGAAGCAGCTGCTGTTCCTCTGGGGAGTCCAGTGGAGAAGAGCCATGCTGGTGTGTCAGAATCTCCAGATTATATCCGGGTAGGAATGCTTGGCTCCTCCCTCTGGGCGGAGCATCTCACAGTGGGATGCTATAGTTCTTATCAGTCATGTGGTGACATTCAATAGCCTCTTATCAGCAGATGTCCCCCTGTTAATTATGATCACTCAGGAAGAGAGATGAGGAGAATTGCCCACTTGACACCAGACAACTGCCATACAGATGGCAATAGAATACATCTTGCCTTGCAATCTGGAACAGGGCCAAAGGCTGGAGGGGCTGAAGGTGGGTCAGGTGCTCGGCCGTGTGAAATGTGCTGCCAGCCCCACACCCCCCTGCCTCCCCCGGTTTCCTCAGCACTGTGTCACCCTGCAGAGGCTTCTCTGCCTGCCCACATGCAGGAACCACAGAGAGCCATGCAATGGCTCCCTTGCAGCATGGAATTCATGATTCAGCTGGGAGCTGGGAGTTTACCAGGGTAAGGACTGCAGTGACAAGGGCCTGTTTTGGCAGGAGCGGTATTTAACAGCTGTCAAGTGCGCTGTCTTGGAGCAGGAAAAGCTATTTATGTTAAGCCATTACAAAAACTGCAAACGATTCAGCACTAATGCCTGCATTTCACTTCACTCTCAGTGGAAGATGCAGGAAAAAACTCTTGAGTTTTCAGCTTTCTGTTTAAGTGGGCAAGTTTCCCTAGGAAAAATGTCTGGCTGGCTAATAGCTAATACAGAAATTACTCCACTTTCTCCCAGCTGTTCTCCAGCTCTCCTCTCTAGTTAGACATACAAGGGGAATCAAGGAATATCCAGCCACAAATTGATTGCCTAAACTTGTTGTATTTCAGGATTACAGCCTTGTCTGAAAGAGATATTGCAAAAATTTTGGTTCTGGCAAAAAGATAAGCACCAACTCACTCATTGATACAGAGGATGGAAGGATTATTTCACTGAAATGAAAATTGGTGGGTTTTCCCCTCTACCAAACAATTCAGCTAATCAAATCTGAGAAATACAGGAAACCTCAGTTTGAAAAAATACATAAATATACCTTTACAGTTAATCATTCTTGATTCCCTCCAGGGCAGTAGGCTTCCCTGTGATCTTGCCATCGTTAGACAAACTCAACAAAACCCATAATGCCCATGTCAGGGACAGTGATGTGGAGTGCTGCAGAGATGGGGTACAAGGTGTCAGACAACCTTGGACAAGTGCCTCGGGCGGTCCCAGTGGACAGAGAAGAGCAGTGCCATAAAAGCCCCCTCTGCTCATGGCCTAGGGATGAACATTAATGCTGACTGGAGAGGTGTTGCAGAACACTTGCCTGAGATACACAGCAAATTCAAACAAAAGAGCCAGGGAAAGAGTGAAGAGGCTGCAAAAACAAAGTGGATCTTGAAAAAAAATGAGTGGTTGGAGTCGGGGGTATCAAGGCTACCACTGCACAAGGGGTCATGGAAGAAAAAAATGTGTGTGGTGGTTTGTGTTTGGGTGGTGGCATAGGGCATACATTAGTAAAGCAAAAGACCTGAAATTCATTTCAGAATAGAAAACATGTCCTTGGAGGGGCTGCAAATCCTCCAGAGAGCAGGGCTTGCTCTGTTCACTGCCATGAGACACTCCACCAGCTCCCCTGGAGAAAATCTTTATCAAACAGGTGATTTTCAGTGTGACCTTCAACTGAAGTGAGTTAACCCTGGTCCAGAAGTGGTTTCCTTCAGTTTCTGGAAGTGCTGCAATGGGAAATCATTGAAGCTGTCATAAGCACTCAGAAAACCCCATCAGGGGACCTGGCACCTCCAGGCTGGACCAGGACTTGGAAAACATATTTTATTTCCAGATCTGAGAGTAAATGGAAGTGTGACATTGAAGAAGGCATGCCACCATTCTGCTTTACTTTCACCATGTATAAAATGAGCATAATTAACATTTCTGTATTGTGCTTTCTGTTCCACTAGTAAAAATAATAAATATGGGTCCAGTATTAATTATCATTGTTACTATAAAATAGAAAATTAATTATACAGCAGGCCAGATCATTCTGAGCTTTATACTAAAGGTACTGACTGTCTTTCCCATGTGCTACATGCTTGTGATGTTGCAGAAATCCTGCTCTCCCTGTCAGTGTGGCCACAGGGCTCATGAACCCACTGCCTGTGAGCTGGAAGCCACCACCCCAAGCTGGTCTCATCAGACAGGGGATCTCTCAAGGCATGTGCCACTGTTGGTCACTTTGGACAGAGGAAGAGAAAAGCTGGTGTGTAGGGAGCAGCCTCAAGCCCTAATGAAGGGCCAACATCTGACGAGCTGTACCCAACCCACTGACTGCAGGGACAGAGCAATAATGTGTTCTTGTGCCCTCTCTGCTGATAGGATTCTTTATCATCCCTTTAGCATGAAAATCTTCCTCACAAAACAGCATGCATTGTCACCTACAAGCTACCTTAGATACAGCTGTATTATTTTATGAAGGACTCGTGAGGGCAATCACAAACTGAAGTAACATAACTGACCTGGCTCTGCTCTCAGCTGGGATTCAGCCTGAGGCTGCTGCATGATATGAGCTTGGGTTATCTGAGAAGAAAATGCCTTTGACAGCTGGGATGGATTTGAAAGCCCTTCAATAGATGCAGTTCAATGGAAATGTGAAAGAGAGTCCTTCACCTCCTTCACCTCTGGACTCTGCCTCAGAGACAGGCAGCCAGGCTCCTGGCAGAGGGACATTGTGCATATCAATATTCGAGGCTGGCTCTTGACTCACTCGACCCACCCTTTCCTGTCTGTGCTGCTCTCTGCAGCCCTTACTCAACCATCAAACCATCTGCCCTGTCTCCAAGTCTCAGTGCCTGCAATCAGCATGTTCATGCTCTGCACCAAGTGCTAGAGCAAAGGAGGGTGTTCTAGAATGAATTGTCTTGTAGGAACAGGTTCCTTCTCAATAATCCCAGTTATTCCAGGAGGTGTGATGTCTTTATGCAAATATACATTAAGCCTTAAGGTTTGTCTTTGGGAAAGACACGCATAATGGACTTGCATAACAATGCAATTTACTTAGCAGTTATTATCCTTCTTAAGGACTGCTTTATGTTTCAGGATCAATGCTAATCACACACACAAGGAAATGGCTGGAAGTGCAAAGGCTCAGACCTACCAGATCCATACTGTGAGGTGACTGTGGGAATGCCTTTCCCCAACCTGTGCTCAGCAGCTGTTTCATTGGTGCAGACTTTCTTAGCAAAGAAACAAGCCTCACTGGTTGGGAACCCTCATTGCCTTCAAGACTTTTCTCCAGCAGGTTGTTTAATTTCCTTTTAACTTTACCTCAACAGACATGTTTTTAAAACAAAACAACGCACTATCCCATGGATCAGTGATGAATAACATATGGAAAAAATAGCAACAAATAATTTTGCTGACAATGATGATTTTGTTTACTTCTTAAAAAAATGCTCTGCTATTGAAGAACTATGTAAAAGCAAAAGCTAAGACACAGCTGATGGAAAGTCAGTACGGGATGAACTGGTAGTAAAACTAATGGGGAAAAAGTTCAATAGAAACACAGGAACCTCTGTCAAAGCCAGGCCAGGAAGAAAAAAAAAAATCAGCAGTTCTTTGACACCATTTCAATAGGAAAACCTAATAGACATCAGGGATAGGTTTTCAAGGGTGAAGTTAAGGACTGAGGGAACAGGTCAACAAGGGACAGGGCTGGAGGAGGCAGGATGTAGAGAAACAAGGCTGGAGGGGACAGGACTGGCAGGGACAGGGCTAGGCTGGGAAAGCACATATCTCTCAGCTGGATCTGTGCTCTTTGCTCTGAAGGGCCTGAAGCTGCCTGGATAGATGGGGTGTCAGCAATCTCTCCAGGTGTTCATTCCAAATATGTGAACCAGCCACTTACAGAGAATTTATTGTCTTTTTTTGTGCTCCCTCCTGCTCTGCACAGTTCTCAGCTGCTTTGCAGAGGTGGCAATTCCAATCCCTCATGTAGGCACTGGATGTTTGCCTGGAGGCTGGACTAAGGTGTAGGCAGGTACTCCTGGTTGGGAAAGAAGAGAACTTCCTTCCCTTAGCTGCCACGGGAATGGGAAGCATTCTGGGGACCCAGCAGAGAACTAGACACAGCCCCACAGCAAGCAAGGATTTCTCTGAATTTTCAGGAATAATAAATAGTCCCAAGAGCTGATGAGGGGAAGGGAAGTGGACCCTCTTGTTTTGGTCTCTGTTGGTCTGCTTGATTGCTTCTTGTTCACAGTGTCCTGGAGAAAGGCCTAGGAGAGAACAGGCATTTTTGGATGAGGTTGAAGTATGCATAAATGGTGCAGGCAAAGGTGTCCAGGAAGAAGGGTCCTCAGAAAGAACACCTGGAACAGAGTGATGAGGGGAAATAACAGGTGGGAGTGATACACCACTCGTGCCCAGCAGCTCCAGTGCCTGTCCCAGGGGGCAGGAGCAGTGGTCAGAACCAGCAGTGGAGTCACTGCAGCTGCAGAGCCACCTGCCTCTGCCATGGCACATGGAGGAAGCCAGATGTGCACCTCTGCCATGGCATGTGGAGGAAGCCAGATGTGCACCTCTGCCATGGCACACGGAGGAAGCCAGATGTGCACCTCTGCCATGGCACATGGAGGAAGCCAGATGTGCACCTCTGCCATGGCATGTGGAGGAAGCCAGATGTGCCCCTGCTGTGCCAGCAGGAAGATGGTGTTTCCCTGCAGAAACCATCTTTCCCAGGTACTAATCTCTGCTCAGGGCTCCCCCAGCCATCCAAGAAGCTTTCCCTTTAGTGAAACTACTCTCTCTGAGAGAGCAGTAAAATCCCTTCTGGCCTTGACTCAATAGTATCTCCCTTTTTGTTTCCTGCCTTCAGTGCCTCCCAGCACCTCTCCCCTTGGGTGAGGCAGGGGGTAGAACAGCAGAGCTGTCTTGCAATGAGGATGAGGAGGTGTGCCATCCCCTGGGAGCAGGTCATGCTTCTTTGGGTGTCAGCACCATTGCAAACATGGAGCTGCTAAACAGACCCTGGAGCTCTCCACACAATGAAAACAACCCCTGAGAAGACAACAATGCCATGGGCAGGGAGCCCACTCCCCAGCTGAGACTGCTGGGCTGGTGGGATGGGGTGGGATCTTGTGAATCACAGCAGCAGCCGCTGCAGGAAGGGTTTGGGAAGCTGTGAAGCACTGAGGAAGTATGATGGGCATGACTGCAAGGAGTGATAGCTGTTCTTTGTAAAACAGCATTTGAGGTTCTCAGAGTGGTTTTGGAGTTTGTCAGAGATGAATTCAGAGGGCTGGGATCACTGCCTGCTTGGGTGGCTCTCATCTGACTAAGCACAGATATTATTTAAACTTATCCTTTAGGCTTCCTTTGAAGCCAACACAGAGAAAATGAGCACGTCAGGGCTGCAATTCTCCTTCTAAAGGAGAGGTCTAAAACAGGTGACAAAAATGTATCCTCAAAGTACCTGTTTCCCTCAGCTGAGTATAAAGAGCCTGTGCTGACTTGCTCTGCTGGAGACATCCTCACTGCAGCTACCCAAAGGAAGGCAGGGTGAACTCCACTGAAAATGAATCTAAAGAGAATAAAAATACAATGAGAGAGCTCATCAATCTGAAACACAAAGGGCAGCAAAATCTAGAGCTGAATGTCAGAGGATGGGAGCTGTAGATCAAAGGGAATGTGTTTTAGGAATGACATAAACCAAACATGGGAGAGGTTTAGCCTAGACTGGGATGGATTTTCAAACCTCAGAAATTTTCCTACAATGCATTTTTAAACAGAAATATTCTAGTTCAAAGGCAAATTAATTCAGGGAACCTCTGGCCTGAGCTGCCTGGGAAGTCAGAGCAAATGTGTATTAGTGTCTTCTGATTCTGTATTTGGCAAATCTAAATGGTAAACTGAAGACAGGTTCCACCAGCTTTAGTACACTTTAAAATTTGCAAGTTGCTGCAATACAGTGATGAGAACTGGATCTGATGGGCATTAGTAATGCTGAGCTCACCAGGGCTCCATTTGCTTTATCTGCCACTCCTTCACCAGGGCTGCTGGAGAGAAAAAAACACTTTGCTTGGACTGTCCAAAGCTGCATCAGGAAAGCAATTATTTTGAAAGGGAAATGACTGAAATCATTCAGGGTTTTGCTCCACAGGACAAAAAAGGGACACAATTGAAACTGGAATGTTGTGGAAAGACTGGGGAAGGCTTATTTTCTTGACTGAGCCACCCCCACCTTTTTCCCATGTAGGTACTTACTGCTCACCCAGACACAAAAATGGCACAGGGGAGAAAGGGCTGAAATAAACTTCAAAGAAAGGCAGACAAGCATATTTTCCCAGGCCAAACACTGTAAATGCATTGTTTAGGAAAGGCTGGAGTGAAAAGGGGCTTGAGGCAGCGGTGAAGGGCAGGGCCCCCACAGCTCTGGCCATGTTTGGGCTGGTCTCTACCCTGGCAGGGCTCTGGGCAGTGCCCTGTGCTGCTGCCACATCACATAGCTGAGCTCTCCTCGAGGCACCTAGAGAAACAAACTGCTGGCTCTGACATCACCTGTCTTCATCTCACAGTTTTCTTGCTTTAAAGAGGAAAAAGAGAAGGGTTTGTGGCAGCATGGACATCCCTCTCTTTTAACCCTTCATTTTATCAAACTGTGTATGTTGTGATTTTCCCTTTCTTCTTAGATAAGGATGGAGTTCCTCTTCCATGTGGAAAGGCTTTGAGACCTGGGGTTGTTCAGCTGGAGAAGGCTCCAAGAAGATCTTATTGTGGTGCTTCAGTACTTGAAGGGGTCTGTAAGAAAGATGGGGGCACACATTTAAGCAGGGCCTGTTGCCAGAAGGGGCAAGGGGCAGTTGCTGGAAATGACATTGGAAATTAGGAAATTTTTTATTAAGAGGTTGGTGAAACACTGGAACAAGCTGTCCAGAGGGGTGGTGGATGGCCTAACCCTGGAACCATTCAAGACAGGTTGGACAGGGTGGTGAGCAACCTGATAAACTTGAAGATGTCCCTTCTCAAAGGGGTTGGACTAAATGACCTTTAAAGGTCCCTTCCTACCCAAACCATACCATGATTCTGCCTTTTGAAATATTTTTTTTGTCTGCCTGAGAAACACATTTCACAAATTCTTTTTTTTTAATATGCATGCATTGGTGTATATAAATATACATACCTGTGGCATGGTACCTCCTGCTTGAATACAGTATCTGGGGCAGGAGGGACTCCTCAGATCCTTTGGGAAGATTCCTGAGCTTCCTTGTGTACAGGGAGATAGCACAGCAGTGTAGTGGGATGTGTTGTTCACTTGATGGCCGGCTGGGAAACCATGGGGCCACCACACCTGAATGCCACACAAGCCTTCCTCATGCACAGGGTCACTTCTTGCTGCCCCACCCCTTGTGGCTGTCAGCATTTCTCCTCCCAGGTCTCTCTCTGTGTCCCTCAGTGACACCCTGAAAATGGCACAGCTTCCCCTGCAGACCTGAGTTCTGTCCCTAATGTCTAATCACTCTGCCTAATCCCCCACATGCAAATTCTTCAGTCGCTGCAGATTGCATTGTTATTTTGAGTAACTGAAGCTGGATATTAAAAAGATCTGTTTAATCTTTAAGTCTCATCCCTTTTTCATATGTAAAGATCAAATCCCTTTTGAGAGGCCACACTAAATATTTAATGTTATATTACACTTGATCTTCACCAGAAGCCTCTCAGAAGGTATTTGTGAAATCCTAGGCTTAATTAATAGTTGCTCTTCTTAAATTTATCTTTTTCTCTTTTACTTTTTTCTTTTACTTCACAGTAAGAAAGAGCAACCCACTTCTTAAGAGGAAACAAATAAGGGGAAGCATCCTGGTGTATGAAGGACTGAAACACCCCCCAGGGCATCCTGGCCAGAGGAGAGGTGCTGCTGCTCATCACCCTCTTGAGAGCTCTGTGATGTGGTACCTGCAGCAGCACTGGCACCCGGTGGGTGAGGGTCCCCAGCAGGGCCCCTGCCTGTGGGTGGCCATGGGACATCAAAAAGGTCAGCAAGGAGACTAAAACATGGACCAACAGGACACAGCAGGGCTCAGCCCCAGGCTGGAAAGCGGAGCACACATGAGCAATGGGAACAGCGCTGTCCCAGAGATGGCACACAACCTCTGCTGCCTGCTGGGAGAGGGAGGCTTGTGCCAACCCCAGCCTCACTGCTCACCTTGCTGCTGCTCAGGTGTTCTCTCCCCTGGAGGGACAGAGCAGAATGCCCAGGCTGCTGCTGCTCCTCCTGCCAGGGTAAGCCTGGGCAGGGGCTGCACACCGGGGCTCTGCTCCCGGCACAGGGCACACACCGTGCTGCTGCCAGGGGTCTGGAGAGCATTGCCACAATCCACAGCGCCCCTCAGACACCTCAGAGTCCCTGTGCTGTCACACACATCAGTAAGAGCTCCACTGCCAGCCTGAGGGGCAGCTCCACCGGCCAAAGGTGCAGTGAGAGATGAAGCAGTAGTTTGTGGCTATGTGCTTAGAGAGCTGGCCCCACTAAAGAGGTCATCAGTTTGACCAGTCTACATAAAAAATAAGATATCAACACAGGGAGAATTTTTTATTGGAATACTGTAAGTCTGGTCCCAGCTTTCTTGGTTTCATCTTTCTTAAGGAAAAGAGGTGATTTTGCAGCAGGATGCTGCTTCTTCATGGACTGCAGCCCCAGCCAACACAGAAGGATAACATGGAAGATTTTGCTCTGTGCTGAGTGAACAAAAGCATAAAAATACTTTCTAACCCCTAATGAGAAACACAGCAATCCTCATAGTCAATGAACCATGGAGGTTATAGATGAGAAAGATCCGTAAAATTAGGTCAGGTTGAGCATCCCTGTGCCAGTGCCAGAAAATCTTACAGCTTAAAGGAGTAAATTTAAAGCAGAGCAGGCATACACATTTTAAAGTGCATAGAGGCTATGCAAGGGGTCTAGGTCACGCCTGAGCATCCTGGTCCTGGCTATCCTGCTGAGGTCTTTGGTGACAGTCAGCTCAGGAGACACCAGTTTGCTGCAAACATTCGTTTGACCTTGGCCAGTCACTTGCCCTTATGGTTTTCTCGCTCAGGTCTGTGGAAGGGAGAATCACTTTCAGCATTGTGAGACACCCCAGTCTTAATGTGACCACCTGAGAGTTCAGATACCTGCTCTGCTGACCAAGGCAGCAAAACTAGAGCTTTGTGTGAGGCAGGCTTGGGATGTGGCTTCTCAGATTCTTGGATATTTAATATTTAACTCATGGTAACAGTTGGCTGAGCTAGAGAAGCACATCTTTGGGGGAAACAATGCTTCCAAGGATTCTGCTCTCCATGGCCCTGGAGAAGACAGGGAGATCTGGGGCTGTGGGCATAGGGAATAAAAAAGGAATTAATCCCTCGCTGTTTCTCTCTGCTGTTTCCAGTGTTGCTGGAAGCAGGACTGGGAGTAAAACAAACATTTTCCAGCTCGCCAACCTCTTCACCTCAAACTCCAGGGTTTCACAGTTTCCAAGCCTATTAAATGCAGAAGGAAGTAGATTCCTAAATGCTCTTGCTCCTTGACAGCCCAGTAGCCCTGCTGAAAGAGAGCAGAGAGAAGTTCAGCAGGGATCTGCTGGACCTGTGTGGTACCAAATTCAGGAGAATATTTCTGGGGCCCCACAGCAGCCTGCCTACAATCACCATCCCAAGAGGCTTTAGAGGAACAAATTCAGAAAGCAGGATAGCTCACAGGTGTAGCACAGGTGTGAGGAGGCACTTTCAGCCCTCCAGTCTCCTGATTCTGACAAGTTTTAGGTAATTTTCAGATTTTGGTTTGTTTTTTTAGGAAATAAGATCCCAGATGCTCTGAGAAATGACAAAGGAAGGAAAGGTCTGGTGTATTACCCCGGTGTTGCTGCACTGTTGCACCAGGCTCAGAGCCAACAGCTTCCTCACAGCTGTGAGGCAGAGGGAGAACTGATGCCTGCAGAGATGAATAATTTGGGTGTGCTGCCTTCCTTCCCATGTGTACAGGGTATCTCTCTGTCCCTTGTGGGGCCAGGACATTGTGTATAGGTGAGGCAATTTCTCTCCTTGCACTGGCACTGAAAAGAACCTGTGCACCATCCCTGAGGCATAAACCAGTTGTTCTTCATGGCCCTGTGCTGAGACGTGCTGAAGGATGGGCCAAGGCCACCCCATGGCTCACAAACTCCCTCCTGACCTTCCTCTGCATCACTGCCTGATCAGTGTCTCTAGAGTGAAGCCATGAAGAGAAGTCACAAGATTTTGTTCACAGGACACTTTTTTAGAGCCTTCCTTCTACAGTCCTTTCCTTTTCTTCCGCCTTCTGATACATCTCCATGTGTTAGAAAAGCTTCAGGCAGTCCCAGGATTATGTGCTGTCCATGCACAGAGCTGGCAGATGCTTCTGGTGGTAGCAGTCCAGCCTTCCTCCTCTGCCAGTGCTCCTGAGGGACACGTTTGCCACCTGCTCCCTCCACAGTGCAGGCTTCCACACATAGCACTGGTGCTAATGAGAAACATCAGCATTCCTCCTGCAGAAATTATAATTATCCCCTGCAACTGGGTGATGATTTTTAGTACCTTCCCAGTGGGAAATGTGTCACTGAAGAGCAGACCTAACAAGCAGTACAAAAAAATCAGCTGAGCCAAAGTCCTCAGGTACTAACGGGGGAGAAAAGCCAGATTTCCTCTTGTATGAAGGAGGAGCCGTGTAAAGCTGTGTAAAGCACATGTATGGTCCCTGGTCTTCCAGGGACAGCTTCAGAAAAGCTGGAAGCTGTCTGTGCTTCCTCCTGCCTGGCTGCAGTGGGCTCAGCACCCACCCATGGGCACACATGGGCTTGCTCCAGAGGGTTCTCTTTGCTGCACCTCACCCACACTCAGTGCAAGGCAGAGCAGAGAAGTGAGTGTGCCCTTGCAAGAGGCATCCCTGAGGATCAGTCTGTCCAGCGCTGCACAAGCAGGAAAAACATTATATCTCCAGCAAATAAACAGAAAGAGTTGTTAGGCTCAAACTTGCCGATGATTGCCACTCTTACAGGAACAGAAATGTTAATGCCATACCAGTCTGGTACTCAAGGGTGAAAAAATGCAATTTTATTTTGTATGACAACATACAAAAAGCCAAAAGCAAAACAAACAGGCAAAAAGAAATATGATGGAACGTAAAAAAAAACCTTGCTGGGCTGTTCCATCAGATTTTAAACACATGCCTATCACGTGCATTTAGGTACCTGCCCTGCATATATCTGAGATATTTCCAGTGCTCACATGCTAGCAGCTCATTAGCTGGGAAGCCAGGACGTGTGGCCAGGTGTGAGCTGTGATTTCCCAGGGTCATGTGGTGCCCAGATGCACAGGGCAGCCTCCCATGCCCTGCACACACACAGCGTGCTGGGAGGGCTCCTGCCAGCCCTGCTCTCCATCACAGAGTGGTGACAGTCTGCACCAGCACTGCTGTCACCAACAGGGCTCTGCTTACAGACACTTGTGGCTTTGGGCAGCAGAGCTTGCTGTGCCTCCTGTCTGCCCAAGCAGACATCTGGTACAGGGTTTTTTGCTGGTGCTAGGGCTAGCAGATGCTGGATGCAAGGTACAAGTGTCCTCCAGGCAGGAAGGGCCACAGGAAGGTCACTGTGCAGGAGCAAAGCCCAGGTCTGGGTCTCTCTCTGGTTGAAATCTGGCTTCATTCCCAGCCAAAAGCCCACACGGACCTGCAGGAAGAAAAGGAAGGGGCAGATCAGGCCAGCTGGTTTCCCCTGTCTGCACCACTTGCCAGGCAGCTCAGTGGTGTCCTCTGCTCTGATGGTGTCTCTGCTCTGGCCCTGCAAAGCACTTGGCTGCCACAGTCAAGCACAGCTGTGCAATTTAAAGGTGGAATTACTTCAGGATGCCTTGGTTTAACAAAGGAGAACTAGCAGGAGGAGGATTTTCCCATCTGGGAGGGAGCATGGGAGGAAGTGTGGTGGGTGACTCACACAATGCCAGCCCAACAATTGCAGGAACTTGCTGGAGGAAATGACTAAAATAGCCACGTGAGGCAGCCCTGGAGAGCAGGCTTCAGATAAATAACCAGAACATGAAAGATGAGCTGCACTAGGTGAGGGAAAGCAAGCAGGGAGGGGAGGAGAGGAGGTCTCAGAAGAGGATGGTGGAGGAAATGGCTGCCATCATCAGTGGCAAAGGACCCTCCATGGTGATGGCCTGAAGGTCAGCATCAGTGCCAAGGGTTGCAGAAGGACCCTGGACTTTCACAGATTCTCTAGAACAGTTCATCCTTGGTTCCTCTTGATCGGGAATAGGTAACAATTAGATGTGCCAAAAAAAAAGCGAAGCAAAGGCTTTTCTCTCCCTCTTTCACTGTTGCAAAAACATAGCCAGAGGCAAGTTATACCAGCCTGCCTGCACAGGAGGGAAGTATTTCCCATGTGACTGAGGAGGAAGGTGCAGCCCCCATCCCTCCTCTGCAGGGAGGCAGAGCTGCTGCCCTGGTGCCAGGAGCCCGGAGAGCCCAGCTCTGTCACTGCCCGTGCCTTGGCCTCAGCCTCAGGAGCAGAGGGGCTTCCTGCAAAGTACACAAGGCTCTGCAGAGCTTAGGCTAAAATGGGAGCTCTAATAATCAATCTCCCTGCAAAACAAGTAAACAGAGGGATGTCACCGCACCAGCCTTTGTTTTCAAAGAGTTCTCCCTGTTGGCTATTACTGAGATGAATTTATTTCTTCATCATAGATATTTCCTACACAAAATATATAGTTTAATAGCTTTGATCTCTCCACATGCAGTGCTTGAAGCTGATTCCAAGTTTTATACGGTTAAATACTACCACATGCTTCAAGAACTCAGTTCAGCCTTCTCTATAAACTAGTGTAAATCAGAGTAAGAATGTGAACAGCTTCTTGCCAAAATAGAGGGTGTGCCTCTGGCCCACGCTAAATTCCTGTCTTCATCTCTGCTCTGCTCACAGTTAACCTGCAGTGTAGCAGCCTGGATTTATGTGACACCCATTGCATCCCACACAGGAGCACTGCAGCCTTCCAGCGACTCCGGGAAATGCAGACCAAAGATTAACAGCCCAAACCACCAAGTCAAGAAAGTCTTCTCGATCCTGGTTAATCCCTTCAGCATCCTGGTTACATCTGTTTGTCAAAACACATGAAATCTTGGGAACAAAATAGGAAAGAGGGGGGAAATCATCTGCATGACAGACAGGACAGTGAGCCTCTGGAAACTCATTCAGTCTTCTCCATCTCACTGTCCACAAGGCCATTTTAAGCACAGGGGTATCATCCATCAGCACGACAGCCCAGTTCAGTTCCAGAGCATCAAACATCCTTGTCTTTGTGGGGAAATACATCCTTCAGCACGTTCATGAGGGGACAAAGCCGAGGGCTGGCGTGGGTAGCATGTTGCTGCTGAAGGCAGCCAGCCTGGTAAAAATCAGATTAAAGCAGAGCCCAGTTTGGCCTTTGAGTACTTGAAGATTTGTTTCTGAAGAATGCATGCTAGGGCTAAAATAAATAGCACACTCCCAGGAGGGCAAGGAGGGAGAGTTAAAAATCCTGCTGAAAGGGAAACTCCTGGGTAGCCTGGGGTGACAGAAAGACATGCAGGCATGTGGGCAGCCAGGGGCTTAGACTGTGGCTTTACTGGGGATAAGAGCTTGTTCCAAAGTGGTTGATGCTTTCCTTGGTACTTGGCTGCTGCAGACAGGAGAGTACCGTGCTATGATGTGTGCTGCAAAGCTGGGTGATTTTCCTCCATCCAAACATCCTCATAAAGCCTGATTAGCATCAGAGCCAGCACACACAGAGCATGGCTGATGCTGAAAATCAAGTGATTTTTGGAAAACCCCCTTTTTCTTTGCTTTGGGTGAAGCACTGCTGCTCTGGAATTTACAGCAAAGGAGACCACACTTTCCCAGGCAAACACAAAACACAAACCCATTGGAAACAAGGTACCAGGAGCTCGTGTGCTCACCAAAGGACCGGTTTTCACATGGGGTATTTTCCTCCTGCAGTGTCCAAGGGCTGGGGGGATCAGAGCCCTGTGCTGTGGTCCCTTGGTGTTGGTGGCAGCTGTGGAGGCAGGGCTTGGCTTTCAGGGCTGTTCATCGCCCTGCTGCACTCAGAAGGTGACCCAGTAAGATCTGCAGGCATTTCCCTGTCCTAGTCTGGGTCTGGATACCACCATTCTGGGATTTTTGCTGTTCTGTCCCGTGCAGAGGCCTGGAGCACTGGAGGAGCTTGTCCTTGCCCTGGACCAATGATAACAAAAGCCAGCACCTCAAGAGGAGAGGAGCACATGGATTGATTGATTTGATTTCAATCTGTGCTGCTTGCACACACTGAGGGCTCTTTGCAGCTGTCTGAAAAATCCACTTGATGAGAAAATAGAGAAACAATTAAGCACTTACTGCTGTTTACTTTTGCAATAGGAACAATTGATCCTTCTTCCTTCGGACTTCCACCTCTAACCCTAATTCCTTGCTCTGCACACAGCCAAGCACAGTTCAGACAGGGGGAACAGTAAGAGAGATTAAGATTCTGGACTTCAGTTAGAAACATAAATCAGCTTTGAAATAGTCACATTTTTTGGCCTAACTAAAGGAAGTCATCTGTACAAAACAGGCTATGGCCACTTTCTTTGCTGTAGCTAGAAATAAGCCAACTTCCTGGCTGCTGAAAAATACTTCTTTTTGTTGTTTTTTTCATGACAGTGGGATCATGTAGCTGGCAATGCTTGAAGAGAGTCTTAGATCAGGGGGAAGAAAGAGGCACTACAAAGGCACTGCTGTGGCAGTGGCTGGCAGCATGGCCAGGCACAGAGCCCCTTGGTGATACACAAGAAAGGAGCTGAGTGGAGGATATAGCTCAGGGTCCTGCTCTGTAAATTGAGCACATTGGAAGGAGCAAAAATGCCCCATGATGCCCCTGCTCCTTTGGGCCACTTATTTTCATGGCTTTATTCTGCATTTGCCTCACTAGGGATGACACATTTCCCAACACTGTGCTTCTGGTGGATTTTCTGGAGTTGGTGACTTCCAACTCATCCCTTGTTAGCTGGCAGGGAGGTCCTGGCATGTCCTGGGACAGGGACATAGGCTCAATTCCACACCAGCAGAACCAGCCCCTGTTCCAAGACCTGCCTGGGAGTCTCAGTGGAAGTTCCAGCATGGGAGTTCCAGCATGGAACCCCTGTGCCCTGGGGCTGCACAGCTGCTGGCACAGCTAGCCCAGCATCTCACCTCACTTGCCAGCAGAAAGTTACTATACTTCCAAAAATGGGTGAGAAAAGTAAACTATTTGCTCTGCTTGGACATATATTAAACAGCTGTAGCTTTCCCCCTTTGCCTTGTTGCTTCTGAACCCAAATCATGTCACTGATTTAGTTTATGCTACAGCTCTCTGAAAGAGTTGCATTGACTCAACTGAAATGGACAATGGGAATGACCATGATTTCTGCTGGAACAAAATTTCAGCACCAAGGATCCACCTCATGCAGGACAAAGACCAAGAGAGACACCAGATAATGACTTTGGGATAATGACTTTGTGTGTGAGTGGTAGTAATATATTTTCTTTTTCCAGTGAAGTGAAGTGAAGTTACAAAGTTATGATTCAAATACTTCAGGACTACAGCAACAGGAGGGGAAGTGCATTGGGGTATAAAACATATGAAATGTCTGATGGCAAAGAATAGCTGAGAAATGTGCAGGAATAACAGAACTTCAGCTTCATATCTGTTCTTAAAGTTGTAAAACAGCTAAAACTCCACTGGACATTTTCTACTGACAAATCTGGACAGGCTTGACTTTATGTTAAAACTATTTTTTCTCTGTAACCAGCTACAGAAACTTCAAAGCAAAATGTCCTGTTCTTCACTTTGGTGTCCCACTGTCCTTTTGGTGCCCACAGGACAGTGATTCTAGATGAGAGGTTATTGCTCTGAAAGCTCTCTTCCCTAAAGAGGGAGCATCTCCTGCAAACACAATGGCTGCACAGCTCAGTGGCTTTGAAGACAGGGAAATGCCATCTTTTTTTCTGAAGTCTGGAATACAACCACCTTCCCACTGGCCATGTCAACGTGGCTGCTGCTGCCAGCCGAGGCTAAGGCTCTGCAAACAGAGCTCAGGGAGGTGGGGACACTGCTCTGTGCTGCCAGCACTGATGTCTCCTGCAGTGGTGACTGCAGCCAGGACACCAGGATGCTGACAGCCCTGCTCAGTGCCTCTGCTCACCTTGCAGCAGCACGTCCTGCTCTCCAGGCATCTCTCTGGCAGCAGAAGCCTGCACAGGCACATGGGCTGTCCACAGCATCCTTCACAAACTGCTCAAACACACACAGACTCTTTGATTTCCAAGCTCTTTGTGGGCTGCCATGTTTTTATTGCATTTCTGAATGGTGATGATTTCCCGCTGAGCTCCAGAAAAATGTTGTAGGGTTCTGGGTGTGATCATGGTTTGTGCTGTATCATTGGGAAGTGAAGGGGTTGCACAGGGAGGGCAGAACCAGGGTGATGTGAGTTACCAGGGGGCAGTCTGCCTCTGGTAGCATTTAGAGCGTGACACAGATCTGAAGAGAGATTGTTTCATGGGGTAAACACAGTATGACCTGGTTCCTGGTGCAGCTAGGTAAGGCCTCCACTCTGACCTTCCCTCCCCTCCCCAAGGCAAATGACCAATCTTTACATCTACATGGAGAAGTACAGATAAATATACTGATATATATGTCTGTGGATCCACATAAATATTCTGCTGGTCCAGTGAGGATCTTCAGGGGCAAAAGCCTCCCAGAGCAGGGTTGCAAGAAGCAGCACGTACCACCGTGTCTCTACCCTTCCATCTTCAATATCCACCAGGGAAAAGGACAGCAGTCGTGCAAGTGTCACTGCTCATCAACATCCCAGCACTGGAGGGACACAAAGAGCACCAGAATTCCCTCTAATCATCTCGATCCTTTGAGTGTGGTTGCAGAAAGTCAGATGTGATCAACCTCAGAGCACAGGCGATTGCTGCAGTGCTTCTCCTTTGTCATGTCAGAGGCAAAGCAGAGGCTGTGTGGATCCAGTCTGTTCCTCTGGAAGCAGTGCCACAGAGCAGTCTGGCTCAGCATGGTGAGGCTCCTCCAGCAGCAGGCAGCTAAACATTTAATTTGGTGTTTAGCCTACCAGCATCCTCCCCAGCAGTTTCTGGTGACTCATTTAACAGGTGCTGCGCAGGGCGCTCCCTGGCAATGGCTTTATCCAACTGGGTCCTGTAGAAATTACTCACTGGTCAAATGCAAATTATTAGAGGACACCAGCTAATTAAGTTTTTCTAACATGCACAAAATGAAAGTGCTTTATGTGATGGATTTCATTTCCTAACCAAGCCTATGGGTAGAATTTCTCTCCCTCCAAGTTCACGCACTAGAATGTGGAACTGAAATCTTTTCAGAAGAATCCCAACCTGTAGGGGCATGGGCTTGAAGTCAGAGACCATCAGTTCTGTCTGTCTAGGGGTTCAGTGTGTCTATTCTTGGCTTTAGACATCTGGTTTATGCCAAATGCAACCTGCTCTGAGCTTGCAAACAAGATCACACAATCTGTTTGTGCAGGAATAAGCTGGAGATGAAGCCTGGCTCTCCACACTTGCTGTAAACAGATCTCCCAGGGTGGGAGTGTAAGTTGCTACATTTTTTTCCTTTTTTTTTTTCCTTTTTTTTTTTTTTTTTTTTTTTTTGGTCCTGTAGCTAGCAGTGTCCAAAATCCAACTGTCACACCAGGGTGGAAACTACAGAAGGATCCTGTCTCACTGAAAGAACTAAGAAGGAAAAAAGGATCTGTGTGGAGCAAGAGGCAGGTTTTGGCATCCAGAGCAGACAGAAGATGGGGAGCAGGCTGGGGCCAAGGCGGGTTGCTGGGGTGATGTGGGCACATCCTCAAAGAAATGGAGCAGGGCTCATCCTTTCCACGAGTCAGCCGAGGGGCTCTGCAGATGGACAGGCCAATATTTCTAAAAAGGCTGCACTGGTGTATTAATGCAGAGAGTGCTCTTCTGCTTGAGGAGGCAAACATAAAAGACAGACAAGCACTTTGGAACAAACCTGTCATTTTAGAGCATGCCTGCTCCCTGGAAGCGTGAGGACCGGCACGCTTGACAGCAACCACCAGGAACTCCTCCCCAAGCCTGTCCAGGGCTTGTCAGAGCACAGTCAGCTCAGGCCAGCTCACAGTGGTGGGGCAGGTGGGCTGCCCAGCCATGCTGTGCCATCCCCTGCGTGGGAGAGGGTCCCCAGGGAGCAGCTCCACAGCCTGCACCACCTCTGATGGACACACAGTGCTGCTCTCGCCTGCCATTAGCACATTTTAACGTCATTAATCTTTCAGGAAAATTCTGCAGTATTCTAAAGCATGCCCTGGGTAGCAAGTTAAATTTGTATGTTTAAACAGAGTTTTTTCACCTTTTCACTGTGAAGATGCAGCAGCAGAACTGCTTGCTGGGGATTTGATGATGTCAGTGTTGGGGACAGGATGAGGCAAATGGAAAATGTTCACCAGAGCTCGCCTCCTCTGCAAAATGAAGCTGAAATGTTCAAGCATACACCACAAGGGTTTCAGCATGCATCTTGTGCTCTTCAAAACAGCCAGTGTGAGTCCCTGGACATGCTACACTGCTGGTGTTCTCTCATAGGTACTGAGGGAGGAGGAGGACTTAGAAATAAGGTGCTGGAGGTGAGTGGGAGGAAAAGGGAGGGAAGGAAGGTAGATATAGAGGTTATAATTACATGAAGACCTGCTGTTGAGGTTTCGTTTTTTTTGGTTTTTTTTTTCTGGAGAATCCTGCAGATCTCAACAGGGGAAAAACCACAACATGCTGTGAGCACTGCAGAGAACTAAGAGAAAATTGCATCCTTACTGTACAATGCTATAATTACCCTGAGATCAGAGCAAGAAAGACTTCCTCTCAGTGGTATGTTAGGGAACATTTAAACAAACTGGACATGTGCATGGGATGTACCTGAGTGCTGAGGGGCTAACCAATGTCATTGCAAGGTCATTCTGTAATCTTCAGGAGAGATACCTGAAGACTGGAAGAAAAAAAATAGTCCTCCTCTTTCAGGAGAGCCAAAAATAAGGTCTGGGAAACTGGTGAAGAAGACCAATGGTGTCATGGGCTGCATGAGACAAAGCTTTGCCAGCAGGTCCCCTCCTGCCTGCAGTGCTTGGTCCAGTTCAGGGGTCACAGTACCAGAGGGACATGGACACACTGGAGAGAGTCCAGTGAAGGATCATGAAGTTGATTACAGGACTGGAGCCATCTCTTACAGAGGGGGACTTTGAGAAATCTGGGACTGGTCAGGCTGAGAAGGCTCAGGGAGGATCTCACCCTTATGTATAAACACCTGAAGAAAGGATTTACAGGAGATGGAGGCAAGTTCTTTTCAGTGATGCCCAGTGGTAGGACAAGAGGCAATGAGCAGAAGCTGAAATGCAAGAAATGTATTTAAACACAAGAAAAAGATGCTCAGCTGTGAGGGTGGTCAAGCACTGCAGCAGGCTGCCCAAAGAGGTGGATGGAAAAAGCTGCCTCCATCCTTGGAGGCATTCAACATCAACTGGACATGACCCTGGGCAATCTGTTCTAGCTGACCTGCTCTGAGCAGGAGTTGGACAAGGTGATCTCCAGAGGTCCCCACCAGTCTTATCCAGCCTTATCAGTCTGTGATTCCAATGTTACCTGGCTTCAATTTGTCATGAGTTTTATCTCTTCATTCAGTGATTGATAGAATGACTTTTTTTAGTGAATTACAGTTTTTTGTTAGTAAAAAGCATGTGATAAACCAGACTTTGTCAGCTCTCAGCCCAAACAGAAAATCTACAGCTCTTCACAGAGATTAAACATTAAACACTGTAGCTACTACATGTAAACAACAAGTCTTGAAATAATTACCCTGAAATAATGAGAAATTTGTAGGAAAATGTCACAGAACAGAGAGAAACATTATTCTTACATGTTCATTCTTACAGGTTCATGCTGACAGGACTGTAAACAAACCTTCTGGGAAGACTCTTTCAAATTCAGTTTCCTTACCAAAAAAGATTCAATTAAAGCAAACCCAGGACATGGAGATATCCATAGAGGGATGGGAAAGATTTCCCAGTTCACCTGGGGTGTCAGCAAAGCCCTTTCTAGTCAATAGCATCATGCTCCACCCTCAGGAGAAAAATCCAAGCAGGTTGGGTCAGAGTTTGCAAGGAGTGCTTTGGGGTCTCTGAGGTGTGATCCTGCAGAAGCAGCTATTTCATGCTAAAGATATATATTTTTAGCACAGCAGCTTGCAGCCTCATGCTGAGAGAAAGAAGCTGAGCCAAGGGAGGGAGGGCTGATGCCGCAAGGTCTGTGGCAGGCAGAACAGATGCATAATTTCATGCTGAAAGAAATCACCTCCTCATACAAGCTGCCTCCTTTATCCCTCCCACCACTCTTGGTGGCATTTTTCTTTCTAGAAAGTGAGCCTACCACATAGAAAAAGTAGTTTATCTTCTCCTTTTAGGAGATGTTTTTGCTGGCAGAGCCAGAGATCTTTGCTTTTCATAGTTTCCCAAGCACTTGTGGTGGAACATTTCTAAACACCCTCAAGTGGAGCCCATCAGCTCAGTGATTGCTGGGAGCAGATGCCTGGTGGGGAGAAGTGCTCAGCTCTGTCAGCCCCTTGCAGCTCTGCTGGTGCAGGGCCATGCAGCCCAAGGGCAGGACAGGGGAGGCTTGGCTGGGCTTCAGCTGAGCAGTAAATGTTTTTTGACAAGGAACAGCAGTGTGAAGTTTAGTCTTCGGTGCTGCACTGAAGTCATCCAAAATTATGATCTACAGCACCACCCCACCCACTGAGTTGCTACTCCTGGGACCAGACCACCCAAACTCTCTCTCTCAGCGCTTTACAGGCTCCTGCAAGGCCATGTCTGTGCTGTCCCTGCACACTGGGGGATGGAGAGCTGCCCAACAGACCCTTTGCCATCACCCAGGACTGGTTATGTTGAAACTCCATGCAGATAAAAGTTTTTTCTATTAATGCTGGGGATAAACTCAGAATCTAAACAGGAGAGGGTGTTCTGCTGCCTTCTGACTACCAGGACCTGCCCTGTTCCCAGTTGTTGAATGTACAGAAGAGAGACAACATTTATCCAGAATGTGGAGTTAGCACCAGAAAGGTATAAATGGTGCAGCTGTCCAGCACTGACTAAGCTGGCAGGTGACAAAGTGTACAGAGAGCAGGAATTATTTATCTCAATAAAGAGCCTACCCAGGGCTTTTCCCAGCACAAGGGAGAGAGGAAAATAAATTTCAGAGATAGGTGTGAGCAGGCCAGAAGAGGGGGGATGGCCCAGGCCCGGACTTGTGTGATTTTAACATGATGAAAAGTTTGAATCAAAAGGCAGAGAAGCACAAGAGGTCACAAGGCAGAACCTGAATTCCAAGGGGATCTGCAGAGGGCTCCCAGTGGGATGCTCTGTCCCCAGCTGCAGAGGAAGCCATGGATGCACATCACCCTTTGGTGTGTCCCTACCTCCCAGCCAGGCTCCTAGGAAATGAGAGGGGTGCAGGGGTGCTGGCACTGCCAGCTGAGCCTGGGTGACAAAGGGTGATGGGGGCAGCTGACTGCTGCCCTGGGCACTCACTGGGGCACACATCTCACAGGGAACTGTGCAGCAGCTGCTTGCTAGGGCACATGGGGCGGAGCAGCTACAGCACAGGGACAGAGCAAACCCCTGAGGAACCCAGACATCTCCACCCAGGGGAAAATGGGGCTCCAGCTTGTAATGCCCTGGTGTTTCAGATGGGTGATGGGCAAAAGGCCTCCTGTGTTTATCCAACGTGAAGATAATTGCTTACAAATATTAAGCTTCATATTTACACACCACAGTTTCACAAACTGTCCCAAGATTCACATATCAAAAAGCATCTCTCTGAAAGGTAGGGGGTGGGTTTTCTTGTGGACTTTGCCATTCAAGAAGCAACCATTTTCCATGACTGAAAAAGTTCTCCTGTTTGGAATTGAGGTGGATGGTGAGAAAGTTAACTCACTGGCACCTGTTTTGTAACCCAGGTGCTCGTGGCAAGCTGGTTCTCACCAAAGTCCATCAGCAGTGCCTGCTCTCAGGCTTGGTGCAGCACAGAGCCACTCACGTGCTGGCAGCAGCCATCCGCCTGCCTTTGCTCTCTGGTTGTAAAATACAAGTGAAAGTTCTCCAAGCTGTGTAAATGCCTTGAAAGGGAGGAAGCAGAATTAACACAGTTTTCATGCTATGTAGAAAACATCTTCTCCCTCCAGTGTTGCATCAAGAGAAAACATGCTGTGCATTGTATCTGTGACAGGGTTGAGCAGCATTCAAACACTCCCATGGACTTTGCAGATGAGACAGGCAAAGGAGGAAATTGGGCCCTTTCCATGTTAACAGATTTATTAACTTCCCTCAGCTGGAATTTCCATTTCCAGGAAGAAATAGAGTACTTTGCCCAAGGTTTCAGGATTGGAGCAAAACCCAGGTGTGAAGGGTTTCCTCTCTCCCTTTTTGGAAGATTGGAGGTGATTTTCACTGCTAACAGAAAGCCGAGGAATCATCACACCCATCCCTAGGGACTTCAGATGATCTGGGGAATGCAATTTCCCAGGGAATCCCCGAGAAGGAGCAGCGGGGAAGGGTGCTGAGGTCTCTATGAGCCACACATGCACCCTAAAACTTCCCTGATTAGAGCTGCAGCTTGTTCAAGCATCGAAGCATCATTTTCCCCAGCTCCAAAATCATGTTGGATGAGGATAGAGCTTCTCATCTCAGCTCTCCTGCAGCTCGAGAAGCGGAAGCTGCTCGGTCCGTGCCCAAGGGCTCCTTTCCGCGGGGGATTTCCCGGGGAGCGGCTCTGTGCGTCACGGAGCCTGGGTGGGCATGGGGCGCCTACAGCCCGGCCGGGGGCGGCTGCCGCAGGAACACAGCCCAGCCAGCCGCCTCTGATCGAACACGGCGAGAACATGAGTTATTAGCTACTGGCCTGATATTTACTGCCGGCAGGGTGCAGGAGCTCGAAAAAGCAGAAGAAAACCAAGTTTGTAGCTTGCTGCGTTCATGAGGGAGGCGGAGGAGCGGGAATGCGGGCTGCGTGCCGCACTCCGGGGGCCGCTCCTGCGGGGCCGGCGCTGCGGGACCGTGCGGGACAGCGGGACGGCCCTCCCGGGGCGGCAGCCGCGGCTGGAAAGTGTGCGAAACCCAGCCGAAAGGTGTGCGAAACTCAGCCGAAAGGTGTGCGAAACCCAGCCGAAAGGTGTGCGAAACCCAGCCGAAAGGTGTGCGAAACTCAGCCGAAAGGTGTGCGAAACCCAGCCGAAAGGTGTGCGAAACTCAGCTGGAAAGTGTGCTAAACTCAGCTGGAAACTGTGCGAAACTCAGCCGAAAGGTGTGCGAAACTCAGCTAACAGGTGTGCTAAACTCAGCCAAAAGGTGTGCAAAATATCTGAAAGGTGTGCAAAACTCAACTGAAAGGTGTGCGAAACTCAGCCGAAAGGTGTGCGAAACTCAGCTGGAAAGTGTGCTAAACTCAGCTGGAAAGTGTGCTAAACTCAGCTGGAAAGTGTGCTAAACTCAGACGAAAGGTGTGCTAAACTCAGCTAACAGGTGTGCAAAACTCAGCTGAAAGGTGTGCGAAACTCAGCTGAAAGGTGTGCAAAACATCTGAAAGGTGTGCAAAACTCAGCCGAAAGGTGTGCAAGCCTCAGCAGAAGGGTGTGCAAGCCTCAGCTGCAGGGGTGTGCAAAGCTGCTGCCTTCCAGCAGCTATAGCCTGAAGGGGCTCATGAAGGTGCAGCACAAGTTTCTCTCCAGAGGCGCAGGGAAAAGTCTCTGTGTGTTTTTGTCTAAGCCTGAGCCACACGGGAACATGTGCATTTTGCTGTTGACAGGTTTCACTCGAGGACGAAGTGGTACAGCCACAGTCACTCTCTGGTAGTGGTAGAATTGCATGGTGTTAGACCACAGCAGAGTTATTTCCCTACTCTACCTCCACTGATTAACTATGCAAAAAAAAAAAAAAAAAGAAAAATCTTGTATGTAGATATGTATATAATGCCTCATAAATGTGAGAGAGGAATAAGAAAACTTTCATGACCAACTAAAAAATCCAGCTTTGAACAATGTTGAGATTTTGAGCATCTTCTCAGCAGCACCTTTCCTGCCAAAGGAAAAAATCAAGGGGGACTCCATTTCTCTTAATTTTTATAGGAATCAGACCAAATCTAGCACTTCTTAAAAACAGCTGTATTTAGATTAGTGCATTAAATAAATGCATATAAAAATAACCTAATATCACAGCAATTATTACACCATTCAAAACTAAATACAACCTTTATGTCTGGCAGTCAAAATGTGTGTGATAAAGATTTAGCAAAAGATTTTTTTTATTCTATTGTGCTACTCTGGTTTTAGAGATGTTTATATGGAAAGATTCGAGTGTAGCACATGATCTATACTCCTTTTTTTTTTTTTTTTTGCTTATTTCAGCAACAAACAGTAATGGAAATGTTAAAGAAGGCTATAATAACTTATTTAATTTAAAATATCACCATTATTCAAACATTTGAAATAGCCATCCTCTGCTTTTATCACAGCAACAACGGAGCTATTTGTAGGATCAGTTGGATCAAGTTTCCAGACAACTTCCCCTTCTTCCAGATATACACTGGCTCATTTACAGGAACAAAGACCAAGCTGGAACAGACAACTGGCTCACCAGACCTACTGGCCATTCATCACAGCATGATGCTTCAGCAGAGGACATGCTCCCTTTCCTCTTCCCTGCATAAACTAGTCTGTAATTGATTTTTTTTTTGTGAATATTCAAAGTTGCTGAAAAGATTTGGGACTCAGCACTGAAGCCCTTTGAAAACTCAAGTTAATTTACGTACAGATGCTTCTCTGTATCAAAATGTGGTGCTCTGGTCTGTGTTGGCATGCATTTCACATAAGAGTGCAGCAACAGAAATCAAGATCCCCTCCCATAATTATTCTCTATGTCTTTCTTCATGATCAAGAACAATCAAGAACCTCAGCTAGGGACTACTGTGGGAAGGCATTAAGCTATATACTTCCACAAACACTGTCTAGGGCTTTAGCCCTTCTAGAAGAGGAATCTCACCTTTAGGCAGGCATGCAGAACTTTCCTGTTATGTTGGTTTTTGGGTTGTTTTTTATTTTGAAATAAGCCTCACCAGCAATTTAAAAAAATAGATTCAATTGAATTCTTTTAATGAGGCTGAAATAAAAATATCAGTTACCACCCACTTCCCTTCTGAACTGTGTTGCAAGCTCAAATTGTTGCTCATATTGTTATTTCAAACTTATTATCACCTGACTGGGTGTCCTTCCTGCATGAGACAGATTTTCATAAGATAAACAACAGAACCCCAGGGAAAGTAATTGTTATAAATGCTTAGGACTGATAGAGGGAGGAGAACAGTTTCATAAAAGTCTACATTGTGCTAATAAACATGCCAAGACAAAGTATGATCACAGACAACATTATATCCAGCCATTAGGATTTATTTCCTTCTTTCAAAAAGAAAAAAATAGTACATGGTCTGATCTCTGATCTTGCAACTCTACCTCCAACTGCTTAAAAAATCTATTCAGCTCCCAAGACATGTGACAAAGAGAGAATATTTTTCCTTGAATGTGTGTGGTGAAGAACCTAAAAAAAGTATGGTTTTGGCTGTGATGTTTGTCACAATATATATTTGAGCAATGCTGCGAGGTATTTCACATTTCTCCCACTGGTATGAGAAGAAACTGACAGTTAATTTAAAGGAGATGAATCATTTGGGAAAGAGTTGTTCTCCCCAAAACAGGAAGGTCCCTCCTGGCTGTAGAGCAGAATTAGCAGTAATGCTGCTGTCTATGTAGGGGATGAACACAGAGGATCAGAGCGATGAACCTGGAAGTGAGAACGTGAGGTGTTTGCAGAGGCACCAGCCAGGGGACAAACCTGGTCCAAGAGTGCATGACACCATGCAAACATTCCCAACAACAGCAGTCCCAGGGCCCTCCACTGGAGCACTCACCTAGGGAAAGAGGGAAAAACTTTGTTCTTCATCTTCAGTAACCAGAGGCTTTCCTAGAAGGAGCAGACATCAGGGGAGAGCTGGTAGACTCCCATAAAAAGGCATGTCACTTTCCTGCATGATGTGCAATGGGGTGTGCAGCAAAATGTTTTAATGTGTTACAAAAAATTACATTCCCAAAGCCAGTTTTGACTGAACAAGCAAAACCCAAGCTGACTGCTGAACAAGTTTCTGAAGCGCAGACATTAAAAGGCACAAGGCTGAAAGGAAAGTCCTGAGCTAACCAAGTTAACTGTCAATTTCCTCTGATTTTTAAGTACATTGTGTACATGTACATCAGCTGCTGTAAGGAACTCATACTGGAACAGCAAGACTGAGTATTTCTAAAGGCTTTCTCCTTGGCACAGAGACAGACTTTAATTGCAGAGCTTGGGTAAAGAGTAAATGAGCTGTTTAATGTGAAAAATTAAACCTCCTCATATAGAGACAATGTCCAGCTCTGCTAGCTAGACAGCAAGTATTTGACAGCAAACTGTTCATGGATTACTTCCATCAGCAGAACAATTTAAGTTATATCAGAATAGGTTTTTTGCTGTCATGCTTCCCATTCCCAGACATCTTTGTAAAGTCTGTGAACAGAGATGCCAACATATCCCATTCTGACCTACATAGCAAACAATTGGACTTGTGTTCCTACTGTGTTATCACCAAAATGAATCATTGTCATGTCTCCTCAAAGGCCTGGCAAGATGGAGACTTTTCTGCTGGGAAGTGTCAGCCGAATCCTGCACCTACTGCTCTCATGACACCAACTGCATACTTTGTGTTTATCACAGAAAAGAAAAACATCCAGCAGAAAAAGGCTCAGCTTTGAATTTTACTCTTTGCCAGGAAAAACATGGGAACAAGTGAAGCACAGCTCTAAAAGCTTTAGCTTATTTAACTCCAAGGACAACAAAAACAGCAAAAAATTTTCATCAATATTTTTTGAAAAACAGAATAAAGCTGCTAGATAAACCACACGCAAACCCATACATTGCACAAGTCTGAGGAACTGAAATGGCCATGCTGTAGCATCATTGTTCACTATTTCTGCATCTGAGAAAAAATTTCAGGGATATGTCCTACTGTCACTAGACTCAGGAGGAAAACAGTCTTGCTTGGAATGGGCTATGAAGATGACAAACCATTCTTTGCATTCTCAGGTTTCAGAAGTCCTTAGGTCAGCTTGGCAATTAAAGGTTGCTATTGGCTTAGAAAGATTAACCCCAGGGGAAATTGTCCTTGTGGACAACAGGAGTGAGCAGCTGGCAGTTGTTAATATCTATGGTCTTCTGCTGCAATGGTGGGTAGGATCTAAAAAGTGTAGGAGATTTGGACTAGGTGTCTTTGAATCAAGCTGCATTAATCTATGTGATCTGAAGCTTCTCTCTTACCAGCATTTGGAGCATAAAATTCTATCACTTATGCCTAACTGCCACATACTTGTAACCCTATACATGTGGGATAAAATTAAATCAAGACAAACAGAGATGCCTGTATTCCCCCTTTATAAATTATAAGGATAAAAAGCAAGTTTTTTGCCAGGACAGGGTTCAGGAACTTTGGATATCTAGCTAGCAAAAAAAATTCTCTTCCCATTAAGAGATATCTCACAGAGTTTGTCAGATTTCCAAAGTGTTATTTCTGCTCTCTTCATTAGAAACTCTGTTTTGTAAGTGATAGAGACATACTCTTCACAGACCATTATTTACTTAAACAAATTATTAATCATAAAGGGATTCTGGAAGGCAAGAAGTGCTCCATCTCCAACCATGACTTGACAGCATTTGGTTTGACAATTGTTCTGTTTGGAAAATCCCCAAAGTTAGAAATGTTTGTTGGGTGAGTTGAAGCTGGCTGACAATGAGATTGGCTTTTTCAGGGATTTGTTTTCTTACTTCTTTGGTGAGCTCTGTAGATTGGGGCATTTAGAGACCAACTCTTCAAAACCATTGCTCCTTGAAATGCATCTTCATCTCAGTAATCTCTGCCTGCATCTGAGATAGGAAAGCACCAGATAAGTTATTCTTTATCTTATCAAAGATTTCAACACACAGTGGAAGAGTAACTTACTGAACAAATACAGAGGACATGTTTTTCTGTATTGTTTATGTCATAAAAGAAATATAAAATTAATTGCTGCAACACAGTTCAAAGATTGAAAATACTGTCTACATTAAAAACAAGGACTAAAATCATAACAGCCTGATTGTAACAGGCAGAAGTGTTAAAGTGTGTTTCTAACTGTAAGCATTTGCATTCTTAGGATAACTGAAAATGAGAATATTTCAGATTCATAAGCCAACTGCAATGCAAACCCTCTTAAACATGGGGTTTAGAGCAGAACTGTAATCACTAAGGTCCTTAATGTCTCAACAAAACAGATCATGGTCATTTCAAATGAGACCTTACTTTGTAAGCTCAGACATCAAGCAATTACAGCAAACCCTCTTTTGATTGGTGTCCAAAGATAATGTTCAAAAGGAAGAACTATGAATCCCCTAAAGGTTCACAGAAGAATTCTATATGTTTTAATTTGGGAATAAAAAAATCTCTGAATTTTATTTCTGTTTGGAGTTGGTAATGCTTCTTTTTTATCTACTGCAATGGCTGAGTACTCAGCCTCTCATGTATTGGATACTATAGTTTCCATTCAGTATGCTCTCTGAAATCATATCCCTCTATAAAAGCAGTGCACCACTGGACTACAGAAAATTAAGGCAGGAAAACTGGTTCAAAGAGACAAGGCAGTGATATTTGTTATTGTCAGACTGTTACATGTGTTATTTTCCCCTATGCCATTACTTTTGATAATTAATCCAATAGTAAGTACCATTTATCTGATTGCCTGAACTACAAAGCCTCTATGTATTCTCCCAGTTCTCTCGTCCTGAAAATCTCTAGATATCGCTCCTAGAGAAGGACTTTAGAAAACCAAACTTTAGATAGAAATATTCAGAAAGAATGTGAGTACTACAGCTCATTACCCCAACAATCCAACTTCTAACATGTTTACTATTTCTCTGCAGGAAAGCAATGTCTTTCCTCTGTCCAATATGAGAAAAAGAAATACAGGATTATGGAAATTGCTCCATCTCATGGAGTCAGCACCACAAATGAGAGGCTGTGCCTTAGTAATTTCTGGGGCTTTTACCTCCCCTGTTGGGCTGTGAGCATAATACCTACAAGACATATTCTGGGAGTTGTTCCATACAAAATTCCTGTACAGGGCTGCGCTGTTTACATTGACTACAAATCTGTATGCGCAAGAAAGCTCAGCATGGGAACAAAAACCTATCTCTGAAGTCATTCTGTGAAACAAATTGAACATGGTTTTCCCTGTAACAACAAGGGAAAACAGAATGAATCCTGAAGGGTAGAGCGCCTCCCTGCAAAAATTTGCAGGGAATTTCTGCTTTTTAGTATAACAGACTGTGTTAAGTCTCCTCAGTTACTGAGGAGACCTCCCAAAAATACATGTTCAATATAGGAGACTATCCAAAAATACATGTTCAATAAAGGTGAGACAAGTCCAGCTAACTGATCCCTCTACGTGCCATGGGAAATGCAGCATGGAGATTCAGTCTACACAAGAAATGAAGCAGTAAAAAAAATTACATTGCAATGTGAGAGCCACCTTCTGAAAACTACTTGTTTCTTGAATGCAGCTGTATTCACTATTGCTTCACAAAATACTAGGGGAAGTGAAATACTATTTTTTACAGGTCAGATACAATGAAAAGACAATGGGAAGAGTGAAAAGAAGCAGGGAGGTCCTGCAAAAGAAAGCAAAGCAATCCTCTGCTTAAAGAAAGTATGAGAAACAGGTCTGCAAAAGCAGTGGATCAAGACTTTCAAGTAAGAGGATTTATGGAGCGGGAGATTTTATCTCCAGGCACAGGTTAGCCTCAAATAAATCCTAACCCTTGTTTTAAACAAACTGACCTCGAGTTACCCATGATGTTTAGAAGAATTTAGTACTAGAAGAGAACCTTGGTGGTAACTTTGTGATAAGCAAGGGAAAGCATTTGGAAGAGAAATTTCCAGTGAAAAATATGATTGTACTTTGAAAAGCTTCCTAATTGTTGATTCATCATATCTCCAAAGCAGCCCAGGCTGGAAATCTTAAACTTTCTTCAGCTGAATGTGGCACGGACCTTTCACTAGTTTGTTTGCAAAATTATTTAAATGGAGGTTCTTTGTCTACCTTTTCTTTCTCCAAAGGTACAAAATTTTGTTAAGCAAAAAGATAGCCTGTACCTCTGGAGAGTGTAAAAAAATTGAACTTGCAGATTTGTTTCTATGAGGGAAGACTTTCTGTTCTAAGAACACAGTTCCTCAATGACCAGCACAAGCATGGAGCAGAGTGAGGCTGTGGCTGAGAGCCTGACTGCTCCTGACTTAGAAGTGACACAGCACCACAGACGTGTCAGATCCAAGTGGGACAAGCTCTGCTGGGCAGCAGCATCCTGTACCACACTACTGCACTTGTGGGAGCAACAAGCTCCCAGAGACACAGCACCGTGCCCTAAGGTGATTCTGCACCTGCATCATCATTTCTGCATGGCACTGTATTTTCTGGGGCTTTTCTGCCAGTGCAGTACACCAGTCTGCTACTCAAGGCCTCTCTTTTCCTGCAGATCCTTTTAGGTATTAAGTTTTCATCAGGATTTAGTGTCATGAGGACTTTGTAAGCTGGATATGCATAGTGGCCGTATCAAAGCAATCAGAACAATGAAGAGGACAACCATAACTCCCAGTTATGGCATGCTTGTGGACACGGACTGAGAGAAGAGGATGCAAGGTGACAGGAACAAAAGGTTCCTCAAGAATAATAAAATATTATGAACAGGTACCCACGTAAAATGTACAGACACAAATATGTGGCAGCCTGGGGAACAAGCAGGAGGAGCTAGAGCTCCTTGTGGTGTTACTACAACTTGTGCTGTGGGAATAACTGCTATGGTAGGAGGGCTTGCATGTGATGGATGGATACAAGTTCCTCTGGAAAGACAGAGAAAGAAGGGAAGACTTAAAGCTTTCTATGTGAAGGAGCAGCTTGAACACTTGTAGTAGACAGCATTTGGATTGAAAGCATGTTCCAGGATCAGAAAAAAAGCCACTAAGAGTGACAATGATGGAGCAGCATATTTCAGCCCAGCCCACCACAGTAATGGAGACAGTCAAGCACTACACCAGGCTCTGCAGTCTCCATCCTTGGAGATTTTCAAGGCCTGACTAGATAAAAAGTCCTGATCTCACAGCTGGTACCACTTAAGGTGGCAACTTGACTAAGTTCAGAGTTCTCTCCCAACCTGAAACATACCATGATTCCAAATTTAAAGAACAGAACAAGAGACAGAAAATGTAGCAATAAGTCTGTTTTGTGACTGTGTCTTCACAAGCATGGCACTAGGATGCTCACCCAGGAGTCAAGTGTAGGCCAAGGCTGCAGATTCCCTGGAAGTCATAGAGGAATGAGGAACAGTGGCAGTTGCAGCAGAACCTATTCCTGCACCACTTGTGAGCATCAAACATCTAGGAAAATAAAAATAAAAATCCCTGGCAACAAACGTTAACTTTGAAGTTAATAACCCAAAGCATATTTTCTCAGGACAAGGAACTTTCAAATGTTTTCAGTTTCCCTTACAATTTAAGAGCCAGGAAATATGAGACTTGCACTAAAAAGCATTTCCAGTGAGGGAAAGGGGCAGAGGGGCAAAACCGTCTTTAATTCACTGGTGTTCCTTACCTGTCACCTCCCAAACAGCCCCACATATAACACAGCAGATCAGCACCAGTCGGAGAAGTAACTAGAACTTACTGCCTTGCTCTTGCAGAGACATTGTTTAGATGTTTCTGGAGCATATGCATGAGCTCTCAAATCTAGATCATAATCATAGTCCTTTCTTGGCACACATCCAGCTCTTGTTTTCAGTGACAGAACCATATTGATGGTTTCTAAATATCATCAACGTAAGACTGCTGCCCTCAGGAAATGATAATCATACCATCTCTCTTGATCTCATAAATACACCCCCTCAAGTCTTGTTCTCGTCCCACAGGTCGCTTCCGTTTCACTCAGCTCTTCCCCAGATATAACTCCCACTTTAGGGAAGCTCATGGTTAGCCCTGTACCTCCTCCAGCTGCTGCCTCTTCTAGGAAAGCTGCCTGCTGAGCTTATTTTCCTCAGCAATGAGAGTGATCCTCACAGCCTCTAGGCTTCAGCTCCCTGGTCACCAGCTCCCTCGACTAGCAGATATCTGAAAAAATAACCTGTGCATTCCACTGCTACAACTCTGCTTTTGGCTTCTTTCTCGTCTTTTCAGAAATCGGCCTGCAGCCATCACAAGGGTTCAGAACTATTCCCAAAAGGGACAGGCAGTCTAAACAAAAAAGTGATGCTGAAAAATGCTGCATGCACAGTAACCATGGTCTGCCCTGCCTTTTAAGGAATACTGAGTGGCTTGAATATCTATAACCATTTACAAATGAAGCCTGTGTTTCAGATGGCTCAACCACATAACCAAAATACAAAATTCACTGTTATTTGTCTACAAGTGTCCTGTACCTATGTGTCAAAATTCCTATAAAATCTTTCCTACCTGTATCAGTGGATCCCTGTGAATATAATGCAATTAGGTACACACTGACACAGTTCTGCTGCATGCTTCCATCCCTGGTAACCCATTTTCTTATTATTACACTATTACCCATTTGGTTAATCTAAAAAAAAGAAAATTCCAAAGTACTCGAGTGCTGCCCTAATCATCAAAAAGCTACAGTCTGTTCCTGGGTAAACTGCAGAATATGCACCTCTAGGGCCTGTAAAGATTAAGGGAGCAGCAGGCTCCTTAAAGAATCTGTGTCAAGCTTGCTATCAAAGCTTTTGTGTTTGCATCAATAGCAAGTTACAATGAACTTCATACTAGCCTCCCAAAAGAAGTTCTAAAATCAGGATTTATGTAGAAAACTAAGTTTCAAAATCAAGGCTCAATCTTGAAGAAGTTAATAGGAGAATTAATTTCAGCAACCAAGATAATGACTATGTGAGTCATTATTTAAGAAAACATTTATGAATCAGAAATGGACACATGTAAGTATTATTTTAAATTCTGAATAAAATATTATGGAATTGACTTGAAGGTCTAACCTTTCAGTTTGTCAACTGGTAGAGGATATTTTTCCTTGCCCAGTTTTTACAAGTACTTGGAAGTATGCATTATTATTGACTACAGTATTGCCAATGAATAACATATCAGAGAAAAGAGAAAACACACTTATAAATTGTTCAGATCAGACCTTTGGAAAAAAGGCTACACAGACCATATACCAGTGCAACATTAAAGAGTCTAAAAGTACTGAAAATGAAACAGTAATCATAAAATTGATGCTGCATTTATATTATTATCTCTGAATACAGTAATTTCCTTCATGGAATTTCTGTTAAGAATAAGAAAACACTCTGTGGAATTGCTGACAGTGCTACCATTTAGTCTAATGCATGAGTGGCTCTCAAACTGGACAGGTGAAATACTCACAAATGTACTTTTAAAGTTTGATATTTGCCTGCTCTCTATTTCCCATTTCCTTCCTTCCCTCCCTCTCCCCTTCCTATGAATAGACTTCTTTTTAAGTAGATGCAGAGAGCACTCAATGTTTCAAGTCAATAAAAAGCACTGACTCTGCTGGCCCAACTGCTCCGGAAGGGGGACTGTCACTGTTCTCCTGAATATGTGAAAACCAAGGCAAGACTGGGGTGATTCTCTGGATCTCTGCACAGGACAGATCCCTCTGCAGGAATGCTTTGATGTCACCTGGTAGGCAACAGCTTTGGGGAGAGTGATGAAGCAAGAAGGGCATTCAAGAACCCCTGCCTGAACCTGAAATACAGGTTTAAAATGAAGTTGAAGGCAAAATAAGAAACAAGTGTGGGTGGAGACCAGTCCTGGGTAGAGAAAACAAAGGAGAGTTAACAAAAGACATTTTTAATCAGGTGGTAAACACAAGAGCAAACCCACTTTTCCAACACAAAACAGTGGCGCTATCCTTGGAGAGCTGCGGTGGTGTGATGCTTTATGAAACTGCACACCCGACTATCTAATTCCATTCTCTTTATTTTGTCTTGGCGCTATCTACATGAATGGAAAACAATTGCAAAACTAGACACATGCACTTCAGTTGTACTGGCTTCCAAAACATGACTGGATTGGAAACAGTGGTTCCAAGACATTCATCTTCTTTCAGACTGCGGTTTCATGGAAAGGTAGTTGTTTCTTGAGCTTTTAATTAGCATATCATTTGTATGCCAGCCAAGAGAATTCCCAAAGGCTTTTTTCCATACTGCTCCTGTCAGCCTTTTTTACAGAAGAGTGCCCATCTGAAGACTACTTTCAAAATGCATCTGCAAAACTTACATTTGAATACTCTTCATTCATAAAACAGATGGAAAAGTGAGGAGTAAGAAGGAGAAAAATGTACAGAAAGAATGCAGACCTGTACAAAAATCATTACGATGAAAACCAGGGATTGCTTGATTCTCCATTCCCCATAATAGAAATATTAAAATTAATGTTCTTTGGACTGCGTGTCACATTCAATTCCTAAAACAGAATATTAGCTATTGTATTTCTGTGCTTAAAGTCATTTTCCCACTGCTTTTTGTTGACTGCTTGCATTATTTAATTTTAAAGAGTCCAAGAGGCTTCTGATTGTTTCACTTCCTATTCCTTTCATCCTATTCTTCATCTTGCTGGAATTATTTTTTCCAAATGGTATCAGTAGAGCTGCCAGTCCCCAAGGTTCTTTATTGATCATTTGCTGAGTTTTATCTTCCTTCTGTAAAATCCAGGCACTTTCTCTGGCCATAGCTATAAATTTCTCCAGCTGTGGCTGATTAACATTCTTGCTGATATTAAGGTCTTGTTCAAAGGGATTCCATATATAAAGAGGAGACGACTCAGGCTTATTTACTTCCTTTCCCTGCAGACAGCATAAAGAAAAAGCCAAGTTTCATATGTACATTATAGGCTGAGCAAATAACGAATCACTTGAATTATTACATTAGAATGAAAAGTTTTTTGACCTATTAGAGAACATTTTACAAAACACCCAGTCATTATTAATCAAGTTAATTTTCTTGTCAACCTGACTGTATTATTCTTGTTCTCTGCATCCTCTCAGTGGTGGTTTTCTTTGCCACATTCAACTTAGATATCCTTCAAGGTAAAGAACACACAACTACATGCTAACCTATCTTTCTGGCCATTCTCCCATTTGCTGTCCAACAGACCTCACCTACTGCAACCTCCTACTCTTAATTCCACTTGCGTATGGGCAGCATCAGTGTGTCATATAAACCTGCACAGCTCAGTTTGATAAAATACTGCATGCACTTAAACTGTTCAAACCGTTCCTCCCACACTGTTCAGAGACATCACAGTGCTGGTGTAAGTGGACAAGATTGCTTTGTTGGCTGAAATTCCTCCCAGTTCGGTCTGGTTTTAAGCACAGAGCTATTCAGGTCATGGTCCACTGTTAGGCACCTGGTATAGTACAACACAAATAGCTAACAACTATGTAGTTTGTTATTTAAATGCACTTCCACCTCAGTGCTTACCAGTGTTTCTCAGCTGACTCTATAGCAGAACCTCTGCCCAAGCTCTTGCAGGAATCCACCAGCTCCTGCTGGTCCAGAAAGTGTCTGTGTACACCTTACATACACTTGCCCCTGGGCCAAGAGCACTGTCAGAGGAAGAGCAGCAGCCCAGATTCCTCCCCTGACTGGTTCAGGCTCCAAATGTGTTTTTGTTTGCCTTTTTTACGTTTAACAGCAAACTGAAGTTATCCACCTAAATAAATCAGTTTCTAGGATCAATCTGCAAAAAGGGCTCTTTAGCTAGTGATCCACAATGCCCAAAGAGAGAAGAGAACAAATGAGCATGCACACAGCAATGTGGCACTGAAACCCCACTCTGGAAGCAGCCCAGCAGGAACAGGTGTGAGTTATGGAGATTACATTTTCATGTATTTCCATTACACCTGCATGCACACACAGATCAATGGGATGACCAGAACATATAAAGCAAACCGAAGTGCTAGCACAGAATCATCCTGCTATGGCATGCCTACTGAGCTGCAGTACAGTTACTGTAGGCTGATACAAACTGCAGTAGAAAACTGCAGTGTCAAAAGCATACACAAAACTCAGCTGTAAGTTTTAATGTAAGCTCTGGCTGGGTCTGAACTCCCAACTTTAAATGTGACTCTTGTCAGCTCACAGGGTTTATCAAAGACTTTTGCTATGACAGACATCATGACTTTTTAAAAGTTTTCCTCCCACAGGAGCAAAAGAACTTTGACTTTTTAAAACTGCTACTTTTATTACAGGGCTTTTCATTAAAATCACACTATCTTTGCATCAGTTTCTGCTTTCCAGCATATCCAAGTAATGACACTGTAAATGTTCTTAATGGTATTGTAAGTTACTGGGCTCCAAGAGGAAAACACTCCTCCTTCACAGAAAGAATTCTGTTTCCATATAAATGTTTTTTAATATATAATTAAAGAACACAGAAACTTGCTTAGCACATGTAGTTTGTCAAATGGCAAACAGAGAGATTCAATTGATAATGATAAGCAATGAAAATCCATTTACCTTTCGAAGATTTATGGAATTCTTTCTGAAATCAAAGTTTCCAAAATATTCAAAAAACTCACCCAACAATACATCTAAGGGGAAAGAAAAATAAGAGCCATCAGTAACATTAAGGAAAAGTTCGTTTTTAATATGGTCATAAAATAAAGAAAATTTATGAAGATCTACTTACCAAGTGTTTCTGTGTTTTTTGTAGGTTTAATCTTCCTTAAATCACTAACAAATGAGCAATCATAGCCTCCAATTATATGCTTGTCTTTTGCACCTGAAAGAAAAAGTTGTGGGCATATTTCAAAGTAATAAACAGTAAAATGCCATTGTATTTATAAAATTCAGATAACAAGCTGAAAGCAATGCTACCATACTACACAAATCAAATTAGGAATTCACAAGTAAACTTTTAGATTAAAATAAAAATTAAGTGGTAAAAGATTCAAAAGAAAAAAGTCCATAGATAGGCAAAGGAAAAGCATCATGAGCAAATGGCACATTTTTTAAATCCTACAGGACTATGATGAATGACATCTTCCTATCTCTGAAAACTTCTTTTAAGTAGCAAGCAGGGTATCTCTGCATAGAGGGCTGTATTACACACTTAACAGCACAACTCTCTGAGGTTACTTCCTACACAAAGGTTTAAAAAAAATCAGCCCCAGAGCATTCACTGTCTTCCTCTGAAAAACTTCACAGAATTAGGAACACTCTTGTAAATATCAGAACACATGTTTTATGTATAAACATTTCTACAGAATTCTGATGGAAATGTTTAAAATTATTTTAAAGTAACTGAACACAGACCTTTTCCTCCACTTCAAGCACTCAAAGCTTCCAAGGAATCATGTCAATAAGCAGAACACATGAGTAAGGAATCAAGAACTTGGGGTGTCATTCTCAATGCTTTCATACAATTCACTGAAGATAACACACCCTGAATGCTGTGTAAGAAACCTCCAGAACAGCTTGTTTTGTGGAGATACAAGAATTATTTGCAAAGGGCCTGAACAGTCTCAAGGATATTACAAATTAGGAGGAGAAAACACAGCCTTTTTTTAAAGCATTTGGTGGCTATAAAACAATGCACATCACATCACCCTATTTTGTGCAGTTAAGTCTGCACAAAATCCTTAACTCCAGAAACGTTCAAGTCCCTACAAGTCTTCTAAATAACAAATTTTTAAAAATTCAGCATAGGAGCACTGAACAAGTAAATTACATTTAATTATCTAAGGAACAGAATAAGTCTAACCCCTCTAAATCAAATCACTATTTTATTGAAAAGGGATCTATTTTGCCTTTAAAGATGCATTATTTTCACTAAAAAAAAAACGTGTAAAACTTGTGTATTCCCTCAAACTTAAAACACAAATAATATTTATTAGTATTCAAGAGTATAAAGAAATTGCTTGGGTTTATCACTTTGGATAAAACAAATGTGCAATAAACACAAACAGCTGTGCTTACCTGCCAGATCTTTAAGGTGGTCTAGTGTTGGAATGATAGGTGGCGATCTCCTCTGCAGAAAAAACATGACCATCATGGTCAGGGAGAAGTTTGTAATCCAGGTACCAGGAGCACTGTTGGTGAGCCCATGGACACGGGCCCAGCACCGAATAGTGAACACCAATGCCCGCACACGGGAATCGAGGCAGCCGTAGATATACAGGAGTTCTGAGCTTCTGATTGCAATGCTGAAGAGGAAACAGGATGACATGTAAATGATGAGAAAATTATAAAGTATCAGGTGCAGTGTTCATTGTTCATTAAGGGGCCTTTCATGAAAAAAAAATTAACTTTTATACATTTTATAAAATAGAAGAGAATCATAGAATGGTAGAATGGTTTGGGTAGGAATGCCTGGAATTATCCAGGATAGTAGTAACCTGGTAGTTTTTCATAGCAAGAATTATATAGTTCTGGGTAAATAACATGCATTTTCACTGTTTCCTGTTTCCTCAATCCACATCACAGTGGGAGGAAAAAAAATCCAAAATAAAGAAAACACCATCAAGTAATGTGGAGTCAAACTATACAGAACTGAGATGAAAAAATATAATTCACCCAAAATTGCTTTTGGCACGTCAGATAATATCTCTATCCTAACATATAATAAAACTCAACTAGAACTTCTTTTACTGCTTTTATCTAAAAGGTAGTAAAATGCTGCACTGAAAAATAATCTAAGCGCAGAGACACAATGAAATCTGCAAAACATGTCAGTTTGGTAATTTTCAAATGATTAGTCGAGCTGAAAAAAAAACTAATCTGGGAGGATAAAGGTTTTCAGATGGATCAGTTTTTGATCTCCTTTATCACACTGTTACACAACCATTCATGTATTGTACAAATGGGAGGGCAAGAAAAAGTAGGAAAAAAAGGGAAGTACAGTATGAGAGCAAAACTTACTTTGGTTCAGTTTTAGCCTGAAGTGCTAAAAGATGTTCTAAAAATTCAGCACAGCCTTTTGAGGACATTTACTAGGTCAAAATTTTGTAACACCTAGACTTCTTAAATTTCAGCTATGAGATACTGTAGGGTGTCCAGGGAGATGTGTTTCTAGTAAAAATTACAACAAGATAAGACATGCAGTCCCAATCAGCCAAACTATCAGCAGTGAGTTACAAGGACTACAGAACTACATGCTGACTTCCACTGTGGCTGCATATAGAGAAGAAACTTGTTGAATATTGCCTTAATAACTCCAGCATATTCTGAAATAGAACTTTGGGTAATTCAGAAGTGTATCTGATCTGATTGTATCTGATGCAGACAAGTCACAAAACTGCACTAAAACTCATATCACAGAAACACAAAATAATCTGAGTTCTCAAGGATCATCAAAGGATCTCAAAGGATCATCTGAGATCTCAAGGATCATCAAAGTCCCACTCCTGGCCCTGTACAGGACAGCCCCAAGAGTCACACCATGTGCTGAGAGCATTGCCAAAAAGCTTCTTGAACTATGTCAGGCTTGGTGCTGTGACCACCTCCCTGGATAGCCTGTTCCAGGGCTCAGCCACCCTCTGAAAAACCTTTTCCTAATATCCAATCTGCATCTCCCAGACACAACTTCAGGCCACTCCCTTGGGTCCTGTTACTTTTATCCTGAAGAATAATCACTCATATTTGTATATTCCCCAACAACAATGAAAAGGGTCAGTAACTCATTTTGGGCTATGTGCACTCATGCCAGAGCTGCTGACTGCAGTGAGGGGGTGTTTCTGACTGAAACATGGCACAGCAGAAGCACCAAGGGGCGGCACGGCCATTTCTGTGTCACCGAGGGGCCCCGAGGGGCATTTCTGGGCAGCCGGCGCCCCCTAGCGGGCAGTGCTGCGAGCGGCCCGCGCAGCGGGAACGCCACAGGCTCCCCTTCCCTGCGGGAATTCCTTTGGCATCCAGGGCATCTTCCCGGCAAACAGCTGCATGCAGGCCTTAAGAAGAAGGAAAGGACACCAAAATAACTAGAAACAAAATCCCTTAAAATTAACATTCTGGAGCTGCTTAATCTGAAAAGTAATCAAGAAAGGCTACGCATATACCATGGGGAAGTAATGACTAATGAACACTGATTGCCTTCTTTCCCATTTTATAAGCCAACTTCTTCCATAGAGTGGTTTTTGAGTCTTCAGCTTCAGCTAGCAAGTATTTCCTATGCTGGAGAAAGACAGCTTAAGGACACTAAACTCTAACCTCTAGAAGTCAAAAAATATCCTTTTTACTTTCAGAGCCCACATTCACATTTGTTAAGAACACAGAAAAGAGAAAACAGTTGATTTTACAGGTTTTCAGAACACTTAAAGTACATCAGAATTCTCTGCAAACTTTTTAAAACCGGTCTCACCTGTTGCTCACTGACAGATCACACTGGAATCCTGTTGGCTGATGGGAAAACTTCACCAGAGGGCAGCGGGCATTGAGGATCTTCTGTACATTCACACACCCAGGACCAAAATTATCAAGGCAGTCACCAATCACAGAAAGAATCCTCTGAGTTGCTAATCTTTCCGATGGTAATCTTTTCATCTGATACTCCATCTCAAAGGGACCTTTTTTCTAACACAGAATTTTAAAAGCAAACTGTTAGCTCTCGAACAAAAGAGACATTTAAAAGACAACCGCAATTTGCAAAGGAGTTTGTACAGCTAGAACTGAAAGACAAGAATTATTCAAAGCAGTCCACAGAACTGAAAATAGGTAAAAACATATTGCTGTCTCTTTTACATTCTTTTCTGGTAATTCAATTTTTCCAGACTAACAGTGATCAACTTACTATAAATCTTCATGTTCAAACAGGAGTGTAATAGTACTAGATCTCATTACTGGCTAAAAACGGTAATTCTGGAATTACCAGGAGAGCATAAATGCTCTGAATGTACAGAGGAGCACACAATTACAGAGGGGCAAAACACAAACAAACTACCAATAATTTCAAACTATCGGTAATCCCATGTCAAACCCTCAAAGAACAATGCATTATTAGTAAATCAAGTAGCTCAAAGAGCAATGCATTATTAGTAAATCAAGTAGCAGTGTAAGTAAAAATGTCTTTTTCATTTTAAAAAGTTAAAAAATTTAGCAGGCAAATTACTTTAATCATTCAAAATAAAGATATGATTCTGGAAGACTTAAAAAAATACTTCATGTCATATATAGTTACCCTGAAAGGGAAAAATATTGTGAAGATATATTCTAACATCAGAAATTAACTTCTCTGTAGGTCTTCATATTTTGATTTGCCATATTTGTAGTTTCTACCTCAATAAAATACCTGTGAAATATCTGTTTTCTTTATAGTCTTGTGTTTTTAAGGCATCAGCTAGTTTTATTTGTTAATCCTATACTTGACACTGACTTATCCTCCCTCTTGGAACATGTCATGGGTGAATGCATACTGTACAAATAAAATTACAGTGATGTAACAGTAACTGAGATACCAAGTACATTACTTTTGTTGTCCACAAATTAGTGACCTCAGGCAGGTGAAGCAATTCAGAAGTTATGGACCTTGACACCTTTCCCGTAAGGTCAGTTCAGGGGCTGAATTTCTGAGTCTCTCTGGCAATCACGGAGGTGACTGTTCCCGCTCCCCTCCTGGAGCGGCTCTCCAGTGAGCACCACGCGTGGTGGAACATGCCAGGACAGCAGTCCCTAATCCCATCTGGCTGCGAGGCCGCATGCCACACAGGGCTGGCTCTAAGTGAAAGGAGCCTGTAACTACCAACATCGAAGCAGTTAACAGGAAAGATAAAGATGGGTACTCAGCTGACCTGTAGGTGGGTGGTGTTGATATTCATATTTGTGACAAAAACCACAATGGGCCTTTCCAGACAGCAACTCGCTATTTCTCAAAAACTGAATGAGGACTGTTTTATAATGATAAAGTAGATATTCTTAGCAATTAAATGAACTTTCATATAACTTCATATACCTTCATATAACTTTCATGCTAGCTAAGGGCGATGAAGTACTGAAACACTTGCCCCAACCCTGTGGTTCTTCCCCAATTCTTGTAATGTAAATAGAAACAGTAAATATGAAACTATTATTATTATTATTAAAAGTAAATAGTTACTTTTTGGTAAACTAAGCAAGTAACCTAAGCAAGAAGTACAACAGTTTAACAAAAACTGCTACTCTAAAATATCACGGAGCCCTGTTTAAAGTCATTCACAAATCTCTCAAACTGTCCAGGGGTTAAAAATGCCCTATCTGCGATCTAGCATTCACTCTTGGTAAAGAATGTTTCCACTTCTGCCCCTTTTCTTAAATGACAATTAGTAATCAGCTTGCCATAAGGCTCAAAACCAGTTACTTCACGTAAATAGGTGCTGAAATGTCTGATCCTCCTCATTGCTGGCACCTCCTGAAAGGCTACAGAAGTGAAGAAATCAGAACACACCTTTTCCACTGCTGCTAATCACCTTGAAATTAAAGCTACCTCCCCTTTGTCTCCCCAGAGTAATAAGTCTCAGCTATTCACAGGCAATCACAGCTGCTCACTCAGCATCAAATACTCTACATTTCACAATAGAACTTCTATCTCCACACAGGATACATAAAAAAGCAAACAGCTAGTTGACAAACATACTTTGAAAATAGAAATTTTATACTTAAAAGTTATTCCTTCAAAATTTAAGAAGGAATTTCACTGATTAAACATAAAAATTTTAACACTTCACACACACATCACAATCCTTCTCTTCAGATGACATATTTGCTTTCATTGTGATTTATCACTGCAGTAATACTAAAAACTATATACATTTGAAGGATTATTTCTTTAAAATTAGCTTACACAGCAATATACAAATTGTACAGAAAAGCTGCGAGAATTTTCAATCTTCAGAAGTTTAAGTTCATTGTCTTCTAAGCAAAATCTTAAAAGACAATGAGCTTAAACTTTTTTCCCAAACTTCAACAGCTGTTTTTCCCAACAGTTTTTCCCAAACTGTTATGAGTAAAAAAAGGGTTACCCATTTTTTTAAAGGTTGCAGAGTTACAAGTTAAGCCGGTTGCTGGCAGAGTTCTTTGTTAGCCTCATGTTGTAATCACCTGTCAAGAGTCGGTTGTTAACTCCCTATTGTTGAGAATTCCCCTTTTTGTCAGTACCACCCTGCCTGCTGCAAGGTGGATGGCCCTTCTCGGGCAGTGAAAGGAGGAGACATCGGAGGACATGCAAAGGACGTCGGAGCCAACATGCTACGGGAAAGCTACCCCACCAAACTTATCAAAAAGACCCCAAAAGAAACGAGCCAACACCGAATTAAGAGATCAAAGTGATGTCGGGATGTGAGGAACAAAGTCCAGAACCTGCGAAGACACTGAGACCCTTTTTTGCCCCTTGCCCCAGCCAAGGAGGACCTCGGCTGGAGGCAGAACCCTAAAGGTCAAACCGAAAAAATGAACAAGGGGTACCCCTAGTGCTCTCGTGAGGACAGAACCTCCAGCTCTGCCTACTGGAGGACAAAGCTGCACTCTCCTCCTCCTCCGAGCCACTCCTGGGAGCAGAGGCGGCGTGATAGCCCAGTACACAATCCAGTAACTTTCCTGGAGTATAAAGTCATCTCTTTAAGGTAAGGAAAAGAACGTAACAATCCCACCAAAACACAGATGCGCACATCCACAAACTTACTTTGCTTTAGGACATGGAGGACCCTAAATAATAAAGCCAAGCTTTAACAGAGCATGGCTGAAGCACAGAAGCTACAGAGAAGAAAACACGACAATAGAATGGGAAGGTATTCTCAGAAGACTCTCCTGAAATCATTTTGGAGTATGAGGGTTTTCTTCATAGTGAAATTCACCCTAATAGTGCAAAGTTTATGTAAACACCAAATAATTTTCTTCCTATTGCAAAGACCATCTCATCCACGTTACAATTAGTTTTTGAAAGTCTTCAGATCCAAACATTCAAATAAACTTGTTCACACTCTATAGTATGAACCCATTTAAAATCTAAATAAAAATAAACTCATTCCTGTGTGTGAAACAGCAAATGAGCCGCTCTGTTGAAGAAATCCAACAAACTGAAGATGCACAGCTCAATCTTACCATTTTTGCAGCATGCTTTCCTGTGTCACGGAAGTCCAAAAACATGTCCACGTCAGATCCCAGTTTGCCAAACGTGTTGACTGAAGAGCCAAATGGCTTTACTGTGCTGTCAGGGAAATATGCACGCGCAAAATCCCGAACCAAAGAACAGGCCAGAAATCGCAGCCTGATGTTTTCTTCTGTAAGCTGATACTCATTCAGTAGAATGTACATCTGACTGCTTATCTAGTTCAGAAAATAAACACCATAAGAATACAACGACCCATCTTCTATTAACATATATTTTCATCTATTTAATATTAATGCAATTAGGTTATTTCTCAAAACTTCAAAAAGGTTTCTTTCATACAGAAAAATTATTTTCATAATTTAAATGAATACTTTCATTTATTTACTTCAGTGTAGAAGAACCACTCACATAAAATGCTAATATGTTACCATTTTAATAAAAATAAACAGCTTTATAAGTTTCACATGACCACTTGCAAATCTGAAATGAACATGCCTTATTTTTAATTAAGAGAGATCTAGAAATGTCTACTTACACTGTCTGCAAGACAAAGCTTTTCAATAAGGTCTTTTACTGGAATGTGACTCTGAGGAGAGAGGTGAAGTGGTGTCTCTTCAACGTGTTGACTCACTGGGTTTTTCAGTGTGAAAGTAAAAAGTCTTGATTTAAATGGAACAACATGATGCTCTGAAGTACTTGGGATCCCAACAGCATCCTGCAATGAGGCTATACTGCTCTTTTCTGAAAACTCTATTAAAGCACTGATGCCCTAAAACATTAAGAATGGAAATACAGGGTGAGATAAATGCATGCAATGCTTGAACTCATTGTAGTGATATTACTCAGATGTTCCTGGGGCTCCTGAGACAGATTAATATGACAGCCCTGAAGCCAAATGCTAGGTTCTATATCTCAAAACATTTTAGATGCTTTTCCACAAGAGATTAAAAGTATTTAAGATGTGCAATTCTTGAAAGCAAGCACTAAACATAAAAGTTCTGAACTATATTCATCTTCACAACTGAAATACTCAAGAAACTATATCACAACAATAAATGGTCTATGTGAAAGTTTCAAAGATTTATCGCAAAACAGGTTGCTTGCTATTGCTTAGAGGTGTTGCTTAGCTGACTTATGAATAAAAATCAACTGCTCAGCAACTTGTGAACATTAGCACAGATAAAAACTGATTTAATATACTAAGCGTATATAATTTGCTTAACTTACGTATGAGGCCTAACCAAATTTTCTTTCTGGTATTTCTTTTCATCTAAGTCTAGATTTTAGTTGACAACATTAATTACTTACACGATTTTCAAAAAAGAAATGACTCTTAACATTCCCATGAGTGGCTAAGTACTGCAATAATTTTTTTTCATTAAGTTTTGATGGGCACTTAATTAAAACAGTCCGTTCAGCTTGATCCAGTCGTTCTGTTTGGACTTCAGCAAATGTCTTCTTCCTGGTACTGACTTCTGCATCTGTGAGAAGAAACAAGCATCAAGGCTTTTCTATGTAAACAGAAAAATGTGAGGCTGGTTTTAGTACACTCAATCTCTTCCTCTGAATTGAACAAACGGGCTCTCCAAGATCATGACAGCAAAAATGAAAAGAATGAAGAAGGAATGAAGGACAACGAAGAATGAATGAAAGAAATGTATTTCTCTCATAAATGCATACATTTGCAATAACAAGGAGTAGGAAAGGTAGGAACAAAACAATACTGACTTCCTTTGGTGCACAGGAAGCTTCATAATACAAGGAATCTTTTGCTCTTTAATTTGCTGCTCACCATCAAAAACCTTAACACACCCATGAGATAGGAAATGCCAGCTAGGCAGTGAGGCAGGTCTAGACCTTTGGCAAGCTTCACTGAAATGAGAGTCTCTCTTAACTACCACAAAACCAGCACTTTGGAACAATTCAACACTTGCTATTTTTACAACTCAGCACCTTCCTTTACAGTAAACGCCTACTCAAAATTTTCACTTAATAATACACTTTCATCTACTGCAGTACAATAAACCCACAGAGCAGTCATATCTCATCACACTACTGGCAATCTGTACTGCTGCTGACAACCTCCAGAATTCACATGGAATCGAGACGTGCTGAAAATCCAGAAACATGGAACTTTTTTTCCTCTTTGCATACAAAAGCGCCATCTCCCAAATCTGAAATCATGATCACTTCCCTGCATAGCCTTCAAACAAATCCACTGACCACATCACAGCAGCAGAGCCTGTGAAGCTGTTGCCTGACAATATTTCCCTTTTGTCATTTGGACTGGGAAGCTGGGGAGCACTTCCCAACAACTACCATCTGCCACAGGGATATTCAGCAGAGAGCTCTTTATTCTGTTTTTGGTTTTGAAGAACATGGGATACTGTGGCCTCAAGAAAACCTTTAAGCATCATGACATGATAGTTGTTAGTATTACTTGATGCTATTTATTATTAAAAAATCTTTCATTTCATAACTTTACTGAGCTCTCACAGTATTATTATTTACAATAACGGTATTTACAATACTGTTAGTGTAAATAACAACACTGTTATTGTAAATACTGTGGTTATTGTAAATAATAACCAGAGTAGCTCTTTCAACAACCAAGCTTTATACTAGCAGTTTTTAACAGAAAACTAAGGAAACATTTTATGAAGATGATAAATATCACAGTTTCGATGGAAACAGAGAAGAATGAGGTGACCAAGATGCAGAAAAGACAAGTCCCATGGATGGGTGACACGGACCTGCATTAGGCCAGAACGGCTGTGATTTTTGCCTGATTTACTACCTGTACATGCTTAGCCACTAGAGATGTGATCTCACAACTTCTGGCTCTGCTGTCCTTTGCACAGTCTGAGCATGGCACTGATGCTCACTAGTTCTCGGCTTGTACTAAAGACACAGTGCCAGTCACACGTTTCCTGGGCCCTTTCGCGGGGGTCTCTCGGGATGAGCCCCGTCACTTGACTCATCTCTAGCTCGTATCTACGTTTGACAAGCCGCGTCCTGGGCACTGACAGCGGACTCTGGCCTCCTCGGCTGCAGCCCCAGACGGCACAGGCCGACCACACCGCCCGGCCGGGCTGCCCGGGCCCTGCGGGGCACCTCACGCCCAGGACGCGGGCGCTGCCCCGGCCCCTCCGGTGGGGCCGAGCGGGACAGGCGGCCGCTCCCCTCCCCGCGCCCCCGGGCACTGCCGGCTGCGCGGCACCGAGGCCCGCGGCGAACGCAGCGAGGCCCGGCGACCCGTCCCTACCTTCCCCCGGCTCCTCGGCAGCCGGCTGCGCGGCGGCGCCGGAGCGGCCGAGCCGGGCGTGCCCGCGGGCGCCGGGCCCGGGGAGGCGCAGGCGGCCCCGCAGCAGCGCCAGCGCCGGGCCTCCCGCGCGGAGCGCCATGGCCGGCAGGGCCGCGCCGCCTCTGCGCAGGCGCCGCGTTCCACGGCGGCCGGCGGGGCTCAGTCCGCTCCGTGCGCGCCCGAAGGGCCGGGGGTGCCCGGGGCGTTTGGGCGCTCTGGTGGGAGGGAGCAAAGGTCCTGGCCAGCCCAGGGTGCGGGCAGTGCCTGCTCCGGGCAGACAGAACAAACTGCTGTGCCCTGGGGCCAAGAAGGCTAGCCGTGTCCTGGGGGGCATCAGGCCCAGCATGGCCAGCAGGGCAAGGGAGGGGATTGTCTCGCTCTGCTCGGGGCTGGAGCAGCCTCGCCCTGAGGCCTGTGTGCAGTTTTGGGCACCACAGTGTAAGAAGGATATAAGGCTTTTAGTGAGCATCCAAAGGAGGGCAAGGAAGATGATGAAGGGCCTTGAGGGGAAGACTTAAAAGGAGCAGCTGAGGTCGTCTCAGCCTGGAGGAGATGGAGGGGAGACCTCACAGAAGTCAACAGCTTCCTTGTGAGAAGAGGAGGGGCGGGCACTGATCTGTGTCCAGTGACAACCCGAGAGAATGGCCTGAAGTTTTATCAGGGGTGGTTTGGGTTGAATATTAGGAAAATATTCTTTGCCCAGAGGGTGGTTGGGCACTGAAACAGGCTCTCCAGGGAAGTGGTCACAGCAGGAAGCCTGAGAGTTCAAAAAACTTTTGGACAATGCTTTCAGGCTCATGATGTGATTCTTGGTGTTGTCCTGTGCAGAGGGCCAGGAGTCAGACTTCAATGATCCTTGTGGGTCCCTTTAAACTCAGCATATTCTGTGATTTTGTGAGCTTCTCAGGTCAGGCTTGAGGCGTGGGTGTGAGCAGCTGCCTGCCCTGTGCGAGGAAGCACCAGCAGCCCAGGCCAGGGCTGGCCATCAACCCCTGCGTGAGCCCTGCCAGCCGAGGGCAGGAGGGTGGTGGTGGGCATGGGGGTGAACCTGAAGGGCCAGATGGCCAAGGTGATGGGGGTCTAATATAGGTTTTGGCAGACTGACTTAAAAAAGAGAAGTAAAACCTTTGGCCTTTATCAGCAATGTTGTCCAGTGGGGCTAGGGAAATGTACTTGGCACACCTTGAGTATGCCTCAGTGTGTCCAGTTCTGTGCCCCTCAATTCGGGAAGGACACTGAGGTGCTGGAGTGAGTCCAGAGAAGGGCAACAGAGCTGAGAAGGGGTCTGAAGAATGAGCCATTTGAGGAATGGGTGAGAGAGCTGGGTTGTTTAGCCTGAAGAAAAGGAGGTTGTAGCCAGGTGGGGGCCAGCCTCTTCTCTCAGGCAACCAGTGACAGGACAAGAGGACATAGTCTTGGACCAGGATAGTTTTAGATTGGACATTAGGAAAAATTTATTCACAGAAGGAGGGATTAGCCATTGTAATGGGCTGCCCAGGGAGATGGTGGAGTCACTGTACCTGGAGGTATTTAAGGAAAATCTGGACATGGCACTCAGTGCCATGGTCTAGTCAATGTGGTAGTGCTTGATTATAGGTTGGTTTTGATGATCTCAGAGGTCTTTGCCAACCTAATTGATTTTGTGATTCTGTTTGTCTGGTCCTGGGCCAGGGCTGTGAAGGCAGAGATACTGCAGTGAGGGCAGCCTGTGGGATCAGAAATGAGGTGGCTGGGGCAGAGAGCTGCAGGGCACCCAGCAAGCAGTCAATGGTCTGCAGCATGGTTCCCCAGGCATGTACTGAAGAAAATGTCATTTTCTTTGGTTTTAAAAAACATTTATGTAAAACTTGTGGGCACATCTGTAGTGTATGTTAGGGCACTTTGTGTGTTAGTAGGTCTTCAGTGCAGTGCTGTATATATTTGTGGCAGCCTCCCAGTAAGTCACAGTCTGTAAGTAATAGCTATGACTTAATTATTTTGGTTTTGTATTCTAGGATGATCATTAAGACAGAGAATAGATTGCTTTTTAAATAGAGCATTTCAATTTATATCATACTTATGCATGCCATAGAGTACAAACTTGCGTTTCCTCCATCTCTCCATGGCAAGTTTCCTCTGGAATCCTAAGACTTGTCCTGCCTAAATTCATTGGTGCACAGAGAGGACCTCCTCCTCTTTCCCTCTTTGAAGTTGGTCTAAAAATAGAAAAGGGTTTAATTAAAATTAATTGTGGGTTTGGAAAAACTAATAGCGCAAGCAAGTTCCTGAAAGAGGATACCCAAAGTACCCTAGCGTGAGAGCTGCTGCACGTTAAGGATGTGTTGCTCAGCCTCCTTAACCTCCCACTTTCGAGGTGCTGCCAATTCCGCCCTCTCCTTGGTCTGGCCTGTCCTATAGCCTGATTTATTCTTCAGCCCTTCCTCTCTTTTTTCTTTGTATAATCATCTTCAGCTTTCTTGTCTTTTTTTCCCCCACAGCTTTTGTTTTGTTTTGTTTTTTTAGCAAATGCACTGGGTGGTGCAATTGAACAAAATCAAACTCAACAAAGAAGACACCTCTTTCCTTATGGAGGCTTGCCAATGTATTTAACATCTGTGTCGTCTGGAAAAGAAACCATGTATGAGCAAAGGTTAACCCTGCTAGCAGAGTTCCATATACATAGTTATGATGCTAAGGAAGAGGAAATCCTATAGTGAGTCCAAACCCTTGCACATTTCAGACGGTGACATACTTTGGATAACTGAGAATGTCCCAGGAGAGGTAGCAAACATAAACCATTTAAACAAGGGAGTCAGGGTATCTTGATAATATAAAGGGGAAAGGAGTTGTGTGAACTACTAATAAACACTGAATCCTAAGGTGAATGTTCGTCCTGAAACTTTATAATTATGGTTTTGCCATTGACTTCAGTAAGCAAATAGTCATTACACTGCAGATAATGAACGAAAATTCCATCTTGGGTCTCTTGGTAAAGTTGAATCTTGAGACAGATCCCAGTGCTGTGGCAGCTGGTTTTGTTAAAGGTGCTACTTGTCCCCTTAAAAACGAACTGACTGAAGAGGAGCTATTGGACAGCACAGTTTTGCGAGAATTTCTTCCTTATGGATAAGAAATAAAAAGTAGTCGTACCCAATTTTAGCAATTACCCAACTCACACTAGTGTGTCCCGGAGTATTTTAATACTACTGCCACTAACAAATTCTTCACGTCGTTGTCCTAAATTCCACTGGCGTGTCAGCTGAAGTTTGATTCAGATAATGTTTAAGCTCGTAGGGCGCTGGTGGACGCCCTCTAGGTGCGCACGGAAGCACGAGGCGGTAGGGAAGGGGTTTCCCGATGCCACCGCCGGGACAAGCCATTGCCGATGCCGCGGCTGGAGCAGGAGGCGCTCGCTGGCCGGGCGTGAGGCCGGGCTGGGACAGCGCAGCGCTTGCTCCTGCCGGGAAACCGAAATAGAAACCGGCGCCGGGGCCGCCCCGGTCCTCCGCCCTCGGCAGGGGCGGGCGGTGCTACCTGCGCCCTTGCCCGGCCCCGGAGTTCCCCGCGGCACCGGCGGAGCGGCGCGGACTGCGTGCGGACGGGCGGCGCGGCTCTCCGGCGCCCCGCGGGTGAGCGGGGACGGGGCCGCTCGGGGGGTCAGGGGGAGCCCTGGCGGGACGGAGCGGAGCGGGACGGGGCTGCGCTGCCGGCGGAGGCGGCTCGGGCTCCCGGCTGCCCTCGGCCTCCCGAGCCGCGTCGTGTGCCGGGGGAGCGGAGGGGTTGCGGCACCTGCGCTGTCCCTGGGGGCTGCGGGGCAGGAAGGGGCTGGGGCTGCGCTCTGCTACTGCTGCTGCCGCCAGCGCTGGGAGAGTCGCGGGTTTTCTTATTCCAAGTGAATATGTGAAATGTTGTTGAAATTGAAATTGTTGATATTTCTTGTTCCTCAGCGGTGAAAGTTTTTTTCAGAGGGATTGTGTTTTTCAAGTTCTGTCGATAAGTTTTCTTAAAAGTAAATAAGGACTTTTTTCATTTCTACTGGGCAGTCACTTGTCACTTAGACCAGAAAATTCTTCTCTAAAAGCAGCACAAAATATCTTTATTATGGGTATATGATTGTGTTGAGCCAGTCTATGCAGTTAGTGGCTAGCTTTTTTGGGAGGGCAAGGGGTGTTGAGGTTTTTTGTCTGTGCGGTCTTGGTTTTTAAATTTTGTTTTTATTGTAGATTTTGTTCAATTTTTCCATCATTGACCCTTGACACACAGAAAGTCTCACAGGGGCTCAAAAGTCTGGTATCCAGTTACTCTTATTTAATATGATGGATATAAGAGTGGTCTCTGGCAGCACACTTCTTAGGCAAAAGGGGTTGAAAAGCTTCGCAGAGAATAGAGAAATAAACCTTTGACTTAGAAATTACTCATGTGATGATGTTGAAATATTGGCAAAACTGGAGAAAGAGTCTTGTGCTTTAGCAACTGACTTAAGTGCTTGCATGCAGTTTTATTTTTCCACTGCAGGTAAACCCAGTTTTTTAGCTGAGAATCTAAGTAAAGCATACTTAGTGATGTCATTTCTTCATTAATCTAGATGATATAGGATGATTTAGAATACTACATGAGTGTCCACCACTGACACTAGTACAGGATTTTAGAGATAAATAGGAGGAGTGAATTCCCCATTGGAAAATGGACCTTTTTTTTTTTTTTTGTCTGTAGGGGAAGTATAGAATTAAATTGCTGCATAATTTAAAAATCAGCTTTTATAGTCTAGACACTGCTTTTATTGTGTAAACATTTATTGATTAGAATTTTCTAGATGTAGGGAAAAATAAATTCATTTAGGTTGGAAAAGATCTGTAAAATTATCAAGTCCAAGCCAGCACTATCAAGCCCACCACTAAAAGGAGTCATGTCTAGATGTATGTGTTTTAACCCCCTCCGGGATGCTGATTCCACCACTTCTCTGGGCAGCCTGTTCCAGTGTTTGACAACTCTTTCACTGAAAAAAATTTTCCTAATATCCACCCTCTCCTGGCACAACTTGAAGCCCTTTCCCCTTGTTTCATCATTTTTTATTTGAGATAAGTGACCAGCTCCCACCTCACTACCTCTTCCTTTCAGGTAGTTGTAAAGGTGAAGAGTTTGCAGCTTTTCTCAAGCGCGAAAAGAACTGAGAATATGCAGGGTATAGTCACTTCTTCATGTTACTCAGAACTTTTTGGGTAATTGTGAAACTGCCAAGAGTATTATTAGTATTGTGCTCCAGTTTGGGAACATTTTGAGGAATGAAGCAGAGCTGGCACTTCCAGAAACCTACCTTTGGTCTAATCTGTACAGATGCTTTGTGCATGAAAATGCTGTCAGAGAGTAAATTAGTTTAACTGTGGCATGTATTTGTCTTTTTCCACAAAAGTCCAGAGCATCTAGAGGCTCATGTTTTTCTTCAGAAAGTCCCTCAGGACTAGTTTGTAACTTTACCTGACTTTACACATGAGGTCTCTTGGTTCCTTTTATGACAGCACTGTTTCTTTTCATTTAAACCCCACTAATTCAGCACAAAAAAAACCCGAAACAAACAAAAAAAAACCCCAAAAAACAGAAAAAAAAAAAAAAGAACCCTAAAAACCAACAAACCAATGAATAGAAGTCCTGCTCTGGGGAAAAATATAAATCTCATTTCTATTGAAAAATAACCACGTTCAGGCTTTGTTAACAGCCTATAGCTTGGTCATGGAGCAAGTTGACGTTGATAGGGGTTAGAAAACACCCACAGCATCTTTTTTTTTTTGTGATCTCTCTGGGCACCCCGGATACAAAGCCCGGGGCCTCCCCATCAAGTAGTGCTAGTGACCACAAAGTTTCCAACCTGGCTGCCCTAATGCTGGGGGTGGGGGTTGATTAGGGCTGGGTGAACTGGTGTAGAGTGCTGGTGAAAGTCACTGTGCCCATCTTGGGGAATGGGGGCTGGCAGAGCACTGCTCTGCCACCATCACTCTCAGGGTTTGGTCTGAGTTTGAAAAGGAACAGGCACTCCGTTTCCTTTTTCTGATGCTGCATCTGCTGTCCTGTCCTGCCTTTTGAATTTTCAGCACGTGGTCTGACTTCTTTGCCAACTCAGACACGTCATTTTACTTGGTTTTCTTCACATTAGAGCTGACGTAAATACTCTAACCCATGACAAATATGTGCCACAAAGCTTCTACGTCCTTGTGGTGGGGGTAAGAAAGATAGTGATCATTACCTGAAACTGTCTCTACCTGGGTAAACACATTGCTCCATGGCCTCAGGGGACCGAGTCTGCTGCTTGTCCTTGAGATAAGGTTTTGTTTGCTGCTTTTCATTTTTCCTTTTTTTTTTTTTAAGTGTCTTTTTGCCTAGTTGTTATCTTTTGCCCAAAATAGATAGTGCAGTGGATTACGAAAAAGGGAAGTGAGAGCTCTCTAAAGAGGGCATGCTGTAGTCAGTTCTGCTAAAGGAAAAGGAGGTCCTACTCTTTGCTTAAGCAAGCGTGAGACAGAGAGAATAAAACTCAGGACCAAGCCATGGAAAAACTATTTTTCACTACTACTTGGAAATCTGCATGATACAGTAGCTTGATTCTTTCTTGAGTTGTCATTTTTTTTCTGCAGAAAAAATCCCCTGTTATCTCAGCCTTGTGATTACTAGCTCTTCTTTCCATGAAGCAAATGATCTATATGAGTACAAACCAGTCCTTCTGCTTGAGCTGGTATGCAATGGCTTTATTTGTTTTGCTTTTTTTAATAGACTGCCACAGAACACTGTGAAATTATCATCAGTGGTAAATACGGGTTCAGAAAAACGTGATGACTTCAGGGATTCTATTGAGACCTTTTTAAATGGTTTTGAGTGATGTAATCAGGTTAAATACAAGGTAAGTGCTCTTGAGATTTATGTGTTGGAAACTATTTGTGTCAGTATTTTAATGACTGACCATGCATACGTTTTTAACTTGAATATGTAACTCTCTGGAATAGAAAGGGACTTTTTGGGAAGTTGAACCCAGCTTGCTGTAAATCTATTCCAGCAAAATAGTTGCAATAGTAACCTAAAAAGTTATTGTTAGGATTAGTGGGAGCAGAACAAACTGTTGGGAACCACTTCAAAAGCTCATTGCTTTTATGATAGCTCAGTTTCTGACTTTCTTCTGAAAGTCAGGGTGAAAATTTGAGTTCTAGTTCTGACCAGTTAGTTGCAAAAAGGAATACCGATTTTGTATCTCAGGTGGTGACAGTTGTGCTTTGTAAAATCATACTAACTGTTACAAGTGGAATGACCTTGCTTTGTGACTTTTCCTTCTTTCTGGACACATCACATAAATTGTCAATACAAACTTAGACATAAAGTAATTGAGAATGTTAATATTGCTCTTTGTCATTCTTTTCCAAACAATTAATTCCTTTGTTTGTATTGAGGATGCTCCTTCTTTTTTGCATATCTATCACAATAGTATATTCTTACTGTACCTGTTCCTCTTAGGGAAAGCTTTATCATAATAATTCCAAGAGTGAATGACAGGGGAGGTTAACTAGTAACTTCTAAATAAATTTTACTAGCAAATGCTTCTCCATTTTATCTTCACTCAGGATCCTTATTATGATCTTCTTCATAATACAAGTTATTAATGTTAAATCTGTATAATGATGAGCTGCTGATCCCTTCTGATAACTCCTTTTCATTCTTAGTTTGCTAAATCAAATTTGGGTGAAAAGTGGTTTCAAGTTTATTTCTTTTTTTTTTTCCAGGAGTGATTTTGCAAAGTGGACAGTAATGGAGTATATGAGCACGGGTAGTGATAGCAAAGAAGAGATTGACTTGTTGCTGGCTGATCTAAATATGTCTGAGGTGATAGCCATCATGGAAAACCATTATCCAGGTGAAGACATTGCAGTCTATGAAGACAGCTTAATTACTATGTGTGAAGAGGCAAATCAAAATGATGAACGTGCAGAATCATTACTGTTTTGTGAAGGGGAGGTCTCTTTGATGTCCTCTGTCAAATATGGGACTGTGGAAGACCTGCTTGCTTTTGCCAATCAGGTGTCTAACACTGCAAAGCAATTTAAAGGATGCAGACAACAGGAATCTGGAATCCTCTTGAATATGGTACGTACATCTGTTTTCCTTTTATTTGGCATTTCATAGACCATAGGGATTAGAATTTTTTAATGATTCTAAATAAAGCTCAGTTCCAGAAGTAACAGCCTGTGGTTTCCTGTGCAGCCCTGGGGCTGGAAAGGGTCTCTGAGCCTATCAAGTCAAGCCCCTGCAGTCTCAGGCAGCTATGGAGAAAGGTCTGTTGATCAGAAGGATCCACTCAGTTATCTCCTAGTATCCCTGGAGGTTAGAAAACATTTCCCAGTATTGAACATAAACTTGAGACCAGCAGTCAAAAAGCAAAATTTACAACTCATTTTGTCCTTTCAATACTTAAATGTGGCATATAAAATCCACAACTTGCATGAAAAAGGAGGGAGAGTGACTTTTCAGAAGGGTGTGTAGTGATAGGACAAGGAGGAATGATTTTAAACTTAAAGTGTAGAGATTTCTTTACTCTGAGGATGGTAGGGCTCTGGAACAGACTGTTCAGATAAATTGTGGATACCCCATCCCTGGAAGTGTTCAAGTCAAGGCTGGATGGGGCCCTGAGCAACCTGACCTCGTGGGTGACATCCCTTCCCATAGTAGGGGAGTTACAGCTAGATGGTCTTTAAGATCTGTTTCAACCAAAGCCTATCTATGATTCTATGGACTATGATGGTTTACAGGTCTGGGAGACAGTAAGATTCTTCTAGTGCCTTGTGTTCATGCAGTAAAACATTCATTTTGCAAACTCCCAAAAATAAAGATCTAGGATCTGACAATATAGTTCCTAAATTTGCTCTATCTGCACAAAATGTCAATAGTAGTAATGTAAGGAGAAAAAGCACATGCTATCAAGTGTGATTTTAAGAGTTACAGTATTATGTAATATCTCACACTGCTAAATTCAAGTATATAGATGTGTTGTTTTGAGATGGTTTTTTTTTTCCCTAAAATTGTTTATGTTCTACAAGCATCTCTGGATATTAGTGTCATTAAACTTTTGTTTAAGATCAGTTGCTCTGGAAACAATCAGTGTTGCAATGAAATTCTGTTCATACATGTTGGTGTTGCTGCTGTATTTTCCTGAGATACTCTATATCTGTCTTATTAAATATTCTGCATATCATATATTTTATATGTGAACACTCGTTCACATATAAAATACATTGCTTGAGGCTTACTGCTTACTTAGGTGCAATACCACAGGGTATTGCTTTATTCTGATTTGGAGGGAGCATTGCAGTATTGCAAAACAATCATTTTTCAACTCTGTAACATTGAAGCAACACGATATTAAATATTTCCTATGCTTGGGGTAGACACTGTTCTACGTACTCATGGTTGTTTTGCTTGCATGTTGTTTCTACAGATGCATACAATTGGTATGAACCAAGTACTATTAGGTGCACATGATCCCATTATGCAACTGAGGGTTGGAGGCAGAGTATTACCTGTGCATGCATTTCAGCAGGGCTCTGTAAATACCTACAGCATTTTGTTTGGGGTCAGGAGTTGTTTCTGATTGCCTGGTGACCCTCAGTGGCTGCACCATGGCTTGCATCACAAAGGGTCTTGAAGTGCACAAGCTGGATTTCTTTTAGTTAAACTGAACTGAAAGATGCATTGCAGCCGCAGACAAATATTCACAGGGTCAGGCTAGGAACTAGTCCTAAAAGCCTCCTGAAAACATGAGTAGTGTGGTGGTCATTGCTGTCTCGCTCTCCAGATCAGCTCTGCTCAGCATCTCTTCCTTTCCAGGATAAGGTGTAACCCATATGGATTAGTCTCAACCCTTTGAAATGCAGAAGTAGGCAAGCAAGATGTACAGATTGTTAGACATGTACAGATTGCTTTACCCTGGCTCTAATAAGTAGAGGGAAGGCTTGTTCTCTCTATCCTAAGCAGAATACTTTCTATTGAAGGACAGCCCCTTGTGCCCTCTTTGCCCAAGGTCAGGAATTATCCTTCCCAGATTTAGGAACTTAGAAGAATTAATTTATTTCATGTAGGTACAAATCATAAATGATGATTTTAGCAGTCAAGAAGGAATTTTCCTGTTTGAAAAGCATGCCGGTAGATTAAGAGTGAAAGATTATATGTTACATCTTAAATAGAAATCTAAACCAAAAAATCTTCCTGATATGCAGTTATCTTAAAAAGAGTTGCTGAAGAGCTGAGTATTTGAGGCCCTGTGACAGACACGAAATTATAAATATCCTTGATGTGATTTTGCATCTTTTCAAGAATCTTGATAAAGTAGCAGTAAGGAGATTAATGATACTCCAGATACTGGCTGAAATAATTAGAAGCATATTCATAGGAAATATTATTAATTTTGTAGCTGAGAGACTGAAGAAGCAACATGAGGGATCAAGCAATACTCACATGGCTGTAGTTGGGCATTTGGTCTCTCTCTGTCACGTGCAGAGGGAGGGAACTGTTTGGGAGAAAGATTCAGATACTGACTTGGGTGCCCTGAATCCCCTCCTTGCCTAGCTCGTGATACAGAAGACACAAAGCTCCCACATTACCCACCTAAAGGAGGCAATGTTACTCTCGCTCTTCTTTTTTAAACTATGGTATAAAACTAGAGGAAAGTGGCTGGTAAAATCAAGGCAGACTTCTCTGGCCTTTTACTAAGCAGCAGAAACTCCAATACAAGATGAGAAATTAAACTCCTAGCAGTACATGTGATATTAGGAAATGCTGAAACTCTTGCTCACATTGTATAAGATAATCTATGAGTAAAAGGTATGTGGCATAACAAGTTAACAGATTACAGGAAGGACAAACATGTGCAGGTAAATCTAATAACAAGAGGTGGGTAATTTCATTAACCCAGCTGCTGTTGTTGTTGTTTCAAGACAATTAATTGCAACTTACACTTCATAAGTTAGTCACTGGAGAGAAACGTGGATGCCTAGGCTATGAATGAATGCCACACCTCACATGCTGTTCCCATTTAGTGTTTCTAAATAAAGACTGCTAAGCAGATCATGTGCATCATAGACATAAGTGATATGGGGTTTTTCCCAATATATATATAAAACTAATTAGATTTGTAGTGGTTTTAACTTCACTGTGGTTTTTTGTTATTTATTTAACTCCACAGATCACACCCAAGAACGGACGATATCAAATTGACTCAGATGTGCTCCTGTTTCCATGGAAGTTGACTTACAGGAATATTGGTTCTGATTTTATTCCTCGGGGAGCTTTTGGGAAAGTGTACTTAGCCCAAGACAGAGAAACCAAGAAACGAATGGCATGCAAATTGGTATGTTAGTTCTGTGGTTTTATCTCTGAGCAAATATTGTATAGCACTCTACTTACAGTCTATTTTCAAATATGTCTGCATCAAATTCCACTGTTGGCTGATGATCATCTTGGTTTTGTTGACCTAAACAAAGTGGGGAGAATGTACACTTCTGTTAGCTTGTTTAAATTTTTTTGCTCTAAAGCTGCAAATGTTTCAGCATTTTGAAAGTATCTAGAAGTGTGTGGAACTGGCACATGGCCTGTTGTGCAGAGTGGATTTTCTAGTTGTCCTGCTGGGGTGAAATATCAGAGTGAGATCCTGTCCCTGGTGAAAGGAGTATTAAAACCCTGCTGCTGCAGAAGTTTTAGGCTCTTGTCCTTTAACTGAGGTGCTTAGACTTCAGTTTTCTTTACTCCAGTACCATAAAAGTACCTGAGAACTCAGGCTGTGAAACTCTTACTGTGTTTTGGGCACTGAGGGGGTTAAGGTTGTGAGATGCCTCAAAAGAACTGCTGAGCGCTGTCCTACTTTTATGCAAGCCAACATTTTCTTTCAGCTGTGCCTTTTAACATACTATTTGGAATTGAGCAGTAAATACTCAGGGCCAGTAAAAGCTTAGTTGGGACTGAGCTCTATATCCCCCAGCTCACGAATAAGTACCTGTATTAATTCTGTGTGTCAAAGAGCTGGGCAGGCAGCTGTGTGTCCTTCCCCTGCAGCCGGTGTGTCCATGTCGTGACAGATTGTTAGCTGCTCCTGCACAGCCCACAGCAGAATTAAAGTATCTTATTATTTCTGAAAATACAAACAGTATTTCTCCTTGAAATAAATGAGCCTCTTACTTGGTTCTCAGACACTAGTCCAAGGCAAGAAAACTAAACAGAGCAGTAGTAGCTTTTCTGTGTGTAAGCAAACACTGCTTTTATTGTCTCAGCAATCTGCTGTCAGTACTTTTTAAAGAAATATCGTGCTGCTGGCACTCCCTTCAAAGCAGCTTTCATTTCTTGTAAGCCATAAACCAGTGCTGATAAGGACTGAATTGAGGTCAGTAATGGGCCTGAGCACTGCAAGCACTGATCCACCTGTCGGGTGGGTGTGCAGTTCTGGTAGTGCAGATGAGTGCACCAAGCTAATGGAAAAAGCAGAGGGAATTTTATCTCCTTCACCAGGAAGTTTGCATAAAGCTTTTGCGTAATCACTGGATTTTGACGGGAATAACTCTTGCTACACTGCTTTTTCTGGAAGATTGCACTTTTTATTTGGGCATGATTCCGAAATGTCTCTCAACTTTTAACAGGATGTCTCTCAGCTGCAAAGGAAGAAAAGTCACAGGAGCAAAGTAAAGCTCAGTATTTTAACAAGTGGATACAAGTGCTATACTTCCTTTTCTGTTAATCTATAGGATAATTAGTGTCCACGTGGACAACTTGTTTTTGTTATGGATAACTGTGGTTTGTTTTCAATGTCCTAGGTCCCAGTGGAGCAGTTCAAACCATCAGATGTTGAAATACAGGCATGTTTCCGTCATGAAAACATTGCTGAATTATACGGTGCTATTCTGTGGGATGAGACAATCCATCTGTTCATGGAAGCTGGAGAGGGAGGATCTGTCATGGAAAAGCTGGAGAGCTGTGGTCCTATGAGAGAGTTTGAAATAATTTGGGTGACAAAGCATATTCTGAAAGGACTTGACTTTCTCCACTCGAAGAGGATTATCCACCATGATATCAAACGTACGTCTGTGTGATTCCTTGGGTGCTTTCTGGTCCTGGCTGGGCTGGGGCCTGGTGGAAGAGTCCCTGGGACTGAGCTGGGGCACACAGCCTTACATCTCTGAGTGGGAGGGATGGATAGTGCCTAACAAATGGCAAGGTCAGGATCTGGAGGTAATTACACTATTTATTAATTCACTCCAGCAGAGAGGGTAATTAGAAAGTCATAGATCCTATGCCATTGATGAGCAACTCAATTTAAATAAAAACCTAAAGAGTGAAGTTATCAGTCTGTGTTCAGCCGGAAGTTTCCTGCTTTTAGTATAAATTCATCCTGAATTTCCATGCTCACCTTCATCTTGTACCTTCTTTTTGGTTTTACATTTCTACACTGCTGTTCCTCAATTTGAGACACTTTAGAAGTAAATACATAATTTGTGCTGTTTTTTTTTTCTTTCAACAAGTACAGCAAATTTTAATATATGTTTGCTTTTAAAAAACTCTGGATATTACATCTATAAATAATCAAAGATATTGATATTAAATACAAATTAAATACACTGGTATTGAAATGCTTTAAAATTCAATTTTAATGTATTGTATTTAAATTAGTATTAAATGCTGTTTCTCCCAGTATCATCTTGGCCTGCAGATAGATGCATCTCTGTAAGTTTATTTAGCTAAACTTGAGGGTTTAAAGTAGAGATATTCAGACTGAAGCATTACAATAGTTCACAGAAGTAGACTGTTAGGAATTGCTGAATTTTTATCTCAGTTTTGCATTTTTTGTTTTTAGGTTTTTTTAATTCAGTGTGAGTCAGTACTTTAGATGTAAGCCTTTGAGATTCTGACCGCTACAAAATTGCTTATTTTTTCCTTTTATTTTTCTTTCTCATCTGCAGTAAGAGTCTTTCCTATGGGTTTATTTTAATTGGCAGTAACAAAGATATTGCTTAAACGATCTAAAAACCAAACCAGCCCAAAGCCTACTACATCTAGGTAGTGAACAGGAGAACCAGCCCATTGTGAATGTGGTGGATATGAGTGTGTTTTGCTTTTTCCAGCCTTTCCCTGTGTTGGTGGATGCAGGGCAGATGATGAGGCAGAAGTTGGCTGGGGCAGATGTGGCTGCCCAGAGGTGCCTGGGATGAGCCCTGGCCATGGTCCTGCCTGTTTGGTGCCAGGGTGAGCTGGGTACACCCAGCCTGAGGTGGAGCCATGCCCACTGCCTGGCAAGGCAGCCTCCACACAGGGAGCAGTGTGTGTTTTCCCTCCCCAGGCAGAATTAATAGAAAAGATTTTTTCCCAAAACCTCTGATTTTTTCCTCACTTCATCTGCTGCTTTTGAGCTGCAATTGAGTCTGTTCTGCTGATACAGAAGATGAGGATTTTATTGAAAGGAAAAAATGCCCTGAGCAAGGAAGGGGAGGAAGATATTCTGGTTCTTGGGAGGTGTTCAGTGCTGCCACTCGTTTTAACCCTTGGTTGGAGAGCAGTGAAACCATCAGGCTGTTTGGTCAGGGGGGCTTAAGTCCAAAATCAGCTGCAGCTGGGGCTGGGTATGGTCCCAGGCAGGAAGAAGATCCTGCTGCACTGTGACAGTGTGGCCCTTTGGATGATCTATTATGGGGTGTTTCAAGTCCATATCTTCAAAGTTATCCCTAAAATGACAGATTTATGTAATCTATAGCACTGGTAAGGAGGCAGCTGAGTGAAGCATTGCTCCAGTACTGCTGAAATCAAGTCTGCCCTACCACTGGGTGGTCATGGTAGGCACTGTCAAGACAGAAAATGGCCCACAGTTTCCTGTAAGGGAAATGTTTTTCTGTTGTGTAACTCTGAGACTTCATTTTACCACATCTTCTGAAACAGCAAATGAGAATTTCTCAAGGCTCACACCGAGCACTACATTCTTAAATATTTGATCAGAAATACAGCTGCAAACAAAGCCTCTGAGCACAAAGTTGTGCCTTTGGCAGGATTTTATGAAGGAAAGTAAATTAAGCTCCTAAATACTGCTGCAGTTCTGAGGGAGTTTGAAATGCTCAGTCTTCTATTAATTTTACAGCCATTGTCTGTCCTCTGTTATCATGCTGAACTGCTCTCATGGAGCAGTGCAGGTGACTATTGTGGCTGCTGTGGCAGGGGGGGGCCCTGGTTACTCTATGTTTCTGTGTCCACTTAAATTGTTACTCTAGAAAAACCTCTTGGTGAACAACAGTTGTGCTGTTTCTAGCCAGAGCTGCACAGCATTATTTTCACCTTGGAGACCTTTAAACATCTTCAGATCACTGTGCTGTAGTGCCTACCAGTCTTCTACCTTCCTCCTCTGCCCTCAGCTATTTTCTCTCTTTGTCTTTTTTTAAATTTTAAGCTAAGAAAATGACAAAACATTGGTTCTTTTACAAAAAACAGACCAGTTTGTTTTTTAAGATACAATTTAAAATTGAACCAAATCATTACCAGACCCATTTTGGCTACAGGGATATTGGCTGTAGAGAGTGGTTGTGCTAATCTCTCTCCCTTTTGAGGCAGGCATCTGAATGAAAGAGGAGTGTTGTAAAATAAATGCCAAACATGCCAGACACTTAAATGATGTAATTTTTGGTTTTCTTTTAGCAAGCAACATTGTCTTTATGTCAACTAAGGCTGTTTTGGTGGATTTTGGCCTAAGTGTTCAAATGACTGAAGACATTTACTATCCCAAAGATCTTAGAGGAACAGAGGTAAGAAGCTGAAGGGATAAAAGCCCTTATATTGCATTAGTCCTATGGTTGTGGTGTTTAGGCTCAAATTGGAAGCTGGAGGGTTAGAAGCATGGGTAAAATAGCTACTATAAAACCTATAAAAAACTTACAAACATTAATAGAGTCTCAATTATATTTTTATTTTCAACTTGCTGAATGGAATGCTTTGAAAGCCACGTCACTTCCTCTGCACTCTCAATTGTTAGCAATTGGTCACTGAAGTAAAACAATACTCAGAGGAGGGTTGTTTGCAGTGTTTCAGCTGCTGATCAGAGACACTTCAAACAGGAATTTGTTCTTTGCTCTAGCAAATTTTTCTTCTGAGGTACTCACTATGGACTGGGGTGACCTGTTCAACACCATACTGGGATTCCTCCTTCAAAACCACAGAACTTACAGATGGCTGGGTTTCATCTCTTAGCCCTTCTAAGCTCTGTTCCCCATCTACATGTAACCCTTTGGTTCTTCAGAGGTTGTGCATGGCAAGGTTCATGATAATCTGGTAAAATTGCTGAGACATTACAGTGATGGAGATGGGGTCCTTTTAAATGGTCACAGACTTTGAGATTCTGCACTCCACTTGGGCTGCATACCTGCCGAGGTGTTTCCAGGGCTGGAGTTTTAGCAAACAACCAAGCAGCAACAATTAGCTTGGATAGCTGCTGCAGATGAGGCATTTGTGCTCTCTGTTGCTGGAGGAGATTGTTTACAGGAAATGCTTTAGCTGAGATGTTGGCACTTACCCTTTTAATAGTCTTCCACATGTGTAAAGAGGAAATTCCTGTGTAACTGACAAAAAACATTTCACTTTTTAGAAGGGGAGGATAAATCGAGATTTCAGAGAAGGTCAGGTTTGTTTGTTTATTTTTTTTCAGGATGATTGAGAAAGCACTTGAATATTTGTTTTCACTGTCTTTCTAGTCAGGGCAGTTAAGAGCTTAAAATGCTTGCTGACCTGGAAGCAGCATGCTTTCTGGCACTTCATGCATGAGCTTTGTGGGGTTTTTACTTTGGTTTGGGGCTTTTTGTTTGTTCGAGGGGGTTTTGTGTGCTGTTAATAAGAACAGTGGTGGGTATGAGTTGGTAGGGTATTTCCCAGTGATGGAGATATGGAGATGTGTGTAAACAGAACATTTCCATGATTGTGGAGCAGACTAGTGAGGATCCACTTCTGGGTCTTGAAGGACAGGCCAAGGTTGTGTTAGTAAGAACAAGTGAAAAGTGAAAACATTTCAGTGTTTGCCAAGTGAAAAACACTTAGTTCTTCATTTAATAGGAGGAAAATTCCTATTCCTGCACTTTAACACCTGCAGCCCTGTTCTCAGAAAGCTGATAATCCCCCCAACCCTGAAATACAGCCTTGTTTGGTGTTTGCTGTCTCAGGGGAGCAGCAATCCTGCTGCAGCATTGCAGCCAGAAATGAGGTTGGAAAGACAGCACTGGGAAAGGAGATTTTCATATACCAGTGAAAGACTTACAGGCTAATGTTTTTGATGCTTCTATAGGTTTTTCTGCTCACAGTCTTCATTCTAGGCATCTTCCTCTCCACAGTGCCTAATGCTGTCACTCACAAATGCCCTCTGTAGTCTGGCTTTCTTGATGATTTTTTTTTTCAAAGTAAGATCTTAACTCTCCAAAGTCCTCTTGAGTTTTGCACGCTGTATTATGCAGCCCTGAGAAGTGGTGCAGTTGTCCTGCTGTTCCTGCATGTAATTGTGCAACCCCTGGTTGGGGCTCTGTCACTGCCAAGCAGCATTGTGCCAGTGAGCTGGCTGGTTTCTCTTACATCTGCTATTGGCAGGGACTTGTGTCCTTGAGGGATGTGGCAGGTGGAGTAACCTCTGTCCTGTGCATGTTCTCTGGGAGTTAGGATTTTTATTCACTCCTGTAGCACAGGAAGCCTGAACATAGTGAATCTTCTTTGTGTTTATAAAAAATGTGTAGTTACAATTCTGGGCAATGGGATTGAAAGATAGTTAAATTTTGTTTAGATGGTGTAGTGTGAAAAAAAATGGTGTTCCTGCTTTTGTGTACAAGCCATGCAGAACATTAAACTGTGGTTGTCATGAAACTGCTCTGCAGGAAATACTTTTTCTAGGTGGTTGCTACACTTTCTGTTATGCTTCTGTCACTTTGTTAAAATATGTAAGCTTCAGTTACAACCATTTGAGGGTAAAAAGTTGTCTGCTTAAGTTTATTGAGTGTGGAAGGTATGATTCATTTTCAGGAATGCTAAACTAAAACTAGTGCAGCATGAAGAAAGGACTGGTTTTTAGCCAGGTTGTGACTGGTCTGACTGGCAGGCAATTGCCAGCCCACCAGTCAGAAGGAATGAGAATGGGAAGTTATTAATGGCTTGAGCTGTCTGCTTTGGTGACAGCAGACTCTTAGACCAGACTGAAATCAGAGCTTTGGAGCTCATTTTTGATTTTTGTCATTGTGCAGTCAAGGTGCATCTTGACCATTTTCTCACCTTAACTGCAGACAGGATCTTGTACCAGCATTCTTTTTTGAAGACAGCTGCTTCTTGCTTATGTAGATTTCACTCAAGTTGCACTGTATTCGCCAAAGGCTTATTTTTACAAAATTAGAGCTTCTTTTCTCCTTATGAGACTTACAGGTGGAAGGTGCAGATGAACTGATTCTCCTGTAGCCCTGAGGAAAGCAATGGATAAGTCAGTAGCAGCTACAGACACCTACTGAGGCTTTGCACACACTTCCAATCACAAGTTCTATTTGCAGATAGGGAATGTAATTTACTGAGAATTTTTCCTTGGATTTTGGTGAGCCCTGCAGCCGTTCTCAATCTGTGGTAATCAGCAGTCAAACCATGTGGGGATGACTTAACTTTCTGCCCTTGTGTCAGTTAATGGCTTTTAATGTGATTCTTTTTGTCAGGATGACTTGAACTAATTAAAGTTTGTTTGAATCCTTTAGAGGAAAATTGGGTGAGGCAAAAGTAGGAACCAGAAGCAAATATGGTATCTTGCTAACCCAGTGTGCTGTGGGCTGTGCCCATGTGGTGTTGAAACCTGCTCCCCAGGCCAGTGGCAGAGCTGTGCAGGGTGTGCCTCCTGCATCCTGCCTGTCTGGTTCTCCTCCAGCTGCACTCTGAGCTGCCTGTTGCTGGCAGGAGCTTCCAAGATCCTTCTTTAGACTCTTGGCAAATTCAAATGTTTGGATGGAAATTATTTTGGTTTCCATCAAGAAAGATTTGAATTTTTGGTTTGGAAAAAGGTTGGAAGAGGGATTTTTGTCTTCATAGATGCTCTGGGGGTAATCTAGTGGAAAGGGCCTAGATCTGGCTTGTTCCTCATCCTACCATTTCTCAGGATAGAGCTCCATCGTGCAGGTTAGTGGATAAGAAGGAGGAGTAAAGAAGACAGGAAGGTATATATCTGTCAGTTCTGCTCAGAAGGGTTGTGTAGCATTCTGTGTAACAGGGATCTGAGGGAAGGACTCCCACTCCCATCTGGATGGCTGTCAGTACAGTTCACCCTCTCTCTTTACCTCATGCCCAGCCATTGTTCAAGCAGGATGGAGCAGTCCCAGCAGTGCCCCACAAAACAAACTAGCAATTCAGGCACCTCCTTTTGCTGTAGAGGCTACTGCTACTCATCTGAACAAGGCAGAGCCATGGCTTGAACCCATCCTCTCACAGCTCAGCTAAGGCCCATAGCCACTGACCTATGGCCTGTCTGAGGAGGGCAGACCTGGAATATGAGTTTGTCCAGGTACTGTCTCTGGCTGTACTCATATGCAGAGCAGAACAATCTTATTTCCCAAATGGTGCTTGCAGGTACACTACTATGCATCCCTTCAGAGCGGGGTTTCCAGGATCACAAAATGCCATTGAGTCATCTTTGGTTGTTGTTTTCCCCTGTTGAGTAATCTATTTTTTTTTTTAACTATTTTTCCACAGATTTACATGAGCCCTGAAGTTATCCTTTGCAGAGGCCATACGACAAAAGCAGACATTTACAGCATGGGAGCTACTATTATTCATATGCAAACGGGCATCCCACCCTGGGTGAACAGATACCCTCGTTCTGCATATCCCTCCTACCTCTACATTGTGAGTGTCCTTAGCAGAGCCAGCTCAGTATCAGTTGAAGGGTTTCCTGTACTCTTGTTGAGAAAGCTCCAGTCGTATAAAAATTGTCAAAATATTTGTCAGAGAGATGATATCATCCTTTTTGCTTCAGGGGTGGGAGGGAGGGAGAGAAGAAGTGAGTTTTGATCTCTTAGGGGAAGACAGAGTCTGAACTGGAGTTGCCTCTGTGATTTGTGTTTCAATTTACAGGCCTTGGGTTTACTGGAAGGACAGGGTTAGATCAGTGAGACTCGATTGAAACAAGCCCATCTGTCTTCTACTTGTCTGTTTTCCACTTGAAGATAAAAACTGGAGCCTGGCAGATTTGTTTCTCTGACTCTTCCAGTGTGGTAGAAATCTGGTGAATTTGCATTGCACTGGATTTTAGGCTTACTTGAAGTTTCTTTGAGTTTTTAAATTTTTTATAAAATCTGATTTTTTTTAAGTGGAGGATGTTGTGTAGTTGCATGTTCTGTTCTAGTTGATCAGTCCTACTTAGGGAGGTGATGAGTCCTAATTGGGGAATTCCCAGACCACTCATGTGGTTATCCATGACTTCCTCTTTCATTGTTTTCAGAATAACTGTTTCCATGGTCTTTTTTCATTCCAACAGATACACAAGCAAGCTCCCCCCTTGGAGGATATTGCTGAGGACTGCAGCACTTCCATGAGGGAGTTGCTAGAAGCAGCTCTGGACAGGAACCCTAATCACAGGCTGTCTGCAGCAGACCTGCTGAAGCACGAGGCCTTACACCCACCCCCGGAGGAGCAGCCGCGGTGCCAGAGCCTGGACTCGGCGCTGTTTGAAAGGAAAAGACTGCTCGCCAGGAAGGATCTGCAGCTGCCAGAAAATATCACAGGTAATGGGATCAGCCTCACCTGCCTTGGACTTTGTAGACTTTACTTTGTGTCAAATCTTGATTTGAGTGAGTGGTAAGGAACCAAGGAAACTCACAGCACATCTGGAAAGTGACCGGTGAAAATCCCCATCCATCAGATGAGATCAGACCCCGAGGTCATGAAGTGATGTGTAAAACGCCCATTGACTTCAGTGGGAGGAACCTAGCCTGGCTTCTGTGAGCTCCTGAAGGACTGGCTCTTGGAAAAGCCGTGGCAATCATTCAGGACACTTCATGAAGTATAGATTGCTGTCCCAAATGGACTCAATTTGCCACTGTACTAGAGATGTTTTCTGGACACTCTTGGTTTGTAAACAATGGCAAAGTCCAACAACCACCAGCAAATCCAATACTTTTTGCCTTTTTAAGGAAACACACACACACACAAAACCATAACCAATGTTGCTGAGTGTCAGCAGTACAAGCCCTTTGTTTTAAAACTAAAAATGACTGTGGGATAGAATGCTGTTGCCCTTGTGCATTAGTCAGTGCTTAATGAAGGATCATACACAAACTAGGTAGGAAACAGCCCTTTCAAGCTCAAGCGAGATTTAGTGCCAACAACTGCCAACAGGCTTCAAAATGCTTTTCTTCTACTTACTAAATACATTAGGAGGGTTCTGACAAAAGGCATTGAAAGACTCTTCCCAGATAAGTGGTTTATTTAATTGGAATAAATATTTTGAAAGATATCTGTGCAAAGTTTTGGGTACTGTAATGCATAATTGTTGCAACAAATTAACTGAAAAAATCAGTCACAGTTTTTGAATTTAAATGTCATTGTACCGTCTGAAATTTGCCTTGGGGTTGCATAATCCTTTGACCAGCTCAGACCATCTGAATCAATTCTTTTGAAAATGAAGAGAATATTGGACCATTAAACTTGGACTTTATTATAGGTGCTTGAATTTCCAAGACACTTATTATACAAGTATTCAGGGGAATTCTGCCATTGCAAACCCAATCTGTCTTTTCAGACCTTGATTTAACAGGAATAAAAAATCTGAAATGGATGGTCCTGTATTTGTTCTCTATTGTCACACCCAGACAAAGATGATGTCCTGTGTTTAGATGAAAATTTCCCTATGAGGAAGCAGAATTCTCAGATGGCAGAAAGTTTGCACCAAGCTCTCCTTTAGCACTATAGCTCAGAGGATGAGAAAGCTCTGCCTAACCGTCCCAGCTGATGGGAGACTTTTTTTAAGTAGTTGAACACACTTACTGTTTGCAGTTGCAAACTGCTTCCCTTTATTTGTCCTAGAGTTGTGGGTTGGTTTGTTAGATTTTATTTTATTTGGGGTTTGACTTATGTTGTACTGAAAATTTTTCTAAACAGCAGATTAATAAGATCAAATAATAGGCAAAATTTTCCAGTAATACCGACAAATACAAAAATGGACTGATACAGCTGTTTTTACAGTAATTACATGATTTCTCTATTTTCTTTTTAGATTCCTCATTGTGTAATGGGAGCATGGAAGAGTCAGACCTGCTAAAGAGACAAAGATCACTCTACATAGACCTTGGAGCTCTAGCTGGTTACTTCAATATTGTCAGGGGACCACCAGCCTTAGAATATGACTGACTCAGTAGCATTTTATACCTGAGTCAGAAATGGACCTCTACCTCTTAAAACTTGATTTTCCAATTTGTACATAAAACTATTGCCATTATAGGCTGTCAAATGTGAATAGTGTTTAATTGCACAGATGATTAAGCTAAACCCTTAGGGGCTCTGATAAGCTGATCCCAAGCAGTGATTGTGTGTCTGCTGGTTGACCAACAAGAAGATGGCAAAAAGAACACTGCTGCTGGGGATGTCTTATTCCAGGATATCTTCCTGTGCTGGGCCTTGCACTTTTGTAAAACTTGTATTATATGCTTGCAAATAATTTCAGGAAAAAATATAATATAATTTAGCACGTGGGCTGTAAGATTCAGTCTCTCTGAGCTGTCCTTAGAAAAAACATTCCTGCCACCCCCCACCCCCCAAAAAAAGGAAAAAAGAAGTCCTTGATTTAACCAGTTAAAGACTGGTTCAGTCTTTTTCTGTCTTTAAGACTTGGTCATTCTTGATCTTTAAGATTTGGTCAGCCTTTAGCCATTCTTAACGAAAATTAAGAATGTCTGTGGAGTCAGATTATCACTTGTTTGCAGATGTGTTTTAACTTTGCATCTTCCCTGGGTAGTGGGAGCTAAGAAGGAGGCTGTCCCCTTCTCTGTGGGTCAAGGGAATCTTTCAATGGCAGTATCAGTTTGGGATTTGCACAGCAAGTTGGCCCTGACAAAGTATGACAGTGACTTCAACTCCTTCCTATGTTACAACTACTGCAAGGGTATCTACGATCGTTTTCAAGGGTAGATTAAATGTTAATGCTCTATTGGTAACAGTGGGCAGGCTCCAAACTCTTGCTTTTTAATACTTTAAAATTGTACACATGTATAATTGCTGCGAGTGCTATGGTTTGGAAAGCGTGTCATTAGTGACAAGCAGTGTTTATGTTCCTATGGAAATGGAATTATATTGTTCTTGCTGTGCCTCATACATTTGAAACATGATGTTTTGGATGATAGTAAAACTATGTAAACTGCATAGTTCTGTACATCCCATGGGATGAGAACGTAAACTTTTATAAAACTCTTTCTGATGCTTAGGATGACTCTTTATAAGCATTTGTGTTAAATGGCATACTGTGTATGTTGTACACTGAATCTTTTCTGAAGCACAGTCTCTTTTTCATGTCTGTTATTTAATGCTGCTCCTCTCTAACACATGGTCTAAAACAGATGATTTATAGTTTGATACTGATATGGTCAAATGAATAAATCCAGCTCAGTGCCTTGAGATGTGGTCATTCTTCCTTCATCTTCAAACACAGCATGGGGCTGCAGCTGCATTTGGGCCAAGACCCCCTGCCATGGCCCAGGTACACTACAGGCATCACCCCTCTTGTTGGGAAGTAGGGTGAAGGTGATTGCTGATGGGTTTTGGACTCTGGTAATAGATGGTAAGTGTTTCTGGCAAAATCTCCTTCTCACACCCCAACATTGCTATGGGCTGCCTGGATGATGCACAGTAGTCGTGTACAACATGGAGCACTTCAGTCTTGATGTTAATTGCTGCCAAAAATGCTGTTGGGAATAACCCACTTGCTCTAGTGCTACGTGCAAAATCTCTAGATAGCAAGTTGCTTGGAGGAGAGCTGTGTGAGGGAGCCCTCTCAGTATTTATACTGAGTGTAGTGATCAGGATATTCAGGGATCAGACTTTCCCTGTTGCTAACTTAAAGAAAACATGACCTAATGGTTTGGATAGTCACCTTTGGTTTCAGAGACCTATGTTCAATTTTATGATCTTTTGCTGATAGCTTTTGATCTTTAAGAAGATTACTAGAGTTGGTAGGAAGCAGTATTTCACATAACTGGTGGTGGGTTTATAATCTCTCCCCCAGTTTCCCTTCTATAAAATTAAGGTGTTTATTCTCACCAGAAAATGACTAGGGGTAATGCAAATGCTTATGAAGTGCCTGTATACTTCAACAATGAGATCCATGTCAAAATTGCAGCCTGCTTGGGTCTTTTACCTTTGCTTTAAAAAAAGTTACACTGACTTTGTTCTGGTTTTTTTCTGTAATTCCATTCTCCTTTCCCCGACCCAGTTAAATGTTTCAGCATGGAAATGTGCATATGGAGTCACTATTTGATATAGGCTCACTATTTCATATTTGGGTTTAGTTATGGCTGTTATATATCTTCTTACTAAGAAAGTAGTAAGTGACCAGGTTATCCAAAATAATTACAGTGTATGCACTGCCAGACATAAGTAATAGGGTTTGGCTGGGTGAACCAATAGCTCTTCATAGACACATCCACGTGTCTGAACAGTATGAGGGCCTCAGGATGATTATCACTTCAGAGGACTGGTGCACAACCAACAAGCAGCTGTTCAGGTATGCTGAACACCAAGCATTGCTTCCAGCTCTGTCAGCTTTCTAATAGCTGGAGACTATTTCTCAGGTGAGCCTTAGGCTGCAGCATAGCAGGAATTTCTCTCTGGAGCAATACATCACATCCCAAACATCCCACATCCCTCAAGCATATCCCACACTATCCCTGCATTGTGTAGGTCCACTTGTTTATACCAGCACCTGGGGAATGAGGTCAGGGAAATGAACTGGGTTAGAAATATCCTGGGAGGGGGAAGATTACTCCTCTAATCTGGTTGCCTGAGCAGCTGTGTGCTCACAGCAGCTGAGACTGGAGGTGAGGGGGAGGGAATGAAAATGGATGGTGGGAAAGCCCAGTACTAGTAGCACAGGTCCCAGGGTTTGGCTGGTCAGTGCTGAGCCATGGGATTTTGCAAAGGGTTTGCCTCTGTTTATGTTGATTTCGGGTGTGTAGTTTCATTTTCTCTTGAGGTAATACTGAGACTCATGCTAAACTGCAAAGGAAAACACAAGTGCACAGGGAAACCCACTGCTCACAATAACTGATTGTGCTGGTTTTGGCTGGGGTAGAGATAATTTTCTTCACAGTAACCAGCTCAGGGCTGTTCCAGCATTGTGCTGGGAACAGTGTTGATAACAAGGGATGTTTCTGTTATTGCTGAGTGGGGCTCACAGTGTCAAGGCCTTTTCTGCTTCTCTCAGTGTCTTGCCAGCGAGGAGGCTGGGGGTGCAGCAGGAGCTGGGAGGGGACACAGGTGGGACTGGGATCCCTCCTGACCCAAGGGATATTCCAGGCCACACAATGTCAATCTCAGGGGATAAAGCTGGGGGAAGGAGGAAGAAGGGGGAACATTCTGAGTGAGGGTGTTTGTCTTCCCAAGTCACCATCACACACACAATGGAGCTCTGTTGACCTGGAGATGGCTGAACACCTTTCAGCCCATGGAAAGTGGTTAATTAATTCCTTGTTTTGCTTTGCTCATGTGCACAGCATTTGTTTTACCCTTTGGACTGTGTTTATCTAATCCATGAGTTTTCTCACTTGTTTTCAGTCCTCTCGCTCATCCCACCAGAAGGGAGTGAGTGAGTGGCTGTGCAGGATTAGGTTGTCTGCTGAGGGTAAACCAAAACACTGATGAAATTAGGGAGTCAAATGTGCCTTTTATTCTCCTGGGCTTAGCAGGTTTCTTATCTCAGCTGTGACCCTGGGACTGAGATCACTGTGACGCTCCTCAGCAAGGCTTCCTGAAGTTTGGAAGTTTGACAGAAGCTGCGGGAGAAGCACAGAGCAGTTTGCCAGCGCTCCCTATGTGCAGAGCTGATGGGAATGGGGAAGGAGGCTCCTGGCCAAGCACTAATCCCTTTGTTGGGACCTTGGGGAAAACAGTGCATTGCTCTGGCTGAGTGGCAGAAGCAAAGAAGCGGCTGGGGAAGAGTCACTGGTGGTGTGACCCTGCCACAGCTGGGAAGGCCAGATTGGCTGTCTGGGAAGGACTGGGACATAGGGAGATGTCTGGGGCTGTGCATGGCCAGAATTGGGAATATTGGCATGGCTGGGAACAGCTTCCCTTGGGGCTGTACTAGCAGCTTCCAAGACAGGCTCAGGCACCATGAAGGCTTTCTTTGCTTCCTATGCTTTGCTTTGCATCCCATGCCCAGGGTCTTTGCAAATTCCCAACACAAAGGCGCCAAATCAATCTTTGGAGCCCAAGCATCTTAAGGGAAGGGCCCTGCAAGGTCCATTTCTAAAACTGTTACCATCTGAAGCTAACAATTCGGGCAAGGTGAAAACAAGTCTTTATAAATTGTGTGCTGACCGAACTCAGCAACGCCCAAAAAAATTCCAGCCAGACTTTGGGAGTGGCTGGTTACAGTGCCATGGTGCACCCGTGCTGCTTCAGGCTGGTCACCAGACACAGCCACACTGACAGATACTGGGGCGTGGTGACTCACCAGGAAGGAGGTGAGCTGCTGTGACAGCTTTGCTCACCTGCACCCACACCTCCTGGCAAGGCAGCAGCACGTGGCACCTGAGCACGGAGGTAGCATGGCCACAGGGTCAGCCTGAGCGTGTCCAGGGGCAGGTGGGTTGGTCCAGAGAGGGGCTGTGAGGGGGAGGATGCTCCCAGAGTGAGGTGTGCAAGAGAAAATGGCTGTATCTGAAGCTCATCAAAGCCACATGCAATGGCAGCCTCAAATCCGGTATCAGTGTGACCCCTGCTCCTGTAGGAGCCGTTGTCAGAGGAGGGATGTTACCATGGTGTCCATGCCCCACTTGCAGGCTGTGACATTAAGCATGGCTTTGTCACTGTGAAAAAGTCAAACAATCAGTGATGTTTGCAGAGTTTAAATCCTTCCTGGTGCTCATAGCAAATCACATGCTGAAGTGTCATGCAGCCAAAGGAGGGCAAAAGATGGAAATGAGAAAAGGCAGGGAGGGACTCCACGAGGTGTAAGTGAAGCCCAGGGGGACAGGGTGGCAGGACGGTGCCCATCAAACCTCCAGAGCTGAAGTGCCACAGAGTCAGTGCTCAGCCTCACCAAGGCTGCTGGCAGTGCAAAGGCTTGACTTCTTCTCAGCCTCTCACAGTATGCCAAGATCAACTTTTCTCCCCCTTCCCTAATTGTTTAACCACAGCTGGCACCCAAGTATTGTGCAGCTGCTTGCTCAACCCCTCCCCATCCCTGGAGGGAAAGGACAAACACAAGGGACTCAGAAAAGAAAAAGGAAAAGAAAACAAAACTTGTGGGTTGAGACAAGAGCAGTTTAATAATTGAAGCAAAGTAAAATGTGATAATAATAACAATTGTAGTTTAAAAAAAATTATATAAAATGAAGAAAAAATTAGTGATGTATAATTCAATTGCTCACCACATGCTGGCCAATGCCCAGCCCATCCCTGACCACCAACTGTCACCTTCTGACCAGCTCCCCCCAGTTTATATACTAAGCATGATTTTCTGTGGTGTGGAGTATCCCTTGGCCCAGTTTGGGTCAGCTCCCTCCCAGCTCTTTGTGCTCCTCCTCACTGGCAGAGCATGAGACACTGGAAAGTCCTTGACTTTGTGTAGGCACTACTTAGCAACAGCCAAAACAGCAGTGTGTTATCAACACGAGTTTCATTTTAAATCCAAAACATGGCACTAAGAAGAACTTAGCAGTACCAGCTTTCTTCTACTAAGAAGAAAAATAATCCTGTTCCAACTGAAACAAGAACACCGCCCCCATTAAAAAAAAAAAAAAAAAAAGAGAGAAAAGCAAACACAGTTTGCCCAAAGAGGAAGTCTACAAAACCTGTGTGAATTTCCAGTGTGGGTCTTTTCCCTTTGTCAGCTCCTCTCTTGCCTGTTCAAATGACAAGTGAGCAGGAGCTGCTGCATGCAGTCCTGGTACAGGTAAGCTCATGGCAGGGCTGACCCTGAGCAGAGCCTGTGCCTGTATCCCACCATCCCTGCAGATGCTCCTTCATGAACCTTTATTCACCAAGTGGGACAGGGATCCCCGCAAACAAATTAACTGTTTCTCCTTAGTTTTGTGCACACTGATAGTTTCCAAGCCTGAGCTGGTGTCTCCATCAGCCATGCAGCTTCCCTCCCATCTCACAGCGCTTGCTCTGCCTGGTCTGCACTGCACATCCTGCACTGCACATCCTCACTGCCAGCCAGCCTGGTGGCCCTCTGGCACAGATGCAGAGGGACTTGTGGGAGGCTGGCACATGGATCTGCCTCTGCCACCAGCCCCTCAGATGGCATCTGCCAGGAGTGGCACAGGTGGAGGTTTCGGGGACCCCTGGCTCCTTCTCCCACTGAGCTCCTGCCACAGAGCCTGGAGGTGGCTGGATCCAGCTGTTGTCCTGAGCAGAGCCATGCCCCAAGGATGACAGGAGCCCAGTGACACTGTGCTGCCATCCCCCAGATCCTGGTGGCCCAGGGGCAATCCGGACCCCTGGGAGCACTGGGACCCTGGGGCGGTGCACTGTGAGAACCATGGCTGTTCTTTCTGGCATACAGAGATGGTGAGAAGCCAGCAAAGGCTTCCACTAAGGGATGTGTTTGAAAAGGGGTCTAAAAACCCTGGGATGGCTGGTCTAACTGGCTCCCAGCCCACCCTGCAGACCCTCTGAGGAGGGACACATATGCTGCATCCTGGTGGGTTTGAGTGTAGGTGTTTTGAAAGAACAGAAGAGCAGATATCACTGTCTCAGGCAGGGCTGGCCAAACACCACGGCATTTCCAAGTACACACTGGGCAGTCTCAGGGAAAATCAGACCATTTTCTGCATAAGAAGGGATATTTTAAAGCAAGCAACAAGTACCATTTGAGGTTAAGTTGGTTCTTCCTTAGAAATATGAAAGCATCTTTGGCTACAACATATCAGCAACTCATTTGGCCAAAAGAGCAACATTTCCATGAAGGGAAATGATCCAAATAATGTCAAAAATGTTCAGGAAGATCTGTCTCCCTTTCTGCGCTGTTTCAGGCAAGCAGTACCCCAGCCTTGCAGCAAGACCTTAGTGTTAACTGTGGCATCTTCTCTTGGCCTTCTCTGCAGTATGCGTGGGTAAGTGCAGACATGATAAGAAGTCAGAAAATACCTGGAAGGAGGAGGCCTCAAGGTGTGTCTCTGAACACACATTTCTCAAAAAGAGGTGTGGTATTTCTTTCTGCACCCATGAAATTTGTAAATGGGGGTAGAAGCATTTCCTCTTCCATGGTGAAGGGGGAATGACTTCCAAAGCTAATTTGTCAGGTGGTTGCTGGGGCAGCATTGCCCATTCAGAGCCCTGAAGCCAGAATTAGTGGACATCCCTATCCCTGCCCACCCCTTGTTCTGGCATGCCAGAGGGCAGGAGGGACACCCAGCAAACCCTTCCACAGGCAGGTCTTGGGCCAGAGCCACTTTTATTTTTTTTCCTCCAGACCACTTTTTAGGACACATGGGAAACCAAAGCAGCATGTTAGGAAGGCTGCTGGAGATGGGCAGCAATAGAGACCTTTCATCATTTAGCTCCCTGGGAAAGGAGGAAAATTCTGTATTTATGCAAGGAAATACAGTGCTCCTTGCAAACCTCAGCTCCTTGCAAACTTCAGCCAACTCCAGCTGTTGTTTGTATGTATGTTGTATGGAATTTTACCTTCCCTTAGACTCTAATATTTTGCATGCTCAGCCTTTGCATGTCAGTAGATACTATTCCAGATTTTGCAATAATTCTGGTTACAGGACTTCATTGTGCCTTTTTTATCAGAAAGGCTCTTACTCATATTTAGGAAGTGTTTTACTGAACTGGATAGGGCTGCTATAAGAAAAGTCATCATGTCAGGGTCAAGCCTCTCATAGGAGTAATTAGTACCAGAAGCCATGAAGACAGATCATCTTCTCTGAAGTGATTCTCTTGGTGTGGTGTTTGTAAATGTTGTCCCAGCATGAGCACCTCTGCCCCTGAAAGATTAAGCAATGAGGCAGAGTTAGACACCAGGGAAACATGGCCAGCCCTTCCATATGGGCCTGCTGAGGATGACTCCTCTCCTGAGCATTCCCAGACGGACGGGTGCTCCTCTCCCGAGTCCCGAGGGATTACTCAGCTGAAGTCATGCACTGACGGTGACATAACAGTTTCAGACCAGAGTTTTGAAAGTACAAACAAACAACTGCCTGCATAAGATTGCAGACACGAATTCAAGCCTAATTTATAAGGTTGCTTTAAGTTTGGAAATCTTTGTTCTTACAGACATGGGAATATATTTGCAAAGCTTGAATGGAATTGCCCAAATAACTGAGTGTGACCTTGCAGTCTGCCCCGTGTGGAGCAGGGGTTGGACTAGAGACACTTCCTGATCCATGTGGACCTGAAGCCTGAGGGGAAGCAGAAGAAAGCTGGGCCATCCTGCACCTGTTGCCTATTGACCCATGTTTTGGAGGCAGAATAGAGGCTGGCACACAAAAAAAGCAGGACAAAAAGGCAAACCTTGTCTCCCTTCAGCACTTGCCTGCAACCTTGCCTCTGTCTAATGTCCCTTCCTCTTCGGTTCTTGATTACCTCAGCTTCCTACCCGATCTTGCAGGAATGGATTTTATAAATTTCACCTTCCCAAGACAGTGTTTTTTATCCTCTGTCCCTGCAATTCTCCCAGGGTTTTCGTTGTGAAGCTACAGAAGGAGACTTGTTTCCCCCCTCAGGAAAGTTTTGACATGCATGTGTCCCGTGCTTTCCTCTGCATGACTCTGTCACCTTCTGTCCCCCTGGGAGAGGCACAGCCAGGACCTCAGTGCCTTTCTCAGTAGTAAAGCCCACATCATAGCTCTGTGGCATGAAAGCCACTCTCCTCTCTCTGCAGGGTTTTCCTGGGAGAGGAGGCAGGCAGAAGGCCTGGAAGGATACAAGCCCTGGGTAGAGGCACAGTCCTGGGCATAGGTGCACTGTGTACCAAAATGTGCTGAAGGGCAGAAGTGACCTGTGCCCTGTGCTTGCCCTGACAGTGCTGGGCTGGCTTGGATGTCAGGTACTTTGGGAATCCAGTGGTTTTGGGATCAGGTCCTGTGCTACCCTCCAGCTGGTGCTGAGTGCTCCCAGCGTGTCTCCTGCGGGGGCACCAGCACATGGCTGTAACACAGAGCACAATGATTAAAGATTAGTTCCACTTTCCAAGCCCTGTCAGTGTCTCCACCTCATTTCCTCTCAGGACACGAGACAGTACATCCAAAGCTGTTCCAGTGCCAGCATATGAGTCAGAGCCATCGGGTGATGCATGCACCAAAAGGAAATGGGGATGCAGAAGCTGACCAGAGACACAGGATGTAGTCTGAGTATTAATAAATGCCTGGTGCATTTATTAATAATATCCACATAAGTTTCTTTTTTATTTGAAATAAGACCTTTTCAGGCCTTTAGTTAGCACTGCCCACTTTTGAGGACACTAGCCAGCAGGTCTCTGTGCCATGCTGAGCAGGCTGGTGTTCCTCACTTTAAAGCCCTCATCTTCTCTAAGGAAAGGAACGGTGCAGTTTGTGCCACCCTGCCCTCAGGTACCCTGAGACACACACCTTTGCTAGGCCAATCCTTTCATGTCCCCTGCCTTGCAGCTGCTCACATCCCACCAGTCTGCATGGAGCTGTCTAGGCAGCAGAACAGGCAAGCTGCCTGCTTTCCCTGAGCCTGCTCCTGCCCCAGCCCAGCCACGGCAGCGGAGCCGCCTCCCGTCTCAGCCCCCCGAGCCCTGGGTCACCCATGGACGGCAGCATCCTCACAGGGATCCCCCCAGCAGCACAGCCCTGGCATGCCCCACGCAGCCCCACTGCCCCTGTCTGCCCCAGGCACTGAAGGAGCTGTGCTGCTGCTGGTGCTGAGCTTCACACAGCTTCCCATCCTGGATGGAACCAGTACTGCTCCCAAGCTCCCCAGCTCCCGCAGGCTCGCTCCTGGGGCATCCCTGACCCCCTGTGTCACACCACTGGCTGCACCTCCTGCCAGGAACAGGACACCTTCCTGCATTTGTCCTGCTTGCCAAAAGGTCTCCCCCCCCCGGGAGGGAAGCTCTGGCCCTCAGGGCTGCAGGGGGAATGCAGCTCTCCCCAGTTTGGGCTGGGTATTCCAGCAATGGCATATTCCCTGTCTTGTGCCTCCCCCCAGTGTGGATGCCCGGCCTCTGAGGGGCTTTCCACAGCGAGGTTTTGGGGAGTCCCTGAGGGGTGGTGGAGATATCCTGGGGATCAGGCCTTGCTGCAGCTTGGACAGAAGAGAAAGCTCTAGCATGGGGCAAAATGAATGGAACAGTTGCGTGAGATAGGCAAGAAATGGTTCAGAACCCTAAAAGATGAAAACAATAATTATCATTTTGCCTAACCTGTTGCATAAGATGAGCTAAAAGAGTCCTTGCAGAAAGTCCTTCAGCTCCCTGCCCCCAGAGCAGGAGGGATGGAGAGCAGTGGATGAAGTACTTCAGAATTACAAGCAGACCCAAATGCCACGTCTGAGGGACCCCAGCTGTAAGAACTGGCCTTAGGGACATGAGCTCTGTGGTTAGTACTCCCCTGCCCACCTTCCCACCCTGTGACTTGCCCACCCTGACCACCAACCTTTCTTGGTCAAGGTGGGCCCACATGCAGGAAGAAAAGGAGGTGAGCCCTCAGCAAGGAGTTGTTTTCATTTTGCACCTTTTTGACAATTTTCTTGGAAAAGCCTCTTTCAGGCTGATGTTTTCTTATGCATGAGATGAATGCAGAAATGAGGTGGCAATGAGGAAAGTTTGCTTTAAAAACCACTTTCAGACTTAGATGAATGCAGAGAGAAGGTTCTTTTCGTGTTATATTTTCAAGTGTCCTTCTGCACTCTGGTAAATCTAGGCTAGTTTTATTTTCAACCCTTATAGCCTGGGGATTTCCTGACAGCTCAAAGGAGGAAGGTGTCTGAAGCCAGATCCTGGACATAGGAACTGATGTCCAGCACCTGATCAGCTGATGCCAGCCCTTGATCATGTCTAAATGATGTCTATTTTTTCTTTATGCCCAGACTTCCCTAGAAACTGGAGGAAATCTAGAACTACAGAGAAATTAAGAGGATGTAGTGAAAATACTGTCAGGGAAACTGTCTGTGCAGTAGTGCTGGTTTTGTGCAACACCCCCGGGCCTGCTGCACCACACAGCCACCCTCACCCAAAAGAGGAAGAGTTCCCACCAGGGAGTTCTTTCTCCACTTCAATTAACCCATCCTTTGCTGTTTGTTTTGATATCCTTGGGCTGATCTTGCGTGCCTCACGACCTCTCTCACTTTCCCTTTGCACTGTGAGGTGCCCAAGGCATGAACTCGTCTGCTCTGAGCCTTTTCCTTGTCTCTGTATGTTCCTGCTTACACCTGAAACACTCACTCAGCCACCAACTCATCCCTTTAGGGTTGGAATCTTTCCACACCTTCTCATTTCTCTGTAGAGGTGCTTCTCCAAACAGCTTCTGCATGTTCTGCTTGCTGGAGGTTTGGACAGCATATAGCCTGCAAGCTGTTCAACACTTCCACCTGCACAGGGAATTGCCTGCCAGCCCACAGCCATTCCCTGCTGCTCTGGCTACCAAGGGCTCTGTGTTTGTTCTCTCCTACATGATCTGTGAGCATCTGGCATGAAACCAAAGAGACACCTTTGGGCATGGAGCAGCTTCCCCCTAGAAGGAGGGGTGAACTGTGGCAGTGACAAATCTGGTTCCACAGCAGGGATGGATGTCACACGCTGGCCCTGCACCCTGGCACATCCAGCACACGAGGGAAAAAAAACCTGCTGGTCTCCAAAATTGTCATTGTTGCCCCTTCTTGGGAGAGTTCTATCACAAAGCAAATTTAACCTTAAGAAATTTATAACAGATTCCTGACACTGCCCTGCTAGAACTTCTTTATGACCAGTGCAGCAAACTGATTTTTATACATGTCAAAATAAGTTTCTTTCCCAATCCCAAAGTGAGGAAATCTTTCCATCCCTTCCCCTGTACTATTCTCTTCCCTGCTCAATACTGACCCTTCAAGTCAGATTTCTGCTGCTGTTATCTCTGCACTAGCTGATTTCATGCCTTTCACTGGAAGATCAAGGTACTCCTGTTTTATTACCTGGGCTGACTGCATGTATGTATGATAGATTCTTTCTTTCTTTCTTTCTTTCTTTCTTTCTTTCTTTCTTTCTTTCTTTCTTTCTTTCTTTCTTTCTTTCTTTCTTTCTTTCTTTCTTTCTTTCTTTCTTTCTTTCTTTCTTTCTTTCTTTCTTTCTTTCTTTCTTTCTTTCTTTCTTTCTTTCTTTCTTTCTTTCTTTCTTTCTTTCTTTCTTTCTTTCTTTCTTTCTTTCTTTCTTTCTTTCTTTCTTTCTTTCTTTCTTTCTTTCTTTCTTTCTTTCTTTCTTTCTTTCTTTCTTTCTTTCTTTCTTTCTTTCTTTCTTTCTTTCTTTCTTTCTCTCTTTCTTTCTTTCTTTCTTTCTCTCTTTCTCTCTTTCTCTCTTTCTCTCTTTCTCTCTTTCCTTTTCTCTCTCTTTCTCTCTCACTTTCTCTATTTCTCACTTTCTCTATTTCTCTCTTTCTCTCTCCTTCTCTCTTTCTTTCCTTCTTTCATTCATCACGGTATTTCTTAATGGAAACAGGCACAATTCTCTCATTTATTGTAACATTTCCTTAATAGTTGTCCTTATCAGCATGACAACTTCCTTTCTCCTTGATGCACATTGTCTCACCCTCTATACTTCTTGTATATCCTACTCCTCTTAGTATTCTCTTCCTGTCTAATAAGAGTAGGCATAGGGAATTAAGTTTTTCAGCAATTGAAATTTGGAGCTGAATGGTAAGTTCCTCTGATGATATGTCAGAGGCTGCAAGAATAATTCTCTGTCCAGGTCTAAGTTTCAAAGTTTATTTTTTTTTTTTAACTTGAAGTATCAACTAGGATCAGCTAGGACAGATCCAGCCCCTAAAGTTTAGTCTTTCAGCTACACAGATTTCATGTTGTGAATATCTTTTAAGTTCTCACATTGCCAAAATGTCATTACAGCATGAAGTATTGAAATATCTCTTTGTTTTCACTTTGCAGTCAGGGCTTCACACTCCTTTCTGCGGCCAGAAAACTCCACTGGACATCACCTAGACTTTTTTGCTGTGAGTCTGCTGTAGTTGTGCTGACCTACTCCAGTATGAGCAGTCATTTGGTCTAACAAAGAAAACCCTCGGGCTTTCACTGCTCTCAGATGATCTTTGCACTTTCAAATCTTCTCTTGGTGTCATTCCTCTTGCCAAACATGTTTGTTCTGCACAGAAACTTGTCATCTTCCCTCATAAGAAGTGCACAGGCAGATACATGGGCCTGGGTATCATGTCTCCATCCTGACCAGTTGTTCTTTTGGGCTTTTTTTCCTGAAACCTCCTTGATTTCTTTCATCTTTGATTTCTGGGTCCAGGCCATCATCACTGCATGGCAGCATTTTACCCTGGGCTGATTTAGAGCAACGGCAAAAATCAGAGCCTTTCTGTCTGATCTATTCCAACACTTCCCATGATATTGGAGTGACTGAAGTCACCAGAGGCTGGATCAAGACTTGGTCCCCCAGTGCATCTTTGGTCTTCAATAGGAGAATAACTGGGAGAAAACGGGGAGGACAGCTGGGTGAAGTGCTGAAGCACAGCTGTGCCTCTAGCTGAGGCACTTCAGCATTGTTTTCATCTCTGCCACTGCAGCTCTGGGTGGCTAACACAAATCTGTACAAAAGCTGACTCTTTGTTACTCAGCTCTTACTTTGGCAAAATTTAAATTTTGTTGTTCTTTTGAGACCTTCAGACAGATGTTCTGGCTGAAGAGCAGAATATTATTATTCATAAACACCTGCTAGACAAAACTGGGACTGAGCTGTGGATGCTGATACGGAGCAGGTATTCGAGAGGGAGGAGAATTTGTGGCTAGTTCACAGGATAGGCAAGCGTCAAAGTTTGATTTGCCTTTAGCTAAGCACAAACCAAATTATCTCATTGTGCCCCTGTTTTGTTTCTAAAACCTCCTGACTTTGCTTGAACCTAAAATACCTTGAGAAGAGCTTTTCTTTCTGTTTTTCACTTCTGCTTTCAGTGGTAACTGGAAACCAGAAGCTCTGGCACACACGAAAATGGCAGTGACGGGAGAAAGAGAATTACGTTCACTCCTTTGAACTACCAATGGAAAAAAGCCCCTGAAACTTCCTGGATTGGCCTGAGCTTTTGGTGGAGCCTGAAGGGAGGAGGCTGGTGTCACTGCAGTTATTTCTGCCAGTGTATGGGGTGAGAGAAAGGTTATTTGCCTCCAGTCTGCCTGGAGAGTGCCCACCTAGATGCAGGGTTTATCTGAGTGACTGACGTTGACTGAGAATGGCATAAACACAGCTCTGGAGCTTGAGGGAGTTTCCTTTTCCCTTTTTCCTAGATACACATGTCCTTCAGAGAGGAATTCTCAGGATCCTGCCCTGGTCCCAAGCCCCTGGTTTTGGCAGAACACAGCTTGCTAGGTCAGCCTGAGTCCTGCCAGGGTAAGCAGGGGTTTCTGACAGGTTTCCATTGGTATGAAAGGCAGGTGGTGCAAGTCCAACCTTCCCTCAGACAACCCTCTAGAACCATGGGAAGCACATCCTTGGCCCTGGCAGGAACCCATCCCAGACAGTGGGTGTGTTTTTGGTGACCAGCCCCTGCCTTTTGAGGTAACATTCTGCCCTTTCACCCACACCAGCTGGGCCCTGAGGGTTCTGCCCTCTGTCTCCCCAGTGCTCCCCACCAAGGGCTCCTCTGCTGCACCCAGCCCTCCCACCACTGGGCTGTGCCTCTTCTTGCTCCCCTCTCAGGTTGTTCCTGCTCCTGTTCTCAGGTTGTTTCAGCTCCCATTACCAGTTTGAGGAGCAGGTCAGGAATGACACAACTTGATTGCAGTCTCTCTTCATAAACCACCATAAAAACATAGAAATGTGCTTTTAATGGCTTCTGGGATGTTCCAGGATTTCCAACACTTAACTATATCACAGTTAGATGCTTGGTGGGTATTAACAAACCTGGATTACCACAAGAGGTGAGAAACAGTACCAGAAAAACCCAAAAAGTTCTCTCAAACAGTCCAACAACATGTTTTCTAAAGAAAACACCTGGCTTATGAACAGTGACTGAGAGTGGGGGAGTATGTGGTTTGGGTCTCCACTTCTGGGGAAAAACAAAGCAACTATTTGGGCTGTCACCTGTGAGCACCATCCTGACAAAAAAAGCCCTGCTGATCCCAGCCTGGTGATGGGGCACATGCCAGGCTGTCTGCCCCAGCACAGCAGATGCTCGCTGATGCACCTCCTGCAGGGCAGTGCCCTGCCTGCTGGGCTTTGCAGTGGCTGAGCCACTTTGGCAGGGGCAATTATCTGCTCTGTCCTCAGTGTCACCAAAAGACTGTTTCTCCTGAAAATGTCCCAGCCATGGCTGAAAGGGTGGTTCAGCAGCTGGTGCAACTCCCTCCTCTGCAGCAGGTTCTCAGGACGCTGGTGGGTCACTTCTGCTCCCTCCTCTGCAGCAGGTTCTCAGGATGCTGGTGGGTCACTTCTGCTCCCAATACCTTGGTGTCCATCTGCACTTTCCTGCTCATAAAGCCATTGAGAAGTTAACAACTTGGAAGCCTAAGCAGATACTCTCTCTGGCTGAGACCTGGCACTTATAAACCAAAAGACTGTCATCTAGAGCATGGTGTCTTCTTTCTGTCTAACTCAGTGGGTCCAATGTCATCCAGACCCACCTGTGTGATGTGGGGATTCAGGGTGTATAAAACAGGGCACCTAGAAGGTGGGACAAGAACATGAAGCCTCTGGGAAATTGCTCTTGTCCTTGGTTTCACCCTGGCACTGAAAGGACACATTTCCATGCTGCAGAGGCCACCAGACCCTGTCCCTACGTTCCACCTGTCCTCCCAGGAAGAGACAATCTGCTCTGAAGGGAGGCAGTTATTTCCTGAGCTTCCTGGGGAAATCTGGAGCAAGGGCACATACACAGACTGTCAAAATGTGTCCCTGCAGGTCTGTGAATATCATGCTGAAGAGGATGTGCTATGGAGACTGGAGGAGCAGGGCTCAAGTTCCAGTGCCTCAACAGGTCCTGCTGTCCCTGCTGTGAGGTGGTGACCTGCCATCATTACAGATGCCACTTCTGCTCCCATAGCAGAGCACAGCAAGCAGCAGTAATATAACAACTTCTGTTGCACTCTGAGGTTGTTTCAAAAATTAACCCTTTTGGTACTTTACAGTTTTGCCTCATGGGCCAGAAAACACCAACAATTTGCTCAACTCATTTTTTAAAAATGCAGTTGGAACTGAAACTCTCAGCAGGTTGTCTGACAGCAATGAATCACAGGGTTCATTTGTACAGAAAAGTAAATTAATCCTGTTTACAGCATATAATAGGGAGATATACTTCCCATAGCTTCCTCAGAGAGTAGTTTAACACCCAGAATGGCAAGAGACTTCCCTGAAGATGGCTTTTCTTTTATATAAAGTTAAATTTAACATTTCTTGGCTTCTCCTCTTTTGACCTAATTTTTTCCTTTTTTTTTCTCCTCACCATTTTTGCATGGAATTAAACTAAGCCTAAGCCTGAGCAGAGAATGGAGATGCGCTATGGGGAAGGCTGGCTGGTGATATTCCCAATGACAAGGCAGATGCCACTCTGGGCACCTCAGCATTATTATTCTGGGCCGCTGACCCAGCTCAGGTTTCTCAGCCAAGCTCAGGAGCAGCAGCAGCAGTGATGGGATGTGGTTGCCTTGCATTGCCTCGCTGGCACACGAGAGGCCCTTCAGTACCTCTGTATGTCCAGCCCAGCGGGCTGGATCCTTGCCTGGGAGCAAAGGCGCAGCATAACGCGGCGTTTTGGCTCCCTAGGAAGGAAAGGGGCGATGGCCAGAGCCAAAGAGACCCCTCAGCAGCCCAGGCTGCGGGTCCTGCCCCTTTAGGGTCCGGCTAAAGCCCGGCCCGCAGCCTTGTGCGAGCCCCGGCTGGGTTTTCAGCCTTCTGCCGCCATCTAGCGCTGTCCTGGCGGGACCCGCTCGCTCGGCGCCGGCCAGCGCCGCCCCGGAGCCCGGGATTCCCCTGGAGCGGCCGGAGCGGGGCGGGCGGCTCGGCTGTGCCCAGCTGCCTGCTCCCCCGGCACGCTGTGCTCCGCACGGTGCCCGAGCCCGCACGGTGACCGGCACCGCACCGGGTGCGTACTGCGGCTGGCACTGCCCGCCTCCGCGGGCAGCCACCGCCCGAGCCGCGGCTGGGGCAGCCGAGCAACGCCGATCTGAGATGCCCCCAGCGCTCGGTTTAAACCCCAAGCGCAGCCTGGTCTCCTTTGTGTTTCATGGATTAAATTAGGAATATAAATATCCCGGCAATTTGGTGTTACAAGCATTTTATGTGCGTTACTGCCGCAAAATAGAGAACGAACTTCAGATGCAAGAATTAATGTGACCCAAAGAGGAAAGATGAACTGCAAAGCACATAAATATCCTCTATGCAAAAAAGAACCCTTTAAGCTGTTAATTAGAAAATGACAAACACTTCTCAACTCACCAGCGAGGTAAATTTAATCCAGTACAACTGAACTTCGTTAAACAGAAAACTCTTAAGAGATGGCCCAGGATATTTGTGCAGTAGGAGCAAGAGGATCTAGATTCTCAGGATGAAAAAAATAAATATACAAAACCTTCAATAAAAGCATGATTGTTATGTCCTTCCCTGCTACCTCACCTGGTGCAGTTCACACCGTGAGTGTGAGCACACTCCTGCTACAAAGCTCCAGCAGGGAGCTCTTGGCCCTGCTCCTGGCACTTGTCCCCATCCCCTTGCAGCCTGTGTCTCCCTCTTTCCTGGGACTAGATCTGATTTTAAAATGCTATCACAATAAAATTGAATGAATATGAGAAGGAACAGCAAGGATAGGGAACTGGAGAGCTTTCTGCTGCACTGCTGAGCTTCCAATCCCAGCCCTGAAGGCTCAATGTGCTGTGGATGGACACCCTGAAAACTGTGGCTTGCTATCCATCCCATTTTAGAGCCCAATTCCAGTTTCTTTTGAATCGTCTCTTCTTGCATTCCAATCTCTTCCTTCATCTACTTCCCCATGGAAGGTAGCCAAGTGCATCTCTGAGCTCTCACTGGTGCTGCTCCTGGCTGGCACTGAGAGGTTTCCAGGCATGGCCCTGATGCTGATTCACTGCACTGCTGTGCAAATCCAACCAGCACTCTCTACACACTCTGCACCTCTGCTCATAGGCAGCATTTTACTTCTCCTTGAGTTTTTGGTCTCACTTTCCTCCAAATGACTTTTCCCCTATCATAGCACCACCCAGAGTTTCACCAGATGTGACTCAGCCCCAGTTGGTTCTCTCTGCACAGCACAGGAGGAAGCAGATATTTGCTTTTGTAGGCTGAGATCAGATTGGTCACAGCCTGTTTCTGGTCCCTGGGGACAGCACTGGAAAGAACACTGACAGAACCATATTTTATCACCAAATGGAAAGTAATTGGGGAAGTACAGCAGGGAGAATGTTTTTTTGAGGCTTGGGAGAATTTGCAAATTTTATGTTGAGACATACCTGGAATTTCTAGTGAGATCACTCAGGGTGCAGTACAAGGAACAAAGCCACAAAAGCTGGCATAAAAAAATAAATAAACTGAAGGAAGTGGCCTTTGAAAATAAGGAGGGTTGCAGAGAGCTGCAGAATTGTAAAAAAAGTTCATTCCCAGTTCCCAGTGATGGGTTTAATTTATTTATGCTTTAATCTTAGTTAAAACTATAAAACAAGGACTTTGGAATTATTCTTAGCTTGTGTCATCGCATCAAGATAGTACTTAGGAAATGTGTTCATGGCCAGAAAAAAGCCCAATAGGTGCAGAGGTTTTCCTGTGCATTCCAAGCCAGCAGTGCAGGAAGAATATAAAAAGGTAGCTTCAACCCCCAACCCATTTATCACTGAAATGTCTCAAAAAACAAATGTTATTATCGCTGTTTTGGCCCAAAGGGATCAAAACCTTGGATGTGGTGTGTTCATTCTGAAAGACACAGAAGAAAACCTACAAACCAAGTATTATACAGGATCCTTCCTTCAATATTTGGCAAATAACCTCAAGATATGAGAAAATACATTTCCCTTGTCAATTCCAGCTGTTTCTGAGGACTTTGGAATCAGAAAAAATAATTTTTCAAGTCTTTTTTGAGTATTGATCCAACTCTTGTTGGTAAGACCACTTAGCTCCCTCTGGCTCTTGTCACATGGCAATGAAAAATAATTTAATTATTCCCTCTGCTTGAAGAAGGCCTGAGCTGTGCTGGCATCTCACAGGGTGGCAGCATTTTCTTGTGCTGTGATATAATGGGGTTTTAGAGTGTCTGCCCTAGGAGAGGACTGAAAGGACAAAAAACAGCATAAGAAGTTATTCTGACCTCTCTCACCTGTGGCCCACACCGTCCCTGACCTGCATCTGCCCTGTAGCAGGTCCTTGACGTTCACTGTGGGCCCCCCACTCCATGTGTGCGTGCTGGGAGGGAGGGCAGCACCCAGGGACTCTTCCTGGAGGCCCACCTGAAAACCCTGCTGCAGCCAACTGGCCCTTCCCAGGTAGAGAAAAAGAGTAAAAAATGTTGCATCATTTAGGACTTCTAAGCTTTCAAAGATTTCTCTAGCCTTTGTTGAGGACAGGATTTTAAAAAGAGCACTTGTTCTCAAGCTCAAAAATGTGTTAAGAAGGAAAAGTACTGTGCTGGGTTTTGAGCAAAGATGAAGACATTCCACTCTTACAGGTTGAATTTACTGAATGAATTGGTGTCCTGTAACAAAAGCATGCCAGTAAGGATAAAGTAAGTCAACACCTGTGCTTATGTTCATATGGAAAGATGGCATTTCCAGAAGGAACCAGAACTTATCTTGGTGTTGTTATCACTACCCAACCATATAAACATCACCTTGCTTGCACAGCCAGATACAGCCTGCACAACACTGTTAACCTGTTGACATATTAAAGAGGAACTATGGATTTCCCAGAAGTTCATGTCACTTCCTTGACAACAATGCAAGGACTTGAACACAAGTGCAACATATCCTGCTGCCTCCCTCCTTCCTCTGCAGACAGGACCAGGAAGGCTGAGCAGAGCTGTTTTCTGCAAACAGGATGGCTGTTCCAGGTGAAGAGAAATCATACAGCAAGAAGATCAGCTGCCTTCTATCAAAATTTGTATTAGTTTATTAAAAACTGGCCAGTGAGTTCCTCCCTGCCTGACTACTATACAGCTTCTTTCAGCCTGCAAATTTAAAATTGCCCTTTGGCTGCTCTGCTCTCCACACACTACAGTCCTTTTTAAATAACTTTTGACTGTAAAAGGACCTGGAAAATCAAACAGAGTCTACAACTAGTTGATACAGATAGAGGAAACTACATGAAGATAAGTGCTTTCATGTTTCAATAGCAACAAGAAGATATATAAAAATAATCATCAGTGTACAACATCATTTCCTTGAGGTGCAAGCCACTGGTCCTGTCTTCTATGAGCCTGGACCTTGTATCTTGATGAAACTTGTGCACAAACCACTTATCACTGCCATCTCAGCAAAGCTTCAGCTTGCAGTGGTTTCCACCAAAAAGAGTCCTCAGTCACTTGCAGTTTTCTGATTTTTTTTTTCACTGTCAATATTCTTTGTAACTATGTTTTTGTAACTTGGTTTAGGGGTCTCTAAGTCTGCCATTAGCAGCTGATTTTAGAAGCAGTTCTTTAATCCATTAAAGTTTTCCCAAACTCCACCTTGATGAATCTTTTTCACTGTATTTCCTGTGATCTGGGGGAAGATGGTCAGTTTTTTTCCCAATTTGAGTACAAATTGTTATTTCTATTGAAGACTAAGTGAAAATAATGCATTTATCATTAAGATTTTTGCTTGGGATTAAAGTGGAGAAGAGCTGGCATTGTGGGGGTGGGAGACTCTCTGGTGGTTTTCATGCTGGATCTTGTGGGAATACCTATTGACATTTTCTGCATAGGCAAGCTCACCAGCCAGGGAATCTGGGTTTAGGAACAGGTTTTGCGAGGATGCTGGTGTGTCTCTTCCATATACAAGACTAAACAGTGATAATGCTTCCATTAAAAAATTAAAATCTTAGAAGGCTTACAAATCTCTAACATGAAATAATTTATTTGGGGGCTAAAAGTAACCTTAGTATCTGAAAATCTAATACATACCTGCAAAATAAAATTTCTGTCTGGTGTGACTCTAAAGTGAAAATCCTCAGACAGGGAAAATAGTTATTGTATTTAAAAGACATTTAAACCATCCTCTAAAATATTGTATACAGATTTCATTCCTCCTTAAATAACAGCACTTCTCTATTTATGTTCTTGCAACACTAAAGCATGCAAATTATCCCAAATTCTGCAATAGCTTGGGCTTTTACACTTCGTGAGTGTTGGAGTTGACAAATACTTATGAAAATTTTGCTTTTATTTAAAAATAGTTTCGCCCAGATGGCTGTGAGATGAGACCACCACGGTGAAGTTCATGTGCCTCAAGCTGTCCAAGGCTGGGAAGCTGCCCCACGGTGCCCTGCCTGCATGAGGAGAGGAGCTGTTCTCTGGGCTGTGCTGGCACTGCAGGGAGGCAGGCTGGCTCCTGCTTTGGCAGCCCCTCAGCCCTGGCCAGGCTCATGTCTGCATGCCCAGCTCTGCTCTTCCTCTGTGTTTTGTGAGTGCCACCGTGCTGTCCCCACATCCACCAGGGATCATCTCCCCCTTCACATTCTGCTTGGGGATTTCTGAGCACCTCTGTGTCTCTGCTCTGCCCCAGCACTGCCTCCCTCCCTCTGCCCGGCGCTTTGAGGGCTGGGGAGCCTTTCTCTGCTGGCTCCCAGGCTGGGCCTGGGGGTGAGGCAGCACAGACACCAGACAGAAGGGTGCTTAACCTGCTGTCTGAAGCAGACTGAGAGGGATAAAAGGCATATCTGATTGCATGGATGGAGAAAAGGCCCCACAGGGCACCACCCCCGGTTTTTTTAGCTGTGTTTCCATGTCAGGAGATGGAGAGCACTGGCAAAAATACACACCTGGGGCCCAGGGGGTTCTCCTTGATTTCATATGTGACCTCGGAGGAGATATTTAAACTTTCTGTGCTGGGTCCTTTGTGCACATGAGAATTTTCTGTGGTAACCTCCCATCCCCGAAAGACTGCAGACAATGGGATCACAGAATCATAAAATCACTAATGTTGGAAAAGGTCCCCAATATCCTTGGGTCCAACCTTTGGTTCCACCTTGTCAAACAGACCGTGGCATTGAGTGTCACATCCCGTTGGTAACCTCCATCCCTGGTAACTTCCAGGGACAGAGGAGCTGGGAGGCCCAGAAGTGATCACAGCACTTGGGCATCTCACCAGTGCCACGCACAGAGGGACAATCAGTTCCCTAGTCCTGCTGGCCATGCTGTATTTCTAACACAAGCCAGGATGTCATTTGGCCACCTGGACACACTGGCAGCTCAGATTCAGCCAGCACCCCCAGGTCTTTTTCCCCTGGATCAATTTTCAGCCACTCTTCCCCCAGCCTGTAGCACTGCAGGGGTTGCTGTGACCCAAGTGTAGGGTCCAGCACCTGGCCTTGTGGAACCTCACACCACTGGCCTCACCCCACAGATCCAGCCTGTCCAGAGCCCTCTGCAGAGCCTTCCTGCCCTCCAGCAGATCAGCACTCCCAAACACTTAGCATCATTCACAAACTGACTGAGGGTGCCTTGACCTCCTTGTCCAGGTCATTGATGAACGGGACTGGCCCAACACCAAGCCCTGGGGAGCCCCCCTGGTGATCAGCTGCCAGCTGGATGTAGCACTATTCACCAACACTCCCAGGGCCTCATAGACTTGTGAGGGTCTGAGCAGCTCAGCAGGTCACTGTTTCCTCCTGGGTTGCAGGGGATCTATTCTGCTCCCTGTCTCTGCCCACCAGCTCAGGGGGCTTGTTGCCCTGAGAATAAACAGTATTTCTGCTAAAGACTGAGAGGAAGGGAGCATTAAATGCCTCAGCCTTTTCCTCTGTCCTGGTAACAATGTTCCCCAGAGCTCCAATAAAGGATGGAGATTTTCCTTGGCCCTCCTCTTGGTGTTAACGTAAACATAAAACGACTTCCATTACCTTTCACAGCAGCAGCCAGTTCTAGCTTTTGCCTGTGTTGATCTGGGATTCCTCAAGGCTATTTTCCACAGGATATCACTGGGATGGATCCCACAAAGTCAGCTTGACCAGTTCTGCATCACTTGGAGGCAGGCTTCTTCACTTCTTAACTTCTCCTGCACTTCTTCCAAGAAAATGGCCAGAGGGCAACAGGAAAGTGTTTCCATGCCAAATAATTAGTTGTTTATGGGAAGTACAGAAAGTCCAACAACACACAGTTATGGAATACTTTGAGTCACGTAAGAATTTATTATCTAAAAAAAAAAAAGATTCTCCCCTCATTCTAATGATCTGTGCCTTAATATGGAGCTTGTTTATCCATATCTAAGCCCTCCTGGAAAGCTGATATATAGTGGGCTTCAATGCGATAATAAGGTGTTAAATGCCAGAGATTAGGTGTTACAAAAACCATTTTGTTCATTTTAATAAAATTCTTAAATGTGTAACTTTTCTGTTTCCTTGAGTTACCCAGTTCCAGTGCTGCCCATTGCTCTTTTTTTCTACCTCTGTCATCATTTTCATTTCCGATCTTTCAGCTCTCACTATCTCTGTATCATTTCTTGTGAAAGACTGATGGAACTGTGCAAATTTTCTTGTCAGGGTAGACTTAAGACTCAGAATATTTTCAAACACTTTCTTGTTGACTTTGAGTGAACCATGACTATTTGTAGTAGATGATGTTTCTATCTGTGATATCATGACATTTTCATCTGTCTTGGGGCAAAATTCCAAACCCCTTGAAGTCAAAGAACATTCTGTCATGTTCTAACCCTTAGAGGACCATAAACCCTGTGAGCATGTCATGATGCTGGAGTCACTATCGTGCTGTGAAATGAGTACAGTCAGAAACACAGCAAGGGCAGCTTGACAGACATCAAGGGAAGCAAATATGTGACTTCATCCCTCTTTGCCACATACAGGGGAAGTTCAAGCCCTGCTGTCATCGTGCTCAGTGAAGAGTGTTGACACCTGCCTTTAAAGGGCTGGCACGACTTGCAGACACGTGGTGACCACTACAGATGGTGGCTGGAAGGCTCAGCTATGCATAGTTATGCAGGAGCAGCATCAATCAGCACTGGAAAATTGGCTCAGAAGGTTTTTCTGACCTGGGGGGATCCAGCTCAGCAGTGTACTTGGTCTGGACATGTGCAGGTGTCTAGACTTTGTGCTGTGCCTTTAGGAGTTCTGCTGGATGTAAGAATAATCTGGCATGCTTTTAAGAGGAGAAAATGACCAAGGCAAAGCTGTTCCTTCAGCTGAAGGATATGAGAGGAGACACTTTTATAACCATCAGAGTAATCCTAAACAAATCCTGAAACTTCAATGGGATTCATATTAGCATATTTCCTGTAGTTTGTAATATTTATTTTGATATATGTTCAGAAAGTTTATGTAATATTTTTCATGCATGAACTACTTTTGGCAAAATATAGAGATCTTCACATGCATAAAATTTCCTATTATGATTGGCCAAGATTTAATAAATGATCTGTAATAGCAAATATTGGCCGTGTGTTTGGAACAGAACTGTGTCAGAGCCCAGTGCTCCAGCATGGAAATATCTGCTTATTACAGATGACCTGACCTCAGCTGGCCTCTGTGTGATTGCCACAGAAATTTATCTGACCTGTGGTGGTGCTTTCTACCCAGAAACCTTTTCCAGGCTACACAAGATTGCAGCTTTAGGGGCTGGATTCCTCACTCATAGCTTGTCTTGTCTGTCATTTTCCTGTGACTGTGAAAAAAACAAACAGGGGCAAAAGTTGATCTCACTGTCAATTATATAGTGTCAGGGAAGCTCTCTTTCATTAGAAAAAGTAATTCTGGATTATAGTCTAGATCTGAATCCAGCACGTTATGTCCACTAGCAAGACTGACTATTTTCTGCAAACAATTGAAAACAGTGCAAGGGAAAAAAATTTAAAAAGAAAGCTGGAATTAAGAAAGTAACATCTAGAAATGGGAGCTCTTGAGGTAACTCCTTGTGTACCCATGAGAAAGCAGTGCCCTGCGCTTTAACTACACGTGTGAGAATTGTTTTGTATTAAGTGCATGCCTTCACAATGATCAAACTTTTCAAGTGAAAATGAAACGGAAGTGTTTTTACTAAAACAGGAGAGAAAGCGTTGCAGTGCTTGATGCCCTCAACCTGCAGGGTGCCTTCCCCCGCGGGTCCTGCTGTCCCAGGGCGCAGAGGGGCGCTCCGGGCACATCCGCAGCTTTCTAGCACCATCTCGTGGGCAGCCCGGCCCCGGGCCAGCTCAGCAGAATGCTCTCCCCTTGCAGGTTTAAACAAACAGCGATCAGAGTCTGCACTCGATTTCTGCGCTTTTTCCCCATTCATTCCTTACCGGCATCGTTCCGCAAAGTGATGCACAGATACACGAAGCTCCTTGCAGGCACAGTGCTGCCCAGGACCACCAGAAGATCTCAGCCCTTCTCTGGAACTTGACAGACTGAAGGAAAGTGAATATGTTGTAAGGAAAAAAAGTTTGACAAAGCTGCTACTGATCTAATTTTGCTGCCTGAAAAATGTGGGAAAGCCAGCTCTAAAACTAAACCACAATTAAAACAATAAAAAAAAAAAAAACCACATTAATTTTCTATTATTTATAACATGGCTGTCACACTCCAAAAATATGTCAGGATTTTCTTGGTGGTTGTTTCCCCCTTTGTTTTAAAATACACAAATCATAAACAGAGAACAGACGAGGCTCAGCCGCAGCTGACAGGAACATATGAAAAGATGCTGTGAGCAGCAAGAGTACCTGGGGCCTCCCAGTGCTTCTGTAGCTGGAACTGGGTTTATAGGTTGCACTGAAGACAAATGAACTTTCAACTAAGCTTTAACATCATTTTTGCTCAGTATATATGGAAGAACCAGGCCAACAAGCACCTTTCAGCAAAGTCTCAGCCCTGATCCTGCTCAGACTACTCCAAGTATGGGCAAAGAACAAACATGGGTTTTTATCATCCAAGGGAGGGATTCAAATTCAGATTCTGACTGAAGGCATACACAGAAAGGCATATGTGGGAGAAAACTGTCCTTGTCTGCTTAGCAGCACTGCTCATGGCACAGGGCTCTAACCAGAGGTTCGGTTATGTCACAGGGCCAGGGTTTGGAGGACTTGAGGCTGAAGTTGCTTGAGCAGATGTATTAGCCACTCAGTTCTGGAGCAGAATTTGGCAAGGAGATTGTTGGAGGCATTTCCAGGGGAACAGAAATGGTGAGAGTCTATGTGCAAGTGACTCCTGCTCCCGAGAAGTTCTCTGGGTGCTGTTGGAGCCAGCACAGCCAGGGCTTTCCCTTACTGAGCTGTTGGCCACTTTAGGCTTGCCCAAAGTGCTTGGAAATCCCAGAGGCTCTTGCTCTTGCCCCTGTCTCAAGCTTCATCAGGCACAGAAGATCCAGTCTCCCAGCCTCAGTTGTGTGGGTTGGTTTGGGTTTTTTTTGTGAGCAGAACAGCATCCAATTTACACTGCACTGATGCAAACAACAGCCTCAAATAATTAGTGCATATGGCCAGTTAATCATCTTGCTGGCTCCAGGTGGAAACATGCCAAGATATTTCTGTAATAGTGAGTCCATTACATTTACACTTTATTTGATGTTCAAATATTTCTGTATCCTGGTCACAATTTCCCCCACCAGTCCTTACAGATGTAATGCGTGTTTTGGATGGAGCTGAGCAGAAAATATTTTTAGTTAATATGTAGATTCATAGTAGTTTTAGAGTAATTGAATCAATTCATGTCAAACTTGATAAGACATTTTGATGAAAAGTGGTGGAAAATATATTGATATATTTTTGTTTTGAAAGCAATTTGTATTTAAAAATGAAAAAGGAAAAAAACCAAAACAGCCCCACATTCTTCTTTCTGGTTAGCAGTTTAAAAAAAACTACTTTTCACCCAGTTATGCCAGAGTTTGTCGAGTTTGGTGACCTAGTAAACATGTATTAATTCTTTTATTATTTTTTAATAAAATAAATATTTTTGTATTTCTTGTGTTTGGCCCTGTGATGGGCTACAGAAATATCAAGGGCTGTCACAAAGGGTTTTTCAAACAGGGGCCTTGTGATATGCATGGTACCTTTGAAGAAATTGTTATGACAATTGTCATATGTTGTTGTCATATGTTATGCAGGTGACCATGCCTGCCAGATTACCTTTGAGGGCTGATAAATCACAGCATTAGGAGGAGAATATCTTCCTGTAAGATGAGAGGCAGAATTCCTTGTAGATAACATCTCTGACAGCCTCTGGTCCGGAAATTTCAGTGGCAGTGGTCATAAAATGACTCTGCCTCAACTCTCACCTGATACCCTTCTGGTATCATCAGTATCACAAGGAGCTCTGTGAAGAAGTTTGTCAAGGTTTTCACATTTTCCCACCTGTGTGCCTTGCTGATGCATACCCACCAAGTTTCCAACTTGAGCACTGGTCATGCTCATAACTTGCTTGTAGCATATGGGAAAGATGAACAAGAAAGTAAAATGTTGACATAGGGGTGTTGCGCTCCAGCAGCCATGGACAGTCATTTCCTGCACTTCCATCAGCCTTGCTCATGACCATCTGAGAGATGATGCACTGCTGTCAGTGCTCTGGCTTGTGCATGCTTGCACAAGAGTGTGAGGTGTGTAAATTCCCCCCAGTATGCATATGTATTTTTTTATATATAGTGCATTATAAATATTTAAACATGGGGAAAAAAACCCTGACTAGTTTAATCTATCCTCTAGTCATGTTCTTATTTTTTGTTCCTTATTTGTAAGCATTTGCTGAATTACACAGGCAAAATGAGTTTTCTGGGAATCATCCGCTTCAGCTATTCACTATTCATCCTTTGTGGTAGCAGACTGGCTACTTTAACCACACAGTGGTCTTCCCCTAATTCCTAGCTGGGTATTTATAAACAGTGAAATAAAGGCAGACAAACTGTGAATGCTTTTCTTTGATTGTGAAGATCCTTGTTTGCCTGCCTACGTGGGCATGTGTCCCAAGAGCAGGCCTGCCCGGATCTGGGTACATCCGTACAAACACACAGAAATCTGGGCTGTGGGGAAAGCTCTGTGAATGTGATGGAGCACAGCATGGGGAAGAGGTGTTTCAGGGTATAGAACCTGCCATATATATTCTGGATGGGATCTAGCAGCTCTCGTGTTTACAGTGCCAAATAACATTGCTTGTTCAAGGCTTTGTTCTACCTGCTTTCTTTTTGCACACACAGGGAAGTCTGTTTGGGTGGATCTTTCCTAGCACCCGCATCCCTGGGTAAAGCTGAGATGCCAGCATTAAAAGCCATTGAAAAAAGGGAGAGGTAGAGAGATATTTACCATTGGAGTTCATCTGAAACAAGGATAGCAGTCCTGCTCCCCACTGAGCTGAAAGAGGAGGAGGCTGCCTTCCAGGATGCTTGTGTTTTGTCAGGCAGGTCAGCATCCATGTTTGGCTGGCTGCTGCTCTTGGCCAGGGGCTGAGAATCAGGGAGATGAGAGAACTGGGTCAGGAAACCTTGCCACTCAATGTGGACTGGAGCTCTGATGTGGCCACCCAGGTACAATTCTGCAAAGAAAGCTGTACATGTACAAAGTGTACACATAACAGCTGCTGATGGAGCAGAGACTACCTAGAGTAACATTGCTTTGCAACACCTCTGGGATCAGATCCTGGGGGCTTTTTGGCCCCCAATATTGATGGTTTAGGGTGGACTCTGGGTATCTGGAGAACTTTAAAGCAAAAACATCCTTATGTATCCACACAGCAAGTGGCTGGGGATTTTGCAGATTGCATTTATGAATGCATTTGAATTCTGCTTATGTGCTAGTTCTCAAGGCCATACCTTTTATCTTCTTGGAGCCTGGATGGTATTCTGGGGCAGAGGATGATGGACTTGCTGCCAGTTAAGACACTCATTTTCTGTAATTTATTTTGACTCGGTTGTATCTCTGTATCTATTTCAAGGCTTATTGCAGAGGCCATCATCGTCATAAATAACTAGATGGAGAAAGTGGAATTGCCATGGTGATGTACAAAGCAAGTAGTTTTTGATCTAATCATTTTTTATTTTGAGTACTTCAGGGTCTGTAATTTAATAATAAAATCATGAGTTGGACGGTTGATCTTGTTGAATATGCATTTTTACTGCCACAGAGGGAAACCAACCCCCACCTTGGAACATAAACCCACTTCAGATAGCTCCTTGCTCCTCCCAGAACTTCAGGAAAGTTGACAGCGGCTCTTCCTCCCTTACCTGCAATCTTTTTTGCAGGCAGACATCAATATGTTTTATGAAAGTGATCATTCAAAGGCAGTGACATGGAGACACAGCAAGGCAAGCTACTCATAAAGCACTCCCTGCCCCACAAGGCACGGGGGACCAAGAGGGTTTCTCCTGTGCTTTGGGAGAAGACACCTGAGTGTGACAGTGAGTCAGAGCCAGGATTATGGGGTTACAGCAAAACAAGGTGATGGAGCTGTGCTTACACTTCTTTTTTCAAAGTGGGATCAGCACACTGGGGCCATAGAGGAGGAGGGGAAAGGCTGCTGTAGACAAGGAATGAAATACGAGTTAAAATGTAGTGAGTTTTGCAAAACATAAGGCTGAGCAGAGAAACCATTAGGAAGCATCCCTGAACTGTGTGAAAATAAACATTTACTTTCTAGGCCAAGGGCTAAAAGAAAAGGGTCTCAAAGTGTGAGAATGGATCAGCACTGGGGGTGTCACACAGGGTGTCCTTCTCTATCTATGTGACTCCTGAGTTATTCTGCTCTCAAGTGGTAAAGGGCAAGACCTGTCCCCTGAAAGGGAGATTTTGTGCGTACAGAAATCTGTCTCTGCCTCTACCAGGAGAAGCTGGGGCACAGAAAAATCCAAGCATTTCTTTAGCTTATCTGGGATGAATGCCAGGCTTTGGGTAAGGTAGGCTGATGGACTGGGCTGCCCAAGAGCTGCAAGAACTGAAAGTGGACTGGGCTGCACTTTTTCTGCAGGGTCTCCATGAGGTGGGTCCAAAACCCCGTAATGCTGTGAATGAAGCCTTGGGAAGAGAATGCTCACTGCTCTGCAGATGCATCCATGAGCGAGTGTGCCAGAGAGCTGCGCTGCATCCGCTGCCTGTGTGATGAGGTACAAGTTTCCATTTTCCACATCAGATGTCTGTAAGCCCATGACCTTGCAAGACAAGGAAAAAAAAAGTAAAAAAAACCAAAAAAAAAGTAAAACAAGGCCTCATTTTGTGTCCCCGTGAGATTCCTTCAATAGACAGTTTTCAACCACAGTCAACAAAGTACCTTATGTTTATCAAGGCACATTTTCCATTATGTATACAGACCTTTTTGTTTTTTTAAATTTGAAAGGTCATTTTAAGAGCCAACAATACTTCTCTGTTACATAGGCCCAACAGAATTTCTGGAAATATTTAATTTGTGTACTGTGTTGAAAGCTCTCAAACAAAGCGCTCATCATTTAATCTGTTTATAGAACCCCTTGCTTCTTCTAAATATACTGGCATTTTTTCTCTCAGCTAAGAAAGTCTTACTTTCTTTTATCATCAGTTTTTAGTATTTTATCATAAGCATGAAGGGGTAGTCAAATTTATTCGATCCAAAGAAAAATGTCTGAGGTTTTCTGTCTTCTCCCTTTAATTTAATTTTTTTTTAAGTTACTCTAAAAGACTTTCTTGAGGGCTTGGAAAGACACAAGGTTTAAAAAAAAAAAAAAGAAAGAATAGATACTCTGATGTAAAAGACTTCCTTATCATACATAATTTTAGTCTACTTTGGTAGACTGCAAAGAGCGAGGCCCAGCTACACCTTCAGTAGTACCTGAGCAGGCTGCTCAAGAAGGCAGATTTGTTTAAGCGCCTCTGAGGGCAGCACTGGGCCCCAGGCTTTGTTCTCAGCCATGGGCTCCACTCTGCTGTGGTGAGGTCAGGCCATAAAGAGGGGTAAGGAAAGGTCGCAGAACTGGGCGCTGGGCTAGGAGTAAGTACTTCCAGAACTTAATTTGGCCATGGAAATATTCCCAGCACAGCAGTATTCCTCCTTGTTAAAGGAGGGAATATTGCTGTGGCCCACAACCTCTGTAGGGGAGGAATTAACTTTAAACTGAGCACTGCACTTGGATAGGAAATGAGCTTAGTGGGGTCTGCATGCTAAGGGACCTGTGTGCTTTGATGCAAATACTCTTTTAACTTTCAATCTATGCCCAAAGTAACACTGGTCAAACCCAGACCAGGAATTAATTACTGTGAAGTGGTTCCCAGCTAAAGAATATCCTAATTAGTTTATCATTCCTTCTCTGGATGCTTTCTAGTGTAATGTAATTGTGTTGAGTACTAAAAGAATTACTGAGATGAACTGTAGAGCTTATTTTTCCAGCTGGAGTGTGAGAGAGGGCCTTTCTAGCTGCTCTGTCTGGCTGGTGAGCAGGTCCATCCATGCAAAGATGAACTCCAGCCCTGCTGGTCTGCAGGAACCTCCCAGTGTGGGGAATCATGATCACAGCTGCAGCAAAGGTCTGTGGTCTCCCTGTGCAGGACTGCAGGATTTGGGAAGTCTGGGGAGGACATATATCCAGAAATCATCAAGGTTTTATTTCATTCTGCCTTTCCTTTGGTTTTCTTTTCTTGCTTTGGTAGGAAAATAAAATAAAAACTTAGGATTAATTTGTACTTACAGGCTGAATTTAATCCTAAGAGAAGTATAAGTAAAAACTTGATATTTTAATCTCTTTTTGATCATTCATTTGTGCATGGTAATTTTGCAGAATGTATGCTAATGCTCAAATGTCAAACAAATATGCTTCTCCTGAAATTTATTTGAGAAAACTGAAGTAACATTTTCTGATATTTGCTCTGTAATATTGAACCTCTGTGGTGAAGAGATAAATCTGAGTCCTGAAAATATTCTTTCAGCACTCACATAGCTCACTGGAAATGGGAGTACAATTTCTGCCAGTTAATACAGCTGAAGCATAACATTAGGACATTCTCAGTTTTTTAATATGTTTTGTTTCTAACTGAAATTTGGCTCATCTGCTAAATGAACCAAGACATAGTTTAATCTTTTCTGAAGTGCTTCTAAGTCCAGATCACTCTTCTTTTTTTTGGTGAGATTTCATGAGTCTTTAGAAGTTCCAGATTATCTTGAGATATTTCATAGCAAAATGTGAGCAGCTTTGATTTTACACATGTATAAAAGATGATTATTTTCAATTTATGACTGAGGCATTTCCAATGACATACTTGGTTTGATTAGAAGAAATCTTTCCTTTTTACTGGAGAATATAGTCTGGATATATATGTAAAACAGAATGGGCATCACCCTTTTTCTCAGCTGTTTTTGCCTGATTTTTTTTTTCATTCTTAGGGAGGATTCAGGAAAATGGAGAAAAGATATTTGATGTTTCAAGGTGATGTTCCTAATCAAGCTCTGTACATACTCAGTCTGTTTATACTGTTGAGCTTTTATTGCCATTTTAGCAGCTTCAGTGTAAATTTAATGCCTTGGAAAGCACCCTTCCTTCAGTTGAAATACCAGGATTTTTGGTCCATGTTCTAGTAGAAATCAGAGTGCTCCAAGGTTCACTGTAACATGCCAGCTGCCCAGACTCTAGTAGAATGAGTGTATTTTCCTTAAATTTAACTGTAATTTTATAGCTAGAAGCAGTCTCAGTTTGTTTGGGTTATTTCCATCCTTTACAGAAATGCAATGCTGCAGCAATTGTGCCAGAGGTTTTTCTTCTGGCACCGTCACTGCTGAAGCTGCAGTTTATTGGCAGAGCAATTGCAGACTCCTGGTTTCAGCAGACTTTGTCAGCCCAGAGCCTTGATGTTGACCATGCCACCTTCTTGGTCACTTTTCCCAAATACTGAATTTTCGGTTTTCCCTCTCATTTGGCTTCTCTTCTTTTGCTGACTCCTGCAGTCATTAGCTTTTCTGTTGTTGATATATTTACTCCATTTTTTGTTGGATGATTCCAAGCATACCAACAACTTAAATAATTGATTTTAAACAGAAATAATGAGGTCATCCATCTCACTCATCCAATATTACAGTCCCAGAGCAGCTTATCTTCTAAGAATATTGTAAATGCTCAGTATGGAGAAATATTGTGTCCTACAATACATTGCAATGAAATTAGACTTCTCTTCATCTCTGTACTGATACAATTCTGAATGATGGTTGCTGAAGTGGCAACTATTTTCTGGTTCAGGGTAATTTTTACCTCTGGCCTTCCAGAATGGTGTCAAGAATTTTGCCCCATTTTGAACCCTACAGTAAGTTTAAATAATTTTCCTCTTTCAGATATGAAATCTGGGCAAGCATCCCATAAGGTAGTGTCATAGTGTCTTACAGTAACCGACTTATTTTTGAACATGAATGCAGAATGGTTTGCTTTATTAAAATTCTGCCCTGAGGCTTCAGTAATGGTACGCATTTGTTACTGTATTTCATATTTATTGTCCTTATCCTGGACTTTCTTCATATTGAAGAAAATACCTCTGAGGGTTATTTCTTTACCTGTATCTCACAGTCTGACTGATGCTCCCTCTGCTTCTCTTGGTTAACAAGGAAATGCCATTTTTATATTGTTTTTTGAAAACTCTCTAATGAAAGTCTCCTGATTTTTCTCCACCACCAAGGTCCAGTTGTTTAAATGTACTGCAGAGAAAATGTAATTTCAGAAAGAGACCAGTCATATGGTTCTGGTGAGTGTTCCCAGAAATTAAGTATTGGTATGGTTTTGCAAAGTCATGGAATCACAGGATCACAGAATCACAGAATGGTTTGGGTTGGAAGAGACCTTAAAGATCATCTAGTTCTAACCCTCCAGCCATGAGCAGGGGCACACCAAGTGTGGAAAACAAATCTAAGGAGCAGTTTAGGGAGGGGTGATCATGGTCTTTACTGATCTCTGTGAGCTGTTGAGGTGGCACAGAGGACCCATTCTCAGCTGCTCTGTACCTGCATGGTGGAGGATGAGGCCCTGCCACTGAGCTAAGGTCAGACACTCTGCAGAACAAGTCCAGGCACTCATCAGCAAGTTACACAGTGCTGCACTCAGGCCCTGCTCCTCCATCCCCCACCCTGCTATTTCTAATCAGAAACAGTTTATTTAAAGTGTCTTTATTTTATCTGGACATTCATCTCTGTTCTGATCAGGAGAGTAAATAAGACACAATTACAATCAGATTCCACTCCAGTGCTGGTAAAAGCAACAGAAACAATCCTCCCATTCCTGTTTTGTCCCTGTTTAATCCTACTTAATTTTTGCTTCTAGTTGCCTCAGGGCCTGGAGTAGTATCTTCCATGTCCTACCTAGTGCTGCTCCAAAGTCACGCCAGGGCTGCTGGAAGGTGGCTGAGTGGCTGGATCAGTCTGATGTTCTTCCCTACAGGACAGGAAAAGTGCAACAATGAACTGCTGTGGTCACTGACAGGTTGCAGGCATTTGAGAGTCCTGGTCCTCATCCTTGCAGAAAGTGCACATCCAAGCCAAGTCGCTCAGGAAAAGAAATGTGAGTAATGCACTGAGTGCACTGGTGGCCCAGGACACAGGGAGCACCGGAGAGCAGCACACAGGAAGCATCTCCATCACACTGCCTGTGCAGAGCATGTTGTATTGCCAGAAAGAGAAAGCCCTATTTCTTTCTTCAAAACCATTTTTTTCAAATTAATTTCTTGTAGTTAAAAAAGTGATCATTCCTCACCTCACTGAACAGCTACTATATTTTCACACTCTGACTGGTTGGCAAACTGAATGAAAACCTTGCAGACACAAGTTTGTCTGCAGGAAGATTTATTTGTGCTCCTGTCCACATGATTCATACTTGCTCCAGGGGAAAAGTTGTAGTTGAGAAGGGGAGCTAAGTACCATGATTTTCCATGCCCTCATAAAATAGAAGACATCACTTCTAGCCTTTTATTTACTTTTTTCTGTCCCATTCAGTGGTGATGTGGAGTGTAGCTAGAACAATAGTTGGTCTAATCCAGACAGTCATTTCATTGTAAATCACCAGAGTGCAGATTTACAGTCCAGGTATTATTGTTTTGGTTCTGTTTCTTCACTTTTCAGGTTAAAACTGGTTAACACAAGCTTTCAGAAAACTAATAAAAAAATTAAATGGCTCAGAATTGGGACACAGTTTGCCAAGTATCAGCCTGGGGAAATGTTCTGTAACATTGCAGGAAGTTCCTATATATATAATCACAAAGGAAAAGCTGACAGACCTTTAGCAATAACTTTGCAGTAATAAATTATTATTATTAGCAGATCTTTTCATCCATGGATCTCAAAGCACTTTAAGAATATTCTTTTACATGAAAATGTGCATGCATAAGGAATGCAGTTTAATCTTCTTTATGCAGTATTGTATAAGCAGCCAGGTCTGGACACTCTCTCCTTAGCATGTGCTGTGTGAAGCACTCAGATTTAGGGACATTGCAATGACAGAAGGGCTGGGAAGAAGTGTTCTAGCATGAGGATAAAGGACCAGATGAGACACGTATGTGATGGCAAGTTTCTCTAGAGAGGCACCTCAATACTGAACTTTTCACAGACCCTGACAATGTGTCCTAATCAACATCAGGGATTCAAAGTGTTCAAGAATACTTTTCCCCTCTTTTCACAACATGGTCTATGCATTCTTATCTCTTTTGTGGCATGAGGCTCCAATGCTGCTCTGTAGCTTGTGAGAATGCTGTTTGCTGTGGAGGCATTCAGCCCCATGAAACTGGGGTGGCAGAACTCCTCACCCACTGACTTCCTCTCTACAGACACTGTGAAGGTATGGTGACAGGAGAAGTTTAAAAAAAGTAATCTCATCCTTGCATGCAAAATGCTGGGCCTTTGTTTTCATCTTCTTTGCCAAAACTTAAAAAAATGCAATGTTTTTATTTACTGACTTAATCCCTGGCCAGCCTCCAAGGAACTGGGGCTGCAAAGTCACAGGGGCTGTCTGGGCTCAGACTGTTTGGGTGAGTTTAAGAGACTGGGCTCTTGGAGCAGGACTTAGCTAGCACAGGGTGTGCCTCTCTCCCACACCCCCTTCCCTTCCCTTCCCTTCCCTTCCCTTCCCTTCCCTTCCCTTCCCTTCCCTTCCCTTCCCTTCCCTTCCCTTCCCTTCCCTTCCCTTCCCTTCCCTTCCCTTCCCTTCCCTTCCCTTCCCTTCCCTTCCCTTCCCTTCCCTTCCCTTCCCTTCCCTTCCCTTCCCTTCCCTTCCCTTCCCTTCCCTTCCCTTCCCTTCCCCACAAACACAGCTCTCACAGCTGCATGTGCTGCTCAAACAGCAGCTGGCAGCCAGCCCCGGGAGGTTTCAGGAAACATTTCCCTTCTCCTCTTTGTTCACCCCTTCACTCAACAGGTGTATTTATTAGATGGCATACACACTATGCAGCGTTTCACCATTTAGTCTAGGGAAGGTTTTATTAATTTCTGACTTGCTTCTGTCTGGATCAGCAGCTGTTTGTTTAATGTGGACTTGAAAGGCTGTACCCACAGCTTGCTGGACAATTAAGTTAGTCTTAAGGGATCTGTTTGAAAAATATGGTACATCTGCTAATGAATTTAAGAACACTTTTGTGACACTAAAAAAAGCCTTGTAGAGAATACGTAAGGCTGACAGATCACCACGAGAAAAGGCTTAACAAGGAGTATCCCTAGCACAGCTACCTGGGTCTCAAGGTCCCAGCCATGGTGTGATCCCAGTGCTTCCCCTGGACAAGGTAGGGATGGCTGTGCATGAGCTTTAAGTCTTCCACTTGCATGTCTTAGCTCCCTGAGCTCCTCTACTGTGACAAAATTGTCACCCTGTGGTGTGAGCACACACAAACCAAGCTCAGTGCTAATTGGCTCCCATGGGCTGCTTGCCAAGGTGGCTGGCAGACACTACACTCATCCCATGTACCTCAGTGAGCTGGTCACAGCCACACGGTGCAATCCTGGCACTTGGCCTGCTGGAGGACTAAAATGTGATCAAGGCTTCCTTAATCTAAGAATGTAAAACCGATGGCAGGGTCAGGAATCCATATCACGCTCCTGAGAAGACCCCTTTCTCTGTACAGCACAGATGAGCTAAGAGATCAGGTCATGTCCAGATCATCAGCTCACCTCTGTGAAACCATTCAAAGGTGGGTTTGGACCAGGTTTGAGTACCAACTAAATATCTGTCCGAACAGCCAAGTTCACTGTCCCCAAAGTCAGTGCTCCCCTCCCCACAAATGAATTTTATTGTGGGGAAAATGTACGAGCAAATAATTAATCCTGGAGTCTGTGGGTGGCCCTGAGGTGAAGTGGAGCTCTGAGTTTTACATAAGCACACCCCCACACAAACACTGTCTTTGCTTCAGATCAGCAGCAGCGAGCCCACGCACATCTCTCCCGAGGCCTTTGTGCAAGACCTTTATCCTTCTACCAATGGGGAAGCCAAAGCCCTGGGGTGAAAGACAAGTTGAAAGCTAAGATCTGAATGATTTGGCAGAAATTGGAGCTATTGCAAGATTTTCCAAGATGAGCCCACTGGGAAACTGGAGAGCTCATGATGATTTAATGGCTTAAAAGAGAATGGGGCTTAATCTAGACCATGTGCTGAGAGGAGCTGCTGAGCATGGAGGTAGAGTAAGGCAAACCCACCCTGACTACAGTGACTTCACTCTCCACATCTGGGTGGCTGAGGAATGGCATCTGTCTTCCTGTGCTCCTTGTTCTTTAAATATTGAAGCACTGATCCAAGCTTTCTTTTTGTGGTCAGACACTCCTACATGTACTGAGTTTTGTAGCCCAGGGCTACCCAAGGAGTCCTCTCTGGAGCTGCAGCATTTATGGTACAAGGTGGGGGAAGGCAAACCCTGCACTTCCCCTGAGCCAGGCCAGGCATGCAGGGTCATCCAGCTTCTGTGGATGGTGCTCAGGAAAAGCAACTTGATGCGTTGCTGAAATTAATCCTGCCAGACAGGGCTGCAAGCAGGGCTTTGGCCCTGCAGCTGCAGCAAAAGGAGCCTGTGTGGTGGGCTTGTTGAAGGCACACACAGTTCCATGGCTCTGAAGGGAAGGGACAAATGTCTGGCTGTTAACTGCAAAGGCTGTGAGAACCCAGGAAGCAGAAAAGAGGAGGAAAAAAGGGGAAAACAGTCACAGGCGGAAAAGTAGGAACAGTAGAAGAGGACTTCTAAGGGATGTGAGGCCTGGGCTTCTGCTGCTCCCTGCTTTTGTTCCTATAGCTCCCCACTCTCCCCACCCCTGCTGCTGCTATGCCCAGCCACAGAAGAAGCAGAAAGATACCATTGCATGGCTCTGACCCAAAAATATTTTTTAACTACCTGAGATGGAACAAGGCTCTTCTGCTTTTTCAGCATAAGCATTGTGAATTTTATCAGTGATGCTTCGCCTGAAAGAACTGCTTGCTCAGTCTTGCTGGGTTTTCAAAGTCCTTTTCTGAACCAGAACAAGTGCAAGATGCTAGAGAGAAAACAGATCTCAGAAACGTCCCAAGCCTAGCCCAGAGGGATTGTTTGCAGGGTAAAACACAGCCTCAGAGAGTCACAATTCCTTTGTTCATGCAGCTGAGAAATAAGACATTTATTCAAGTTATTCTACTCAGCACTCAGCCCTGGCTATCACTAATCTCAGTACTGCTGAGGCATGGATTTTGATGGTGGTTTACTGTGCAAGCTGGAAGATCTCACAGCTCATAAACCATCTTCAGCATCCTCCTTAGGACATGACATTCACTTCTAGATAACAACAGGCTCTGGTTTGGTTTAGGTTTTGCAAGCCTCTGTAACAAGAAGCAGATCCATCTCACTGGCCTCAGGGCTAGTCAACAGCTGGGGGAGGGGAGTGAGGCAACCCCGTGTCAGCCCCATTCACCACCAGCATGTGAGACAGACACTCACACACAACCCCTTCCAACAGAGGTGTCTAAACGAGGTGGGTGGACAATCTCTGAAGCAATCTGTTCATCTTCTCTGTAGCAGGACCCATGGCAGCTACACCTCTGACTTCAGGGCAGGCTGGGATGATGCCCAAGCCTGCTTGCCTGGCACAGCCTGGTTCCTTTCCATCCACAACAAGTGCTGAAGTTGGACCAGGGTCACTGCTTACAACTGGTGCATGCCACAACACACAGCCATATGTGGAAAATACCAAAACACCACTCTGAGGGCCAGGGTAAGCCCCGTGGTGAGGATGCTACTTGCCCTGCAGCATCTTCAGGGGGAGCATTATGAAGGGCAGGCAGGACAAAAGCAAGAAGGGTAAGATTTGCAAGAATCCAAACTTGGAGAGTCTGCGCCGCAAGGTGCCAAAAAAGTCACAGAGCCACTCTCACTGCTGTGAGAGGTGGCTGGGACTGCCGTGTCAGAGTGACTCCTGAGGACAGAGACCATCAGAATGGTGTCTTTTGCTGCCTGGACACATTTAACTTCTGACCTCTATCAGCTGTCAGATTAGAAGGGGCTTAGTCACATCAGTCTGAGTAGGAATTAAAGCCAAGCTCCAGGGGTGAAAGGGCAGAGCCTTAAAGCGATCACCTTAATTGACAGGGCCTCTTAATCCCCCTGTTATTGTACATTAATCCAAATATCTCCAGTTCTTCTTTTTAACCTGTTTTCATAAAGTAAAGAGAATTATACTTAATGTAACAAAGCTGGGAGTAGGAGTAAAGCGTGACCTTAGCCCTCCTGCAGAAGGGCTTTGAGGCTGTTGTGAATGCTGCTCTTTATCCTGGTCACTCCCCAGCCCTTCCCCAGCAGTCTGAGAGCTGGAAATGATCAGGCAGCTCCTCCTTGTCCAAGCCATGGCAGTGACGCTGTGCAGGACAGGGCTGTTGTTTGATGTTCCATTTGCAGTTTACATTTATAATGGCAGAGCCCTGATAACCTGGGTACTTGAAACAGGCCCAAGCAGAGAGGAGCTTGGAGCACACCACATCCATCACCTGACAAGCGTGGTTGGTGGGGCTGTGCTCCTCAGAACATCCCTCTCTACTGCAGAAGCCAGCATGCAGGACCTGGAGGGCCCCCCCACCTTCAGGGGGACATGAGGGTGTCAACACAGTTAGAGGTGTCCTTTGGATTCGGAGAAGTGCTGGAATTGTTTTCTTAATCTATGATGCACAGAGGATTTCAGGCTCTTTAACTATCACCCCAGGAACTTCTCAGGCAATCAGCTAAAAAACATCTTACCAAAGTTTGAATGCTCACAAGGAATTATGGGCAGCAGCCATTAGTATAAAATAATTTTTGGAAGCAAAGTTGACGTGCAAAATGACTTTTTTTACAATTTTTTTTACAGTGAACTCTTTTGAAGGCTGGTCTTCATCTCAAAAGGTGTAACTGAGGCCTCAAACTATAAATGCACTCAGTGGGCAGTAGGAAAAGTAACTGGTAGAACGGCAAAATTAATTTTCAGCTGTTAAACCAAGACATAAACAACTAAACTAAGTTGTTAAACTATCAAGGACATGGGTTTTGCCTTCGTGTGCCTTGGTAGTGCAGCTGTGCACTGCCACCAGGACGTCTCAGTTCCACTGAGAGATAAACAGGCAAAAAATAAGAGATCCAGCTCCTGAATCATGGGGACAAGACAGAAGTCCCATGCTTGGTTTACATGAGTGTCACAACTCTGGCACTGACAGAATTTTAGGTGTTGAGGACAGTTCCAGTGGTGCCAGCCTTTGGGACCACGCTGGCTCTGGGTGGTTTCAGTGGCCATCACTTCTCACTGCCATGAAAAGCCAGCCTAATGGGAAAAAAATACCCCTGACACTGCCTCCTGCCATCCATGTGCATTGTGCTTTGCAGTTACCCTTTCTGGCAGTGGGAAACTCACCCTGCAAACCAAGCTCCTTTCAAAATACATGTAAGGCATCTAGTTTTTGCTGGCATGGTGGTGAAAGCCACAGAAAATTGTGTAAAGAATGAAGTTTCCAGAGGCAAATTTGTTTTGTCTTAGGCTCCTGAAACATCTTAGTTGAACTCAAAGCAGACTGAGAATGAGTGCTATCAAAGGGAAGCAGTCTAAGAAACAGTTGTGGATAAAAGAAATATGAAAGCTATTCAAAAATAAGGAGGAAAAAAAAGCCTTTGAGTGGGCTGAAGGAAAACAAACAGAAATCCCAAGAGGAGGAGGAGAGAAGAAAAACTCCAATGAAACAAAAAAGTAGCTGATGAAAACCTGGTCTTACAGAGGGCAATAATATTTTGCTGCTAACTTCACTGTGCCAGGATTTTATCCACATTTTCTAATCATGGTGATGGGCTTTTCATTCCAAAATTTTCTTCCATCTCGTGATTCATCACATCTCCTGTCTGGACATGCAGTAGCACAGAACTCCCATTCAGTTCAGAAAATACTCTTTTAATAGAACTAATCACTTTTGGAAATAAAAACTATTTTCAAATGACAGGAGAAGGAGAGGAAAGGTTCATGACCTCAGTCGAGTTTTTGAACCCCATGAACGCACAAAAATAATTTGAAAAGTTCATAAAACCTCAATTTTCAGCAGATTTGCCCATCCAAGTTTAGTCTTGTCAGGCCAGAAGCCCAGATTCCTCCTCAGATCCAGCCCTGTGAACACAGTGACACTGATGCATTTTATGAAAAGCCTGGCCAAAATCAGAGCCCTGGAAGAGGAGCTATTTGGGCAGCTGAAGCAAGAGAAGGGAGAGCCAGTCCCTTTGAAGTTATCAGCCAGGGGAGGCGTTGGATAAGCCCAGGCCATTTGTAATCAGATGTCATGAGAGGACTGTCAAAGAAATCTCCCCACACTTGCCTTGTCACTGATGGTATCTCAGAGCAGATAAAATAAGAGCAGCAGTAAAAGGGAAGCCTGAGCCATTATCTGCCCACACCTGGGCTGCGAGGGTGCCGCGCAGAGACAGCGCCCGCCCCGTGTCTGAGGCACGGCAGGGGGACGGAGGGAGGGAGGGAGGGAGGGAGGATGCTGCTCTGCTGAGCTGCAGGGGACATTGTCCTGCAGCCCCAGGGAGCACAGCCCTGCCATGGGCTCCTGACCATGCGCTGAGGTGGGAGCTATGGTGAAGAATTTGTATTGGCAGCCTTAACTTTCATCTCCCTGTGAAAGCTGGGCTGAAAAGGTGTTTTCTTCCCAGATTATTGGGAAAACGTCATTACAGCTTTCTTTAGGATAATTTGCTGCTCACAAGGCTGCTCACTACTGCTCTCCCTGGCCTCCAGTGCTCTTTCATGGGAAGTAGCTTCATAAGCCACTGACACAACAAAAGCCTGGTCTCAGTTTTGGTGCCCTTTCCCTGTGCATTTCCTGGAGTTGAATAGGTTGAGGTTATGTAGCAGCTTTTATTCTGTGGAGGTATTTCTAGGCTCTCTCTATCCCATGCATTTAAATCAGCTTGCAGGAATATATATGATGCCTTGAAGTGTCTTCTGCCAAAACCTAATAGGAACTGGCCATCAGGCTTGAAGGGACAGACGGATCCACAAACACACCAACCAACAGTGCCATTGCATTTATTGTTTTTCTTGGAAAGCAGAGTTAGAAACTCCAGCAACCTATTCAGAGATCTGGAGTAATACCATGTATTACATCAGCAACCCTCTTGGCCCTAGCCTGTGAGTTGTGCATGGGCATTGTATGAGCCCAGAACACTGCAGCAGCCTCAGATGTGCCCAGAGTCACTGCAACAAATGCATGCTTTCAAATGACCCTTGGAAAATTTGGCTGTATCTCCATGGCTCTTTTGAGACAACGGCATGAAGGGTCCAGTGAGTCTCCAACCAAGGAGTGTCTGCATTATGACATGGTAAATACTAGTCCTTGAATGTTTTGGTGCGGCTTTTGGTTTCTTCCTCTCAGCAGTGGGGAGGCCCTAATGATGCTGTCTTGGAAGTCCTCTGCAGACAGGGGAAGGTCTGCTTGAAGATGGGATTTAAGCTCAAGCCAGTGCTGTAAAATATAACTTTTAGAGAATTTTTTTCTCTTTGGTCTTTGGGCTTAGTGATGCTTTTGTGCTGGTGTCCTACCTACACAGAAACTCAGTGAGCAGATCACTCTGTGGGAACTTTGCTGATTTTTATTACATCCAAAACTTCTTTGCTCCAAGAAATCCAGCATCATCCAAATTCTAACCACCATGAACAGACCAAGGGGGTTCATAGGATTGCAGTGGTGTGAAAAGAGATCTTGACCCCCTCACTATATTTAACATAAATCAAATGCCACAGTGGGGCTGAAACTCCATGTGTATTAACCATCTTCCCATACTTATTAAACTACAGTAACTATCTCCCTGCCCTTCCCCCTCTTTCTAATAGCAGTATAAATAGTCCAAAGGTCTCTTGTCAACACAGCTCCCAGACTTCTAGCTCTTTGAGGGGCAAATGTACTTTGTTTTATTACTTGTATGGCATTCCTCAAAGAAGGGGACTTTGACCTTCTTAAATTCTTCCTGGAGATTAAATACCAAAACCAGCAGTCCACAAGGGAATTAACAGACAGCTTCAATACACACAGCAGGACCTTTGGAGGGGGTCAAGTTATTAACACACTGGGAAATGTAGATTGTATCTTCCAATACAGGATATATCTTGCATTCTAAATCAGATAATGACAATGGGACACAGAGAGCTGCATTTCTGAGATGAGTTCCACCGTTCTCAGCAGATCTTCCAATTCTGGGTATTTTACCAAGGACACAAACTTTGATGACTTTAGAAATCCTCATGTAAAAAGGAATGCATAACAAACTTCTCTTATTTTAAAAAATTATGCCTTATGGGCCCATGTGGCTTTATTTTGCATTAGACAAGGAATCTTACCTGGGGGCTTAATACTTATTCAACCTCCTACTGCCTCAAAACAGACAACCCTACAAAAATATTTGTTTAATATTTACATATTTAAGGAAATTAATGTCAGGCATTAAAAACCCTTTAAAGGTATTTTTGGTGCAGTTTTGAACAATCAGAGCTAACAGAAGCAAAATTTAAGCCTGATGAGAGCTAAGTGGTAATGGAAAACTCATTTCAGCTTTCTTGCCATGCATATTTGCACTGGAAACATGATTGAAAATATTCACTTAAGGTAGATGAGCCAAGAAATTAGGATAAGTGATAGAATCAATAAAAGGTTTTAGATTAAGTCACCATTTCTGTAAAACTTTGATACTTGAAAATGTGACAGTTCAACAGCCCCCCCTTGTTTTTGAGCTGCTGTGCACCAGTCTGAGATTTTACTGTTGAAATTATCAAGAAAGGGATAGCATCTTACAAAATCACCTTGTTTTTTTCCTCACCTCCTTTTGCTTCATGTATTTGGCCACTGCTGAACAACACAAGCTTTTGAAACAAAAACCCTGCAGTAAGTGAAAATCATGAAAAGAACAAATAGGCTGAAATATACTACTAGTTATGAAATATTCTTTTGACATGAATTGCAATAAACAAACCAAAATCCATTCCAAAACAGCAGTAAACAAATCTTTGCTACTCCCTGATTGCCAAAAATCTCACACTGCTCAAGTTGACATGGAAAAAAGCATTAATGTTAGTGAGGGGTGAATTTCAGGAAGGCTGGGTTTGGTCTGGATAAGCATATCTGACATATGCAAGCCTTCTGGGAGCCTATAAAAACAAGCTTTCTTGGGATATTTCCTGCACTTCTGGGTAGGTTGGAAATGTCATGACAGCCAGCTTTGCCACAATCCTTGGGCACTCCAGGTTGTGTTTCTGGCCAGAAATCAGTGAAGCAAAGATGCTTGGAAAAAGAAGAAACTGCAGAACAATGCTTGGAGCTTCTAAAACAATTCCAGCCCATGTGCTCAGTGTGCTTTTACATGTACTTGGACATGACAGCTGTGTGGAAGATCAGCTCTTCTCCCTCTGTAAAGATAAAATAAAGGAATTGATGCTTGAAAAATGTTTTCTATCTCTTTTCTAGCTGCTTTCAAGATGTACAGATATGCAGGCCAAGGCTTACTACTCTAGCCTCTGACCATATGAAAAGTGCAAAAGCAAATGCTGTCACAAATCCCTTGTACATGCCCCCCGCTGCTGCATAACTTAACGCCTCTTCTACCTTCTGCTCTCTCCCCATGAATTTGATCTATAAAATCTCAATAACAATTTAAAAAATGAAATTGTGCCATATGGAAGCCGAATTTTAAATCCAAGTGATGTTAGATGTTTGAATCCTAACCTCAGTGGATCTTCTAGGAAAGTTAAAATAGACTTTGGCTTTGTCCTGGTGATAGTATTAGGTCATGTTTTCATTTGTGCACCAGTGTCATGCAAACCATAAAGTGCAGTAAAACTGTGAAACCCCTTGCCAAAAGGACTTCTGGGTGCTAAAATTACATAGGTTCCAAAAGGCAAATTAAGAGGACAAAAATGCAGCCATGGCAGTAAAAAAATATGTGTCATGGTCAGAAGCAGCTTTGCTATGGACTGCTGGATGTCAGGGGAGGGTTCAGAGGCTCTGTCCTTCCATCCTTGCTGGCTCTGTGCTCATCCTGGTCCCTGGACATTCTGTGAGCACCAGGTTCTTCAGGAGAGCAGGGAAGAGATCTCACCACACGAGATGGGCTACTGCTCTGAACCAGTGCAGAAGAAATGCCCTTCTCTGTCCTTTCCTCATGAGCATCAGATTTGCTCTTGTTGTGTTATGTTTTATTGATTTTATGAGAATAAGCAGTGCTGTTAGACAGAAATTGTTCTCCAATAAAACTTCTAGATATGCTCCAGATAGCTTATTGCTCCTGAACAAGCATCTCCAGCTCAAGAAGTGCTTTTTCCTAAATATAATCCAAGTAAGGCCCCCAAGCTGAAGCCTCCCTGGGCTGTAAGCCTCACGGGGCAGTGTGCCAGCCATGGATCATCAGCTGGGCTGTCACAAACATCTCCTGGAAATACCTTCTTGGTAGTTTTGAAGAGGACTCACCATCCCTTCAAGTGGCTGGAAATGGAGCCAGATTGGCTGCTTTCTGCTGTTTTCACAGACAATCCAGAGAAAATAAAAGATTATTTTTCCAAGGCAAACATTTGTAGAAATACAGCTTCCCTTGAATATACAGGGATGATGAAATGCAGTGGGGAAAGGATACTTTTGTATTTCTTAACGGTTCCTCAAGCCAGCATTTGGGCACTGCCCTTCCCATTGGAAGTCTTCTCTGTCATTTTATCTCCCCTTGGATTTCTTTGGCTGAAGGACTGAGGGATTTATGCTGTGCCTGCTTTGCACAGTTATGCTTTGAGCAGGACTTTTGGTGTCGAGCTTCCTCACAACTTTTGTGTCAGGAGAACTCGGGTGTGCTTGTCCCCTTTCAAGTGACAGGAGGGGTTAACCTGCCATGAGTCTCAGAGGGGACAAGGCACACCTTTCTCTGTCTCTGTGACTTGTAGCTGTACCTGTAAAACACAATGAAGCGTTAAAATACATGCCTGGCCTTTGATCCTGGTGCCAAATGTACCTCTGGTGTAACCTCAGAGTCTTTCCTAATGAAAGAAACTTTCATTTTCTCCAGGAGGCGGCTGCAGGAATTGCACACAGAGCGGGCAGCCCTTTTGGCTTCCAGCCTAATTCCTTAATATCCCCTGCTCCCCCATACATATCCTGGGAAAGAAAGGTGTCACCAACCTGGGAGCACAGGGGCAGGAGGGAGGCGGCAAAGCAAGTCTGTCTGCACAAGGCTCAAATGCCGTAGTCCTTCTCATAAAGAGCCAGTTTAAGTTTATGAACACAAAGGCCTTTGATGTTGTTTCTCAGCAAACGGTGCCTTAAAGATGATAGACGGCTTCATGGGCTGGGGGGCTCAGTCCCGAGCGAGCCATGCTCCTGGCAGAGATCTCCTCAGTGCGGATAAGCTCTCCTGAGGGCAGCCATGAGAGCACTCCAACCTCTTCCAGCCATCCAGAAAGGGGGAGGGAGCTGCCTCCTCCCAGGGTCTTGCAGAGCTGTGCTGAGGTTTGCATGGTTCTTTAAGGATAACTTATTTACCAGCTAACATTTGCTAACTTGTTCCATCCCTGAGGGTGGAATTACGTGTGGGCAGCGCAGGCAGCTCCAGCCTGATGTCAAACCTGTGCCAGGAGGAGCTGCCTTCCCTCGGCCCCTGAGCTCTGCTGCTCCGAGGCACACCTCTGGCCAGCCACCAGGCTCAGGCTGTCCCTGGGACTCGGCTGTGACCTGGTTCCAGCCAGGAGCTCGGACTCTGCCCCTTCCTGCCAGCCGGCGCCGGGCCGCGAGCGCGGGCTGTGTGTGAGGCCTGCTCGGGGGCTGCCGCGCCAGCTCCTTTGGGGGCACAAAACCTTTATGGGGGCTCTGCCCTCCCCCAGGCACTCTCTGGAGCTTCCCTGTTCTTCTCCTGCAGCTCACCGCCTTCTGGCATGGGGGGGATCACTGCCACACTCCCCACCGCCACCGTCCCTGACCGATGTTCAGGGATTTGCGTCCTCTCTTGTTCCCTTCTGGCCCCTGGGAGCCGCTGGCTGAGGAAGATAATAATTTTGGAGGTGTGCTTGGTGCAGCCAGTGAAGAAAGTGCCAATCCCATGAGGGAGACCAAGGTTTTTTAACAAGAAGAAGGCATAAATCCCTGGCTTTAGGGAGCTTTAATCCTCTTCCTGAGGTGTCACTTCACGCTGCTGCATCTCCAGCGCTCCTGCCCTGTGCAGTGGCCGGGCCGTTTCCCTCGGGAGGGAAGGGGGAGCGGGTGAGAGTGTGTGCGTGGCTCGGTGTGTGCGTGCTCCGAACCGTGTAACAGGAGATGCATTCAAAGCGCCTCCTCGGGACATTGTCGCTGCAGACGGACACTTTGTTCATCCGTGCCGCGGAGCCATCGGGCCCTCCGAGTCCCGCTCAGCATCCCAACGCGGACCGAGTCCCGTTTCAGTGGCGCTCCCCCTCCCCACCCAGCACATAATGTTTCTATTGTGCCGATGCTGTTTTTCTGGGGAAGCGGCAGGGATTTAAATATCATAAAGGCAGAAGCTGGGCTTTGATATACTGTCACCAAAAGCTGAATACTGTAATTTTCAGCAATTTTCTCCTAACTCCCCTTCAAACCCCCCTTTCCCCGGGCCCCCGGCCCCCTCCTCTCTCCGGGCCCCCTCCCGGTTGCTTTTTTCCCGACATGCCGCTCCGCTGCTTCTCCCGCATGATCCTCACTTGGCAAATTAATGTGCTGCTGCTGATGAGAGACAGTGGGTTACTGTGAGCGCAGGCTCTCTCGTCTCCTCTCGCTATTACACCCTGGCAACATCAAAGGTCCAGTCATCCTGTTCCCATCTTCCCGTGGGTCCGCAGCGCCTGACTCAATTGCTCGGTTCAAAAGTGCAGGCTGGCTGGGACAGGGACAGGGACAGCCCCTGTCCCACGGCCGCCACCCATGCGCCCATGAACAGCTCAGTACATCTTCTTCCCCTTCTCCATTAATTGCTGAATTGGGAGCGTGATCCACCTTCTCTCACTTCACTCCTTTTAATTTCCATCTGAGGCAAATTTTTGTAGAAAGAGTCTTTTTCCTTCTCTTTTTCTAATTTTCTCCCCACGGATAACTATTTAATTTGTCATGATCTACTCTCCTGGGATCTCTCAGTTCCCCTGGTGGTAACTACACTCTTTGTTTTAGCCAGTAACAAGACACTGCTCTGAAAAGTAATTCTGATTACTCTGTGAATTTAGACTTGAATTCATATATGGTCTTTCTGTGGCAGAGAGAGAGAGCCTTGTGATTTCTCCCTCCATAACAATAAATCTTGCCTATGTGTGAAGGAAAGGTAAAGGGGGAAAGAGCTGAAGACCTGCCTGTTATTTGCCTGTCTCCTGTTCTCAAAAATATGTTGTACTGGTGAGAAATGTTTCTTTATTTTAGCCATTTCTGGGCTTTTGTAGTTCTGTGAATAGTGTGTAGTGAGATGAGGGGAGCAGCTGTCACAGCTGTGGCAGTACTACCCCAGCTGCAGAGCTCTCTTATGGGACAATGCTTGGTGGCCTGGGGCACACACCTCCATATCCCCTCCCAGACTTTGACTCCTGAGTAAGCAAAATGCCCAGAACTCCTGGCCATGCAAGACTGCAAGGGGAAGGCAGCTCCTTCCAAAATCAGAGTGCCTTGTGTCTGCAAGTCACTCCATAAACAGCACTCATACCCCACCCATTGGTCCCCTGCCCAAACAGGACTTGGGGACAAGCACAGAGGGCCTGTACATTTTCCATGTCATCCCCTGCCTGGATCCTTTGTGACAAGGAGCAGTAAATATTTCTCTTCTGCCCAGCTGCAAAGAACCAGGAGGCTGTGGGATGTGGTGGCGGTCCTTGCTGTCCACACAGGGGCTGGCCACTCTTCAGGACCAGCGACACACACCCAGAGACGCTTCCCTGAGAAAAAGCAGAAGTCCATCCCTGCAGCTATGAAGACCCCTACTACCATGGAGGCAGCATCCCAAGCTGTTCCCACCAAAGGGATTATATTGCAGCAAATCTGTTCCTGTTCCCTTGGTGCTGTGTTTTATTGTGCTTAGGCAGTGGCTCCGTTTTTCTCTCTCTCTCTGCTGGAACAACTTGAGAGTGCTGGCCTCAGTCCCGAGGACTACAGTAGCTCTTCCTCCGGGGAGAAAGTGGGACAGTCTAAAGATACAGAGTAGCTTAGAGCAGGAGAGGATTGTGTTTCACCCTGTGGGATATTAACTGGTTTAGGGATTTTATTCACCTGAGCTGCCCCAGCAGCTCCCGAGAAAGACCCAGACATCCACATCTTCTGCCTCACATAAAGCCTCAAAGAACACAGATAAAATAGAAGAAGGAAGACAAACATTCCAGCATCCAGGGTGGCTTGCTGTGTGGAGCTGGGCTCATCCTTGCACTGTCACTCAGGATGCAGACAGCCTTGGTTCCACCTAACATCCTTGCTCTCCAGTTCCTTCCCCCCAACCGAGTTCAAGCAAGCACACACTAGCTGAGGTTATATGGTGTCTAAGTGTGCTCAGATTTCTTCCTAGCTGTCCAGGTTTGCAGAATTTACAGTATTGTAGCTTTATCAGGGAAGAACTTCAGTGTGTGCCAAAGTGTGTGTGTGATTCCAAACAAGAACAAACCATTCCATTAACTACATGTCTGAGTACAGTTTCATCTAAGGCAGGCCCTACAAAGTTTAGCAGTCTCCTATGGGGTTTTGGAGCATGTTACTGGAGGATCTGTTAAAATGTAAAAGTTTGCCAAGGCTACAATTGGATTAAAAGGGCTCTGAAGTTCCCAACCCCGCCCCTCCCATTACCTCAACAGGGTTTAAGTACATTAAAGAAACAAGAATGACAAGCCCATACAGCACAGTACTGTCAAAGTTGCTGATATTAAGGCACTGAATTTCATCCTAAATGTTTCACTTTGAGTCAGTAGTTGAGACCTTGGATCTCAGTGACTAAAAACCTTGCTTCAGGCATTCCTGTTGTGCTTTTTTTCCACATAATGACATCATTGCATGTAATGAGATGTTAGCAGCTCATTCACTGCTTTACATCCTCCATCTGTCGTGGAGGAGAAAATTGCAATTTCTTCACTTATGCACTTATTAGCGTAAATGTAAGTTAGTCATGGCAAATTTTGAGAAGTCCAAACTTCAGAAATTATGGTAAGAATGATGAAGACTCAAAGGTATGCTTGAAGGGAACTACCTCCTTTTGGAGAACTTGGCCTCAGACTCAATTAATTTCATGCCAGATGTACGCCTCTCACAACCCTGCGTGGTTGTTTTGAAGGACATGGCATGTTGAACAGGGAACTGATTAAGCCAGTCAGAGCACCATGAGGTTCAAACTCTTACTAAAACCCTCTTCTCTATATCTTGTAGGAAAAACCCACAGCAGAATCAAAGGAGTAATTTGGGGGACAAAAAAACTAAACAATACCCAGGAGCAGCTCTTTGCCTGGGGATAAGGACATTCACTCTTGAATATGCAAGTATTCTTCTTGCAAATTTGTGCTAGTGACAGTATTTTTCCTGTTAGACTGACCTTAGAATTCAGTGTGGGATTCTGCCACCCACATGGAGGCAGTTAAAGTAGATATCAGAACATCAGATATCTAAACTCTTATTGCAGGCAATGGAGAATCAGCTACTGTGGCCAAGAGAGTTTGGGTCAGTTGTCTAAATGTGACCAGCTAGTGCCATCAGAGGTGATGGAGTGTATTGAGGTATCTGCACTGCCTGGGTGGCACCATGCAGGGCGTTTGGAGACCATGCAAACAGACCTGCAGCTGGACACCACGCTGGGAAGCCTCATCAGGAAATGTTCTGATCTCCAGTGTCTCTTGGTGCCTGTGTTTATGCACTAAGTTAACTACAAGGAGCTCTGTGCATCCTACAGCTGACAGACAAGAGGTACCTACTTAAGGTAAGCTGAACCCCACTCTGAATGTTTAACTCTGCCTAAAGTCCACTGAATTTAACATGAAAAAGTGCTAGTTACACTTCACTGTTTTTTTCAATTACTGTTCGCCTCTTGCTCCCTGAGCTACCTCTTCTTGAGAGGCAGGCACCATGTCCCTTTACAGCATCTGAGACCTTAGGGCCAGAAGGTGATTCTGTGAGCACTTTGAGTTTGGGAGGGATATAACACAAAGCATTTCATTTCATTCTTCTCAAGAAGAAGACTTTTCATCATGTTGAGCCTGTAGTGGGATGCGTGCCTTGAGCCTGCTTGATGCTGAGATGGATGAAGCCACTTCCTGAAAATCTCTTCCCATGCTCTTGCAGCCCCTCCAAGGGGGAGCTCTCTGGGCGCTCTTGGTCATGGCTCACATGATGATGTGCACCCTGGTGAGGAGTTTGGCCCTCAGATGAAAGCTGAGGACATGAGGAACCTGAATGGTAGGTCCAAACAGACCCAGCAACACTACAAGGGGCAAACCAAATGCAGGCTTTTGTTTTGACAATATTGAAATAATTTGCATTGCCAATGTCAGAAATATGTATTTTACACAGATATTTACCAGAACTTTTTATTTCTTGAGAAGCTTTGGCTATCCAAGCTTCATGCTCTGAAGGAAAGAACATAGTCAATGATTGTTTCCCAGGGTCAGAGTCTGAGCTACTGCTGCCTGCTGAGCAGCAGCACGAGCAGTATCTACGAGCAAGGGAACAAGGGAATGCTTTTGCTCTCATGTTTTTCTCTCTCTTATGTTACACCACTCCTCATCAGCCCTGCATTGGTGAGTACAAAGTACCTCCTGGCCATGACATCATGCCACAGAAAACAGACTAATGAGGCAAAGGAAGCAAGGTTCACTTTCTGCAGGCAGGCTGGCTCCAATCACCTGGTTGTAGTTAAAACGGATCACACTGAGCTGTTCTGCTTTGTAAGAGCTGAATTTCATTCTCTCTTACTGGATGTTTATCTGATATCTTGTAAAAACTGTTGTCCATTTCTCCTGCCTTTAGATCTCTTGCTTTTATGAAATGCTAAATCTCCAACTCTGACCCTTCAGCAAAACCAGTTCACTTCATCAAATGAATCCTGTGACTTTGATTATGTAGGAGCTTTCATTAAAAGGGTCCAAAGTAAAGCAGACAAGGAAATGTCTTAGTGATTTGCAGCAATGCATTGAGAATCAAAAGGAAATGGATGGCAGAGATAAGGAAAATAAAATGGCCACAATTTTTTAATAAGGGGAATGGAATTCCCCCCTGAGGGTCTGTGTTATACTGTTCTTTAGTAAAACACAAGCAAAACTCATAGTAGTGGAACTTAAATACAAAATATTGCCAACATGGAGCAGCACAATGAAATTTCTAATAGTCAGGAAACACTAATATGAAAGCATTACCAGAACATTTTAAGCTCTGTACAAGAGTGTTTCCAACAAACAATTGGCTGCTATGGATTCAACCATAAAACTGAAAGTGCCATGTCCACTGCTCCTAGGACGTGTGCTGCAACAGCACATGTCCCCTTTGCTTTGTTATTTTAATTGTGGACTTCAATTATGGCACAAACATTCTTATTTTTTCTTCTTTGTCCACATTATATTTTACTGTTTTAAAGAACAAAATTGTCTGTGAATTATGTGAATAAGGCTAATTTTGTCTTCCAAGATCAGTATGTTTACAAAGGGATCTGGTTAGCACGTGATACCAGCATAGACTGTACAGATGAGAGCAAAACAATCATCCAGGTTTTCTGACAAGCTCATAAATTCTGTTTACTCTTGTCCACGTGGGTTTTCTTTTAGACTAACATTAAGTGATTCAGAGAATGAAGTTGATGATCAGGATTTCAAATATTTTTTTTTTGTGGTTTGGATTCTTGTAGAAGTGTGTTTGGTTATTATTTCATTTACAATCTCCTTAATGAAAATGATCCAAACAGCCATCACAGAGCTGCTGTCTTGTGTGAAATCCAGTAAAACTATACAGCAATGCTGCTTATGAGTTGAATTTCTTTGTCTTAAAGGTTAGAGCAGATCTCAGGACACGGTAGATCTCATGTGGTTATTTTTTTTAATTCCTTCAACCAAGCACAGTACAACTCCCCCACACCCCCCACACCCCCACCAAAAACTGTGTTACTGCTAATTTGTCAACATCATCTATTTTCTTGTGGCATTGCCAAAAAAGCTGATTATATTTTAACAATTATAAAAGTCTATTTTATCACTCTCCCATTTGAAATATGCTGAGGGAATTTTGTTCAAAATTTCCACGAAGATTACTCTTCTAGCTGAGACCAGCATGGATGACATCAGCCCAGAACAGTTTAAAAAAGAGCAACATGTGGAAAGAAGGAGTTCAGGATAAAAAGTGTCCCCTGGCCATGAGGGAGAAATTAATTTGGCACAAATCTGAAGTAATTTTGATGATATGGTTTGCAGCCACCCCAGTTGCACTAGCCCAGGGGAGTCTCAGCTGGAGGCAGCCAGGACATGGTCCAGCCAGCAGGAATCAGCCTCTGGGGCAGGAGAGAGGGATGGGCTGCAAGACAGGGCTGAAGATCCCTGCAGGAACCACAGCCCCTGCCCCACTGCTGCTGCAGGAGCTCATGAGCAAACACAGAGTGTCCTGGGAAACTGTGAAAGGATTCATAGACATCAGGCCAAGAAGAGTCCATTAGATCATCTTTTCCTCGCTGAAGGCCAAATGTGGCTTTCAAATACCTTTTATGATCCACATGGTGGCACACCCCTTACTGTAAGAAAGTCTACGTTTTCAGCAAGGCTCTGATACCCAGGAAGAGAAGGCCAGGTTCAATAGCATTTGCAGTAAACCCACACCCCCACTATCTAATAACCTTGGAAATCCAATTACAATGCCTGGGATCTAAAACATGAAGGATACTTCCCACTGCCATGCAAGTTAGATAAAAAACTGAACCATGGGGCTCTTGAGACTTCCCTCACCCCAGCTGTTAGGTGTCCAGGATGGCCTTCCCCTCTGTCTCCCACCCTTGCCTTCCTCTTAGGAGTCCATGGAACCCCGTCAGCATCAGCAGAGCTGACCAGGTCTCCCTCTCCCTGTGGAGAGGGCATTCAGGGATCCCAGAGTGCAGGGAGAGGCACCGTGACAGCCTGTGCCCATGGAGTGGCACTCAGCCCTGCCTCAAAGAGACAGGACATGCAGCAGCTGCTGGGGGTGGGACAGTGAGCTGGAGACCAGAGCTGGTGATGGCTGTCTGGAGCTGTCTCCTCCAGAATGCCATGGTGAATGTTGTAAAGCCAATCCAGGGCAGGGTAAAATCTGATCCTGGTTCAGCCTGAGGGGGAGCAAGCTGCAGTTGATGACCCCTGACTGCAGGGTTTCACCCATGTCCACTTTGGCAGAGCCCTAGGAGTTGGCTTCCACTGCTGCAGACCCAGAAAAGCATCTGGACACTGTTGAAAGATATCAGGAGCTGGAGAAGCCACCATTTCTTCTGCTTTTTTATTCTGGTTGCTAATCTCCTGACACTGATTAGAAGCTTATAACAAATTTCTCATTGAATTTGCCTGGATTTAAGCTTCAGCTTTTGTTTCTTGTTATGCTTTTCTCCCCTGCAATAAAGAGCTCTGCTGTGCCTAGGATTTCTGCACATTATGATATTTATGCTTTGTGATCACATCATTTCTTGATCTTTTTGATCAGACCAGGCTGAACTCCCAGTCCCAGAGAAATATCCCAGTCACACAGATAGCAGCGCTGGGCAGAAATGCTAATTTTGTGCTAGACTGGCTCCACACACAGCTGAGTGCATGGGACCAGGTTTAACATTGCTGTTACAGGAGCACAAGTCATGAATATGGGTGATGGTTGGGAGATCAAACTCTTGGAAAGGATTAAACAGATTCCCCAGTCTCTGTAACAATATTTTTTTTTTTAGTGAAGATGGTCAAACTGTAAAACTTTGTTCTTTTTCAGTATTTCCACTCCTTGTGAATTATACAGGTGTTTCTTTCCTCAGCATCTTCTGCTTTATTCACCCTTTTTCATCCTTATGAAAACACAACATTATTTACTGTCTTATCCTGGTTTAGATTAAATTACAATGAAGCTGCCAGTCTCTCCCTTGGGATCTGTGTATAAACAATTGTGTTTCTTTATGTAAGCTCCAGGATCAGTAGCTGTAACAGCAGGACTCCAGCAGGCAGGGAGCACAGCCTGGAGCTGATGGCAAGTACCTGACCCCCACAGGGGAGCAGTGATGGTGGGTGTGTGTCTGGGTGTGCAAAGGGGGGGTGCAGGGAGCCCAGGAGCAGATGCAGAGAAGGGACAGGGTGGCAGCTGGCATGCCAGACCACACAGAGTGACTTTGACACAAGGAACAATTTGGGAGGGCACCATAAGAAATTTCATTTTGAATTGGGAGCAAATAATAATTGTCCCTGGTAGCATGAGCCATCCTGCGCCCAGTGCACTCTCTGTAAGTCTATAGAGAAAGGGGATTGCACTGAGGAAATAACTATATTAATTTTCAGTTTCTTCTTCTAATAAATATTCCAAAAATCTGCAGATTCCAAAAATCTGGCAACATACTCTGGTTGGAACAAGGTAATGGCATTTTGCAAGTAGCAAAATAAACTGAGAAACTGAGTTTGCAGCGGCACCTTTAGCAAGGAGGCATTGGTGCTCCGGGGTATCTCCTGCTTTCACTGTGCAGATGGATCTGGCATCCCAGCTTTGTTCACTGCAGTTGGGAGTGTGGGGCTGGAAATCATGGAGCAGAGGACCAGCTCTCCTCTCTCACCTCATGGAGGTCATGCCAACGCTTTTAGATCCCTGTAGCAGATACACAGATAATTTGGTATCAAACAGCTTTGCAGAAAATTACAGCTACACTGTAGGGATGGCTGGCTGGACAAACAGCTGGGTTTTGGGGTGGTTACATAACATTGATTCCAGCAGCTCCAGCTACCTTGTTCCCAGCCCTGGCATCAGCTGGCAGCTCTGGGCACAAACAGCCCCTGCTCCCAAGCTCTTATGAACCACAAGCCACACATCAGCCAAGTGGCCGTTCCTGTTCTAGCAGTAGTTTCTTCACATTGGCCGAAACCCTGGTGTCTCTTGCCCTCCTTGCAGCCAAAAATAGTAATTACAGCATTAATAAATTAAATTATTTCAGTGGGGTTTTTACCTATGAGAATGCATGAATGAATTTTTTAAGGTGGGGTAGTGCAAAGATGATCAATGCTGTTGCATAGCAGCAGTAACTTAAAAACATTCCAGAAGAAGCCTTTCTTTCTCTCTCTCTTTTCTTTGTGACTGGAAAAAATGTTAAAAACAAATCTCCTAATTTACTTGTAGCTTGAGATTTCTGCCAAGTGTATGTTTATGTCCAGTTTGAAAGATTGGGCGTATAATGGAAGTGTTGAAATTTTCTCAAGCAGTACAGAGCTGTTTGATGACATACACTACAAGGTCAGTCCTGTTTGCTGCTAAAATCAGTGCTAACACTTCCTTTAAATTCATGGGGAAACAGGATCAGGCCCTCTATTTAATTTGTATCTATCTTGGTAGGAGGTTTCTTGTTCCTCTAAAATGTGCCTATAGATGATCTCATGATCCCTGCTGCCCCTGAGTGCTGGCAAGGTCCTCGAGCACTTACAGCGCTCAGACGTGACAGTGTGACAGATCACCTGCAGTGTCCTGTAAGCAGAGGGGCTGCAGGCTGGGATAGAGTGCTTTTTCATACGGATTATCGCATTTCCTCTGCAATGCTGCCATGTAGAAATAAATGGAAAAACTGCTTTCATCAAGAAAACAAAGGAAACATACTTTACGCCTTCCTTGGGATTTCAGATGGATGCAGTTGAAAGGAAGTTCCTCACTCTGTTTCCAAATAAAAGTTAAACTGGACACTTAGGTTTTTGCCCTAAGTGAAAGGGAAGAGACAGGCTCTCTGTCACACCTCACACAAGGCAGCTGCCCTGTGCAGTCAGAGCTCTGCTGTGAGTCAACTGCACATTTTGCTGAGGAAGTTACTGGAGCTTTTAGGGGTCATGGCTAATCACATCTAGAAATGAACACAGTTCCCCTGGATTTCCATACCTGCTGCAGGGCTCCAGCTACCATTCAACTGTTTGAGATATCCACCATCTCCATAATGCACACAAAATCTGCAACTAAGTCACAGATCAATATTTTGGACTTAATTCCTGGTATTGTACAGAAATTGCCCCAGACTTTCATTAGAACAGGAACAAATAGAATCTCCCAAAGATTAAAGTATATTTTCTGTTAGGAACTGGCATTTTATTCTGAATGAAATACTTTTGGTGAAGATTTAAAATGTCTGTTCTTGGCATACATCTCTACACCCAGTCTTGGATTTCAAAGGTTGGCGGTATTAGAAGGTAAGATTTTGATTCAGCCCCCATCTACTGGCAACAAATATGTTGCTCTGATTTTTTTTCTCTTTTCTCCTTTTAAACTTAAGAACAGCCACCACAGCATAATCAAAAAATACTCCTTTGTAATTTTGTACTTTCCCAAGCATTCAAAGAAAACAACAGACAGAGCTAATGCTCATGTGTGGTGACAGCCACTTCCACCACCCTTTCTCTCTTTAACCCTCTCTGTCCCTGCCTTGAATCCTCCCAGCTGTGAGTTGCAGACATTTCCACACCAGACATCTTCTTCCATGGCACTGTGGCATTTCCATGGAGGAGAAAAATGTTGTGTTTGTGCAGCTCCTTAAACTCCCACAGGGACAGCTTACACTACTGAACAGATATAAGTTTTACCTGGCAAGATTCTGGGCTGTGTTTTGTTGTGTTTTTATTACAAAGAGATAAGTATGAGGTATTGGAAAGCTTGCAGATTTTAATCAGTTTTTGAGGTCTTCCCTTTTTCAGTGTCTTTGAAAATTCCAGATAAATTGTCTGTGTCCAAGGGCATTGCTATCTACCCAGCTCCTGACCCTCACCCACATGCCCCATTCCAACACACACAAAAGAGACCCTGGGGAAAATCTTTTGAAGCTGAACCCTAAATCACATGTGAAAAATGGAAAATCAAGTTCATTTAAAAACCCCAAACTATATCGTTAAAGTTATTTTAGACCTTGTGGAATGTTTTGGGTTTGCAAACACTGACTGAGGAGCACAGTGCAGGGAGGGGGAAGCTCTCCCCTTGCAGCAGAGGCAGCTCCTCACAGCACAGCAGAGCCAGGACTTTCTCACAGGTCGATCCTTCCCCTGCAGTGCACTGTCCAGCTTTCCTGAGGACAGGAGAAGCAAAGAGACACTGTTCAGGTATTAGATTGATGTCATTCATACCCATCACAAGCAGGCTGTTTTTATAGGGGCCCACTCCCAGTGAGGCACCTCCTGTCACTAGTCCTGGAGAAGGACTTGCAGACCTCCAACACTTCCTGAACATCAGTGACAGCAGTCGTGTCCCTTGTCACAACCTGGGCTGTCTCTAAGCTCTGGCCAGGAACAATGGATAGAAATGGCAGGTCCTGCCCCTGCAGGGGTGCCTGCTCTGCTGGGACAGCAGCCCTGAACAGTGTGCTGAGTGTGCAGAGTCTGTGCAGTGCTCACCACGGGGGACCTGAGCCCGCTGGCCATGTGTGCTGACAAATTACTTACCTCACCTCGGCACAGCAACAAGGCTGCTCTTAACAGTGAGCCAGGCTCCAGCAGTCCTGCCACAGGACACAAACCTGGTTATGAGCCCAACTGCAATGGTGGGGAGGGGGAACCTGAAGGGACAATCTTGTCCCTCAGCTTGGAACATGTTCAGGTTCCAGTGGATAATGCCACTGTTCTTGCACAAAATGCCTCGGGACTTCAGACAACCACATGTTTATATGATCATTGGAATTGTCTTCTCACCCCATTTCCATTTTCTCAGCCTGTTGGTTACTGTGCCTTCAGTGTCTTCCTAGGTTACATCAGCCCAGAGTCCCAGGCTTGCTTCAGGTCTGAAACAAACACGTTCTGTTATGCAGATTTGTCGGGGTATTTCATTGGTTAATGGTGTCAGAGCTTCTGGGAAGAATTGCTTCCATGAAACGTGCTTCTAGCTAAGATAAGAGACTGCAAAAAGTTTGGAAATGAGCTCTTTGAAGGACTTTGAAAGCCTAAGACAGACAGAAATCTTCAAGGACTAGACTACTAGCTGATGTGCTGTTTACTGGACATTTCTTTTTCTCGTGAGATATCTTTCTGTAAGTTTTTCTCTCTCCCTTTCTCCCTAGTCTCTCCTGTGAGATGCTTTGCAACGACTGAAGCAGTGAAAGTCGGTCTGCCCCATATTTGCACAGCCCTGCGGTTGTGGTTCCTCCTCTCCAGAGCGGCTGTGCTGCCTTTGTGGGACTGTCAGCAAAGAGCAGCCGTGTCCTCTCAGGAGCACAGGTGAGCCCTGCCAAAGGAGCCATTCCCGAAGCCTCTCACCAGGCATTCAGTCCTTGTGGGTTTCTCACAACTCTTTTGACACAGGTAGTGTCTTCAGCTGTGTTACACAGCAGCAGATGTGCAAGGAGAGAAGCACAGCCCACGAGCATGACACCAGCCTGGAGCAGAATTCACTTGAGCAGCCCTAGGCGTTGTTGTGGGGCTGGATGCTGCTCCTTCTCCCCACTGCAAGGCTGTCTTCAGCTTCATGGACTTGAATGCTGCCAGGCAGGCACCCTCATCTGCTTCTGCATGGCCAGCAGCAACCACAGATGAATGTTTTCCTGTAAATGCTGGTGCCCTTGCCTCTGTAATCACACATGAGAGAGATGGAAGGAGGGGAGAAAATGGGAGACAGATCCACTTCTACTTTTGATTTCAATCCCTTCCTGCATGTTCTGCTGTGGGGAGAAAATAAAAAAGAAAGAAAAACCAGAAAGGTATAAATAAAAAGATTTTCTGTCTATCCAGAAAAGTAGAATTTGGTTGGAACACGAATAGGAGGTCCATTGCCAGCATCCCCAGACATTCAGTTTTCTCTTATAGCAGGATGTCTACTGGTCAGATACAACAAAGCCCTTCCCAAGGGAGCTCCACACTGATGGTGGACCCCAAACCAAGAGTTGGATGTACCTGGCAGTAGTACAGCCTTGAGTGATCGCTTTCCCAACTACTAATTCCAGAACCAGCAGGATGCAGTTATCTCATCCAGCCCCACATCCCAACCCACCCAAATCAGAAGTGCTTGTCTTCCACCCACATTCAAAACCCCCAGAAAGCCCTGGTTTCACTAGTACCCCAGGAGAGGAAAGGATGGATGTGGAGCTGGCCTAGAGGTTCAAGGTGAAACTCCAGAGAACCTTTGAGGGCAGTGGTGGTGCCCACTGAGAAGGAGAAGTGTCTCTGGCAATGGCCATGATGCCTCACTCCCCAGCCTCAGGAGTCAGTGGGGCTGCCCTCATCCTGCACGGACTGAAAGAGGAAGTGGACCCAGCCATCCATCACCCCCACCTTTTTGTGGGCACAGACATTGGGCTGCCCAGGTTGAACCCTGAATGCCCCCCACAGCCAGGAGGTGAAGTTAGGTAGAGCAGAAGGGCTTGGGCTGCCACCTCTCCTGCTGGGGCTGGCTCTGGAGCAGCAGGGCTGGGGTACCCCTGGAAGGGGCAGTCAGGTGCTGTGGCAGCCCTGAAGCCATCCTGCAGTGGTTACCTGAAGGGCTGTGCTCATACAGTACAGCACAAGGGGCTGCTGAGCTGGAAGATGCCATACTCTGCACTGCTGTCTGCCCCAATGCTCTCAGCTGTCTTCCTGACAGTGCTCTCTTAAAAGGCTGGATGGCAGCAGAAGGCCCTCATGCTGTGCCCCAGCTGCCATCCGTGGGGACAGCTTTGGTCCATAAGGAGAGGGTGTGGGCAGACTGTACTTTCCAGCCTCTCTTCCTGGAGCACCTCAGCAGGTGCACACTGACTGAACTCCTTCGGCCAGCAGCAGCAGGGGACACTCTATTCCTGCAGGGCTCCTGGTCCCCACGCTCTGGGATCCCAGGGCAAAAGGTAAAACAAGGTGTAAGAAGGCAGTAGAGTTAGACATCCAGGGCCAGCTCCTCAGCAGGGAGTGACACGGCTGGCTCAGGTGACCCCGGGATGCTCCTGCTGTCTGTCAGGGCGTGCACAGAGGCATGCACGCACCCTGGGGCTGTGCTGGACAGCCCGCGCCACAAACAGGTTTCGTAGTGCAGACAGGGAAAGCACAGAGCTTCAGGCACTGCCTTTTGGCAGCTTTCTCATATCAGTAGTGAGAGGTCAGGGGTTGCATGGGAACTGGAAAGCTGACAAATGTGACCCACTAAGGGAAGGGCTACATGCTTTAGCTGCTCAGACATCTCAGCCTCTTCCCCTGGTGCCGGTCGGCCCTTGAGCAGAAGCTGTGACGTGCACTGCACCCATTGCTGTTGGGAAGCCACACCTAAACTCACTAACCCTTAGCCCTGGTGTGCATGCACCCTTTGCCTTTTACACAATCACCTGCACACAAGTGAGTCATGACCTACATGTCCAGAAGGTTTCTCTGAGAGAAGGCTTCAAATGAGCACCTTAACAAACAGCTAAAATAGGGGCATATTTTACATTTTATAGTCATATTATAGGATATTTACAGAGGCAAGTATTCCTTTCTCATTTTTAGAATAATATCAGGACAGTTTCCAGTGCCTCCCATGAACAAAACAAGTAAATTTGTGTTCAAAATGTTTTAATTTCTACAGGGAGTTGCCTGTGAATAAGTGTCAAACCAAGAACTATCACACAGACAAGTTGATGAGCAGAGGCAAGAGATTAATTACTCATTGGTACTGGGTTAGACGTTGCAAAGACAATTAGCAAGAAGGTCAAGGGAATAAAAAGTAGGAACATGTCCATTTTTCTCAAGGTTTGTGGTGAGACTCCAAAGAGGTTTCCTGTACATCCCAGAGTGGTCAGAGCTTGCTCCTGATGTGTTACATCTCCAGCTGAGCCAGTGAAAGCCACACTTTCCCCAAGGGCTGGTACCACCACACGGCCAAATTAGGGCCGTTTCGCCCAGCATGGTGGAAGTTAATTTGCTCTTGTTTTACCATTCCACTATCTCTTTATTTTCGGCCATGAATTGCCAACAAACTTAATGAGAATTAGAAAATCACTTAGAAGAGGAGCAGCAAAAGGAACTTCCCCTTTATGGGAACTTCCCCTTTCTTTAATGTAAACTATCTAAAGATAATAATAAGGCTCCATGATGATATTATTTGCTCATCTTCTTGTTCTCAAAGTACTTTTTAGCAAGTAAAATGAGGTTTCAAACATATTGGTAATATCTCCTGTGGATTAAATATTAATCATTATATCGAAGTAATAAATGCAGAAATCCTGCCTAGTTATTCAGACAGGCAAATCCCTAATTGTGTGGGAAGCTGCTCAGATGGACTTTAGTTTCAGCAGGAGATAAAATGACACAGAGCCAGTACAGTATCTGTGTCACTACAAGATTTACAGCCTGATTCCCTGCCTGGAAACAAAGGAACAAATAGCTGCATGTCACGCACTGAACTGAAACATTATGGATTATATTATTACTTGAGTTTCTACAGGACTTCTCAGTGGGGGAAAAAAAATTCTATTAACTCTCTTTTATGACTACCAGCAGGGCAACGTGAAGGGAATAATCTCCTCCATTTATAAGGTCTGGGGGCCTTAAAACCTGAATAGCAGGCCAGGAGCTTTGTCACAAGGTCTGTCTCTTTCCTTTTCTTCATAAAATTCCTACCTCCATTAATCTGTGTTTATTTTCCTTCTGCTTTTTAATTTGCTTAATGGACTTCAGTTGAAGTCTCTCCTAGAAGTCAGAGGAAAGTAAACTCTGATAAATCCTTTGGGACTTAATAGTCACAGTTAAGCACTTCTTTGGATTATTTTGTCTGACTTTCATCTTTGCTGCTGCAGAAATGTCGGCTGCCTAGTACTGCAGCCCTAACCCCATGACTTAAGAGCCTGGGAACAAACTGACAAAAGATATCTCTCTTTTCTTTTTCTTTCTTTCTTTCTTTCTTTCTTTCTTTCTTTCTTTCTTTCTTTCTTTCTTTCTTTCTTTCTTTCTTTCTTTCTTTCTTTCTTTCTTTCTTTCTTTCTTTCTTTCTTTCTTTCTTTCTTTCTTTCTTTCTTTCTTTCTTTCTTTCTTTCTTTCTTTCTTTCTTTCTTTCTTTCTTTCTTTCTTTCTTTCTTTCTTTCTTTCTTTCTTTCTTTCTTTCTCTTTCTTTCTTTCTTTCTTTCTTCTTTCTTTCTTCCTCTCTCTCTCTCTCTCTCCACCAGGCATGGAAATACTACAAGACTAGATTTAAACTTGTGAAAGGCCACTAGGGTGTCCTCCATGCATTTTCCCCATGCAGAAAGCATGTCAGAGTCTCAATGCTGTCTAAGATTCCAGCGTCTGCCAGTGTCTCCCGCTCCTAGACTTTGGTTTCCAGGAGAGGAAGAAGGAGGTTCCAGCCGGGCAGGAACTGCTGTGCACTATACTGGACCCAGGGTGAGTGCTGGGAAGCACAGCCAGGTCTGGGCAGCTCCAGCTTCAGCCCCCTGAAGCCAGGTACTGTTCTGGAGGTACCAGGTACTGTTCTGGAGGTACCAGGTACTGTTCTGGAGGTACCAGCTGCTCCTCCGTTGCACAGCCTGGCACTGTCTCACCTCAGCTCCCAACACAGATGGGGTAAGGAGGGCATTTCAAACCCCAGCCTCATGTGGAATCTGAACTCTGGCAGCTCATAATGGGCATCAGAGCCCTCCTGCAGGAGATGAGACCTGTGACATTGCCCTGTTCCCAGTCCTACTGGCATCATCTGCTCAGTAATGTTTCATGTTATTAATCTATTATTTTCTTTTCAATGAGTAGGCTTTGAATGGCAGCCAACATTGGTATTAGTCTCTAAATACCTTTTTTGTTAGAAGTCCAGATCCTTTATGTTCTAACTCATATATTACTTTCTATGCAGCAGATTTATTTTTGCACAACATTTATTCCTGCAGGATTCACTTACTCAGAAATTGCGTTGTATAATTGGGTCCCAGCTGCCTATTTCTAATACTGAACAAAGGTTTGCTTTATTTTTCATTTCAGCAATTTACTTTTTCATTTAAATTCTCCCATATATGATAGACATAAGTAATTAGGTCTCATTCCACCAACCTTTCTATTTCATTTGTCTAATGATCAGACTTTAAAAAAAACACTTCCTTGGTTTTGCGTGTTCTGGAGCAATTTATGCATTTCCATCCATAGTGAAACTGAGGTATGAAGCAAAGACTTAAAATTTAGAGATGAGTTGTCTGACTGACAAAATGGGCAACTAATGGGCCCACTGATTTCTAATTCAGATTTTTACTTCGGTTTTTGCCCAACCTGACTCTAGATGGAGGGCAATTTGTTCCTAAAGGAAATTTCCAAACTCCTGGTTTTGTTTGACCCACTTGTTAAAGCTGTTAGGTGTGAATGCATAGGCTTGTCTCTCAGATGCATCAAGGAGGCAGCCGTGGAGAAGGGAATTCTGGACGTTTTTGTGAAAACACACCATCACATGCTAGAGGATAAGCTGAGCCATTGGCAGGCCCCATATCACAGTGTTTCCAGCCTTGACTACTTGGCCTTGGATCTGTTTTTCTTTCCTTGGTTTAGAAGAGCTCAGTCCCCAACATGCTAACCATAAATCCCGGCAATTCCTTCATTACAACATGTATTATCTCAGTGTGTTTTCTTCTGGTACTTGGTGGTCATCCACAGCCTCAGCTGGCTCCTTTGTTGCCCCATCTGTCAGCAATAATGAGAGATTAAGGGCTGGAAGTCAGCATGCTGAGCGCAGGTGGAAGGTACGACTTTGGGGTCTGAAGGCCTTATTTAAACCAGGGATCCAGACCTTAAGGATACCAGCAAAGGCACTGTGGTAGCATCACAAGGAAATGTGCTCTTTGGAATGACTGAAGGCTTGGTCCAACTGTGGTGGCCGCCACCATGGCTACACAGAGCAGATAAACACAGGTCAGGGCACAGGACAGCACAGAGCTCAGCTGGATACCAAACCCTCCCAAGAATCCAGGTGAATATGCCCATGGTCTGCTCTGAGTGGTTTTTTCTCTGGTTTACTTTGGGTGGTGCTGCTGGTGTTCCTGCTGCTGCTGTCCCAGCTGGCCACAGGCCAGCACAGGGCTCTGTGCTCCTCCACATGCGCAGCAGGGGTCAGGGGGCTGAGCAGCCAGTTATACAACCTGATGGAGCTCTTGGTGTCAGCTGGAGACAAATAGGCAGGAGCCCTGCTCTGGAACTCTCAGAGCTGGAACAAAGGTGAGGGTCCTGTATCTGCTGCTGTGAAACTCACACCAAGCAAGGAAAAGATGCACAGCTTGGCCCACAATGACAAAGCACCGACTGGACCCCGCTCAGATGAGATGCTTTCCATGGGTGGACAGGAGCCCCTGTAGCTTATTAGTCTGGCTCACTGTTCCATGCTCTGATGTCTGGGATCCTGCTAACAAAATTATCACATCTAGTCAGAGTCAAAGCTCCTTTGTGGGAACCATGAGTTTCCTGTCTTCTTTGCATTTGTGAAGAAAGACTTTGTCATGTTCCCAGGGTACAAGTCACAATTTGCATTAGGAAAATATAAACAAAATGAAAAGATCGGCCCCATGACAGAGCCAGCACAACAACAGATTCAGGAAAGCACTAACTAAATGCTTCACAGTAGGCAGATTTTGATTTGTATTTATAAGCCTTTTTGGTTTCAAAATACAGTGTTCTCTCTCTTTCATCTCCAAAACCCACTCAATACAGAGCAGAAACATAGCTTTTGGCAGTCTTCATTTTTCAGCTAAACTTGTTTGTGTTCCCTCTTAGAGCTTGAAGCAGAGCAGTAGCAAATTACATTACTGCTTCTCAGTTTGTAACACAGCTGACCATGTTTTTTCAATAAAAATGACACCACTTAACTTTTCTGGGTCAGTAATGAAGCAGCAAGAAAGATTTCATTTGGCAAGAAAAAGTAGCTGAGAATCCAGAGCTTCTTACAACTAAGGCAAAATAAAGGATTTAGGTTAATTGGACTATTTACGAACTCAAAGCTCTTCCTTTAATTTCTGTTTTACGATGAAATGTATCACTGTGGCCACTTTCAGCAGCCTTCCACACGCTATGGGAATATTTTTCCCACTAGGCCCAGCAGTGGTGGTGGGCAGACCCCGTGGAGCACAGCTTGTCCTTGGGGCACCACTGGGAGCATTTGTGTCCGTCTAACCAAGGAATAGGTGTGTCCCTTTGACCAGGACTAGTACTTGTCAGCTGGATAGAAGGGGCAGGGATCACCTATCCATTTCTTCTAGGGCCATGTCAGCTTGGTGAAAACATCTCAGCTATGCACCTTCTCTGAGGACTCAGATTTCAGTGTGCCTCACCACCATCCTGTTTCCAGCTGAGGGATGAGTTAGCAGAATCAGTCCTGAGGACACAGGTTGGGTTCTCTGAGGAAAACCTTGAGGGTAATAAGCCAGGTACCACTTCTGGGAAGAGAAAGCTTCTTCCTTCACACAGACCTGCTTTTCTCTCTCTTTTCCATCATTTCAATCTCCTGGCATCAGCATCCCTAAATGTCATCACGCCTGGAAACAGACAGAGCAGATGTCCCTTGCATTGAAGCTGGCTGGGTGGCACCACAGCACACCTGACAGCAGCCTAAAACCAGCTGTCATGTCATGCCATTTCCAGGGGCTCTCTGAAGTCAGCCAGCCTACAACCTGCATCTGAGGGCATGTCCTGAAGCATCTGCTCAGGCTTTGAAGAAGGTTCTGACTGAGGGGCACAAGGGGCCCCATGGATCCTGTGCTTGCAAGAAAGCAGCACTGCCTGGGTTGGGGAGTGCATCCCCACAGGAGCCTGTGCCAAGGTGCAGGGGCCATGTGTCCTTTCCCAGGGGATATGCAGAGCTCTGCCAGGGGGGCATGTGCCACTGGGCAGTGATGAGTTGGAGTTTTTGGAAGTGCCTTTCCATGCCACCTGGAGCAGAGCACAGGGAGCAGGGGCTGGCACCAGCTGCTGCACCCTTTTATTTAAACCAGAGACTACTGCTTGGCACCACTCTGCACTGGGCCAGCACCAAACCCTTGGTGCATTTGCAAGGCACCAACACAGGCAGTGCAAAAGGCTTGCAAAAGGCATAATTGCACCTCTTGCCTAAAAGTGAATTTTATCTGGCCTACAACAACTCTCCTTCATGTACTATAAATATTTGGGGGATGACATTGGCTTCAGCAGCACATAATGTCAATGGCACTGAACCTTGTTACTGGGAAGTGATCTATGTTGACAACCATACTTTGGCTTTGCCTTGAATTTTATTTTCTGCAAATGCCTTGGCATTTCTTTTGCAGCGTCAGGATTTTTTCTAGTCACAAGAGTCTGTTTCATCCATGTCCTTATCTCTTAAGAACATGCTTTAGTTGTGGAAGGATTGTTGAGGCTTGTCTGAACTCAAGTAATTTTGATGTAGAGGTTAAAGGCAGCACTTTGGTTTATATTTGAAGGGGATTTTCAGATATAACTTCTGAAAGGAAATTCATAAGCAGTTGTTTTTTCTGGCAAACTGATTTTTTTTTCTTTCTTTTTCTTCTTCTTCTTCTTCTTCTTCTTCTTCTTCTTCTTCTTCTTCTTCTTCTTCTTCTTCTTCTTCCTATGATTATTATTATTATTTTATAATTTTCTTAAATTACTATCATTTAATCACTTTCATCAATTGAAGATACGCCACTAAAATCTTAATATAAGAAAGTAGGAATATTTGCATATACATACACAGTCATATGCAGGCATGTATACATACACACACACAATCTTTATTTTCAATTCAAACTGTTTCCTAAACTCATTTTTTCCAGAGAAAAAAAATGAGTTATAATATGAATTCTCTTGAATTAATGACACTCACAAATTCTCAATTGATTAATAGATAAGGTTTTTCTTGAAAAAAGTGTGTAGTTTGTTTAATTGCCTTCATGCCTATCTAAGAAAATTACTCAATGTGTTTTACTGTGACTGTGCTTGACACCCACATTTCACATACAATGTAATGCTGGAAATGCTATTAGCTTAGAAGGGTATTTGAATTTATTTATGGATTGGAAACAGAGAAATTAGTGTTTGATATAAATTTGTTCCTACTTATAAAGGAATTCAGTAATTTTGGAGACTGAATGTTTATCTATGTTTACCCATGAATACCACATGAATTAACTGAATCAAATCTCTTAATATCACATGAGAAGTGGCAGGACGTCCTCCTACAATTTTTTCCCTCCAATAGAAAATGAAGATAAATATTTTGGGAGTTTGTCCAATTCTGATGATTGAAAAAGACCCAGAAAGCTAATTGTAAATAAGAAAACAGATTTCCAATTTGTTGTTTATTTGGGTGGTTTTTTTCCATCTTTCCCCTCTACTTTGGCAAAAAAGAGTGGCGCTGGAAAAGATGAGAAAAGAAAATCATTACAACAAGCCACATTTTTGGGTCAGCCACAGCCACAGCATCCCACCCTTCAATTTACACCCGCTCTAATGAGGAAAGTCTTTGCATATACCCTCCTAACAACATCTGTAAACATTAAAAGCTTTCTAGGCTACTCAGGGGTTAAAATTATTCTAGTAAGTGTCCTTAATAAGGAATTCAGACGGTTTCTGTTTGGTTTTAATTATAACAGGCTTTCATATAGGTTGGAGGGGCTACTGACTCTGTCCTGTTGAGACATTAAAGGTCCCTTTGTTTAAAGTTCAGAGGCAGATCTGAGATCGCCTGTAGTTCACCTTTAGGATGTGAGCGGGGCTGAGCCCTGGCAGGGTTTGATGCTGGCAGCCCCTGCGGTGGGAGCGCGGCGCAGGGCGCTGTCAGCGCAGCCGCCCCGCTCCGGCCGCGATGCTATCAGCATTCCTTGCTGGAGCCTGTCTGAGTGACGGCTGATTAATGAACTGGGGCTACAGCTATCTGTGAGAAAGAAGAATTGCTTGTTTCACCCGTGCCACGGTCCTAATTGGGAAAGTCTGGTTCGCTCCATGCACCAGATACACAAAATGACTTTCCCTAAGACTGCTGCAATTTTCACTGATCTCTCCCCTGCAACACTTCTCTCCCCAGGAAATACAACAACCAATGCTGGAATTTCTTTCTGAGGTAGAGAGACAGGAAGGACTAACACGACCCTTCTCATTAATAACTTTTATGATATAAAACATAAAACACAAACTTGTTTCACAAGCACTTTGACATTAAAAGTCTCATGCACTGTTTCATCTAGAAAAATAACAATCTTGCGAGAAAACACAACAGAGATCTCTGATCTGATGCCTGAAGACCCTGGAATTTCTGTCCTTATATGAGATGTCTGCCAGCTAATTTGCTTTCTCTTTGCTTAGGCGGTACAAGAAAATCACAATAAAAGGCAGAACACCACCAGCCAAGATGATCAGCTGGTGGCTTCAACCCACATTGTCCCACTCCACGTGCACCAATATAAGTGCTGGAGCTTCCACATTTCCACCCCAGCCGCTGTTAAGAGCGTTACAGAGCCAGCCAGTGACGGAACAAGTCTCCCAAGAAAATTGCTGGATTTGCTGATGTTACTTCCCAATTTCTCTTGGCAACCAATTATTTTCTCATCCATGTTACACTTGGCAGACACTTAGGGTTTTCCAGATGGTAGACATGGCCTCTAGTTTGCCTGAGAGAAAATATCACTGAAACATAAGGCAGCAGAAGTTTAAATCTGAAATCTGAACATAGCATTAAATCTGTACTGACATTAAATGTCTCTGCCATATGTGCCCTGCTGCCAGACTGAAACATTCGGGGCATTCCAGCTATGTAGAAGATAAAATTGTTCTTGGTTGCATTAAAATGAAAAATACACCAGGCATCTTCCTGGACATTTGGTTCTCTAGAAGGTCTCCTAACTAATAATTCTCACACCAGTGATTTATGAGCTGTAGATGCTTCAAGCTGTGCTTGTTTGAAGGGCAGTATTACATCAGAGTGTCAAAAAGACATTGAAAGCTCTCGAGGAGTCTTCAGTGGCTAAAATGTCAATTGCATTGACTGTGATAGCAAGTCTCACAGGAAATGCAAGATTTCTGCTGTGTGGGTGAGTCAGGACATAGGTATGCTTCCTCATCTTCAAATCCTCTGCCAAATCAATAAGTTCTTCTCAAGAATAGGATTTTGAACTGCAGTACGGGGAGATACCGTGGGAGGCTTAATGTAAGCTGAGGAGAGCCTTGGCTTTGCAAAACCTCTGTTAGCCCAGAGCCACCTGCAGAATGTGGCAGGAGCCCTGCCATTGGTGCAGGCACTGGGCCAGCCTGACTCCTAATTCCCAAATTTCCTTCTTCAAAGGAAAATCTGAGTGGGTCATGTACTTTAAGAAAAATATCTGCTTTACTAGGAAACAGTATTTTGCCAAGATGAGTATGTCCTGATGAGCTCACCTTGGTGTGCTGTGCCATGCCACAGTATCTGAGACTGAATGAAAATCCCTGTCTCTGGCTGTCTGCTTGTTTTATCCTGTCGTCCTTGAATGTAATGGCTGGCAATTCAAAGGAAACCTTTGTACCTCAAGTCTGTACACTCTCCAAACACATGTCCTGGGCCAGTTTCTGGGGGTTCCTCATGGATCCCAGAGGGAGGTAAGGGACGTGATGTTAGCCTCCTTCCAGAATCTGGGACTGTGATGGGCTTAGCAAAGTTAAAATAGCAGCAGTATTATTTCTAGATACATTGACACACAGCAGAACCCAATGATTAGGGACCTCTGAGCTCAGGGGCAAAGCTTTTTCTTCTGCCATAGACACACACCTGCAGCTGATCCTTCTCTGCAGGGGATGCTCCAAGGGTCTTGGTGGCACTGGATTTCTATCTGGCCCACATGCAATTTTTTGCAGAATCTGCTTTCAGAGGCTTCGTTTCTCTCCCCTGGGACTATGACAAACACACCAAGCACTTGGAGAGCCAGAAAAGCACTGTTGAAAAGCATCAAACAGAAAGGCAAAAAAGATGCAAGTTACCTCAGTCCGTGTGCCCCATCAGCTGACTTGGCTGCAAAATGCTTCCAAATGCAGAAGGTACACACACCTTTTTTCTATTAATCAAAGCTCCATCTATAAATCAATACACTGCTGCCCAGATGACATAATTAATTTTCAAAGATGGCAAGGGTATCTCCACAGCCTCAGACGAGGTAGCAGGCCTCAAGAGATGATCCAAGAGGTGCAAAGTTGTGATGGTGTGGGAAGAGTGGGACCCTGGCTGCCCTCAGAGCCACAAAGTAAATGCTGCTGCTTCCTCAACTGCAGTGCTGGTGTAGCTCAGGTATTGCTGTTACCTGCAGCACTCTCATTACCAGTCCTGGTTGCTTTTCATTTGAATAAGATCTGACTGGGGAAAAGATGATTACACTCAGTATTTTTAAAAGGACAGGAAGAAAGGGGTGAGTTCATCCCTGATTTATACCTTGTGCACCTCTGCACCTTGCATACAGCATTTAACTCAACAGGGATTAGCTTTTCAGAGGCAACCTGCGGAATAAAGTTAAACATCTGCGTAGCAGCAAGAGCTTCATTGCATACGAGGTAAAGTCAGAGCAACTTGGAAACACTTCTGTGCTGAGCCCAGAGGTTGCCTTGCTTAGCTTTGTGTTTGAAGCCTGTGCAGAGTCTATGCTTCAGCCTGATCCAGCAATCCTCCCACTCCTTCCCAATCCCATTTGTTGGGTGGCAGGCTTAACGCAGCCAGAGCGCACACATTTCATCTGGGGTGGGCAGCCTGGTTCAGAGATTTCAGTGGCTGGACCTTCTCAGGGGACCTTTAAGGAATTGCATTAACAAAACATATGGAGTCAGATTAGGTAAATCCAGCCTTCCTTTGACTCCATCTCCCAGAACTTCCCTGGCAGTTAGGAAGTTCTCTTCCTGATGGTGCCAGGGGGACAGCTGGAGGAGGCTTCACAGCGTCCACTTTTCAGAGTGATCTCAATGAACCTTTGTGGTTCCATCAATGCCAATGTGAGAACATTTCCTCTGAAGTCATTCGTGTAAACAGCCCAGAGACAAACCCAGAGCATTCAGCTTTGTTCCACAGGACGGGGACAGTAGCCTGACTGTTGATTTATTTAAAAGAAGAAAAACAACAACAAAAAATGTCGCCAGGAAGTTGAATGACTATCAGGAAACTCTCACTAAAGGGACTGTGTTAAGCAGAGTATGCAAAGCCAGCAAACAAGTCCATTAGTCTATAAAGTAACACTTTTTATTTGTAATTCTGACAGCACATTTTACTGTTCTGGTGGGGATGTCAACTCAGCTTCAAATCAATTTTTACCTTTTAAAGGCATTCTAAAGTAAGGAGTATTTCTTTAGGACACATTGTAGAAAATGTTTGTAATGTTTTCATGCTTATATGCTCCCATTTTGTCATTAATATTTTTCCCACTTTACCAAGACCAGAAATGGGTGCCAGGTCTAGGAGTTCAGAAGTTATTTCTGTATCATGTGGAAGCTCTGCTAATCAGCTGGTGCTCTATGATACAGTGGAAAAATTCAGGGACGTTAAGCTGAAGCACTTTTATACAAGTCTGTTGTGTCTTCCCATAATATTTGACCTCCCCTCAAAACTGGCTTCAGAGATTTCCTGCCCTCGAATCTCTTTCTGCCCTCAAAGTGGACAGGTGGGAAAAACATCTAGCAATGCTAGGAGCAGGGGCATTATTCAGAGCAGGATGGAAAATGGAAACCAAAATTCATCAGCAGCCTATTCAGCAAAGAACATGTCCATTTAAGGTCAAGAGTTTTATTCTATGGGTCATGCTGGGTTTTTTCAGTGGGGCAGAGAGTCCCTCCAACATGGGTACTTTCTGGGAAGGGAAAATAACCCTTGTAAAAACCACACTTTCAAAGGAGAACATGGGAGGAGTGAAAATGTCCAGCTGTGCTTAGCCTCCCTTGCACTGCCAGCCCCTTGGCTCAGAGCAGAAGCTCTCACTGCACACAGTGCCCAGTGCCCCTCTCACAGGAGCCCTGCAGCAGATGCACAAGGAGAGCTGCTGACTCCCACAGCAGAAGGAGACTGGCCATGGGTCTGAGGTGCCAGGCTCCCCCTCGTTTCCACTGCCCTGCACCCAGCCTGTACAGAGCCCCAGTCTGTACAGAGCCCCAGTCTGTACACAGCCCCAGTCTGTACACAGCCCCAGTCTGTACAGCTCCCTGGGCTCCAGCAGTGGGTGAGACCAGGCTTTGTCCTGTCCTCCTCAGCTTAGGGCTGGAGACACCAGCCCTCTGTGCCTGCTCTGATCCCCCTCCTCCCACCTGGGGAACTTTTGGATCGTATGTAATCTGTGCCCCCATAAACACTATAGAAATAAAGGTAGAATTCCCTCCCACCCACTCTCATTTGTCTGTGTTTTACCTCATTGCTTGAAAAGTTCATTTGGGGTCCAGTTTGGTGAAATAATATGCTACACATTTTCCACACTCAAAAAAAGCAGGCATAAACTTAACTGGATCCTGAAGCTTTTCTATATCAGGGTCTTTTTGGTGTGCATTTCAGTCCAGCACCCACCCACCACTAATTGATTTGCAGGCAGGATGCTGAAACCAAGAACTGGAGAAAGAGCCCATTTCAATATCTGATACAAGCCTGCATAACACTGAGCTTCTGTAAACACAGGATTCAGTCTAGATTACATCAGCATAAAGCAGTTCAAACTATTCATTTGAGAGCAGAATATTTAATTTCATTAAAAACTAGAACTGCAATTTCACAGCTCTAATTCCTGTAAAATAATAAAAGAAGTGAATCAAGAATGGACTTTTTTGTTTAAAATGAGATGAATCAATATAATAAGAATCTTGTTGGCACAAGTGATAAGAAAGTGTGCACAGTAGTTTAGTACTTGAAACATTCACTAAACTGACATAGTTCATTATTGTATGGGAGAATATTCCCTGTATTTTTGCCATTAATCCAGATACATCTTATCTGCCTCTGATGCACCCTTGCCCAAACCACACTGCTTTAACACCTTCTTGAAATGTTTTAATTCAGTATAATTTCCAAATGGGTTCTATTATTCATTGTTTCAGAAATCTTCTTTACACAGTCAGGGTTTTTTTCTGTGTGAGCACCACTCTCTCAGGGAGGAAGGCAATCATGTGTAGACCAGAACATCATATCTAATGTACTCCTTCTCTAAAAGACCACAAAAAAAGATTGTTTCTTGCCCTCAGAAGAATTTAGCAGTTCCTTTCCACAGCTCATACTGCCCCAAGCTCTCTGGACAAGCTGACACTCGCTCACCAGGAGGCTGAGCCGGGAAAAACGGGGTCCTCATCTGCTTTGCTGGGTATGTGACAGTGGTGGTGGCAGCAGGCTGCAGTGCTTTGGTCAGGTCTCTGGGTCTGGCTACCCACAGCTGGCTGGAGGCTCACCAGTGGGAAGATGCACATTGTGTCTCCAGCAGTGATTTACTGAGGAATCAGACTAGATGATCTTTGAAGGTCCCTTCTAACACAAACCATTCTATGACAACTCTTCCTGTGACTATTCCTTTTTGTGAGCACAAATGATTTTTTATTTCTTCTTTTTTTTTTCCCAATATCTCCAAGATGGCAGTCTGAGATCTGAACTTGCTGTCAAAGAACTGCAGGCAATGAAGTCATAGCCTGTCCGTGGAGTGAGCCCCAGAATTTGGGACCAAATGGACCAACATGGCCATGTTTCTCAGTAAAAGATCTTCTCTCAGCTGTTAAACCACATGGCTAAGGTAGTGCTGACAAACCAAGTACTGCAGATAAGAGATTGTTCTGAATACCACCCCTGGATTCCAACTTGCTGCTTAAATATTGTGATTTTAAAACCACAAGGGGATGAATCACCAGTTTACATGATACAGAAGTTGGTAAAACATGCAGATCATTGATAATTGCCAGAGATTTCACTTGTGAGCTTTCCCTGCCTCTGGGCAGCAACCATACAGGGTTTCTTCCCCACGCTGTGGCACTCATGATCCACTGCTCCCTGTCCAAGATCCACCACTGACAGTGCCTGGTCTGGGGTGCAGTGATTAGGAGGAGAGATTGGGAATCTGATACTCCCTAGGGTGTCACATCAGAAGGAACCCAGTTACAGGGGCTGGTATGGATCCTGCTATAGAAATAAAATAGTTCTGAAAATGCTACAGGTATTTAGAATGCTTATGAACATAAAAATTGGATTACACAGGATTAAAACTGCAGAGTGCTCCCACTCTCCCATCCTAACCACTCAGCCTGGAGGAGCTGAAAGCCCCTGGGGTGATTTTCTGAGTTCCATGGAGTAGCATGATGGAGTGATGCTTTAAAAAGCACACTTTCCTTGGAATAACTCTCCTGTCATTTCTCATTTCAGCGACTATCAGGTTGTATAAAACCAGCCAGCTCTTCTTTGGCACAGGCTCCCCCACAGCCCTTGGCAGAGGCATGCCCAACCAGCCCGGCAGGAGAGGAGGGAGCCTGCCGGGAGCTGAATCCCCCCGGTGCCTCCCAACACCTGTGCGAGGTGCTCCGGGAGCTCCCGGGCTGCACGGCCGGGACCCAGCAGATGGCACTCCTGGATGGGGTTTCCCGGGTGGAACACAGGCAGCATCTCCCTGCAGCTGCCTCCCTGCCCCATCCCAGCTGCCCTGCTGGGGAGAGGGCTGCGGGTCAGGCGGGCTGTGCCCGGGCAGGCGGGCTGAGCTCTGCCCTGGCTCACTTCAAAACTCTGCTCGAACCGCCACGGGCACGGGGCTCGGAACCGCTGCCAGCGCCTGACACAGCGGACCAGGTTTCTGGGGCCTTGTTCTCCTCTGCCGAGGAAAAAGAGCCGGGGCTTGGCCTCTTTGGAAGTCATTCCTGGCTCCTCCCCAGAGCCTCAGTGGGTCAGACAGACTTTATGTGAGAAGGCAAACCTTTGGACTGCTCAGTAAATGCAGCGTCCCAGAGGTCTGGAGAGGTCAGCATCTCACACATCAGAAAATCCCGGAGTCACAGAACAGCTGGGGTTGGAAGGCACCTCTGGAGATCATCCAACCCAACCACCTGCTCACACCATGGTCAGCTGGAGCATGTTGTCTGGGACTGTGTCCAGTTGGGGGGGTTCTCATATCTCCAAGGACGGAGACTCTGCAACTTCCCTAGGCAACCCGCTCCAGTGTTTGACCCCTTCCAGAGCAAAAAAGTATTCTCTTTGTTTTAGTGGAATTAGTTGTATTTTAATTTGTGCAGATAGTCTCTTGTCCTGTCACTGGGCACTGCTGAGAAAATGCTGTCTCAAACTGATTTACTAGCCCAATCAAGTATTTACACATAGGACTAAAACCTCCCCAAGCCTTTGCTTGGGAGATTTGATTTTTTTTTCTTTCTTATGAAACTGGACCAAAATTTAGCAAGCCCAGTAAGGAATCTGCATAGGAAACACAACAGCTCTAAAAAGTCAAATTTATTAGATTGTTTATGAGCACAAAAACTGGCTTTTAAAAGGATTTTGCAGGATTAGCACCATGGAGTGTTCCCAGCTTTATCATTCTGAACAAGTAGGCAGGGTGCTCCTTAGAGATCATTCCACTGGGAGAAGAATTTCCATGTTATGTTCCTAAACACAGGGCTGAGATCACAGCAGGGTCCACATCCCAGCGCACAGCAGGTGTTTCTTTGTTTTAGGTAAAGACAGCCAACCCCAGAAACTGGATCAAACTATTCCCAACTTAGAGGAAGAGATTTCAAGCCTGGATTTTGGACTCCTGAAGTCTGCTGTTGACAGATCCAAAACACTGAAGGTTTTTCTGGAACTGAGGCTCAGGTGCAATACTGTTCAGCGGGATGAGATGGTTAGTTCAAGCTTTTAGAAATGTTAGTTAGTTAGTTTCATCCTTGTTGGACCTTACCACTGTAATAACAAGCTCCTGATAGTAGGATAGGCTGGGAATTTTGTGTGTTTTTACTTGACAAGCATTGGCTCCTCCAGACAGAGATGTCTGCATGCCAAGCCATGATATTCTTCGCAGAACGATTTAATAGTGATTTCTTTATTTATTTCTGTGCTGCATCGTGCTTGTTTGCCAGTGGAAATCTGCCTGGGGCGTTTGTTTCATGTCTCTTGCAATGAGATGTGGAAATCTGCCTTCCCAGCTTTACCAAAGCGCTCCTGGCCAACACTAGGAGAGGGTGCCAGAATGTAACAGCTCCTGTGCTACATGGGAAATGCATCATCTGGCTGAAAATTGTTGGTCTTTGGTGGTTCTCTCCTCCTCCACTTTCTCCTTCTTCTACACCTTCCCCTCCTTGTCTTTTAGAACAGTTGTAAATGGTATATTTAATTTCCAGAAGAAGCAAAGCACTATCTTTCAACCCTGCCAAGGAGCCTTATCTGCATACTGTGCCTGAAATGCAGATTTCTCTTTAGTCATGAACCCACACTTAGCATGCTCAGCTTTATTAGTCCCACCCCCTCAAGCTCTTTGTTTAAGAGAAGTCTTTCAACCCACTTTAATCCCTGCTTCCTGCAGAATGGAGATAAAAAGTCTTCCCCTGATGTATTGTTCAAAGCTGAGCATTACACAAGAGACACCACAAGGCTCTTATTGCAGCTTTTATTGTGTCCAGATACAAGACCACGTTCAGACTCTGGAGGCCTTCACATGTTGCATGTTGAGACACAAAAACAGGTAAGAAATGGGTCTGATGCAAACCTTACTGGAGTCAGTGGAAGGGTTGCTGTCAGATGACTGCAACAGGTCTTTAATCACAAATTCAATTTGAGCCAGTGGGATTTTGGAGGTGATTTCATGGTTTCTAAATACTGGCTTTCAACATTTCACCCAAATCAGCTTCTGACAAGGAGTGTGAGACTGTCCTCCATATACCCTTGACTTTAGTTTAGGTAAAGTTCTTTATGGGAGCATGAGGTGTATGAGACCATTTAGTTGAGTTTCAGTGATGCTACTCTACACTAGAAGGAAGAAAGATGCAGCAGTGGGGTTTATAGGAGTTACAGCTGACGTCCTCATTATGGCATCATTTGAAAACAACACCACAGTTGTCAACAGAAAAAATGCTGAAGATATTAGAGATAGATTCAAAATGTCCTGAAAGTTGTGTTAGATTCATTGAAATGGCACTGGATTTTTTCAATAAAATCTTAGTGGGAAAACATTGAAGTGTTGTCCCAAGCCCATCTTCAGGCAACATGAAGCCTGTAAGAAAATCTGTAAAATTCTAAACAGATTTGTACAGCAGGAAAGTGATGATGCTACAGGAAAGCACAGCTTGTCATGGGAAAGTGCCTGTTTGCCAGTCATGTACCAGAGACATCCAGCAGCACGTCTGAGCAGCAGAGACGTCAGAATGAAGACATCTTTTTCTGTCTGCAGCTGGCCACAAAAATACGCAAATTTCTTTCATGTTTCTTCCTCCCTTCTGTTGGTGAATACATCCTCTGGAGGGATGGCAAGCCAGGGGGTCTGAGGTAAAAGTTTCCTCTGGTTGGCAGGAGAGGCTGGGAAAAAAAGAATTAGAGATCTGAATGCATATGCCACTTGATAAAGCCAGCATTTAAGATCCCTGCTCTTGTTCTCAGCACACTCCAACCCAACTGGACGTGCAGATTCCCACCCAGAGCTTTCATCTCTCAGGCTGTCCAGATGTATAAATTTACACTTGTCAGTGCCAAAGTGTAGCCCTGAGCTCTTCAGGGTAGTGTGGGAGGAGAGCAAAGTACCTCCATTTCTACAGTCCTTTCTCAGACCTTGTAAATCCATTTGTGGTCCTGGGTGTAGTTGTGCATCCAGGCTGCAAATTAAAGCTTCAAAGGAAGCTGGTGTGAACTGGTACCTGTCCAGTCAGGCAACTTGGAAAGGCACAGCACAGAAACCTGAGCTGGTACAACAAGTCAGCAGAACTCTTGGGTTTTCCTGAATCATCATCATACCTTACTAATGAAGTTGGGGGCTCAGCTAGCAGCAGGCAAACTCCTTGGGAAGTCAAATCCCACAGTCCTAAATTGACTTAAGTATTTTTACTACTTTTTCTCAGACCCTGAGATGAGTAAACACACAGGCAAGATCACTGGCATCTTGGGGTGTAGTATATGAAAATACACTGAACTGATTTAATGGAAAGTCAGTAAGAAGCCACAACTGGCAAGGAATGCAACGAGAGATCCTCAGCCATGGTGTTGGGGTGCCTGAAAGAAGAAGCAAGCAGAATTCAGGTGATTGAATCACTGAACTGCTGAACTTTATCTCCAGGTCTCTTGGCTTTTCCTCTCATCACACAAACAGCATCAGGAAGAGGGAAGCAAGAGCCCAGGTACCTCAGTGCTCTGACAGAACCAGGCCTCTTGTTTGTCCTCTTCTGTTCACTGACTCCTGCATCCTTGGCTGTGTTGTGCCCACCTTCAGCAGTAGGATGGAAGAGCCCTAAAACATGTTGCTCTGGAGCATGATTATTAGGATTTTCTTGGGAGATGTGAGAATTCCTTCCACTACAGCATGTGAGGGCCCTACTACGCCAGCTGTAGTGAGTAGTGGTTCTTCCAATGCAGCTGTGGAGAAGCACTGAATTCCTACAGAGAAACGCAGAATATATTCTATCCCTTTGTTCAGCACTTTTATGATTTATCAAGCTTCCTAGTGAATTTTTTGGATCAATCTGAAAAGGCACCAAGTTTTTCCTGTAGGCTGGGAATTATTGTTCAGGATCTTGCCTTTGACTCTACTGGGCACAGATCCACAATGGTATGTGGTGAGTTTGCAGACACCTGTCATCACAGGGCATCAGTGGACTCTTCTCTATTTTTGGCAGCCTTTGCCAACAGTGCCTGTCTCTGTTTCCCTGAACAGGGATCAGTGCTTCTTTTTTTTTTTTTTTTTTTTTTTTTTTTTAGATAGCACAAGTTTTAAATTAGGGGCACGTAGGGCTGCAAAGCACTCTGTGTTAGGTCATCATGGCTTCTGATGGCTGTAACAGTAAATTGAGATTTTTTAGTTCCTTCAGCACAGAGCCTGTACGAAGTCAGATGTGCACACACATACATAGCCTGTCAAGCCTGGAGCTTTAAGACCCTGGTTTCAACACTCTGTGTGACCCCTTCCCACAGCTCTTCAACAGGCCAGTGAAGGACATGCATCAAGGGTCAAGTCTGGCCCATGATGTTGACTAACCACTTTAACATTATACAATCAATCCATGTTTCTGACATGAGAATGAGATGTGGAAACTGATTTGCATAAATGGGTCAGCCTGAGCATCAGCTGGAAAAAAATAGGTCTTGTCTCAGATAAGAGAGCAGCAAGGCAATCCCATGTATTATGTTTTAAATTAGCAAACTGCCCCATAGCTCCTCAAGAACAAGACATTGTTGAGTGGTTATTTGAGGATGGACAGACACACAACAACAAAAGGAGAGGTTTGAAGGCAGCCACAGGCAGGAGGCATGCACTCATCTCCTTGGTACTGTGAAGTGATGCATATGTATAACCCCCACCACCTCATCTGGCACCTCAGCAAGGCATGTTTGCTTGGTCTGGACACTGTTAGAGCAGCCATACATATTCTGACAAGCTTCTTTGTCCCTTCCTGTGCCCCTGCATTTGATATATGTGTCAAGAAGAGATAGGCAGTGTGTGTTTAGTTTGCTCCCTCCATTCTTCCCTTAACTCTCCATCTTAGTGCTCCATACACAGCACTGTTTCTCATTCACAGTCCAGCCTAAGAGAAAAAGCATAAAACAAAAGAGAAGCCCCTCTCAGGCCCCACAGTTACAGTGTGGAAGCTGCATCACCTCAGTGTGGCCAGGAGGAGCCCTAGTAAAAGCTGGTGGATGGGAGAGGGTTTCCTGCCTGACCAGTTTGGTATCATTGCTGGCATTTTGCCTGTTCTGGAGATGATGATGCAAAGATACCTGAATGCAAAATCAACTCAAGTCAATCGAGCCAGAGCTGCTGGCATCAGCCCTGAGGGGTGGGAGGGAGGTGGAGGCAGAACCTTGAAGCATCACATTGAATATTACGCGCTCGGGGGTGCCGGAAATCCTGCTGCTCCAGCATGGAACAGCTCCTGCCCGTGGAGGCAGCCTGGGCTCGGCTCCCAGTGAATTCACCCTGCCACAGCCACAGGAGTGAGGGGTTTCTGCAGGAGCCAACCTGGACCAAAGCTGAGTCTCTGTAAAGTTGCTCAGGTCTCTGTACATCACACTTCAGGAGTTTTACAGTACTGGGAATCCCAGCCCTGTATTTCCCCAGCTGATGGGGAGTTGTCTATAAATCAATGCCTATGTAGCACTATTTGTCTTTAAAGCCCTGAGTTAACTTGGCTGACAGCTGCCTGACAAAGGTATTCATTATCCCAAGAGGGGAGGCAAAGGCATTTGCTTAACATGGGGTGAATCAGGGGCAGCCCAAGGATGTGCACTGAGAGGCTCTGGCTCCCCAAAAATATTCCCAAGACTTCACTGCCTCACATGCTAATGGCCTCCATGCCCAGAGAGCATTACCAAAAGCTTTTAGTAAAGCCCAGAGAGTGTTACCAAAAGCCCTGAGTGTGAGAGAGGTGCCTGTGAGGAATCTTTGAAGAGTCTCCTAAAGACAGGGCATGCAGGAAATGCCTGAGTGATGGCTTAACTGGCTGCACTGCACGTGAAGTCTGCTGGGCTCCCGTCATGCACATTATGCCACTAATATCTTTTCAAGAGAAGGCGTTTTCCTATCCATTTCTGCTGCTACGTGTCTGAAATGCACTTAAGTCAGGCAAAGCAATTTGCTTGTATTTACCTCTAGATCAAAAGCTGTTCTGATATTCAGGTATATTTGAATTACAATTAAACTCACAGCCGTAACAGCCCTTTCCACGCCTGTGTTATCACTCTGGTTTGAGGCAAGTGAGTGGGAGTTAGAAGGTGCCTGAAAGTATGGGCATTTTTAACAGCATGAATGAGTAAGCAGGAAAGGTTTTGGATTGCAGATGCTTTAGTTCAGCTTAGGGGCAGACACTTAGGTAAGCTTTCCTTAAAAGTCTGAACAACTGCAGTTGCTGCTCCTAGGTGAACACTTCCCTATCTCCTCTCCTTCAAACACAGCAGCTGTGCACTTGTGAGAAGAACTGGTGTCAAATTAATAGTCAGTAATGGCTGAGTGCTGATGAATCTCTCAGATGAAAGGCACCATATAATTACAAACTTTTGTCATTGTTTGTTATTATGAAGCCACCACTTAAAGGGCTGTTACCTCTAGGAATTTTCTTTTTTATGTGATTACAAGATTTTTTAATGGTTTGAGTTCTTGCATCGTGCTAATGTTTTATTCTCAGGCTTTTGGGGATTTTTTCTTTTATTTTTATTAAGTTCTTTTCCCTAAAAGAGGTTTTTGCCTTTTCTGTTCCACGAGATTTCTCAGCATGCCATATAGGTGGTGTAGACAAGATATTTGCACACCCACACTGAAAATGCTACCTGAAAGCTGACTGAATTTCCAGGCACGCCTTAGCTGAAAATGCAGTATTTGGGCCTAATCTTTTGTTTCTTAACAGTGTCTCTGTAAACTGCAGTGCTTGTTTGAAGCAGACAACTCTTGTGAAAGAAGATGGAAGAGTTCTCAGAAGTCAAAGTTGATCAAGTCCAGCAATGATCTGGCCTGTGCATCTGTGTATGTCTGGGCATGTGTGCATGCAATGCCAGGCTGCAGCTTGTAAATAAGAACCACAATAACAAGGCAGATATAAAATAAACAGCTCACAAGATCAAAGAGCCAAGTACTCAATATATGTGCAACAGACTATCAGACATAGCAGTAAATTCGACCAGCCTGGAAACTTAAACCACTTCTATGTCAAGACCATGGCCGGATTAACTTCACAGAGTTTAGTGGTGAACCAAGGACAAGTTTGGCATGGGATGAATTTTTTGTTCTTGGGTAAGTTGTGGCATAATGTTGAAATTATTGTTACTGAAGTATGGTTGGCTCAAATTGCTGAGGCTCCAAGCAGGAGTTGGGTTGTTGTGAACAGAAACTGCATGCAAAGTTAACAGAGACTACTTTAGACAGTGATTGCTTCCAGTTGATTAAAGTGAGATAACCATCCTGCTGAAAACTGTAACTGAATTTCCATAACCATCCACTCAGAAGGCTTCAATTAGACTACTGTGCATGCCTTCCTCTGCCCTGGAAACCTCACTGCTGCTGCTCTCTGAGCCACCTTGACACTTACATGGGCTTTCACCTTCCACTGCTGTGTGTCCACAGAAGGTGGAGACACACATCCCCAGCTTTCAGATAAGGGGATGAACATTTTCAGTTTTGATCCACCTAGCTGTTTCCCTTGCTTTGCTACTACAGTTTGGTAAAGGTTCAAACAGAGTAGCTGAAAACTCTGTTCTTAGGTTAAAAAATTCTGGCCTGTTGGTTATCCTCCTGCAGGACCCTGGTTCTGAGCTGCATGTAGACACACCTCTCAGTTTCACTATGGTGTCTTCAGCACAAGTTCTGTACATTGCTAATGCTTTGCTGGGCAGGGACTGTGTGGTGAGTGATGGAACTCTGGGCTTCATGAAATTACAGAAATAATCCAAATACAAAAGTCCTGATATTGCTGAGTTCTTAAATAAACAAAGAGCTTCAGACCCAGGGGAGAGTGTAATGATTCAAATTTTTTTGAGAAATATAACCCTAGAGTATCCCTATTTCTTTGTAAAGCAACAAAAAATACCATTGCATCTCTGACTTATGTGATTCATCCTGCTCCTTTAAATCTACACCAAAACAGGTTTCAATGATTACAAGTCTTTTTATCTTTTTTTTTAAGATGAAAAGGAAAATTTATCTCAGTCCTAAGAGCTCATGTATGAAAGACGCTCTTAACCCAGCAGGCTTGAGAAAAGACACCAGTGCTGCTCTTCTGCAGCAGGAACACAGTGGGAAAAGGTTCTGCAAAGCCTTCAGGATCCCAGTGATGCCAGATAGTCCTGGTGTTTGACTGATTTATAGGCTGCCCTAAATAACTCAGCTTCCCCTTGCTGATAGCAGAAGTCTGCTTTGCTTAATCCCACTGAACAGCAGAAGGATCTGCACTTCTGATGAGCATTTTCTTGTGAACCTACTGATAACACCTCCTCTGAGGAAGCAAACACTGCCAAAATGATAGCTCCTTTGCTGACCCAAGCTATTTAAAACACAAAATAAGGAGGTTATGTTACTTATTATTGGATCTAATAAGAAGCAGCGTGAGATTTAATTTCCACGGTGTATTTCAGTGATCTTGTTATTTCCCAGCACTGAAGTGCTTGTGTCCCAGCCATCTCCATTAGCTGCAGCTGAATGCAGAGGTGCTATCCTGGTAATGGGTCAGGTCACAGAGCAGAGGACAGAGATGTGTGTCTCCAGTGTTAATTCTTGGTCATCCAGTGAAAAAGGAGAATGGTGGAAGTAGCTGGTAATGGATGCCAAAGAGAGGTGCAGAGTATAAATGAGAGTGATAATAGAAATTCCTGTTTTCCAACGTTTTCCTGGCGAAGTAAGGCTACAAGATGCCATATTATACAGTTTTGTTCTTTTAACTTTGCTGCAAGATATACTGATTACAGAAGTGGCTCCCAGCTGAAAAAGGGGTGGGATTTCGACTTGTTTAAAAATAAGAGTTTTTCTCTTCACTGTACTTAGTATTAGCTAATACTGCTGCAGAATTGCAGTGTTGTATGATTTATTTTTTTCCAGTTGCTTCCATTGCAATCTATTTTGTTTCTGTACCCATATTATCCTTAAAGAAAAGTAGTATGGCCCTGCATAGCTGGGGGGTTTTGTCAAAAAATTTATCTTTAAGTATTTAAGCATTCAGAGCTTTTTTTTTTAGTAAGTCTTAAGTAGGCCACTTTTTCTGCAGTTCAGAAAACTATATTCTGCCATTACCCTTAATCTTATTTGTCCTTATCCTGAACTGTATCTTTTTTTCTTCATTCAGCTGCCATCTTTTTGCTGGGAAAGGTATTTGTGGAAGAAAAGCCATTGATTTTTATCTTCAGTGCCATCTAAAAAAGATATGCATGGGTTTATTCATGTCTGATGTTAAACCAAAACGATAATTTGGAAGCCATATATTCAGAATGTAAATGACTCATCTTTAGGTGAAACTGACCCTAATTAGATCTAGATCAGCCATCACTTGACAGAGAGAAAGAAAATTCATTTTCTCTGAAATGTGGTAATGGCTAGGAAACTAGCCCCAGAACCTTAAATTAAAAGCAGGTTTTAACATGCTGGCTCCATTCCTGCCTTCAATATCAGCCTCTGCCTGTTTTAGTTAAATAAATGGTAACAAAAGAAGACAGACTGGGTGACGTTAAATAAAGAGAAATTTAAGAGAGCAATTATAGCATTAAAAGGGGCCAGAGGTGAGGAACTATAAACTTTGTGGAACAAAGTGCAGCATCGCCGTTTCTCCGAAGCTTTGTTCACTGAAACCTTGTTAGTTCTGCTCACGCAAGGCTTTTGGTGGGTGAAGGTGCCTGTCCCCAGCCCAGGGCAGAGCCTGCTCCCAGCAGCAGTCTGGCCACGCTCCTGGGGTGCCCTGCACAGGCAAGTGAGGGGTGGGATGGCACGTGGCAAGGCTGGATCCTGGGCTGGTTGGTGGCTCTGCTGGTGTGGCATCTCCCTGAGCAGCCGCTCCATCTCACTTTTCATTTCATTTCCATAGCATGAGTGACTTGGTCTTCTTCCCCGAAGAGCCAAACGGCTTTGGAGAAAGGGGTTTGCTGGAGAATGGGCCGTCTCTCCCACACACAGGTTTTGAAGGGTTTGTGTTAAGGAGGTAGCCACTTAGAGTCCTAAAAGAACAGTTCTGACCATGGTCTTTCACAATGAAATCAAAGATATCACTGCAAAACCAATTGCTCTGATAACATATGGTGAGCAAAGCTCAGAGGATTAGAGCTTAATTTATATAAGCACCCGAGAAAGATGCATAAAGGAGAATTGAATTGAAAAAAAAATCATCTGGGCCTCACTTGCTTTGAAATGTGATGCCTTTGTTATGAATGAGGCTATTTAGGCATCTTATGTCCCACTACTCATGCGTGTGCATGTGTAGTGGGACATAAGAAACATAGTCATGACCATAACTCAGGTCCATAACCTGATGTTCTTGAGTAGTTCAGAAGACAAAAATCCATCCAGTTCAATGCTTTCTAAATGCTTAGTTGCAGGAGGAATGATGTGGAAAGGTAAAAGCTTGTTCATCAGCTGGCTTTTGTGCTGGAGCAGAGTCCTGGTGTGCAGTCATCAGTCATCATCACCCTGCACCTTGCAGGGCCCAAGCAAACCCAGCTTTCACACATATCCCTTCTGGAGATTAAACTGAAACATATCCATACTCTGGAAGCAAAGAATTTTACATCAGCTAGCACACTATAGCTGTGGATTTCCCTGACATAGCAAGTCCTGCCAAGGGCCAGGGAAGGCATTCCCAAAGAAGAATTCAGAAACTGGGATGTGTACCAAAAACTCATGAAATTTTTAAGATTGATAACTTTCATATTGTTTGTTTTTGCCTTCTGCTTTCAGACTGTTTCGACAGCAAGGTTTCCAGGTTTTGACAACTTCAAGGGATGGAGAAAATATATACTCTCAATAATGACATAAATTTGGGATCTGGGTATTTACAAATGAACCATTAAATAGTGAAAATTGCAGCGCTATTTTGAGATCTTCAAGAATCTAATGCCTAAGTCAGGATTGTCCTGTGTAACATTAACTTGACTTTTTGCTGGATACTGAGCATGATAGAAAGAGGAAAAGGGGGAAAAGTGTTCACATTATTATTGATCAGATTTTCAAAATCAGTTCACATGAAAATTAATTAAAGCACTCTAAATGTCAGTATTTTATTCAAGATTCTGTTTATGTGCTGTAGTCTGCAGTACAGGTACCTGACAAGTAAGACATAATCAATTTGCTCTGAGATCCTTGTAAAAAGAATACCTGTATCAAGGTCTCTTATGGGGGTCAGTTTCCCTTGTGGTTTTAAGGTAACTTTTACAAATGCAGGACATGTTGAATTTTATAGAACTCCTGCTGTTTTCTGGGTCCTGACACCTTTAGCTATCTGGAGTATTTGCATCCTAAAATATTCTTAAAATGTAGAAGAGCAAATTTTATGGCCCTAATGGCTTGTTGGTGAATTTCAAAGTGGTGTTATCAGCACTGATGCATAGGTCTGGGGAAATGTCCCTTTTCCATCACCCACGAAAAAAAGGAAGGGCAATGAGCATTTGATTATTTAGGAAAAATGAAAATTAAAGCGCTTGTTCCAAGCTGATAAAGTTTCTTTGAAAGAGAAAAAACTCCATCCTCCCCAATGGCATTACCACGGTGGGAGCACATCATCTCACACCCCTAAGATTTCCCAGGAAATCCTCTCTTTTTCCAGGCCATGCTGGTATTTGGAGGGCACTCCTGAAAAAGGGTACATGCTCTGGCTGCCTTGTATAAGAGTTTTGGATTGTTTGGGGGTTGTCCTTGGCGTGGTGTGAGAGGAGGGAGAAGAAGTATTCTTTCAGTTTAAGGGGATTTTGTCAAACTGATTGCACCATTAAGTTCCATCTCACACTCCAGGTCCTATCTCAGCTCCTAACGAGTCAGGCTCATTAACCTGGTTCTAGTTCATCCTGCCAATACATTTTGCTGGAACTAACTACGCACTTCACTCTGGGCATGCTGCTGAGCACTTTGCCAGATTAAGACTTTACTGTTCATCTAAAAACTGCTCGTCTAAGATTTAATTTAAAATATCCCATTTTTCATATGTGTATTCCAAGAGCATAGAGTACAAGTTTTACAATATTCACTTGCAAACAACAAAGAATACAATTATCTCTAATAATGAAACCGAAATGGTTTGGAAGGCAGGACCTTGTGAGTTAAGACAATCATCTATAGAGTTTTTTACAGCATCTTTCTTATACTTTTTATGCTTTAATCACATGCATCTGCTGCAGAGGGTGGTGTTCTCATGTAGCAAAGGACAGGACATTTATTAGCAGAAACAAAAGGAATTAAGCCTCTGTTTTTTAGGTATTAGGAGCTCTCCATGTCCACATCTTGAGAAGGGCAGCCATATCAAGATAATCTCGTCGTTGTTTCTCTGTGTATGTCAGCTCCTCCATGACTAATGTGTCCCATATTCTTATCACCCAAATCTTGACATCAGATGGTTTCTTTTAGAGTGGGATGTGATTAAGCATTGCCAGCACAGAGAGCTCAGAGATCAGCTTGCATGCCTTGCTTTGAATGAGTCTGTAACCAGCACGCTGAGGATAAAGACTTCCTGAGGGGGATGAAAATAGCACCCACATGTAATGTGAAACACCAGGTTCTGAGCCTGCAGAGATCCACCTGAGCCCAGAAGGACTGGATCCTGCATGCCCCTGTGAATCCCAGCATTTTGCTTGGACTTGCAGAAGTAGTCCTGGAGCTGCCATGCTGCCATCTCTTTACCTTTAGGAAGAACCTGAGCAGTTCAGGGCAGGGGAGAGTGGTCCACACACCAGATGGAGATGAGGAAACAGCAAAAGTAATTCACTAAGATCCAGAGACCGGCTTCTCTCAGCATGTGCCGCTGGATAAAACCTGGCTTAGCAAGAGCCCTCTAAAGTGATTTTTGCCCCCTACCTTCCCAGTCAAACACAACAAAAATAAAAATCCACATCCAATACAGACTTCCTGCTTATAATCAGCCCTCTCCCAGGGACCTGCAGGGCAGTGCCACAGCTCTTGAAGATCACAGAAGCCAGAAGCTGAGCAGCAGCTTCCCCAGCCTGACTGCTGCAGGCAGCGCTGCTGCTGTTGTGCCCAGGTGCATCTGCTCCCTGGCACCAGGGGATTTGTCTGCAGGTCCCCCAGCATGGGGGATTCACACCCTGGGGGGCTCCCCAGGCTGCTGCTGTGTCCGTGGATTCCTTTCCTTCTAAGGCATCTCACAGCTTTGCTGTGTTATCTTTTCTTTTATATGTATCTACAGCTTCTCTGGTATGAGATTTTTGACAGAGACCAAATCCTGTTTGTCAGTGTTCTGAGAAAATGACAGAATGGGTTAACTAGAGTGGAGGTGGGGTTTTTTACATATAGGACACTTGTTCTAAAGACAGGGCTTAGAAAGATGAATGGTTTGATGAGTTCAGATCAGGTAAATTAATTAAAAAGTACTTTTGCTCTTGGAGAAAGTTTTCTCTCTGACACTCTGATGTCCTTGAGAAAACAAGATGAAGAACCTTTTGATTTGATGTTTTAAACAGAACTTTGTTTATTCTTTTAATCAGAAACTTTTTTTAACTCAAGAACTTCAAAAGGAAGCACAAACATTTTCAGGGATTACTCTGAAATGAAGGGTTGTCTTAGATGTTAAATCAAAAGTTTCACATTGAGTCTCCTTGTCTTATGGGGTTTTTTTTAGAATTTTTCAAATTCTAAAAATTTCCTGTGTCTGTTTGGCCTAAAATTATTTTTCTTATCAAGCAGATATTGCCAGTTTCTAGCCCAATATAGGTGTTTGTCCATGCACTGATCAGTGCTGTACAAAAAGCAGCAGGGCTGTATTGGTCAGATTCTGGTGTACATGTCAGTCATGGCTTTGTTGGCTGGGCTGTTTCCCACAGAGATGATGTTGACTTAGGTGTATTCCAATAAAAAAAACCCAGTCATACCCTGTGAAGTGTGGCCCACTGTTATGCATCATTATTTTGCTACCGTATCTACTGAAATATTTGTTCTGCATATCTTCTTTTTCTACCAAACTTCACCAAAGGTCATGAGGAATATAATACAAAGTTCATTGAAGAGGTGTGGGGATGTGATTCTTTAGCAGCTTGAACAAATCTGTTGCTGTAGAGACCAAGGACAATTTTCTCTGGGTTGCTTATGTGGATAGTTTTACTGGAATTGACTGTGTTCTTGGTGTACATGAAAAAGCTTTAACATCTTTGGTGTCCCTCTCCTTTGAAGTGGTATAAAATGTCTCTGTCCCTTTTCTGAGGCAAATGAGCTTCCCGGGTTCCTTTCAATGTAATTTTTACGTAGCACTTCAGGTATGATGGTTCTGCTGCCTTTAATTACAGTCCCATAGAATTGACAGTCAGTTATTATCAAATGATGGCATTACCTGTTCTGCCTCTTCCCATTTGTTTTTGATGCTATCCTGCAGTTTGCCTATCCCCACAATGGAGCAGAGAACACCCTGCAGTGAGGCCTTGCATTGCCACAGCTTTTCCTCTAAAGCCAGGGTTTGTCCACTCTGCTGATGAGAAACTGCCACTCCAAGGAGGTGCATTTGCTTCAGTATTTGTCTCTTCTTCATAGTTATGGTTTTCTCTTAGATTTTCCCAGTTGTGTCAGCATGTGTGGTCCAGTGACTTGGCACTGTCACATCCGTCTCCTTTCTCTTTTGCTTCTCCCTTGTCTGTCACTAGGTCAGGAGGTCCCACTTCATGCAGAGAGACCTCAGAAGGACTCCAGTCACTTGTGGAGCAGCCAGCCAGCCAGCCATGCTGCTGTGTGACACAACACAGGGCAAGCTAGCTCTGCATCAGCTTCAGAGTCCCCCTCAGGCAGGGAATGTCACTGACATTTCTGAGCTGGGAATATCTCGGCGAGGTTTGGGGAATGCATTAAGAAAACAATAAGGTTGAAGCCTTGCACAAAGTCAGATAGTGCCATGTGGGAGGCATGCATAGCCTGAGCTCAGCCCCTCCACATCCCTGAGATGCCTGACACCCTGTAATTATAGGCTCATAGGCATAACTTGTACTCAAAAGTTTCACTCTGACCATAGATCCACAGAGACAGCATCTCATTTTGGTGTAGCCATCCTTAATTTCTTTGACCTAAGCTTCCCAATTGTGCCTTTTGAATTTGGCATTTAATACAATCCATTCTTTTTCTCCATTTCCCAAATAGTCTGTGGAGCCAGACTAATCGCCGCTCATCAAATGCCCATTGTGTTCCTATTTCCCTGTCCCATGGTAACAGACACTTTTATTGTGATTATTCATCTGCTGTTCTTTCATTAATGAAAGATTTTGATTTTGCTGCCATAAGGCCTCTTCAATAGCTTTATATCATGAACACAATTTCAAACAGAAACCTGTTCTTTGCCTAGCAATGACACTGGAGAGTATTTTCTAGCTCCTTGCTTGGCCAGTGACCACAGGAAATGTCCACTTGAAGGACTCCTGATGTCCATTCCCTCTTGCCAGGCTGGTTGTCAGCCTACTGCAGCCTAGGTGCCCCTCAGTAAGGAGCCATACAGGAAAGGACCATCCATTATTTTTCAGCATGTCTCTTCCTTCCACCATGAACTCCAATATGAGGGCTCTTGGAAAAGTTTCCCACACCTTTGAAGGCCAGCTGGATCCCTCTGCCTGTGTGCATTTGCTCGAGCCTGTGCCAGATCAGGCTTATATTGCCCCAGCTGTCATTGGGGAAGCCAAGGATGTTGCATGAGGAGTGTGTTTGTTAAGGGAATGCCCATTCTCCTGCATGGAGTCTGGGCTGCCACCACTGCCAGGTTCCTGCTGTGTCCCCAGGTGAACTGGAAGTCTTACTCTGCCTGGAAGGCTGCATGCAGATCAATTCTCCATGCTCCTCATCCCAGCCTACTTTCCCCTTTAATTAAAAGCAATCCTGTTATCTAGAACCTGGGGAAAATTAAGATACATTTAGCCTTGTATTGAATAAGTGTGTTTATGATCATTCTTGGTAAAATAAAATTGTTTTCCAGGAAGACTGTCTCCGGGACTGCTTGCTCTCAAGGACTGTCTGCCTTTATAGGTCTGGTTTGGAGTGTGAGTGTGTGATCTTTCCAGGCACAGAGACCACCATTTAGACTGAGTTATGGACTGTGCCCTTTGCCTTAGTTTGTCTGAGGTCTTTAGTGGTAAAAGAAGAGGAAGAAAGTCTGTCCTTGTGCTGCACTCTTTTTTATAAATCACAGTCTTAAAAAAAAATCTGTTTGTAGTATGGTGATGATGGCATAGTTTAAATAGGGTGGAAAGCTGTCCTTCTCTTAACCCTTGGAGGTTAAGTTGTCCTTCTCCAACCCTGAGTCAGTCCTTCACTAAGTTCCTCACTATCTCTTTCACTCCTTCCATTCTGTTCCTTCTTCCCCTCTTCTTTAACCCCTTAGACATGCACATTTTTACAGTGCAGATTAAAAGGAGGTCAGACCCTCCTCAGGAAAAAGGCTCTATGTTCCTACTTGTCTCTCTGCTTACAGTCATGGAAAGTGATGTTGGAGTTGTCCTGCAGCTCTGTCACTCACAGACAATGCACCTGTAGCACTGAGACTCAGTCTCTTTGTTGTCTGCCTTCTGTTCCTCAGGTTCAAGTTTTTTCTCACACATCTTTTTCCCATTTCCTTTTAGCTTCATTTTTTATTGCTGCCCGTACCTCTGTGATTGAGCCTATTTTTCCTGGAAGCCCACTGCACCCCTGTGCCCTGTGTGCCAACCTCCCCAGCAGGGAGCCCCTGGTCACAGCCTGGCCAGGCCCCTTTGGAGCCCAGGACTTCTCAGGAAGTCAAGGATGGCTGTTTCCTCCCTGTAGTACAGCAGCATTCCCAAGACCCCACCAGAGAGCAGGTTCCTCCAGACAATTGTCTTCATAAGAAGGTGCCTGCCCAAAACTGCTTCTAATTGGAGTGCCAAGCAAAAGACCATGAGAGAAGCAACAGGTTCACAGCATACAAGAAACTAATGAGGTAATATTCAGGGAGTAAACTTACATAGTGAGATAATGAGGCTGCAGTAACCTATAATGAGATTACTCCCCAAAGGCTTGTTTTTATAACAATCCTAATGCTCAGTACAGATTTCCATCCCACTGCTGCCAGTCCTGTGCATTGCTGCTGCTGTCCTCCAGCTATGAAGGCCTGAAACAGCCCTGCTGCTTTTGAGTTTTTAGAGGAGCAGAAAGCATCAATGTGCCTAACTTTGGACAGGGGAGGGCATTCGGTGTTTGCAGAGGATGGTGAGAAAGGCTCCTGGGGCAGATATGAGGAGAGCAGATCCAGCCTGCCTGGCTCAGATGGTGGAGATGCCTTTCAGAAATCGATCTTTCAGCACAATTCTCATGTTCTAGTAAGTTGTCAGCCTGCTCTTTGAAAAGGCATCCGTGTAACTCTGTGAACACAGTGCTTTCAGATCCCCCCACTGCTGTGCACTGCTCTGTGAACTCAATACACCGACTGGGGAGTTCACACAGATCAATCTCTTTTATACTTTGCATCTGGTGCACCATTCTCATTTGATAGCAAAGTCACTTGAATTTGACCTGAGCTGTCACAGCAAGGGAGATTCTGCAAGCTTTGAGGATAATAGATTTGTTTGAGAAAAAAAATGTACACTTTTCCCTAAGCCTTGAATTAACTTGATTTGCCCCCACTTGATTTGCACTCTTGTGACAGCAGTGTGGCCTGTAAAGAAAGCATTCAATATTTTCTAAAATCCTTCAGTCCTTGACTTTTCTTTAAGCTACTCCCTACATATACAGACATTCATAGCCAGACTGACTGCTCCTTGTTGCCCTTCTTGCTAGAGAACTGTCAGTGTGGAGACAACTGGAACATTTCTGAGATAACAGATGTAGCTCCAGTTCTGAGCTGTGAATAATATGTGGGGGCTGAACTGTTCCAGATCAAGAAAAAAAATTACAAAAAAAAAAAAAAAAAGGGTAAAAAAGCAACATGAGGAAATTCTTGGTTAATTATGAGCATTGGATAGACTGGCATAGATACTGTGACAGACTTAAAAAAGAGAACTCTTTGATAACTTAAGTTCTTTATTTTGCTAATTGCAAAAAGGTTACTTCAGTCTAATCAGTTCTTCATAATAACAGATCAAATATATCATCACATCCCTTATCTACATAAGAATATGCACTAGTTCAGTTCAAACTGGTGCCATGTGTTGCATGAATATTCCAATTTAATTTAAGAATGTATTTCAATTTATTATCAAACTGCCTTGAGCCCGTATACAGTAAACCAGAAAAAGACCTGTCTCAGGAGACTGCTGAGTTAACCACACACTTTCAGAGCAACTTGTCTCACAGGGTGTGGTTCCTCTGGCAGGCTTGTAGACATCTTTATCTGAAGTGGTCACCACAATCTGAGTATCTGGAGTCAGTGAATCTAGGGCACAATTCATTCCATCCTAAAGCAGATGCATAAATGAGATTAGTGTAATTATACCATATGGACATCTCTCCCTCCCCATTGCTCTCAGTGGAGCTAAAGGGGATGAGCTCAGCTGAAGGGCTCCTGTCTCTGATGCTCTGCCCTTGGATCATTAACTTGTCCTGTCCTGCTCCAGAGAGGTAACCTGAGCCAGGCTGGACACAGGACCCATGGTGAGGTCTGGCAGGGCAGAATCTGACTCTGCTTCAGGTGCTGGTGGGTCTGTGTGGAGCTGCAGAACATAAGACCTGAAGTATTTGATTATTGCCACTAAAGGCAGGGACAGCAGTACCCTCAGAAATTACAGAGAGAGAGGAAAAGAGCCCAATGCCAAAGTGCAGTGAGGTTATGGGGTGCAGTCAGGTGTTCACCTGACTGCAGAAAGCATCTCTGTGGGCCTCTCACGTGTGCTAGGAAAGAGGGGGTACAGAGAGCAGTGCATTTGCAGGAGAGGAGGACAAAGACACACACGGTCTAAACTGCAGAAGAGTGGAGATAGCTGAACTCACAGGCCAGTGGACTCTGAAATCCCTTGGGGGAAAAATGATGTGGGGCATCAATAATTTTAAAAATGCAAACTCAGCTCCAAGGCTGAGGAAAACCCAGAGGGCAGCAGGCAGCCAACTTGAGGGACAGCTGCCCCTTCCCTTCTGTCCCAAGACAATGTGAGTGAAGGAGGCTGGAGGTGCAGTTAGTGTTTGAGATTGCTGGTGGGAAACCTCAGGTACCCCCTGTGTACAGGGCACAGGATGCCTGAAAGCCATCACTCTGCTGGCCTTCCTGTCAACCTTTCCTTGCAGTCAAAACTCTGACTTGTCAGGAGTAGCAGATCTGCTCCTCTGGCATCCTCTCCCTGGCCTCCTCCAAGGCACACAGGTGCAGGACAGAAGGAAGAGGGAGCTGCCTACTTGACAGGTCAGCAGCCCAGTTTGTGGCCACAGCTCACTCCTCCCCTATGGGCTCCTCCATGAATGATCCTGCAGGCCCACTGAGCTTTCCTGGATCTCATAGATTTTGGAAAGAATGACTACAGGTGTTCAGAAGGCAGAAATTCACTTTGTGAAATATTTTCATTTAATGATCTTTTGGTCCTATTTTCTCTTAACAGAAGAACCCCTCTACACTTTTTGAAATATCCTGCTTGTAAAAATGTAGAAAAGATAATTTCATGTGGAGTTATCTGATGCTCAATTCACTACTGACTATTAAAATTTGTGATATATTCTCCTTGCTTTTCTTCCCTTTAAGAAACAGAAATGGTAACTCAAGAAAAACAGTTTATTGAAGTGTTTTGATGTAAGTGAATAAGCATCATGTGTCACAAAATGGTGGCTGTTGCCTTGGTTGCTTTCTGATCTATTTCTCCCCAGAAAGAACTAGGGATTAACTTGGGAGTAAAATCTCATGGGATATTAACTGTCTTTATGGAACATGTTAAACTGCTCAGTTCCTAAATATTTGTCATTGTGATTGATTGGGTAGGAAAGCTCCAGGTCACAGAGGCCAGGCCTGGGGTGTGACAGCCATGGCCTGTAGCTAAGCCTAGCCTTGCTGATCCAGTGTGCTGCAGTCCTGGAGAAGAACACACCTTCCCTGAGACTTTTAGCAAAAGACAAGGTGCTGGACTTTTTGGTCTTGCCTGGTGGAGGGGATCCTGTGGCTCTCACAGGACAGTATGAACTCCAGTATGGAGCACTGCGGGTGAAAGAAAAAAAATTAATAAAATGAGAGCCTACAGTGCAATAATTTTCCAGATTCAATAACTAGGTCTAATTAACTTCTGGGAGAGCTTTACAAATTCCAAAGGCTTCTGGGTGCTTAAATCTTTCTGACATCCTTCTATTATCTGAAATATTAAGGTAGTTAAAGCCTGAGAAAAATGTATGCTATGTCTGCATATTTTGTGTGGTGCTATCAGTTAATCCGAAGGCTTTCTCAAGGAATCTTGTTCTTAGTCTGGGATTTAGAAAAATTACGTTAATGTTCTTTTCCCTCCATCCCCACAGCCATTGGATTTAAGTTACAGCCTCTCCCAGCTTGATTGCTACAAGTTCCTGCTCTGGTGTCTCCTGGCACTCATACCTCTCTTCTGAGTCTGCAGAACACTGCTACCCACCTTGCCCCCTCTCTTGCACTCACTTCCCAGCACCATCCAAAGCCATCCCTTGACTTTCCTCTCATATAACTCAGTCCTGGGTCCTCCACAGCCCAGCCAGGTTTTACTCACCCACACTTTTGGTCTGGATTCCCAGTTCAGACCCTCCTCTTCCTTGATCTCCTGCACATCCCTGTTTTCTCATGAGATTTTGAAGGAGATTAATTCAGAAAGAAAATGGTCCTGTGGCACCTGTGACAATGAGGAAAATCAAAGGTTAGAGGTAGAGGTTGAGGTGCTTCTTACACCTCAGGAGGAAATTGCTTCTGCCCCTTTTGCTGAACCCACCAGTGATCCAACCAGCTGTGGACCAAAACTGCAGGTTAACAGAAGACCTGAGACCTGTGATCCATACAGTTGTTAGGGACAGAGCTAAGAAGGATTAGGCACTGCAAAAGCTAAGGCAGCAAACTGGCCTCCAGCTGCAAATCCAGCAGAGCAGGTGCTGCAAGTCTAAACCCTGGACATTGGTGCCTTGGCTCCCAGGGAATGTCAGGGAGCTGCCAGGATGCAGCCTTGTCTCCCCAGAGTTCCTTTCCCTGCCCAGCAATGTGGCTTTGGATGAAATGGTTTGGGGACAAGGAATATGGGCTCCTTCCACTATTGCCTCCTGGGTGCTCAGCTCTGGGATCCATCAGCTCTCTGGGACACAGGCTAGCCAAACTCAACCCAGTGTGTTTTGTTGGGTGGGAGGGGCAGGAGGAAAGGCTTTTAGTACTGGTTTACTGAAATGTGCCCAAGGTAGGACCTTCCCCACCCAGTCCTGCAGTTTCAGCCGTCTCACCTGAAGGGTGAAGTGCTAGCCTGTGCATAAACTGTGCAGCAGGTTTGGACTGCAGAGCACTGCTGAGCTCTGCCTGCCAGAGGGACCCACTGGGGCTTGCCAGGCTCCCACTGGACCTGGGTAGGCTGCACTTTTCTGCATCAAACCCAGCCCAGGGAAGCTGAATGTGAAAGTGCACTCTGATGTGTCCCAGTGAGCTGGAGGGCAAACCCAGGTTCCCCCTAGGAGCCACCTGCAGTAAATGGCAAAGGAGAGCATGTAGAGACAACAGGTATAGAAGGGAAAATAAAAAATACAAGAAAGACCAGCCAGGATGAATGTCAGTAACTGACAGAAAAGATACTTCTGAACTCTCAGAAGAGTTACTGAGAATAAGGAAAGAGAAAAAATTTTTTAAAAATCAATGTTAAAGATTTTTTGCACTATTGAAGAGGTACTAAAGGGGTCAGACTACAGAGAAGGATTAAGGGCCAAAATCAATGGCCCATGTTAAGCTTAGCATGACAACAGCTGGCAAGGGACTCTAGGAAAAGAGAGGAATTGTTTAAATGTCATTGGAGTAGCTGGGAGTTAGGAGATGAAGGGGAACATCAGCTTGCTCATGGCTGATTTAGACTCTCTTGAGTCACTGCTACTATTGAAGAATCCAAGCCTCTGAGGCTGAAGGACTGTGTCAAGAATAAAGGACATCCTCTTCTGGGAAAGGCTGACAACAGACAGTGATGATGAGTGCCTCAGGCAAGGACTTGAGCCAACCTGCCCAGCAGATGATCACGTCCCAGCAAATTGTGCTAAAAGTAAAACCTGCACCAGGCTTTCCTCCTCCAAAGTGCCCCCACAGGGAAGGGGGACAGGCTGTGTTTGCAGCAGGGAACCTCTGTCTGGTTGTCATGGCAGTATACCATGCTGGTCTCTAACAATTTTCTGAAGCAATATATGAAAAAAAACCCTAATAGGATTAGCTGGTTAGTTACATTGATGAGGCCTAAATGTGATTAGTAATTCAAACTCATTCTGTTTCTGCATGAAGCTCTTAGACTGGAGGTCACTTTTCACAGAAGAGAGTGATGCTGATCATTCTAGGAGCTGGTAATTCTTCATGTCTAGTTTGATGTGTGCTAGCAATATCTCCTGAAATTAGAGGGTTTTCTGTTGTGGTCTCAAAGGCTGCATTTACTGCTGGTATCTTCTTTACTGCAAACAAAGTTGCTTGACATAATTACATGGAAAGATCAAATTGTCCAGGGTTTTACTATCCCTTATAAGGAGACTTTTTTCATCACAGGCTAGAATTCAACTTGATTTAGTGATCCAAAATGAATAAATATGAGCCCTTTAAGCCTAATTTAACAAAGATTTCAGTTGCACATGCAGAGTATTTCTAACTGTTTGAGGGAGAATAAAAAGCTAAAATGAAAACAGTCTTTAAATGTTGTTTCATGTGCTAAATATATCTGTTAAGGGATCTACTTTGGCCAGGCAGATTTGATGAATGCAATATGTGCAATGTTTCTTGGTATTTCCCTGTTTCCAGATACATCATATAATCATCGTTGTCATGTAGCCTATGACATCAGAGACGCAATCCAAATGTGTTCCTTCAGCAGTGGCTTGACATGAGAGCTTTTGAGAGAGACCAAGGGAAAAATATGCTGAAGGTTCTCCAATCTTTCACAAGAGAATACCAAAATATTGATAAGGTATGTGTTCCCAGAGAGGCTGCAGACACCATAGCAGTTTGAGAAGAGGTGTCACCGCAAATGGATATAAACCCACACACACAGTGTCTGGGATTCAAAGATGTGTTTTGCACTCATATCACTTGAACACAGTAGTACATTTTGTTCCCTGATTTCAACACCAAAATGAGCTGCCACGAGGTTTGGAGCCCTTAGGGACATTTGAGTTGGGCCATATTGGCAATGCTGGCTGTGACAGGGACAGGTTCAGCACCATGACAGGCTGTGTCTGAAGGACCAAACCAGAGTGCAGGGGTTCAAAACCTGTACCAGGACTCAGGAAACAGGATGGTTCTGTGCTTGTTGGGCAAGGGCTGGACAAAAAGGTACCAGTAGGTGCAGAAGCCAAAGAGCACCCAGGGTGCCTCCTGCTGAGGGATCACTGACGGATTTTTCTCTGCTATCATTACTGCTTCATTCTTCTGAAATCAGTTCCAAGTGTCTTCATAGTCGACCACACTATTTATTTGTTTATCCACAGACTCTTGCAGCTCTGAAAACTCTCCTTTCCCCCTCCCAAGGGCAGGATACAAAAGCCAGAGGGGGCACCAGCAATCAGATGACACATGGGATCTGGGGGAGCACAGCATTCCAGCCAGTCAGGATCTTTTGGGAGCTGCTGCAGGAGCCAGAGCCCTATGGAAACCTGTCCTGAGAGCAAGATGTCAGAGCCTGCCTGTGCCTCAGAGGCAGCAGGGGCAGCTGGGCCAGGTGTGCCTCACTGAAATGAAGAATGGAGCTGCGCTGCTGGAGCTGGAGAGGGTGCCCAATCTCTGCAATCAGTGGCAGCAAATGGACAGCACTTTGACACATCCCCCAGCCTGTACTCCACGTCTTGATCTCCAACTGGGGTCACCCCTTGGGTCATTCTGCCATCAGCTGTGCGGCATTTGTGCCCAGGACCAGCATGGGTCTTCTACCAACCTGCAACCCAGGGGACCCCAGAGATCCCAGCACACCTTTGACCGCTCTGTTGGCACTAACAGGTACATCACTTGAATTTTGGCCATGGAGTACAGATTGTTTGAAACAATGAAGGAACATTTTCATCAGTTCTCTGAACAATAATGAACAAATTTATGCATTTGTTTAACAATCAGTCATGCACGAGATGCAACAATTTCCAGTTCCTGTTTCTCGTCTGTCTTCCTGTTTTTAAAAAGTATTCAATGAAAAGCAAGTATTGCTCAAAGGAAGGATTTAATTGAAAATACCTTTTCATTGCCTCAGCTAGAGTGCATAAAACTGCATTTTACGCTCTGATGTTGATCAGATTCTTGGGTACTAGTCCAGATACTTTGATAGTATTCCAAAGTAAGTGGGTGAGTATTAAAGAAATTAGTCTTGGTCTCTAGTTTTATAGATCAGAGCAGGATTATTTTAATTTAAATAATTGCATAGTTGATATGGTTGCAAAAAGGACATGCTCAAAAAAACCCACAGCTTTGTTCAAATAAGCATTTTATTTGACCCAATATGAGACATTTCATTTACTTTTCATGAGATAAGAGCTTTTAAAAATAATCTTGCTGGCTTTCAAAATGAGTTTTTGAAAGAAAAATGCTGTTTCATTTTAATAGCAGCAGAACAAAAAGATTTGACTTTTCTGATCTCTGTCTAATCTCCATTTATGTTCAAAATTATTAATTTAATTTTATCCCAATTCAGAAGTGGATTTAAAAACAGAAATATGCCATCTGGCCAAATCCATGACAGATGTCTTTTTTACTTCAGTGTCCCATTATTGTAGTGACAGGCCTTGTACTGTGCTATCAGGGATAAGGAGAGAGGATGGAAGTCTGTAAGAAATAGAGGATAATTTAATATCGGGTATTTTTCACAGTATTCAAGACAATGCAACTAAAGACACACTAAATATAAGATCCCTACCAACTAGATCATAACAAATTCAGTGTTGTGGCTTGCTGGTGTCTCCACACCAGAAATCTCCGTAGAAGCCTAATTATTTTACCAAAAGTGGCAGAAAAAGATAGAGCAATTTTTAACAGAAATGAGGGCACTGCTGCCATACAGAAAGTATTTATCCCCTAGATTTAGACCATACTATATCCAGGGAAATAGAGCCGTATTAAAGGTGAGGTGTTTGCAATTTGCAGCAGCAAGATTTCTACTTCTGCAGAGGACCTTCCTTTATGGAATTGCATGGGTTAACAGTTCATTCTGTGAGAATGCAAATCCCATCATTCAATAATTATTTAAAAGCAGCATTTAATTTTAAATCCGAGATCTGGATGTCCAAAGGAAAAGAAAACAAACAACTAAATAGGGAACTATAGGATAGATTGACAACAAAATGAACACATTTCGAAAATAGTGGGAAGATCCTGTGATCCTAACTGCATAATGCACTTAGCTGCTTTAAATTCAGGCTCATCACTGTGAGACACAGAGAGAAGTAACACCTTAACTTCAAACTTGTGTCACCTGACAACCATGACCTTGTTTTGCATTGCAAAGTTACAACTTTTTCAGAGATTGCTGAGAGACATTTGGTCAGAGGAGGGGAATAGCCAAACATTTTTGCATTGTTGAAGATTTGGAGGCTTTTTGGGCTGGGTGATGACTATAGGAGCTGGATATTGCTGCTAAGTATTTAATAACAGATCAGTTTATATGGAGATATATGCTCTCTGTTGGTGTGATTGGATGCACATCTTACATTAGTTAACCCTGGGAGCAATGCTGGGTGATGTTCACAGCTGGAGCCAGTGGCAGGAATGTGCACAGCAGAGTGCTGAGCTGGAGCCTTGCACAGGGCCCTGGAGGTCCTTCCTTCTGCAGGGAAAATGAGTGATATTTGTGCCTGCTGGAGAAAGGGACCAGAGCTACAGACCTAAATCTAAAGCTGCAGACCTTTAATCCAGGAGATTTCTGCACAGGGCACGAGGAGCTGACTTCACCCTTCCCTAGGTTCTCTCCCATCCTCATGAATGTTGTTGGTCAATCAGCAGGTGGGACTTTTAAACACAGCACCCATGTTACCTCCTGCAGTCAGGGGATACATTTTTTTGAAGCTGTGGCTTATTTATGGTGGTGTTGGTGCTTCTATAATGCCTATATACTCCACCTCCTGCAGCCACCACACACAGTTGTTCCTTCCCCTTCCCTCCGACCACGAGCATATGAGAAGGTCACGTTCTGCACTCACAAGTTTTGTCTTCTGTTTTCTCTATTCACCATATTGTCTTCCAAACTTGCTGGATTGCCCCATAAAAATTTTCCCACCAAACCCATTCTCCTGATGTCCCGCTGGTGCCACCAGCCCTTTTCTGTGCCATGTTTCCTCCTACCTTTAAGGCTACCCTTTCCCAGCAGGTTTCCTGTGCTGCTCAGCTGCTGAGCCTGGTGTTACATCCCAGATTCCCCCATTTAGCCCACATGGGACTGTGGCTTGGGCCATGGGACACAGTGAGGTCTCTACTGATAGCACACAGGACTTGCACAAGGCACTTGGCTGTATGTACAGAGCACAGATTGCTTTCACTCCTTGTCACAAACAGGACATTCCTCAAGTCACTATCAAAAACCATGGAGCATGAGAAGGGCTGCTCTATTTTAGTGGTTTCTGTTCTTCCTGGCTGCTGTACTCCCTCCCCACCCCAGTGCCTCTGTGCTGGGCTTGCCTGTGCTGTGTCACACAACCAAACTTTGCCACATGCTGGTTGGCATCCTTCATCCTTCCCCTCAGGACAAAAAGCAGTTGTGAGTGTTTATGTTCACGCTTCTTTTGACTACCTGTGGCTCAATATGCATGTGAGGTCAAAGAGGTGCACTTTCACAAAAAGCAGCAGAAAAATGATGGGTTATGAGAGGTTTTGTGAGTTTGTCCTGCCAGAGCTTGCTCCTGAGAAAATTCTGTTTCACAGAGACATATTGAAAGTTAACTGTGCAAATGAAATGGCATTTACCTGAGTCCTCAGCTGGAGTCTGGGGTCCCTGCACCCAGGACCATACATATGGCTTGATAGGCGGCACAGAGAGAAATGAATGTTTGTGCTTGGGTTTACAGTAGCTCATGCTACTTGATACTAGCCAAAATTTCCAAGCAGCTGAAAACTTCATGCCCACATATGCTGTGCTGCCACAGTGCAAATAGGAGACTTCACAGGTTCAGCCACCACTAGGTTAAGATTTGACAGGTTGATGATGCCTTGCAGATAACAGGATGACCATCTCATGGCCGAACAGATAAAGGGGAAAGCATGGATATTTGCACATGAAAAATGTGTGTGAAATGAACTAAAAAAACCCAAATAAAATTAAATGAACCCACAACCAGCACACAATGTGTGGACTCCAAGTGAAGACTGAAGACTCTTATCTGCCAACCTGTGCATTCACATTCAGCTCTAGAAAGCCCTTTTCCTTGCCTGTGCTGATTTTGATCCAGATTGGGATCATCCTGCTGGTTATGATCCATATATGGCACCGGGTTGGAAGGACTTTCTGTAATCTACATGTTGTTGACGTTTGATTCATGCCTGCTAGGGCATTTCCCCAAGAGGAAGTCTTTTGGTTAATTTCTATTGCAATGTCTTGAGGGGATTTTCCTTTCTGTGAGCTCATTAGACCTCACAGCAAAACAGAGCCAAATATGTTTGGCATTTGGCTCCGACAAACCGTGAAAACCGGTGAGCGAGAAGGGGCTGAAGCTCTGCCAGGGAATCAGCAGCAGGGCTCTGTGCTGGGCCCATCCGTGAGGGAGCACACAGAGGATCATGGAATAGTTTAGTTTGGAAAACACCCTTCAGCTGTTAACCCAGCACTGCCCAGTCACCACTAAACCATGTCCCTAAGTGCCATGAATACACATCTTTTAAATACCTCCAAGGATGGTGACTCCACCATTTCCCTGGGCACCCTGCGCCAATGCTTGATAGTGCTTTCAGTGAAGAAATTTTTCCTAATATCTAATCTCAACCTCCCTGGCACACATAAATGTGCATGAGCACTTAAATATATGTAAATGTGGAGGGCACAGAATCATAGAATCATGGAATTGTTAAGGCTAGAAAAGACAAAAACTATTTTTCTGCCTCTATAGAACCCTGTACTTACTGCCTTGCAGTACTGCTGGAGATCCTACTGGATGGTGCTGGAGCTGTCAGGAACAGCAAATGGACAGAAAATTGGCTGATATTTGAAAATGGTCTGGTTTCCCAGGTGATGTGGTCATAACCTCAGCCATTATAGATTTTTGTCAAGTCCTAGAATATTTGTTTGAAATATCATCAAAAAACTCCTGACAGTTTGTGCATGATCAGACTGGGATTCTTTGGCATGTGTTGCCTGAGTGCATTGTTTCTTTGTCTGGTCTTTGATACCAGGCTTGGAATATGGCACTGGCAGAAGACATTAGAAGCTCTCAGTCTTGTCTCCACAAAAAGAGTTATACAGACTAAGGTGTTAACAGATCATGGAGCTTTTCTGTAACAGACTTAGAAAAAAAGAAACCAAGGTTATTTACTGTTCCCATACTCAGAGCAGTTTTAAATTGCTAGGTTAACTAGCCATCCCTGAAAGAAATTTTCTGTGCACCAATGTAGTCTTTGTGGTTGAAGCAAAAATTACTTACAGACAGAGCAATGTTTCTTGCAAAGAAAAACTTTAGCCAAAGGAATATTTTAAAATTCAACTGTGAGGTCTGTTAGCTTCCTTCTGGCTGGGGCTTAATTTGATCTATGCATTTCCTGCAGACAGATAAAAGAAACATCTCATTTGCCAAGTGGCATTGTCATGGATATATGACGTAAAGTAGAACATATTCCAAAATTGTCTTTAGTTCAATTGCAGTTACTGCTAATGGCACTGAGGTGTAGTGTAAGCACACTGCAAGCCAACTTCTGATATCAATTACATCAGTGTGAACAAGATTAGAAATTGGCCCAAACCTATGGGTTCAAACATGACTGTCTTGAACTCCATTTTCAGGACAGATAATGTTTTCAAGGAAAACAATGCACTTGTTAATTTTAGCAGATTTTTCTCAGTGCTTTTTGGCAACAGTTCTAATATATTCCTAGCACTTGGCTTCATTTTACTGTTCATTATATGAACAGCAGCAGCACAAATCAGCCTGTCAGATGAGATGCTTCAATGACCAAAATACAGAGTTGAAGGCTGAGGACCAATAAGGAGAGAAATGCAAAAAACTGTCATTATGCATGGATTTCATATTTTGTGAATGACATATTTTCCTCTCTGGTAGGTCCGTACCAGGTCTGCTTCTGTCCCATCTGCTATTCAACACTTAAGCTGCTTATTATTAGTTGCAGAAATCCATAATGCATTTCAAACAGATCAATGTAAGCAGAAATCTTGCCATCATGCAGGAGCAGAACAGTCCAACAAGATAAGGATGAATTTGTTTTCTCTGTCCACTGTAATCTTTTTGGATACTCTAAGAACAACATTTCTTTGACCTCTTGAGTAACTTACATACTTAGAGACAAGAAATACTATTTCTCCTGCATATGAAATATCTTAATACAAACCGGAATATGTCCCAAGGAAAAATGATTAGGGCAGCAAAAGTCTCAGACAACCTTTTAGCAACATTTTTGCCTTCCTTCTGAGACTTGGTGAGAGGCTTTAGTGATGGCCTTTAATAAAGGCATTGTTGCTCCTATGAATGTTGCTGAGCTAACCCAAGATTCAGGCTAAAAATGAGGACCAAAATGTTCTTTCCAGACAAGATGAGAATTCATGAAGTGCAATTTTCAAACAAAAAAGAGCAACCAATTTGTCCTCACAGAAGGTAAAGGATCTTAAAAAATGACCAGCAAGTGTTCCAGTCCAACCCAAGTCGACTAAGAGCAAGGACCAAGCTAAGGAACACAAGCATGCAGTTCAACATGTGAAAGATCTAGTCACTAATGAGAAACATTTACTCCCTCACTGCCTGGATTGTGTGCTGATCCTCCATTCACTTTTTTTAAAGAAAAAAGCATTTTCTGTGCTATAATTTCTAACAGCTGGAACCAGTTTGTGTGTGTGTGTATGTGCTGGACCGAAGAGCACTGCCAATATGAAAAGGAATAGGATGGGCACTGTTTTTGGAATCTGGCTCCAAAGGGGATATCTAATGATATGAGAAAGATTAAGTAAGTGGAGGAAGCTGGGGGATCTTCTATACCCAGGACTTCTGCAACATGGGTGGGCTCTCAGCACATCCTGTGTTACCAGTGATACAGTGACCCTGCTTCAGAGATTTCACAGCACTGTGGAGCAGGAGGGTGGGTACGTCCATTGCAAAGGTTTTTTAACCAGAATCATTCTGGGCTGAAGCCTGGCCAGTGACTAGCTGGGCACAATAATTTTAATTTCTTTTACATAAACATAATGAGGTGTTGTTTATCATTTTCCTGAAAGTTTTGGGGTTGAGATACTGGGGAAAACAAACAAAGAGACACTTTGTGAGCTCTCTGAGAAGTAAATGGCTCCCTTTGGCATGCTCTGACAGGCCATTTCATTTTAGCTTTGCTGAATCAGCTTAATGGGGAAAACTCAAAACTCATTGCCAAACTCTTATGGCAATTTCTCTTTACCACAGTGGTCACAGACAGATGTTGTTATCCTCTGTACTGCAAACCAAATACTCCTTGGGGCAGTTTTGTGTAGGATGTGCTACACAGAGCAATGCAGATTACTCTGAAATTAGGGAAAGGCTGAGATCTAGGCATGTACTCCGTGAACGTGAGCATTTGAGCTCGTCACATGGAACACACAGATCCTTTTAAAAGCTCAGGTGTGTGACATCAGCCAGTGTGACACCAAAACACATCACTGCTTATGCTACACCAGATGCAACTCTGGAGGGGCACTGCAATGGTGATGGCTGTTTCTCATATTTTTAACCTCATAAAATGCCCCAAATGAAAGCAGGATATACAAATTAACCATCTTCCTTCTACAAAGCTGCTGCAGCAGATCTACACAACCAGGCCATTTGTGTAAATTATAAGCTGGCTTCCATGGGAGGAGGTGCACTGAGCAGTTCAAAGCCTTGCAGAATTAACCTGATTCCCATTCCCAGCCCCAGAGGAAGGCAGAGGTTTTATACAAGGTCTTAGCACTGACCTTTTGCTGCTGGATGTGATACTGATGCCCACAAATGTTCCTTGGGACAGGTTCAACTTTTATTATGGCAGTTTGCATGGGAGAAAAACACACATTTCTAAGCATGTTATTTTGAATTACATACAGATAACCCCTATTCAGTATTCAGAAGAGTATGTAATTATGTTATTTTACATATTATAATTCTTTTAACACAGTCAAACACTGTACTTGCATTTCATTACAAAGTTGCTCATGGATCACTATAAACCTTAAGAATTGCAGCAGCCACCAGAAAACACATGAAAAATTGTTTTTAGAAGGACAATCTTCTCATGATTATACATTAGAACTGTTGGGGGTAAACTGCCCATGAAACAAATATGTCCAAACTTTTGACTGAGAAGAACCCTGGAACAAACTTTTGGATCTTTCCCTGGCTGCTGAGCTTTTGAAAAAAAACCACCATCAGAACTGTCTGGGCCACTTAGATCCTTCCTGCAACTCCCACAGATGGGAACTGGAGTAAAGCTTATTCCACTTGTACATTTCCCACTCTTACTGCAGCAGGCTGCCCCTTGAACAAAATCCCAGCAGCCCTTCATCCCTGAACTATCCCATCCTTGTCTAGAAAACAGGGAGCAAACTTCTACCCTTTGAAAGAAATGCAGGATGGAGACATGTCCAAAGCACTGTCCCTGGTGGATAAACCTCTTACAGTATTAACTGCAACACATCTGGCTGGAATAACAAGGAAACCTCCCTCTCCAACACTGCTGGCAGTCACACTCACACCACCTAAGGTGGGATTGAGGCCCCCTCATAGCGACACACACCACACTCTCACAGGGATACCACATTTCCCTACTGGCTCAACCTCAGGTTTCCCATATCAGAGCCCCAGAAGTCCCAATCTTTGGAATAATAATTAAATCTTGGCGCAATAACTAAATAACAAAATGACAGCTTGAGCTGGGTGCCTCCAGACAGGAAAGTTTCCTTAACAAGGACATCCACAATGTGGGGCATCCTTCTACTTGGTTGTTTGCCATCAAGGGATTAGAGCAAGTCTCAGCTCAGAGACAGCCCAGTACTGAAGGACAAATCTCTAGGTTTCAGGTTCGGGGCTGGCCAACAAGGCTGAACCTTGGTTGGCTTTGCTCTGTGAGGTTCCCAGTTTGTCTGAGCAGAGGAAGACAGAAGGCAAAGCACACCCTGCTCTCAGGCCACCTCAGCTCTGCTGTGCAGACAGGTTACATCAAGGCATGAATGGATCCTCCAAAATCTCCAACATGTCCTCTTGTCCTTCCTGACCAGTACCTCCCTTCACCTCCAATCAGACCCTGTTTGTGACTCTTTTTGTCAGCTTTGTATCAATTGCACCCATGTCCTAAAGAGCTGTTTCCAGCAGAAAGCCCATGATGTGGATCATGGGTTTTAATTAATATATCTGTACATACTTTATGCCTGAATGCATGCCCTAATTTATGAGTAACAGGGATGTATTCTCCAAAGAAAGTAATACTTGACTAAATTGTTCTCTTGACGTAAACCTGTAATTTAAAAATTATATATATTTAGAGTGCAAGTCAAAACAGGAAGTTTTGCATTCCCAAAGCGGATAAAGATATTTCTGAACCTAAATATCTAGTGATACAAAATTACCATGAAATGCCTCTCCCTTGCTTGCCTAACAAAACCACTCTTTACCAAATAAGCCTGCTATTTATGGGAGCACTTTGCTGTACAGGCAAGTTTGCTCTCACGGTCTCTATAAATGGAGAGGCTGGGGATTTTCACAGTCACCAACTGTCCAAAGAAGATTTTGCCACTGGAAAGTGCAGGCATAACCACTGAAAGCAAAGCAAAACTGGCACTGGAAAACCATTTCTAAAAGTTCAGATAAGAAAGAAGGTATCAGGGAAAACCAATTCAGAACAGAGAACAAAGCACCCAGTGGGAAACACACTAAGTGCAGAATTGAACATCTTAGCTAACACTGAGATCTATCAAACTCCATTCATCCACCACGGGGGCTGGTGGTGATGGAACCAGTCTCTCCATTAGCTCTGAGCCATCTGGCACAACTGGTTTGGCTGCTGACAGACATGTGGCAAGGATCAGGGCTGGGCGCTGTGACGCTACCGCAGGAGCGAATCTGAACATCAGGTGAGAAACATGACAGAAAAATAAAGCATGCCATAAACGGTGGGGAGGAAAAAAGATTAAATTACAGCAGGGATCGTTTGATAGGGACACAGCTGGAAAGCTGTCTGACTCCTTACTTCCACCTGGGGAGCCTCTGTGCAATCAGCCCCTTCAGCAGGCAGGAATTGTGCCTGCACAGATTACGACACAGAGCTGCAGGATCGCTCCTCTCTTTCATCACAGAGGTGTCTGCCTGCAGCATTTGCCACCAAAGCAAAGCAGTCTGACTGTAAAAGCATTTAGGAATTCACAAAGCAGCAAAATCTACATGGATGCAGGTAGGTCTGTGCACGCAAGCACATACGTATATATTACATGTTTTATTTATAAGTCAAGACTTTGCATAGGAACTGGTTGAACAGATGTTAAACCAAGACCTCACAAAACGTGTTCCAACCAAAAAGAGTGAGTCTGGCAGGAGAGCAACTAGAGACACTGGAACACCAGTTTTGTTAAAGACCTAAATCCCAAAGTAATTTCTGATTCACAATATTCCAATATGTAATTGCTGAAGTGGTGACTCAGAAGAGACAGATCTGTTGCCTCAGTGCTCTTTTCACTATTTTATGAGGCACAAATTAGCACAGAACTTTAACCCATAATTAATTCCATGGTAAATTCATATTATTATTGGACTATTCTGTGGAATTGCAAACCAGTAGATGTCTTTTCCATTGTATTTCTACATTTACTTCAGGCAATGTCACATGACTACAAGGGGTTTTTTTGGGTAGGTATCCAGCAGGGATCACCTTGTTGTGTCCCAGCAGTTCTGGACACATTTCTCCTTACAAAGACAAAGTAAGGGAGATGACCTGATCCATGACCTGCCTTGGAAGTTATTTCCCATAACTTCAATCATCATACCTTGCTCTAGGCTAAAGGGATAGCATGACAATAAAAAGACAAAGGAATCCTATAACAATACTGCCACTGCTGGTAAGTGCAGGTGAAATATCCACAGGTGATCAAAAGGTAGCCCGTGCAATCCTATAGCAGTATGCTTTTTATGTAATTTAATTTTATGTGTAACCCTGCACCTATCAGGAGGGCCCCTGAAGCCATTGATATTGGAGAATCATTTGTAAATAATCATCTGGCTGTCAGAATAGACACATGTCCATTTGCTCTCCTAAACACTGCTGCAAAAAGTACTAAACATCCTCACCTGTCCAGAGCTGCAGAGAAGACCTCAAGAATGCCACATGCCAAAATCTTCTCTGCAGTTTGCTTGGGCTTTGGTGAAGCAGGTTTAGCCAAGTGCTGTACTTCTGTGGCCTTGGATACACCTTGAATAAAGGTGCCTTAGACCAACCTAATGCAATCTCCTCTTTTCTAGACACAGTTTCATTAGTTCAATAAATGTTTAACCAAGACCACGCTAGTGCTGTCACACTGCCTAAGGAAAACACCACCAGCCCTCTCAGTCAGCTCCTCCATGAAACACAGCTTGGTGCTCACTATTTCCTCTCAGTGTGGGTTGTTAGAAGAATGCATTGCATTTAAAGTTTCCTGCCTTCCTAAGGAATGTGATTAATCCAATTTTACATAATAATTTTCTTTATTTCGTGCAAATCCACAGTACTTTGCTAACAGAAGTTACAGCACGTCTTCAGCATGTACTAGAAAGTAACCAGAGGGACACCAGAAAAATAACATTAATTACTTCAGGCACTTTATTCAGTTGGTTTTCACTTTAAAAAAAAACCTTACACCCTTTTCTGATGGTTTTACAGTCCATTGCACAATAACCTGTTATTATGTGATTTTTTTTTTAATCACACTCACCTAAGGCAATATGAGCTGTTATAATTGAAGCGAAATATTGAAACAGAATTTTCTACCAACTACACCATCATGAGTGATACTGATCTACAGCATCCTGCTCTTATTTTATTTATAGGAGACAGTAATAAAATATTCCTACTAACTTGATTGCTTTATATCATGTAACAGAAATGCCAAAATCAAGGTCAAGAGTATGTCAGTGGTTTAATTTCCCTAGTGCTAACCCACAGTAAAATTTCTCAGGATATAGTCTGCTGGTCTCCTGCAAGTCATTATGTATTTAATTTTCTCCCTGTAAAGTGCTTTTCTTGAATGCAAAGCCTGTGTATTCTAGAGGTAAATACATTAAGATAAAAGGTTCAAAGAATCTTTTTCTAAAGACATAATGTCTCGTAAGCTTCCTTATGAAATTCCAGTGCAAACCCCAACCATGCTGTCTTCAAAAGAATTCCCAGTGCATTTTCTTTGTTTGCACAAAGGAAGGAAGGAAAATTAAAGGAGAGGGGGAGGGGGAAGCTGCGGTCAATGCTGTGGCCCTGCAGATTGCCAGAGTCAGACACCCTGGATGCTCAGAGGGAACAACATCTATCAGTCAGGGCACTGCATGGGAATTTGCTTGTATCTACTTGCCTTGGCTTCCAAGGCCTTCAGAGCATCTCATCTCTCAGCTGGCACTGCTGCCAACTCCCCAAGCTCACAGCAAAGCCCAGGCACACTTTCTGCCAGCAAGTTCTTGTTGTCTCCTGGGTAGTGAGGAACCCCCATTAGAAACAGCCCAAAGCTAAAACCTCTCTCAAATCACGCCTCTACCAGCACAACTCCCCTAAAATTACACTGGTGAGCTGCCATTACTGGCTAACATGCCTCCCAAACCTGTCCCACTGGTTTTTCTTACTGCCTCCCAATCTTCTTGTTTTATCTACCCATTATCCAGTTTTACAGCATGGGCTGCTTGGGGCAGGGACTGCCTTCACAGCTCTTGTACACCTCCTAAAGCCCTGGGATGGGGGGCTCCAAACTGCCAGTGCCCAAGATGCTCTAATAAATAATAAAATAATCAGTCACAGGAGGAAGTCTCACTTCTCTACATTACAGAAAACAGTAGGAAATTTGATGGAGATAAAGCATTCTGCAGCAACATCTTAACATGCAGTTTGGCTTCGTTTTGTCTCTCTTCCAACTTCACCACAGAATTTTGGCCAGACTGCAGGCAGCTCTGCTGCACAGAGCACACCCACAGCCCCACTCCAGCAGGCTTGATGGCTCAGCAGAGCCCAGTACAGGTGTAAAATAATCCTTGCTATGCTTGTGGTGTAAAATAATCCTTGCCACGCTTGTGGTCACTCTCAGATTGGTGATCATGGTCCTGGTGGCTGACTCCCATTTCAGGAAGGTTGTGCTTCCCCCTCCAGCACCACTGGGTCCAGAGTTTCTGCTGAGAGCTGTCCCCTGCCAAGGATGCAAACATCTCTCTCTGAAGCCCTGCCCAAGCATGCACCCAGGGGCTCAGATGGGCCCCAGTGTTTATGGTGCTGTTGTTCGTGCTGGGACTGGGCACTAGGGAACATGGCTGATCTGCATTCAGATTCCATCTCAAGAAAATAATTCTCAGAAATTCACAGTCTGCCTCTGTGCTTGACAAAGTCTCCAGGGCAAAGGAACAGCTCAGAAAATCACAGCCAAGATTGATGGGAAGTCATAGGAAAACTGAAAGGAAACGTTATGCTTGCTTGCATTTGTGCTGTCTGCTTGGCCATGTCACAGTGGCCCAAACCTGCTCAAAATGGACCCAAAAAGTTCGTTCTCTAAAAGAGAGGCAAGGCATGCTGGGGGTAGAAAGGGTGGTAACTCTTTTGTAAAGAACTTGGTAACTTGGGTGCTACACCTCTGCCTTTCTACTGCCCCCAGCAAGGGAAGGAACCTTCCACTACCTAGGCCAAGTGTAACTGGGTGACTTGTGCCTTTTTTCATGGTTACTTTAAATGTGTTTTCCACTGTGCAAACACAGATACAGTAGCTGGGAGAGAAAATTATATGAGACTGCATCATATCATAGAATTATAGGATGGTTTCAGTTGGGACCATTATAAACCATTATAGGATGGTTTTAAAGGGACCTTTAAAGGTTATCTGGTATAATCCCCTGGCAATATAAGCAGAGACATCTGACCTAAAGATGACCATAAGAATATCTGACCTATGTCAAAGCCTTACCAAGGGACTGAAATAAACTGGGCATTAGCTGCAGAGGACATTCACAAGGATGAGCAGCTGAAGCTGTGGATTCTTTGAGGGAGTGTAAATGGGAACAAGCAGTGTAAAATCAGACTGTACATGCACAGAAGTCCACAATGGAGACCAAGTCCTCCTCTGAATACACACAACCATTACCCCAATGCACAGTGCATTACCCCTGAGTAGCTCTGGTGAGGACCAGTCAGGCAAGGAGGGCAACACTCTTCCCAGCAGTACAGGAGCTTCCTCCTCACAGTGGGTCACAGTGGGCTCTGCAGGTTAAAACAGGCTGGGGTAACTTCTCTTGTAGCCTTTTGGGCTACAAGAAGGATTTGGCTTTGTGCTTGCTTCTCCTGCATCTGACAGCTGGTTGCTACATTATCTCAGCCACTAACTCATTGGAACCCCGGGCTTGTGCTGGTGATGTTCTACACACCACCAGCAGCCTTTGGAGGAGATCCAGGTGCACCTCCAACAGGCACAACTGAATTTACTGGGCTACCAGTCTCCCCTTTCTACTGAAAAACATCTAAGACTTGAACATTTATGTGCTCCAGAGTGTGAGAAAACTACTCCAAAGTGACCTTTGTTTTACCTGCAGGTATACTGCCCTGTGCTGTGATCTTGTCAGATCTTGTTAAGTCACCAGCACCAGGTAATCTGGATGATAAAAACCAGAGAAGACCTCACTGCTGAGGGAGGCTCTGCCTGTAAAATCATGGAAACAGCAACAATGAAGCATCAGTGTCCTTTTTTAAGTCATTATACAAAGAACTTTACAGGAGTCATTAACAGCATATTATGGAGGGCTTGTGAAGAATTCCAGTTCTAAAATCCTACAAGAAAGAAATAGCAATGACTTAGGGCTGGACTGAGCTAATCCTTTTCATAAAACCTGATGGGTAGCCTGGCTTTTTGGCTTTTTGTTTGTTTGTTGCTTTTTGTTTTTCTTTTCTCACTCTTTGCTACTCTAACTTTAAAAGAAAATAATGTTCATGGCACTATACAGTCTGCAGTTGTTTTCTGAAACAGATTTTAGGATGCCTTGCTTAACATGGATGTACATCTGGATGATTCTTGCTCTTTGCAATGGTTTTCCAATGCTGAGCAGCCACCTCTAGAGCTGTGACACCTCCAGACCTCCTCCAAGGAAACCCAGGGAGCAGAAATCAGGAAGGAGGTGTACCAGGTTGAATTTTTATTTCAAAGTTAGAGGATATGCTGCTGGCAGCAGCAATGAAAAGGTAAGGCACAGAAAAGGTAAGGCACTCTCTAGGTGTGATGATGTCTCTGTCACCAGCCAGCAAACTCATCTCAGTCCCAGAAATCTTGGTGGGAATTGAGATGGAAATGTCTGTCCTGCTCGATGCATCTTAAAATGCATTGACTATCTCAGGTGCCAGGGCCTGAAAGGAAGTGAAAACAATTCTTGCTAAGAAACATGATCTTGTAAGTGCCCCATTACAGTGATGCCACAACAAAAAATGCTGTGTAACTCCAGGTTTTTCAAGGTTTGGAAGTACAGCAAAAAAGCCTTGGTTTTGGTTTTACCCATTTTGAGTCCTAGTAGCAATAGAACTGAGGGACAATGTAACCCTCTGCAGCAACCACAGCCCAGTGAATGTGTCCCAATGAGAAGGGGGCAGATTTGACAGCATAAGAAAATCTTAGCTCTGGGACCTTACCCTGAGCCCTGCCAGGGTGAGCTGGCTACACAGGTGCTAAGGAATATATTTAAAATAAGCTAATGCGTGAAGAGAAGTCACCTCCACAGAAAAATGATTTACCACATTTGTGGAAATGTAGATATACCTCTAGAAGTCATGGCTAGCTGCAGCAAAGAGAGTATCATTTCCCAAACTTCTTCCAAGGTGAAGTTAAATAAAATCAACATGGAGCTATAAAGGAATAGCCTCTGTGTGTGATGACCTGTCATGTCTACTCACAGAAAGCAGACCTGACAGCATCCAACAGTCCTTGTTACACAAGGAGGAGGAAATCCATGTCACCTCACTCAGCTCAGCTGATCTTTGCTACTTGAGAGAATAAAAGGCAAAGCCCTGAGCACTGAGGTACTCGAGATTCCAGATGCTTTAAATGTCCAGGGTGGTTATAAAACCACCAAGATCCTTTCATGAGGAATCCTAACAGGTATTTTCTCAAGTTTGGATGTTTGGAATTCAGTAAGTTAGGGTTAATTACAGAATAACAGACAAGGAAAAAATTTTGATAATGGAAAAGACACAGAAGGGGATGTAATCCTAAAATGTCAAGTCCTTGGTCTACTTTTCTGGAAAATCTTGTTACAAAACACTGATGCCCTGGACATTCAGGGGAAACCACCCCCAAGGTGAGCATCAGATAGCCATCTCTGTTTCCAGCCTGTGCTCTGTGAACATGAAAGAAAGAACTCTGAAGGGGTGGAGACCTGTGCAAGAAGTGAAGAATAAAAAAATTTATGGAAGGCAGTATGTAAATGTAACACAGAGCTCAGTCCCAAAAAGAAAGACAAGAAATGGTTTTTATGTTTTACTCAGGAGAGGGCAATGGAGGTGAGTTAGTGGGTGGTGGCCAGAGAAAGAGACCTCAGGTCAGACTTTTAGGATGGTGTTTCGCATATGTTGTCCAAAGATGGAGGACATTTTGCAGATAGTGTCTAAGGAAAGCATCTTATCCATTTTTGTTGTGGATCCAGGGAGAGATGGGAAAAACAGTACCCGTGGCATTATCCTTAGAAACTGGGCAGAAGTTTCCCAGAATGCTGGGAGTGTGAATGTCTATAAGATATCCATGTAAAATTTTACTCAAAACCTGTTCCAACTCAGTACATTTTGGAAAATGAAATAATTAGTTTTGTTCACGCCTTATTAAGTTAGCTGTCATTAAAATTAGTGGTTGGTGCTATGCAGCAAGTTAGTTCCCAATTTTTCTGAGCATAAAACCTGAGTGATGGATCAGACGCTGATGTAGGCTGCAGAAACAGCAGGGTGGCATCTGTTACAGAAGGTTTTTCTGAAATGCTCCTGAAGCTGATTGAAATACATTGAGCTTGCCAATAGAAAAATATTGAACGTTGCTGACTCTACTCCAGCATTCCATGGTGTTTCTCCCATACCCCTGCTGCACCGTGCAGGGCTGGCAATTCATTTCCTCCCTGCTGGAGGGGAGACACAGAGCCCCCTCAACTGAAGCAAGCTTCACATATACTCAGTTTGCACAAGTAATTACAGCAGCTTTGTTGCTCAAGAGTACAAACAGCCCACATCTTTAATGATTGTGCAAGAAACTTCCCTCAGAATAAAGCCTGAGCTTCAGAAGGCTGGGGATTTTTTAAGTGTAAGCTGAAATAAAAGTTTCCATAGCTATTTTTGATTTCTAAACCAGACTTTTTGTTTGTAAACACCCAGACAGCAGAGAGGTTGTCCTCCCTCCCCTCTCCCACGCAGAGCCATCTTGCTGCTTTACCTCACCCTCTCCAAGCTGCCTGCTGGCTCTGGAAGATGCTTGGGAACGACACAACAAAGGCTGTGTGGACAGCAGCTAAAAATGCCTGGAAAAGCAGTCCTTGGTGGGCAGATGAGGAGACACTGTCTGTTTTCCCTGTCTGTGACCACTGCATGCCTGCACAGAGGGAGCCCTTGTGTGCAGAAGAGAAAGACAAGCTACAAGACACCATGCTAACTGTTCCCAGGGTTTCAGTCCCATTTTTCAACTAAGACCATGGATTTTCCATGTTACTGAGTGCTAAATCTTTGGGGTTTGTGGTTGGTCAGAGAGCTGGGTATCAGCTAATCAATCAACCAAGACATCTTTAAACATGGCTACAGGTAGATGAATTTTAGGTGTTGAGATTTCACCTTTGAACTTTCCTGTACTAAAGTTATGATAACTGGGCCAGGCAGGAGCACTGCTGGTGCTGGCTTTGGGCACAGTGTGTGCAGTTTCACACAACAGGCTGGGCAGTGCTGCTGTCCCCATCACTTCACTCAAACCCTCTCTTGCTGGCCTTTGCAGCTGGGCTGTGCTGTGCACAGGTGCCTCGTGCCAGCCTGGGAGGGCAGCATGGCTCTGCCTGTTTTTGTCAGGACAGGCCACCTCCTTGAGACAAGCTGTAAGTCCTCTTTTTTCCTTTTAAAATTTTCTTTCCTTTTTTACCCCTGCATTTTGCTCCTGTGGCTTGCACATGAAATGAGAGGACGTTGTCATTGATTACACAGTGGTGAGTCCCTAAGCTGAGGGGAGCCCAGTTCTGCTTCTTGTTCTCTCCCATTTGCCCTGGACCAAACTGGTGTCAAACTGGGGAGCCATGCCCAGGCTCCACCAGCCTTCAGGCTCTGTTGCTCATTAGTGGAAAGTGCACAGAAAGGACAGAGGGATGCTGGGGGGTTGTGAGTGTCTCCTCAGACACAGAACCACTGGACATCACCAGCAGGAAGGTCCCTTTTCAAGCATTCCCCTTTCCCCCTGAGGGGTTGCTGGTGATTGGTAGTGAAGGTTGTGGTGGGTCACTACCACACCTCAGCTCCAGACTTCCTCTCTTTTGTATCCTTCACCTTTCCTGGTCAGGAACTTCTGAGTTAAATGAGAGAGATTTTTTGTCATTGGACCTATAATGTTCTGTTACGGCTTTAAAAAGTTTATTATTAATAACTTGTTCCTTTCACTTTTCCCAAGGCATAGAAAGTTATTCCATTCAGCTTTTCCCAAAGCATAAAAAGTTGGAGATAGATATTCAAAGATGAAACTGGAGCACACAGACCTCTGGAAAATCCAAATGAAGGAAGCACCTAAAGCTTTAATTTAGATGAGTGATTTTTTAGCATTTCTTTTTGGGGACGTTGTAGGGAATTTAGCTTTTACAGGGACCCACGAGTGTGAACAGGTTTTAGTTTGGTAGATCAGGATGGGAGTACCAGTCCATTAAAACTGGCAATATAGAGAAAGAGGAGAGGCAAGGGAAGGGGAAGGAGGCAACAGGAGCAACAGCCTCCATCGATAGAAAAATAGCAAGAAAAGAGGAGTAGTTGGATCCCACATGCAGACATGAAGGCATGGAATTTTCATCTGGAAAAGAGAATTTCAGAGACCTTCAAAGACTAAGCATTCAAATGAGGTGATTTTTTTTTCCTGAAGCAGCATGACATCAGAGTTTTTCCTTAAGTACCTGGCATTAAAACTCAAGCGCAGAGTAGACAGCTGAGGCTTGCAGGCAATCCTGAGGATCCCCAGGTGAACTTAGTCTGTAGTACTGGCTCTGTGTATTTGGACACAACTGCAGCAGCAAGGAGTGCTTCAGCAGGCTCCTATGGGCTGAAAAGCCAATATGAGAACTCAGAGTGTGGAAGTGCTGACAGGATAAAGGCATCCTCACAGTGTTTGAACCCAGTCCAAAGCTAACATAAGTGAAAACCTCTGGAGAAGCTGTTCTTGTTGAACTGCAAGTTGCTTTTTTCCCCCTATTTAAATAAGCAAAAGTAGTTAAATTGAGATGATAAGAATCTGAACTTTATCAGTAAATTCTACCTTTCAAAAATAGTTATTCAAATTCTTACTTCATCAGGCTTTAGGAGGTAACACATTTAAAGAACTAAAATGTGGAAAAAATCCATTTGAAGGTGCTGGCTTCATCTGCATGGCAATGAAATGTTCTCAAGAAAGGCGTTTACTTTTAATTAGTAATAAAGCAAATGCAAACCACCATAGGCCACATTTGAGAAAATGCTGCAGTTCAAAGTGAGAAAAGACTTTTATTAAATGAAATTATAAGTGAATGCCATTAAATACATGTCAACACAACCATTAGAGCAATCTATCAACCAGCATAAAGAAAGCATAAAATCACACAGGTGAGTTATGGGCATAATAGAAGTGTGATTGTATTTTTGCACTTTGTCTTCAGGAGAAATAGGTCTCTCCACAACAAAAGACCACCAGCTCAAAAGCAAACCCAAGCCCTAACCAGGAGGGGCTGGCTCCAACCTAGACTGTTTTTACAATACTCACTGCACGAATTTATCACCCTGCTCCTCATCTGTGGCACGATTTTATTCTCTGACATGACAGGCTGCATTGTGCCCATGCCTCCATGAATACTCACTCCAGCTGATGCTGCCTCTCGTCACTCCAGCTTGGATGAGCCACACCTCACCTGACCCAGGGCTGTGCCAGCTGCTCTGCAGCCTTTGCCTGTCCCACTCTTGGACAGGCAAAGGGCCACAGCCAGGGAGGATGCAGACTCTGAGGTCAGAGGATGCAGACTCTGAGGTCAGAGGATGGGTAGCTCCTGTTTCACAGCCCCTGCAGCTGACCAGCTGGCGTTGGGGTGGGACAGCCTACAGGGCAGGTCACTCATGCAGCAATGTGCCACCTGCTGAGAGCAGCACACAGAGTTGGTCTGGTTTTTTAATTGCTGCTCTTCACTTATTTATCTCTTTGGTTCACTTCTCCTTGAGCTTGGAGTTGCTCCTCTGGGCTGGGTCTGCCCCTTCTTATAGAGTAGAAAACCCTAAGTATACCACAGGTGCTGTTAGCAGCAAATATATATCAAGTCATCATAACAAAATCTTCTGGGCCAAATTCCAGCTCCACCCCCACACAGCTAGCACTATAAAGAAAGGTTTACCAGGAAAAAACCCCTAAAACCAACCAAACAACAAAACAAACAAACAAACAACAACAAAACCATGCAAATAAACAAGAAAAGAACATAAGGGAGGGAGCACATCTCTACTTCCAGCCTCCACAGCGCTCAGCCTGAACTAACACACCTCCAGGGACACTCCCCCAAGGAAAGCTGGTGCTGACTTTTGTAGAGATGGGCCTTTCTATTTTATCTCATTTTGCTCAGAACAAGAAAGAAGTGCACAGTAATGCTGACCCTGTTTAGCTGCATCAAGACAAAGGGAATGTTGCTTAGTCTATTCTTTTGCTCAGATCTGCCCTCCCTTCCATTTGTAGACATGTCTTACCATGTGGGAGCCGCTGTCCTGGAGGAGCAGGGGGTGGTGATGCTGCAGGAGGAAATGTTAAATATAAGAGTGGCTAAATGTAAGCTTGGTGATGTCAGCTCTGTGTGAGATAGAAAAAACAAGGACTATGTTCAGCTCTGCCAGGCTCAACAGCAAGGGTATAAAATGCTTCTGAGAGGGCTAAACAGCTCCAGACCCAGAAAAAGACAGTTGAGCCGCTGAGATTATACTTAATTGGTGTTGTGGGAAGGCAGCCTCTCTGCAGGGCAGCCTACGCTGTCCCCTCGTACAAAGCCTTTTCATGAGGCTGCAGGGGACATACTGCCAAACATCTCGCCAAATACCAGCCTTATAATGTCATCTCAGGAAACAGAGGAGCCTGAAGCCACCAGGACAGTCTCACTGCCCTCATGGCCTGTCCCTGCCATCCTGCTCTTTTTGTCCCTCTTGTCCGTGCCCCAGCTCTCCTAGGCTGGATGGCAGCCTTGTCCCACCTCCTGTAGCCATGTGAGCAGCAGCTTGGGCAAAGGTTTCATGTAGGCAAGGACCCCTATCACCAGGTCTTGTTTAATCATCTGTCCAGGATTCATCTGCAGCTGGTTTACAGTCACACAACCCCCCAAAGAGCAAGACAGTGCAAATACTTTGTCCAAGCTGGCTTTGCTTGCAGTGACAGCACACACACACAACTCCTCATCATGCCAAGAGGCCACCTTTTCCATTTTGTCTGTGTCTGCATCTGTCTGTGCCAGGCTAGTCTGACAGCAGGATTTTGTCCTAAATATGCTACTGCCTCCCTAGCAGTGCTCAACCTGCTTGGAGCTCATCTAGGTAGAAGTTATATTTAAAATAGGATTCCTGGTATATGCTGGTGAGGCGCTGGTAGAGAGACTGACCCACGAGAGTTCCAGGGAATTAGGTGACACATCTGTTTCCCTGTGCTTTCTCTGCTGCTAATGGGAAATTTCCCCCAGAAAAATGATATTTTTGGTAACTTTGTCATTGGTAGTTTCAACCTCTTGATGAATGCCACCATGAACCACCAGAATCCTGTGTCATCGAGACATGGACAAGGCATGAACTCGCTTAGGACTTCATGTTACACAGAAGGGGCTATAACTTCCCTCTTAACTTTTCATTTCCCTGATTAACTTTTGCATGGGATATTATGAGTAAGGGTCTGGCTGGATCAGATTCATGTGTGCATTTGTGTATGTTTGAGGTGTGCCTGTGCACAGATGCATGCTATGTTCATAGCCAAATGCCTGACTTAAACACAAAAAGTACAAATGTTCCAGAAAAAATGAGAATCATTTTGCTGGGGAAGAGGTGTGGAGGGCTTTTTTTTTTTTTTTCAATTGGGCTTTTATGTGTTGAAGGCGTAGTCCAGTGGATTTAGCTTTTTTTTTTTCCTCCAAAGGAAACATTTTACTATTCTTAATATATTTTCTCAACTTTGGAACCTGAACTTAAGCCTCTTTCTCCTAACCATGCCTTGAAAATTAAAGCACTTGGAGCCAGATGCTGAACGGATATATCCATAGGAATGCATCATTTTGTTTCCTAAAGGGTGCTTTTTCAGGCACCCTGTTCTGAGGCCAGGCAGAGCAGAGCAAGTTTGACCAGGCTGCTTCCAGGGGTCATTCCAGCTGAAATTGTGGTTACATGAGCCCAGCCTAGTGGCTCCTAACTGGTGAGACAGTGGTTCCCAAGGGAACTAACCCTACCCACACTATTTGCTGGAGCTGGGAACACTGGGGAGGTGCCCAAGTGGCCCTGGGCAAAGGCAGCCTGCTCCAGCCATGCTCCTGGCCCCAGAGTTGGGTGGGCTGAGACATGGAGTTCTGCCAGGGTCCTACAGTGAAGAGGGCTGGGAGAAAGATGACCTTTGGGGGCTGTAGCTGCCACATACCCGTTGTGAAATGCCTCTCTAAAAGAAACAAAGGGGCTGCTGCAAATGCAGCAAAGTCCCCAGTGAGGAGTGCTGCAGACGGTATGAGAAAAGGTCTGCAGAGCAGAGCAGAAGAGCCCTTTGCCTCACTGTGCTGCTTTCTGCATTCCCACAACACTTTGCCTTTTGAGCTCAGCCTTGCAAGCTCCAAGGCAAATCAACAAGTTGAAGCAGGAACCTAATTCAAGCTCTGAATAAAACCCATACCTGGCAACTTTAATTATTAGGCTGATGCGTCATATTTACATTAATTTGAGCCCTACTTAGGTTCAATTACAATAATTCTTCCATATATTCATTCCAAGACATTTCAATAACTTAGCAGATAGCATATATAATCAAAGATTAGCTGAAGGAACAGGTTTGCTCTCTACAGGCATACTGCTCCTCTACCTGGGCGCTGACTACAGCGCCCTGTGCGTGGGCTGCATGGATGTGCCTCATGGGCACAGCATCTGGAGCAGTGTCAAAGGACAGGTACTGGAAAGCCCATGAGCCTTGACCATAGTCCCAGGATCAAATTACAGCCCCTGTGGTGGGGGTCCATGTTCACCTTAGCATGTGCTTTTGCAGACTGGGAGTACTCCTGGATTCCCCTTTTGCTGTTCATTGATAATCCCACAGTGATGATCAGGACAAATATTTTTCATCAGCCAGTTGGCCAGAAAGTTCATTCCAGATGATCTTGAGGTCCCTTGCAACCTGGTACTCTGATTCTATGATTCCAGATGGTATTTGGCTCATTCTCCCTCCCTTTTCCCTGCATGTTTTTGGGAACACAATATCTGTTTGATGCAGAGCATGACAAAGCACTCAAGCCAGAGTGCCACACCATGGCACCACGTCACAATCTCTCTAACTCCTAGGGATAGCTTGTGCTGCTTGTGACTGGTAAGGTGTTAAATGATCTGCATCCCCAAAGTGGAGGAACTCTTTCCCTCTTCCTGCTACCAACACCCCAGGATCATACTGTCATACTCATGAGCTACAGGGTGAAGAGTGAAAGCTATTGCCCAGGTGTTTTCCACTCTTGTATTTGGGTTTCATTCACTCACTTGGTGTAATATAAAGAGTTGAGAGGTATGGCTAAGAACTGATCTTTCCCCAGGCATTACAGATAATGGCATATGCAAACATATTTTACAGTCCAAGCACTCTTTGGAGCCCTACATCCCCACAAAACCTTCCAGTATGTTTGGGAGGGGGGACAACAGAAGAGAAAAGCCCTCTCTCTGGACATGAATTTCACTCCCAAGGTACGAGAGAGAAAGTAAACAGGGGCTACTTTAAAATCTAGTAAAAGTTCTGTGTTTCTCTGACCGTTCTGCACTTTTCAGCGATGGGGAATAGTGTTCTGAGCGGTTTGTCTGCCCTGAGGAAGGTCAAGGGAAGCAAGAGCAGGCTCCGAAAGCGGCAGTTTCCCATCGGTTAAACAAGTGATGCTGTTTGCTCCCCGCAGCACGGTTCCGTGTGTCCGAGCCTGTGCTGCTGCAGTGGGGGCTGGCTCCGCTCGAGGGAGCTCCTGCTGCTGCGCAGCCCGAACCAAACCCGGCGGCACCTGCAGGCAAAGTCCCGCGGGTGACAAACCCCCGTGCCAGGGGAGGCTGAGCAGGGACTCCCTTCCCCGGGAAGGCTGAGGAGAAGCTCGTGCCGGAGCCTGAGATGCTCCTGGCTGAGGAAAGGCGTTCCCAAGGCTGTTGTGTTTCAGCCCGAGGTGCCCAGGGCTCTGCCCACCCGTGCCAGGAGCTGGGCTGGCCGCGGCACCCACCGCACTCCAGCTGTCCTTGTCACCGCAGCTGCTGCGGCTGAGCACGGCTGAGCGAGGGGTGCAGCGTGTGGGAAGGGGCAGGTCCCCAGGAGGAGCTGATTGACGTGGCTTGCAGGGTCACTGAACTATTCAAAAAAGCAGACTTGAGGAACAAAGCCTACTTTGGTTATTTCTTAATCAGGAAAAATTGGCCTTTTGCAGTGACTTATCACTGCAGAAAATGCATTTTCACAAGGAATGCCCCTCCCAGGAAGCTAAATGTATATAAGGTAAACGACTGAGGACATAATTTCACTCCTTTAAAAACAAATCTCTTATGTCACAGATTTACGCCTCAAAGTATCAAGACAAAAATAGAGTCCAATCAAATGCTTAGAAAGCATCTGCACCTCTGGCAGGACAGCGTTGAGGGAGCTGCGCCTCGCATCCCCGGTCAGCCAGGAATCCCGGCACTGCAGATGCTTTTGGAGAAGGCCAGAGGGCAAAATCCATCCCTGGCTTCATTAGAGACCGTTAAACCTGATTCATCCTGTCTCCAGCCACTCCCTGGCCTGTCTTTGGAAAGCCAGCACACACCGAGGCAGGCGTTCCCCAGCCAGGGTCAGGTGTCAGAGGCAGCTTCTCCAGCAAGCCGGTGTGAGTCAGAGTGTTTGGGAACTGCTCCAAGCTATTGGAAAAAAACAACTCCCAAATTAGCTGGGGTGGCTCCCAAGCGAATCCACCTCCGCGGGGAAGGAGGTGATCTAATGAAAGCGTGCGGTCAGAAATCAAAAGAGCCTGGAAAGCATTCCAAGCTGCATAATAAGATTTCACATTTCATATCTTCAAAGCATTAAGTGAACATTATCTAATTAATCCTCACAACACTCCTCAGAGATATTATCCCTATTTCACAGACAGAGAAACCAAGGCACAAAGTTAAGTCACTTGCCTGGGGCCAGAGAAGGGAGTGCCGAAGCTGGGATTAGAGTCCAGGAGTTCCTGGCGCCCAACTTTTTCCTCAGACTACTGGGTCATGTGTCTTCCCTGCAGGGAAGATAATAATGAGCCCATAATTACCCATACAAATTCCCAGTGACCAGGCTAACCCGTCTGTATAAAGCTATTTGTAATTCCAATAAACACGCCCACAATTTAGCTGCCTCCATGAACTACCAGTACTCTCTCAGCTGTAGGAATCCAGACCTTCAAATAGGGGCTGTTCCTTGACAGAGCAAATCCCAGCTCTGACCCACTCCAAGGGCCATTGGAGAACTTCTTGTCACTTGCAAATCCCTGGTGACCACCCATGTATGGCATGAGTACTGTGGGAACTGTGGTGGCGAGACAAGGTTTGAGGAGAGAGGGAAGAGAGCTGTAAAAATAGGACAAGCCCTTTGGGCACACATGCCCTTTCCCAAACCTGATGCAGAAACTGAAACTTTTTGCAAAGTGCAGATTCACCATCACAGAAGAGGTTGTGTGGTCAAATACATTGCTCAGCACAGTCTGTCAGTCTCACAAAATAAATGACCCTTCCATATGTAGACACAGTTCCCTGAAATGGCCTTGAACAGACTCACTAGAAAACTCAGGGCACCCAAAGTACCCCATGCCTTCAGCTCTTTCCTTATCCTGCCCAGGAGAATAGAGGAGCAATCTGCTTGAGCTCTTGTGTGCATCCCAAGGGGTCGTGCCAGGGGTTTACCCTGTTTTTCCATTACAATAAGGCCTCTGTGGGGGTGTGAGGGTGTGCACGTGTGGCTGTGTGCCTGTACTTCCCTGGGGCTCTGTGCTCTCTTCTACCAATATATTTGAATCCAGTGAGCTCATCTTTTCAACGTGAGCCTCAGGCATTTTGTGCCTGGTACCCTTCACCATTCAATGTTTTTTCTGCTGTCATCTCAGCAGGAGCACCTTTCCACAGAGCCTCTATCATCCCTACTCAAACCCAACTTATTGTTGCTCCAGAAAAGAGATCACCATGGAATTCCCATGGGGGATGTGGTACACTGCTGTATCACACTTTATTTAGCTGAGACTTGAGTGTGTGCCTGGCTCTTCTCCCACGATGTGATGTCTACTCTTGCTTGCAATGTACTCTGCCAGGGCGCCTATGGCTCTTGTCACAGACCAGCACAGCACCCCAGCAACCCCAGCAGACACTGTGAAATACAGAAACAGCCCCCTGTGTCCCCCTCTGTACTTGGGCCAGACAGCTCACAGTGATGTCAGGGATACTGCAAGAACTAACAGCAAACTAAATTTTTGGCGGACAAGAGGCCTGTGGTGCTGCCTGGGTGTAGGACAGCACTTGTGATGGTCAGGGACAGCACTTGTGATGGGCAGGGACACAGCAAGCAGTTCTGTCCCCTCCACCAGGGCTGGGACTCGGGCTTGCTCCTCTAGAGCAATATCATCACAGTGATAGATAAGGGCTTCTCTGGATGCTTTTGCTCTGGGCACATGGACACCATTTCCCAGCCAGGCCATGCCATGGCTAGCTGCCCATGCCATGGGTAACTGCCCACAGCTCCTGGAGGTTTGCTTCTGCCCAGGCACTGGTGTCAGAGATCCTCCCACGCTGCTGGAATGCCACCTAGTATTTCCTCGGATTCACGGGGATGTGCAGAACACCACCTGCTATTTTTCAGTACCTTAGGCAATATTTCAAAACCAGGCCAGGCCAACAGTAATGCTGAGCTCCAGATAATTTGGGCTGGCTGAAAGCTGCCCTGCACTGGCCACGTTGCATCCTTAGACTACTGGCCTCTTTGGGACACCTGGGGTTTAGAAGAGGCAGGGAGAATGGGACAGCCTTGGGGAGACACAGGAGGCCACAGCAGTGTCCACAAGGAGGTAAAAATAAAAAGCTGAGGAAGGGGTGTCAGCAATGAGTTTTCATCCAAAAAGGGCTGAACATTCACAGACTCTCTGTGCCCTGTAGGGTGTGATGGTACCTGGTCACTGAGGAGAGAACAAAAGGGCATTTCAAAGGCTTGAAGTAGCCATGTCTGTCAGGCCCCAGGGTGCCACATCCCATCCCCAGTGGGCTGCAGGGCAGACCAGCAGCAGGATTATAATGGAGCATTTGGGAACATGCACAACTCTTCCTCAACCAAGAGTCCCACCACAGAGATAATAATTTAATAGCAAAAAGGGGCCACTCAATACTCAGGGACATATTTCTCAAACTTGTTCAAAGCCTGCTCTGGTCTCAGGCTTTTAATGCACCCAGTTGAGGAGTCTCATTGTGATGGTTGTGCTTTGAAACTACAGAGCAGTGGCTTCTGCTCGGGACCAAGTGCTTTGTGCAGAAAATTGCTTTGGAGCTGCACTGAAATCAGAGATGCTGCTCTTTGGAATATATGGCTTTTCCTTTCTGTTTTTTATTATTCTCATAACTGTCTTTATTTACAGATCCAGAAGTATCATTAAAAAAATTAAAGGCACATTTTGTTTACTAAAACACTTTGACGTAAAAAAAAAATCGGTAAATGCACAGACCCACATCTTATCTACCCTTTTATTTAGGAGCAGATTATTCCTCACAGCAGTGAGGAATCAAACTGCCTTTTCCTCACTTTTTTGATCCAAGGACCAAGAACTCCTGTGCAAGAACATGTATAATTATTTTATCAAGTCATAGATATGTTTTTGCTGCAGTAACTGCCAGAAGAGCTTCTGGCTGGCTCATCTCCTCCTGAGCTGTAACAAAAAAAAAATGTATATGTCTGTGTATGTTTCTCCCCCAAGATGCAAACCTTTATATAAAAATGATTGACAATAAGTGCTGACAGACAGGAACTAGATTATTCCAGAAATGCTGCAAACCATACAAATATAACATTTTTTTCTGTAAGTGGTGTGGTTTAATGACATAAATCGATAGTATGAAATGGCATGTTAGAGGCTCATTAGACACTGACAGCTGTAAGCATTTCAGGGTGCTGTATTAAAAACATCTGCTCAAAGGAAAAAATAGCACTAAAAAAAGAAAGGAATGAAAAGCTGAGAACAGCCTCACATCCAATTTGTTGTCTGGTAGCTACCAATTCTAGGAATGACTAAGACCTCCCAATTACAATAAGTTAAATCTAGCAAGAGCCACATTCTTGGGATCTGGGCACTCTGTGCCTCAGGTTGCACATTTGGCCTTATACTCCCTGGCTTGTGGAGCATGGGTTTTGTGAAATGTCTCCATAGAGCTATCCCATGGGAGGAGGTTCCAATTAGCAGTGTAACCACTGCACTACCAATATCTTATTACCAGTTCTGATCTAGCAGATTTTTCATTCAACATGGTCAAGACAAGTTTCAGACATGCAGAGATGCAGGGATGCAAAGGAAGAATAAAATGTTTTCTTAGGGTATTATGTAGTAATAGGAAAATACATGTGGAGTTGATCACCAAAAATCCAGATGCAGCTGCTGTTTGGCATCTGCTTCCCCTGTTCCAAGTTTTGTTTTTCCTGAAGCTGAGTTGCCATACCTTTGGTGTCCTCAGCTACCAGGTGCTGGCATTTAGACAAGGAATCCAGGAAGAGATTACCTCATTTTGCCTCTAGCCAAATAACACAAAAGGGTTTAAAAGACCCAAACAAACCCCATCCCTCTCCCCATTTCCTTAAGCTGGAGCCATGAGCTGTTCTTATCTCCAGATGGGGGCACTTCAGAGGTGACCTTGCTGGTCTGAGAAGGCTCCTGAGACTCTTGGCCATTGCAAAGCAGAGAGGAGTCTCAATCCTGGCCATGGGATGGGTAGGAGGACTCCTCCCAGAGAATCAAAATACAAAGAGACTTGAGTGAAGCATTTCTATTTCAGTTGCAGCCATGGATAGAAGCTACTCTCTCTATTTTGTTGGAGAAAAACATACCACTGCAAAGTGAAACTGGAATTGTAATGCTTTGTGAAATGCTGCTCTGTTTCCTAAATAGAACTGTTAGTGTTTGAAGATGGGAAATGTCAACAGGAGGATACTTATGTGCAACTTTTCCTTTATGTAAAATTTTAATTCAACAGGCTTTAGTGCCATTTCATAAGAAAGGTTTCAGGGTTTCTAGGTGGCTCTGGAAGCATCAGCATCTGATGCCTGGAAGTTAGACTGACAATGAGCATCAAAGCAGATGTTCTCCAAAGGATCTCAAGTTGCTTATTCCTCACTAGACAGAAAACTGAAAGGGGAAAATGCCTCTAATGGAAACCCATTGAAATGAAGGAAAGCTGAGCAAGCAAGTCATGCCATTGAAACGGGAGACTCAGTGCCCCTTGAGAATGGGATGTGCCTGAAAGTTTAAAAGAACAGCAACAAGGTCAGATTCCTGGCACTTCAATTGCTGACGATCAGCTCAGCTGTATGTAGTCTCAAAATGCCAAGTAATGCTACTGCATACAGCCCACGTGAAAGAAGGTTTGATGGTTTTGCATTTCCCCCAGCCAAACCTGCACATATCCATGGACAGTCTCTGCCCCAGCTGACATGTAACTGGGGCAGGTGCAGTAAGGACTGAGCTGGAGACACAGTGGCTGATTATGCATCTCGTCCAAAGCCTGCAAGGAGATTGCAGTAGCTCTCCTTTCACTTCAGTGGATTTTGGCCCAAACCAAATGGGAAGGGAAACAAGAGCCTCTACAGCTACTGGTCTGTAGCATCTACACACTTCTGACACAGAGATACATTCCCTTGGCAGTCAGTGTGTCGCTGGAAGAAAGTCTTAACACATTAACACGACCTTTTTGATATTTCTCATTGTTAGAGTCTCTCAATCTGTTAGGAAAGAAAACAAAATCTCACAAAACATTTCGCTGAAGTGCTGCTCTTAAGCATCAATTTTCCTTCCAGCAGCCCATTTACCCAAAGCCATCCTTCGACAGATATGAAGCAATTCTTCCTCTTGCCAACCCAAAAGGAATTTCATGGGCAATTACTTCCTGCTTCCATCTTGAACCAAGGACTCACAGAAAGATTTATTTCTTAGCAAACATCTGAAAGCTTCTCCAATTGTGTATAAATATTTATGTTCATGCCTACATAGTAAAGATTGCATCTCATATAGGAGAAAGAGGTACAGACAACTAAAGGAAGTCTCAGTGACAAAGGGCAGTGATGAAAACTGTCAACCAGTTTGAAGGTTAGACAAATGGCTTCTGAGGCCCCAGTCACAGCACTGTAACTTCATTGTTGCTAAATGCAATTTTGCACAGTTTTATGAGAGATATTCTGTACAGTACATCTTTCATAATTAAGAAGAAAATTATTGTTTCTTTTCCAAGTCAAATAAACCATGTTTTGAGAGGGGGAGGGGGGGTGGGAAGAGTGTTGAGCTGGTCCAAGAGACAATTTTGAAACTTTAGATTGAGAGGAGTCGGAAAGTCTGAGCTGGGGACAAAGGGCTCATCTGCAGCATCACATAAAAGGCCCTGGCACAGAGCCCTGCCAGGATCCTGGCTGTGAATGCTCAGGGCATGTTGAAAGCCCAGGGACAGCAGACCTGACCCAGCACCCTGAAGCCAGAGGGCAAACCTGCAGCATGTGCAGCCCCAAATCCCACCAGACACGCGCAGAAGGGATCGAGGGCAGTGTGAGCTCTCCCCACCTGCTGCCCTGCCTGCACATCACTGCCTGCACAGTGCACTGGCCACAGTAGGGTCTCTGGTCTCAGTTATCATGGTGCTGCCTAACAGCAGCCAGAAAGCACAGACACTCTCAGTGCAGCGTGGGATGGGGTTTGCAGATGGAGGAGTTTGTATTTTGAGTCTCATCTGCTGGCCACTGAGAGATGACCTGTGTAAATGCTATCAATCCCATGGGAGGGCAGGCTAAGAAATGAGCAAGGCTAGATTTAGCTTCATCAGTTTTCTTTGCAGGTCTCCCTGTGCCTTCACTATATTGCCACAAACTGCCAATATCCAGGCTGACCATGAGCTAGGAGAAAAAGGCTTCAAGCAAACATTTTTGTTCTTCAGTAATCTTTCAATTACAAAGATTCATCTTAAATGTGGTGCTTCTAGTGATGTGCTTGATGTTCCTTCTTTCATCTGCTGGACTTCATCAATAAACTCAGTAACTGTGGCCATTCTCACGGTGAGCGTGGCAGGTTCACTGTGCCAACTGAGATGTATCATTTGCCAGGAGTGGCAAGGTTGATGGCTGGGTTAGGCTAAGTCTGTGGCAAATTCCAGTGCTGAGTCCACTGGCAAGTCCTCAGAGAAAGCCTCTGGGACTCTTTTGGATTCAGGCAATTGCTGGTTTGGCCTCTGTCTCATGTCTTCTTGGACATAGCTCCCCTTTGTCTTCCTCTCCATGACATGTACTCCCTTTGAAACAATTAGAACTTTCTCAAGCTCTTTGTTTCTAATTCTGGGCAGTTTAGCACAAAGTATATTTACGCTAATTGCATACTGAAAGTGCACTCTGCCTGGCTTGGCTTTCCCTTGTTAGGACTTCTAAGTATACATTTGTCATTGCTGGGAGCAGCATTGGATTTGGGAGAGCCACAAACTTAAAGGGTCTGGGCTCACCTATTTTATTCTGTCCTGGAATTGAGTAGCACTGTGTATTGATGTCTTGAAAGTTTTCCTGCTCTTGTTCCACTTTAAAATGTCAGCTCTACTTTAAAACTTGATGCTTCCCATCCAAATAAACAAATCCAGGCTCAGATCTAAGTAGATCTCCTCTGCAATGGAGCAGAGATGGGAGTGTACAAAAAACCTAGTGTCCCACCTTTGGAGAGTGTATCCCAAGGCGAGGCTTACGGTGCATGAAATGAGTCCTTGAATAGGAAACTCGAACCGGTATTTCTACACAGCATAGAGCACATTTAGGTTTTGCACAGAAGTGGTCTCCAGTGGACAGAGCACTGTCTGATGCTGTTGATCAAGGTTCCTCTGGCCAAAAGAGGATACTCTGTACCTTTAACAAATCCAAACAGAGGAAGGTATAAAAATATATTTTTAGGAACTTTCCTAAGGGTTTCTAAAAAGAATATGCTGTTAAGTAATACTTAAATGTCTACAAACAACATTTGTCCCCATGCTTTTCTTTCCTTCCTCCCCCCTCATTCCTTCACTTTTAGGTCCTTTCCCACAGTAATCTGTCTCCAGTATTTCTGCTTCCCATTCCTCAGTTCGCAGGCAGTTTCCAACAGCAGAAGCTAATGTTGTGATGCCAGCAATTATGGTGTAACTGGAACTAAAATGCTGGGAAGCAGGGAGATGACTGATGGCTATTGTTCTTTTCACATATTAAGGAGAGATGGAAACAGGAGCACCTCAAGAATTTTTTTTTTCTGGTCTATCTGTGGTTCTTTGGTCAAAATTCTGTTAAGTTGCTGGTATGAATGTTTTAAAAGAACATTCTCATATTCAGATGATGAAAGGAAAGGGTTCCTGGAGAAAAATGCACCCAACCAGGCCTGTCTGCAGCGTGATTTGCAGACCTTGGTGACACACACTGCTCAGCCAGGTACAACCCAGCTGCCAGCTGGAGGCTGTTGACCACCCAGACACTGCTGAGGTGCAAGGCAGAGTTAGCTCTGTATCCTGTTGAGATACTGACATATCTCCACCAGGTCCTGGGTACCCTCAACACTGTGTATGCAGGACTATGTTGGCCTAACAGCTGTAGCTGATTCTCCTCTTTTTCTTGCTAGCTTCAAAATCCAGGTCATCTGCCCTCCCCCTTGGGTGGAACCATCTTGCACATGATATTGACGTGCCTGTTAGGCATGTGGGTGACCCTAACTTCAAAGTCAAACAACCTTCCCAGCACCATCCTTTTCAGAATTGTATCACTGGCCCTTCAGCAAGGCTCATGTGTGGATCCAGCTAGGAAAATTCCATCCAGACAGGCAGCCACCTCTCACAGTGCTTGGGAGTACGCAAGTAGATTTCATGAATAAAATTGCCTCTCAATACCGGTGTTACATTTCACAACCATTTTGAGTTTGCTACGTGGTAATGACGGCAGAAGGTTAAGCATGATCTGTAAATTCCAGCCCAGAAACAGTGTCAATGGCACCTGTCAGCTCCCAGCTGCTGCTGCAGTGGTGGGGAGACATGGCACACCTGAGCCTTTAGGCTCTGGCACAACTCCTCAGCACAACCCTGTCCAAAGTGCAGCTGTGGGACAGGAGTTAGAAAGGCTTTATAGTCATCTCCTGTCACCAACATGTTTTCTGAAAAATCCTTTCCTTAGGATTTTTCCTCCTGAGAAGCTGAGAGGCCTCAGGAACAAAATGTAAACAATGATTGCTTGCTGCTGTGGAATGCAGCGGGTGGATCTGGGATTGGTCTCATCTGGTTGTTTCCAATTAATGGCCAATCACCTGTCTTGCACTGTTTCGGTCAGTCTGAACCTTTGTTATTCATTCCTATTGTATTCTTAGCTAAGCTTTCTGATGAAATCCTTCCTTCTATTCTTTTACTATAGTTTTTAACATATTATGTATCCTAAAATAATAAACCAAGCCTTCTGGACATGGAGTCAACTTTCTCATCTCTTCCCTCATTATGGGACCCCTGTGAACATGGTCACAATCTCCCATCTTCCGAACATTTTGGGGTGGAAGCAAACACACCTCCTGTACTTGAACATCTGCTGTCCAAGGGACTGGTGGCCTGAAGTGGGATGGGCTGGAGGGGACATCCTGTCTCTAAGCTAATTCCAAGCAGCATGTACAGGCCCTGACTCCTGGCTGGAGTGGTTCCTGCACCTCCATGAGTCCCAGATGAGAGCAGAAAATGCCTGGCACCAGGATTGCCCTTTACACCCTGAATTTGTCCTCAGTGGTCAAGCCTGCACTTCAAATATCTTCCTATTTGCTTTACAAAAATAAAAAGATCCAGTCAACATCCAGCCCAAATACCCCAAGGATATTACTTCAATTTATCTTTCAGTTTGGGCTGTTTCAATTTCTCAAACTGAATTCAGCCCCATGAAGAGAAAGACACCTTATGGGCCGAAAGGACTCATCTGTTAAAAAAAATGGCAGTGGGTTCGTGCTGCTGGATTTATGGCTGAGAAAGTAACACACAGACAGGGCCCTTTGATAGCTTAGCACTTCTGTGATGTGTGAATGAAGTCCAGCAGGCCCAGGACCACGTTAATCTCCGAGGTTTGATCTCTGTCTGTAATGAGATGCCAGCAGCCCATACTTCAAAGCCTGCATTGATACAGATAATCTTCTGAAAGGCTCTCTGCATTTTGTGGCAGCTTCCATTGGGGATTACAGTGACAACAGGAGGAGATGATGGAAGAGGAGGTGATTTTTTGATGCTCATTCCTTCCGTTCCTGTCCAATATTCCGTTTGGGCTTGATTTCCAAAGGGTGGTGCAGTCCTGTCCCCCACACCCCCAGCTCAGCAGGACTCAGCCTTGTCAGAGGAACCCTGCGTACTCTAGGGCAGACAGCCTGGCTGAGAAGCTCTTCTGCCCAAGAAGTCTGTGAAAATTCATCTGTTTGTGCTGAAGTGATGAATGCAACATCATCTTGGCTGAAATACAGGCAGATGTTGCATTAGAAATGGCTCAGGCAGTTAAATGTTACACTTCCAAACTTCTGAGGTTATTTCTTTTTCAAAACTGTTGTAAGGGAGTAGGAGAGAGGCTAAAGATGACAGGAGACCACAGGCTATGAGAAACATATTATAAAAGAAAATGAACACTAGTTTCATGCACGCAATTATGCTTTATGTTGAAAGTATGTAATTTTCAAGGCATGTCTGACCAGGAAGCAGAACTGAAATATCTTTATGTTGATGAACACCACAGATTAAAGAGAAAAATGGTGACAAATGTGCATCTTTTATTGATCTTTCAGCGAGAACATTTATGGAAATAGATCAGAAAGTAGACTACAAATTTAATTAAAATAGATAGAGGTTAAAATCTGGGATGCCAGCACAGACTACATTATTCTCAGAAACCTTTTTGAAAACCACTTGTATATTTAAGCACAGCTAAGCCTGTATTTTCCAGGCATAAAATGAATTTATTTTTCATGGGGTCTGCCTGTCTTGCAGCGATAGCAGCACTGACAGCAGAATGCTGAGAGAAACTACAGGGGTAGCATGAGTAGAAAAGTGATGAATAGAAAAGTGCAGCAGGTGGGTTCTGTCACTGTTGTGTGCACTGCTATTTGCCACACAGGGATATGAAGCACAGGTCAGGTTTGGGGATCCCACAACAAACACACAGCCCTGTCCTCAGGACAGAGAGATGTACTGGGCTGGTTCAAGATCTCAATAAGGAAACTCCCCTTTGTCTTTTCACCATCACACTCTTAGATCCATCATCCCTTCCTAAGCAAAAGAGACCCAGAACTCTTTCACAAGCATGGTAAAATGCAGAGAGGGAAGCTGTATAAACGGGGAAACTGAACACAGAGGGTAAGGCAGCTAAATCTTTCTTGCAATATGGCAAGAGCTGGATGGCAGATACCTCACTTGAAGTGGAGTAATGTACACAAGTATCCAGCAGGAGAGGCTTGAGAAAGGGTAGGTGTTTGTTTCACTGAATCACCAGGTGAAAGAGATTGGTTGATTTGCAAAAGTGTCATTCAAGGAGATATTGGTTGATTTCCAAAAGTGTTTATTCAATGGCAAAATGAATGTAAAAATATACTTAGGCCATAAGATATTTTAAGGAGCAATGGCATAAAAGGATTTAAAGCTGATTATAAGCATTACTTCAACACACCAGGATCAAGTTTGGCAGAGGTCTGACTCTGGGGCCAGCGAAGGCTGAGGTTTAAAAGCCATTCTCAGGAAGGGTAAGATCACTGCAGAGAAGAAAGGTGAATTCTGGGTGTCCATGGTTCTTGTAGCAAAACCATTTCCATGCTGGAACTTGCCTGGGAGAGGACTTGGACAGTGTCTCAAATTCAGTGGGATTGCATGGAAGAAAAACATGGCAAAAATAGATGGGATGGAGACTGTCAGGAGCAAACAAGCAAGATGTTCAAGACAACCTAAGAATGCCTGGACTCAATTACTGAGATAGTCCCCACCCTGGGATGTCAGGAAGCAAAACTGACACCAGGGTTAAAAGAGGTGTTAGGAGGATCTGGGGTTCTAGAGGCATGGAAGCCTGAGTAATAAAAGTTTTAGTAAAAGATCAAACTAGTGGACACCTTGAAACAGTATGATCTGGATGGATATGATCCACTTGATAAGAACCAATGTGGCTTCTAAAAATCCTGCCTTTCCAAGATCTCAAAGTTCTTGAAAGAAGTAGCAAATGCATTGATGAAGGTTATCTCTGAAGATCTATCCCCACAGACTTCTAGGGAAACTAAGAAACTTGGGGAAGTCCTGGCATGGAGAAATGGCTGAAAAGGCAGGAAACAGAACGGGCAAAATGACCATTTAGCTCAATAGAAGGAAGTTACCAGTGGAAGTTTTAGAGATCTGCACTGAGGTCTGTTCCGTTCAAAATACCCATAAATAACATGGAAAAGGGCATGAGCAGTGAGAGACAAAGGTCACACATGATACAAAATTGTTTCAAGTAATAAGGGCAGGTTGTGACAGATTGCAGACACATCTCACAAGACTGTATGAAATGTCAGTTGAGGTTTGGTGTAGCTAAGGATAAAGAAAGAAAACACTGTGAAAACCAGTCCTGATTTCATACACCAGATTTTGATTGTTGAGTTGACCATTTTCTCTTGAGGAGCAGGCTTTGGGATGAGGTGACTGCATAATACAGCTGCCCTTCTGCAGGGCTGTGGAACTCCTCGAAGGAGTACACAAAGGACAGAAGCAGTTTTAACTGGACAAGTACTTGAAAGAAAATCCATTACCATGCACTTGAAAAATTCTCTTAAGTTCACAAAAACCCCAGTGACTCTGCCTTGCTCATCTTCTGCTCCCAGACCAGGCTGCCTTTGAGCCCCAGGGTCCTTGGGGTCCTTATGGGGAAAAGTGAAACCACAAATGGTGGATGTATAATACCTGAGAGCCCACAAGACTCTGAGAAGGCCAAGAGGAGACTGGCAGAGGGTGGAAAGGAGGTGACAGTGACTGCATGGAGAAATCAGCCTACAGAGCTCATACAGAGCAGCTGGGCTCTTACACTGCATGCTTGTGGCAAAGCTGATGTTTGACATGGCATGTCTGGAGCTGTACCTCACAAACTGACGAGGGATTTTACAACAATGGGATGGGATAATTACTGCTCACAAAGTCAAATGTGAGGACAGGGAACAAAGACTAGATGAATCCAGTAATTAAGAGAGACAGAAGGGCAGACATGTTCCCAGGGAAACTGAAGGGCTGCACTGAGAACCAGCAAAAGGGTTCAACAGGTTTAGCTAGGAAGCAGGCAGAGGCTGACTGGCTGGGAACTAAATCGACTGGATTCAATGTTGAGAAGGCATTCTCATCTGAGCAGGGTTAAAAGGGACACTTGCAGGTGACCTATGTCACAGGATGAGTCAAACACAGTGGCAGGGGGCAGACATCTTTGAGGGAAAAATATTTTGAAGCAGTTAATTTTGAGACAGTTAATTTTATATTTACTTTATTAAATATCATTATGGGAGTAGCCAGATGAGAAAAAGTAAAGGGGAGGCAGAGTGAGATAAAGTGAGAGAGAGAGAGAGGAAAGATGAAAAGAGAATGAAAGAGTTTTAAGGACTGAACAGCTCAGAAAAAATTACAGAACATTCAGAAAGTCCATAGAGAAGACAGGACCAGCCCAAAAAAAATTAAAATAAAATAAAGTACCAGGCACAAGGAAACTAAAAGATTCATTTCAGTCCATGAAGTAAAACACGAGCATGGAGGCAAAAGTGAGAGATGCACAGTGAGGCCTGTGTTTGGTTTCAGTGACATGTTAGGGACACATCTGCTGTGTCTCATACCCACCTGCATGTCACCTCTGTCTGCACATGAGATGCATCTTATGTGAAAGCTTCTGGTAGATCACAGAACTGTGACTTTCATTTTTTTCACAAGCCCTATTCTGCTAGCCCTCCATGAAAAGAGGGCTGCAGGCACCCCTGCCCCAGCTGATCCCCCTTGGATCCGTGAGCACAAACACAGCCTCCCAAATTTCAGAGCACCTCCATTCTCAGGGAGGACTGCAGGTCCCAGTTCAGAAATGCTGGTGGACTCAGCCAGTGTGCACATCCTCAGATTGTACAAGGACCCAGAGCCCCAGGAGCCTCAGAGAGCCTCTCTAAAGACACAGTTGGTGGAAAGGCAAGGAATATGGAGAAATGTGTTTTTCCAAGTTGGACTGCCTCAGAAGCAGCACACCACAACTGCACTATCAATTATAAATTGAAAAAATACCAAAGAATTGCTGAGGTTCCTAGTCTGTGATTAGGCAGAGACCTTAATTTATGCCTGCCTATATCAAGAGGATGTCTGCTAGTCAGGGCTAAGCTTTTTCACAGGGACTAAAAGAGAAGCAGATTTCATCAAAGCAATGTACTGATTTGCACTGTTAAAACCAGCAGCTGCTACAAAGAAAGTTTCCTGCAGGACCACTGGTGAAACAGCATCCTCTTTCAGGCAGTCTTGATGTAAAGGGGAGATAAATCCTCACTTTTTGTGTCTTGCTGTCTCAGCTTCCTTTGGACAAACCATGCTGTGTTGAGTGCATGAGGCTCTTACACCCAGAGAGAGGAAGGGGCACAAAGTGGAGGGACACAGCACGAGGAAGCTGGAGGGGAAACTCTCCCCTTGTTTCCCACTCCTCAAAAGATCAGCACTTCCACAAGCTGAGCACCTGCAATCTGATTTCTGAGGTGAGGCTCCCCCCACAGATGCAGCATTTCCCTTTTTCATCTCTGCAGGAGCACAGGGGGGGATTAAGGGTTTAAAATAAAATTTTAAACACTCCCCAGCTTCAGTGATACATCAGCTGCATGTGTTCTGCACTCACAGTAGCTAATTGCCCTTCTCCAAAAGACAAAATCCAAAGTAAAACAGCAACAAGAGATGTTTAACTATTTTTTTAACAGAATTATTTATTTATTATGTAAGTCAAGAAAAAAGGTCATCAAAACTGCTGACCTCCTCTTGGACTTGAAAGAATCACAAATCCTGTTTCATTAATGACAGAAGCAATGACTTCCCTGTGAGGCAGTTGGATGTCTCTCTCTTTAGCAGAACAAGAAAGAGAGTTAAATTAGATCTCTTGCTTCAGAAAGCATCAAAGGACAATTTTTATAGCAATGTTAAAGAGAGGATTTTTTTGTGTGGTGTAATACATTATTATATTTTATTAAATGTACTTTCCAAATATATATCCTCCTCCTGTCCCTGTGACTTCCATGAGGTGTCTATTTACACTAAATTATACACCTCTAGAATAATAAAATCCTACTATTCTTACTTCAAAGACTTTTCTTGAGCATGAGCTGGAGACTTGCATCAAACATTTCACATCACCTAAATGTAATTGCTTTTAAGTGTTTTCAGAACACTAAAGAAATCTCTCTCTCTAAGCTTTTATTTGGTTGAAGCAAGATAGAGGCAGAATTCTTTTCCTAGGACAGAGGCTTATCAGCTTCAACCAGAGGGAATCTGTGTTTTATCTCACCTGATGCAACGCCTCATCTTAGTCTTAATTCACATTTCACTTTAGGTAAGCTCTAGGGCACCTTTAATGACTTCTGGAAATCTTCTTTAGCAGGCTGTACATTTTAGGAAGAAATTCTTTGACTGGAATCAATAGCTTCTGGCTTCTGGAAAGGCTTTACTCCTTGTTTCCAGCTACTACATACTTGGAAGTGCTCCTGACTCTACAGTGGCTGTAAAAATGCAGCTCCACTGCAGGGGTACAGTCATAAAGCCGAGACAAAATCTCAGCATTTCTCATCCTCTGATGTCTCATTCGCCTTTGCTGTCACCCCCTACTGCTGTGCTCGTGAGGCATGTGAGTAAAACAGTGAGTGAAAACCGTACCTGCTGTGAGACAGCTGAGAATGGGTCTCACAGCCAGCAAACAGGGCTCCTGACAGGGTGACTGTGAGGGGTCCCAAACTGCCTGTGCTGCACACACAGATGGTACCACCCTCCCAGGAGGCACGAGCCAGAGCATCTCCCCAGGTTTCCATCGGGGACGAGTCCCTCTCCTCCATGTGCAGCATTAGAAAACCCTGTCTGACCAGGCTTGAGTTTCATTCCCCTGTGGAAGAAGAAGATGTACTTCTCAAATAATAGCAGCACCATTGCAGCATTATAGCTCAAACATTTCCCAACTCTGGTGCCTCTGGGGCTCTGCCTCGACTGTGCAGGTGAAGGAACAGTGAAGCAAAAACCTGTCTGTTCTGGGTCAGAGCAGAGCAATGCCAGTTATGGAGTCAGCTGCTCTGACTCCTGCTCCAAGACCATGCTGTGTTAGGCTTTTAGACCAAAAGGCCACATTTAGTGAGAAAGAAGGAGAGCCAGAGCTGTGTTACTCTCAATTGGCTTTTGTAGTCTTCCCAGAGCAGAGCACAAGCTGTTCCATGGCACTGGGGGGTCAGGAAAGCTGCAGTGCCCATAGCACAGCAGTACCTGCCCAGTCCATCCTGCAGGATGCAGTTTATACATCTTTACTGCTCTGCAAGATGTTTCCTCAGTGTGCTTCTCACCTTTACAACTAGAACCAGTCCTGAATCTTAATATTAAAATTTTAAAAACCATTAAACAACAACAAATCCATTTTGGCAAATGTGACACAGATGCTTGTCCTTGAATACTCACAGTAGGGTTCTACCTCATTTCCATAAGATGCAATTTTAGGGATCTGTTTTTTCACAGGACAGTTTGGCTTTCATTGAGCTCCATCAGTGCATGGCACAAACTTGGTGTTTGAATCATCCCTCTGGAGACAGCTTGAACCTGCCATAGCACATGAACACAAGACATTATGCAACTACTTTCTCTCTCTTTTATTGTTTTAATTTATTTATGCATCATTTTTCTCCTGAATTTTTAATAGCAATGTAATTTTTTGTTATTGTTTAATGAAAATGTCCTCCTCTTTTTTCTTATGTAATTATGTAATGAATGTAAGAGCCATTGGATCAGACTAGTAGATTTAGACAGTGCCAGTCTAGCCCAGACAGAAATAAATATTTTCTGATATGAAGGCCATATTGTAAGCCTGAGAATTATATGGGAAGCAACATTTCTGAAGTTACAGCACCAAAAGCCCCAAAATTACACTGACAGGAATTTTTTCAAGCAGATAGCTAAGGATGTTGGTATTTCCATTCTCTAGATTTTTTTTCTCTTTTGAAACGTTCTACTTACTACACAGTGTTCAGTGGTGTTAAAGAAGCATTTACTCCTCTCCCTGGAGCTGAGTCAGTGGTGGTGACTTCTGGGTCCCCCACTTCCAACTGGGCAGAGGTTACTGAGGAGCTGGTGGTCTGAATGCAGTCTGGAGTGCTGCTGCAGGCCTGCCTTTGCAGCTCAGAGGTATGGTATATGCTTTCTAGGTGATATTAATACCAGTGCTACTAGAAACCGCAAGAAATTGTTGTGGTTTGCAGTTTCATTCCAAGGTCTCAACTCAATCCAGACATTTGTTTCAGGTCTGAACATTTTTTTCAGGAAACCTGGACTAAATTCTCCAAAAATTGAGTTACCTTACTGTTTGTGATAAGTAATAAAAATAATAAAAATTAAAAACAGGAACACAAACCCCAAACAAGTCCCAAAAAATGGAATTTACAAAAGGTGAAAAAACCCCTGGTGTCTTCAAGCAAATTTCTGTTTGCAATTTCTGTGTGCAATACACATCCTCACACAACATAAAGAGCTAGAGACAAGTAAGGTGATGTTTGTGGGGAGAAATCATATGTTTTATTTGAGCAGCTGGTCAAGTTGGAAAAGGCTGGGGGCATTCAAGCTCTTCACCAGGTCTGAAAGGGAGGCTGCAGACTTCAAAGCTTCAAAGCTCCTGTCAGATATGTGAAGTGGCTTGACTCTGTCTGAGCTGCAACATGAATCCTAACCACACATAAAGGTCCTCCAAGGCCACACCATCAGCATCCTGCATCCCACAGCCATTCCTCCCTGGAGGCAGCCTGCTTCATCCCATGACTGACCTGCTGGAAACCACACAGGGGAAAGGGAACACCCCCCCTGCTCTGGGGTGAACTCACATGGACAATGGACAGACCTCAGGAGCAAAGCTCCTCTCAGGCAACAGCTACAACAGCTGTTGTAGCCTTTCAATCCTGGGTCTCAACAAAAAGCTATAAACTATTTTAAATTGGGTGGACCCCTTCAGTATGCTACAAAGCATGGATTTAGCTGGTTATTTTGTCCAATCTGGTTACTCCTTCCGAGTCCCCTCTGCCTTCTACTGTCTCTTTCCCCCTGAGATAACCACAGCATCACCTCCATAATTCCATTATCTCCACTCCAGTATCCCTTCCCTCCACAGAACCAGTGGTGCTCCTGCACAGGTGGGTCAGGCAACCACCCTGTCTAGGGCAGCATGTTGTCCCCACTTTGCTCTCAGCATCAACATTTACTGCCTCTGTTCCAAGTCTGATGTTCAGGGGATATCGAGGCAAAGGAATGCCCTATCTGTCTTGGACATTTGTTCTACAACATGATCAACTTCACAGATGCAAAATTCTCTCTCCTCTTTCAATGCCTTTCTTTGTTTAGGAAGAGCCCTTGAATATCCTGTGAAGGTAATTCAACAAATGGCAATACCACCCCTGGCTTTCTTCTGAGTAACCAGCCAGAATCTGCTCTTCTTGTACTCAGGTCATGTTAGGTGTTCTTGCTCTACAGCCCTTCTATACTGAGCTGTTTTCAGCCACAAAAACCCTGAATAACTTTCATAGATACTGCTTCTAGGACATAGCCTTTCCTTTTGTTCCATATTTTTGCTCCTATCCAGAAAGTTCAAATTTTATCCCAGATAAAATAATTATGGACTCTGGATAATGTTCTGTAATTGTAACCTGGACAGCATCAGGTTTTCCATAAGATCATCAATTTAACTTTCTTTGCCACTTTTGAAATTAACACGGCGTTTCAAGATTTATAGTAAATAAACATTAGCAAATGAGATTTAATCTGCACCTGTTCAAAATATTTATTTCTAATAGCTGTTGTCCAACAGCCCACTTAGTCTTTAACAGATTGCAGTCATTTATCATCCCCATGTGGTAGTAGCCCATTATCTTGCTCTTTCCTAAATGGAAAATAGTGGGGTTTATTGAATATTTTATTTTATGTCATTATTATCTCTCAAATAATGTTGCTGTATCATTGCTTCCATTTCTCTTGTTCCTGATACAGGTAAAAAGCTTTTCTTTTCAACGTCCTTTGCTTCATATTGCTGCCAGCTTGTAGCACCAATGATGTTTTCATCTTCCATTGAGTGTTTCCTATTACAGAACCTGCAATCTCTGTTCATTGGCATTTGGGGGGAGAGGCAGAAATGGGTACTTGTTATATTTTATTTTCAGCTTGTTCCTCATTAACCATTGCACCAGAATGAGCTTTAACACAAACTTCTCTTGTCTCCTGTCGGACTTCCCTAGACACATTTATTTTGTCCATCTAAGCAGCTTCTTTAGAGGAACTCCCAGGATCCACTTGCACTTTTTGTGTCTACACTCTTGCTCCTAGGATTCCCACTGGCAATGCTCCTCAGCTGGACCCCACCAGCTGGTTGAAGCATGGGATAACTCCCAGGTGGACCCACCTGGCTAACAGCTGGCCCCAGCTGCCAGCATCTGCATCTCAGAGCAGCAGAAAGCTTCAGTCCAGATGGATGAACCTTTGCTGTGCCCTTTCTATGGCACATTTCAGTGTATGGAGTTTGTCTTTCAGACACTGGATGCTACTGCAGTGGAAGCAAAGTAATTTGTAACCATCTCCCATTTTGCATGTTTCCTAAAGATGCTGATGTTAAGCCAGAGGAATTCCCCTTGTGCTCCAGGTCTCCCTGGGACAAGAGAAGGATATAACTTCAATTTGTTGACAGACAACCCTCTGCAGAGATACAAACATATCCATTACAGCTCCCTAGAGGTGTAGGATTTAGGAATTCTGGAATTCCACAGAGAATTAAATTATTTTCCTTCTCAGTGGGTGCCTTATTCTTAATTTTTAGCTGTGAATTCTCCTCTTGCTGCAGAGTCAGACACAAAAATAGTTTGTTTTCTCAGAAATTCAATTTTCCATTAGTTCATTGGAAGATTGTGGAAAATGCTAAGTCCACACCACAGGCACAGTGTGCTTCACTTCAATGCTCATTAACTGAAAGAATTAAAGATGCAATGCAGAACTCTGCAGAATCCTACCAAGAGGCTGGGGTCCCCCAACTCTGCCATGGCTCCACAGTGACAGATGGAGAGGAGAAGAGCTAAACAAGCATGATTTCCTTTCAAGCACAGCGCCTGCAGTGAGTTAGGAGCTGTGCTTTTTTGTGTGTAGGCAAGACAAAGACCAGGCAATTTAATTCCTATCTAGGAGGGACAAAGAGCCAGTGACAGCAACATTTGGGATTATTCTCCACAGGGATTTCAGCACAATTTTATACAGCTCTGGAGCTCCTGGCAGAGCAAACAAACAGGTTCATCTGCACATTACAAACTGAAGGCCTGGGTAGTTCCAATGACTAGACAGGAATAATTCTGTCTAGCATTTTTATGTGATCCCAGAGCACATACTCAAACTGCAAAATTTATTTTGTGATATAGTAAAGTCTAAACACTTCAAACATATTTAGTTTCCTGAGGCTTGTCAAAGCCCTGTCCCATTATATTGAGTAGCATGTTTAATTTTGAGTCTATCAGATGAATTCTAAAGTAAACAATATCTGAACAAGATGAAGAACATAAAGTTGCAAAATAAAAAGCTTTTTTAAAAGCACCCTATTACTCTGTTCAAATACCCCAGCATTAGAGTGCTTGGAAACCTCTTAGAGCTAAGTGTGCATTTTTAAATAACATAAGTTGTTCGGGCTGCAGTTACCGAATTCCAGCTTGACACTGAGCACTTAAAGAGTTTAGAGAACCCAGACTCTTTTATCAGCTTGCAGACAAGGGCACTAAATGTCATGTGGGCTTCCTTTTGGCTTGCAGCCACAAGTTGTACATAGTATTTAATGTAGTCTCTGGTTCTTAAAGTATTAGGAAAACCTGAAAGCAAAGTATCTGCCATTAGTGAAATTGGTGCTGCCTCTGACAATCCACAGTATGCATTTCAGGTTTGGAATGCCTCAAAACTTCCCTGAAAACAGAGTGGGGGGGGCGGGGGGGGGGGGGGTGCCTGGAACTTCTTCACAAGATACAGAGAAAATTCTCAGGGTCCTGAAAGCCTGTGCTCACCTTTCCCATCCAATCATTTGGTACATTGATTAAATAACCCACTTCATTATGGCTTTTTGTCACACCCTTCACCAGAAAATAAGATACAGATCATGAGCGTTGTGGTATTTCTTTTATGAGTAGTAAAATATTTAAATTATGGAGCTAAATTCACCATAAAAATAAAATAGTAAGGAAAAATTATAAAATCATTGAATATATTAACATGCTCTTCTTTAAGAATTAAATTTTTTTCCTCATCAGGTGCATAATATTATAGAAGTGAAAGCATTGCTCTGGAATGCTATCAAACATCAGTAAGTATTTCTAGAAAGATTGACATAACAAGATACAAACAAGTGTTAAAAGGCCAGGTTAACCCAGGTCTCTGTTAAAAGAGTAGAAGCCAGTTTAATCTCAGTAGTAGTAATAGAATGCAGCAATAGGGAGACAAGTCTGAGATTTCCCCTAAATTATAAATTCCAAGAAGAAATAAAATGTTTTATTCTTAACAGGATTTTAACTAAGAACACTCCTCACAAATACTGGCATTTTCAAATGTTTTGCAAAGGCAATATTCTGGTTTGCTTCCAAGAACCTGGGATATTTCTGGCCCATTTTGAGGACAGTGTTACCACATCTAATCCATACTTTCTGCTCTGTGTTTACCTCTCAGCAGTGTCTCTTCCACCCAAGCTGCTTCACAGCATGCAGACACATTCAAACATAGGATGACTCCTGCTCTCTAACAATCTAGGTAAACTCTCAGTTCTAGTCATTCTTATCTCCATGCCTCCTGTTTGGTCTCCTTTCAGCAATATGTGACCTTTGCCTTTATGAAGATATTCCCTCACTTCTAACCAAAGAGAGCACAAATGAGGCAAATATCTGGACTTTCACAAGAAATTATAAAAAGAGTGTCTAAATTGCTGGGGAGGTGGAGGGTGTGCTTTTGGGGCAGTTTCCCATATCCCAGTTTGCCAGGCCTCTGCTGTGTTGGGGGTGACCACCAGGAAAAGGTGACATTCCCAGATAATCTCCCCATGCATGGCTGTAATACGCACCTCGGGTGACCAGCATGTCGTGAGGTGTGGAGGGACATCCCTGGGGAACTGGAGAACATCCCTTAGGTCCCTTCCCAGGCTAGAATTTGCATACTGAGAAGAAAGCACTGTCTGTGTACAAATGATCATGAAACCATTCAGCTTTCTGTATTTTTCATGGTACCAGCCAGAACACAGCCAAAGCTAAAAGGCTGCCTCAAGGACCCAAGTGGCAGCAGCATGCACCCTACGTGTCTCTGGTCCCTGGTCCAACATCAGTGGCATCAGTGACATCCCTAAGCCTTAGTTCAGCTGTGCCAAAGCCTCCTGCCGTGTTTGGCCTCACTTTTATGCGTCCCAAGGCATCTCAGCATCTCGAGGTTTGGGGAGATTCCTTGAGAATCTGGAAGATGCAGAGCAAGTCCCCTCAGCTTTGCACCCAGTTTCCTCCCCACTCTGGCTGTGAGCTTGTTCCTGCACTCAGGCACCATGTGGCTTGGCGGTCCCCAGCCCTGGTGGCCCTGTGGCACCTTCCACTGTGGCATTCCCTGCAGATGGCACTCCTCCCAGCCAACTGAAGGCACCTAAACTGGGCTAGCTACAGAAAGTGGAATAAAATAAAATAGAGGGAAATTCTCTGAGATGACAGATCCACAGTAACTCATCACATCCTAAAAGAGGGTTCTTCCAAGACTTTTGGCCACCAAACCCCAGGTGCAGCAGGGCAGACTGAGCATTGTGCTTTAGCTCAACCCGAGGGTGAGCATCAAGCCGTCAGCTGGGTCTTATGCAAGAAAGTGAGTAATTGTCTACATTCACAAAATGGGGAATTTTGTAGGAAAATTGCATGTTCTGAAACTGATTTTGTTGAAAATCTGTATTTCCTTTCCACATATGGGTTTCTTACTTTCTTTTATGCATTTTGACATTATGTACACAAAAGAGCTTTAATTCAATTACTTCTCTCAGTATTAAATTATTCTGACATTGTTTATTCCATTACTTCTCCTACAAATTTGAGGAGGGCTGAACACTGGTTTTAATTCTGTCTGTCAGTTCCTGATTCATTGCCATTGCAATGTACATCATTTGAAGTGGGAAATATTAGCAAAAGCTGGAAATTGCTCAAGGACATACTACTGGATGCACCCAGACTGACTATCCAGAAAGGGAAGGAGAAAAAAAGAGTTGTTCTAGCCACAAAAACATCCTGACCAGAACAACAGAACTGAAACAATAGTGTTTGAATATACAAGGGAAGTTAATAGCAAGACATAAGGTACAAATTGAAATTGGAGCCAAGTGATAAAACAGATGAAAGGTAAAGAAATTAATGAAAACTCAGTCATCACTGGCATTAATAATGGGGAATATAAATGTGTTAGGAAGAAAAGCAACTCAAACAAAAGGACTGCGGGTATTTAATGGATGTTTTTGACTACAGAACAGAGTGGGAGAACTGAATCAACTCATAGTACACACATGCACTGAAAAGCTAATCATCTTTCATGAAGGAGTATTCAAGCCAGAATCTACTAAAATTAAATTTTCTTAAATCAAAAGGACCAAAGAACTTACCCCAGAGGGTCCTAAAGGCTGGGGAATTGCTGAAATCAATACTTTAGGAGTAAACACATTGACATTTTCCCTGGCTTTGATACATTCTTATTTTTCCAAGACTGAAAAAGATGAAGAGGATCTACCCAGGAACTGCTACATTGCTTTTCTACCCAAGCAAAATAATGGAACATATTGTCTCAAAAAAAAAAAACAACTATTATGAGAGTAACACAGAACCAGCACAGGCGTGTAGGGTTTCAAGGAGCACAGATCTTGTCAAACAAACCATTTCTGTTTTGGAGAAGATGACATTTCTTGTTGATAAAGGCAACCATGTTGACTGATGCAGTTTATTTTAATTTCTCCAAAGTGTTTGGATTGGTACTAAATTTTAACTCAAATATTTATACAGAGTTAAATGGACACTCCCAAGATTAAAAATGTGGCTCTCTTATGATCTGTATCAGTATTTTTAGCAATGCAGTGCTGTGCAATGGTGTGGGCAGCCGGGCACACACCAAAGTGATGCAGGCGGTGACAGGGCAGTGACAAGGCAGTGACAAAGGAGACGCGCAGGGGGCTGGCTGGACACATGAGGAATGAAGCAGCTTGGCAGGGCAAAGAAACCTAGCAGTGGGGAGACCATTTCCTGCTGCTCACAGACAGCATTGCAAAGCTGAGGACTTTGCTTTTGTCCCTGTTTGAAAAGCCCTGACTGCCAATAAGGAAAAGGCCAGGCTGGATCAGGCTGGATGGGGCTTTGAGGGACCTGGTCTAGTGGAAAGCATCCCTGCCCATGGCAGGGGATTTGGGACTGGATGTGATTTCATGTAAGCTTGGAAAATTGTTACTCAAAGTCAACATAGCATACATATTCCATACAGGCTAAAAAATCACTTCTTTTTTTAATTGACATTTTTAATTACTTTAATGCTGTGAATGTAATAATCTAATCTTGTGAACTACCACAGACCTGAGAAAGATAGGTTGACCCTTTACAAGATACATTTGTACCTCTGCAGGAATAATAAAATCTTTGTCACTTTCATGTTTAATATTTATTAGCACAGCTTAGTCTTATGCACTCAATATTGCATTTTTGCATCTGTTTCCATCTATTTATATCAAATAGTTACAATGCCAGTAAAACAGGTGCTAAAACCTTATAACTAAATTTGGACTAGCCATGGAAACATCATGCACACATTTTCACAGTTCACTTACTCTTAAAAAATTAGAACAAAAAGATGTGACCAGAGCTGAATCAAATAACAACACATGAAACAGAAAGCAATATGTGGTGTAATTTCCATGGTTCTGGATTTTAAGGAACAGTTGTTCTACACACCAGGTTTGGCACTTGCAAATCCAGTGGGATAACAATAGTTTCTGTTTCCAGGTAATGTTGAGTTTTTTTCATTCCGACAGAAACCCGTCGTATTTTCAAGGACAGACTAAGACTGAACTTCTAATGCAAAGAGAACATTTTTATATGTCACAGGAGAGGAAAAAATAAGTTGCTACTTTTCTATTTGTCAGAGATCTCTAATAGTTAAAAAGAAGTGGAGTGCAAGAAAGGTAAGCTGATGTGGATTTCAGCTTTTGTCAGAGAGATGCAGCCAGATAAAACAAGTAGTACATGTCCTTACTATCCAAATCAGAAATATTTTTTGCTAGAAAGTTCCCTTATATACAAATGAAGTAAATTTTGGAATTTGAAGAATGTGGAAGTAAAAGGGTGCCTTTAGCCACAGAGAAAGCTGGGAAAACTTTCTGGAAAATAATTTCATGGCTTTCCAGTGTGTGCTATCCAAGCACAATTTTTAATATAGTTCATTCCTACTGGCAAAAGAAGCCCATTCCACTGGGCCACTGTTCAGATGTTTCTGAGACAAAATGTTTAACTATGTAACCTTGGGGAAAATAAAATAAAACAGTGCTAGAGCAAAACAGCCAAAGTTCACGTGTCACTGCCATGCAACAATAGCAACACACTGCTGTCACACCCCAGTCCTGGGTATCTGCAGAGCCATAGATTTAGCTGCCTGGATAACAGATAGGCCAACACACCTGTCTGATCAACAAAGTAAAAGAAAAATTGTTGCTTAATTAGACAGCTCAGATCCTCTATGATTTTCTGTTTAAGTGTTTAATCGACTCCTGCTTTCTTATTTAGATTTCACAGACACCTGCAGGGGAGCAGGACCCCAGAAATGAAGCTGTGACCAAGCCTCAGCAGTGGCCCTGCGTGCGTGACCAAGACACCACAAATGGTGAAGGCAATGGGCAGCTGTCAGCTGGGTGTGGTCCAGGGCCAAGATTTGCACACATCACGGAATATTCTGAGTTGGAAGGCACCCACAAAGATCATCAAGTCCAACTCATAAGCTAATGGCCCATACAGGGTTCAAAACCATGACCTTGGTGTTACTGGCACTATGGTCTGACCAACAGAGCTGATCTCAGAGTCTTTCTAAGTTGAATGTGCAGACAGTGTTTCACCTTCTTCATTTATCTTCAACAACATTTAGTAGAGGTTTGTCCAGGCTTTGTAAGTCAAGATTTGTTTTTTGTTTTCTAAAGCTAAATAAAAAGCTATTGAATACTAAATCAAGTATTGAAACCTTATTTCCCAGCCAGATTTCACAGATGTATAGCATTTAATAACTTAAGAACTTTATTTCCTCTTACTGAATTTCTGTTTAATTGTGGGACTTAATTAACAATAGCACAATGAAAGTGAAGTGGTAACCATTACTTAAGCAGCATTAGCAAACCAGTCACCCTGAGGTGGCATTTAAAGTACATTTCTTTCTTCCTGTGAAGCAAGAAACAATTGTTAACTGGGCAGCTGCAACTTCATGGATTTTTTTTTTTTTTTACCAAATGTTTTGGTATCACTTGATTATTTTTGGTATTATCTGAAGATATTTTGGAAGGATAACCCTAAGGAGCTGAGAAATCACATATTTCTGACTTTACAATCACTCTCTCTGTGTGCAGGGCTGGGCAGTATAAATTTAGATCAGTCTGAAAGATAACTTCCTTTAGGCTCAATTTCACATTATTTTTCCAATAGCTTATTTAATTACTCTTTTTGTTATGTTCTGCCATGGTGAATGACCTTAGCTAATAAACAGTCAATTTTTAATAAATTTACTATCCTGTTTAATTAACTTTTGTAATACCTTACCTGGAATTATTGGATGGATTGGCCTGCCCCAGTGAACAAGTTTTCCTGAAAAGAAGAAGGTAAAGGAATATGGAGCAAATCTCATTGCCATGCTGGGGCAAAAAGTTAAAGAGCAATTTACCTGTCAAATCCAAGTTTAAAGCTCAATATGTTAATGCAGCCATAGTGTTTAGTGTGAGCCAGTCTTAAGAGGAAGAAACACCAAGCTCCACTGATGTTCACTTTGTTTGATGTAAGTTTTAATCTAAATGGGAAAGTTTCGCCTTCCTCTGTGATGTGTGGTTGGTGCAACCTCATCCCTGGAGGGGCAGAGTGAGTAATTGCCATGCAATGCCCAGAAAATGTTTATTTTGCAATAAAAATAAAGCAAGTTTGATAGAAGAAAACCATTCCCTCACCACCACTGCCAAACTGGCTGGGAGGATCCTCCACAATTATTCTCTGCTCTCCCAAACCAGGCAGTGTGGCTTTTTCTCTCCTAATTCAGTTCAGTGCTCAGCTTTGATTTCGGAAATCCTATCATCATCGCGGCTTGTACAGAGAGCACAAAAGTGAGCAAAGCCTGCTTTGAATTAGAGAATTACAGAGAAATGCTGCTAGTTAAGAACAATACAAGCTTGTGATCTTTTTATCTGAGGCAGCTACATCCCAAGCAACAACCAAAATATGTCCAGAGAGTGGGAACAAAGGTGGTTAAACTTTTTGGAGCCGTTATCCTACTATGGAGATGAGTCCAGCCTGCGGGGCAGGTCTGGCGCACAAAGCTCACTGCAGCTCAGCTGAATTGTGGAAGAGCTCCCTGTTCAGCATGGAAAAAAATCTCCACTGGTCCAATCTGCAGGATTTCCAGTTGGTTTGTACCTCCAAGGTAGCACAACTTCTGGAGGTAAAGTCTGAGAATCTGTCTGGCTGCTTGGATCTGTGACAGAATGTCAAGGACAGTGACCAAAATCTGGCACCAGCTCCATCCTGCTGCCCAAGGAATGACCTGATGGTGAGAGCCATGCTGGGCTGTGTGGCCATAGCCCCCAAGGACCACTGGATGGGGACTAAAAGACAGCAAAGTCTAATTTGAAGGGTAGGTGAATATGCAGAGGCAAGCACCACGTGTACATGCCCTCCTTTTCCACTCTTTTGTCCCCATCTCCTGTGCATAGCTGCTGTGGGCCTCCAAAGGCTGATGCTACTTTCAATGAACTTCTCAAACAAAAAAGATTTCTTAGAGTTCTGTGCGTGATACATTCCTCACAAAGCAGGAACATTGGCTCATCCCTGCTTGCCTTGCAGTCCCAAAAGGCACAGAACTGACCACTGTGAACACATGGCAATAGTAAGGTCATGGGACTTGGAAAATCATTTCATTCTTGGACAGTTTCACATCAGAAATAACACCCCATAGCCTCCCATCATGCCAGTCCAGCATCAAAGAATGAATAGACTTGGACAACACAAGTGTACAAAATGTTAATACAACCAAAATGAACACACACTTGCTTTTATGAAAATATTGGCAGCAAGAAGACCTGACCTCACATCCAGCTAGTTTTTTTAATCTTCTCACAGTTATAAAAGGGGTAAAGAATTTTAAAAAATCTCTAAAGTATGAATTTCCTTTTCTATCCCAACAAAGAAAAGCAGAAAATTATTTTCAAAGAGATTTTTATTGTAGGACTAAAATTATGTATTAGAAATTGCATTTAGGAATCCTCTGAGGATACCTGTTGTAATTCACCACAGAAATCCTGTGGGCCCATGTGGATTTGTAAATAGCAAATCACTAGACTAACCCAATTACCTATTTTGTTTTTAGGATTAATACAAAGTAGAGACAGGACACATAATTGCAGATGAATCTCTAGAAATGTATTGAAAATGTCACATGATACATTAGGGACCCACTTCTCTAAATAGGACTTCGAGGAAATGAAATAGTAATGAAATCTTATGTTGAAGTCCGATTTACCAAAACAAAAAAAAAAAAGAAAAAGAAAAAGAAAAGGAAGATTATGTTTTCATGAAAAGAAAATCTGGACTTCACAACATGCAAAGCTCACTTGGTATCTCTTTCCCTGAGGAGCTGGTCCTTATGAAGTGGTCCTGGTCCCTTTTCATCTACTGCTGTGGAATCCCACTTCCACAAACCCAATTATTTACCCAATCATTTGGACTTTGTTCCTAATCTAAATGAATGCTTATGTACCAAATTGAATTGTGCTGCCTATTGTGACCAAAAAAAAAAAAAAATTAGTTTTCCACCTGTTACAAGACTGTGCCCCATTCAGAATGCAATGTTAATCGCTAAATCTGAAGAGAATAAACTAAAAGACTACTAAAGAAACAAAACTACCTCTAGAAACTTCTGTTAAGTCTGTAATCAAATTAAGCCCTAACAAATTCTTCAGAGACACTTGAAATCTTGCATGCATCTGACTTTTTTCCAAGCTAGACCAAGAAAAGGAATTTGACTATGCAGATAAAACATTTGCAGAATACTGTTTTTTAAAGCTCACTCAACCCAGCCTTTTTCTATGCAAAGAAATACTAAAACCCATCATTATTCAATTGTAGTGGCACTCTCCCTAACTGATGACTGCTCTTGTTGCTGAAACTAACAATAACCATTTGGTCATCAAAGGCTTCTCAGCCCATGTGCTTCCAGACATTATTTCCCGTTAAGATGTCTTCCTCGGAAAAAAAGAAATTCACATGTGTAAAGTACAAAGATAAATGTGTGTACATATGTGGGCTGTGCTCAGTGCAAGGATATGTGTGTAAAGCAATAAATATGTATTTACTGACATGGTATCTGGCTTCAGCCCAGGCAAGACCCAGACAGCACAGTTGTTGGTTAGCATCTGGGCCAGAAGCAGAATCGCTTCCAGAGCCGGCTCTGCTCTCCACGGAAACTCAGGCTAATTCAATTTCTATAGAGCTAATTAGGAATGGAAATGGCCTCACTCCGTTTTTGAAGGCTGGCAAGAAACTTTAGCAGTCATCCCAAGATACTGCACTGCATTCACCAGACTTACAGTCATGGACCAACATTTTCTTCACCTCTGGAAGATCTGCCATAACTGCAGATCTACACAACAGATTCACAAAGGATCTGTCCTGTCTGCCCTGAAAGGACTTTTCTTTGCCACAGGCCAACAGGAAAAATCAGTCAAGCTGTTCAACTTCACTGCCCAGCTCACACTCTGGTCTCCTCTAAAGGCTCCAAAATGAACATGAACTTGGGTTCAAAAAATCAGGGCGTGAGACAGATTGCTGCTTGCACACAGACTTGTATTTAAGCTATAGCACCAATACTCCCAGGCACATCCCCAGACCCAGCTGTGTCAGCAGGTAATGGGAAGAGGAGCAGCAGATGGAGACAAGCAGAGCATCAGCACCAGTCAAGGGTGTAGTCCCACCTCTGCCCACAGAGCTGCTTTCATAGGTCACACTGACCTCATGCTGGACAAATTAACGCTTTATGCAGACTTAGCTGACCCTTGGATCAAATCATATTTATGTCTGATAAGTGCTTGAAATCCTTAAGTAGCTGCTTTTAATGCCTCAATGGACAAGCCAGCTCAGAAAACAAAGGGATATGACATGACAGTCCCCATTGCCAGGAGGTTGTATCTATTGCACAGCAAGCCTTCTCGGGGTCTAGACAAGCCTGCAGCCCCCAGGGATCTCAATTCATGCATCATAGACCAGTCTCTGTAGCCCTTTGGGACTTGGCTCAGTTAGTCCTGAGCACAGGTCTTTGGAGCATGGATTCTTATGGGAGAGAAATTTCCACCCAAAGGTCCATCTCAGCCCTCTATTTTGTTTCTGGCAGTTTTTCCATACACAAGTGCAGCTCTTGTTTTTCAATGCTGGCTAAATTAACTCAATACACCACACACTTTTTACCAGCCTACAGCATGCACTTGAACTGTTACTTTGCAAAAGATGACACTTTTTACTTCATGCTACCAATAACTACTGGATATTATGGAAAGTTTTGCCGTGAATTGACTTATGTATTCAACATGCACTGTTTAATGCATTCCTACTAGACCAGTTCAAAATGAAAACATTGGATTTTTTATAGGTGGAAAAAAAGAAAACTGAAGGGAAGAAGCAATACAAATCAATGAAACAATCTCTCTATCATAGAATCATAGAATTGTAGAATGGTTTAGGTTGGAAGAGACCTTAAAGATCATCTGGTTCCAGGCCCCCTGCCATGGGCAGAGACACCTTCCACTAGACCAGGTTTCTCAGAGCTCCATCCAATGTGGCTTAGAAGACTTTCAAGGATTTGGCAGCCACAACTTCTCTGGGCAACCTGTTCCAGTGTCTCACCAACCTCACGGTAAATTTCTCTCTCATATCTAATTTAAACCTACTCTCTTTCACTTGGAAGCCATTTCCCATTGTCCTGTCATTACATGCTCTTCTAAAAAGTCTTTCTCCATCTTCCTTGTAGGCTCCCTTCAGGTCCTGGAAGGAGTTTGATCACACTGAAGTCTTTTCCTCTCGAGTCTGAACAATCCCAGTTCTCTTAGCCTTTCCTCATAGGAAACAGCAGAGAACTGGTACTTTCCATTCCTTCATAAGAATTATGCACAAAATGCTTGGTCTCAATTTGACAAGAACCAGAAGATGTCAAACCCCAGAGTAAAGCTCTGGACTAGGTAGAGGCAAGGGGAAATATTAAAGAAATGCTGGGAAATTCTGGTTTATAAAAATCCAGGGATTGTTATTTATTTCTTGTTAAGTCAGAGTAGTATTTGTGAGACCATTTTTAAAGACAGAGGAAGGGAAGGTGACTTTTTCAAAGCTCATAAAGACACACAGCTGTAGAAGTGCTTGATGTTTTATCTGCCTTGCTCCTTGACTCCATCCTCCCAAGGCACTGCTAAGCCACTCTCTAGCTTTTTGGGCACCCCTGTTTGGCCGTTTGACTTTCTGAAGCCAAATGTCTGAGAGCTAAGAAGAGACTACTCCAGCTGAAGCACATTAGTCAAATTTTCTTAATATCCATTTAATCAAAGACAGTTTGTTCCCAGTTTTAAGGTCTAGAAGCAAGGGTACACATTTGAAATGTGAAGGCAGTAGCTCATGCCCCTCTGTAATGGACATCAGCATCAGGTGCCTATTGCACCCTCTAGGCTGTGAGAGGGAGCCATCCTTTTAAGTCCCTCCCTATCCCAAGTGGAGATAGGATTTGGGGCATATGGGAGTTGATCTGGTCTTCTAAAAGGATGCCTTCAGATGGGCAAAGATCCAGGCCTGGAGTGCTGTCGGAGCCCCTGTTATGTAGACCTACATCCTCACATACTGTTTCCACTCTTTCGCTGGTTTACACTTTGGTTTCACGTTATTTTAAGTCACTGGTGCTGAAAAGTTTGGCTTTGTCACAAAATACTGATCTCAGTATAACAGACACTGTGTGCAAAATATCCACACTGAACAGCTCCTATGACTAACATAAATTAAATCTTAATCTACCCATCTCCTTAAATGCTGAATGAAGTTTAGAAAATTCCTACTTCAGCAACAGCAGTGCAATTACAGTCAAGGATGTCTATAGATTACCTCTCCAGCCATGTCCATGGTAACACAAGCCAAAAGTAACTGGATGTTGCACTTGAATACTCCAGATAAAGAATGTAGACTTAATTAAACCCAGATGATACCAATAAGGAGAAATCCTGCCTGCTACAGTAGAGACCTCTGAGAGCTGCACCCCCCAGCAGAGACAGTCTGCAGGAATTGCCTTTGATTGAACTTGGTCCATTTGCTTCCCTACTGTGATGAAATCCATGGCAAACCAATAGAGATGCAAAGAAATTCCCCTACAGTATAAGAGGACCTGGCAATCAAAAAAGTAACACAGTTAGTCTGACTCCTGGGGGTACCAGGAATACCAAAGCAGTGATGTCTCTATCCTTTTGTCAGGGCTGAATTAGAGAGGAAGAGGCATGTGCAGGGCACAGAGAAGGGGAATCATTCAGCCCCTACAACTCTTCTCTCTGAGTTTTGCTCCCAAATACATTCTGCCCAAAAGAACTCCCCAATTTCATTTTCTGTGTCATCAGTAGAATGAAATACCAGAAAATATCTGCTGGATTGTGTGAAGTGGCACAGCTCCATGGCAGGTTGTAGAGATTCAGGCAATGTCAAAACAGGTGTTGGCGTTTGTTCCAGAATTAAGGAAGCATGGTAACATTTGGATTAGGCTTCCAGAACCTAAAAATACAGACGTCATTCTTATGACACCCTGAAGAGTCTAGAAAAGTGCACTGAAGGCTCACCCCAATGTTGCAAATCCTTATATTGAGATTTAAAGTCTGGCCCCGTAAGTGCACCCAGTGCTTGAGATTAGGACTGAGACATGTAACCCAGACCCTGAAGACATGGGTAGGCATTTCCTGCTTCCTAGTGCAGAAGCCAGAAAGGAATAGTAGGGTCTGATGAGATTAGATGGTGTGAGAGAGCCTTTGGATGCTTCCAGGTATTTAAATTGAGAGTACTGAACCAATTAAGTACAGGTCAAGACCACTACTGGTGGTGCTGAAGATACTATGCAGATACTGCGACACCTTTGACAATAAAGATCAGCATTTGGAAAATTTTTAAGTTGCAATTAGGATCAGTGTTTAGGAATGTAAAACGCTATACATTAATTATTGCTGCATTCTGCAGAGTCTAGAAAGCAACTAATATGCCAAGCACTATAAGTACTTCTCAGCCTTGTTTCATTTTTCTGTAACTGCAAGTCCCTGGAAACCCTACAAGTTTGCATTAAGGATGAATAACAAAAAGCATCTTAAAGAAAAATCTATATTTGTTAAGCTTTGAGGAAAGTGGAAAGGCTGGGAGAAAAACTGAAGCACAGGGTTTGTAGGCTTCATATATTGCTTTTTGTTGCATGAGCCACTTCCTTTTTTTATGACTTAGAGACAGGATCAGGTTTCATTCTAGCAGAAAACACACCTGGACAAGCCACATTTGCTGCATCTTTCAGAGCCCTGATCATTGTGGAGAAGAGGGGTGCTACCCACTGCTCTACAACATGGGGTTTCTGACCCAGAAGCCTTGTCAAATAGCTTGATGATAAACTCAATTTTAGCATTTGTAAAGCCAGGGGATCTACACATGCTGCTCTAGCAGTATCACACCTGCCCAGACTGACAAAGATTGCTGCAATAGAGTTTTCTGTGCTGCCAGGTTAGTCTGGCTGTGCCCTGTAGAGCTCAGCAACAGGACAGGACTGGTGTTAGTGCAGTGTTACTGCACCTCCAGGGGTAGTGAGGGCTGGGTTATGATTAATTAGAAAACCTACCACAAACAGTTTATTTTTGCAGCATCATGAAAAGTCTGAAAGTTAGGGAGAGGACTGGTGTTAGGGGGGTTTCCAGGGTTTGCCTCATGAGTTAGAGGAAATCATGATCTGGATGCAAATCATGTTGTGGATTCCAGCTGCTACAACACAGTGTACTCGGGGACTCTGTGCTGTCCTCCAAGGCGTACAATACTGCAGATTTACAAGGTGAAGGCCTTAAACCAAGGTGGGAGGGTGGAGGTAAGGGGTGTGTGTGTCAGGATTGCATTTTAAGAAACTACAGCAGGAAAAATGTCTGGTCTTGCTGTGCCTTGTTCATTGTAGAAAGATGGGGAGAGGCTCTAGATAACTAAGAAGCTGTGTATCTCATACAGTAAATGAGGACAAGAGCTCTTATTCTCATCAAAATTTTCTGTGTTGTGTGGTACTGAAGAATAATGAACTTTCTGGCTGCATCTGGTTCAGTGAAACCACTCTGCTCCCTCCAGCTTTACCCCAAATCCCCACCCAAAACAAGCATGAAATTCATTTTAGCAGGAGCTATTTCAGACTGAAACTAAGCTTCTCAACCGTTCTATCAGCTGCTCCCACCCTTACTGCCTGGAGCATGCAAGGCAGCCCATCAAGACCTGGACCCCAAAATCAGGGAGATGGGGAGCAGCACCTTCCCTGAAATCACCACAGAAAAGCTTCGGGTTGCCAAATTCTTCTCACCTCTTCCTTCTGAGCTCTTGCACAGCAAGAAAATTGTGTTTGGCTGTTTCCAGCTCTTCACCCTATTCCCAACTGCAAATCCCAAATGGATGTACATGGAATCTCCATATATAGAGAGACATGAGAGACAGACTGCCTTCAGTTCACACCAGGTTTTCAACCTCTGCCTACCCACTACACCACCCCACAGGGAAGGTGTTTGGGTCTCACAACCAATCCCCATGCATAAGCTCAAAAATTTCCAAAAGGCCATACCTACCTGAAGTCATGATAAAAGCGTCTTGACCATCAAATATAACTCCCTCCTATATAAAATCCTCCTAGCTCTGCAAAAAGCATCAAAAACAGATTCTTTCATTTGTCCAACTCAGACCTTAAACTCATCATTAACTTAGCCTGTCCACTTAGCCCTGAGGGAACCTTTTTTTTGAATATGACACTGAGTCGTGCACAATGAGCTAAGGACTTCAACTCTCCAAAGCAGAGCTCTTCTTTCCCAAAATCTTGTTGCTGCAAAGCAACTTCAGAAAAATATCTCTAAATGCATTGGGATCTGCACCCAGCATTCAAGGCAGCTCTGTAGACAGGACCTGCCTTCTCAGAGTGTCTCTAACTTCTGTTCTTTCCTGTCTTTTTAGGAGCTGCAAGATGCAGCAAGGAGAGGCCCTCCAGCTGTTTTAGGTACTGTCTCACCACCCTGACATTAGTAATTATACTCCAAGACAGCTCCAGCCATAAGCCCATAAACAGATGCCTCTTACTCTCTGTGCCCTCCATAAAAACACTATCTAGATGCTTTAAATCCCCATATCCCTAATTGTAATCTAATCCCTAACATCATAACCTCCCAGGGGACCAGAAACTACATTAGAAGACCCAATTCCCTTTAGTATGAATCCTCCCCCTCTCTCTCTGGTCTGTGCAGGATACAGGTAGCATAACCTGTTTGGCTGCTTCATTTTTCTCTACCTCTAACCTGAAATGTGTTGTGAAATGCAATTATACAGCAGGACAAAAGAGCCTTCAGCCCCCATGGTTTATTGACCAGGCTTTACAGCATGTCTCAGTAAAAATGTCATTAAGTGCATAAATGTCTGTCATGAGAAATTTACCCTTGAAGTGATCTGCAGCTTATGGGGCCATCTCAGTCCTGAAATCAGTTAAGTCAGAGAAACAAAAGCAGCCAGACTGGTTATTCTTGTCACAACCTGCAGAGCCCAGAAAGGCAGACAGAGAGCTGCTTTTAGTGGGGCACTTGCATGATTTGCAGAAGTGGTTGGTCCCCTGAGTACATTTGAGGTTGAAGCTGTTCAGGAGTCCAGAGCTGAAGGAATTTTAGGACATCATTACTGCACCATCCAGCAGTGGCCAGCAGGGAGATGGGAATTCAGAGGAATATAGCCCATTGAGCAGAGGATCTCTTCCTGTTTGAACTGCTACCCAGGTGCATTTCTGGTTGAGGTTAGGCTTAGGTCTAGGGTTCCAAACTCTAAAGTAGACAGACAGGCTTTTCTTGCTGTATCAGGCAGAGAACAGAAAGTTCAGTAAGGAGACACTTGTTGGTAGGCTAGGCTCCTGTCTAGCACTCTCAGATATTAACCTAGTGATCCAGAAAACACTGCATTTCAAGTCATATTTATTGTAATACTTCCCAGAGCCTATAAATTAAAATAATTCTGCTGCTTGGGGATCTCTATGACTTTTTCAGTCCCTGACAAAGTGAATGGTTTGGGTTGAAAGTGACATTAAAGATCACCTATCCACAAAGCCCTTGCCAAGGCCAGGGAACTTTCCACTTGCCCAGGTTACTCACAGTCCCATCCAGCCTGGTCTTGAACTATTCTGGGAATGGGGAATTCACAAGCTCTCTGGGCAACCTGTTCCAGTGCTTCACCACCCTCACAGTAAAGAGTTTCTTCACAATAGCTGGTCTAGACCGACCCTCCTTTAGCTTAAGCCATTCCCCCTTGTCCTGTCACTGCATGCCCTTGTGTCATGTCCCTCTCCAGCTTTTTATAGGCCACCCTTATGCACAGGGAGGCTGCTGTAAGATCTCCCCAGAGCCTTCTCTTCCCCAGGCTGAACAGCCTCAACTTTCACAGCCTGTGTTCATCAGAGGGGTCCAGCCCTGCGATCACCTTAGTGCCTCTCCTCTGGGAGCCTCTTTTTATATACACGAACCAACAATGGTAAATGCACTGAAGTGTCTGGAGTTAATAGCAGACAAAATCTGATGCTGTCCTTTATTTTAAGGAATGCTTTCTGGGTGTTTCATGATGGATATCCAAGTGACAGCCAGAGAATCTAAGGCATGAAGAAACCTGAATGCCTCAAGGACATGAGAGCTGGGAAGTGACCATGTGTGTGTGGAATATTCCCTGTCACTGAAGAGCTTTGTTTCCTGTTTATAGTAGTGCTGAGGCTGGGGCTTGAGCTAGCACATGGGAGTCAGTCACTTTAAAATATACCTGCTTTTGATGGCCTCTGTCCTGCAAAGATCATGCTCAGTAAATGCTGAATTGTTTTGCCTGGAAGTGTCTTCAGTGGTGTCCCTGGTGGCCCTGAACAAGCTTTGGAGGAACAGCCACCTTGCTGACCTCCCAGCCTGACTGCTCCCTTTGGAGCAGGTGGGTGCTGGCAGCACCCAGAGCAGACCAACCATGGCAGCCCAGGACAGGATATGTACCTCCAGCCTGAACACCTCTCCTTACCACAGGAACCTGGAGAAGCCATGGTTTCCTCCCCTCTACCCATGCCCACAGCCCTCTTGGCCACCCGAGGATGCCCCTCTGGTGCTCTGCCCAGGCAGATGAGCACTCCTGTGCTCCTCTCACTGCACATCTGCCTGTGGACCTGCTGATGTGTGTTAGACATCAATCTCTGATCCTTGCAGGTCAGCAGGTAACCCCTGTGAGTAAACGAGCGTCCAAATTAAAGACAGGCATGTTGCAACAAGGGAACTCAATCTGATTCCAAAGGTGAAAGATCAAGTTTATTAACTAAGCCACCCACCTCCCCAGGAATATTACAAGAATTAAAACCAGACTTCCTGGTGTTATATATGCAACGGCTGTCAACAGCATAAATTATGCCTGAAGATGTTTTAGCTGCTGCTCTGAAGAAGTATGGAGACTTCTTTTGATTTAAGGGTTGCAAAGCTGGGGTTTTTCAAATTTATGTGGACATATGTCCTCTACCCACAGACTTGGACAACTGCAGTAAGCTGTCCCCTATTAAGGGCACAAAGCAGATATCCAAAGATTTACAATATTTGTCAATGAAAAATCTTCTTTTGTTGTTTAAATGAGAAATTCAGAATGAGATAATGTGCTCCAGCTACAGTCATCCCTGAAAACGACTGGTAGGATAAAAATTTTATTTAAAAAACAAGACTTGAATTACTAGTTCCTTTATGATCATTAAGGGCATTAGATCCCAATAGTTTTTGGCAGTTCTCATACAAATGCAAAGTGTTAAAAGTCAAAATGAGCAGCTGATCTTGAATATAATCAGTGTTGAGAGTAACTGCAAAGGCTAGAAAAGCTGACAGCTCATTTGCAGTACAAAGAGGAATTACCATACCATTCATGATAGACAAAGTTGGAACCAATAAGAAAGAAATTACCTTCTCTCCATTAGTTGTACTGAATAAGCATGTTACCAGAGTATTTCCTTGAATGGAGATGAGCATTATTAACTTAATTCAGTTCAGGCTGGTGTAAATGAGGACTAATTCAATTATAATCAGTCTACATCAGTCTAATATGACTAAGTTCATCATTATATTTTCTCTGTCTAAATTCTTGCATATGAGCTTCATCACATAATTTTTTTTTTTTAATTCCCCCTCAGTGCTTAGAGTAAAAGGTCATAACAATAATTGTAAAGCCTTACACCAGAATTAATGGGATAAAATGCTTGTACACTTGACACTTGGCATGAAAAAGAGGACACAAAATGTGTTGAAATCTCTCTGGGGAAACAGCCAGCCATCAGCAGTAGTTCACTGACTCTTTCTTGAGGAAAATTGACAAAAAAAAACGCCATAAATCTACATTTATTAAGTTCTTTATTTTAAAATAAAATTACTGATCATACATCCTGCAACTGAGTGAATTGACTATTAGTCAAGGGGAATAATTTTGCCTGTGTGCTTGCTAATTATCTAAAACCAAAGCAAAATCCAGGAAGTTGCTAATTCATTGATACCATGCACTGCTGCTTGCAAAAATGTTCTTTTGTGGAACTATTACTCTGCTAAAAGTGATAAAAGCCATGAAGACCATCTGAATGAGGGCATGTTAGAGATACAAACGCAGCACCAGCCTGGCCAACCAGGTCTTTATAAAATCACTTTCCCATTAAGTGCTGGGAAATTTTGATCCTTATGTATGTAAGGATCTGCCCTTTTTTCATTGAAGTGCTTTGGGGACATGGGTGAAGCCTTAGTCTGGAGTACCTGGCTGTGCTCAGCCCACCCTCCCTTCCTGGCCACCTCCTCACCCTTCAGCATCACCTGTGCCAACATCCACTCCAGGGGAGGTTTCAAAGAGTGGAGTTCTCACCTGAGCTTTAATTTTGTTTTGTAAGTGAGCCATACACGGCAGAAATACACTTGCAGCCTTGCCTCTGGATGTAGAAAAGTTTTGTTTGCTGGCAGGTAGTAGAAATGACCCTGAGCTCCCATTTCTCATCCTTGTGGGGTGCTTCCTGAAGTTCTGATGTTGCAGATTCAGTGACACCACGTGGGCCACAGAGTGGTACAGGTGTCCATCACACGTGCACACCTATGAGGGTCAACAGCAAAGCTTTCCCAGGTAACCAGAGGTGTGCACTTGTACTTTTCAGACATGGCTGCTGGATTCTGTAAGGGCTTCAGCTCCCCCATTTCTGACTTGTGCACCCATGCAAAGGTGAGACACAGAGACACAAATGTTTATACAAACAAACTTGAGCAGTTTCCAACAAGGCCATGATTTCTCCTGACCTGGGGCAGGGGGGAGCTGGCAGCCCCAGGACATGCAGCTCCCAGTGTCACAGCAGGAACATCAAGAGACCCTGGGGTTAGTGGACTTTTTCAGTGCAGCCTGAAATGGCTGTGAAAGCAAACAAAAGGAAACTGTTGGGAAGCACTAAGCCCAGTATCCCAGCAGGGCTGGCTGGGTTTGTTGGCGTCGTGGCGGGGCTCTGTCTCCACCCACACATCATGGACTGACACCACAGCAATCCTCAAGAAGAATATACTCATTTTTTAATAAGAAATTCAGTGATTTATCTGATAAGGGAGCAATTATCTGAAGACAATATCATCATTTGTGGGTAGAAAGCCATCCTCTGTCATGCCAGGGATGTGACCAAACACAGTACATATTTTACTTTGGACTAAGTGTTCCCTTTCATCTAGAATGTTGCTTCCTTTCACAACTCTAGCTGGCTTGCATAAAGCTACCTTTCATCTGATTTCCTAATAAATAAGCCTTTTAATTCACATGGGGTCAGTTGCTGGTGACTAGAATATTTTCTGCAGGAACGTGTCAGAGCAGGTACATAAAACATTTACTACAAGGTATCTTGTTAAGGAATGAAGTCTACAGGAGTGCATCACAACACCTGAACACCAGGAACTGTCTGTGAGAGCCCTTCCCTCCCATATCACTTCAGCCCTTCACTGCAGAAGGGAGCTGCAGGGAAATCACAGAAATCTGATTTCTCAATTTGTTGTGTTTATGCCCTCTTTTTTCTTAGAGAATTCTAAAAGAGCTTAATTCCTCTGGAGGAAAAGGGTGAAGCTCAAATTCCTATAAAAACCTGCTTCTAAACTCTTGAAAGCTGGAATAGTCTGTCCTGCTGGGAAAGCAGCAGCAGCTTTAGAGCCCTTCAGGCGCCCCAGCAGGCACTGACCGTGAGCCCATCCATCCCTGCCAGCCAGGCAGACCTTCTCTCCTCCTGGGCTGCTGGTAACCACAGCTCTTCACACCAGGGTCTGTAGGGACCAAGGCCTGCAGGACTTGGGCTGAAGGGCAGCCCTCACTCTGTGTTCAGCAGGAATTGTGCCTTCCAGAACGCCAAGAACTGAGTCCTGCAGAACTGAGTCACCTCCAGTCATCATCCCCCACCTTTGGGGGACACAGTTACACATTCAGACCCTTTATTACAATTCAGTAGTGGCTCTTACTCATCTATTTCAAGCCATACACCACCAAAATCCTTGAAGACTACAATCCAATTCCCATTGCTTGCAATGCAGATGATTTAGTCTATCACAGAATATAACCACACACAGAGCTGGAATATACACGGCTTTGAAACAATTTACTCACTGCTGCTTCAGAAAAGTCCCTGCCATCAGATCTTCATTTCTTCCCGCAGAAAACAAAGAGCAGATTCTTTAGTGTTTGGTCTGTTTCCTTGCTGCTATTACCAATGCACTGGCATCAGTTTAGAAGAAGACCATCCTACTAAGCATGACTATCCTTTTTAAAAAGTGATTGCTAGGGGCAACTTACAGCAGGCTCAAAGAGGGCAGAGAGGGAGATGGGGAAAGAAGAGAATTGCTTTGTTTTGATCCATTGCACTCACAATCCCTCAAATTGTCTTTGATTTATCTTCTTAGACTGCTTTCACCATCCCAAACTGAGAGAATCACAACCTAATTTCTCTCATGTCAGCAGCAGGATTAAAACTGAATCACAGCTACCAGTGTTCTCTCTACTGCATTATTTTAAACCATATGCTATATTTATGATCAACTTTATAGTTGTTCAAACTGCCCAGCTGACACCAACTGTGTGGGCTTTCCCCACAGGAGACTTCCATTGGAACAATGGGATATCACAGTTTGGAGCCCCTCCTGCATCCCATGTGCATAGTCTGAAAGGCACTCCACTCTTCAAGCTGTCTTAATTAATTAACCTGGTCTTAATTCTGAGGCTGTATCACAGCTTAAGGGTAAAATGCTACAGAAATACTGTGTTAGTCCCAGACAGGCAATTCAAATCTAGTAACTTGTTAGTAAGTATTATAAAATAGACTAAAATTAGAAAGAAATGCAAAAGCACAGTAAGGCACCTAAATAACCCTTCTTAGAGTAATACTATGTGAGGACTGAACAGCTCTGATCAGCTCTTTGTTTGCAGTCTCTAGATTTTTGAGACATCTGATTTTTTTTGAATCATGACACACAAGAATTGCTGTAAGCTTGTCAGGATGGGCACATAACAGGAGAGAAATGAGGAGGAAAAGCACTCCAAGTTCTTCAGGAAAGATTAGGGTTATCCTGGAGCAGCACACATGTGGGATTGCTCCATATATTCAGTTTATAATCTTATTTTCAGAAAGCTGCTGAGAGATATTAATGGGTGGTAGGGGAAGTACTTCATACTCAAGTGGCTGAATAACATTTTGCAGCCTGTACTGAGGCAGTGCCCAGAGCTGCATTTACTCTTATCAGGATGACAAGCCCTGGGGTTTCTTTTTCACTATTGCATCCATTCCGTTTGTGGCACAGCATATATTAGAAATATATATTAAGAAATTTAATATATATTAAGAAATTTACAAATGCAAAAGCAGACAAGGTCCATGTGCTCAAGTTCTTGTAGGCTTGAGGAAAGATTAGTTTAGAAAAGCAGATTTTTCAACCTAGTGAGCAAAGCATTATCTTAATACAGTTGTTGAAATCACCAGTGTAATGGGGACTTCTTTGTCATGTCCTAGAGTCAGCAAAAGCCAGGCTGAAATGGGGACCCTGAAATGGGTCCCTTTCAGTGAAGATGTGCAGACATGCAATTGTCTGACCAAGCACCCCCTAGCCAAAAGAACCAGGATGCCTGCAGGGATATTGCCTGACTGACCTCCTCCCCTGCTGCTCTTCCTCCTGTGCCACAGATGTAAGGCAAGGTGAGCACAACAGGATGTCTGCCACTGGTCACATTCCCTGTGGGAGGAAGAGTCAGCACAGGGCTGCAGCAGAGCTCTGGAAAGCCTCAGCAGGACCCTGCTCTGGTCACAGCATGGCAAGGGCTCTTACTTCAGCTGCGAGTTTGCATCCTGCTGAGTGGGAAGGAATCTCACACACCTGAGATCACTTCAAGCTACCACAGACACATTTCAAGGTAAGGTGGTGCAGTTCCACTGCAGGTCCTTTCTCCATTTTGGAGCTCTCCTACCAAGGCCCTGGAAGCAAAGAAGCTGCTTAGAGGACTGGTGAAAATAATTGTTTTCCAGAACTTTTTGAACCATGATTTGCATTGGCTTTACAAACCACATCCACACTTCATTTTTTGTTGTTAATACAGAAGGGACTGGGAACAGAAACATTTTAAAGAATAAAGGTGGCATTAGTTGCAAAAGCATTTGCCACAGCTGCCTGGTTGTCAGAGCACAGCCCCAGGCTGCAGTTAGGAGAGCATTCTCCCTAAGAGCAAACTTGTTTTCCTTAAGGTTAAGGAGCTCTTACCCCCAGACTGTTATTTCTGTCCATGTGCTATATTTCAGCATCTCTTTACTTACACCAGGGCAACTGTTTGTTAAACTGTGCCATAATGCAAGTTTAAGAAACTTTTCAAGAAAATGTTGTGGGCTTGTGGAGGTTACTTTTGCCTCTAATGCATGGTTTGCATGTCTGGTTGAAATGAAAAAGCACTGCAAGCAGAGTAATGGCACAGTGGAGAAAGCAGTGTAGGCAGGAAGGGAGGCAGCTCAGAGCAGCAATTTTTAAACAGCTTTAACCTCAGAGAAATCATGTGTGCAACTGCAGTGTGAGATCCCCAAGCACTGCAGGCTGTGCCCTGCCCTTCTGCTCATCCCTCCTCCTCTCTTGCCATTTCCCCCTCTGTGGGCTGGGGAGGCCATGCTCAAATGCCAGGAGCTGTCTGTTTGCTGTCCAACTGTTATTTCAGGAGGTTTTATGGTACTGGGGACCTATGGTTTTATATTCACCACTCCAGGTGTTCATGTAAAGGGGAAATGGAATTAATGCTTTGGCTTTCGTGATACTTTTGTTTTCAAATTCAAGTTCCCCAAATGAACCTTAGCTCTTCCAGACCCTCAAGCACAGCCTAATCCCACTGCAGATGATATCTAATGGCCTGAAAAGGAATGTCAGGAGGGTGCCAGCAAAAGCTTCTCCTCTGTCACATCAGCAAATTGTCCAATAAAACCATGCAAGCAGATTTGACAATGTATTTAAAAAAAACCACCAAAACCACCAAACAAAAAATGCAGACCCTCTTTACACACAGGATAAACAAGCAACAGAATGCAAAATCAGTGTATCTGTTTCCTCCATAGGTCTTCTTTTAAAACTGGTACCTTGTCAATTAGATTACTGATGAAAAGGAAACAGAAAGATGATACTAGCTGGATTTCAGGGATGTGATAGTAAGATTCCACTGCTTATTCATGATGCATTAGCCTGAAAGAGAAAAGACATCTCTCTGAATGGCCCTCATGATAGTCTTGTGAGAATAAGCTACAGACAGAGTGGAGCCCATCTGGGATTTTACCAGTTAGACACTCTCAGGGCAAAGACCTTGTATTGCATTAAAATATAATCTTTAATGACACCATTTGACTCTTGCAGAAATAATTTCACATGTATTAAACCAGGATTGCATATAACATTATGTAATTTTTATCAGTGGCCTCACAATTGTGTATTTTGTTTCTGCATCCAAGGCATTCAATTTCATTAATTTAATTTCATCTTATCAAGCAGCAGCCAAACAGATGCTCAGTGAAGAAGAGGAGAAGAAAACAAAAAGCTTTTTCACTCTGAGGGCTCTGCTCTGTGTCATGGGTGCTTACATGGGCTCACCAATCTCTGGGGATGGGATGGATGCCTACCACAAGCCTCGAGGAGGGAGCCAGAAGGCTGGCCCTGCATGGCAGTAGCTGTAGTGGACTCTAACCCAGTTGTATGCTGTCATATAAAACCTCCATAGTGGAGTCACAGCTTTTATCATCTATCCATAAACACAGAGCAGTGCTGCTGCAGTGCTGGTGGAACAGGACTGCCATTGGGAGCCCAGCAGCAGGAGCCCTGGACACTCAGGGGTCCAAGCACATGGCACATTTCCATTTCACACAGACACAGGACTGTGGTGTTTTCTTACACAAGCAGCAGCAATACCCTTCAAAAACAAGCTTGCTTCTTTGGTGTTTTAGCAACAAATACTGAACATGCTTTTCGTGTTCATAAGAAACCAGATATTTCTCTGTCCAAAACCCTTTGTAAGAAGAATCCTTGGCCTCATTTTACAGGCTGTGGTCTGTGCAGAGGCAGTCTTGACAGGGCACCCACAATGGTTCAGATAATTCTTGATATTAAGGTTTTCAAGAGTGACAGTTAAGTATTTCAGTTAGACTGTATCACCCTAAAATGAGACAGCTTTTAACAATTTGAGAGATCAAAAGCACCACCAGCAGAAAAAAGCAGGAAATTTTAATTCTAGGAATGAAATTCACATCAAAGGGTGCTGTGCTTCCATTTCTTCATCATAGCCTAAGCAAATAGCAAAACCAGGCTATTCACTGCTCTGTATTTCAGATAGGATTTATTGATTTTAACAAATTTGGGGCAATAATGCATGACAGTGCACCAAAAGCGTACCATAGCACTTATTCTCTGTTCTGTCTTTCTATGTGCATGAGCATGGAAGTTAACAAAAATTTTAATTTTATTTTATTGCCAGGACAGGCCAAATGTCTATCTTACTCTAGTTTCAGGCCTCTGACCATGGCAAGCTGCAGATGGTTCAAGAAAGATTACAACAGGGCAAGCAGAGACCAGATCTTCTGCTGAAGAGAAACCACAGGAAACGTCATAGGCCAGAGCTAAATCTTATTTAAAGGTTACTGACAAGCTATGAAATCATTAATCCAGGTTGAGGGGAAGGAAAATGTAGATTTCCTTAGCTTTTAGAGAAGTAAAAAACCAACCCCTGTCTCATCTTTTTGAGGATTCCCTTATAATTAGGAGTAAAGAATTGAGTCTATGCACAGTCTGTATCTCTCAGAACACACCACAGCTCACCCATTGTGAATATTGTTTGCATTGACACGTCCTGGGAGTTTGGATGTCAGTCTTGCCCATCTCCAGACATGGCATCAATATAACTTGGAAATAGCTGAGCTGGTGCAATGCCCCAAGTCTTGGCAAGACAGTGACACAGCTGGATGGCTGCTGAGATGAGGCTGTCTCAGCCAAACCCAGCGGGAGACTCTCTGCTGAACTGCAGCTGAACTGCCTTCAGTTCTCACATCAAAGGTTCTGTTGATAATATTCAGTAAATATTTTTGGGGAACACTTTACCAAACACTTCTATATTATTAGTATTATTCCTCACCCATGACGCCCATGTCCAGCAGACCCAAAGGAACAAAGCAGGGCTGCATGAGTCCCTGGCTTCACTTCTCCCTGGGATGGAGGAGGCTTGCCATGGCAGATCGACTTGGGCAGGGAGACCAGACCATTTGGGTACCTCAGCAGTGATTCATTTTTGAACTCATTGTTCCTGAGTTGCCTCGAGAAGCCACTCATTCTCTTTATGCATCACTGTTTCCAGCTGGTAAGTGGAGATAATGTTGTTTACCCAGCTTCATAAAGTGGTCTGACTAATGAAGGTGGAAAAACACTCATAAACTATCGTGCTGAAGACACCAAAACTAGGGAAAATACAGAGATAAACCAGATGTTCTTGATGGTCTGTCTGCTCTTGGAAAGATTTCTTAGACTGATATGACCAAATATGACAGTGGATTAGAAAGAAATACAACAGAAGCCGGCAAAATATTATGGGTGACAACAAGACAAAGCAATAACAACTAGCCTGTAGGAAAAGAAAGTTATTCATTTGCTGATGGCTGTAAAAGCAGCCAGCAATATGCCTAAGGAAATGTTGAGTAGATGAAGACTTGTTTGCCTTGAGTGCCTACAGTTCATTGATTTTAATTTAGCAGCATTCACAAGAACTTGTTCTTCATTTATTCTCCCATCAATATGTTTGAACCAGTATGTCTTTAAAGTCAACCAGCTGTAATAAAAAGATTTTTTCCAGCATAGATCGTTGCAACAAAGAGAACAGTGGAACACTTTTTCCCAAACCATTTACTAGTCTCCAGGGAGATATAATTTCCTTTCAAACTGAACTACACTTCAATGCATAGGACATTTTTATTAGCCATTTTGGACTAAGTAATAGACTCCTTTGGAAGCAGTTCCCTCATTGTCACAATACCAATTAGCAACAAAATATCACAAAAATAAGGTAAAGTGAGAAGTTGACAAGATTCACATCTGTCCCTGCCTGGCACTCAGCACAAAACCGTCCCCCTTGTACTCAGCTGCTTAGCTGATACTCACAACTGCACATTGCCATACCTAAACAAGCAACAATTCACTTCTTTATGTGGAGCTGCAGAAAGCACTGACGTGTGAAAAAGTCAAGAAGACAATTCCACACTCGGTAGGAACGGGGTGTAAGGCAGGAGGAGGCTCTGTACTCTGTGCAGCATGAACCTCTCCTGAAAGCAGAGGAATATGAGCCATGCAAGGGACAAGTGCTCACTTCAGCATGAAGCTGCAGCTCAAGGGTGGTGGTGCCTTGCAGCTTTTGGGGATGACACAGGAAATACCCAGTTCCCACAAGCTGCTGGTGCAGTGCCCTGGATCCTCACAGCTGCTACCCATGCACAGAAAAATAATGGAAGATGAAGGAATGGTAGACTGGGCTCTTGAGAAGAAAGCCAGTGAGCAAACAGAAGGTGGAGCCTCTGGGCCCACCAGCTGGAGCACATCGAGTCTGCTCTGTGTGAGCACAACCACACAAACCACCACCACACACCAGGGATGTGGGCACACTGATGGATGTGTACTTTGGGTTGGATGCAGTTTCCTTCCATACTCTGTTTTGAAAGAACTTACTATTCCAGACGTTTAAGGACTATAGTAAAGTTTGCAATTAATGACTAGAGTTGGCCATTGCTGCTTGCTTTTATACCCATTTCTCGAGGAAAGAATCAATAGCCTATGCACGGTACAAAACTAATATAATCAATGCTATGATTTGAAAAATTAAACTGCCACTTCATCAGGAAGTACCAGAAAAAATCATCTGAAAATCTGAAAATACCCTTGGGCAGCAGAGTGCCTAAACTGTGTTTTAGATAGGCCAGGAACAAGATGGTATGAAACCTCCATTATTGCAGACTGGACTGGATAACCAATATTTGTGTGACATGATATGACATGACATATGACTGTTGCCAACCGAAATCTGATTAGTGACTTCAAGTACAGAAGCTTTTTAGAGCTGTATTCAGACAATGAGGAAGAATTAAAGATCCAGGCAAAATTTCACAAAGCAAATAATTTCCTTTTAATTGAAACCATAAGAGCATAGTTTTGGAGGCAGTGAATGCTTCGGAGTCTTTTGCTTCATTTGAACATAAGTGATTTTAAGCATATTATTACATGAGTATATTGTACTACGTCCCTCACTTGGAAAAAAAAAAAGCATGGAAAGGCAGCAGAAAAATACATTTCCCTCATCCATCCCATTCTGGATGTGGTATACCAGTAACTTTTTGGCATGGCAGCATGTATTAATACCATACATCTATATGGGAACCATAGACCACATTTTTATGTTACAGTCTTAGCCAATGTTTCCTTCTTGTAAAACATCCAAGGTTTCTGGTAGAAGCTTTATTACAAAAGATGCATTGTTTCCACTGAGTTATGTACTGAGAATAATCAGGCAAAATTGTGATATTAACCCTAATGAAAACAAGACATCCCTTATTATTTGCTGTTGATGAAACCCAGTGATTTAAAGACACAAAAACCCCTGCCTATGATTAGCTTCAGAAAGGTAGAGAAAATTATGTTAATTTTTGTGTCTTCCTTTTGCAATCTGCCTGGTCTTAAAAAGACCCTTTGTAGGGGCAGAAACTCTTAAAAGCTGCAAATCCTTGCCTGTTGTTCCTCTGAACAGGGGAAGGGATAAGAGCTGGGGAGTGGGGCAAGGCAAGAAGTGAAATGGCATTTTGCCAGCTGGGGACATGTTCTGGAAAGTATACACAGATCACATGAGGTTTTTGTTGTTCCCAGTTGCTAAATGTCATGAAATTATGCTTGAATACTTTAAATAGTTTCCACATATCACTTCACCATTGCTGTGGTTGCATCAGGTATGTTCTGTGATCACAGATTAAATGTTTGGGTCAGTTTTAAATGGAAGAGCAGACAGCAGCACTCATCAAAAAATACAAGCAGCAGCACTTGAGTGCATGTGTGGCTGAATTGCAGAACCCCTAGTTTAAAGGTTTTAAAGGATTTCTCATTGCACTACAGACAGGAAAGCAACATGAACAGGGAAAATATGGTCACACAACCACTACCCCTGCAAAGCTGCCCTTTGGGGGATGCACACAGGGCAAATGCTGCAGACTGGACAGGTCAAAGTGCCACATGTGCAAAGGAGTATCACCTCTTTACTCCCACACAGTTCATTGAAAAATGAGACTTTCTATGAAATTTCAGGTAACACCTATTATTACACTGTTTGCTGGCTTGCAACAATAGCAGTCCAACAACTGCCTGTCCACATAAAGCTCTTTGTGTGAGCTTCTGTGTCAGAGTCCAAAACTGGCTGGGGAAAGTATCTCTCCATGCTCAGAACAGAAGAAACTATTCTAGCTGTACTTTGGGATGTATAAAAATATAGAGAGTCGTGTTCTCCTTCATAAAAACTTAGGTAAACACATGTACATATAAATGAAGCAGTCACATAAAATAAGACTTTATTTTCTGTGTCCAGACAATCAGATCACAGTTTTAAGAAGACAGCTCCTTTGTATTTAAAACGAAAAAGGATGTTAAATAACAATTTGGATTTATCCACTATCATATTGTAAGAATTACAGCTGAGACCTGATTCAACAAGTTTTTCAAAATGTTTCCATGATACTGTGATGCTCAAATTCATAATGATTTTAAAGTACATAACAAATACTCAAAAGCATAAAGTTTAGGAAGTTAAGAAGTATGTTTTGCCAGAACTTCACTTTTTTTCCTCCATTGTGCAATATAACTTGCACAATTGCTACACACCATGTTATAATGGGTCACTCACCAGATGGTCAGAGAGTACCTGTGGCACCCACAGCACTATATGAAAATCATATATACTATCTAAATTGTGTTAGGCCAAAATTGGTTATACAAAGTGTTCATTACCATAGCACACATACTTAATATTTTATTCAGATATTGCCTTTCATGCAGAAAGGTGGGTTGTTGTTTTTTTTTAAACAGGATGATTTTAGAATGAAAAGGGCATATGGACAATAAATTATGTACAGACAACTGTCTAGTGTGACTTTTGGATAAAATACTTCAAGGTCCTTAGCTGCCGTAGTGTCAGAAAAAAAAAATTCAAAACTCTGACTTGAAAAATCTGCAGTTTCCCAAGGTTAGCACAATCCATTCTGACTTTGGACACCCTCACATGGTCCCCTCACCAGCAGCAGGAAAGGCAGTAGTAAGGGAGAAGCCTTCCCAGCCTGGTGCAGCAGGAACTGTGATAGGAAGCAGCCTTCAAAGAAACATCCTGTGCAGGGTGGGAGATTCTGCTGAATTCCCCCTCTCTGCACACATGGTGTGACTGCTCACCAAGGCCAGAACATAAATGCTGGCAAATCCCACGACCATGGCCCAAAGACTGAGTTATCACAAAGCCCACCCTAATACCCCAGTAGTCTGGGTGGGAAACAAAGTGGCAATAAACTCAGGGCAGCTGCGAGATGGATTTCCCAGTATGGCCATGCTGAGGAGCTGCTGCCTTTGGGCTGCTGATGCAAGGCAGTAAATAGCATTACAGCAACCATTTCACTTTTCAGGCTGCAAAACCAGTGAAATGCACCCAAAGACGGACATTACCACCTGCCTATTCCAACTCAGTAGTGAGTTGGCTGAGACATACTTCTGTCTGGGTGGGGTGCAGGCATGTTTCAGCAGGAAAGCCATATGGGCCTTTCCATGGCTTCTCCTGCACTCCTCTGCCATGCACAAACCAGGCTGTTATGGAGAGAGAAGTGGGGCAGGCAGGACTATGCAGGCAGGGATGAACAATGCCTTAACAAGAACAAAAGCAATTTCAAATCCCACCAGTTTGTTAGATTACTTAAGACACTTGACTGAATGTCAAAAATGTTTCAATGAGTAGCTTTACCACCCAGATCTTATTTCTTATTATCTTTTTTTCCTCTTTTGGAAGAAAAAAAAAATCCTGAAACTTAGTAATTAACTGCTTGATTTCAATTTTCCTCAAATATGTGTTTTTAATTCCATTGTGCAAATGTGGCCCAAAGCAATAAGGCTTTGAACTGGTTAACTTGAAACTACAGAAATACCTTTCCAAGTCCAGTTAGGACAAAAGCTAAAACCTCACATCCAGATTCTGAAGTCTTTCTAATACCCCTGTTTTGCCCTGACATTTTCACAGACAACTGCAGGCATGTCTCACACACCTATTTTTTTCTTTTCCAGCAGCTCCAGAGAACTGATCACCTTTCTTCCAAATGGATTTGATCTGCAGGGCGCTGGCTTAAATAAAGAGTGTGGTGCCATGTGTGCCATAAAGAAGCATGACAAAGTGATTCACATGCTGCCTACAGATTTTCCACAATCTCTTTGTATTGTAGGGCTTATACTCCTTCATATCATTTGGAGGAACTCTAAGAATAATGATTTGGCGAGTGTAACTGGTTTTTCCATTTCTGTCATTAAAGCTGCTTTCAGGTCCATGCTGAAATGGCAACAAAAGACCTTCCCACATCACAAATCACTGTGGTGCTTGGTGTGCACTATATCAATAAAAAGATTAGCTTACTTATAGAAAAAGGATGACAACGTCCACAATTTTCCAAGCCATGAGAAAAATTAGGTTCTGTTTCAACAAAACCAGCTAGTAACACTGTCACGTTATAACCCTGGGCTCCTCAGGTACAGTACGTGGTTCACAAGTGAATTTTATCCTGTGTGCAGCATTAAATTAGCGCCATTAACCATCTAGGTCAGCCCTTTGAAGTCAAGCGGGCTTTTTGCTATTCATTTCCATGGAGTCCAGATTTCATATTTATTTCCACTGACTATTTATTTCAAATAATCAGGAAAATTTTCTGCCTAGAAGCCCAGGGAAGAAATGAGAAACAGGATGTGGGAAGGGGGATTTCTCACTTGGTACAAATGCAGCATCTTCCAGTACCATCCCAACTGAGAGCAGTCTGTGCAGACTCCGAGACAGCCCTGCAGGGACCAGCAGAAGTATTTAAAATGCTTACAGAAATCAATTCTAATGGCTTTCCAGGAGTGGAGAAAGTGACTGGCAAACAAATGACTCAAGTGAAGTTGAAGCAAACAGAAATGGTGCTGGGGGAGGGCACAAGCAGCTACACTCAAACCTGGAACAATTCCCATATAAATCCCTATTCAAATCCAGAGGTTTAGAGTTCATCAGAACCAGAACTGACTGAGCCAGGCAGAGGAATTTGAGAGGTAATTTATGTTCTGTGCCCATTCACTAGAAAAGGAAAAGCACCAGGTTCCATGATTTTATTGCTTAAGCTTTTTAAAGAAAGCCAAGACTTGATAGCAAATTTCAAAAAGGTCTGGTTTCTGTCATGAGAAAATAATACTCTGTAGAAAGAGAAACAGCTAGAAATGAAAAAAAGCATCAAAAGCAGGGAGAGATACCTGGCCAGAGACCTGTGCCAGTGAAGTGCACTCAAAGGAGCTGCTGGTGCAGCGTTTTCCTGGACTGCAGAATGGGAGAACCACGGGCCTATGGACATGACTTCAAACACAGAAGAGTGGGCTCTGTACTGAAATGGGACACAGCAAGCACAGGACCAAGAGCTGGCTCTTTCCTGTGGGGGGTTTCCAGTCTAACCTTATCCATGGGTATCACTTCATCCAAAAGACTCTACTCAAAATGCTCAGGGGCTGGACTAAAGAACCTTTGAAGGTCCCATCCAACCCAAATCATTCTATGATTCTATGTTCATATCTGAGGTCAATAAGTCATGCTCCCCCTGCATGAGTCCTGTCCAAGAATGTTAAACAGCAGTTGCAACCAACACACAGAAGTTACACAAAATCTCCTTTGAGAACACAATAAGGGAAAGACCTGCTTCTACTGAGCACGTAAGAAAGCTGTACAGGATGCTCAAGAGGGCTTGCTTGCAGTCTTCTATTCCTTTTGGAGGAAAACAATTTTACAGCCCTTTGTGTTTGTATGGTATTTCCATAGCCCCTGGGTCCATTTCTAATTTGCAACCGAGGACGTGAATTTTCTGGAAAGGGTCAAGATAAAAATCCTAGTTCTCCGCACATTTCCTTTCAGGCAGCCTACACAAACCTAAGTGCTATTCATTGTCTTAATGAGAAGGAAAAGAAATGGCATTTCAGCTGCCCATGGGGAATCCTCACTGCAGCAAAATGCCCTACACGGGATTCAGCCCTCATGATCCTTGGGTTTTGTTTAGAAATATGACTATGATTGTTTTTAAGGACTGATGCCCCAATACAGGGACAGTGATCAGGGAAAGCCTGAGGCTCTCAGAGCTATCACACACATTGAAGAGGAAATTGTCCCTCTTCCAGGCTGTCTGATGCAATATAGGATCTGATTCGCTGAAGTTCCCAAGCTCTCAGTCATGAACAAAGTCAATGTAAACTGTGTTTTGCACATACAGAATACACTCTGATGTCAAATGTTAAAAGATTAAGGTCCTGGCATCTCAGGTAGGTGCTCCAAATTCAGCAGATAGTCTCTCTCTGGACTCTGAACCTTAGCCTATCAGCAGGAAAATAGGGCTATCCCTCACCAGAAGATAATTCAGTTCCATCCGAATCAAAATTTCCTCTGCATACCTATTATCTTCATTTAAGTAGGGAAGTATAGGCAAAAGCAGCGCTTCAAGTTCATATTTAACTAGCAAAAGGAAATAGTGCCAGGTTTCCTTTTAGCTTTTTTCTTGCAGAAACTGTTCATTGACTTCAGCACAAACCAGTGAACTATTCAATGTCCTGAAGGACCAATGCAAAAAAACTTATTTATGCATAATAAACATTTAATTTAGTACTGAAGGTAAAATTTTTACACTGTGTTTCTTAACACTGATTCTTCTTCAGGGACCTTCTGAAAAAAGCAATAAATAGAGCAGCTGGGCTGCATCTTCATGACGCTGGTGCAGTCCCTATGACAGCTGGGTGTGGATTCCAGCAGCCTGAGAAATCAAAGCATCAGTAGCAAGGCATTAGCCCTGACAGAGCAGAGGAAAGTCATTGAGCATGCAGTGCTTTGCATGAGGATGTCAGACAAAAGATGAAACTGAGCAATCTCTGGTTGCTTGAGGGAAATGTGCCATAGTGCACTTGAGCCAGGGCTTGGTCCTTTCTGCTCCAGGCTGCCTTTTCTCCAGCTGTCTCCTTGAGCATCTGCTGACCATAGCTCTGCTTCTCAGGACCCCCATCAGTCTGCCTGATTTGCAGTCACAGCATCTCCCAAATGGGCCTCCTTTTCCCATCTCTGTTTTTCTGACATTTTCCCTCTTACCTACTCAGTTTAACCTGTCCCTATCCAGTCCCTTTAAAGGCAGGGTTTAACCCACCCCCAAAAAACCCCACAGAGCTGCTTCTAAGATCAGCAGGGAAACTCAGGAGAAGAAAGCAGGGGAAGGAAAATTATTACAGGAACAGCAAAAGTGCAGGAGTTGAGGGAAGTTCATGATTCTTCTCCTAAGGTGGAGAATATTAACACAACTCATATGAGAGCAATGTCCTGCAAAAGTCCAGCTTGGCTGCTGTCCAAGGACACGTTTTAGCAGCTCTACCCACATCAGAAGAACACCCAAATAAAATAATTCCTGTATGTCATTGCTGTGCTTTCCTGAATCTTTTCATGGTCTCCAGGGACACAGACAAGGTCTTTTCTCCTCTCCACCCTCGGCCGCTCGCCTGGACCCCATGGCCTGTCCTGCTTTCAGAGTCATGCTCCACACCAGGACGAGTTTGTCCCTCCACTGAATCACAGCTGCCTCAGTAGCAACCGCGTTGCACTGAATCCTGCTTTCAGAGGCTTCTTCCCAAGGCAATGGTGTGAGCAGGGAGGAGAGAGGCAGGGTGCAGGCATGAGGAGGATGCAGAGCTCAGGGAGGACCAGGCTCCACTGCAGCACTGCTGCTCCTTCCACACCATCCAGACAGCACGGGGGCACTGGAGTCTCAGACAAAGAGTTAGTGGAGTTTGTTTGCTTGTTCTTTCAAGAAGCAAATGCATTTTTTTCCACAACTCTCTTGCTAAGGGAGCTGGATTGGTTTTGAAGGGACAATTCTTTTAGAGACAACAAGCGAGTTTGGGGCAGGCACCAGCATGGAAAATTTCTGCAGGAACAGTTAAAATTATAAGCATGAAAACCAGCCCTGTAATTAGGACTGGGAGGTGTCTTAACAGGCAAGTGCCTGCAACCCCCATCTGCCAGCCAGGACTCACAGGTCTGGTCTCAGCCCAGCTCTTACTGCTGTTTGATTTGGGCTATTTTTTCCCCCTGCCTCATGCTTACCTTTTTGGGGGCTTTTTATGGGAGTTATCACTGGCTCTTTTGGAAAGTCAAGTAAATATAATGTCAATCGGTTCTCCTGTCAATATTCATTGAAATTTTTGAAGAATCCCATTAGTTTTAGCAGACATGGTTAGCTTTCCATTTAGATAGTTTGTTCCTGTTCTGTACAAGAGTGATATTTACTGATGTTATTTTACTCCTATGTTAGGAAGTGTTTCTGTGTTGGCAGTGCGTGGACATGCACACCTTGGCAGGGTTCAAAGCGTACAGTGATGAACACGTTGTAAATACGTGGACAAATTAATAATGTAGCACTGAAGAAGCTACAAGTCAGTTAATATTAATGCTAATATCAAAAGTGTCCAGAGTAGCAGACAAGATAATTTTTCTCTTTGTCAGGAATAAAGGGAGATGAGCAAGAGCCACGTATAAATTGCATAGCTTGGCTTTAGAAACACTAAATAATTTTTAAAAAGCTATTCTAGCGCCTCTTCTTAAAAGAAATAATCAATGCTAGCCGTCTCTCACTCTGACTTAGTAAACAAACTAGAGCTATGCCCTTAAACCAGGGCTGTCAATTTATGTGGACAGACCTTGATGAATATAATTACAGAGCACCCAACCCAAGCAGCCATTGAGAGGCAGATGTTAAAATGAAAACCTAATATTGGAAAGAATTGATCAACCTACTTTTCTCTTCTCTCTGGAGCCTGCTCAAAGCTCATTTATTGGAAAGACTGATGGCAGCATGGAGACTGTGGGACTCGCCCGGGCTGGCTGTGCAATGCACTTAAATGATTAGGGAGTATCGGACACCTGGGCTGGAGTCGGCTGTTTGCGCTGCAGTCTGGGGCAGCCCCGCGGAGCCGCCGGGCGCTGCTGATGGGGCGGCCGCGCTCCGGATCGATGGCCCCGCTCCCCCGCTGCCCTGCCTGAGAGCTGCAGAGACTGGCTGCTGCATACGTGATGACTAGAATTTAATTATATATCAGATTGATTTTCAGTTGCGACTTCAAGGAACTGCCTGCCAGGATTTCAAGTTCATAAGGAAGGCCCTGCGTCTCCTTTCTGAATTCTTTGCTCCCTAGATTCCTCTGCTATGTGGAAAATTTTACAGACTCTCTAACTTCAGCTCTCTGTCAGGGGATAAAGCTTCAAAATTTCCATCAATAATGAGAAGATCAGCTCTATCTGAGACTGAATCTATTCAAATCTGGAAGAGAAACTTTAAGATGGGGAATAAAATTAAAAGGTTTAGTTATAGTGGCTTTTTTTTTTCTTTAACATATGTTTCCCAGTGCTGAGTTAAGAAGCAGAATCTACCTTCAAACTGAGGTGTTTCGGTTTTGGGTTTTGGTTTTTTTTCATTTCTTTTGGGCATAGCACCAAAGGGATCTGAATTCAGTCCAGTATATAGAAATGGGAATGAGTAAGTAATAAAATACTCTCATTTTATAAACCTAGTCCTGGGTGAAACTGGGAGTATTTTGCATACAAGAGCAATGAAATAGATCAGAAACCAAAGGTTTTCACAAAACCCTTGTGGATCTGTTTTATTTCTTTTATGAGTCCTCTTATTTCTGTTACCATCTGAGATTTTAATAAGACTTTCATCAAAATACAATCACTATGTGAACTCTACACTGGGTGAACAGCATGAAAAAGTGATCAAAATTTCAGGGGTGAAAAATATATTATTTAAATTTCAGTTTTGGGTCTGACCTGGTTACTCCGAAATGCAGAGACAAAATTTGCCAGTAAACTCACACAGAAGATTTTTTAAATTACATACAGTGGATAATGTCAGGGGAAAAAAATGCAGAATTTCCATGGGACTTGAAAATAATTTGGAGGGGACAGAAAAATAAAACCCTGAGCAAGTGAATCAAGTGCAGGAAAACAGTAGCAAACTTAAGCTTACATTTGCTAGGACTGGGAATGTCTTTGCCCATGCTGTGGGCAGAGGTGTGTGATGCAGCCATCTCCACATGCACCACTGGCTTTTCCAGCCATGGCAAGCAGTTCCTCCATGGCATGGAGTTCCACAGGTAAGAGAGCAGCAATGGATCTGCCCCAGTGCCTGCAGCCCCTGCCTGCAAGCGTGGCCACAGCCAACACCCCACTTGCCACCTGCCCTGTCTGCCCCATCCATGCACAGCCAGGTAAATACCAGGTAAATGAAAAGCACCTTTTAGAAGGTACATCCCTATAAACATAGAAATAGGCGTATGCTCTGCGCACTAATACATTAGTCCTGAGTAACAAAGGCTCTGATTTCCATATAGCAGATTTTTAACCTCTTGTTTCCAGGAAGCTGAACTGACTGACAGTAAGTGAAGGTGAAACCATTCTTTAATGAACTTGTAAACTGGTAAATATCTGCATTGTCTCGATTCATTTGAATAGCAGTATTGCTCTCATGTATTAGTTAGATTTTCTTCATTTTCTTTGTCCATTTTTTCTTCATTTTCTGAAAAATTTGCATGGAAATCTTGGCGTCATGTCAACAGAATCCAGCCTTTTCTCCTACCCAGTCACAAGCCAGCTGCCTTCTTGAGACATCCTGTCTACAGCACAGATATGGTTTACTTTGACTGTTTTGAGCTTGCCACCTGGTTTCTTTCATGTTCTCATGATAATCATGACTTTATTACATTATAAATCCCCTGTTACCTTTTTTCCAGAAAGAATAGTTCTAGATGAATTACTCTCATTTTCAAACTTTTAATTACCCTTCTTTCCTTTCCACCCACATTTTCTAGTTGTCTCCTTTTTGTTCAGTGGGAGAACAGGTTTGCACATGATGTTCATGATCCAGGCACACCTTTTATTTATGTTGAAAATCGCTGAATTTTCTCTGCTCCCTTCCTATTAACTTCTAGTGTGCTGTTTACTTATTGTCATTGCTCCCATATACGAAGCTGATATTTAAATGAAACTAATAACTGCAGCTAACTTTCCTAAGGATTATAGAATAGCAGGATAGCTCAGGCTGGATTTTTGGAGGTCATCAAACCAAACAGCCTGCTCAAAGCCAGGATACACTGGAAGGCTTCCAAGGCCACGTCTTCTCCAGGCTAGACAGACCCTGATTTCCATCCTCTCTTTGAAGGACAAGCACTTCAGCAGCCACCATCCATGTGGCCCTCCACTGGACTCACAGTTACCAAGTCTCTCCTATACTGGGAGCCCAAAACTGGATTCAGTGTTCCAGATGTGGTCTAATAAGCCTCACTTTCTTCAATCTGCTGGCTGCACTGCACTAGGGACTTACCCAGTTATTTACATAGCCCAGCCTCCTGTGCATGTCTCTTTACCTGCCAGGATCACAGAGTTCAACTTATCACTTTGTCACACAGTCACTCCAGACTATGAGTTTCCTCTGTGCCTCACTGGTCAAATTTTCTTTCTCAAGAAGATTCCATCAGTGAATGTTGTCTTCTCAGTGTTGGCCCATTTTTCAGATTGTTTCCAAATATATTGATGCAATATGATTCAAGTAGTATGAAAGCCTCATAACTGAATTTATCCTCCCTCAATGTTCTGCAGCAGAAGCAGCTGTACCTTCAGCTAGAAAGCACAATTAACCTCAGCCTTTCAAAACCTCAACATCCCTCAAAACATTTACCATATTCTCCATCCCTACTGTGATTTTGTATCAAAGTGGGCCCAGCCAGCACACGAAGCTTGCCTCTGGAGGCAGCCCCACTGCCACCGTGGGGAAGCTGACAATGACCAGCATTATAGCTGCTGGTAGATGCACACAGGGGTCCTCCAGCACTAAATCTTTTGGGGTTGAGTTACAGTAGCAACACAGAGCACTTGAGTAGGGGGGGCTTGAATAATAAGAACATCTTGTCTGTGTCTGGGCTTCCGAACACTGCCAGATCAGGTGCACAAAGTTCACCTAATCAACAGGGTGCATCTGTAGAACCGACACATGTGGCTGTAATAGATACTGGTCCTTTTTGTGAAGGTGAGAAAAATTCTCAATAGGGAGGACTCAAATGCAGTGAAGCCAGTTGGGCTGTCACCACCACCATTTCAGAAGCCTCTGTTATCTCTTTTGCTTCTGTTTCTCAGATTTCCCTTGAAAGCGCAATTGTGTCTTTGACATGGGGACGTTAGAATGAAAATGGTAATGTCCAATGTTTAGAGCCAGAGGTCACTTGAATACTCTCAAGAGCTAAGTGAGGCAAAAAGAAAATATAAATTAACTTTACTGTGTGACTAAGAGCACTTCATGAGTCAGGTTTTGTTCTTCTCCTGAGAACCAGACTCCCCCTTTCATCCAGGGTTTCCTGACATCAAGCAGTCAGGCTGTGAGAAGGGCACAGAAGACAGGCTGCAGCATCAGGGTGGCAGCATCTCCCCCCATGGGAGAGTCCTGCTCAGTGTTTCAATGCTCAGTAGAATATTTTCTCAGACAATCATAAATCAAAGATTAAGGGAAAGAATTTTCACAGAGAAACAAACCCTTGACAGAGTAGGCAGCAGTAAGGCCAGGCTTGGGAAAATGTCTGCACTTTAGAAGCAGGTTCCCAGATGCCACAGCTTTTCGTAGCCATTTTTTCTTTTGTCTTAGAGGAAAAATGTCAGCAACTGAGTCAGCTGAGCCTTGTGTTCAGTGCATAAAACAAAGTGTGTTTGAGAAAACCTTGGGTTTTCCTCTGAGAGCACTGCTCAGTGCTCTTCAAGGCAATTGTCAGAAGCTCCTGCAGTGAGAGAAGGTCTAGGTTTAAGATGAGGACTGTTTAGTCACATGCATCCAGTGAATGCCAGCTGGTTCATCTCATCATCAGACCTGGATGGGCTGGATCAATGGGCCAAGGCCAATGGTGTGAGTAAAGTAAGACCAAGTCTCAGGTTCTGCACTTGGGTCACAAGAACCCCTACAGGCTGGGGGCAGAGTCGTTGGAAGGTGGCTCATCAGGAAAGGAACTGGGGGAGCTGGTTTACAGCAGCTGAGCATGACCCAGCATGTGTCCAGGTAGCCAAGAAGTCTAGTGGCATTTTGGCTTGTCTCAAAAATAGTGTGGCCAGGAGGACTTGGGAAATGATTGTCCACCTGTACTCAGCACTGGTGAGGCTGAGTACGGGTCCTGTGCCCAGTCTGAGCCCTTCACTGCAAGAATGGCTCTGGAGTGTGTCCAGAGAAGGCAACAGAGCTGGTGAAGGGTCTAGAGAATAAATCCTGTGAGAAACAGCTGAGGGAGCTGGGGGTGTTCAGCCTCAAAAAAGGAGGCTCAGGGAAGACCTTTTTGCTCTCTACAACTGCCTGAAATGAGGCTGTAACCAGGTGGGGGTTGGCCTCTTCTGCCAGGCAATCAACAATAGGACAAGAGGACAGGCTCAAGCTGTGCCAGGGGAGGTTCAAGTTGGACATCAGGAATAATTTCTTATGGAAAGGGTTGTTAAGCATTGCAATGGACTGCCCAGGGAGGTGATGGAGTCACCATCCCTGCAGGTGTTCAAAACATGACTGGATGTGGCACTTAATGCTCTGGTTCAGTTGACATGGTGATGATCAAAGGTTGAACTCAATTGCCTTGGATGTCTTCTCCAACATAAATGATTCTGCAGTCCTGTAATTTTATGATCTTGAGCTTCCTAAGCTTTCTCCATCTAAAATGAGCCAGATCAGATCAATCACATTAATGTGCTCAAGAGCTGCCTGATGCAGACAGGTTCAAACACTCTCTTATCATCCTGTATCTCAAAGAGATTGGTGTGCAGTCTGAGTGCCAGAAATAGAACATTTGGCTGTTGTTCAGTGGTTTTCCCTCCAGTGCCAAAGCCATCCTTAATTTTCAAAACCTTAGGATTGCTTCATTTTCTGAACACCCAGACACTGACATTTTTTCAATCCTTCTGCCTCAAGACTTTTCCCTCATCTGCTCTCTCACTACTTCTTTTGCTTCTTCAGTTTTCACCTTCTTGAACCAGGATCCCAAAATCTATTCTCCGTTTCTCTGCTTATCAGAAAAGAACTATTTCTTATTGCACATTTCCCACTTCTACAACCATTGTCTTGAGTCAGCCTATATTTAGCCTTCCTATAATGTACAAAACTTCCTCCCACTGCCCATGTGAATGTTATGTTACCTCAAATTTTTCCTGTCCATTCCACTTCTCATTTCAAGTTTTCCTCAGGCTATGTTATAGAGAGGACGTTACATAAAGCATTTATTGCCCTCTACCCTAGGAAACAGACTGGTTTTAGTTTTATCAGAGGCATTGCTAGAATGAAAAATAATGTATAGAGTTTTTATGGGAGTTACAGAAGCCAGGTTATAGATCTACTCACACCAAAAATGAAGACAGAAATCTTACAGAATAGGGAGGGACTAGATGATCACATCCTCAAAGTCTCATAAAGAATTTGTCTTTCATCTCATGTAATCTGAAATAATGATGGGTTCTTATAAACTAAAATTTTGTGTCCCTCCGAAGGCTAATGAAAATTTTCATGTACCTTTTGCCATCTTTTAGGCTCTGACAACAGAATTACTTCTTCCAGAACCAATTTTGTTTTTCAGCTTTGTTTGCCTGAAATCCCTGTATATTCCATGAAATACAGTCCAGAAGTACATGTCACTAGACTGAATATCATCAAAGAAAGGCAATATATAAAACATGACATAAAAGAGGCAACACTGTAAACTAGCATTATCAAAGCTGTGACACTAAACTTCCAAGGATGGGATTGGAGAATCAACCTTTAATCCTCCAGCAGTGGTTGGCATAACTGAATAGAACGCTGCCTTGGGGAAGAGCAAGGCAGTGGTGTGCTCACCAAAGCTGAAAATCTGTGATTCCAGCAAGCTAAGACCAAAGTTGGCCCTGTTCTCTGTGTGCATCAGGCACTTGGATCTCACCTTATCTGTGCCCAGATAAGGCAGCCTGTGGGATCCTTCTGAAAATGGGAAAGAATAAAGTTCTCCTCCAATCCATGCAAAAATTCCTGTTTCATTCAAATTTGGGAATGTGTCCCAAGGGGGACCACGTCCATGGTCCCTGCTTATTGCACTCTGAGGGACTCCCAACCAGAGGTTCTCATCCATGGATAGCCCTGACTACAGGCTGCCAAGCTACCAGATGAACAGTCTGCAGGAAAGCAAGAAGGCCTCTCCATCAGCTGTTTTCTGAACCTTTTTATTGTAATATATCAGGGGTTTTACTGAGGAGGCTCAAAGTCAGGAACCAAGAGCCCAACTACAGTTCAATCACATCGAAATTGTGTTGCCATCGTGGCTGGAGAGGAGCAGACTGAAGCCCTGACATGCATTTTCTAAGAAAAGCAAACAAAATTACCCTGTTTTTAAGAAGTCCTGCAATTTTTTGGCCTGAATCATGCTTTTCTTGTGAGAGGCTGAATTACTTGCTAAGGAGACAGTCATACTGTCTAGCACTGGGCAGCAAATAGCTGTGCTTTGAAACACCCTTGCAGAGACTACTCCTCTTTTACAGTATAGGGAAATTTGGCTGCTTAGAGAGCCCTGAATCATCCTGCAATTAAGTGTCTGCAATGGGGATTGCAAAAATGCATTTGATGTCAGAATACTTGTCTCTGACAAAGCTGGAACAAGTACGGATCTGAGAAGCCTCTGTGCTTTAAGAAATTCCCAATGCACGGCTATAAATGAAGTCCATTGGGAAAGAGGCAGTGGGCATCATCTAAAACCTTTAGCCAACAGGTAACAGGTTTATGCCCAAATGAAATACAACATCCCAGCAAGCATTTTTATGCATCCCTAAAAGGTCTGTTTTCTGGCTTGCTCCATATAAAAAAACTCTAAACCCAAAACCTCAGCTAACACCACTGTCAGGCCTGAAGCTGAAGATGCCCCATGAGCCAACTTAGGGAATTTCATCTGCAATCCCATTTTGCTAAAAGCCTGTTGCCCACGATCTTTTTAACTAAGTGGTTGCAGAAAAAAAAAAGATTTCAAATAGCTAAAATTCTCACATCCCACAGGCTCAAAATCAGAGGGCAAACAAATCACAGTTTGGTGACATGACAAGCTTTGAAGCAAGACTTGACACCATTTTTGTGACTGACCATTTTTATGTCTTTTTTCATTTTATGAGTGGGGTGTAAAGAAGTACAGTTACTTGCAGAAAAGTTATGTGGCAGAGCTGGGAGTTGTACCCAGGCTTTTCCAGAACCAAACCGGACGCTCCTCCACTTCTGCCAGGAACATGAGAGATTTTTGTTTATAGGAGTTGGTTGCTTTTAATGAATTCCTTGGTGAGGAAGAAGGAAGGATTGTAGATTTGTGGTCTTGGGGATCACTTCATCATAAAGACACATATATACAGCTAGAGAACAGGGATAGATATTCAGCCTCAAGTATTACCCTGAAGGAGTAACAATACAGACTTTGTCCAAAAATTACTCTGATCTGGTGGTGTCTGAAACTTCCAAGGGAGGAAGATACAAGAAGGAGAGATTGAATAGTGCAGCTGGATCCAGTCCTGGACAGCAGCTTACATGGGAGAAGCTTTTTCCCTTACAGCGAAGAGCTGATGAAATCATCATCAGACATTTGAAAAACTTCAATATCAATCACAGCAGCAAAATATAATTTTTTGTTGTTTGATATTTTTCTTTACATCAATTTACAATGAGTTACCAAAACAAATCCTAACTATTGTAGGACTATTTTCTTTTCACACAAGGCAAACTCATGATGATAAATGCAGTGTTTTCTTAAAGCTAAGTTCAGACATTAGCCTGAAGAAGACCATCATTGTGAACCAAATGAATCATCTGCCCTCAAGTTTCAATAAGCTTTTTTTTTAAAATCTTCCTTGTGGTAAAAAAAATCTTGAAAAAGTTATTTTAGGAAATAAATGGAAAGTGTGCTTTCTGTACAAGTGAGAGGTGAACATTCATAGCTCATTTCTGGGTAAACTTTTCTTCTTCTTGCCTTCAGATTTTTATTTTTAACAGAAAACAGCAAAGTAAATAGGAGCACTGTGACAATCAAAGTGATGAGCTGGAAATCTGAAACTGTCTGCAATGCCCAAACACCAGCCATAATTCATGTCACTGGTGTGACACATGCTGGAATCTGGGATGAGCACCAGCCTCTGGCACACAGTGGGCAGGGCTCGGGGAGAGCAGAGTTCTTGCAGATGGGTAAACTCCACCAAAGTGCTCACACTGGAAATATAAAGAAGAAATGAGCCATGTGCATTAGGGTGTAAAAGCCAAATTTCTATAAGCCATGCTTAGGAGCATTTGTGTTGCAGGGAAAAAGAAAAAAGCAGAAGCATTGTGCAGAGCAAAGCATCTTGGTTTTGTTGGGCTCTGTTAATAACGAGTGACTGGTTCTGCTCTGGTGGGCTCTGGTCCATTTGAGCTATTGCACGTGCACAAAGAGGTTTTTGGGCACAAGTGAGCTGGAGGGGGGAGGACTCTGTAGTCTTTGTTATCCTGTGTTTCTTTCAGGATATTGAACACATGCTATGCCCCAGTTTGTGGCTATACTGTAATGATGGCACTCCTGATCCACATCCCCTCCAGAGGCTACCTGATCATAGTGTCATCACCTTTAGGATGACAAGATGGAAATGTTTTCATTTAAAACTGAGAAGATTTTTATAGAGAGCAGTTCTACTCTTTGTGAGTGAAATCTGTGAAAATCCTTGCTTACCACAAAAAAATCTATGTGGGAATTTTTTAATAAAAACCAAATATTTGAAAACTCTCCCTTTCCCTAACAGAATAATCACCATCCCACGTTTCTGGGGATCTCCAGACTTCATTTCTCACAATGTGTGCCGGGCAGATTTCCCTGTTATTCAGGATCTTCTCTTTCACAGGAATTTTCTGCACCCCTTTTTTCAAAACAAGCCCTGGTCCAAGCACACACCCACTGGAACCAAACTGGAACAGCATTAAAAAAAAAATAGCACAAAAATCACCTCACTCATTTTCCCTGGCTCTCTGACTCCTTCCTGCACTTTCTTTTCCAAAACAGAAGGAGGAATCCTGCAGCATGTAGCTGTTATTTGACTTTTCCTTTCCCTCTTCTCCACGGAGGTCTGGAAATTCCACAGCCTGAAGGAGTGTGGTGGAGTGCCCTGAGGCAGGGTGAGCTCCGCGGCTCCTGCACCTTTGCCTTCCCCCAGTCCCCAGCAGAAGGAACGGGACCCATCACAGCAGCCCCTGCTGAGGCTCTGAAACACATCCCAGCCCCACAAAGGGGGAGCTCCACCACATCACTTGGGCACCTTTGCTTCCTGCTGCAGCATCAGGAGCATGGCTGGTAGGAGACCTCCCAGGCAGCTCTGTGTCACAGACACACCTTTCTTCTGCTGATTTCACTTGGACTCTACAGGCAGAATGAGAGTGGGTGCTGTCAATGCTGCTGCTGCTCTAAGGCACTCCAGAGGTTAGGTTTTGTGGATCCTTAAAACACAAGAAATGAATGTAATTTTTAAAATTCAATGCGTCTTGCATTCAAGGACAGAGAAAAGACTTCTCTATGAAAGAAGGGAGAGTTAAAGGCATAAAGGCTAATAGTAACAGCTGAATATTATTCCCATGAATGATTTTATACCTAGACTAAATCTGGCTCCTTTACATAGTGGGAAGTGCAAGCATCGCTCCTGAAAGTGAGTATGCATTTGTTTATTGCTGCTGCATTGCTAGGGTGGGAGGCAAAGGTAGGTTTAGTGGGATCACCCTTCAGTTGCCTGCTCAGGGGCTGTCATTGCTGCTTGGTGTCAGAGATGCCTGCTCAGGCAGCAGGAGCACAGGTACCTGTCCTGAGAGCAGCCTGGAGGCACCTCACCATCACCCACCGCAGCGCTCCATCCTCCTCACTGTCAGAAATGACCCCTCTTGCTCTGCACTTACCATTAGTCTCTCAAGGAACTTTGACAGGGCCCAGGCTTAGTCCAAAAGAGATAAAAGTGAAAAGGTCACACCTCTGGGTCAAAGGCTAAAAGGCAGATAAAACACCCTGCCTGCAGAAGCAAAATCCGGGGGAAATCAAATCAGCTCCTAAGAAAGAGTAGCTTGTAGGCTGAACTCCTGTGGGAGGACACAATTGCCCTTCTTTTAGCAACTTCTCCCTCCCTTTTTTCTCCCAACATGGGCTAACAAAATATATTTAAGCACAAAACAAAATAAACTCAAATGAAAGACCAGTCTTCCTCCTCTCCAATGGCTGATTTAATGGAGACTTTTGCTCTGTAGGGTCATCTTTTCATCTTTGCTTAGGGCAGAGGAAAAAATACTTTTAAACACAGGAAAGACAAAATTTGGTATTAAATATCTCTCTTTAACCAAATGGGCACAGCTTCTCTTCTGACTGGGGACTTGAAGAGGACTTGGAACAATTAATCAGAAAATGTCAGTCAGCTCTCAGTCAGGCAGGTTAAAGAAGGGGATAGTGGCAAGATGTGAGAGGGAAGAATAAATCACGAAAAGCAAAACTACAGGAAATACAAAACATATGTAAATGAGGATCTAAGGGATCTCCTTAGAATACTCAGCAAGAAACTTTTAAATTTCTATAAGCAGAAGAGGCAGCTTTGAGGCATCCCAGTTAGAGTGAGCCAGAAGGACACACACATGAACTTTTACATATCAGGCCACAGGCTGAGAGAGAAATTTTGTTCAGCTCCTTTTGGATACGAACAAAAGGAAACAAACATTTTCCTCCCTTCTCTCAGGGGGATCAGGTAACAAAGGTGGCTGAGGTTTGCATGTGCTCCTGAGAAGCAAAGTCTTGTGGCAGCTCTGCAGAGGTGAGAGGGCCCACGTAGAAATCTACTTTTGCACAGTTGGTTCTACCATCAACATTTTGAGATCGAATTTTGCAGTTTCCCTTCTTTTACTTCACGTTTCTACAGTGTGTTGTTACAAAGAGATGAAAGGCATTGCATGAGTTTTGGATGTTTTCTTGTGTTTGCTGCTAAAGCCCAGCCTCACACAACCTGTCCTCTTCTGTTTTGTGCCCATGAATGCAGGCCCTCCTTCTGATAAAAATTGTGAAGGTTTTGACATTGACCTTTGTTTCATTTCAGTTTTTCATTCAGTGGAGTTTTAACCTTCAAACTTCTCCCCATTAGACCAACACAAGGAAGGATTTGGGAAAATCAATTTTCAGCTTAAGCCGAACAGCTGCTGAACCAGTAGAAACTCATGAGGGTTTATGAGATCCCAGAGCATCAGAGAAATATGGGCATGCTATATTATGCAGAAATGGGAAACTTTCTGAATGATGATCCAGTTTAACCTTGGCAAGATAGTTAAACACACTATAAAGCAACTGCATTATAGAAAATAGGAATAACTCTGATAAAAACTGGTTAACTTGGATTTATGAAGAAATAAGAATGTCAAACCACAGTCTCTTAAACCAAGAGAGAAAATGTTTTACTGTCTAGAAAAGGACCTGTGGGCTCAATTTTGAGTTTAATCCTGTGTTTCCCTGTTAAGGACATAAGTTTTAAACAGAAGTTCTCCAAAATGGGTGCCTAATTGGCTGAAAAACACAGCCAAGTGAGAGCACTCAGGACATTGGCATTAAGTTGTTTCACTACCACAGCACTGCAGCTCTTCTGGGCTTTCAGGGAATAGCTTTTCCTTCTAACCTGAGTGTGTCATTCACAGCTGCATCTGAGAACAATGGTTTAAGCAAAAATTAATAAAGGCACATTAGCCATCTCTGCTCCCTCCAGGTATAAAGTTTGAGGCGATGAATCACACTCCTGGCTCTTAGGGTATTTTCTCTGCGCGTACACTGGGCTTCAGAGCGCAGCCCCAGGTGCCCAGCCTCCAGCTGAGCATTTCAAAACATACAGGCAGCCCTTGGGGTAGATATTGCCAGGTTATGGAGAATACACCTGTGTTTCCCTAAATTTCTGGAACAGAGGAATTTGCTCTATGTAATAAGGATGACTATAAAAAGTAGGCTGCAGAAGGTCTCTCAAATCACAGACCATTCCCCAGATAAGGAATGAAAAAATATATCATTTCAGATAGGAAAGAAACAAAGAAACAAACAAACAAATAAAAACTAATAAAATAAAAAGGAAAGCACAGCAGCTTGTTAAAAGCTATTTTGCTGCTAACACCAATGTTTGAACTTGCAAGAAAAGTTTTATTTTCCAGGAGGTGAAACACTCTATCATATCTTTAACATATCTAAGAATCATATCTTTGACACATCTAGGGTTAACTAACCAAGAGATCTGCACAGTCAAAACCTGGATATGAGTTTTGTCTCACAATGATCAAAATCACAATGCCAGGTAGAACTCCTAGTCTGGCGGCTGATTTGTGTAAATCATTACGTTAAACAATAAGGCCTCTGGGATTCATTTTCAGGATACAGCTGATCATTAAATCTCTTTTAGATCTTTTAAGGTTATTCTGAAGTTAAATCAATACTTAGCTGAGTTCTGCTGCTGTTTTTCATTGAATGCATCTAGAAGACACAACCCTTTTCTCAAACAAGGAGAATCCTCATTCTTCTTTTAACTAAAAGCCTCTACAATCCAATTTTTGGAATGTTAGACTCTTCCAGGAAAGCTACCGAAATGAGTTCGGCAAACAGTTGCTCAACTCCCTGTTTCCCTCCCCTTTAATCTCGGGTGCTGACCTGGCCATTCCTCCCATGTTTGCAGTGGTGAGCTCTGCAAACGGAGTTTCCATGGCAGCCCTAATCCGTGAATAGGGCTGGCTCCACCGGTGGTCACTTAGGACGGGCTTTGCGTCCCCCCCTGCCCCGTGTCCTGTCGCTGGCAAAATCAGGAGGCAGAGCACAAGGGCCTTCAGTAAACATGACCTAATGAGATCCCTGACTTGGTGACAGGGGCCTGGAAAGGGAACGTGAGGGGACATCTGCCTCTTCTGGGATTTTCCACTGAGGTCTCCCAGTGGTTTCCTGCCTGGTTTTATAGACTGTCTTATTTAAACTGCAATTCCTAGAAAAATTTTTTGTTCTCCTTGTCTTTTTTCAATACAGATATAACTGAAACACAGCAAAACCATGGTCTGGCTTAGTGTGTGCTGTGTCCACTGTTCTCTTCTGCAGGTGCCAGGTTGTCCTCTCCCCAGAGATGCATCTGACCAACTCTTTGATCACAGGAGCCTCACAGCATCAAGCAGGTTTCCCCTGAGCAGATGCCCAGAGCAGGGCCCTGTGCTTTCAGTTTCTTCCTCCCTTGGGTGTTAAATACCAGGCTGATCCCACTACAAACCCTTTCCCTGGCAGTACTAGAAGTTACTTACGGGGCTTATAAAATGATCAAAAATTAAACTCTACATGTTTCCACAATAGTACATAACTTCTTTCATTTCATGCTCAATAATCACAGTCAATTCATCTGGACATTAACATGATTGCTTGTGAAACTGTCTAGGAGGATGACAGCCAAGCTTTTCCAGAAGATTAGGCTTTCAAGCTGCTTAGACATTGAGGAAAAAAATGATAGCATATAAAAATATGCCTGAAATACAACGAAGAAGACAAGTTGTGTATTTAAAGTATATATTCCACACATTCTTTAAATTGCAACTTTTACTTAGTTCCTCCAAGCTTTTTTTCCCATGCTGCAGGGCATGAAAGTCTGGCTATCCATCTTCTTGTAACTCATTATGCAAGGCACAACACCAAAGGTAAACGTGCCGGGCACCGTGTACCTGCATCTGGTCTGTGTGCACTGTCAGCTGCTTCCGCAGGCTGGATGGGGCACAGCCTCTCATTTAGGGTCTGCTTTCCCCTGTTTGCCCTCACCTAACGCAGAGCAGTTGTCACAAAAACGCTGATCATTATCTCCACCTACTGCAAATACATTTCAGAGAACACAGACAGCTGAGTCCCGCAGCCCTTACTTTGGGAAAACTCCCACCGCCTCCACGTATTTGATGTTTTACCCACAATTAGCAGCCACAGTCGATGTATTTACAGGAATTCCTCTGAAATCGAAAACACAGGCAGACTAATGGGATATAAAAGAAAGAGAAAGGAAGTGACTTTGGCCATGGCATGCTTCCACCCCATGCAGCTGAGGTTGGACAGCTAAAGGACCCCTGGCCCAGCGCCCTGTCAATTACCTTAATCCCAGCCCGAATAGGAATGACACTAAACACTCCACAAAAATGCTTCCAAACATTGCCACGGGAAAAAGGAAAAGCATTAACCCTGCCTTCCCAGGCATGGCTTCAGTAATGGACATCTTGCATTTACATGGAGAAACATATGAACATAAAAGACATACCCTCCAGTGAAAACTTGCACAACCCCTCAGAGGGAGCAGAATTAATCGTAGGGAATAATTACAGTTCTAAACAAGAATATTTATGACATTACATAAACACTATTAAAACAAACTGAAAGGCAATAATTTTGAGAAAGAGGAAAGGAGGAAGTGAGGCAGGGGGGATGAAAACCAATCAAAGTTTATAGTTGAAAAGATAAAAGTTCCCGTGTGTCAACCATCTTGAAAATTGTTGCTTCAGCCATCGCTTGTCCCTTGTTTACTCCCCTTAATAAAACATGGAAAAAATTTTGTTTATAAAGTTAGCCATTACTTGGAGCTAAAAGCACTTTTCTTAAAAAGGATCTTTCAAAAGCAGCAAGAAATGTGGAAAATTTCTTTCCGAAATGTTTTAACTTTTCAAGAAAAAGCATTTCAAGTCATTATCATCTCAGCAACCCTCTTTTCTTCCTCCCTCCTTTTTTTCCCTTTTTCCCGAGGCATGGAAGGATGAAGGGAAGAGGGAGTTTTCCTTTTTTGTTGCTCAATGAAAAAAAATAGCACAACTGTATTTTTAAATCAAAGAAAAAAATTGAAAGAATTGCTAAGAAAAGCATATGGAGATTTTTTTTCTTGCAACATACTTGTAGCACTTTTCTAGCCAGTTCTAGTTATTTAGAACTGGGGTAAATTCTTCTTATGTCTTTTACACTACGGATTTCAGTCTGAAAACCTTGGAGCTTGAAAATTGCCCTGGGCAGCTTCAGTTCAGGCTGAGCCTGCCAGGCCTGTATTGCCCCCCAGGAGACCAAAAGCTCTAATGCCTGGCAGTAACTCAGGGAACCCAGAAATGGCCTGGCAGATCCTCTTTGGGAGAGATGCTCTTACAGTCCCTTCAGTTTGGGTTACATACATTGCTGTTGATAGCAGGGTCTACATGTACCGCAGGAACACGGAAATAGTTTTGAATTACTCTCTGCAAACAAAGCCTTTTGGTCAAAATGCTATTTCCTTCATTTTTTTATTCTGCCTCAGGCCTATTCCAGCATCAAGAAAAGGATGGTAATCCTCAGCACTCAGAGCCATAAGAAAAATATTTCTTTCCTTTATATTTCCCTCTTCCAAGAGCTGGCTTCTGTGAATTGCAACCAACCTTCTGCTGTATGGACTGCTGGCCCAAAAATGGGCACGGTGCTTTTGCAACCCAGGCAAGAGGCAGGGGACCTTGGTGGGCTGAGTGGGTGGCTGTGATGAGGAAACGTCTGTGGACATTTCATGGGCTGGAATTTAGGTGAGGGAGCTGCTAGACATATACCTGCATTTGAAATGTGGGTGGATCTTTGCAGGGACAGCAGAAGATTTTGCAAATGGAGTACCATGGCCTAGCAGAAGAACCTCCCTCCAGACAATCATTAAAATGTGCTGTGCCAGCTGCAAGCTGCGGGATCAATATCAAGTCTGTGATTTGTACACAACTACTGCAATCTAATTGATACACATGGACAACAGATATGCTTCTGCAAATCAGCTGTGATTACCAGGGTCCCTTGCAGGACTCAATAAACAATGTCTGGCTTTGGGGCTGCGGAACACACACACGGCTATGCAAACCTCCCAAACAATTTTCCACTCTGCCACCCAGGCTTCATCAGCCGTAAGATTGTAAAAGAGCATGTGACAACACAAACAGCTTGGGTTTAGCCAAAAGCCCCAAGTACAAAAACTCATCTAGCCCAGCATAGTCTGCATCCAATTCCCCGCCTGCATAGGGAAACATTTCACTTTCCAGGTTTATTCTTCCCCACCCTTAGAAACAAAAAGAGCTCCTTTCCCACTTTACCCATGCACATTCCATCCTCCCCTCCATCTCCTCAGAGCTGAAAGCACTTGGGTTTTGTGGCCAAGCGTAGACAGTCGGATGGGAAATCACATGTTGCATCTTCCTTCTCTCTTTTCCCTGGTGCCAGGCACTTCTCCACTACCCTGATTTACTCATCGAGGTGTTGAGGAGAGTTTGCTCTGCTAACTTCAGGAGTCAGGCAGCATTTCCTGGAGCAGAATGATGGTTTAAGTAAGGTCCTTCCATTGACCTCCCCGTGACACCATGCTCATGAATAACCAGGTCTGTCGCTGCCCCTCATGCTTAATTTTCTCTGAGGAAATCTTCTGTTAAGGGGCAACAGTTTTCCATTTCAGCATACAGCACTACCCAGCTGCTTGTTATTTCACTTGGCTGAGCCTGACAAGCTAATGGTATGTTTGATTTGCACTACCAGTTCCTGCTAGAGACATCATAACTTTTATTACAGACGTGGTTCTTGTTAGAGACTCAGTTGTCCACAGAAGTTAAAAAAAAAAAAAAAAAAAAGCGCACTTATTTCAGTCAATTTACTGGTTAACTCATTATTTGCAAGCATATTGCTGGTATCTAACCATCTAGCAAAAATAAAAGCACCATCTGATGCTTTTATTTTTAGGGCATTTCACTGTTGTTTGTGTGGCAAATGGAGAGATTATTCTAGCTTTTCTTCTGATATGCATTCTCTTTACTGTCCTCAGCCCTTTGAGGTTGATCACATTTCTGATTGCTGGAACATTTGCTGTTAACTTTCTTACACACTGTGCAGCTAAATTCAGTTCAGCAATTGCCACAGGATAAAAAAAAGAGGGGTACAGAGAGAGGATAAGCAAGAGTAAGGTAACTTCCCCTGAACTGGACATAGTTCAGAATAAATTTTCTGCTTTGGTTTTCCTGCCCAATATGGATAAAGATATCAAGAGTGTCTACAGAACTTACACATCTGCACTATTTTTACACTGCCAAAAGTACTGTATGTGCTACATAAAGCTAATGCAGTACACTCTGCAAGAAAAAAAAAAAGAAAACAAAAAGGACTAAACTACCCCAGCTTGTCTGCTTGTCTGCAAAATACTGAATCTATGTTTAATGAGGAGACAAAATTTGTTTCCCCATAGCAGACATACAGAATCCAGTCAGGACAGGGCAGTACCCTCCAAATGTTCCATCACACTGACTTGGAGCATCCTGATAGACATGTCTGTGTAGCTCACACTCAGCTACCAGATGGAAGGATCTCCAAACCTAAGATTATTTATGAAAATTTTGGCTGTCCTTCCCCTCTGTCTCACTTCAGTTGCCAGTAAAAAGAGGATGGTATTCACAAATAGCACCATGCTGCAGCCTTGTATAAAATACACTTTGTTAAAATACCACATATACAAGCAAAAAACAAGTAGGCTTATATTGCTGGCTTTTCCTTGGAGCTAGAGTGAGTTTCCTATTTGCAGGATTGCCAGCACAAGACATCTATTTGCAGTACTATCAGGGACTGTTAGCTTCTCATGCTAAATTTTCTCTAATAAAGGTCCTTTAAAGCCCCTGAACTCTTGATCCTCAAAACAGTCAGTCTGGAGAGCGTTTCTTCCAGTCTTTGAAGTTGCAGCACTCATAAAGCTGACCAGCACTGTTTGTGGGTTTGTTTTCTTTCCATATCTCTCCTTTCCCTTTAAGACCAGACAGAAGATGACATTATTAGCAGGCTGCTCACAAGCACCTAGTAGTTTAGGGGAAAGCTTTTTATTTCTGCTTTCAAGCAGAGATGAAAGATTGTAAAAACCTCTCTTCTTTTTTTCCTTAGGGAATTGCAGCTCACAAAAGTTCTTGTAACTCCTTACAGCAACTATTTTACTACTCAGGGAGGCTATTTACTGGGTCACTTTCTTCCTGCAGCAGGCCTCAGTGTTAATAAATGGTGTCTGTGAGTTGCTTTATGCTCTTCATACTTTATTTTGATCTAGCTGTGTGTTTAAGGAGCTAAAGAGAGTGTGCCTTGATGAACTACTTACAGCACAGTTTGCTCTAGGCCAAAATGCAGAGAGGGCTTTCTTCTGGGTTTTTTCTAAGTTTTTGTAGGTACATTGAAATCTGAAAAATGGGGCTTGCTGCCAAGTTGTTCTGCAAGTCTGTTAGCTTCTGCTCACTCAGCATTAACATCTGTCTTCACTAAAGTGTTACTGGACCCCCAGTACACTGCACAGAGCAAGCTCCAGAGGCACTTATGGAAAGCAGAGCTCGGGGAGGGAGGGAGAGCCACATACCCCAAGCCCCCAGCTAATAGCACTTTTTGAGTAAAATTAAGGCACAGCTTTACCCCAGAAGGTTCTGTCCCAGATCTGTGTGCCAGTGAGCCTTAATATCAAAAACAACCACGAGGGAGAGATGGAGAGATTGCAAGAAGAAGTCCCCGTGCCTGGATTCTGCCTCTCGGCCTTTTACCCCATTCAGAAGGTGTCATAAAATACAGCAAAGATTTTTTTTTTTTCCTCTTTGCAAAGAAGTCAGATTTCAAACTAAAAGTGCAACATCCCAGGGGGTGGGTTACCCCTAATACCCCAAAGGAGGCACACAGTTATTACAACACCAAGGCATCACTAACACACCCAAAGCAAGGCAGTACCACATGCCTCCCCAGTGAGGTTGCACAACATCTTTGTACCTAATTAACATCTGTGTTATTAAAGAAAGCAATTCTGCACACATGTAAAGTCTTACCCAGCCCCTTTCAGGCTCTATCAGGGAAAAGAGGGGGAGGAATCACGCAAACTCCCCAAGACACCTGGTTTGATATCTCACATGAGACTTGGAGCCTCACTGAGGCTGTGCTCTTGGGTTACACCCAGCAAACCAGTGAATTCAGCATCACATCCCTGAGGTAAAAGCAGCATCCTGCTCTGCAATGTGTGCAAAATCACACAAGCTACCAGCACATGGCAAACAGCATCAGCACATGCGCCATCCCATCTCACAAATGGCGGTCCACCTTTCCATGAGCTGACAAATTTCCAGGCTTTTCTCTGTGTACTGTGTGCTTACATGCCTGCCATACAATTGGCAGTGCCTGGAAATGTGGATTTATTGGCTGTGACCAGACACAGGCTAAGTAAGTAAACAGATTAATATGTATTAAAATACCTCATTCGTTCAAAGTTCAGAACTTGTGCACACATGTGAAGGTGGTATTTATCCATAGTTCTTACCAAGGGAGCTGATTAAAAACAGGATCATGCAAAGTAAGCAGTGCAGTAAAAAGACAGCACTAAAACATTTTTGTAATTGAAATAGCCCGAATAATGGTTACCTGATTTAATGGTTCATCAAACTGTAGCTCTCACATAATCTTCAAGGGTTTGGTGGTTTTATGTTGTAACTTGCAGCTGATGGTGTAAGAAGTGAGAGTTCTTATGAAATTATTTCTGTATTGTTACCCAGAATAACAGTGCCTAAGAGAAGAATGTCTCATGTACAAAAGACAAAGGAAGAGAAAGGATAGTCAGACATTGGTCATATCCTGATGGAAAAGAGGTCACCAGAGCCAAGGACTTTTTACTACAGCACCTTTTTTTTGAAGGTTTTGGATTTTAGTCTTGAAACTTTTGGCTATTTTCTGTCTAAATATGGTGTGAGAGTGAGATAACTAAACTACTATTTTATAACAGCAATAAAAACTTCAGGTGTGTGTTAACAGTGTCAGTGTCAGTCAGTGGGTGTTAAGCACAGCAGTGTGAGCTGCCACCTTGCCCCCCTTCCAGAGGGGATGAGCAGACCCCTTGGCTGGGCTCCCTGCAGGGGAGCTGCCTCCACAGGCATGCATTGCCTAGGCTGAAAAGGGGGGTTTTCTAGTGTTTGCCCCAAAGACAGCTTCACTTTCTGTCTTATAATTTTTAATTCAAAACTTTGGATGCATCAGAAACGAAACAGCTTTTACAGGAGAGGAAATCCTGGAAGATTCCCATTGCAGCGAGTGCCCTCAGCTCTCAGCCTGGGGAAGGGGCATCTGTGTCACCACTGAAACCCTGCTGCCGAGGGAGAAGAGCCAATCTGCAACAGGAAATTGATAAAAAGGACTTTCTTATCAAGAATATTTGCAATCAGGTTTTCCCAGCAGCTGCTCAGCTGGTGTCCCATGGAGGAGGTCAGGAGAAAGTTACATGATCAGAGGTGCAACCAGCCCAAGTGCTCTGGGATGTGATGATCAAATTTTCCATTTCAGATCTTAAAAAAACCTAAAACAGCCACTTGTTTTAGTGCCTAATGGCAGCTCAGGTCACTTGATAATTTACTGCTTAAGGTTTTACTAGGTGTGCTATGTGACACTTACTTCTCAGGAGCTGTGATCAGGCTGTCCCTGTCCCCATCAAGCAGCTCAAGTTCAACGGCACAGATTTTTTCAGAATGGAAAACCTCACCATTAACACAGGCATTTCAAGCAAAGTATTTGCAGATTGTTTTTCTGCTTCTCTTCTCAGTCCAAACCAAACTTTGCATCTCTTTTTTGGGGTTTGGGCCTGATTTTTTAAGCCAAATTAAAGATTTAGGATGTATACTGTCAGGTCTCCTAAAGAGCTTAACTTCTAGAGCAGGGAGCTAGCATCCTTTATTTCTTTCAGCCTGAGACTGACTTGACAGCAGCTTTTCTATACTTTGAAAGAGTCTTTACAATCCAGAGGTTAATCAGTGCATCTTTCTCACAGTCCCCCCCAATATCAAACTATTATTCTGTGTGCTGGTTTTGCCTGGCATAGAGTTAATTTGCTTCACAATGGCTGGTATGGGGTTGTGGTTTGGGTTTGTGTTGAAAACAGTGCTGATGATACAGCAATATTTTTGTTGTTGCTGAGGAGGGCTTACACAGTGTCAAGGCATTTTCTGCTCCTCACTCCACCCCTCACAGTGAGGAGGCTGAGGAATTAGGAGGGGACACAGCAAGGACAGCTGACCCCAACTGACCAAAGAAATATCCCATACCATATGACATGGTGCTCAGCAAATAAAGCAGAGGGAAGGAGAAGGAGGAGAGGAGGTGTTCAAAAGGATGGTGTTTGTCTTCCCAAGTCATCATGGAGTGATGGATCCATGCATTCCCAGAGATGGCTGAACCCCTGGATCACCAGAATGACTTCCTTGTTGTGCTTTGCTGACAGGTGGCTTTTGCTTTACCTGCTGTGTGAAGCAAAGGGAGCAAGCAGCCATGAGGGGCTGAGCTGCCAGCTGGAGTTAAATCACTACAGTACAGCAGAACCAACTCAACAAGGAGATGGAGGAAAACACATCCTGGATTGTCTCAAGCACTTCCCTGGGAGTTGAGAGGCCCTGAAGCCAGGTGAGAATTGCAAGGCAGGTCTCTCACCTCCTGGAAAGCATGTCCTGTGCTGTTTTCCATGCAAAGTCTGAGGCAGCAAGTATGCTCTGAGCCTGCCAGCTGGCTTGCACACCACAGGCAAGGTATGTCAGGGGCAGGCAGGAAAAGGCTTATCTGCAACTCCCTGCATCCTGGTGATGCCTGGATCAGGGTGAGGTGCCAGGGGAAACGGAGATACTGCTGAGGCTTTTGGCATCTACAGGGCTGGACAAAGTTGAAAATGGTTTCTCTGGGATCTGACAGTTGAATTGAAACACTTGAGGTGGAACTGAGGTGTTCATAGTGAATCTAGCCTTTATCAAGCCCAAATCCTAGACCAGAGAAAATGCAGGCCAGTGTAGCTTCTGACTGAAGTATCATCTGGAAATATGCAGAGTTTAGTTGTGATTCCATAAACAGTCTGTGACACCATGAGCACTTCTTGTCTGTCTTTTCCAATTAAGCACTTAAGAGTTTCCCAAGGTAAATATTAATGCTTCAGAAAGGAAATACTAACATGCACAAAATCCTTTCCAACTTTTCTGCTTAAATAGCTATCATTTTTTAGTGAGGTCACAGCATCCAGTTTTCTATAATAAAAAATAAGCAGGATAAGTAGTTTTACTCCTGTCAAAACTTGAATGCAATTTTATGTTTTCCTTTGACTTACCCTATAAATATTTTTACTACAACATTCAAAGTTTATGAGATCTCTAAGACTTGTAAAGAGGTTGAGTAACTGGAAACCAAAGGCTAATACCTACCACAGGGACTTGGGGGTTTTTTTTAAGCAAGCTATTTATTAATGTTAACAAAGGGTATTTTACTGATGATCTGTTTACAAAACTGAGTATTATTTTACCTTTCCATTCCAGTGTAAACAAATCCATGAGGAGGGACAAAGACAGACCAGCACCACAATGCCTGACAATGCTGATCTTTTCCCAAGTCACAATTTTCTGCATTACCCCTTGAGCTGAGCTTCTGCAGTTGAATCTCTGCTGAGTCCAAGTGTAGAGTGGGAGCTGCAAAAGTCAGCCTCACTGAACCAGAGGAAAAAACAGAGCTAGCCACTGGTTGTGGGTGCCTTTGACAAGCTGGGTCCTTTTCCCTGTTCATGAGTCACTCACTAGGAGACTTTATCTTTCCTAATGCGTTTGCTATCCACAATTATGGTTGCAGCAGTTATCCACCCTTATAGGAAAGCATGGCCTTGCTTGAACATGCCCAGGAGGAGCTGTGTCACAGGCCAGAAGGTGGGGGATGATCTGCCCCTATCCACCATGGCCACAGGAGAACATGTGTGTTTCAGCTCGTCCTCTGGCACAGCTGAGGAGAGCTCTGTGTCACTGCTTACTCACTGGTCACTATTTCTGCTCCCAAGCCATGATTTACTGACTGAAGGTTAACTATTCCAAAAGGTTTGCACAAGTAGGCAACCCAGCCTTTTGTGCAAACATTTGTGAATGGCCATTAAACTACTAAGTGGAGTTGTACTTTATTGAGCCCAACAAAGCGAGAAGTGAAAATATTCACAAACTTTGGCTAAGGCCAGATTTGGCCATCCTGCCTCTGCCTGTTCTGCCTCCCAACCTCAGCATCTTGGGAAGACACCATGCAGATGCACTCCTGAGGACAGCCCAGAACCACAGCTGCTCCAGACTCTTTTTAATCCTCCTTTCTTTAGGGATTAAGGAATCAAGCCTTAATAGGGATTAAACCTTTCCCAGCTGTAAAGCCCAGTGCTGGATTTGTCACACAGTTACAGCTCCCTACCTACCCACGCAGCTCCTGGGTAGATGGGGAGCTAAACATGATCAAGCACTTAAAAAGAAGATGAGGTTCTCGCTGACCAAAACCCAGAACTGCCTCTGTTTGTATGTATATATGTGCAGTCAGCTCTTTCTGTAGGCATGTACTTTTGGGGTTTGTTATCATCTTCTGTTACGCATCTTCTCAGCTGAAGGTTTAGTTCATCTATACATCTGAGATCTTCACGTTCATGCACTGTTGCATGCTCAGTTTATGCTGTACAAGCCTAAATGACGTAGGTGGAAATGTCCTCATCTGCACAGCCTCCCAGAAGAGCACCACAAATACCTTCTGTAGATGTGTCAGCCTTTAATGGAGCACAGACCTCCAACACAATCTGAAATCAGCTGGTTATCCTTCCTAAGGATCTCACTGTCTGAGCTGCACAGCAATCATAACCAGGCTTTCTATTTTTCTGACTGGAGAGCACTGCATTACTTTGCAGATGCTCTTTGGAAAAAAAAGAATTGGAAGAGATTTCAAGAGGTAATTTGACCACTTGTGCAGTTCCCAGATCAAGTGAAAATGGAGCTTCCATGATTGACTTGGATTTAATGACTTTATAAAAATGCCCAGTATTGGGATTTTGTCCCTTTGAGAGGCTGTTTTGCCACCCAGATTACAGCAGAGAGATTTTCATTGTTCAATTCTTGGTTGCTAAAGCTTGTCGTGTCTTTTAATTAAAGATCATGTGAATCCAATCACGCAAATCCAAGGGCTGCCCTTTCTACCTTGGGAGCCTAGATATGAGATTGCAAGTGGGACCTGATATTCTAAAATGAAAGAGAAGATTAAAACTGTGTATTTTAATAGACAAATATCATGGTATTTCAATTCACACTGGTTCTGTTTCAGTGAATGGTCAGTGGGAAAGGACAGCCAGAGCTACTCTGAAATGGTCTTTGTCATCAAGGACAGCATTTGGGACTCGGCCTTCATGCCATGCTCTGATTTGCTCAGTGCAAATGCCACGACTGTAATAAGGGTAATGATTAAAAAGAGCACAGTGATGCCTGCATGTTTGTGGTCATGCAGTGGGTAGATTTTGGCAGCAGCTTCCTGGAGGTTTTGATTCCCTGGCAAACTGAGGAGCCATAGGAGGAAAGGGAGCAGACCCTAATCTAGAATGGTTTTTCTTAGTGTGGCTTCCCATCCTAAGAGGAGTCTTTAACAGGGATGAGATCCTGAGCCCTCTGGATGTGCCAGTCTTCCTCCAGGAGCTGTATAGTATAATAGCTGATAGTTTAGAACAGCTGCTTGAAAATAGATTTAGGAGTAAGAGAAAGTTATCCCAGCCACTAATAAACTGCTAATTTCCTCCTTTATTTTGGCATGGTAGTTCTCCTTCTCTTCTGAGGTTTGCTTCAGGACAGGAGAACACTTCAAAAACACTTCCCAATTTGTACAATCCTTGACAAGGGAGCAGAGTATTTTGTTGTCAGGTGGCAGCGTTCAGCCAGCAGTTAATTGCCCTCACCACACTTCCTCAACAAGCCGTCCTCTTGCTCGTGGTGGTGTGAGCCCAGCGCAGATCTTAGGCACACAAAGATGATTCCAACTCCAAAAGACAATGATAAGGTGGGAGGAGGAGCTGCACTGGCACTGAGATGGGTGATGAGAGCTGAGGCTAAAAGGGCAGCCTCTGGTGAGCAGTTTAGCCCTTCATGATCTGTGCTGAATAGGAGGGCTATCATTGCAATACATTTTCATCTGGTTCTTTGAATCAGCATAAAAGCACATTTTAATACTAATGTGATCCTGTGGCAATTGTTCTGCTACAATAAACATGCCTGACATGAAACACACTGAACTTTCTGGTTTCTCTGGTGCCCATTTCTTGAACGGAATCATAACGAGGTGAGAGAGCAAAAATTGGGAAATAATTCCGGAAAGGAAATTATCAAGATTATCCGGGTGACTGATAATTATGGGATTTGATATCACAGGAAAATTAACATTTTAAAGATTGGCCAAGCAGAAGAAGAAAAGCTCTCTGCTCTTTCCAAAATATGCAAGCATTTCAGTGCACACTACTCTCTGCATTGGATGGCAGTGCACGTTTATTGGTGCCCCTGTTCGTAGGCTGCCTGGGGTTTGCATGCCTGCCCCCAGATTCCAAATACTTCCCTGCCATGTTCTTCCTCAACTCACAGTCAGCAGTGCCCTTTCCACTGACTGCCATAAGGTGTGCAATATGATTTTGGTGACTTTCCTGCAGACAGGACTGAACACGCCAGTTTTGGGAGAGGGCAACCAACTCCAGGCTCTCATAATATGTCCATGTAGGGCTATTGCATTGGCTGTGAATTCACCATTTTTTCTGTGTTTGCCAAGGAGCAGTCCCTGGGTGCCTGCCACCATTTGAACAGAGATGACATCTGGTCACGATGACCAAGACGACCAGGTACAAAGAGAAGCTGACAGGTATGAAGCAACGTGGTGAGGCAAGAGTGGGAGGCCTGCCAAAAGAGAGAAATGGCAAAGTGCCCATAAACTGAAAACAAACATGTTCCCTGCAAAGGGAAGCCACTCCTGGTCGGGAATAATATTTGTCTGCAAAGCAGGCCTTAGAAAAGGAGGGTTTGTTTTAAGGCACCTAAAATGCTCCATCTTCCTTTTATCCAGTGTAGGATGGCTACACTGCCATCCTACACTGCTGGCTAGACAAGCTGTCAGAATCAACTTGTCTTTTGAACAGGATCACTGAGTTTGTCCTGAACCTTTCCTCTCTTATGGTGTTATTTTTAGAAGTGCAATATGTGCCTGTTTTTCTCTGCATTTTAAATCCAAAAGACTCAGATGATTTACCTCAAACATTCCAAAAGAAAAAATAAATCTCCTGTGGCCTCACATTACATATGAAGTGTTTCAAGCCCAACATAGATTGGGGGCTTATGTTTGGTGGCAAAGTTAGAAAGTGTTTCAGTTCAAATATAGAATACAGTGCTTCTGTAACCTCAACTCCAAACTCTGCTAATCCAAGTTTAGTTCCTGATGGGCTCTATCCACAAAGTGAGCTAAATAAGCTGTTGCCTAAGTACTACTTTAGGTGCCAAAGTCCAAAGTTTAGAGTTTCAAAGCTCTCTCTCTGCACATCACAAATATTGAAGAGCAAAGTGCTCTGCATGCATAAATATAAATTGTCAGGGCATGCATCCCTGAGCATCCCAGCTTCTGCTTCTCAGACTGTGTCCTTCGTGTACAGCAAAGGAGATAACCTTGCCCTGAAGGAGGCTTTGGAGGCCGTGTTTCCCTCCCTTGACATCCTAGTACCTGGAATGCCATTCTGTAGAGTCAAATACTGTCTTGTCTATTTAGTCTAGACCAGGTGTCTCTAAGAAAGGTTTACCCAGGAAATGTTTCTGAGCATTTTCACAGGAAGTGTCTGAAATGGGTTCAAGTCCCTTCAGGTTGGTTTGGAGTTTGAGCCAAGGTGTCTGGCACAGCTGACAAGTGCTGACACAACTGGGGAACCAGCACAGAGCATCAGGGAGGAAGTGGGAAGTAATGGTGGGAAGGAAGAGGATAAAGGAATAATTCCTCTCCTTTTTATATGATACATATTTGTATGGTGAAACACTGGCCTTTCAGCATCACTGTATCACATCCTGAGATATCATGCATTATAGATATTGTAATTTAATGAGGAAGAAATAAGTTGAATTCATCTGAAGGAGGATCTTCAGTCTGGAGGAGAGGAAGTGAAAACATGGATTCCTTTATACTCAGTAAAAGTGTTGAAACTCAGTGAGAGATCCAAGAAAAAGAAATTAGTGTAGACTTGTTTGTTATTTTGCCTACATCTGCATATTTCCCGTCTTACCAAAATAACAAAATTAATTTAATTTCATCGATTTTAGAGTTTCCTTGGATCCCTTTAACCTTTCTTGCCTGTGCTCGTGCAACTGAGCAGCAGCTTCTGATTTCAGATTGTCCATAAGACTCGTGCTCCAGCAAAGAGGATGTTTAAGCTACCATCTGTACTGCTGAGGAGAAGAACAAAGCCAGTGTGACATAGCCAGTGGATGCACAGCTTTAGAAGAGTTCTTTCAACCAGGCTGAGCATTATCTATATGCACAGGTGGTCGTGCACCCCCTGCTCACCAGGCAGCAGCTTTGCCTCCTCTCTGGCACATTTCCAACTTGCAGGAAGTCCAGTGTTGATTTGCAGAACTGACACTGTTTTACCCCACTCTCTGAGGTCTCCAGGCCTCACACTGACACCCACAGAGAATTTGACACCAGTTTGAAGAGTGAGTCAAAAAAGTTAGTGTTTGAATTGTAATAATATTCACTGAACTCCTGTCATAGTCAAAAAATAATCTGTTAGGGTATATTTCTGCCAGGTTTTTAGTATTCATATAACTCAGGCATAGACTCCAACAGCAAATAGAATAATAACAGCTAGAACACGGGTTTGGCTTCCATTTGTAATTGACTTGCAATAAAAGTCAAGTCCTGCTTCCCCTGAACTCAATGTGAAAATCCTAATTAACTTCAGGAAAGAGCAAAATGGGACCCAAAGAGTTAACAGTTGTAGGATATAAACCAGAAATTAAATAAACTCTTAACCAAAAAATTATGTCTTACAGCCAAATAAACCTCTCTGGAGTTGTACAGTTCAGAATAGGAGCAGAATTTCAGCCTCTAACATTCACTGATTCCGTTTCAGATGCAAATTTTGTGATCTCTTCAGTGCCAGACACAACACATTCCAGTATGCATAACATTTTAGTTACTTATCTTCTATGAGTTGCAGGGCATAATATTTTTCACTGTTTAGAAATAACTCGGCTCTGAGTCACCACTGAAAAACCCTGTTCTAAATTGGATTTCCCCTACAAACCTGGACTGTCTCAATTTGAATAGTCCAAAGAAACCACAAAGCCTGCTTTACAGCCCATAGTTTGTGTCTACTGGGAGGAAAGAATAGATCAAGGCCATGCAAAGGTGGGGGTATCTTGGGGTCCCCTGGCCTGGCAGAGAGAACTGCACCCCATGGGAAGTGGCTGGAAACACATCCATGCTCTCAAAGCCATCACTGTCATCCCTGCCTCCTGCTGAGCAGCAGAGCATTTCCAGACCAAGACCCCTGTCACTGATTTCAGGGCAGTCAGACTCCCACTGACTTCCAAGAGTCCCTTACTGCATCTCCCACCCTGGCTGTGCTCAGCCCCGCTGTGTGACACCTTATCCCGCCGGCACCGAGCAGAGCGGGAAGCTTTGGGGCTCAAACCCCATTTCCTGGTGCTGCACAGCCTGCTCCTGCAGCTAAAGGACACCACACAGGGTTCATGCTAGCAAAGGGCTTCACAGCTTTCTTTACTTACTTTCTCAGCCTGAAGGAAGCACGCAGCAAAGTCTTGGCCACAAGCTATCTTATAAATGCAGAATATTTCCATCAGTACAAGGAGTTTTCTCCATCATAACTTTTGCGGCCACTAATCAAAAAGTCCGTGGGTTCAGATTGCACACCTTCACCCCCACTTTAAAAACACTGCCTTTGCAAGCAGACTGCAAAGAATTCAGGGAAGGCTTTGTACTCATGCTGCCTCCTGTGATTCTTCAGGACCCTGAGCAGGTTGAGGCTGCACTTGCTAAGGCAGAGCTGAGACCAAGTTCCTCATAACACATGCATCACACAGCTCCTGCAAAACCTGGGAATAAATGAATCCTCCGTGACACAGCCCTTTCCCTGCTTATCTTTTTATTTCAACTCTCTTGAAGCAAAGAATTTCTTCTTAGTGTTCCTAATGAGGCTGCCAGGCAGAAAATTGTAAAATCTTGATGTTCTACTGTGGAAAAAGAACAGCAAATGCATTTGTGGGGAAGCTAGGAGGGAAGAAAAGGAAAACATTCTTACTAACATACACCAAGGCAAACCAGATTCAATTTGACTGGTTTCAGAACTCAGCAGATTGCATAGCATAACCATAAATAATACATCAATAGAATGATTAAAAGAGAAGTATCAGGTCGTGTCTGCCCAACCTGAAAATTTTATTTTAAATAAACATTGTCTAAAATTTCAAAATATATTTACAAATCTCATTTGACAACTGAATAGGCCATACTGTTACTGGCTAACTTAAGCAAGTAAAAGTGAAGGTCTGCTTTTAAGAGTTAGGGACACATGGTTGGACTCTTTTCCATTTGGGCAGTGATTTACCCTTTATGCCATTGCTACCTTTAGCACTCTGTGAGTATTGCTTCTTTTGAGAAGACTGTCTTGCACAATAATCATTTAATTCTTCACCGTTTTTTTCAAACTGTCAAGCCCTTTGAAACAAAGTTTTAAAGTTTTTAAACTTTTGAATTAACAATCCATGCTTTCTCTTGACAAAACATATGTTCACTCCTGAAGTTCAAATTTTAAAAATCCCTTTTATTCTGAGAATATTGACAGTTTTTAGTAATTTTCAGCAGATCAAATAAGCATTCCTGATTATTAAGAATGTAACTCTGCTAATAACAGCTTGCACTGTTGGAAGTCCTAGCTTAGATTGAATTAAAACATCTGAAAATTACATTCTTTTGAGTATTAACAATAAGATTTTGTACAACTGTGCAGCAAACCACAGCTAAAAAGTATCTAGTAAATCTGTGCTACATCAAATTCCATTCTTCCTTTAGCCATCCCCACAGTAAAAGAGCAGCAGTATTCCAGGTGGGGTTTCACCAGGGCAGAGTAGAGAGGGAGACTCACCTCTCATGACCTGCTGGTCACAATTATTTTGATAAAGCTGGTTGTGGCTGGCTTTCTGAGCTGCAAGGACACATTGATGAGACTTACTCAGTATTTTATCCACCAACACCCCCAAATCCTTCTGCACAGAGCTGCTTTCAATCCAGTCATCGCCCTGCCTGTGTCCATGTTTAGGATTGCCCTGATCCAGGTTCCCATAAATCCATTTCTCCAAGCTGTTAAGGTGCACGAGCCTGGCAGTTCTGGAGGCTGGAGGAGATGAGCCTTGCAAATGAACCACCTGACCCAGACTCCTCTTCCTTACCTGTGTGCATATGTCAGTAGTGGAGTCATCTCTGTCTTGTTTGTTGGTTCAAAGCCTTTCCCCTCGGTCCACCCTGTGCCCTTTCCTTGCCATCCTGGCCTGCCACTTCTCTGTGAGTTGTCATCTCCCTTCTCTGTCGTTCATTGTTGGAATGCCTCCTGAGGTGGGTCAGCCTATTGGCAAAGGTGTTTTGCCCTGCTTGGTCAGATGGACCTCAGCTCTTCCTAGCAGTCCTCAGTTCTCAGTCCCATGGCTGTGAAAGCCAAATCATTTTTCCCAACCATCTGTGCAACCAGGTGCTGACCTCCATGATCTGCTAAGCCCTCCTCAAGCCCTTTGCCCTCTGTGGCAGGATTAGAGAGACTCACCTGGTCCTTGGGCCCTTGGCCCTTACCCTAGTCACTCTTGTTAGCCTTCACATAACCATTCAGGCCAAAAGAAAAAGGTGAAACAAATGAGTATTTTCTGAAGTTGTTCATATTCCAAAGGAGGTGAAAGAGAAACAGAGACAGGGACGTGGATTTCATTTTCTTTTCTGTACTCAAAGATTTGACATTTGAAGACTCTTCTATTAGGTTTGCAAATTTTCTGTTCTTGTAGCCCTCAAGGAAAAAAGAAAAAGAAACGTGAATCCACAATTTAAACAAAAAACATTCCCTGCCATTAGCATTTCTTTGATGGTCCTTTGGTTTATTGTTGTGCATTAACTTCTGTATAATCACATAATTGCTACAACATTCATATAAATAATGCATTTGGAGAAGAAGGTAAGGACAGTGTCACATTCTATTCTCCAGGGATTTTAGTGGGACCCTTTGGCTTGACTTTAGTGCTAATGCTGCTTTTGTCTCAGGATAGCTAAAACTTGTTAACAAAGTAAACAGGGAAAATAAAAGCACTTTCATTTTATCATGAGATAAATTGGATGGGTCAGCCATAAGCCTTTCAGCTGAATTTGCTCCACGGCAAAACTGAAGTGTATTTTCTGTATTGGTACCTCAGGGGAGCTGATGTGTATTGCCTATCACTATCAGGAAAGACAAACAGCATTTGTAGCTCCCACTCCTTCCCCAGGTCCTCTTGGGTTTTCCTATTATAAGAGTTTCTGGTAAAAGCTTCTATGAAGTCACAGAACAGAGCTGCCCATGTCTGCCAGCTGGTTTTTGCACTACATGAAAATATTTCTTAATTACAATCCTCTCTTCTCCCTCTGTTACAAACAGGATACTTACAGTTTTACTTACAGTTTAAAAAAGCCAAAGCCTTCAGCATTTGGCACAGCTTCAGCTACAAGATCTACAGCCAGTTTTGAAAACTGCAACTTATGATGAGCTAATTTTACAGTTAGAAAAAGGTTGTGTCATTTTGAAAGAGACAGATACAGCTGGAAAGGAGACAACAGAATTGTGCACTTTAAGCACTGGGATTTTGCCCATGTATTTGTGCCTGGATTTTACTGGTCTTTTGTAAACAAGAATTTCAAAGACTTTTCTTACAGATTTGGTGTGTTTGGACACGTGCTCTGTTTTAGTCAGTTTTAGAGCACAAGCTCACAGACACACATAGGAAGGAAGATGTATAAGAAGAGAACAAGATTACATGCCCATATGTGAGGCTTTTTTTTTTTTCATTGTCTTTGCCCACCTATCAGTCCATTAGACACACAGGTAGGATCTCTCTCAACACCAGCTTTCCAGTGAATGCAAAAGGACAAAAAAGATTAACAAGATTAATAAGATTAGCGCTGGTAGAATTCATTCTCATCAAGAAATTTGGTGGCAAATTGAGTGACTTTTAAATGATATATTAGACAAGGTTTCCCAGCAGAGAAGAATAAAGCTGTAAAGAAATAGAGCAGCAAGCAACTCAAGAAGATCCTGAGAAAGGGAAGCATTTACCATGAGGAGTGCTGGGGGGGAGAGCCAAATGGGCAGCAAGAGCTGAAGAGACCAGTGAAGCAGTTTGATGACCCATTTAAGCCCAGCCAGGGCTATTCAAAAGGGTAGAATTCGATGGCAGCAAAGGAAAGGCAGCTCTTGCATCTTCACGCTTCACCCCACATCCCCAGCTTTTTTCTTTTACACATCCCAAATTCTGTCTTTCCAGCAGAATCACTTCAGTCCATTTCCAGCACATCAGGTTTCACTGAGGTCCCTGGGCAGCAATGCCCTGCCTACCCCTGGTGAGCCTGGGGTGCTCAGAGGAGCTGCTTGGCTCTAGGCTGATGGAAGTTTTTTGATCCTGAAGCAATTCTATGCATCATGAGCACAGTAAAACTTCTTTCTGTCTGCAGTCCAACATGGACCATACTCCCACATGTCGTACAGTACTGGGACCCCAGTTTCTGAGAAACACCCTGAACATTCCAGAGCAAAAGAAAAATTCCCACTTTGAATGCCATAAAAAGGCTCCACTTTGTTCATTCCTGGTCTTAAATGGTCTCCTACTGCAATGAGACCAGAATCAACATGTTTTAATATCTAAGATTTCCTATTCTCTAAGCCTGCCTTTCCACAAATTCCAGCAACAGCTCCAGCTGTAACTGCCCACAGAGAATCAGAGTTTCTACATTCCTCATGAGACTTGTCCTAGATGACATTAGGAATGATTAGTGGTAAGATGTAGGCAGATACCTGGACTCCCCTCTACATTACTGCTTCCACCACTATTATCAGTGGGTGGTTGAGAAAATCTTAACACAACTGCCTTATGTATAGATAGATTGAGAAGGCATATGTATAAATGGAGTACCTAAATCTTCAAGGCTTCTTCAGTTTTCTACCTATCTTTGTTGTCCAACTCATGGTATCACTAGTCTTTCTGTTTTTGTGAAAGCACTGTTGTGTCTGTCATCAGCTTTGGGTGATAAGATCAGATTTTGAACTTGGATGCGAACCACATGGTAATTCCCTGCTCTATAAAGAAAAGAAAGACAATAAAAAGCCTTCAGTACTGGATTTGTTTCCTCTGAGCCTCATTAGGCACTTAGCCAGTGACTAGTCAGGTACAAAGGGGCAAGGACTCAGAAACAGGCCTCAGAGGTCCTGCCTTCCATCTGTGAGGGGTAAGTGTGAACCATAAGCCAAATTCATTTAGTTCCTTTTACATAATTGTCAGCTTCACTCAAAGCAGTTTCTTCTCCTTGGTTGCAAGGGAAGACAGTCAACTGTTGTTCTATTCACATCGTCACATAAACCCATCTGACAGGCATGACAGCAACTGCTTGCTAATTACAGAGCAAAATTTGCAGTGCAAGGTTTGTTGTGCCAACTGTCCCCAGAACAATCCTGGGATTGTTTTATGAGAAGATTGGGCAGTCAGGGTTGAGCACTTTTGCTTCAATTATCCCCATGTGCTGTCAGGGCTTGGAGCTGCTCTAGTGGAATGAAGAGAAGAAAATAAATGAGCTCTACTCCAAGCCTGGGAGCAGTTGCTGAACCCTGAAGAGCTCAGTCAGTTGTATCTTTGTTAGCTGCTATTACAGATATTATTGCCTGGTAGTGGCACTGAATCCGAGGGCCCATTAGCACTTCCATACCATGTCCAGAGATTTATAGTTCCACTGCAGAGACTTGCAGAGACTTATTCTGGAGTGAAACTCAGCATGTGGTCCCAGCTAAACCCATCCCTCTAACTTTATTATTCATTGCTTTGGGTGATCTAATAAAGTTCAGCTATTGTTGGCATTGGATGTAGCTGATTTGCTGGTTTTATCAAGAAAAGGAACTGATTTGGGAGTGAGAGGTGTCTAAAAGAAAAGTCCACCTCACTGGGGTGGAATTAAAACAATACCAAAGAATTAATTCCTTAATGTAGGAGTCTGAATGTTGTGCAGACACCAGAAGGGATATTATTCCAAAAGAAGTATAACCAGCTGGTCATAAACCAGGACTTTCCTTTCCCAGAATATTCCAAAAGAAAACTAATTCCTACTGAAGTTATTGAGCTGCACCTTCTCAACTTCTTACATGACATAAGTTTGACATGACACAAAGCAACTTCATGAGTCCTACTTGGTTATGTTACTCAAGAATTTCCCCTTTGTGACCCAAGTACACTTGTGTGTCTGTCATTTCCAACAGAGCTTCAGAGATAAATTGAAAAAATAAAGCTTGGAGAGGGGCTATGTTTGTCTCTTGCAGCCAGTAAATTATTCTAGAATATGCCATCCCTTTGCAAAACCAACAATCAAGGCCACTCCACAGACTTTGTCAGATGCACAATCTCCGTGTCTGCCTAACCCCAGAGTCGGTTCATCTGAGCCCTCTCTCACCTCCTCCTCCCTCCTCCCTCACCTTCTCCTCTTCCCCCTTTACCCTCTGCAGCACTGATTAGGTCACAGCAGGACCATTTCAGTTTACTATACCAGCAGAAAAATATTCCATCCCTCTGCTGAGTTGGTTTCCTAGCAGATGGCACATTGCATCAGCTCACCAGGCCGTCAGACGAGCCATAACTGGAGGGCTCTCAACCAGGGGCAGCAGTGTGAGCATGCCTTTTGCTTGGAGCAAGAAATGAGATCTATCCCCTGAAACTTTTAACCACTTCCTCTTGTCTCTGCAGATTTGAAGCATGGATTTGGACTGCATGGAAGGAGGACTTATGCCACAGGCTCACTAAAAGTTTACCTAAAGCCCTTCAGAGTAGTGGAGGAGCACAACTCTGCAAAAGCAAAAAATACTCCTCTCTGCCTCAACCTGTACAAACTCCTGAAGGAGATACTCCTCTCCTTCATGAATGTGAATCATGTGACATGGGTCACCTTAACTATATACAGGCAGGGTATTCTTCCCTGTCCCACAGAGATTATTGGTGTTCCCACTGGAAAGGTTTGGGGAAGATGGGAACAACTCTAGAAAACCTAAGGTTTCAAGAAATTTGTATTTCATAGCAGAACTCTCTTTCTACCCATCCCCAAACCACCACACCCACAGATAAAGCCCTTTCAGAAACATCTTCCAGAGGTCTGTGGTAATGATATAATACAGGTGGGAGAGCAGAAAAGAAATAAAGAAAAAGTCCTGTGAGGAACACAAGTCTGCCATCCTAGAGGGATCTTGATTGCCACTGGAAGGGACAGAGCAGATCTTTACTCCCCTCTCCTCTCTGCTCCTCTGGGTCTTCCCCTCACCTCTGCCCTTTGTGCACTCTGTTAAGAGTGAGCAGAGAAGCAGCACAATCCTGTGGCTGTGTTCAGATCAGTTCACTGCAAGACCTACTACACCAGGGCCAAGGCACCACAGAACAGCCATCAGGCCTGAAGAACAGGGGGCTCAGACTTGTGCTTGTCAGATTAAAGCAGCCAGAGAAGTGCAGACCGGGTCCTTACATGAGGTTAAAAGAAAGCAGTTAATTGTTCTTTAGTCTGGACATCAGAAATACAATGAAAGGCAGTAGCCAGAATTTGGGTAAGTTCAGGCTGAAAGTAGGATTAGGTTCACTGTGGTGATGGAGTGCTCTGTATCATGCAACTCCTTCTCTCCCAGTTAACCACCTGCACTTTGTATGATGTAGCTGAATATTAGGGGAATTCCTAATACTTTCTGGCCTATGAATGCTTAACCAGAAGGAGTTATTGGAGCATCTGAAAATCCTGTGGTTAGGGCATATCTGAGAGATCATAACTCAAACCTTTACTCCAGGTGAGGTAGGAGAGGAGCCCCAGGCTGGTCTCCCACACTCACAATGGGGACATTAGAAAGTTACTGGCCATCAGGAAGGAAGAAGAAGGGTCTCTATGTTGTATGATCATGCATGTTACAATCAACTCCAGAGACAAGACAGGCAGGAAAACACATGGTACACAGACCTTCCAGAGGCTGGACATAACTCTGAACAGCCTGTTGCCTATGATAGGAGGGCACATCTGTTCGGACCTTCTCTACAAGTAAAAACTGTGAACATCAACAAGCTTGGGAAGCAATGGATTGCTGCTCTGGAAGCACCAGCAGATGCAGGTTTTAAGAATGTAACTGGCACTTTGTAAACTGAAGTCCCCCACAGGAATCTGGCCAAAAATATATTTAGTGACTTTTGTTTTTAAACACAAACACAGAAAGTGTACAGCTGAGTATTTCAACGACGTACCTACAGCGGATGTGGACTGTGTGGGCTGGGGGGTCTGAAAGCCTGGATTCCTTTCTGAAAGGCACATTCCAGTTCAGCCAGAGGTTATAGGCTTCATACAGAAATTCCTCAGCTAAGATCTGTGTTTTAATGCTGCAGGTCAAACCACCCTCATAACAGTACCTCTTGTCTTGTATAGATTATATGACATTTAAGAGGGGAAAGGGGGCACTCGAGGCTGAATCTCAGGATACTAGAGCCTCTGATGCTGTACAGGCCTGGCAAATGGATTTAGATGCTCTTAACAAGGATGCTTCAGTTTTCACTAAGCCTCTAACTGCTTTATTGCTGGTTTGAGGTGACTTCAGGATTAGCTTTCCCCAAAAGCTGGCCCAAATAGGGTTTTCCCCCATACAAGTTAAAACAATTTTTAACCTAGTCTAAACACATCCTGAGGAGCACACCAAGATAAACACACCCTCACAGAAGACCACTGGGGTATTTCCCTAGAGAGCTTCCCAAGAAGCTATTGGGGTAACACAGCCCTCTCCCAACACAGGGGCAGCTCTGCAGTGGGATGTTTAGGGGAGCGTGCTGAAATGCAACAGCTGGATCAGGCAGAATTGCTGAGCTCTAAGAGGAAGATGTCCTCATCAACCTACCAGTGTGGGGTTTCCCCTTCAATGTCAGTGAGGAGGAAGAGTTTGAAGCAGGTGACAGGGAGATACTTTGTGGTTGTGCCAGGAAATCTCTGAGAGATCACCAGGGCGAGCAGGAGCATAGAGGAGGACCATGCATAAAAAGCATACAAGGAGAAAACATGGCAATGGTGGTGTGGGATTTCAGGATATGAAATGAGGGCTGAAAGCATAGGGCAAAACAATAGACAGCCTTACAGGTGCAGACATGAAGCTTGCTTTGCTCTATCTCAGCTGGCATCTGCACCAGCACCCAGAGAAGTGGCTACTATTTCTGAAGAGAGCCAAGGTGTCTTGGTCATACAGTCATACAGTGCTTCTGCAAAACACTGCAGCAATGCAGAGCACAGCACAAGACCATGAGCTCAGCCATCCTCAGGAAATGCTCCTGCATTTAGTTTGGCCCTGCTGTGCACATTGGTGGCTTCAAACTCAGGTGCACACATAAATACATGGTTTTCTCAAGAGGACAGGAGCAGTTAGATGGGAGAGAAAGAGCCCTTCAGCAAACAGCAGCACAAGGCTGTCCCATTGTTTTGTGTATGTTTGGAGCTGTCAAGGCCACAAAGCTGGAGGCTGCAGTAACTAAGGCATGGAATGAAGCCTTGGGAAGAAGTTGAGTTGATAGCACGTCATAAGGCCCTTTTTCTGAGTTGTTTGAACAGCTTACAGTTTTCCTATAGTTATTGCTTATTCAAAGATGATTGTGGAATTATTTCCATGAGTAATTCTTGGCTGCTGTATGCTTTGCAAGCAGTTCAATGCAGTCAGTGGATAGCTGGAATCCAAAACTGGTCAGTCCCTGTTCACATAGGTCACTTGTTCTCCTGCAGAGAAGAAATTGCTTCCCAGCAGATCATGTCCCAGGGCTGCCAGTGTTTTATCTCCTCACTCCCCAGGGACTAATGCTCTCAGGCTGGAGCAGCAGGACGGGCCTGTTGCTCTTTGCTGGCCACACAGGTGCCAGCATAGCATTTCACAAATGTGGGACAGAGTTTTCCTGCATGCTTTAAGAAGATTTTCAAGCTCTCTCTTTCAGTTGTCCAAACAGTTGGTGTGCTTTTAGCAGTAGCAAGGAAGACAAGCATCACAGGATTCCCACAGGATCCCAAGGCATGGCAGAACCCAGTGTCCCTGAGCAGGCTGAGGCACCACGGACAGGATAAGATGAGGTTCCAAACTGAAGGGAAAAATTAACTACACTGCTGAGGTAAAGATCTGACAGCTTCCCAGGCTCAGCAGAACAGACACATTGCACGTGAGAGCTGCAAAATTTAGCAAAGACAACAGAGCCGTAATGTGAAACAAAATAAAGATCAATATGCCCAGATGGCAGATGCTGCTTTCAGGCTCCTTTCACAAAAAGCTGAATGTTTTAAATAACACTTCAAGTATAGCTGTGTTGGTAATTGCAGCCTACATACTGTACAAGGAGACAAATATAAGACCTGTGAGTTTCAGAGCAAAGATATCAGGAGGAAGAATAAATTGATTCAGTGTGGAGAAGTGGAACTATTAGATGATATAAATAGTGTGTTTGTTTCCCCAGCAGCTTTTCCAGCTTCTGTGCTTTGAAGTGTTTCATTTTGTAGTCTCAATTGCACCCTGAAACTCCAAAATTAAACAAAAGCTCTTCCATCTTAATGAACTACAGGACTTAAAATTATAATTTTATTGCATTTCCTATCGTAGTGAGGTTAACAAGAGTCTGGAAAGTGCACACTGCCCATTAGGGATCATTAGGAAAGCATTTGGAAGTTACACAGCTTCCTTGGACTTTTACCATTAATAGTTCCTTTTGTGGCCATTCAGAGGAAAAACGGGTTTTCTTAAGCAAATATAAAAGTGTTTGAATAAATATATCATCCATGACAACTCTACTACACCTCTAAGGATTTCTGAACCCATCTCTTCCCTCTTCCTTCCTCTAAGTCCTTCAAAGTTTTATACACACCATTATGCAAGCTGTTCATGGCTTCTTGGAAAGTGAGACCAAGACCAGTTGCATAAAAACATGGAAGAGACTAGCAGGCACCTGGGAAGACTGGAAATCTAGTTAACTTTGTCCTGTCCTTCTGTCCCACCTCCCCTTTCTTGCACTGCATCTGCAGCCCATTCCTCTCCCCACGGCTGGCCTTGGGCTGGCTCCACGCTTGCACTCTGCTCCGAGGGTGCTGAGTGACCCACTGTCACTGCCTGGCAGCCTCTGCTGCTGAATTCAGCTCCTGTTGAGAGCTGCCTTGCCAAAACCCTTTCCACACTGTGATGGAAACCAAGTTAGAAATAACTCGGGAGTTGGCAAGATTTCCCAGAGCTTTCATTTTGTGAAGTGCTTTGCTGCCAAGCTATGTTATTCACATCTTCTCAGAGATCTGTAGGATGGGTTTTTTAATGCTTTTTCCTCTGAGGCGGGGGATGAGAGATATAAAGTCTAACACTTGTAAAATCTCTGTATTCCAGTGTAAGAGTCAGCAAGCTAAGTGCAGTGATTAGGAAGTGGAGCTGTCATCAATCATGTCATGTTCAGGTATGTGGGATGAGCCTAGCACTTCTGGCAATGTCATGTTCAGTGCTCCACTTTTCTATGACTGTTGTGCCTGGTATTCTGGAACACCAAGCAGGAACAGGGTTGCAGTTTGCATGTTCATCACACAAGGTGCAGCTTTGCTCAGGTAAATACAAGACAAGGAGCCCAGGTCCCCTGCCTCGTCTCCACGCCGGCCAGGGAGCGTGGGCAACATCCACATCTCCTTTGCTCTCTGTATCCTAGAAAGCAAATTCTGCAGCACAGATTTCTGAAAGATCATAACCAGTGACAGGGAGAGCTAGAGCCCACTGTGGGCCTTGCACAGCAGAACAAAGCACAGCCTAATTGACCTCCTTGAAGCTTTCAACAGCAAGGAATCAGCACGTGAGAAGGTCTGTGTCACCCAAAAGCAAGATCAAAAATCAATCCATGATTACGTGGTCAAAGACAAAGCTATGTACAAAATACAGAGGGATGGATCCTTTTCCTCAAAGAATGGTGGAGCAGGCACAAAGGAGAGCCTTCAGAAGTGCTTCTGGATTTTGGGGGAGATGCCACCACAGCTAGCAATCGGGATGCCGTCTATCCTTTTGTTGTGTCAGCGCTGGCCTGAGAAATATGGTCTGCTTCAGACCAGAAAGTAAAGCAGACAGTTGGAAACCTATTTTAAAAATGCATATATAAAAATCTCTTCCACTGATTGTTTATCCATTAATCCCTGGCCAAAAAGCATTTTCAGTAAGAGGCTGTCAGATGTGGTGCTTAGGGACATGGTTTATGGGTGGATTTGACAGTGCTGGGTTAACGGTTGGACTCAATGATCTTAAAGGTCTTTTCCAACCTAAATGATTCTGTGATTCTATTTTATGAAAAGGTCATATAAAACTTGTTCTCAGAGAAAGTTAAAAAGTATGTGGGGAAGGGAGGGGAGGGGGAGGAGGCAGGCAGGCTTGGAGATCTGGTCTGGTCTTCACAGTCTACAGCTATGTGTGGGCAGTGGAAAAATACTACTGAACAACTAATTACCAAAAGCAGTCGGTAACAAAATCCCGATTTAAATATTTGCAGGAGGTAGACAGAAAGGTGCCAGCCTGAAGCTTGTAATTACTTTTATTTCTGGCAAGAATCAGATATACTTCTAATAATAACTATGGGCACAAAGAATTAGTCAGAAAAGCAGGGCATATTTATTCCCAGCTGGAGGGGAGAACAAAGTAGGTAGGAAATGTCCTGATGCGAGTGCACAAAGGTAAAGGGTAGTAACTGCAGGGATGGGACTTGTGCAATGCAGTGGCACTGCCAAAGCAGCCCTGCCCTCAGTCCCAGGGCAGGGCATGCTTCAGGGCACCTTTTTCCTTCTGGGCTTAGCAAGGCTGGCTGAAAACTTTCTTCAAGCAAGTTAACCATTTTCTTCCCTCTGACCTGAGCCTGCAGAGATTGTGATGGTGAAGACAGAGATGCATCATCTCTGAGGGACCATGGGGCCAGTCTGCAGCTGCAGCAGGGCTGCCTGACTGCGGCTAGTGCCACCAGAGGGTGGGTAGACAGTCCCTTTGTTGTGGAAAAGGCTTCCCTCTCCCTAGGGAGCTCTGATCTGGATAGTGGGATTCATTGCAGTGACTCTTCCCAACTCATCCCTCATACAGCCCCGACTTCTGGATGAAGGATTTTCTAAGTATGCTCATGAAGGGACCGAGTGGACTCTGCTTTGTGGCAGACTCTTACACCCCATCCCAGCCCCTAATGAGCAGGGCAGACTCTGAGTCCCCACTGCTGGCACTTCTGCTCAGAGACAGCCCCATGTCTCTGGGCTGTCCCTCTTGGGCATGGTCTTTTCCAGGCACTCTGCTGGGGCCACGTGCAGTATCTCCAGCCTCCCTGGCTGCCCTGTCCCTTCTTAGCTTTTCTCCCAGCGATACCAGTGACATTTTTTGCCATTTCATTTCTCCACCAGAGCATTGTTCCTTCAGCTAATTAATATGGTAATTATACAAGGTACACCTTGTATAATTACCATATTAATTAGCTGACAGGACAGTGCTCTGGTGGAGAAATGAAATGTAGCAAAGCTGTCTTGCTACAGCAGTTTTCATATGCTGCTTACCCTGAGTGTCCACAGTCCTCCTATTCCACATCCCCAGTCCCTTTTGTTCCTGCAGTGTCCAACACAGCCTCCTTGTTCGTGCTCAGCACACTTCCACATGCCATCCACGACACTGTCACCGCAGTCACCATCAGCAGAGCCCTCTCGATTGTTGAGGCATTAAATATGGCCACTTGTACGGCATAAAAAATCTGTGACCACACTGGCCACACTGTCAAGCTTAGGGAAATCCAAACTGAGTTAGGGTGAGGAAACAAGTTCTGAAGAAAGAGTTTGAATTAACCAGCACACTCATAGGCTTAAATTTGGTTTCCAAGGCCCTCCCAGCCCACATCTCTATCCAGACTGCATATGTTTTTCAGTTGGGCTGTCTGTCCCTGCTCCTGCCAGCAGCAGCCTCTGCAAGCCCCAAGTCTGGGTTGTCAGTGGATTTTAGGAGTACGACCCGCCACAATACTTTCCCCAATCTACGTCTGGAGCACAGATTAAACCCAGTCAACTTCCTTGGCTTCATCAGGACAAAGTAACTATTCTGCAGTTCTGCAGAAGACCATCTACAGAGATAGATACCAAACCAAGATATTTTACTCTTCTCCCACATTCCTTGTTTGGAAGTCTTGTACCAAGACATCTTTTTCCTTATACATTCCTTATTCAGTGAATGTATTTTGTGCCTACCAGAGACCCACCTTTACAGCTCCAGCTAGCCACAGGCTGGAGTCACAAGTGGCTGAGTTACTGCACTGATATTTTTCCACATCCAGCTTCTCAGAATTAGACTCATACCACACTGCTAAAGGGGTTCATATCTCACAGAAGAGAGGAAAAGAGGGAGCTTCTCTGGGCCCTCCATAGCTTCCCTAGCTCCTCACCCCACTCCTGGGAAAGCACATTCCAGTTTTCCATATCTGTCTGCCATCAGGTCTCCTGGGCATTCAGTAGGTCCACCCGCCAGACTGGAATGAGCCTGGAAACTGTTTCAGGAGCAGACTGCTCTGAGCACCAGGTCCCAGCAGGTGAACATTTTCCTGAGCACAGCACCTGCTGGCTGGGCCTCACTGGTTATCAGAAAATGGCCCAAACATGGGGAGGCAAAGTGTGAATCCACCAGCCTTGCACAAGTGCCATGTGAAGCACGGGTATGGGTCAGTAGTAGAGCAGGGAAATCTCTCAAAAGGCAGTGAGCTTAAGGTTCCCCTTCCCAAAGTGCTGTGGACACTTCTGGAATACTGAACAACTTGCAGAGAGTCCCAGACTTCACTGTGGAAAACCCAACAGGTATCTTCATTTTCCTCAGATATAAATATAGACCCATGCATCAGAATCCAGCATACCTGGATTCCATCCCTCCATCCCCTTGCTGTTCTCCAAACACAAACCATCTTTCACCATCATGCCAGACTGCCCAGTTTACAACCATCTCTGGTATTCTTGTTGTCCTCCATCAACTCCTAAAGGAAACACACAGCAAAATCCCCAGTCCAGTGCTTAGAGAGGCTCAATATGAATGAAGTGAACACTCTGTTTGAGCTTTATGGTCCTTGCAATCTATAGCTTAACATTAGTTATTCATTTACATGACTGCTGGCAAAAGTCTCATCAGCTCTCGAAAACCAGTCACAAATTAGATTCAGTCCTACACAAAGAGCACACAAAGGACAGAGGAGGAAGCGTAATTAAGAGGAGCACAAAATTTACAGTGCAATTAGATTATACAGTACAAAAGCCCTCTGCTTTCAAAGCTCAGCTAAAAAGCATGGGGACACCTATATTTCAGCAGTCCTGGGTTAGACTTTGCAAGCCTTTGACAATGACTACATTAGCAGTGAGTTTTGTTTAATTTAGCACCCCTCAAGGGCAAAGTTGCCAGTGGGGTGCAAGGAGTTCTGCACACACGAGTGTGCTTGGGGAAGATCTCATTTCATCAAGTAACCTTGAAAAGGCCCCGTTTAAAACAACTAACTTTTCCTAAAGGTAATTGTCAGTATTTTTCCTCTAATATCTTAACATCTGACATGTGTTTTATTTAACATCAGATTCATATGCACTCTGAATTCCTTAAAAATCTTTGAACGTATCTGCATTCACTTCATTTATTCCTTCCAAAGAACATATCACCTATCAAAAGGCTAAAACTAGCTGGCACAGCCCAGAGGGAAACTCTGCACAAGGGCAATAGCAGATATTATTTCAGGCTGCTTTCTGAGCTATGTTTCTGCAATTCAAAATGTCTAATGAGCTTATTTGATTGTATCCATGCCAACAAAGAGATATAAACAACTTTAATCACTGTTTCGCGTTGCTCTTGACCCCCTGCTTGGCTTCATTATTTTCCTTTTAGCCACATCAAGGCACAACACTCCAACTAAATCACTAGACCACTTGCTGAAGACCTGTCCACATAATAAGATTTCTTTTTTATCATCTCATGTGGGTTTTTGCACTGCTGTTTAACAAGCAGCAGCCAAGCTGGGTGTTAGCTCAAAAGAAGCAGCTAGGTACGGAATTAAGTCAATAGCTCTTGCTTGCTCCTTTATTTTCAGATAAATTTCTAAATTTGTTACCCTAAAGTGATTAATGCCCAAAGACAGGGAGCAGGTTACAGCTTCTGGTCTCCTGTTTTGTCGCTAACGATGCTGGAGGAAGAACAGGACAGGGAAACAAAGAGAAGAGGAAGCGTTAACAGTTCAAGTCACAGTAAGTGTTGGGCTGCTTAAACTAATAATATCAGACAATTCTCTATAGACTGAAACACCCACAGTCCTCCTACAGAGCTCCAAGCACTCCATGATCAGTGAACCATGTTTTAATGATACATTCTCTTGCAGAGCTTAAAGGTTTGAAATATTAAATCTTTTCTCTCATGCATGCTGACAGCAAATGAATCTGATGCCCATCTATTAATGAAGTTTGTCTGTCTCTTGATCATTATAACGAGGGCATTAGCTAGCATTACTTCCCCCCCACCACCACCACTTTTTTAAATATGGAAGAAAAAGAATGCCAAGGAGCACACCAAATGTGACACATAACTACAGGTTCAAAAGGTCATTGAGGATTGAGGTCAGATAGCATGGAGAAAATCTTGTACCCTCCTAAAAAGTAGGTCATTTTTTTCAGCCCTGCATGGATATAGGAAAAATCCTGAGGCATATGTGCAACCTCTGTTCTGTAAAAGAAATAACTTCCAAGTTGTTTCCTTTTTAAAAATACCTTTTTTTTTTTCTTATTCCGAAGTGGTTCTTAATGGGTTATTGACACATTCTGGGAAAAGGATCACAGAACCATAGTATGCCTAATTTTTCTGACATCTAGGTCCGTTGCCCGTTAAATACCATAAGTGTCAGTGACTTCTAGAATTTTCTAAGGCATATGTTTTTCTTTCTGCTTCTTTCTTGCTTGATTTCATCAGAGTGATCTGGGAGTCCTGGCTGGTTTTTTAGACTATGCAATGAGAGCAGCATGGGACAGAGGCACCTGCTCAGTGCCACAAGCCTTCCTCACAAACACTCAGTCCACCCTTGTGCTTCAAGGCAGGAAGAACTGACACCTGACAGCCAGCTAACTTCACCCTAGACATGGCCTGTGTGGCTTTGAAGAAGTTTTGCAGCATCTGTGCTGCCCGTTCCTTGCTGTAATTCAGGTCTACTATATGTCTGATCCAGCACAGTGCAGAGAGCCCATTATTTCCTCTTCCCATTACCCAGTTCTTCATTTCTTGAGGCTCACTAACACTAATTGATTCAATCTTTCATTTAGCTAATTTTTTTAGACCTCATATCATTCTCCTTACTCTTTTCCAGATGTCCCACATTGGCACACAGAGCTGTAACTGAAGATTTTGTTGAGTGGAAATTTGTGGGTGTTTCAGGATATGCACATCAATGTGCATCCTATAGCAGCATCTTCTTTCCCCACCACAGCAGTGCATCTCCAAGTCAAGGACCCTCAGTGACAACTGAGACTTTCCTGACTTAAAGACCCTCTGTGAGTGGAAAAGCAGTCTGATTCCTGCCTGGAAAGTGAAACATAAACTTTTTCAACTTTTTAAGGACATACAAAGCTGCAAGATGCTACATAAATAATGATGACTGTGTCTGTACTCATCATCTGCTTCCTCAGACAAAAACTCTGTCAATATACAAAAGGGATTGTTCCCAATGAATAGACATGGGACCCCAGGTACAGAGCAGATTCCTCAGCTTTCTGGGCGCTGCACATTCAAAATACCATGGTCATTTAAGACAGTCTAAAAAAAATACTTTGTAACAATGCTTTAATAGTGCAGGTGAACTCCTCAATAGTTTTGCTGAGGGGATTAATAAGAAATGTTTTTCCCCCAGTCACAAATCTAATAGCTGTAGTTATGATAGGATTGTGCCTGCAAAAGCCCCATTGCTCGACCTAATCTGCTGTTAAACTGCTTAATGGAGAGATTATTAACATTTCTGATGAAATACTTAGCTAAAGTGCAAAATGTAATCTTGGGGCTTTGCTGTCTGGGCTTCTAGTTAACATCATAAGCACCACAAGCACACCAAATACCTCAGCAGTGTGCAGGGTCATTATCCTAATCCAGTGTGAGAGCACAGGCACTCCCTCCCTGTGCTCCCCATACATTTCATCTTGATGGAAACACTGTGAGTGCTTTTGCAGTCTGGCAACTAAAGTGGCACAATAAACGCTGCAGTTGAGAGGCTGTTTCAGGGCAGGGCCCTAATCCTGAGCAGTGCTGAGCATCCATCCCTCCCTGCAGGCTGCAGTGCTGGGCACTCACCACCCCTGAGGATCTGAGTCGGTGGTCTTGGCTCTGCTTCCAGAGGAAGCTGGTTGGAAAGGAGGGAAGGAGAGGAGATAACAGATAAATACTAAAGCAGACCAAAGAGTGAGGACAGAGCTGCTACTATTTCTAAACATTTGCAGCCTTGAAGACCCAAAGAAATTGATGAATTTCTGCTATCTTCCATTTCCACAGAGCAAATGAACCCTTTCCTGTACTAGGATGCTGCCATTTTTCAACACAACTGAGCTGGCTCTGACACCAGGAAGGGAACAAGTTCTCACTGGATTGGCCATCCCACCATGTCCACACAGCATCAACAGGGCCATCAAGAGTTTGCTATATCAAGCACCTCACGTCAAAGTTTTATCTTATGTCTAGATTTTCAAAAATCTTGGACATTGACTTGCATCCCCTCCTGAAAAAAGGCAAATTATTCAGTTGTGTGTAAGTGAGATACTTGCAGATTAAAGAAATACATATTGGTCCTTACCTGACTAATTCAGTTATCAGAGAATCACAGAATCACCCAATGATTTGAGTTGGAAGACACCTTAAAGATCATCTAGTTCCAAACCCTCTGTCATGGGTAGAGATGCTACCCACCAGGTTACTCACAGTCCCATGCAATCTGGCCAAACACTGCCAGGGATGAGGCACACACAACTTCTCTGGACAACCTGTTCCAGTTTATCCAGGCTTTGCCTCCAGCCAAGGAAAAAGAAATCCTATGGGAAGCAGTTCATCTTTGACCTGCTCAGGTCCCTGTTCCAGGTGGGTGGGATTGCCTTTCAAAGGTGCCAGACCCCCTGACCTGAACACAAAGGCAGTCCAGAAAGGTAGCTTGGACTGAGTTTTTAGGATGCTAAATTAAGCTCCAATGAATCTCAACTAACATTTCCCAAAAATCCTGCTTTGATGAGGAGGAAGCCCTCTCACCCAAAATTATACCATCCACAACTGACAGTCAGCTTTGCATCCTGAGCCACTATTTCCTGGATTTCACAGGGGTCAGAAGTAACCTTGGTGTGACAGACTCATCCCTCATGCATTCAACAGGGAGAGCTTTCTGCTTCTTCAGTTCACAACCTCCCAACCACAAGAGATTTTCCTAGCCCAGAACAATCATAACCCACCATTAGTAACAATGCAGCAGCGTTTCAAAATAAGCTCCAAGCATTCAAATTCAGACTAGAAGATACCTCCCAGAACAATGGTTTTGCTGAACCCAGATTGTGTTTTTTGAAAGCAGAGCTGCTTTTGAAACAGTATAAAAATCAAAGTGCTATAGCTGGACTTTGGCTTTCCTCAAGTCATCATTTGATTTCTAACATGTCCAGCTTAATGAAATTCTCTACCTCATCCTGTTTTGGTGTCACTTAATTATTATTCATCACAACCAATAAATAACTCTTCTTTCTTTGACTACAAATACATGGCAAAAACCAGCCTACCCCAGGCAAAGCAAGCAAAATAAGCAGAGCCAAGTCAAACTGGAATGCCATGAGAGTATTAGCTAGATTAAACATTAACAATTACTTTTCTCCTTTTGATCACTGAAGTAGCAATGAAGGCAGTAGAAGGAAAGCCTAAGAAGTTGACATATGTTTTTATTATCTTTAGTCTTCTTTTTTGAAGTCTTGGGAACTGGCTCCACAAATACTTCCCAGGTCAAAGGCAGAGAATTATGCTGTTTGTTTCAGCAGTGAGGAGGCTGGGCAATTTTATTAATAAATACAGCTTGATTTATTCTTTCAAAATTAGCAGGGAAACAATCATAAAAAACTGCAAGGAAAAAATTAATTCCATTTTTAAAATTGCTTACCTAAGAGCTAGGCAGATTAAAGAGATTCAAACATAAGTAACACAACAATAGAAATCCAGCTAAGCTTTATTTCCCTTGCTTTTCTCATTTTCAGTCATTCCTGCCTATTTTGGTTTTTCCAGGACTGGGAACATCTTCCCTCCAGCTTGTAGTGAGAAGTGTTTGCTCCTGTCACTTGCCTGACCAAGGGAAACACCAAATAAATACCACAAGAACTCCATATCTTTGTGACATTTCCAGCTGCAATTTCCAGGCTATAAAAGATGGAATTTTCTATGGAGTCCTTCATTTGTGAAATGGATATGGAGCATATCTGAACCCCTTCAGATTGGCCTGGAGTTAAGAAGGGGCTAGCATGGAAGAAAAAGACCTACACTAAGAAAAAGTAAAAGTAGTAAGTTTAAAAAGGGAATTCATATCAAGAAAATGTAAAAATAACCACAATATATCACTCACAGTTTTTTTTCCTCACCTTTCCCCTCTACTAGGATTTTTTGTACTTTGGGTGGTGAATTCTCTCTTTTTTGTTTAATTAAAAACATTTCTACTCTTAATTTGCTTCTCTCTTGTTCCCTTGACACATTTTTTTTTCAAAACCCAAAGGTTTTCTACAGCATATAGATTCCATATCTATATGGAAAGGCAAAGAAAGTAGATGATTGAAATATTTTTCAAGTGAATATTTCTGGTTCACTGAAATACACTGTTCTAATAGGAAAGTTCACCTATGGGTCTTTCAAGAGAGACTCAGGGCATCCAGTCCTTTCTTGTTTTGAGGTGAAAAAAGGAAACAATTGATCTGAAGTAATTCCTAGTCCAAAACAATTTTCTCTTATGGAATCTATGTGCTGTAGAAAACACTGGAGTTCATGAAAGATGCTAATAAAGTTACTTTTGACCCTTCTTAAGAGTGTTTCAATTATCCAATTATCCCTAACTTTACTTTAAAAAGCCCAGATAGCAGCAGGCTTGTATCAAGAAACACATCAATTTCTGCTTTTCTTTCCTTTCCCCCTCATCCAAACCTGAATCCCACTGTGTGCCAGCACAAGCTCTGGTGTAAATGCCAGGCACATAAAGACCCCAGACATATCTGAATACACCAGCTGGCAGTTCTGGGCAGTGCTTGGTCCCTACAAGCAACTCAGTACCTGTCTGGTTATGCTGGATACAACCATTAGATTTTCAACCAAATCATTTCCCCTTTTTTCATACTTTCCAGTAATTCAGTGTATTACTAAATTCACTGCTAGTGTGTTACACATTCCCTGATTTCACCCCTCAGTGTGGGACATTGTCTCACTAACAGTACTGATTGGTAAAGCATGGACAGTTTTCAAGACACTCAGCTACATATATATATTTATATATGTTTTTCATGATGAAAAGAAAGTGTTTTAAATTTATTTCAACCTTTGGATCCAAACTTTTACAGAGTAATCACGTACTGTAACACAACAAGTGTCCTGAAATCTCATGTTCCTGAGACCAGATTGTTCGGGGACTTGTCAAAAAGCAGCTGCAGCATCCCATGGCAAACGAATCTGGGTGTCACTGACTCAAGGTCATCTTGTCAGCATCCCCAGATGGACTCTGCCTTGTTAAGGCTTGCTGACAGCCAGACCAGCAGCAGCTCCCACAGCAGGACCAGTGGCCACAGTCAGCCCAAGTCCCAGGGGGCCCCATTCCAGGCAGCATTCCCAGAGCCTCTGAACTGGAGGCACACTCTTGAATGCTGTCTTGAGACATGAACTTAACACAAGCACCTGCTTCCTCAGCAGAGACCTGCAGCTTGTAGCAATACTAGGAGAGACTGAATCTGATTTATTAAGCTTTCTGAGTTCAGTCCACCCATGTAAATTTGTTAATTCACTGCTACTTCTTGAGTTACCAAGCTTGTTTTCTTCACAGAATTACCAGAAATGTAGAAATGTCATGCCAATCTACTTATGATCTCCCTTGACAAAACCACAAGTACCTGTGAACCAGCACACACAGCCTTGACATCTGGCTAAAGTGGAATTAGGTCTGCTGTGCAAGTGTGTCCTAGTGCTGAACCTCCTTAGGAGAACAAGGAAACCCTGGGATGTAATCAGGAGGGAAGAGTGTAGCTACAAGCAGTTTAGGTAACTTTTGGGTGTTATGGGCTTGGCCCCTGAACTCAGCTCAGGTTTGGAGAACACCTCAGATGAGAGATCCGTCAAGAGATCATTCTCCAGGTCTGCAATGGTCTTTTGCCTTGTCAGGCAGTGAAACTGCTTTGCTTTTTCTCCCTCCCTTCCTTACAGAATTAACTCATTACTGATACAAAAGCAAAAGGAAGCAAACTGTCCCTTTGAAAACTTTACTGTGAAAAAGCCTGCTTATATTTCCAAATGTATTTTTATTCAAATTATGGGCTGATTTGCCATTGTAGTGATTTCATATTTGTTTATGCTGTGTTCCCATCAGAAGGTTGTGCACAACACAGTGCTGCAAGAGATCAGAGGATAGTGTGTGATCTCTGCAACAGAGACACGAGAGCCACCTGCAGCTGCAAGGCAAGGGCTCCATCCCTGCCTGGGCTGTTAGACATCACCTCAAGAACTGTGTCTTCTGGTAGTGATTGGATTTCTGCAGATCTCCTCTGCCAAGAAATGTCACTGAATGTCTCACAAAGCAGGCATACAGATGTGGGGGTCCCACTCGTTGTTTCTCTGGGTCTGGATTGAAGGCACTTGAGACAGTAGTTCACATTTGGACTCAAGTGTTTATTATTTCTTATTAGTAAAACAGTCTCACTACTGTGAGTTTGGCAGCTTTTCATTAGAAGGCACAAAATGGACAACAATCTCTTGTCACTAAAGAGTTTAGTCTTAACGGACTAAACTATCAAATTAAGAACTGACACCTAGATTATTTTCCTTTTAACCCAATAACAGATCCCACAGAGCCCACAATGTGGACTTTTCTGCCCAGTTATAAAATGCCACCCAAACCCATGAAGAAGGAAGAAGAAGCACAAAGAGGAAACCCAGGATGACACCCTGTGCCCTCCATCTTGCTTCCATCCACAACATTCCAAAGATCTCAAAACCTGAATTTCTCACTAAATGATACACCTACACTGCTCTCTACAATCTATTTCACACTTTTGTGGATTCTACTCTATCTTGAAGTCTAGGAAACTTTCTCCATGAATGAGGGTCAAAGTCAGTGCTCCCCTGGGGGTCAGGGCAGCCCAGAGCAGACAGAGAAATATTCTCATTGCTCTGGGTTTCCACATACAGAGAAGACACCACTCAAATCACAGTGATGACTGCTGAGAGTCCTCATTCTTCCTCCTGGAAAGCAAAAACTTTAAAGTTTAAGATTTGGGGCTTGGGATTCACCAGCAGCTTTCTCAATATGAAATTAAAATGAAACTGCTTAATGAAAGTTTAAAAATTTGATACAACAATTGGTTTGGCAAATCTTAGTGATGGAAAAATGAATGCACAAAGAAAGTCTGTGCAATTACTGACACATGGGTACAATTGTAAGTTCAGGCCATCTCCAAAGCATTCATGTTTGTGGAAATAGATGTTCACAAAGGAATGGTGGGAAGAAAAAGAAATGCATTTGGTAGCATTTATCGAACCCCACATTTAAATTGCCAGGGTGAACAAAGTGCCAAGTGGTCATCTTATTAGTTTGATAAATGCTCTGCTATCATGAATAAGATGGTTTTTAATACAAGTAAGGCCTGCCCAATCCACATTTGAGATGCAATAATGAGACAACCTAGACTGTTTTGTTACATGGTCATATGTGTGAGATGCAGATGCAAGCTCTGCAAGACAGCTCCTGAAACAAGTTTTTCAACCAAATGAATAATGACTTCTTAAATAAGAGAGTATATTACTTTAAATTCATGGCAAACTAAGTATTTTGTAGCTCATTTTTGAATAGGGGATAATTTTTATTTTTAAATTATCTTTATTTGGTTTTCATAATTTCAAGAGAGAATGTTCAGAAACACTTTCAAAGGATTAATGTAAGGAAAGGAGCTGGCAATTGAATGTTTCTCTATAGATCTGTTTAATAATTTAGAGAAGTAAGAGGAAAATACCTCTTCAGGTGACAGAGAACTTGCAGAAAATAATCAAGGATCACAACATAGCTAGAAGGAGAAATATATATAAAAATGCTCATCAGTTTGGTTAGGTTAGAAAGAAACGGGATAACATGTTTATGTTTTCAAAAGAAGCATTTTTGCCTTCATAATTAGGTTAGAGTTATCTTCAATTTGATTTTCCTGTCTGACTTCCAGCAGCATTTTAACTGTACATGTCCTGAATAAAAACACTGTCATAGGAAATATCTGGGGTTTTTTGTGAACAGAGAGTTGAATTTTTGGTTTGGGCTTTTTTTAAAGAATGGATATAAATGTTTCCATGTGTTGACATGTCCCTGCCTGCAGTTAACTGTATCCCACAGCTTCACTGAGCACTGCAGGCTGGCTGGGAAGCTTTGCCATCCCAAAATGAGCAGCTCAGCGAGGGGCACTACTCGCCTGCTCACCTTGCCTCGGCAGATGTTCCTGCTCATCAGCTCCACATGTTTATGAATGCAGGACTGCCAGAGCCAAACCCAAGCCAGCATCTTTCCAGTGAATTCTAAAAGTTCAGACCACAAAGCGCTGGCACTGGTGCAGCTCTGCTTGCTGGATGTCCCTCTGAGAGTTGATGAAACTAAGGAACAGCAGGGGAGAGAAAGGGAGAAAGAAGTGAGGAAAGAGAGAGGCTAGACAGAAAAAAGGGGATGTGATGTGATGTGATGTGATGTGATGTGATGTGATGTGATGTGATGTGATGTGATGTGATGTGATGATGTGATGTGATGCTCCTGCACTGGTGCCTGGGCCTGGCCAGCCGGGGAAGGCGGTGACAGTGACCTCTCCTGCTGCTGAGCTCCTGCCAGGTGCCTGACCAGGGCTTTGATGGATGAACATTCTCTGGTCAGGGCTGACCCCCCTGATAGGTACGTGGTGAGCCCTTCCAGCCTGGCATTCCCATCATGACACATTCTGGGCTCAGGACATGCATGCCATGGACTGAAATGGGAGCTCCCGGACACCAGCTCTTTCATGTATCACCAAAGCTTCACATTCTGCACAAAGGACGCAGGAGGCACAATGACAACAATTCAAACTCTTCTGAGCTTCTGCCTACAGCCATCCTTGTGAGCTTCAAATTATCTGTCTTTTTAAAGCTCAGTGTCTGAACTGCTGCATCCCAGAGGAGATTGACCCTTAATGATTATTGTGCCTTCTGTGTCCATATTGAATTAGAATCCTGTTAACACCAAAACACCCAAAGTTTCTCGGTGTTTTGAAGGTCTCGCTGTTTTTCAAAAGTGATCAGGGGCTTCTCCTTCCAACACTGCCTATTATGGCTCCTAATTCCCTGCTCTTCCCCGCTGCATGTGGGATACAGCTTTTCCCTCTCGCTCTGAACAGCAGACTGGGACTCCAACTCCATCACAGGTTTACAGGCTTGAAGGACAAGGCTGGGTAGTTAAAACAGAAGAAGTTGATTATGTTCCTCCCTGAAGACAAGGTATATTGGTTTTGAGCTGCTGAGTTTCAGACAGCACTGGCAGCAAACTCAGCTAATGCTGGCATGTCCAAAGGGATGCAGTGGTGCTGCCAAGTGCCTTCCTCAAGCAGCTCCAGTCATGGACCAGCACTGAAGGGACTGTTTTTTACAGTGAGAGCCCACATATGAAGGCCCAGTGAAGGGATGTCCTGGGATGGCAGGGACAGGAAGCTCTTAGGCCAGAGAGGCACAAACATTGCCTCTCTAATGCAGAAGCAGACCTGCCAAGGAGGGGCACAGGAACTGTCTCAGTGGGAAACAACAAAATTCAACAGCAACTGTACAGAGAGAAAGTCTAGAAAGTGCAGAATCAGCCCTGAGAGCATTCCAAACAAGTTCTTGTGGTAGTAGGAGAAAAACAAAATCCTATCTCTAGAAAGAGATATTTATACACCAGGGAGCCCAGTAACACCCTCCTCACTAGTGGGCAGCTGCTTCCTTGCCATGGGCAGGGAAGCCTGGCCATCAGGCTTCCCATGCTCATGCTGAGGACTCAATCACCTCCCCTGCTTTCTTTCCCTCCGGGTTTCTCCCCTCACCTTGCTTTTTGTGACACATGCTATCTCCTATTCAGGGTTTTGTTGTTGTTGTTGTTACTGACATTTCCATATTCTGCTCTTTTCGTTTTGTTCATTTGTTTCTTAATTTTTCTGTAGTCTGGAAAAGCTAAAGGCACACAGTCAGTTCGGCCTCCAGCATGTACTTGAGGAGCCAAAAGTATGCAATGTAAATTAGCTTTAAAAGAAAATGTTATTTCATTAAGTAACATGGCTGTCTGCCACTCAGAAATGTCCTCTTGCAACACATCCTGGTGATCTCACAGACATGTATGCCGCTCACTCTAAAGAACCACATGACATTTTTTAATAATGCCTTTTAAATATTTTTAAAAGAATAAGACACTTTAAACCATATTCTGTAACTTTAAACTGGACCAAAAAAAAAAAACCAAACCTGATTTGAAATTACTTACAATACAATTCCTTGCCAAAATGTATTTTCTTAGTTTCCTTCTATCCACGTCTTCTGTTTCAATATAAATTATTCAGTTGGGCATATTCAGTCCTAAAACTGTTTTTCTTCAAAAGCATGAAAAGTACAAAAGATAAGGCAGCTGTTTTTTCTGAGCCTGCAGCACACTTGAGTTCTCCATGGTAAGGGTACAGAGAGGACCAAACTGCCCGAGTAGGCTGTGACTGAGGGATGGCAACTCTTGCACAGGAGTCCCATGCTGGTTATAATGAGCAGCTTCCTAGGAGCTGGAACGGGCTCCCTACGGACATGATCTTGGCATCAGGCTCATCAGAGTTCAGGAACTGTTTGGACAATGGTCTCAGACACATGGTGTGATTTTTGGGGCTGCCTTCTGCAGATCCAGGAGTTGGACTTGATGCTCCTGGTGGGTCACTTCCAGCTCTGGATATTTTATGATTCTAATTGAGCAGAGATGGGACTGTGCAATAAAAAATAGACTTTCTGGACATTTTCTGTCCCTTTCTCAAGGTATCACTGCCGAGGGCTGTCAAAGGAGTTGGCAGCTGGAACAAGAGAAAGGTTTAACACAGCAGCAGGGTGTAAAACTCACAGAGTGTAAAACCAGCACATCATCCACGGCCTCCCTGCTGAGTCATGCCTGGGAGAAAACCATGTCCAGCTCTGCCCTGAGCACCAGCACTCCCTTGCTGCCCCACCTTCCCCACTGGCCCATGGCATCCTCCAGCTCCTGGTGCAGCCACAGAGTTCCACACCTGTCCAAACCTCCAGCTGCGAGATGCAATACACATCCATGGAGGTTTTGTGTCTCCTGGAGCACAAGCTGAGTCCTTCTTTAGAGTCCTCCTTGTATGTGTCCTAAGCTGGCTCCAGCTGTGCCCCACAAGATGACAGTCATCCCTGCACATCAAGAAGCAGGGACTATGCCTTATCTGGGGATCTGTGCCTCTTGTCACAGAGGTTTCTCCTGCAAGCCTTCCCATATGATTCAGAGAAACAAGCATCTTTATTTGTGATGATGTGATGTCTTTCTTATCTATATTTAAAAGTCTGAGATATAAACTTCTTCATAGAAGTCAAAACAGAAAATATGGTGTTGACTCTGCTGCCCCACTTGAAAGACTTGTGTGTAGTGGGAAATGTGCCCGTGTTATCACCGTTTTTGGAATTACCTCTAATTTTTGATGAACTAACTGCAAGCAAGTGATGAGTTTGCATCAACACTCCTAAAATTAGTAGGAAGATTTAGCTGGGTCCTGGATTTGTTTTGGATGAGCCATAGCAATCCTCTGGGTTATTTGCTAACTGCATCCACTGCTTACTTTTGGTGGTATGTGACTGCTGGTTGCAGACACACGATGCTGCCATTGAACCCCAGCCAGTGCCCAAGCAAGGTTCTTTCCAAGGACATGTGTGTACTTGCAGAAAGAGAGGGATGACAGATGAGAAGACTCTTGTGGTTTGTTTTTCCATGTAAACAAAAATGCTTTTTGATAAACACAACCAAGGATGCAGGGAGCTACACCAGGAAAACAAGCTTAGGAAAACCACTCTTGGCTGCAAAGTTTAATCTCCTTCCCCAAAAACATTAATGAGTTGCTACTTAGCACTCAGCTGCATGCATGCCATTAGAACTGCACCAGAGTGGGCTGTGCTCAGAGATGCCCGGGTCACTTGTCACAGATGTTCCAACCACCAGCTGTAGACTTCTGACTTGAGCGCGGGTTAAAACTCTACATTTGAGATTCTGATTTCCCCTTGGCGTCTAACAGAAAGAGTTGTTCCTCCAGAGACTATTGTGTTAGATGTCTGAAGTTCAGTCACACAAACAGTCCTTCACCCACCCTCAAAGTCACTTTGGACAATTCTGGAGAAGAGTTGTGCTTCACCCACAGGTAGGTTTTACCCGCACAGGCAAATGCAGGCTGTGCATGGAAGTTTTGCAAAGCCAAAGGACTGTAAAACATCCCAGCAACAGGACAGGGTACTCTGGGGCCTGGGGAAGAGAAAGAAACATTAAATTAAATTTTAAATGGATGGTTCCTAGAGCCAGCTCCTGCAGTGCTGCAAAGCCTGAGTCCATGCTCTCCAAGGCTATCTCCGGACACAGCTACTGGGAAATATCATGTTAGAAAGCTGGAGAAAATCCCCTTCAGACTGTTTGTCTTGAACAGGCAGAAAGATGCTGGAGACTGAGGACTGTCCTCAGTAGGGGCAGGGGTGGGGCTGGGGGCCATGGGTGGGCATTGCTGTGCAGATGACCCCATCTGTTTTCAGTGAGCATCTCTCAGCCCTTCTGCCCAACACAGGCTGCCCTCACTGGTCAGGTTAGTGACTCAATAGCCCATTTATTGGGAACATGTGACAGACACTTACCACATACCCTAAATATTCTCAATAGCTGCCATTTCTGAGACTCAGGCTCCTTTTTAACACCCCAAAGCTCTTAGTAAAGGTTAGACCCCTATATCGGAAGTGAAGTTTTACACTTTCCACTAACATTTTATATAGTATTTTTATTACTGGTTGCAGCACAACACTTGCGGTCTCATAGGTCCCCTTGCAGTTTGCAGCCTTAAAAATAGATATTTTTTGTTGAGGGGAGAAAATTCTTATTAGGACATTTAGGCACTTTAAGGAAAAAAAGGCCAGTGTTTGCAGCTGGCTCCATTTACCGATTAGAGTTTCATTAACCATGGTAATAGTATTCCTGCTAGTAAATACTTGCTGGAGTATTTACTTTACAATGCTAAAACATTGCTAGAAAACAATAGTCTCCTCTGTTTTCTTATTCCAATAAAGTTACCCTAAGATTACAGAGGAGTAATAGATTCCAATGGAGGGCTACTCACACACCCCTAGATTATCTCTGTGCATTATCTCATTCACATGATTAGCAGCCATTATTTAACCAACTTTCTTCTTGTTTTTATACAAACAGGAGGTCTGCCTATATAATCAAAACATTTTCTCCACACAGCAAGTATTCCCATTTTCTGACTGGGAGAGTCAACATCTGACCCAGAACTAGAATTAACCATTTAAGTTTTAAAGAGTAGCAAGGAGTAAAGATAGAAAGTTTTGCATAAGTGAAAAGAAGTTCTAGGGAATAGGGATGAGGGCCCTGGCAGGACAGGACAGGACAGACAGCAGGCAGTGGTTTCCAAGTCTCATTGTTCCCAGAAATTTTGTTTCTTTGTCCCATCCATCTCCTCATCTCCCCATACATCCAGAGTCCTCAAGCATAGCGTGCTCTGCCATCATAGCTCTGTTTTATGTCAGTACCTTGTTATCTCAGAACTGACTCCTTTTTCTCTTTAGTCCTTTTGTTTTGTATCCCTGAGAAGTTCATCTACGGTTAAGAGCCATCTGTCATCTCCTACAGATTTTTCCCTTTTGTAATTCACCTGCAACTCTCACATCCACTAGAGACGGAGCAGAAAAGAAAAAAGGGTCTGAATGTCTCAGAAGCTTGCCCTATAAGACAAGAAAATAATATAAAGTCATGGTATGGTTTCACTGGAGCAAAAATTTAATCTGATTATACATCTCTCTGGCTTTCTTACATCTTTTTCCAGGCTAAGCTTGTGTTTATCTGCAGTTTGAAAGTAGTCCCTACCTTGGAGACAGCATCCCCCACTCACTGAAAAGCACAAAAAAAATATTTAGAAAGATTACTTTTTACCAGAAAGTTACCTCTGCTTGACCCTACTTTTCCACAGATGGAGCCCTACTCAAACACTTTTTGCGTTGATAGCTGTATTTGATATCCATCAAGGAGGTGTTCAAAATTTGCAATGCTATCAAGGATATCTGCAGGGATTGTTAAGTGTTTGGGGACTTAACAGTACTGAGGCTTTCACTGACTGGGAAAAAAAAGGGTATCAATTTTGAAATATACCAACTTACAAAGAAAGTGCTTTGTTAGGGATTTTTCTTTAAAAATCTTGCTGAGGTTTGTACTGGCAATAAACATGCACTGATGGACTGAATTAATTTCCCTGTGTGATCAAAACACATGATGTGTTTGATAATGGAATTACAGAACACTCTGCTCTCATAAGGACATTGCTGCAATCAAATATTCACTTCTGGTCTGGCACAGCTGGCATATGAGCATGCACAGGAGGGAAGGACAGGAGGAGGGTAAGATGCATTTGCCTTGGGATGGGAAGGGAAGCCAGTGAAGGAGGCAGCTGCGACCATGGCAGAGGAAGCTTCTAGGGGAAGGGTGGCTCAGTCACATGAACAAATTCAGGGAACAGGGAAGAAGGAGAAGGGAGGTTTGGTGGGATGTGGCTGGCTGCACCAGCCTTGCTGCTGCCTTCACACCAGCAGCAACCTTTATTCTGAGCACAGGACAACAGGCACACAGGGGAGAAGTCCGGGTCTCATTCTCACTGGGATAAGATGCAGCGTCTGGTACAAGCAACACAATTAAATGTAGCCACAGCAGCCTGTGTCTGTAGGTACTTAGTCAAGGTGTGCATGGTGACACTGAGTGCAGCAGCTGGGCAGGAGCCAGGCTCCCAGCAGGTCCTTGTGGGACATCCCCAAGGGAGGAGCTGCTGGCACGTGAGCGCTGCTGCAGACCAACGTCCTTCTGACAACACTCAGGCCAGGGAGCAAATCCATTCTGGCAAGCCAGGGCATGATCCAGTGCTGCCTGACACAGAATAAAAATAAATACCTTACACTGGCTGAGGTCCTGGTTTTGTCTTTCTCCTTCCATTTTCCCAGACGCAAGCTGAGCCACAAGTGCAACAGACAGAGGGGTAACTTGGCGTCATTGCCAGATGGGCTCGCTGGCCATTGGTGACCCCAGAGGAGTCAGATCTGAGTGTGACATTTGGTCCTTGCAGCTGCAGGGCAAGGAACAGGTAAAGCTGTTTGGCCAGCAGCAGGAGGAGCACCCAGCCTTGGGCACCACTGCAGATGTTGTCCCATGGCAACCCCCGTGCCCAGCCCCTTCCCCAGGAGCATCCCTTGCCCTTGCAGCTTCTGGAGCCACTGTGGGACATGGATATTTTCCTGTTGGGTTTTATTGGTAAGGACGGACAAGCCTGAAAGCTTTCCACAACTTCTCAATTTACTGTTTTCAGGAAGAACTGACACATGGAAATTAACAAGCCAAAGCACCATCCTTTGGTTTTACCCACTGTAGCTGCATTCAAAGATTTTCCACTGTAAGACCAGTCAGTGACTTTCCTCTCCCACACATGGAGAAAAAAACATTTTCAAAAAAGCCCAAGTAATGGTGAGAAAAAAGTTTTTCATAAACAGCAGGAACATATGGGATTTCCAACCCTTTTCCATTTTATCAAGGTACATTGTCCTGGGGACTGTGACAGGGACAGATGGTAAGGGGTTTTTCTTTGAATTTTATAGCCTGTATTCATTTACCAAGCTGAGCCAACATTAAAATGTGTATTCATCTTCCATTTATTGCACTGTGCATCACCAACTTGGGTCATCATGCTATTTTTGTCAGTTTGCTATTTTTGAAAGGAGGCAGACACATTTTAAAAGCCTCTTTCTCATTTAATCTCAGCCACTGACATGCCTTTGAAGATTTGGTTTTGAAGGGATGTGGTATCAGTGATCTTGACAAACATTTCAGTTTGCCCACTGCCAGCCAGGGACTGTGCACACAAGTTTGCTTTTACTAACTGCAGAAATACAAGCAGAACAGACTTACAGTAGGTATATAAACAAGAAGGTCACAAGGTTAATGTTTGACTCTAGTCCTAATGACTTTTTTTTGAGCCACGCACAAAGCATGACACCAGAAAGAATCCACTAACAAAGTAAAGATAAACAAGTACAAGAGCACAACCCTCCTTTGTACACCAGCTTCAGAAGTTGCACAAAGGTATTTAAAGAACAAATAAAAATACCCTGGTTTTATAACAGACGTAACTTTATCCAATCCTTTCCATTATATGTGCAATAAATTGCTCCAAGGTGCCAATAAATATCAGAGGAACTTGGTGGTTAATAAATATTTTGAAAAAATAGAAACTATTTCTTAAATAATCACTGGATGGAGAAAATACTCTCCCACAAAATCTATTAAACAGGGTTAACGAAGTAGCAAGAAAAAGTTTCAAACGTATTCCTCCAACTTCTAATTCAGAACCATTCTTTCAAGCTGAGTTTCAGACAAAAATAATGAGGAAAGTTGCTGAATATGGTCTGAGTCAACATAAATTGAGTCAACTGTTTACAGAAATGTTTGCAAGCTGAGACAAATACATTCTGGATTGTTTAGTTGTGTGCAAGGTGATTTGAAATACAGCAACTATATTATGGCTGTTAGAAAAGCTTTGTCAAAATAAAACAATATTGCTAAGGGCTCTTGAGACGCAGATAGCAGACCCAGGCCAGTAAACAAACCCCAAAAGAAGTACACATAATTTACAACAAATACAAATGCCTCCAGCAAATCTATTCACGTTTCTTGTCACAGAAAAACGTAAAACCTTATCAGAAGGCTGCTTCTGTGCCCAGAATATTTGTTCTGTTTTGGGACAGTTTACTTTGGCAACTTACTCAGCTTTGCATCTGTAATTAAATGATGAAGATGAGACAACGTGACTCTGGAGAGATCATAGGAAACTGCATCTTATCTGTTTGCCTTTATTTACAGAGCTCTTCATGTTTTGGCCTCCCTAATGCATTTTTCATTAAAGGAGAGCAAGCTTGACACACAACCTTCTCACTCAGTGCACGCAGGAACTGTGATCCAGAGGCAAAGTCAGGCAGCTTCTACCACTCCATCTTCTACCCATTAGCAGTTTCTAAGTGATTTCTGATTTCTGCTGCTTTGGATGATAGACATGTCTCCCAGTGCTGCCTTGCTCCATGGTGGGAAAGAAATTCCAGCCCACTTCTGGTTCTGCAGCAGTCAGACCCCAGTGAGTCTCTTAGCTAGAAGTCACATCTAATTCAACATGAGCATGGATTATTTCAAGCAGGGCAGTCCCTGGTGCTCAACATTGCCCCATTGGGGAAGACCCTGCAGACCCCTGACAGTGTTTTACTGCCATGAGAGACATCTCTGCTAATACCCAGCTGAAATATCTGCCCAGAGCAACGTATTAAATCCCATGGAGAAGGATTTGAAGCCCCACGGCAGCTGGAAATTCGGAGAGCTGGATGGCTCTCAAATGCTGATCAGAGGAGAGACCATGAACCTCATGCTGGTGGTGGCACTGCCTTCTCCAGAAGGACCAGAGGGACAGAAGGCAATTCGCAGGGTGACACCTCCCAGAGGGCAGAGGCAGAGCCCGGCTGGCGCGGGCCATGCTACAGCAGGGCAGCAGCAGGATCCTTCAGTTCCATCTGCAGATGGAGCAGGACTGAACTCATCTAACCTCTGAAAGGTGAGGGCTCAGTCTGCTGGGGTTGTCTTGGCTTCCTCTGCGGACAGGGCAAGGGAGGACTCCAAGAGAGTGGAGTAACCATCCACCCAGTCACCAGCCTCCCTCCCCCGGAATGCTCGGATAACTAGCTCCAGATCAGCTGGGACTTAGTCACAGGGCGGATGTGCAGCAGTGAGCTCCCTGCACATGCCTTCTTCCATCCCAAATGCCTCTCCAGAAGGACCTGTTTCTCTAGTGAATGGTAAACACCTTCTGGGGTACCTAAATCAGCTGCAAAGTCCAACATGGCTCTTGCTTAAACTAAATAAGGTGTATTCCACAAGAACTGATCTGCTACTCAGATGTTCTGGGGAAACCACCACACAGTGCCTCTGCACAGGTCCCATGAGGAGGGGGGCATGATCCTGCATCAGAGGGAAATCACTGCTCTGCAGCCATCTTCTCCAAAGGCTGCTGTGGAGGTGACTGTGAGAAGACAGGAGACCGTGGTGGCTCTCAAGCCACAACCACTTTTGAATGAACCCCTCAAGCCCATATAAGTGAGGAGTTTGGACTTCACCCAGTTTATTGGTATCAATGAAGGTTGATGTGAAGGCTTGGGCTGTGAAGAGAGGAGTGGTTTGATCTTTTATCCACCAAAATCCGCTCATGGTTGTGCGCAACACTCCATAACAGCAGTATTGTAAATTACCTTCCAGCCAGGGGTCTTTGGCCAGAAGGCTCTTTTCTTTAATCTCTGTCACTATTTCAGCATTCCCACTGCTGTTATTCTGATAAGGAGATTTAGAAATGCTCGTGTTTTCTGATCAGCAGCCTGGAAATTTCTCAACATAAAATGCAACTTTCACAAGAGGAAACATCATCCCAAGTTGCAGAGAGATAGGAGGTACCCCTGCTGGGCTGCAGTGGTGGGAAATCTGTTAGCAGACAACAACTGCAACAGCAGGCCCATAAAACATGCTTACCAGAGCCAGGATTCCCTGAAACACCAACCAGCTGCCCACTGATGGATGTGCATTTCAGAGAATCAATGATCTTTATAAAGATGCTCCTGTTTGTGGTGCCCCCTTGGTGAGGGATGAGCACGGGGCAGAGGTTTACATGGGAAACTGAAAGAGCTGTTGCACTTCTCTCCCCACCTACCCTGCCCACCCAGCCCAGGGCAGGCAGCACGCTCCCAGCAGCCTCCCCTGCTCAAGGAGGGGTGGCTGTCACCAGCCTTGGTGAGCTACAGCCAGGGACATCAATCTGCTCAATACCAATGGCTCCTCTGCACAAGCTGCACTTCGAGTGCCTCCAAATGCTCAGTGAGCAAAGCCCCTTCCCACCCTGGGAGCTTTGCTCTTACAGGCTCAGCAGGGCATTCTGGCAGGGAAAAATTAACACAAATCCCAGAGTAAAAATGACATAGAAAAGTAACAAAAAGAACATAATTTCTGTTCTTCTGTACACAAATTTTTTGAAATTCCTGAGCATCGATGGTCTGAGACAGGCAGACATATATTTGAAAACTAACTCCTCATTAGGGATGGGAATTAAACAGCTCAAACATTCTTGTGACAAGGCAAAACAAAACAAAACAAAATAAAATAAAACAAGAAAAAAGCAAGAGTTTGTTTCCTTGCCATCATTAGCTAGGATGTGTCAAGAATTTGCTTCCACAATGAAAAAACCTTGGCTGAAGCATTTTCAACCTGTAGAATAAATTAACTGGTTTTAAAAATATATAAACTTGTAGCACAACTGACAGATGAGCTGTGTCAGAGTGGCTTCAATTTAAAACTGAGCAAGCATCACCAGTATTCCCTCTGGATTCAAAGTGATACTGCTTCAGTCATATTCTTGGCTCTTTTTGTCCTCCTGTGAGTTCCCTCCACCACACAGCTATGGAAATCTGATTTTAAACTCATGCACTCAGATATTTACAAGTATGATAAATTTTGTATGAAATGAAAAACTCCTAGAGGTGCCAGGAGATGGTGTTTCAAGGCTCTTTAGCAAGAGACAACCAAGTAAGACAGGATAGGCCTCTGCACATTGGGGGGAAAAAAAGACCAAGAGACAAGATTTTCTAATGTGCCTCTCAAATTATGAAGTGCAATGTAAACTTTATAGCCAGCCAATATATCTCATAACTGCCTAAAAATTTCTGAGTAAAAAATATCTGTAGGTAGGCTAGAAATGCAAATTTTAAACACTTACTGTAACTTCAGTCCTCTTGAGTTGTTACTCTGTTTTTCTCTAAATAGTTATCTTTCCCTGGCTGCTGGCAGACCTCAGGAGCATCTTTCCACTAGCCTGGGAGGTGGATAAAGGACTCTACTGTATCAGCAAATATAGCACAGACTGAGAGACAGGACAGCACGTAGGTCAACTCAATGAATGTGCTGTTACTCAGACACAGAAACCAGAAAGGTCCTTGCCACTACTTACGTTGTGACACAGAGGCTCTAGCTTGAATTTCAGTGGAATAAGTGGCTGGAAAAGCCCAGGCACTGGTGTGGCCAAAGTCTTGGCACCTTGTGTAGGCTAGAACAGAACTAGTGATGTCCTGAAAAGAGCACCTCCTGGTTTTAGCAGGCTCAAAAGCCTCTAAGAAGAATTTCTCTAAACAAACCACCTGGTTAGCCCCACACGCCCACTTATTTTGCCCAATTTTAGACAGATTCAAATTGACAAACATTTTCCAGAGCTCTGACCTTTCCCAGTCTGCCCATCTCTGGCTTCTCCTCTAATTAGCAAGTGTTTTCTCCAGAAAGATCTATTACACATCTATTCTAAGCAAAACCTAAACATACAGAGGCTGTTCCCATCCAGAGCCCACCGCAGGGAGGGGCCCATGAGATCTGTGATGATAAACAGCAACCTGCAATCTGCTCCCATTTCCCCGAGGTCATCAGCAAAACACAGAGCTTGCTCCCCTTGTAAATTCTTCACAGGCTGCCAAGGCAGAACATACACCTCAGTATCCAGACCAACAGCCCCAGAGAGCCCAGAAACAAAAATGCACAGGGAGGATTCATGTCAATGATGTCAAAAAGCCTTTGTATCCTGCTTCAGGATGGCCAGGAATGCTGGAAGCTCCTAAGAGGATGAAGACTTCCTTCACCTTAGAAGAGACACTGCAGATCAGCTTGTCACAGGCTCTGGGTTCCTGATTTAAAACATGCAGCAAAGTCAGCTTTTGGTGCTTTCCTGAGTGTAATTTCCATTCCCATGTCTCATTCCCACTCTGGTACTGTATTACACAGGCCCTGACTCTGTGCCAACACCATTCTTCCTGTGGTAAGATCAAATACAGATTAAGAAGATAACCCATCTTTTAAAATATTAGGGGTTTTTTGTTTGTTTGTTTGTTTGTTTTCTACCTTTTAAATCTATTTATTTTCAAATGGATTCACAGTGTATCCTCCAAAGGATACTGTGAGCCAGCATGGGTAGGGAGTTACACCAGGCAGAACTGAGTGTAAAGAGGAGAGCAAGAGGTGGAAAGAGTGTAGAGAGCATTTCCACCCAGCATTTCTTACAGGGAAACCAAAGCATCCCCACGGCACAGCCTGGGTATGGTGAGTGTCAGGACGTCAGCACTATCAGGAGCTCCCTGATGTCTGGCTGGGCTTGATGAGCACCAGCTGTGAGGGGACTGACAAATACAGCATGGAAATGCATGGAAATGCAAAAAGGCTCCCAACCTGTGGGTAGTTCCATCACCCCCTCCTTAGCCAGGAGGTGACACTGGACTGTCCTCAACACCTGTGCTCCCGTGGGACCATCCGGATGCACCATGGCAGAGTGGAGCCATAAAGAGTGGGGTGGGATCAACTCCAGGACAAGATGCTGAGAGCAGGAGGCTACATGGAGATTGGGCATTACTTCAGTCTTTCTCTGCAGTTCAAATTTAGCAGTCAATAGTCAGAAAAGGGACCCAAAGCATTAAACTGTGTGAAGATCAAGATCAGGGCGCACAAAGAAAGGCGCGCAGCAGCGAATGTGTCCCATGTTTGTCAGTGATCTGAGCACAGTGCTAGAAGAGCTACCAGGAATTAGTTATCAGAGCAATGGATACTCCAGGTACTGACAACAAAAGGCTCCAGCCCGAAAGCCAGTGGGACCATTATTCATGTTAAGCTATTTCACAAAGCATGGTGTGCCCAGAAAACCTGATACAGAGCAAAGCAGATAAGAAGGTAAAGGAGGTGTCCAGAGGTGATCCCAGAAAGCATGTGAAAAATGTCTGCATGGAAAAAAGCACATGGGAAAGGGCACAGTTTGTAACAGTACTGAGGGAAGAAAATACAATGGTAAAGTGGTTTTATGAGCTACAAGCTTCAACTTTGCAAGCTACATACAAGCTAAAAGGATACGTGCTGGCTGCAGATCCAGCCCCTCAAGCATTAACAGCTGCCTGCCAAGCACCTCCTAGATGTGTGATCTCACAGACAAGGTCCTGTCAGCTCACAGACAAAATGCATCAGGATTCCCACACAACTGCTGTGCTTGAGATGCTGTACAAAATGTCTGTAGCCAAGGGAGGCCAAGGCAGCATATTCCTAAGCTCTGCCAGGAAAGCCAGGCAGAGTCTCAGTGCTAGGTGGGTTTGGTTTGGTGGCATGGTGACCACATCACCAATACAGAGCAGCACTCTGCAGAGGGTACAAGGAAGCCAGACAGTGATTTAAATACCTCAGAAAAGAGATACCACTGAAAAACTCTTGTCCTGATGCAGTGGAATCAGGGAAGGCACTAAATTTTACTGCAGATGCCAAAGTGTGGGCCAAGTCAGGCCCATGTGAATGAAGTTTTTCATCTAGAGCAATGGAGACACAGAAAGAAAATGAAATGTCCTGAGCTCTCTGTGCTAGCAGAAGCTACATTTAAACAGAGTATTATGAATATCCTACTTTTCTTCACTTAGTTCACACCAGAGAAGAAAACACCAGTCAGTGAAGTGCATACGGACCATTTCTGATAAGTTTGGAAGAAATAGCTATGTCACTTTAATTCCCAACTTAAATGGACCAAATACATAAACAAAGCCTTTTCTGGTACCTTCCAAGAGCAGGTCTCAACATTTTTTACTGCTCCATCTCATAGTCCCTTTGTGGTGTATTGCATATGTGGAGAAAAGCTCCAGAAGGGCAAATAAATTTCATAAAGTCTGTGGCAGTATTGGGAAACGAGACATGATTTCTGTGTCCTACTTAACAAAAAGGAAGTCATCTGTCTTCTTTAATGGAGGTGTCCAGTTTCCTTTTCCAATCTATATATCAATAGATGCTTATTCTCCCTAGAGATTACAGATTTTACCTATTGTGGCATGTTAAAGGAATAGTTTGGGTTTTTATAGCTGTTTTTATGGAATGCTTAAGCATACCACATAAATTACTTCATAAACATCACAATATCACAATGTAAACTTCATTAACCTTTAGTAGAAGTTGTCAGCTAAATGCATAATTAAGAAAATTGGCAACCAACTTACGTCTTGGTTCTCATGATTTCGAATTTGACCACTATAAATACATACAATTCCAGGCATGGCCAAATATTGTACTTCAATATTTGTCCATAAAATGGATTTGAAATGCATGCAGGATGGTACAGCTTTTGTCAGAGGAAGTTATTATCTGTGATAAAAGCAATTGTTGACATTACAAATGCAAACTGGACTATTCAGAAGGAAAATTTAATAAAAACAAAGCAAATGTAGATAGGAAAAGGGGGGTTAGCAGTATGGCAAAGCAAAGCCAGATGTAGCAGTAAATATCTGCCCAGAGGCAAACCTGCCGTGCTGCCTGTCAGAGTGGCAGCACTGCTGGTTTGTTTTTTACCCTGGACATGGTGGGCAGGCAGACAACAGGCAAGCATGCACTTCAGCTGAGAAAAAGTCAGGCTAACCTTACGTTTCACCCTGATGTGTATTATCTTAAAAAGGAGAAGGGCCATTTTATCAGGGAGCATTTGGGGTTTCAGTTGTGTTTAAAACAAATGCAATTACCTACATTTCATCTTAGCAATTGTCTCTGCTGCACAGGTGAGTAAGAAGTCAAGTGAGCCAGGAGCACCAAGTCAGTGTGGGATTCTCTCCAAGGCCCAGTGGGCCACAGGAGATGCACCAAAGCTGGGCAAGCCCTGCCCCTGGACCACCCCTGCCTGTGCAGGGCTGGAGAACTACCCCCAGGTGGTGTGTCCTTCTCTGCCTCCTCTCCCAGAATGCAGAACATGCACAACATCCAAAAAAAAAAAAACCCTTTGAAAACTGCAGAACGAAGCACTCTGTGCCCCTAGCTCAAGCACTCTTCCTCAGGATGAACAGGTTTAAAGCCAAGGAGCATTTCCCTGGTGAAACTCACACTGAGAGCTAGTCACACAATTTGGAAAAAACAAACTTTGAATAAATTAATTGTACTGTATAATATTTTTTTTTCAATTGAGACTGTCATGAAGAGGATGTTACAACAGAATACAGACTCAGAACAAGCTGGTTTGCATTAATCTCTTCTGGCTTTTTTATTTTCTTATTTGGTCTCGTATCCTAAAGTTATATCACTCCATAGTAACAACCTGCTGAGTGAAAAGGGGATTTACAGCACTTTTCTCTAGTTCTTAAAGTATTTTGGTCACTTAGCTGCCATTTCAGAGTTAAAGGAAAACTAATTACACATTATGGACTGACCTAGTTGTTGTCCCCCTTTCTTAAAGAGCATTTTCAGTGACAAATGTGAGAGAAAGCATGTTGTGTTGTGGGAGGGGAACAGTGTCTATTATCCAAGAGGTACATCTGAACTAAATTATCATGCTGTAAAGCTTGGACTGATTTTTTAGTTAACAAACTGTTTTACCATGTTCCTTTAACCGCTGGAGAAGCAAGCTGTCTGTCGGTGCTTCTCCACCAAGAGTTTATACTGATCATCAGCCTAAGTGCAAACAGGGCTGGGTAGAGAGGCACCAGAGCCTACAACTGGGAGCTGTGTCCACACCTCTGAAGTCAAAGTGGAGAGGAATTCTTGTTCAAAACCACAAAGAAGAAACATGTTAACCTCCACAGAGGTTTCTATTCCTGTGCATACAAGTGCGTGCTGCCCCTGAGCTCTCTCTGCAACTGAGTTGCCAGGTTCAAGATTTAAACCACATTTTCAGCAGATCCATGTGGAAATCCCTAGCCTGGTCACAAAGGCATGGACTGGGGGTGCACTGGGAACTCACAGCCAGGCATGGTCCTGGCATGGGTGAGGGGGCTGTGCTGCAGCATGGACATGGCCCTGCCACAGAGAAACCAGGCTGGTCAAGGCTGAACACCCAGGGAAGACCTGGCAGGGACAGGGGGGAAGGGTGGGAGTGGAGGGCACCAAGGTGGCTGCAGGCAAAGGGATCCACACACATTCACAATAACACCTTGGGAGACACTGCTCTTCTCATTCCGTGTAGTTGGTGTCAGGAGCAAGGCACCATCTACCAGAGGTGGGTGGGGACGTGGGATGTAAAGGCACTGGCACGGGGCAGGTGTGGCACCTTCCCTTATGCTAACCAAATGCTCAGTGACAAGGAAAGGAGAGAAAGAGCAGCAGGGAAATGGAGATGTGTGTGACCATGGCATGGCACCCATGTACTGGCACCCAGGGGATGGACAAAAAGGCATTTGGTGGCACCATGCACAGCTGCACTTCAGCAAACTGCTTCCAGTGCAAGCCCTGAAACCCCACTCCAGGAATGTTTTGAGTGAGAACCAAAAGGCTTTCTCAGCTCTCTATGAGTTCAGTTTCTCATGGTGATGATATCCTTCCTGGCTTTCTGAACTTTTATGTGTCAGCAGGACTGGGCTTCTGAGCTACAGCCAAAACTTCTGAGCGCACAGAAAAGAAGAGGTAGCTGGAAGGTAAAGATGGAAATAAATTTATGGTGATGCTTTCCTTCATAAGGAATCAGGACAATCTATTTTCTCCACAAATCTTTGCTGCTTAAAGTATTGAGCAACTCAACTTGTACTGAAGAGAAAAATTGACAGAAAAAGCAATGAAACCAAGTGCTCCAGACTAGCTCTTCTGGAGAGGACTGCCCCAGCAGAGGCATGGAGCCCTCCCACCTGTTCCACTCTCATTTCTGTCTGTAGGCAGTTTTGTGCATTATATTCCCAGACCTGAACCCAGGCTTGAGATTTAGAGAGTCTGGAGATACTGAAAACTCATCTACAGGAAACATCTGCAGGAGCTGTTTGCCATCCTATCACTGGGAGCTGAAATAAAGCTCCTTGCCAACAGAGCAACCCCCCAGCTGGCCCCAGTGCTCACCCTCAGCCAGGGCAGAGGGTGGACAGAGTGAAGTGACAGGGGTTGGCTGACAGGGTCACTCACTGAAGAAGCTGAGAAGTTATCTCATGACTTGTGAATGCTGATCCTATGCCCTTTACACAACTCAATGAGACCTTAAATTATATGCTGTGGAAAATCAAGACCATAAATTAAAAGGAGGGCTCCTCAGATAATGGCACTCCAGTAAGCTTACAAATATGTGTCACTTGGGGACATATTACATTACAATTTTGGACTTGTCAAATTTCTTCTGTTCTATATGTTACCAGCAGCCTTATATCACGCTCATATTTTAAGTTCTTAATTTGCACAACTTTTGTTCTACTTCAAAAAAATATGATTTTTCTTTAGCCCCTTCATTTCAATTCTCTTACCACACAAGAATCAGAATTGACCAAGGACCTCAGGAAGATCCCTGACATACCCTGACATTTCCCCAGCTGCCCAGTTGAGGAATCATTAATATTGGAACCTCACAATCAGCAAGGGATTCACCTTTGCTGGCACAGTCCAGCCTCAGACTCATGCTTCAGAGGTCAACTTTAGGCCCCAGGAAGGCACCAGACAAACAAGTGAGAAGTTTCACATCAAGGAATTACAAGAATTACAGGAAGGACACCAAGTATAGCGAAGAAACAGATGCATTCTGATGGCACATGTAGAATGGTTTGAACTATGCAGCACAAATAGGCCAACCCAGCTCTGTAAAAGTGCTCTGAGGTCCTGCTCAGGATTTCAGACGTGCATTATGAGCAGCAGCTGCTGCTCCAGGACATGTTTCAGTCCGGGCAGGATCAAGTCCTGAGAGCTTCCGGTGCGTGTTTCAAAGAAATCAGCCTCAGCCTTAGGTACCCCAGTTGGCAGTTGTAAATATTTATTCATTAAAGAAAGTTCTTGTTTGCTCCTGGTGCAGCTTCATAGCCTTCTAAAGACTCACAAACAAGGGAAATGTATGGGCAGAGAAGAGGGGGAAGAATTTCTTTCCTTTCCTTATAAGTTGAAAAAAATTACCAAACCAGCTTGCCTTGTGGAAAATAAACTTGTCCAGTTTTGAATACATGTGTTTACTGTACAAACTTTCAGTGACTCAGATGTGAAATGTGCCTCAGGTTTGTTATGTGTTTTGTTTAGTTTTCTAACCATTCCTGAGAAAATACGGGCCACAGTTCAGGCTGATGTCTGTACCATCCAGCAGATCGCAGGGGATGCACAATAAAACCCCAATCCTGTGAGTGTTTGTGCACGCATGAATAGACCTGCATTCACCGGGCTTTTCCATGCATGTAATCATCTGCAGGATCAGGGCCTCAGGCACAGTGCAGAACTTGTGTTCCTACATTTACTTGGGGCTGGAATTTGTTGCATTATTTTGACATAAACTGTTCATCTCATTTCAGATCTCACGACTGCATTCACGCCAGTACCCAACTGGGCAGGACTAATTTTAAGCAAGCTTGAAGAGACTGCTGATCTGCTTTTCCTTTCCTGTCCGCATTGATCCCCGTCACTTCCAATGTTCCTCCTTTTTCATCATCTCGCTTCTCCTGCAGCTCTCTGATTAGGTCACATTTCAATTTGTGCCCGCAGAGTTGCTCCCATGTTAGTGGCTGGCAACATTACAAACACAGTTTCTCAGCATTCCTGATAGAGTCAAAGACCCCCAGGTAACTGCAGACACTTGGAAACTATTTCATGGGTTTGAGCTATTTCTGCTTCCTTGTGATTCATGAAGAAGAGCTACGATGTGGCTATCAAGAGCATTTGATTTGTTTGGAACTACTGGAAACTGCTTTCTGATTTTGCTCGCCTGGAAAAATTTATTGTGACTTCAGATGCCTTAATTGAGGGCCTGAGGGTGTTGATCTTCAGCAGCAGCCCCGTCTATTCTCCACATCCATCAACCACTGAGGTTAAACAGCATGTGGTACTAAAAAAGCCCTCAGCATTTGGTAGTCCACAGTCCCTTGGATCATGCAGTTGATTTCATTCATTCAGTATCTAGCAGGGGGTGTGGAGAAGGGAGCCCTCTGAACCTATCTCCTGTTGGTCTGGGAAGCTGGGCCCCAGAAACCTCAGGTGAGCAACACCAGGCAGTTTGGGAGTTAAGCCTTGACTTGGACTGTAATCGCATTTTTGGGCTTCTGACCTTTTTTCCTCTGTGATGAGATTCCCCCTCAGTGAAATAACTTCTCGCCTCAAGTTAGCTCATGGTCATGTGAGTGAGGCTGGCAAAGACAGGGTGGGTATCTGGAGATGGCAATGCCAAATGGAGCCGGGAAGACCCGCCTCAGGAGCAGTGATTTGGACCTCCAGATGTCAGAGGGAACCACAGACCCATTTAGGTTGGAAAAGATCTTGATGGTAACACAACCATTTCCTTGGACAGCCCGTTCCAGTGCTTGACAACCCTTTCAGTGAAGAATTTTTTCCCAACATCCAATCTAAACCTCCCCTGGTGCAGCTTGAGGCCATTTAGTCTGGTCCTGTCAGTTCTTACCTGAGAGACGAGACTGACCCCCCCTCACTACAACCTCCTTTCAGGTAGTTGTAGAGAGGGTCTTCCCTGGCCCTCCTTCTATCCAGACAAAACAGTTTCCTCAGCCACTACTCATCAGACTTGTGATCCAGACCCTTCCCCAGATTCATTGCCCTTCTTTGGACACAGGAAAAAACACACAGAAGTTTCTTTCCAACCTAATAGGGCCAGCAGGGAAACTACAAATGCCAAAGCCTGGGATGTGGAGAGGGGATGTCTCTGAAAGGTGTAGGGTTGTGTCAGGGCTCCCATTCTCTGCCAGAGGAAATGCAGAGATGCCCCACATCTCCAGGCAAACACCTGAGCAACACTTCTGCACACAAACATTTCAGTTACTTGTCTGTTTGTAAAACAGTCCAGTTTCACAGGCTCTTGGTAGCACGCTGTTTATTGTTCCCAGAGGAACAATAAGGATTCTTAAAAGCAGATGGGCTCAGACACTGGTGATTTGCTGTAGAAGCAAAACAATGGGCCAGATTTTTTAAAAATAGAAAATACATCCATTGCACAAGTAAATCCTGCTCTATGCACGAAGTGGGACAGGAAGGACAATGTTTTGCAGCACTTTTGAAAAAAGTGAGTAAAGGGTCTTCCTAACACAGTGATCACAGAAAAATTGAACAAGAACAAGGGCTTAAAATTTACTATAACAGGATCACAGGATGTTTGAGGTTGGATGGGACCTCTGGAGATCATCTGCTCCAAAACCCTTGCTCGAACAGGGCCACCTACAGCCAGCTGCCCAGGACTTGGTCTCCAAGGATGAAGATTCCACCACCTCCCTGGGAAACATCTGCTGGTACTCGGTCATCTTTACAGTGGAAAATTGTTTCCTGATGTTCAGAGGGAACCTCTGGTGTTTCAGTCAGTGCCCATTCCCTCTGAACTTGTCACTGAGCACCACTGAAAAGAATCTGGCTCCATCTTCTCTGCACCCTCCCTTCAGGTATTTAACCACGTTTGTAAGATTACACACACACACATTCATTCCCCTCAGTTATCTCCAGATTACACAGTTCCAGGTCCCACATCCTTCCCTCAGAGATTAAATGTTCAAGTCCCTCAGTCATTTTTGTGAACTTTCATTGGATTCTCTCCAGCCTGTCCGTGTATTTGTCGTACTGAGGAGCACAGACTGGACACAGCACTCCAGGTGTGTACTCAGCAGTGCAGAGCAGAGTGGGAGGATCAGCCTCTCGACCTGCTGGCAGTGCTGTGTCTCCTGCAGCTCAGGACACCATTGGCCTGTTCTGCTGCAAAGGCACATGGCTCTCTCAAATTCAGCTTGGTATCTGCCAGGACCACCAGGTCCTTTCCATGCTGCTTTCCAGCAAGGTGACCCTCAGCATGCACTGGCACCTGGGATTGTTTCTCCCCAGGTGAGGGGTTTGGTGCTTTTCCCCATGGAATTTTATGGGGTTCTTTCAGAACATTTCTCCAGTCTGTTGTGGTCCCTCTGGATGGCAGCACCACCCTCTGCAATATCAATCACTCCTCCCAGGTCTGTGTCATCAGCAAATTTTCTGAGGGTGCACTCCAGCCCATCATGCAGATCATTAGAGAAAATGTGGAAAAGGACCAGATTCAGTGCTGTCTCCTGGGATATTGCTCCAGTTATTGGCCTCCAACTAGACTTCATGCCAGTAATCACCCTCTGGACCCAGCCAGTTCTCAATCCAGCTTCTCCACTTATTCAGCCCGTTCTTCAACAGGGCTGGAAGCCCAGGTGGACAGCAGCCACTGCTCTCCTCTCATTCACCAGCCATTTCACTGTGGAAGTCATTAAAATTGGTCAAGCATGACTTCCCCTTGAAGCCATGCAGACTGCTTCTGATGATTTTCTTCTCCCAAATATGCCTGGAAATGGTTTCCAGGATGAGCTGCTCCACCACCTTCCCAGGGATCGAGGAGAGGCTGACTGGCCTGCTGTTCTCTGGCTCCTTCTTGCCATATTCTTGAAGATAGGCATGACATTTGCTTTGCCTAGTCTTTGAGCATTTCTCCAGTTGCCATGATCAAAGATTATCAAGAGTAGCCTTGCAATGACCTCTGCCATCTTTCCCAGCTCTCATGGGAGCTGTCTGAGGCAAGAAGGCACTCAGTCCTTCAGCCTTTTCCATATCCTGTGTAACCAGGACCCCCACCCCATTCAGCAGTGGGCCCACCTTCTCTGTAAGCTGCCTTTTGTCACCCATGTACCTAAAGGAGCTCTTCTTGTTTTTTAGCATCCCTGGCCAGATTCAATTCCATTTGGGCTTTGTCTTTCCTAACTTCTCCCCTCAATGTTCAATGTCTCTGCATCCTCCCAGGTTACCCATTCCTTTGTAATGCAGCAGAAGGACAGTGCAATAAGGGATAATCCCTTTACTCCATGGAATAGTCACTGTCAAATATTAACCTGAATAAACTCAAGTCATTACCCAGGCTGAGAAAATATAAAATCTGTGAATTATTTTTATGAGCAAAGCACCCATCTTACTTCTTCATACATCTAGGAAGGCTGAAAGAGAACTTCAGGTGGCCCAACCCAACCTCCTGTAGGTCAGCATTACACCTGGATTGAAACCAATGTATATGCATATACACACATCAAACACATGTATATACACACCAAATTCCATAACTGAAACCAAACTATATAATATAAATATCAGGTATTATGTACCATGTATAATAAGGCCTCTCTTTTAAAGCTGATGAGCCCTTTGCTTTGATGAGTTAACATATTTCAGAGGGTGTGTATCTGATTAATGATTAAAGCTTATGTATTTCTAGCACCAGAAGAAATTAAACTAATTTGCTGATCCTGTAGGTAGGCTGGTGTTAAAAAGAAATGTTGTTTCTTTTTACATGGTAAACTCAGTAACCATAGGTGGAGGGGAATTAACCCACATCAAAAAAAAAAAAAAAGAACTAGTTTTCCTAAATGAAATTTTGTAATGTGAAAGAAATACTTTAAAGAAGCTAATGAAGTCTAAATATTGCATCATAATTTGTCCTATTAATGTTGGTATCATTACTTAAAAATACATGTTACTATAGAGATTATATTTTTCAGACATCTAAAGTAGGGTAAAAGGAGAGTGCCATGAAAAATGGATAGGTTTATGTCAGGGTGTATTTTCAGCTGCAAAATTTCCTTGTGTAAACCTCAGGTTTACAATTATATGTTATACATATAGGACAAGTTCTGTTTGAAGCTGTCCAACACTTTCAAGAAAACTAATATCACTTTGATTTTCATGAAATTCAGAACATATAAGATCAAAAGTGACTGATGCTAAGTGTCCATGACATACCAGCAGAAAGGAATTTTTTTCCACGTGAACGTGGTATGAGCAGAATGTGTTTGGAATAATGTCATTGCACAAAAAGAGCCCAAGACAAGAACATATCTCTCCTAACAAATGCTGAAAGTGGGCAGGACAATGGGCCCCTCCTCCCATTTCCATGCTTTGCTCTGCAATCTGTATATTTTCAATCTTTGGGGCACTTGAAACTCTGAATTTAAGACTCTAAATCCCAAATCTTCCCTAAAAGCAAACCCTAAAGGGTTCAGTTTAGATGGTGCACAGCTCTCAGCAAGACTGGGAGACAAGTGCTAAATGTCTCCAAAATATGTAATTGTACCATTCCATTCTACCCATGAACCTGTCACTCAGGTCCTGCCCTCCTTCCCCCTCCACCCCATGCAGTCTATATCCAAGAGACCTCATCCCATCCCACATCACCCTGCCCCAAATCCCTCCCCTGTGGCACTGTGACCTTCACCACCCCTGTATTCCACACTCCCAGGTCTCCCCTTGGTGCACTTAGCCTCCTCCTGCATGTTGCCTCCTTTCCACATCAAGTGTGTGCAGGAACTGCAGCACAAGTCAGGCACTGTGACTTGTACATCCCATTTTGGATGGATGGCTGGAGCATTTTTGACTTTTTAGAAGTGTAGACCACATTGGACTCCAGTTTGTCCTTCAGACCGATCCTGGTATCCAGGCTCAGCTACCTACAACTTCTCAAACGTGTGAGAAAGGCCATTTTCCAAAGGCTGCACCAACATTCCACCTGCCCTTGCTCTGTGCCCCTGTGGAACACCTCCACTGCCTGCATGGATGAAGTGAAGAGTCAAGGGAGGGTTGAAGAAAGGTTCCAGCTGAACTCCACAAGTTAGCATCCTCTCAGTAACATGCCTAAGCTGGAAAAAGTCTGTCATAGATGATGAATGTGCTACAGTAATGGGGACATGTTTGCATTACTGGTAACTAACTAAGGCCATGTTTTTCAAACCCTGGTGATTTGCACACTGTGTTGGTGATTTTGCACACTGCAGTTCCTATTTGCCACTGCTTTGGAAGCCTGCTTTGAAAAAGAGAGCTGCAGCCTCTCTGAAGAGTTAGACTGACGCCAAAATGAATGGTCCCAAGAAGGTTTTTTTAAGAATTTTGCCTGACTTTTATAACATTCAAACAGCAAACTGGGCAACTGTGACAAAAACTTGTAACTGCTTCTTCATAACAAAGATGAATCATTCAGGCCTTGCCAGCGCTCACGTCTGGAGCAGCAGAGGCAGGTCAGCAAAGTGTGTGCCTTGAGTTCTGATACACCAGCAAGGTTTCTAAAACTGTGAGCAGGAGAAAGCTGCAGCATATGCATGAATAAAACCCAAAGCCCCAGCACCACTCACCTCCCGTGGGAATTTCACTATTTGCACAGACTTTTAGGTCATCTCACTTACAAAGGTACACATCAGACTACGGGGAACAAAATAAGCAGCCAGTTTTCAAAGAGAGCTTTTGCAAGTAAAACTTGTTAGCCAGGGTGATGATTTCTCATCCACTTAGAGTATTTTTGACAAGAGGAAAAGGCTCATCTTCCCTGGGTGCTGCCTCTTTAGAAATCTGCCCTGGCAGTTACAATCTGCCTCTCAAACACTCGGTGTTTTGAATCCCAGCAAAAGCTTTGGCAGCTGTAAACTGAGCACGGTCTCATTTTAAATGATGAGAGGAAACAGGCTGACAGTGAGCTGATTAGAAAGCTCTTAGAGCTCTCGGCTGAGTGGGGAAAACAGGACAACTTTCTTCATGTGTTGCCAGAGAGGGACAAAGGGGCTGCCAGAGCCTGGCTTGCTGTCCTCACAAGATCGTGAGGATGTGGGAAAAGTCCGTTCTGGGGAGGCTGAGCTGCCCTCGCCAGCCTGCCCCTTCCTGACAGCCTCTGCTCGGAAGATAACGAGGGAGGAAATAGCAAAACACTGTGCTAGAGACTAGATGAATTTGCAGAGACAACTGCAAGCTGTTTCCTGGCCCCAGCCTTATCTGAAGTCCCAGAAAATAACCCTTTCTCTACGGCCAATAAATAATCCATTATGATTGGGGTGAAGTGTCTGGTTAAATTTCTGCTGCTGAGGATAGCAGGATGTGCCTGCCACAAAGAGCAGGACCAACTCTATCTGTAGCCATGCTTTGGAGCAGAGAGGGAAGGCTCTTCAGAATCCTCTCCCCAGTGGCATGTGGGTTAGGGTTAAGTCAATGTCGTTTAAGCACATTGTAACAAATGAAGACACAGAGACAGGAACGGGTTAAAAGAATGCACTCGAAAAGCAATGCAGAGGTTACTGAATGGACAAAGCAGCAAGCATTAAAAATAATTCAGCCAAAAAAATAAAAATAAATACAGAAGGAAATTACTTCATCACAGCCCACACTGTGTTATCAGTATGAAAGCTCTGAGAGCTGCTTTTCTTTTCAAAATGGCAGCTGACAGCTGATCTAAACATAAGGTCATGAGGACAGGGAGAGGACAGGAGGGAGGCTCAGGAAGGGGACGGACAGAGGATGCACCAACCAGCCAGGGTTTAAGGCCACAGGCAAGAACACACAGCACCAAACACACGGACAGGTAGCCCTTTCCAGCACTCTGCCATGAGCTCCTAACATCTATCTGAGCTGAAAAAGATATATTCTAGCTCAGATGTCATCTCTGTCCTGTTGTCCAGCAGTGCCTCTGCTTATCACAACTTGTCCAACTTCAGGGTCTAGCCCTGGCATATCACAAAAAAACTGCCACATGCTGTTCTGCCCCTGGAGCCCCACCACAGGGCGAGGGCAGCAGCTCCCCATGACAGCTCCCCAAGGCTGTGTTTGCACAAACAGGTCAGCAGAGGCTTGGTTCTTACTGAAAATTTCACCCAATTTGGGTTGTTTTTTCATTTTCATTACAGTTTTTCTCTAGCTGTAAGAATACAGTGCAACTTGTGCGGGTGTCCACCACGTTAGATCCATACCTGGCTTAAAGGACCACCCCTAGGGTATCCTCAAATTTACTAGCTACAGCTCCACTCTGCCTCTGCAAGAAAATGACCTCTGTGAAGCAATCAAATTTTTGCTGGTCCCCTGAGCAGACAAGAAGGCAATTTACACTGCAGTTCATTCCTGCTACCTTCAGGAAAAAAAAAAAAAAAAAAAAAGGAAAAAAAAAGAGAAGGAAAAAACCACTGCTCAGTGAGGCAAAATGCAGTTCAGCCATATGGTGGTGCCTATAAAATCAACCATCTCAGATGTAAATTTGGTTTAGGGTTGAGATTTTTTTTTTCTTTATAGTAAAATAACTGGGCATAAATTCTTTCACTGAATTTCCTGGGGTCTGAAAGACGTCTGGGAGGATTCCAGGAGGAATACATTGTGCTGTAGCTGTGTGTGAAGCAGCCTTGGTCTATGGCTCCATCTGGAACTGCTGCAGTTCCCCTGAAGCAGACCCTGAAACTGCCCCTGGAGTTGAGCTGATGTCACAGCACAGCAGCCAAACTCCATGCTGGGACAGGCCATGCTCTGCTTTACCTTTCCTGCCTTTGACCAAGCCCACTTCAGCATTCCCTAACCCAGCCCCTGTCCCCTCTGTCACCTCCATGGGACATGACCAGCGCCTGGGTCACACTCAGAGGCAGAGGGGCTGCCAGCAGAGCAGCGAGCTGCCCTGTGCAAGAGAAGAAGCACCACCAGTCCCTGCTGGAAACTGTGACAGAAGGGAGAGTAAAGAGGACACAGCAACACAGCTTTGTGCCTTTCAGCAGTGATGTGCTTTCTTATCCCTTCTCCTAATTTGGCTCTTTCCATGCTGCAGCCTTTTGATGCTATCAGAGAAACCTTATCATAATTTTGTTGAAAAAACAGTCCTAAATCAAGCAGGGATCCTTGAAAATTTGAAGAAGAGGAGAAGGACTCATCAGCACAGCCAGGCACATTTTTGCAGAGGCAGATGGCCTCTGTGTTCTCCAGAAAGTGTCCAGAGATTTCACAGTATTCCAAACCAGCCTACTTGCCTCCAGCTGACTTCCCATAAAAATGCTGAAGGGTCTTTGATCTCAGGATACATGTCCTTATGAGGAGGGAAGGGGTAAAATCACAGGGGTCAGGCAAACACTTGACAGTAGTTACTGCAACTCCTCAGACCCCAGCCAGCCTTTGTGGTCTGTGCCAGAGATTGCAGATTTGGTTTGATCAGTCATGAGTTGAAAAGGCAGAGCAGAGCTGCTCAGGTCAAATCAGATGCTTAACTCTGCTTCCCTTAGTGATGGGTGGGGAAGTTCAGGAAAAAATTAGGATGATAAGAAAGAACAACAGCAAAAAAAGAAAATGACTAATGGGAAATGACATACTGAAAGCATCAACCTCCCTGCAACACATCATCTGAGCTTGGATATCAATTAATGGTTCAGCCAGTTTCCCAACTCAGCCTCCTCAAATTCTCCAGAAGTAGCAAAACATTTAGAAGCAAAGTGTTTCCTTGGAACACATGATATCCCCAACTTTATAGCCAACACATATAGCACAGATTTTGCATGTTACAATCTATTATTTTTTCAGATGCTAGAACAGACCTCTCACCCTGGAGGGGATAAAACTAGCTCAAAGGATAGCAGCTTAAATGTCACTAAAAATTAAAAAAAAAATGCTCAGATAGATATTCTTTACTTACATCTCTGACAGAAATTTGTCTCTGAGAAAAGAATTTCAGGATGTAACAGACCAGTCAAATATTTAGTGGTTCCTGTCTTCTCACTCACTCAATGCTTACAGAGTACACATATAACGGTTTTTCCCCTGAGAAATCACATTTATCCTGAAATGCCATGGAATTAAAGGGAGGGACTCCCCTCCTGCTTACCTCTGCCAGAACACCCTTCACGTTAACAGCTTTGTACAGCCAAAGTTAAACAAACTGTCCACTATCATCCTGACTGCATGAAAGAGAAAAGAGCTCTTATGTGCATGGGGTCTTGTTGCTGTCTAAAGCACTGCAGTTATTCTGGAAAAAGAAGTCAGCCTTTGAGAATCTAAGCTAAGAACTGAATAAATAATTTGAGGCCGATATAAAGGCTGGGCATGTAAACTGAGAAATGTATAGCAGAAAAAGCAGTGGTTTGGTTCCCCACCAACCCACCCCTGGGGAAGGGATCCATGCCAAAATACTGACACCAGGTACTTAGGAGCAAAAGGAGCACGCTGCAAATGGAAACCTGTAGGCAGCAGACAGTGCACAGTAGAGTTTGTTGTCTATTAGCTAGGAGCCAGAAGAACAAAATGCATAAACAGAAGCAATAACCTGGTGATGGGCAACACCCCCAAAGTTCAGACTAGAGACAATATCCCAGTTTATTAGAAAATCTTCCCTGGACCTGGGGTGATAATGTCTTCTGAGTGAACATTTCTCGTAAACACAGACCTTCCTGGGCCAGACCCACAGCAGCCCCGCCAAGGAGAACACTCCTGGGTGCCTCAAGGCATCTCCTTCCACCAGGAGTGAGGTCCAGGCACTGATGTACAGCTCTCTGCAGAGCCCACCTCTTGTGAAGAAGATTCACTGTGTGACTAAGTGGTAGCTCAGATGAATATGGAAGACAGGGAAGTGATACTGAATGACAATAAACAGAATAATTTGCAGAAAGGACATGTAACTATCCACCCCTTTGCTTGAAAGGAGAAAAGATGTGGAAAGCTGGAGCAGCTGGGGTCTGTGATGAAGAGGGTGCAAGAGACAATTGCTAAAGATGAAATTCCCAGGTGCCTCTGGTTTATGTTGTGAGTGTGGAAATTCTGGGACCATTTGCATGGCAGGAGGAAGAAGAGGCAAATAGAAAGTCACCATGTTTACTAGGATGTGTATTTCCAAACCAGCTTGTCAAACATGCTCTGTATATACATTTAGCCACTGAAAAAAGGAAGGAATTCATTCACCAATTACTGTAGTGAAAATTACTTCAAGATTTATTCCATGCCAGTGTGCCAAGCACATTCCTGATACAAACCTTACGGTTGCACACCCATACACATTCATGGGCACACGTGCCCCCACACATGGAGGCATCCCATCAGTGGCACTAAATAACTTCTGAAAATGGTTAGTTATGTTTCATCTGGAACAAAACTAAATCTGGATGGGAAAAGGCAATCAAAAAAGCCATAATGTTGAGATTCCAGAAATAGGAAACCTCTGTCTGGGGAGGAGGCACAGCCTGCCCTGACACTGAGCCATGATGCAAGGAGGTGTGTGCCCAAAGCACAACTCTCTGCAGAAGGATGGGCTCATGTGATCCCACCTGACTTTTTATTTTCTCATAGTTATCATTCCAGAATCCTATACATGCATGACTATTTGCACAGTGCTATGCCTACTCCACCAGGACTATGATGCTCAACAGAAACAGAAAGACAGCTGATAATAGAAAGGCTCAAGGCAGTTGTTTTGGAGCTCCAAGAATAAAATCATTATTCAGCATGGACATGCTTATGGTGGTGACACATTTGAACTGGGCCTTTCAGGCAGGCTTCAAAAAAATCTGGTCAACAATGAGTGCATCTTCAGTTTGTCATAGACAATGGGAGAAATTATTTTATCTGAAATTCATAAGGTTTGGAAGGCCCTCAGCTGAAACCAAGGCTTGTCAGAGTCTATTTTTCAGAGATTCGAAGAACATAAAACAAACAAGCAAACAAACAAAAGCACACACAGAATAAACAAAGGAACAAGAACATGATAGAAAGCAGAGGGGAAAGCTTGTGCTGAAGAAAGGGGGGAAGTTGTGTCTTGAGCTGTATGTTTCATTGTAGAAAGCAAACACAGCATAATGGACGCACTAGTGCTCCAAAAACCACATCTCAGAGATACCATTAGCTCAGGACGTTCACAGCATATATAAACTGGAAAAGACAAATATATACTTTGTGTAATCACAGTCCAAGTAAAGACTGCAGAGACCATTACCACACCAGAAGGATAACCCAGCCAACCACAGTCTCATAGGTTATAAAAAACTGCATTCAGGAAAGTCAAATAGGCTCCACAGAGCTCTTGAAATGACAGAAATGGCAGGAAAGCAAGAGCATTTCTGAACTGAAGGGACAAACCCTGCCCCACCAGTCATACAGCACAGTGTGAGCTGTGCATAATTATCTGAGGACAGAGACATAAAGAACAAGAAAATAATTCTCTTTAAAGCCAATAATTGTTTCCTATGGTTTCACAAAGCTGTGCTGAATAAAATGCATTTGTTATATTGTGACCATGGGTCACAGAAACCACAGTAAGGGAGGAAAATGCAGGAAGATTATATGTTGCAAGGAGACATAGCTGCACTAAAGATGAACATAAAAAGCAAAACTGAATAGAGATCTAGAATTTCTAAATTACCCTTGGCCCAAATATCTGGCTTACCACTGAAACAGTATAATTATAAAGCTGGCATAAAAAACAGGACATGGATCTAGTTACTAATTTCTTACTAGCAATAGCAGAAAAACAGTTTCTGCCAGTAGCGGCTCTCTTGACAAAAACCTTGTGTCTTCTACATGATATGACCTATAGGGAAAACTGGTTTTAATCAGGCAAATCTATAAATGGTATGCAGTTGTGGTTGGTCCTCTCAGATGTCAAAGGAACAGAGGGGAAAGTGGGGGAAAGGGAGAGGGGATATTCACTGTAAATTCTGGTTTAACACTCCACTTTCTCTGAAATACACACTGGAATTTTGTAGGTTTAGGAGACTGCCTTTTTCATGCAGGCCAGCGATGGCAGGAGTGTCACCTCAGAAGCTAGGTGAAAAAAGTAGATTAAATAAAAACCCAACCTCTTCCTAGTGATATTGTTCATCCATGTGTTCCACTTCAGCTTTGACTGCAAATACAGGGGGCTTTTCATTGCTGCAGTTCTGAACTCAGTCACTCTAATCTCTTGTTTTCCAGCACACACTAAGCCCAAGCACATGAGCCACACCACTAAAGTCAATGGCATTGCTCCAGTGCCAAGAAGTAAAGCATGTGTTCAGGTGTCTCACTGGGCCTGTCCAAAGAGCTTGGAGAGAAAGCAATTCTAAATAGTTTTCTTTCTGTGTGGTAGGTGTCCATGAAACAGCAATCAGCAGAGTGGTGTCAGTGAAATAACAACATTTAAATGTCTTACACCATACCATAGCCCATACATAGTGTAAGGTTGTGTGGAGATTTTTGTCTAGCATTTTTACCAATGAAAAATTGTCTTCAACAAAACTGGACCTTTTTTTGCCATGTTTCTGCTTTTTACTGAGGTGTTTGAGCCCTTGACAAAAACCTGAACTCCTGAAAACCTAATAGCTTGGCTGCACTGAAAAATGCAGTTTATGGTTAAGAAAACCTTTTAATCTCCTGATGGAAAGACAAAATTTTGTGCAGAGCCAAATCCAAGTCATTCAGCTATTGAACTGAACGCATTTTCTCAGGCAACACATGGCAATTAGATTAATATTAGGCATAGCCCCTCTCACATCAACCATCTGAGTTCTAACCCCAGCTTTGAAAACCTGTGATCTACACTTGGTATTTTAAATGTTGTTTATTTATGTGTGTGTGCATATTGTGTATATATAATTCCCTGTTATTTTGCCTTGAGTATGTTGAGGGCCTTCCAATGCCCGAGAGCTGCCAGGGTATTTAAGCATTTATGACCTGTGAATCAGAGTGGGTCTGAAGGTCATTAAAGGCTGGGTGAGGAAGCGGGTTCATGCTTTACCATGGTTGATTCTTGTGCTGTAAAATATTATGAAACCTCCCCATTAACTCTTTTTCCCTGCAGAGGGCCTACAAGCAGGGGTGAAACCCATGAGGAGCAGCTGTGTCAGAGTACACCACGGGCAGCACTTGTCCCTTCAGCTTTTCCAAATGCTTTTCTGAGTAGCGTCACAACACTGATGCAATGTTGAAAAAAAAAGGTCACCAAGGCTGGAAAATAATGATTTTCAAAAGCAAACAAAACCCATGAGTTGAAGAAATGCTTTTGCTCTTAAAAAAGTCCACATGCACCTCCCAGCCAGGCAATAAAAGGGTTCATTGAACTGTGCTATGCTAGATGATGTTATCTTGCCAGGCTCACGGACAAAGGTGATCCAGGAGTTCCCCCTCCCTCCTGCAGGGAACAAAACAGACACAACAGCGCTGCAGAGGTTTAGTAATGATCACCCATGCTGCCTGCATGCCTCATCCCACTCTGGATATGGAGTTATCATCTTCTCAGGACAGATTTATTCATTCCTTCCAGGGATTATTAGCAGAGCCTTGCTGCAGTGGTGTCCATGTGCCTGCAGCCTGGGACTGTCCTTTTATGCTGCACCAAGGCCACAGCCCACTCCATATCATCATTTCTTCCAAAAAAGCCTGAGCCTGTAAGAGACGTGCATCAAACAACATCAAACAGCAAGAACAAAAAGGCAGGTATCTCCCAGCACTCAACACAGGTGAGAGCCACTTGCTTCTGTGCCTCAGCACATGTCTAGACAGAGTGTCCCCAGCAATAAGACCTCACACATAACCTATTGCTCATGCATATTCTTACCATAAGACCAGACGTGCACTGAATTTGTGACACAATAAACACAGCTGTTTGCATGACCAAAAAACAGGAGGAAGGAAAAAAAACTCTAGCACAAATCTTTTCCCAAAGAGAAAGCCCTGATCAGCTGGTCCTCTCTCACATCTACACCAAAACAGAAAAACAAGCAACTCCACATTATCTCCCAAACTAGAGCACAAACAGCAGATCAAGTACTTGTTTTCTTTATGTGTCATTGATCCCCCAATTCTTACTACAAGGTTCTGTCACTAAATCGTGCCACACGCCTCGGAGCAGCAACCTAACTCTTGCCTGGTCCCACTGCAATTTATGCTCCACTATCAGGCATAGGTCCAAAGGAATGAGGAGGATCACCCAAAGAGCAAGACCATTTGTGAATAAAAGCAGCAGAATCCAATCTTTAATACAAAGCCCCCAGACGTCATCTGCTCCCTTCTATGATCTCAGTTCTCAAGTTTGCAGTCTGCATTAAAAAAGTGTCTTGTTTGCCTAGAGATGTCATTCACATCATCTCATAGACCAGGCTGTGAGTCTTCAAAGGAAAAGGTTTGTTTGAGAAAAAAGACATCTTTTTTTGTCCCATGCTTTCAGATAAGGTGATTTTTGTCCCATGCTTTCAGATAAGGCTTCTGCTTAAAGTGGAACTTCAGATCAGGGGGAAAATATTATAGAAAGCAAACTCCAAACAGTCAGTTTCTAAAAGGTCATCTTTTTATTTATAAAACAAAAGTAACTTTTTACTTTTACCAAAACCTAGCATGGAATCATTCTGTTCAACAGTAAAACCAATCACACAAAAAAATACTTTCTCTGACAGAGTTGGAAAGTAAATTCAGCTCAGCAAGAAATGGCTTTGAGACTTTTATAAGTTACATTTAACCATCCCTCTCCAATTATTATAGACATAAATTACAAGGTGAGCTAAAACATGTAGTCCTTTTTTAGAGCAAAATGCTGGGGTTAGCTCTCTTGGTTTCTCTGAAGAATAAATTGTATCATTATAGCCTCTTCTGGGTCTTGTTATTCTGACTTTTTGACTCTTGCTAGCTGCAGTCTATACAATGCACAACTGTATTTGTTCACAAGGAATGCTTTCGTTCCTTCTGACTTTTTCTTTTCCACTTCCTAATGGTTTACATGTAGCAGCAGAGCTTTTGAAAAATTGCCTAACACATACTATGTTTAATGAGTACATTTAAACATACTTTAGCTACAAATCTTATCAGCTGATTATTTAACCTTTGTGAATAGGCTAAATATTTTCTTCAACGCTTAAATAAATATGATACATGGTTCCCGTGGAAAGCCTAATGAGAAGGAAGTTGTTTTTAAACTTAAGTCAAGATTTCTCCTTTAATTTATTTTATCAGTATTTTTTTCCAAGTGATCAAAGCAAGCAGTTTGTATGGCAGGCCTAAATTGCTAAAAGAAAAATTAAGTACGAAAATATTAATGCTGCTGGACTTTATTTGGGGGATGGGGGTTGCATGCCATCTGGAAGGACAGTTAAGAGTTTTCTGCACACTACAAAGCACATGGTATGAGGTGAGAAGTCAAAATCCTGCTGTCTGTCAAGGTGAATTTAAAGAATTAAAATTGAGATGTGTGCTAGTCTTTCACATTTTAATATAGCATTTCTGTAAAAGGCCTGGCTCCCCCAAAAGCCTTATGAACCAAGGCTGTCTCAAGAGCATCAGCCTCCTCGCAGCAGCCCGAGTGACTGGGGTGGGCACCCCGTTTGTTGGGGCCACATAAGAGACATGTGTGAACCTGTGGTCACCCAAGAGATGTGGGCTGCAGCCCTCTCAGACCCCTCAGGTGCAGCAGGGAACCAGAGCATCCTTCCTGGTCTTCTGTCTCAGCCTGGAGCAGGGCACGGGTGCTCCACAGACTCACGAGGTGCAGGTGCTGCAAGGCAAAGGGCTGGCTCAGAGCTTTCCCTGTCCCACATCTGAGACCTAAATGTGCATGACAAATGTGCTCACACGTGTACAACACCACATATACCCACACAGCGAGCATGGGGCGGCACTGACTGCTGCAGGGCTAACCAGAGCAGGAGGCTCCTCTGGAGCACCAGCCCTTCAGTGGGGGTTCCCAGCCCTGCTCCCCAGTGCCTCTCCCTGAGCTATTAAAACCATCCATGACACAGATCTCCTTTCCTTCTTGAAACCAAAACAGGACACGCACACAGGAAATCACTCAGATAGCGTGCAGGAGAAAACTTGGGCTTTATTCTGGGACAGACTGGAGGAGAATGTGAAAATGCACTGACGTCATGAAAGAAAGAAGTTGAATAGGTCAAGAAGCAGAGATGTGAGCTTAAGGAAATGGCAAGGCACACAAGAAAAGATAAGGGAGATTGTATAAATAAATAAGCACACAGAAAGGAGCTGAGAGCTCTGTGAACAAAGCCTTACTCTTGAGTTAGAGTTCACAGTCCCTTTCAGCCTGAGAGCCCCTAGAAGGTTTTAGAGGAGGAGGAGCAGAACCTATCCGAAATTTCACAGAGGGACATCACTGTGGAGCACCCACAAATTTGTTTTCCTTTGCAGCCTTTTTAGATTGAGCAGGGGGGACCTGCAAGCATCCCCATTCTCTCCCCAGGTTCAGAGACCCTTGGCTGGAAGGAATCTTGCTTCCATAATTAAAAATGAAAAGAAGCAAGACAGCAAAGGGAAAATAAACAGTACAAGGGAAACTGACTTAGCACGCCTTTTGTACCCTGATCTCTTCAGAAGAGAGAAAACAGAGAGGTAACTGAAGTAGAATTAGTTTAGTCATTACTGGCAGCACATGTACCCTCAGCTCAGAAACTGAAAAATAATGAGCACACTTACAGAGTTTTAATTAGTGTTCATAACTCCTGAGTGTAAACTTCATCTGCCCACAGGGAACCTCTCTTCATTGCTGGAGATAGCTGTTAGAGGCAAGTAATAATCATGGAATAGGTTTGCATCTTTTCCACTGTGGTTGCTTTAATTTGCAGTGACATCTGTTAGATCACATTTTTTGAACCACAATAATTTTTATGTCCTTCATGCCAAAAGCAGATAGATACATGGTCCCTGAAACTGGGATGGTGGGGCAGGCAGACATACCCCACCAAACCCATAAACTCCCTGTGCTTTGTCACTAAACTGAACTTGGTCTAAAGAAATGAATTAGAAGCCAGTTCATGGTTACTTCTGCTGATCATCTGAAAGATGTGCCTGTAGAAAAGGTGCACAGTTCTCCAAACTCACCAGTGTCAGGCTGTGTTGGTGTCTTGCTGGCACATGTGTGTGCCTCCCCACCTCCCTGCATTGGCTGAGGTCTGCTCCGTGGACAGTCCAAGAGAAAATGCAAATATGGACAGTCTAAGTTGCTCTGCCTAACTTAGGAAGTATAATGAGGTGCAGAAGTGATTGCTGGGTGGTATTTTGGGCCTCCCATCACTAATTCTTGATGTTCACTCACAGAACAACAAGCTCTTCGTGTGTCCCTGGGAAGAATTGTCAAGCTGGAAACACAGACCAAAATTCATTCTGCAATGAGCTTGCAAGTTGAATAGAAGCAATGAGATATATTTTGGGTGTATGGCAATCAATATCCTGGCATTAGCAGTGCTGGGGTGTGACTTGAGCAGATTTCCAGCTCTCCTAATTTGAGACAATCTGGGTTAAAAAGCTCTTCTCTCACAGGCTAAAGAGTTTATGTGTGCTATAAATATATTCTTGACTCTATGGAGTTAATCCCTGGTTTGGAAATTTTTTAAGGGAAGGAACTTAAAACATAGAAACAAACTAAAACTGGAAGAAAATGCAACATAAGCCCAACAAAGGCAGCTTCTGCCTGTCTACCATAATGCTCTTATCTGATTTTGCAGACAAAGGAACTATGGGAAGATGTCATTTATATGGACTAGAACAAAGCATTTGGTACACTGCCAGATGGAAACTATTAGTTCAAGTAGAAAAAGTGAGGATTAAGATAAGAATTTGCAAAGTAGTTAAGGAATTGGCTAAAAGGGAGGTGACAATGGGTTGAGCTGAAAGGCAGAAAATCACAAGCAGAGTTTCTAAAGAGTTAGTATCAATCCTTTTTATATCTTTAACAGTTTTGACACAAAAGAGTGCCTAATGAAACTTCCTGATGACTGAGGTTGGGCATCCTTGTCCATACTGACAAGCAGCAGAATTTTACCTAACAAGAGCTAAATAGTCTTCAGAAACAATAGACATGGAGGGAAATTTTACTATTCAAGGTAAAAGGGTGTGCACTTTAGATATCAGGAGCAGGAACTTATGTTAGCCATGCATCCAGCAATGTGGCCTGACCACTTGAAAAGGTAAATGTCACCTAGAATTAAGTATTTCCACTACAGAATGGAAAGTATTCCCAAAATCAATAAATGCCAGGCACTGGCTGGACTTCAGCAAAGAAGACCCTGACCAGTTTTGGTCACCAAGGCTCTGTGTGTGCTACTGAAAGAAAACATTCTGGGGGGGTCCCCCTGGCTCGCAGGCCATGCAGCATGGCACAGAGCTTGTCTAAACCTCTAAACCCTCCCACCTTGTCAAAAGAGCCAAGCTCAAGCCGCCTTTTAGGAATGGTCCCCAGCCTTTGCTGGTTCCAAACCCAAGTCCAAGTATTGCCTGGGAGAGTGATAAGTAATACAGGCAAAAGCCATGAGGACAGTAAATCATGTGTGGGCATCTTTGGCATAATCCCTCACTCTGTTTAGTCTTCTGGGGTGGCTATAGCCCAGTGAGCCCAGGACTTGTGCTGGATTACTGGAGGAAGCAATCTAAAACTGGAGAAAGTAATCTAAACTGGAGGAGGAAGACTACTGGAATGAGGGGAAAACTGGAGAAAGTAATCTAAACTGGAGGAGGAAGACTACTGGAATGAGGGGAAAACTGGAGAGCATCTTACAAGAGGGGATGAGAAGCACTTGTACCATCTAGCAACACAAAGGTTGAGAAAGAATATGAGAGGCATAAGTATGAACCAGGGAAGAAATGCTTTAATCAAAAGACAGCTCTTGTCATGAGTAGATTGAGGCATTACAAGCACCTCCATTCATCCAGCAAAGCAGAGTTCATATTCCAAATGTGTTCTCTCTCTTCAGACTTCTTCTCTGATGAGAAACTATGTACATAAATCCAACATGGAATGGAAACACCTTCTGGTTTTGTTTTTGGTTTTCTTTTTTTCCCCAGAAGAATCACTGAACACAGTATAGTCCCATTAAAATAAAATTGTTTTAAAAAATTCAACTAGAAAACATCGCCTAGCTGCTGGATTTTTTCCATTGATCTATAAAACCCATCAGGAAAAAGAAGCTACTATTTGACATTTAAGTAAGAACTCTTTCCTTGTGATGCACTGTGGTACAGTACAAGGGTGTAGTCAGACATTTGCTAAGCAGGCAGTAGTTCTAATTTTTAATTTCCTAGAGGCAACATTCCCCTTCACCTCCCCCAAGTCTCCTATATGGCAGTGTCATGGGCTGTTGCCATGCCACCAGCCAGCCACTGATCTTTTTTGAGAACAAACATGTACTTATTATGAAGATTAAACTGGTGACACAACTTATCCACATGCCAGACACTGAGGGTATAGCATCCCCATGCTGCTCTTGAATGACATTAATCTGACCTCGCCTGACCACACTCTTCACAACAGCACAGTTTCTCCTTGGCCAGAAGTAAAGCTCAAATCAATTGCACTTTATTCACTATAAAGCCCTGAACCTTCATCTCTCTGCACAGAACTTTCTGAATATTTCCTCTAAGTTTACTAAACATTTCTTTGTTTTCATGGCACAAAGAAGTTGCTGGGGAGTGAGAAGGGGTGTGAGGGAAGCCCTGTGGCAGCAACCTTCATCACTCTTGTAAGGATGATTTCTCAACGCTCCATAAATCTGACAAAAAAAGTTTTCCGCCTGGGAGGTCGTCCTCAAGACAACAGATTTTGTACCTGCACCTCAGAATGTTAACTGTGGAAGAGAAAAGCATTGTTTGGCTAACAGAAACAAGTGAAGCACTGGAAGTGCTCTAACACCAGAGAAACATCACCCATAGGAGACCTCAGGAGAGGTCTATGTGACAGAGCAGAGCGATGGTTTTGAGCAGTGGGTGCTCAGGAAGAAGTCTTGGCAGGGAGAAACTGCATTTGGAAGGGAGAAAGGACATCAAATCTGATGACTTGCAGTAGCCCTTCCTGTTCATGTTCAGCCCTGTTGTCAGATGTGCCAGCTCCCTGCTCGTTTTGTGCCTCCTCCTGGTAGGCACAAAATCAGAAATGGCATTTTGCTCTCTTCCCTGTCTTCTTGCTGGCTCCTGTCCTTCCCCTCCCCAGAATCCAGCATGTTTCTCCTTGCTGGCACAGATTTTGCTGGCACCAGAACACAACCTGAACTGGCCTCAGTGGCCTTTTTCTCCTTTGTTAGAAGAGATCCTACTCATGCCATGTCTGTCTCATCCGCTTTTACTGCACCCCAAGGGAGATGGAGCAAGAGGAAAAGGGAAGAGGTGACAAGCCAAGTTTTGTAATGCTTAGATGCTGTTTCACATCCAGGAAATATGAGATCTTCCAGCTACAGGGCTGACAGCATTACAACAGAAGCCACGCATCCTAATACAAATGTTAAACAATGTGCTTCTCTGACCTAACTTTCCTTCAGTCTTCCCACAAAACCACAAAAAGTAGGAGGGGAAGAGTTAACACATCCTCTTACGGGTTTTTTTTAACAAATGTGACAGCCTGTCACTGAAGGATAGGCAATTAGAAGTGTGATGGATTGGTTCAAGAAAGGCAAGCCCTGCATCTGCCCTGCCTATCTAGGTCCAACAAGGCTTCTCCTATACTCAAAGCTGTATGGAGAAGCATTATCTGCCACGGCATCAATCAGGATCCTGCTGGGTGAATTGGACCTAAAGCAGCAACAGCATCCCCAAAGATGATACTCTATGTCTGCATGAGAAATCTTGGGCTGGCTCCTCCTGCCACCAGAGTGGAAAGGAAGAGGAGATGTCTATGAAAACCCTGAAGAGAGGAACAATGCTCTCCCTTGGCTGCCCTCCACTGCCCACGCCTCTCTGGAGAAGCACTCTCGCTGCCACCCGCACCAGTCACTGAGGGAAGGGACAAGCCAGTCCACGAGGTCCAGCCTTGCGTGCAGTATCAACCCCAGGAGTTATTTATTGTCTCTCAGGAAGTGACAGGGGATGTGGATGTGAATGGGAGGGAGATTCAGACCAGATGTCCGCAGGCCCTTTCCAAGGAAGCCCACATAAATGTGCAGGACAGCTCCCCATCGGAGCTGCGTTGTGTCAAACCACTGTGGTTACCCAGGGAGCAGTGTGACAGAGCCCAGCCAGCACTGGAGCAGGGGGAAGGATTGCTGCTCGCTAATTGAACAGAGCCCTCCACCCAGCAGAACAACGTGTGACCCAGCAGAACAACGTGTGACCCGGCAGAACAACGTGCGACCCAGCAGAACCATGTGCAACCCAGCAGAACAACGTGTGACCCAGCAGAACAACGTGTGACCCAGCAGAACATCGTGTGACCCAGCAGAACAACGTGCGACCCAGCAGAACCATGTGTGACCCAGCAGAACCATGTGTGACCCAGCAGAACCATGTGTGACCCAGCAGAACAACGTGTGACCCAGCAGAACAACGTGTGACCCAGCAGAACAACGTGTGACCCAGCAGAACCATGTGTGACCCAGCAGAACAACGTGTGACCCAGCAGAATCATGTGTGACCCAGCAGAACAATGTGTGACCCAGCAGAATCATGTGTGACCCAGCAGAACCCTGTGTGACCCAGCAGAACCATGTGTGACCCAGCAGAACCATGTGTGACCCAGCAGAACCATGTGTGTCGCTGGGGCGCGGGGCGCACTGCGAGCGCCTCTGCGAGAGCGGCCGCCCTGCCAGGCGCGTTGTTCGGTGCCATCTCCGCCTGCTCGCCAGCCGGAGCTCCTCACCCTCGCCCAGGACAGACACACATCTGCATCCCACAGCTCCCAGCTCTGCCAAGGGCAAGGAGGCCTCACCTGCAGCACTGCTGGACCCGGGTGCTGATGGAGGTAGAGAGCTCCTTCGAGCGCGGGATGTGCTTCTCGTGTTTTCAACATTGCCAGTGAATCCCAAGCTCTCACCACAGCCTTATTGTTGCTGTTACTATGAGACAAGCCCACAATAACTGCATTTTTCCGATGATGGTTCAACAGATGCACTTTGCCAGCAAGGGGTTTTGTTTAAAAAAAAAAAAAAAAGAAAAGAAAACCAGCTTTGCATGTGTTAGCTTTTGCTCAATGGAATTAGAGGGAGGTCCTCAGATGTTGAAATCAGAGAAATGCCACTGAAGTCAACAGAGTTCACGCTCTTTGGCAGCTGAGCCCTGGACTATAGTTTCACCAACGGGTGGCTGATGAATATACCATTAAACCAACCTCAAACTTAAGACCAGGAGACAGTTTCTCTTTACTAATGCCAACAAAAAGGAGAAGCAAAAACTAAAACAGGGAAAGTGGAGGGAAGCCTGCTGAAATAGGAGAGCCTGAAATTACTTTCCCAAAACAACCCACAAACAATGCTATAGAAACTTGCCTGACATATACCTCTATCACTAAATTCTCTGGATTTTTCAGTAAATCCTTATCCCTGAGCAGCTTCAGCTGCTGAGCATAGGCTCCTTGGCAGCCTGGGATGGCATGAGGTGAGGCACAGGATGAAGAGCAATTGCTCATCTGAGCTGGCTCAAGACAATGGAGGACTTTCTGCACCATTCGGTTACACAAAGCCAGGATCCTGGAGCCTTTCTAAAGACATGGCATTTTGCCCATCTGTCACAGTTTCAGGACCTACTGGAAAGCTCAGCACCACAAGACTCTTAAGATAAAATAAGACATTTAGAAAAAAGAAAAAAAAGACATTCAGAAAAACTGAAGTAAAAATTCAATAGAATAGGAAACGTTGCAGAGATTTGGAAAGTTCCATCTGCTTCATGGTCTTTTCTAAATTTTCATGCAACTCTGCACTGCTCCATTAGCCAGATTAAGAAGCAGAAAAACCTCCCTAAAAAGGATGGCTAATTACCTCCCAAAGAAATCTGTTATTTACCAGCCAGTTCCAGGTTGTAAAATTTAATTTCTAAATATAGTTAGAAATTCATCTAAATTGATTGCAAGCTAAGCCTAGTTTTGCTTCTCCTTTGAACAAAATTATTTCCTTCCTTTGGAGTTGCCCTTGCCTGCACCCAGGAAGGGGCAGACAGTCCTTTTTCCTGACTGCTTGTTCCAGCAGCTGCAAACCTAAGCTGGCAAGGAACACTCTCCAGGCACTGAGCTTCAGCCTAATGCAGAGATGTCACAAACCTGGATCATTGCTCCAGGCAGCTTTTGCAGCCTCCTGGGGAGGAAAAGGGGTAGGGCTGGGGCAGGATGGCCCATTCCACACCATCTTGTTGTGTGGAGATAGCTGGTTGAGATGAACAAGCACCATACATTAAAAATTGCTGTAAGGGGAACATTTTGTCCCAGACTCCTGTTTACTCATGGTTTGCTTCAATCTTTTTTCAGCATTATCTCTCTTTTACCCAGCAAATCAGATAATAAATTGATCTTTCCTATGTGTAGCCCCATCAGCTCAGTACACAGAATATTGCCCAGTTATGTTTATCCAACTTTCCCTTCCAGTCCCATTTGTACTGATACTTTCATTCTTGGAATAACAATTATTAAACCGCTTGGTGCCTTTCATGGTTAATTATTTCCTTTCCTTAACATTGTCTGCCTCCAACTGTAGGCTAGGTCTTGAACACAGCTCAACATTCCCATTTCCACTTCCTATGAGAAATCATGTGGTAAAATCCTTGTTAGTGAACTATGTAATTTTGTCACATACATTTCTTCCCAAAGTTTCATCATCTAGCAATTTTTAATGACCACTATAGGAACACTTCCTCTCTTTTGAACCTGCTTTCCATGCATCTGATGAAGGTATATGTCCTTGGCTTTGTTATGGTTCTCACATAAAGAAGTTAGCTTGTTACTGGACTGACTTTCCTGTCATATGACCAGTGCAGTGATAATAATATTAAATAAATAACTGTACAAGAAATGTACAAAACTCGAATGTGTTCTTTGACCTAGATTTCATTATTTTTATATATCAAGTACCATTAAAATCTAACTTGTATTTACTTGTCCTGCAAGAAAATCCCAGATGACTCAAAAATTCTTATGTAGTATTTTTCTACTTCAGTTCTAAATGTTATAGAGAAAGAACCAAATTCTGTCTTAAATTATCTCTGTGTGATACAGGGCAGAAGCACATTCCTTAATTTAATAGAACAATATTGGTAAGTACTGAGATGGTGTACCTATTTTGCAAAGTTATGCCTTAGGCTTTGTTCCATTTTAGTTAAAGTGTGTCACACTAATGTGCTTAAACCAACAGACCCGGTTTACATTTCCAAGCTGTAGGTTGTAGTGCAGAGCACATTGCTATAACTGCAGAGACACACACAGTAATTGAACTTGAACCAATTCAGAAGCTTGTGCAGATGTGGCCCACATGTGCATTGCTACTGCAGAAATTATCACACTAGCATTGCTCCAAGGGATCGGAATAGCAGGCCAGGATTTGGGCAATGAGAGGCTGGAGAGCTGTGACACGAAAAGGGACCTGGGGGTCCTGGTCCATGGCCAGTGGAACCTGAGCCAGCAGGGCCCTGGCACCAGGAGGGCCAACCCTGTCCTGGGGGGCACCAGGCACAGCATGGCCAGCAGGGCAAGGGAGGGCATTGTCCTGCTCTGCTCTGCCCTGGGGCGGCCTCACCTCGAGTGCTGGGGGCAGGTCTGGGTGCCACAGTGCAGGGAGGATGTAAAGCTGTGAGAAAGCTTCCAAAGGAGGACAGCAAATATGGTGAAGGGATGGGAGAGGAAGCTGTATGAGAGGCTGAAGTCACTTGGTGTCTTCAGTCTGGAGGAGACTGAAGGGATCTCGGGATCTCTAGCTTGTCAGAGTGACCCTGAGAAAAGTTGGAAAGTCTCTTTTCCCAGCCCAGCACTTGAAGAAGGAGTCAGGGCTCTTCATTTCTCCATCTCAAGGTTGTTTATCGTATCCTATCTATAAAATTCTTTCTCCTGCCCTGCTGAGGTCCGTCCAGCAGGACAGTTCCAGCCACTCTGCCTGCCCCCAGTGAGGTGTTTTCTCTTTATACTAAAAACTACATATAATATGTTTACAATTACTTTTCAATACCTATCACCTATGTTAGACAGTGAGCTTCTACTCTGAACCAATCTAAAAGTGCCAACATCACAGCAGAAGATGGAGGTAGAGAAGAAGAAGAAGAAGAAAGGCTAGAGACGCCCAAGTCCCTCCATCTTGTCTCCAAAACCCTGATACTAAAAATCCCAAACCCTACATTTACATCCTGTGATAACTTTATTATTACACTATTTAAACTGCTGTGGCTTTTAGATCTTCATGTAAAGCTGGCAATTTGCTCCACGGGTCATAATCGAACCCACAGGTGTTCTGGGCTCTGTGCCAGGGTCTCTGAGCCCCCTGGCAGGGGTCCTGGCAACTCCGGACGCCCAGAGGGATGTCCTGAGTTCTGACAAAGAGAGATCCCATTGCAGTCACCATCCTCCTCATGAGGGGAAGCTTGATCTCTTCTCTGTGGTGACCAGGGAAAAACCCAAGGGAATGGCCTGAAGTCGTGTCAGGGAACATTTAGGCTGAGTATTAGGAAAAGGTTCTTCACCCAAAGTGTGGCTGGACAGTGGAACAAGCTCTCCAGGGAAGTGGTCACAGCACCAAGCCTGACAGAGTTCAGGAAGAATTTGACCATGCCCTCAGGCACAGGGTGTGACTCTTGGCGTTGTCCTGTGCAGGGCTAAGAGCTGGATTTGATGATCATTATGGGCCCCTCCCAACCCAGAATATTCTGTGATTCTGTGATTATCCACTGACCAACTTACAGTCTACAATGAGAAATGAAGATACACTTGTCAACCCATTATAGTGCAAATGTTGCACAGTGAAGAAAAATTTGGGATGAATTTTCCAGCATTTGGTAACAACTCTAGATTCTGCTGTAAATTGGCAAGAATTACGTATGTATTTACTTGCTGCTCTTTGTCCTGATCCCTCTTCCCTTACTATGTGGCAACATTAGGCTTTCTTCTGTGGGAGTTAAATTTATCACATAAACCTAGATGTAATAAGAGAAGAAAAAAATACATGTCAATAGGTTATATAGCCTTTTCTGCAAGTCTTCAAGAGACACTATTCCTCATTACCTTTACAAAGAAGAACTCAATGGTATGCTATATCCTTTCTAGGGGATAATCCCATGCCAAGGGCAAAGCCGAAGGCTGCAGACCATCACACCCACCTCTGTTTCTCTGAACAGCACCCATGTGTACCAGCACTTTTCCAAAGGAACTGCCTGACAAATGCACTTATCGCCACAGCGTTTCTACAGCTTCCTCATATCAGAACTTCCGAATAGGAATTTCAGCTAAGGACTTTCCCAATTGCTACTTCACTTGGCTTCAGGCATTCATTTAGAAGGTGCTTGGCACCTTTGAGTCACAGAATCCTTCTGACAATAGAGTCTTTTCAATTTTATTTCACAGACCTTGGGAAACTTTGGGGAAAAAATGAAAACGGGGCAGGTCAACAAAGAAAATTCAACTTTTTTTTTTTTTTTGTTTGTTTGTTTGTTTTCTGAGAGCAGCCAGCTCAAAGATGTGCCAGGTTTTGGAGAGGTCACAGCAAAGGAAGGATAAATGCGATAGCCAGTTATTCTTCACAGGTAAGGGGATGTGTGCCCTTCAAAGGAGGGAGCTGTTTGTAAAGAATCCTGTTAATGACACCTAGGATAATCAGCGCAAACAGGTCTTTCTACTTCTGGGCTCCGTGCCATCCGCTCATTCAAAGGTCGGATAGCTGACGGCAGGGCACTCGAGGGCTTTGCTGCTTTGGGAGGTTCTGGTGGGAATATACCTCGGGGAAGGGAGGGTTTACGATTAGGGAGAGTGATCCAACCTTTGAAAAGTGTGAATTTAGCAAACCCGGTCTCTTTGTGCTGAATGTTAAGTAATTGCTGACTCCAACCCTGAACTTCTTAGGAAGTTTCCCTTTAGATCTCTCCAGATGAGAGCTTGCCTGCGTGGTAACGAGGTGCAAACTGGATGATGGTCCCCTTCTACCGCTGAGTTTGTAAAGGCTCAGTGCAATGTGGTCCTGACCTGCTTGGTTGGTGTTTCCACCGCTCTGTATGCTCCCAAAAGCATGGACTCCCATGCCCGTGTCCAGTGAGCTGGGTGCTCTGGAGGCTGCTCACACTCTGGAGGTGTGCTCAGCAGCTCGGCACCCTTCTGTGCCTCCAGAGCAGCATCTTCGAGTGATGCTCACAGCCAGGCACTGCTCTCTTCTGTCCCTTCACTGCCACTCATCTGGCACGGTTTCCTGTTGCACGGTGAGCCTGCGCTGCTGAATTCAAGTGTTGTTGGTCTCACATCAAAGAACTGTGTCTGGGCACCCAAATAAAGGCTCAGAAGACTCACCAGGAACACCGGTTGTGAGGCTCTTGAGCCTTTGATTTCATGTTCTTAAGGCCAAAGAACTTTCTTTAAAGGTCAGTAAATAATTTTTGAGCAAACAGAGCAGGGAGACAATTCTCAACAGTGGAGTATAAAGCATCCAAGATACAGTGATATCCAGAAAGACAAGAATAACTTTGTTAACATTGGGGTTTAAGGCCTGAATACCAAAATCCATGGGAAAAAAAAATTAAAGTAAAAAAATAAAAAGGAGAATAGCTGCTCTTTGGACCTTCTGGAAGTGTTTTACTGGTGAGAGCAATTCCAGACTCCAGGCTACACCAGAAAATCCTGGCCCTTCACCTAAGCTAATTGACTTAGTATTTTGGCAATGTGTTTACTCCCCGCCCCCAACCCCCCATCCCTTCCTTTACTACATTTTCTATTTTAATGCTGTAAAACTCAGCTAACTTCTAAAAACCAAATTTACCCTTTTTTCCCAGTGTTTGCTAGACCTTCTCCACCTAGTTAATGACTGGCTGGAACAGCAGCAAGGCCAGGAATGCTTCATGCTCTGGGCACTCACTAATTGGGTTGTTAGCAGACTAGAGAGACAGGAGGAGATGAGGAAAAGCACTGCTATTATAAGCCACTGAGTGTAAAGAAAAAGAAAGTGAAATAAATATGGAATTGTTATGTTAGGGAAATTACGGTACTTAACGCCCTATTTTTCAAAAAAAAAAATAGCTCCCTCAGGACATCTTGCGAGCACTAAAAACAAAATAGACCAGAAATATAACTGGCTTTATTTTTTATAGCAAACTCAGGGAAAATAAGATACATTTCCTTTTCTAAAACAAATCGTCAGCCCCAACCCTCCCTGGGCTTGGCCACGGCCGAGGCTGAGGCTGTGAAGAACCACTGAGAGCACCCAGCGTGGGTTAGCTGGGAACGCTGGCCAGAGGAGTCCTGCCAGAACAGCACCAGCCCCGCGCTCTGCGCACTCCCGCCTGTGCTGGTGCAGGGTGAGTCACACCAGGCAGGGGCCAGCCTGTTATTTTTGTACCTCTAAGACTCAGGGACTTCTCCAGCTGAGCAGCCATGCCCCTGCATGTCCCCCTGTGGCAGCAGAGGGTTAAGCTCCGTGGAGAAGGGGCCGCAGGAGCCTGCAGCGGGATGGTGAGATGGGTGCAGACCTGCCGCCTCTGCAAGCTGCCCGCAGTCGCTGGGGAAGTGCATCAGCCACGAGCAGGTGCTGTGGGCTCTGCACTGGCACGGCTGGGGACAGGACACGGGTAAAACGTCAGGAGCACGACGAGGTAACAGGCTGGCTCATGGCACAAGAAGCACACCCAGCACCGCGGTGCTGCAGGGCCAGCAGTCAGAGCCACCGAATCCCTTTGCCCACTGCACGCCTGGAGCTACGGTCACGGAGTTCTAGGATGGTTTGGATCGGAAGGGACCTTAAAGAGCATCTTGTTCCACAGCCCCTGCCATGAGCACAGAGCCTTCCACTGCACAAAGCTGCTCATAGCCCCTTCCAGCCTGGCTCTGAACGCCTGCAGGGACGGGGAGTCTGCAGTCTCCATCCCTCCGCAGCAGGAGAGCCAGCCCTGCGAGAGAGCGAGCCGTGCATGGCCAACAAAGCAAAGGCTTCATCCCCTCCCTGTGGTCCCTCACCACCCTCACCAGGAGGGCAGCAGGAGCTGGGGCTCCCCAGTGTTATCCTTTCACCCCGGCCTTCCCAGAGCTGCTGCCCCCTGGGCTCTGTGTGTCTGTGGGTGCGTGTGTCTGTGGGTGTGTTTGGATAGGCTCCTGTGTCTATAGGTGTGTGTGTGTATAGGCACACGTGTTTATTGCCAGCCCTCCCTGGCCCCCTCTACAAGGTGTGAATTTCACCTCAGGTGAATTATTTCTCTGGGGATTACATAACAAAGCGATTGTGAAAATACCATCATCTGTGTTATAGAAACTTAACAGAGCCCCTGGAGTCTTTAAATTAAAACATTGCACTCAAGTGCTTTTTTGCCGTGTATCTCCTCCTACACACGGCTCATTCTAGTCTGAAAAATAAAAAGGCAGGACAGCTTCCTACAGGCTTTCAAAGAGAAGATCCTCCCCTAATTAACTATAATCTTGTTCAGACGGCATTTTCCTTCAAGATTCAAAGACTAGCAGGGGGCTGGGGCTAGGCAGAAAAGGAGATTATTAAAACTTTAATAACATGAGCCTTTGAACCTTTCAAATTCTTTACAATTTTCTCACATCTCTAACCCAGATGTCTGCATTTAAAAACTGTGCCAACAAACATGAACTTTTTGTTTATGCTTTTATATCTTTCAATGAACAGCCTCTTTTAAAACGATAGGAAACATCATGCCTGCAGTTCACAAAGCTGGATGACAGGGCTGAAAATTAAAAAAAAAAAAGAAAAGGAAAGGAAGAAAAGAGGATTCCACAGGCACTGTTTCCAGTAGGTGAAGTTGTTCCAGGAGGCACAGGCAATGCCTGCACAGAGCTCCAGGCAGAGTTGGAACTGGGTAAGAAATGGTTTTCCTGTTCAGTAAACAATTGTAAGAGTTCAAAAATGTTCTCATGGAGCATCAGAGCATAGCTGAGACCTTGGGAATTTTTTTTTTTTAGGGATAAAACCAAACCAAAACAAAAAAAAGCAGAAACCAGACTTGTACACATGCCTGTAAAAAAGATGCTCACAGAAACTGGCCCAGTGCAATGAGGACTTCAGTGACTCTGGGATATTTCTCCAGAGTCATGATAAGCTCTGAGATGTGATATGAGCACGTTTCCTTTTCTGGAAGACTTTTATTGCACACCAAGGGAAGAACAGCCTCAATAGCAGAGGTGTGGAAAGGGACCTCTGGCAGCCCTGGCAAGAAGGAGCAGGGCTGCAGCCCCAGGCCACCAGGAAGCCATCGAGCCATCCCATCAGCAGCATTTCTGCAGCATCCAAAAGTCTCTGATAAAAGGAATAAAAAGGCTCTTCTGTCCAATGTTCTCTGACAGCTCCATTTGCAGTTCAAGGGAAGGACCAAAACCTCACTAGCCCTATGGTCCTAAACCTGACCTAACCCTGCAGGACCTCACCAAACCTTATAACAGGAGAATAAAAATGGCAGCAATCCTGACACACACTTCACTGCCAGCTTTTCCAGAAGCCGAAGAGGGGAAAAAAATCCCTTTCCTTTCTACAATGATTGCCCTGGGATCCACTAGTCAACAATTTAAAATCATCACAATTGCTCCAGCTTTTGAAAACAAGTTGTTGTTCAAACACAGGTATTTGTTATGACTTGCTTCCTGATCCCACAGTAGGAGCAAGGGAACGAGCTGTTCACCAGCCAAAAGCTCAAGTAAGCCTCTTAACACTGCTAGAGCCCTGCTGTTAGTGCCACTGCTGAAAATGCAGCCAACAGTCTCAGACCCAGAAAGTGCCTTTTCTTTGGGCCAGGGATGGGAAATTCGAGTGAGGATCCTGAATCAGGCTCTTAGAGCACATCAGGCCAGATGTAAATCCTTCCTGCTTCTCCAGGCTGGCAGTGGGAGGAGCACAGACCAGTGCCCTCCAAGCTCCCTACTGGTCACCACGCTGCTTCTGTCAGAAACATTTATTGCTTCACATTTGACTTCTGCTTCTTGTTGTTTAAGGAGCAATGTTTTTGAAATTCAAATAGTCCCTAAGAAAAGGGCTCCTTGGCAGAGCACGTCCTGCAGTCACAGGGCACTTTGGAAACTGCCAGGGAGATCTGGAAATGGCAAAAGTCACCAATGTTACCAAGAAAAAAATCTCCAAATAGGCTTCAAAAAGACCATGCCCACGTCCAGACAAACTGTTCATGTGTCTCCAGTTTGATGGTATTGAATCTTTCCTCCCTAATGATAATTTTCCAGTTGTCTCCAAGTTTAAACAAAAAAAGTGGAAATTATTTATTTAACTGTTTCTTTCAGAATATGATTGCTAAAATACATCAGCCAGTTATGTAAAAAAATACTCTTTTGTGGTCCCTGTGCAGATAAACCAAACAGGCTCAGGTGAACCAGTGAACACGAGCAGACTGAAATGGGAAGTAGAAGCTGAGGTGTGTGTTCTTTCAGAGTTCCCCAAGCAAGTGCTCCTGAAGTGCACACATTCCAGCACCCAGCACTGCAGCAGGGTTTGAAAAAATGTGTTGTGACTTACAGCTCTGTGTTTGGGGTGTTCTGAGTTCAAATCCCTACATGCAATGCAATAGCTCACAGGTGTTCCCTCCCTTTCCTTCTCCCCCACTCCACAGCTCCACCAAAGCCAAAGGAAGGGGAAAATTATTTTCCTGGATCAGGGATTCCTGGTCCTGCTGTCAACAAGAGAGGTTATGGGCTGGAAAGTCACAGCAAGAGGATGTGACTGAGAGCAGGAGCAGAGTGATGCAGCAGCTCCTTGTGGAACCCATCTGGAGACACATCATGGCTTACCCAACAGCCCAGGAACCTGGGAGCACCCTCCAGACCCTCATCCCACAGGGCAGGAAGGACAGAACTGGCCAAAACCCTGCAGAGGAGTGAGAGCTTCTCACGCACCCATTCAGACTGCAGAAGCACTGACAGGCCTTAAAGTATGTGGATTTTATTCTGGATTTACTGAAGACAAGTAACTGCCCAGAAAGCATTGATCCAAACACGTCACTTGGCTCCTCAGCCAGGTTCTTCAGCCACAGGGTGCTCAAATGCTGGAACAGGCTTCCCAGGTAAGTGGTCACAGCACCAAGCCTGACAGCATTCAAGAAGCCTTTGGACAGTGCTCTCAGGCACATGGGGTGATTCTTGGGGTGGTCTTGTGCCAGGCCAGGAGCTGGACTTGGTGGTCCTTGTGGGTCCTTTCCAACTCACAATATTCATGGTTGATGAAGAAAGAAAAGTTGGGGGGTTTGGAGGTTTTTTGGGTTTTTTTAAGATGTTGCTATTGGGTATTACATGTCTTGGTCTTGAACTCCTTACCTCGGGCTTTCACTCTCAGTGGCTCTTTCAGGCAACCTCCCAAAAAAAAAGAAAAGCTCATTTCTCAGATAACGTGCATGACACACTCACACCAGCCTACCCCATTTCATACCACAACCCCCTTAGTCCAAGACATTCAGGCAGGGACAGGCAATCCAGTCCAAGATTTTTTCTGCTCTAATCAGCTCAGGCTTTGAGAATCTCCTGGTGGATTTGAGCCTGTGTTCAGTAGCTCATTGACTGCTGTTTTAATACTGAAGCCTTTCCAACCCAGCTGCAGTAATTACCCCCACGGAGAATGAGGAATCTCAGTTATAAACTAGCTGGCAATCTTGCAAGAATATGTCTCCTAGAGGACTTCAGGATATTTCTCTCTGAAGTTAACCCTGTTAAATCATTCCTAAGCTGTCTTCAAGTAAAGAATGAACCCTGAGAATAACCCTTGCTTTGGTTTTAAATACTCTCTTTTCCCTTTGCAAGTCAGATGATCTTCAGAGCCTTCAAATCTATCAAAGCTCTTTCAGTTAAATAATCCCTATTTCTCCTGCAATGGTGCAAACATTCAACAGGAAAGCTTAGGAGAGACATTAAGAGCTGGTAGAGTCTTAAGTCAAAGCTTAACACAGCTTGTACAGAGAAAATCCAGTTATACTCAGCCAGACAGGATACTTTCACTCAGTTTATATCAGAGGAGTTTTTTTGCAGAGCAAATATTACATCAAAGCCTTGGCCAGCAGATCCAGATTCAGCTCTTGGTATCCATGTTCAGCTAAACTTTGTGAGTAGAAATGGCACTGAGCTGTGGGGCTTCTCTGCTTCACCTGCATAAATCCAGTCTGGCTCAGAAGTGGCTGTGACCCATCAGATGACAACCTCAAAGTAGCTCTGGGGAAGTGTGATGCCTAAAGAGCGAGGGCATCCAGGGACTAAAGCCATGATAATGCTAAAACTAATACCCTTCTTGTCCCTCAGAGGGGAGCAGAGATGGGTGAGGAGCACAAACCTGTGATGATCCAAGTCCTGCAGTCCTGGAGGCAGCTCTGTTCAGGGAGCACTGATTCCTCCCTGGCTAGCAAGAGGTGGTGCCACCCAAACCACGTTTGGGTGCTTCCTCTGCAGAAGCAGAGCTTTTGGAGGCAGACACTGCTCAGAAATGTTCACCTGACCAACTTGCTGAGGAGATGCAGGTCATAAAAGACAGGTAATGCAGGCATTCCTTCTGCAGTGATACATACTAATGACCTTATAAAGCCTTTTTTGCTTTGAACAAGTAACTGAAAGTTCAACAGTGTGTCACCTAATCCCCTTGCTGCGTCCTTGCACCTATAAACTCAACTAGGCTGGGAAAGAGCCCTAAGCACTCTGGGCAGCCTTCACCTGGAGACACTGGGGGTTCCAGAGATACCCAAGGAGAGAGAGGCTGCACAGCAGAGGGTTTCATCACCACAGACCCCCACAAAGAAAGAGCTGGAGATAAAATGGCTTCTTACTACTCAGGCTGCCTTTAAATCCAGTCGTGGTGAGTTTGAACACTGATGTTTTCAGATTACCATAGAAAGAAACAGAAGCAATTTTAAATTGCTCTTTTTGTATTTCTCTGAGTGAAAAAAAAAAAAGTATCTTTCAAAACATATCATTTAGTCACTGCTAGGGCAAATTCACTAACATTTAGACCAGGTAATTTTACTGTGTAATGGGGAGGTACTGTTATTGTCTTTCCCAATATACTTTCTTAAGCTCAGTCCCACAGCATCCTCCACAGCCTCCCTCTCTGAATTTGGACACTCTTGTATAAACTTGTTTGTTTTTCCCACTGGTGGACTCCACAGGGAGCCATGGATGTGATGAGCATTAGCAGCACTTGTGGGGCAGCTGAGGGATGAGGGGCCTCAGGGCCACCCATGCTTCTCATAGACCAAATTCAGACCTGTCAGGAAGTCTGAAGACTTTTCCAAGGCAACAGAACTTATCAAACCACAGAGAAGTGGTTGATAGAAAAACTTCCTGAAAGACAATTAAACTCTTGCTTTGTGGGGTGTCCAGCAGCAGTTATCAAAGCTCTGTAGCAGGCAGTGCTGCTGGGACTGAACTGGGGAGATAAGTCACCAAATCAGCTCCTGTTAATTATCTCGGCCCTGCAGTCGTTCTTTGCCAAAATCAGGAAGGTTTCATTCAATGTGCCAAAAGACCCTTTCTATGTCAAACAACATCTATCCTGACCTAAAGGGATGGTGGGAAGGGAAATAAATTTTTCAATTAAAAAATAATCATAAAAAAGATTCATATAGACAAAGCAAAACACCTTCTGTATGAATTGAGCAGTTCCTAAGAGACATCTTGGAGCAGCAAAGGAGTTGGGCAAACTTTAATAAGGGAATTCTTCAGAGACTAGAGCTTTGCTTTAGTTGCTGGCTGCCTGCTGAGGAGAGAAAACACTACAGAAATGAAATATGATCTTGCATCCTTGTGGCATTCACAGTTCTTTCCCTTACCCATGTGAGTAACCCTTCCTTATGTAAGGAGTTGCATTTAATGGTTACCTGCCCAGCAGTGCTTCACCACAGGTGGCATTGCTGCACTCTTTGACCTGGCACACACCGCCTGGGAGCTATAACCAAACTACTTATTTTTCCCTAAGATTTGGAGGATATAACTAACTTAGGGCACTTGCTCATGGCATTAGAAATTTCATGTAAGTCAGAGTTTTGAGACAAGGCCCTGCACCCTCTCCCTGCTCACCCGTGTGCTTTGCAGCCCCTCCGGCACAGCCTGTCCTCCCAGAGCCAGTCTGCATCTGGAGAAGGGTGTCACCCAGCCAGCCCATGCCCGTGCAGAGTGCCCCCCTCAATGCAGCCTGTTCCTACCTGTCCCCTGCCAGGGCAGAACTGAGACCAAAGTACCCAAAGTACCCAGCCCCGAGGAGCAGCTCGGTGTGGATAGAAATCCCCATCAGCCCATTTCCCCCAGCCTTCCTCCTGATACAGTAACGCAATTTGGCCTTTTTTCCTTTTTTTCTTTCTTTTTTTTTTTTTTTTTTTTTTTACTTATTTAAGCATCTTGACTAAAATAATTAAAGGGGAAAAGCATTCCCCAAATAAAAATATCAACATCTGAGCTTCGCCACTTTAATCTGTGCTCCTCTGACAGCTGAACCCCTCCTATTAGCACTGTGCCAGTGATTTTGTTCCCTGAGTAGCTGATTATAGAGTAATTACAACCTTCCCTGGGCTGATGATTTTTTTCTGTTTGTTTCGATTTCAACTTCCACAAATGGTGGGAAGTCCCTTTTTTGTTCCTGCCTTACTCTGCCGTGGTCTGCGTGTTCCCAATCCCGGATTTTTCCCCCCTGGTGAAGGGAGGGCTGGATAACACTTAAGTGTAATTCCTGCCCCCGTCACGTGTAATTTGGTGCTGAATGAGTAAATGAATGAGTAAATGTTCCTGTAATTTCAGAGAGCAGCTGTCTCCCGTCTGGATGGCGGCAGGGTGATACCGTTACCTGTTTGTCTCCTGGAGGGAGAAGCAGCGCTGGCAAGCCCCTGCCCATCGCTGTTTATGTGCAGGGAGTTAATACCCCAGCATTACAGTGCCCCTTGGTGAAACTATAATTAGGCAACGGTTTTATTTTACTGCCTGTGAACACTCCCTGACAGCACAGCCACTGGGTGCTTTCCAAACTGCTACAGCTTCAGGTCCCAACCTGAAATTCTCATTTAGAGGAGGACTTTTACTGCAGCTAATCCCTCAAGTACCTCTCCGGGGGTGCTGGGGCGTGGGGCTGGACTGGGCAGGGTTGGCAAAGGGCAGGGTGAGCCTCTGCTCTGTGCTGTGTGATGGCAGGACAGGGCACAGAGGGACACGGTGATGCTGCTGGGCCCAGCAGGCAGGGCAGGGCTGCAGTGCCCCGCAGCAGGGGCTGAGCAGGCTGCTGGCCCTGGGAGCCAGAGGTGCTGCTGAGTGCTGGCATGGGCATGGCAGCTCCACCAGAGGAGCGGCTGAACAGCAATGCTCTTTTTGTCAGGGGAGCTATTTTAAACCCTCTGCTTTGTGGGGAGCCCTTTTGGCTCCCAGCTCTGTCTGAGGCAGAGGGGTAGAAGGTGTTGGAAGGCAGAACATCAGAGCAGCGCTACAGGAGGACAAAGACAGTCTGTCTGCCAAAGCACAGGCTTGCACAGGACTGAGAGGCACACACACACTTGCTCATCTGGGACTAAGGGAACAAACATACCCAAGGCTTCCATAGTTACCTGAGAGCTACTGTCATCAAGGCATTGCTTTGGAGTTTTCTTCTCCTTCCAACCCCAAATACTCATCCTGCTCCACAATCCCCATGCAAACCATGGAAACATGCATGGCCCAGGAGGGCATCAGCTCACAAGGACCTAATAAAACAAACATTTCTTCAAACCACCGCTTTTAGGACTGCTCAGATGACAGGCAAAGGAGCAGAGTATAAGCAATCAGGGCAAAGATTTATTGGCAAGAAGAGTCACCAAATCTTTTGTCTACAGTGATAGGGAAGAGGAAAGCCAAGAGCAAGGCAGGGACAGACCCTGGAACTGCAGGCAACCCTGTGGTCACAGGGGCTGCCCAGCCTTGTTGAAGTACCTCTGCCTCCTTAGTGGGACTCATCTCACCAACTGGGCACCTTCCAGTCACTGGCCAGGGCCTGGAAGTCTCTCATGGCCAGGAACAAGGGCTGGGAAGTTTGAGGGGAAGGGCAGAACTGAGCCCTTGAGTGCTGGATGGCTGCCGTGCCACAGCGCTGCCTGAGGAGCCCAGGACCCCTCTGCCAGGGGGTGCCCAGGCTGTGGGACATCTGCTTTCCCCTGGCACACATGGCAGGGGGGTTGGAACTAAATGATCCTTTAAGTCCCTTCCCAAACCATTCTACAATTCTGTTGCAGTCCAGATTCAGACACATCAAGCAATTAGAGAGAGTCCAAAGGAGGGCAACAAGGATGGTGCAGGGCCTTGAGGGGAAGCCATGTGAGGAGTGCCTGAGGTCACTTAGGTCACTTGGTCTGTTCAGTCTGGAGGAGACTGAAGGGAGATCCCATTGCAGTTACAATTTCTTTGTGATGGGAAGAAGAGGGACAGGCACTGATCTGTTCTCTGGTGACCAGTGACAGGACATGAGGGAATGGCCTGACGTTGTGTCAGGGGAGGTTTAGGCTGGATATTAGGAAAAAGTTCTTCACTCAGAGGGTGGTTGGTCCCTGGGACAGGCTCCCCAGGGCAGTGGTCACAGCACCAAACCTGACAAAGTTTAAGAAGCTTTTGGACAATGCTCTCAGGCACGGTGTGACTTTTGGGGCTGTCCTGTGCAGGGCCAGGAACTGGACTCGATCATTGTGGGTCCCTTATAACCCAGCTTATTCTGTGATTCTGTGACCTCATGGCAAGCCAATTCCCAGCTTTCAAAAGCCTGTCAGATTGTATTTCCTTCACACATTCACTCAGCAGTGACTTACATTTCTGACATATGGACAACATGCTTGGCTGTCCCAATGAAGTATGTCTCTGCCTTCCCATCTTCAGCAGAAACTGCAGGCGTTTCCAGTGCACGGCAGAGCTGCAGCAACTTCTGCCTAAACTAACATTTCATTTCCTTGCTACAGCTCACTTCTATTGTCATCACTTTCATGCCTCGAATTAACTTGCATCTGTTTCGTGTTTGAAGTTTGTAACACTTGCCCACTTTGGCTACAGTAGTTTATAACCCAACACTAAACATATGTTTATGTTTACTGCACACTAGCTCTGAATCCTTTGACTTAGCATTGTATCAGTTCCTTATACCACTAATGGAGAACCTCTGAGACAGGGCTGAAGCTTAAGTGGCAATAAATTGGGGAATCATTTGGAGGTGGTTGAAGAGAGGTGGTGGCCAGTGAGGATACGCCTGGCCTGACATCCAGAAATGCTGAGCTCTTGCCACCCACCCTGTAACCACTGGGATTTTTAGCACCTCCAAACATGAAACCACAACAGCTTTCAGCAAAACTGTCATCTGGATCTTAAAGAAAAGACTAAAATCATTTTTCATCGTTGTTCCAGAAGCCTTCAGCACATCCCACCTACCTGTAACTAAGCCCCCATTGTCTTTGCAATAAGGCTAATGAGATCTTCAAAAGGATTTCAGAAGGCCAGGAGGGAGAGGGGGCTGTATAATGTACTACATTACACATATATAGCATATTGCTAAGCGGTACTTAACACCTGCCCTAGCTGTTAGGTGACAGGCTGGTGTTCTGGCACCAGCTGAGGTGAATTTTAATGTCCAGTTGGCCATTCAGACCAGTTTTACACCCATTAGCATCGGTGAAGCTGCTTCTGTTTTCCACCAGACATGGTAATGATGCCAACATCTGGGTGAAGTAAGCACACCGCCTCCTCATAGCCAGAGCCATTAAGGTGGTGCCTAGACAAATGTGTTTATTTTTCATGCAGATAACAGGATGCTCCTTAGAGCTAATAAGTATGTACTTTCCCTTGCATTGCTATTATCTCCCTCATTGAGAACTGTAATTAACATCATTGATCATTTGGGTCGTTTGCCTTCTAATCTTTTTTTTATACTATGGTGGACTGAAACTGCAATGTGCATTATGTCAATATAGGAAAAGTTATGTTTGATCTCTGCCTTTACACTGGTCTGGTCTGCCTGGGAGCTGCACTGTTCCTGTGACACACCACAATATTTTCCTCGGTACCTCCAATTTAAAAGGGACAACCATATATTTTCCGTGCAACAAAAGTACCCTTGCTCATAACACTATCACCAAACACCTGAATTAGTTGCTTCTGCTTTGCTCATCGCTTCTTGTGGGGATAGACAGCCACACTCTGGGGTGGTTCTTGGAGCAAGTTTCTATCACCAAACCACAGGGCACATGGCATGCAAATACTGCTGGGCGCCCAGAGGTGAAAGGACCTTCCCCTCACTCTCTCTGCACAGGCACCATTCTCAAGAGGTTGCTTCAGACAGGACAATTCCTGCAAGAATGTGATCTCCATCTGACAATTGAAAATATCAAGCCTTCCTGTTGTTGCCTGCATAGAGTGAGGATTAAATAAAGCCACAGCCATGACGTACAAGGACATGCTCTCTCACACAGTCTGAGATGGAGAAATGGATGCTGTCTTGCTGGTCATTGTCACAAAGCTGGTTTGCAGCAACAGATATCTGCCCAAGCATCTCCAGGGCTGCTGTTCCTCCTGTTCAGGAGAAAGCATCAGTTAACAGCCATCTATGGTCATTTGTTTTATTCAGACAGCAAGAGCTACACAAATAATAGATTAACAATAATAAAATTTGCGCAGTAAATTGGCCTGGAAAGTAAAATCTTCTGCACGGCTTTTAATTTTTTTCTGACTTCCAAATACTCACAGAAGTGTGAGCACACACTGAGAGGCACACTGTGAAGAAAGTCTGCTTTCCAAAGAGTCTCTGAGGAGAAAAGCCATTCCAGGGATGGGAGCCATTGCAGGACCCCAATATCCTGGAATTGTGGCTGGAAGGGGTGACAGCTCCCTCAACATCCCCCTGAAGACAGGGCCATCATGAGAGTCCAGCCAAGGCAGTCACAGCATCACCCTGACCAAGGACAATCCATCCCAAAGCCACTAAGCTCTGCTTCCCCTCTGTGCCTGGCTGTATGTGCCTCACACGAGGGCTGCTTTCCAGCAAGAAGCAAGCTGGAAGAGAGTCACCCCAGTTTCTGTTACATCTACCTGCATGGCTTCCTAACCTATTAGAAATCTGGAATGGGAAAAACTTCTTATTCCTTTTGGTTTGCTTTTCTCTCATCTTGTTGGCTAGGAAATGCCCAGACTCTTCCCTAATTTGGCATTAATTCAATGCACCTATTCTCAAACCTTCAGAGCAGAGAAGAATCCATTAAGCTCATTTCCATTCGTTCTAGCAACAAATCAGTATATGGAGACATGAAGAAAATAATTTTGAACTACTTTTTCCATTATCTAGTTCTCACTTCCTGCCATTTCCCATTTGCCTAGCCTGGCTTCTTTATTCTCCCTGTGTCTAGCCCATAGCAATTATCTCAATATCTAGGAAAAAGCATTAGGTTTTAAGATCTCAGGCTCCCTTTTGACAAAGGCTTTGCAATCCGGAGACACTAAGGGGAGAGGATTAAACTTCCATCTGTTTGCCTTGAGGGGGCAAAGCAGAGAAATACAAGAGAGGTTTCAGGAGATGCTTGACATTGCACACTCACTAGGCAGGGAAGTCTCAGGTAAGATGTGTTTGCTTGGGAGTCAGCCCAGTCACCAACTGGAATAGGTTCTTAAAAATTCACTTTATGCACAGCAGACTAGAAAGATTCCTTCTCCAGAGTGTCTGATTGCCTCCCTAGACCTGTGCCATCTGCAGCTGCAATTTTTCGGACAGCAGGGAGGAGGAAGTGGCTCAATCCTGCACTCTGCTGAAGCTGGAACAGAAACACCAATGTGGCTACACCCAGAGGGAGCAGAGAAATCCACAGAGGAGCAATCCTGTCCCTTTGTAGGGGTGATCATCCCTGGCACAGACAGGGCAGTGGGTGGTAGGACCAACATCTGCAGCACCCCAGTCCTGGGGCCACAGTCCAAGGAGAGGGTGCAGGAGCCATCGCAGTCTGGCTCCTCCACCCTGAGCTGGCTCTGGCCTTTCTGGGGACAAAGCTGAATGTGGCTGTGACTCAGCAGCCTCCTCTCCCTCACCAGTGGCTGGTGACTAATTGTATTTAGTCCCTTTCTTCATTCTTGTTTTGGGGAGAACAAACACAAACAGACTCAGCAGTAATTGTTGCTATGTCTCTGCTGTTTCCTCCTCTGGCCGAGCAGGGGTTTTCCCACACACTCATAATTTTACAGCAGCATTTTAAGTACTTTTTCTTATTTTTAAGAAATAGTGTGAACATTTCTTGACTGGTAGGAAAAGAAGGAAGGAAACTTCAAAGAATCATTTCTGATTTTGTGCAGACTCTGGGGGAAAAGTTTCTCTAACCTGTCTGCAGAAGAGGGCTGGTCTGCTCCAGGCAGAGAGTTTTGCCACAACACAAAGCAGATTGCTTACCAGCATCCTGGAGAAGTCCACATCAGCCCTGGAAAGATCAGTTGTAAGCATGACTTCTCCAAGGACATGGCCCAGAAACACGGGGCCCCTGGGAACATGTCTCCTGTTTGATGATCTCTCCTGAGATGATCTCCATCAATCACCTCAGAGGCTGATCTGGAACTGTGGCTGCTGCCACACATCCTGGCCTGGGAAGTGCATACCTACAGACCCGTGGCTTCTCACACATGCTTGTGCATATAAAGGTATCACTGCACATAGTGATACTGTATTTGGGATCCCATTCCCACACCCATATTTGGTGGGAATCTGCAGCTCATATCTGGAATGGACCTGAAAAGTTCTTGGGAGCTTCTTCTTCCTAGCTGAAGAACACATAGATTGGCCAGAGAAAGCAGGGAGAAGAGCAAAGAATGAGTGTGTGGTTAGCTGGACAGGGCACTCCACTCAGGTTCTATTGGATGTATTGCTAATTATACAAAAATATTTAACAATTATAATTTATTTACTACCAATATAAAAAATTAATTACATAATCCTCATCCTCAGCCAGAAGACTAAGATAATTTTATTTATAAATTTTATAAACATATTTTTCTGTAATTTAGAATTTGTTTAACCCAAAGCTCACCAAATCAGATGCTTTCCTGAGAGACAGGAGAGCTTTGGTCCAGCTTTCACTTATGCAATGCCCAGAGGACTGTTTAGTGACAGCAATGACAGTGACAGTGCCCCTGCAAGGCAATGTGACCCAGGCTGGCCCCAAGCACAGACTGCCAGCCTTTGCAGCCTGCAGTTAGGTGTTAAATTCGAGGTGTGGGGTTGTCTCTGTGCTCTCTCTGCAAGCTGGCCTGTTGAAGGAGCAGATCTCTTGCTGCCAGACACCTCCTGTGCTGTGCACCCAGCGGCTCCCAGCGCTGCTGGCTCTGGTGGAGGATTTGCCCCACTCTGGGAGCTGTGAGCTTTGGGGTGATGCCTGGTGCAGTGCCCATGAAACACATCACCATGAGCCCCAAACTCACCTGGTCCACATGTCGTGTAATGCAGCAGCAGCAAAGAGCTGTATGCAATTGAGTTCAGCCCCACACGCTTCCTCCTGCTGGCTGCAGCCATCCCATCAGATCTTTGCCCAGTGCATCCACAGGCTGCAGCAAAAGCCTCCATATGCCATGGGAACACTGAAGGCTAAAAGCCAGCCCATCCATGTTCTATTACAGTGCTGCGATAAGTTCATGTGTTGCTATTTCTGCTAATTTTGTATAGCATACATGGATATTTTCAGGGGAGAAAATAGGTTTTTGCATGCTCTGGTCTTCCCTTTGTGCCAAATTCTTCTGCCTTGGTCTGGGCAAAAGCTACCAGTGACTTTTGCTGTCTGTACTCCACATCCTGTTCTGAAACCCCATATTTCACTGCTGTTCAACTGTACCAGACTTTTAGACAGCTGTTGGCAAAACACAGCAAAAATAAAGGAAAAATGGATTTAGTATCTATGAATCCAGGTGGGCAACTGAGGAAAATGTCTGGCTGTGGAAGGAACCAGTGAGATAAGATACTCAAGTGAAGACTGGAAATTACCCCTGCATATTGTATTTCTGATTCATTTTCACTCAATAATATATGCAGCAGACCCCTGTAATCTTGCTGTTGGATGTTTTTATGCACTGTGACAAAAAACCACTGACAGCATCCCCAGCTGTGATCAAGCAGATACCTGTCCATCTGTCCTGCAGCAGCACTTTCCTCAGGAAGAGACAACTCACAAACCCCAATACTGGCAACTACACTTACAAATTTCTCCCATGCAATGAAATACTCTGGAAACTATTTGTGAGCAAACAGTTCCCAGGATATTTCATTACTCATTACAAATTTGCAAATTGCTCACGAATGATCAAATATTAATGTGTAGCTAGGGTGCAGCCCCAGAAGGGATCCACCACTCTGATAAGGATTAGCCGTGTCCAGCAGGCACCGCTGGCTGCTGTACTCCTACAGGACGACTCCTGCAGACTCATCCATTGCCACTGTGAAACAGGGAATGCCCCTGAATGCTGGCTGTGTATAGAGGATGACTGGGGCACCATAACCTGCTGGCTCAGACGCTCATAGGGAAAGTGGAGCGCTCCCCACGTGTGCAGGGCTCCGTACAAAGGGCTGCTGGAGCCCTCGGGGCAGCGCTGCGCTGGCTCCAGCACGTGTGCAGCCCCGAGGTGGAGCAGACTGTTTTTCTGATACCATGTACATAACACTCCACCCAAGCCTCCCTGTGTAAATAAAAAATAAAGTCAAATCATGTCAGTAAAGAGCGGATTACACTGGTCACTGGGAGTGCTCGTGTATGTTCAGCCATAATCTATGATAAGGTGCTCGCCATAAAATTCCTCCTGGAGCCTGCAGCTCTCCTGGGAGCTGCGAGATGCCAGCAGAACCACCAGGGTTCTGCGTCACACAGTGGGGGCAGCAAGGGGGCACTGAAGAATGGCTCAGAGACCCAGAAGGCTGCACAAGTCCCTGGGGCCATGGGGGTCCCTCTCCCTTGCAGGAGAAGGGCAGGAGCGCCAATTGCCACCAGCAGATATAAGGAGACAAAGTTCAGTTCAAAGAGGTAAAGGGTAACAACCTTTCTACAGACAAAATTATCCTGCAGTCAGTAAAGCACAGCAGTAATCAGGACAGATAACAGAGCGAGTAATGAAGGCAGAGATTACAAAACTTCACAACCAGTCCATCCCATAGCAAAAAGCTGCTGTAAAGCAATTTTAACCCAGCCTATAAACACAATTAGAAACATTATGCTTTGGTACAAGATGTTTTTTAAAACAAAAAACATATGGCAAGTTTCATTTGCATTATGATAAATGAATGTCTGAGCAGGTCCCAAATTCGGTGCATTTTTTACAAACAACAACAAAAAAATTATTTCTGTCATCTGTTGATGCAGAAAAAGAAAGCGTGTCCAGCTTCTGATATAAAAGCTTCACAAAAAAATCACTTACAAGAGTGTGTTTTGTACTTTTTATTTCTGTCCCATCCTGAGAGCAGACTGCTAGTCAGTGGAGGCAGGCAGAGCCTGGCTCTACCCACCCACCTGGGATCCATCGAGAGGGAACCACTGTGCTATCTGCTCTCCCACTCCTGAACAGTCAGGTGGAATTGGATTGGAAGAAACATAATTGTGGCTGTCCCCTAGAGTCCCCCAGGGGAAAAAAAATCAAATAAGGGAAAGGTTATTGTGGACTGATAACAGCTAGGGAGGCTGGGAATGGAACCTGTTGCCAGGGAGAGTTTGCTCCAGCGCAGGCAGGGCGCCCTGCACCTCCAGCCCTGTGAAGAGAGCAGGGAAAGGCATCCAGGGGAGGGAGAGCCGGAGCCAGGACGTGAGATGAAGAGCTGCAGAGAGATTGCAGCCAGCAAGAGCGGGACCCAGATGGTTTGAGGGGGGAGATTGTATAAGGAGGTTTTGTGAAAAAACCATTGCATGCATTCATGTAATTAAAACCCTGACCATCATGCATTGTATGGGACAGAGGGGGATGGTGCTGAGAGCACAGCTTTGGGCACTGGGTAGACTTAGACAGCAGGTCTGCTGCAGGCTTGCACTCGTGATTTCTTGTGTGCAAAAGCATAGAAGGTTTTAGGTGATGGAAACCTCCCTACACTGCCTGCAGAAAGGGCAGCTGCAGCCTAGGACAAGGCTCTAGAGCCAGGTGAGCCCTGGCAAACACACATCCACACTAATTTGGCCCCTGAATTGTGTCCAGCATGGGCTTTTTCTCCCCCATCACTAGCCACAGCCAGGCCAGCCGGGTCACTGCTCAAGGGAGAACACCGACCAGAGGGCCACCAGCGAGTGACAGTGACCCCACGCTGGCATTAGCGCTCAATCCCCCTCCGTGCTTCAGCCAAGCAAATGCCACGGCCAGGAGGGACTCCCCCTGAGCCTGCTGCAGCTCCTCCTCAACAATGAGCCCACTGCAAGAGCAGGTACCCAGCCCAGAGCTCAACAAAACCCTGCCAGCAGCAGGGACAAAACAGCCCCTGGGACCGGAATGAATTATGCACAACCTTAAGTATTTGCAGGATAGAGGCCTTAGCTCACTGGGTTAAAACACCAGAACAATATAAAACACCTCTAACTCTGGAACCCACTGCACTTCATAAAAATGCCTGGGACCCTGCTGGAGCTAAGCCATTGTCGATAGCCATAAAAAATTGGTTAATAAATCTTCTTCCACTGATGAAATAGCTACTTCACAGCCAGAACCCAACAAATTGAGCATTTCAAAGCAACCTGCTTGACACAAGCCCTGATTTGCACACCAATACAAGCATCCCCAGCCTGGGCAGGACCCTGAGTCTGCTCTGTTCCTCCCTGCCTATTGTCACAGCCAAGTGCCAGGAGGAGATTTAGTGCATCAATATTTTCCTCCCGAGCGATAAGAAGGGGATTTATATCTGCAAACCGCAGGCCTTTGGAGTGAAAAAGTCCCAAAAGCAGAGACCAGCCTGGCACTCAGCATCCACACTGGCTACACCACTGCCACTGCCAGGGTGCCCCCCAGAGCCTCTCCCAGAAAGATGCTAGCTCATCATAGTGCCTACTTTAGTTCATCAGAGTGTTTACCTTTTTGTTTTGCTTGGAAAATATATAAAAATTAATGTTAAGAGAAAGGCAAGTGTTCAGCACCTTGCTGCTCCAAAGACACAGTCCTGAAATTTTAACCTAATAGGTAAAAAAGCAATGACAGGAGAGGTTCCATTCTTAACATGCTGACACCACTCAGTATTTTTTAAACACAGCCTATAGCCAAGAGGAGTGACACAATGCATTTCACTCAAACAATACATTTCCCAACTGCACAGCCGTTGATCTATTGAAGCAGCGTGATAACTAGAAAGAGGAAAATACTCTAACATTTCAGTTTTAATAACACACTTCTTTAAAAATTGAGTCACCCTATGTTCATGCCAGTGTGGGTTTTTATGAAGTCAGGGCTGACTTGTTCTCTTCCTTTCTGCCTACAGGGAAAAGAGCAGGGCTCGGTTGGAAGGCAGGACCTGCTTCCAAGGCAGAAATATTTATTCAGTGAAAACTTGCATTTAAATATTGATGTTTCAACAGAACTTACTATTTGCTTAACCAAATGTTATAGATTTGCCTAGACAATCACAATGGGGAAATTTTAGGCCCTTTTGGCAACACTGAATGATTTAGAAACAGTGATGAGCAAATCCTAAATTTTTCAAATCCATGTGATTTGTGGCTCAGATTTCATGATAAATTGTTAGGATTTGGGTTTGCAAGACAGGTGTTTGGCATTTCTAACTCCCGGCTCCCTTTAGGAGACATCAAACCAAGCATTAAACTCCTGCGGTCTTGAAAGTTCAAGTCAAGGTGGTTTTTGTTTTGCTTTTCCCCCTGAAGGTCAGCTCAGGATTGAATCCTTTTGTCAAGGTTGGCTGGAGAGCAGAAGGCTCTGTTAATCTGCAGGCGCTGCGGCTCCCTCCTGGCTTCCTTCCCTTGCAGTTTGTTTTACTTCAGGATTCACCCCCTGGGATTGTAAAGGCTGCAGATGAGGGTTAGAGGTGAAACAAAGAAAATGAGGTTGGGTGTTTATTTAGAGGGAGACAGAATTCATAATGTCGGAGACACTGGGCCCCTCCCAAGAGATAATCGTAATTTACCAGCACCTCTCCACCACTTGTTTTTCCCCAGAAATAAAACACAGTGACAGATCCAAAATACTACTTCCCCAAGTAGCTCCTAGAACCAAAACAAGGAAGAGGTTTTTCTTCTGCAAAGTGACCAGACACTGGAACAATACAAATATGCTTCCAGTGATCTCCATGTGGGAAAGTAACTGAAAAAAGAAATAAAGGCAACTTTGACTCCTTCAGAGACTTTATTTTTTCATTCACTCAGCTTGTGCCTGATGTTTTTTTCTTGGTAGATTGTCTTCTTATCGCTCCCCCTTTTTCATGAGAAGGCCAAATTTTGCTGCCATTTATTGACTGTGGAACCCCACTGACTGGTAGCTAAGGCACCTCCCATCTCACACAGGCAGCCTGGTGATATATTTCCCCTTCTTCATACCTTGCTTTAATCATCACAAGAGGAGCAAGAGAAGGTGCAGATGCATCCATTACACCTAAGAAAAAAATCTTGCTCTTTTCCCAGGCTTTTTTTGGTGTTTGGCCTCCAGGGCATCATCCATTTGCAATGAGATCCCGGGATTTACAACAGAACAAGTGGTTGTACAACAAAAACTGGATTCCGGGGTCCTGATAAGAGAAGACAAGCGTCCTGCGAGCAGAGCCTGACCAGTCACCCCACGGCTAATCCGGCTGAATCCGCTGACGTCAGGGGTTTTATGCTTAACACACACCGGGGTGAAAAATGAGAGTCGCGCTCAGCGCCGGCAGCGCAGCCCCGGCGCTCGGCTACCAGAAGTGGCTGCTTACTTTCAAGCTCTCCGCACAGCCTGTAATCACTCAATATTGAAACCAGATTTACAAGCTCTTTAGAGGAGAAGTTTGTGATTTCCAAAGCAGACGCATTTGGTATTTCAGAGAAAGGTCAAGCCCCCTGTGGAGTAAGGGGTTTTTAATAGAATCAGTTCAGCAGGAGTTAAGAGGAGACATAGCAACCCAGCGGCTCGCAAAGCCAGGAGCGGCAGAGACACAAGAAAAGCTACAGCCATTATTGTTTTGAGGAAAGAATCAGAGAAAGAGAGAGGCACGGGGTATGCCAAACTAAATCTTGGACATTTGATTTCATTTATTCCAATCTGAGAGACTTTCTCAGTTGGAAATAGAGGGCTGTCCTTTCGCTCCCAGGCTTGCAAGGGTTTCAAAGAAAGGAGTGCTTGTTATTGTCTGCAGGGGAAACCTGAGAGTGCTTAGCACAATGGCAAATCCAGGCTCTTAACTCAGATGCATTTAAATGGATAGCCTTCGATTACTGTCTCACCTCTTCAGCCTCCAGCCCCTGGCCAGGCTCTTCAGCTATTAATACGTGCTCCCTGCCTCACTAGGTTGGGTGAAGTGGTGGTCTAGGACTGCTTTGCTTCATGCTGGTACGGCGCCCAGCAGCCGGGAAGCCCAGGGAACATCACTAAGGTCCCTCCTTGTCACAGGAGTTTCTAAATAGCGCTGGGGCCTGCAGGCTATATTCGCAGCCGCTGCAGAAATACCGGCGATGGAGCTGGCTACTGCTGGCTCCAACGCCCTTTGGACTCTGCAGTCAGTGGTTTCAGTGAAAAGATTTGGGGCTCGTTCCGTAACTCACATAGCTGCTGCCAGACAAACACCAGAGCTCATAACACAATTTCCCGAGTATAGAGGCTTAAATATAAATTGGAAATCCAGATTTCATACGGTCCTGGTTTTGGCTGGGATAGAGTTAATTTTCTTCTTAAAAGAAAGCTTAGAAGACTCATAGCCCAGAAACTCCTATGCCATATCAGCTACCACGTAAACTCTAAGTACCGCAGCAGGTAACAGAACCCCAGGAGATGGCAGCTGCTAACCCCAGCCCCAGCGCTCTGCGGCCCTGCTGCCATGACTGCAGGGGATGGCAAACAAGCTCTTCTTTAAAACATCTCCGCAGCAAGGGGCCAATTAGAGCATCCAGGTCTTACTAGCCTTTTAATGGCAAGCATAAATAGGCCCTTCTGTATTCAAATCAGCAGCAAATGAGTAGTGAAGGTCACAGGATGCTTAAATGACTATACAACATGCTCCCTCTGATCGCTGGAGAAGGCACTTAAAAGGTTTAGCCATTAGATTTTCTAACTTGTCTAGTCACAGTAACTATTGGTGCAGCTACAGACGGTATTTCAGGTTTGTCTCTTTCAGCATCAAATTCCCAGTCAGCCATTCCCAAAAAAAAAATACACTTGGCAGAGCAGACAACTGCCCTAGATTTTCAGATCAGTGCAAAGGAAGGGCAGAGCTCTTATAGGAAAGCAGCACTTTGAAAGGTCAGCCAGAAGACCACAGGCCAGATTCCAAGAGAAGTTTTGGCCACGTAATTTCTTAAACTTCAGCAGCACAAAGGGGTAGAAATCAGATATAATTCTCTGCCTTAAAAGCAACTCTCCAGGCACGCTGAAGTAGTAAGAAGGGTCAGCAGCTTGAGGTACACAGATGAAACTAATCCTTCTAAACTGCACTTTGATATTGCAAACATGGGCACAGTGGGACCCTGGCAGTTCCAAGGCTCTTACTGCACTTGGCCCATGTGAGTGTTTACCTGTAGAGGTAAATTTGCAATTTCAGTACCTCTGTTTGCACAGCCAAGTGACCACCTTATCTCCAACAAGAACCCTACCACATCGTTTAAGTGTACTTTTAGGAACGTGAGCCTGTGACTTAAGAGGGGCAGTTTTCCTTGCTTACATCCCTTTGCATTTCAGCACATCCCAAAGCAATCTACCACAGCACACGGGATCAGAGCATTGCTGCAAGGCTATTGTAACCCCACGAGTGTGACATCCCCTTCTCACTGCTGGCAACAATAGCACCTCAACTTCACAGCCAGAACAGGAGGCAGATGCATTTCTAAGGCTTCTTAAGCATAGATGAATACTAGACTCATGCCAGGTTTTGTCTTCTGAAGCAGCATTTTGGCTGCTTCTTTCACCATGATGTGGCTTCAGCCTTTTAAGCAAGTATACTTTAATTATTGCAAAGTCTAATATAGCAAGAAAAATAAATACAATAAATTCCTTGAATAATCCAGAGGTTGTTTGTTTTTAGCAACTAAGCATTGAATATATGAAATGATAAAGTGCTGCCAACTAGCAGAAGGAGTAAGAAGCAACTAAGTGCACAAATATTGGCCAGGAAGAAAAGCCACCTATGCAAGAACAACATAAAGGAGGAGCCAAAGATTAAAGTAGTGTTGTTTCTTTAGTCCCACACAAAACTAGGAGCATATGATACTTAGTTACATGATAGAAAAGCAAGGCAGATGCTTTCCACTGTGCCCAGAGGGGTTATAAACAGAAAAAACAAACCACCAAACCTAATAGGTAGTGCGGTTTTGGGGTTTCCCTCTCCTCCCCAAAAAAATGTTGGGTGTAAAAGGTACAAAAGGAAAACAGATCATAGAAACAAGAATTGTGAGACAAGCAAGGAAAAACAGTTATAAAGAAGTAGGAGTCACTTTCTCACACATTTTGCACAGAGGAAGTCTTTTTTCATTAACAGAGGAAGAAAGTTATCACACAAAGCTCTGGAAGAATTCACTGAGGTTATGAACAAAATGTAACAGCCAAGAACCAAGGATGTGAGTTCACTGTTACCTGAAGTATAAAACAAAGGTGCCACCTTTGTTCTCAAATAACCACCTAAAATCCTTTGCAGAGTATGAAAAGAATCTGCTTTCAGAATCTAATTGTTATGCATGGCGGTACCGGTACCGTGTACACCTTGATTTGTTTTCTACTGTCATCCACAAGAAAACTCATTTTCCAAAACAGAAATCAGAAGCAAGTTTCAGAGAAAATATATATATTTTAAAAAAATCTTTACAATAAGTCAAGAAACATAGGAGCTTGCATACAGTTTATTATAATAACTCAGTTCTCAGCTCCCTACAGTTCAGATAACCCTGGTGACAGTGTTTACAACTTCTAACTTTTGCTTTCACAACTCTGAAGCAAACAATACATTTGAGTGTATTTTACTCTGTGCAAATAAGACAACTTTTGGAATCCTTCAGAAGAAATATCCAAGATTCTGTTTGCAGAGGTCCTTTGTTTCTCAAAGATGATTTATGAGAGTTTTTGTTTTAAGATAAAGTGCTCCTGTCCAGCAGAACCCAAAAGCCTTCAAGAGTTCAGAGAGTAAGTTTAGCTCAGATTAAAAAATAATTGGTCATACAAATTCCAGCTTCCCATGTCCGCTGTACATTCCCCAGTGGACTAGTGAAAGAATTTTATCATTGCTGAGGTCTGAATGTCTCATTTTATCACAGGTCATGCAGCAGTTCTCGTGACCAGTCACAGGCACCATGCATTCCAAGTCCAATTTTGCCACCTGCCCTTTTTTCGAATGATGTCCATGAAAACTGTAGTGCAAACGAGAGAGCATTTGCTGTCGCTGATCTTGCAGTCTCTTGTTTTCACTCCTGAGCATCCTCAAGGCCAGCATGATAAGGAGCACCAAGATTAGCCCACCAGCTATTGGAACTGCAATTACAGCTGCCCTGAACCATAACTCTTTCGAGGAAGTCAATTCTTGCACCTTGGTGATGAGATTCCTGCTGCTGTCGTGTTGATATCTGCTCCCTTGTCCTGCGAAGGGGAAAGATGTGAAGCTTATTTCAGGATTTATATATACACTGATTTACGTATAAGCACCTCCCTTAAATCCCACACTGACAAGTTTAAGGAGCAACTGCTACACACTGCAGTATCTACAGAAAATACCCCTGTAAAGAAAAAATTAGTTTCTAAATCTGCTTATAACATGGAATTTCTTACCCTAATAGCCAGTCTAACTAGGAACAACACTGCCACTGACTCTTAGACATCATGTCAAGATGGCAAGAGAAACTTCCAATATTAATGCAGACAAAAAAACCTAAGTGGCTGAGATGTTCTCCCGCATCCAGCCACCTGCTTCTCCCTCTGGTGTCTCTACTTACATTAACAACTAAATCAATAACAGCAGATGTACAAGGTTTTGACTGTGGCTGGCCTGATGGCCAGAAGAGGGGTTTCACTGAAGCTTTATTGCCCTACCTGAAGCATCGCCCCTGGGAGGAGACAAAACGTCATGTAGTCCTCTGTAATTGCACATATCTTCATGACAGCATTCCAATGTGGACATGGTGGTGGTGCCAGAGTGGTTTTGTGCTTGTTTGGCTTGGCAGATCTCAGCTGTGCTTGCAATAGAGTCCAAGCAGCCATGAGTAAGTGGGGAATGTGTATTCTGAGGATCAAGCAGTCTGGAGAAGCAGGCACTAAGCTCAGATTTGCACATATAGCCAGTTGCAACACAGTGTGCAGCATCACAGTAGCATCTGATTTCACCTAAAAAACAAAAATTGTGCAAGGAAGGTAAGAATTTGGTCCTCTATTTACACCTCACCATATATCCTTATTAGCCACACGCATCACACAAACTCGGTGCCAGTTTTGAGATACTTCTTTAGGCTGTAGAGCCACAAGAGCTGGGGTTGTTCCCTTCCCATCACTGTACAGCGCCTACCTCGCTGAAACCTTAATCCTTGTAAAGGCCTTGGGGCACTTGCTTTAATGACTAGTACTATAGTCCTTTGAATTAAAGCAAGAGCATTTCACTAAAACAGGGACTGGGGGAGGGTTGGGGAGGGAAGATCACAGTGGCTTTTTTTTTTTCCCAAGGTAAATAACTAACAAGACCATTTTATAGCTACTTCCACTCGCTGTCAGCAGTTGCATTTAACCACATTTAAAGTGAAATACCAGTTCTAAAAGCAACATACACTTTCAGTCCTAGATGAAAGTCACATCTATGTTTTTAACCATTACTCCAGGAACAGCATTCTATTTTTATAAAAGTAATGTTTTTTTTTTTAATTGCACATAAGCACACAACAAAAATACCAGGCTTAAATATTTATGTGACAAATGAAAAAGAAAAACTCTGAACTGCTGAATTGTTTATTACCTCTCAATACTGCCCCAAAATTTAAAAGGTTTAACTAACACCTTATAAAGCTATTAGGTAGAACCATTACCATCTAAGTCTCTCTGTCAGGAAGGTTCTACTGTGCAGAACTGAGCAACTATTTCTAATTTCTACAGAGAGAAAATCTTTAACTAGTTCTTCATGCAAAAAGACTTTTTAATATTATAGAACAAAAAAGTTCCAGCTTATAATTATTCTGCTCACCAGAGACAATGACTCTCAACTCAAATGTGAAGTTTTTTAATGGAGTGAAACTGCAAGGCTAAAGGCTCCCCGTTGGCTCTCCCCAGTTTCACATGCAATCCAATATGCAGTAGAAAAGAGGAAACACTTAAGACTGAAAATCCTCTACCGGCTCTATGAAAAATATCAGGAAACCTCAAAAATTTCTGAAGGAAGTGATAAAAAAAGTTCCCTTCATAAAATTCTTCATTTTGTGCTCTCCAAACTGCTCTGGTATGAATTAAACATGTCCTGTGCTGTAGCAAAAACTTACTCTTTCCAGGCAAGTTGCAACTCAAACATAATTCAATGTGCCATCCCGCCAAGTTTTAAGAGGAAGCCAGATTTTGGAGACATCCTTGGAAGAATGGACTTAAAACTACTTCTGGTGTGCCTACTGTACTTGCCACTACAGTAGCACCAAGGCTTTCAAAGCTGACTGAATAGTCAGATGTCTTCCTCCTACAGTCTGCACTTCAAAAAAAATCAATCTACAGGCTTTTCTGCTGCCACCCCTTCTTATGATGTTACCTACTACCTATATAAAAAAAAAAGCCAACTGTTCTGCAAGATGTTAAAAAAATCATCCCAAACAAGTTACCTTCCCCTCGTCAGGCTACCTTAATACTTTCCCCAAAATGTTACTGCAGGCTCCAGGCCTTGAAGTTCCCGCTGCTCTTTAATAACTCTGCTTAATAGAAGCCAAATGATGGAGTGTCTCACTGTCTCCAGTCCAATTCCCTTGGGGTTTCAGACCAAGCAACCTAATTTTTCATGAATTCACACTCACTGTCATCCACCATGTCACAGAAAAAAAGACTCAGTCATTTTCTAAGCATTCTATATGAGGTCTCCCCCCTACCCCTCTGAAAAAAATAGTTTTCATAATTTTTGCACTGTTAAATTTAAGATGCAAACATGGCACAGTACCAGAGCTGACAGTTCTTTCATGAGTCTCAGCACGGTACAGAAATAAAGAGAAACAATACACATGCCTTCATTTCAACTGCTTATACAATCACGTTCAAAAATCCATATTTTATTGCCTTAAGACAATCTTACAAACAAAATCTGACAGGCTAGTCATCAGGTTAATTCAACTGCTTTTTAATTAAAGCCACGTTTTCAGTGAAACAAAATGGACTTTGTATTACTGTATTTCTGTCAATTCATAAAGTTTCTTCCTGTGCTATGCAAAAGGCCAGAAAGGGTATTTAGTATTTTGAAACAGTGAACAATGCCCTTCTGTTCCCTCCTCTTTCTTGTTACTGTATGTAGCTATTAAAGAAAAATGTCTGCTTTTAGTCAAGATGGCTACAGGAGAGACTGTAGGCTCCTCTTAAAGCTTTTGAAGTCAACAGCAGCCAGAAGTCTGTGATCCCCTAATTATATCATTATCAGGCACATAGTTTCAGTATCTGCGACTTCACATCACTCAGTCACTCCCTGTTCTGCCCGCTTTGATGGGGCCAGCAGGCTCCCCCCTGCACGCTGCAAGGCTGTTATTTAGGGTTAATTACAGCCTTCCCTCCAAAATAAATAAATACCGTCGCACATCACCACCACGCTAACTTATCCTTTACCCTCCTCCCCGGAGCACGACGATTACCGGCAGCCAGCGGGTCGCCTCTGCCCCCGAGGGCGCTCCCCGGGCGGCCAGACCACAGACCACAGCCCCCAGAGCCCCCGCTCCCCGCGGGCGGGGACAGCGCCGGGCGCGGCTGTCCCGCCGGGACACGGCGGGGCCGTGACTGCCCGGCACCGGCGGCCAGGTGGGAGGGGAGGGACAGAGGGGCGGGAGGGACAGGCCGGGCGGCTCCGCCGCCGACACCGCTCGGCGCGGGGTCCCGAGACAGCGCCGGGCCCGGCCGCCGTCGGGCGGCAGCCCCCGGGCACCCCACTGCCTCCGGCCCGGCCCCGCGGACCGCGAGCCCCGCAGGCGCCCCGCCGCAGCCCTCACCTCTGGTGAGCAGGACGGCCATGGCGCAGAGCTCCAGTTGCAGCCAGATGAAGATGTAGCTGGAATGGCGATCCATTTACCCGGCGCCGCTCCCCACAGCCCGCAGCGCAGGCACGGCCGAGCCGCCGTCGCCCGCCCCTGCCCGCCGGAGCGCCGAAAAGCCGCTCGCCCGCGGGCAGAGCCGTGGTGCGGCCACCGCTGCTGCTGCGGCGGCGACGGGCCAGAGGGACGGCCGCGGCTCTCCGCCCTTCCCTCGCAGCTCCGCCGCGGCCGCAGGAGCAGCACCAGGAGCGGCGGCGCGCTGGCGGTGCCCGGCGGGCGCTGTCTCACTGACACGGCGGCGGCGGCGGCGCCCGCCCCGTAAATACGGCCGGCGCCGGGCGCGACTGGGCCACGCCCCGCCGCCTCCTGACCCGCCCCGCCTCCCCATTGGCTGCTCCCGCCGGGACTGGGCGGAGACCCGTTCCGCCCCGCCCCCTCCCGGCCTGAGCCCCACACGCGGCGCCCCCGGGCGGCGGCGCCGGTCGGGCCGGGAGTGGGCCGGGCTTTGCTTGCTGCGATGGGCTCTGAGCGCCGGGAGCGGGCCGGGCTCTGCGCTCGGCGATGGGCTCTGCTTTCGGCGATGGGCTCTGCTTTCGGCGATGGGCTCTGCTTTCGGCGATGGGCTCTGAGCGCCGGGAGCGGGCCGGGCTCTGCGCTCGGCGATGGGCTCTGAGCGCCGGGAGCCCCGGAGACCTTCCGGCAGAGCGGCCGCTGGCGGCACCGAGCGCCCTCGCTCCCTGCCTTAGGTGGTTCGGGGCTCTCCGGGGCCGGGGGAACGGGCTCCGCCGGGTCCCCGAGATAATTTCCTACGGAGGCAGCAGCGGGGTTCCACTAAAAAACATCGTGACGTGACTGCGAGTTCGGCGGAGCCGCGATGGATGGATGGATGGATGGATGGATGGATGGATGGATGGATGGATGGATGGATGGATGGATGGATGGAAGGAAGGATGGATGGATGGGCGGGCTGTCCTCAGCCCGGTGACAGGCAGCGCCGGCGCGGAACGAGGCGGTGTGCGAGCCCTCCCGCCCGCGGCCGCTGTCCCGGCGCTGCCGCCAGCCCTGCCTGTCCCGCAGGGCTGCACGAGGGTGCAGAGAGATTTCCCGAGCGGGAACAGCGGCAGTTCCACTGGGCTTTTTTCCCAAGGTTATGGAAACCCTGCGCCTGGGCTTGGCGCACCGCGGAGCCGGCAGCCGTCGGCTGGAAGCGCGCTGCAGCTGGGCTGTCCATCCCCGGTGTCCCGGCCCGGGGTCGACCCTGCGGGTCAGGGGCTCCTGCACCTCGCACTCAGCCCTGCAGGGTCTCACCCGCTGCTGTCACATCCACGCAGCAAGGGCAGGCCCGTGGTGCAGAGCTATTAGCGAATATACCCTGTAGTAACTATTCTCCTTCCAGTATTTCGTTTCCAAGAACAGCTGTTGGGGATGGAAGCACTAGCTGGTGTTCTACCACTGAGCTCCGATACAGCCCCTGTGGGTCCTGTTTAGCTTGGACAGTTTTCCTTCAGGTGTTGGTCCTGAAAAAAATGTGCCCCTTAGTTAAAATTTCTTTGCTAACTTAGTTTTCTTCTTTCTTTGTTCATTACGTTTTATAAGCCTTGATTTCTACAGCACAAACTGTTTCCCATTTATGGGCAAAATGTTTTACATATTTGGGTCCACTAGTAGTATTAAAGTTGTTGGATAATGTGTAGATAATAATAAAAAATTACTTGAGAATTTTAATTTGAAACTTTTTGTGAGTCTAAAGACATTTTCAATAGGGGACATAATACCTCATGTCGGAGACATTCCTCCCTGAAAGAGAAAGGAGGAAATATGAAATCTGAGATTGAGATAACTCCAGTTTACTTTGGCAGAGAGGAACAGACTGGATCTCTGGCTAATTACTGCTGATGCCATCACAGGTTATAATGGTTTTACTGTGAGTCTTGTGATTTGCATATGTATAAGATAGATACACGTGTGCTGCACAGTCTTTACACTTATGTTAGACATATTTGCACTCCACCACAAAGTAATTTGCTAATTCTTGTTTCTGTTTAGAAATTACAAAAACAGCAAGAACAGCCAAGTCATATCTCCCAGTCTGGCACCAGCTATCAGACACTCATTTGCAAACATACGAAATATCATTCATTATAACCTAGAATCATTACAGCAACATGTGCAGTTCTGCTTCTCCTTTTCCTATCCACGGTGACAAGCGCATTTAACAGATCTCATTTGTTACATGCAGTACCGACAGACTGGAAATGGCTTTTATTCATGGAGCCACATTACTGCACTAAGTAACATGAGAGACTCCCTGAGTATTATAAACATCCTGGCCGAGGGAGCACAGGCAGACTAACCGGAGGGCAATGTGCTTGAGATCAGTTTTGAACAGCAAATTTCATTGACAGCTGTCAGGTTTGAATTGTGAGGTACAATTTACTGTAAAAAATTTTCTAATTCTGTATGCTACAAGTGTGCATGAAGTACCAAAAGTGAGCAGGATCACTACCCAGCCTTAGTTCCCCCCTAAGCAACTAAAGACCCTTTTGTAAACCTGTGGATCGAGTCAGTTTCAGGAGGGTTTGACCGATTTACTGTGTCTCTTCACTCTCTGCTACGCTGCTCAGAGAGACATGCAAGGTTTGTGTGGGGTCCTCTGACAGACTATAATGTAAACAAGATAATTCAGCTTCTGCAGCGCTAATTTGCTTTTGTTTTAGAGACAAGAGCTAAGAGGGCAGATTGGCCTGTAAAAAAAGGGACAGGAGACAGACCCAGCACAAAGCAATAATAACAACATGTTCTGCAACCAGAAGGAATGTGGGATAATGACTACAAGGAACCATCAAGGAAAGCGTCAGGAGCCTGAGGCCGCATGACGTGTCTCCAGCAGCCATGGGAGAGCAGCCCGAAGCCTCCACTTGAGCGGACTGCAGAGCCTGTAGTCAGAGCCTGCAGAGCACAGGGCTGCTCCCTCCCACCAGATACCGTGAAGGCCTTTGAAGCCAACACGAACAGAAGGACCTGGTTGCAAAATCAGCCTCTGGGCACCTTACGGAAAGGGACTGCTTTGGGCAGCATCTCACAGGAGCACGTTCTCTGCATCAGCTCAAAGCTCTGTTGCAGATGCAGAATTTTGTTTTTAAGAAGAAGAAATTGCCGACTAAAACAAGAGATCGATCCAATGAGTCTTTGCAGGCCACTCAAATGCTGGTTTGATTCTTTCACAGGTTGCAGTGCCAAGTTTCTGGCAGGAGGACTTTAGAACTCACAAGTCCTTCTAAATGACCAATTCAGATGAGCACCCAGTGTCCTCAACTATTCCACACCAGGATTTCTCCTATCAGGTAAGCAACAGTTCAGGACAGTAAGTGTTCTCCTCTACAATCTCATTCCAGAAGAGGCTCACCATTTCCCACCAGGAGCACTGCAGCCGTGCAAGAGTCTTCTTCCAAATGTCAGGGTGCAGTCCCTCCAGCGAAATGCCAAATCACCATCACCTTCTCCAGAATTTCCATGTGCCTGAGAGTCCCAGCATAGGCATGAGAGGACGGCTGCCATGAAGGGGTTTAGGCCTTTCCTGCCTAAAGGAATCAAGGAGGAGAACAAAACAAGCCAAGACAGAGGTCAGCCTGGCAGCATTTTCTAAGTAGAGAACTCTGAACAAGAGAAAAGCTCTTCTCTGGCTATGGGAACCCAGCTTTAGAAAATTCAACTTCCTCCCATTGCTTTGCTTCTTTCATATATTCTCTTTCTCTTTTTCACACAAATTGGCATTAATGCCCATCCCTGCTACAACCTACTGTTTATGTGCCACCACAGCAGCCTGTCTGCAAAACAAAGTTACAGCTTCAGTCTGTAGGTGCCCCCGATTTAGGTAACTCACCCCAGAGAAACAGTTTCATCTGACAGCTTTGAACATTATCATGAATTCCTCACCCCTCTATAAACTTTCATGGCATGCTGGCAACTCACCACCATTTCCCAAATGATTGGATGTAACCCTTCTGTCCATTTCTAGCAAAAAAACCCGTGTTTTCACAGTATTACTGTTTGTTTGTTATGTACTTGATTGAACCTTTCAACAATTAATGCATGCTCTCGCAAAAAAAAAAAAAAAATAGGCAAATAGGCAAAAATAAAAATTTGTTAGAGCTAAAATTTGGAAATCCTTTCTACAATCACCTCTCTAGTCAAGGCATGGCCGCAGCCCTGTCCTGGGGAGACCCACCTTCCTCAGGGATATGAGGATTTGTGTACTGCATGCACACACCAGCACTTGTCAGTACTGCCACATCAGTGGCTCACTGCACTAGCAAGGAAAGGTTAGTACTGCTGCTTTGGAGTAATTTCAAATTGGTGTCAAAAGCAACATTTGCACACCATATCCATTCCTTTTTGCACCTTGCAATTATGATTCAGCTGGGAATTTCTCATTTGGAAATGATGTGAAGTTAAAAGCATTGGGACTGTTTAAAGCATCTTTGGAGCAACATTAATCAGACTAGTTTGGGGATTTTTGTTAACTGCTTAACACTAGCCAACAAACAAGCATTGTTTTTTGAGTTGCTTTGCTAGCATTTGGGATATGATACACAAAAGCTAGTTCTCCTGAATTATATTTATTTATGCTGATTATTGCCTTTAAAAAAATAATTAAGGCTTAAGCTAGCTTAGCTTGGCATAAAGGCCAGGGGGCAGGGAACATAATGTGACTGTGCAATCCTTTTGGCTTTCCACTTCAGGGTCTGGCCATGGATTTCCTGAAGCAAGTAGCCATTCCAGGATCTAAGGCTATGCAGATCCCGAAGGCTGGCTCCTCCAGCCACTCCCCTGTGACAAACAGGCTGCTGAGCAGGTTCCCTCAAGGTTAATAACTCCCGAGGAGCTTTATCCCCATAACTGGGACAGTTCAAGGAGGTGGATAGAGGCCTGCACATTAGTCCCTGCTCATTTTCAGCAGCAATTAGTGTGTCCCAGTGAAACCCAGTTACCTCCAAACTGGAGGAGGGGAGCTGCGTTCGAGAGATGATCAGTGAGACACGTTCACCTAAAATAAGTAAGAAACCAGACTAGTGTCTATGTCGCAGGATCCACCTCTCCAAGCACGTGATATATTATCCAGATGGCACCAATCTGCATCCCCCTCAGACACAGGACATGATAAAGAGACACCACTTAAGAGGCCCAGAAAGTGAAGCATTTCCTGCCATGCTCATCACTTTACCTTTTTTTTTTTTTTTTTTCATTTAAAACTAATCCTTCCTCCCCCAAGCGAGCTGCTCTCCTACTCCTCCCAATCAATAGGGCGATTTGCATTTATCCTCCTGGAGGCATGGCTCCTAGAATCGGGGCCAGAGCGATCCAATCGATAGGAGAAAGCTGGAGCAAGACTGGAAAAGAAGCAGCAGAGAGATTTCCCCCAGGGAGAAATGCAAAACACTGGAGAGAGGCAACAATTATTGTAATTGAAGGTAATGAGGCCGAGGCGCCAGCTCCAGCCCTGCTTAACATCATTCAATACAAAGTGAGACGCACATGAAGGAGACGGCCCGAGCCCGGCCGGCCCCGGGCGGCCCAGCCCGGCTCCCGCAGCCCCGCGCCAGCCCCGCAGCCAGCCCGGCCGGCTCCCCGGCTGCTCCGGGACAGGCCTGTCCCTGGGCTGCTGCATTGGGGAGAGTCAGTCCGGACATGCCTGCTGCCAGGGTCCCGGGGCCTCCTTTCCCTTGCCCTAGGAGACTCCCGTGTCTGCAAAGTTCTCGGTGTGTTTATTGCCGCTGCGCGGTGAAAGTCACGGCCTGAGCCCCAAGTAAATCCTTCGGCCAGGGCCAAACGCCGTCCTGTCCCGAGGCCGGACAGGCTCAGCCCCAGCCCCTTACCCTCCGATCTATCAACTATTTTACAACAGTTTCTAACCTATTTTTAACAAGCCCTTCCCTGCAGATTCCCCCTCTGCCCCCGCAGCCTCCTTCCCGCAGCTCCCCGGTGCGGGGTGCGACTCCCCGGGAGCAGAGAGGGGCTGCTGGAGAGGAGCTCCGCCTGCCCTGGCCTCTGCCGGGGCACGGTGCAGGCGCTTCGGTGTCTCTGTCCCTGTGCCCGGCCGCCACGGTCGCTGATCTCGGAGCAGAGCTCGCACCGGCTTTAGGCGAGAGATCTGCGCGGGCCGCGCTCAGCTGCGCCTTCGCCTTGGATTCCTTGGGCACAGAGCCTCGGCGCAGAGCCGGGGGGTCAGGGAGCCACCCACACCGGGGCAGGCTTATTGAACGCTCTTCGAGATGAAGGCAGCCGGGGCCGGCACGGGGTGAGAGCCCCAGGGGCGGCCGGAGCCCCGGCGGGGCGGGCGGCGCTCCCGGCCGCGCTCCCCGGGCCGGCGGCGGCTCAGCGCGGGCAGCGCTCCCCGCTCAGCGCGGGCACCTCTTGCCCTCTGCCGGCAGAGCCGGCCCTAGCAGGGACAGCCGGGGCCTCTCCTCAGCCAGGAGCCTCTCTCCCCTGCCAGGACAGGGCGAAAGAGCGCCGGGTGCAGGTACGCGAGGAGGCGGCTGCCTGCAGGCGTGGAGATGAGCAATCCCATCGCCAGAAGAGTAGGAGCAGCGCGGGTACACCGGGGCTCACATCAGCATCTACCCCCAGCCACATCCTGCACACAGGAGTTAACATCCAGTATTCAGCCATCACCTCCTGAAACATCCATGTAAAGGTGTTACATGTCAGGATTTATAAACGGTACCTAAAAAGTCAAGCACCACCTATCAGATCTGAGTTATCAGGTGTCTAGAGATAAGGAATGGCAAATATTAAGAATTTGCTTTAGGTCCCAAGTGTGAGAAACCATTAGTTACGTCCTGTCACATCTTAATGTGTGTGTGGGGGAGGAGATCTGACCCTGGATGTGGCCAAAAAACCCTAGAAATAGAGCATCGCTGTAGCAGGACAGAACATACAGTTCAAGTAACATTTCTTACAGAAAGCTATAGTTTGGATACAGGACATGTAGAGAAAACAGTCATGTTTGCCAGTGAAACCAGAGCCTCTTTTGAATATGAGTTTATTGTCTAAGCAAGAGTCTCAGGCTTGTATTTGCACATGCAAGACAGACTGTCCATGAGTCTGAACAAAAACACCAGTTCATTGGAGGACTTGTCCTAACCCTTGGAAGACTTTCACCCAGCAGTCAAACCCTGTGTGCTTGGCAGGGCTATGTGAGACTGTTCTACACTCTTGTGAACCTATTGTCAGCAGCCCCTTCACAACAGCAGCTCTAAAAGCTTTTGATGCAGATAAAGAAACTCTCCAGAGATACATTACTTTGTATTAGTCAATATTTATTGCTCCAGCTCTATTTTCTGAGTCGCATATTTCAGAGTTAAATGCCAGAGCCAAGGCAGTCAATTCAAGTCAGGAAAGCCTATACACATTGTAACAGACTGGAGTCTCAGCTATTTAAATAGGCAGCACTTGCCAGATTACACCAAGCTCCAGGTCTGACAGACATTTGTAAATACAGTGGAAAAAGCTGAAGGCAGAGCTAGATCTCAGAGCAAGGACCAGCAGTTTCAATAAGATGGATATCTACCTTTATTGCATTTAATAAGATTTTAATAGTTCAGCCACAAAGCTGCTGTTTGAAAAAGAAGACAGTAGGACATCTAAGCATAGATGTGCAATTAAAACAAAACCTAAATTCTCACTTTATCATGAAAAGGAGAAGGGAAAAAAGTATTTGTGAGAGGGAACATGAAGAGTGAAGTCAGTAAAGGCTGTGGACCCTTAAATTCTAGCAGCATGTGATGGCGTGCTCCAAAGGGAGAGAGTGGACAATTCCCTGCCCTGGCTCTAGGGCAGGATCAGTAAGTACATCAGAGACAGCTTGTAATTCTGATAACTCTGAATCAGAATAATTGTAAAAAGGACAAATAACAGGGCAAGGGGAGCTGCAGTGAGCTTTGGCAAATATGTAATAAGCTGAAGGCATTCAATATCCGGGATGCTAGGCAGGGCAGTATCTGAAGACCCAAGCCCATCACCTCTGGTGGGTTTAACCAGGGAGGGTGAAGGTAGTGATATCCCCAGCTTTCTGCTAGCCCTCCTTGAGGGACTCCCACCCCTGTGACAGGACTGCAGATGGGATCACCCATCCCTATCACCTGCAGCCTGCCACAGAAGCACCCAAGGAACAGGTTTGAGCACCCTCTGACTGAGAGGATAATCTCAGGCAGAGGAGGAGGATTCACAGCTTGCTGCCAGGAACACCTCAAGAAGCCACAAGGGTTCATCTGTAGGAGCACTGAGAGATCAAAGGCAGATCAGGCAGAGGAAAGGATTGGTGGAGAGAGAGCAGTGTTGGCAGAAAGTGATACCAAGTGCAACGGAAATTCAGATTCCTCACAGTCCACACCTCAGAGGCAGTGAGGAGGCAAGAGGGCTGAGTTCAGAGAGCTGAGAGTCCTGGAAGGGGGAGAAGTGTGGCCCCTATGTTTTCATAACCACAAGTGCAAGACATTAAAGTTACACAGGACTAAACCAAAATTAAGAAGCTTCAGAGAGAGAAAGCAGCCCTGATTATTCTCAAAACACTTTTGTAATGAAGAGTATTATATATATAGCAGAGTAGGATATTAAACCAAGGTCTTGTCCCCAGGTTGCAAGGCAGTAGTGAAACATGAGAGTTGGTGGGGAGCACAAGAGTGCTGCCCAGAGCCCCAGAGCCAGAGCTGCTGGGCAGCCACCCCCAAGCCTTGGCCCCATATTCACATCTCTGCACTGCAGAACTGAACTGGTTCTGCCTCCACCAGGCTGCCATCCTCTTCCTTGGCCATACTTCCAACATGCTGCTCTTCTACTTTGGTGTGTTCAATATTTTGGACAAATATTTTTCCTTCACTTTGACAGGAGTTAAAAAAGGAGGTAGTGAGTGTTGCCATCTGAGACCCAAAGGGAGCTTCAGAGATGGAATTCCAAAGTACCAAAAGTAATGAAGAGACTAAATTATGGCCTTCAGCAAATACACCAGTCTGCCATAGACTGTGAACAGGCTGGCCAACTGCTCTGTCTTCTTTGTTGCCTTTGATGCTCATGGCAGCACTGTGCTGCCTGTGGCTGCTGCAGCCCTGTCTGGCACACCCCCCTCTCCCAGCAGCCCATCTGTGACCACCTTCTTTCTCAATCAATTCAATAATAACCTAGTTTTCACTTTCACCTTTACTATCAACTCCTAATGAAACAAAATTCTATCAATCTCTCTAAAGACACGTTCAGTCTGATATTAAGTGTGTCTCTTTATGTCCCCACGAAGAGCCTGGCAGGAAGGTGGACAAAGCACACAATGTCCTTTTCCCACCTAAGGGCAGATTTTAAACTCATCTTGTTTTAACCGTGGGAGTAACATAAGGGCTGATATTAGGAGCCCAATTGAGGGAAACTGCTGCTGAGCACTTAGCAACTGAATGGCTTATTAGCATGATAGAAATCAGACACAACAATCTGCATTAATTAGTATCCCTGTTGTTAGCACTAGAAACATGCATTTCTAAATAAATACATGTAATATTCTTCTGAATTGCATTCCCATGAATAAAGCTGGACTCAAGCTCTGTGCCAAAGGAAGGAGGACTCTGTGGGTTGCTGTTTTCAGAGCAGGGCTGGCAGAGAGGGACACTGGCAGCAACTCTGTCCCGGTGCTATGTCCAGCCAGGACCACTTCATTAAACCAAATCCCTTTGCCTTTCCCAAAACCCTCAGGTTAAAACAACATTGGCTAATTCATGACACAAATGCCAACTGAAACACATCTATTTCCAGTAGCAGGAGGCAACACTTGATTCGGCTCTGAGGAGACTGTGCAGGGTTTCTCTGCCTGTCCAAATAGCAAGGAGCTGAGAATAGCTACCCACGAGCTTTGCTGGGCTGTGGGCACCCATGTACATCTCTGCTCTTCACGTGTGGTCAGAACCAAAGCTGCTCAAGATCACCCCTACTGACATGCTCTTCGAGCCTTCCCCAAAAACCTGAACTTCCCTTTACCCCTGTCGCTCACACTTTTTTTCACCGTGTTTACACATGAGGCTAGAAAGTAGCAACAGCAAGAAGAACTGAGCTGTTGTAAAAAGTGGAGAGAAAACTGGCCAAAATGGAGAGGAGCCCAAAAAGCTAGCAGGGAAGAAGGATGAGGAATGAGCCACCCAAGTGAAAAGCAGGGAGCGGATCTGAGCACAAACCCACAGTGAATAAAGCTGGTCCTGGCACTCTGCTGAGGGAACAAGGGCTGATGTGCCAGGAAAAAGAGATGTGGTAATGAAGGCTGAGGACAGAGTGACTGACAGGCACTGGCACTGCCAAACACCTACGTGTGAAAAATTGTCCTCACTGTCCCCTCCACTGGTTTGCAACTCGACAAACCCAGGAGCCCAGCTGGCTCTGAGGAGGTGCTTGGAAGAACTGAGGACAAGGAGTAGGTACAGGGAGAGCACAAAGGTGAGGTGCACCTGAAATTTGAGGAGCAGATACTTGGCAGGAGGACAGAAGCATTCAGGGACACTGTGTAGGACAGTGCTGTCAGGATCCCTCTCTCAGCTGAGAGGGCCCCTCTAACATCCATCCTGGCAAATCTACAACAGTGCTTATAATTTCATTCCTAAAATCTAGTACCATGCTCCAGAAACAGATCATTATTTCTGGCACGCCAAGCTCAGAGTTTTTCACTGTGCCCAGAAAACAAGCCTCCCCATGGCCTACTCCATCCCTGACAGTCCTGCAGGAACACTTGGGTGAGGAATATCTCACTGTGGCTGACTGAGTTTTTCCTTTCTGATTTCAGTGACATAATTAGGAAAGCACAAATGATGAGGCTTTTTGAGAAGGCATGCTCCTTCCCTCTTGCTGGCACATCTGCAGCAGTCCTTCTCACTACATTTGTGTCATGGATTTACTTCATTTTTGTTGAAAGAAGGGCTTGTCAGAAATCTGAAAATGGAAACTGAGCCAGGGTCCTACCATAATCCTTAAAACTACACAGCTGCCTCAGACTCTCTCACACAGATTGCTTAAAAATGTGGTGGTATGCAATGACTTACCACCATCAACCAGCAGGGAATGGCAGAGAGTGTATCAGGAGATACCTTCAGCTTATAAAGCATGTTTCTCCTTGAATGTCCCTAAAGCCTAGTTCTAAAATCAGTCAGCAAAAATTATTCATTCTCATTAACTTTGATCGAAAGACCTGCATTTTCTCCACTATGGTTCAGGTGATGATCCTAAATAAAAACACACATGCCAATTCTGAAGCAAGAGAAATAAATGCTAATTGATTCTCTATAAATTGGATGTGTCACCAGCCCCCATGGCTCTTATCACAATATCAAACTTCACAGGACCATTACCAAAAACAATCCTACAGCTGATTCAGAAAGCACAATAACTCATTCATGAGCTTCTTATTTCCTCCAGACTCAGTGATTTAGAGTGGGATCCTTCAGGGGAATTTAATGGTGCATTAATAATTTCCCATTTGCCACAGAAACACTCACAAATTACCACAGGGTGAGGAGCACAAACCAGGTCTGAACGTGTGGACGCAGGAAGCAGGGCTAGTCGTCAGTAAGAGCCGTGCAGCACCTACAGCCAGAATGAGCTGGTGAATTGGCACACCCAGCAGTAAACACCCATTCAAGTATCCCCACTGGAAAACATCACATTTGCTTCAACAGATGGTTTTCCCTCAGCAGAGGCAGCATCCTGTGGACAGTGCTCCACTGTAGAGGTCTGGTTTACCTCCATACAAAAGTCCTTCTCTTCACATGGCTTCCCCTTCAACAGTGCCCCTACAGAAAATCTTTAGGAACTACTAGGCATATCCCTGCAGAAATCATCAGAGACTATCCTGCTTGACCCTTTAAGAATAGATGAAAGAAACAGAAATGAACCATATTTCTCAATCATTCTGCAGAAATAATTCAATTATTCAAAGTACTGCCCTACCCCACGCTAGACTTTTGCTCCAGTACATAAAATAATGTGTGAGACTTGTTCAGCATCCAAAGCTGAAGTCATCAAGTTCTACAGATGCTGAAAGTTCATATACAGTCATCCAGAAATGACAAGGAAAGAGTTGCAGGCAGCTATAAAGTATCATGGCATCCGTAATCACTTCGGGACCAAAGAAAAATAAAAGTAACAGTTGGCTAAGAAAAACCCCAACAGAGTGCAGTCAGAGCTGCTTATTCCTTGTCCTACATGCCAAGGACACAGAAAAACTTATGCTTCTTGCAACAACCATCTCTATATTTGAAGATTCGATAGGCTGTCCCAGGCTAAGCTACCCCTATTTATTCAGGCCCCTCTGTCACATCATGTTCTGGAGATCACTGTCCTCCTTCGCACCCAGATTCTTTCCAAAGTGCAGCCTACAAATACAGGCTCCACCCTCCACCTCAGACCCTCCTTGCCTGGTTTGCAGACAGGAACATAGCAAGTATCTCTGAGTTTGCTGCTTTCCTGCAACAGCAACACCCTGAGACATATCCTGAACTGGTCTCCAGAAGGAAGAAATTAATAAATCTCCCTGTTGCAAATTCTAAGGCTACTCCAGAGGATATTCTTGAGGAGTTGTCTAGCTAAGACAGTCCAGATTTCAGTGTAGGAGGTAACTGCTGGCTGGGAAGGGAGGTTGGGAAGGCTGGCATCAGGCAAGGTGTGTCTGACAGACGCACAGCCAGTGCCACATTCAGCTTGTGAGACACAGATGGGCTCTCAGACACCTTCCAAAGCTTTGTCCCCAGCTGTGTTCCCACGATGGGCTCTCCTCTGTGCACAGTTGTTCTTTTCACCAAGGAGTTTCATCCCATGTTTTTTTCAGAAAAAATACTTTTCACTTACTGTATACCCGTACCTTGTGAAAGAAGGGATCACACTGTAGCCAGTATCACCTCTCACTGCTTTTTCCTTCCTTGGTCCATGCTGGATCACCTTCTTTTGGCATTCTTGGGACTCATATTTTAATTATTATTTAAAGGAATTGCCAGTTCTGCTAAACGCCTTTTTCCTTCAGGCTTCCTCCCTGAAATTACCTACTAATTCTGATTTTACTCCAAACTTTTGTCTATAGTTTGCTCTTCTCTCACTTTGTATTCCTGAACAGCAAATACATTACCTTTTATCTTCATAGTCAACTTGTTTTGTTTTACTGGTTAGACTCAAACCTAGAATTTACCTTTTTAAATTACATATATATAACTTTCTATATATATAAAGTGAAAAAAAAAATTTTCCATCTCATTCATACAGGTAGGAATAGGCACATGTATTTATGAAACACATTATGGCAACAAGTGCTGGAATTTCTCGCCAGTCTGCATCCCACTCATCCTTTCCCAGCAGATGTGCAGATGATTACAGCCCTCCGTGACCGCCTGCCACGCTCTGTGCTTTGGGTGACACTGAAAGGCAGCCTGGTCCACCTGATTTTCCTACTCCAGAAGCCTGCAGGAACATGTGCAGCCCCAGTGCTCCTTCTTTCCCTGCCATCCTCCCTGACAGAGCCAGTGTCTCCTGTGAAAGCCTTCACCTCCTCCTGGGCGCAGCAGCCGCAGATCACACAGCCATTGAGGAGTGGTGTTTCATTCTGCACTGATGGGGTTCAGTCCCTACTTCATGTTTGGGCAAGGATCTGCTCAGTCTTTCCTGCTAAGGAACAGGTTCCAACTTCTCTTTGCAGCATTCCCTCTGTCATTAGCAATGCTGCTGCAAACCCTCAGCTTCCCAGCTTCTGCATTTTCAGCATCCACTCTATCTGGGCCTTTGGAAGGATGATCCTTTCTCTACCTGACTTTTCCCCACCCAGCTCTTGCAGTCTGCTTCCCCAGAAGTTTCCCCAGAACTATTCTCCACACTAGAACCTGTTGCTCTCCTCACCCTCACCAGGAGAAAAACGTGGGGTTCAGTCCTTGGTAACCCAGCCCAGGAGCCAAAGTGTGTTTGTGGTGGCCATGGGGCCTGGCCCTCAGAGAGCCAGGTCAAGGCAGCTCTGGACTCCACAGCACTGTGCTCCACACTCCTGCCTCTCAGGCTGTGTGCCAGCCCACCTGTTAGCCATGTGAAATCCTCTTTGTTACCCTATTCACTCACAGATGCTGTGGCTGGGGGTTCACAGGCTCCCTCCCAGCCCAGCTGCCTCCTGCTCTCTTATTAGGTAGCAAAAAGAGGGCAGAGATGTTACTTCTCATTAAACTGATGTAGCTGGGGAAGCTGCAGCAGATGGCTCTGGCTGGAGGGATTATGGGGCTGTGCTGGGATTCCCCATAAATTCATCTCAGACAGAACCAGTTTTCTCATAATCTGAAAAGGCTAAATGAGAAAGTCTCTTAAAGCAGCTGAGGAGCAGGAGCAGCATTAGAGCCACAACAAATCCCCTTCATTAGTTTCTGAACAAGGGTATTGCTTCTGTCTGCCAGTGCAGCTTGTCTCACAGCAGCAGAAATGGGGCTGGCTACACCAATTCCAGACATCAGCTCTTTTCATTACAAGATTCCCTTGTCAGAAGGAGAGCCAAGATTCACCTAGGTGGGCTGGTGTCTCCTCCAAGTAGGCACTTGCATTGTGTAAGAGAAGCCTAACATTTGAGACCTGTTTTTTCCTCAGTGTGCACAGGTACCACTGGCTTTGTTAGCAGTTACTATCTGTGTTGGGAATTAAAACCCCTAATATTCAAAAGGAGTCAGGTAAAAGTTTTCAGCTGTGTTATTTTAGCAATTTTTCTCACAATTTGTATTGAATATCTCTGAAAACATTATGAGGTTGGTTCTTTCTGTGTTGAACATTATGAAAGAGCTGGTAACTATGTCCTCCTACTTTTTTACAGTCTATTCTCCATACATGTTAAGTTTTAACCTACTGCAGGTCACCAAGTTTCTCCAGTCCCAGCAGGTTAAGGTTAAGATCAAGGTTATACCTCCCTAGCCCAAATGCAAACAGGTGGCTACTAAAACCACTTCCAAACTGTTTATGAGCTGATGCCTTAAATTCTTTTCCAAAGAATCAGAAATAAGTAACTCAAGTTTGTGTCTCCTCTCAACGTTGAAAGAAGTGTTCCTATGTATTTAAGTCAAGAGATTTCTGCAAGCCTACATATTTTTGACATCTCCAGAAACATTTAGGGACTTGGATTTTTGGGGTTTTTTTAAAAACTTGTAACACTTTGAAGTGGCATCTGCACTGTGGCACCTCAACTACAGGACCTGGGAAAGGCTGAGCTCTCAGAGGCAGGGACTGCTGGGGAGTAGGGGTGTGATAGCAAAGGGAAGCAAGATTGTAAAGTTGTCACTGAGGGGTAACTTAGATAAAGCAGTGTAGGCATGGGGGAATAATCATGCCTAGGTTAGAAAATCGATTTCAAAATTCATTACTGAGACGCATGCAAATGTTAGAGGGAATTTTAGACAAGCTAATTCACCTAATATATCAAATTGTTGCTGATAGGGGTTTAAACTGATTAATAATCAAGCCAAGATACACAGTTTCCTCTTTCTTTCTTTTCTCAGTACTTTTAGTGGTTGTCACATCTTCTTTTAAACCATACTGGCTGTGCAGTGTGAGGGCTATTTCCTAGTTTCTGAAATGCTCCAAATCCTTTTTGGGACTGAGAAGCAACTATTTCCTATCCTCAAATAAAATTATGAGGGCCATTTCCATAATTTCTCCCAAATCTAGACAAGTTTTCACTCAGCCTGAGCACTGTTGGCACAACCCAAACCCACAGAAGGGTCTCATTGTGACCCTTTCAGCTGCAGGACTACATCTGACCCATGAATGAGCAAGTAAGGGACAGGATCTCCACCCAGGTCACTCCCAGGGAAATATATTCTTAATTCAAGATATGGGATGGTGGCACAGAGGAGGTATTTTGGCTAAGAAACCAGCCTGTGTCCAAGCATATTTGGGAAAGTCAAATATCCAGGAGCCAAGTCTCAGTTCTCACATTAAAATCAAACTGTTAGGTTGCAACATTCTGTTTATGCTGCCAAGCTGGGATGGTCAACAGAATTTGTTTTGTCTCCAGTATACCCCAGGATGAGCATAACAGGCTAGAAAATCCCACATCTTATGGGAGCTGCCAGGGCCTCTTCCTTTGTGAAGACAGAAAGATGACTAATCAGGGCAGAGAGCAGAGCAAAAAGAATGGGCAATCACAGCATTCCCAGTCTCTTATCTAAATGGTCTGCCTCCCAGGTTGCAAAAGCCAGAAATAAAAGGAAGTTATGCAGCCCTATAAGAAGCAAGGGACACTTAGGCAGGAATGCAGAGGAGAGCTGGTGTCATGCAGCAACAAGTTGTGCTAAAAGAGAAGATGCATCCAGGAAAACCAAGCTGACTGGCAAGGTCCAAGGGGATTTTCTTGCTTTGCACCAGTATGGATATTAATGAAAAGCATTTTCAAAAGCACACATTAACCTTCCTTCCAGAAACAAGGAATCCCCACATCCCTGCTCTCCTCCATGAATAGCAGCACCTCGTGAAAATGTCTCTGGGAGTCACAGACTGTGGTCTCCCTCTCTCACCAGCTTTGCACTGGGAATGCACCTCCAGCAAGTGCCAGCAGGAGCCAGGGCCTCCCCAGCAGAGGCTGAGCACTGTCACACTCTGCCTCCAAGTTCTAGGTTCTAAGCACCTAAGAATTCAAGTTCTCAATGCACAGAATGTTTTTGGCACAGGACTTTTGTCAAGCCATAGCCTTAGTAAATGGAACTTTAATCAAAAACTATTCCTCTGTCTCTAGATACTCTCAGCCCCCTGGTATATTCACTCACGGTCAGAAACTATTAGCGTCACATCACAGTTTTTTGGCATGGCACCTCTGTAAAGAAACAGGTTGCAGCTGTAGCCAAGCATTTGGCTTAGCTCAGCACAGCAGGAGATGCTGGAAGCAGGGAGTTAAACATGTTGGAGTAACCACAGCCCTTCAACTTCCCCTTGCAGCCAAACTCAGAACCTGCCAAGTGCTGCGTTCCAATAAAATGCAACTCACACAATCTGTAAGTGCAATAAAATAGCTGTTAACAATTCTGTAACTCTCCCTCTTTTAGCATATAAAAGCCTGAAGGTCAGCTGGAAGTCAAGCTGCGTTTCTTCGGAGAGAGGGCAGGCCAATGCCTGGTGACCTGTTCCTGTCCTTTTGCCTCCTCCTCTGGGGTTTCTGCCCTCCTCCACAGGGCAAGCCCTGTGCCTGGAGGGGGCTTCTGCCTGATTCCCACCACAGGGGAGCAAACAGAGCACAAGGGGGTCTGGCCAAAGGGCAGCAGCTACCAAAGGACCTTGTCCATTCCAGGGCAGCTCAGCTCTGCCTTTCATCAGCAGTGACACTGAGGGAACATCTCGGTTGATGTTCCCCCTTCTCTGGACTTGACACTGCAGATGCTCGGGACCGTGGAGTGAAAAGGGAAGCAATTTCAAACCCTGTCCCTCTAGGAATGAGCAAGCCTTAAAATCACCTGGTGACCTCTAGGTTGGCTGAGGTTTGGGGAAAGGTATGCACAGCCAAACACAGTGCTCCCACAGTCATGTATGTTGAAATTTAGGGTCACCCATCAAGGGGCTGAAGCAGCTCTGCCTCATATGAGAGTGGGGAAGTAGGATGGGTGCAGAAAGGAAGAACAAGGGTAACAGAGGCAGAAAAAACTCATCACCACTCCCTCATCACAAGACACTTCATTTCTAGTTTGGCAGATCAAGTGAATTTACTTGTCATCTTCAGGGTCAAAAGCCTCCTCACATAATCACTGAGATTTGGAGGGACAGAATGTGCCAGCACTAAGGGTAAAAACAACCAGTATGAAAGCAATGTTTTCCCCAGTAATTTCCCAGTTGTGTTCCCAAGTATATAAAATTCTTGAAAGAAAGAACAACCAGACAGGCCAGAGAGAGTGCTGAGCCACACCACACAGCCCTGGTGAAAGCTGCAGTCGTTGCAAAATGGCATAATCCACTTCGGTTAATTACCAGTTGAGAGAGCAAAGCCTTCATGGCTGGATCCTTTTATTGCTTTAGCAAATGTTATGTTATTATATTTTATATTTAAACTCAGATTATTTCAGCTAAGAAAGGAGGGACTCAAAGGGGGAAAACAAAGAAGTGCACTGACCTGCAAAACCAGTTCAAACACAGGCTTTGAAATCAAGCATTTTTTCCAGGATGACATAGGAATACTCAAAACCCTGCTCTTCCTAACAGGCTTTTGCTCACCTTTGCTTTATAGTAGCTGAGGCCAGGGCCTTCAGGGGCAGATTTGGATGAGCACTGTGAGGGAGGAGGAAAGGTGAGGCTGAGCACCATCAGCAGGCTGAGTATTGTCCTCCTCTCCAGGTACTGCAAGTCCATGTGAACAGAAGGGATCCTAAGGTTTAGACAGATCTGCAGCACTCACACAGACCAAGTGCCAACCTTTTAATATTTTTTTTTTTTTTAAGAAGGGCCCTTTAGAAATTCCATTTGCCGTAACACTTTTGGCAGAAGGATACAACGGCAGCTTAGGTAACAGCAAGATGCACCAAAGTAGTGAAGAAACACATTCAGTTTTTCACCCAGCCTTGTGTCTTCAGTCCATCTATAATGAGGGAAAAATCTGGGTCCCTTGGGGTTTGATTACAGCAAACCTGCTGTAGTGCTGGAAGAAGACAGAGCCTTTCCAGAGGGAGCTGGTGGGGCTTCTGCCTGGTGACTCCTACAAAAGTTCAAATTGGCCTTGAATCGAGCTCTGTTCTGCACCCTCTCCTGGGAAACACCTTGGAGATACAGTTAAGGTGTGGGTGGTCAAGAGCTGGGGAAACAGCACGAAGAAGGAAAACAGCCCTGGGATGTGTCACGCAAGGCTGGCATCCCGTCACCTTCATCCTCCAGCGTGTGCCTCCCCTCTGCGCTGCTGCTGCCGCCACTTTGGGGAAAACCGCCGGATGAGGCAAATTTTGTCCCAAGCCTGGAAGGATTCCCAGCCCAATCTCACCATGCTGGGACAGCGGGGGGCGGAGGGAGGTGGGGAGGCGGAGGTGATGGATGCGGTGGGAGGAGGTGGAGGCAGAGAGAAGCGATGCATGCGGTGGATACAATAGATGCGGTGGATGCGGTGGAGGCAGAAGGATACGATGAATGTGGTGGATGCGATGGATGAGGTGGATGCAATGGAGGCGGAGGGAAGCGATGGATGCGATGGATACAATGGATGTGGTTGATGCGGTGGAGGCAGAAGGATACGATGGATACAATGGATGCGGTGGAGGCAGAAGGATACGATGGATACAATGGATGCGGTGGAGGCAGAAGGATACGATGGATACAATGGATGCGGTGGAGGCAGAAGGATAGGATGCATACAATGGATGCCGTGGAGGCAGAAGGATACGATGGATACAATGGATGCGGTGGAGGCAGAAGGATACGATGGATACAATGGATGCCGTGGAGGCAGAAGGATACGATGGATACAATGGATGCGGTGGCCGCCGCCGCTGCCCCGGGCGGGCGCGGACAGAGCCCGCGCGCACAGCGCCATCTAGCGGCGGCCGGCGGCTCCCGCCGAACGGGGATGTCCCGGAGGGATCGGGATCGGGAGCGTTCCTGGGACCTCGGCTCACATCAGCAACGAAAGGAGCTCCGCGACCTCCGCTGGGTGCAGGGCGAAATACAAAGGATGAGCAAAAGGCTGAGGTACTCAACGCCGTACTGGCGTAGGTTTCCAGAGAGCAGTTGTTCTCTGGGTACTCAGCCCCAAAGGTAGAAGATGAGGATGGGGAGCAGAAAGGAACCCTCATAATCCAAGAGGAAATGGCCAACGACCTGTTACACTATTTGGCCAAGAAGGCCAATGGCATTTTGGCTTGTAGCAGCAATAGTGCAGCCAATAGTGCAGGCCAGGGCAGTGACTGTCCCCTGCACTCAGCACCGGCCAGGTTGCACCTTGAGTACTGGGCTCAGTTTTGGGCTCCTCAGCACAAGAACAACAGGGCTGGAACGTGTCCAGAGAAGGACAATGAAGCTGGGGAAGGGTCCAGAGCACAAGCCTGATGAGAAATGGCTGAAGGAGTTGGGGTTGTTTAACCTTCAGTAAAGTAGGCTCAGGGGAGACCTTGCCACTCTCTACAACTGCCCGACAAGAGGCTGTAGCAAGGTGGAGGTCAGTCTCCTCTCACATGTAGGGAGTGACAGGATAAGAGGAAATCATTCCAAGATGCACTTGGAGGGGTTTAGACTGGATATTAGGAAAAATTTCTTCATTAAAAGAGTGGTCAAGCACTGGAACAGACTGCCCAGTGAAATCACCATCCTGAAGGTGTTCAGAAGATGTGTAGGTGGGGCACTTGGGGGGACATGGTTTAGTGATGAATATGGCAGTGCTGAGCTATCAGTTGGATGTGGTGATCTTGGAGGCCTTTTCCCTTATGATTCTGTATTTCTGCACGGCTGTCCACTGAAAACTCTGTGGGAGGGATAAGGAAAGTGCCCTTTTACAGCAGAGGGAGACTGAAAAAAGGAGGTGAAGAGGAGCAGGGAGACAAAACTAGGCAAAGGAGGATGAGGCCATGATAGTCAAAACTTCAGCACCAAGATCATAAAAGTGCAATGGAGGATAAAATCCTACCTAGAAAAAGAGAAATGACTGAACTATCCCAGCAAGACATTTTGGTGCACACATGAAGAGGGGACAGAATGCCTGATCTAAGAATAAGATCACTGACAGGATGTAGCAAGCAATTTAAGAGATATAAAAGTGTGCTGAGAAGAAAAACAAGCCTCAAATAATTAAAAGGAAAAGTAACATTTCAAATAAGGTGGCCCTGATGGCTCAAAATGGAAAAAATAATCAGGTTGATTTCTCAGTTCAGTGAAGTCTCTCTAAAGCCACTATAACCTACTTCTGCATTGATTAAAATGCATTCATAATCTCTGAGTTTTACATTAATATTGAAAAGCAGACTCAGTTCAAAGTATTTCCCATAGTTCATGAAAGTCCTGTCACTCATCCCAGGAAATTTCACAAAATGTAAAAGCACACAGAAAAGATGGCATTTAATGATATTGAATACACAACCTCACTTCAAAATTTCCAATCTGTGCAGAACTCAAACAAACAATATGAACAAGCAAGTCTGATTTAACTTTTACCTTCTTCCTCCTCTCAGCAAAGTACTAGACTCTCACAGCTTTTTTTTTTTAATTCAGGGGGTTTAGGATACACTGTTTCTGACAACACTTCTCATTTATGTACAATTTGCTTGAAAAAAAAAAGATTAAAATATTAAAAAGGCACATCAAAAGCATCACATCTGTGCCAGATTCCCAAGTAGAAATTCTGTCTCTTTAATAACTCTGTAAATTAATTAATCACTCCAGCTCTAAAGAGAAAATTTTATAAATTCTACTATGAAGAGGTACAAAAGATAAGGTTATTTCAATATTTATACTTGTCAGCCTGGGATGCCATTGCTGAAAAAATGTGATTAACAAAATTTCCTTGTGAAAACTGCTGCAGTAATACAAATCCCACTGGAGTTGAACAAGACAGTAAAAAGAACAGAACATCATTCGGTATATGAGAATTTGTTTCTAAACAACAACGTAAAAGTTAACAGCAGGTTTCTTGTAGGTGGTCCCCATCTAAAATTATATGTCCCCACAAAAGCCTGAGGCATATCAATGTTTTCACACTAGATCTTACAAAATCTCGTGCCCATGGGTCGGCACACAGAATGTGAGCAGAAGTTAATCTTGTGATATGAGTAGCTTACCTAAAAATAGTAGCAGCTTTTTGGGTCAATGCATGATAATGAAAATTCATTTTCAGACTACTAAATGCTGAATAATCAATCCACAGCATGCCTGAAGTCTCTTACTAAGTACTATCCAGGAATGATGTATGCCACTCCCAGCTGCAAAAAGCAGATTCTTGTGGAACTCAGACCACCATTACATTTTACCAATGCCACGAAGGGCAGTCATGTGAAACTGCAAAAGCATGGAACAAATTCTCATGGAACACCTATCAAAATGTCTTCTGATAATAAACTATTCCAAATTGAATCTTTAATCTCAAGTAGCTTGAAATAATTGCTGACATTTCAGATTAAAGTCAGTCAGTCAGTCAGTCACAAAACTACACCTAACATATAAACTCCATTTAATATTATACTGATCAGGGACCATCAGTACTGACTCTGGATACTAGAGAATGTAAACAAATTCAAATATATTCACAATTAAGGGAGAAACCCATGAATGTTACCTAGGAGAGAAATACAGAGATTTAGGGGCTCATAACAAAGATTATTCCAGGTGGGGTATCAGAGCCCCAGAATTGGTGACATTGATTTTTAAGCAGTTTCCAGAGGAACAGGGGTCTGGTCCAGCATTACCAAAATTAGATCTGAGCTGGCCATAATAGCAGTGTTCAATACAGTTCAGGTGAGTGCTGATGCTGATGTGGTTTTCTGAACCCTCCTTTTGGTGGTTCTCTTGCTCTGACCCTCCAGAGTTGGATGCCTTGCATGTGCCAGAGAGATTCGTGCACTTTGGAGCTTCCTCAGCTCTACTGCACTAAAAACTTCAACTGGGTAAAGAAATGGCAGCTGAAGCAGAAGCTTTTTATCAGGCCATGCACTGGGTCTGTCTCTGCTGAGCCAGGGGCAGCACTGGATCAGCTCAGATACCACGTTCTGCACACCCTCTCCCACCCCAATCTGGCACCAAACAGTTTTCAGCTGCCACAGAAGTGATGCAGATTGTCTGGAGAGGGAGAGAAAACACATGCTGAGACAGAGCCAGCGTCTCTCTGTACCAGCACAAGGGCAGAGCTCTGCTGAGCACCCGAGCTGGCCCAGGAGCTGTGGCATATCCCCAGCCTGGCTGGCTGCTCAGGACCTGCAGCCAGGGCGCATGCTTGCTCACAAGGCTCCCACAGGGGAGTCTGCAAGATCCTCACACAACAACTAAGGAGTTCAGGAAATGCTCCAAACTCATCAGATGGCAGATGAGGACAGCCAAGCAGATTTTCTCTCTCTTGAGAGAGGTTTGATATCTGATGAGACAATCCAGGGCAAGAATAGCAGTTCAGTGTTAGTTTAACAAAGAGTAGTAGTAGAGGAGGAATAGCATTTCCTTGGAGACTGCTTCCTTTACATACCACACCCATCAAAGATGCAGAGTTTGTTTCGGGATGTTTAAAATATATTAAGAACATGCTTGATATTTAGATTTATGTTTACCTGAAAGCTCATGTTAATAGAGCAGTTTGATTTTTAGAATTTTGTTCAGATGCACAGCAGGTACAAATTGAGATGAAATTTTCAGATGAAAGCATACATGCATCCAAAGCCCAGAAAAACATGCTTAAATTGGAGCAGTCTCCACGTTCCAAGTCCCTGCTCTCTGCCTTAAAACTCTCAGAGTTTTAAGAGCATTTGCCATTTGAGCTTACAGCTGACTCAAGTGTTACTCTGACCTGCCCTTCAATGTCAGAAGCTGTCAGCCCTGCCCTTGCCTGGCTGCTTGGTGTGAAGCCTGTCAGCCTCTGAAGTCAGTGATATATTTACCAGGCAGGTTTCTGCTGGGGCTTTACTCCCAGAAACACTTCAGGGCTGGCAAAAAAGGCCTCAGCAGGATGACATCACCAGGAGCAGGGAAGCAGTAAGCAAGGATCTGCTCTTTCTGCAGGGAGCTGGGTGTCAGATAAGCTGAGCAATTCCTTCAGTGAAACAACCTGCCAGACAAACCAGAGTCCTGAAAGATCTCATCCTATCAATGTGATACATATATTCCACTCTACACACACCCACACCCCCATCTCTAATTGTTCAGGTGAGCAGGTGCCAGGGGATGTAAGAATAAAAAACAACAAATGAGTCCTCTTCTTTAAATTAAATTAAATTAAATTCAGATACCACCCTAGGTCAAAGTGAACTCTGAGAGTTCTTACTCTAAAACCAGAGCAGTATGGAGAGGTTCAGTTATCCATGCTTCTACTGGTAACATTATTGCAAGCAGAAAGGCAGTTTTATTTAGCAAGTGAAGACAGGGATCTGCTGTCAGTGGTTTAATAGCTTTCCACTTAAAAAAAAGATAGAAGACTTACTGTGAAATTGAATCTCAAACACAAACAAGAAGTTTAATAAATGTTCCAAAATGTGGAAGAAAGGAAAAGCCTTTACTCTGAGGATGAAGAGCAGCAGCTAAAGAAACCTAGGTGGAAATGATGGACATCAGAGCTCCTTGGCAGCATCACATAGTCCAGACTTGCTGAACCCATTCACCTTCTGTAGCACCATCTGCCATGGGCTTTGGTTATTTTACCAAGTAACTCTTCCCAGGGTAAATTTTCTGCTACTAATGAGGATGCATCCTGCAGAACAGGAACGCCAGTCAAATTCTGACAGCATCCCTATTACACTGAAAAAAGATCCAACCACAGGTTTTTGCCCAGAGAAGTAAGTAAGACCTTGTCAGCAAATCTGCCTGGCCAGGCAATAGAACTGTCCAGGCTGTCCAGAACTCTGAGGCAACACACTAACTGACCTTCATGGGCCAACTTTACATTTGGGAGAATGAGGAGAATCAATTTGTGACTCGCACTTAAATTCTAGCTGCCGATACAGAGGGCAGTATTCCATGAGTGATTTTCTTGTAATACACAGTGAAAAGGAAGATGAGCCTAAATTAACATTCTGAGCACCACTGCTCACTTTTACACAGCCCAGATTCTGACATTTCAAACTGGAGCACAGGGATTAGTCTTTGAGGATGGCACTGCATGCAGGAGTAGGTAGCATCCCTTTGCAAATGCTCTCTGGCACATGTGACTAACGGAGGGTGACAAAATACTGTCACACATACTGAGTAACTGCTGGAAAGATCAGGTTGCTCAAACTGTGATTGCAAACCTGCTGTGCTAACTGCTAAGTGGAGCTGTGTAGTACAGCTGCACACAGCCCACCAGCTCCAGGTAGGACTGTCCAGGATGCTACAAGACTTCCTATGATGTTCCTACTTCCCATGGGAGACAAAACCTGACAGTTCATTCTCTATAAAGTCCTAGATCAGGTGGGTTAGTGTCTTTATTAGGGAGGAGAAAAATGCTTTGTGACTTTCAGATTGTCAGCTACTTGGAGCCCTGAGTGGTAGAGAGTCTACATCAGTCCTTTCCCTCAGACAGGCTCCCCAAACAAAAAAAGCATAGTTGGAAAATACAGAAACCTGTATCAAGGAGCATCTAGGAAACAGTTCCAGATGGGTTAGTACAGCAGCAGCAACACAGGCATCCATGGAGGTTAGGAGGATAAAGCTGATGCCTACAGATATGAAAGACTGAATATTTCTGAGCACCTGTTGTAGACCAGAGACAGAAGATAAACTCAGAAGATCTCTAAAAAGAGTGATGTGTAACTGGAATCCAAAACAATGCTGAAAATATTTTTTTTCAGAAGTCAACATCTATATTGATCTCAGTTGCAAATGAAAGCTTTTGCTTGACTGAATACAAAAAAACAACTGTCAAAAAAAGGGATTTTTTTCCTTTTGCTAGGCAACCAAACAGATTGCTCCCACATCAAAAGCTGCAATTCTTAAGAAATAATATAAAACAAATAAGAAAACCAAAACAAAAGAAACCCCCACGTATCATTAATCAGCAATGATGGGTAGAAGAGTAGTGCTGACGTCAATGTGATGGCACTTTAGTTTAGAACATTCCTCTGCTGCAAACTTCCAAAAGTCGAGGCATTATTTTTAAAACATCCAGATTTGCCTCATTATAATCTTGTATCTGGAAATGAGATTGATTTGGTGAGGACAAATTATCCCAGGATCAACAGTAAGGATGACATCTTCACAGAAACATCCAGCTAATTCCAAGAATGGACTTGATATTTAACTCTATCTAGAACAGCTGTGTGTTGATACAGAGGTGAAGTGATTGCCCCTTACACACAGTGGACTCACGAGTCCCTGAGGCACCATGTCAGAGATGCTCAGGGTACATCACTCCTTCCTTCCTTGCAGCAGAATATACAGTACTGGCCATGGCAGCCAAACTCACAGCAACAAAGGACTCTGCTAAGTCCTCAGGTTGTCATCACAGGCAAGGTCACACTGGAATGAAAGGGTGACAGTAAGACATGGCCTTCTGTGACCCACTGACTTAGGAGGCGTGGCACAACTACCCAGTATTTTCTCATGTATCTTTGGGGATAGTCCTGCAATGAGGCTGCTCGAAAAAAGAATGGATATTTTACAAATTCTTCCTGGCCTCAATTATACACTCTTTCTGAACATATTTTCAATTGCAACAGTAAAGACAGCACCAGTATCCACCAAAAGATAAGATGCTCCTGCCAAAAGAGATGCAATTAATGAAACAAGTGTGAAAAGAAAACTGCATTGCTACAAAAGATCAGTGTAGGAAGGGAAATTTGATGCAAATTGAGCAATTGACCACAGCACCTTCAGATCAGGGTCAGTGTAAAGAATACATTCACCTGCAGAAGTATCAGAGTGCCTTAACAATAAAGTAAAAATAGGAATTCCTTGGATCAGTCATTTTATAATCACATTAAGCTGCTCCTGCTGCAGTCCTTGAGCATGCCACGACATCTGATAAAGCACTAGCCCAATGGCACTGCTTGCAGTATGACTGTACCAGCTCAATCTCCTCAGTCATTCTGAAGGCTGTGTTTCTATTCTACTAAATAGGTGCTTAGCAAATGCATAACAAGAAAATCAAGAGCAACATAAGCAACAACAGTTCTTTCCCCAGTTTCTCATAATTTTTCCTTGACCACCTCTATGAAGTAATTAATACAGAAAACACATCCCACAGCTCCAATCAACACCTTCTGAATGCCTGACTAGAAAAAATACAAAGTTTGATCCAGGGGAATTTCACTTGATTGGACTTACAGGTGCAGAGCAACTCAATAAAGCCCCTTTAATTAACCAATGTGAGGGATAGCATCAGCTTCAGGGTGGATAATTAATGAAAAACTGCTAGTCTAGTAATAGGTCTCGGCACACCTGCTCATTTTTGTCCAATTTCAGATACAAGATTTGATAAGGAGGAGAAAAATCCGTGTTTTTTTCCCCAAGGAGTTTACAAAATGCTAGCTTTGACACACTACAGAAGCCAAAGAGGCTCTCCAGATCACACAGTAAGGCCAGGATTCTATTTGCATCTTACTGAAGCTGTTTTGAAGGACCTTAACCTAACCTCTTTGATTAATGCTGACTTCAAAGCAGTGCCTGAAATCCTCTTCCCTAACTTGTCTAATACTACCCAAAGTCTGGCAAGCTGTCCCTCCTCAGCTAACAACAGCTCCAGGTGTTGGAAGGGTGTGGGGGGTAGGGAGGAAAGCTACTGCATGGGGAACAAATACAGAACCCAACAAGGTGTGGACATGTCATCAGATGGTGACAAAGCAGCCACCTTTACTGCAGAGTTATTAGGGAAAGAGCATGTCTCTGTGTGATGGGTATTTATGCAGGTGGTTAAAGTGGCACATTAATCCTTGTGACTCCCAAATTATCTATGACCATTCAAACCTTATGGGAGTTTTCAAGTGATAAACAGACTAGCATTTTTTTAGGCTGGAAAGGACACTGTTCTGCAAAACTGCAAGATCAACAGGCAGTAGCTAAACATAACAAAATTAATTCAAAACAAAGATTTAAAAAAAAATTATCCAAAGTAATTTTCTAAAACTAAAATTAACTTCTGAGGCTCATTAATATAGGATGTTATAGAGGGCAATATAACAAGCAAAATAAGCTTATGGAAAACAGACCCAGCATATCGGTTAAGATAGAAACCGAGTTTGTCTCAGCAAGTAACCAAACAGCAAAATACATAAACTAAGGATAGCCACTGGTGAGATCCTCTGCACACCCCCATGCACTTCAAATGCTATCTCCCTACACTTGGGCAACTTGCAAAAATAGGATGCAAGGCAAATATGAAAGTCTCAGGAAGAATTTTGTCACTCAACCTTGGGTCTCTAAAAACACAGAAACAATGCGTGTTGCAATTAATTAATTCAACATTACTCCCATCTTCTGAGAAAAATCAAACATTTGTATGATATGGAACACAACAGAAAATATTGGGTTAAAAAGTGAGGAAAAATTACAAGTTCATCTGTCCCAACTTCCCTTTGTTGTTGTTAGTTAGGTATTTCAGCTTGCTCCATTTGTAATGTTTTGTTAAACCAGAACATTCAGCTTTTACTGATGAAAACCCGATTTTAAAAATCAGTCCAAGCTCACTCAACACAAAAATCGAGTACCATTTCTGGTGCTGAAATTATTTTTTGGAACAAAACACAAAATATCACATGTTCACATGTCAACATCTGTATCATTAAGTTCTTTCTTTTTTTATCCATCTCCTACTATCTCTCCTACTTAACAGACTGCTGTGACATATATACCTCTACAAATATTAAACTAGTACTGCCATCACGATTTCTGTCATTTTTAAGCAAAGAAAAAGTCACGTTTATTTTGTAGTAGCAATAGTTTCTTTTTTATTTTTAATATACTTTAGGAAACAATATACAAAGCTGAGCTTTTCCACCATTTTCAAACGGTGAGTTGCTCCAATTACACAAATTCAGCGTTTTGTGATGGTTAAGAACAGCAGTCAGCACCAGACTTAAACAGTTAGCTACAACACAAACATCCTTCGAAATGAAATGTCATAATATCAAGACAGGTAAACCAGGAGTTAACATATGACAACTGTTGGGGAGGTGTCTTAAATCATTCTTGTTGAATTTTATATTTCCTTAAATATTTTATACATATTTTCCTGTTTACAAGTTTTAAACAAAACCTCCCTTGAGGAATTATTTAAGTACAAAAATGTTCAACAAGAACAGTTCTAATAAAGAATCCCCAAAAAGACCAAATTCTTATGTGTTGACCAAAGGAAATGAAAACCAGTGTTTCTTTGCTTTAACATGTTTATTACAACAGATACAATTCACATCTGACTAGCTTTTTTTTTCCTCTTTCCCCTCCCACAACCATGTTAACATGTTCATTGGGCTATTTCCTTATATTTGAGCAAGTAATGTACTTTCAGCACACATGCCCAGCAGTACTCTAAGTCCATTCTTACAGGGTGCAAATGGAAATACGTTTCAATAATTTATACAAACAAGTGGGTTATGCTCAATCACTGCAATTTTAAGCTACTGTACACAGGAATGAAAAGATTATAGAAAAAGTGCCATAGCAACAGTGCCTTAAGAAAAGAGAAAATTAGAAGCATTAAAAAGCTGATAAAATCAGATTTAGGATTTCACGGGGAAATGGAACACAGAAGATGAAAAACATTTCTCTGTAAAACAGAAATGGAGAAGCACTGCTCTTGACTCGGTGCAAGTGTGGAAACAGTTGTTTCGTGGTATTTTGTACATCGCCCAAACTGTTGCAGCCTTAGACACAAATCGCCTGGCGCTTGCATTGAATTTTAGGAAATGAAAAATTTCTGAATGATAAATTAACTAAAAAAAAAAAAAAAAAAAAAAAGAAAAAAGAAAAAAAGAAAAAAAAAAAAAAAGAAAGCTAATTTTGCAGACAGGTTTACATGTAAGAGGCTAGGTATTTAGCCACCTCAGCATTGATTAGTTTTGGATGTCTAAGCTCTGATACACATGGCTTCCCATGGCTTCACTCTACAAAATATATTTACAACGTGAAGAATACATCTACAAGAAATCTACATTTCAAGGGTTTTACAAATCATTCTTGTATCTTTCCCCTGAATTTGACTCCCTCCTGTCCCCTTCCCCATGTCAACTTTTTTTTTCTGCCCAGCTCAACGGTCCAAAGTCTACTCAAATGCAGCTCAAAAGTGTTAAGACTGGGCATCAGTTTAATAGTTCCTGTACTCAAAACCATGTGCAATTGTTTACAATTTTTCACACCATGAAGGAATTCTGATTCTTTAGCTTTTCAAGTTCTTTAATTTGTTGCCTCAAAAATAGTATCCTGCAAGAGAAAAGAAATCAATTAGTATCAACATTTCCACTATACAGATGTATTAAATAAGCATATACACAAGCACTTCTACAATTTCAGTGAAAGATACCAACTTCCTTAGCCCCATTAAAAAATTCAGATATCAAGTAAATTCCTACTCTGTTCAATAACCTAGAGCCATCTGCAGATGCACAAAGGCTTGATGTGTTTGACACTTTAGTTCAAAAAACTAAGTTGCTGTATTTCTATTATGACTGATACACAGTTGTGTTTAGGTCTGCTATTCAGTTGAATGTAGGTCCCAGAAAAAGCAGGACACTGTCAAGTAAGCCAAGTAACTGAAAAATCTGGAGAACAGTATTATGCCTGTGTCATGCAGTTTTCCAGATTGTAAAACAACCTAAAGTCCTCTTTAAAAAAAGAAAAGTGAGTCTCCTTCTCACTTGCTTTTTTTAAAGTATTTGGCTCTGTGGTTAATGGTAGTCTCTACTTATGGTAAGCTCCAATTTCAAAAACATTTGAGGCATTATTAAAGGACATCTAAGATAAAAAGTTGTAACTACACCTCGCTTCAAAATAAATTATATTGCTCAAAACTTTTTTTCTCTTCCTCTGAACTGACATAAGGAATTACCATGATTAACAAATATCTGGTTCACAGGACTGTCTCCCAGAATTTTTAATGAACATTTTGAAACCATTTTTCATGATGATGAAGTTTAATGCAAACATGTCAGCGAAATAAGAAAATACTCAGGGAGAATTTAGGTTTTATATAAATATTCTATGAAGGGTGAAGCAACTTTAATAAACGCAGAAAAAGGAATAATTCAGCACTTTTGTGGAACACTTCACAAATATGTGCCCAGTTCATTAAAAATGAATTTTCTACTGAAAAATAGGTGGAAAATAATATATTAATATAGAGACACCAAAAAGATAACATTTAGCTTCAAGGCATAGGCATATAAAATATATCAGTCAATGAAAAGTGCCTTTCCATATGCTGTCAGTTATGATTCAGACAATGTATGTGCTTTATCTAGAGATGAAGTTCCTTCTTGGAAGAAATTTAAGTAGCACTCTTCTGTGCAGAAGTACAGAAACTGTATCATCATTTAAATGTATTGATTTTGATAATCCCATCCTTTGCAAAAGCCTCCCACATCAACATGGTTACTTATGCCTTGTATTCCACATCTTTGGGATTGCAGCAAAAATAAAAGATACATGTTACTATAGGCTCAAAGTCATAATAATAATTATCCATTGACAGTTTAAGGATACAAAGCGTACAAAAAAGAAGGTGCTATTTAATGAGCTGAACAATGACATTTGACACTTTATTTCAGATCAAATGTGCAGAGACAAATGACACCTTAGGAAATTAAAATAAGAAACCAAGCCATTCACTGAATATACTACAGAAATCATAATTCATGTAGTGAAGTTATGAAATAAAGCTTCAGAAAGAAAGGGTGTTCTCAATTCTTTATCAGGAAAGGGTTACAAATATACTATAGCCTGCTTCTAAAGGATTGTTTCACTGTCTCCCAAAATGCAAGAGCTTCTAGAATAAATGCAGCTATTTTAGCAGCATGCAACACAATTAAGGTGGCTTCAAATAGTAAGTCAAAAGCGCTATATTCAAATTGTAGTGTGACTTAATAGTTGGGATAACATCACTAAAAGAGGAAACTGAGTATGAAAGCAGATACAAAATCATGACCACTGGTGAATATTCTGAGCATGTATTTTATGATTACAGTTTCCAATCTTGCACAAAAGTATTTAAAAGCCTGGCTGTGTATCACTGAAGTGATACACAAGACACCTGTTATCACTGACTTAAGAAGCAAAATCTACTTTGCTATAAGCAAACATTAATTTCTCCTTCACTTGTGATGCAAATTACACCTGTTCAAACTTGCTCTGGCTTTAGATCTATTGAATTTCTCATATAAACTGTACTGTTTCAGATAGGGATAAACTGTGCAGATGTGTACCTATGTGATCTATGCATTATGTATGGGCTGATACTCTAGAAGCATGCTGAAATACTGTAAGTTCATCAGTTCTTTGTAATGCACTAAGGTTTCTGCAAAGAGATTTCTTTTCTATCCAAGTAAGAGCAGATACAGAAATTGCCTATCTGGTTCTGTTTAGTGGAGAGACACAGGCAGAATGTATACAGGGAAGACAGCCTGCAAATACAGCAAGTACTGGTGTACTTACAGTCATCAGTAAACAGAACTCATGCAAAATAATGCAAGAATGAAGTTCTAATAACACCCTAAAAACTGAGATAAGCACAGAGCACATACTTACCTTTGCTCACGCAAAGTTGCTTGAATTTCACATACTCGAACTAAAGACCTTAAATTCTTTAATTCAGTACAAATTTCTGACATATGCACACTTCCCATGTTATGGGCTTCCTCACGTAATCTTGATGCCTGCAGTGGTTAAACAAAGGTTAGCAGTTTGAATCATGCATTGGAAACAACTGGCAGTAGCCAGAGAATTGCTGGATCAGTGTCTCTCAAAACAGCAAAACACTCTAATTTCAAAAGGCAGTATTAAATCAGAAGCACATTAAGTTCTCTACAAAAGCCCATTCTGAATCACAAATAAACAACACTGCTGCCCAGAAACTGTCTAACCTACGCCTATGCTAAGGCAGGGCTAGTTTAGACTTTGTTGATCCTAAATGTTTACCCAACCATCTTGAAAGACAGTACGTGACAGGGCTTGGAGTTTCTAAAATAATTTTTCAGGTAGTTCAAAGTCTCCTACCATTAAGTCTTCCAATGGCAGACTCACATTTCCCATCTAATTAAGCCTTAGTGACAAAAATAACTGAATCCAATCTTCTTTCCAGCTGCCTTCAACCTGACAAAAAAAACTTTGCAACCCTCTTCAGGTGTTCTCTAACAGACCAACTCCATTACTTTAATATTCCCACTTAGTCAGTGGCGATAAGCAGAAGTGTAAATTTAAAAAGCACGACCTATCCAATTCCCAATTTGTGCATTTCTTGAAGTGTCATCACTGTACTGGATATGACTCCAGAGAACTCCTCAACAGCACCAAGGAGACCAGTATAATTATCTGAGGCCCTGTGTATTACACTGTAATAGGGAACAGGACTTTCAAGTGGCACATGGAAAAACTGTTTCAAAACACAGGCTTCCCTGCAGCATTACTGTTTAGCAATGTTATCCTCTGCTACCCTGAGTCTGGCTGGGATGGAATAAATTCTCTTCATAGAGGAGAGAATGGTGCCACATGGTGCCATGTTTAAAGCTATGACCAAGCCAGTGCTCACAACACAGTAACATCTAGCTATTTCTAAGCAGATCATACACAGCATCAAGGGTTTCTCTCTTTCTCTCTCTGACCTGCTCTGCCACCCAGCAAATACACTGTGGGTGGGCAACAGGCAGGGAGGGAACAAAACTGGGACAGCAGACACGAACTGACCTCGGGGATACTCCACACCATACATGTGCCATGCTCAGCAGTAAAACTGGGGGACAGTGCTCCAGGGTTGCCATGGCTCAGGGACTGGCAGTGCACTGGCGGGCTGGTAGTGACTGCTTCTGCATCACTTTCCCCCACCCTCATTTACTCTTTGACCTGCTTTTACCTCAACTCCTGAGTTTTCTCACTTCTGCCTAATTGTTTCCCCTATCCAACTGGGGCAGAATGAGCAAGTGGCTGTATGGTGCTTAGCTGCCTACTGGGATTCATCTACATCTGCTTAAGTAGTTGTACACTTAATTTTCCTTCCCAAAAATAATGTTATTTAGCAAAGTCTTCATCAACTTTTGGCATTTCTCCAGTTCAAAGCAGCATTTTGTATTCTGATTCCCTACATTAAAAGTTTTCATTTCTGGAGTTTATTAACATCCAGGAGTACGCTGGTGTTCAGTAGGATATAACTGCCCGTGTCTTCTCTGTACAACTCCAGCTACTGAATTGTTTCTAAATTTCCCATGTTAAGTGCTTTTTATGAGTTCTGTGAGGCAATTGCTGTATTTCAAGAATGTTTTAACTATTAACTACTGCACAGCATATTTCTTCAAGTCCAACTGCTTTAGCACATACCTGTCCTGACTTTTCTAATTTATTTACTTATTTATTTTTCAGTTCACTCAGGCATGTGCTCTTTAGCCTTAAGTTCAAATTAGACTATATATCTGGCAGCTATCTGAAGAAACCAAGGCACTGGATTTTTAGTCTCTCCACTTTGATCTATCTTATCTTCTTCACTATGTACTGCACCTATAATTTCATTCACTTTTATATCAAGCATCTCACTCAAGTGCCTCAAGCGCTACTATTCAAAACTGGTCTATAAATAACACCACCATGTGAAATCATCTGAAATAGTGGACAGGACAATACAGCATGTAGCACAAAGGGAGAAGTACCCAACTGAGTACATGGCTGATCTCTTTATTACCACCAAGGGAAAAAGATTGCAAAACCTATGCACTGCATAAATCTACTTTCTGTATTAGGATACTTGTGAATTCAGTACACCGTGAAAATAATACTTTCAAAACTACAGACCAAGGCCATAGGTAAGTGCCTGTGCTACACCATTTCCTTCAAGACACTCCACAGGAATGCCTGAGTGTTTAACTCAGTACAGGTTGGTAATGTCTTCAAACTGACTTTAACAAATCAGTGAAAAGAAGCAGGAATTCTAACAGGGTCTCAGTGTAGACTGTGCTTGTGAGAGTCATCTAGCAAGTTACTACCCAAAACTCTCCAGTGTAGAATTGTGCCAGCATGCATCAACAAGACCAAAGCAAACTGGGCTAGGTAAGATTACCCCAAACAGACTGCATCAGATATGGCTGCCTGTGGAAATTACTTAACTAGATTCAATAACCAATATGATTCCTTTGAGTAATACATTCCAAGCAGCTGACATGCATCCAGTTTCCTTGTATTACTACAACAGAACAGGTTTCACGCAATCAGCTATAATATATAGATGGCAGTTTGACTGGATTTCCCATTATGTAAAAATAGCCCAAATTCAGTCTGAGTACATCAATTCACAAACAAGGTAGAGTTTCTTTTACACTGTGTAGAATTAACACGTCAGTAACTAAAATCGTGGAGTATTCTCAAATAGTTTAACTCTGTACCTAATTTATAATGTTTCCCACATAACCAAAATATCATTATGAAAAAATATGTTGAGCTCTATGTTCTCTGTAAATTTCAACAGCACTGACACTTCAAGTGAGACTGAAAATACCCAACCACTGAAAGTCAAATGTAAAACCTGCAGGTCTGGCCTAATCTCTCTTTCCTCTCTTCTGTCTGAGGACAAGAATAAGGGTTTTAATACTTTTAATTCCTAGAAAAAGCAACATGAGTAAGAAACCCAAATTTTAAGCTACATATTATGCACTCTCCCAGGTAACAAAGCAAAGGAGCACTCACCTGCTTTTCTGCGTGATCTGCAGGCCAGCCTTGAACATGCTTTATAAGGTTCTCATTGAAGTGTGCTGCTAGCGTAGGTGTTAATGAACATGTGGGTCGTACAGATGTATTCTGTGGTGCAGGTGTTGAGTTTGATGCACTACTGCTAGAGGTATGATTTGGACCTGGTGATGGACTTCTTTGACTACTAGAAGAAAGAATTAAAAAAGGAAGTGAGCATTTAAAAACATATGTGAACCTATAGAGAAATGAACACTGAAAATTCATTGCCTCCAGGCACAAAAATACATAAAGTGTTCAAACCACAAGTAAATACTTCTGGTAGACCAAACCGGCGTCACCTTTTACAAACCTCTAAATTTAATTGGAACTGAATATTACAATATAACAGGAGGATTCTGTTGTTTGGTAAGGTTTTGTGTTGCTCTGGTTTTTAACTCTGAGAGCTGTTCAAGAGATGTAAGCTGTGCCGAAATGGTGCTGCATAGAAAAGATACATATGTTCTTCCTTCGAACAGCTGCAAACCTAAGATTTTCAATCACGATGTATCAGATGGGAGGCAAACATGTTTTTATTCAAAAGAGGTTTGCCAGAATAATAATTAAGAACAATGTCTGATGTCCTGATCTGAAAATACAGCCATATGGGATTTGAGGAGTTTACTACTCATGTCAAATCACAATCTACATGTGATATTGCACATATTTACTGAATGCACTCAGGAGAACAGAAGTATCACAGGAGCAGTGCGTTTGTAGCCACCAAACCTGACTGCTTTACTGGAACATACTCAGCATAACAGTGATGGTACCTCAGTTAAATGTTCTCTGGCACTATATGCACTGAGAAATAGTAGCACTAATTGTGTAAGTGCTTCTCCCACTGGCAGAAGCTTTTCAACACAAGCCATAATTTCAGTCTATTTCTAAAAACTTTGTATCACTTGCAGGCAAGAAGAAAGTATTATGAAGGACAAACAAATTTTAAAGGACTTCTGATTCATCACCAAACCTGTCGGTCCCTTTGAAGACTGAAAACATCCTTCCATAATGCAACCAGCTCTCTAGTCCAATGCCGAGACACTTACCCTAATCAACTCACACTTGCAAACAATGACAGCATTAAGAATTACAGCCAACAAATTGGATGTCAGACTGGACCTGCTGGAACAAAGCCAGAGTCACCAAGCCGACAAGAGGGAAGAAGCACTTCTATGAAGAAGGCAATTCCTCCCATCTTTTCAGAGCTTATGAGATTCACAGCATCTGGAGCACTGTGTAGTGGGAAGCCTAAAAACCAGACAAGAATTAAACTGCTATAGCAAAGGAATGTGGCAGAGGACCACATAGGTGACTAAGGGGCTGAAGAACATGCTATATCAGAAGAAGCTTAAAGTTTATTCAGTCTGGAAAACAGAAGACTGAGGGGAAGGGGATGGAGGGATCTTTTTGCAGATTTTTACTACTTTTGGGGAGAACAGACTCTTTTCAGAGATGCACAGTAACACAAGAGGCAGAGACAAGCTGTAACAAGGGAAATTCTGATTAGACATGAGAAAAAAAGAATCACCACAGGGGCAGTCAAACATCAGAAGAACATATTCTGAGCTATCAAAAAAAAAAATCCCCTAACTAATGCCCTTAGCAATTCAAACTTGTCAGTCCTACTCTAAGTTAGGACCAAAGCAGACTGCAGCTAGAATTCCGTTCCAAAGTAAATTACTGTAAGCTTCAATGTATTCATTTATCATCAACATAGTGATGGTGCAGAAACAGGCTACTTTTATTAATTAAGCAGAATTCAGGCATAACCATATTTACTCCTTAGTTCTACTAGAATTAAATTTCCCTCTATGATTTGCCTCCTCTTGTCAGCCTGTCTTCTCCTACTCCTACTTCATTAATAAAAATCACTCTAACACATCAGAAATTTTACAAGAAAATAAATAAACAAAATCTGTGGGGTTCTCAAAAATGAAGCTGTATCTTAATTATGACAAAAACATACTGTCACAAAATATCCTAGGAACTGATGTGTTAGCAGCAGGGGGAGCTATGAATGCAGCAATGACTGTTCCAAACTACCACAGGCTTCACTAAAGGGAAATACTTGCCGTAGCTGAGTTAAAGACTGACTATGCCACAAGTAACAGAATGCCTCCAGAGAGGCAAAAATACCTGTATCAAGGGTATTAAAACATGATGGCTGTGAAATATACTACTACAAACGTCAGAATTTTACAGCCTACAAAAAATGCAATTAAATATCTCCCTTCACAGCACTTTCCCAAGGTAAAGGAAAATTTTTCTCAGTCCTTTCTGAAAACAGAGAGAAACTACCAACCTGATGAAACTATTAGTTATGGAAGCACTAATTTAGTTTCATATTTAAAGCAGCCATAATTGACTGTGTGTCTTTGCAATATTCTCTAACAGACAGACTCTCTGTATGCCTGTATTGTGTTAATTTCCCAACTTAAATGGCTGAAATGTCCACTTCTTGAAAGTTAACAATAGCTACAGAGGTTTTCTCAGAGTTTCCACCCCAATAAGTCAAAAATAATTTTACTTCCGTTTACTTAAAACTTTCAATGAGACAAGGAAATGCAGCTGTGATGAACTTCTGCTCAATTAATCAGTATTTAAGCTGGAGAAAAATGCAACCTTAATTCACAGAGCTAAAAAGATTTTGGATCATCTGTCCACAGTTCAGCTTGCTAAATTGTTGTTCACTTCTATAAAAGTAAAAATTGCTCCCAAGAGCAATTCCCAATCCAACCGACTACTCTCACCTACAAAGGAATCATCTGTTCCATATCAATTCAGACATACTGCCTGGACATGGCAAAGCTTTTGCAGGTAAATAAATCAATATCTGAACTGGTCCACTTTCATTCAACTCCACTGCACTCAACAGAAGAAAATACCAGTCACACAGGTTTTTCCAAGCCACCTATTCCTTAATCTTTCACTTGTTGCAAACGAGACACTTCCAAAGCAAACTGAAATTGCATGAACTCACAATGCACAATACAGCCGAGTAAAACATGTATTAATTTCAGAGACACAAGACACATTGGCCTCAGTATCTTATACCCTGGCCTGCACACTGCCTCCTGTCCCTCAGCCACAGAACGTGCTACCTGCACAATGCCCCTGTTTCAGCAGTGCTGGGGCAAACTCAACCTCCTCCACCAAGACAATGATGTTAAATGGAGCAATGGTCTGCAGAGGGACAGCAGATCCCTAAACTCACTGTAGATAAGGGTCATGCTGGAGTCATGTAACCCAAAGGAAGAGTGAGGTATGCACTAACAGGCCAAATGCCCACCAGTATCAGCTCACACAGACTCTAAGCCGTGGTAAAGGTTTCCAAGAATAAGACCATGTTTCTTAAGAAGATTTCCTGTGCAGAGAGGGTGATGAGCAAATAATAAAAGGGTCTGTGACTGAGAGCTGTCCCCCAAAACCTCACCACTCCTCATAAAAAAGCTTAACTTGCTGCAAAGTGTAACCTCATGTTTGGTACTGTAATTCAGAAAGATTTAAATAGCACCATTCATAATTACTAGTGACTGAAGCTGGACACTTTGCCTTTATTCTCCTAAAAGAGATAAATGAGTTATAGGCTTGTAATCCAACAAAGCTTAGAATCAAGTGTCTGTAAAATAGCCTACATTAAAAACTCAAAACTTCTGACTTGCTTGTGTCTGTACCCTCAAACTGGTCAATACTCCAGGGTCTCCAGTAAAGCCAGCTTCTGGGACAGGACTGCCAAGCACACAACAGATAACCCAGTCCCTCAAAACACACATCTCTTCTCCCCAGAAAAACAGCCAATACAACCCCCACCCCCCCAAAAAAAAACCAACCAAAAACACCAAACAAAAACAAACAAACAATCAAAAAAACCCCAAACAAAAGTTCCCTTTGTTATTAGTCCCAGAAGGGCAGATAAAAGAATCTCACTATTTTATGATCTGGAAAGCACCACCACCACCACCATATGTAGCTTCAGATATGCTGACAATGCAAGAGTACTGGGGTTTGGTTTTTTGTTTGTTTTTTTAATAACATACCACACCATACACCTTATTCAATCACTCTAAAAATCCAGCTACTAAAAACTGCAGATTTACAGAATCTCTAAAAAAGTAAACTTCTTCCTACCACAGTTCTATACCATCACTCCATCACTGATCTGACATGACTCATGGCACATCTTTGGTTACAGCCCCGGAACAGTATGACAAAACGCAGAGAGCATCTGACACTACGAAGACTCCATCTTCTCAAAAAAAAATTTCAAAGATACAGATTCTAAACCCAACTTGTAAATCAATGGTTAAATGTTGGTATCATGCAACATCTTGCAACAATAAGTTGCAATGTTGACAAAAAAGTCTGGCCAAGGAAAGGTATTTTTGGAACTTACTTAATTTTAATGTTTTTCATTAGAGCAGCAAAATCACCTGACAAACCAAAAAATCATGCTAATTTCAGAATCAAATTACACTACAGCAAGACACTACAAACATCTAACACAAGTATCACAGATTCTGTAACTGCACAGAGACAGAAACTTAAAACTCTGAAATCACAATCCAAGGAATCACTTAAAAAACTGACACCAGAGTGACAGTACACAACTATGAGTTCCATTTTGATTCTGTGGGAATGGTCTAATGACTACCCCCAAAAATGGACAATCTACCACATTAAATATGTAACAAAGGTACTTAGCTGCATCATCTCAGTAGCAGCAGTTAAATATAACAGCAGTTCAATAAACTGGCCAAAGAGAGTCCACCAACTGCAACATATACAACACACATTGAATTCAGATAAAAACTAATGACAGAAGAGAGAAGCATTTCAATATACCTTGAACGCTGAAGACTTCGTGGAGAGGCAGGTTCATGACCCGCCTGCTTGTCAGCTATTACTGGCTGCTGAGGTGCTGCCTGGGAAGCTGGTCCTTGTTTAACACCTGGAGTAGCAACCTGGAAAGTTCAAAGCTTCATTAGAATTCCTCCACAGTAAAGAGCAAGTCTAAGAAACAGAGAAAACCAAGGATATTACAGCTGCAACACCTGTAGGGCTTTTTTAATACAAGGCCTTTTGCTGACACAATTTCTATTATCTTCACAAAACATTATTTAAAAAAAAAAAATCTAGTTCCACAGCTCTGAAGGGGTTATTAAAAGACATAACAGAAGCAAATTTAGACCCATGTGACTTGTCAAAATATTGCAAGCTTATATTATCTTTGACTCTATCTTCCATCTGAGCACTGAGCTCATTTTCAATCACAGAAGAGTTGTTCATCACCCAAATAAAATCTGCATGTACAAACTTAAGAGTTCCCTACTCGAAAATACATTACACAGTGTCAAGAACATAATTACATCACAAGCATATTAAAAACATCCCTATTGAAAATGGAAAAGAAAATCTAAAGCATATTTATCAGTTTGCTGCTCCGTTTTCTCTAAGTTCTAAACTCACAAGTGACTACAAAAATAGCCATTCAGTACCTTCCTGCTTTTGCTTTGTAGTACACATTCAGTGCAAGGTATTAAGATACCGGCAGTAAGATAGTCTTTTCTGTGAATTTCTGAACTACATCAGCATGAGAAGTTTGAGAATCTAGAAATGTCTAATTTACAGCAAATGAAGCTCAAGATACTTCATCTCACCCACTGCTTTGCATACGTCATACTTCAATTTTGAAGCACGTACAAGAGATTGAACTTCAAAATTTATCCTCCACTTCGCAAAATCAAGCTAACAACATTGAGAAGAAAGGGAGAGAGCAAAGAAAAAATGGCTTCTACGGACCCATAAAGGCAAAAATACTAAATTGTCCAGTCTCTCTGGCATTTGCTGACTTCACATTAGTGAAGATTACTAACTAGTGGTCTCCTGAACCTCCAGAAATTCTCTACTTCAGAAACAGACTTCTATGAAACAAACCACAGATGGTAAAATAAACTCAAGACATAACTTGATTCATTTAAATATGTAGGGTGGGGGGGAGGGGGTGTCTTAATGTAAATTCAAACGCTTAAATGTCTAAGAGGAAAAGTCACCTTTTAAAATTATCATTAAAATTAAAATGTGTTCTTTCTGGTTTTTAGATTAATAGGCATATACTAAAGAAGTCTGAGTAGCACATGAGAAGTCCATGGTAGTAAAAGGGAAAAGTAAGATAATTTTAAGATCAATCTGCTGTTGAAATAAACAGAACTATATAGTTCAGGAGGATAAAAGAGAAGCAGCTCATAAACTGATTTATGAGAACAGACTACACAAGTACCTTTATGAAATGTATGACATGAAGAACTTTGCTATTAATGCCTGCATTTTGCCCAGTGTGTGAGCAGACATTAAATCATCAAGGCTGTTCAAACAGAACAATTCCGAAAGAGAAGCCCATCAGCAATAAAGGAATCATGCAGCAGGTCCAAACTGGTAAAGTAACCAGTTTCTTGGCCAGTAAAAATAACAAAAAAAAAAAAAAAAAAAAAAGAAAAAAAAAAGAAGAAAAAAAGGACCATAAAGAAAAAGTGGGATTTGAAAAATAAATTAAACACAAAATCTTCCAATTACTCCATGCTTTCCAAGTGTTTCAAAGACTGTAAATATATATACCAGAAACAGAAAAATAGTAAGGGCTAAATAAATTAAAAAAAAACCAGCCAACCAGACAACCAACCAACCAAGCAATCAACCACCCAAAAGTAATGTTCTCACTGAGCTTGACAAGTCTGTGTAAAGTGCTTTACACAACTACTTTGCAGAAATTCAGAGCAGTTTCTGACCACACAATACAGGCACAGCAAAAAAGCAAAGGGTGACCTAGGCTCCTGGAGAGACTGACACCTGAGCTGCCACATGCCCACAGCACCCCCACAAGCAGCAACAGCAGCTTCAGTCTGAAAGCAATGCTGACATGTTCAAGCAGACCTAAGGAACGGTACTGTGCCAATGGCACTACTGTAGTCCCACAGCCAGCTCAAATCCCTGTGCATGTGGCACTGGGCTCTTCTGGCACAGGGCCACTTCAGCTTTGTGTGCTCTAAGCCCATGTGCTCTAAAACCAAGTGTGTCCTGGCACAGCACCACATCTTGATTAGGCATAATTTACCTCAAACTGGACAACTGGACAAGCTAGCCTGATTCACATATCCAATGGGCTGGTAAAACAGACATGCTCACACTGGAGCTATCACCACCTAAGTTCCCATCTCATGGAAGTGAGTTACACAAATACAAAAACTGTCAAGATAGTTCCTTTTTTTATTGAACTGGCAAAGTATCTGCTGCAGAAAAAAAAATCTGTCACTTCTGGGACTAACAATCAATCTCTGGGTTGCAGAGATCAGAAAAGATCTACTTCCAGTTATCGACAGTACATAACTTAAGAAGTCTCTTTTTCTTATCTCAGGATTTGGAAGTACCAAATATCTCAACCGTGGTATTTGCTAATTTTATTACCTGCCACCTAGCTATGGGATGTGAACACAGATTGAGGATGAAACCCAGGGTCAGAAACCAAGGCAACAACCAGTACTGGTACACACATGAAGCTTTGCAATTCATTGTATCACTGTCAATCAAAAGAAACTGGGAGAATCACTTGGTTTTCTTTGTACTCATGAAAAAAATCTGATGAAAGAAAATAAGGCATTTTGAATATAATGAGGAATGCAATGTGTTCTCCTGAAAAGTATTCCTCAAAGGCATCCAAGACATCAGAGGTTCGCTTGTGAGCAGAAAATTGAGAAAACGACACCTCATCTAAGCAGGAGTGGTGATAGAGAAGACAGATTTTGAGAAGGTGGGGGTGTCACACCCCAAAGTCTACAGTTAGGCTTCTCAGGAAGAACCTCAGGAGCTTTTATTAGCTTCAATTTACATTTCCTAGACACTGATCCATTGGAGGAATTCTGAATGAACAGAGGTGAGGGGGCAGGAAGGGAAAGGGATATTATGTTATTGATCTGTAAACACCTGGAACATTTCTAAACAAAATCTGAGACTACTTCAAGTTAATTTCCCCAAGAAGTTCCCTCCCATTCTAAACATCTTCTATTGGGCAAGTCTAAATAATTGTATCAGTTGTCGCCATTGAAGTATGCTTTTGTTTCTATTTAAATATGCTAGGATACCAATGCCTTGGTAAAATCTCCAGACAATATCTGAGGCCAGCATTAAGAATTTCCTCAAGGAAAGTAAACTAGATTTCATGCTGGAGCTGCACTGCCAAAATACAGTCAAGTAGTTGCTTCCAGTTGCTTGTTTCTATTGGGAAAGATAACATACATATTTTATTATCCTACATACAACTGTTAGCACATGGATACATAGGAACAATATTTAATATATAAAGGAGCTTACCTTCTGCTGGGATGATACTGGTGGCGTAGTCATCAAAGGTTTAAGTGGAACAGTGTTAGTCTGCGGCGTGCTTATCCTTGGAGACACATATGATCTTGGTGATGAGGCATCAGATGTTAAAGACATTGGAGACTGATTAGATGGCTGAGCTGTAAAGGAAAAAAAATGCTTTTAATAAAACCATGTACAACCATAAATGCAAATTAGATTTTCTTTTGGTACCCTGGAGTATGCTATATTAGATGATATACAAACAGGCTCACTGTGAACAATTAGAACAATCTAATGTTCACAACAATCCTAGCTAAGGAATTGTATTTCCTCCAAGCTCCCCACTTCTAAAATTTCAGGGGAGGGGAAAGAGAAGAAGCTATAAGGAAACGTGGATGTGGAGACTAAATCATATGCGACTCCTATTTTAGAGTGTTCAACTTGATTTAACCAAAAGAAAGCATGAACACTTTATATAGAAACCTATTAATCCATTCTAGGCATATACTAACAGCTCCCCACCAACGGTTAAAAATTACCATTAGCACTGCTTACCTACTCAGTAAGATGACTGCATTTATTGTTTTGGTTTAAGTTTCTACACTTAATTTTTAAAGTTTTTTTAATAAGCTACAAGCCAGAACATTTTGGAAATACCTGAAAGAGTATCTTGCCTGGAAGATGAAAAAAAGTCCCCACTAGACAGAGGAAACTTTCTTTTAAGAATTTAAAGCCTCCCCCAAGAATCACAGTTGCACAGTACTACAAGATGTGTGTTGAAGTAAGGAGGAGTTGTGTTTTATACTGTTAAGTAACACCTAATCCAGAAGTTTCACATTACTCACGTAGAATTTCTTAACATACAAAGAAAATCCCAAAAGGTGAGACAGAGAAGCATGTTTACTTAGTAGTGCATCAGGTTCCTGCCCCTTAATAACAATTTTTTATCCTATCTTTGGAAAAAGAAGTAATTCCACATTCTCCATACTGTGTGGCCAAAGGTATGACAAGACACAGATTCCACAACAGTATCAGCCTTTTAAAAATGTTGTGTAACAAATTTATGTAAGTGAAAAAAAAAAAAACAAAAATGCTGAATACCTTGCGTAGACAGTTGTGCAGCTTGAGAAATTAGGGAGGTGATATTGAAAGCAGATGGTCCAGCAGTAAGAATTTTATGGAGTATAGACTGCAGAGAGGCTTGTGTCACAGCTGCTGTTAGAACTGAAAACAAACATTCTGTTTTACTGACAATTCTAGAACACCACTTTAAACTGTTGAAACTGGCTAATTACATTTAAGGTACATTTTCTTTCAGATTTATTTCCCGTATCTACTGTGGCCAAAGATCCACCTGAACTGTTCTTCAGTTACTTGATTTCAAGTTGACTTGGAATGTCTAGCAAGTCCTTTCTTTAGTAGCTTTAACTTTAAGACATACATTCAACAAAAATTCTTTTAAAAAATAACATCAAGTCTTCTGGTTGACCGCATGGATTAGTAATAACTCTTGTAAACAGCAAGAGAAAATTTGTTCCATTTGCTACTGAAGTAAGCAGAATGTGTGTGAAGATTTTTTCATACTACAATAATTTTTTAAAAAAGCAAAAAGCAGAATCACTTCAACTAACTAAAAGAGATGGGGGGCAGACTTTATGTTCAAGAGGAAGACAAATCTCTTTCAGGTTATAAATCTGTGTTTCTTATTACTAATAAAAAAACCCTTATCTGTTCTGGGTTTAGCTGTCCCATGTCATCCCCCGACCAGTAAAAAAACCAATAGGAAGAGCATCTTGCAGTATGAAATGACAAAACCCTGAACTTTGAGCTGCTGAACTAGCCTTTCCAAAAAGGTCTACAGGCTCTGTGGGATACTTCCTGAACATACCTTCCAGCCATGCAAACTCCTGAAAAAACTGACTGACCAGCACAAGCACAGAGTAACTCTGACTCGTGCGCAAAGTAAGGGCAGCCCTGCTATGCAAGGTGAAGTCATTCTGCCCACGTGGACACAGCCAGGCTCTCATGCCATAAGAACAATTCTAAACACTCTTGTTCCAAGATACACACAGCTGCTGCTCATATGCCAAGAAAAAATTACTAGAAATTTCACTGGGCAGCTTTTTAATAAAATACAATTGGAGTTGAGTAGACTTTTCATTTTTCAACACAACCATAGCACTTCTTTTTTTACTCCAACCTAGTGCACTAGAGTTTTAAAGACTTTTCCTGCACAGGAAAACGAAACCAGTGACCTACTCACTTATTAGTACTGAATGAAGACAGAATATTTGCTATTAGAAGGAAGCAATTGACCACTTTTTCTGATGAATAATTGCAAGGTATAGAATACTTTGTAAGCATTTTCCCTTACTTGATTTGCACTTTCAGAAAGTTAAAGACAATTAAATCTCAGCACTCCATGCAAATGTTTTATTTCCTATTAAAATCAGTGATCCTTGCCCAAGAAGCAAACAAATCCTATACCACTTTATCAGTAACCTGTCACATGCAGACACATTAGATAAAACTGCATTCAAAATACATCAACTCTACCTGCTCTTGCAACCTAAGGCACTACAGGTAAGTGATAAACAGACTACTAACCTAAGCCAATGTAACAAAAATCTAAGGGATACACTGATTAAATGTATAAAATTTCACTGGCTAACAAAGTCACTGATACACTACCTGTATTCAGACAGGCTTTCTTTGTTATGCTAAAGAAAAAAGTTGTTAGGCAACAAGATTTAAGAACCCCTAGAAGTTTCACTATTTGCAACACGTGTTAATAGAACAGCAGCGCAAACTACAGAAAACAAAGAACAGCGCGCGACACAAAAGAACAAAGAGCTCTAACGAAATTTTGTGCAACAGACAAATGCTGATATAGTGATTAAGTCACCAGTTTCAATTACACTGCTCATGTACATCAACATTTATTAATTTGAAAACCTTAAATGTTGAGAAGGTTTAACGGAAAAAAAAAACCCACAAAAATCTCCACTTTACCTAGGGGTTCATTTATTCACTTTTCAGTTAAAATAAGGCTTTCATTTACTACAGCCTGGTATGCAATAATACACTAATGTATGTAAATGAGAGATTACATGAACTTTAAAGAAACCTTACCTTCATTGATTTTGGATATATCTACGCTAGAATTATTAAGCTGCAAGGTGGCTTGCAGAGCAGGCAGCAGCTGTCGAAGGAGATTTGGGTCCTGAAGTAATGGAGGAATTGGTGATTGTGGGATAGGTGAAACAGGAACTGTAGGAGCAGATGAAGCAGGCGCAGAAGTTGGATTCAGTCCAGAAGCAGAAGATGTAGAAGGAGTTGTGCAAGAATGGGATACAGACTTGTCCACAGATGCAGACTCTGAACAGGAGACAGACAGTATTTTTCATTTTCCCCAATACAACCTGACAACTCACTAGTACAATACTCAAATTCAGAAGATCAAATGCCTAACTACCATTTTAAGAAAAAAACTCATAACATTAACAGAGCAAAAATTGAAGATAGCAGATTTCTAATGCAATTTACGCTACTGAACCTAATATTTATTATGAGCACACAAACACAACTTTTCCACTTCAAGATACTGGATGAAAAGCAGCCAGTATTAAAAATGGGACTTTTTTCCTTAACTTTTACGGCAAATGTGGGCCAAAAATAACTTACTGATCACCTACACTACTCATATTGTACATTTTTACTTATGATCTCAATCTTTCTTTAGAAAATACACTACAAACAAAAACCTTATAGCCCATGGATTTTGCATACAGGCTACTGTGTCAAATTTGATGGGAGATATAAGCCATGCTTCATTTATGAAGAGACCAGTGCAAGAAGCCACAAATATAAGTCTATTGTACAAAATCCAGCTACATTGGTGAGGATTTAGAAATTATAATGAACTGTACTAGAAATGTAAAACAGTGTTGTTAACATCCCCACAGCAGAATGGAAAAATATCTAAAAAATTGTCTGCCCATAATTAATTTTTAACTTGTCAGCTTCTTCTGAAGCATTAAGACCTACATCCTTTATTTTAGGAAATATTACCACTTACTCTCCAGAGAAACAGATAGTACTTAAATACAATTATATTATACAGCAATTTGTTCTGATTCAGTTAATTAATTTTAAGTATGACTTCCATTTAACAGAAAGTTGGTCCTCCATTCTAATATGGTGAGAAATCTCTGCAATGGAAGTATTTCAACTTACTATAGGTGTACCACCAGTCACTTCAAATATCCTTCCTTTAAGAAGCCTGGATCACCATATTTCAATCTGAGCTCCCCACCCCCTTCTCACGTCCTTGTTAAACCCTCAGAGGCCCCTGCCCACAAATTCAGTCAAGACTAACACATCTATAGCACCAAAGAAGTTGGATGCAGAGCATAAAGCTATGGATCCAAGACCTCATGCAGGATGTTTGCCCACAGTAATGAAGATCCAGATTTTAAACCCACCTCAAACTGGGCAGAGACGGTCAACCTAGATATTCTACATTTCAGGCCGAAGTCCCAAAGTTTTTCCCAAAAGTAGGGAAAATGGGCTGGGAAGTTCTTTTACTTTAAGGGCATGCTTGGTTTTTTTAGTTGGAAAAATGGTCAAAGTAAGATGATGCTGACTTTATTAGTAAAGAAGTGATATGGTCTGGTTTATTACAGAAGAATAAAATGTCACAGAATTCCTAACAGCTTTTGTATTCCAATAACCTTAACTGCAACTTCTAAGAATAATTTGGAGAAGAACCCTAAAAAAAAAAAACCAAAAAGTTACGGAAGTAGCGATGTGTAAATCTTTTCACTAAGATTTCTAATCTCACTGGGAAGAGGATTTCTGCTTCCATGCTGTTACAGTATAAATAGCTTATAAAGGTCACAAATACTCCAGAAAACTTTTTCCAGACAAGTAGCTGAGTAATCTGAACCAGAAAAAAAATCTGCTGAAGAATTTGAAAGCTTGCAAGGATGCAACAGCCAGGACACAGAGACGTATTTTGAAGTTTCAGGCGAAGTTCTGAAAAAGATGTGCCCCTATCTAGTTACAATCTCCTCAGGGTTGGTAGCAGTGTATCTGTGAAGGGACCTGGTCATTTGGCCAGGAGCTTTGGTAAGAACAATTTAAAAAGGGATTACAGAGGTTGAAGATAGGAAAAAAAGAAAACCTGTTACAAAGTTTCTGCAGGGTTTTCAGTAACATGTGAACTTGGACAGCTGATTAGGTATTAGTTACCATGAAACGTTAAGTCATTAGTAAAAGTTTTTGTTATGAAGTATTGCATCCTGTGTTGTGGTGTTCAAAGTAAACATTAAGACAACTTCAGGTCAAGACATATCCAACAAACAAGAATCTTATCATACTAAACAAAAACATGTGGAGTTGAAATTGAACTTGGATCTGCCACAGTCCAAATAAGATCAAGATACAATGGCAGACAAAAGCAAGGGAAATAAGCACAATGGAGCACGTTAGTACTTATATGTACAAGCCTGCAACCTACAGTTTTGAGAACCTTACCAGAAAAACAACCATTAAAAATCCCAAAACACCCTCATTTCAAAATGAAAAAATACTGCAACTGCCAGCACTAATTTTAAAACATATTTAATGCATTTAGGCTTGTTTTCACAGTTAAATATTAAGTTTTTTTAAGTAGAGAAGCAACTCACTACTGTATTATTTATTCATGTCAGCAAATACCTGATCCTCAAATCACCATACCAAACAGCTGGAAGTGCTTTTCACCCATGCTGCAGTTCTGAACAGTAAATACACCGAATCAAAGGCAAACTCAAGCTAACAATGCAGTTAAAATAAACCTTATACCCACCCAGTCCTGAGTATTCACTTATTTCTTGAATAACAGAACTCAAAACATGTCACTCAAAAGCCCAAATTCCATGAAGACTGTAAAACTACTGTAGTTTGCATTTTTATGCTCTAAAAATGCACACTGAATTGCACTGACACAATACAGTCAAGTTATTTCTTTCAGACAATATGGAGACACTATTTCACATAGCTGTATTACTGCAGGTCTTTTAAGTATAAGTTAAAATGTATCTGTGAAAGGTATTTTCGTACAATCACCCTATCAAACCTAGAGAAAGGATACAAAGCAAGCATAACACCAAATGCTAACATTCAAAAATTCGGAGATGTTTAGCAACTCAAAAACAAACCACTAAATGTTATAAAAAAATACATCTCTATGATTATGACTACCTCCATGTACATCACATTAGAACTGTTACTTAACATCATAGAGGATGCAGAATAAAATGACTGCTCAGAGCAACACTGCATTACACAAATTAATTTATTATTAATGAAATTTAAACTATAAACCTGTTTCTGCCAAAAAAAAAAAAAAAAACCAACCCAAAACAAACCTGTAAAAATATCAGTAGAAATTCAAGTATTTCTTGTCTGTATTAAGAAGCTGTGCTGGTTCTAGCCAGGATAAGATTAATTTCTGGAGTGGCCAGGAGGGGTTGGATTATTCTATACCACTTCACTACCAAGAGCAGGGGTAAGGAAGCTGTTTTCCAGTCAGTGTAGCGTGAATTGTCTCTCTTGTACACCCTTTTATTAATATTGTTGCTGTTAGTGTTCATTTCTTATTTCATTGCTGATTCCAATATATTTTTGTTATCTCAACCTGCAATCTTCCTTTTGTGCCTCCAATTCTCCTCTCTAGCCTGTCACAGGGGAGAGGGAGGAAGCAGTGAATGAACAGGAACACCAATCATAAACCTCAATAGCTTTATTTGGCACCCAAAGGGTTGAGATAATCAGATCCTGACCAGAGTGGTTTGAAACAAATTTGATTTAAGCATTTGTTGTACTGGGCAGGGAGTCAACTGCCACGGTGTTGTTTGGGCTGTTCACATGGCTGTGCACCTAACCCTGTATATTATTCCTGTATACACCCTGTGTGCCCACCTCAGTATTTTTTCATAGCAGAGAGTGGGATAAGGATTGCTGTGTTGCTGTATTGTGGGAGACCAGCTTATGGCATGTGGGGGACAATGAGGGCAATTTGGGATGTGTGCTCAGTAATGCTCTTTTACCCTTCCTTTGGGGCCTACCTCTGGGAGTCCATTAAATTGGTCAGGGGCAGGTAATTTTCCCCAGCTTTTTATGCCCTTGGTCACTTTCAGGCCTATTAAACCAGCTTTTGAGAATTTTGGATTTCCTTTGGTTGTTGAAAAAGCATGGTCTTGCTGCTATGTCTCTCAAGTAGAGTCTGTTTAGGGTCAGTGTGGCCCACACCATGTTTAGAATCCAGAGAGAGATTTCTAAGGAGGTTTGCTCTGCGGGTGGATTGTCATGAGTGGCATGGAATGTCAGAGAAACTGGGCCAGTTTTGGGGGAAATTCTCTGCTTCAATGGTTTGGAAGTTCCCCACTGAACAACTACAGGATCCTGATAAAGCTACTGTATATTTTCAAGGAGGATGGTATGACATCTCCAGAGGGGAGGAAATCACTGAAGTGTGTTAGGCACTGGCCATTCTTTACCAGACATAGTTCAATATTAGACAGTCCCTCAGGGAGAACAGGAGGAAAACAAACAAACAGGCACTGAGACCACTCAAACAGCAGCTGAACCATAGGATGAATCTGTGCCACTAGCAGTTGCCCTATGCATAAAAAGAAATCCAGTATCAAATCAGTTCAGTTGGTGAGGGATGAAGAGGAAGTAGAACCCTCGCAACAACAGGAAGAGGAAGGGCCAAAGATAATTACTCAATCCCTGTCCCTGAGTGAGTTGTGAGATACGAACTCCTGAACTCCAGTCAAATGAACTCCTAGTGATCTAGCTGCTCCAATGCTGGGGTATCATGGCCCATGATATGAAATTAGATGATAGTGAAGCCAAGCAACTGGGATCCCTGCCGTGGGACATGGGATTAAATAGGGAATTGGGAAGAAGACAAACTCTCAGCCTTTGGAGGTGACTCATGTCATGCAGGAGGGAAGGTATTGTCTCAAGGACAATCTGTAGCACACCCCAGCAGGTAGAATGCTATGGAAAAAAGGTATCCAGTACATGAATCAGATGTGATGGAGGTAATGTACAGAGATTCAAATAACAATGAGTCTCTTGTAGATTCAGCTTAGGTCCAGTGCACACAATCCATGCGGCAGAAGTTTGAACAGAGCATGCCACCGTCAAACACCAACTCACTGGTATTCATGTCCAGAGAAGGAGAAACAAACAGTACTTCATGTGACTACGCAACATCAGCAATATGAAGATCATCTTGACCGACAACTCAGCTGTGGAGACGGTCCAAGACTTTGGACAGACTTGAAAAAGTCAGTGAAGAAGTGTGTGTCTGCCAGTACAGACCAAAGTCTCTGCTATTGGGAGCAAGCACTACCCTGCTCGACAGAGAAGACACAAACAAGGGAACCTGTGTTTCTTCTGTGAGCAAAACAGAGGACATGAGGAAGTGGGATGGAAGATCCACCTCTGCCCTGGCAGTATGGGCATGTGAGCCGAATGTTTGTAAAAACAACAACAATGGGAAATTCTTCATGGACAAATGCCAGTCCAGTTTTCAGTGGGCAAGTCCTCAGACAGAAGAGGTGATGTTACTTCTGATCCTCTAGAAGGGACCTCCAGTTCATATTTACAAGGAGTGAGCAATGAGAACTATGACCAGGACTAAAGGGGCCCTGTCCCCAGCCAGATGGGGAAAAGGGACAATCAGATCTATTGGCCCAATGGATCCTGTAACTGGATCCAATGGCCTGGCACATCAGACCCACAAGAGTATAAGGCTTTAGTTGACACCAGCACACAATGTTACCCTGATGCCATCAAGATACGTACAGGCAGAAACTGTCTGGATTTCTGGGGTAACAGGGGCATCCCAACAGCCGATTGTACTGGAAGCTAAGTGAATCTGACTGGGAATGAATAAATGGCAAAATTACCCCACTGCGACTGACCCAGAAGCACCATGCGTCCATAGCACAGATTACTTCAAGAGAGGGTATTTCAAGGACCCAACAGGGCATTGTTGGGCATTTGGGACAGATGCTCTAGAGACAGAGGAAATTAGACAGCTGAAATACCTTGCCTGGTCTGTCAGAGGACCCTTCTGGCTCTGGGATTGCTGAGAAATGAAGAACAACAGGCACCCAATTACCACTACAACAGTCACTGTCGACAATACCACACCAACAGGGACTCTGTGACCCCCATCCATAAAATAACTTGTGAGCTGGAGAGCTAGGGAATGTCAGCAAGGCTCACTCATACTTGAATAGGCCATATCATCAGTGTGTAACTTCAATGGAGACTGGAGACTGACAGTGGACTAACGTGGCCTGAATCAAGTCACACCAACACTGAGTGCTCCTGTGACAGACGTGCTTGAACTTCAGTATGAACTGGAGTCCAAGGCAGGGAGGTCATGCCACCGCTGACATTGCCAATACATATTTCTCCATTCCTCTGGCAGGAGAGTGCAGGCCACAATTTGCTTTCACTTGAGGAGCATGAGGTACACTTGGAACCGACTGTCCCAAGGGTACAAACTCAGCTCCACCATTTGCCACAGACTGATCCAGAATGTACTGGTAAAGGGTGAGGCTCCAGACCACTTGTAGTACATTGATAACATCACTGTATGGGGGAAAACAGCAGAGGACATTTACTAGAAAAAGAAGAAGATCATTGAAATCCTCCAGAAGGCAAATTTTGCCATAAAGCAAAGTAGGGTCAAAGGACCTGTCCAGGAAATTCAGTTTTTAGGAGTAAAATGGCAAGATGGACATCATTTAGAGTCCAATGGATGCAGTCAACAAAATAGCAGCTATGTCCCCAACAACAATCAAATAGTAAGCACAAGCTTTCCTTGGTGCTGTGGGTTTTTGGAGAATGCATACTCCAGATCACAGACAGGTAGTCAGGCCTCTCTATCATGTGACATGGAAGAACAATTTTAAGTTGGGTCCAGAACAAGAAACTTTTAAACAAAAGAGGATCATGCAGTCACCCTTAGGCCGGTCAAGACAGAAGATGTGAAAAATGCTCCACACTGCAGTCAGGAAGAATGGCCCTTCCTGAAGTGTCTGGTAAAAAGTACCTGGGGAGATGCAAGGACAAATCCTGGAGTTCTGAAGACAGGTTACAAAAGAGTTGAGGCCTGCGACGTCCCAACTGAAAAGAAGAAACTGGAAACTTATGAAGAGGTTCAAGCTGCTTCAGAAGTGATCGGCACTGAAGTACAAGTACTCCTGGCATCCTGACTGTCACTGCTGGGCTGGATGCGCAAAGGAGAAATCCCTTCCACACCTGATGCCACTGATGCTACGTGGAGCAATTGGGTCATGATGGTTACACAGCAAACTCAAACAGGAAACCCCAATCATCCTTGGATCTTGGAAGTCATCACTAACTGGCCCAAAGATGGAAATTTCAAACTGTCATCATCAGAGGAGGAGAAGGTGACGTGCTGAAGAAACCATATAATCAGCTACTACCAAATGAAAAGTGATAGTCTAATGGTTCCTGCTGTATTGTAGGGACACAAAGAAAATGGAAAACTGCCAGACTCCTATGAGGCAAGCCCCAGAAGCTATTGAGGGACAAGGTGGATCAAGTCAGGTTGTACAGCTGAAAGCCATCCAGGTACCTTTAGATATCACTAAATGAGACAAAATGGCCAACACTCTCTACGTCTATAATGAGTCATGGAAAGTCGCAAGTGCCCTGTAGGGGTGGCTACACTGATGGAAAAAGACCAACTGGCACTGGAGAGGGAAAACCATCTGGGCTGCTGTACAATGGCAAGACATAATTGCTTGGGTAGGGAAGTCGACTGTAAAAATCTGTGTCATGCAGATGCTCTCTGTACCTGAGAGTTTGGCTACTGAAGAACACTGCAACAACAGAGGGGTGGACCAAGCCACCAAGCTTCAAGTATCTCAGATACATCAATTGGCAAGTTAAGGGTGAATTATTTATTTCTGGCTCAGTGGGCTCTTGGCACCTCACATCATCAGGAAAGAGATGCAACATACAGACAGGCTCACAACTGAGGGCTGGACTTCACCATGGACAGTATCTCACAGGCTACCCACACTGCAATCAAGCAGACCAAGTGGGTAAAGCTCTTGTTGTACAGTGGACCACGGTGAAAAGTACAGGGAAGCCTGGCAAATTGATTGTATCACGCTTCCACAAATCCACCACAGCAAGCTCTACATGCTTACAATGATAGGAACAAACACTAGATGGCTGGAGACATACCCTGTGCCTCATGCCACTGCCTGGAACACCACCTCAGGTGCTGGAAAGCAAGTCCTGTAGTGGCATGGTACCCTGAAAGAACTGTATCAGTCAATGGGACTCATTTTTAAAAGCAGCCTCATACACACCTGGGCCACAGTATTGAGTGGGTATATAATACTCCCTTATCACACACCACCCTACGGGAAAACTGATCTGCACAACAGACTGCTAAAAACTACATTGAAAGCAGTAAGTGGTAGGGCTTTCAAACACCGGGGGATAAATCCAGCCAAGGCCACCTAGTTAGTTAACACCAGAAGCTCCACTAAGCGAGAAAGCCCTGTCCAAACAAAACTTCCATGTACCACAGAAAGGGATTACGTCCCTGTAGGGCACACGAAGAATGTGTTAGGGAAGACAGTTTGGATTAGTCCTCCCTCAAGCAAAGGCAAAACCCACCCACAGGGTAGGCAAACCCATCCATGTTTTCCTCAAGAACCTGTGTGCACCTGATGGGTAATGCCGAGGGACAGGGAAACAGTATGTGTACCTCAAGGGAATTAGATTCTACTGCGAGAACAGTCAGCAATTTGAACACCGGATGCTGAATGCCATGTCACTGTATGCTATAACTACCGTGGACAGTGAGTATGGACTGCTTCAGATATATCAGAATCTCCTGATTGGTATATCTTGCAATTAGCTGGGAGCACACCAGCTGGAAGGTGTAGGATCTGGGCATGATGTAGGTGGTATAGAATAAGGGATGGATAACGTCCTGGATCTTTTTATTATAACAGGGCTAATTTCTGCAGCAGCCAGGAAGAGCAGTTATTTTGTACCACCTCACTTCACTGCCAGGGCTGGGGAAGGGAGTCTTTCTCCAACCAGAAAAGGTGGCAGCAGCTCCCATATCGTGGCTCCCCTGTGGTGAGCTTTTGTTCGCAAGTGAATTTTTCACCTCTCTCATACACCCTTCTAATAATATTGTTGCTTTTACTGTTCATTCCTTATTTCATTGCTGTTTCCAGTAAATTGTTCATCTCAACCCATGATCTTTACCTCTTCTCCACAAAGGGAAACTCCTCTGTGATGGAAACTCACATGTTAAAAACAGAGACTACAAATTAGTTGTATATAATCACAACTTTCTTTAGTTTAATTTAAACCCGTCTATCTTACTTCATGGCTCACACAGGATATAAAATCCTAGAATTGCTGGCAACAAAACAAAGCCTCCAAATATTTTCACATCCAATTCTGAATAATGTAACTACGAAGTTTAAAACCTCATTTAATTTATGATGCTGCACAGAGCCTGCAAGTTTCGCCTTTTGAAGTTAATTTAACTAGGCAGAACTCCTCAAGATGAAGCATTTGTCTGACAAAAACCCTCAGATATCACTCACTGGGGTGTATGGATTTCCCCTGCTTTTTCCACAAAGAGAAGCAGAAACTCCTCACTCCCTTCTTTTCTTCCCTAATTCCCTTTTTCTGAGAGACTGTTTCATTGTTTATTCTGCCACAGAATTAAGTTTACTTTCCAACATTTAAACACTGTTTTTTAGTTTATCAGAGTTTTAAAAAATGCCTATTAATAACACAATCCTGTGGTTATTAAGTGCACTTGAAGCCCGCAAACATCATGAAACACAGTCAAAATGAACATAGCATGCTGAGAAAAGTTAAACATCTCCACAAATTTAAATCCTGCAGTTTTACAATTCTGATACACTGATCCCTACACCTGTGTCAACATCAATTCATGGTCCTTGACAAATAATCTACACTATTATTGCAGAATAAGGATCTGGATTACAAGGCAGTCATTCATAAACCTAACCTGAATCAGACTAATTTTGAAATGACAACTGGAATTCTCCCAACACAAAATACAAATTAATCCACATTTTATAAAAATTTTTTGGTAACAACTCAAGACTTTTGCAGGCTTTACAGCACAGACTATGGCTAAAGAAGTGGAATAGGGCAAGGCTGCAGTTTCTTCATTGTCAACATCAATTTCAAAACAAATGCTGTGCAAATGACTCTAACCTAACCTAAAACTTCAGCTTTTATCATGGAAGTCCCAAGGAAAGCTTTTCAAATAATAAAAAAATTAAATAAAAACTAAAACTAGAACATAGCATGCTGTGATCTCTTCAAGTTGTAAGAACTTAATTAAATAAAATTTGTTTTATCTCTTCCTCTGAATAACTAAAAAAAAAAAAAAGAAAATTAGATAATTTTAAAAATTACTTTTTGTGATTTTAAAAATACGACTTTGCACCAATTTTTCCATTATAAGCTATGCACAATAATAAAGTCTCAATATCTGGAGCTTTAAAAAAAAACTTTAAAAATCCATTCCCTTTGTGGCAATAATGGAAAAATACAGTTTGCTTCCTGACAACTATGCTAGTAAGTTTATTAGATGCAGTCTACATACAGACCTGTATTATAGAACTAAGCAACTTTCTGGACCATCAACTTCATTCACATGGTAAAAAAAAAAAAAAAAAAGAGACTAAAAATAAAGCCAACCAAAACAAACAAAAAAACCCACAGAGAAAAACGAAGTAAGCGGATGGTAAAAAGAAACACCATTGGATTTGGAGATTAACTTAATGGGAAAAACCATTAATTTGTTTAACACTAAAATGGAGCAGGAAAAAACCTTTTTATAATAAAAATTATTTTTGAAAATCACAATGATTAGGGAAGAGCTTTCTATTCATAATCCTCTCTGTTAGGAGTGAGACCCACAACCACATCTTTTGGACGAAAAGGAAAGAAATCCAAGCTATCAGTCAGAATTTCATATGACAAGAATGTGTATGACACAAGATGCAGTTTAAGTTTTGTGAAGAAGTTTGCTGAAGTTTTTGTTGAAGTAGAAACACCAGTTCAAATTAGAATGGGAACATTCTGGTGTGATGCTTCCAAGCAGTGGGAATTTTTTAATAACATGGCCAAAAGATTCTTTCAGAAAAAAACCAAAACCAGATCATTTTCAGCAGTTGTGCCAAAATGATCCTCAGTTTTTTTTTCTAAGTACCCTTAGCTTCTCAGTTTGAGTCAGTACATAAACATGATAGAGAATCTTGCCATCACCAATCTCTGCCCATTATGACAAGAATTTTTGCACCTAAGCAAACGGCTGATCTGCCAGGACTGACAGGCTGAAAGGCAACCCTGAGCCTACAAGCTTGAATGCAAGGGGGTGGAAATCAAAGCCTTCTGACTGTTCAGCTACTCTGCTTCAATACAGAGCTTTGACACTGACACTGTCCCACACCTCTGCTGTGCTGCTGCCACTCTGCTGTATCTGCTGGAGTCCTGTGAGCACCTGTAACTTGCTTACTCTCCCTAGCGACCAGGGTGTGTTGAGCTCATCAGGCACATGAGTGTGACAGGGGAGTGGATGGGGAAAAAAGAACAACACTGGGGAATGCCTTTTTTGTGAATAAAGGACTTTACTTCACAGCCCTCTAACAGCTAACGTACTTGTACTCCCTGCATGACTAGCTTTAAATTAATGCTATATATTATCTTGCTCTTACTCTGATTTATAGCAACAAAGACTTACTTTTAATGACATGGAAATTACCGACTACGGTTGACCAGATGATTCCTAAATTATTAAAATGACCCTCTGAGTGTTCCTATAGCTATTACTACTGATGTAATTTTAATCCCATTTAAAACAAAAAAAATGCATCCAAAGTCCTTTGGAGTCAACACTAAAACATTACTTCACTCTCTTGTGAGCTTGAGCTGTTATCTTTGCACTGCTAACAACTATTAGGCACTAGTGCTCTCACAGTGTGCTCTCTGTAGGGGAAAAAACTACATTACAAAATTGCCAGAAATTTGTATCCTGTCGCCCTATAAACCTCATCTCTGCTTCACTGATTAAAAAACAACTACCCAGAACAGCTAACAGAATTGCTTTATTTTCTGCTCATGATTAAGAATCATAACACATTTTCTGTGCTGAAGCACCTGGATGTACAGACCACCAACTAAGCTCTCTGAGCACTGACAGTCACATTGATCTGTCAGTTCTGATCTACTAAGGACTGTAAGCCACAACAAAAATACACAAATATTTTAAAACAATGCATTCTGTAAACACATTTGGCCAAATGAAACTATAGTAACAATAGCAACTAGATTCTGAAAAATACTCAAATACTCAAAATAAAAAAAAACAAAAAATTAAAAAAAAATCCCTATTTCTCACATCTGGATTACTCCAGTCTTAAAACCGATCTCTTCTGGTATTTTACCTCTGCCAAAATAAACGTAACAGCAATGTTCAGCAAACAAGTATAAAGTATTGGAAGAAACTAACATTCTCACATGTAACTTTTTCTAACCGACATATGAATTGAGTAATATACTTGAAACTGCAAAACTCGGCCAAAGAAGACGCAACAATACCAGAAGCAATGTTAATAACTGACCACTAAAGCTAGCAAGTGTTACAAGAAAACCACAAGGGTGAGAAAAAGAAAAGAAGCACCGGAGTCACAACCCACCCAGCATTGCACTGGCCAGCTTGCTCTGTTCTCATAAAAGTTTTAGAGTACTGCTGCACTAGAAACAGAAGTGCTGCCTTGATGGGACTTGGAAGAAAGGTGTGAGAAGCAGTATCCTACAGACAGACACACTGTTAAGATATGGACAATACAACATTTCATTCTGAATTAGAAACAGGAAAATGTGATGTGCCCTACAGATAAAGCAGCCAAAAAGTAGGAAAAGCAACCCCACACTTTACCTGCATAAAGCACTCACAGTGAGCACAAACAGAAGCAGCAGATTCTGACTGGAACATTCAAACCAAAGGGTAGAGGTCAAATAGTTCCCCAGGAACTCTCCACTACTGCCAGTCATTGAGGGCAGAGGACTACTGCTAACAGCTGAGCTATAGTTCAGCCAGGGATTTTATTCAATCTCCTTGTGGGACTACAACATACCCCTGCAGCAAAAGAGATTGAGCTGAAAAAAGCATTGTCGTTGGGTTTGTGTTTTTCTGTTGTTCTGCTGTTCAAAACTATTACTGCTTAAAAAATACACGCTGAAATCAGAACTATTAAAACAGTGGTACATATACACTGGCATAAAGCAGCCAGCAACACATTCACAAGAAGCAAGAATTAATTTAAGGAAGGACTACTGCACATATTATTCAGTCATTTGGACCAACCTATTTTTTTAGGCAAAAAAAGTTTTACCTCTTTTTAGAAAGAGAGAGGGATGACATCGTCAGTGAACAGAAAAAGAAGATCAAAGGCTATTTGCTTTACTACTGTAAACATAAATCTCCCAAACTATTTTTCAGTTCTGCAAAGACTTTTAGAAGATTGTTTGAACTGAGTGTCTCAGAACAATTACTGTATTTTCAATTTGTAAAACAGCTACAAAAAAAAATTTTATAAACTGCATACTTCTACTGCAGGTTCACAGTCAGACCTGAGGGAATGAGTAACAGTAAATCATCCAAAGCACTGCTTCTTCCCTTTAAAAAAATTTAGATATGCAAAATGCAACGGAAATTCACTGGTTTAATTTCCTTAAAAAGACAGTCTGACATTCACCAGAAAAAGGAAAGTCAACTGAATGTACTGTTTGATGAGCTTCTATCATGACAGCACCCACACTGAATTCTTCTGTTTCTGTACAAGAGGTAAAGTAACATGTAAAAACTCACATTTTCAACAGTAAGAATTTCAAGCCCAACATCTACCTCTTCTAATTCAATTATTTACTTTCTGTAATTGACCCTTTTCTGAAGCTCATTAAGTACTGTATTTGCTCACAATCAAGTGCCATGAAACAGATCAATAAGGCATTATTATTACAGATAATCTATTCATTTAACCCATATAAAATTAAAAAAACATCTATCTAAGAATACAGAAATTCAGTGAGTTATTTAATATGGAACCATCCATGGATTCTAACCTAAGATTTACAAGATTGCCCTGTGTGATTGTTTTCAATATTATACCCAGCTGTATGCTCTCAAACTAATGTTGTATGTAAGAAATATTTGAACTCTCCGCCAACATCTGTAGCAGTTGTCAGAATGGGAAGTTCCTTCAATTTCTGTAAGAGTCATCTCTTCAATTAATGAAGATGCGCAGTAAAGCAGCAAAAGAATACCCAGTATGAAATCTGATCACACACCAAATGGGCATCAAGAACATGCCAAAATTGAGTAATAACAAGAGGGATTTTAAGTGTATTTCAAATACAGAAATGGAAATAGAGTAGATATACTAAAGGGAAAAACACCTGACATGGATGTTCTGCACTGTAATGTGTACAAGTGCATTATGTAAAAATTGCACAAAGTGTCAAGAAAAAATGTAAAAAAAATTCTTTACATGCACAATTACCTTACAGTATGCTATTGTTCGAATATTGTGTGTGGCCAGCTGTTCTTAAGTCTGTGTAGAAGTTGGAACTCTTTAATAAACAAAAATGGAAGAGTCGAAAACAAACACAGAGTCAAGACTAGTGTCAGACCAGAGTCTGTTTGATCTTTTTAAAACTATTTAACTAGGCCAACTTGCAAGTATGGACAGGGCAACAAGCCATCTTTCTAAAAAAGAATTCAATTACATATTAAGTACACAATATTTTAAATTAAAACACAACATCATTACCAAAAATTACTTTCACCCTCCCAAAGCCCTCAAAACAGAATTTTCTTACACAGTACCACTGAAAAAATCAACTACACCAAAGTAACACACTATCATTAATGACACACATCTCATTCTCACAATCTTCTTGAGCTCTTCATCCCTAATAATGAGGTAAATCCAACTAAAAGACAGAGGTCTGAGAGGTCATAAACAATGCACAGTGGAGTCCTGATCTTCGCTTGACTGTAACTGAATCTACCAGGTATTATCAGATAACAGAAACACACACTCTCAGATTTAGAATTGAAGATCCAATATTTCTCAAGATACAGATCAAAACAGATTAGTTCTTACAAAAATGAAGAAAACTCTTGCTTTCTGTAAGAACTGTGCTTGTGTTGATTGAAAGGTTTGACACTGGCATTCCAAACAATAACAGCAGGTCATAAAACATAATGGTCCAAAATGACTTTCAAATTGTGTAACTACATGACAACTTAAATAAGTGGCAAAGATCCAAAACAACAAGAGAGAAAAAAAGAATTAAAATATGTTCTACAAAAATACATCTTTCAAATTATCATTTGAAATGTTAATTTGCAAAATAAGGCTGTAAATAGTAAATATCACAGTGTCAATTTGAAGTTGTATAAGACACCGCAAACTGGGTTTGGGGGAAAGTAAACACATCAAAACAGTAATCAGTCTCTAAAAGCACACACAATCAAAAAGGAAAAAAAATCTTTAAATTCTAGTACTAACATACTTTGAACAAGCAATGTAATGCAATGCATCATCTTGAATACTAGAGGGAATTTCATTACACATACCTTTTCTCTCTGTTTTCTGTGCAGGGATGGAAGATGCGGATGTAGACAGTTTTGATAAGGTAGATGCTCCATTAGCATCAAAGGATTTCTTTGGCTGGTGATCAGATTGTAGAGAAAACGGACTAGGAGGAACAGTGCTTGGGGTAGCAGTTGGATGAACCACTGTTTTGATGGGATGCTGTACTGGAGTAGAACTACTGTGAGTCTCTGCTCTTGGCAGTCTGTAGTCTCTGTCATTGTGCCTGCTCGTTTGAGATAAAATATTCTGTGGCAGCATACTGCTGGTGTCACTGGAATGCTTGTCTTCCACTTTTTTTCAGGATTCCCCAAGTAACATTGCAATAAAAAAAAAAAATTAAATTAGAAACAAATCTAAGATTGCAGTAACTGATTAATACAGTTGCATGCCAACAACTAGAGCTGACTGAACTTTATATGATTAAAAAAGGCTTCAGGTAGATCAGCATCAAAAAAAGCAAAATTTAATTCTACTCACTGACAAAATGCATTTTCTCTGACCTTTGCTTGATTTAGAGCTCCAGTTAAGCAATGCATTTTGATGAAAGGCTGCTTTATAACAAGTGTTACAGTCAAGTTAACTTTTGAAGTCTCCTAAAAAGATCTAAATCAAAATCTATTATTTCCATCTTGTATATAGCGTAAAGAGATAATTTATGCCATTTTTCTTTTGTTCATCAAAATCCCTGAACATCAAGTATCATTTAATAGTTTCTAGGCTTCAAAGAATTCCTCTCCATGACACTTGAGTACTACTACAACAAGCTTACTTACAGTTAATTCAAGGCATTTAGATATATTAAATGAATGACTCATCTGCACTGGTCACATGATCATAGACTAAAATATGCTACTCGGTGAACATACCAAGTAAACAGAGAGTAATTCTTTTAGAGATTCTTACATTTTCACCTGTCACAAAACAAATACTCACTGCATTATGCATGACTGCTATCTTTTTGCAGCATCCAGTATATTTTAGCATATACAGTAAGTTTCAGTGTACACAGGAAAATACCCCTTCATACATCGCCTTGTCAAATCCCAAGAGCGTGGGTGAAGAATGATACTTCGGCTTCTGCTTTTAAACTACCCTGAGAACTACACCACAAATTTATCTAAACTACATCAGGATACAGACAGGATGTCACAGTACATCTATTTTCCACAAGAAAACTGACAAAGATTAAAGCTAGGTATCAGGACAAAAACCTCCAAGTTACAGAAATTTATAGTCCAGGGAAGATTTTGCCAAGAGTACTGGTGACATTGGTGAGGTAAAAATATGCTCTCCATAACACACACAAGCCTCTGAAAACCCTGATATCAAAATCCATTGAATGAGGTTATTATTTTTAGATGTGAAATCTTTATTTTTAAGGTCAGAATATGACATTAGCAGGTCTCAAGGATCACAACAGTCCAACTAAACTACAGATTATGCAAGTTGTTTAAGTAACTACCCATGAAGATAATTAAATTCGACAGTAAAAGCCACAAAAAGGAGGAGAACCATGAAAAGCATTAAGCAAATGTTGCACTAGTAAAGTTATTAAAAGAAACCACATTTGGGAGAGTTAACTGTGCTACCCACTTTGGCTTTTATACATAAAAAGGTGAGAAAAAGAGCTAAGGAAAGGGATTTTTTACAGTTTTTGAAGTTTGGAAAAGAAAACAGTAATGCAAACAAGGCAAGAATATATCACTGTAAAAAAACCACATACTTCCACTGGCAAACCCACTGGCAGCTGTCGCCTGCATCACCTCTCTTCTGTAATCCCTATCTTTTGGAAAACTGTTAACTGACATTTTGCTTGCTTCTTTTTGTCTCTGCTCTCTGAAGAAAAAAAAACAAAAGTTAGGTAAAAACGTACATTATCTAATAATACAACAGTTTCTATAAGTTACATGAGATGAATGAAACTGTTGCTGCTACAGGTGGAGTTAGCAAACTCCAACCACTGCTTCCTTACATCCGTGCTTGCTGAAGCCCACAACATACCAGTTCAGCTCACTAATCTTGTCCAAAAAAGAATCACCCAAAAAGCCCACCCTGAAATAAAACATTAAAAACAACACTCACCCAGAAAACCAAAACAAAAATCCAATGAACACACACAAATAAACCCCAGAACAAAACAAAAACCAAACCAATCAACCAAACAACAAAACCTCCCCAGCAAATCATCTCCACATAAACAAACCATACTTCCCTCTCAGGCTCTGGATTGTCAAGGGATAAAAGAGGTGCCAGAGGTCATGGTAAGGGTAGGAACAAAGCAGACTTAGAGCACAATCTTTTATAGCAGTAATCTATTAGATAAGCTCAAGTGCTCTGAAATGTGTTTAAGAATATTTGTTCTTTATACAATTAAAACAAATACAAACATATATACCTTTCCAGCCACTCTTTTGGTTTTTCCCACTGTGAAACTTCTGTTCGGCAGTTGTAGTAGTATTTTTTGCCTGAAGAGCTGATGTGTTCAGACCAATCATCCGCAGAATCATAAGCCTTTAAAATACAAATAGTGTTGGACAAAAGACTGCTTGAGAATTTTGATAAACAAATTTAATAGCTCTCACTGGTTTTAAAACTATATGGCACCTTTTATGCACCCGTATCACTACTTTCCACCACCTCTAAATGATAACTTGAACACATGACCAGTATCCTCCTGCTGCATTCTGCAGTAGTTTCCTCTGATTTAGTCCCATCAAACCCCTTAACAAAATCTAGTAGTACATTTAGTGGGATATAGTAAGGTCAATATTGATAACATCCTCAGAATTACTATCTTCCCAAAATTTTCCCACCAATCACAAATTTACCAGTTTTGGTTTTGGGCAATTTTTAAAAAACACCACTCTAACTATTAAAACTTTGATACTGAAGTGACTAAAATTCACAATACATAATGCATTTCAAATAAGTAAAATCACACTGCCTACTCTAGAGTTATCCGAAAGTTCATGGAAAATACTTCTGTTTCTATGTAATTTAAATAATCTAATATTTTAAAATGAATGACAGGTAACTCAAAGCTCTAATGATCACCAATTAGAATAGTCTTAAAACATTTAACAACTGCAGGTTGGGTTTACAGAGTGTTTATAAAATAAAGACTAATGTTGGAAAACTCAAGCACAACGTATATGCTGCCTGTCAGACAAAATTATGAAAATACGGTGCGTATGAACAGGGCAACACATTGATAAAAATCAATCACAAATACTCACTGCATCAGAAGTTTTGCTTGGATTATTGCTGGGATTAGAAGAATGGGAATTTGAACTATGAAGAGCACTGTGGTTGTGTGAATTTTCTTGTGGAGAGTAACTGGTCCCTGAAAGAAAAGAGAAAGACTATTCACCATGTATGATTTCAAAGTAATCAACCATCTGCATTCTAAGGGGGTGAAAGGGCAAAGAAGAGGGAAAGGAAGAAGGAAAGTTGTCCAAGACCTGCATCATAGCCCAGTGAACCATAGTTCAGATGCAGAAGTATTTCAAGAGACCACATGCACATTTCTTTTTCACACAGCATAAAACTCACTTTGATTTTATAATTAGAGTAATGCCCCTTCACTGGTCTAACTCTCAAACTTTATTCCATTACTAGTGAACAGCCTTTATAAAAATTTTTTATGCTGTTAAGAGTCTTAACATGCCAATTCAGAAATTAACAAACGTTTTCTCCTCATCATTAGATCAGAAAATTTAAATAGGCTTATCAACAGTCTACATGGTTAGATGTATAAAATCAGGTTTTAAATTTACTGAAGCAATGATGTTTTCTTAAAGCTGTTGTTTTCTTTTGAGACTACTTGTTATTAGTTCTAGGCAACTATTTCTGTTTATGCATACTGAGCAGACTAAATTTTCCTGCACCTCAGTCTCTTCAATAAAGGTACTGACATCTAGAACACCAAAAGCAGCGCTTCCCAAATGGCCACCTGCTTCTGGCCTCACTACCAACTACTCTTCAAGGCAATTTGGCTTTCCTCAATGTGAAAACACTTGAACAGCTGAAATGAGAAAGGAGATAATTCTCATCATCTTTTAGATCTGTATTTGTGCCTAAGCTCAAGCCACCTGAACAGTTCCATCTACAATTAAACAAGAACACCCATTCCACGCTGCAACCTTCTTTTAAATTTCCTGTTCTTAAGGCCTCCCATTTTTTCTAAAATTTATAAGCAAGTAAAAACTCTTCCATTATCCTTGATGGGATTTTTTTGAAGTTTCAAACATTCACATAAATCACACTAAACTAAATCATTATCTTACACATTTCAAGGAAAAATATAACACTCTCCCAGCTTTTACTTTCCCTTTCCCAGCTGAGAAATGTCTCAATACCCAGGGGTACTACATGAAGTACCACTAGCTTCTCAAGTTGTATAGGAATCTAGTATTCATAGTAAATAAGAAGTCAAGTGACTTGAAAATGGCAAAGACTTTATCTTATGGGCAATTACAGTAAAGAACAGTAAAGGATTGATAGGCAGGAGCGAATGGAGTCATAAAAAAATAATTGTTTCAAAGTCTTCCAAGAGCTACAGACACAGAACGCAACCAAATGACACAGTATGGTGCAAAATGAGAGCCACTACAATACAAATTCTGTCTTCTGAGCCTCCTAACTACACAAGCAGTGACAAAATTGCTATTTCAAACTTCTTTCTCCTCACCTTTAACCCTGCAGGTTAGAAAGATAGTCCATCACAAAAGCAAAAAGGCGTATACCACCACTGTTTAGTACCCTACAAAGGTTAAAGGTAAATTTGCACAAACGTGAGTTACTGCAACCTGAACCAGCACTACCTCAAGTGTACCTTTCCCTACACTATGTTGGCTAAAACTGTATGTTATTCTCTGTAAAGATGTAAGGGGGAAAAAGTAAGGATAACAGAGTAAGTCTCATATTCAAATACAGCTTTTCAAAAGCTAGACCATAATCCTACACTAAAAGTATCTTGCATGCTCAGAGCCAGGCAGAATGACTTAGCATGGGGGCAAGTTAGGCTTGTCAAAGCAATACTTACAACCATGACACACTTGTGATGCACATGCCTAACAACAACAACAAAACCCCATGTATATACGCATTTTATTCCCCTCCAAGATATAAGTAGTATATTGTAATTACAAGGCCGCAGTCCTCAGTTACAACAACAGTTTCAATTTTTTTTAGATACTGACCATGTAGTGAAATAGCCATTTAATATTTTTGTATTATCCATTCTCCCTTTTTCAAGGAAATAAATGAGATGAATATTTACTAGATGGCTTTGTTTGAACAGTCCCTTCAAAACATCAGAAAGCACCAATGCATTTAATTTACTGTAATCCCATACCACAGCTGCAGTATCACTACATTTTGTTCAGCATGCTCAAGACATACACAGTGATTTTTAAATACTGTAGTGGCCTAAATACACCGCCAGGTGTATTTACACCTAAATCTAACAGGCATTTCCTAAACATGAGAAAGAGCCAACAACATTCCCATTATATCAATAAAATATTGTGAAGCCAATTCTATCCAGCCCATAAACAAACCTCTCAAATTCACTGTGCAGACTTTTGAACCCCACATGGTGTATCAGCTCAGCAGCATGCCCCCATTTCACTCTGCCCAGCCCCAGTACTGAGTCACCAATCCCTCCGCAGGAGTATCAGAGCAGCCGCAGCAAGTCACACCCACCTCCAGCTGGCCCCGATAGGCCATCACTACTAAGCACCAGTTTCTTCAAAAGGGGCCCCTGGGCCTCTCCGAGCTGCAGTCCTCCCAGACTGTCCACCCACATGCTCCATTCATCAGGAATCCTGTCCTTCCTGAGCTGGCCTCAGCTGCATAAAAACTCATCATGGCTGCTCCAGCAATGCCGACTGCCTCATGGGACCGGGACAAGTGAAGTGGGCCTTTACAGGGCCGGCCACAAATGCATGCTGCTGGTGCAGGGTAATTACAGGTGCGGGTTGACCACCCAGACCTCCCTTCTGTTTTACATATAATACCACTTCTTGTTTGGATCTGTACCCAAACTTCAGGAATAAGCATCCAAATCACTGCTGAACTGCTGCTTGCCGTTGGAAAGTTTACAAGACCAAGGCAGATGATACTCTGGGGAACAAGAATTTTAGGCTCTTCAAACAAGTTAAGGGCTTAAACACTGTATTTACACATGACAACCATATTACCAAATTACTTTTTTATACTGAGGCAGAAAGGCTTTAGTATGTGGTTAAATCCATGCACAGGTGTCACCTAGGAATCTGACAATCCAGCCAAGCAAGCAGTGCCAGCTCAAGTTGTCTGGGAAAGTTGCTGAGGATGTTTAAAAGGCCAGAAAGCAACCCACAAGCAGAGGTCTACCTCTAAAAACAGGGGGGTTCCCCTCACTATGATAGTTAATCCCTATCACGAATGACAATTTGCAAAGCCTAACCCCAAGCCATTTAAAGGTGGCTGTGACTTGCAACCAGCTCTGCATCTGCCAGCTGCATGTCTGGCAAAGCAGAACACGAGAACAGGATCGCCAAGACTAGTCCATAGCCCAGAAAAAGTCCTGATAAGGGGTAGAGAGCATACCACAGTCCCCTGAGACAGCTCCTCATGACAACGTCTCACCTTTTCCTCTTAGAGTTAGACCTTCCTTACTAGCTAAACTTTCCTCAGAAAAGAGGAACAAAGACTTGGGTTTGCACTCCTTATTAGCATATTTTCAGATTTAGCAATTGTTGACATATATCTTTGTTGCACCATAAGGAAATTCCTATTTTGTTATAAATACTCCAGTTTCAGACCTCCCCATGGAAATGTTTACTGCACAATCACAGGGAGTTTCCTCAGTTTACTCATTATTTTGAAAGTGGCTGAAGCTGGAAAGAGCTACTCCTAACGGAAGATGGCCAACAAGGGCATCAGCCCTACAGTTATATAAAACTGTAGTGGTGCAACTGTGTGAGCAAGTCTTCCCTAGTGATTAACAAGTCATAGGGCAGATCAGAGTCAAGGTTAAAATATCACAGCTATCTCCTAGCCTTTCCAACAAAAATCACATCTTCCTTAGTAATGCATGAAAATCACCAGAAAGCACAAAGGGAACCAAAGGGAACCAATTCAAAATTGACTTAATGCCTACTACAGATTTGAGATTCTGTTACACTAGGACTCAATATTTTTGTAAGTTGCTTCCGTATCCCAACTTCTGAATCCAAGACACTTTGAACTGCAACAAGGGCTCAGAGCTATGCCAGACTTGAAAAACAGATTTAACATAGGCTGAAATAAGAATACTCCATTTTCCAATACAGTCAACTTTCTCTAGCAATTATCACAGTTAATTAGCATCTCCATTAACACCACTTCAATTCCGAAAGTATAAAAAAGTTCAAATTTTGAGTTAATTCAAGATCAGACTGCTCTAATAAAGCAGCACTTGGTTTCCCTCCCTTCTCCCCTGCCATCTTCAAGACCAAACCAAAACTCCCTCCTTTCCAAAACTTGTACACCTACACTGGCAATTACAACATCCACCTGAAACCACCTAAAATGAATTTTCTTGCCATTTGATTAGCATAACCTAATACATGACTGGGTATTACCCACCATCCTCTGGCATCCAAGTATCTTAGCCTAATTTACTCTTTATTGGTTCATAACATTGTACAGTATCAGAATCATAAAATCTTCTACTGAAATGCACAAGTTGGAACAGAGAGACATTAGAGTTGCAGTATATATACTGCTGTACCACATGACAGTTAACTTTACACAGTTCACTGCTGATAGAGCATTTATGTTTTCTTTTTAGGCACAAAAATACCTTGTTAATATCCCAACTCTCATTTTGTCCATACTAAAAAGTGTCAGTGTAGATATAAAAAAAAGGAAGTTTACAAGTGCTCACCAGTTGGAACTCAAAGATGGTTGCTCCTTCAGTCCCTCTAGAGGGAACTGGGATTCAGGAAGGGCTCTAGAAGAGTCACCGTTTCTGTGCCCACATTCTAGGCATGTGGAAAGAAACACTGGGCAGCAGGAAAGCAATGAAGGTCATTACCTTTGTGACAACTCCACCCATACTATCTATGACTCCATGTTCCACCTATCAGCTAACATGCAATCAAATTCATTAAACTGCAGATAACATCAGAATCTGAACTTCCTCAAAAGAACAAATACTACCAAGTGACACATACCAATTAGTTGTTAACAGAGAAAACTTAACAGCTAGGTAAGTTTATGGTGGTGATATTATATGGGGATAACTAATTAAGAAGACTTCTTCTAACAGTAGAAATGATAGAAATTTATCTAGGATTAAGTCTAAATTAAAATGTCTAAAGTGTATTTCTACTGGCTTTGTTACTTCAGTGCAAATCTTTGTACAGAACACTTTCTAAAGTTCTGCACATGGGAGGAAATAAAGCAACACAACAGGAACACAATACCGAACATGCCAGCAGTAACAGAACAGCCTATCATGGTCATTTTGATTTACCAAATCTGAAAGTAATAAGACAAAACAATTTTTCTTCACTGCATTTTTATTGGCCTAGAGTATCGAAAAAAACATGGCTGCCTTCCACATACAACCAAAAGCATAAAAACCTTGCAATTTTCCTAGTAGAGCAGTGGCCTCAGAGAATACACCAACTGTGCAGTAACATTTTCCAGAAATTCATAACCTACTAACTTGAATGCGCAATGCTTTGCCAAAGAAAGAAAATCTAGCCTGTTCGTGGTACTGCCCAACTACACACTCATTATGCCCCCCCAAATAAATGTTTTATACCAGTCAAGAGGTAGCTCTATTGAGCAAAAAAACTTTAAAAGTCTTATTTCATTCTCTACCCTTCTCTCCTGCCACACTGCCAATCCAGCACAGCAAAGTCTGTACTGTTTTGCAATATCCGACTCACAGGGTAAGCATTCCAATGCAAAGAAGTTCCCTTTTTCTCCAAGTTACCATTCACACAGAATTTCACAGACATCAGCCAAAATCATTGCTATAAACAGACCAGGAGTCATACATACATGGAGTGGCACAAATGACCAAATGCAGATGAAAGTGATACTGTAAACAGAGTTTTATTCATAATAGAATTTTTCTTCTAAAATGGTAGTAAGAAAGTGGCACCCTGAAAAGTAAAAGTGAGGAGCAGTAAACTAATGAAAGTCAAGGAGTCATTCTACTAATGCAACACTCAGCAAATGCAAAGGCATTACTGATTATTAAAATGAAAAAGTTAAATCTTACATATTGCATAATATACAGTAAATTTGATTTTGCTATTTGCTGCTTACTTTTCTATTTTCAATTAGCTATACTAAATTTATTTCAGAAATTCAAGCTTAATTTTAGGGCAAACAGACCAAACTCCTCTAGAAAGAACACCAAGTTATTCCGGCCCACCAAAAAGTAAAGCAAAAGTTAGTAAAATGCCTTAAACTAAATTCAAACTTTCAGTTTTCCAGTAACAATTCAGGGATTTACTACTCTAGCACCTGTTTTCCTAGGGTTGTATTTCAGCCTAAATGAGTAACACAGCTTGGGTGAATGGACTGAACTTCCCCCTTCAAAGAGCTCCTCATCAACACCCCGAAACCCAAATGAGCCTCCCATGAACACACACACTGTAATACAGCACTAAGAGTCAAGCTCAGTGACGGAAATCTAAGAGCACCGCAACACACTCTCCTACCTCCAGTAACATTTCCACAAAACTCATCAACTAAGATTAAACAGAAGACTGATACTCTATTTCTGATTTACATTGTCAGTACATAATTCCAAATTTTGAAGTTTTTTCCTCTCAAAAGCCAAGAAAAACCAGACAAGATATTTTAAAAAAATACATTAGTCATCTGGGACAACAGGCACATACTCAAATGCTTCATGAAAATTAGGCTGAAAGGATACTGAAGTGAATAACAATTCCTTTAACATTGCAGGGGGGGAGGGTGCAAGAATCATACATTTTACTTTTCATTCAGGGAGCTTCCCAAAGTACATTAAACATTGGAAGAACCGCTGATATTTATCAACACACACCTCAGATGGAAGTTACTCAAATGCAAACGCTTCATAAAAACTGTGCATTTCAGTATTTTTAGATTACAAACAGCAGAGTAGGACTGTGAAAGACTGACACACCACAATCCAGCCATCACGAACTGTAGTTTGATTAAAATCAGGGGTAGTGCAAAACAATTTCTGCTTATAAAGGAAAAAAAAAAGCAGTTGCTCAAACACAGCTCTGAGACTATTTCCCCTTTTTCTATGTATCCCCAGCACCAAATTAACACACCCACTCAGGAGCTCCAAACAATTAACTAAGATATGACAACTTAATCTCCCTAACAAAATCCCCTGAGCAAAAATAAGGTTAACTAAGAACAAGGCCAGGTTTGTTTAGCTTAGCAACTGTCAAATTTCTTTTGATGTTTTGAGGATAGCTTCTTGAGGACAAAAAAGTTTAAACAGAAGATCCTGTGAATGCAATATTACTTACAAGTGAACTTGCATTGAATGTTTCCATTACTAGGCTTAGAATACAGAAGGTGAAGTTAGAAGTTTTTATGCACATAGGTAGTGCCACACAATGACAAATACTTGTGACTTCATCCCATGTTAAGTTTCCCTCACCTCAACTGAGCATACACTATTGACAGCCAGCAATTCAACAAGTACATGGTGTTGTAGAAGTAGTAAAAAACGGGAGTCTCTATTACAAAACATTATTGCAATCCTGCAAAAAGGTTAGTCAGACATAATACATCCTTAATCAGAAAGCTGTGGCAGAACAATGCCTAACCACATTAAAATAAGGCAAGAAAAAAAAGGGACCATATATCAACCTTCTTAAATGCGTCTTAAAAATAGTAACTGTAAGTCAGATTATCACAAATTCTTAAGATACATCAAACACAATAGAAGAATCAATGTCCACTTCAATACCAGATCATTCCTTGAATGCTAATAATATTTGCTATTTGAAGAGAACTTTCTTTTAAGACTATAGCAATGTCCATGTGTCAATAAAACAGAGAAAGCCTTATTTCACCTAAAATTTAGATACTGACTGATCTGCTTATAAAGAATTATGGAACTTTTCTGTTTTCAGAAAGATTACTCGTTTTTTCCTGGACATGTTACTTCTTCACCACAAATGAGAAACCTAACTTGAAAATATTTAGTATTAAAAGCAGCAATTGGTCACTACACTTTTATATAGCTTGAGAAATTATTAGGTTTAGAAAAAATACATTTGCTGTTCTGGACATACTATGCCAAGTGTATTTATTAGAGTACAGATAGGCAACAAGCATAATTTTAATTTCATGCTTATTTAATTTTCAACTGGGAATTGCTTTTTAAGTAATGTTAGTAATACTAAAAAAAATAAAAAAAGCAAGTCAAATTACTTTATTCCTTTCTGTCATGTAGAAATTCTGCACTAATAAAGGAATGCTGGCCCACAGCTCTGGGAGGAAGCAAAGATGGCAAGCAAGGATTGACCTAAGAATTAATATATATAGTGGTGTGGTTTTAAAAAAAACAGATTCACAGCTTTATTTCAGGCTGGCCCAGCTCAGCTTAACAAAGCTTAGCTCAGCTTAACAAAGGTATTGTGCAACAGGGCTTTCAAGCATCAAAAGCACAATAGGTGACAAGACAACTCATCCCTCTTCCCATTAAGTAATTCTTAAATATATACATCAAATTCAACTGGTCTTTCCTGGAACTACCTTACTATAAAAAAATAAGCCTCTTCACAAAAGCTGTAGTTATGTTTACAAACTCAAAATCTGTTTTACAATTGTTTGATTGCCTAAGTGTCTAATTTTATTTCCCTAGTTAAGTAAACATTCTCAAAAGGACTATACAAAAACTGCAAGCATTATTATTAACAATATCTAGCCAGTATGAGGTGAACTTTATACTACTTGAATTTGAAGAGGATAGTATTTCTTGTATTAAAGTAAGCAGAAATAGCATTATTTCAAATGAACAGTTTTTAAAATGAAGTCTGTGTTAATCTGTCAGCAGCAGGTGTCTGAACGAGGAATCTACTCAACTTAACTAGATGAGATCTAAACTCCTCCCTATATTATTCAAGAGGCACAGCTGGCATGAACACAGCACTATCCAGAAGAACATAATTATGTGAAATAAACACAGAAAAAAAAATTAAGTAGACCACATTACCTAACTTGTATTGTGGCACTTATGCACAAATGTGAATTACTTATTATATACCTTAATAAAAAAACACTCTTTGTGGGTTTTGCCACATTTGGGAATGAATAGGTATGTTTGAAACATAAAAATGAGATGAGCAGGACAGAACGTAATTTCCTTTCCCTGTGTTTGCTACTGATAGACATTGATAACTGATAACTCTGCTGCTCAAAAAAACTCAGTAACAAATGTAGAAAAACACTGAGGAAGACTGTTGCTTTGGAAAACATAAAAAAGCACAGTATTTAAGAAATCTGGGAAATCATCACAGAGGAACTAATCTGTGTAGATGGGATAGAACTATAAATCTGCCTTGTAAAAGTATTTTCAGAAAGCCTGACATTACTAAATATATATAGCAGGTCACAGAAATTATATTGACAGGTATCAGAAAAGTAATGATAGAAGTTTAGACCAAAAAGACCTTTTGAAGATTTATGCTGCCTCTCAAAGACAAGGAATTTAGGTCATTTAGCACACTGTTTGTATTTCTGGCTGCCTTTTCCTTGTCATGAAGCACTTGAAAGCTGTTTTACATCTCTTTTTTTGAGTGATGACAAAAGGAGGGTATTATCATTTTTTATCATACCTTTGCTGTAGAAACAAAATAAATTATGTTTTAACACTGCAATGGAAACTTTGACAGACTGTTCCTTTACAACTCTCCTTTGTAACAACAGCCCCATTGAGGAATAGATGATTATTCCAAAGTACTACAGGGCCTAATCATAGGTCTCTAGGCCTAATTTTTCATTAATTTCAAACACAATATAACATTGCTGCATGCATGAAAAGGCAAGTCAAGGCCACAAAAGCTTGACAGACATCTCTTAAGGCACTTGGTAAAAAGAGCCAGTCATCTGCTCAAACATTTATTTCCCTTTCCAGTGACCCAAAGGTCAGACTTTCCAACTGGACACACCAAGGAGGACCCTCATCACTGTCTACAAGTATCTGAACAGAGGGTGTCAGAGGATGGATCCCAGCTCTTCTCAGCAGTGTCAAACAACAGGTCAAGAAGCAATGGGTACAAACTGCAAAGAAGGAAGTTCCACCTGAATATGAGGAAGAACTTCTTTACTGCCTGAGTGACCAAGCACTGGAGATGGTTGCCTGGGGCGGTTGTGGAGTCTCCCTCACTGGAGAGATTCAAGAACCTGGACACAATCCTGTGTTCTAGGATGACCCTGCTTGAGCAGGGAGTTTGGACCCCTGTGGCCCCTTCCAATCTGACTCACTCTGTCATTATTCTTGAACAGTATTCCATCAGTCACTTCCAGTTAGCAGGCAATTACAATTCGTGCCTTAGAACACACATCTCACTTCAAAAGCTTGAAAGTAGGGAGAAAAAAGGGAAACAATCCTTATTGAAGAGCTACATAGGGAATGATCTCCCTGTACAGCAAGAGGTTTTTCCCTGAAAATGTCCATGAAATTGCATAAAAGCCTGACTTTGTAAACAAATGCAGTTACCATTGCAAGTTGGGTGCCATTAAATTACTATTATTCACAGAGAAGTTATTACAGCACCACCTCCCCTCTCAGCCAAAACAGAGGCAGAGCACTCTCTTCCAAGTTCTGCACAGCTTCAGTGATACTTGGCTTACTGGACACTTGTCACTGAATAGGTAGAAATGGCCAGGAAAACCAATGTAAACTGCAAACAAATAGTGTTTCTCTTAGAAAGCAGCCATGTCTCAAAACATGGTTAAGGAATAATTCTACTCAGGGGCCATTGGGGAATGTAGAGCAAAATGCTACATAATTTGCAAACTGGTATCTTGACTATGATCTAGTAGCAGGCAGCTCATCAGAAATGAAAAGTTTTCATTACTTCTTTTCATCTTCAGAAAAGCAACCCGAAAGAACAAGTTTAGTAAACTGTATATTCCATTTCTTAGAGTCAGAGGCAAGCAGCTTATGTTAAAGCATGATGCTAAGTAAAAATCATTCCCTTCTGATTAGCTCACATTACCAAAACCAACCAAATTCACCAGATCTTGTATATTGTCAGTTATCTTCTCTTTTTCAAAACATAAAATCTGCTTATGTACAAAAGCTTACCAGGTCTAGCAGGCAGACTGACTTGAACATAATACATTTACAGTCCAATGAATTCTTAAAACTAAGAGATATATTGGCTTAAACTGAACAACTATAAATGGAAACCTTCAGAGAAGCTATTTACACATCTGAATTCTACACTCTCACATATAAAAGAAAGTAAAACAGTAAGTGAAAATTCCCAAAGTCCTAATAGCAACAGAGGTTGGGAAGCAGCTGCATCAACAGGTAACAAACAAATAGCTCTGCTTATTAACATTTGATGTAGCCTCCATTTCAGATCAAGTCTCACACTAATACATCTTTACTCTAGCAACCTACACCAGATACTTGAACTTCATTAAGAAAAGCAGAGGACTCCATCCACCCACAAGAATAAAGACTTAGCATTTAAAACCACCATATTAATATCACAATTCTTACCTACCATCAATAATATAAAATTAGGGGGTTTTATATTCCATTCTGTGCTAGTTAAAAGCAAGCTTTGCAGGTACTTTTCAAAAGCAATTTTTAATATTAACATTCTAAACCTCTAGATTTAAAAATTATAAATACAAGTAAGATCTTTTACTGTGATTCTACAAGCATATATTTTTCAATTTCTTTTCTACTAGAGATCCTCGCGACAGAGTAACACATCAGTTGTTTTATACAACTGATCCCACAAAAACTCACCTCAGAAATATTGTCAAATGCACTGAGTAAATGGAAAGCTACTTTCTATCTAAAAATTTTAAATTTGAAAGCAAACTTAAAATTAAAACCCTGTCTAAAGGCAGTAGAACTAATAAAACTTAAAAGAAAGCTTTTATAAATATCAGAAAACAGAAACTTACTCTTGCAAATTTTCTTTTTAATCCAAAGAAAAACTTCTAAAAGGTGAATGATCCTGGAAGCAATTCTGTTTTTCTTAAAAAACAAACCAGCCAACCTATACCCCCTTTAAAGCCAGCCAAACAGCCAACATTCAAGGAACAGTGAATCACTAAATCTACACTTGGCTGTTAGGGGATATTCAAAGCATTTTCATGGAGAGCACACTCTCCTTTGTGATCACACTTTTCTCATCCCAGCTTTGACCATACAGTTACAGTTAACATTAACAGCCATTAATAGTAACTACATAGATGGAATCTACTCCAGCTTCCCCCTGAACCCTTCACTATGTTCCATTACTCTCAGACTTGACTCTTTTCACCTACCCTGCAATTTCCTCTCTACAAAGCCCATTGCCTGAGCATCTTCCATTCTCTTGCAGCTGCCCTAACACCCTGTTCATTGTTTCACTGGCCAATGATCACACTAATTTAATCAGCAGCTCCCCTTTGCTGCCGAGGCTGCCAACACAGGAACCTAACAGAGTTCTCAGTTCAGGGCTGTTTGCTAGCCCTCTGCTACGAGGACTCTGAACTCCTTCAGGAACCAGTGGAAACAAAGCAAGTCAACAAAGAAAGACAGAAGCTCCCACCACCACTTTGATAAAAATACGAACTCATTATTTAAAATATTTCATTCAGCCTCTAATAGCAGTAAGATTTTTAATCTTAGAACTGTATTAGTCAGTAACAGTGCTCACTGACAAATGATCTTAATTGCCAATTAAAAAAAACAAAACAACTTGCGTGCAAAAGAAACAGTCAAAATGCTTCAATTATACTTTGGAATTGCAATACCACAAGGTATAATCGAATTTCTTTAAAAGAGCCTGCACTGCACAACAGCACACAATTCAGCAGAAGATTTCATGCTATGTACATTTACTGAATTGCTTAAAATAACAACTGGAGAGTGTAAGACCATGGCATGAAGCAAAGTTTCAAAGTCTGTTAAATATAAATGCAGTGAAACATGCAGTATTTTCTTCACAGAAAGAAACAACTGAGTACAGGTCGCTTAAGTGAAAAAACCTTGTTTGCATAAAGTTCTACTGTGTATCTTACTGTGGGTCATTCTGCTCCATACAGTTAAGTAGAAAAACCCTCTGCCCTTTTTATAACAAGGGCTGCCCTTTTTATAACAAGGGCTGCATCTAGCATTTTTACTTTTAAATTATATATATTTATAGCTATATATCTCCCTTTCATTTTTCCCAAAGCTACCCTTCTTATCTGGCCTCTTTATTTTCTTTCTTGGACACCACTATCTCATAATTCAAGCATTTTAAAAGACCTACAACAGCTTTCCATCCTCAAGCATGAGAGTCCTCAAATCTTTGTATTTCCCTTTTTCTTTAGTGGAAACATTTTTCCACATCTACAAGGCCCTTCATAGTTCTATTCCCTATAAACAATGCTGGCTTTAAGTCCCTATTTGTTACTGTTAAGAAACTTCACACTTGAGCTGGTCTCATAAGACCCCCTAATCTCTTCAAACCCCACACTTGCCTATAGCAGCTGACCTATAAATAAGAGACACACTGAGGGGGGGAAGCTGTTCATTATGTTTTAAACACTTGCATACAGAGACAATGCTCCCATGCACAGGGACCTGAAAGCAAGAACAAAGTTAAGGCAGTTTTTTGATATGCTGCATGTACAAGTGCTCTTAGGAAACTAGGAATGTGATAAAAACTTGCAATTACTCCACAGTGTTTAGTCCAAGGTAAACTTGGAAGTCTCTCTCCAGAGAACGACTGTCTCTGTACACAGTCTCTTTCCACAGAAACCATGCAGTAAGCAACTTTGAAAAATGCTTTGTTTGCACTGTATCAGTATGGAGGGCTTACCCATAACACATTTTAAAACCTTAATTGAATTTCTCCCCATGGATTACAATTCTGCAAAAGATTCTGCCATGAATATTACAAAAACAAGCTGTTACAAGAAACACTTTTATACACATACTAAGGATATTAATAGAAAATAGTTCTACCATTTTTCACTAATTAATTTTCAATCAATTCCTGCTCATATTTTAAATGCATACACTTAAATCTTGAAATGACATTTAAATTACATTCTGCATTTACAAGAAAAACATGAACCAGTCATGACTCAATCAGTGTGCAACACCACTGAATCTTCCTGTTTCTCTCCAGAGCTAAAATTACTAAGAGATGTATAGGAGTTCTTTCCAAACATTGAGTTAGGAAGGAGAGATCAGGTTAAATTGGCTTTATGTTCAACATTAATAATTCAAATTTAAGTCCTATTTTGTTTTCTAAGGTATGAGAGAAGAAGATATTGTTCGTTTGGTACTTAAATTCAGTTTAGGAAAATAAATACTAGAGATGTTTCAGTAAGATTTCCTTTGTTAAATTCAGCTAGATCACAGGAAGGCAGTAACACCTGTAGTAGTTTCAAACCAATTTTAAAATAATACACAGCAATTACAAAAAATAAAAACCACTCAGCTTCTTTCTTCCTTTGTGAAAAATACAAAATGAAAACAAGACAGGCAATTATAGTAGTATCATAGCAAATTAATAGTTCTCGGTCCTATAAAGGCTTAGATGAAAAATGCTAGCACTTTTGTAATGTTTTTCTTTTTTCCACTGTATGTCTCTAATTGCAAAACTAAGGGAATAATATAGCAAAAGCAACTCTTCAGAGTAATTCAACAGAGAAAATAGTACATTATTTTATTATGTCTTTTGCCTATTAGGAATATGCAAATACTCATTACAGTATTTCACCTATATTTTAACACCTACCTTCAATTCATACTGACAGAAATATTCAGTATATCAAAGAAAAATTAATACTCTTCTGCCCACATCTGCTCAGCTTTGCTTTACTACATACAGTACACAGGATTTAACATAATTTTGGTTGTTTTGACTACATTTTACAGAGGTGAAACTGTGGCCAAACTAACCTTACTAATGACCACACACCAAAAAAAAAAAAAAAAATCACGTATTTACATTTAACAGTACAAATGTTAAACTTTTAAATTTAGTAATTTCCCTAAGACTGTTGAAGACTACTTCCTTCTTCCAGTCTGTTAACACATGATGTGAAAATACCTGCTTTCAGATTAGAATAAATGAACCTTTCCACTGTCTTAACAACTGGGAGAAGGTACAGTGGGATGGTGTTCCTTTCATTCACAAAACTAGAAATAATTCATTTTCCTTTCATCCTGACTGCATGCATACATGCTTCAGACCATTCCCCAGCTATTAAATCCAGCTGGACCTTGTAAGGACTTCAGAATATCTCTCCTATCTTACAACACTTCCAACACACAAATAAGCAGAAGCATTCCCCACATAGAGCCTCATCCTCCAGATGTTTTCATATATGCATGATTCCACTAAATGCAGCTCTGTTCAAGCAGAAAAAATTACCGACTGTAGCTAAACTAAGTAGAATTGCAAGAGAATGTGGGACTAATTTTTGGACAGGTGAACAGGAAATAAAAGAGGACACCTCTGTATCCTGAAAAGTAGTATAGAATAGCAGCATATGGGCATTGCACATGCACTTAATTCTGAGATTACTACACTTTCAATTATTATCAGATACAATGAAAATCAGTGTATTAACAAAAGAGGCATGTTTTTATAATGCATCTACACACTTCTACTTTAACAGTGGTCTACAGAGCCTCAGCATTAAGTCAAAGAAGGAAAAACAAATAGGATTTTTAAGAATAACTGGGTACCCATGAACACCTTTGTAGTATTAAACTAGTATATCCTAAAAAGGTACTTGAAAGATACTTCCTTTATTTTACTGTAACTATTATATCAAGTAAAACTAGTGCAGCAATAAATGTGTATGTATATCAGAATTGGTTAGCTTTATCCAGAACAAAGAAGCACTGCTATAAAGCTCCAAATTCTCTACTTGAATACTACACCTTGTACCTTGACACATAGACCAATCAACAAAACAAAACAACTTTTCCAAATTCAGACAGCAACTGCAATTTTCTAAACTCTGGCTGTTACCTAACACTGTTTATTGCCTGGAAAATCCCACTCTCTTCCTAGGAAGCAGGGATACAAAATAAGATCAGTTAAAAAATACTGGGGATATTACTACTGTTAATAAACCTGTAAAAACACAGGAGGCTGACTTGACTGTGAACACAGTTCTTCAAGCTCCTGCCAAGAAAGGCTCTAGTATGTGCTACCTTTGATCATCTATTAAGAGTTCTACATAGCAGCTACATACAAAGAAGCTTTTTTCACTTCTGATGGGGTTTAGTCTATGGAGCATGTACCTACACAGTACAACACCACAATACACAAAGTTAATAAAAAGGATGCAGACCCACAAATATTATTGTTAATGAAAAATTCAGAAAACTATTTCATGTTATCAAATGTTGCAGTATGTCTAAATAAATAAGACATACTAGTTAAAATAATAAAAAAAGGGTTTATTTAATCTTTGAGGCTGTAAGGAAAACTACCATACCTGTAAAAACCAGAAAATTAATAGGTGTTACAATGCCTCAATGATTGCTTCCAAGTAAATTCCCATTTTGGGTTCACTGCAGTCAAGCTGAGTACAAGCCACATTTAGTGTAAGACATCACCTGAGTGATACTGGCTAATTTTAATGAGAAATTAGCTGACTGCTTAAGTAAAAGTTTGTTAAAGATAACTTACCACCATCCCTCTCTCTAACTCTGTGAGTATGCACACTTTTTGCTTTACTGTGCCCTGTGTTGTCACCGTATTTGTTTTCAGGGCTGTCAGAGCGCCGCAGCATTTTATTTGGTGGTGAGGGATCTGTGGTGTCTCGCATCTTGTCATGACGGTGATCACCACCACTGGGGTGACTCTTGGATGAGTACTTAAGAGCCTGAAACAGATCCCAAGAAAACAAGCATCGACATTAGATACAAAATTTTGGGATTTTTTCTTCTCTTCCAAAAGTACTTTTAAAAGTTAATTAATTTTCATTTCCTATTAAAAAAAAATCAGCATTAGTCTTCCTAGTTTTAATTACCTACGTTAAAGCAACAAGTTCTGTAATTAGAACTTAAACCAATTTCTCCCACTATTACATCCAACACAACATTTGCTGTAAAGAAGAACCTAGTTTCTCTATCTTTTCACTGATGGACAACACACTTTCAGCAATAAATGGGCCACAGTTTTTCCACACTTTTGGGAGAAGAACTAGTCTCCACTTGTTACTAGGAAAACAAACTTACAGTTACACTGAATCAATGTAAACTTTGAATATGTCCTCTATAATCTAGTTAAGACCACACCATTACCTTGAATTTCTGTAATGTTTTCTTCAGTACTAACATCCATGTAACACGTGTAATTAAAAAAAATAATTCTAGGGGGCCAAAACATGTAATGTAATAACTCATTCTAAAGTCTTTACCAAAAATTACATGCTCAGCCTCATTCTAACCTGCTTGGTTCTGTGAACTTCTGAGTGGCAAGTGTTCACATTTACATGAACTGTCACTGACAGCTGCCTTGGACTGCCGTACTGCACTCCAGTGACTGGGATACACGGAAATGCAGTAAAACAGTTCAATTCAGGGCCTACAGAGAGCAATATCACAACATACGGCTTTCCACAGACTCAAACCTCAACAACTACGTTTCTTCAGTAGACACAGCAAAGAAGTGCAGTGTCTACCTTACAAGAATTGAGGCTATTGTCGGTGAGTCAAGGATTTGATGGTTTCTGAACATGCCCAGCAGCTGGCAACTACAGAAATTAAGCCTCACTTGCAACCCCAAGTTGGTCAGGGTCTAAACTCGTGCCTTGCTCAGATTACAGCCCCCAGCAGCAGTTTTGGGGAGAAGAAAGGGCTTTGGGGAGGTGTTGGGGGAGGGGGCTGGGGGGGAAGGGGGGGGGGGGTGGGAAGAGTAAGACTCCTTTTGTTTTCAGAAGAAAAACATTCACCTCTCCTGGGTCTCCACTCCACCGCAGGAGACCCCGGCTCCCTCTCCCGCCCCTCGCACCCTCCCCGACTCCCAGGCCCGAGGCCTGCACGGGTCGCACTAGGCCGCTCCTGCTCGCCCCGGCTCCGTAGGCCTCGGCCGAGCACCGCGGCCCCGTTCCCTGCGCCAGGGCCGCCGCCGCCACCTCTCCGCCCCGCGGCCCCGGGCCCTGAGCCCAGAGCGCCGTCAGGGGCCGGACCGGGGCGGCCGCGACACCGCGGCCTGCAGCGGCCGCCGGAGCCTCTACTGAAGTAGTACCCCCCCGCCTCCCCTGCTCCTCCTCCCGGCCCGGCGGTACCTGGTAGGGCTGCGAGTCCCCCCTGCGGTCGTGACAGCTGAGGAGAGAGCAAGAGAAAGACAGAGAGGCGTTAGCGAGCGCCCGTTACCGGCCCCACGGCCGGGCCGAACATGGCGGAGGGGGTGGGGGGGGGAACGGCCCCGCGGGGCCGGGGGGTGAATTTACCCATCACTGAGTCTCTGCTGTTTCCTCGCATACATTACCATCAATGCCCGGCCTGTGTGTGTGAGGGTGAGGGGACCAGGAGGGCACGGCCGCGGCCGGGCCACAGGCGCCGAGGGGGGAGGCGGGGGCGGCAGCGCTCCGGGGGCAGGGGCGGGGGAAGGGGGCGGCTCGGGCAGCTCGGCTGGAGCGGCGCTCACGGGCCCATCGCCTCGAGAGGGGAGACGCTGGCAGCTCGGCCCCGCGCGCGCTGAGACACACCGGGAGCACCGACTCGGCCACCGCCTCCCCCCGCCGCGCCCGCCGCCGCCGCTCCAACTACATCCGGGGAACTCGGGCGACGCCGCGCTCGGTCAACGTCGGCTCTTTCCGGCTCTTTCCGACGCGCTCCGTCCCCTCTGTCCCCTTTGCTCTCGGGCGACTCTGCCTTCGGTAAACATCGGCTGCGTCCGCCGAGCTCGACGCCCCTCAGTCCCTCCCTTCGGCAAACATCGGCTGCCTCCGCCAAGCACGACGCCCTTCAGTCCCTCCCTTCGGCAAACATCGGCTCCTTCCGTAACGCTCGGTCCTCCCTGCCCCTCCCGCCTCGGCCCACTCTTGCGAGCGCTACCTGTCTTCGGAAAACATCGCGTTTTTCCGGAGAGACGTTTCCGCGCGGCTGTCAGGGCGGAGCCGCGTTCGGAAGCGCTCGGGTATTTCCGTGAACCCTCACGGGCCGGCGCGGTCGTTGGCGGGCGCACGGGGCCGGTTAGCGGAGGGCAGCGCGGCCTCGCTGACAGAGCCGCTCCCTCGGTGGGGAGGAATCGCGATCCTGCCAGGCAGGTGGGGGCAACAGGGGGAACTGCGGGGGGGGGGAAGCTAGGAATGGGACGGTCTCCTCTTACCTACCCCCTCCTCCCCTTCCGCCCGGGCACTCGATGTGTAGACAGGAGCCATTTTGTGCGCGGCGCGTGTTCCCCGGGGCCGCGCTCTGCGGCGAGGAGGGTGTTAAAATGTCCCTGGGACGGCGGCCGCGAGTCGGGCCTCGGCCCCGCTGTGTCCTCGGGCCCTGTGAGTGGCGGCACACGTCGTGGTCCCGGCACACGCGATCCGCGTCACCCCAGTGTTGGGGAGCTCCGGGCGCTCACTGTGTTGGGAAGATTCCCTGGGTGTTGTCAGTGCCTGCTGAGCCCTTCAGCAGTCACTAACAGCACGAAGAGCGATGGCCGCAAACTCAAACACAAGAAGTTTCACCTCACAATGAAGAAGGACTTCCTCGTGTTGGGGGTGGAGGACCACTGGATTAGGCTGCCCGGGAAAGGCGTGGAGTCTTCCTCTGCGGAGACATTCAAAACCCGCTTGGATGCTTCAGGTGACCCTGTCTTGCCAGGGAGTTGGACTGAATGGTCTCCAGAAGGCCCTTCCAACCCTAACCATTCTGTGAATCTCTAATTTTTGCTTATGTCTGACCAGGCCCTCGAAGTTTGTGGTACAAAGAATCCTATATTCAGGATTGTATAAAGGTATTATTAAAAAAATCATAAATACTTTGATACTATTGCCATGACAGTGTCATGGGGACTAGCAGCTTTCAGTAAAGGTTTAAGACCATTTGCCAGATTTTCTCCTGTCCCCCTCTTGAAATGGGAAGAGATGTGGCACATCTGAGAATGGGCATGTTAACCTTAAATAGAGAACCTTGTCCAGTTGCTCCATATATGCTAGTGAAGCATTATTCACTGCAACATCTTACTTTTTCTGTTTATTTGTTTTGTTTTCCTTCGTTTGAGTGCAGAAGGCCATTGCTGGAAGGGGACTTCAGGGAGTGAGTGCAGGATGACTCAGCAGGGAGCTGTTCTTCAGGGTTACAATAATGAACTAGTGAAATGCATTGAAGATTTATGTATGCAAAAAGAAGAACTGAACAAACAAATCCAGCAAGCAGAAGAGGAAAAGAATAAACTCCAGCACGAAATCCAAGTCCTCAGTGAACAGCTGGAGTGTGTATGTGAAAACCTGGCCCAAAAAGTGGCTTCACGGAATGAGCTTGATAAAATACTTGCTGAAACCGAAGCTGCTTACATGAAGATTTTGGATAGCTCTAGAACTTTACTTAATGTCCTGAAGAAGGAAGTGGGAAGCTTAAAACATTCATCAGATCTGAAAACCAATGTAACGTGAAACAGTCAAATGTTTGGACTCTGCAGTGCTAAAATTCCACTAGGTGAGAAATGTGGTCAGCCACTGAACCTTACAGCCACAGTGTAAGCAGAGAGGGATTTTCTTCCAGTCTTTCTGTATGTTTTATTATTTTCAAATGCACTAGAAAATAGATTAAATAAAGTTGCTGTTTTGCTTTTAAAAAATCTACTTAATTGAACACTACAAGAAATAGCAGATAGGTAGTTGAGGTAGGTGGGAGACTGTCAGGTTTGACATCATTGTGCTTCATGGCTTAGAAAAAAGGCATGTTTTATTGGTTGACTTCAGATGGCTCTCAGTAAGTGATTCTTTGAAAACTAGTGGATGCAAGTCAGTCAGATGCTACTTCTTTTCACTTTACAAATGCTTAGGCTTTACTGTTGGGACCAAGTAGAAATGAGTTATTTGGCTTCCTCTAGGAGCTTGGAGTTTTGTCTGATGCATGCACAAAGCACCGTTTACAGTAATTGCCTGCTTAAATAATAGAGGTGAGAAATCAGGAGTAATGCAGGGCATGGAGGCTTAAAATTTTGCACTGTGTGTGGTTCATGCATCTTCTGAGGCTATTCTTCAAAGCCTTGTTTAGAAAGTAGGTGTGCTGCAGTGAAAGTCAGGTTTGGTGCAAGTGCAGACAGCTACACTATGAATGCTTGGACCAGTAATTCACTTGGGGGTAAAAAAACATGTCAATAGCAACTAGAAGTCCTGAAAAACCACTGGGGTCCAGTTAAAAATACAGAGGTAAATATGCAAGACCAAAGAAGATAATCCTGGCTAAAGGCCAGTAATAGAATGTCTGGAAGCCTTTTTTTAGTGCCTTTTAGCTCCATACTGATTGGTTAAATAACTGTAATAAGATTGTGGAGAATAACGAACATCCTGAAATGATGTGAAAGAAATACAAATGGAAGGTGAAAGAAGAAAATGAGAAGTGGTTTACAGCTGCCAGCCATTCTTTGAGAGGACATTAAAATAGAATTTAATTTAGAGATCAGGGATGACATAACAGCATGGCATAAATTTCAATTTAATGCTGTTTTTTGTTTCTGCTGAACCTCTGTTCTGCAGAAATCTCTCTCAGCACTATATGCACATACACATGCATTTTGTCCCACCTATTTGTATGTTACAACAGTAACTTTTTAAACCATGTCTTGTCAAATCTTCATTCAATATCAATTAAATTGAAAGAAGTGCAGTTGAAATCTCCTGACTTGATAGTGGTGTGTCTGTCAAGTGCACACACAGAGGGAATGGAGATGTGAATAATTTTGGTAATAGCTCTTTATCAATAATAGGGAGGAAATTTTATGTTCTTCTGGTTGCCAAGCTACATCAGGGATGAGTGTGATGGAGCTAATCACAGTTTACTTGGATGGTACTTCCAGCGGCTTCCCTCTGGGGGATTCCCGGTGAGCAGTGCAGAGGTGATAAAAGTGCATTATCTCAGGGGCTTTGCTGTGGTAGTACTGCAGCACTCAGGACCACCTTGTTTATGTTGAAGGGAAACACGAAAATTTTGCTATCTTTAGTAGCAAAAAAGTGATTTGACTGGACATTTCATGACTGTCTGCCCTTAGACTCATAGGTAGTAACTGATTTGTAAGAAATGGGAAGATTCAGGAAAAGTACTAAACAGCAAGAACTTTGAGTTGCAAATGTAAGCTGCTGCTTCTTATTAGCTGCACTGGAACTCGAAATTGTGAAAAACAATTTGTATCATAGAAAGCTCATTTATGGAGAACAGTACAGTTAATTTCTAGTATTGGTCTCACAATAATTACAGGCTTGTTTGCCTTAGCGTAATCATAAATAATGCTTCTCCTACTGAAGTTGGTTAAACTAAAGAGGCTTTAAGAGGAGCCTTATAAGACTAAAGAAATCTACTTCACAGCCATTCTTATGTCTAGTTGTAGCCAATACAGTGTCAAAACGAAGTAACTGGGATGCTTGTTGATAGAATTCCATTCAGTGATCCCAATCTAAAGTTTCCATTTAAATTCACATTTAAAAGTGGAGAGAAATAATAGATCTCTAGGGCCTACCTATTTTTAGAATAACTCCCTAGTGTGGCAGTCATCATACACCTGTAGAGTTGTTACTCAGAAATAGTGTTTAGGATTATATACTGTATTTACCCAAATGAACCCTTTTATTGAAGTGGTTACCTTTTTCACTGCTTTTTCAGATGCTGTAAATTTTGGCATGAATAGCTTTTATTAAACAACTTCACTTTGTTCAGAAGACATGCAGTCTAAGTTGTTACAAAGTATTGCTGGAAGAGAAGTGATAATTTGCAAATGGCAGCAGCTCTGCAGGGATAGCCTGAAACAGAAAGTTTACGTGGAATAAGGCAGGTCATAAGTTTAAAGTATCATACTTATTCCAAACTTAATTTTATATTGAATTTTTATGACTCTCTGAGTTTGACCTGGTACTTTACTGTAGTGCTTACGGTCTAGGAGCCTTACTGAGAAAAATTTGGTTCCTAATCTAAACTGCTGTGTTGGGTGTTCTGTATCTTTTTTAGTATGTGAGGAGACAATTTTTGAAATTCCTACCTGTGCCTGATTCAGACGTTTAGTGAAATGCATCTGGATCAGTTGTCTAAAGTCCAGAATTTATGTAAAGGCAACTTTACCTGGCTTCCAAATAACAGAACTAGGAGAGATCTGATGATTCCATACTTTTATAGCAATGCTTCTTGAAAATGTGCCCAGCACTTAACACACTAATGATGAACAGTTTTTTCAAAACATTTGACTGTTGACTCCTTTCAGGTAAACTGAAGATATTTTGGCAGTTACCAAAGAAACTGCTTGTGGGTGGTATGTTGAAGTAGAAGTAATTTTCTGTGTGGAAGTGATTATAGGAACCACTGGGTGAAGTGCTTATGCCAGCAGCCATTCACACCCCATTACTGTCTCTTTTCAAAGGTGCATACCCTGCAGTTCAGGTGTCTCCCAGATGCAGTTTCTCTTAATAACCTTACAGAAATGGAGGTGAGTGTACTGGGGGTCACCCTGATTTTAAGGGTAGGGAATAAAGAGAAGGCATGGATGTGAAGTCCTGGTTTGGGAAGACTGGAGCATGAGGGGTTGGGATAGAGAAGTGGAGTTTCCTCTAATTTCTATCTGCTTTAAGTGTACTTGTACTGAGCTACTGCCTACAGTTCTTGCTACCCAATAAATCAAATTCTAGAAATCATCTGAGCTTCATCTCAACTCTGGCCATTCTCCCCTTTTCATTAAGCTCACCAATGGTCAGCAAAAGAGGCAATCTGTGTTTTGTTTTCTTTTTCTGTCTTTTATTTCTTTCTGTTCCAGCAGGAGGCTGTGGAGTCTGAGCCTCCTGTTTGCTGGGTAAGTGTGCTGCCAGGCTCGCACAGGATGTTTCCTGTCCTGGTTGCTCTCCTTAGAACAGTCCTCAGGGAATTCCTCGAGTTTTACAAAAAACCTCCAGTTCTGTGTGTACTTGATGTAGTCCCTATTGCAGATTGACCTTGGAGAGTTTAGGCAGAGGTTTGGCAGGTTTTTGGCTTTTGGTGAATGCAAGAGATTGGTTTCCTTGGACTAGGAATTCTTCAGTCCAGGAAGACTAGGCATCTTCAAATACCCAAAGAATTGTACATTTAAACAATGAAGTAAAACTGTAGTCTAAACCCAAGTGACTGGACCTTGGATTGCTGTTTCAGAATTGAGAATCATTTTCATCTAGGTCCTGGGGTAGAAGTGTGTTCTACTTCAGATCGAGTAAATGGATTAAGCTGAACTAGTAATTTTTTAACAAGAATATTCGGAAGATTGTTAGCCAAAGGATTATATGTCTACAGTTTATTCATCATACAGATGAGACTTGTGGAGAAGACCAATATCTATTACTCCTTAGATGATTCTGCTGGTTAGGAAAGATTTCAGTGATAAGGTGTAGCCAGTCTATGGCAGTTGCCTTAACTTTGAGCAGGTCCTAGATTCTTAGGGTTTTATGCAAGAAGTAGACAAAACAGTGATTTTTTTAATAATTTATTTTCTTTTTTAATTTCTTTTTTTTTTCAGGAATGAGCAAAGAATTATTAATAAATACTTTAGTGTTGATTTATTTGCGTGTGTGTTGGTAGTTTTCTTAACAGATGAATAGGCAAATTTTCCTAAAATCAGAGTGCTCTTCTAGCTTTAACATATGTGTGTGTTTTTAAATATAGATGTAAATATTTTCTTTTTTGGGTGAAGGACAGACTAGCCTTTGAGAAATTTGTGCACCAATTGCTTTGTCAGTGTCTGTTGTTTTACTGGTGTGGAGTCAGGCACCATGGCCATTTCTTGGGTGTCTGTTCTATGTCTTTTTTTAAATTTGGGATGGGTTTTTTGTTCTTTGCCCCTTAACTACTTATAAATCTGTCAGGGATTTTATTAGATGCCCCAGAGTAGTCCTTGATGGTTGTCTACCTCATTTTGTTTCAGATGAAGTTTGGTTCACTGTCTAGCTGTAAAACCCAGCTACTTGCATGTTAGGCATTGATGAGACATGGAGAGGTTCAGGCTTGCAGAGCAGGGAGCTATATGGTCATTCATAACTCTAGCTTGTGGGGTTTGTGTGAAAAGTAGTGCAGTGTCATAGGGTGTATTGACAAAAATAAGGTGTTAGTAGAACACTTAGATTTTTTAGTGGTTTTGGAAAATAGTTTAACAAGATCTTGTGGGGTGGAACACTTCGCAGGGTTTTTTGCCTGTTTGTGCAAGACTATGGATATGCTGCAGGAACTACTACAGAAAATTTGTAAATTTTAGTACAAACTTGGGTATCTTATTTAGCAGCACAATGGAAAATAATAGTATAAAATACATGCATTTTGATCATAACACACCCATTGTTAGGGTGCAAAGCTGATAATATTTGAAAGTATGCTCAATTTGAATGTCACAAATGGGGAAAATGTTACCTTTGGAAAAGGATGCTTCCATATTAGAGGAAAACAAGCACATGTTGACAGAGATCATGTTCAGGAAAAGGCATTTGTGTAACGTCCTGGCAGTCATGGTCTGGAGGTGGGGTTGATTGTGATGGGAACTTTTTTCTCACACCTCACTTCAGGGCCTGTGAAATTTCATGGGGTGGCTTCTCCTCTCAGCCTTAGCAGCATTCATGTACAGAGTATGTGTACTTGGTCCTGAAGGATTTAGAACAGTGTCGAGTGTTCTTGTTTGCTATCTTGTGTGAAGTAGGCCTATAGCTTCCTGGCCAGCCTAAATCAAGACCACAGGAGTGTTAGAGAATATAAAACAAGGAGGCTGAACAATTTTTAACACCTACTTTGAAAATGGATTAAAGTTATGAAACCTGATAGAGTGGTCACAGAGCATTTTAAAGTTAAATCTTCACAGGTGTTATTTTTTGAGCTTCATATGTGTGGGTTCTCTTGCTTCAGTCAGAGCTCCCATAATTGGCTTGAGATTTTCCATTCATATGGGATACACGGGAACACTTCTAGAAAATTATTTACAACATAGTCCATGACAGATTTGTAATTTACATTTTTTTAAAAAACATATAGTTGATTTAGTTGAACATAGTAAAAAGTATCATATTTCTTTCCTAAAGGCTTTCAAATCTCTCTGTCTGTATTCAGAATTAGATCAAAGTGCTATTTGTTGCTGTTATATGATTATTAAAAAGTTGATACAACTTGGATACTGGTTCTGATCAGGCATGTCTGTCAGTTCCTGACACAAAATCTTCTTCATATTCTGCAAGCTTACACTTTTTTAAAAGCTCTTTTTCCTTATACAGTAAGAGCACTTTAAGTTGAATTTCAGCATGAGAGAGTTTGTTATTTGAATGTTTTTTTAATGTAGTTAGTATTCAGGGATGAATCATACACTGTCAGGGGTTTAAACCAAAAAACTGGCAGTAATTCTTAAGTGGTTTTGCAGTTGTTCAGTAACAGATATCCTGCTAGACATTTGTGCTGCTCACTGCCTTGTAGTAAGTGAAATTAATTGCTGTAACTCATGAATCCAAGGTACTTTTTGTTAAATATTGAGTCTTCTTCAAGTGTTGTTGCTAGCATGAGTGGAATGGATACTCCATTCCAGGGAACTTGGGGTGGAAGACGAGCTGCCTTTTTAGTAGAGACCACCATCTGGAAAGAGAGGAGCATCCTTGTTAGCCTTGTTGTAAGATCCACTGAAGCAAGCTGAAAAAAAAAAAAAAACAGTCCGTGCTGTCAGTCACTGGGAATGTGATACCAAATTGCAGCCAGGTTATCTTTAAAGGCAGGAGCTCAGGTACAGCTGGAAGCAGTGTAGCTGCTGCAGAACTGGGCTCAGAGAGGGTTGTTTTGCCCTGCCAAGAAGCAGTTGGCTCTGTGGAGACACACTTGGGAAATCTACACTCTGGAGTCACTGGACTTGTTAGAATAGTGTGACCTGTTCTTGAAACTCAGGGAATTCTGCATGTTAGTGATACGTGACTTAGTGACAGGACTCCATGAGAAGGATATTTATTTAAAATCCTGTACATTTCAGTGTTTTTTTTCTCTGAAGCCTAAAGTCTTCTTGCTTTAGATTCAGGTTGTTCAAGTTTGAATACCTGTGACCAAAAATACAGATGCCCAAGTTCCACTGAAGCCCACAGGCCTGTAAGTTGTTGGTACCCACTGTGTAGTAGACCAAGTTCTCGGTCAAGTTGCAAACTTTGTGGCTCTTCTTAGTTTAAATGATTTGCATGAAGTGTTGCTTGCTCAGTTTGGAATGTGCTTTCGGTTTTTTGTTTGTTTTTTAATGAATTATTCCATTGAGGCCTTCTGTGGCACTCTGCCATACTCATTCATGGTGCGCATGTGAGAATGTTTTCTTTGAGAATGTCAAAAGGAAACTACCTGTACAGCAGCCATTTAACTGAAACAAAATTTGGTTTTATGCCATGCTGGTTTTGTTTTTAGAAGTGTTTAGAAATGATGCATCTATAAATATATATATTTATATAGGATATATAAACAAGTGCTTCCAATGAACTGTTCACACAGTACCTCACAGAGAATGTTAATATCTTTATCCCCTTGATTGACAGTGACACTCAGTAGTAATCTGCCCCAAATAAGGGACAGATCTGGGAATAGAGGCTTTGCTGTTTCAGCCTTAATTGAAGGCTCTGACTTGGACTGATTCCCAGGGATTCATGTCCTGTTTGGTGTTTTGACATAAATGGACAGGATTATGCATTCTCAACCTGTGTATTGGGCATTGGGATAGATATAACTGATTATAGGCACACTTTTTTGCTGTTGCTTCCTCCACATTGCATGCAGCTTGATGATGATGTTTAAATGTGTTACTCCTTTCTCCATAGATAGACCCTGCCTGACAAGGCATCCCAGCTGCTGAGCAGCCACTTTGACTTTCCAGACCTGCTTTTTTCAAGCCCCTGCTTTGGGACCTGTGGAGGTGGGGCAGAGAAACAGAAAGAACTTTTAATGATAGTTGCTAATTAATTACCTTTCAGAGCCTAACGTTTTTCAGATACATTGCCTTTATAAACCCTATGGTTTAATCTGGCTGCTTATTACCTTATCCTAGTCCATGTAGGACCACCAGGGTTTTTAGGCATGGAGGCTCCTTGATGCTTAAAGGTAGTGGGAGGTCTGAATTTTAGTCCATCTCTAACAGCATACAGAGCACAAAGAGCAGCAGCAGGCTGTGAAGCAACCATATTCCACCACAGCTTGTTTTGGTTTAATGGATTGAAGTAGTATGGCAAGGGAGGAACTCTAGATATCTGGATGGATGGGGCTCTTCTATAGTGAATATAAGCTGGCTGTATGAATTCAGGTTAAGAACCTAGGACAGGTAGCACCTGACAGCAGTATTCATATATTCACATATCATATATATATATGTGTGTGTGTATCTACTCACGCATACATTAAACGTATATATAAATATACTCAGCATTTTCGTACGCGTAGGAATTCTTGGTAGAAAGGTGTCCAATACGTCAGTAATATCTGCCATTAGAAAAGGCAATTTAAACAGGTTGGACATTAACAACTTGCATGAGGTTGTATACCCTGTTTTTTCAGTAGTCTTTGCAGTCTTGCTTCCACATAAGCCATCCTTTGTAGCATCATCCTCATCTTCCTCCTGCAACAGCTTTTGTTGCCTCTATTTCCTAGTTTCTTTTTTTCCATGTGTTTAGTTATCCCAAGCTGCTGACCAGAAACATGCTGCTCTTCTGACATGTGGTGGGTCAGAGATGCTTTCACTTCTTTATATTGTCCAGACATGTTCTGGCACACTTGGAAAAAAATTGTTTGCATGATAAACAGATTACATTCAATTTGACAGTGCCCCAAAAGTTATGATTGGATGAGGTGATAATATTATATTCCAGAGAAACAGCAGACACCTGATCTGAGTTTCATCCTAAAAAAAGGATGTAGGTCAAAGCAATGGATGGGAATTTTCCTGATATGCTATGGAGATTAAAGAATAGAAGTTTATTTTGTTTGTCATTGAGTATAAATAATATAATCTTCTGCAGATAAAGGTCTATATGAGACACTATAATTTCATTTGTATTAAGGCTGTGTTCAGAGTGATGTGAGTTTGTTTCAGAAGTGTTTGCTCTGTGTTTGAGAAAAGATTGTAACTTGAAATTAGAGGAAAAGGAATAGAATGCTGGATCTTGCAGATAATGATCTCATTGAGGAACCTGTTATAGGTCAGTTGTGTCTTCTTCAAAGGTCTGAGTGCAATCTGTATTGCAAATTAATAAATATGTGCTAAGACAGAATGGAGTATGGCACAATAAGGCTACTTGGAAAAAGTTATGTCAAGGCATTGTAGGTATTCAGCAATTTTCTTTGCAACCCTGCTCTATTTTACAACCTAATCTATTCCCCACTAAGATGTGCTAGAGATAAACATTGCAGATGCCTTTGTGTGCAGAGAAGAAGGAGAGGTAATTAAAAGTCTGCATGCTGTGACTGGGTACCAACAGTGTCTGCCCAGACCTTTACAATGTTTTAGGGAACAATTGGTTTTCCTGCTGTGAACCAAATAGTTTTTGAACTAGGACAGTAACTCAGTTATTTTCATGCTAGCTAAAGTCCTGCTGGTTTGCTTAAAGGTTTCCATTTTTATTTACTGGTAGCAAAGTCTTGGTGACAAAGTGGTTCCTCCAGATCAGATGCTGTTTTTTTAGAGTGCATCATTTCATTTCTGACAAAGAAAGGACAAACTTCTGATAATGTATGTGTGAAAGAACCTGGGGCAGGGCAGTATCTGGTATTGGCCTCCATCAAAGACAAGGAAAAGCACAGAAGAGCCAAACTGCTGGCCATGGTCTGAATCAATCGGGGTTGCCTCCAAGAGTAGCAAGTGAGAGAGATTTTCTTTCTTTTTACTTGCTCCCTCCTACATCATTACTTGGCTGAGTAAGAAAAAAATTTTCTTTTGAGTAATAATAAATGGGATAATTTACTTCAAGAAAAGCTAGGAGGCAGCTAGCAGCTAAAGCTGCTCCATGTGAGCTTTATTTATTTTTTTTGTCAAAAAATTTTCAAAATGCGAATTCTAAAAGCAAGCAGCCATTGTAATGAAAAGAGGAACAACAAAATGTTGTGTTTGCTTGTCATTGCAGACCTTTTATACTTCAGTAACCTCACTCCTATGTGCAGTTTCTTGGCTGCAAGTACTGCTTGTCCAATACGTGGGTTTTTTGTCTTAGATTTGTTCAGTCTAAAATTCCTTTTCATATTTTGATAAACATAATAAAGCAATATACAGTTTTTATTTATATTGCATGTGTATTATATATACATGTTATATATTACTTATGTAAGTATTTTGTTACTTAGATAGGTATGAAACTTAACCTATAACTTTTAAGTACAAGTTTTTTTTTCCCCATGGTTTACTATGCCATGTATTACTACATGTGTTACCACACTGATGTAGCAGGAGTGAGGCTTGGTTCTCAGACATTAACATGACCTTTGAACTTTGATTAGCTGGTAAGTATTTATAGTTTCAGGTGTTGGCAAAGTCAGAAGCGGCCAGACATTGGGAAGTGTAACTTGACTTTGCAGATTTAATTTAGGATTTGCGTATTGCCTTACATGGAACTTGCCTTTGTTTCAAATAACTTCTGCATCTGGTTGTGTGGTGGGAGAGCACAGCCAAATGTTTTAAGGAGGTATCAAAAGCCATAGAACCATTTAAATTGGAAAGAACCTCTCAGATGGTCAAGTCCAACCATTAACCCAAAACTGCTAAGCCCACCACTAAACCATGTCCCTAAGTGCCACATCGAAGTGTCTTTTAAATAAATAATAACTGCTTGAGCTACTAGATGCTACCTCTGCTACACTAGGATTGTTATATTGAGAAGCTATGATGTAACTTGTAGTTAAAATAATCTCATTAGCAGGAGCACAAATCCCCTTAAACTACAGTAGTTGTACAGTGTTACTGGATTTCAAAATGTAAACTTCTGATTCTTGTGCTGTGGCCTGTATAAGAGCTAAGAAAGTAACAAAAACTAATCTTAAAATTCTGGAATGAGTTTTGAGATATTAATTAGAATTTAATAGGTGCCTAAGGATTTTGTGCCGCAAGACTCACTGAAAGTTCGTGGGTCTTGTGCTCTGCTTGCTGTTGCTGTGGTTTTTAAGATTCAGGATTCTGCATGCATTTCTCAGAGGCCTGGCTCCCGAAAACAGGGCATTTTCTTTGTCTTTCTTCCCCCTACTCTCTGAAGTTACACTTCTGTTTCTTGTAAAGAAAAGGCTGAAAGCTCAAAAGCAAGTAGAAAGGCTCAGAAATGCACAATAAATAAATAAACAATTAAACAATAAAGAAATAAACAATTCTAAATATTTTTCATGATTTAACGACAGTCTCACACTTCGTGCTTGGCCTGGTGTGTGTCTTTTTCAGTGCCTGAAGCTGGTAATGGTCAAAGTCCTATTGAAAATTTCACACCATGTTATGCTTCAATCAGGTCAGATGCAATGATGGCTCTAAGAAAGGCCCCCATAATCTGTGGCTGTAGGACATAACTGCCTTTCTGTACATGTGTATTTAAATTCCTCTCTTAGTGCCTTTGTCAACTACACCCAGCTTTCCACAGTCATTATGGGTTACTCAGAACTGTCAGGGAAGCCCCTTTTAATCCAGCCTCGATGTCATCTGCAGGTGTCAGGGAACAAGATGTATGGAATTCTGGAGCTTCCAGGCCAGCAGAAGCTAGAAGCCCTATGGGATGGCAGGGGAAGGGAGGGCTGCTGACTCCTGGCAGAGAGAGCATGCAGCACCAAGACAGCAGCAGCCTGTCTTCTGCCAGAAGAAGTATTAACCTGACATGATGCTTCTTAGAATCAGGAATCTTAGAGGAACAAGCAATTTCAGGGCTGAAAGAGGCTCCAAGGGATCTCCTAACATCACAATGTATTTATTCCCTGCGAGTAAATGCAGAAAAGGTAGATGGGAAGATGACTGAACAGAAGGGGTTTGTAGTACTTGCAGAGCCTTCTTTGGAGTCTGAAAGGCCAAAAATATGATCACAACATCTAGCTGAGGGTTGAAGATGTGATTTAGAAATGGAACAGTTTGTCAGACTGAAGCTAAGGATTGAAGTAAGTATGCTGTATAAAGGGTAGGACGAAGACATTTCAATAAAACTAACTCTGATCAAGAGAGAATACTGACAACATCTGACAACATCTAGAGGAATTTTTCTGAGAGGAGAACATCAGAAGAACTGCCAGAATTGTATAATTTTTCGATCTTTTTTGTTAAAACATAAATTAGTATCTAACATGAAGAAAAATTTATCACAATAGAAATAATTAAATCCTTGGCAAAATGAACATGAATTTTGATGCCATTCCGCAATTATTTTTGACAAATGTTTTAAATTTGGCCCAAACAATAGCAAGGAGGTTTTGTGGCTGTCATAATATGCAATCTAGACTTGAATGATTTGTTTCAGTCATCATAAAGAGGGGACAATAGAGGAAGCATGACAAAAATATAGACAACAATGTAGGGCTGCACATAATTTTGGCTCTCCTATTTTTATAACAAATCTTTGTGATTTGCTTAAAGCCTCAGCTCACAGATTCATGTAGTAAATAAGCTAAGATTTCATTACACAAAAACAAGTTTCTAATTTCTGCAATTGCAAAAGAAATGCTTATATACAAAGCAAGAAGAGGAACCAAAATACATCTTTTTAAGAGACAAAAAATAAAATCCACCTTTACTCTAAAAAAATGCAAAGGTGTGAAGACTTGATGCTGCTATTAGAGCTCAGGTCAGTATTTATAGTGTGTTGGTTGTTCAGACAGACATTGCAAGGCCTTGTATCTCACCCTTTTTCTTTCCTTAGCAACATTTCCTCAGAGCCTGGAAAATAACATGCCCTCTATTTTATGTGCTTTTTCCTTCAGCAGATGCTGCCAAGCCTAGCGTCTGATTTCAGTCCTGATCTGGAATAACTCCAGGGGTGTGCACGAAGCCATCTCTTTCTTCCCTCCTAAGGGGGTGGTGGCAGGGAGGAGACTCAAGACTATTGTTCTCCCTCCCCGTGTTCCTCCTGCAGCCGCAGCCAACATTGTTCCTTTTTATTTACTTCCCCCTCTCTGTAAACCAGCAGGGCTTGCAGCAGAGGGATGCAGCTCGCATCAGAGTAATTAGGCTGATTTATGAGAGAGTGGCACAGTGAAGGACAGCTTTCCTAATACAGTGTTCCCCACGGGAGGCTGGGCACCCCCCAGCTGCTGGCAGTGCAGTGGTGGGCCTCCCTGCCAGCTCAGACTGGAGAGCCCCCTTCTCTTCCACCTTTCCTATCTGTGAAAATGGACAAACACATGCATAAATGCTTTTTTCCTTCACGTGATATTCTTCACAAGTTGTATGTTCCACATTAATATTAGAAGTCTAATTAAAGTAATAAAGGAGAGGGATCCTTCCTTAATGTTAATTAAGTGTATGTTTTGGCTTATAAAGGACTCTTCAAGCGAGCTTGCTGTGTCACTGGAACGGCAAGAGCTGCTATGGCTTTGTTCCTCTCCTGCTCTGGAAGTTTTATGAAAAGCTTATGTATGATGAGTTAGGAAATTTCCTTCTTCCTGGGAAAATGTTATGAATATCGTTTGTTCATCACATTTCCTTGGTGTCTTCATGGCAAGATAGAGCGTGTCCCTGGGAAGTCCTGCTGCACTTTGTAAGTCCTATTTGAAATGTACATGGGCCTATTTAAAAACACATTTAAGCTTTTAAAAATGTATTATACAAGCAAGCAAAAAATAAAGTATCATTAGCAATTGTGCCTGTTGTGTTTCTGCTAGGCACCAGGATCAAACTTAAAAAATTTGCCAGCTGCCTGCACTTCCCAGTGTGATATTTGTGGTCACCTTTTTGGAAGAAATGTACCCATCAGTTGTCATTACTAACAAAGTGGTATTTATGGTGCCTGAAATGCAATTAAATAATTTTGTAATCATCTCTCAAGTCTATAAGAGCATATTTTATCCAGGAGCATTTTAATGGTGCTAAAGGCATGTTCAATAGCCTCTCACATTGCAAACTGAAAAGCCTCGATGAACACAAGGAACTGCCTGTAGAACCAAACCAGAGAAGTTAAAGCAATAAAAGAATGAGGTGTATCTTATAAACTCACATGAAAAATCTTACTGCAGTTGTAATCGCCTCAAAATGCCTCATACCACCCACAAGAAAAAAGCATGTAGGCATCATTTTCTGCCACCTTCACATTGTCTCAAATTCTCTCAATACACTTTCAACTGGAACATTTGCCTCTGCCTTTTGCATACACAGAAAAGCAGTGCAAGCCCCAGTTTCATTCATCCCATTCCTTCATGCAAAGCCACAGTATATTTTTGGCTGCCACAGAGTTGATTCATGAGGAAATATACCCCCCTTTCACAGACTTGCATTCCAGAAACTGAGTTAGAACACAGTTTTTTTTTACAAAACTTCATTTTGTAGAAAAAGAGGTGAGGAGGGCAACCCCTGGGACCTTTACAGCTGGAAGAAAAACTTTGGTGCTTATTGATACCTTATTAGTCTGTGTTCACCACAAAACAGCATCTAGAAATGTATCCAAACCACAGCTTTATTCTCAGAGGTCACTGTATTGATGGGTAAATATGCAACCTAGTTTTTTGTGCCTCCAGACACAGTGATTTCTCTGATGGATGTGGGGCAGTCCCATGGGAGGAGCTCATGGTGTTGCTGTGTGCAAGGGCAATCTGTGGGGAAGAGACAGCTGTAAAATGGAGAAATGGTTAAAACACAGTGCAGTGTGCCTCTCTCCTAAACAATCCTACTGTACTTGCTTTCCTTCTCAGAATTGCTGCCTTGGGGAGGTAACGAATTACCATTGCCATAAACCGTAATCAAGATCAGATGTGCAAAGGGAAAGGCCTTGCTCAAATATCAAAGGGGTCTTAAACTGCCAAAACAGAGCAAGAGAGAGAAATCCTGAGGGAATCAGAGATGTAATTTATGACTGACCTTCATTTTAACTGGGAAATCTGTGCTCTTGAACGGCAATGCTCCCATGAATGCATGTTTTATTTTGTTTCAGCTTATTGGGAATCTTTGTTGCAGCAGTATTGATGTAAGCTCCCAAACAAAGAGCCAGGGACAAGGACTCACATATGCATTCCAGAAACATTTTTCTGCACTGAACCCATCTCAGCAGTGACAGTGCCTGGCTTTGTCATCCCCTCTGCCACGGCGCTGCCTTCCAGGGCTCGCTTCTTTGTGTTTGCATCATTGCTTGCCCAAATGACTCCACATTTTCTGCATTCTCATAACCCAATTGTATGGCAAATAAAGTGAAATAACAGCTCTTCAACGGGATTTTTGCTGCCACAGGAGCAGCTGATGTTTGGATGAGCTCTCAGTCATTCGGAGTCCAAGCAGTACAAGAGAAAATAGACCTATTAAATCTTTGCAGTCAAATATAAAATCACAGCACCACAGTGCCTCAGCTTCCATGTGCTTGCCTCCCTTTATGAATTTCACAGGATAACATTTGGGGCCCCACTATGCTTCAAAAAAGTTAGACTAAAATCTAGTTCCAAACTTGTCTTTGCGACAGACCCAAACTGCACACCAAGCATTGGAGAAATTCAGATTCACATTTCCATCTGTATTCTGTATTTCATGGCCCAATTCCAGCCATAGTTTAAAAAAGAGATGCTTAGCTGTTGTCAGCTGAAGTACTGTACTGGGTTCCCTTGGCTTCCCATCAAATGTGCTGTTTTAAAGCAAATACTCATTTACATCATCTCAGAATTACACTCTAGATTCTTTTTAAATTCTAGTTAAACATTTTGTTGCAAAAGCATATCCTCTGAATTATCTCTTACACTGAACATGAACTACAAGCAACAGAAGTGCTTAAAAGGGACAGTGAAAAGAACAGATTGCCAGGAAAGCCTGTAGAGTTTCCATTCTGAAGAAACGTCGCCAAGGTGTTAGCTATTTGTAAGTTACACTTCATGTCTGATAACCAGAAAGAGATATCTGTCATAAATGTCATAACTCCTTCACAGTTTCCCCTCTCAGCTTCCTCTGTGAACAGCTGTCAATATGTGTATGAAACTAACTTTAAAAACCCCAACAGAGAGGTTTGATGGCTGATTTAAGCAAAGTGATCTTTTAAACTGAGCTTTTTCAGGTAAACCCCCCCCCTTTGCAGTTAATTGGATGGGAGTTATTTTTCATCATTGCAAGATGTTGTTCTGCCACACAAAATATGGCCATTTTCAGTAAATACGGAGACGTCTGCAACAAATTAACTGCGGAGTTTTGGAAACACAGATGGTATTTGTTGCAGTTTCCCAAAGGGCTACATTTGCTCTAGAGAAAGCAGAGCTTTTAGCTATTCTGTTATTTTTAGGAGTTTGTTCGTCCCAATAATTTCCACTTCACTAAGAAGAGATAAAATCTGATTTGCCGTTTATCTGCTACCAAGCAGGGAGATTAAACAATTCATTTTGTCACTCGCGCTGTGTTTCTGCCGCCTCAGGCATTTCATTCTAAAACTCGGTATGTCTGTAAGGTGAGCCGTGGAGGTTGTGTGCTCCACAGGGAGGTCTCAGCGTTCGGCGCATCCCGGGCAGGCAGGAATCCCCCGGCGCTGTCTCTGTGCGCTGTGGCCCAGCCCGGGCAGGTCGCCCGGACCGCCAGGAGGGGGCGGTCCTGGATTTGGGAAAATAAGCTTGAAACATTTCAGAGCAGCCTTTGCTGGAGCTCGCGTTTATGACTGTCTACATTTTTGGAATTTTTCACCCCATCATGCCGTAAGAAACTTAATTTAGGACACTCCCGGGAGGGCAGAATTCCTGCGACCTTTAGACAGAACGGGCAATGGAAGGGCAGAGTGTGCAGCAGGGCGTGCGTCCGTCCCACCTAAACACGGGCATCCAAGGGAGAGAGAGAGCTAACTGGGAAGCCAGTTTGTCTTTGCTTCCCTCTAGAGTCGATGGAGAGACCTGACTTCTCCAAATAGCGATTCAGCACATACAGCAGTCAAAAGCATCGCTCAGTTCACCATCCCCTGCTCCCAGGGGGAAAATAATCAGATTTTGCGGGCAATGAAACACAACATGCTTTTTGTAAATCCTTTATTGTGATGCTTAAGTCATTCAAAGTCAACACTGTGAAGTAAATTACTACTTTTTCACTTACAATGTTAAAACACACAGAAGATGGCTTAAAGATGTAACTTGCCAGTGATAAGTTCTGTTAAGAAGTAAGAGAAATATTCTCGTGGCAGAACTGTCATTGATTGACTGCTAAAACATGCAAATGAATCCAGGAAGGAATTCAGACACCTCTCAAGTGACAAATTCTTACTGCAAGTGGATCAAATTCTTCTCTCCTGAGTGACACATTTGACTGAACAGTGTTTATAACAAGCAAATGGTGAGTTTGAGATAAATATGAGGGCAGAGCAGCAAACTGCTCCTGCTTGGCAGAGCAGCAGGACTTCCCTCTGCACCCTGCAGATTCCTTTGCCATCTGGGATTCCTCTGGCCTTCCTGATTTGACACTTTCCTTGCTGTTTCTGGGATCAGGGAACACACATGTTAAATGTTAATCTTTTACAACTCAGTTCCTGCATATGTCTTTAGGATCACTCTTGTCCACAATCCTAAAGGTGTTCAGCAGCTCAGTGAAATTTGTTTCTACTGCACAGAAATTCGTAAAGTCCTGATGGGTGCCTACCTGCATATGAAGGCACCTAAAATCCTTTCACAATCTGGTCCTTGCTTTGGCCACTGGCTGCTTCATTCCTCCAGCTGACTGATGACAGTGAAAAAGCAGGATTCAAATCAGACACTGCAGACATTCTGACAGCAGTATCTTGTATTGTTCAACAGATGGTCATTTTCCGTAGGTCCAAGATTTTTTTCATTTGAGATTTTTCTACCTGTTATATCTTGTCTTCTTTTGTTATTTTTCCTACTAACAAATAAAGAGGACAGCTCTGCTAACTTAGAGTCATCTTTAGTGACATCCTCAAGAATGGCATCCCTCAAATCCTTAAGCCAGAGATGCAATCCAGTAATCTGCGTGGGTTGGAGAGAGAGAACAAGCTATCCCCAGAGCTGCTCCCAAAACCATCTCCCTCTTCCTCTCCTGGGAAGTTACACAGAAGTGGCTGTGAGAATGGCTGAAAGAACACAACCTGCAGGTTCCAGTCAGCAAGAACAGGGGCAGATCATCAGAAGGTAAACACAACACTGAGCCAGTTCAGAAATACTGCATTAGTGGAGCCTACACTACAGATTTGGCTACAAGCACCTTTGGGGGATCCCACCAGAGGACAGGAACACATGGGCAAAGGGCCACTACACAGAAACAGTCATTCTGGACTCACATGCATGTCTCAACTTGCACAGAATACTCCATACTTGCTGCATCTGTCCTCTGGCTACCAAGATGGTGAGTTCATGGTCCCACATGGTTGCTCTCAAGGCCTCTTGAGGGTTTGCACAGCAGCCTTCTTGCAGGTTCAGACTTTCTTCCTACAGGCTGCACAGCTCCAGGGGTAAGGGGAGTTTCCAAGATGCTCTCATACTAGCCTTGATCCCTTAGTGCTTCTTTGCAATGATTGATGTTCATACAATACTTAGCACTGCTGTCCTTTGTGGAGATGTAAATTGCAAACCATTGTTCACTTGCCAGAAAGCTCTTCCTTCATATTGCAGGTGACCCGCAGTAGCACATACAGACACAAACTTTCTCCCCAAGGCAACTGGCAAGCAGTACTACGTGCTCATCCTGTTGTCACTGACCCGTCCAGTTGTATCTTACACTTGTGAAACACCTTTACAGATGTTTGCAGCTAAGCCATAAACTTCCACCTCTGCTATATCTCTCCTGAAAACTGGATGGCTTTTCTGATGTGTTGATCAGCAGTGTGTGGTGTATCAGGTAAGATAGAGAACTGCTCAGCAGAAAGGGGCTGTGCACACTTCAACCCCAGGCAGTTCCCATAGCTCCCAGCTGTAGCACACAGATTCCCTGCCACAGGACCAAAGGCATCCCATGTCCCAAGGCCTCATTTCTTGTGGTGTCAGATCTCATTGTGTCCTACTGCAGAATGAATGGAAGCACTGCTGGTGTAGATGTGACCCTTGAGGTGGGTGCTTTCCTGTCTGACACCTTGTGGTTAAGGTAAGTGTGTGATTGCCACCAGAAGCAAGAAAGCAGCACTTGGGCAAAATGACAATGGGAATTCAAAGAGGAAATGGTCAGTATTTGCTCATAACATCTGCAGAGCTTATTTTCTCTTTGTTGCCTATATCAGGAAAATCTATTACAGTAGTTAGGAGAGGGAAATATTTCTTTCTGTTTCTAAGCATGTGAATCACACTCCCTGCTGGCAAAAGCTGCCCGGCACATTGTGTTCAGTGATATGTAGAGCCTGCAACTGTACACTGCACCAGGAGCAAAATGTGTGGCAGGACAGGAACCTGGGCTAGCTAAGCCCCAGCTAGATCCTGCTTTGGGTTTTCTTTGTTTTCTTTTTAAAAAGGGAAATTACACCTGTATTTCATTTCCTTTTTTACAAGTGAGAAGTTTGGTGTTTTGAGGATATGGCCAACTTCTGATGAGTAATGTTTTGATGATGCATGCCCCCATTTGGGAGCAGATAGAGATGGATAGAGAGAGGGAGATGTGTCTTCCAGTGGCAGATATTGTGTCATGCCCTACTCCAAGCAGAGGAATGTGGGTCTAAACAGAACAAAAATTGGTTTCTTTGAGATGTCAGGACTGCCCACATTTCCTGGCTGGTTATGAAAGCTCTTGTAGCTCATGTGTAGCCACACTGGAATAGCATTTGATAGAGCTCCTGCCTGTTCATGTCATATGAGCTCAAGATAAATGTCAGCTCATGACAAGGATGAATCTTTAATTTACTTTTTGACTTTGAAGCTAGTGGAAAAGACCTTTAAGGTATATTGGCAATTATCAAATTTCTGTTAAAAGCATTTTACTTCTAAAGCAGCATCTCTAAAGAAGCACCAATTTAAAGGAAGAGGGTTTTTTTTCCTTTTCTTCTGGCCACTTCTGAACATTTGTGGTATTCTTTCAACTTCCACTGTTTCCCCCTTTAACTTTATTTTTTACTTTTTTTGTTCCTGTGGTACGAGTCCATGACAGTAAGTATAGAACATGGCTAGGGGAATCTAAGTTCACAAGGAATGCCAAATCAATTTCATATTTCACACTGAAGTCCTCCTTTAGCACTCCCTTGCCAATGTTTTACAGCTCTAAACCTGCCAGTCTCCACACCATAATCATCTCATCATTTACCCTTAGGAATACTTTTGCCTAGTGACCATAAGATAAAACCTTCCTTGCATGAACCTTGATACACATTGCCACAGATCTAGAAAGGATAAGGAACTTCTCAAATTCTGGTTTGAAAAATTCCTTTTTCTGCTTGTCTGTAAAGATCAAGTACGCAAAAGTGTGAGACCCTGGCCTCCAGCATTTAGAGGACCCAGGGAAGTTTTGGATGCCAGAAATCTTATACCAAGGTGGAGCTACTGCCTTTGGAATTACTTTCTATTCCCATAAGGTACCTTCAGCTTTGTCCTTTCAGGGGAAAATGCTCTTTCGGTCCTTCTTCCTGGAGATTGTTCCAGAGAGAATGAATGTTTACACCTGTCTCTGACAAGTCTTCAAATCTGGTGGTTGAAAATATGGAAAGAGCAGCTACAAGCACAACTATCATCAGAGGGTCACAGCAGAGCAGAGCTTCCAGCCCTGAGCACTGGCATGCAGTAGAGACAACAGAGGAAAATTGCTACAGTTGAGGCCAGAATGACCCAGTCTTACTTGCAGTGGCAGAGAGGAGTCTCCAGCTCACTATTTGGGTGGCAGGACAACCTTAGTGAGAGAGGTCCAAGGAAAGGCTGTACAAGCTTGAAGCAAACCCTGGGAGAAATGGTATTGCCTCAGCCCAACAGACCAATCACAAAAAGCCTGTTTATGTGCCTGAGTTTATGAGCACCTGAGCATCATTTGTATCCAAATGATGTATCCAAATTTCTATTGTCACACTTGTCCAGAGATGCAGCCACCTTGCCAAACTGAGCAGCTCCATGCTTTCTTCCCACCTAAGATAGCAGGAACTGTGGCAACTTTCATTTCAACCCACACAGGTTTGTGCAACAGCCTGGATGCTGGGGCTCTTGCTCTGGAAATAAGCCACCACTTTAACTTCCTTCTTAATTGAAAAAAAAACTAAGCCAACAGTTCTAATGACTGTAGGTCAGTAGGCTACAAAAGTAGGTGGGAAAGGAACAAAGTCCATCTTTTTGAAACTACATCAGTGCAAGTCCAAGAGTGATGTGGCTAGGAGCAGAAGAAATGTAATGAAGCCATTCTGTAGTCCATAAATTAGAAATGTAGCTAAGTGTAATCTCAAAGCAATAAAGGTGTGGTCATCACTGAAGTGGCAGGTGGCAGTGTAATCTCAAGACAAAAGAGGTATGGGATCATACCATAAGAATATATAAAGTCTTCAGCGACCAGAGTTCACCAGCTCCTGACCTGAGTTCATTTTTCACTGATTGCAGCCCCCTCCTGTTGCTCTGCTCACAGCCCACTGTAACCATTTCAAGAACAGTTAATGAAAATTTTCATTAAAATTTTCACTAAAAACAAAGGCTGAGGCCAGATGTAAAATGAACAAATATATTTTCTAGGTCACATCAATCTTCATTTGCAACTCTCAAATCTTAAAAATAAAATGCCTGAGAACTCCTCTCCAAAAAAAAAACATCATTAAGGAGGAAAAATCTAAATGGTTTGTTATGGGGAAAATACTTAAGGCCTCCTTTATGGAGCACTGTTGTATCTCTGGAATTTGGATGGTGTATTTCTTGCAAAAAAAGACTTACTTTCTCAATGAGTAATCCTCTCCCAACCTGTACCTCTGTGGCAGCAACATTCTTGAGCTGCTCCATTTGTTCTCATTCATGTGCTACTGATGAGTATGGATAAGAGAAAAGGAGGCATGACACACTTTCATCTTTCTTAGTCCCTGCTTGACTACATAAAACTATGAACACTGTCAGACCTTATTCTTCCTGGGACCCTCAGGGTAATTCTGAAAGACTTCACAGTCCTCTCTTTGAACTTCTGCAATCATTTATGCTTTTATTTTCTTTTAAAAACTGTGAGTGGGAAATGAGTTATTCTGTTCTGATTTCATCCTGCCTGTTGTTTCTGAGGGAGGAGGACTCCTTATGAGGGAGGGGGGTACAAAGTGTGAGCTCCAAAACTGCCACTGCCTCTAATGGAGTGGAAGGGATCCAGGGAACCCTTGGAACATGCAGAATGCTCTCTGTGAGGGTATTTAATGCAACATTTACTGCTCATACTACTCAGAACAGCAGGTCTGCTTTTCAAACACAGGCTTCTGAAGTGCAAGGCTTACAGGTAATGCAGTGGTAACACTGCCTGCCTGTTACTTGCTCTGAAATTCTCAATTACAGTTAGCATGTGTCTTGAAAAATTCATTCTAGCTGAGACTGGGGTGTCAGATAAGGGACGTGTTGCTCCAGTGCTGTGAGTCAGAGGCTCTCTTATTCTTTATCTGTAACAGTGGGAGCACAGACAATGAAAGCTGTATTTATGACAGTTCCCTGATTGAAGTGCCACGTTTATTGTGCTGCCTGTAAGTCATAGGAAAGAACCACCTCAGGTTTCTTTTTCTTTCCCCCTTTTTTTTTTAAATACAGACATGTTTGAACCAAGGCATTCCTGCTTCTCATAGCTGCCAGCTCCTGAGCACAAGATTCAATGTTTTCCTTTTACTTGCTATAAAATGCCTAATCAAAGCCTTTCCTGCTCTGGTATAGCTGTTTCATTATTTATTAATCTAAAAATATGAATTACTGAACTTCAGCCTTGGCAGATAAGTGAAATTGGAATGAACTTTCAGCTCTTTGGTTTCAGAAGGTGAGTAAATCTCTGGTGGAGTTTGCACACATGGTTGGAATAGTTCCCCTTGTTTACCCTGGCACAGCTCCACCAACTGCTGCTGCACTGGCCTGATTCACACTTCCAGCAGCAGGGAGTTAGAAACTCAGGGGCCTAAGACAGCTGTAACTTTTTCAAATTACTTGTCCAGCTTACCTCTTAAAACAGAAAATTTAAAATCATGCAGGAAGAGAATGGTTATTTTTCTCCTTGGCTGTGAGGGCTGACTTGACTAAAGAGAGAGGAAGGAGCTGTAAGTGGTGCACTGAGGATGACCCTGGAAAAAGAAATTAAAAAACAGTACAAATATCCTTTGCCTCTTGAACCAAGTCTCACGCAGCATTTCTGATCTCTTTTACACAATGCTCTAGCAATAAGGAGCTCCTTTTAACCGAGTTTCCCTAGGAAATGTAGCATGTATGTTCACACTGTCTGCCCATCACGTCTCCCCAGCCTTCCTCCTGCCCCCTGCCACTTGTCCATTTCCTGGTGTGTGACAGAGAAAGTCCAAAAGTGAAAACTGACAGCTGTGTCCGGGAGAGATGAATGCCTGGCCTCCCCAGCTGGGCAAAGGGAACTGGTAAAAAAGCACCCCGTGGACAGGGGCTCCATCGATGGTAGGTGCACCAGGATGCCTCCAGTGTGCCAGAGGGGATGCACAGGCACCTGGAGACATCGCAGGAAGGAGCAATGGCACTGGGGTGCAGGAAGGAACTGGGAGGGTAAGGGAATGTGGAAGAGAAATCCATAGGAAACCAGCTTCTGTGAGCTTCACTGCGCACAGCAGTGGAGCCTGACAGCAGACAGGCGCTAAACTAAAGAAAATCCCTTAAACAGGCAGATGTGCTCTTTCCAAAGTATCTGCTGGTTAAAAAAATTAAGCCAGTTAAATTAAGCTTCCATGTTAGCATCCAGCAGTACAGCTCACCCTGATTTACCAGTCTGTTTAACTACAGTCAGAAATGTAAAGCTGGCATTTTATAATTTAGGATGGTTGGTTCAAGTGTTGTTTGACATACTGTCCCCTTTTAAAAACCAGGGAACACGAAAGTGTCTGCTCGCCTTTGGAAAAGGAAATAAATATTAACTTATCTGCACAATGTGTGAGCAGATCTAGCCCTGTTGCAGGAAACTCATTAATCTCACATGGAAAATAAATAAACCAGGAGAGAAAAGGATGGGTGGGATTTCAACTTCCTCTATTTCCGTAAATCGTTATTTTATATGAACAAGAGCATGCCAAAGGTTTAAAGAGGAAAATTACTGCAAAGAACAAATAACTTCATTGAATCTTTTAAAAGTTTTGCAGTAGTGGGATAATTTAGAGTGGCATTGGGAAAACTCACCTGTTAAATTCTGCCTGATAGTTCCTGCTATTAGACCACATTTTCCATTGCTGATGCTATTGTCAGTCTTCAGCCACCAGGGCTCACATTTTCCACGGCAGGTGTCTGCCTAAGGCTGGATACATGTGATGCATGAGTGCTTCTACCAAGAATCGTCTCAGACTGTATATAAAAATTTCAGCCAAAATGCTTTTGCTCTTCTGAAGTATGAGTTTCCCTCACATTGAGAAGAATGGCAATCTCATCTTTAGACAGTCCCAAAGGCCCCATACTTTGGAGGAAAAGCATTAAATTTGGCAGGAGTGCTTTAGGCACCTTGGAAACCCAACTCAGCCTGGATGAATTATGAGCCTTAGCAAGATCAGTTTGGTCTTGACAGAGTTTCATAGCTTGGTGTTTCAAAGATACTGCCTTCAGTGATTCTGTTCTGGTCTGGGGCTGACTGAGGTGGTTTGCCTCAGCAAGTTTCTCATTTACTGCTTTGGACCCTGTTGCTGCTTTGGGGAAACCCAGAAGAAAAAATCACCCAAGGAAGGAACAGGCTGGAGAGGGAGAAGTGTCTGGACAGAGAGCATGGGGCAGGGGAAGAAGGTTGGGATGACAAGCCAAAGAGGGTGATATAGCACAGCTGGTACAAGACAGAAATGTAGCAAAAGAGATGCTGGATGGAAGAAAGTGATCAGACAGTTTGTGGCCACTGTACCCACAGTCAATGACCAACACATGTGCCATAGGATAAGACAGAGGTAGTTTTCTTTGCTGACAGGGATCAGCTGACAGAATCTCACAGGAGCACTGACAGAGCATTTAGAATAACACAGTTTTGAGAGTCACAGAAAGCATGGGTCAAGCTCAGTTTCAGTAATGGAAGAGTTGGACTTTCAAGGTATGGTCATGTTAAAAAAAAATAAAATTGGGAAATGGGTGACTGGCCCTTTTCTTTCACAAAAATATGACTCTGCACCTGAAAAAAGCCACTTGGTCAGTGGTGCTCTTGGTCATTTTTCACAGGTGGGACATATTGTTCCTCAATGCCTTGGAAATTCAAATACTCACTGAGATCCTTTAATATAACTTTAAATGTTGGCCTTTCACAAAGACAGACATCTGTGACCCGAGTAGCTAGCACTTCCACAATCATCCATGTATTCATCATGGATTCAGCATTCTAGATCTGCTCTCACATCATTTGCAAAATTAGAAAGAGGAAAAACAGAGTGTGCACTGAGTCACCACCAGTCCTCTCTCTGAGCCTAGTGGTTTATTCTCTGATCACTAAAGGAGTTTAAAACGGAGACATTTGTATGGCATTCACTGCCAAGAGGCACCTGTTCCTTCAGATTAAACCACATTCTTTAGTAATCTGTGATTGTTAATAGTAGTAATTTCTAACTTCAAAATATTGCTATAAATACTCTTCTTTCATGTTTTATGACAGCCAGATCATAATGTGCTAAGGACCCCAAAAACCATGCATCACAATCCAGAGCTATATTTCTATAAAGATGCAAAGCTTAGAAAAGTGGGTTTAGAATATCCATGAGAAACAGAGAACTTTTAATTTAAGCTAAGAACTAGTGAGAACGCCAGTTTAGGGTCATAGGATGGGTGTGCCACTGATTCAGACAAATGTCTTCCTGATATGAATACAGGCTGGAAAAGCAAATGAAAGCCAAGAGTGAAAGAGATGCAGCCAGCCCTTAGGGGAGTGCAGGAACATCTGCAATCAAATTAAAATAGCAAATAGCATATGACCACAGGAGAGCTTTTTTACAGTATGTATTTGGCAGAGCAGGCAGGGGGTAGTTGAAATGCTGGTTTGGATGGCAAATACACAAAATTCAAATCTGAGTTCATAAACTTCTGTTGTGTTGGCTGGGAGGCAGGAATTAAATTTCAGGGATGCAGCTTGGGGGACATTGGGACAGCACAAGGTGGAAAGGAAAGGAGGGCACAAGTCATAAATAATGGTTCATCCCTGCTTTCACACTGGACAAAGAAATGGCAATGCTACAACACTCTATACACCAAGTGTCTGCACTGTGATTCCCCCATTTTCTATCCATACAGAATTTTGATGGAAGCCTTTATAGTGGTTTGGGTGCTGACAGACATTGGTCTCTCCCCTGAACAGATTCCCTGTCACCTAATAAGAGCTGAGCTCTTGTAGTTTTTCAGTGTGGAGTCACCAATTTCGATTACTTTATTCTGTCAGCTGCCTATTTTCACAAAATTAAACTCATCTCTGAGTAAATTCAAATATGTTTGAGACCTGAGTCCATTCTAATTCAAACATGCTAACAAATCCAATAATTACTAGGGAGACATGGACATCTAAGACTTGACTCTTTAGAAACTAAGCAGAAAGGAAAAAAAACAAGCCGAGGGAAAAAAAAAGGGAAGAAAAGAAACTAAACATTAAAAGATCTCTTAGTATTTTGCATGTACTGAGAATCTGAATTGGGTTAACCCAAGCACATCAAAGGCTAGAAGTCATTAGGATACCTTCAGATGTCTCTGCACAATCCTCCTCCACAGAGTTATTTCAAAAGCTTCAGCACAGTGGAGGTTCTGCAGCTGTGAGTGCAGTCCTTGCACAGTCCTGTGCCCCATATTTGTTTCCTGCATGCTGATGGGAGTGGAACTGCAAGAAGTAGTTTTGAAATCTGAAGTACTGCAAACAGTGAATCATGGCTTCAATGGATGATCTGTCTGAAAGCCCTCTCTCAGCAATTTGCAGCTTTTTCTGACACCAGGGGATCATTACGAGATTCTACTGCAATGACAGCTCCCTCCCCAGAATACCACGCCAGTCAGCCTAAACTCGCATGCTCGGATTTTGGAAAAAGGAGTCTTCTCCTTCAGGATTGGATATACAGCATGAGCATGTAATAGTCTCTGGATGTAATCTAAAATAGGTGATATGGTTTCATTTACCAACTATTTTGGGGCAGGAAAGATTTAAAATGCTACTTACATAGCCAGTTGTACAGGACTACATTGGGATTAAGCTTTCTGCCTTTAATTTAGATATTAAGAAATTAACTGAAATGAACTATACTTGTTTTTGATCTCTATCTTGAGGATCTCTGTGAACAATAATGATAGATGCACTGTGCTGAGACCCACAACAGAAGAAGTGGAACTTTTACTCAGGGGTGCATAACTCTTTGATTCAGGCATAAATGTTTTCTTATTTATTAAAAGTCGGCCAGGGGAAATCAAGAATTCTGGAGAAGAAATTATACATGTTTCTGATCATCTTGATATATGCCTGAGGAAGAAACTACTATTCCCCAAACAAAAATGGGTAATTAAAAGTTATGCTTTGTGACTCTAGAATTTGAGAAAAAAAAAATCACATGGTGTCTAATTAATGTCTATGTAAGTACTTTCATGTCTTTTCTCAGGAGTAAGATATTTATAGCCACATACAAAAACAAGAAAAATACCTAAGGGAACACAAACAAAACCCCACCACCCAGCACCTAACTGCAGCATCTGCAAGCCAGCAGTCATGGAATACTTGATGAAGTGCTTAAGGCTAGAAAGGCTGATAATGAGATTTCTTTTAAGTTCACAGTGCTGCACATTAAAGAGACATTGCCAACCTGATTCTGAAAGGAAATAACATTACATATCACAAACAGGCTGGGTGGTTTTGGTTTTTTTTTAATAGAACAGTCCTTTTCATCACCCTTTGCTGGTGTCTAGAAAGACAAACAGGTTTAGTGAGCAGCATACTTGGTCCACAAGTTTTCCCTCAATATTTTTGCATTTTACTTGTGTGTTTAGTAACACTGCAGTTCTGATGCTGTGTCTGGAGAGTGCTCCAGAGAGAAGATTGGTTCTGAGCTCAATCAGTGGGCAAAAAGCTGGAACTCCCCAAGACAGTACCATACACAGAATACACTAAAGACCTCCTGCACACTATGACACAGACTGCACAGAAAGTGCTGACACATGTACAGCATAAACAACCTGGAACCCGATGGTCCCACCTCTCTCTCTCTCTGGTTTGTTCAGTGGTAGAAACTACCACATTACTTGCTGCAAGATTATTATTATTAGTAGTAGTAGTAGTAGTAGTAGTAGTAGTATGGCATTTCTAGAACTACATATGAATCATTAAGTTGAAGAAAAGTCAATCACTTACTTTGTCTACTTTCCAGATATTTTTTCTAAAACCAAATCATATTTTCTGGTGCAGAAGCCTTTTATAGAGAGATTATAATGTTTCTTATAAAACAGCATATGTGTAGTCCTGTGCTTATCCCAACATAATGGCTTCCAGGAGTTTGTCTGCAAAAATGTCCTTGAACCCTTCCTGTTGGCCTTTCTTATTCTAAATGGCAGTGAAATGGTAATGCCAGCATGTTCCATCTGCCTGCATGGACTAGTTCAAATTAACTTCCCTGTTTTTCTTCTTATAATTTTTTCTCAGCACCTGCTGTGAGGAGAAAGACTGAGAGCTGCCAAACAGGTAGAACACATAAATGGAACTGTATTCAGAAAAAAAAAAAAAACAGTATTAATATTACAGAATCAACCACTAAAACTTGACAAAGCTAATTTTGTAATTCTGACTTTTAGCATAGTTTTCACTTACAACACTGCATATTTATTTTTTGGGCCTGGTGTGGGTATTACACAATTTCTGAACCAAAAGTATCTGTTATCTGCCAGACCCTTGTTCCCATTGTTGCAGAAGATGGAAAATGAATGGTGAATGCAGGTGACTGCATGAAGAAATAGGATTGCTTTACAATTATGGTAGCAGAACTCTGTCACTGGGGGAATGGAATCTGCCTCTGCAAGAAGGTTTCAGCAGACGAGTTCTTACTGTGCTACTCCTTAGTTTCATATCCTTTGTTTTGGGTGCTGACTTCATAACCTAGGATTTGATTTGTAGACATGCTGAAGATAACTATAGCTGAGGATGCAGAAACTCCTTTGATTGTTCAAAGTAATATACAGCATTAAGTGTTACCAGGAAAATATCATAAAAATCACAAACTGAAATTAGGGGATATTTTTAATCTAGTTTAGTATGTAGGTTTTACAGTGTAATGCTGTAACTGCTACAGAAACTGGAAAAGAAGTGTTATCCATATCTGTTCATCCCCACATCCATCTGATGCTGCAGGGCTGGATGCCCATTATGTGGTAAAAAGCTGCTGAAGACAAAGGTGCCACTTCCACAGCACTGCTCAGCTGAGGTGGTGCTCACTCCTGAGCTGCAGCCACCAATGCCTGAGCCAGCTCTCCTGGCAGGACAGGTGCCATCCACAGCATGCCCTGGTAAGGTCTCATGAGGGACACCGTCAGATTTCCAGCTGGAACAAAACACCAACACCATCCCAATCACTGTGTTAAAAAGGATTGTCAAGAGAATGAAAGAAATATAGCTGACTTCAGCTCAGATAACCACTGGTACCATCTTACCAGGGTTAGAGCAGTCCATGGATGAAGACTTCAGTCATCCTTTCTCAAAGAGTATCAATGGCAACTGAGGTGTTACTCTGTGGTAAATATTTTCAGTGGGCTGTGTGCAATAAAACCACCCCCAGAGCTCCAGGGAGTGATTCCTACAGTGGACTGTGCTAACACCAGCCTTATTAAACATATTTGGTCATCACATAGAAAATGCTACACAGACTCTTAAATGCTGATGGAACTTGGTTGATCTTTAGTGACAGTAGATTGACTCCACCCAAACAATGTTGCTGCAGAGTGAAATGAAGAACATTTCAATGAACATGCAAACATGCTGCTGCAGAGAGAACTGAAGACCAGCACCATGCATGGGCCTGTGTCCCCTCTGTGTGGCATTACAACCTTCTGCACAAAGAAACCTGGAGACAGCTGGAGTTTTCATTAACACAACCCTGAGTAAGAGGAGCAAACTACCTAACGATGAGCAACACTCATCCTTATGCCCATACACCTTGGTCAGAGGAGGAAGATCAGGGGCTATTTCCAAAATAAGTGCAAGGATCTATTCAAGAAAGCTGCCCTAAGTACAAAAATCATTATCTGCTATTCATTTGATGAATACTAGAATGCATTTCATCTACAGCAGATTTCACCATTTTTATCTTGCCATAATTAATATGATTGATAGTTTAAAATCATTAAAAGCCATATTGTTACCTGAGAGAGCCAGGACCTCTGCTCCTGTTGTCTGGAGCCAGAATGCAGCCAACAGCCTGACCGCCAAGTGGTGGCAAGCAGAGAGCAAGTAAAAATCGCATTAGAAAACCTGGAGGGTCCACCCTGGAAAAGATGCACACACAGCACATGACATTCTTGACTTGCAGTGTCACTTCCAGGAATGCCCACACTCAGCAAACCCACTCACCATGGGCTCCCACACCCCTGCTAGAGCCGGTTGAGTGGCCATGGTGTGGCCCCCTCAACCAGGGGCCAGTTCAGCATGCAAGTAGTTCAAGGGTGGGTCCTGTGTCCAAACAAGGCAGCTGCTCATGTCCTGGGCTTCTTCTTGTCTTCTCAGAGTGTACACTTACAGGTCTTTGACAAGTAGATGATGATTGGCTACTTTTTGTTTTGTTGCAATTGTTGCCTTATTTGTTTCATTCCCCAACACTCATTAAAAACAAGCCCTTGTATTCAAACTCCAAGCCAAGCCAAGCCTTTATTCCACATCTCCTTGCCCAGTTTTTCCTGACTCTTTGATCTGGCTCTCTCTCATCTGGGACCGCTCACTATGTCCACTTGCTAACGCTACCCACATCCACTGGTTTCTACATCTCCCCTCTTCCTAACAACTTCTCTATCAGTTTCCTTTTCTTGTGCCTCAGTTTCTTGAACAGTTTTTTCTCCCCATATTGCATTCACCTCTTCAGCCTACAACACCAATATTCTTCTGGATCTTCAGTCTCTGCCAATTGTCATTTTCTCTAATGGCTTAATAACAGTATTCCTGCCAATCCTGAGTTTTTGCCCCCTCTGCAAGTCCCATTTTTCACCCCACATACTCCAACTTCCAGTTCAGCCTGCTGGTTTTCCACCCAAAGGCCTCAGATCCGTCTCTTGCGCTGCTTGCCTCTGAATCTGGCGGTTTCATCCTTCACATAGCCGAGATGCCAACAGAGAGCTCACTGAAAGTGCAGCAAAGTGTCCCTGCTCTCCAATTGTTGCTTGGGTCCAGCTCAGCATGTGGCAGCTGGAAACAACCATTATTGGGAAATTCTGTCTCCATCATATAATCCTGGGCTCCACCATGTGTGGAGGCTTTGTACTGAGAGTGCATGGCCAGGCCAGGAGCTGAGAGGGGGTGGAGAGCCTTATTTGAACTGTGGGAATGATGCACAAACAGGACTGTAACTGTGAGAGTCAAAAGCATGCTCTGGGACAACTTTAACCCTTAAGCAGTAGAAAGTCTCTCCATAAACTGGGATTTGAAATATCCTAACATTTGGGCAAATGAGAGTAGATTTTTCTTGGGACATGAAAAAGCATCTGACAAAGGCCTCCTTTGCTCAAGTTCAAAACAAGTTTTCTCCATAAAAAGTTGTTGGGTTTTTTTTTCCATTGAAAACCAATATACCCTTCCTGAATTTAATTTCAGAAATTACTTAAACCCTTTAGTTGATATTTTTCCCCAGGCACAAAAAATATCCACGTGATGCAGACAACCAGTATCGACTTTTCCAGTGTGAATCAGGGTAACCTAGCACAAACAGCTGAAAGCTGGGTCCTGCACTGGAAATGTCAAACCCTGTGCAACAGGCTGTATGGGCTCTTTAAAAACTCGGCAGAGCAGCTCACCCTACCTTGTGCATGTGTTGGGAATCAGCCCTTCAGCTGATTCCCATCAAGCAGATTTAAATAGGTTTCCAGCTTAGGGAGAGAAATGGATGTTTGTCTCTTAGGGGAGCTGTTCCTCCCTCCCATCCCTCCCTTATATGTGCACATATATACTCTGCAAAAAAAAAAAAAAAAAAAAAGAGTGGAATGGGGATAAAGGTATTCTCCAGGCAGGAAAGACCAATTCCCTGTAGAGACAGAGTAGCATTTCTGGCAGATCTGGACAGTACTAGAGTTTAAGTGAGTTGAAAATAAAAGACTTATAATCAGATTTTGCACTAGATTGGCTGGCTTGCGCTGGCAGGCAACAAGCACAGCCAGCCTGCTTACAATTCACTCTAGATGAGATAAGCAAAAATAGAAACCAAAGAGCCACAATCTGTTATCCAGCCTAGGGAGGTAAAAATATTTACTTGAAAGGACCACCACTCTCACACAAAGTGACAGCTCAAAGTTGCAGCCACTTCCTTTCTCTCAGATTCAGAAAGCACTAATCTTCCACTTGCAGAAAGAGCAGAGCTCACGATTCAGCCTTCTCCAGAGCAGGCAGAGAGGAGTGTGAGCACAGAGGAGTGTGGCATTTGCCAGCACTAGTCAGACTCATGGTCCCTATTTCTGCTGATCCTGAGTGGCTTATGGTCTTGTTAGTCTAAATCGCCTGTCACAGGCAGGAGCTTGTGCCCAAGCATAGAGGAGGAGTCCTAGGAAGGCCGAGAAGCAATGACTGCTTCCCGATCTTCCCAGGATGGAAGAACAGTTGCCAGTGGATTTATCCAGAAAACACACTTCTTCCTGGATGTGAGCTTTGCTGCAGCCTGAACTCAAAGCATCTCTGCTTCTACTTAGGAAGAGGTAAATCTGAGACCGATCTCACTACTGCCTGCAAGGAATTCGCCTGTGCTTGAGTCATCCAGACACAATGAATGAGCACAGATCTAAAGTATCTGCTACTTATCAGGAAGCTTCAGATCTTATGCTCTTGAGGCACTTTGGTGTGAAGACTAAGACCAATATAGCTGGGTGCAATCATGATATTAAGGGTATGTTTTACCATACTTTGTTAGGTGCAGGAGAAAGGTGTAGATCTTGCTGGGTCTTAGAGGAAAATTTTTATTAAATTAGGGTGTCTTTCCTGTTATCTGGAGGAGTACATGGCTCTCAGTTTTTGTCACATAAGTCTAGTAAAAGTAGTTTAACTATCTGATAGAGAACAAGTATCCTTAATGATGACTGGCAATAGCTGAATAGATAATGAGCATCTTTCATCTTACATTACTTATCAGTAATGGGTATTTATTTTTCAGTCTAGAAAATTCTCTCTAAATATAAATGCAGAAGTCCTGGTGATGCATCTTGGGCATTGTGGCTCCTCTTCTGATATTCCCCAATTTGCAGCCACACATAGCAACGTCTGTGAACTGGGAGGACAAGTTCACAACAACCCTCTTTCCCTCTGGAATGGACTATTTGCCAGAAGCACTCAGCATCAGTTGCCCCATGAGAGAATTTTAAACTCAAAACATGACACAAGTGTATGCTAATTTAGGAAAAATTGCATCTGGCTCCCTCATCTTTATTAGTTAACGTGCTTTTGTGGGACTGCAGTTGCATATTTACTGTTAGCCTTGGTGTCATGTCTTTACCTGAGCAGTGGCCTTTTTTCTAATGCATTTCCTAAAAGTTTAGCTCAGTACTTCAGCTGTACCTTGCGGTAATCACATATTTTTTGAACAGAGAGAGCCATAGCTCTCTCCCAGGATTTTCCTGGGAAGCTGTGAGAAGTTGTGAGAAAGCTCAGAGGAAACAATTCTTATCTCCACTTACTACACCTGTTGTTGTGCACATGCAGAATGTGTTATAGAGATTATTTACCAAAGGGTAGTTTCTTAATTAGACTCTGGTGATAGTGTTTTGATTGATTGGCCAATTAGATCAGAGCTGTATCGGACTGTCTGGCAAGGGGGATAAGTTTTTTTTAATGGTACAGTATAGTGGAGTGACAATAAAGCAATTGATCAGCCTTCTGTAACCATGGAGTCAATGCTCATTATTCCCTGGCAGGGACTGCTGCTACAATAGTACATGATGATCATTTAGGATATACTAAAGGAAGATCTCTTTTCTCTTCAGTTCCATGTGCTGCCCAAAGGGGATGGAGCAGCAAACTCTGCTCCCTGCCTTAGTGCTGGGGAGGATTAGACAGGGCTTTCTGGAGAAAATGTAGGCAAATGAGATCAGGCAATCAGATACAAATTAAAATGAAATTGTAACTTTTTATTTCACTATATTCTATTTTTCTTCATACTTCTTCTGCCTGCCATTCAAAAACACAGCAGACCCCACTTCCCAGCTTCTGACTTTGATCTCTGAGCATCAGTCTTCTCTTTGGTCTGTGAGGGGAAGACTAAAATGCAGATGCAGGATTACACTCATGGAACAGCACATTCTTGGCTTGCAGCCACATCCAAATTCATTAATAGTAGTTTTCTGTAACTGCCAGGAAAGATAAAGAAAGCAGTGACATTTTAACTATCCTGTGATGCAAACAGCTCACCCTCCCAGGAGTTCAGCTAAGTAAAGTGGAAGCTTAATTAGGGATGATACATTCTAAACTTTGGATTCATTATGTCTTTAATTCTTTCACAACTCCTCCACAAATCCTGAAGTTGTTTTGTAAGAAACTTTGGCCTCAGCAGGGAACTCATAAATATACCTAGTTTTTGAAGTATTGCAAACAACTGTATATTTTCTCCTCTCCAAATACTATTTTAAAATATAATATTAACATTAAGGAAGTATAAGGGACATGTCTGCTTTTGGTACAGTGCACTTTGGTGGTGAAAGGTGACTTAGTTAAGCAAATCCAAAGCATTAAGCAATATTAAATAAGATACCAGTAGGTGTGCCAGGGATCAGGAGGTGGCAGCAAAACTCCGAGGAGGAGTTTGGTTTCTGCATGTCAATAATGGAAGTATCTTAGCTGCAAACCAGGACTGATAAAGCATGTAAAACTCTAGTAAGAAAAACAAGGGATGGCCACTGATCATGCAATGAGGAATTGTATGAAAAACCATTGAATTTTGTGAATTGAAAACCAGCCACCATTAAAACTGAAATAGCATAAATAATTAATGCTATTATAATATTATCAATATCTATTATATTAATAATATATTCATATAATATACAATATATTATTATATTAATAACATATATAATTAATGCTATTTCAGAACAGGAAGACTCCAAGTTGCCTGACAGAACTTCTCAAGCTGGATGGAGTAGCATCGATGGATGTTTTGCAAAGCTCAGCAAATTGGACAGGAGTCTCATGATTGGTCACGTTTTTAAATATATATAAACATATATAAGCTGAATGGCAGAAAGGGTATTAATGTTTGCAGTAAGGAAAACTTTAACAAGAGCAAGAAGAACAAGACATATTTGGAGTAGGAACAAAATTCACCGTAGTTATTTATCAAAATTGCATGAATATTCAAAACAGCTTATGCACTTCAAAAAGATCCATGGCAAGCTCACCAAGCATGCAGAACAAAAAGGTCAGATCTGCATATGTGTGTACTTCTATGATAGCTGGATCCTGAGGAGCAATTATCATATACTAGAAATCCTAAAGGTGGTCCCACAGAAAAACCCTGAGTTCTGGCTAAGTACGCTGAAGTTTAGTACTAATACAAAGGCTTGAGATCATTGAAGAGCAAACAGCTCACTCAGAGCTCAGGTGGGAGGGATTCCACAGAGGATACAGGAGTTAGTGAATGCTGGGAATTTTTTTAAGAATGTTCTCCTGGAAGCAAAAAATGCTCATCCCCTTTAGAGGCAAGGAAAGCAGGTGGAGCAAGAGATCCCCTTGGCTTAACTGAGAGCTTCTGTGTTTGCTCAAAACTAAAAGAGACATGTACCAGAGATGGAAGTGAAAGAATACTCATTGAGAACAACCAGGGTGTGCAGAGATGCAGTCAGAAAAGCAAATGCTTGAGTTGAAATGGGCCAGAGATGTCAAAAACCACAAGGAAGGGTTCTTCAGGTATGTAACCAACAAAGAGAAACAAAAGAGAAATAGTGGCCCGTTGTTAAACAGGAGAGGTGAATTAGTCACCAACAACATTTAAAAGGCTCAAGGCTCTCTTCACCTCTCTTTACTAGCACTATTAGGCCCCAGGCCTTGGGAACAAAAATCCATATTGATGCAAACACAGACCCACCATCAATGAATGAAGACTTGGTGGATGAACTCTACAGAAACTTGACCCCTGTAAATCAGTGGAGCCTGGCAATATCCACTCAAGGTTGTTAGGAGCTGGTTCATGTTGTTATGAGGCCACTCTCCTCAGGCTCTGAGAAGTTGTGGAGACTGGAGGCAACCCAGAAGACAAATGTCACACCCATCTATACAAATGGCTTAAAGGAGGCTCCAGGAAATTATAGGCCCATCACTCTTCAGTGTCTGGGAAAATTATGGAACGAATCCTTCTGGGGTTATCAGATGAAGTATGTGGTTAGGAAAAGCCAGCATGGCTTCACCAAGGGTAAATTGTGTTTGACATCCTGATCACCTTCCACAACAAAGTAACCTGTTCAGCTGATGTGGGATGAGCAGTGGACCTACATGCCTTTCTCCAAGGCTCTCAATACAGTTTCTGCCAGGCTCCTCCTAGAGAACTGAGGTGTTATGGTCTAGACAAGGTCCACAGGGTGGGGAGCTGGCTGAGAGGCTGCACCCAGATCAGGCTGACAAAGAGCTCCTTTCCACCTGCCCCAAGTGGGGCTCCCAGGGATCAATACTGGGCCCAGCACTGTTTAATATCTTGAAAAAGCAATCTGGATGATGGGGTCAAGCGCACACTGATGAAGTTTGCTTCCCCTGAACTCAGTGGGAGACTGAACACTTTGGGATGAAGAGCCATCCGGCAGGAAGATCTGGATAGGCTTGGAAGGGTGAGCTACCAAGAACCTTATGAAGTTAACAAGGACAAGACTAAGGTCTTGCACCTGGGAAAGTATAATCCATAAGTGCAGCACAGGCTGGGATCTACCAGCCACTGGGGAGAAGCTCTGTGGGAAGGAACCTGGCCCCAGTGAACAAGCAGTTGAATATGAGTGCACCGTCTGCTGCTGTGGCAAAGAAGCCAACAGCATCCTGGGCTGATCAACAAGGACATCAACAGCAGAGACAGAGATGTCATTATCCTGCTCTACTCAGCACTTGCCAGACTACACCTGGAATAATGAATTCAGGTTTTGTCCCTGCTTCAGCAAAAATAGGTGGGCAGCTGGAGAGGCTCCAGAGAAGGGCTACAAAGATTATCCAAGGGCTCAAAGCCTGCCACGTGAGGAAAGGCTTAAGAGAACTGGGCTTGCTCAGCCTTGAGATAAGAAGGCTCTGGGGAGACCTGATGGAGGTAATGGTTCTAGTCTTTAACGGGTGGCTACAGAGAAGATGGAGAATCAGTTTTTAAAATGAGACACATGGAAAAGTCAAAGGGTAAAGTCAAGAGTACAAGTTACTCTTGTAACTGCAGAAATTCCAATTGGAATATATACTCTTATACATTGGATATACTCTTGGATATACTCTTATATCTGCAGAAATGTCAATTGGACACAAGAGAAATATTTTTAACAAGAACAACAAAACACTGGAATAATCTCCCAAAAAAAGTGGTGGATTTCCCAACTTTGGACACTTTTAAGATCAGTCTGGGCAGGATGCTAGACCATCTGGTCTGGATGATGCTTTTGCCAAGAAAGACTGGACCAGAAAATTCTTCAGGTCCCTTCCAACCTAGTATTCCATTACTAACATTATAGACAGAAAAATTTTATAAGGTGAAGGGAAGAAAATGATGTATTTTGAGACTTTTATAAATATCATGAAAGAAGTTAAAATTACCTTATGAGCAGATAGAAAAATTTCTCAACCTAAACCAACAAAAGATTATGTTCAACATATTTCAATATTTATTTATACTACTGTATTCAAGCTCCAAGTGCCCTACACAAGCATGACAGATTTCTACAATATCAGTCAGAAATCTGGAATCTCTAGAGCATTTTTTGCTTTAACAAACTAGGATGTTACTACAAGTTGCATCTGTAATAGGAAGACCAGGCAATTAATGTGTACACATAAATGTGCATGTTCTTTCAATAAAATAATTTGCATAATTCATTTACTATACCTAGATAGCAATACTTTAGAGTATTGCTGAACAAAAAAAAAAAAAAAATCAGAAGGTTTTTCAATTATAATAGGAAAAAGTGAGAAAACAAACTAAATATGCCTTTAATAAATGAAACCATTTTAACATATTTTCCAGTATCCTTGATTTGCAATGACTGAAACATTATATTTTCCAGTATCCTCAGTTTGGAATGACTGAAACAGATATTTTGCTGGTTCCAGTTCCATTCAGCCAGTCCTTTGGGTTATCCACAAGCCTGTCTGCTGGAATACTATGAAGATGAAACAGTAACACAAAAAATAAGCAAGTATTTAAAATGCAACAGAAAAAAATATGTCTATGACTATCACTTGCACCAACAGTGTTGGAATTTGAGATGACAAATGGAATAATATTGTTTATACTCATATCAGAGAAAAATCAAGGAAATAAACTTGGCTGGAGACAATGGTTGTAAGTATTTCTGGAGCAAATCAAATAGATGTGAATGAAAAAAACCCACCCGACATGTTTTCTAGAAAATTTTCTAAATAAGCAAGTCAGGTAAACTCTTCAGTAAATGTAGCGTAACACAAACTGTGTGCCCCAACCCAGAGAACACAGTTTGAATGCTGGGAACAGAGTGGGAGACACCTGAGATGGCTCTGTTAAATTATGCAAGAATCTCAGCTATGCACAGCAAAAGTGTCAGTGTCAGGAGGTGAATAACACCAAAGCAGTTTCTAAACACACACAACTAAACATATTTGAAGCAGGAGTTCTCAAATTGTCCCACAGGGCTGGCCACACTTTGAAGAGAAACTGGCTCAGTTTCACTCCCCATTAATGATCATATAATATCTTTGTGCCAAATACAGCAATTGCCTGCATGGAAAAATAATTTTAGGAAAGTATTTAATATGTTTTTAACTGCCTTGTAAAAACAACTTAGCAACTGAAAAGAGAAATGCCAACACCTTGTGATGGGCTAAATCTTTAGAGGAAACCAGGAAGATTCTGTGGGTGGAATGTGTACAATGATATGCAGACATGGTACCACCTGAGATGTCTTTCTACTCTTGCATCCCCCTGAGAGAGATGTAGGATGCTGCCTCTGCAGATTTCCAACCATGTCAGCAAGACAGAATAAAATACCCCAGACATATCATTCATATCTAAAGTGTTTTGGGGTCCAGTGTCTCTCAACGGCTTCTGAAGTGTCTTATTTCTTCCTGCCATTTTCCAGCAGAAAAACCTCTGGGAGAAAATGAAAAGGAGCAGGTCATCCAACCTGCCTAAATTTACCTCCCTAACCATCTTTTTCTAGTCTGGCATGTAGACTTTCAGACTTGGACTGATTTAATGATTTTGACATGCTTAGTTCTTAACCAAAGTCATGTAGAAATATGTTCTTTGAAGATGGCTTGGAAGAGCCCCTGGGTTTGGAAAAAGCACTGATCTGTGGAAAGTTCTTTCTTGTCTCCTTAGTTTCATCATGTTTGCTATTACTGAGTGTTCAGCTTACAGGAGTTGCTTTGCTTTGGATTTGTGTAGAAAACACCCTTTTTCAAAACCAACAGAGAGGGCTCAACTCACTCTTGCCAAACTCTACAATAGGAAAGGAAGGATAATGCATGGATGGGCACAATGGCAATTCATCTTTCTGACTGGAAGTGGTGTTTTGGAGTTCTGTTGCTTAGAGTCTGTCAGCGCTTTCATCCTGGGGAATTTAAATTTCTCCAACAACAGCCTGACTGCGACTAAAAGTTTGCATATAAAGTATCAGAAAGCAGAACTATTTATTTTTTAATTAATTTTCCAAATGGGGTTAAGTCTTAAGAAGTGAAAAAGTACTTGGGTGCTACTCAGCATAACAAGAAGGAAATTATTAGCTTGGCATTTGTTTAATCTTGTGAAACATTTCTTTAAAAGGACAGTGAAATGAATATCTAAAATGTGATCTCAAAACCCACAAAAAATATGTATTCATGCAGGAACTGAGCTACATTTGATGTGTCTAGCTTTTCTAGGCACTGTAATTACTCTACTGGCTTTGAGAATAACTTATTCAAAAACTAACCATGTATGTTCAACAGGTTTCCTTTCAGGAACGCTTCAGCTGCTGATGGATCACAAAAGGAAGGACCATATCCTGTCTTTGAAGATATGGAAAAAAGGGAAGTAATTATTAATGATTTGCTCATCTAAACAAAAAATGACTGACAACATAATGAAATCCTGTAATCGTGCAGTGTGTCAAATACTGCAATTTTAAACTGAATAGGAACAAATGTCAAAGGAAGCTGAATGAGAGTAGTTGCATTATACACTACAGAACCATATGTCTAGTAATAAAAGACATGAGAGGAAGCTATAAGAAACTAGTCTTCTGGAACTGCTTACGTATTGCAATGAATTTTTGGCACAATTAAGCACTTCATTCAAAACGCTGATTGAAGACAATGCTGAAAGGCCTCTCTCAGTGCAGGAGAATTACAGCTGTCCAAAACCACCTGTAATGACATATTTTGAAGAGATTAGGCAGGAACTAGTATCAGTACAGCATGCTGTGGACTAGGGAGTACTTCTGCAGGCTGGCAGTCCAGTGCACTAACAGCTGAGCTGTGTGGATGTTGGACAGCATTGCTGTAGCAAACATACATATTTATAATACCAGTGTATTCCTTTGCTTGGAAAAGACTGAAAGAATCCTTGGCATATTTTATATGAAAATCAAACCCATTAAGAGTAGATTCACCGAAAGAGTAAAGTCGCGTTCTTTCGTGCACAAGTAGGACTGTAATCTCTTCTGGGGAAGCCACCCAGCTTGCCAGCCTGTCCATCTCTCAGCCGCATACCGATAGCCTTTAGCTGTGCTGCTCCTCGCCCTGGCTCCCTCCTGGAGCAGCGCGGTGTCCCCGGCCGCGCAGCACCGCAGCTCCCGCCTCTGGGCTGGGAGCGCGGCAGGGGCACACGGACCCGGCCCGGGGGATCGCGTCTGGTTCAGCACTGCGGCTCCAGAGTGAAACAAAACAGGAGAAAACAAACCCCAGCAGGAGAGGCAAACCGAAGTATTGTTTTCCCGCCGTACCTTTTAAGGATATTTTCAATAAACATTAGAGGAACGTCGTCGCATTGTCACAAAATAGTTGGATCGCAGTGAAAGAATGTGGTTCACTGCTAGCATGTGCATTAAACAGAAGACCCGGAGCTGACAAATGAATTAATTTGCTTTGTCACTAGTCCTTCCCGGGCTTGGACAAACAGCTGCTGCAGATCACTGCCGTTCCCCTGTGCACAGCCCTGACCGATGCTTTCCAACCTTTGCTTGCAAGATCTGAGACTCTACTGCTAAAAGGGTCCAAACAAGATGCGAGTTCATATATCCAGCAAACAATTTTAGCAAATTTTTAGAGAGGAAAAAGTGTGTATGCAAGCTGTTCTAACTCAAAGACTTGAAATACATTGGCATAATAAATAAACAAAAATAGGAAGAAGCTTAACAGCACAAATGGTAACTGTGTGAAGAGCTTTGCATTCGCTTTCGGGCAGAGCCGCAATGAATTTTTGGCAGCTCCGTCCGGCGGCGGACCCCACGGGGCTCCCGCGGCCCGCGCTCGCCGCGCCGTGAGGGGGCTCATCCCGCGGGTGGGGGGGGGCTCATCCCGCGGGGGGCTCGCGGCGCGGGACCCGCGGCCCAGCCCCGCCACACGGCGTCACGCGCCCCCCGCGGGCGGGCCCCCGCCTCCGCGGCGGGCCAATTGCGGCCCGGCCCCGCGCGGCCCCTCCCGCCGCCAGCCAATGGCGCGCGGGCCCTGAGAGCGGGCGGGCCGTGGGCGCGCGGCCGTTGGGCTCCTCGGGCCCCGCCCCGGTGGGCGGTGCACGGCGCGCCCGGCCCGGCCCAGCGCGGCGGCGGTAGCGACAGCGACGATGCGGAGCCGGGGCGAGCGGAGCCGCGGGTAGACGGAGCTGAGCCACGCTCGCGCATCAGGCCCGGCCGCAGGTACGAGCCGCAGCCCCGCGGCGGTCCGCGAGCTGGCGAAGGTCGCGGCGGAGGGCTCCGAGGCGCTCGCGGCGCGCCGGAGGGATTTTCTCGGGAGGGGTCGGCGGGCGAGCGAGGGGATGCGGCAGGTGCCGGGCTGTGGCCGCTCGGTCCCGGGAGCGCGGGGAGGCGCCGGTTCCGAGATGGCCGCGGCCGCCTCCCCGGGAGCCCCCCTGGAGCCGCTGCCCTGCCCGCGGGGCTCCCTGGGGCGGGCGGGTCCGTGCGGCAGCGCCGGCTCCCCGAGACCCCCCCGCGGGCAGCGGCGGCCGTGCCGGAGCGGGCGGGGGAGCTCACGGTGGATCTAATCACGGCGAGTGCTCCGGCTTTTAAAACCTGCCGGGCTGCCGGGATTCGTTGCGCAGAGCTCGCTCTGGCAAGTAATGGATGTGACTGAGCCATTAAGGGACACCGGACTGCGCAGCCGGGCTCTGGAGACCTATCAACTTCAATTTATGGGGTATCGGGAACAGGAGGCGTTTTTATGAATTGGCTGGTAATAACTTAATTCACCCGTGAGGCCAGCTCCTGTTAATGCCTACGTTTAATCTGCGTGGAGCAATAAATAGCTATTAATTTGGCGTGTTGCATGTGGAGAAGGTAGATGATATTTGAGCAAAGAGCTGGGAAGAGCAGTAGGTGCCTTTGCATGCTACTTGCGTGCTTTCACTTCTGAATTCCTTGCTTCGTTTTATTTTACCTGTGGTTTTAACAACGTGCCTTTCTGTTCTTCCAGAGCTTCTTAATTGAGTTGATTTCTTAAACAGCCTGCCATATCGTTGCTTTTTTATTCCCTCAAAATAAACTGTAAAATAACTTCAGGGGCAATAGCTTTCAGTGATCATAGAATCGGCATTGTTGGAAGAGACCTTTAAGATCAAGTCCAACCGTGAACCCATCAACACTATCACTGTAACCCCAATAAGCACTAAACCATATCACCCAGCACCAGAATTCTTGCTTTGAGGATGACTAAACAGTCTGGACAGTGGTGATCAACACCATTAGACCTCATGGCTGTCTTTGGTAGCTGAATTCAGGATTTGGTTTTTTTTACTGTTAGGTTTTTTGGATGAGGTCTGGAGTTCTTATTTTAAGTTTACTTAGATCAGGAGCCTTTTAATGAGGCATTTTGTAGGTGTTCATTTTAAAATATAGTAATTAGAATTTTGGTAAGTATTATCATCCATCAGGTCTCTTTTATGCAGGGATGTTATATCTTAGCTGTTTTTATAGAAATACCTTACTTAATTTACTACTAGGTTATTCACTTACTGAAAGTATTCTTTGTCCTTAATTGATGTGGATGATCAAATCTATAATCTCACTTAGAATTAACATTAGGATTTTGCTAGATGTCCCTGTTTGGATTAAGATTTTTTGCATTCAGGGTGTGTGACTGCATGTAGCTTCTAAAAGCTGTCTTAAAGCAACAGTTAATTTAGGGTTTGTGATTTAATCATGCAGAGCTAGGAAAAGAGTGAATGAGAGTCATCAGTTTTAACTGTGCCAGTTTATTCATCTGTCTGAAAAGGAGTAAAGCAGTAACCTAAATGCTGAGGGCTTGATATAAATTATTTCAGACATCGACTAGGTTTGGACTTCATTGTCAGTGTGTTTATATTTACATGTGTACACTTAAAAGGAGACGGGAAGTCCCAGAGCTGCAGATTGCTGTCAGCTGGCAAAGTACATCAAGGAATGGTAGCTGTATGTTTACTCTGTTCTTGTTCTCCATGCACCCACTAGCAGCACTTATTAGAAACAGGATACTGTGTCAGATGGACCTTGAACCTGAGTTAGTATTGTATTTTTGTGTTTGTAATAAAATGTTTTCTGTGTAGGAGCGTGTAGTTAGGAAGCTAAATTTTAAATTAGGCACGTGTCAGAGCTGTAAGTTTTTAAGAGTACAGTGTAAAAGTCAATACCAGGTACAGAAAAAGCAAGCTAAGGAATGTGCTATTACTTTGTAAGTTTATTTGCATTTTTGTTAACATCCCAACACCTGATAGGAAATGATCACAAGTATGTTTTCCAAGTGGCAACTTCCAGTCCTTTCCTGAGTGCCTTGCAGGAGTACTGTGCTTCTCACGAAGATGATGTTAAATCTTCTGCAACTCCCATCTTATGGTGTTGCAATGTTCCCTTTCACTGAAACTCCAGCCTTAGTTCTGCTTTCATGCACTGAATCTTCCCATTCTGTGTGGCAAGCACCTGTGCCACCCGTGAGCCTGTCATTTAATTCTAGCATGTGGAAGGGAGTAGAATGGATCTATAAAAACTCATTCAGTAGTGTCTTCCCTCCAAGCTAGTTCTTTTTAAGTTTTACTGTGGAACTTGCTATGATAATGAGTAGAGAAGCAGGAAAAAAATCCAGTCTTGCTGCTAGCAAAGTGTCTGTTAGTTGCCTTGTAGAGTACGTTTTGGAAAGTTGTTGCAGTGAGTTAAGCAAGTTTGACCATCTAGAACTACATGAATTATGTGTAGGAGTGATGAAAGCTTCCCACATAGCTGTGCTAATGCAGTTTAATCCCAGGCTATGGTGTGTGTATTCTTCCTGACCTCATCTCCTGCTTGCTGCTGGTTTTTGTTCGTTAAAGAAAACATGGAGTATATTAAATTGTGCCCTCCTAATTTTAGTCTTAGAAGTACAACAATAAAACTGAATTTATTTATACCTGCTTTCAGTAGGTTGTGCACATTTCTATTACAAGTGATATCATATACTTATCTAATACAGGACCTTGCCCTGTATTACAGAAATAGAGCACAAACATTACTTAATACACTTCAAATAACTTACACTGCAGTATCCTTAAAAGCCCTTGACAGCCCAGACCACTAGCTCTGTCCTGTGTCATGTTGGCCATATGGCAGTTCTGAGAACAGCTCTGATGCCATGTTTTGTATTTTACTGAATCGTTTTTGAGCATTACTATGAAAAGTGTTAAGTTCTTTGACAAATAAGTTTTCAAAGACAGAAATAGATGATAGATACATTGACATGCTCTTTATTTTAGCTGTCACTCTTGCATTTAGGGGAAGCCCATCAGAAATAAAAAATAAGGCATGTCTGAATATGTACAAAATTTTGATGTTCTTGGATATCTGCTTTCGTTATGCTTAACTACCAAAGAACACAACTTGAATTTTCCCCCTACCTTGGTAGGCTAACAGATTCCATGTGTTCTCAAGCCAGTATCATTAAGCAGACTAGTCTTTGGGACTCCAGATTTTGTCCTGAAAATGTTTTATCAATCTACATAATGAATCATGGCTAGAATCAGTCTTATATCACAGTGGTAATCTTTGAAGAAAAGATGAGCTGCTAATATAAAAGGGTTTTCAGTCTGTTTAATCTCTTAGAATCACATCTTGCCACAGTGGCCAACATCTTTATTGTTTTTTTTCGTCAGTGATGTAATAAGCCTGCAGCAAAAAGCTCATGGAATGAACTCATGGTTTCTATCCTCAGTGACATCAGTATTTAAAGATAATAGTTGAATCAGTCCATAAACTGTAACTACAAACTATATTAAAGAGGAGTTATATTATATGTAATTATCAATTGGTGAGATGAACTGTACTGTAGTTTGCCGTGTGCAGAGGAGATGGTGACACATGGACACATGGTCACATGGTGACACATGGACATGGACGGAACGGGCCTGCCTTGATCCTGTTTTGACTGTCAGGTGCTTGTCATACACACACACCAGGCCTGCCCCTACGTGTATTCCGTGGTCTGCTGCTCCAATTCTGCAGTTTATTGCCAAGGGGAGACCCGGAGTGTTCTCAGTGTGTCAGAGCAGTAGGCAGTGCATAATGGACATTTGCTCGATGTCGGTGTGCACAGCCAGTTGTGGTCTAAAGCTCACTGGTAGCTTTCAAAGCAGAGTAATTAGCTATGGTGAAACAAAGAAATGAGCATCTTTACTACAGGCAAGAAGTCACAAGTACTTAAGGGCTTTGTAAAGTAGACACATTCAGTGTAGCAGTAGAAGGTTTACACCTAAAATTTTGGATCAGAATTTGCATATTGTTCATGTATAAAATGAGATTATATGTCTGAAGTCATACAGATGTTTACCTGTACCTATTTTGAAATAATTATTTTGCTTAATTATAATTTTAAGACAAATTTATCTAGGACGAGTGTGGAGCCAGAATAAATATGCAATTTAAAATCCTCTCTCCCTCCAGCTAAAATAAGTCTTTTGACTTCTCTTGTTTCTGCAGAGTTTCATAGGAATCAGATATTTGGAAGTTAACTAATTTAAATTTATTCTGACAATTAGAAGGAAAAAAATGCAAATATGTAGTATGTCCAATACTGACTAGAATGTCACATTACTATTACCCATTCCCTTTTCTTTCAGATTCCATACTCTCAGCTTGGCAGTCTGAAAAATGCATTATCTTATGCTGCTGTTGAAGTGAAAACAGTTATCCAGGTACGACTCCCTTGTGATGACTCTTGCTCATTGTTTTCTGATACTGAATTAGGCTGTTGCTTGTTTTCTGCTGTCCTGAGCAATAAATAAAGTTGTGAAAGTGTTGTACCATTCTGTGGTATAAGTATTGTGTGTTGTCTAACTGTGTACTCTAACTGTGTACTTGTAAAGACAGCCTCTTTTTGAGTCAAGAATGACTCAAATTTCTTATATCACCACATATGATAGAAGTATTGAAAAAATAGTGAAGTATTGCAAAAACAGCCAACAGTTACTGAGGACTGACTTTGAAACAAGTTGCATCATAAATTGTGTAGCAAGTTTAGGCACAAAGTAAAATTGCATCAGAGCTGAAATGAAAAGGGCAGGAGACTTTTCTCCTTTTTAATGCTTTTATTAAAAGTGAGCAGCTCAGGTAGGAAGGCCTGACAGGTCCACGGTCACCCCACCACCGCTCCCAGGAGTGACTGGGAGGAGGCAGAGCTGGGGGTTCCGTCCTTAGGACAGCCGTGGGGCTTAACCCCTTGTTAACTATTTCAGTTCACCCTTCAGGGTCCCTGGCTCCAGCCGAGGTCCTCTCTGGCTGGGATGAGGGGCAACAAAGGTTCTTAGCATGTCTGCAGGCTCTGGATTTGTTCCTGATGTCCAGACATCACCTCGATCTCCTGATTCTGGGTTGGCTCGTCGCTTTAGGGGTCTTTTCTGTGGGTTTGGTGGGGGTCTTCTCTCGTTGCATTCTGGGTCTGAGGTTATTTTGCATGCCCTCCGATGTCCCCTCCTTTCACTGCCTGAGAAGGGCCATCCACCTTGCAGCAGGCAGGGTGGTACTGACAAAAGGAGGAATTCTCAACAATAGGGAGTTAACGACCGACTCTTAACAGGTGATTACAACATGAGGCTAACAAAGAACTCTCCTCTGCCAGCAACCAGCTCCCACCTCAATTTGTAACTCTGCAACCCCTTTTTTAAAAAAAATTGGGTAACTCTTTTTACTCATAACAAGAACTACTAATTGTGTCTCAGAATTTGAGAACACACACATCCATGTATAAAAATAGCGTAGAAAACCTTGATTGCTTTCATAATGTATTGTTTAGTGGATTGAGCTTGGTTTAGGCGGTGAAGCTGTTCTGAGAGGAACAAAGTAGTTTCAGATACGAAGTGCAGAGCTGCTACTTCACAGACAATATGCCATGAATGCTATCTAAAGAAACAGACTTGACATTGCTAATTATGCATGAGAGTGAAGTATATTTATTTCACACATCGATATGACTGAATCAGAGGCTTCATCTGGCATATAAGGAGGGTTTTTTGTGGTTTTAAAAAACACCTTACAAGTTCAGCTGATAAAAAGCTTTGCTTATTTATCACGGTCCAGAAGAGTTGGAAAACAAGAACTAAACCTGGTCTAATTCTGAATCTAAAGAAACAGTCCTGAATTTCTTCAGATTTGCCAGATACAATAATGAAGATTTTCATTGGCTGAAGAGATACTGTGATAGACGTTTTCAGTGAATAGTCGTTCATGAGCAGTTAATTATCTCATTGTAATCTGGGTCATTTGGGAAGCTGTGAACACAGTTAACTTCTGTGTTAGGATTGCATTGTAACTGAAATGTGCATGTGGAAGGGGGAACGCCAGAGCTGCATCATCTTGAAACTAGCAAGGCTGGAGAAGCGACCAAAACCATCCGCTTGCTGAGCAGCTTGCTGCCTAGTTAAGGTGAATGAAGGCTAAAGCTTAACGAAGGTGTGAAATCGCTACTCTAAATCATATCTGAAAATCCTTGCTCCTCCCTTAGTGCTTTCCCTCCTACCAGCCCAAGGCAGTTAGGGCTGCTCCCACCAAGACAAACAGCAGCCCTTTGTTAGCTGTCTTGCCTGGGGCACACTCTGTCCTCACACTGCTGTTGCTCTCTTGCCATCTGGGAATCCCAGAGACCCTGAAAGGAGTCTTTTGCTGCCTGGTCTCCAAGGTTAACTGATTCAGCAAATCTGTGTTACCTCCAGTACACATCGAGCTAACCTGTAACTTCAGTCCCAGCATTTGATTTCTGTGAGGATGGGAACATCCAGTACCACAGCTCGTAGGCTTGTTACTCAAAGACTGGTTACTTCTCTAAGGATCCAAATCTGTGACTTTAAAACATCAAAATTATATGTGCTAGAAACTTTGTCTTGGTACTGAAATGACACTACAAGTACTACAGCCCAACAAGTCTGAAAGGGCTTGAGCGGCAGTGTGTGACTCTCTGCTTCGAAAGCTGGTCGAGTGTTTGAAACGTGATACAGACAGTGACTTGGAGCACCTTCCAGCTGCCTCCACCAGTCTGAGCAAGCTGAGCAAGGGTATCAAAATGGCAAGCAAACCTCAGAGGATAAAACTGTGAATGGCATGCTTTGAGCCAAGTGCTGAAGGGTGCCTTTGGTCCCTCATCTGACTGCTGTGAGAGTCATATGTCTGCCGTGGGACCTGGCGAGACACCCTGGGTGCTCCCCAGGGAGGACTGGCTGCCTTCAAGAAATCTTGATGGTTAAAATGGAGAGCAAAAATCATGTGCAGCAGCTGAGTACTGAGGCAAGATAGAGACCAGTTGTCCAGCAAACACATTTTTGTATTGAGTGTAGAAAAGACAGATGTTTTCCTTTGTTTAGAACCATGGCTGCAACTTGCAAATGTAGATAGTTGAATGCTGTTGTAGTCTCCATCTGTTTAGAGATGCTGAAAGATGCTGCTTCTAGGGGATGGTGGGCATGCTGTCAGCCAGACTGAGGGAGAAACTGTCACTGGAAATAACAGCTTTCTGGACTGCAGCAGGAGAATGTCTTCCCGAGCAGTTAGATGTGCAAAGTTTTGCTGTGAGTGCCACAAAGGGAAGGATTAACAAGGCAGTTACTGGAGGAGGGAAGACAAGGGACTTACTGGGAGTCAAATTACCAGATTGGCAACTGGAGTAAAGCTGAAAACTTCATTGTGCCAGCTGTGGAGGCTTTTGCTTCCCAGAAGCTATGGAAACTTTTCTAGCACTATGTACAGTATTAAACATTATCTTAACTCTCGATTTCATGACATAGGCATTTATTACTTATTAATGAAGATAATGAAGATTCCTTCTCATTAGGGCCTTTTATTAAACTTGGTCACATTGATGCATTAAGGCTATTAAATACCTTCCTTTACAAAGGAAAAAAAGCTTGGGATGGGAATAGAAGGGTGTTGGAAACCAATACAGAAATTTGTCCGAAAAGAAGACTGTTCAGCTGACATGGCTGTGGAAGAAGATGTTAAATATTTTAGATACAGAAAGATACTCTACCAGAGCTGTAAAACGTACTTTTTTGTAGATACCCGATTTAAAGAGTCATGTGCAGGCATTAATATGACAAATATTTGGATTTTGAGAAAAAACAAGCCCACACATTTCACACAGCACAGGAGTCTTAGGTAATACCTATTAGGAAAGGTTTGCAAACTGAGTAACCTTTTGTCACAGTAGAAGCTGGCTGATCTGCTAATTATATTTAATAAGTCATAGAACACCAAGGGAATGTAAGAAATTTTGCCAAATGCTCTTTTTCTTTTAATATTTAGAGAAGAGTTGTCTAGGGGGTGTGTGTGACCCAAATCAGTTCTGGTTGGTTATTATCACCTTAACTGACTGTAAAAAAGTACAGAGAACCATAACTAACATGCATCATATGAAGATGGGTCATCTCAACCCAGTAACTCTGTCCCCAGTAGTTCACTTCTGGGCCAGCAAAGCAGAGGTGCTGTTAGCTTTTTCTTACGGTCCAGAAGTAAAGCATCCTGTAGGAAGATAAGTTTACGTAAATAGTCTGTTTAACTGCTCTGTGAATGGAGGCAGACAGCAATTGTAACACAATGTTTAATTCTGTAGCTTTTTTGTGTAGGTGGACATGTGATGGCTGTTGAGTAAAAGTCGTTTCATTAATGTTGAATTTGTATTTTACTCCTCAGACTTTCAGCTTTACCACACTATTTAATGAATTACACATAGCTGTCTTGACTTCCTATGGGTGATAGCAATTACACTTGAAAGAAAATAAGAGGTATTCTGGTTTCTTTATCCAAGGACTGAGCTCACCTTTTTAAGTGCTGCTAACTTACATCAGGGAGTTAAATGTCCTGCCTTATTAAATCGCTTACTCTGTCTTCTCTAAAGCTTTCATTTAGCTTTGATACAGCATTAATATTTAAAATGTATGTATCAGTTCAAAAGACACATGCATTACTTATCAAAACACTGCAGCTTATTAAAACAAACCTGCTGTCATCACAGGTGAAAGTCTAGAGTGACATGTAGTGTCATTGTGAAAATGTACATTTTCACAAGCTGTTCAGTTGGGATGGTGGATACTTCAGGAAGAAAAAACAAAAGTTGTGGATGCCTCATCCCTGGCAGTGTTCAAGACTGGGTCAGATGAGGTCTTATCTAGTGGGGGGTATCCCTGCCCACAGCAGTGGAGGTGTAACTAGGTGATCTCTTTGGTCCCTTCCAACCCAAACCATTCTTTGATTCTATGAAAAAATCACCTCGGTAATACAAATGGAATATCTCCAGACTGCTGACAAGAAAACATGCATGTACATTAATGTGGTCTAGCGCTAACAGACCATAGTAACAGGGAAGTATTAAGTAATTGGACCTTCTGTTCAGTGTGTTTGTATGAACAGTTTCTACTGTGTCAGAGCAGCTATGTTTTGTGATTCCTTACTATTGCCCACATTGTAAAGATATAAGTAATAAATTTAGTTACGGTCAATTGTCTAAAAGCAAATCTCATCTTGTGTGTGATGCTTATGGTTAGATATTTCTTTAGCTGCTAATTTGCAGCTCATAAGGTCACTCAGCAGTGGGATAAAAATAAGAGTGTGTCTTTCTTCCAGTGCCTGCACAGGCGTGGCTGGAGTTGCTGCTGTCTGTCTGCAGGATTCCAGCATGCTTCTGGCTCCCTGGCTACAAGGACAGTGTCCTCACTACAGAGGCCAGACGTCTTCATCCCTGTCCTAGCACTGGAGTGCTTCTCACTCACTGGCAGGTCAAATTCAAATGCTGATTTCCCTTATTTTTAGGTGTGCATTTGAGAGGACAGTGAGCAAAGGGCTAAACATTCCCTTTGTGCCTTCCAGTTAGTGTGGGCCTTTCGACCCATGTGCTAGTCATCACACACACATGAAAAGCATATTGCCACCTTCTTCCTCTCTCAACAGGGCTAGATTTTGATTCTGCTTTAACAACTGTTAATGTCTCTCTACTGTTGTTCCTTATGTAATCTCCTGAATAGTGGAAATTAAGAGAATATGTCTCTTCCTCTGTATATATTTTACTGCCTTTAGAAAGAAAGAGATCTCTGTAGTTCTTGGAACACTTTTTAGAGGCATTAAATAATATATCGTCGTGAATTAGTAAGTAATAATATGACCTCTTCTTGAAAACTCATTCTTGAGTAGTATGCCAAGATGTTATCTCCCCACTTGAATGCTTGACTAGAGATATGAGATTTGATATGGGTGTGTGTGACAGCCTGCCTTCCCAATGGAGAAGTAAGAACATGCCGCAGCCTGACTGAAAGCCTAATGTCTAATTACCTTGTGCTAAATCTTGTGATGTTTTTTACTATGTTATAATAGGAAAGGTAATCCCAAATCCAGTGTTTACATGTTGCAGAATGACTCACAAATCTAGAAACTAGAAGTTACAAACACATTGGGAAATGACATATTTTCTTTTCTTTGTAGTTAGATAATTTTTTTTGTTTGGGGGGGGGGGGGGGGGGGCTGTGTGTGAATGTTTCTATGCCTAAACTCTTCCTAATATGCACGTCTACTGTACAAAAAATTCTTTAATGATGAATGTGTTTAAGTACAAAACAGTCCTCACTGCAAGAAGACTGAATGTGTGTGGGTATATGTGTGCATCTGCAGCTGTTACCAAGGGAAACATTTGACCTTGAGTTTCCGATGATTGTTGCATCAAACCTCTCTCCCTAATGAGTCTTCCCCACCTTCCTCGTCAGTGAAACCTTTCTCAGGCCAGGCAAAAAAGCAGAGAGTGATGAGGTGCAGAAAGGAAAATGTCAGATGCTTGCCATTTTTTTAGTAGAATCAGCACATTTCAGGAGAATTTTTTTCTGAACTTGGGCTGGAAGGGAACAGAGAAGTAGTCCTGGAAATAGTAAAGCTAAAGGAAAAGCTCAGCTAATCCACTGGATCATACAGGAATCTTGTAACAAAGGATGGATGGTAAAAACTTTAAATAAAAGCCTATTTCTAAAGGGTCAAGGGATGAGCTGTTTGGATCACCAGGTATGGAACTGGCTTCAGCCCTGACATGAATTGATGTAGTGGTACCACAGCCTAGGTCAGTGGTTCCCAATCAGTAAGTTGCATTGTCATGGGGCACAGTGTTTGTTCTGTTTCCTTTTCTTTGTTAGACAATGCTGAAGAGAGAGCAAACAGTATTGTCAGGCTGGCTTGGACTTCTCCTTGTCGTAGTGCCTTAAGTGATGCTGAGATGTTTCTTCCATGTAGCTAAACTGGGCTGTGTTCTGGCAGTCAATGTGAGGCAGATTTCTTTCTCTGTTGCTGATGTCTTATCAGAGAGTTCTTGATCTGACCTATTTTCATGGGAGTCTTTGGCTTATGACTTGGCATGGGATTTAACCAGCTCCCAGAATTAGCTGTGTAGTTTTATAAACTTGGAATTAAATATAAATGAAGAAAGAAGAACCTTGCCAATAAAAACTGCAAGCTTTTGTGACTATCAGCCTGAGGCCTAGCTTAAATAACTATTCCTGAGATCCCCTAGTCATATTCCAAGACAGTATTTCATAAAGTATTGTTTCAAAATAATATACTAAAAATGGCTGTGCTACTTGGGACACAGCATTCCTTTACTGTCATTGCAGTGACATAGCAAAATAATTCAGGCTGCTGTAAACTGACCAGGGGTGAGTGTAGGAGAGTAATCAGAATATCTGAGAGGGAATTTTTAAATTGTTTGTGGGTGCAGTTTGGAAGAAGCAGAAGACACAAAGCAAGAGTTTTTTGAAATGAGTGCAGTTCTTGGCATCTGCATATTTTCTGAATGCTCTAAGTTAGTTTTGTATAGACAGTTCTTCCTTTTGTGTGCTTAGAGCGTTTCTGAAAATAGTGTTTCCTCTTTTAATGCTTAAGGGAAAGACCTCTTGTGATACAAAATATTCTCAGTAACTTTATTCCACTTTAAAGGTAAGCTACTGCAAAAATGAATTATACTTCAAGTAATTTGTGTACTTACAATGATGTTATATTTAGAGAAATGAAAACCAGTTCAAGTAGATTTCATCCTGCAGTTTATTTACTTTTGTATCAAACTGCTGAATGTCCAAATTTGTCAAAGGCCATATACATGATATTGTTATAGTTTTGTATTTTGCTATCTAACAGTATGGTAAAATAATCAAAACAATCTACAAACAGTTAACTGCAATTTATCTTAGCAGTAGCCAGTATATCCCTTTCTATATGTGATCCCTTTCTGTATATGAGATGAGTATTCCCACTTTGTGGTACAAGGGAGATCAGGTGGTGGATTATGAGGAGGCTGCTTAAAGGCCAAGAAGCAGAAATCTCTTTGGTACTTGCAGATGAAAAATGATCAAAGGCTTGACGTGGAGTTGCAATGAAGATGTGAAAGTGGTCACTTGAGCTTGGCATCTGCTGCTAAGGTCCAGTTTGCTGAGGTTAGTAGGGTAGGTCAAGCAAAATGTGTCTGTTTATTTTCAGCAGGGCTAATGGGAAGTCTTTTGTGGTATCTTTCAGCACACCTTTTTTCAAACCTGTCTGAATGATGCAGTCATATGTCTAGAATATACTATGAATCAGATCTGTAGGCTCTCCTAGTGACTATAAGTGTGTGCTGTTTGGATGACAGGGTTAAAAAGCACTGGTATTCTGTTATAAGCAGATGAACTAAAATAGTAGGAAAATGCTGTGGTGTGATATAAACAAACTGAAAATGGACTGTAATGCTGTCTTGCAGCTACCATGCTCTGTGCTTCACTAAGAGACTAAAGCTAAGTAAAATACAGATTGAGATTCGTTTACAGAAACTGTATGGCTCAGACACAAGTTTTATTATTGTTCTGAAAAACTTTCCATGGGTTTAACCACAACAGTTTTGTAAGGAATAGGGATATATCTTTGGATGTAAAGCAAGTTGAAAGGCTGGTATGCCTGAAAGACTGTCTGCTCTTTCAAGTTATAAAGGTTAGTCTAATAGAATGTGTTATTTCTGTGACTGTTCATGTCTAACCCATTGTCCTACACCTTTACGATTGCTGTAGTTTTTCTGTTTAAGGAGGGCAAAAGTGGTGATTTGAACCTTTCAACAGCAAAGCAGTTTCTGACTCCTCCTGCCTGCGATGAAGATAGTAAGGGTTGTAGCAAATCAAGGGCCTGTTGAGCATACTAGATGTCATATTGTTTGGGGTAAGATGATCTGCTGTGTGTGTGCAGAATGCTTGGGTGCAGATCATAGGAGTGCCTTGTTGCATGGAGACAAATAACCTGAGCTCTTCCGGACTTGTGAGTGTTGCATGAGAGGTGTGCTGTCTGCAGAGGCAGCGTGAAATTATGACAAATGAGGTTATGGGTTTAAGACATTTTTGAAAATATACTCTGTGAAGTTTATTCTTTGCAAAGTTTGCCCTGCTGTGATATTACTATCTGATTTTGCTTTCTGTGGTGTAATTATTCTGGGGTATTGCCTGACAGATGGTTATATCTTAGAGTTGTATCAGAATGATGTTATTTGCTTGACAGGTATTGTTCTCTTAGGAACGTGGGACAGGAAAGGACCTGCCTATTCATCAAGTTTATTTTCATGCTCTTGTAGGCTTTATGTCATACAGACATAGCCATATGGAGGGCTGTCTTAACAGCAGATGAGCCTTTTCCCCTCACTGTTTTAATTAGAAGCCTCTTCCAGTGCTAAATTCCTCAACATGATGAAGCTGCTTGGAGCGTTCAACCTAAATTTATTCATCATCAGTTGGTAACAATCTTGTGCCAAGATTGTCCTTTTATTTTAAATAGGCTTTTCTTACTATTTTATAATTATTTCAGTGTTTTTATACACAGCCCTTGCTTTTCTGCTCAGCTTTATTTTTGTTATGCTAAGGCCAAGTCCTTGCAGCCTCCCTCAGTTCAGTTGAAAGTAGAGCAAAATGTAGGAATGGGTAGTTGGAGACTTTTCAGCTTTCAAGTAGCAGGTTTTTCCAGTTCTCTGAGAAGGGCGTGTCTTATTCTCTGTACTCCTGTTGATAAAAGAAGTGAATAATAGCTTCCTTGTTATTGCAGTGCACCAAGAGGAAGAGGGAGAAAATTTTACATTTTAAACTCTATGAAATTGTATTTGAGTAGCAAGATTGTTCGAACAGTAGGGACTCGTGGTATATCCTCTGATTTAGGAATAGAGACAATCCTATCAAAGTGGTGTTGAAAGGCAGGCAGATGTTTGATTGCTTCAAGTGCATGAGTTCCATTTTGTGTTTTTTGTGTTTTTCCTTAGGCTGCTAAATGTTCAGATCAGTATTCTGTGGCTGATCTCTGCACACATTCTTTGTGCATTTTTAATGACTTACTGCTAAAATATGTGATCAAAGATAAATCAGACCTGTTACAAAGGAATCAAAAACTGGAATTATTTAAAAATATTTTTCTGACTAATATTTAGAGACACTTGCTACTTGTAAGGCTCTCAGTAAATCAATGTTCTCTCCAGACATTTATATTCAAAAGATATTAAGGGAAGGTGTTAAAGGCAGATACACTTTACAGAATTTTGCAACAAAATTTTAAGAAAAAAAATTTTAAAAAGGCTTCAGTAGGAAGGCCTGACCTAATTTCTTCTCATTTAAAATCCTAAAGGCTGTTGTCTTGGAAAAAATAAAGCAAATACTGTTTAAAATGCAGTGGAAGGTTTTATGTCCCAGGTTTTGACAAAGAACATGAGCTTTGTAATTTTCAACACTGCAGCTCGTAACATTCAGGCTCCTGGCTAAGAAAGTATGGAGGCAGCTATCCGTGGAGGCATCATATGATGATGATGTTCTGATTTCCTGATTAGAATTTGAAATCTGTAATGTGGAACACTGGTACAGTGAAGCTGGTTGGTAGGAAACCAGGGTATACCTTAGACATTCATATGACCCTTACATTTATGAGAAAATAAATCCCATACCCCTTTCTGCAGTTTTTTCTTAGGAAGGTGCTTTTGGTACCTACCTTATATGTAGTGGACTAGCAGTTAATTCTCTGATGAGTCCAAGAAATAGGAGGCCTTGTTCCTTGGTCCTTCTCAACCTGGGGGATTTCAAGTCCACATTTTTCTCTTCCCAGAGTGCCATAAAGTGGTGGCTTATGCCTAGGTAGGGGATCTCATCAGCAGACTGCATCACACTTCTTGCCCACTGTCTGGAATCCATCAAGTTGCATTTCTGACTGCATTGTAGAATAATAGAATTGTTAAGCTTAGAAAAGACCTCTGTGATCATAGAGTGCAACCATTAAACCAGCACCACTGTGCTCACCTCAAAACAGGTCCCCAGGTGCCATGGTCACCTTCCTATCAGGAAGGATATGGCAGTCCTCAGCAAAGTATCCTGCAGGCTGATGTGTCAGGTGTGTTCTCGTGAAACACAGACTCAATTCTTGCTTTTCCAGGAAAGCAAATTCTGCAGCTGGAGAGCAGGAGAATTAACATCTAATCAATTTGGTTTTATTCTAATTTAATATTTTTAGCAGTTGAGTACTGTTTTCTACGTAATGTTTCACCAGAAAACTTTTTAACTACTTGATTCCATTTCCAACTGTAATAAGGAAATGGAATAGTAATGGCCATCATTGATTATATCACTTCTGGGCATGAAATTTGAGTTGTTTCAATTCATGGCTTTTTTTTTTTAAAAAAAAACCCCTCATGTATGTATCTTTTTTTTCAAAGACAGACATTGTGCTTTTGAATCCTGATACAGGAAAACAAACAGGAATTTATAGCTGTTATGATTTAAAATAAATAAAATATATTTTCTATCTTTGCAGGCTATACTGGAAAACCCAACTGTGAATTTACCTGCTAAGTTAAATCATTTCTTTTTTGTTTCTAAGGGGTGACATAATACATCTGCAAAAAAAAAATTCCTACTCTGTTCAGTTAAAGAAGGCAAGATTACAGTGAATGGGAGGCCTTAGAAGAGGGTAACCTAGCTGTAAAACTTACTGATAAAATTCAAAATAATTCAAAATTTTTTCATTGCATTTTTCTATGTTGTTTTGGTTTCCTATGTGATAACTCTCAAAGGTTGGGCTTCTACCTGGGCAAAGTTGTAATAGAATGAAATTTAGTCAACTTTGGCTCTTAAGGGGTTGCTTAGCTTGGAAGTGAAAAAAGAATGGGAAGAACTTTCCTCAATGAAAAAAATTAAAATAATCATACTAACTGCTGATTTTTAGCTCCAACCTGCTAAATCTTCTGTGTTTCTCAGTGTGAGATAATGGTTTCCTTCATGCATGAGTGACTTTTTAAAAAAACACAATTCCTGGATGCTGTGAAGCAGAATTCATTTTAAAAAATCATGTTGAACACTGGTATGATTGCACACTTTGGGGATGGCTGTAAAGCAGAAGGAAACAATGTGTGCCCAGACAGCCATTATGGGATTGGTTTTTGTGTCCTGTATTGTGTGGAATATGAAGAAAGGGCAGCCCATACATCTGATCTGCAAGACATCTTGCCTTAAAGTGGTTTAGTTTTCATAGCTGGCACAGTTCACAGCAAGGAGCACATGTGCAGTGTCTGAGATACCTCAACACGGCAACTTCTGCCAAATTTCACTCATGTTTCCAAATGTAATATTATGCTTATGTCCTATCCTGACTCTGGCACTGAATTAAAACAGCACCTGTTAATATTAAGAATAAATGAAGTTACTGTAATGTTGAGGATAAAGAGGTTTTGGTGAAAGAAAATTGGATATGAGATTTAGATTTGCTGCCTTATTAAATATTTCAAGTGGTGGTGTTCTACTTCAGTTTTATTTAGAAGTCAGAAAGCAGTATTACAATGGTAGCACACACCTTTTTACTTAAATCTTCTTTCATGAGCTGGTATTTGCTGTTATTCAGTTCAAATGCTTTTAAGGGATAAAGAGAAACACTCTGGAACATCATTTTTGTTTTTGAGAGAAGTGGTTTTTTTCAGAAGCTTGTTATTCCTCTGCATGTTGTCTGATTCTCATTTGCATTTAAATCAGCTTTAGCAGAGTTGTGTAGCTTATTGGTGTTCCTCTTCAGTATGACAGCTGAAGAATAGCAGATGTAAGTATTAACATTAGGCTCAGGCTTGCATTGTGCAGCTAACAAGCATTTGTTCTGGCTGGAGCAGAAAGTTAAAACACAGATTTCTTTCTGCTTCAACCAGTGAACATTGCTGAGGTTTCTGGGTTCAGTTCTGCTTTTGGGTTGCACTGAAATTACTAAAAGCAGTGAGCACCTGCACTGTGGAAGTTACTGCTATGGATAAAGAAGGGTAATGCTATTGATGCACGGTTGTTTTTCTTATACCATAGCTGTCTTTCAGGATACTGTCTCAAAATAATGTGTTTTCTTTAAGACTGAAGAATATGTTGCAGAAAACATCTGTTCTGGACTCTATAACTGAATTTCTCTTAAGAGTGTGGTAGATAACGGATCATGACGATCTAAGCATTGTTCTGTTTCTAGCAGGAAGAAAGAAGTGGGGGCAAGAAGATGATAGTACCTTTATTAAGATACCAGCAAGGAGATGACTGGGGAGGAGAATCCTCTCTTGCTGCTCAGAATGAACGTTGTGTATCTCCTTGGATGGGAATGCAGGAGTAGCTGATTGTCAAGGACCAGGAGATCCAGCAGGATCTTAAAGAAGTTGGGCAATGTCTACATTGCGCTGAGAAATGTGATTAACATGTTAAATTCTCCAAAAGACTAATTGTGGAGGAAGTTGTCTGGGGAGAGCTGGTTGTGCTCCTTGGTATGACAGTTCAGTACTTTCATCTCTTAAAATCCATAATGAAAAGCACAGAAAAAAACTATCAGAAAAGGAGCAGGAGAACTAATGATTTTAGTTGAAGAACGTTGTTTTAGAAGTTCTTGTGAATGTGCATTGCTTTCAGTGGAATCAATGGAATAGGAAAAAAACCTGTCTTCCAGATTTTATGTGATGATAGAAGTACCTTTCTTGTCTTCTTGGAAAACCAGGCTTACTTCAGTTTGCTATACTTGTGCCTGGGTGTGTCTTGTTCAAATGTCAGTCCTAACTTAGAAGCTACGGAGGCATCCTCCTCAATAAATCATTACTTGAAGGCAACACGCGCTAGGATTTTTTTTTTAAATTGAAATGGATATTTTTGGGCAGATACTATTTTTAGATTATTTTAATGGAAGGGCTTCCTCTTCCTATTTTTTTCAGTTGCTCACTCACTGGTGACAATAGGAGATGAAAGCTTTGCAGTAGTTGATCTGTTGGGGTACAGAAAAAATAAGGTAATGAGTTGTAGTTCGTTTAGAGGGAAGTAAGACCCCTTGTTTTTTATTTACCATGTTGTTAAGCTCAATAAAAAGCTAAAAAAAACAGTATTAGTAATAATAATATGAATAATTATATTTTTGTGCACAAACCTAGGTTTAGTTTAGAAAGGCTGAATTATTTGTGTGTTGTTTTCCTGGATCATCACTAGCAGTTTCACCTTTTTATGCATTTGGGATGTAGATTGCACAATCATTTGTTCAAGACTGGATTTGATACATTGCCACTTTAATCTCAATTATTGTGACATAGTGTCACTAGTTAAAACGGTAATTGTGTCATTTACAAAAACATAATTTTTTTTGCTTTCAATGTCTGAATATATATTACGAAATTTTTAAAAATAGTGTTAAAATTGCACTGGAAAGTATTTTGTTAGTATTATTTCTGGTTTTCAAGTAAATTATTGGAAACACTTAACTTGTAATTTTAAAAAGATTGCTTTCTTGAATAATACTATTCATAACATAATATCATTACCATTTCTAAAATTCCTTTTATGTCCTTTAATGATTTTCTGTGAATGATGCCATTGTTCTGTCACTCACTTGAGCTCATAAACAGGAAAATATTTTACAAATTCAGCATTGTGTCAAGGCTATATTTAAGTCTTAGTCATTTCAAATCCTGTAGTACTATCTTTAGGATATATTCTTTCTTATGGAGTAATACAGCATAATCTCTTTTGTCAATTGCTGCAGTGTATTCTGTGTTCTTGTAATACACAGGATCTGATCGTGCTTCTCTCTGAAACAATTCTGCTGCAAAGAATTTCCAAGGCTGTTGATTGTATCTTGTCATTCTTTTTTTTTATTCTTCAGAATCTCTCTTTCTAGGTGAGTTCCCTACCAGACCTCCCTTCAAAAGTCCTTTCCTTGTCTGCTCCTGTCCTGCTTGTCATTAAGTCGCCAGTAATCTGCTGATACATAGGGGTCCACCTCCAGTCAGCCCTTAGTGACTGCTTCAAATCTTCCTGAGAACTCCTTGAAGCTTTCTCTCACAGAGTATCCTAAAGGCAGCCTGACTCCAGCTTAGTGGAGAATTGTTTTCTGCGGTGGGGTCGATCTCTGCCTCTGGTGTGTGCAGCCATCGCTCAGTCAGGGCACAGAGCTGGCTGGTTGTGTTCTGACTGCTCACAGCATGCAGGTGCTTTGGATTCCAAGTAACCCTGCCCTGTAACTTGCAGACATACCTTAGTTTCATAGCTGCACTTAAAACTCTCAGCATGGTGTGTAGTTTGTTAGCCTTGAATTAGATCTTAGTCACAAGTAAAATTCTGAAGGAGCCCTCTTGAAACTGTTGACCAAATACACAATGCTTCCAGCCTACATCTATTGTATTGGGATCTAAAGTCACAAGCTGCAGTTTTAGTTACCGATGCTAAGGACTTAAGTGCCTGAATGTTTTCTTACATAGAACATACTTCAGCAATACAAACAACTTCCAAATTGAAATTAACTTGGTTTTTCAAGTAGGCAGGTTGATCAGGTGTAGAGAAAGTAAGTGGAGACAATTGTACTAGACACTATGATTATATAAGGCCCAAGAAACAGAACAAAAACCAAACACAGGAATATTTTACAGTCATATAAAAATATCAGATTCCTAATTTTTTTTAGTGGGTATAAACTTCTACCAATTTTTACAGGAACTGGACACAAATGTAACATTGGTAAGTGTGTAGGACAGATGAAAGAAGATGCATCTAGAGAAAGGCAGAAATAGTCATGTTTCTGTCTCTGTTAATAAATTGGCAAAGACGAGACATTCCAGTTCAAAACAGAATGAAAATGGATCCAAGTGCATGTGCAGACTTATTTTGTATCACGATGTCTGTATATTAATAGAATTCAGAGAAAAGAAGGCAAACTCAATTTGCTAATTTCAGTGAAAAGACTTATTCAGCTTCCTATTGAGTAATTGCAGAAGGCATTTTTCATTTTAATGAGTATTCTGAATTCTTTATCTCTTGGTTTTCTCCATTTCCCATTAGAAATTTGCTGCCTTAAATATGTTTCTTAGCACTTTTGTCAGTACTGTATTTCTAGATCAGTTAAGAAGTGATTGTAATGTGCAACTTATAATGATTAGCTCAAGGCGGTATTGAATTGTAGGACTTTGTTATGTCACAGAGAGTTGTGGTTTAATATGTGAACTTAGTGAAATCTGCTTTCCTATTTGGGAAAAGCATTATAGAAACATTAGAGAAACATTATAGAAAGTGTCAGATGGTAGCTCTAGAGTTTTAAGTTAGATCTTATGTGTGTCAGAACTTGGTTTGTTTCAAAATAACAATTTCCTTGTTATGACATGAATAAAAATACTCTGGAGAGTCAGCTTTCTGTAATAAATGATCTTGTCTGTTGCATTCTAGAGTGTTCACAAGCTGCAGGTAAAGATCTTGCATTTCTTTGCTGTATTCAACAGATGTGTCAGGGAAAACAGACATACCTGCTTAAACATAATACTAAAGTACTGGGGATTTATATGTTTATGTTATAGCTGATGACTGATTGTTAGAACCTGTATGTTGTTATTCACATCACAGGTTTTCTGCTTGTGATCACTTTCATATGTAGTTTGGAGTTCCTGCGCTTGGCCCTGTGATGCTATCTCTCATCCTGCTATAAATGGTTTTATTTCACTTTTGTAAGGGATAAGCTCAGAAAAATGTGTTATATGCACATCTTGGGCTTTAAAAACTGTTTTCTTTTAACATAGTGCAATTCCAAAACAAGCTTTCATAGTAACCTATGAAGAAAGTGTCCACTTTTGAACTTTGGGTGACAGGAAAATGCTCGGCTTAAAAAATTGAGAGACCAGGATAACTGCAGCAGAGTGGTGAGCCTGTGGATGCATTGTTTTTCCCTAATCATGAAAGACAAAAGAGATGCAGCATTTTGTAATCAGAAGTAGAGCATGTGTCCTTGTTCCATCACCCTCTGCAAGTCTCATGACAAGATGGGTGTTGAATTCTGTGACCCAGTTATTGTGTATGGGCAGGTTGGGCCCTGCCTCCTACATACTTGCTGAAATGTGATGTTTCTGAGTTTCTGTACAGACAGAATAGAAATAAAAAAAAAAAAATCTACAGCCTGTTTCCAAAATCCTGGGCAAAATTACTTCCCACCAAAATTTTGTAAATGCTTGAGCATTTGCCTCTTTTCTAGGACTGATGTAATTCTAAATCTTCGGGGATATTCAGCCACTCTAATAAAAAGAGAGGTAATGGGGAACATAGTGAAATGGCTTCTCCATTAAAAGAAAAAAAACAAGTAAAAAAACTAATTTTGGTTTGAAACAGAGGTGCTTGAAGGAGGACATGAAAGATAATTATAAATACTGGAAGGAAATTATAAGAAAATTATTTATTCATGATTTTGAGAATTTGGGGTACTGAACACAATGCAAAAAAAATGCTTTACACTTGACATAAGTTATAGAACTTATTTTCACAACATATTGTGAGAAGTCAAAACAAAAAAAATGGGTTCAACAAGGAGCTTTACAAATCTGCCAGTGTTAGTGGGGATAGTTCAGAGTCAGTCTGACCCAGGTGGATGCTGTGCTGCTGATTGGTGGGGGAGGAAATAATTTTTACTTGTGTCATCTTCAGTGTGTAGTAGATATTCTGTGTGGCTCTACTGAAGATAGAATTCTGTACTTCATGGACTGTCACTGTGGCTAAGTATTGAGTGGTTTGGGGTAACTAACTGTGGTTAGTTACTTTTTTCATCTCCTGTTCAAATTGGCTGTTGAGCAGGAAGGTGATGTCTTGCCTCTGCTAGCAGTGGAGGAATGTGAATTTGTAGGCTTGGGTCACCAGGCTATTAATGACTTGCTTTCATATTGAGGACACAAAGCTGACTTTCTGTCTATATACACATTATTCACAAGTGGATCAAAAAGCAGCAAAACAGAGACAGAGTGGTGGTGGCAGTGATGGCAGATGTATTCTGGATTAGTAGAGACTTAAGTGACTGAAAAGAAGTGCTAGGTATTGATAATTTTATACTAAAATACAAATCAGTTGCTTTCCCAGGTGTTTTATTTTTCTAAACTTCCTTTTCCATAAAGTATCCCATCAAAGTGGTCACAGAACGATTGAGATCAAGCATTTCCATGTGGAATGGAGTGGAAAAGTCTGTTATCCCTTGGTTCCAATTTGTTCTGGTAGGACTGAAAAGACAGCTGTAGAGTGTGCAAGAGGGTGACAAGGTTTTGTTCAGCCTTTCTTCTGTACACTCCATATGATGGGAATCAGGACAGGTGATTCCCAGGCAAGACCAGTAATTGTTGTTTTATTAGCTGCAGTTCAGACTTGATGTTGGCTAATGAGTGCCTAAAGAGACAGTGTGGGTGTCTTACACTCACTAAAATAATATTTTAAGTATTGTTTCAGAAATTTTAATTCCTATGGGCCAATTACAGCACCAAGACAAAGGAACTTGACCTCTGAATGACAGCTGAGTCTACACAACTAAAAATGACATAGATGAAAACATTTAGAAAGTGGAGAGAAGTCTGGTGGGGTCATTAGGTGAGGTGTACCTTGTTGGATCTCAGAAGAAGATTTGATGGTGCTTCTGTCAACTGCTGAATTTTAAGTTTTTTCAGGTCTGAATTACATGAAATACAGAAGATTGGGACAGCTGCTTCTAAGGTACTAAGGAAAGTTATAGCCCTCAAAATACTGGAATATGCTTGTGTTAAAGACAAATTGAGCAAAGGAGTGTTTTAATGCCTGGCATAGCAGTGAGAAGGAAAAAGGGAGACTTCTTTTCAATGTCTGTATCTGTTTGATAAGGGTGATTGTTCAACATGTAAAATGTTTGGTTTTGAATGTACTTGAGATTGTCCTGTGATATAAATATTGTGTTGACAGAAAAAAATATAGATCTTTTTGAGAAGCCTGTCCTCAATGCGCTGTAGGAATTTTGTATTGCAGCTGAATTCTGAACTTCCTGATTCAGCAGAAGGATTCGTGGCTTAGTGGGGAGATACTTGATTCGTAATAAAACAACCATCAGTTCTGTTTTCATTCTACTCTGTCTTCAAAATGAAATAAAAATGCAGTGGAACATATGAATGTGGTTGAATGTAGGAGCCAAAGACATACAGTGATTCTGTTCATACCAGATACTTCTGGTAACTGGAAAGTGTTATCTTTTTTTGGGGGGGGAGGGCAGCAAAGTGTCAAGATATTTCTTCTTTTTGGCGATGTTTTTAGAGAATTATTTAAAACAGAAAAAATGTAATATAGAATTACTTTAAGCAGGAACATGACACAATTTTTTTGGGGGATAGTTTGTCAGTAGATGTATAAATGTTTCTGTCCCATGTTTATGTAAGTAGTCTGATCCCATCTTTAGTAAACTGATTTGTCTACTTGTGAAACTAGAAGTAATGCCTTTTATTTCTCCTGCAGTTAACTTTGAAAGCATTTGAAGAATGTGAATAATTTCACTCTACTCAGAGAGTCTGGCAATAGTTTTTTACTTAATATCAGCAATTGACTGGAAAACAAAGTGCTTTCATATACCTCTTTAAACCCAGGAGTAAGCAAGTAGGTTTTCTTCCTGTTTTGAGAATTCAGGCTTCCACTGTTGGTATTAAAATATGGAAAGTACAGCTTGAATGGAAACTCAGAACAGATCATGGTTTTGTCTCTCTATTACACTCTGATAATTAACAAAATTAAGTATTTCTTGTTTAGATCATGTGAACTTGATGAACACAATAAGACATTTTGATCCCTGGAAGTTGCATGAGAGGGTATTCCAAAAGCACCTATAACCGGGGGACTTCTTAGTTTTACTACTTTGAAGTTTCTGTTGCAAATTCCAGTCCTGTGATGGGAATGGGGACTGTGATAAGATTCCTTGGGGAGCTTCTGCTTCTCTGTTTGGTACATAGTTCCATCTGGTGAATTAAAGAGCTTTTGAAATAATAGCATATAGAGTACATTCAGTTTCTTACTATTTTCCTGCACAGTGTTTTTTTCAATGTGTAAATCCAGTGTTGCTCCCTCAGGTCATCATTAACTTGTTTGTGTATTTGAATTAACTAACTTGGCAGCTGCCCAGCACCTCCTGCAGATTAATAGGAGCAAGTTTCACCTTGTTTTTTTTGGTCCTTTCATGACTTTACATGTGACATTCTTTCTGCTGATTGTCCATGACTAGTTTTTTTCTGAGCTGGTATTTTAAAGAAGACATGTGGTTTCTTGAAAGTGAGGAGAACAAATAAGGTAGCACAGTTTATTGTGCCTAAACAAACATTGATATAGATCTTCCTCTTCCTCTGGTGTTAGGTTGATGTATGTCTTTTCTCCTGGAAATATAAGAAAAAAAATTGTACTTTCTCATTCAGTTTGGAAAGATTGTCCTTTCTAGTGCAAGGAGAGCTGTGGAGACTGAAAGACTTAGACTAAAGTTTTGGAGTGTCTGTGTATTGTTTAGGAGTGGGCCAGGGAAATTTTGTCTTTTTATGTTTCAGATGATGCCGTGTTTCATGTATTCTGCTGAGCTGGTTTTGCATCCATGGCCTGCCAAAAATAAATGAGCTGAGAAGGCCCTTAAGGATATGCAGCAGAGCCGGTAGTGCCAGTTTTTGTGTGGTCCAAGTGTTGTGCCCTCTTGCTGCTGTATCTGTTCGTGGTGGTAAATGATTGCTGCTACTTACTGAGCACCAGCCCCAAGGATTTGTGCAGGATTTGATTGCTTGCCATGATAATATACGTGGATTTTGTGTTAAGATTGATTTCTTAATCAGGGGAACCTTTTCTCGCAACCAAATCTGAAAGAATATCAGAAAAATAGTTGTCAGGTGCTCTAAACTGGAGCAGGTCTGAGATTTGCACTTACAGCTTCATTGAGTTCATTTTGTATAAATGTTTTGTTGGTCCTATGTGATAAAAGATGCTCTTTGAACAGATGCCTCAATCTCAGTTATTGTCAGAGTTGTGAGACTACAGTAAGGCTAGGTTATTGCAGCCATGGCAAGAGGCTGTGGGAAAGGGAGGGTCAGCAATTGTTATGGCATTGGAAACTGGAATGGAGAACTACATCGTGCTCCTGCCTCTGCAGCTAGGGTATACTAATGAGTTTAATCACATTTTAATTAGTGTTTCTAGGTAATTAAAACTTTTCAAGAGATGTTGCTAAATAGATACACTTGAGCTTGAGATTCCAGTGTGTGTCTCCAAGCTGGCTTCCAGATATCCTGTCTGTTCCACAGAGGCTTAAGTTCATCATAACTGTGGTGTTGCACATATAGGTATTCATTAAACTGCCCTTAAATGTTAGATCATCTCAAAAAGGGCACTACAGATTAATCAGGGCTCCTGACCTAAGGCCATCTGTGCCTTCTCTTTGAATCTGGGGATTAAGTATAATGATGCTGTCTTGCATATTTTAGAAATGTATGCAAACTGTAAAACTACACTATAGTACAGAGAAATTGTCTAAGTCAAAGTGTTTTGTAATAACGAGATTTTACAACAATTTGTTACATTGTTTTACATGAAAATAAATTTCTAGATTCATCTTTGCCCTGAAACATCTTCACCTTTTCTTAAGACATTCATTCATTTTAGTTAATGAAACTTTTTCCTTACAAAAATATAAAATGTACTTCTGTACATTTTAATATAAGCAGTTGGATAGCTTAATGTGAATTTTATTATTTTTTTAACTTTTACTGATAAGAACAAAAGCAAACTTTTAATTTTTTAACATCATAATATTTTTGCTCTTAATTTCAGTGGAAGTAGCCACTGAAATTTTTGAATTGCAAGCATAAAGAATGTAATAAATAATTTTATATTTCAATTAAAATTCAGAAGAGCATTCCTATGATAACACTTACTTGTAAATATGAATATAGCTTCATGAAAAAATTGAATACTGGCCTCCATGATCAATGGATACATCAAATACATCAAATTTGCCATCTTTTGAGAAAGTAGAACAAGCAGATCTTCCTGTCATGCTTAGTTTTTCATTTGTATACAGGAAAATGAAAACAACTATTCCTGTGCTGGAGTTCTACTCGGTCGCTTGGATTTTAGGCTAGTTATTGCTCTGAACTAGTTGAGTAATTTGAAATCAAGGAAATATTCTCTGCATATATAAAAAGGCTGTGATACTATCCAGGGTAATACTTCAGAAAACTCTGTCCCTTGGAACCGATTGTAATATATTGTTAGACTTTGGAATTTAGACAATTCTATTGGATTAATATTTTTATAGGTTCTTGCTTTTGTCACTTTGGGCCATGATTATGGCATGATTATGTACTTAAAATAACAGGTTTCTTTTTGAAATACACTTATCTTCAGATTTTTTTTTTAAAGTGAGATTTAACTTTAACATTTCAATATCTTTTAGTATATTGAGCAAGTAGTGTGTAAATGCAGAAGCAGCAAAAGGTCATCCTCTCTTCAGAGCTGCATGTAGCTGGTTTGCAGCAAATAAGGCCAATACACAAGACAGTAAAGACATGTCTAGTGCTCGGGGAGCATGGACTGTCCATGCAGTGAGTGAGATGAGCTGTATTTTGGGCAGTGTGAAGACAGAGAATTACTACTAACAACTGTAAAACAGAGACTTAAATGCAAGATACCTCCGTGTTAACACAGAGCATAGGCTGTTTCAAGTTATACTTGTTAGATTTTCCTAGAAGGAGACACCTTCCACTTCCGAGCTAGCTTTTATGATGAGATTAGATATTGCAAGTGTCTTCATCAAGGCTTGCAAGTAGCGCTGATAGCAAGTTTTGTAGTCATACTTGCTTGCGCTTTGTTTTCAGGGATTCTTTTACCTCTCAGTGCCAGGGCAACTTTTTTCCCCATTAGCCTCATACCCTTATCATCCTCCCCTTTGCACACATAAAGACTATTTTGCAGATTGCCTTAAACCCACAAGCAAGGGTGGGTTTATTTGGGGTTGAAAGATAAGAACAGTGAGACATACAGAACTGCTCATTGCAGACCGTCCTGCTGAGCCACTTCCAAGAGGTGGCTGGTTGTGATCAGCAGGGCGGCTGCTTTCTGGTGTCTCTGCTACAAGAGGTCCTGGTGGGGCTGCTCGCTACTGGCCTCTGGCTTCAGGAATCCAACTGACCAGCTGATACTGGTGGGATATAAAATTAATCAGGTCTCAAAAAGCAAAGAAAGAAGAGTGGTAGCTAAGGTGTCTAGCTCAGACTCAACCAGTCTGCATCTGTATCCGGTGTAGAACAGCATGTTTCCATGCTTTTCATGGTATGAAGAACTTACTGAGTGCATAGTTGGTGTATTTTTTTATTCAGAGTTATCTACAGCTAGAGGCTTTGTTATTTTTATAGGCACTTCCCTTCCCCTCTGTTTTTAAGTTCCCCTTCATACAGCAATAATTTATTTTTCAAATACTTATGCATTTGCACATCAGTAACTGTTCCACAAGCACCTGTGACAAATTTAGTGACTGATCTCTGACATACTATTGATCTGATGGCTTTGGTATTAAAACTAATAGTGTTGTCACAGGGTGTTTGGTGAGGCAGGTATTCTGCAAACCCTGTTGTCTCTTCCCTGTGACTGTGGGGAGGTTAGAGACTGGCCATGCCCACTGTAGTTATTCTGTATTGTTCAAGATAGCAGAACAAAAGAGATTTTTAAAAAATCACCTATTTATGCTCTGATTTTGGCATTTTCCAACTGAACCTCTAACTAGAGGTTCTAGTTCTGATTCTTTTTTCAGTAAGTTTGTAGTTCATGAGGGCATGAAGGGGTTTTGTGAGTGGCCAGAAGAGAAAGGAGATTAGTAACTCTTATTCATCTTCTTTTGTGACAACATGTAAGATACATATTCATCACAGAAGCACACTCTACTGATCTTCAAAAATGCTCTATTTCATTATTTACATGTACTTACTTGTATATTTTGTATGATTGACTCCTGGGGTGGGGCTTGTTTGTTTTAAATTTGGTTATCATTAATCTGTTTGTTTCTGTTTACACTCTCTGCTTGAAATAGTGTGATGTGGTACTTAGGAAAAAAAGTTATTTAGTAAGCTGCATTTGTATCTACATGCTGTGAGGTTATGAGTCTCTCATTTCCACTTGTTTTCACACTAGACAGCAGTGTGAAGAGTTTTCTTTCTCCTCTCTGCCACCTTACTGTCTCAGCTAGGTAGGGGCAGGGCAGAGGCAAGAATTGCAGTGGAGACTTTGGTGACCATTGGAGCTGACCTTGGAGAAGCACAGCTTGGACTTCATGAATGTGTTGCATAACAACATATTTAAAACAGAATTATTTCAAAAGAAAATACTTCTTCTTTCTTCCCTTAATGTGTGCTTGACATTTAAATGAAGAGAAATTTCCTTTTGAAAAATTAATTTGAATCTCTAAAGTTTTGGTCCATTAGCCTAACAATAAAGACAGCTGGATGGGTGTTTTTGTTCTCTGTGTTCAGTTGTTTCTTCCATTGGGCTGTTGGATTCAAGAATTTAGGCCACACTGAAAAACTCTTCCAGAGAGCTTACGTGCTTCTGCACTTCTATTTCCTTGCCACTCCCTGTGGCTGTTGCTGGCTATGTTCCTTTCAGCTGAAAGGTGGTATTTTTTTTGTTTCAGACTGGTGGGCTACATAATGATGAAATATTTTCTGGTATCCACTTAGTAATTTCTAGGGAATTAACGTCCAGGACTTAATGTCTGCTTAAGCCAGTTTATAATGTTATGAGTAACAATTACACTGTTTGTGAAAATTAAGTTACATGTCAAAGCCCCCTTAGTCTTCTTTAATCATACTGCCATACCTGAAATGAGCTGTGACAGTGATACTTTGGCAAATAATATACCATGAAAAATAGTTATACTCTAATATTTTCCACAAATCTGAAGCCTACCGATGAGTGAGAGAAGAGTAGTTATGAAACTGCATGAAATTTATACTATGTAATTATATTGCTATACTGTAAAAGCTGACAGTGATGTGAAATTTGGCAGCAAATATAACTGCTGCTTTTGCCCTTCTTTTGATCTTTATGACTTTCCTTTCTTTCCTCCTTTACCACCCTAGCTGAAGGTCACAGAGGATGCAAAGGAAAAATTTTGAGCATCATTTTTCTCTATCATGAGACCAGATTTCATTGATGAGTAGATTTTGCTGTCAGTCAATTTTGTTTTCAAGCACTGAGCATTAGTTCAAGAATATTACAGTTGTTAAATGAGAAGTTACATAGACCAGATGGTTAATTGGTTGCTGGAATATGATGATGTTAGGTTTTATATTTCTGATTAAGCTGAGAGCTGTGTGGGAAAATGCTAATACAGTCATCAGTATGGAGCGGAAGAAATTATGAAGAGGAAGCTTCATTTCCTTTGAAAAGAAATACAGAATGTTGTCACTTTTACCATATAAAAAATAAAACCATATATCAAAGTTGATATAAATCAAAGCATTGGTTAGGGAACCTGGGAGGCTGAGAATTTTGATGAAAATGGAAGAAGGGTATGTTAATTGTGAAACAAGTGCTTACCTGGAACTTACACCATTGAGAGAGGCAAATATGTGATTTCCTCTATACGCCAAATTATGTCTTACATTTTTGACATTTTTCCTCTTCAAACTAGCCTGTGCTTTCTAGTGAGGAGTTTTCACAGATTGACTTCTTTCAATGGGTAAAAATTTTTGGACATTCTTTACAAGACTTAGAAATTAAAATAATGATTGGCTCAGTCTTGGACATTTTAACTGAACAAGAAACAAGAAACGGAAAGTTATCTCCAGGATTAAGGTGTGTTAGTTCAATTGTAAACCAGGCATTTCACTATGTATGTGTAGTTTGAAGGGAAGTCATTTAGAAATTTGCCATAGTGATAACTTCTAAATACCTAATCAATTTTATTCCATGAATATTCCCTCAGCTTAGAAAATGTTAGTGGTATCACAGCGATGATTGTGATAAAATGAATGTGTTCTGATACAGCACACTATGAAAATTTGTGTTTTGTCCCCTCTGACTTTTTGGTTGTGTGCTCTTGCTCTGAGTAAATACTGCCTTTATGGTATGGATACAGACCACAAAATCTGTGAAATATTTTTTCATTTATTCTGATTAGAAAAGGAGAGAAATAAGCACTTCATTAATAGCTATTCTAGAATGAAATGTTTTATAAAACACCACCTTCATAAAAAGATGGATTGACAAAATGCAACTGTGAAAATATTCTGCAGTAATAAATTGCAAATATTTGTTTTAGTTGGCATTTCTCCAGTTTCCGAACTTCCTTAAAATTGCCAAAATTCTGTCCCTCATTTCTTGTAATTCTAGCATATTCAACTTAGAAATAGGAAGAACACCCTTTACTGTTATGAAATTCAGTGGGGTTTTGTACCCATTGTGTTATTGTTTATAGATCATGTAATTTCACTACTTAAACAGTTTGCAGGCAGTTATTTCAGTAATGTTGTGGATGTCATGTGAAAATGATCGCTTTTCTGAGAGGAAATAAAACTAATGGTAACAATTTTTTTAAACAATATAAATCACATATAGTTAGAGCATTATATATCCTAAAGTTTCATATTAGATTCTTCTTCTTAAGCAATCAGTTGCAGACCTGTGCATGGCATGAGATGAGGCGAACTGCTTTATTATTTCCAATGACAAGATGAAGTCCGCCCTTACTTACTTGAAAAGTGCAGGAGCTCCCTCTCCTGGCTTAGAGCGCTGTAAGTTGCAAGGTTCTGGGAACGTTTTCAATTTATCACATTTAAAAAATACCTTATTTTGAATACTTACCTGTAGAAATGTTTTTCTGGTATCTTGAAAGTCATTGCAAAAATTGGTTTTGATGCCCATTTGGATTTTACTCTGAGTGCAGTGTCTGTGTTTCTGCCATCTGACAGACACTGCACTCATTGGCAGCAGATGATATCCTCCCTCTCTTGTCAATGTGGTCATGCTGGAATGACAGCAACATTTAATGTATTCTTAAGTTACAAATCCAATATGTCCCTTCATTAAGCCCCACCGCTGCTTTTCACAGCCATTGAGGGCAATGTGAGTCATTTTGTACAAAGCCCTGTAAATCATCCTAAGTCTAGAAAGAAGTTTAAAAAAAGTAAAACTTTTTACTGTTGATGTATATAGTGTGAGTTCTTTCCTCCCCTCCCATCCATTGGGAGAGCAGTAGGAGAGAGAGGAGGCCTCCTCACTATTTGTTTATTCAGTCACTCTCCTTTCATAGCCTCTTCAGTGTTGGAATTCATCAGAGAAATTAGATGGTTTTGTAGATACTTAAATTTGATATGGTCTTTTATACAACATCATTTTCAAGGGTAGAAGCCTGACTTGAAAAGGTAGCACTGGAGACACATTTCTTAATGTAGCGATTTAAAAACACCCCAGTCCAAGCAAAAAAAACCATTTCTGAATTCTGAGAATGCAGGTTGATTAAAACATGTATTTAATTCATCTCTGTCAGTGTTGTACCCTTAAATCATCTATCAAAATAGGAGCCAAGAGTGCCAGATGAGCGCTAGCCCATGTTCTGTTCCGTATCTTACCATCTCAAGGATACTTGTGCAAGGAACACACATTGATATGTACTGAAAGAGACCAGTGCTTTGAAGTGACTACAACTTTCGTACCCGAAGTAGCTTCACTTAGCTGAACTCAGTTACCTGCCCTTTCTCTGGGTGTTTTTTGACTTCTAGGTATTTTTAGCTTTTCAGTTCAGAGGGAAGATTGACCTCTGGTTGCATACTGTTACAGGAGTATAAAGGAGTGTATGACATGTGTGGGGACAGTGCACAGTCCTGTATTAACTTCTTCCGTGCTATTAGGGAATTTTCAATGGCAGCTCAAGGAAACATTTTACTGTAGAATAGTTATACATTGCATCATCAAAACTTCTGTATTCACAATATTTGATTTGGCAAAGAACTACATTTTTAAAAGATGTTTATGCACTTTAATTTAGCTACACTTGCTGGTTCATGTATGCTTACTGCTTCATTTAGCATCTTTGTCATTTCCCAGTAAACTTCAAGAGATGTAAGCTGAAGAGGACCAATGAATAACAAAAAATGCCAAATGTTCACTATCAAATTGCTTCACTCTGATTTATACAGTTTCAGACAAGGAAAAGAAAGAAAAATACAACTTTGGTATTTCTAGCAAATGCCAAAATAGAATCAATGCAGCATTGTTCACCTAGTTAAAATTCCAAAATCCAGGAAATGCAAACATTAAGTTTCCAACAGCAACATTAACTTGGACTCTTTGCATATCCTGTATTTTCCTGGTATGCATTGAGACTTAAAGCAATGTATTAAGCTGTGAGTTAAACAAGAAAAACAGAAAAAACAGAAAAAAAAGGTCTTCATGCCAAGTTTAGTTCTGTTAGCATTTGTGTTTATTGACCTTTTATAATTTTAAATTATTTTCTTCATAAAGATCGAATATGGGGTTTTTGGCCAAATGAAGTGAAATCTGAGAGCTTGTTTTCACTGCAGTGTGAACTTAACATGCAGTTTACCCCTTGCCTTAAACCTGACTCTTCATCCAGCAGTATCTCAGATTTGAATTAAGCAGTTTTAAGTCTTGGAAATATGACTTGAACGTCAGAGGCACTCTGATTACTGTGAGAGTATTACTTGGGCTATATTGGTTGGCAAGACAGAACTTAGAATTAATTCCAGGTGATATCTATTTTGCTAATTAAATTTCCACATAACTTAAGCGTGCAGAGTGACTTGAGTGGTAGAGTAAATCGAACTTAAAGATGGACTCTTAACTATGTCTCATTTGAATTCTAATGTATAATTTTGTAAGCTATATATACTATTGGTTCCACAATTTTTAGAGTATTGCAGTTGCCTGTAAGGAACTGAAGACACAGGAAAGTCCTGCTCTGAGGGTGGTTCCAACCTGCAGGTGGTACAGAGCTGCAAGCAGACAGACCTTCCTATGTGGATGTTGCTGTCTGCAACTGCTGACACGTGCCACACACTTTAGGCTTCTTGCCTGTTTGAACTCTGCTAATCCATGTTCTAGAAGAAAGGGTAGAGCCTTAAAGGAGGTATTTGGAGAGTAGTAAAGCAAGGATTTGCTGGTTAGAAATAGATTTGGAAACTGACTCTAGGTTTAGGAAGCAATGGTGTGGCAGTCATTCACATTTTCCCATGTGAACAGTGGTGTAAAAGATCAGTGGGGTGGGAGTGGAAGTGGAGACAGGAGAAAATGAAGAGTAAGGGAAGTAAAAGTAAAATGTCAGGAGATGGGAATATTTATAAATAGAGGGGGTAAAGGCCAAGTTCGTTGCTGGAGGTTCTTGGATTCATGACAAGAATAGTGAGTACGTAGCAGTGTCATAAGGGAAAAGGTAAAATGAATATAGATGTGAAGCAAGAAACTGCAACGTAGAATTTGGACAGCAGGGCCTGAGAGGGGGAAGCTTCTCTCCTAGAAAGAGGGAAATGGAGAAAAGGAAGAGAATAAAAATGGGAGGAAGTATATGCTAGGTGACAAGTCATACAGTGGCTTTGATGCAATGGTCCTGCCAGAGTTTGCCAAGAAAGAAGAGGGGAGGGTATGCAGTCAGAAGAGAGCTTTTCAGTGGCATCTGGAAGTTAGGAGGAATTGGAGAATTCAAGAATGAAGGATGGTCACAGGGAACTTTCAGAGAAGACAGAAGACTGCAAGAAGTGCCAGGAGTGCAAAGGCGCTGGAATGTGTCATTGATTGGCTATTGACCTTAACCTTTCTTTTCTTCTACAAACTTAAATCACAGAAAAGTGATTGAGAAGAAGCTTGTAAATTGATGAAAGTCAACCACAGACTTTGTCTGATTAGCTGTCTGTCTATGTGCAATACTGTTTTTACAATGCACATGTACACTTAAGGAATTTTTTTTGTTACTTATGGTCAAGATGCAACTAATAAATTACCATTTAATAAATCAAAATATTTTTCAAAATTGAGCTAAACCAGATTGCTCACTGAGTTTTAAAACTTCATATTGAAAAAAGCAATCTGAAACTGATTAAAATGAAAATTGTAGTGGGGTTGTTTTCTTGGATAAAAACACTAAGAAAGTGGGGTTTATTCTGCATCTGCTCTCTGAAAAGAAACCCTGTGCTTAATTATTAATTCATCTCTTTTCTTTACCCATCCTCTAAAAAAATCATCACATTTTGACAGAGGAGGATTATGGAAAATTACGCTGAACAAAGGAGAAGTGTTCAGAAGATGGAGAAAGAGAAGGAGTGATCAAAAGTTCTGTAATAAAATTTGGAAGCACTGTAAAATATCTTTACCTTATTTGCCTCTAGAGGTGTTCAAAATTTTGAGTTTGAAAATTAACATTCTGACATTGGAGGAGGTATTTCTGACTTTGAAGTAATAATTTGAATATTTATGTAATTGTGGGGATGATTTTTGGATATGGCTGTTTAACAGAGCTGAGAACTGATGCATGCATGTTTTGTTGGACTATGTTTTAAATAATGTTGGTGAGGCTAATATATAGCTAAACTGTAAGTCAATTAGGTATTTACTAGTTTCTTTAGGATGTCCTTAATCATGGTTTACTTTACAGATTTCCCTTCCACTTTTGTAAATGTGGGCTCAAACTGCATTATAATACTATTAAAATCTGAAGTATATTCCTAAAATTGGAGTTGCAGAGCCCCTTGGTGCAAAACATTTTTAATTGTTTTTAGGGAGTGTTGAGGTTGTTCGATGATTCATTGCAGTAGGTTTTGCTGAACTCTCATTTGTAGAAAAATTGCCAATTTTTTTTCAGTATTTTGGGGGTCAGTAAGGTTTGTAATTTACTGTAGGTAGTTACATTTTTCAAACAGACTGTCAGGAAACACTGCCAGAACAAAACTATTTGTGCAGGTAATTAATGGAGAGGCTGTGGTACCTGCTGACAGCTATTTTCCAAGGAAAGGAATGGTTTGCAGCCCGGGGAAAAGTGTTAAAAGTGTGCCCAAACCAGTAACTCAAACTGAAAGAGCAACCTTTGATCTGAGACATAGTTTAGGTCACATTTTAATGAATAGCTTTATTAAACTAGTATATTAAACTAATATTATTCTGTCAGTTGGTACATTTTATTTGCAGAAAATTGGATCTGTCTAAGGGTATTGGACATCTACAATAGTGATGCTGGCTAAAATTAAACTGGTAGCTTTAGTGTGTTTATTTAAAGGAATGTTTTCGTGCTTTGAAAGGAATGTGTTCAATTCAAACACTGACATTAAAAATCTAATCTGGACAGAGCTCACGTAGGGGTTTTTGTGTTAAAGACAGAGAAGGTGCAGGTTGCAAAAAGCCTTGCCTCTGTTTTAATATTGGTACTCATTGAACATATTTCACATTTAGCATGGCAGTGTTTTCAGGCTGCAAGGAACTTTCTAAAACTTAAACTGTAATACATCATAATATATAAATTATTAACAATATTACCAACTTCTTAATAAATTAATATATTCTGTATTTTATTTCTGGTTTTTCTATGTTGTATTGACTCATTGAAAGAATTATTTCCCATTTGTGTTTAGAGAGGGTTTAGATAACAGTGGTATCTAGATAAATGGTCCCACTCCAGATCATGAAAGAATATTATGGGGGAAGGCAGTCTGAAAAAGGAAAATTGTGATACCAGTTTCAGGGTTGCTGTTGGAGTTGTTAAGGTACGTGAGATTTTTCCATTGACGCAGAATTACTCTCATCCGAAGGAGAAACCTGTCTTTTGCTGAAGTTGTGAAGGAATAAAATTGTACACTGTGCTCTTTTCCTTCTCCCTGTCTTCTGAGCCCTTTGAACAAACTCAGTCAGGCATGAGAGAGGATCTCTCCCATATATGAGCTTCTGGCATGTTTTTGGAAATGTGTGGTTAAGTAGTGATTGAAGTTGTGTGATTTCTGTTAATAATCCAGCAAGGGAAGTGTCTAGTGGGAGCTCATCCTTGAAGAGAAAGAGAATAAAATTATAAAGGTCAAAACATGTAGCCTAGACACCAGTCAGGAGGGCCACTCACTGGAAATAAGCTTGAATTGTTCTGGTGTTGATCAAACTGCTGGAAATAGCCACCACAGACTGATGAGGTAGTAATTTCTACTGTCTTAATGTTTTTCTGTACATTACTTCTGAAATACTCTCTCTTTTTTTCCTTGTACTCAAGGATTTTATCATTTGGATAATCCCTTTTTTTTTCCCATCTGTAAAAATTTTCCTGTAAGTAAGGACCAGAGACATCTCTCTCCTGATACACTGACTTCGCAGTCAGATTTGAGCCATGGAAGTAGAAGTCACACTACAAGATATAGAAGTATTTTTGTCCAAACTGCTGTTTGTTGAAGATGTAACCACAAATGTATTAATTAAATGCCAAGCAGTTACACATTTTCAATGGATGCTTAAGAGTGCCTAAATTATCTACTGTTCTCAAAGTCTTTTCACAAAGTGTGGCTCTTTCTAACATATCTATGGTGTAACCTAAATAAAATGGAGAACACTGATAGTACATTATACAGAAAAATATGCAGCAGCCTTTAATTTTTTTTAAGGCTGAAGACTGATATGATGACAAGACCACGTGAAAGCTAGTGAAGGCAGCTGTTGACCTTTCCAATTTGGGGGGCAGTCCTTGTTTTCTGTGTTGGTGTATTAGTCAATAACATTTGGGAATTGCCATAAACATTTCTGGGGTTTCTAAGTGGACTTCATACAGAGAGATACTTGCAATAGTTTTGATTTTCATTACGCACAGTGCTGAGTGAGTCAGAGGTAGCTTCTTGCTTCTGCAGCATCTTTGAAGACCCCTGATGTTTATGCACATGTCCTCTATGCTGTAATTCAAGTTGAAGATTTTTTGAAGGTTCCTGTTGCCAGCAAGTATGTACTGCCTGTAGGGGCGGCTGAGCAGCTTTGGAAGCCTGTCAGGAGCCACAAGCGGGTTCCAGTAGCCTGTCGGAGACCGTGTGATTAAGGAGGTGAAACCTTCTTCAGAAGAGTTTAAGAATTCACTAGATCCCCTTACATTACAGCTTCCAAAAGAGTCGACCACCATTTTCAATTCAGATTTTGTCTACTGAAACAAATTTACTTCTCCCAGTCTAGAAAACCTCCCTTGGCAATTTCCTGTGTTCGCTGGGTTTTGGAGTCTTGTATACATGTCTGTAGTCACTCAATTACTTGAGGGCCCATAATGAATACAAGACTGACTGGCTGTCAAATTTCCTGTCTCTGCATGAAATCTCTATCTGGTACTTTGAATACCATTTGCAGACATTCTGGTTTAGTCCTGCAAATCAAGGTTGTAGTCGTCATAATTGTAGCATCCTTTCGAAAAATGGGTTGAATGTTTCTTGTATCAAACAACCTGGGTTTATGTGTCCCATCCCCAGCCTGCCTGCCTTCTGATTTGTAGCATTGTTATGTTCATACTTCTTATGTTTTTATCTGTCATAAATTAATCAAAAGTCTTCAGTCTGCTTTTTAAATTTGAAGAAAAGCAATTTATATTCATTAAAGTGCCGAAATATTGAGTGACTTGTAAAATACCCTTTCAGAAATAAATATTATGGAGTTTATTGAGGTTTGTGTGGGAAGTCTGAGGTAAAACTAAGACTTCATATTTTCTGTCTCCAACTGCATGGTGCTTGCCATAAGTACAAATTTGAATTAGCTTTTCTACCTCATCTTTTTTCAAAAAATGAACTTGACTGAAATAAAGTGTATGCATGACTGATAGAGTCACTTCAATTCAAAAGCAATTGAGGATGCTAGAAAGAAGCTACTAAAGCTGAAATTACCTGGACTGCCATTCATCTTGGCACTCTGCAGCTGCCTCCCACCTGCTTGCTTGATCTGCCCGACCCTCTGCCTGTTCTTACCAGTCCTGTATTCATGATGTGAGTGATCACAAACAAGATTTATCCCCTCATCCTTTGCTAAGGGACCTCTCTTACATGTGGGATATGCAGAAAAATGGTTCCCTCGGAGAGCTGTAATTGTAGAATTTTGTGGTTTTGGAGGGTGCTTCTGGGAGGCTTCTGCCCCGCTCCTGGCCTTGTGTACCCGGGGCATGTCACCCTGGTGAGTAATGTCACTGTAATGACCTTGGTGGTGACGATGACCAGAGCTGTGTCTGGCTCGATGACCCTGCAGCGTGTGGGAGCTGTTGGAGGACAGGGGAGCCTTTCTGTGCTTTTTACAACCAAGGCTTAGTTTTTCCCCCCAACACCTGCCATTCAACCAGAGCGCCTTAAAATAGAGATGTCTTTCATTATGCATATAAACACAGGCAGAAACAATTAAAATTACGCGTTTTGTTATTTCATCTTAATCCATTTTCATTAAAATAATGACAAGCAGAAGCGAGGAAGGCGCGTGTCGTTGTCTCGCCAGGGCCTCCTCGCGGCGCCTCCCGCGGCCGCCAGGGGTCAGGCGGGAGCCGTGAGGGGCCGTGAGGGGCCGGGCGGGCGCCGCTGTCTCCGCGCGGCGGGTGCCAGCAGAACCCGATACGGTGCGATCTATAGAAGCAAGGTACAACTGGAATAATGAAATTTCAAAAATAAGCCCTTTTTAAAGGCTGGTTGTAACAGTTCTGCTGGGTATTGTAAATGCCTCAGGTGCACTTGATACTGCTGTTACGTTCCTGGCTCTGGCTCCTAATTTTTATGGAAAGATGGATTGAACTTCAATTTAGGAATATTCGGTAATCCCTCTCAGGACATACTGTAACAGCTGGTATTTCTGTGTTGCAGCAAATCGATTCCATACAGCAGTCAGCAATGCCTATGGCTGGGCTCCGGCAAAAACTTCCAAAGCATTTTAAATGAAGTGAGCCAAAGAAAATAGCATCATCACTGCAAAAATGTAGCTTAATTTGCACGTTAGGAAAAAAAAAAAATCCTCATCCCATTCCAGCAAAATATTAAGCATTTTACTGGTAAGGATTTCATCAGGTCATTTATTTTTCATTAATATATATTTAGGATCAGGGGGCAATAACTTTATGCTGTATATAGGTTTCTTAAATAATGAGGAGCTTGATTTTTTTTGTACTGAATGATTTACTATGAAATAAAGAAAAATAAAGAAACTGATGGAGTTAAAATACATTGCATATATGTAGATCAACAAGATTTTCTGCGTTTTGCAGTAAACTCTTTTTAAGGAACTTGAATTTCTGGTTAATAGTAATGTGCTTATAATGAGAACACCTTGTTTGGTTGGTTTTGGTTTATTTTCTGTTTTGTTTTTTTTTTCTTTTTAACAGATGAAAATACTTTAAGATGCATATAAATCAAAGATATTTCATTAGTAATCGATAATTTTGTTTAACCAGTTTCATACGCGCGTTAAAGTAAAAATGCCTCTCTCCTTCACACGGCTGCTCGGCTGTGCTCGCGCTGGGGACTGTCACTGACTTTGGGACCCGACTTCTTCTTTATGTGTTAAACAGAAAACAAGCAGAATTAATGTAAAGTGAATATGTTCCGTCTTAATTGGTACAATGTGTCCTTGGCTATGATGTCTTTTTTTTTTTTCCTCTTTTAAACTGCACCCTGGCTAGCTTTACATATAGATGTTTTACAGCTCTTGTCATCATAAGATGAGCTTTCACTCTGGAATACTTAATTTCCTTATCCGTGCTTTAAATTTTAAGTTAATGGACTTTTGTGCTGATTTGATGAATGTCAAAATATTTTTTTTAAGCTGATTTTTTTTTTTTTTTACTGAAAACTTCTTTTCTTCATAAACTTCTATAATTTGAAAAAATCCTAAAACCCTAAACAATCTTAATAGATAAGCTTTTAGGTTTTTATTTGGTTCTTTTCATAGCAGAAGAAGGGTGGTAACCTCTGCTGTATTTGCCTTCTTAACCAAACCCCCCAGATTCACTGGGTAAATGCCTAGGGGATGTAAAAAACCCCCACACTTAAAAAAAAACTGCTAGGCTATTTAAACTGTAGGTTTATGCCTGGGGACAAGTGAACAGCTAACTTATATCTAATAATTGCTTTAAAACTTACTAAACAAAATCTTGTGGATGGCCCTTAGTATGCTGCAATATTTTTAGCCAAGTGGAGGTTTCTTTCACTGAAAAACAAAATTTTGAACAGCATACACTGTTTACAGCACCTGTATATCACTCTTCCACAAGACTGTTGCCAAGTTAAAATGGGTCCAAAATATGCACTTTAAGAGCCAACATGACTTCAAAAGTCACTCTGATTAATATGAATGTGTTTTAAAAAAACCAACAAAACCCAAAACAGCAATAGCAGTGGCAAAACGCTCTTCTATTTGTTTATTTTCTTTTTCTAAAGCAGAACTATGCTGCTTTCTTTCTTCAAGGATTCTTTTTGTTTACTGAAATCTGGGAAAAACCATATTTTCTGGTAGCTTCTACTTCCTCCTCTCCCTTCCTTCTCCCTGCAAACACATCAGTCCCTGCCCCGCTCTAAGTAGACATTTGCTGTCTTAACTTGGAATTTCTTTTCGTACGTTTGCATTCCAGTTTCATATTTTAACATACTTGAATACAAATGTGTTCACTTCTGTTTGAAATAAATTTTAATTTTTGTTGCATGTACTCTGAATTCTTCTCAAAAAACGGTTGAAAGAAAGACCCAAAATTTACTATCAGTAGACCTGTACAATTATTACAAAATATGTGTTAAAAAAACACTGACTTTGTCATAATGAATCACAGAAAAATTCCTTACATGCTAATGGCTCCATCAACTCCACGAATCAAACTGCTGTTTACCTTAGAAAACTATTTGCTCCAGTCCTGCTTTTTACAGCTTCAGTTAAATTTTAGATTATATTTCCAGATTGCAAACAAAAATTTTAAATGCCCTGGAAATGATTGAAAGGAGGTTAAATAGAAACACTGAATAAATTACCTTGTTAGTAAGCAATTTTATTTCCCTGAGATAAGTAGTAGAAAAATTTGAATGACTTCAATTATTCACAGTTTTATTAAAATACCCCTAGACTTTATTTCCAAAATGCCTGACATGCTGGAGTTAAAGAGTACAATTTACACAAGAGAAATGTGTTAAATTATCCTTAATGCAGAATGGGATTATAAGCTAGACTGAAGAAAACAAAACTTGTTTCACCTGGATGAAACAAAGATCTTAACAGTCATAAATAAATGTCCAGTGCTTGGTTTTGAGAATCTTTAATAAAAGCTTATTTCATTATAATAATTTGATTCAATTAGCTGCAGTAATATACATTTTAACAATGTTCTTAATTGAAAATTCTATTTCTGTTCTTTCTAGGAGAAGCTGGGAGATAACATAAATCTTTGTAGACAACTTGGCTGTGAGCAGTTAAACTGAAATAAACTTCTGCCTTCTGGCTGCAGTGCTGGTTTGAGGTTTCTGCGTGACGCTCTGCAGACTAAATCATGCCAGCGTTATCAACTGGATCTGGAAGTGACACAGGTACGCAGGCCAAGGAGGGGCCGTGCTTCCTCCTCATCTTGTTTGTTAAGTCTGTATTTCAAGTAAGATAATTAATTATGGTCTCACCAGATTTTGAATTTAAGGCTTAAAACATAACCTTTTCTCCCTGAAGTTAATTTAGATACATGAAACACCGCAGATAAAATATATTAATTTTGAAATGTTCCACCATCACCTTCCCCTCCATCCCCAACCTCCTAAAAAGAACAGATCCAAACATATATTATAGATGGATCTGAAGAATTTGGATTCACCTCTGAGCATGGTTCCTACAATGTTAACTTGAAAAAGGAGGAGGAGGGAAAAAAAAAAAAAAGATGATGATATCATGCATGCCTTAATATTTGCAGCAGTCTAGACTATCCCCTCTGTGAGTTACAGTTATCAGTGGAGTTATTTCTGAACACAGACTATTCAGTTTTGACAACTCTATAACAAATTAGGAGAAGAAAAATACTGTCTCAAATTCAGTTCCTTCACTTGTCTTCCACATCAGAGCTCAGTTCCTGACACTGACTGCTGGCAGTGGGATTGCAGATATGTAGCTTTCCATAGTTTTCACCTTCTTTGTGGCAATATTAGGTTATATTCAAAGGTTAAGTTTAATCTTCTAGTTATCCTGAATTCTCCCTCTCTGAAAGTATTTTTCTGCCTTCCAGTTATCCTGAATTCTCCCTCTCTGAAAGTATTTTTGTCCCTCTGTTTGGGACAACTAAAGTTAGTATTTTTGCTTAAGAGTATTTGTTAAAAAAAGGTGATCCAGCTGAGGTTGCAATACAATAGAAGATCCCTGCTTTCCAACCCTGTGCCCATAGTTTTATGCACAAGAAGTAACAACATGATTTGGAAAATTAGGAGGGAGATTTCAAGTCAGGAATCCAAAAATATGTGTATAAGTATGTATATAAGGAACTGCATTTGATTCTTATTTTTAGTAAACTGTACAGGGCAGTGATTTTGTTTTTCTTACACATAAATTTTATCCTAGATGACAATATTAATCTTTACAATTAGGGTGTGTGTCTGTTTATTTGTTGCCATGGGGAAGGAGAGTTGTTTGGTTTTATATGCTTTTTTGTCTCCCTATTCCTGTGTTTAAGGGATTTGACTATGACTTTGCCAAACCCTATCTCTGCATACCTTTCTTTTCTCTCCCTCTCCTCATGGAAATAAGTGACTTGAAGCTGTTCAGTATGCTAAAGCTGAGTTTGGAAGATGTGTCAGAGTCTAGTCTGGGCTAATTTTCCACTCTGGACCTTTGCTTTCTTTATCATGCACCCTTTTGTGTCCTTTCAAAACCTTCCTTAATTTTTTTTAAACTATTACTTGTTTATTTTTAAAGGTTGTAATATGTCCAAAAGTAATAGTCATGGACTTTCTGAGTAAAGAAAGAGAAGCGCTTCAAAAAGTAGAAGATAGTCCTAGTTTTGAAATATTGTGTGTTAAAATGCCTTTGAGCATGTTGTACTTGCTACTTAATCCATATGATGATGCAAACATACCTTTAATAATTAAGATCTGTGTTAAAACTCAAGTGTCTCCACTGTCTCATGAAATTTATAGTAAAACATGGTACATGCCATTAATATCTTGCTGTTAATAATACTGCTTGTTAAATCCTTTTTTTTTTCTGCCTCAAGTTACAAGTTGTTTTTCTAAAGGAAAATTTGCATTTGGAGTGAAAAGACAATTTTTTTTTTCTTCTACTTTCTTTACAATATTTCCTGACTGGGCTGACATGCACTTAAGTATTTTTGGGATGGTTACATCAAGCTGTGCTTTCTAGACTGGCTATGATACAGGTGGTTTCTAACTGGAGTCCTGTTTTTCTGCTGTTACTCTCAGTCTTAGATTAAAAAGTAGTGATGTGCATAAAATTTTTCCTACCTCTGTTCTTCCTGTGTGGGTAAGCAGTCTTCCTCTCACCCTGCCTGCACAGACTGGTGTTGTGACATGTGACGAGTTGAGACTGCCCTGTGTGGGACACTGAGGACTTGGCAAGTCACTTAGTGGGACCTTTAGGTCAGGAACATAACCCTGTTCAGTCTGTTTGCTAAGACTCTCTTTTGTAAATACAATCAGACAAAGTGCAGCCTAGCCTATTTTTGTGTCTGTTAGATGCTGAGTGAAATAAAAGTAAACTTGGATTTAAAAACAAATGAAGGCATTCTGTGGGGGTTTGTAAATAGAAATGCATCATCTGTGAATATCGAAAGTTGCCATGTCATGGACCACTGGATATTCAGTCACCAGTATGGAAACATTAATGCTTTAAATTTTTTTTATATCATCTGAATATTAGTTCACTGTCAAAAATAGGATTGTGTTCATGATGGGCTGTATTTGATGAGACTAAATGTTTATCTGACTGTGTTCATTTTACCTTGCTTTTACTTTGTCATCAGCTTTCATTAGAAGTGGCACCATGTACTTGTAGCTGCTTTCTTCATATACATTCTTCATATGCTTGCTTTTGTCCTACCGTGTTTTACCTGTACTTTCTTCTAAACACAAGCCATGCCTTTTAAATCTGTTTTGAGGGGCATTTACCAGCCTTTAAGCTAATGGCTACACTATTTTCAATCTTTTAAAAAAAATGTTTGTTTTAGTTTATTCAGATTGATATACTGACTTTTAATTTAATCTTACACCTTAGCAGATTGATCTGGCTTCACTAACCTAAAGACAGAGGACAAAGGCTTACGTGCAGGTGCTTCTTTCTCTTCCACACTCCATTAGCCATATAGAAAACCTATTTTTATATAATAATAATAATAGTAATAATTGAAAAGCTGCTCATTGTGTATAACATCTCTGTGAGCCTTAAGGTTTATGGTCCTGTCAGTGTCAAGTCAAAGTTAACTTAAAGCAACCAGCGTGAATGGAAGGCTGAGCTTATGCCTCGGGCTGGGTCAGAAGCTTTCAACAGTTTCTGTGTTGCAAAAGTCTGCTTGCCCTCTGTGTGCAAGCACACCAAACGGATTTTTTGAGGACTGAACAAGAAGACTTGCGTTTTTGCAGGTAAAGCAAGTCTGTGAGATCTGGCATTCACTTATCTGCTATATTTAGGAAGGTGTAAAATTGCAATTCTGGCTTCACAGTAGTAGATGGCAGCTTTGTTGCTGACTTTGGTGGAGCCAAGATGACATCATTATGCTTTAAGTGGTGTTCTAATGCAAAAAACATCGTAAACTTGTTGCAGATTTCTTTCCTCCCAGCGCTGTATCAAGTCTGCTTAACTGACAAGCTTAAAAATGCTTTTCTATTTGTTCTCAAAAAGCAGTGCATGAATGTGCAAAGCAGACTTCATGTTTTTGTTTCATGTGTTGTCAGCAAGAAAATCACATTTATGGGCCAAGCTTAAGCACCAAGTAAAGCTGTGTGAGATTGCTTATATACAATCAAAAATAGAAGTCAGAAGCAGTTCTTGGATCTGAATATTGTAAATTATAGAAAGAAAATGTGCAAGGGCTTATGTTGCTTTCTTCTTGAGCACATAAAGGAGCGAGCACTGTGCCAGATAGTGGAGTTTTCTAAGTATTACAAATCTGCAAAACCGAATACATATTAGGATTTTTAATTTAAAAAAAACCTCATTTTTCACTAACCAAATTTTAAGTTCATATGGCCTTAAAAATATTCCTGGTTTTCGTGTTTTCATCTATGTTTTGTAATAATACTAAATAGATATGTGAAATCTGTTCTAAATGTTAGGTATTTTTCCAAAATGCATTTATAGTAGTGTATTCTGTGATTCTTTTGAATTAATCTCGACCTTTGAAGCTGCATGCTGTTGATGTGGATATGCTGAATGCTGGTAGAAATATTCTGCTAGGATAATTCATATGGATTGACTTCCCAGTGGTCAGAGACCACTGCAAGCAATGTGAAGTTCAAAGACAATTTTGTAGGCACCTGAACAAGAAGCTGTCTTGCTTTTATTATTTTCATATAGATGTCTTCTATTTATTTACTATTATATTAATGCATTTTGATCAGCTTGTCAGTTTCAACATGATGTTTTCTAGGAGGATTTGATAATAAAAAGGATAAAAAGGTGGAGAAAAAAAGTAACAATATGAAGAAAAAGCTGAGTAGTTGGCTAAGCTGAAAGGGGGGCACCAAAACATCAGTAGTGGAAGAAGGACAAATTAATCTGAAGTGCTAAAATTTTAATTTTAGCCTTTTAACCCAGTTTTCAGGATTTGGAGGGAGACAGAAATCAGCGTGTTCTATTTTAACAGTCTATTTAAAGAACACAGCTACAGAAAATGGTGGCCAAAGATCTGTCCATCTCATTGTTATGAGATGAAGAGAAAGGGAATTTAGGAGAGCCATGAAAGAAGGTTTTCTGGGAGTTGTTCCTCTGATGGAGGCTGCCAGGGCAAAGGCTTGCAGAGTCATCGGTTCCTCCTCCAAACTGCTTTTACTTCCCCACTGGCATCCTGTGGTGGAAACAGAGCAGAGGGAAAGTCTTCACTTGCCTGCTTTACACTTCTGGTTATAACTTTTGGTATAGGTGTGCTGCCACAAGTGTGGTATGTAAATGCTTTGGCTGCATCACAATTTTAAAGCTACTTTAATTTCAAAGCTACGTACTTCCTCAGCACGTTGAGATGCCTAGGTATGGCCAGATAGTCATGAAAATGGATATGACAGCTGAGGCAAAATTTATACTGAATTAATAAACAGAGCCAATATTTTATCCTTGCATTCTTGATTTCTCCCCATCTCCATCTGCCAGAGGCATTAAATGGCTTTTAGGATAATACTAATTTGGAAGATTTGGGAAAGTATGAGATGTATGGCTAACTTTAATTGCAATCTGATTTAATTTTTAAAAATACAACTTGCTGGTGTCGGAAAGGGTATTTATTTTGGTATCAACATATTTATGATGACTTGGAAAATTCGTTCAAAGCGAAATGAAATTTCTTTAAACTGTTCTGTTTTGTGTTAATATTGCTGGACTGATTCAGTTGTGTGGAATCAGAAAATGTATGTAAGTATATTTACTGATGGTAAACTCTTTAAAACTGTTATGGTTTTTGGACACATTTAAATTCAAATGGTCTGGCAGTTGAAACAATTTTACCCCCTTTTTTTTGTTTGGTGATCAGCGTGTAGTTTTGTAGTAAATTTGAAGGTACAATAGCCTATACTCTTTCTAAGCAGAGGCTCTGTTATATATGGTTCTGTTTGTTGGACTGAAAGCTGTAGCACACAAGTGGTTGACAGTTCTAGTGATGCCAGGTGTCCTTTGCTGAGGGCACATTGCCACGCTGTCCCCCTCAAGTGTAGCTGTGCCAGCATCCAGGTAAGCCAGCAGAGCCTCCATACTCTGTGCATTTAATGGAAGGTTCTGTGGCTTCTCAGCCCAATATCACATCAAATCCTGCCTGATTTAAAATAATTAGGCCTGTTAATCAGAAGACAGTTTATTACTTCTAAGAGGTGATGAGAAGCTTCCCTGCTAACTGTTAGTTGCCTGTTGTGAAATACAGGGGTTCAAAATTGACTTTTTTTCCTTAATAACACATTGGTTTAGGAAAAAACTCAAGAACGCCTCAAAGCAATGTATTAGTTTTACAGATAAATGATGAAATAATTTAATTATTTCAAATAGTTTACTTTCCTAAACTTACTTTCAAAAGAAGGTGGCGATGTGGGATCATGGAATGGTTTGGGCCGAAAGGGACCTTAAAGATCATCTAACTTCAAACCCCCTGCTGTGAGCAGGGACACCTTTCAGAGCCCCATCCAATGCCACTTTGAACAAGGATGGGACAGCCCCAGCTTCAGGGAACAACCTGTTCCAGTGCCTCACCAATCTCACCACAAAGAATTTCTTCCGCATACTAACCTGAATTTCTCCTCTGTTCAGTTTGAGCCTTTACTGCTTGTCCTGTCAGTACAGTTCCTGACAAAGAGTTCCTCTCCAGCCTTCCTTGTAGGCCCCACTCAGATGTTGGAAGTTTATTGGAGGTCTCTATGCACACTCTTCTTCACATTGAACAGCCCCAACTTTCTATCAGTATGCTTGACTCTATAAATTTGTGCATATTCCTATATTCCTATATTGTTCTATAAACTTTTAAATAAAGTGTATGTGGCTGCATGTATATGACTGATTGTGTAATGGCATAACGTGTTTTGAGTGTTAATTCTTAAACTAGGTCCTAACGCTGAAATAATATACTGACTTGATTTCAGGCATCAGTACTACCTAGGATTGTAGGACTTTTTCTTCCACTCTCGTGACAGATATATCCTGTATGAGATACATGATTAGCGTGTATCTTGACCATGAGAGGTTGAGATATGTGGCAATCCAACACTGTTTCCATTATTCTTAGACCAAACTGATTTGAAAATGATGTTGATTTCTATTGTTAGAAGTCTTTATTTAAGCTCTTAATGAGATATTCTGTCTTCCTTTTGCAGATGTAAAATGCTATGTTTAGTAGTCCTTGCTGCCCCTCTCCAGTGCCAAGCATCTTATAACCTTGTAAACTGTGATTAAAGGGTTAAAACATGGCCAGTGTGCCCAGTGCCTTCCTATTGCTGGAATGAGTTCTTTCCTGACTGCCTGCCAGGTACTTGCTATTGCCTCCTCTAGGGCTGATGAAGATCAAGATAAAAATACCAAAAACTTGCCAAGCTGATGTCTATGGAAAGGACCAGTCAATTAGTCAAGGTTATTCGAGGTGCCATAGCAGGCTTCGTTGGAGGAGACAGGAATTAAAAAAAAAATAAAATAAAAAATTTTTTGTATGAGTTTTCCACAAGCCGCTTGTTAATTTGTCCTTGATGGGTCACTTTAAATCAGTTTTATGTATATGTTATTCTTGCAGATAAAAGGTGGGCTTTTTGAATACTCATAAAAGTACATTTTATGAAGTTTGAAAATATCCATGTTGACACAGTGTCTAGTAACTATGTCTTTGAGGGGGTTTGATTTTGAAACAGCTTTGATGAGCCATGCAGACAGGAACTTTGCAGCAAGTCTTGCCCTGTATGGATGCAGATAGAGATCAACTCTTTAACTCGCATCAGAACGTTAACGGTATGTGGTATGTTAAATCTGAAATACACATGTTGAGACAAATCCTAAAAGACCAATAACTGTTTCAAACAACTGCATATTATTTAGCTCTGGGAGCCAAGTTCCAAAACTAAAGACTTTTCCATTTTGAAGGAAATAATATTTTTTAAAGTGATGGGTTTAAATAATTACTCGTTCAACATTTTCTGTCATAACATTGTTTTAAGGTGGGCTAACAAATTTACTGTAGCTTTCAGGAATAAAAATTAGATACGACTTTTAAGTTAAAATACTATTGCCCTTATGAATATGCAGTCTTGTTCTTTGAGGACACTTAGAGCAAAATTCTTCTTTTCATTAGAAAAAATATACAACATTGGTATTTCTATTGCTCTGCCATCTGTAAGGATTTCAGCATATTACTTTTTTTTGTGAATTAGCAAATAAATCAAAACAGATATTTTCCCAAGATGCCGATCACTTGCATGTTGTAGTTATGCAAGTGCATGATGTAGTTACTTGGTGTTCTGTACTTTGAAAATTAATTTTTTTTGGTAGAAACACTAAACCACAAAATTTAAAAAAGGTGCTTACTGGAATGAGTTAATCCATCTGGCTCTGGAGAGAAAAATTGTTACTCTTTAACTTTTTGTAGTGTCAGCAAGCCGGTATATTCAGTGGAATTACTTAAGAGAACATAAAAAAAGAATTATTTGTAGCACATAAATTTGAGCACATAGTGGTCTTTTTACAGCTGGAGTCTGATAGGACAGTGCAGTATGTCCATCCTAATATGCAGACATACTGCATATGTTTTTATTTGAACCTGTGCGTAAATACTAATCTCAGATTTCAGAATGAAGTAATTTTCAATATGTGTTGTTAGTGACTGATTTTGTTATTCAGCAGCAAGGATGTCAGAATAAGTGCTTCTACTGCAATGATGCTTGGTTGTAAGGCAAATGTCTGAGCCTTCGTAGAACTGTAAAGTGCAGTTCAAATGTGAAAAAATGTTAACTTGTTATAAATGGCAGCAAATGGTGCTGATTATTTTACCTTTGACAAAGTGGAAAATTTAAAGGTTGGTTTGTCCCATTTTATTAATACAATAAACTTTTACAGTGTTGTTCTGGGCCTTTAGATATATGTTCTTTAGTGTTTATTATCCCTCAGTTGCTGTAAAAATTCTAGATTTGAAGCCTGGCATCATTGTTCAGAATGCTAATTCAGGAAATTAATTAGTATAAGAAAGCAAAGGCAGATCCATGTTTCCATTTCTTTCCTTACGCTTACCAAAACAAAGTTGGTGTTTTCTTGTAAGAAAGTGATGGAACGCAGAGACCATATTTTTTATCATTTAGCACTAGTTTATAGCTTCCACAGACTTGTCCTAATAATGAAGCTATGAAGGATATGACAAGAATGGTGATATTAAATTTCTCTAGACTAACAGTAAATTTTTCCATTCTGATGTCAAGAATGTAGAGCATCTGGAATCTGCAATGTGAGTGGTTCAGTACGGGAACAGTTTAATCAATTGCTTAGCCATTTATTCTCCTCCTAGGAACAAGCAGTCTTCTGTAGAATATAACACTACAAAGGAAGCAATTTTCTAAAACTGGAAAAATCTTTTATGTCCTGTTGTTTCTGATTTAAAAGGTTTCCATTGCTTCTTACTCTTAAATTTGATTGCAGGTGCAAATCTACTCTACACATTTTAAATCTGGAATTAGCATTATTCTACACTTTGGTCTTCAGATCAAATAAAACTAAATTGTATTAATTAAGTTTAGAAAAAGGTGAAGAAGCTCTGAAAACAGTAACTGCTTAAGTGTGTTGAAAGAACACAGTTTAAATTTATCTTTTATCCTTTTAGGTGTGTTTACATTGTGATGGATCTTGGGGTTCCTCCCCCCTGAGCTATAGGAATGACCAGACTTACTTCCCCTCTTAAAATGACATTATTGTCTTACATCTCTGTGTTTAATCACATTGTTAGTTTTTTTAATATATGCTCAGGTCTTCTGGGAATAAATTATCTACTTTTAAAAATCAAATTAGTTTTCCTTGTGTAAGTCATGTTTACTTCACTGATTTTTGACACCTGAAGTGTTTTGATACTAGTAAATTCCAATGGGTGCATGATTCCTTTTGAATATAAATGCTGGTTAAACTTAGGCAAACTAGACGAAAAAAAATATCAAGAACCTAAGTAGAGTAGCAGCAGTGTATAAAAAAATTTTTTTTGCAAGACACTCCACACAGTGGTGACAACACCAGGCTTTAAAAACAACAGGATTTTTTTAATTGGCTTTTTTTTTTTTTTTTAAACAACTTCTAGGTAAATTTTTTTAAAAGCCCTTTGTTGTGTTCATTTACATTGTGGGACCTTTCAAAAAAATGTGAGGTCCAATTATGCCATATGACTCAAGAAGGTGGGAAACATCAAAATTGAGACCAAAAGCACAATCAAGGCCTGGCAGGCCGTGGTAGCATTCAGCTTGGAGGTGCTGATACATCTCACTCTGGCCTTACACAATGAATATGCATTTTTAATTTGCCAAACAACCTGTGTTTTAGGGAGTATCACTATGACCTTTTGGAAAGTTAATTTTTGGTTTTATAAGTATTCAAAAGTGTTCAGTGTGGCATTCCTTCATACTACATCATTGCTTCTGAAACAATTAAAAAAAAAAATCTGGTTTTCACAGCCTGGCATTACTTAAACCATTGTTAAAGTTGCACTTTTTTCCCATGGCCTTTAGCTCTGACTTCTAGAACCACCTGAGATACTACTTAGAAGTTTTGCAGGAGGTTTGAAGTTGATCTGAAGCACTCTACTATGAAATTCAGATTACTTCTACTGTTTCATTGTAGCATCTCTGTAGAGTGAGATCTTAGAGGGCTGCAGGAATTTGAGCTGCTGCCCTTCATGCGTAGGAAAGATGCGTGTAACAATTGTTCAGATTTGGAAGGTAAAATTAGGCCAATATAGTGGTGTCAACTTCATTACCAGTTTACACTAACTTGACAAATTATTGTGCCCTGTCCATATCACAAACGCACTTTCTTTAGTATGCCATGTGCTGGCAAAGTTACATGCCAGCCACAATTTTCACTGTTTCTTCACAATGGAATGATTAACATCAATACATTTCATGTAATTTAGACACAAGTAAAAATCATGTTTTACTTGGAGGTGTGTGTAGAAGATCCACCTACTTTATTTCTTAATAGATAAAAATCAGAATGCCCATCTGAAAATTTTTGATTCTGTGGTACCGCGCACCACAGACGGAACAAGAAGAAACGAGAGGAAAGGTAAGCCCTTAGAGGTGCTGCCACTTTCTTCTGCTGTTACCTTCTGGAGCTGAGTCAGGTGATCTGTAATCACACAAATTTAACTTGTAGATGTGTTCTAGATCTTTGTCTTCTGTTCTCCCCAGGTTACTACACTAAGTCCTCCTTCTGCCTGATTTTTAACTTGGCTCCTTAATGGAGTTGTTTTTTAATTCCTGGCTACACAGTGTTCAGTTTTGGGAGGAGCGTGAAGAGCAAGAGCATGCAGCACTCTGCATGGCACAGTCCTCAGTTTCCACTGCTGCAGAGAAGGGATGGATTCTCATTTCCTTCTGGCTAAAAGCTATAAACACTGGACTCTAGAGCCAAAGCAGGGAAGAACTAGAAGCATGGCCATGATATTGGATAAAATCAATCAGCACCTGTCTAATTGTCTCCATTTCCCCAGGGCAGTTACACACATGGGTGCATTGCTGTTGAAGCTGGAGTGATGCACTAGGAACATGGACAGCCATTTCCCTGGAAGGAGCAATTCAGGGCTATACAAATAAGCAAAGCTCACAGAAACTTTTGAGCTGGATGTGAAACCTTCATGTGTGCAGGGACTTGCAGGGTTTGGCACTCCTGGAGTGCTGGCAGGTAGGGTTCTTCTCTGGGAGTTTGTGTGTAAAACCAAAGTCTCATTATGGGCTGATTCGGTCCCACCCTGTGTCACTAATAGTTAATCCATCAGGAAATACAAACTTTCATTTTATTTTTCACTAGGGATTTGATTATCAAAGTGTTGAGGAGCAAGTTACAAGGAGAGAATAGCTTTTATAGTTGATTACATGTGGAATTTAAGCAGATCTGGCGGATCAAGGAAAAGAAAGCTTACTCTGTTACACACCTTTATTTTAGGGAAGTGTCTGAAGTTTCTGTTTTCTTTCTTCTGAATGACACACAGGAACTGTCCCCAAGCAGTTATGCCACAGTGCAAGCTTACATTGAAAATTTCTATTCCATTTTCTGACAGCCTTCAGGTTATTTTGAGGTAAATATATTTACAATAACAAAAGTGGCCAAGTGTAAAGAATTTTTTAAATTTTCTAAATGAAAAAAAAGGAATGTTTTCATTTTCTAAAGGGAACTGTTTTCATAAATTGTGGGATAAAACAACCATTTTTGCTAAGTTTGAAGTTCTAATAATCTGGGAAGTTGGAATCACAAGTCCCACTGAGACCTCTTTTCTCTGGCTGTCACCTCAATCAATGATTGTGTCTTGCTAGGCAAAGCTTGATGGTCTTTTTTTTCTGTCTGCAAAATTGTAGTGCTTTGAGTTGTATCTTTTTTTGCAGAATTTCTGAAGCAGTAACAAAACCAGATTCAAATAAAAGCAGGATTCTAAGAGATGTTAATGTCAACCACCATAAAATGCTTGGAGCACAAAAAGAATGTATCTGGAAAGAAGTTTTTTTCCCAAAATATTTTATCGAGGGACAGTAAAAAGGTGAAAATATCAATAATCAGAACCCAAAGGTGCTGTATGCAATGTTGAAAGGGATATGTACTGCCTGAAAAGGTTGTGAAATTATGTTTACTAATAAATATTCTAAATATTCTAAATAATAAGTTTCAGGGAGATAATAAACATAATAACAATAGGTAACCTGGAACTTGCAACAATGTTCTTTTACCAGTAGAATATATTGTAAATCTGCTCTTGTGATGAACAGCAGCACTTACTCAGACTAAAAATAATAACAGGACCGTGTATCTTGGATCCCAGGAGACTGTTGGTGTTTTTGTAGACAGCAGACAGGAGAAAAAGGCATTTTGTCCTTTTTACCCCAAGTAATCCCACTGGAAAATTAAACATGTGCTATGAATTGATATCAACTCATGCCAGGTTACCTCCCTAAAGAGGACTGCTGCAAACACTGTTGCTACATTTCTTGGACAGCACTTTGATGGTCTGTGTGCACGATGGATATTTTATGCTGTACGCTACTGTGGAACAGTGTGCTACTGTCTGCCCCTCCGAGACCGCTGCTGAGGTGTGCCACAAATAACTGAGAACAGCAATTGCTTTAGCCCTAGAGAGAATCTCAAATACCTGCAAATTAAAAATGTTACTGAAATATTTCTGTGTTCGTGTGTGTCTGGGAAAACTGTGTTGGTTTTGTTTTTAAAAATTTAATCCTGCAAAACAGAGAAGGTGCTTTTGTATTGCTGTGGATCCTTGCTGAACGCAGGATTGAAAAAAATATTAAGCAATATATTAGCAAGAAATATTTAGAAAAACCACCAACCTTTTTTTAATGGACCACCCTATCCAGTTTCTGTTCTTTTAAGGAAGTTTTTCCTATGCATGACTCATTTCACTCTTTGGCTAACATCAAGGGAAATGGAATAACGATTAAGCAAAGGAATGTATGCTTTTTTCTGGGTTTGTCCTTTTCTCAAAACCTTTATGAATTTTCTGCATAACCTTGTATAAATATATATGGATGTAGAAGTTTGACAACTGTGACAAGGTAAAAAGTACCCTGCTAATACTTGTTTCTTAGTAATTTTTTCTAAATGTTCCTTTTGGTTCTACATGTTAATGTTGTGCTGGATACTCCAGACTCCCTCTTCAGTTAAAGTGACATGCTCCAGGCAGCCAATTACACAGAACTGTTAAGTGAAATTAATGAGATCACCCTAGATCACACTTTGTGTTTTATTTTCATTTTATAGGTCTGTACGAGCTGCTGGCTGCATTGCCAGCCCAGCTGCAGCCACATGTGGACAGCCAGGAAGACCTGACCTTCCTCTGGGATATGTTTGGTGAAAAAAGCCTTCATTCACTGGTGAAGGTAAATCACATTTAAGTCAGATTCTCTTTGAGAAGAACATATGGAAAAATGTTTTGAGCGCCATCTAGTATACCAGTGACCAAACTGTTGCTCAGTGAAAACAAAACAGCCTTGTTTTAACTCTGTTTCTGGCGGGGTGGAAGTTGTTAAATAAGATTTTACCAAAAATACATAGATGATTTCATTTAAGAGTGATGTTTTGGCAGTGTAATGCTAATGCAACAAACATGTGTTGTTTGCCCTTGTTTAGAAAAAAGGAGTACGAAATAGTAGCAGGAAATCTGACACTTCTTTATGGTCAACATTCAAGACCTGGAGTTTAGCTTAAATAAATAAACGTTCACAGCAAAAATTAGAAGGAATATATTTTCTGAGGTCAAGTATGGCAAGAGTTCAGTAGCCACATTAATTTAAAATAATTTCCTTTAACAAAGTCAACTGAAATTCTAGTAAGCTGTTTCTTTTATTGGCTTGTCTCCATTTAATATTGTGTTTTGCTCATAAATATGCTGGACTAAAGTACAGCCTAAAATACGTTGGACGAATACTTGAGTAAAATATTATGCTACAAAAATGATCAGCACCAAGAAATCAAAGCATGCCGTGGGAGTACACAGAGCTATCCTAATAATCTTAAAATTGTGTGGAGCTGAAAAATGGGACCAATCAGCTGGTTAAAAATATTCCACTCCTACAAAATGGTAAGTATGTCTTCAGTCTCCAGTACAGAGCTAATTCAAGCTGGAAGGAAATTCTGAGGTCTGAAATGAGTCAGTAGATGGTAGTAACCCATGCCATGAATATATCCAGACTTGTGCATAATTTGTTGGCCCGTGTCAATTACTGATCTAGAGGAAGCTTAAAACTGGGATTATTTCTAAGTAGGTTTGAAAGAATCACATTTTCCCATTTTTTCAGCTATTTTATACTGGAAAAAGATGTAGTAATGTTGATACTTAGTCAAGGGCTTGGTGATGCTCTTCAAAATAGCTGAGAATTTACGTATAAAAGTAAACCTAAATGCTCTCTGGCATTTGATACGCAAAATCAACAAACAGTGGAACAGTGCTTGACAATATTTGCTTGCCTAAAGAATTTCATCAACATTTCTGAAGTGCCATGACTCCCAGGCTCCTTGTGGCTTTGCTGCAGCTGTCTGTGCAGGTGGCTCAGAAGATCACTGTAAGAGGAATACCAGTCATCTTTCTGATGTAGGCTGACAGTGGTGTGCATCTAAGCAAAATGTTATGTCAGCTGCTAAATTAGTTTTCTTTCTGGTTTGGGAATTAAAGAAGGCTGGCTAGAAAATGAGTGTGGATCTGTGAAACATTGACACTTCAACATTTGCTCTGATTTTTTATCGAGGCAAAACATAATTGTTTTCAAACTCCTTTCACTTACTGCCTTTTGCCCCTCATTCCAAAAGAAGACAGCAGTTAACTGGTTTACTCACTTGGAGTATGCTCTCAGTTTGGAGCAGTTGGCTTTCCTAGCAGCTCTCCTGGTTGCATGCTCTGGTTATCATGTTGGTTGTTATTGCAGGGTGGACTGGAGTTTCTGATTGTAATAGAAAAGAAAGATGAGAAAGGGGATCAGTGAATGGTCACTATATTGCAATTACAAGAAGGCACTGAAATATTCCAGCCATCTTCATTACTTACCTTGTGCTCTCTAGGTTTGAATTCTAGACATACATCTAACTTTGGCCCTGTCAATGGTTTTTTAAATGTCCTTTTAAGCCTCACACTATCTTAAACTAGATATAATTCTTGAAATCTCGAAACCAAGTCTTTAGTGTTCACTAGTTGCTCATCTTTAATACAGTATATTAATTTCATTTGAGACACAGAGTTTCTTAATTGCAGGAGTTGAGACTATTAAGATCATTTGGTCTGACCCAGTGCACGTCACAGGCTATCAAACCTCACTTTTGATTTCTGTGAAGGTCTGGTATATAAAGTAGGGTGTGAAAAGCTTTTGAAATGTTATCTAGTTCATTTACTTGCCTCAAGATGGGCTTAACTGTATGTGAAACTCATGGTATTGGTTTGACCTTTAATGCATTTTTAGAAGGATTGTTCAGTATCCTCTCAAGTTTCAGAGAAGACAGTCCCTAGCCTTTTTGGAAGAGAGCTGTAAGGGCAGAAGAATGAGCCCCATCTGTCATAGTTTTTTCCTGTTACAAGGCTTCAGGAGTACAAAATCTTTTTCTGAGTTCTGGTGTCTTATTTGAGAGACTGTTTTTCCTAGCAGTAACTTCTTAAAGTCAACTGTACTTGCAAAGACAAATGTTTTTAATTCTGCAGACAGAGAATGATGACACATATTTTGTAATAAAAAAAAGAAAAAGAAAGGAAAAAATGTGCACTCGTCTTGAGCCAAGGATGTTGTGATCCTGGAATGTGGCAGTGTAGGAAGAAAATGAGCATGGGTATATTACCAATTAGCACTGATATTTCTCTATTTTTAATACATTGCTTAATAAAAATTTCTACACCAATCTTCTTACCTTACTGCTTAATAATTTCAGATATTGTAAAAGAACTTCTTTCCTAAGTTATGAAATGGATAAAATGCTCCAAAATTATTGGAAGACTTAAGTATAAAAGGAACTTTATACTTTTTCTACAGATATTCTAAGTTTCATGGGTGTTTAATTACTATAGCTTTTTCTTCATGGTTGTGTACTATAGCATATGGTTTGCTATTCTGGCTCTCTTAATATTGAGAAGAAAAAAAGAAGAAGAAGTAAAAAAGTCTTGGATTTCTCTTCATTCAGTATTGTTGGACAGAAATCTCTTTGAGAACTTGGATGAGTCTAAGCTGTTCTAAGAAGTCAGAAATGGAAAAGTTGTATTAGATCATCCAATCCATTCCCCTGCAAATATTGGATTGTTCCCTACAGTACATTCCTATTGTAGTTAGTAAAACCAGCAAACACTGATGCAACTGTTCTTGCTGTCCCTTTTCTTCACAAAGGAATCTGTTGATGAGATTTTAGTTTACAAAGTAAAATATAGAAGAGGGAACCCACAAATGTTGTTGACAGTTTGGAAGGGAAAATTGGTTCTGGATAGTGTTTAAAATTTGTTTCTGCTTTCCTCAATTTGTTACGTCCTTCTTCTCACATGACTCTCAAATTTTACTAAAAATCTTCAGCCATCTCATTCCTTTTTATATAGCAGAGATCCCATTATTTCTGTAGAGGTTTGTAGGATAGAAACATGAGGGGAAGGTCCTTCAGGGTAATTACAAGCATTGATGTAGCTGATACCTGAAATAGTGCACGTGCTCAGCTTGGATATTTTTTTAGAAAGGATAAATAAAGATGTGCTCTAGCTACTGCTGTGGTTTATTTTTAGAGGAGCGGCAAGAATTTCCATGTGCGTTTGCTTGCTGTTAGTGCACCAGACACGTTCTACTGTTTGTCTGTTTAGCTCCAGGATGAAGCTTCCACTCACACTGTTGCCTTAAACATTTCTGGTTGTGGATGTAATGCTCAAGAATTGAGTAAACTTTTCTGTTGCACAGCTACCAAAGTATTTAATAACCAATTGCAGTTTGTTTTTGGCCAACTCAGTACTGTACTTTCCATTATGAAAAAGAAGCCACAGCAAGTGGTGTTGTACTTTCTCTTGATAGGGAAGAGTTTGCACATTCAGAAAGCTATGTTGCATTAGGAAAAAAAAAAAACCTACTGCAAAAGTAAGGAATATTTGGTGAATCAAGTCTGATTTTATTGTAGCTGCATAGTATTTTGATAGCTGGCCCTGCAAAACCTTAATTTGTGCTAATTTTCCTAGTTTCACCTGGAATTGATTTGACTTGAAGTTCTAAGAAAGTATATTTTCTATGTGCTAGAATTTGACCATGTAAATAGCTAAAAACATATCAAAAATAAACTAGTCAGGTATATCCTGGTGAAATTTCTTTGGCATGTAAAGGGAATTGCATGATTACATAGCCCAAATTTTACAGTCATTGTGGTAAAGAGTCATTGGAAATTTTCAGAGTGTGTATTCAGATTTTTCAGTATGTAAATGTAGATGGTTTCAGTATACTGTGGTTCCACATTTGGCAATAAGAAAAAGAAAGATAGTATTTACAAAAACTAAGTTGACTAAGGCAAAGCAAAAGGGATTGATTTGACACATCCTTAGTGATAAAATCAACTATATTCAGATGACGTACTAAATCTTCAGTTTGAACTGTTTGTGGGAAGAGATGTGCAGGTTATTTTGGGCATTTGTGAAAACTCCCATGGTGCAGCTTTCCCTACCCTGTGATATGTCAGCTGTTCTGTGTCGCAGTGGGCATTGTTCAGAGTGCCGTCACCTTTCTGAAGGAGCCTCTTGAAAAAGACACCTCGGGGGCACAGTGTGCTCACACCAGGTGATTTTAGCTCACACCACATGATTTCAGCTCACACCAGGTGATTTCAGCTCTTCTGTGATCCAGGCGACACAGAAGGAGAGATGGCATCTTCCTGTGGGGTTCCAAGGAGAGCCTTTACTGAACCTCTTCCTCCAAGGGATCCAGGGATGAAAGAGTCCCTCAGGCAGGGAAAGCAGGGGTTTATATAAGGATCTTGAGGGGCAGGACAGAACACCAGGGCCAATAGGATACATTGAATCTGCATGTCACATCCAGGTGTGCTGGGAGAAGCCTTTCTTCTCACCCTAACCACCAAGCTATGAGGGGTTTTCCTTCCAGGGGAGAGTTGTGGAGTCTTTCCCTGCTGGCCCACCAGCCTCCACAGTTCTGCAGCCAACATCCAGGTGTGTGCTGCCCAGATCATGTGCATTCACCTCCTGTGTTGTGCATCCAAATGGTGCATGCTCCTGCCCGGGCACAAGCTCAGGCATCCAAAGATTCAGATCTTCTTCCCTTAAGAATGTAGAGAAAGTTGACTTGTGATTATATCAGTTGTGAGTTAAAACTGATTGTTCTGGATGTATTGTTCTGTATTTTTGGTGGGGATGACCCCAGACAGAGGGAATGACATCTCTGAGTGTGGCTGAAAAGTACATGGTGGTGGAGGAGAATGTATTAGGTAGTGAAGACCACAGCATGACATGATAAAAAATGAAGGTTGGTCATCATACTGAGATAGAGGTGGCTTTCTGGATGGAAGGCTGATGATGGAATTGTTGACTACTTCTACACTTCAAGTGTGAAACTGACATTGAAATACTTTTTGCTGGACACGTAAAACTTATTTATTTTTCCATTACTTTGTTCCTCATATATACTTTCTCTAGAATTAATATTTATACAGTCTTCAAATTTATTGTTCAATTTGTCTATTTTCTGCATGTCTCAAGACTTTTTTTTCCTGTTAATCATAGAGAAGAGGAAGAGAGGAGGGTTTGTTTGTGAGGGGATTTTGGTGGCTAATATATTTGCACGTGTTAAGGCAATTGCGAGAATGGTTTCTGATTTCAGGGCGGACAAAATCAGCCACCTCAGAAGGAGCTCAGAGGAGCTCCAGTACACAAGAACTGCAAACCTGTAAAATGCACAAGAAGAGAAAGTGGGACTGGGGTTTTGTACCTAACCTCAGATTATCTAACTGAGTGAGAGGGTTGTGATTTGGGGGGAAAGCACTGGAGAGTTGGAGAGGTGTATGGACCACCTTGGAGTGGGTGGAATAATTGAAACTGATAGCTCAATCAGAAAAATGCTTCTTTGATATTTGAAGTCCTTAAGGTTCTTTACTGATGAGTTCTCAACTATATTTATTTTTAAAAAGCTGTGCCTCCCCATTAAAGGGAAAAAGCTGCAGATCTCTAAATTGACATGGAGCTCTGGAAGTGCTGTTTGCCTTGGTGATAGGAAAAAATGAAGGAAAAGGCAGTGTGAGTAAGGATTTACCACCTGGATGTCAGGAGGAGGAAGTGTGAATGTGGAGAAGGTGGTTGATAGCCAGTAACAATTCATGGTCAATGAAATTTAATTGTTCTTTGTACTTTAAAGAAGAATCAAGCAAGGTTGCTTCACATGTTATAGTTTACATCTTTCAGTCAGAGAAAGCAAGCAAAACCTCCTCATGGCAGAAAAGTGATCGCTTTTGTGACACAGACTGCCCAAACAGTGCACAGATGTGGTCTGTTGTGCTGGTGTGGAAACTTAAGCTATTTCTGCCAAGAGGAGAAGGAATTTACTAAAGTTGTAGTCATTAATAATGATGAATTAGATAATAGGTGGCAGTTATTTGTCATTCTTTAAATCCAGATCATCAGAGACACGATACAGTTTTCAGCTCTAAAGAGCTACCTGGGAGTAGGTACAGTGGGGTGTATGTGACAGTATTGGGCTACTGAATGTGCAAAGATGTTTTAAAGCTGCATGGAAGAAATTAAAATATTTTCTCATTCTTTTTCTCATTTTCTGGATAGTAAGGTTGATCTCTAATTATTTCTTGAAGCTTCCTGCTTGAGTTTTATGTACAGAATATATATGGAGGACTGCTAGAATTTTAGTATTCATCTGATCGAAAGTATTTGTAGGTAATGGTCTAATTAACATACCAAAATACAAACTTGCCACATGCTTTCTACTTAGCTAAAGCTGAGAATTATTGGGAAAATAATGCTCTCTAAGAAATCTTCTTGATGACTGACAATAGTTTGCATTCATATTTGGAGTAATTACCACTGAAGCAATGAGTCATTTTGCTTCCATCACAATTATTACATTTTTTAAAAGTGTAATGTAAGGTGTTATTTCTCATGAAATGCCACATAAACTTAAAATGTTACTTTTGAAGCCAAAGTGATTTTTTGAGACTTGCTCAATTGCCAGCAACTGAAATCTGTAAGCTAAGTGATCACTCTTAGCTGGAGGCAGTCAGCTGCCTTTAAACTTAATTTCCATGGGAACAGTGATCAGATTAATCAAAATAAAGCAATTGAGATTTTATAGAAAATAGTACAGGATCTTAACTTCATTCAGGCTGATATTGTTTCCATGAAAACATTTGGAAAAAAGGTAGCTAGCAGCCAGGCACTGAGCAAATGATTGCTTTTCTTGTTAAGATTCATGTATTTTCTGGTCACTCTGTGTATGTTGAACCCTTTGACTTGTTTCTGCTTTTGTAGTATAAAAATGCTGTACATCAGGTAATAACTGGGCAAAAGTAAGCAAAATAAAAATGGATTCCTTTTGGAATAATAGTAAATCCCCCAACCTTCCATGTTTCGTCTCTCAGTAAAGACAAAGTTGTTTTTCCATGTGTGTTCACTCATACATACCTGTGCTTATTTTTGCTTTCAACTACGTGAAAAAAGACCCCTCCTATTTATTTAGGCATAGCTTTAGATGGTGTAGCCTTATTTGTAGAAGAATGCGGATTAGGGCCAAGTGGATGGAATAAAGCAGTTGTGAAATATGGATACTATGTGATGGTTCAGCTAAAAATATTTGTTATAGTGTAGCTAGTGTTTCATTAACTAGGAAGTAGACAGCTGGTGGACATAAATAATAATTTTGTCCTTCCATTCAAAGTTTGTTGAATGGGTTCTTCTGTGTTCTCTTCTGTGTTTTTTTTTAAATTTTTTTCATTTTGTATATTTTGGTATAAATTTAACTGAATATCTAGTGTTAACTTCTTTGTCAGGAATCTAGACATTTGGTGTGTCTAGGATCTTTCAGTTTCTACATCAGAGCTGCTAATGTGTTTAGTAATAGGCACTTGCAACTTTTCATCTAGATTTTTATGAGGAAGTCTTGTTCCTGTCATCAACTCCTCTATCAACCCACTTCGTTAAAAATAATAATAAAAAACTGAAGCTCAGCTCCCAAAAGGATCAAATTGTCTTGTTGACAGTTTAGTCTCATAAAAGCTGTAGAAATTAGGTTGATATCAGAAGTCTCTACAGGTGGGTGTACCAACAAATTTTTTAAATTAAAAATAAAGCAGATAAGCTTATGAAATCAGAGGTGTGAAGTGTTTGTCTTTGAGTATTACTTGAAACTTGTGAATAAATCAGTGCTTTGGAATGTGAAAAAACTTTGGTTTAGGTTAAAGTCCAGACAGATGCTTTTTTTTGGATCGGTGGTAATTGATTTAAAGTTTCTGCTGGGAAACCTCCAAAGAGTAGCAGAAATCCAGCCAAAATGTACTGGACATAAAATAAGAAAATCAATCCTTCTAAGATAAATAGTTTGTAATTTCATTGTTACCAAGGGGGCAGTGTATCAGCCTGGTGACCAAACTGCTGCAGCAGTTCAAAGAGAACTTTTAGAACCAAAATCTATGCACATACCCAGATTTTTCTTGTCTTACAAAGCTTGTGCCGTATTTACTTAACCAAAGTGATACATTTTTTGTCTATGATACTGAGACTAATGAAAGGTCTCATAAGCTGCTCAGTAATAGTCTGATAAATCCAAGACATCCAAGGATAATGTAATTTTAAACTGTTTTTCTACAGTGTTCTTTTTCCTTGGACCAGAAGTTCTGTGGCAGAACATGTGAGGGAGTGTTTAAAACAATTATTTTGTTACTGTCTTGGACTGTTTTCCTTTTAGGAGCAGAAAGTCATAACTACCCAAACCAACCTCTGCTGTGTGAAAACATCGTAAGAGTTAAGAAGGATGGGATGTGATAGTTCTAAAATCTTTCTGAAGCATGAAAACTGATACAATAAGATTTAATAAAAATTGTACTTTTAAGATCCAGCAAAAATGCCTGCCAGTGTTTCCTACCAGCAGGTTTTGTTACTTCTTAAATTAGCTTTCCTTCTTTTTTTTTGGAAGTCTTGGTTGTATCCTTTCTCCAGCTAATTCTTGTGAAGTTTATTTGTAGTGTTCACTAATCTTTGCTACATTACACACAGTCACTGTCCGTAGTATAGTAGGTGTGCACTATTCCTTGGACTTCCACATGGCACTTTGGCATAGCAGTGTTCTCATAACCACAGGTGGTTTTCTCTAATAGCTGTTTCTGTGTATCTTTGTAGAACGCAGTGCTCACCTTGCAGTTGTGGTGGTGTCAGTGAAGTTCACTTCAAACATAAATTACATTGAGAGATGCACCATGTAAGTGTTTAATGTACCAGTGCTCTCCACCTGGTGCACAGTCACTGGAGAATAACCAGTAAGGAGCTGAATAAATAAGATTTCAGAGCATGCAAAGAATAAGGCTTACCTTCTGTGCAAGTGTCATGGGTTGACTTGGGCCAGGTACCAGGCACCCACGAAAGCCGTTCACTCACTCCTCTCTGCGGCTGGACAGAGGAGAGAAAATTTAACAAATGGTTCACAGGTTGAGATAAGGACCAGGAGAGATCATTCAACCAATACCATCAAGGACAAAACAGGCTCAACTTAGAGATACAAAGTGAATTTATTACCAACAAAATCAGAGCAGGATAAAGAGAAGTAAAATAAGCCCTTAAAAACACCTTCCTCCCACTCCTTCCCAGCTCTACCTCCTACACCAGTGGTGCAAGGGAATGGGGGTTATGGTCACTTCATCACCTGAGACTTCTCTGCTGCTCGGGGAGAGGAGTTGTTCCCTTGCTTCACTGTGGGGTCCTTCCTATTAGAGACAGTTCTCTGTGAACTTCTTCAGTGTGAGTCCATTTCATGAACAACAGTTCTTTGTGAATTGCTGCAATGTGAATCCATCCCACAGGCAGCAGTCCCCTGCCAAACTACTGCAGCATGGGTCAGTCTTCTAACGGATGCAGTCCTCCTTGGAGCAAGGGCCCTTCTTCTGCAGTCTCCCACTGGACCACAGCCTCCTCCAGGCATCCACCTGCTCCAGCATGGGCTCCTCCACAGGCTGCAGGTGGATCTCTGCATCGCCTGTGGATCCCCCCCCCCCATGGACTGCAGGGGCACAGCTGCTTTACCATGGTCCTCACCATAGCCTGCAGAGGAATCTCAGCTCCAGCACCTGTAGCATCTCCTCCCCCTCCCTGTTCACTGACCTTTGTGTCTGCGTAGTTGTTCTCACATGTTCTCTCATGTTCTTGCTCCTGCCCTTCTCTGGCTGGAATCAAAACTGCCCCACTACCTTTGTTTTGATTTCTTCTTAAATATGTTAACACAGAGGCATTACCACCATTTCTAATTGGCCCAGCCTTGGCTAGCAGCATGTCCATCTCTGGAGCCATCAGGGACTGGCTCTGCTGGACAGGGTGAAAGCTTCTAGCAGCTTTCTTCTAGCCTCTGTGGGCCCCCTTCACTAACAAAAACCAGGCCATGCAAAACCTGGACAGCAAGCCAAGCATGAGTAATTTATTATAGGCAATTGCTGTAATTTTACTGTGTCTTCAATACAATAGCAAAACCTAAATGTACAGATTCACTCTGACATAACATCTCGATCAGAATGGTGACATAGTCTGTTTCCATGCTACGGAGGAAAGGGCTTCATGCTTTCTTGATCACCTGAACCACTCTGAGGTATCAGTAGTGTAAAAAAATCTTTCTTACACCTGTGGTCACATGGAGTGGTCTAAAGTTAGAGCTGTCTTAGATTTGTTTTCAAAAAACACTGGTGCCTCAGTGGGCCATTTAGAGTTGCCCAGGCATACCTTGTGGTCAGGTATTTTCTGCCTTCCCCCACTCCCTGTGACCAATTTTTCCCTCTGTGTGTTCTCCCATGTATGTCTGCAAGCTTGTACTATTTCTTGTCTAATAAATAAGGCTTGGATTAATTCCTTCTCTCTTAGGAAAATTAACACAATAAGTGTATGAAGATGAAATACTTGTGTGCCATGTTAACATGGCTATATAAATTCATAGGGAAAGCTCTGCTACATTGCTTTCATGCATTTGCTACATTGGTTTCTTGTATTTGCAGTTACACTATTTCATTAGATGCAAACTAAGCAATACTCCATCAGTGCTGGAATTATTTGGTATTTTGAAATTTGCCAAGTGTAGCAAACACCAGGACAGGAAGACTTCTCGGTCTTGGCTGCAGAGATGCAGTCTGGTGCACTAAGAGATGGATGCAGCCACTGCTGAGCACCTGCACCAGTAGCCAATTGGCCAGAAATGCCACCACAGGCAGAGCGGTGCTTCAGCCAGCACAGGCACCAATGGCACTCATGTGACAAAAAAGCAGGCAGCCCGGTCCCGTTTCTCATCTCCAGCTGATCAAGGCACTGCTGGCACTGCTGAGAACACACATCCTTCTGCTCTCTAGATTTCTAAACAGACCCATGTTTGTAGATTCCTCAAATACCAGCACAGGTGTTCAGTCCAGCTGAATAGCCATACCTGAGCCCTAAGCTCTTTACCCAGCCACAGGTAAGTCCTTTCAGATAAGGGTCTCATCTTATTTGCTGCCTACACCATTAGGGAAATACAAACATACTCTTTTCATCATTTTCTGGACTTGGATTTCACACAGAGAGACATATACCCATCAATATTATTATCAATAGAATAATAAACCATTTTGACTTCTGAATTCCGCTGCATATTTTAATTTCATTATCTATAGTTCTCACGCTGTACTAGATGCATCAGCCTAACGCTCTTGATCGTTTTACTAGCCAGTGCTTCAGAACTGTTTGTTTCAGAGAATGTTAGTGCTAAATTGGTACTTTGTGCTCTCTCCTTGAAATTTAGGTTGTTTTCCCTCTGATTTTGGTCGTGCTGCCTTTCTCCTTCACTCTCTTTTATAAAGCACTAACATGAAATCATTGTTCCCCAGAGTAGGAGATTTTGAACCTTGGAGGCACTGAGTTTTTTCATCCTCAGTGGCTCAGGTACAGTGTGACTCTTTATGAAGAACATGATGTTTACTGAGTGGAAAGCATGGTGGGGGGTAAATAGTCTTTGTCTGTTGGAAATTAAATCTGTATTGTCTCCCTGTCTCTTTCTAACTTTTCTTGTTGGCTTTTGCTAGCAATCACAGCCTGCACAAGGTAATTCCAGTGATTTCAGTTATTCACAAACATGACTGCTTCAATTATTTTGATAGTAGGGGTTAAAAAACACTTCAGTCCTGCCAGCTATAAATGCTAGGGATTATGTATGGGGTAGCCTTGAGTACTGCTTTAGATTTAGTATGGATATCATCTTCATAAAGTATTTTCAATTTTAATGTGCTTTACAGATTGGGTTTCATGGAAAGGAGCAGTTTTTGTTGAGATTTAGTGATTAAATAATCCAGTAATGATACTGCAGACCTACACAGCTTTAATCAGGATCAGACCATAAATCAGGGTGTAATTTTGAATTTCTAAGTTTCAAACATTCTAGGAAAAAAGTAACCCATAATTGTCATCATGTTAATTGGCATTTAAAATACTAAGCTGATCATACTGAAGTTTAGTGTATCATTAAAGGCGAGCTACAAATCATACCTTAGCACGTGCCAAGCAACAAAGCATTTGTAATTGTGTGCCTATGTCCTTTCATTTGGAAACATACACTTTCCACCAATTTCTAACTAATAATCTGACCAAGCCTTATTATTGTCTTCTCCCAAAGGGGAAGCAGTATTTTCCTTTTGTGGTATAGCAGGAAACCACTGTGGAACACCTATGTGTAGCTTGATCCTGTGTTCTATCCTCCTTCTGCTCTTTCTCTCTTTGTTTTCTGAATGTGCATGTTTGTCTTTTAACTTACTAGAACTGGATTATTTTATAATTTTTTTTCTCTTACTAAATGAATGTTTATGTATGAAAGCCTTTAATTTTCTTTGTGTTATGTGCATTTATTATCCTTTCATAACCATTCTGTCATGGTTGCTCTGTGACAATGTCATTGTGGTTTTTACCATAACCTCAGCTTTTCCACCAGTTTAATAATGTAGGCAAGACCTCTCATTCACTTGAGGCTGATCATTTGAAGATGGGTATGGTTAAAGTACTTCACTTGATTTTGATTGAGGTGGGGGAACTCAAGCTAGATCATTATTTTTGTTCTCTTGTTCCATCAGGGGTAACATTTTTGCTCAATAGAAAAGGAAATGCGTTGCCTTTTTGTTCTGTTAATGTTATGATTCATGGCATAAAAATGTAGAAAAAAATATTGGTGGATAATGATACTCCTGGCATTATTTAAATTTTTGCTGGTCTCATATTCAAATGCAGTGTAAACCAGGCTAGGTCATGCTAGCTAATGTTTTGGTTGAATCCTACTTGCAAAAAGGGGACTGGAGCTGGGGAACAGTCCAGGTTGGAATCTGTCAGGAAATCTCTTGGCATCCCAGCAGCTGATAATTTTGTGTTGCTGGTCTGTATATTTATAGATCCTTATTACAAGAATGAAATTGCTAAATTTTTCACTATATTCTTTTTTGTAATGGTAGGAGTATCAATGCAGCTCCCTTATCTTTGTTACTCTTGTCTCCTCATTGGGCAATTTCTGCTGTTTTCTACCAGCTTTCCAATATTTAAAGATATGGTGTGGCTGTAATTTTTGTACACCTGTGCAAATACATTTGTGTTGCCCCTTCCAATATAAAAATAAATAATTATGTTTGCTTTGATTTGAAGCTTCCTGTGAAACAGATTTGTATTTTGAGGTGATTTAGTGCAAAACTTGGAGTGCACTGGTCTGAAAAGGTATCGGAAATGGCAGTAAATCTCTCCTAAATTACTGCAATTTTCTTCCAATATTTTGTCATTATTTTTCATATTTCTCTTTTTCCTACAGCACACATTGCACTTAAGTGTTGGTGTTTCTCTGTCCTCTACAGGGAAGGTTGAGAATTAATTTTGTCTTTTAAAACTATTGTAATTTTCTGGTTGAAGTTACTTAGGACATTTTACACCTAGTGTACCCCTGTATGCTTTTAAGAAAAATTAAGATGCTGTCTTCATGTATTTTTAAATTAAAATTGTTGCTATAAATCTTACTTGTTGGTATTGATTTATTTTAAGCTCTTTGTTTTGATTTCCATGCAGTTTAATATGTAGCCTGGCCCCTGGCTGCAGAGTGGAGGCCTCAGCAGCTTCTCTTCTTACCTTCTGTGCCTTCTGAAGTATTCACTGCAAGTCTTCATTTGCTGGTTTTGATTGATCTTAACTTTGCCCCGTTTACATATTTTTTCTAGATATAAAAAATTGTTGTCAACTTCTTTTACCATTATTCCCAGAAAAAAAAAAAGTGATTTTGTGTCTGTCCCTCATTGTCCAAGGTCTGTTTGGTGCGTTGTGATCTGCTTGGCAGGCTTTGTGACCAGTCACCACTTTTAGAGAAAAGGGAAGGCTTGAATGCAAAGCATGTCTTCACAGGTGTTCTTTGCTTTCGTGGCCATGATTTCATTAAAGAACATTTGAGTAAATGTTTAATTTTACGCTGGTGACTTGTCCAAATACTCTTAAGTATGAACATAATGTTAGTGATTGTTTCCTGTTTTGTTTTGCTTGGTTTTTTAACATGGACAGTATTCAGGCAGAGGGAGAAGGGAATGGTGATGTTTTTAGCTCCCTTGCCTGTTGGCAGAGGCTGGCAGAGATTTTGCTTGGTGCATTTAAGCACCTTCACATGCAGCTGCTTTTTGTTTGTCTGTCTGTCCTGCCTAAGGTTGATGTTTGGGGGAGTCTACCTCTGATGACTTTTACATTTGGAGTTCTTCAACACTGTTTATTTGCATGACTTAAGTCTCCAGCAGTTTTAAGTGCAGAATTGACTAAAAATCCATTTCTGGGTTTCATATTTAGAAACTGCATTAATGGTTAAGGTTAGTCCTCAGTATCTCTTTATAATTGACCTCTTTTTAATTAATTGTTGTGAATATTTTAAAAGTATTTACTCTGTTATTTTATTAGGGTTTTGGATTGGGATCCAGTGTTTGCTGGACTTTGCTGCAGTTTTAGCAAAAGTTGTATTTACAGCAAAATTCTGCTCTGATGATGGAGGCCTTAAATAAAAGGGTTTTTTGCATTATCTGATGCTTCGGAGTAGCTTCTTTTAAAGAGTGGCAGATTTTTCTTGAGGCATGTGTTAGGGAAGCAAAAGAGTAAGAGTAGAAAATAGTAATTAAATTGTAATTGTGTTTTGCATGGGTATGAATGTCTAAAAGATTGGGCTTTTTATTCCTATGAGTAAATTTTGATATGTATGGACATGCAGCTCTCAATGTCAGTGTTTTTCTTACAATGTACTTTATAAGGGAAAACCATAGCGTTGTGAGTTATTTGGTCTTTTGTGTTGTTGTTGTTTTTCTTTGCTGATTTTTTGTCTTTGTGTCTGAGTTTTATTAATTACATGACCTGTGCTGTATCATGACATGTTGCATAGGATGTAGAAAAAGCAGAAAGTGAGCTGTGTATTTCTCACATCGCATAAATTGTACTGACCCCACTAGATGGTGCTAATTGATAAATGTATGTCTATGTATATTTATATAGATGTCTTTAATTTTAGCTTAAAGCATAGACGTCCATGTCTGTGAATTAAGTTTGGGTATTGAATGGGTTAATTCTGTAACTCTGAGCTGCACAGAAATGATCTCTTCAGTGAACCTGAATCGAATTCAATCTGGGACTATCTTGCATTGAGTACCGACTGTAAGGAAGATGTTTACTGTACTAAGCAGGAGTAAACCCAGCTCTTCATGATTTAAAGTTAGCAGTCTGTTTGAATAGTAAAACTGAAGAAGCCCAATTCTATGCCAAAGTTGCTGTATGCAGCAAATCCTGTTTTCGTCAATTAATATTTAAATGGCATTTCTCTAGAATCTTAATTCTACGGGGAATGGAGCTTGCTGAAAAAAGCAACCATCTGACAATCAAACAAGTAGTTTTAGCTGTTGTTCCTGTTGGAATTGTGTTTACTCAGAGAGCAGGGTTAGGAAAGTTCTTTCCTTTGGATTTATATTGTTAACAGAACAGTGAAAGTCACTTTCTTTTGGAAAAAGTCTGGAAATTTTGTTCCGTATAATGAAATAAAAATATCAGTTTGAATTTGTGATGTTTAAAACCAGTAGTATCAGAAGAAATGAAATTTACGAAGCAGAACATTTACAGATAAAAATATACTTGTGGGTGAATTAGATCCTTTTAATGTTTATATAAGTGTAGGTGTTTTTTGAAAGAAAACATTGAGACATTTGAGGTATTATTGTGGTAAGTATTAAATCTAGGCACATACTTGTTGTGTTTCTAGCCTCTAAATTAAATCCTAAACTTAGACTTCAAGGAAGTTTATTAGCAGTGAACTGGGGACCTGCTCTTATTGCACAGTGTTTCTATACTTTCTTAGCAGATTTGCAAAGACATCTTTCAGTTTGCAAAGAATCTTTCAGTTCTGTCTCACATTGAAGATTCTTCTGCTCTATTTATTTGACAAAGCAGGACCATACAGTTAATTTAAAACCTGTCCTGTTAGCTTTTTATTTGGAAAAGTGCTTGTTTAATTTAATTTAAGTGTAATTTAATTTTTTTTTAACATGCTCTCTCCATATTCTTAGCAAGTTACCTCTTCAGTCCTCTGACTTGAACTTTGGGAGTAATGTAACATGAATGGTTATTAGTATTGGCACAGAAAATATTGTACATTTCTGTTTGAATTCACTTTATGGTTCTTTCTTTGCTAACCAACATACTAACACTAGGAAATAATGGAATACTGCTTTGGGTTTTTAAAGTTGCAGATAATCAAACTTGATCACCTGTCATGAAATGTTCAGGTGACCCTCAGCTGTTAGAAGAGTGCTGTTGCTAGCATGTTTTCTGCTTAGAAGGATTTCAGATAATGATGGTTTCTAAAGTGCAGCTGTTGATGTGATCTTTGTTCTTTACATTTCAGCAGCATCTCCAGTCTTGTTTCTTTCCTTTTTGTGGTCATATTTATCAGTATAAATATGCATACCTATTTTAGATTTTTTTATTTATTTGAAGTATTCAAATCTGATATTCAGGATCAAAGAATGATTATATTTTCTGATTTTTCTAAGGTAAAACTCCTCCTCTCAAATTCATAAAGATCTTTAAATTTAAAACCTACACCAGACCTTAAAAGGAGAAACACTTTTTTATATAAAACAGTAACATTATATTTGCACTGTTAAAAAAAGGTTTGCTATAAAGCTGAAGAAACTTTTATATTTCTTAAAATCTAACCAATACAAAGACTTGAAGTTTTTAACTTGTGATGTTTTAGATCAGTTCTTTGGATTATTTGTTATACATAGTAATTCAAATTAGTTAGGCATACATTTTGCAAGTCTTTGTTGTGTTACTTAGACACAGTCAGGTGATACCTGAAAAGAAGATTTTTCGGTGAGAAAAATGAAAGGTGCCCTTCAAACAATAACAAAACCCGAAGTTTATTTTTGGAAGGTGGGATTAAAATAATAGAGACAGGTATTTGTCTTTTTCTGATAATTTTTTTTTTAAATTTTAATTTTTTATTTGTTAACTTTTATTTGAACTAATTTTTAGTTCATTATTGCCTTGAATTCAATGTTTTTCATCAAGTTTTTTATTTAGAATCATTATATAAACAACTGTTTGATTATTGCAGTAAATGTTTCCATCTTTATTTCATTACAACTGTGCAACTTTTCTGTCTGCTCTTCCTCAACACTGAAGATCTTCAGTGGGAGTTACAGTTCCTTTCTTACTTGCATTAAGTATTCTTTAAGTAAAAGTATATTTTAAAAGTCACTTAGAAATAAAGATCTCCTGATATATTTGACATATAAACAAATATTGCAGTTGGTGATATGTATGTTGCTATCAGTAATTGAAATATCAAAAAATGTAAGATTACAGTACTTTTTCCTAAAGAGATGTCATTGTAGCAGTATTGGTTTGGAAATCAAATACACTTTTTGTCTGTGATTAGTCATTGTCTTCCTTTTGGTGTTGAGGAAACTGATGCTTAGTTCCTTTGGTGATGTGCTTTTAAATCTTCGGATAAAAAATGGTTATAATTCTGAGTACTGTTACCATTGAACCTTATGGTCTTTTATGTATGACTTTGAGAGTTTTACTGTATGCATGGTCAGTTTGCTCTGTCTGCAGTACTGCACAAAATTTCCTGGGAATTGAGTCAGGATCTTTAATGAAAGATTTGGTATATTGTGTTGTGAATGCTGAACACTTTCTTAATGAAAGGAAGGGAGAAAAATAGACACTTACATGAGCCCACCTCAAATTCTGTCTTCCATTTAAATCTGAATGCTTCGATTTGAAAAGTGTTTTTATTAAAATAATAATACTGAGGGATGGAGGGGGGAGCATCAAAGTGGGAATATATAGACAAAGGGCCATAAACTGGGAAGAGCAATTTGAGACCTGGAATCCTGAGTTCAGTATTGCTCTAATGAAGTATTTCCCTCAAACTTTTAAGAATTTTAACGTGTGTTTACACAGGTCAGTGTGTACTTTTGGAGAAGAGAATTGCTATACTTTTTATCAAATTCTGACTGGTACTATTGAGACTAGGACATGATGGGTTTATTCCCCAGATTTTATTTGAAAATTTATTTATGAAGCATAGTGCATTAAAATTGTAGGGATCTTTCAGCATCCGCAGACTGCAGTTTGAAGACTGCTTGTTTCAAAGGAAAAAAAGTCTATGTCCTGTTCTTTCTGTTCAAGGACCTCATGTCCTTAGCTCACATGAGAGAGTTTCATTCAGATTTGGAATTGTTCTGATGCTCCTTCCTTTGGAATTGGGGTTAAAAGTACAGAAAAACAATTTTGAAAATACTGTATACAGTAGCCATGTAGACTGTTTGGCTCTAAAGGGGCAGAGAAATTTATTTTGGAGCAAGTGCAACTTGTTTATCTTTGGTCTGAACTTCCTCTGTCTATCTAGGGACCCTTTTCCTATAAGCAAAGTCATCAAAACCTTTGCCTATTACTGACAAAAAAAGGCCCTTTTGAATGAAGTCTGTGAAATCTCATATAATAGGACCTTTATTTTATTGTATAAGGAACAATGAATTCAAAGTGAATTTTTTAAAAAGTAAAATAAACATTTTTAGAAGCTCTGCATGAATAACTGGGTTTGTAGCCAGTATTTAATCTGTTTTGCTTACCATTGCAAAAATAAAATAGCAAATGCTATTACTGTATTACCTCCTTTTAGCAACAAATGGAGAAGGAGAATTGCCACCCTTGAGTGGGTGTGGGGAAAAACATAGTGACAAAGAACAAGGGAAAGGCTGAGAAATGCCTTATTTGCCTCAGTCTTTAACAGTAAGATCAGTTGTGTGGGTACCAAACCCCTATGCTGGAAGACAGGCACAGGGGTCAGAATGAAGGCCTGTAATCCAGGAGGAAGTGGTGAGTGGTGAGTGACCTACTTAGACACACACCAGTCTATGGGACCAGGGGGAATCCACCCCAGAGTATCGAGGGAGCAGGCAGAAGTGCTCACAAAGCTCCTTTCCATCATTGCCAGCAGCCCTGGCTAACTGGAGAGGTCCCAGTCACTGAAAGTCAAATGTGACACCCAACTACAAGAGGGGTTGGAAGGAGGATCCAGGGAACTAGGACCTGTCAGCCTGACCTCAGATCTTAGGAAGGTCACGAAGCTGATTTCTTGATCATCACATGGCAGTTACAGGATAACCAAGGGTATCAGGCCCAGCCAGCATGGGTTGAGGAAAGGCTGATCCTGCTTGACCAATCTGATCTCCCTCTATGACAAGGGACCTGCATATTGGATTAGGGAAAGACTGTGGATGTGTCTGCCTGGACATGAGTAAAACCTTTGACACAGTTTCCCACAGCATCTCCTGGAGAAGCTGGCTGTCCATGGCTTGGATGGGTGTGCTCTTTGCTGGGCAAAGAGCTGTTAGGGTGGCTGGGCCCAGCGAATGTTGGTGAATGCAGCTACATCCACCTGGTCACTGGTCACCAGTGGTGTTCCCCAGGGCTTGGTATTGGGGCCAGCTCCATTTAATATCTTTATCAATTATCTGGACAAGGGCATCAAGGGTCACAACAACCCCTGGAGTGCTACAGGCTGGGGAAAGAGTGGCTGGAAAACTGCCTGGCAGGAAAGGACCCAGGGGTGCTGGCTGAGATGAGCTGAATGTGAGCCAGCAAGGTTCCAGGTGGCCAAGAAGGCCAACGCCATCCTGGCCTGGATCATCAACAGTGCGGTCAGCAGGACCAAGGCAGTGATCACCCCCTGGTATTCAGCACTGCTGAGGCTGCACCTCAAATTCTGTATTCAGTACTAGGCTCCTCAGCTCAGGAGGGACATTGCAGTGCTGGAGCATGTCCAGAGAAGGTCAGCAAAGCTGGGAGAAGGTCTGGAGCACAAGTCTGATGAGGAGCAGCTGAGGAAGCTGGGGGAGAAAAGAAGGCTCAGGGAAGACCTTACTGCTCTCTACAACTACCTGAAAGTAGGTTGCAGCCAGCTGGGATCAGTCTGTTCTCCCAAGTATCAAGCAATAGGACAAGAGGAAATGGCCTCAGGTAACACCAGGGGAGGTTTAGGTGGGATTTTAGCAAAAATTTCTTCACTGGAGGGGTGGAGTCCAGCACTAGAGCAGGCTGCCCAGTATTTTAAAGATGTGTAGGTGTGGCACTTAGGGACATGGTTTAGTGGTGGACTTGGCAGTGCTGGGTTAATGGGCCTCAGTTTTAAAGGCTCTCTTTGGTCTTCAGCTAAAGGGAACTCATGGTATATGAGCATAGTGGAGGTATTTATTAATTTTCTCTCATATTCTTTGATGATACTAGCATGAAGGCAGGAAATTCTAAATTAGAAATATTACAAGACATAGCTCTGGGACACAGATCTGCAGGCACATCCCACTGTTCATGCTTCTAATTTTTGGAAAAAAGGCTTAAAGGAGAATTGCTCATCTCTTGTGCTGAAACTTTTTGCTGTGACAAATTGGGCTAGAATTGAGATCTGTGAGTATCTGTTTTTAAGCCTTCTGAGGCATGCTTTGATTCTTGTGAGATTCTCTCAGAGGCCATTCTGCAATCACTTGTTTTATATTTGAGGCAATTAAATGTTACTATGGGGATTGAAATGCTCATTGCAAACTTTGAATAGTTAGCTATGATTTATTAATTTCTATTTTGTTTCTGTTTTTTAAAATATATGATGCTAATTTCTTAGCAGTATTCTATCTCTAGCTGCAGTTCAGTTGCTATGACTAGAATATGATTTAAAGGCTGTATGTCTTCTAGGTTTTGCTACACCTTGTGTTCATCATGCCATAGCTCTGCAGAGTTGTTAATGTATTTAAGTTCCTTAGTGTACCAAAGCTGCAATGATAAAGACTATAGGAAGGTTTGGGAACAAATGAATAGTTTTGCATTTTGTCCTGTGTAAATAGGCTTACAGACCACCATTGAGTGATAAGGATAAATCAAAGAGTTGGCTACTTTTTCTGTTACTTTCATGTGATACAGTATGGTTCTGGAAGGAGAAAGGAAGGGAATTAAGCAATCTTTTAATTAAAATTCTACATCAAGCAAAATATGCATTCTCTTTCAGCAGAGATGATGGTATGTAATTGCCATTTCTGAATGGTTTTTATAGTTATTTTAATTTGTTTCATGGTAGCCCATCCTTTATTTTTTTTCATTCTTGCTTATTTATTTTACCTTGACTCAAAGTTGCTGGTAAATTTAGACAGTGAATGTATGAGTCTAAATCCTAGAGTTAAGGTCATATTATTAGTGAAAACCCTAATTCCTGTCTTGAAATCTTACTGTGTAAATGTTGGAACTATTCACAAATGTGTCTTTTACAGTCATGAGTGCCTTGGAATGATTTCTCTTGCTTCAGGTATTTCAGATGCAGAACACAAATTGCAGATTAAGCCAAAACTAGCACTTACTCTTCCCTCAGCAGTTTTTCTTTTGCTTTCTTTTTTCTTTCTCTTAATCTGCTGTGGCTTTTTCATGTATAGATGCTTCTCTTTGTAGTAGCACCACTTCGTAGTGGTGCCACTAGTGGAATTAAATAATTTTTTGCAAATGTACATGAACCTGAAACTTTGGACAGTTAACAGCTTCTCTGTGTAAAAGAGTCTTCCATTATGCATCCATGTAAGGGATTAAGCCAATAAATACAGCAGCTGCATGGCTTTTGTCAGTGCTTTGATTTCAGACACCCTTGCAGTCAATATATGGGGAAAAATACAATGAAGAGAGCAGTTAGGGAGATGTTCTCCCAACTGTTATGGACTTTGTACAACAATATACTCAGTGCCTGCCTTCTAGACACATCTTGATGCTTTGTGTGTGCTTATATTGACATTCTGGTTCAGATCACTAGTGCATTTTTTTAAGCAATTTCCGTTCTTCTCAACTTCTGCTGCTTTGGTTTTACATCACCAGTCCAGTGTATGAAATGGGTTCCTTTCTGCTGAAACTCAGCAAGCTCATCAGCTGCTAATGGGTATTCAGCAGGCAAGACTAGGATAGTCCAGAGGAAAACCCCAGAAATGTCTATGATGTGGTGCTAAAACGAATGTTGCAGGTATGGTATCTTTATGCTGAGTGATATCTCATCTCATGAAATAAAACCCAAGTAAGGGAATGTTTATACACCTCATAAGAGGGTGTGAGCTTCTGATGTTTCTCAAAAGGAGAAACACTCTGGTCCAGAATTGATGTCTGCCCCAGAATGATGGTCAGTGCAATACTCACATACTCACAAGATCCTGTTCAGAACCTCCTGTCAGGAAGGTGTCATTAGCATAAAAAAAGCTCTTATCCAGAGGTGTTGACATGTCTGAGTAACTGGTGACACCCTTGTGTGGTAGGCAGAACATTTTCACACTATGTGTTTGACAGTGTTCTTGTCTTTTATATCCTGGTATGGCTCATTGATGGCCAGTGCTTTTTTGGGTTACAAGTGTTTGCATATTGTACTTTTACATACACTTACTCTTTTCCTATGCCAACTGTTCTGTCAAAAAGACTAAGTTTGTCTTCTGTTGACTCTTTGGCACCTTTGGTACATGCTTATCCCACTCCCCTGTTTTATTTGCAATCATATGATATTAGAACTGTACATGGAAATTAAGAAATCTAAAAGGAGAAATTAAGTTATTTTGTAGGACTCTTTGCTAAGATTCTTATTTTTCTGACTTAGAAAGCTCCTCTTGGGTTTTGAAATAGTCCTGGCTGAGGACACTACTCTGCTTTATTATTGAAAGTCCAATTCAGTCTCTCTGGGAAAATCCAGAAACAATCTTTCTTGCTTACAAGTGTGCCAAAAATTGTATTAATTTGCAAATTATTATTTTTCCCTCTTGGGGCATAACTTCAGAGTATGTTGTCAGTTTTTGCAGAACCTCATAGATCTTCTTACTTTACAGTGAAAAGAATAGGTAGTCACAAAAAAAAACCAACCAAAAAAAACCCTGCACAACTTAGTCATCTGTTCAGCAGAACAGCTTTTTATGTTTTATTTACAATATATAATTCTTGCTTTAACAGACTTGGTCTCATCTGTGAAGAGATTTTCAGCATTGAGGCTTTACATGTAAATGTCAGAAGAACTTAAAACAGATGTACTATATTTCCTACTTTTAAGCATGACACAGTCCTATATTTTCCATACGCTGTTTAAGTTTCTAGTAGAAATAAGGCAATAGTACTAGAGTTACTGGACATCCAGTATTGCACTGTAAGCTAAAGTTGCCTTTTGTATGAAATAGAATTCTTTAGATTAAAGCTCAAACACATGGCTGCAAATATGATCTATCTTATCTTGAGTAGGTGAATGCTCTTGCTTCTTCTTTTGAATCTGCTCTCATACTTCTCTGAAAATGTTCCAGAGGGGTTTTAACTTCTGTTAGAGTTGAATTTCATTGAGCAACATTTGTAAAGGTGTTGCAGCATATAGGGGTGAACTATTTGCACCACCCTGTCCTGTTTTGCTTTTCATTGCTGTGTTTGGCTACTTGACATTATTCATTTTCATCAATGTAGTCACTTAATCTAGGTATTCAGATTTCAAATTCTACTTGTATAAGAATTGAAATTTGGAAATGCAGTGCTTGGTGTGCATGTATTAGCATGATGTAAAAATTTTGTATTTGGTAAAATAATTAACTGAAAGACAGCATGTGGAGAGGTTGCCAAAGCATATGGCTGCGTGCACAGTAGTTTCTCTAAAGGTGTTTATCATAGATGGAGTCATTCATCACCCTGAAGTCTGGCAGATTCAAAGGCTAGCACGTGAGCTTGCAAATGTGCTCTGTCATTCTTGAAAGACAACAGAGGTGACTTAGTGCCCAGTGAGTAGGAAAAGGCAAGTACTGCACTTGTCCTCAAAAAAGGCCTAAAAATGCAACATGAAGGACTAGAGGCCAGTCAGCAGTGCTGTGATCTGTGGTGGAAATTATGGAACAAATCATCTTGGAATACATTTTTAGACACAAGGAGGGAAGGAGTTGTCTGAAAATGCATTTTTGCTTCACTGAAATTTTTGCTTTATCAGTGGAGTTGCGCTAAATCTCCTGTCTTACTGCATTCAGCAATATATTGTATAAAAGTGCTGCATGCATCGTGGATACGTTACTGATCCTGAAGTTAGAGATGTGAGGTTTTATGATGCATGTGGTAATTTTATACTAATATGAAAGGTAATCCCTGTATTGCATATTGATTGCATCGGTGCACAGACCAGTGGTTTTTAATTTCTGTAGGTATATCATTCAAAGGACAAAGATGTGAAAGACAGATGTTGTCATCTAATGATCTGATTTTAAAAATAGATTCAACTAAGAGGGCATACTACTGTCAAATAAAATCAGATATTTGGGGGAAAAACCCATTCTGTATTGCATCTCGAATGGAAGTGTGCTGAAGTTGCAGTGTCTGTTAGCATAGACCATAAAATGTTTATCCCTAGAGCCACTCATTGTGTTAGTACAGCAAATTAATAAAATTTTCAACCTGATGTAGCAAAAGCCAATATCTAGAACTGTCTAGTAGCAGTTAAATTTTCCTGCTTACTTTTTTAGCTTCTGGTTTTTTTGGTTAGGTAGTTACCCTGTACAACTCCTCCCTAATCAAATAAAATCTTAATGATTGGCTTAAATGCTTAACTGGAATCTAATATCCACTCTTAGGAAAATCAAAATTTGTTTTCAGTCATTTATGCCATTTCTGGCTATAGATAGAGCCAATAACAAGTTCAGATTACACTGTGCCACCTCTTGAAAACCAAGTTTTTGTTGCATGAATTTACAGTTGTGTAACATTTTTCTCAAAGATGGGTTAAGCAAGGCTATGTCCAGTTTTGTTTTTTTTTTTTTTTGTTTGGTTGACTTTTTCCTTTTATTAATTTCAGTGTTAAAGATATGTACAGGTTGTCCAGGATAAAAGCAGCCTAATCAGCAGTGGCACTTCTATTTTCTGTGAGAAACTAGGGGATAATGTTGACAACTGCTTCTAACCTCAGAGCTGACAGAAGCTCAATCTGGATAAAATCAAGATGTTGTCGAAACAATCAAAAAATGATGGGTTTGAGACTTTTTGATTTACTATGCCTTTTAGTTATTCAAGTTAACAGACCAAGTAAATCACAAATTTCTGCCAAACTCGGGGAGCTGTAGCTCCTTGTTTTGTTTAGTTTCTCTGCTTTGTGAGCTAGAAATATGAAATTGTCTGGTCACTTACAGTTTTGTGAAATCCAGTATGAATTACTCTAAGTAATTGCTGAGTACACAATGTCTACATAAGTGATGTAAAATTCTGATTCATCTTCTGGAGACAGTAGTGCTTTCCATGTAGTTTCCAGATGAGAACAAATTATTTTACAGTTTATAAATTAAGCAACTGTGGTGCCTTCATGCTTATCCATGGTATGTCAGAACTTCAGCATCCTTTAACCAATGACATACTGAAATAGTCTTGTTAAGGTTGCAGAAATGATGAAGGAATCAATCAAGATTTAAACCTTGCTATGCCATATTGTATTAACATGCTCTTCGAAGAATGTACAGACTAAATGAGGAAAAACAGATGTGGACTTAGAGTTATGAAGCACAGCAGAAGACAGGAAAAACAGAAAGCACAAGTGCCACTGACATGATGGCATTATCTTGTTATGGACATATTTGTGAAAGTTCATTGTAAATTAAAAAGAATGGACTGAAAGAATGAGCTTTAAATTAAAGAGTGAGGGGGTCCTAGGCAGTGAGAGGAGTGAGTGCTGCTGGGGGAGAAGTAAGCAGAGAAAAGCAAATGTGGAAGATGTGGGGAAGGCTGGAGGGAACACTTGGTGCAAAATGGACATGATCTGGTCAACTCTGAATAGTTTCAGTGTGCAAAGAGTGGTTTGCTTGCTCTTTAAATCTGTCTGTACTGCCTGGCATGTCCCGCTCCTCCCCCAGCAGTGTGCTGGGAAGTGCTAGGGTATCATTTGGGATCCTGTTACCCAAGGACATGAGGGAGTCCCCAGCCAAATTCTGCACCCTCCGGCCTCTGCCAGACCTTGCTTTCCCCTCCTTGCCAAGCACAGAAGTCCCTGATTTAGCTCCTTCTGCAACTCCTCCAACCATCTGGAGTTCATGCCTCGTTCGGAGCAGCAGAATTAAAGCACAAAATCTAAGAATCGGGTATATTTACATTAGTTCAGACTACCGTTGTCTTCTTTTTTTAGATTTTAATTGATATTTGTATATCCATGTATCTTCAGGAAAATAATGTTAATAAAGTTAAATATTTAATATTTATGCTATTCTGAAATGGCTACAAAGAAACTTGTTAGAAGTCTTAAAATACTTTGGGTTTTAAAAGCATTCATACTGGAAAACACCTAAATTTTGAAATGCGTAACTTGTGGAGGAGGGAACAGGGCAGCGTTTAAATAATGGTGTATCCTTTCCCTTTCAGGAAGAACTGAAGCACAGTGCATCTTTAATGCTGATAATTATTCATTAAAGACCTTCACTTGCTGAAGGACTGCCTCCTTCTTTCAGATGTGTTAGAATTAATGTTAGTACTCCTTTGCCCTTGTTTCTGAATTATTTTAATGATGGCAGCCGCTCCGTCAAGTTGTCTGTCAAGATGTGGGTGGCAAGCTATTATTTCACTTCATAAATCATAATTTACAGGGGTTTTTATATCCATCTTGGGGATAAACACATTATGCTTTGTGTTTTCAGCAGCAATATAAAATGTAATTGATACTTGAAGCAATATGTTAGAAATATGGACAGAGAAAGCCAGGAGAGAAAAATCACAAATGTTTAGTTTTTCTGTGGGTTGGTCTGCATACTAAGCATTTTTTCCATCTGATTTCATATTCTTAGCACTTCAACAGAGGATGATGATGAATTGCATTTACATGATTGCTGCCTGTAGGTTACTATAAGGATGTTCAGTTACAGACAGTCAACAGACTCAACAGGGTTATTCTGTACTGTTTCTCATGCTGCTAAATAAACTTATCACTTTGTACTATTGTCTTCCAGATTCATGAAAAACTGCATTATTATGAAAAACAGAACCCGATGCCCATACTCCATGGTGCAGCAGCCTTGGCAGATGATGTAAGTGTCCCCTGCTGAGATCACTGGTACCAAGTCTACCAGAAAACTGTCTGCAAGCAGAACTCTTCATAGTGCAAACATATGAATGTAATCCTCTGAGCTGAAATCATAAGAAGCTGCAAAGGTTTCCAAAGCTTCTGTCATCACTGGGCTTGTTGCTGATATTACTTTGATTTTTATTCACTTGCATGTTATAAAAACATTGCATCTAGGTAGCCTCTTGTTCTGCTTTAGTAACTAAGCAATAAAAATTACAGGTTGGAACTCTACTGGGAGGGGAAAACCTGTCAACTATTAGTGTTTTGAGAAAGTCACAGACAAGAGGAATGCTTTGGAAAAATAAAGACAAATGAGATAGCAGCACTGCTGACAGAACATGAGAAATGACAAATAATATTACAGAAATGAAGCATATGAAATGCCTAGAATGGAGGTTTGTTGAAAAAAATCAAAACTATTTAAGAAAAAGTACAGTAGTGATTTATTGATATGGGAGCTTTCCAAATTACCTTCATAACCAAAAAATAAATTGTTAAAGTGGTCAGCATTGATGGAGTAGTTAATTTCCTGTTACTATAATTTTTATTTTCAAGAAAAAAAATCCAACCTGCCATTTCTTGCTATTTGGTTAATTCTAGGATTCAGATGAATTGTGAACACACCTGTATAAACTATGACTGAACCCTGAGGTAGGCCAGAATAGAGAAATGTTTAATAAACTGTGGTTTAGGTGAAATCCAGAAATCTTTGTTGCAATTGATGATATCAGGTTGCTTTTTGGAAAAGGCAATATGTATTAGGATCCATTTCCAATACAGCATGTTTGAAACTTTACATACTTAATAGATGTTTTAAAATCTTAACTATCTATTCATATAATTAATTGATTTTGGTTTTTAAATTTTACATATGAGTAAAGTCGTGAATTGAGATTGGTAGCATTTAAACAAAAAACTAAATTAGGCTTATTTGAGACTATTGAAAAGAGGATACACGGTAATTTAATCATGTTTGAGTAGGAGGAGAGCTATATCCTGTAACATACCAACTATAATAATACACTAGCCTTGACATCAGGCATATATTAGTAACATTTTTTTAACCTTCACATAGCTTTGAACAGTGTTGATAGTAATTTTGAAAATTAGAAAGCTGGTTGAAATTCTCTTCATTAAGTTCTTGCTGACATATTAATAATCCTTGCTAATATTTGTGTTATGGATCTCTGGGCTAAAATTCTTAATAAAAATAATTTCTTATTTTTGGATGCAAAACTTAGTTTTGATACTTTTAAAAATGCTGAGCAATCTCATTCTTAGTTCAGACCCATGTAAAATGTATAGTTTTGGAAATCTCCAAATTAAAGTACTCTGTCACTCCTCAGTTGAGACAGGTTGGGACTTTTAACTCTATGAATGTATTATTATGTACAGATGGTGGTATTTTTAAGTGTACATGTTGGGACATGATTGTGTCTAGGCATCTACCTACTTCAAATGTACAGCTTCTTTTTAATAGATGCTCTTGCTGCTTCTTCATTAATTATTTGTAGGTGAACTGTGGCTTTTATGGGCACTGTCTCATAGGATAAGGATGTCCTTTGGTGGCTGAAGTCAGGCTAGCACATTGCATGATTGTCTATGTTTTGGTAGCTATCAGCAAATTTTGAGGAGGCAAAATTACATGCAGTAGGCTTTGTAACTCCCAAACTTCTGAAGTTTCAGGTTTAAAGTGCTCTTCATTTTTTGGCATGTTTCTTTGACTGGTTGTCAACTTCAGGGATTTGAGAGCATGTTGGTGTTATTAAAGACACGTTCATTTCAATAGGCTTTAAATTACTGTTTTCTCTTCCTACTGATAATAACTGTTCTATAGTTAAAGAAGGCAATATTTCTATTAGGAAGTAGATATTTCCTGCTTGATTTTAAACTCAAATCTGAGGTGCTGCTGTCATAAATACAACTGTTCAAGGAGTGTGTTCTTATTCTTATGGTATTTTTTAAAGCAGTTTTAGAAGTAGCAATTATGGCAAGGCTTTTCTAAAAATTTTCATATTCCCAGCTGCCATACCTTTTCTCTCCTCTACCCCAGGGACTTTTAGGCAGAATTTATCACACATTCTGTTTGCCTCTTATTTTGGAGCAGCAGTGTCTGACTTAGGGCTTAATGATTTCATGCAAATGATCTAAACATCTCTCTTGGTTCCAGCCAGGACAGTGTTAATTTTTTGCACTAGCTGGGAGAGGGCATGGTTAGGACATGGAGGTTGTTCCATACCACCTCATATCAGTTCAGAGTTTGTGAAAGGGACTCTCTTCAGGAAGAAAGGATTTGTTCCAGTCAAGAAAAGGGGGTGGAGAGAGCCATCTGGTATTGTCTGTTATCAGGGAGTTTTTCCATGTGAATGATTTCTTTTCTTACACCTTTTGTTATTAATATTGTTGTTATTACTTATTTAGTGATAGTATATACATGCAGTATAGCATGTTGTCTTATCTCATTGTCGTTTCCATTAAATTGTTCTTACCTCATCCTGTGATCTCACATTTGTGCCTCCAGTTGGAGAGGGAAGGGAAAATGGTGCATGGCTTAGTGGGAGTACTAAATTGGAGAATACCATTCCTAAACCACAACAATATCACTGGCAGGATAGCTGTATACAGCAAATAAGACCTCAAGGTTGGTAGAAAGACTGTTCTGGGAAAAGAAGATTCAGAACTTTCTCCAGAAGCTTTAAAGACCAGTCCTTGGTGCTCCCCACCTTACCAGCCTCGCTCCACATCCGACCCTTTCCCTAGCTTTTCTTCCCCTCTCTTTAGTGGCAGCTTTTCATAAAGAGCTGATTGAAATGTTGTGTTCCCTCAAGAAATCATAGAGGAGGTTTTCAGACAGCTTTTCCTGCAGTCTTTAGCATAGGAGGAGATTGCTCTGTGTCAGTGTGTCCCAAGTATGCCATGTACTGCTGCTGGTAGCTGTTTCAAATCTCAGCACTTAACAACAACAATAATAGCAAATAAAAATCCAGTCTAGACCAGCTGAGGTTGGTATCTGTTTGCTAATCTGAAAACACAATTTAGTCTTTAAATCTTTGTTTTCCTCCTCTTCTATCACACGGTATTAAATGTGCCCAAAACCTTAATGAAAATATTTGGAAAACAGTATAAATCACATGAAGGAAAACAAGTTTTAAATTATTTTATCTCTGAAAAAAATTCACTAAATTATAAGATTAAAATGTCTGTTTAAACAGTAATTATTTTTCCTCACTGTTCTAAACCTTACATATGTGCATTTGCATTTGTACCACCAAAGCCAATACCAGTTCTGCTGGAGTTAATACTTATGCACAATTAATCTGAGGGAGAAATGCTGAAATGGTCATTCTGCTGAGGGGTTTCTTGTCTTCATCAGTGAAACACAAATTAATAGATTGCATTTTCCAGTGATGAGTATCATAATCTAAAGAAAGAGAAGAGAACCAAAGGTAACCCATGTCATAGACCTGCTGTCATTCCTGTCACAGAATATTTTCAGTTTTGCAGGGCCTTTCCAACATGCAGACTCAGTTGCAGTCAGATTACCTCAATATTTGGCTTTGTGTCTAAAAATATTTATCCTGCCCTTTCCTACAGAGATTGTTTTCTAATCTTTTGGTATTAAGACACAAACATTGTTCGCATTATTACTGAGATACTTGCTGGATGTTCTTAGCTATGAACTATAGTTAAAAGTCTGTAGGATGGTAGGTGATGAATTTTTGACACTCTGTTAATTTGAAGGTTAAAAGAAAAAAAGGTACTGAAACCATGTCTGATGTCTATAACGGCTTCTTCAAATAGATTTGCCTATTATATATAATTATGCAAAATATACATCCATCCATTTATCTTGAAAATGTATACAAAATGAAAGTACAAATTTAAAATTAGGTTAGACAAATAAAATTACTTGCTGCAAATAACCAATCTTCCTTTGAGACATTTTTATGATACCGATTTAATGCAAAGAAAACAAGTGATTATCTGAAATCACATTTTGCATTATGAGCCATGTAGCTTCAGAATTTTAAACCAAAGTTCAGCGTTGGGAAATGCATTTGAGCTTTTCCTTCTTCTGGAAAAATAGTTTGAGTCTAAAATCTTGCAGCAAAATATGCCTCTTGGGTCCAAATTAGTTGAGAAGGGCATGATAAGAAAACCCAAGATGTGAACCAAATAGCCATGGGATTAAAAGTTAGACTGCTGCTCTATTGTTCACCAAGCCACAATTTTGTAGTATAACAAAACATAAATTACTGATCTTGTTGTTAGGACATAGTTTGTGCATTTTACAGGCTTGAATTGCTGATGACCTGTTATAAATTATATTATGATTAACTTGCTTCACATTTAACAAGCTCCTTCCAGTGTATGTGTAAACATAATAAAAGGTTCAGATTGCTTGCACTGTAGGGGCACTTTGCTTTCTTATCCCAGTCCTAAACAGCACAGCTACTGTGGGTTTTTGGAAGCAGTGTGGATTTCACCACCTCATTCAAAACTGTTTTTTATAGACAGTGTCAAAGTTTGATCCAGTCATTTTTACAAGAAGTTCTTTGTCTGCACGCAAAGGACCATTCACTTAAATGAAGTGCTGGGATTTGCCCCCTTTGCTATAAATCAGAATGTGATCTGGCTGCACCCTTGCCAAAAATGATTACTTGTGTTAAACTGAGCCAAAAGGCCTGGCTTAAATCTGGTCCGCTGAGGGCCAGAAACAGGAGCACGGTGATTGATGGTGTTTTCCTTCATGCTGGCTTCTGTTTGAACATGCTGGAAAGTAGTAACCTTGAACAAGATAGATTCTGGGTTGTCACTGATGCACTGGGTAAAACAACGCTTTGCTAATGGTCTTTGTGTTGATTCAATCTCCCACCCAGCTGGCTGAGGAGCTGCAGAGCAAACCGCTGAGCAGTGAGATCAGAGAGCTGTTGAAACTCCTTGCAAAACCCAATCTCAAGGTGAGGATGAGTTGCACCTGTAAAGTGCATTCTGCATGGGTGTGTGCATCAGCTTCCTTGGGCTGTGTGTGTTTGTCTATTTAAGAATGTATGCAGTGTTAATCAGAAACACCTGTGATGAAGAAACACATTAAATGTTGTCTGTAAATTATTACGCTATTACTTGTACTTATAAAAGGAATCACTTATTTGCAAAGGATATTTTAAAAAGTAGATTTTTTCTTTTGCTATATTTTAATGTATGTGCTTCATAAGTTTGTTACAACTGTGCTTTTAGTAAAAGGTTGTCAGTCTTTTCATTGATTGAACTGCATCATGCATAAAGAGTGCAGCCTGGTACAAAATTCACGATGGATAATGTTTTTAAAAACATCTAATTTTGAAAACTTTCTGTAAAACTCCTGGGGTTCTTTGTGGTGTTTTCAAGGAACTTGATACCTTTTGTCTAACAGTAGACTATAGAATCACTGACTCACTGAGGTTAGGTGGAGGTTGTCTGGTTCAATGTGCTGCTCTAAGCAGGGTCAACACTGAGTTCACAGTAGGTTGCTGAGGGCTTTTCCTATCAGGTCTTGAAAACAAAGGCCTGGGAACAAACATTCTACAAATCTTTATGGCCTCTTCCAATTCCTAATTACCCTCCTAGTGAAAACAGTTTCCTTCTATCCAGTCAGAATCTTCCCTATGTATCATTGTTGATGCACAGGATCATATTTTTTCCGTTGTTAAGAGAAAGAAGACCTTAGTGCTTTAGATGCATATTGAAATGGTAATTAAATGTAGCAGTTGATAAGTTGAAATGAAAACTGCAGAGTAGAAAGGAACTCCTTTAAAGATAGTTGCTCTTTTATCTTAAGTATAAATACTGATCTCAAAACCTGAGAAACTATGGTATCTTCAAAGTGCTACAAAATTGTAAAGATCACTTACACCCGCTTTTCGACTATTTTTGCACTGATGGTTTTTCCATAGTTTGTAAAATGACAAGCTGTTTTTTCTTTGAAGAGATAAATAGTGCCAATGGCATATTAGAAGAGGAGTTGTTGGTGCATGAAATTGCAGAGATTCTAAGCTTCACTGTAGGTATTTTCTTAGTGATTGTCCATGGGTGCTTCATGCTTCTTAAGCTTTGGTGGGCTGAGCCTGAAGACAGCTCCTTTGCTGCAACTGCATCTCTCCCTCTGCTTTTTTTGCTTTCTCTCACTCATTCCCTCACGCGCTCGCTCTCGCTGTCTGTTCCTTGGTAGCAGTGAAAGGCAATGTGATAATCTTAGTGGGATTTCAGGGAAACAAGTGCCTCCCCCTCAGAGTAGTTAATGTGATTGAACAACTGCAGTAACTTAGCAAATGTCTTTCTTGGCTGTAGGGGGAGATCCCAGCTGCAGGATACCAAGCCTTTTGCATGGCCAGACTGCCTAATCCTGCACTAGGCACACAATTCCTTGCCCTGCAGGGGCCTTGCAGGTGTTTGTGTTGCACCTTGCAGGTGTTTGTGTGATGTAGGGGTAAGAACTGATGGTATGCAAGGTATTTTGCTTGTCCATTATCTTCTCCCCCTGCCATGTCATGGCAAACATGGCTCAGAGTGATGTTAAATTACCACCGCTCCCTCCTCCGTCACATTTACCAGGTGACTGTGCTGCATTCAGTCAGAGGTTGTAGTTGAGATTCTTCTCTTATCTCCCCTGCTCTGTCTTGGACAGAAGAGGAAAGGAAGGACATTTCTGGGACTCAGTACTTCCAGTTCCTCCCCAGAGATGTCCTAGTCCCTTCAGTCGTATCTGAACTTACACCATATCTTGCAAAAGCTTTTCTAGCCCGCTGCTATTAGTTTTATGGCTAGAGAGGGTTTCTTGGTTTTGTTCTAGATTCCTGGGACAAAATGATGGCTAGAACAGCTCTTTTTTACACACCTGAAATTGCTTGGAATAACTGATCTATCTTTTCCAATGCTGTTCCATAGACTTTTTCTAAAAACGTATATGGCTTAATTTGGGATTGACTTAATGTGGCTGTACATTATTTTGCAGGGGAAACTTTCCTCTCCTGATCAGATTTATAACTGCAACGTTAGCTGGAGCCAAGAGAGGATCCAGTTTCCTACAGCTCTGCTCTAATGTTTATGGCATGGTGAAGGATGCTTAGGATTAGTTTACGGCACTACATCACTGCCTCCACAAGTCTGATTGTGTAAGGGGACAGGTCTAGCAAGGTGTTTATAACTTGGCAGGTTTGGTTAATGGGCCAAAAAAAGGCTGGGAGAGGTTTCTAATCATGTCTGATTTGATAAATATTTCTATTATTTTGATTCTGTATTACAAAATTTTTTTTGAATATATTTCTAAGTGTTTGTATCTGGTGAGTAAAACTTCGACAAGTTTGTGGTGCTTTTCATCCACAGAGAAGTTTTCTAAAGAAGAAAGTAGTTTCTCTGAGGCAGTTATATTTATCAGACCTGAAATTTTCAAAATGTCCTAGAAGTAATTCCAAGGTTTTGTCAGGTGCATTTTCTTCTGGAAAGAAAAATAAATTGGGCATTTCTAGTCTGCTAAAAACTGCATGAAGTATCCAGTTACAGAGTGGGTTTTTTCCCTGCTCTCAAATGTGGCATCACTTACCGTAATTAAACGAACTAATAATGATTGTGGTTTATCTTTTCTGATTAAAACAGAACTCTGGAAGTAGAACAGAGCACGTAGCTCTGGGAAATCAAGTGGATTTGTTTAACTGTGTGTTAGACATTTCATTTGCGTTCTGGATTTAAAGTATAATTGTGTAGCCCTGTGGACACAGGCCAGCCACGCTTATTATTTTTAATTTCCAGCACTGAATAAGGACTTAGGGTTTGCATTCTTTAATCTTGCTTTACCTTGTTAAAGATATCAAGAAACAGAATAGTATTTCCATACCCTAGAATCTAAATCCAGTTGAATATTTTATTTTTAAGCAGACCAGAAATTAGCTCTTTGAAATAGAAGTATAGAATAACCTGAGTTGAAATGGACCCACAAAGATCATCAGAGTTCAACTCCCGGCCCTGCACAAAGAATGACACCATGAGCCTGAGAGCATTGACCAAATACAGTCAACTGTCACTCTTGGTGCTGTGACGGCTTCCATGGGGAGTCTGTTCCAGTGCCCAGCCACCCTCTGGTACCCAACCTAAATATCCCCTGCCACACCTTCAGGGCATTCCCTCAGATCCTGTCACTGGTCACCACAGAGATGAGATCAGTGTCTGTCCCTCCCCTTCCCCTCATGGGGAAGCTGTTGACTTCACTGAGGTCTTCTCTCAGTCTCCTCCAGGCTGAAGTGACATAGTGACCTCATCCACTCCTCATGTGGCTTCACCTCCAGACCTTTCACCAGACTGAAACTGCACTTTCAGAAGTCTAAAATACATTTCCAGAGATTTGGGCAGGTGGACTCAAGGCTGATCTGTTGGTGTTTCAAATCACCCAGATATGTCCTTGCTTAGGTCCAAACACCATTCCTACCAGAGCTGTGCAGCACTGCCTGCAGGCTGGCCTGGCCTGGCCATGAATATATGTACCTATTAGTTTTCTATCTTTAAGGTATACATTTCGCTTCAATTTAATAAAAACAACCAAAGTGCCCTCACACCTCCCACACAATCACAACAATGTAAATTTCAATACATTTCATTCTGATTATTTACCATCATTTTAACTTTGACATGTTAAAGTCTTAAGCTGTTTTTAAACATGAGGACTAGAATATATAGTTGGGATATACATCAAGAAATGCTATTTCTGATATAAGAGTGGACACTCCTGTGAATGCTTTTGTACAAAATATGAATAGCACAAAGAAATAAGTATTCTCAGCTTTAGTGATTTATAATTTGGCAAAATTTACAGAACTTATGTGATAGCAAAAAAGAATGTCTTTAAAGAGGAGACTTGTACAGAATTCTGAAAATAATGACAAAAGTTTTAAAAATTATGATGTATCAGGTAGGCACCAGTGCAATTGAGAGAGGTGTCTTTATAAAAATTTAGGGTTTTTGGGTTTTTATGAATCTGGAAGTTTTGCTGTTGAGAGCACTGACGTTTTTTTTGTTTTGTGGTTTTTTTTACTTCTCTATAGACAAAATATTTTTCGTTGTCATACAATTGTGTAAATTGGAACATTTAATTGGAAGAGTAAGATTCAAGATGCTAACACAAAATACACCTAAAAGGGAATTTAATTTTGGCTATTTAATGAGCATGTCACAAGGAAGTTAGTGAAATGGTCTTATCTGGGATGGAAATAGGAAGTGAAGTGTTCACTAGAGTAACTCTGTCAGTAACAGGGCAGAAGTCCTGTGAGGAACACTGTAAGAAAGGAGATGTACATATGACAGATGATCAAGCTAATAATGAAAGACTTTAAAGCTTCCAAATTCTTTTCCACATTTAATTAAAAACTGTCTTGATTAACTAGGTTCCAGTTCCTTTTCTAACAAGCTGGAAAAAGCTGTGTTCTTTTTGGGATGGTGCCATAACAGAAGAGCATAATTGTTATTTATTTTTAAAATTACTAGAAAAACTGAAACAAATAACTATAGGAATTAACATTTTAGGCACTTACTTTATTGCTGTGGCTGTAAACAAAAAAGACTGTTAAAGAATGAACCATCTCTTAGTCCATTGAACAATATTATCCCAATTACACTAACTTTGAGACATAGTCAGATCTAAATAACATTTAATTTTGTCTTTATAACACAATTATATTTGTGATCATTACATATCAAAATAAGCAATTTATCATTGAAGTTAATCTCTATTAAGGTAAATTAAGTGTGTTTTTAATTATATAAAATATGTCCATTGTGGTCATTGGTGTAAGGGGCAGAACAATAATTATTTCAAAAGTTAATGCCACTGTGCTAAAACTACTCTGAAGAATGTTTATACTTTTATGACCTGGAGAAAACAAAGCTGCTCCAATGGTGGTTCTTCCTGTTTCAGTGGAGTTTAAATTCTGTTTATGTGTGCTGGAAGGTTTGCCAGCTGCTAGTCTGAAACATAAACCAGGTACCTAAACAAGGGCACCTGGCAGGACTGTGAAGGAGTTCAGTCTCTCATGGTGCACCAGAATGTAAAGTATTTGGGTCACTTTGGGGCACTGTACCTATAGCTGAGGGGAGCAAGAGGTGGACATGCAGTATTTTTCTTGTCTTCTCTTTTACTGCCATAGAATGAACAGAGTTTTGGAAGTTTCCTCTAAAATTACTTGCAGAGTGGAGGGAAAACTGCACTTTTATGACTGGGAATGCTTCTGTTCATACAAAATACAGATTCTTTATTTTAGGTTGGGGGTGGGGGTTTAATTGCTTTCAAACAGCAAAGATGCATACACCAGCAAATTGCAAGTAGGATTTAAGCTTGTTGTTTTATTTGCAGTTCATTTGTATTACACTTGAGTTTCAGTTTCACAAAATAATTTACATTTGCAAATATTTTCATCTATTTTCACCTCTTTGGCTTTCCTTCAGAACAGAACCATGCGTTAAACAAAAGTAAAACTGCAGATAATGAAGCAGTTTGGTCTTTGTTTTCCAATGAAGATTTCAGTTTCAAATCAAATTCCTGTATTTGATTAGGTTTCTTTAAAAAAAGAAATAGTGCTTCTTTGAACATGAAGCATACCTTTAACGTTGTCCTGTCCTGATCTGGTTCCCATGTATTTACTGTGAAGTTTGTAAATTCTACCCTTTATTTCATAAACAACTGCTAATACCATCATCCCTGCCGTCTGAGGCTTACTAGGCTTGCATAGTGGCCCTAATAGACTCTTCAGATCAAAGTGTGGCTTGTTCTGTTAAAAAAGCAAACATTTTAAGTCTTTATCAGCAGAGCTTTCTAAAGCTGCCTTACAGTCACTGGTGAGATTCAGCAATGTAAATTAATGTCCAGGAGACTGTGGGCTTTTTTCTGCAGGAACTTTAACATACAAAGTACAGAGAGAAAATATTGAGCTATAATAGTATAAAACAAAATCCATTTTTGCTTTGAAAAGTTCATGAAGCATTTCATGTAGTATGTAATTAAAAAAAAATAAAGTTAATCTAAACTTTGTCTTCTTTCCAACATTTCCTTTGTAATTAGACCTGCTGAAGATTTTCCGTCAGGGCTTTTTCACTGAGCTATGTGTTTTCTGCAAAGTCAACATTTTCCACTGGAAATTGTTGGGATTTGCCTACAACTGTTCAGGTTTTGTATCTGAAGCACTCAAATACAAATTTCAGGTCCGTTAAGATCTGAGTTACATTTGGGCTGCTACTGTATCCTAGGCACTTGGGGGACCTTTTGGCCCTGTCACCTTAGAGACCTGTATTTCCAAATGTACCAATGTTTTCTGCTTTGGCACAGGTCCTGGGAGACTGTTCTCCTCTTCGTGAAATATTTATGGTTACAAATGGTAACACAAGCTACAGTATCTACAGTATCTATTCTAGTTTATGAAACATGATTTGCCATGATCTTTAACTATTTACTCATCAATGATCTGCAAGATGTATTGGTAGGACTGGTTGTAGGAACTGTGCTCATATAGAAAGAGATTTTATTGTATAAACACTTTAGATTTATTAATATGGTGAGCTGGAGTACAATGAACTTCATATGTCAACTGAAAAGTTACCTATGTAATCCTTATTTGCAAAATCAGATGTCATTAATTTGTAAACCTACAAGAATGTGCTTGATTTTTGATGGTATGCTGTGACGTGTCAGCAGGGAGATAGAAATATTTATTTTTCCCCCTGAGTAATAGATGCAAATGACTGCAACAATTGGCAAGGACCACAGCATTGAGGGTTTGATATCACTGGTTGATGGATAGATATCCCATAGATGTTCTGAGCATACCAGCCTTGGAGCTGTGGCAGAGGGGTCAGTGCTGAGAGACTTTTCTTGGCAAGTACTGAAATCCTTCTGCCCAGTGTTTTGTGTCTTTCAATTATTTGCCACTTTGGGAAGCTGTCCATCACATATTTTGGCAACCAGCTGAAGGAAAAATATATTTTATTTGTAACTCTTTTAGACCTTGACTTCTGATTTCCATTCATGCTTGCACCCATAATAAAAAAAAAATAAAGAAAATTCTTTTGGATGAGGGGAGTTGGGAAAATTTGTTGCTGTCTTTAGTTTTGGAATGTTACTTGCACTGAGTAAGTAAAAATATATATATAATGGCAAAGTATTTCTTTTAAAAACAGCAAGAAAAGCCTTGATTTTGCACATCTGTCAGGCAGAGAAAATCAGAAACCAGTTGTGGCACACTCTTACTGTTGTAGGAGCTGACATGTAACAATACACAACGTATTAGAAGCATTGAGACAAAATGATACAAGGGAGGTGAATGAATATACTGCATGAGTATATTTAAGTAACAACCATCATGTTGCTCTGGAAATGCTCTCAGGTCCATCTGGTGATAACTCTGCTCATGTCCGGTGCAGAATTTGTCTGTCGATCTTAGACGTATGGATATGAGAATGCTCACTAGCAGCCAAGATATAATAAACAAAGTGATAGATAACATAAACAAAAGTGAAGCCAGGCAGGTTGGCAGCAGAAAATATAAAATCTGAAAAGTAAATCAAAGAAATTCTTTGGTTATATATACAAACTTTCCGACATGAGGGAACCAACTCTCACCCACCTAAGAATGTAGAATTGCATGCATGTAACTACAGCATTCAGATAGAGAACATAAAAGTTGGCAACATTGCTAAAGCCGGTAATTTAGGAGGAGGAAAAAGTCACAACAGATAAAATCACATCCCTTTTAAGTAGTAATTCCATTCATCTACTGAAAATGAACTAGTGAAATGGAGAAACTACACAATATAAAGCAAGTAGTCTCTTTTTTGAGATGTCATCTTTTTATGCTGCTTTTTCCTTCAGTGGTGTTTTTCTTTTGCATTTGTTGGACCATATTGTGTTTCGACTCTCTGTTCAACAGTCTCCTCTTTTCTACTTCATTTTTATTTAGGTTCCCATGTAGTAGGAGTACTCTATAGCTGAATTTAAGACGTCCTTATCATAGATCAATACATGTTGTATTTTCCAGAGGAATTAGGTTTATTGAGATTTTTTTAACCTTTTGGATCAATAGATTTTTTTCTTTTGAGGACTTTAGACATGATGCCAATATCAAATAAAGGCTGAGTCATTCCTAGAGATACTTTCTTAGAAAAGGCAACTGCATCCTCAGCTTTTACTTTCTTTATGTTTTCATATGATTTTTTTGGGGTGCCTTTGCATGGTTTTAAATCAAGAAAAGGTACATACTACTACTGTAGACACTTAATATTCTTGGGAAGCTGCCACTTTTTCTAAAAAGAAATTGATTAAGGATTGCCAAGATATTGAAACAGTGTTGCTGTCTCGGCATTTTCCATTCTGACAACCATCTATTTGTATTCTTGGAAGTTACTTAAACAGGGCTTAGAGCTTCAAGAACACTTTAGCTACATGAATCACATTGCGAATGTAAAACAGACTGTTCAAATTCTTTACTATTGATTTAAAATCAGAGCTTTTTTTGCTGTTATCCACAACTGAGGGAAAACATAGGGCTGTCATCTGGAAGGGTATTAACACCTTTACCAGATGACACGGATGGATGGAGTGCGTGTTTCTGTGAACACTGAGAAGAGTTTGATTTGGGAAGCATCTCCAGGGGCTGTGAACACTGAGCCAGAGGAAGCGGGGGTCTGAAGATTCAGAAAGTTCATTTTTCTGTTGGCTGTTGCTGTCTGGCTACCAGCTGCAGGTAAACCCATCAGTTCAGACTGGTGAATCTGAAATCAAGAAATAGCATTTTCAGGCAAGGAAATTACCCTTTTGTGAGAGACAGTTCACATAGTCATGAATAAAGTCCACCATAGTTAAGAGGAAAAAGTAATATATACTGAATATCCATCCAACTGAGATGTTGCTGTGCTAAGATCATTAGTCTACAGTAGATATTAAGAACTCAAAACCACACATATACACAGTATGTGTTATTATTTTGAACCACTGCTGTGACCCAGCTGCACCAAAAATTGGAAGAGAAAGGGATTTAATTGCCAGCTGGACAAGTTTAAAGTAGAGGGCAATTTTAGTTTAAGTACAGATGCAAGCGTGCAAGTACACTTGCAAGCATGGAATGTTATTTTCTGTTTTGTACATATCTGCTGTCTTCTCATACAATGTATAATTTCTGTATATTTTTATAAAGGATATATAGGAAAATATATCATTTGCAGGATGGAAGGAAGTAAATTAGCCCAGCTTTTTTATCTCTTACTTAGTACACCCATTGGTTTTCTGATTATGAACGTAAAATTATGCTTAAGTTAAAGGACCATATTTAATTTTTCTTAGTGTCCCTGTCAAGGTTTTTGCTTATGTTGATTGAATAGTGTGAGTGATCCTCAGTGGCAAAAGCAAATTGATTTAACTGGAAGTTAAGTGATTTCTCTAACATTATGTACTCTATATATTTAACTTGAGAATTTTGTACAGAACAGAAAAACGCAGATTTCTCTTGGAAAGTGATTAGATTAGTGCAGCATTGGAAAGAAAAATACTACTCTACTTCATATGTGATTATTGTAGCTTGTAAAAAATATTTTTTGCTCTTACTCTTGTCATGCTCTGGGTACTTCAGCAGCACAACTGAGTTTCTCCTGCTTGTAGTTTTACTGCTTGCTTCTGCATCTGGATTATACTTTATGCTTTAGCCAAGATGGAGTGTTCAGCTAATGTGATTGCTCTTGTCTGCTGATTGAGATGCCTGTCCTCACCTGCCTTTATGTTCCCAGTTAACCCTTATCTTTTATCAGGGTTAGAGTTGCACATAGTCCCTTAGTAGGCAGAGTTGGTGGTGAAGAGATTGTGATGTGCTGTTGATTTCTGATGGCTGCTTTACCACACAGTGGCTAGAGTCTCTATGCCGTCACCAGAGTGCTTCAGCTTTATCCAGGTTTATTCTACTCTTTTGTAAATTCTTGCACATGTTTGGCTTTTGTGATTTCTGTGCTTCTCCTTCCATTCTGGTGCTCTCGATGGGGTTTCCTTCAGTTGTTCAGTCTTCTCCCAGCTCTTTTCAGCTTTTTTTCTTTGGTATCTGTTGCTGGATGACATTACTCACATTATTCTAATTTCATGCAAGTTACTCATTAATTAATCTTGCCAATCTTGAATAATTTTCTCCACCAACATTTTCATATATTTTTGTTTCTTCTGTAACCTTATCTCAAAGGAAAGCATAATATGGCTAGAGCTCTCTGGAGGATGAGCTCTGCCAGGTGAGTTCAGGGGCACATTGCTGTGGTTGCTGATAAAGTTACTTTTCTCCTCCAGTAAAACTTTCCTGTGCCAGCCTCAGTGGCAATTACTGGCACCATGGCAAAGCAAAGAGGTGGGAAAATGTCTGTGTCTCACCTGATGGAGTTCAAGCTGAACTGCCAGAGAAGGTGGCTGGTGCTAATGATCCAAGCTGTGCACTGGGACAGCACAGTCATGGGCCATTTTGTTCCATTTTGCTGACTGTGCTGCCAGGGCAGTAATGTGCTCTGCAGGCAGGGTCAGCGCCGCTGGGTTGGCAGTGCCGCACTCTTGTTGCAGCTGTTGGCTCTCCTAAAGGTTGGTTTGAGCCACTACAAAGTTGCTCTTGATGACTATTCACTATTTAAATTTCTAATAATGATTTTTTCCAACTACTGTTAAGAAAGAGGCTGCTTCTGTTTCACTCCTTTAACGTACCGTTTTCTAAAATGCTTTTCTAGACTACTGAACAGAAAGCATCTATGAAAAATAAAGCTCAGATGAAGTTTTCTTTTCAATAATGAGGATTTAAAAACATAAGGAGCTGTGTTCATGAATCAGGGGCTACTGGTGTGTTTTTACTCTTACAGATCTCAAAATATAAAGAGAAGCAAAAAATAATATGAAATTTGTCATTGTTTTATAAGAGCAAAAATGTAATTAGTCTAGTTAAGTGATACACATTTTTCAAAGTGTAGAACTGTTTTCATTAATAACATTCTCAATTTAAATAAACATTTAAAGTTTCAGAACTGTTTAAGAAAAAGAACTTACAACGTTTCCAGTGTCAGGTTTTCTTCATGTAAATTGATAGTGTAAAATTTCAATTTATAAACTGTGAAATGATCAGTGATAGTTTTAATATGAAAAATATAGCACTAGTTATTAGACATTTCAGAGGTCCGATGAAAGTATTCATTTCCAGCTAGATCATGTCTAAGAATTTAGCTGAACATCAATATTTATATTTAGGTAGTGCAGGAGTTTGAATCATACCTTCTTTCAAGTTCTAAATATGGACCATGTTTACATTAGTGAATCATAAGCATAGAACTTTGAGCTGAAATAAAATCTTTTTCTCCAGAGGTACTTAAATATACATGACCCTAATCTCGGATCCTATATTCATGGTTCTGAAGAGCTGTGTATTTGAAAACAAAACAAAAGCATTTAAAAAACTCCAAATTTGTATCCACTTCTGGCAGTTTCCTGTGAGAGTTAAAAAATGAGTATCATGGAAATGAATCAGTTCTTCACTTCTTATATACAAAAAGAGAACATTGCTATCTTTACATTGTGCATTTGCTGCACAATTATTCTGGGTAAATCTTGTTCATCTTATGATCCAAGTTTTATTTCTTGGCACTTGGAATTTATTTTTAAGTCCCAGCCTTCTCTATACACATGTAGTCTGATACATCTTTTTTTATACTATATTAATTGAATGGTACTAAGATTCTGCTGAAGATCTGTGTATGCAGCAGCTTATTCTTGTGTTCAAAACATACAGAAGTGCTCTTGAGGACAGACTGATCACTTATAGTTGGACACGTTAAGTGAAATCGAAGTGGCTTTTTAAGTTTTCTTTGCAAATTAGTTATTGCCCAAAGACTCTGCTGGTGACTTTTTCAGAGCAATTGCAGGGACAGAGAGTAGTGTGTTAAAAGAAGCAGCAATAGAAGACAAGAAAGAAAGGAATCTTAGCATGTTCATTGTATATCATTAGCAAGTTTGTGATGACGGAAGCTCTTCTGAAAGCTTGACTGAGAAAAGACACATTGTTTCTGGCATACCTGCTCTTATCTGAAATATGTATCTTTGCACTGAGATGAAGTAGTGCTGGAGTTGGAGGAAAAGATTTATCATGGCTAACTGTAATACATTGTAGTTTAATATGTTTTTTTGGGAGAAGAAAGGAATGGGTTGATAAATTCTAGTTGTTGTGAAGCTGAAGTGAAGAAAAGCATCATAAATGTCAGGCATTGACTGGTATTGGTTTGTAGTACTTGGGATGCATCGTTGTTCTGTATGCAGTGTCCAGGATCCCTCCTCTGGCAGTCAGAGCAGGGAAGTGTCTTACTAACACTAGTGGCTTAATTCAGTGTAGAAGTGGACAGAATTGGTTTTGCAAGTTTCATTGTCAAGGGCAGGTTCTTTTGAACATGTTTTAAGTGTCTGCCTTTTACTCTGGAAATGGTACTTTATATTATTCTCATCTGTTTTCTCTATCTGCCTGATTGTTTTTAAACTGGAGTATAGAACCTCATTAAATTGAACCAGTCTATGAATGTGCCCTAGCTTTATGTGGAAAATGTAATTGCAGTAGACTAGTTTAAGGTTTAAGAAGTCTTAACTTTAGGTAGCCTGAAGTAAAAGCAAACATACTTTTGCTTTAGTGTATCTTAGATATTTCACATACGTCTTAGAGGACTGCATGTGATTGCATGGCTTTTACATATGTAATGCATCACAATAAACATTTCCAGGAGGATCCATAATTGCTAGCCTGAGGTTTTTAGCTCAGATCTAAAGTAAAAATCATCATTCATCAGAGGGAGATGGTAATTTCTGATGGTAAGTAGTATAAATTCATAACTGTGTGTTGGGAAGAAAACCAGAAATAATTAAAGTGTTGAAGTGTTTTTACGAAATTGTACAATGTGCATAAAGACTAGTAAAGCAATAGTAATTTATCACGAAGCAGGCATGATCTTCCTGTGTGTTTGTTTTGTTGAAGTCCTAAGTTTAAATTTTCACTTCAGAATTTGAAGGATACCATATGCTCTCTTTGCCTTCAGCTTTTGATGTGGTAGCTTGTAGCATTGTGTGGAAATTGTTTTTTGTTGTTAAAAGTTTCCTCCATTCAGAAAAACCCTGAAACAGTATAATAGAAGTGTCATGTTTTTTAAAAACAGTTGTATTATCCTTGAGAACATAAAGAGTTTCTGGTCATTTGTGTACTCAAACCAATTGCTAAGTAGCAAGGAAACTGGCATCAGAGAAATGTCACCATTTTCTGTCCTTTAATAAGAAAGGCTTTTAAATAGTATTGAGAGGAAACTACTTGAAAACAGAAGCAACAAAGCAGTAGATAGAATTATACATATGGCTGTTGCTGTTATTTGTGGTACAGTGTACAGTTTTCACTACAAAAGCTAAAGCATTACTTAACCATTTTTCACCAATGTACAGGGTATTACAAATAATGAAGACGTTTTGAAATAGAAAAGTACTTCAGGAGTTCTCTAGAAAAAGCTGTGTATTTTGTGTTATCACTGAGGGGGTTTTTTTTGAGCCTTAGGAGAATGAGCTTTCTCATTTCCTTTGCCTTTCAGGATTCTTATTTCCTGAAAGAAAAATTCACAAATTATTTTATTTTTAAGGTGGAAGCTTTTGTCAGTCTTTGTTAGGCTTTTCTTTGAAAAATACATTTTTTCAAGCTATGCCTGAGCTGGAGAAGCAATAGAGAAGGAAAAGAAGCAAGAAAGATAGGCAACACGTGGTTGATAAGCACCACATAAACTAAATTGCTTCAGTAGTATGTTCCTCAATCTCAGTTATGAATTCCATAATAAATTAAAAATTCCTAAGATAATTTGAGGCTCACATGAAAGGAGTCCAGTAAGGAGGTAAGCTTTCAGAGCTCCTGTAAAGAGAATGGCTGGGCAACAGCTTCATGTTATACATATTGTGCTTGAACAGAAGTCTTGGAAAGTGCTTATTTTGTTTAATTGTTTCATAGGACTGTCTACTGCATCAAATAAACTTTTTACTTATTGCAAATATAATTATTTACTTACTTTTGGAGATTAAGGTTTTCTCCTGTTCATAGTTCTTGTAATTTCAAGCTAGCATGCAAAACACTGGTGTTTTTGTGTGGATGAAGACACATTTCTCCACCCACAATTTACTAGTTGCATACATTCTATATATAGAAACATATTCTTTATTGAGTTGTTTCATCTGTTTGAAATTAAGTAAAATTAAGTATATAAGAATTATATTCAGTCTACTTGCATCACAGTAGCAGATTCAGGGTATGAATAATAGCCTCTGCTTTCCAACCTTCCCTAAACTTTTCAGATGCCAAATAATAATATACTGACTATTGATGTTTCCAGGCTTTGCTGTCTGTACATGATACTGTTGCTCAGAAAAGCTATGATCCTGTCTTGCCCCCCATGCCTGATGATATTGATGAAGAAGAAGATTCAGTTAAAATAATTAGGCTCGTCAAAAACCGGGAACCTTTGGTAGGTTACCCTGTCTTTTGGTTTGGGGTTTTTTGTTTGCATGCAGGGTGGGAAGTGCTCAGATTATGAATGTAAGTGGGGGATATTAACTTGAAATGTGGATAGACAGACATTACACATGATTATTCATAACATAAAGTAATACACTTATGACTTCCATTTACAGTCATTATTTGCCAAGCATATGAAATGAATAATCATCATCAATGAATGATCATTGTGGTGTTTAAGCATTATATATGTGGGCCAGTCTGAGCATTTAGATCAAATATGTATTTGTCTTTTATCTTGAATTCAAATCATGAACTTAGTTTAAAATGTGAGACAGAGAATGAATCCCCAAAGAAATCTTGACCTGTGTTGTGAACTGTGCCTGTTAGCATTCATGTAAAAAAACATGACCTTTCAATACACTGAAAAAAAAGGCATGAAAACATATTTTAAAATACTTGAATTGAAATCTGGGCAAATTTAAACTGTCTGTTGTTGTACTTTGCATTATGAATACTAGAAAGTTAATATCTTCATGGGGATATCTGGAAAAATGAAAGGACTAAACCTAGGTTGTATTACAAGAATATTAAAATGCTTTACTGATTTAGTTCTTTTTATTTGCTGTAGAGTGGGAGTCATCTTGTATAAAATTTAACTATGTTCTTTTTATCCTGCAAACCAGTAAGAGGTTTGTTTTATGTTATACTGAATATTTGTTTTAATGGACAGCAATCCTGGAGAAATACCTGCAAACTTACTTTGAGAAGGTCGTCATTCTGTACTTGAGATGACAGTGGGAGAGTGCTGCTTCTGTTAGACATACAGGGGTAGTTTCTTCCGCAGTAGATATCTTACTATCACTCTAATTCTTGATGGATTTCTGGCATCAATAAACAAGAAATGAGTTTTCTTATTGACTGACTGTAGCTGCCCATGGGCATAATTACAAGTTTGACCATATGGAAAAGTCTTACTTTGTTTTAACATACTAAATATTTTTCTTCAAATATTTGAATAACAGCTTTAAGTTTTTTGTATTTTTTTATCAAAGACATTATTTGAGAAAGAAGACAAGCTTGCTTTAGGATTTAGTATCAGAAAGATTATTCCATCTGAAAGGTATATGGAGATTTGAACATAGAGTATGAAATGACGTCTAATTGAGGAGCCTATTTTTAATGTTAATTATAACACTTTTTTTTTATTTGTCAGAAAAAGCTTAATTAAATCTTAACTTACATAGTTTCATATTACAAACATGATTTTTTTCTAAGACTTAGGAGTTCAATACCATAAGTTTATAGTATTTCAAAATGGACTGGATAATAATAACTTGTGAAACACAACTCAGATATTTTCTGAAAACTTCTGTGAAATATGTACATTGTATATTGGCCTTTTAGATTTTAAACTCTCCTAAAGAAACCACTTGCTTAAGCCAAAGGTTATCCTTGGACTGTTCCTCCAATTCCAGTCTTGCCTCCTCGTTCCGGTGGGACGCTGAGCTCTTCCAGATACCTGTGTGTCCGTTTAAGCAGCTCAGCCCCACACAGCCACTCACTAATTTTCCCACTGGGATGGGGGAGAGAATCGGAAGGATGAACATGAGAAAACTCGTGGGTTGAGACAGACAGTTCAAGAGGTAAAGCAAAAGCTGCATGTGCAAGCAAAGTGAAATAAGGAATTCATTCACCACTTCCCCTGGGCAGGCAGGTGTTTAGCCATCCCCGGGACAGCAGGGCTCCATCGCTTGTAATTGTTTCTTGGAAAGACTAAAACCATCACTCTGCACATCCCCCACTCCTTTTTTCTTCCCCTGGTTTTCTTGCTGAGCATGACAGCACGTGGTGGAGGATGTCCCTTTGTTCAGGTGGGGTTGGCTGTCCCAGCTGTGTCCTCTCCCAGCTCCTTGTGCATCCCCAGCCTCCTCACTTGACAGTAAGTAAGCACTGCTCAGCACTAGTTTAATTATCCATGTGTTATCAACACTGTTTTCATCACAAATCTAAACAAAGCACCATAGGAGCTACCATGAAGGAAATTACCCCTATCCCAACCAAAACCTGTACACTGTCTTAAATCCACACTTGTGGATTTAAGTTAACAACACTGTTGGTGTTAACAACTCTTGTGTTACAGAGGCAACAGAGAAGGGGTTTTAGATCTTTTACTTGACATGACAGCAGCCATGGAAAATATAAAACATGTGAGCAAACTGATTTCTTTAGTTTCAGACAGTTTTGTTTATTTGCCAGTGTGAAAACAGCCTTACAATAGAATGTGTTGTAGACCTTTTATTAGGAAGAGGCAAAGGTTAGGAGCTAATTGAAGTGTTCAAGTACTTTATTGTCACAAGGACATTAAAGTAAAACTCCTCAGCAGTGAAAGATGCTAAAACACAGGGCAGTGGTCACAAGGTGCAGCCCTGGGAGGTTTAGACTAAGAATTAACAGTAGTCCATCAGTTGGGAAGTCCAGCACTGGAGAAGACTAACTGGATATATAGAATCTCCAGTATTTCTAAGGTTTTACTTTACCTATGTAGGAAAACTGTGTTTGTGATCTTTCCAGATCCTGAGCCTATCTTGATGTTTTATTTTTGTTGGAGAAGAACTTATGGTGTGTCCTGTTACTTGTTCTCCAAGAAGAATTCAAAGAATAGAGTACAGTGTCCTCTTCCTCTTCCATAATGCACTGTCAATCCATTTTAACATGATTCATGTTCACATCAAACATTAATTTCTTTGTGTCAGATTTATAGTGACTTATTGTGGCACCATCACCACAATACATAACAAACCTAGGATTTTTGTCTTTTTCTTCTCTAGATTTTTTTTCCCCTTATGGGTCTTACTGAAATACAGCATGGCAGAATAACTGAAGACAGGCTTATACTATGTATATTAGATCTTCTGTGTTTATGCTTCCCGAAGTTATTTTACTGAAGGAAGATACACCATGATCTATGTTTACTAAACTAATTATAATTTCATTTACTATTTATTTCCATGCATTTTTAATGGCTTTTCCTTCAGAGCTTGCTCTGAAGTCTTGGATATTCTTAGTAGAGATCAAAGAGTCTCTGCCTGTTCTGTTAATCGATTCATTCTCCAGTCACAAAGTGTGACTTCCACTTGCAACATTATATCAAAATTCTACTTTTAGAAGCAACTGAGCTTGAGATTGGAGGTACCATACAATATTTTTACTGGGATAGAGATTGTCTCATTTCTTGACTTGAAGATAATGAGCTCTTTGAACTTTTCTTCCACTCCAGACACAGGCTCATATTCTATTTGTATCCAAGCAGTAGAGATTGTTATCCTGCAAAGCCACAAGCTTTACATCAGTTGTAAACCCAGGACATTCTGAATTGTATTCCCTTTGGATTATTTTCAGCAGTACTCACTGTGAAGCAATTAGGTACTCTCTTAACTTCTTTGGAATATATCTAGTGACCATTTTTGTATAAAACTGCACCATGTTTCCTCTTGTGCTCCTGTTCGTGCTTTTCTCTGAGTTAAGCACCTCACCAAAGTTCTTAGCTGGGGTTAATCATATATTGATGAAGCCTGAGTTCCCAGGAGTAATCATTTCAAGAGAGAGAAACACATGGTTTGTAGGAGGGCCTTCTGTTTGCCAGATTTCATCAATTCAGAAGTCAGTGCTGAACTTTCCCCCAGTTTTTTGAGAGAGGTGTTTTAAACTTTTTGTTAATCCTTGCACAGTATTGGGTTTTTTTTAGTGCTGTGTTAGCAAATGCCATTCCAGCAGCGTCTCCCTCAAGCAAAGTGAAATTGTGTTAGGATGTTTTGTTTTAACAAAGGAATTTGGAGCATCTCTGAACCTTACATAAGGAGAAGTAGAAACATCTCTTTTCAGAGACAATCTGAAATTCACTTGTCTGTGACTGGGCTTTTTATCAGAGAGCCTGGGGAGTTTTTACTTATGCCTGCCTCTCCAGGGCTTTTTCAGCCACAGCCCTGTTGCTAGTTAGCAGTCCTGATATCCGAGATGAGTAACCACACTACCGGGGGTTCAGCACCTGGCCTCCTACTACTGCCAGCTTCCCAATGTAATACTCCAGGTTTGTTACAGCTGGTACTCTGAATAGGATGCTTCTTCACATTTAGATGGTTGCTTCTTTGTCACAAAAATTTATTTCACGTAGATCTGATAATTTGATGACTCAGCTTTATGCCGTGCCACGTCTATAGTCCGGAGAAAAAGAGGCAGCTCCCGAGAATGACCCATGCCATCCATCTGTTTAAGATTCTTGACTTAATGAAAGGATGATTCAGTCTCCAGAGCTACAGAAATAACCTGGACACCTAAATTGAACTATGTACCTGATTTCCATAGCTGAACTTGGTTGAAATGAATTTTGGTGATTTAAAGGAGTCATTTATGCATTCTGTCCATGCAGATGCAACAGCTTTCATCTACCTTGCACTATGAGTTCCTATAGTTCAGTTCACAACAGTGGATGAACCTAGCTGGTATTTTGTGGGATTTGGATGTAGAGTTAGCTTTAGTCTACATAGTCTACATATAAGTGTACATTAACTTTTAAATAACTCCTCATGGTAAGGTAGGTAACTGATACTTGTATTTGCACCTTCAATAGAGAATGAATTAAAATAAGGCTTACTGGAATATTTTTTTTCATTTATCATCTGCATGTGCTTTTGTTTAACAGAGAGGTATGCAACAATATTACTAATGTTTCAAATTCTCTTATTAGTAATTTATTTTACAGGCTAGTTTTTCTTTCTTTAAAAAATAAAGATTTAAAATGTTTGTATTCTGAAACCAGCAGATAAATGGATGAGCTAATAAAGCTCACATCTGTGAAGCCCTCAACAATGCTTACCCATGAGTGATGCTACATTAAAAATGGGGGGGGGGAAGCAACTAAAAAGCAGTGGAAGAGCTTTACTGAAGGAGCTTGTATTATTTTTAGTGCTTTTGTATGGTATACCTTTAAGCATTTTCTCAGTCTGATCACCATATGGCTCCCAAACTCCTTATATTTCCCTTTAGAAGTATTTTAAACTGGGCTATGCTATTACATCTGTATATGTCTCATTTAGGGTAACTTACACTTTTGGCTTACAACACCAAAAATATTTTCCAGCTCTCAAGGTCCAGTCTAACCTTCTTCCATTTTTAAAGCCCTAAATGAGGAGCTGTGCTGCACATGTAACTGAAAGTACTGGAGCTGAACATCTTATAAGGCGAATTTCTTGCCAGATTATATATACCTCATAGTTTAAGCAGGGCTGGCAGCAGTACAAGAGAAGCTGCTTTTTCAGAAAATCAGCTCTTCAGGTTTTCAAAAAGAAATCCACTTGTGTTTGATGATTTAAGAGTTCTAAATTGGGAGGAAAGTGGAATTTATAGAACCCCCTCTTGAAATTGTGTACTAAAGGTACAAATACGTAAACTCAAGTAATGTTTTTCATGTACCTGCCCATGTACTTTGGGTGTGCCACAGGGGAGATACTGACAGTGAGCTAACTTGGGTTAAATAATTTTCCTGTCATTTTGAACTTGTTTTTGTCCTTGGTATGAAAATTCCACTTTACCTGTTATCTTTGTGGGGCCATCTTTCTGATCAGTTAATCTATGCCAGGAAAATTCATTTTCTGCCAGTAGAGATAATCACATAGAGCATTAAGTGACTGTTCTACTTGGACAAGAGCCTTATTGTTACTTCCAGATGCTGTCTGGGTCAATAGTGTGGTCTTTGATTGCACACAGGGTTTTTTCTAGCATCTGTCTAAAGAGCCCAACAAAGGGAAGGACCACTTTCCAGACATCAGCATGGGGCTGGGGTAGTGGGTGATCACAGGGGAGGCCTGCCAGTCCTTGCTTGCCTTTTGAATTTGGTGGCATTTCATGGTGTTTACTTCTTGGTAAAAGGCATACAGCCTTTCTCATGAAGGCTTTTTCCTTGATTAGTTAGGAGAGCCTGTTTGTATGGACAGTGTAGCGGAAATGTCTCATATTTAGATTTGCCTCTAGCATCCTAATGCTGCCCTTTTTCTTTTTGATGGATATATTCAGAAAAAACCCCCAACAAAATCCTTTTTACTTTAATATAGGTAAAACATTCCAGGTATTATTATAAACTTCAAATTAGTAGCTGTTGTTGCAAGGTCAGAACTTAATATTGAGATACAAGCCAGGGGGCTTAAGGCTGTTTAATATATTCCTAATGGTATGCAGTAGTTTTTGCACAGAAGTCTAATAATGAGATTAGCTGCAGCTAAATCTGTATTTTTGAAACTCTCAGACTAATTTGAAACTGTAATGCAAACAAGTGCATGCTAATATAATTGCATAATAAACAATGCATAAGATTAAGGCTGGCAAATTGCAGAATTAGTTTACTTATAGATAGAGTTTCATACTAATAAATTTAGAATGTAAAATGAAATGCACAAACAGTTCACAAAAAGCACATTAGTTTTGCTTTGGAGTGCTGGCTGCTGTTGAAGTTTCAGCCAAAGTGAATGGTGACTGTTTTAATTTTTCTCTATTTGCAATAAATGCAACATGCGTATACAAATATAAATTAGTCTCCCAATTTTTGTCTTTGTGACTTGTGCTGTATTTCCATCTTAGAGATAGAGGGAAGCAAGTTTATTTACAGTCAGTGAAATTGCTAACTGTAGGAAAATCCCAGCTCTGTTATTTGTACAATTTTCAGTTTTATGTTCATGAAACACTTAAAAATTGAAGTAGTGATAAATACGATGTTCATGTTTAGAATAAACAGATATAGCAAGGTAGCTATAATAGCTATTAAATGATTCAAGGAGCTTCCTGAAAGAGTACTTATGTCCCTTACTCCAAGCACAACACTTCTCTGACAGAAGGAAATTTTAGCCAGTGATGGCAGAATACACATAGCACTCAGAGGTGAAGTAATACTGTTCATTCAGTAATTGGAAATATGAAAATTTTCAGAAAGTTGACTTGCCTGACAGAGTCCTTACTATCTCAGTTGATTAACAAAGTTAGAGCTATTGCAGGTTACTAATTAGATTAATATGGGAAAGTAACCATGTGCAGTGACAGGGAAGGCTTTTCTTTTTCCTGTTGTTTTTTAAAAATACTGGATCAAGTAACCCTTTTGGGGGTGATTATGCAGTATGACTTACCTAGCTAAAATCCCCACTGTAGTTCTGTCTCCTGGAAAAGGACCAGCATATCTTCCCTGGCTCCCCCAGTTGTGCCTGAAAGGACTGGCACTGCAGCTCAGGCAGCAGCTCTGCAGCTCTGTGTCCCTTCTCACTTGGCACTGCTGCTGCCTGCTGCTTCCCCATCACCTTGTGCCTCTTTGCAGTGCACCCTCGCAGTTCTTATTACAAAGGCATTTTTCTCATCCAGACAGCTGTTCACTGGAAATTTAACTACACTATGTCGTTTCACCTCAGTGCCCTGTGCTGTCTGTGTGTAATGTATGAAAACAGCCATGACTAACTCAGGAAATGTTCCCTTCCTCTGCATTTCTGTCCTGTGAGTGTTCGAGGTGAGCCCCAACAATCAGGGCACTTCTCAAATGTGTGTTTGTTCATTGATAACACTGTAAAAGGAAAGAGCACACAGTGAGTTCTGAGCATAAAGTGCAACAGTTATGAACAGTGATATATCTTCTGTACCTGTAGTATGTAGTATGGCCTAGTTTAATGTAGGAACAACAATTTATCAATATGAAGCAGTAGTTTAGTTCAATTTAGGTAGCAGTCTCAAGTAAGCTATGTTGCAGTTGCCATTAAATTGAAAAGCAAACTTTTTCCATCATTGTTCTTTTTTCTTTAAACCTGTATACTCACAGAATGCATGAGTTACTTCTGATTGAAAAAGAAGACACATTTTAAGAAGACAGAAATAGAGCAACATATTTTGTATATTCTTTTCATAAGCAAGTATCACTTCTGGCTTAATCACATATTAATATGTCAGCTTTTTGCAGTTTTATGTAGCAAATGTTTTTAGTGTAGTATTATGTTCTATATAGTGTAGTATATTAAAATCATGCTGAGATAAACCAGATAACTTCCTTTTTTCTTTTTTTTTTTTTTTTACCCAAGGGAGCTACTATTAAAAGGGATGAACATACTGGTGCAATTGTGGTGGCCAGGATAATGCGTGGAGGAGCTGCAGATAGAAGTGGTAAGGTGTTGCTGTTTGGCGTTAGCCATTCAAAAGCTCAGAACAAGATGAGATTAAATGGCATATTTTGTAGAAATTAAATACATCACTATCACAAACAGAAGTATTTGGGCTCTGAACAGTTTTCCAAAGTGATATTTCAATACTGCTGAAAGTATGCTGATTTTTTTTCCCCAATTCAGTTGCAGCAAGGTGTCTTTGACTTAGTGCATACAGAGGGGTTTTTATATATATCATGACTTGTTTCCAATTGATGGCATCTGTTTATAAATCATAGAATATGCTGAGTTGGAAGGGACCCATCAAGATCATCAAGTCCTACACCTGTCTCTGTGTCAGACACCCCAAGAATCATTCCATGGAGACATATGCCAACCTGCTGATGGAGGAACTTGGGGTGCTGACATTATTTTATATTAGGACATCCATTTGGAGTTTCAGCTGCTAGTTCTCAAAATTACAGCACATCCTTGTTTAGTTTGGGATGCTCAGTGTCTGCAAAAACTTAAGCAAGAAGTTCTGAATCATGCATTAAGGTGTCTCTTTTCACTGAAGAAAATCTAGGACAGCTGTGTTTCACCCTTAGATGCAATGATGGAGTAAATCTTAGAGAGAGAGAGATAGATACATAGATAGCTTAGCAAACATTTGTGCCACGAATTAGCATTCCCAGCCGTAGTGCTCTTTGCACCAGTTCTACCTCTGTAGCACTAAGAAAGTAGCAGAGTAGAAAAAGAGTAGAAAAAGAATTGGCATGGATATTTTTCAAACATCTGCATGAAAGTTTGGAAAAGTTGCAGAGAAGGTGGTACTAATTTTTAGGAGGAAGACAGGGAGGTGAATTAACCAACCACTTTATTAAATCTGTTTGAGAGGACAGTAGCTGTTATGTTCACCATATATTCCTGTTTTTATCTTAGAGCTTAAAGTGTTTGAAAATTGGAGCTTAACATATGTGGACAAGGAAGAAACAAGCTGAATATTAATGGCAATTTTTGTGTAATACATAGCTACAGTTTCACAACTTCTCTTTTTCTTCTGTAGGGCTTATTCATGTTGGTGATGAGCTGAGGGAAGTCAATGGAATTCCCGTAGATGATAAAAAGCCTGAAGAAATAATACATATTTTGGTAAATATGAAACATTTTAAAATTAATTTAGGAAAGTTAAGAAAAAACAATGAGACTTATGATTTCTACTGTATTTCTTAGAAAAAAAATTTATTCTATTATAATGGCTTTTTTTCCAGTGCCATAATTTAAAAACCTGTCATTTCTCATAGAGTGATTTTCCATGCTTTACATATATATGCAATTATAGATTACTTGTGAAGAGTTAAAGACAGTAATATTGCCATAAATATGTTGCAGAATGTTGCAGACTTCATTTCATAATCTACAGTTTTTAAGGCCCATCATGATCTGTTGAATTTGAACTATATTAAATGTATTCATTAATAACTCATTAATAACTCATTGTCACTCCATGTGACAATTAATTAATAATACAGGTACTAGATAGACTGTAGAACTGGTATTTGAAGATTTTATATGACATTGATTTACAGTATATAGCCATATATATTATTCTGTCTACTCTCTTGTAAACTGCACAGTCTCTAAAGCCAGACTGATTTCTCATTATTGAAACACTATTGAAAATTAAGTAATTTAGACTTTTTCAGAAATATTTAATTTTTTTACATCAAAGAAATTGATGAGGGTCATGATAGCTCCATTGTTCATGCTGTAGGGTTTTCCAGACATAAATACCTTGCTGTCCTCCTGAATTGGGCAGCTGTCTCACAGTTTTGGTTCAGGAACAAAGATCATTCAAGTGCTAGCCTGCTGATATTCATTCTTGCTTTATGCTTTCACGTTCCCTACAGAACCATAGTTTCCTTCAAAAATTAATAATTTAAAATGTCTAGAAAAAAAATACCACTAGAAAAGGTGTGAACAATTTCCCCATTTACCTTTTTGAGGTACCATATAAATATCAAAAGCTAGTTAGAGCTTGTTTCAAAAGTAACGAAATTATTGATTCCAGTCCTACGGCGGGTGGAGTGAGACCTTGGCTGCTGCCTGTCAAGCAGTGAGCCTTGGATTGCAGACATGCGGCGGAAGAATGTCTCGCTTGGTAGTGGACAGGCCTGTTTCCATTTTGCTTAAATCGTTGGCTGGCTGTTGCACTCTGCTCGTTTTATGAAACTTGTCGGCTGCATGCAATAGTAGCAGAGCCTCCAACTGATTAGCACTTCCTTCAATAGCAAAATGTCACTGAGGCAGTGGGAATATACTGTGGTTAATAAGAAAAATGCAGCCAGACACACTTTAAGTGGGATATAGGGAAAGATGAATGGATGAGGTGGTTGCTGATGGCTAACTTGTTTTAAGATTTATAGCGCGGGGCTTTTTTTCCATTTAGTACACGTCTATTCAAATATGTTTTGCTTTTCTAGTTTCTTAAAGTTGCCAAGTGAATAAATCCCACCCCTAATAGCTCTATATAATAAATATGGCACAAGCCTGTTCGAATTTTTCTATAATTTTTTTTTTGAAAAATGAAATGTTAGTTTGATTTTTCCAGGGATGTCCAAACTGTGCCAGGAGTCCAGCAGTTGCTTCTAATATGCATACATTTAAGCTGTAGCATTTTCTCCTGCCTTCAGTACAGAAATGGGACCTCTGAACCATGCAGGTCACAGTTTTTAACAGTCCACCTGCCCACCCAGAGAAGCAAATAAACCCAAGCATATTAAGTGGGTATTTTAAATTTATAATACAACGTTCAGTTAAGTGAAGTTGTCAATCTCCAGAGATCATGCTTGGGAGGGGATAGACTCATTATATTCTTTTGAATTCATTTGAATTTCTTTATCTTCTAAGACTTCTTTGAAATATTAGCTTAATTCTAAGTGTATTTTCTTTTCAAATGTTCACCAGGCTCAGTCTCAAGGAGCCATTACATTTAAAATTATACCCAGTGTGAAGGAAGAAATGCCAATGAAGGAAGGCAAGGTAAGCAAGATTATTTCAGAAGCCATGGCAGTAACTGTTATACTGAAGTGTATTTTTTGCTTGGATGACAGAACCAATAATGTGATTTATACCACTTTTGTAAAGTGACAGTACTGTACATGTACTGTACACTGTACTTCAGTACACAGGTGCTGAACTTATGAGTGGTTGTAACATGGTTCTTGAGCCTGAACTCTCAGCTGTGTAGTTGACAAGTAATCTTCCACCTTCTGCAAGGACCTGGCTTGGCTCCAAGTACTCCTTCCATCGTTCATAGGTAGAAGACACTTGATGGCATCTTGGTTTAACAGTATGTTCTCCTCTGTTCCTCATATGGGCACACTGTGCACCTGCCAAGGCCTGCTTGCCTTAAGTCACAGAGCCTTTGCTTCACTGAGACTGCAGTTGCAGAAGCAATGAGTTGAACATTCCCATATGAACTTCCAGTGCTAGACATCCATAAGGGTGTTTGGCAGCAGTAAATATTTACATTATTTAGTTCATTGCTCTTGAACAGTAGAAACAGAAGAGGAAGATACCTTTGGATTGTATTTAATATTTGATTCTAAAGATCAAACACTGTTTGTTCCAGATGTTTATCAGAGCCTTATTTGACTATGATCCTAATGAAGATAAAGCAATTCCTTGTAAAGAAGCTGGACTTGCTTTCAGAAAAGGAGATGTCCTTCAGATCATGAGCCAGGATGATGCAACCTGGTGGCAAGCCAAACATGAAGGTGATGCCAATCCCAGAGCAGGCTTGATCCCTTCAAAGCATTTCCAGGAGAGGTGAGCTACTGAGAAGCATAATTCCATTATTTTTTACAGTAAGAGAAGAGACTTATTGGTGAGTTGTTAACTTAGCATAGTTGGCGTGTGTAGTGCTCACAGATTACATGGGTACAATAAATGTGCATTTGCAGCAGGACAACTAACTTGGAAACATGTTGCTGACATACTCTGGATTTCCTTATTTCTCTGGCTAGAATTAATAATGACAAAAACTGATAGGATTACACTGATCCAGACTGAAAGAAAAAACATATGGAAAATAGCACATAAGTATCTGCATTCACACTGATGTACTATGCAGGAATAAGAACTGCAGCAGGTTTTGGAGAGCTTACAAAAATTTTAGGCAAGATTTAATTTTTTTAGATTGTGAATAGATTGCATTGTTTTAAGTTAATTTCTTATAAAATCTTCTGTATATTTTGCAATAGTCTCATGATATTAAGTGTTTATTAATCCCAAATTTGCAGTGAAAACTGAGGAGCTTGTGTCTTTTCCCCACCACCTCCCATTTTATAGGAGATTTGCATTAAGAAGACCAGAAGTGCAGGTTCAGCCACTGAAAATTTCCAACAGAAAATCATGTAAGTCTGTTAACCTGGAATAGAAATAATACTCCACATTTCTAACGTTATAAATTAGCAGTTTGTTTCACCTGCAGGATGCATTTCTCCCAGGCACAACAGCCTCTTGATCCCATTGTATCAGTAGGAAAATAAATATAAATAATGTTGTTAAAAGCTTTAAAAGAAGCTAGAAACATTCCCAGACCTCTGACTTTGTTTTTGAAGTACTGAGCCAAATTAATATTTTGATATGTAATATTTCAAAGGTTGAAGAGTATTCTTTTCCTGTTGAAACCGTACAGAATTGGCTCAACAGTTTATATAATTTGGACTGCATCAACACAGTGAAATTTACAGAGTAAGATGAAAGGTCTGATAGTCTCCCCCTCTCTTCCCCATATAGTTGATAATTTTTTGTGTCCCATGAAGCAGTAGAATTTTTTAAAAGTCAGAACATTCAGTTCATTGATACACATTCACAGAATCACCTCTTACTGCTTTATAAACAAACTCATCCTTAATAGTCTTTGTTTTTAAATATGGTAATTGTGCAATATGAGAAAAATAACCTCTAAGAAAGCAAATACATTGAAACAAATATTTTTCTTTACTGGAATTTACATCAACATCTGTTTTAAGTATTATTGCATATTTTACTGGACCTGTTATTTCTTTCAGTTGTACAGGCTCATAACAAAGTGAGCAATGTAAGAAACTGTCATGCTACAGCAGGACCTAAATCTTAAAGTACAAACATGATTGTGAGTTCAAGTAGAAGTATTCACACAGTGGTCTAATATTTCCAACCTCTTTTCATTATCTAACAATGAAAGAAAAAGTATGGATACTATGGCAGACAGTGGATGCTGGCACACTAAGTGCCAAACTAAATGCTTTTAACTTTAAAACTCCTCACCAAGGTTTCTGTTGCATTTTCCTAACTTCTTGCTGTGGTTGTTGTGTTCTGAAGCTTGACAATAACAGTTATTTTTCTGATAATCTTTATTTTCTATCTTTCATTCCATTTCACTGTTTGATTGTGTGCCCTAATGCTGTTGTTAACTCCAAAGCCTTTGACTAGCATTGTAATTACAGTAACAGACATTACAACTGTAATTACATTGCACTGTAGCTTTTCTATTTATATAGATCTTAGAAACAAGAGGAGCTTCTCCAGCTTGTAGTAAATCTGTTGTTTTTCTAGGTTCTAGGTCAAGTTGCTCTGCCCCAGTTTTGGAAAAGTGTCTGATCCCAGGGTATAGCTATTTCTCTCTGCCCACTGTTCTTGAATCTGGATAATACACTCAACAAGAGCCTTCAAATAAGGTGGCACTGGTGCTTTTGAAGAGGTAAATCAGCTGCTGCAGCAACACCGCATGAACCCTTTTATAATGGACTGCATCTTTCTAGTGACCTTCAAGTGAAAGGTTTTACAAGATGCGTCTCATCCTTGCAAATAGGCAGCCTGAACTTGATTGGGAATTGCCAAAATTACAACCCAAAGAAGACCCAGAGTACAGTGCCTGCTGTTGTCTCTGCTTTTTCCACTGACTGCCTTAACTAGCTTGAACAGGGAGAAGAGTTCCTGTCTTCCTCCCCTTGCCTTTAACATATGACAGAGCATGAGGGTCAAGCAGTATGCCTCTTACTGTTCTCTCTTGGAATTTCTTTGAACAAAGCAAGTCTCAGCTAAATACCATATAGAAGGCAGTGGTGCCTCTTGAAGGAGGAAAGACTGCAGAGTAATGTAGGTTTGTCAGTCTCTCTTCGTTTTTTCTTTAAAAATCTGCTATTTCTGCCAGATTTTCATGGGAATGGGGGAAATGCTGTTCTGAGTATAGACTTATCCCTTCATTCAAAGACTAAACATGTTTTTAGTGTTGGGAGGGAATTCAGATTCTTTGTAGAGAAGACTTTAAAGATCAGAATTTAGCAGTAGAAAAAAACATTGTGTCTAGGATGTTGCTCAAATTGGTCTCAGGGAAACCTTACACTTGCTTGGATTTTCAAGAAGATTCTGCTGGGAAACTCTGCACCTTTGTGATTTTTCTAAAGTTAATCAGCTTTTTTTTTGTGTTACCAAGAATAGCAGTGAAGCTGTGAGATACGGAGGCCGTGTCCATATTTGTGCACAACAATCATCTTCCCAAAACTGGGAGATGCTGGAAAATCATGCATTGCTCAGCTGAACAAATGGCTCTCTGATAGCACCAGAAACATGTAAGGAAGGTGACATAGAGAACAGAAAATTGGAAAGAACTGCTGTGTTCAATTTTTTTTTTTTTTAGCCTATACATGAAGGTGGGAAATTGGTAATGCTTGATTTCTTCAGGGTTTTTAAATCCTTCATCCTAATATAGGGTTTTCCAATGCTTGGAAGGGTAATTATGTGGGGAAACATGTTCTGTAGATCATCCTGAACTTGCTGTATATTAAGAAGCTGGTTGCTTTTGCAGTGGTGCAGTAGTTTCTATCCAGTCATGTGACCTGAATTTTCTTAGCAGTTTGGAGAAAAAAGGGTAATTTGCCAGTTGATATTATTATGGCTTCCAAAAAAGATGAAAACCTCTTGACTTCAGGAGAGCTGTTGAGAGAAGTCCCTTTCCTGACAGGACTGGGAGTTGCACTAGGAAGCTTTCTTGACACTTGGTATGTAGCCATGGTTGTTGGCCTGCTCTGTTCAGTCAACTATTCCACAAATCCCATGTTTTTTAATGAGAAAAAACCCTTGATACATTGTTTTCAATAGGGAGAATTGAGGAAAAATACTCTGTTTTCTTGAATGCCCAAAAAATGTCAGTCAGCTCTGGGTTCTTAGGTGGGATTCCAGGGTGGTAGTGTCCTTCTACTTGAAAATTAATCTAAAAATCTGTTAAAATCATATAATATGCAAGAAGTATCCTATAACTTAGGAGGTTTTTTCCCTTTCTTTTCAAGCCAGTCCTGGAAACGGAAAGGCCTGTTATATTTATCTATACAAAGAGCTGTCTGAAACAGTCAACAACTGTTTTTGCATTGATAATTAAGTTGTTTCAAAACCTGAAAGGAGATAGATTGGATTACTTCTGGGAAGCCTTCTTTCTGTTTCTTATTTTGAATTTTTCACTCTTTTCAGCACAGCAATGCATGTAGTTGCTAATCTTTACACATATTTGTCTATCATACATTTGGAAGCAAAGTAGAAGTGGGCTTTTTTGGTGATGATCGTATGCATACCCATAAGAGTAAAGAGTGAAAAATGCTTTCTATAAAACTTTTTCTGCAGGAATTATTTGCACTGAAATAAACAAAGCCAATCTCGTTCTAAGTTATTAAAAGGATTGGTTTTTAATGGAAATGCCAATTCTTACTTTCACTTTAATAGCCAAGGGAACTGTTCCATTGTGTCTATGTGTAAATACACATGCCTCTCCCAGCATTTAGCCCTTTTCTTGAAAGATAAAACCGAATCATTCTCACATTGTACCCCTTAAAGTGAAAAGCATTTCACATGTCATGTGTACACTGGAGGAGGGAGCAGAACAGTGTGCACTCCATATTGAAATCACACTTTCTCATCTGCAAATGGCGAAGATGCACATTTTGATGGTATCTGGGACTGAAGTTGAAGGAAACTGACAGTGTAGGTGGAGCCTGTGCTCTCAAGAGGAAGATATAGAAAATGTAGGAATAAAAATATAAAGGGAAAAGAGAGGAAGTGAAATTTTGTATTGAGGGTGAAGAAAAGGAGAAAGTGTTGCAACAAGGGCAATGAAGGAACACATGGACCAAAACTGCCCATAAACCCCATTAAGCAAAACCCCACAGAGGATGGGCTTTGAAATTCTTAGATTAATGCAATTAATAGTATTATGCAGGAGCATTGCTATAGTCATTATTTGTGCAATGGTTCAGTTGCTTGTTCATTCTGTTTAAATAAAATACTTATATATTTACTTTGTAAAAATACTTGAAACAGTGAATGCAAAAATTACTGACAAGAGCTCTGAGCTGATTTGTTTTGCTGTTGTTGGTAGCAAAACCTTAGTAAGTACAACAGTAATATTTGATGCATGAGGTAAGTGGCTGTTAGGTGTTCTGACCTGCTGATAAGATTGATATGTTAATTCCCAGGCTTAGGGTTAGTGCAGAAGTGATGGAGGAATAACAAACCACTGAAGTATTTTCATCATTTTTTTCCATACTTAACACCAATGACTTTTCAACAAAAAGCAGTCTTGTACATTAATACTGTGGGGAAATGATACTGGGGAAAAAAACTGTAAGAATAAGCAGCATAGGAAAAAAAGTAGGAAAATGGAATGAAAGTAAAGGAACAGAGTTGCATGAGATTGTGTGAGTAGGACTAACCTTGCATGTGCTGGGATGGTGAATGAGCCATATACCTGAGAGAGTGTGAGGGAACTCTCTGGGATACAGAGGGAGGTTCTGTAGATGTGTCTGCCTGTGTGCAATTGGCTTTCATGTGTCTGAGCTTGTGAGTCACTGCTGAATGCCAGCTCCACAGAAACCTGCTCACCTGATATTCCTCAGTAATATTTAACAGCATTCCTGGCTTTAGGTGATCATCTCAACTTGGACAGCTTGTCAGGCAGAGCTGCCTCTGTGAGTTCTCCTGTTGCTGCATGCTGGCTAAATTGGAGTGACATGAGACATTGTACAGGGAACAATTATTTGTATACTAGCTCCCACTCTGTTAACTTCCATACAAAGAGCACTCATGCTCTGGCCGCAATAGATATTGCCAACAGGTTTGGTCATTCTTGCATGTGTAGCTTACTTTAATTTGTAGGCTGAAGTGATAACCTGTTTTATTGAGGAAAAAAATTCTTTGAATAACAACCAAATAACTTACTATTCTGCAGTTGTTATAAACTGCAATAATCAGGCAAGAAATTATACTCCATCAGCAAAATTTTGCTTTCACAGTGGTTACTGTGTTTATTCTTACATTATGTATGTGTTATCTCTGATGAAAATTACTGGTAACTTTATATTTTATACTAGTATGGCCTGTAAGCTCTGCCAACTTGTGCACCATGTTCATATGTATATGTGTATACCCATACCCTGTGTGTACACTTTTATATATGTATGTAGCATATATGACAGAGTTGTTCAGAGATATCTTTTCCATGAAAATACATTTGTTCTGTGTACTTAATGCTAAATGTAAATACTTACTGTGATAAAGCCATCATCATATAGTTTTTCTAAGGCTTAAAACCCATTTTACTTTCAATTTTGATTTATGAGATTTGATTGGCATTGTGTGAGCAAGAAGAAAGACTTAACTGCAGCCAAATTCAAACAAGATGTAACCCAGTTTACCCATAGTTGAGTGTCTTGAGTTGAAGATTATGTTCTGCCAACAAAAAAATTTAAACAGGCTAAAAGAATAAATGCTTTGTACTACTTGTATTTGAAGACCAAACATTTAGGATAAATGTATAGTAGGATTCTTTGTGCTTGTTATAATTGCTGCACAGTCTTAACTCTGCCTTTCTTCTCAGTATTTTTCTGTGTTCATATTTGAAACTTGATTGCCCACCTGCAGGTAGTTACAAGTACAAACAAAAAATAAACCAGACCTATAGAGTTAAATTAGCACATTAGAATTTTTGTTCAGAAGTCTCCTGTCCTTACAAATCTTAACTTCCTGCTACCACAGAGAAATTAAGAAAACCTGAAGCTGGATGACATTTGAGCCAAGTTCACATGAGACAGAACTGGAAATGGATCTGTCCTTCACTGCAAGACTATCCTTCTTCATTTTCCAAATTATCTTCGTAGAGATACTGTTATCTGATTGTTTTATAAGAGAATTAAATTTGATCATCTTAAATTTCCTATTGCATGAACATAATTTATCATTCAATCTACAAAACTCCAGAGCATTAAAACCTGCAAAACAGTATAAATGTTGATTGCTATATGGGGCTGTTCATCACTAAAAAATCAAGAGTGTTTAATATATTCCCTGTAATACTGACTGTTGTACCTCACAATTTCTTGCTTACTAAAGTATAGTTTAAGGAATAATCCAACTTGTTTGTGATAAGAAACTAGAACAGAGCTGCTGGATTAAATTTTAGATTGAGAAACATTTAAGTAAAATTGCTTGGTGGAAATATTTTTGAAAGAAAGTCAACAAAAGTAAAAAATCTTAATCTGATGCTGGGCTGTTCCAAAGAGTTGAGAATGTTCCTGGAAGTGGCCCTGGTTTTGAGCTTCCTAGGCAGTGTAATTTAGGTGAGGCCCCCAAAACCCAAATCTTGATTACATTTCATTTAAAATACATACAAAACCGCAGTGTATATGATACTGATTTTCATTGTTTTAGTTTAGCATTATTGGCTGCTCTGAAATCTTTCTAAAATGAATAAAACCACCTAAGCTTCCATTGTGCTTGTGTTTCCTATTTCTTTTTTCCCATTTGTCTTGTTACAGCTTTGTTGTCATTTCATAAACCTGTTTCATGACTATTTTCTTTGGAACTTCCTTTCCCTTCTTACCACAATACATTTAATTGATTGTATTTCTTTTTTCTCAGTGTTTTATTTGTTCCTTGTTGCCTTATGGTTTGGGTTTGGGGTTTTTTTCATTTTGTCATTGCTTTTGTTTTCCTACTTCCCATCAGATTTCCTCCTCTTTAGACTTTGACCTCTTTTGGTCTTTCACTTGTCCCTTCCAGCTGAAGACCGTTCCTTTCTCAGCGCACTTCCATTTAATGAACTGTATTGGCCCCAGTTTTTCATGTCTCAAAACTTTGGAACTTTGGGCACACACTGGGTTCATGCATACAGCTGCTTCAGATGCTGTATTTAGTAGTGAATCACAATGCAAAGTTTGCTGGAAAGTAACCTCTGACTTTACTAGGGACAGGCAATAGCTCCGGTAAAGGTCCTTGTAAAGTTCAAACTGGGAGCTACATGTTGATGACTGTTGATAGCTGCATTAAGCTATGAAAACCCAGTGATTTCCAAGATCTTTTCATTACAGACTATCATTTTCTGCAGTGGTCAGGGTTGAGCGAGTACAGACTTCTGTCCATGTGTACATACTGACCTCCTTTGCTCCTGGTCTGGGTTTGCATGTTCATAAATGAGGGCTTACCTGTTACCAGTGTTAAAATACCAGACAGTATTTTAAAATGCACATTCATTAGTTAAGTCAAATAACTGTTGAATTTAAGAAACTTTAAAGATCTATTTATGTAAATTGGCATTAAGCATTAGTGACTTGTTTTCAGGAGATACCTTGCAGTCTATTGAAAGTCATGGAAATGGAAATACAGAAAAATTTGTCATACATCACAGAGAAGGAGAAAAGAGCACCTGTAAGCCAGCCTGCCATTCTAGATCCAGCTTTAGGCCATTTGTCAAGAACTGGGAGCTTTTAGGCTCAAGAGAGAAAAATGCATCCAATGCTTTCACCTTCAACTCGCAAAACTGTCTACACTCTTTTTAGGCACCAGATGTGGTCAACCAAGGAGTGTTCACCTTAGAGGACTTCCCAGCCAACTTAAACCATATGGTCGCCTTGACCATTGAAATAAACTTTAAATAAGATTCAGAAAAGTCTTCCAAATGAATATTTTAAAATGTAAGTCCTCAAGAAAAATGGTACCAAGAAATGATTGTACAAAACAGTATTTTTCCTGCAGGAGAAGAGACTCTTATGTCCATTTCATGTCATGAAATGAGAAGAGCTCTTCCATGTGGCCATATATGCAGGAGAATTTTGACCTGACCCTTGTTTTGTACATTAGTTATGCATAAAAGATAGTAAAATAGCTCTTGAATAATTTTTCACATTCTGAGAAAATACATGTTACATGGAAAGCCTTTGAAACAGTTATATTTTAGCCTCATTTATCCACATTCTAAAGGAAATTTGAATGAGAGGTAGATTGCTAAATCTCTCTATAAATCTTAACCTTAGTATATAATATCTTTGTGAACAAAAATGCATTATATTTATCTTGCTTTTCTGTATAACCCCAAAGATGATTACAAAAATGTATGTTTTCTACTATCGAGGCAGCAGAAATTTATTGATTTACTGTAGGTAAGGAGAAAGTATTATGTATATCTATTATATTAGGATAATGTTAGAGAAAAGATTACAAGAATATGTGAATTCTTTCAGCATGTTTTCAGCTGCAATTGTAGACATTGCAAAAAAAAAAAAGCAAAAAAAGCCACAACCAAAAAACCTTTTCAAAATGCATCTCAAAGGGCAGTCCCAGCTCTTACTGTAAGTGCAGAAAAATACTGAGATCATGTTCATGGTAGTGATTCTTAGAAATTCTAGGTTAAGACTGATAAATTGGAACTAACAAACTTTGCATTTAATACCAAAGAGGTCTTCCATGAAGCAGGGGAAGGTAATTTCTTCCAAATGAATAGTGGAAGAATCACATATGGGAATTTAAAACGCACATAGTATTTCAATGCCTTTTTACATCCTTTTCTGAGTGTAGTTAAACTCACTACTGGTGTTTTGGTATATGCCTCGATATAATAGGTGCTGTCAAGAGAATTTGAGAGTAGCTTACATACCTGAATTTTTTCCTATTTATGAAGTATTAAACAATAATACTTTGTCTTTTTGGCTGTTCTAAGATGAGGAAGCGGTTGAGTGTGGTAGGTGCATTTTTCTTCTTCGATTTAACTTTTCTTTCTTAAGTTATGTTTTCACTCCATTTAATGATTTCCTTTCCTATTTCTCCTTTGTGCTTCTCAGAGGAAATTGAAGGTACATGTATAAAAGTTTCCCTGAATAGCCCAATAATTTTATTTAGAGAACATATGTTTAGAATTAAATTGAATATAGTCCAGTGTTTCTAGGAGATGTTATACATATGATGCTTTTATATTGCACCAAATATATTCAATCATGTTTTAAAGTAGATAAAAATACCAGAATATTCCTAGTTGCTTCATTTAATGATCAGTAATTTGAACTGTTGTTTTAAATTGCTTTCTCTCTCTTGAACTTCTGCAAGATATGTACAGAAAAGCAGTATGATATGATAGAATAATACTGGCAGCACTTGGGTGGGCTGGGATGGAGAGAGATGGTTCCGAGTTAATTACAGGGCCATGAGAGGTCCTGAGCTTCTAACTAATACTGACAGACTATTTCTCTGGGATGGTAGAAGGTTCATCTCTGTGGTGTCATCGTTACTGTTTTCCCTCTGAGTTTCCCTCTGAGTGTAGCCGGTTATTGTTATGTTTGCAGCATATGTTAAAGTAATAGCAGCTGATCTCTTGTGGTTTTTTGTTTGTTGTTTTTTCTTAGGGTTTTTTTTTTACTTAAGAGGCTTTTGTTTATAAAAGCATTAGAAATTGTAGCTCATATTTTTGATCAAAGGGCCTCTGGCATGTAAAAATATACATTATAGCTATTTTATATTAAATGAGAGGATGTGTTTTTGATCAAAAACCTTTCTGTCTAATCCAGTGAGCCAAAATATAAAGCTAAAGTTTGATAATGTATAGTTTACAAAAAAGCTTGATTTACATCAAATCGTTCTTTCTTTTAAGTGGCATATTTTCTATTAACTGATAAAACGTGAATAATACAGTGTTAGAATTTTTTTTAGAATGTTTGTTGTCATCACAACTTTTGCTTGAAAAGGTAAAAAGATCAGTGTGCATGCTGCAAAATCCAAAAATATCTCCAGCTAAAATATAAAACAATAAAGATTGTTTTATGTTTTTAAGAAAATGGCTTATTGAAGGCTTTTTAATGCTGTGCTTTGTACAGTTGTCATTTTAAAAATAATTTCTTCTGTATTTTTTGCTGGGCTTCTAACTTTTCTGCTTTATTTCTTGGCTCTTATTCTGTATGCTTTTACCCTTCGATCAGAAGATGCTGAATGTGCTGGTCACAACAGTGGATCCTATCTAGGTGAGCAGTTGGTTACAAAAGACAATTTTGTTCCTTTCTTTCAGCTTCTTTTCCCTGGAGCTACTGTGTCCACTTTGCTTTTGGGGGTAATCTGCATACAAATGTCCTTACTCTGCATGACAAAAGCATGAATATTAAGGTTTTAAACATGGCTCATTGGATTTGACATAAAGGGTTTATATAGTGTATGCCCTTACCTGGTTAAACATAGGTTAATAAAATACTGGTTTGATTTTAAAGTCAAAATTTTTAAAGTACATGAAGCAAGCTATGTGTTTAATGAAACAAAAAGGTTACTGTATCATGAAAAATTATTTAAAGACACTCTCAACGTTTTATTCATGTTTTGTGTGCGCATTTTTTCTTTCTACATGTCTTATCTAACCATTTTGGGAGGATTCAGTAAGAATACCGAGCAAATTTGCGGGCACCAGTTCTTTTTCCACATTACAAAATATCAGTCATAATAACTCAGTAGCTTAAATTTAGCTTTAAAGCTGGTCTGAACTCAATGTATCATTGCGGGGAACGGGGAAGAGGAGGGGCAAGAGTCCTTTGGCTTCATATTCAAGATTCCAAATTTCAAACAAAAGTAACATTTAAAAAAGGTGAATGTTCCATGATATGTTTCAACTTTTTAATTTGTGCCATTTTGAAACCTATGTAAAAATATTTTAGTTGAAACTGTCCAGAATTCCTGCCAGCTGAAGGCTGGCTGGAGCAGATTTTGTGGCAACCAGCCCTTTTCTCAAGACTTTCATCCTCCTACTACAAGAGGAGTGGGGAGAAACTTGTCAAAGTATTTTAGTATTTCCAAGCCAATGGGCTCACTGAAACATCCTAGACCAATACTGTAAATTGGAATTGTTTTAAATGTGGTATAGAAATTACATCAGGTACACACAAAGTATATCATTGAAAGAACTCTGACCTGTCTACAAAACCTTAGTGTGGTATAATTCCATTCTGTGCTTGTGGAATTTGTGAATATCTGATCATGCTGAAAATACACTTCTTACTTTTGTTAAGTAATCAGCTAAGTTCACGTTGAATTGTAATTGTGTTGAAATATTGGGTATGTTTGGAGAATAATAATTTGGATGTGATTCCAGATGAAATTCATTTTCCTTATCAAATAATTTCTTTGAAACATGAACAATACCCCTCTCCCCCCCCCCCCCCCAGTCTTTTCTTTCTGTATGTAAATACATGCTGCAAGAATTCTTAGGGTGAGACTATAATGGTTTTGCAATCAGATCTTAGTGGGCTGCTACTTTATTTGAGAACAAAGGTAGCAAAACAAAATCCACCTTTTCTAGGTACTGTAGCCTTTTTCACTGAAACATTTTGGTCCATAATTACCAAAAAAACACGGCCATTTTAGGAAGGAGGCCTCTTAAGGAAGAAGACTCTGTTGTCCCAGAAGCGAAGAACAAAATGTCAAGATGCATTGTAGTTTACATAGGCAAAACTTTACAAAAATTATTCAGAATTGCTAAGTACAGTTCAGGCAATGGTTTCTTTCTTGAGAGCTTCTGTGTCATGGAATGTTGTCAGCAGTCCAGAGGTGTTACCTTCAGCCATCCTATGCTGGGTGTGTGGTTTTGGGGTGGGATGTCAGAGAGGAGAGTCATAAGGCAGAAAAACTAATTTTAGGACTGGTTTTGGGTTAAGAACACAAGTATATTCACTGATTGTAAATAATTAGCTTTTTGGTTTAGAAATTCAATGTTCCTTGTAACTCTTCACTAAGAATAATTCATTTAAAATTTTCCTATGTTAAGAACAAGCAGGTAGGCTTTTGACAGTTGATGTTACCATTCTTTTGCATGCAGTAACAGGACACAGTGATTCATAATTCAAACTGTCCCATGCACTCCAGTGTCTCCTTGTTTCACAAACCATATATATGGCTCTGGCACTGCGATTTGTGATCCAGATTACTCTGTGAACATCTGACCCTCTCTGAAAGGATATGTACTTCACACACATACAAGGTAGTCATGAGGAGCACAGGAGGAGAGTGTTCAGAAGACAGAATGTCTGAACCATTTTGGGTCAAATCTTTTATACCAAGGCTATACTGCTATTAATTTGAACCCTCTCCTCTAAAGTGATTCAGATAAATTTAATGATTCTTCCCCAAATTCTAATATTAAAGCCACAGTATGGTATTGTATGTTTCTGCTGTAATTTCCTGAGGAATTGCTGAGGAAAATGTTAGGAGTTTGCCTTTGCCAAGCTTAAATTCTGGTTACATTGCTTGAACCTTTATGAACATACAATAAATACAGATGAATATCATCTGTTTACTATTCTCAATTTCGTCTTTAAAATCCAGACATAATCTAAATTTTTATTAACCCTGTCTAAATGTGCAAGCTGGGAATCAGTCCAGAAGCAAACATAGTGTTTGTGCAGTTCCTGTGTAACAATAGAAATCCTCAGTATACAAGCCAATGTAAAAAGAATACCAATATTTTGGGGGAAAAATAATATCCAAAAAAATCTAGTAAAAATATTATGTTCATACAAACCTAGATAATGACCATGGTACCAAACTTACTTTTGTCAGTAATACGAATACAAAGGGTGCTCTTAAATGCATTTAAATAGAAGTTGTTTACTCTAAGATGAAATTAAATTCAGTGAAGAACATATGTCATTTAAGCACATACTTAAGCACTGATTTTAATGAATGAAAAATAACAAAAGCCCATGTAAGTGCTTTATAGTATTCTGGAGTCTTACTTGTGAATTTATGAAGCATGTACAAATTTATATTTTGTTATTTCCTGTTAGTGTAGTCTGTCTGAATTTGAGAAATTAACTTTCTGGTTTTATTAGTATATTTGGACTGAAATTTGCGCAACATAGTGCAATCTGCTTCTTCAGAATTATGTCATTAAATGTAAATAAGCCCAGCTATTTGCATCATCATCCTTTTAAAATATTGCAAGGCAGGCAGGTTCACGCATTGTGTGTTTTCAGTTTGGATTCTGTGTGAGGCCCTAGTGGATTTCTCTGTGTAAGTGTAAGGATGTTGTTCTGAGAATGTATACTGCTAATGGTTAAAAGAATAATCAAACTTTTCTGCTAAGGTGTTTTTTTTCTTCTTAGAGATCAAAGTGATTTCTATTTGATTTTTGGGCCTTAATTGAATTTATTAGTAATGATTTTTTATTTCGTATTGAGAAGTATAAGTTTTGAAGACATCAGTAGTTTGAGAACATTTGTTCTTAATATTTTCTTTCCAGAGCCTGCTCTTATTTCACCAAATCTGTTACATTCCAGCAGCAGTTTATAGGTTTGCATGTTCAGTAAGCTCCTAGACGTGTAGCTGTAACCAGTGAGCTGGTGCGAGCTTCTCAGCGTTCAGGAGATTATGTCGCTTTAGTGATAGAATTTTCCCCTTTTATTTTATAGTCTGCATACTTGGCAACTAAGGTTAATCTCTGCTGATACCCATATTCCACAGACAGTGTAGCCTGCTGTTCCTTTCATATTCATCAAGGTTTATATTATCAAATACTCCAGGCAATACATTTTCCTTTTGTTCTTTAAGGAAATTTACTTTTAACTGAATCATTTTATAGAAACCTTTTCTGCTGCATATTAGTATTGGATTTGGTTCTCTGTAGTAATCATCACTGTATTCTTAATGATGCTCTGTTGTTAATTTAAATATATGAATTATGTTTTCAAAACTATGAAATATGCAAACATTAGTAGAATATATTTTGCGTTTTCATACATGTTTTTATTCCTTAAAAGTACAATATTGTTTCAGTTCAGCTTAATATTTTTGTGCTGTCGTTGTTCCCATAACATAAAACATAAAATGCAATTACAAATGCAGACATTCAATAGAAAATATTTATTAGCATTTCTATAAAACAGCTTCTAGGTCACAGTAAAGTTAAACTGTACATGAGAGGACATATAATGGCAGATGATGAGCAATGAAGATGCTTTCAGGAACGCCGCAGCAGTATCATAGAAGTGTTGGATATATTTGAAACATCCTTCCTCTTGGAACTGTAGGTTTTGGGGTTGAATGCTATTTAAAGCAAACTTCCTTGAGATTCTGTATGGACTATGCAGGTGGACTTGGAGGAACAGTTTAAAAAACTTTCAAATTGAAAATAGTGATAAAATGGTGAAGCAAACAGTATACAACAACCTTCTAATAGCCAGTAGTTTTACAGAGCATCTCCACCAGCACACTGCAGAGAGGTCAGCCTTCTCTGGTTTCTGGTTTTTTCACATTTGTTCTTTTTAATTAGTAAATTTTATTTTAAGTAATGTCTAAGTTCTGGTTGAACTTCTTGTTGAGCTTTCTTAATACACGGGACAATATTACTGTTTTCATTTTACCAATGAGTTTCAGTGGCAGAAATATCAAATGAAATACATGTTAGCAGTGTTATCATATCACCTGAGTCTTTGTTGTGTTTCCTGTGGAGCCTGTAAAAGTGACAAGGGACAAATCAGCCTGAAGACAGAGCTGAAAGATTTTCTCCTTTTTTCAAGGAGTGAAAGAAATGAAAATTCTTGAATAATATACCACCTGATAGTTTGCTAATGAGATATGAATAAATTGGTTGGAGAAAAGAGGAACAAGTTACAAATGTTTTTACCAAAATCTAAAAGTGGGAATTGAATTGATAGAAAGATTTTGCAGAAAAAATAGTTTTCCTAAAGATTGCACAGTTCACCATTTAAGTGGAGGTTGAGAAGCTGTTCTAATGGTATTTTGAGACAGCTGATCAGGGCCATGGAGCTGCTGTTAATTGAAAGATCAACACCAAACTGGAATGGAGACCACTGATGTAGCTTCATTTCATCATTGTCCTTACTTTTTTACCTTTTCCAGATACATGGATTCTTGGTCTTGTAACAAAGGTCTTAATTTTGTAAAGCATTTAGTAGTCAATGGTGAAGAATTAGTCTTTCTTTTTTCTTTCTTTTTTGTTTTTCCATAAAATGATTATAAAGGAAAAAAAATGCAACAAACAGAATAATTTTCAGGGTTTGGGCAACTTTTTTTGTTGGTGTTTGGGTTTTTTTAATCAGGAGCATTTTAGATGAGGCCTCAGGAAACTTGTAACTCACTTCATGTGTCTGTAGTCTGTATTGCTAAAGCTGCTTTTAACCTTTCTTTATATAGCTGTCTGTACACTTAGGCATAGTTGTGATCAAGAGAACATTTTTGTATTGTGATGGACTTCACCTTAGAGCAGGCAAGATCTCCCAGGCCCTCTTGTGGGGGTGTAAGCTCTCCAATAGAGCATTTCTGTTTCTGACTGCAATCACTTCAATGTCAGTGTTATTTCAATAATAAAATAACATAACCCAATCTACTTCATTATTGTTTTCATGTCTCATATTTTGATCTTTTTCTATGTCAGCTCACCTCCTACTTAGTCTGGACTATATTGTACTTAAAAATATCATCTGCCCTATCTGTGGGTGCTAATTTTACTCCTTCGTCATATATTTTCAGTTTACTTATTCATATTTTGAATATAAATGGGTTGACATCATTGTATTCTCAAACAAATTTTTCTTCACCTTTTGTGTGTATGCTTGTGTTGTAGATTCCCATAGGTATAGGGGTTCACATCAATTAACTAACTTGGTTAACATCCTCTATGGTCTAGGATCTGTGACAATTTATGCTCAATGAAACTGCACGTGTGCAAAATGCTAAGCCTATAACTAAGCCTTGTAGCATTTCTCTTCAGATCTGGTGCTAAATATTTGCAGAACTGAATCTTGAACTTGCACAATATTACCTTTGAAGAAGAAATTATAATATGACTACTTCTTAAACACCTAAACATAAGCTATTATAAGAATATGAAAACTTTTTGTTGAAAATCTGGGGTCACCAAAAGTTTACACAGGTTTACTGTTCCATGAAGTGTTCTGGGGAAAAAACACAAACAACTTTTCCAGTATTTAAAGTATAACTTGTGTTTTACTCTACTACCATCAGACAGTGAAATCAGCTTTGCAGTCTTTGCAGTCTTTCCTATACTTCTTTATAGAACAAAAGCAGTGTTGTAGAGATACCAGTAAAATTTCATGTAATGCAATATAAAGGATTTATTTGAAAAACTCTAAGGTAGTCATTAACAGAGGACTAAATTAGTTTTTAACATGTAGTGTAAAATGGGATATTTGTGCCATTCTGCTTGAAAATGCCAATGATTTTCTCCTTTGAGAGTGCTTAAAAGCTATGTAAATTTTCAAGTCTTCTCCAGAAGGCACATTAGATATCACACAGTTGATGCAATTATAAATATAGATTTAATAGCAATATTAACTTTTAATTTCATAATATGGGTACTTTATTGTCTAAGATATTTCTAATAGTTTGTAATTTAACTAGGAGTGTTTGGATTGACTATTAAACATACTCAGGAAAGGTTTAATGCACTTTTTAAAATATACTATCAGCATGGAGCTAAGCACAAGAGAATTGTTCAAGGAGTTAATTCTCATTAACCCTTTCAACCACCAGATGTGTTTCTATCCTATGTTGTATTTTATGTTTGTGTGCCATGGTGATTTAATAGACGTGCATTAGATGTGGTATGAGACTCCAGCTTGCATGAATTGCCTTGTCTATATATATCAATTTATAAGATACTCAAATTGTCTGAATAATCTAAAAATATTAACAATTTATTAACAATTTTTAATAGCAATTCTATTTTGCAGTTGTTGCAAAGGTTCTGTTTTTATCAGTAATCTTAATTTTGCAGTTTAAATAGGTACCTGATACAGTTTAAAAACATGGGAAATGTCATTCTAATGACCTGGCTTATTAAACATATAATACATTTTTTATTCCATGCTCCAATCCTTGAATGTTTGGAAGAGACTGTTTTCAAATGTTTTAAGAAGACTTATTTTCTTACTTTGAAAAAACCCTGTTCTTACTGCAGCTGGTTTTAGAAGAAGCTTTCGTCTTAGCAGAAAAGATAAAAAAACAAACAAGTCCATGTATGAGTGCAAGAAGAGTGACCAGTATGATACAGCAGATATCCCAACCTATGAAGAAGTTGCAAAATATAGACGGCAACCTAATGAGAAATACAGGCTTGTTGTTTTGGTTGGTAAGTTGTTTTCTTTATTTTTGACCTGGTAAAACAGAGACCTGCTGATTAGCATAATGCTTACCAGAAAGTCATTTAGATTGGAAGGGATCTCAGGAGTTCACCTGGTCCAGCCTCCCACTGAGTGAGATCAACACCAGGTTCTGAGCAGGTTGCTGAGGGCAGCAGCTTTAGGAACCTGTATTCCCACCATGTCTTCCCTGTCTTACCTCACACCTCAGCAAAGAGGTGGTTTCCATCTTTTCAGTGAGTGTCAGGAGGGTGCTGGTGGGTCCCCCCAAAGACATCTCTTCCCCAAGCCAGGCAAGCCCAGTTCCCTCGGTCTCTCTTACAGGTTATGTGGCTCAGCTCCTGACCATCTTTCAGGCCTTTTGATGTCTTTGATCCAGTTTATCAGCAGTATTTTAGTGCAGGGCTTGTTGTGGACAGAATATTCCTCACAAGGCACTGGCAAGTGCTAAGTGAAAGGGAAGAATCATTCCCCTCTATGGGCCAGGCTCTTGCTGGTCCAGCCCAGTCTCCTGTTACCCATCATTGCTGCCTGAGAGCACTGGGGACTTGTGCTTAGCCCTGCCCACCTGAACTCCAAGGCCCTTGTCACCCAGCCAGTCAGCCTACAATGCAGAACTTTGTCCTCATCAAATTTCCTATGCCTGGAGCTCTCTGGATGGAAGTCCTGCTCTTGAGCAAGTCACTCGTATCTAGCCATGTGCAAGCTTTGTAAGGGCCCAGTCTGTGTTGTTGGTATGGATGTGAAATAGAGATGTCCCAGGGAACTCCTCTTATAGTGAGTCATAGAGTACAGACCAATAACCCCTTCCCTTTGAACATGCTCCATTTTTTCACCTGTCTAGTAGTCCAACTTTCTAGACAGGATGTCTCAACTTGCATATAAGGATGCTTTAGGAGATTGTGTTTAGAGCTTGCTTAAACCAAGAGGGATGGCATTAAATTACAGCTACCATGGTTACAAGTCTGAATGTGGCAGTCAAGCTGTACTAAACTCAAAAGAATTACTTGATATTCCACTCTTAGTGATCAATCCATATATCTATGTGGAAAAAAACCCCAAAAGAACAGGATAAATACCTGAGGTCTATGAAGACAGACAATGAAAGTGGAAAGAAACAAAGCCACTTACAACATTAGAAAAAGTAAATGGACAACTGGTAAGAAAGGTGGATGCAATGTGGACCTCTGTGGGCCAAGGATGAATGCAAGCATAGCTGCAGAGGACTCAACATATTATTCTTAGTCAGCTTTCTGTTCTTCTATAATCTGTCACTGCCATGGCTTCCTCACAGCATTTATTGTATAACCAAAATGCCTTGCTTCAGTCTCCCAAAAAGAGAGAAAGTGCATTATCTTAAGCTTTTTAAAGGTAACAATTGGAGTACCAATGAGTAATTAGTAACCATCACTAGGAGTGAGTAATGTCTCATTGATTATTGTTTCTTTGGCAGTAACACATAGGCTGGTTCTTCGTTAGTAAAATTTCCTCCATTCTGAAAGCAGCAGAGCAGAGAAATTTGACCCTCTGTCAGGGACTGTTAGGAACTGTTGAGTAACTGTGTTTTTGTATCACTCATATCCAAGGGAACATTAAATTGAGTTTTTAATAAACAGTTTTGTCACTCTCCAGCACTAAAAATCAGCCACCTACTAGTGTGATCACTGTGAGATTTTGGGTAATATACATCAAGTAATAACATGGTTGAGTTGATTTTACAGTTACATCAACAGAGTGTAGTGCAAAAGTGTGATAAGTAGACTTTTTATAACAAATTGCATATGTCTGATCTAAGGAATGCCTAGAGATTCTGTTTGATTTTTGTTGTAATAAATCAAATGAAGAAAGAGTGCTTTTTCAGTAACAAAAGCAATTCAGAAATTTATTGCAGACTTCAGTAATTCTAATGTTTTTTCTCTGGATATTAAGAGCAGCTTAAGTCTGGCCAATACCATAAAAATGTCTTGGGCAAAATGTGGAAAAAACTAGCAGAGCTAAGCAATACAGGTATAGGAGAAGCAAACACATTTTAAAAGCTTTTTGTGTGCCAGTAGCAGCATTCCATATAATACATCGAATATAATTTGTATAGTAGTACTAGGAAAGAAAGGGAGATATAATTAATTTATAGCTGTAATTGGTGGAGACACTAGATGTCTGTTGTGTGGAGCTAGGTCTAAGTATATGATTTACTGTTTAAAAGGGGACATTTAGGTTTGGTTTTGCCTTTTTTTAGGGGGGAGGAGGTTCGACAACTTTAAAACAAATTTCACTTCATTTTGAATTGGTCTAGTCTAATTTAAAGAACACGAATTGCACACACAGTAATTTCAGTGCCCTGCTGTGTGATACACACTACTCTCAGGGTCAGCTCAATTTACCAGTTTGTCAAGATTCTACTTTGCCTGCAAATCTAAGTTCATTAATAAAGCTCTGCAAATCCTAATATACCATCATCTGAAACAGTAATGATAAAAACATTTTTGTGTGCTTTTAATTGTTAGGATTGTGATGAGTCTGCTAAAAACAAAATTATCCATTATTATGTCATCAGTCTGCTTCTAGTAACTAACTGTTCCCAAGCTGTCAAGAAATTCTTAAAATCTTCCACCACAAATATTGCCTGTATCCTAAGCATTACATACCTCACAGCCCTATCAGACAAAGGTAGAATATTTTAATATGACTTGTATTATTTAGACACTAGAATTTTCATTTATATTAATGAGGGAAAAGACCTGCTCACAAGGTCTTCTGCTCTGGTTAATTTTAAGAGCCAGAGTAGCATAAATTGTATTTCCTTAGTTACAATGAATGTGCTACATGCAATAACTTTATCTGGCATAGTTTCAGCTAAGTCAGAGCTTTCTGAAAGGGCAGGATAAAGCAAAGTTGTCAGTAACAAACCATGAGCACTTGTCCCCAAGAGCACACACTGTCCTGTGCGTGCAGTGTGATCACTGGAGGTGTGCAGAGCCTTTCAGGGGCTGTGGTCACCCATGGTGGTGCCTCTGTCCAAAATGGGCAATGGTGGAAGCAAGGACCAGAGGCATGTAGCCATAAAGGAGAAGTTGTTACTGGTGTCTGACACGATCAGAAAAGCCTCTGTCTCTGAATGAGGCTGTCAGTACTTCCCACAAAGATGTTCTTCTTTTCTCAAAGAAAAGGCATCTGGGACTGAAAAAGCTTTCTATTTGTTGTATTGCTTAGATTTTCTCTTTTTTTTAACCCATCACCTCTGGTTTTATCATGAAGGAGTTATGATGAGGCCAGGTCTATTTCAGAGCAAAGGAGGATGAAATGAAAGGGCCTTTTAACTCTCCACCTTTCCTGACTTAGCTTTAACATGTTCAGTAGTGCCTTGCAGAGTCTTAATTGATCTACAGCAGTCGTGAAGAAAAATAGCCTACCATGGCCATGCTATTCCAGTCAACTAACTGGACAATGAAGAAAGAGACCTGTAATTGCTGTCTGCATTGAAGCTTCCTGATTGAAGGCATGAGAAGGTCAACAAGGTTCAGGAACAAATACATAGGATGTAATATAGTGCCTAGCCTTGCCCATGAGAACACCAGTGTGAACTCACTGATCCTACTTCAGGGAACAGCAGATCTCAAAGTACACTCCCACTGCTTGTTAAAATGTACAGAAACACAAAATAATGAGGTTCTCCTTTCCTACCACACTGAGCTGCAGTCAGACATGCATGTGCATTGTAGTGTGCTAGGAACTGAGCCACAGAGGCTCTCTCAAGGCAGGTCTCCCACTGGGTTTTTGTGATCCCAAGCAGGAATATTATCATTTAACTCACAAAATCTTTTCTGAAAGACCACATTTTCTTTCCAAAAGTCTACTAGGAGCTCATTATGTGTCTGTGGGTGAAGAATGGCCGATTGGCTTAACCCTCCCAAGACCTAAACTTAGTTTTTTCAGTTTTCTTCAGATGCGTCTGAGTGGTACAAAATTTAGTGCAAGTTTTAATAATTGGTAGTTTAATTCTGCAGATGTCTCTCTAAAAAGTGAGGTAGGCGCTGCAGTCCACTTGTGCAGGATTTGACTATTAACATGACTTAACATGCAGCAGCAAACAGCACAAATGTTCCTTTAAAAAAGTAAGCAAAGTGTCTCTAAATCTGTCAGCATAACTGTAAATATTGCTGCCTGGGGTGATTTATAGTAAACCAAAACTACACTACAGACATGGATCCTGCATGCCTTATATTTGACTACAAGAATCAGGGTTATCCTTTTAAATCCTGACACTTTATTCTCTTTTTGAATTCAAATTCTGTTCAGATTCATAACTATTAGAAGCTGTCATCTTTCTCTGCTACATGAAAACAAAAAGAATATTTAGAAGGGAACTGTATATTAAATTGGGGGAGATAGGATAGGTCCCTATACTATCCACATAATGGATGGCTTTGCTGAGCTGGAATCAGCCTTCAGTGTCCATATGCTACAATTATGAGGACTTTGTGAAGACAGCACTTAGAAAGAAGACTCTACACCTTTCAGTAGTTCAATTTAAAGATGATTTTAAAATGTTAATCTGGAAGGGGAGACAGTAGTAGTGAAGTTGTGATCTGGAAACTGAGTTAAGCTAAGTTTCCAAAGCATGTGTCACAGGAAGTGAAGCCTGGACTCGTTCTACATATAAATAGAGCTAAAAGCATACTGTTGATTTGACAGCATGTAGACTAAGGAAATAATATTTGTGTGGATTTGATGGGAATTATTTTTTGCTTAAAAGTAATAGAGTGATTTTTAAAAACTGAATTCCATTCTGTTTGGTTTACTTTGCTAGGGTATATTAAGAGTTTTAATTACTTTTCCTATAAAAGTCCATATTTGCCATAAAGAGCTAAACTCTTATAAAAAGGAGAAAAAATTATAACAAAAGTAATGCCATTATCTACATAACACATTGCTGTCCTCTGCAGACATGCACCAGTAGAGGCTGCTGTGCACCATATTAAATAAACATTTATACATACTGATAGATTAATTTACAGGAAGGTCAGAGATGGAACTTGAAATGCAGTTGTGTGTTAAACTGATGTGAACACATAGAAACTTTAAATGTAGAAACTCTAAGGTTTTACAGTAGAACCATAGTCTGAGGGTAGCAGCAAAGTAGCAAGCCCTTGCTTTTCATCACTGTGTTTCAACTCCAGACAGGGTGAATGGTCATTTTTACAGATAGGCACCTGAAGGTACTGAAGCATCAGTCTGTTTTTGAACTCTCACTAGTAAGTAGTGGTTACACCACTATTTCATTGAAATGTTTATTAGGTCTTGAACATTTGTACAATGTTTAAAATGTGTTTGTTAAGAAGCACTCCATATATACATGTGTCCCTTTTACTAAATGTGCAAGAATTTTCCTTAAGACCACAGGTATTATCCTTGCATTATTTAGGATATGATTTCAATGACTCATTCTCCTTTGCCTTCTGCTGTTGACCTGGCTCTGTAGAAATGCTCTCCACTGTCAGAAATGTAAGAACATGCAGAGCTGAGCTTGCTTCACACACAGCAAGCACCATGGTCCTGTCACCAATGTGGGCAGGCAGGCTGGAGCCCTGCATGAAGGGCTCCTGGGGACAGACAGTGAGTGCCTGTCCAGCCTTTGAGACCTCACAGGACAGAGTGCCCTCATGGAGACCTAAGGCACCACTGACAAGCAACTAAGAATTAGGGACAACTCAAAAGCCAAGAGGAACATCTTGCTCTGTTGCTTCTAGAAGTACAGCATACTCAAATGGAGGTGGAGGAGACGGGTCAAAAAAATTCCATGCAGTCTTTGTTTCTTCCTGCCATCCTCCTTCCAAGAGTGGTCTCTCTTTGGCAGTCGCATGAAGAAGGAAACATTTGCTTTGGACCCGTTCAGACAGCAGGCAGGAGACAAGCACAGTTTCAAAGAAAATCAACAACAAAGAAAGAAACCCAAACATCCCAAATGGGTTGTGACCTGGCAAGTACTGCCCTTCCTTCCTCTCTCCATGCAATGCCACCCTCACACAGTTGAAAGGTGGATGGTGACAGCTACAGGCAGCCAGGAGCTGGGCAGTGTTCCTGCCTGCAACAGGGGCTGGAAGGAGCAGTGCTCCCAGGGCATGGGAAGGTGGAAACAATTGTCCCCAGGGACATCTGGTACAGGCAAGGTATGCAGCAGCAGGAGGGAGCGAGGCTGTGCTGACACACAGAGTGCAGAGACTTTGGGGGCACTTTGCACACGCCAGCTGGGGTCCTCTAAGCTGCAAGTTGAGGGTACTCTGGCAAAATAAACAGCCAAACCAGTCTTTGTTGTGGAAAGCTGCAGGTTGGCATGCTGGAGGTTGTAGTAGGGCTGAGATGGAGGTGGGTGCACGCTGAGGGTAGATGCTGCAGAAAAGGAAGTCAGCTTTGCTGGCAACTTTTTTTCACTGATATTTCCTGAGTAATAAAGTCAGAACAGAGTAACTGCCAACTGCATCCCCTGAAATTTGTCAGCTCTGTATATACTAGGAGAGGCTGGAACCATGAGTGTTTCCAAATCACTGACTAAAAGGCAGCAATGTCACAGCTATAGGCTATGAAGTCTTACCTTGGAGCATACTTGAACTTGAAGAGATAAGGGACAACTGACTGTTGGGAAAAAGGACAATTTTTTTCTTTCAGGTCCTGTAGGGGTTGGATTGAATGAACTTAAACGGAAATTGCTAATCAGTGACACCCAGCACTACGGGGTAACAGTGCCACGTAAGTTAAAATGCTCTCCTATTCTCTAATCATATACTTGCATTATTAGCCTTTGTTATTGTATTACCTATAAGGTACTTTCAAATTTGGGTCTCTAAATGCATGCTTGGCATCCAAATTGTTTTTCTTATTTTTAAAAGTGCTGCTGCAGTTCTGCATTAAATAGCATTGATTTAACTGATAGAGCTTTTTGGCTCAGAGGCATTGCAGTACACTTTCAGTACAAGTTTAGCATGATTGATGTCAGTGAGGTTTAGTAAATGAAACTCAGCTGAAGAACACCCTGGATTTGGCTGTAAAGCACTGAAATGTACTCTGTTACCAATGCTTGCATTCAGCAAACTGGCCTTTATCTGTTAGGCTGAAAAATGTAGATTGATTATAAACAGTTTAATCCAGTGAATGCATTAATTAAATCCCTTTTATTAGCTTTATAAGAGATCATCTGGGGATGATTTTTCCTCTTGCCTGTCTCTGACCAAGTGGTGTGATTTTTATAAAATTGAGTAACATTGTGTTTTATTAACTTCTACAATTCTTTTCTGGGTTTTCTTTAATATGAAGAACTCAACCAATTTAGACTTCAATTTCTTAGTTTGTTTTCTACTTGTACCTTCTGTAGGGATCCTTCACAAATATGGCTCAAACATTCTGAATTTGGGAGATTCTCTCTCAGGTTTTTTGCAAGTGCAGATATTCTGTGAAGTGTATATGTATGAATGAATTTGCTAAGTAGAAAAATTAATGCATTTAATTTGGCAAGCAATTTCTTTTGCATACATTTGCTTTGACTGGGTCTTGAAAGCAACAATAAAAAAAATCTAGATGTTCCCAAAATATTTAATACATGGAAGTAAATGCAGTCATTTTCCCAAAAATTCTCTAAAAGTTGACAGTATTCATCAAGCTGCCTTCTCTCTTTTCTCTTCCAAATTTGTGGTTATAAGTTAAAACAAACATGTAAAGGAATCCCTCTCCCTGAAATTCAGTAAGTCAGGACTTGGAGAGAGAGTGGGGTTCCTGTCTTGGAAATGTTCCTCATTGTGTCAGCCTAAGAAGAGGAGTGGTAGATCAAATAGCATTTAAGTCTGTGTTGCTGCAAGCAGGTTTTGTATGTCCATATGTGATGAAGAATGCATGATGCTGTAGATCCAACTTGTTCAAAATAGGATGTTTTAATGGGTTCATTAATCATAAATGACAACCCCACAAATATTACAAGCAAAACCCTTATACCTACTGGGGGAAAGTATGAAGTGTGAATAATACAAGGCTACTGAAAGAAAATGGAATTCTGTTTTGATCACGGGATAAAGAAAAGCACTGAAACATAAAGTTCACACCCTGTTTTTTTATTACCATGCTTCTCATACCATAGCTACAAGAGTTGTTAATGAACATAACATTTTATAAATCAGGATGGTGTGCTTTGTTTCCCTTTATGGTCTCATATGCTAATAAGTTTAACAAGAGGCAAGGCTGGGGTAATTGTTATGGACTGCTGTTCCTTTTATTATTCAGCTGTCCTCATTTTATTGGATTTTTCCACTAGTTAATAAAAAATGATAATCTGATACTTGTCCAATAGGTTTTTCCTCATTTTCCTGTATGCATTTAAAACTCAATCCTGTCACATGCTTGTGTGCTGCCTACCAGATCCAGAGCAGCCTTATGTTCTTCAGAAGTGAGGGAAGTGCTATGCTTAGTATTGCAGAAAGAGTCTGTGCTTTTCAGCTTTTCCTGAACTGGTTTACATTATGTTGTTTTGAGCATATTTTCTTTTTTTTTTTTTTTTTTTAATATAATGAAACTGCAGACACTACCCGTCCAAGGAGAAGCCAAGAAAGTGATGGTGTCGAATACATTTTCATTTCCAAGCACTTGTTTGAGACAGATGTACAGAATAACAAGTATGTTGAAGAGATTTTTAACTAGAACTGCAGTTAAAACAATGGTTTATTATAAAATGGGGCTGGTTGTTATTTTAGATAATAAGTCAAAGTGGATATAAGTTGCAGTGATTTGAAGATGTGTTAAAATTACATGTTGTTATATAAGCAGCTGGGGAAAAATATGGAGTATGTGCACACACAAGAGTTTCCAAGCTTACAAGTAGTTTCAGTACCTCAGCTCCTCAAGGAGACACTGAAATTATAGGTGCTTGGGATGGGGGAGCATTATTTTAATAGAGCATCTCTGTCATAGCAGTAAAGCACTGCAGCTCTAGGGAAGGGGGGTGTGGAAGTGCTGCAGACGTGCCTGAGTCAATGTTTGCATAGTTCTGCTCTCTTTCAGGCCAGGCACTTCCTCTGCTTTTGAATTTAGAGACCTACAGTGAAGGCCCTGCCTGTACACCCTCCAGAAAGTAAACTAAAATGAAGAGACAATGGTAGCATCGTGCTCTCCAGCAGCCTGTAAAATTCTGTAGTTTGAAATTCTGCCCCAGTTTCAGAGGGCAAAAGTGTATTAGACACAAAGCTGTGGGTTTTATTGAAACTTCAAACTGTGCTTTGCTTTTCTGGCAAATAGTGCTTGTACTTTTATAGCAAATAACCAGCTGCCTTGGTTCCACCAGCACCGTCATCACTCCTCCTCTTCTGAGACAGAGAATTTGGATATTCTGTAGTGTGCAATGAAATTTCAGTAGTTTCTATTGTTTAGCTTATCCACTGTTTTATTGCATTGCATTAGTTCAGAAAAAGAGGTGATGGAAAACATTAGTGGGCTGTTGGACTGCAGTGCTTTTTTCTCTTTAACTGTAATACAAGCAGGTGTTACTGATTTGAAAGCAGTAAAGTAGAAGATTTCTTAAAATTGACATGCTGAAGTACTTTTCAGCATTTCCTTTATAAAACACGGTAGAACTCTCATGTAAAGTAAAATATTTTTGCTTCTGAATTAAATCTTATAAAGCATACTGGTAAGCTTTTTTTCTGGAGAAAATGGAAATTATTCCAGTTGTTTTTACCTTCTGCCACAGGTTTATCGAGTATGGCGAGTATAAGAACAATTACTATGGTACAAGTTTAGACTCTGTTCGATCAGTTCTAGCTAAAAACAAAGTTTGTTTGTTGGATGTGCAACCTCATGTAAGTAAACATGTCTTCTGAACTCTTGTACTTCCCCATATTGCATATTGGAATTCTGGTAAAAAATATTTCTCAAACAATGTGCTTTATCCCACACTGAATGATTGTTGAGTGGGTTTTCTTGCTAGCTTTATCTAAGCAAGGCTCTCTGAAAAGGGATAAATATACAGCCAGTAAATAAAGCCTGCAGCATAATACTAAAGATTTAATTACAGAATGCTCCCATATTTCTATTTATCTTTCTGTTAGTTTGGGCAAAAGATTGTCTCTGAAACTTTAATTTCAGAATAGTTGTGAGTTATCACCAAGTCCAGCAACTCTCTCTCACGTTTCACTAGACTGTTCATGCCAAGGGTTTCCATGCAGGATGGACATGAGTCAAGGAATGCACTAAATGTGATGTTGGCTGGATAATTGTTAAGAATACTCCTCTCTAAACCAATTTTTTGTTCATTGACCTTGTCTTTCAACCCCGCTGAACAGGTCCACTGAGAATTTTTTTGCTCCTAATAACCACAGTGCTTCTAGGAGCTGGACTAATTTGTTTAAAGCTAGCCAAAGCATCTCTTCTCTAAGGGTGGCCAGTGTATGGCTTCTGAGCCCTGGCAGCTTGTGCACAGCTCCCGGGGCAGTTCCGGATGCGGGGCAGGGGCTGCCCTGGCAGAGGAGTGGCCAGGGAAGCCATAGCCCCTGCCAGGGGAGGAGAGGAGCCGACAAGTCCATTGCCTGTGTTCCTGCAAAGCACTAAATTCTCTTGGGGACCCAAGCTTGGGAACCATTCTGGGGTCCCACTCTCTAGCATGGAGTTTTCCTGTGGACTGTGGCAATGTGGAGAGAATAGAAAACTTCTGACCATCCAGCCTGTGCTGCAGCTCAATCGTAGACCTGCCTCTAACACCAGACACAGATCACTCAGAGAAAATGAACAGCAGGGAGTTGTGTGGTGGGCACACAGTACTGAAGAGAAAAATCAGCAACCTTTTGTGAACAAGTGTCACAGACACCTCTTTCTGCTGATGTTCATGGGGACAGAAAGGGTTATTCTTGCTAAAAGGGGTTGAACTTTTCCTCCTCCCCTGAATACCTGCTGTTCCTCTCCATCCTCTCACTGCCAGTGCCACTGGTGTGCATAACTCAAACTTTGCCAGACTTCATGGGGCTTTACCAGTAGCCATGTGGAAATCAAGGCCAATGATCACCCTTGGAGAAAGAGTTTTCTTACCATTCTGAAAATTCTTCCTACATGACTCAGTACTGGTCAGCAAAACAGGATGGCAGTAAATGAAAAATACCTGCCTAGAAATGCTTTATGGGTTTATGATGGTCAGTGGGGAGTTTCTTTTATTACAGTAAATTCCATTGTGCAAAATAAACTAATTAATTAAAATTTTTCCTCTTCCCAGACAGTAAAACACTTGCAGACATATGAGTTTAAACCTTTTGTTATATTTATAAAACCTCCATCACTTGACCGTTTGAGAGAAACCAGAAAAAATGCCAAGATTATTTCAAGTAAAGATGATAAGGGAACTGCAAAACCCTTTACCGTAAGTATAATTAGACATGGTAAATCAGGAGAACCTGTCAGGAGTTTACTTGTAGCAGTTTATCTTGAAAATAAAGGTGATCTCTGGTTCTTATTGACAGCACTTGTCAGGGCTTACATGAGCATCTTGCTGTTTCTCAACCTCTCTCACATTGCACATTTACTGTGGTGTTTTCATTGTTTGATATGCTCATGGGTATTCACAGTTTCCATGCTCCTCTGACTTTATGTCATTAAAGAACCCCCACAGTGCAAGCATGTCTTTATAAGAGCTAATGCTGCAGATTTCCTTTAAAATAATTGTACCTAGGATTAGATGTTTCTATTCAAATAAAAGAATGTATTTGTTTTGTCAACTGCATTAAGGGGTCTAAATTTAGAGGAAAATGCAAATATAAAAAAACAGCTGAAAAAGTAAATGGTCCTTTAATAAAAAGCCCATATTTGTGGATAAGAGAAATAGGGGGTTTTCAAAATGTTATAGAAAACTGGAACATTGTAAGAAAGAAGAAGAGATATCTAAGCAAGGAACAAATGCTGGTTTTTGTGAATAGTCAGAAAAAAATATAACATTACCCAATATTAACACACTTGCTTCCTTGTAATATAATGAAATTATATTTTAATTGAATCTTCAGCAAAGATGATCATTGTTAGATTGTTTTTACAGTATGTATCATTTTTACTCATTCAGGTGTTACTTAAGATTTTTTAGGTTTTGTTTCAAAGTGAGTCACAGATATAGTCACAGACTGTATCTGTGTAGAATGTGTATTTGGAATAGTTTGGAAATTGCATTCTGTAAGAAAATGTTGGTTTGTGGTATATAAAAGTAAGAGGAGTTTGCTCTTAAAAGCAACCTTCAGGCCATTGTTTAGTTAGGACAGGTTTAATCTCTCAAAGTCATTTAAACAAATTATGAAGATTTGTTCCCTCCCCAAACGTGAAGAGAAATCCACTAAGCCAGATCGAACAAGGCATAGAATGATTATTCCTACCAAGCTCTTAAAAGGGCTGTGCTGTAAGTGCTAATAGCCAACTGAGATTAACATAATGAAACTTTAAATGTATCATCAAAGTAAACAGCTAGAAACATTTTCTGCTGGTGCTGCTAAAAGAAAATGTCTCCGTAATTACCGTGCAGTGACTAATTGTGTCACTACAAAGGGAGAGATGATTTGCCTGTTGAGCTGAGTCAACTCATCAGAATACTCTCTGAGATCACTTGTAATGGTAATCTCTGTTTTTTTTTTTTTTAATTAGAGGTACAGTTTCCATCTCCTGATGAGATAAGAAATAAGCAATTAGATCATGTTTATTACAGAAAGAGTTTATGCAGGGTTGTTATGGACTGGCTGTGCACTGATCTTTATTGCACTGCTCTTACTAGGAAGAAGATTTTCATGAAATGATTAAATCTGCCCATGTGATGGAGAGCCAGTATGGCCACCTTTTTGACAAGGTGATAGTCAACGATGACCTTGCTACAGCTTACAGTGAGCTTAAAACAACTTTTGACAGGTTGGAGACCGAGACCTTCTGGGTTCCTGTCAGCTGGCTACACTCATAGTAACGTTTTAGGCAGACAAAACCTCTGCTGATGTATCAGCATCTAAACCCTGGGCATGGTTAAGCTTTTACTGATGGCTACTTTCTTGGGAGGAGGGATTTCAGCTCTTTTGAGCAGCAGGTATACTCTTCATGCACTTGGAACTGGTCTTGTTTTCCTGTGTCTTCAATTCTGCTGCCCACGGTTTGGGGCAGAACAGGCAGATTAAACCAGAGATTTACTGTGCTCCATAAAGTGAGCTAATACTAGTGTAGCAAAACTGCCAAACACCTCTTTATCATCATCTGTGTGTTTCCAAGGTGAGTGTTTTAAACACAGAGTTTGCAGAAGGTACAAATTGATGCTGTAGATCAGCACTTCAGTGGTTTTAAGCATAACTGTTCCCACACAAGAGCACACCAGCACTTGGAAATTATTGCCCTTTCAGTGCTTGGGAGAACTGAAACAGGCAAAAGAGACCAACATTTTTCTGAGGAAGACACCATAGTTTTAATTATGTATCAATGTGTTTTTACTTTTCTAGATGTGAACCTTGTCTTACATGTACAGACTGATTTAAATATTCTTTTGCAATTAACATAATCATGGAAAGAAAGATGTATTCGGTGGCTTAATAGTGAAACACTCAGCTGTGAGAATGCATGGATTAAAAATATTTTCAGGCATGCTCTGTGGCACAACAAAGAAAAGTCATGGGAATAATTATTTAAATAGGAAAAAATGTGGATTAGTGTGTATATAACTTCAAAGTCTTTGGGATTAAACTTCTGTAAAATCAGTGGCAAAGTGATGTGAATAGCAACAAAGTAGAGAATAATTTTCCCCCTTTAAATTGATTTTAAATATTTTTGGCACACTTTAGAACAATTTTCCCATCAGAAATTTTCAAACAATGAAGAAACCTTGGACATCTGAGAAGCAGTTGAAAGAGATTAACTCTTTTTATTGTTGAGTATATACTGATACTTTTTAGTAGTGTAACATGTATTTTGTCTCCACTCAAAAATAAATTAATGCCGTAGAGTTCACTGTAAAAAACATCCTTGTCACTGGAAACAAGACAGCTGGAAAGCCCATTTTAACATTTGATGTGTCAGTGTTAAGCAAATGTATACTAGAGGATGTATTTTTAAAATAGATAATTTGGTATTTTTCTTTACCTACTACTGATATGCAGGAAATGAGTACAGATGTAAAGACCAAGTAACACCTGTGTATTGTGTTGTGAATATGTCTTGTAAGTACAGAATGTGTATAGGAACTTGCTGACTTCAGATCATCCCATCTGTGGCATTCAAACAGGAAACCATTATTTCATGTGAATCTGTAAAGAGAATATAGCTGTCTTGTTTAAAGAAAAAAGAATTTAGTGAAACTTTATATATTTATGAAAGGGTTGAAAAGGGATGTTAAGTTTTTAAATTTCTTGTCAATGTGATCATTTATTAAAGAGATTACTAGTCTGTAATTTGAAACAGTCTCTGTAAATGGAGCTCAACATTCCATGTAAATATTTTATTTCAGTTCATATGCTGATAAAGCCATGAGGTTTTGCAGTTTTATTCTAAATGTGTATTTAATATGTGGGCCATTGCATTTGGCTTAGAGTCTTATAAAACAAATGAAATGCAAGAAACAACAGCAAAATCCCTGGGTGTCTGGAAAAGTTTATGCAAGAGTTACAGATGTACTGAGTCCCAGTATGGACACATGCTCTGCTTGAACAGCTCTACTCTAACTTCTGTCAAATTTCACCATTTTCCTGGTGGACTTAAACTTTTTTTGTAACATAAATAGGAATTTGTTGATTAAATTAATTGCACAGAGATTATCTGAGTTGAGAAAACATTTTCTATTTTTTTTAAATCACTGAAAATCAATCTATTTTTCAGGGGATATGGAATTCAGCGGGTCAGTTTGCCTTTGTCTGTGAGATGCCAAGTGCCTTCACCATATCTAGAAATGGAGAGGACCCTTGGCATCTCTCAGGATGTGGTCATTTCCAACAGGAGGGGCTTTAGTCCTCACTAAAACACTACTAGCATTGCTCCTAACTTGGAACACTGGGGTACAGTCACCCTTGCATAAGGGACCTGTTTTTCTCTTTGTGAAGTAGATGCTAGAATAATCTGCAAACTCCATGGCAGGGACAGTTCTGGCTGTCCTGCAGGCTGTTTTTCCTGTCTTTGAAATTAATTTATTTCCCATTCCTGGGTCGGTGTGGTCTGGGAGGATGCTGCACACAGCTCTGCTGTCCTGGGCAGCGGGGAGCAGCGCGGAGCTCTGGTGCACTCCCGAGACACCGACCCTCTGATCCCAGCACATCCTGGCAGGAGGCTCCCACAGCCATGGCTGCCTGCCCCCTCTCTGAGCCAGGAGCTAATTCCTGAATGGTAACACCTGCAGAAGAAAGGGAATCTCAAAAACATAGATCCAACCAACAGAGTAAAACGTGCACAGTCTTTGACGAGTCAGAAAGTTACATCACTAAATTGCTTTAAAAATCAACATTATTGCAGTATTTAGCTTCAAAAGCTAAAAATCAAAGCCCTCCACAAGACAGGCAGAAATGACAGTAGGTCTAGGCAGAAAAAATATCTTAGTCAAACAGTTTCAACAGGACAGGGGCCTGCTTATCATGATGGATCCTGAGCTGTGTTGAACTGTTCTGGGATACCAAGGGGAACAGGGGGGTGGATTGTTCCTTTGACTCCTTAGAATTTGGGAAGGAATACAACTAAACATGTTTCCAATATTCCACATATTCAAGTTGTGCTGTGTGGGTTTTTAGAGAAATGTATGTTTTGACAGTCAAGTCCAGATGTTTTTATTGTGTTCTAGCTGTTTGCTGTAGTCAAACAAAGGGTAGTATTTTTTAATATTGTACCAAAGTCTATACTTGAATTCACCATCAGGTCCTTGGTCGATGTCTTACCTGAAATCTGATCTTACCTTCTTATGCAAAACAATAAATTATTGATATACCACTGAAGGTGTTTTTTTTTCTTTATTGAAAATTGCTCCATAACATATCATAGACACATAGAATGGTTTGTGTGGGAAGGGACCTTAAAGATCATCCTGTTCCAACACCCCTGGCATTGTCAGGAACACTTTCACTAGACCAGGTTACTCTGAGCCCCATCCAAACTGGCCTTAAACTCTGCCAGGGATGGGAAATCCACAGCATCTCTGGACAACCTGTTTCAGTGTCTTACCTCCCTCACAGTAATGAATTTCTTCCTAATACCTAATCTAAACCCACCATCCCTCAGTTTAAGGCCATTCCCCCTTGTTCTATTGCTACACTGACTTGTACAAAGTCCCTCTCCAGCTCTCTTGTAGCTCCTTTAGGTACTGGAAGGTGCTGTAAGGTCTCCTCAGAGCCTTCTCCAGGACGAACAAAATTACTTTAAAAAGTAAAATGCCTAAGTAAGTTATTTCATGGGACTCTATTAACTTTAATGCTCCAATTATCTTAAATAGAAAAACAAAGCACCCCAGAACAAGGATAAAAGCTTTTAATATTTCATTGCCAAACTCTTCTTCAGAATTGATGTTTACCCTTTCCTGCAGCCCACCCCATAATAAACCATTTTCTTTCTGAGGGGAAGTGCGTACATCAGTGGATCAAACTGAAATATCAGCTCATCTGGGCTTGCAAAGTCTCAGAGTGTTATCCAAGTTGTTGACTAGGAGTGTTTCACCAGACACATAAACTTCCAGGCCACGCACAAGTCCCATGGGAAGTTGTGCTCATTTGTGGGACTCAAAGAAAGTAATGCTTGAACTCAGTTACTTTTTGCATTGTGTTATACCTTTTCCAGGAAAAAAAAAAGTGGCCTAACACATACTAGGATTAGAGAGAAGACTTTTAAGCACCTTCTGTTTTATTTCAGTGCACTATTCTGCATTTCCCACATGTACTTCTGTTCAGGTTTCTACTGTGTGTGCAGAATTTTTTCTTTGGTAAAGCTCGTATTTAGCTTTTGTGAGATTGTTTAAAAGGATGAATAGTTTCTTCAGAGGTTTGAAATTAAACTTGGTCTAGTCTATTTTTGCCACTGCTCTCTCTACTGTCATTTCCCCACAGGATTAAGGGTTTTCTGTTTATCAGTGCTTAAAGTCATTTGTACTTGAAATTCACCCTAGATCCTTCTGCTCTCAGAGTCATTACGTATTTATCATATATTACCATGATTAATGTATGATACCAAGCAGTCAACAGAAAAATGTCTGAACACAAAATTAAAGGGAGACTGTAGGTGTATTTGTTGTCTAAGAATTCTAGTGCTAGATAACAGTTAAAGGTTTCAACAGAAAAACACACAAAAACATTTGGAAACAGTTAAAGTCTGGTCTTAAATTTTGTCTCATGTTAAATGGCAGTGTACAAATGAGAGAATTTGGAGTTCTAGACAGTTTGAGACTTTTCCCCTCTTGATATCTGTGTCTGAAATACAAGTTGGATATTTGGAAGGCTCTATGGAATGATTTTACATCTCTATAGTAAAATAGTATGGTATTTTCTGTAGCTGAAATCCAGCATTTGAACAAAGAGGGTAAATCTCTGTGATTATTGAGACTTTGTTTTACTTCTGTTTCAGTTGTACACTTAGTCTGTTTAAACAAATTTTTGAGGACTCAGTGGCAGAGGCTGTCAGCTACACATTTCAATATGTGGAGAAAAATATCCTCAGAATTTCCAAGAGGGTTCAAATGGTTCAAACAGTATCTGAAAACTTGTTGATAAGAAATAGGGAAAATTAGGTCACAATTTCTTTTGTAATTAGATCTCTTTTCAGGAGCTGTGTTAATATTCAGAACTTGAATATGCTAAAAAAAACCCAGAAGGCATACAATAATTTAAAAATGAAATTTAGATTTGTGTTTTAACAAAGATCTTACAAGCTTTCTATAGGATTATACACAGGCTCATAAAAACTTTGGGTATGTGTTTTAAAGGGAGGGTCTGTGGGTATGGCAGAGATGAACTAAGAATGTTACAAATGCAAGTACTACCCTGAAAATGCATCTTCAGTTTCATAAACCACTGAACAGGAGGTCAGAGACCTGGCTGCAAATGTGCTGCGGTTTCTGTTCCTTCCTTGGTAAATACAAATAAGCACCAGTAAATCTTCATTGGTAAACAAAGCTAAAATTGTCCAAATTATGGAGCTGAAATGTAGTATTCAGAAGGAGGAGTACTCCAGATCCCGGTGATGTTGGCCAAAATGCTGCTTTACTTTCTTCTAACTTCATTAACTTTTGCAACAAGAGTACAGCAATCACAGCTCTAACTCAAAATTACCAAACTGTGTTTAGTCATTGGCAATTTCATTCTTTGTTTTCCTCTTTTTCCTTGTACAGTTTCAATTTAGTAATTCAGTTATATAAGGAGGAGAAAAGGGACAATTAACTGATCTTGAAAAACAGACATCAAAAATTTGATACAAGGACATTTATTACATCCTTCCCAATGGACACAGGGGTGGTGTGTTCCTGAAACAGAAGTGAAGAGCTAGTGTTTTTTCCAGATGGAGAGCACCTGAGCAGTGTTTTGTCCCATGAAAATAGAATTGCTCTGAGAAGTCCCTCTGGCCTGTTTGATGCATGAGAGCAGCGTGTGGTAAGAAAGACCAGGAGCAGTTGTAAATTTTACTCAGCCAGTGTTGGCTTCAGGGGTTCTGGTTTAAGGCAATGGCCATTGGCGTCAGTTCTGTTCGTTTTCTGTGTGACCTCTGGACATTTCCTGGTGTGTCCTCTCCCTTTTCTAGACTTCCATTACTGCCTTGTTTTTAAGCAACTACAGCTCCCTAAAACTGGTCTAAACCTTGGGCAGTGGGAGTAGTCGTGTTTCACCATCAAGGCTGACGTTCATGGTGGGGCAGTTGCCCAGATGTGAGCGTGGGTTGAGACCACTCCACAGAGCTTTGCATGCCCTGGATGGTTTGTACTTCCCCACCAAATGTGCTTTGATGCAGCGTCTGGAGCCCTGCTCCCAAAACCAGGCTGGCCCGTGCTGGGCAAAATGAACATGGAACAAAGACATATTTCCAGATTCAAAGGAGCTCACTAAAAGCAGTGGGAGAGATGAAGAGCAGTGGGAAGGTGCAAGGAAAAGCACTGGGCACAGCTCTTCCTACCAGCTGGCACAGAGGCAGCGCTGGCCTAAGGGGGCTGTCAGCATCTCACAGGAGGATCAGGTGGTTGGAGCTTCCTGGCAGGGCTTCACCCATGCTGGGCAGTGCCCAGGCACACTGAGGGCTCACAAAAGCCTGACTCTGGCAGCTTGACTGCAGGAGGGAATCAGCTGTGTGTATGAGCTGTGCTCTGCCTCCTTCCTGAAGAGCCAGAACAGCAGGGCTGGTCTTGGCCCATTTCCCTGCCTGGTGCCAGTGGAGGCAGGAATGCTCCAAGACCCATGTGCAGTCCTGGCCACTACTGACTGTGAGGCACAAAAAGAGTTTTCTTGTTTGGTTGTGGTTTTGAAAACTGGCTTGAAAGCTTTGTTATTATTGGTGTTATCTGGACAGTATGAAAGAGCAGCCTCTCTTATAGGCCCTGCTGGGTTATTATTCCAGATGTTTTTCTTTACACAGCTGTTAAGCAGGAAGTAGAACCAAAACCAAAGATTGATTTGAACCATTGTTTTGTCAAAAACCAGAACTGAACCTGAATTATTGTCTTCTCTTGACTTCATTGAATTCAGATCATCATTGGCCACAGCTGGATTCAACCCCAGCTCAAACCACACTGAAAAAAGCACAGAGCCTGACCACACTTTTGAGTAGGTGAGATTTTGAAGGCCAAGAGCCTGCATCTTGTCATGAGTGCAGCTGATGTTACCTTCAAGCCAACAGCAGCTTTTACTGAGTGCACATGTGTGCACATGTACATATTGTTATGTATTTATCAAGTGCTTTAGTGTACGCCAGTTTATTTTAATGAAAAATGCAGGTTTATATTGCATAATTGGAAGATTAAGGGCAGGCTAAAGAAAGAAGTCTACTTATAGAATAGCAAAGTTTTAGCAAATAGATGTATAGTTTTACTCCAGCAGGACTCACACATCTCAGGAAATTTAGAATTTTACATTTTGTATATATTGGTTTGCCCCTATTTTCTGAAAGTCAAAAGAACTTGATTGAATGCAGACTACAAACTTGTTCCCTACAAACCTAGTTAAACATGAAATCTTGTGGGATTAGTTTAATTGTTCCTTAAATAAAATAGCTACTTTGTACACAGACGACAATTTTATGCTTGCCAGATAAAGAAATGTGAACCTGTCCAGAGACACAGGAATTTGTCTGTGCAGGAGTATCACTGGGCCAACTGTCTTGCCTTTTGTGCGATATTGTGGTGTAAAACATCACTCCACTGGTTTCATTTTACAGAAAATAGTCTCTGTGGTGGTACCCTGTGGGAACTGAAGGATCAAATTCTATTTTCCCTTCAAAAATCCAACTCCATTCATGCCCCGCTCCTGACACCGCACTCCCCGCGAGCGTCAGCCAGCGCGCGGGCTCGGGGGAGGCTGCGGCACGGCAGGGAGCTGCGGGAAGCTGTGCCAAGCAAAGCAGGAGGTGCCACTCTTTGCCACAGGAGAGGCTGCCACAGGTAACACCACAGCGTTTGAAACGAGGGATGGTATCCCTGATACGATTACATTGTAACTAAGTAAATGAGGACAATATTTTATTACTCCATTTTTAATTTTCAGAGGATTATGTGACACTTCTGATTAACAGACATTGTTACTCTGACTGCAAAGCCTTCTGTTTTTCTTTGGCTTCCCTACCGCCTCCTTGAAAGCAAGGGCTGCTGTAATTAAAGACTTTATTTGTTATATAAATGTAACCATAAAACATGTGGAGTTCCTATCTTCCAGAGCTACCAGACCAAGCAAATAAAGACAAAATTTCTGCAAGTGTTCTCAAGTGACCTATTCTGTTTAATCTCGTTTCCTCTCTTCCTAACCAGTCTTCTCAAAAACCTCTCCATGTCAGGGGCCAATAGTTTAACAAAGGCAATGTGAAGCAGAAAGGAGAGACTGGCCAGGAACCGCTGGAAGGGATAAGCTGGGACGCTGCTGGACTCTGAACACCGGCAAGTCTCCAAATTTGCACAAAAATGAGCAACCTATGGGTGAAAACAGCATGGGGAGGTGATTTGAGCAAGAGTGTCATTCACTCCCTCTTCACTACAAGAAGGAGCCATCACCACCGCTGGGCCTTTCACTTCCCTGCATTTAGCAGGGACCTGTTGTGTTATCCCTGTGTCAGGTAACACATTCCAGCGTGTAGTCCTTGATACCTCATGGCAGACTCTGCATGTGCTTCCCCTTCACAGTGTCACTGAATGCAGCTCTTGAATCTGTGGTCTCCAGAAATCATCTTCTGAAAGCGGTATTAAAAATCCGCCTACAGTTGAGAGTCTGCAGGAGTCCAGCAAGTGCCAAGCCAGGTGTGGTTGCAGTGTCTGTGTATTGCTGACAAGGTGGTTGCACTTTTAATCCTGAACCTCCTTCCCCTTTACCTACTGTGCACCAGAGGGGTGGTGGTGGCTGGTGTTAACTCTTCTGCCCCTGGCAGAATGTGGTGCATTGATACATTTGGTGATTGTTATTGTCCGTGCAATCACATTTAAGTACCCCCAGTGAGATACTCATGCTTAGATTTTCTGCAGGAACTCCTGGGTCACTCCCAGTACACTAATTTGTCTGTCACAAAGTGTAAGTGGAAGACATGAGAGGCCAGATTCCAAATCTGAGTGAGCTCTGCAGGGAGCCAGTGCTACTGCTCTGCTCCCCTCTCAGCTCCACTTAGAGCAGTGGTAACTTGGCTTGGGCTCATGAGCATCATGCAAAATCCTTACGGGTCCTCACGGTTCCAGTGCTCAGGATTGATGATTCTTTCTTCTCTTTTAGCATCTTGTGAATAACTTAGAATTTTTCATGCTAATGCAACTCCCTCTCTTCCTGGTAAATTGCCTCATTTTGTGCTATTGGAAAGTGCTTAGTCTGGATTGCTTCACTGTGAGTACCTAATGGCTGCTGCTGCTTTCTCTATCATGTGCTTGGGACAAGGGTGAAATATCAGCAGAGAGCTGACACCACTTCAATCCCTAAAGGAGTGATAGTAGGAACTCCTCCTGTAGTTAGCCTCAAATGACTTTCATCTGTACCACTTGAGCACACAGGATTGTTCCTGCAGTTTAACAGCGTGGCACAGATGAGATGGCCGTGGATGAACACAATGAACACGCAGTGCTAGTGAAGTTAGAAAAGTTTCATTTTTACTTTAACAGTATCAGAGTTTTACCTCTTGTCTTTCCATGCCTGGGAAATCAGGAATGCCTTTGCTCTCAAGACCTTGTAATCTAATGCCAGGTCTTGCTGACTTTTACAGTTGAACCTTAGTGCCTCATTTCATGTGTGGTCCCTTTGACTTCTGTAACACTCCTCACAATGGGGTTGGCAGCTCTCACCCTGGAATCAAGCTGATTACTTCTCTGAGCTCAGGGTCTGGCTTTGAGATAAGATGCAATCAGGAAGGATGATAAATATTTCAGCAAGTAATCAAATGTGTGTGAGCTGTCTGGTTATTATCTTTGGATTAGTATCTGAGATTAGTATCTGGGAGCAAGCTTCAATACAAATGCATCAGAGTCCCATCAAACGTGGTCGTAAATACGTGTGGCTGATAAATCTATTGACTTTTTGTCTAAATTATTTAATGGAAATTGTGGGACTGCATTAGATGGCCCTGCCCTTTGCTGCTCAGCTGTGCTTTTAGCATTTTATTTCTTTTACACCTACAGTGTGGTCATGATAAATCTTCTACATGTTTTTAAGTCATTTCCCAAGTGCTCTCAAAATGGAGGCAGCAATTCATTGCTGTTACTTAAGGCAATTATTACTGAAATCTACAAAAGAGTGTTTTGGAATAATTAACCTTAGTTAGCCTTAAGCCTTGAAAGATTTTCTAGTGTTGCTCAGCAGCCTGTAAGCTGCCAGTTGTACGTTTGTACATTCGGAGCTGTTAAAAGTTCACAAACCCTGTGGAGTGAGCTCGTCTGCTTTACTGATTTCAGCTCACACAAAGGCACAGCACTGTACAGCTCAACTTGTAAATGGTGTATCTTGGGGGTTTTTGTTATTATATTTCTGTGTAATACTTTCCAAACTCTACTTTATTGTATCTTGCAGTTAAAAAACCACCTGGATACTCCTTTTCAATTCTTTTTTCTTTTTTTTTTTTTGGACTATCTCTAAGCCCTTAGCCTTGCATGTTTTTGTAATGTGTAAGACTCAGAGGCTTCAGAAGACTTGTGCAGCTGGTAGCTTTTTGATGATTTCATTTTGCAATTCTTTGGAAATAAATGTGGGCACTAAGGAGAACAATGAGTAAAATGGCAGTTGTACAAAATATAAGTGATCTGTTCTAGAAAAATACAAACACTTCTGTCAGTTCAATTGTACCTGTGCATCGTTCTACTTTAGCAGAGTATAAAAAGTAAAGTCTGATGGATGTATGGTAAGGACACAAATGTTTTGTTCCAAGGAAACATCATAAATCCTTTATACTAGAACTTTTAGTGAATGTTTTAAAGACTGAAATGGGGATGGGGATATGTCCAGGTGTCCTTTGAACCTTGTGAGATGATTAAAGTGAATGGTATAAAGCTGAAATGACAGTACTGACATATGTGGAGATAAATGCATGGGATGGAGATTTACAAAAGAGGAACAGCAAGTTCACAGGAATGGCAAGACTGCCATGCATGGGAAATAGGGGAAATGAACATTTGCAACTTTCTCCAAGTGGGAAAACTGGTTGTGTGGAATCTCTTTAAATAACTTCTTTCACAAAAAGTAAAATCTTATTTATTTGTCTCAAATAAAATATTCATTGCTCTGCTGGAAGAAAAATGAGAGCCATGATGACTTGAAAGAGTATAGCCAGTTACAATCAGCATCTAAGGTCTTCATGAAGTGAAATACTGAGTGCTAGAAGGGGGATAATCAGTTTTATACATTTGCAAATTAATACAAAATGCTACTCTCCCACTTTTGCTGTACAGCCTGGGTTTTAGAATGTCAAGAAAGTATTTGACATTTACAAGAGACTGCAGGCACTAATACAAATCATTTTTATCCATTTATGCATTTTAACCACCATGCTGAGTGAATTGTTGGCTCTGCGCAATTAGTCTCTATGCTTCTTGACAATATAACCACAGATTTTCACAAATTCTATTAATAATGCGAGGTGGAAGCTCTGTTCTCCAAGTCTGCTATTTTGCTTTTAGAAAAACATTTAATTTCTTATAAACCTGATATAAATAGGCCAGCTGACAAGTATCCCAAAAGAACAGAATATGCTTGGAATAGCAAGATTTGAACTGACATATTTTTGGCAAAAAAAAAAGTTATACAAGCTGTATTTGTCTGAAAAATTAAAAATAGGAGCCTTTGTCATAATGTCAGGAGAGGCCAGGTTGAGTCATGATTGATGTCACTTGCAAGAATACTTTAAGCTTAGAAAATGACATAAGAATCATCAGAACTTGGTAAGATTTAGAGCGGTTCCTGAAGCCAGGGTGCTGGGATTCAGGAAGATACTTTGTGGATGATACACAGCCAGACATCATCTGAACAGAAGCCAGGAGTTACGGTACTTTCAGATTACATTTCTGAAGGATGGGTATAATTTGTTTTAATAACATTCATTTTAAGTTAAACGCATGTTTTTGGTTTTTTAGATTTGATGCAACCCCCCATTTCAGGCTGGCAGAGCAGTCTGTCACTGCCTGACCTCTCCCCTTATTCACTTACATGACAAGTTTCCAAGAGCAGTCAGGAGTGCTTTCCTTATTACCACAAGTCTGCAAATACAGCAGGATCTCTTTCCATTTACTCTTCTCCAGTTTTAGTGTTCAATTCCTGCTGACTTTACTACTGAGCATTTATAAGTCAGACTGTAACAGCACATATGTATGTTAGAAGTATTTCTTTTAGCTCCCAGGCTAAAACTAAACTTTGTCTGTCTGTCTGCTACTGCTGGTGTTAAAATGGAAGTAACAAAACAGAAAAGGCGCTTGGATTTGGCTTTATTAAAGATAAGCAATAAATCATGCGGAGCCCAGGTCACGGAGAGGCTGAGCAGAGCTTCTGCTGAGAGGAGTAGCGAACCTCTCAGGAAAAGTTTCTTGCATTTCTCCTTTGATTTGCCACATTCAGCAAATCTTTGCTCCTTAAAGTAATTTTAGTGTGAAAATCAGCGTATTTAAGCTAAGTACACAATACTACTTCTGATCTGGTTAGGTTTGTTTTGCTTTGGAATAGCTTTTAAACATGAAGAGAAAGTAAACTGCAAATCGCATTTCTAAGCAGACTTGCGCTTGCATTTAGAAGCAGCATGTTTTGTTCTTAAAAATTATAGATATTAGTGAAAAACAGAGTTTTACAGTTGCTTGGCCGCATGCCTTTCACAATATGCATAATCAGTTTTCATAACTAAAATGAGTTCGCTCCAGGAAAATACAAAGTTCATCCTGCAAGCAGCTCCGTGGGTGAAGCGTGCGTGTCTGTGTGTCAGCTAAGAGCCGCCGTTATCTGCCGTTTCCATTTGCACGTTGTGCTCGTTCCTGTTCTGCTTGAAGAGCCAAGTGGTGGATGAATTATTCCTGGTATTCCTGACTTTTACTTCAAGCCAATAAACACCTGTGTGCGACTGGTCTGCCAGAGCCATTCCATGAAACATCTGGGCATGCTCCAGCCCTGGGGCTACTGGCGTTCAAAACAGTTTTCCCTGATCCTGCCGCTCACTGCAGCTGCAGCCGGGCCTGATTACATGCAGGAATTGGATCGGGAATCCCATCGCTCCCATGCACCCAACTCTCCTGGCGGCATAAGAGGCAGAAAAAGGACAAGGGCTCTGGTGGATTATGCTGGTGGTGAGGCAGAGGGAGCTGTGCGAGATCCCTTTGGGCAGAGGGAGTTTTCCGTGGCCTCCTGTGTTGTGTAGCGCGCAGAAAGGACCCGTGCTGGAGGACGAATCACGGCATAGTAACCGGGAATGGGCTCTGCACAACCTGTGCTCCTGCAGCTGTTGGAAGGACACAGTGAATGAAGCAGACAACTGCCGAGAAGAGAACATGTTTTCATGATTAAGGCATGAGCGCAGCTCTGGGGATCCAAGTCATATCCTTGCCTTTGCCACAGATTTCCTGTGCGATACAAGTCCCTTTGCACACGTGGTTGTTAATTCTGCTTTTCGTGGTGCATGCTATGGAGGAGTGTAATTTGTAGAAGTGCCACTGCAAACTGTAGGCAGTGGGAGCTGTGCTGAACACTGAGAAAGCAGGCAGCCTACATCCCAACGAGGCAGGCACGCAAAGTGGAGGGAGAGATTACAAAGATAAATCTTCTTGACTTCAATTTCTGTGTTGAAGAACAGCTTGAAGGGGTTTGTCCTTCTTAAATTTGTCCTTGCCTGTACTTAAAATAAGAGCATATTTCTAGTTAAATACAGGTGCAGTATTTGTGAGCAATTGCTGAGTTTCAGATACATCTGCTAAGCTGAGAAGTAGTAAAGTTACTGTTTAGCACTTGTCTATCCTTATCTTTCTTCTTTATCTTTTAAATGGAAATGTTATTGCATCACTGAGCAGTTACTGAAGAAGTCCCTATTAAAGCAATATTGTGAATACTTGTATGCTTTTACTGGCCATATGCAAAGTTAGAGTTTCAGTAATCTGTGTTTTCCCATAGTCTTAAAGTGCAAAACAAAAGCTTAACAGTACAGCTAAAAGGAATAAAAAGACTACACTGTTCTGTTGGAAAAAGTTTAAAAGGACAATAGGACACTTTATGGGAAGATACTTCTTGAAATGAAGAGTTACTCTTCTGCTTACACAAAAAATAAAGCATGATGGTTTGTATTGTGGATCTTATGCATCATTACATTTTCATTACATAAAAACATGAATTTTGTATGGAAGCCATCCTTCTATCAAGATAGGCAAAGGCAAATGTGAAATAGAACAATGAGAACAAGAAAACATATAACTTCACAGATTTCTGTAGTATAGTTTTGTCAGCTTAAATATTTTCATTCATTGAGAATAATGCTGTAATTCAGTGCCAAGGACAATTACTATTTGCTCTTTAGGAGTGCCATTTATTTTGCATATTCACCATATTTTATTGGAAAATTCTTCAATTCCCCCACTAGTTAATCACAGATTTTTAAAACAATACATTTGGGAGTGCCTGTTTTATGTAACTGGAAGAGGTATGCTCCATTCCACCAGAGGTGTTAGTTATTGGTGACTAGAAAATTACAGGATTTTTTTTAAACCTTAGTAATCAGAAACACTACATACTATAAACTACATCTTACTACTACTTCCATATTACAATGGAAATCCAGCTATTTTCTAAATTTTCTTTCTTTGAGATATAACCTATATTTTTGTTGGAACGCAGATTATACACTCAGGACGTACACAAGGCACCAAAAGTTGAATTCAGGCAATCTAATTCAACAAAAGTGATTCAGATCTTCAGTCAGTCTTTACTGGCTATAAAATCTGAATTCACGTGGCTCCATTGTTTTGCTCCTGTCAGTCTGCTAAGTCCAAAGCTCAGGTTTCTGTAAGTACATTGAACTCTCAATTTCTATCTTCAGCTTCTTTTAACCCCACTAAAAGACAAGTCTGGACTTGGTTCCTTGAGGCAGTCCAGATACCCTGAGCACACCTACCACTTACTGACACCACTGGCTGCTTCCAGGATGGATCTCACTCGTGTCCTGGGCTCACAGGTGCTTGGCAATTGCCAGTGACCTTGTGGAGTTGTCCAGTAAAGTGGTGAGAGTTACAGAGGAGATGAGTTCCTGCATGCTTCAGAGTCCCTGCCTGACTGTGCAAAGCTTAGCCTGTTTTATAGAAGGAAATCCCACTGGACAGGGACTGGGGCTCCATGAGGAGCCTTGGGAGAGTGCCTTAGAGCCCTGCAGCCACACAGGCACCCCCAGGCTCCAAAAAAAAGTAGAGGGGTTCAGAAACCCCTCTGTATACACCATTCCTGTTTGGCAGACTAAAGAGCTGAGTACAGCATGTCTGTGTGTGCAGTGCAGCATGTTCACAGAATGTGAAAGCTGTAAAATGTTTGGTATGTATTTGAATATGGTCTGCTCTCAGTCTCAAACACAGCATATATAATTATCATCAAAAGCGGACATCACCAGATCATCCTTTACACTTACCAGTGTAGCAGACAACATCAAGTATTTCTAATTACTGTATTCTACTTCTACAGAGAATAAAATAAAGCTGGGTTTAACTGTAAAGTTTCAATAGAGAGAGATTGCAAACAACTTACCCCCCTGAAGATTCTACTCAATCATTCCCCATGTGGAGTATTTAATTCCAGTTTAGCTTACTTTAAACTGAACGGAATTTTTGTACCAAATTAGGACAACTAAGTCCCACCACGCAGAAAACTACTGAGCTCACTGAATATTTATCTGTCTTGGTGCCAAACCATACAGTAATCATACTGAGGATATGGATGGAAGAAAGGTTGCTCTGCACAGTAATTCCATATAGGAATCACTATTGATTACAGCAAAGTTACTTTATGGGTAGTGGTAAATTATGAGGTTTCTCTTGTAAGTGAGAACATTGATTTACATGAGTAATGCAAAGGCTCACACGTAAACTGAACTCAAACTTTAACTGTCAGCCATAACACATCTATTTATACCACAGATCTGTGCTTAGCTACTTATATTTAATTACAATCAGTTGTGGTGCCTCCATTTTCTGTGCTTACCCAGAGAATCACATTTCTGAGGTCAAATGGAATGACAGTTATACTGTAGTTATTTGAAAACATGCTTAGTTGTACATTCTGCCTGTATTTGAGGACTGAATTTCTGCAGGAGAGAGAGGATGAGTATGATTCATCAATCCTTCCTTACATGAATAAAATTTCACACACATCAGTTTTAGTCAGGGCACAGCTGTGCTGCACAACACGGTGCTGTGGAGAGATACCCTGAGCAGCTCAAAAGGAGCCAGCTCGGGTAACTGGAAGCAGTTTAACCACATTGCTTAATGCTGCACACTGTCTAATTTACCCTGGTTTTTAGCAAAGTAAATTAGCTTTGACAAAGCACTGCACAAATAGACTACCCTGCTCCCAGTCCATGAGCCAGCTTTGGCACCGATTTCTACATTGGACTTACTGTGCAGTACAGCACAGCACAGCTTGTAGTAGATGCAGAAGACTGCTTGCATAAAAATGTGCAGATTCAGATCCTCAAATTTTATTCCACACATACTCATTTTATTGGCATAAAACATTTTTAATTCTTAAATGTCACTGCTTAAAATTCAGTGGTATTACTGAAGCAGAACATCAAAAGACTACAATAAATGAATCACTAAAGAGCATCACTTTAGGCTTGCCGTGGTCAAATATGCTTTTATTGTTTATTTTATTTATTTACTGACAGCAGTAGCAAACTGCTAATTGGTAGTAGATTTATTCAGACTCTTAAGCCTAATTAGTATAGACCTTTGGCATCCTCATTTCCAGTGTGAAAGGCTTTACCAAAATCCTAACAGATCACAAGCCTTTCACACTGAAATCTCAGAAGAAAAATGTCATTAATAACTAAAGTATGTTTTAGAATATCACAGGACCTACATTTTTTTTTATGACTCTGGAAAAATGAAGTTTTATTGCCTGCTTTCTGACAGTACCATTAATAGACCAAATCTTTCACCCCATGAAATCAATGACAGAAATCCATTGATGACCATAGGTGCAGATACTAAAGTCTCACCATATACAATTTTCCAGAAGGGACAGAATCTCTCTTCATCTCTCAGAAATTATTTCAAACTTCTTAGTAAGACAGTCTTTTGGCATCATAACCAGCAACCTTTTCAATACCACAGCAGTACATGATAACTTGATATTCCAGGAAAAAATGATGTGCAAACTATTCAATGTTATTCTTCTCAAATCTAAACACAGTACATATACATGCATTTTGAAGAAGTGGCCTGCTTCAGCCCCCAAATTTTACATTCAGAGTTGAAGGCTTGCTGAAAATCAACAGCTCCTGTAATAAGCTAAAATATTAATTTATGCATAAATTGGATAGAAAAGTAAGAGTTTTAAAAACTAGATAGTTTTAATCTCTATCTCTGCTTGAGCTAAAATATAAAAACCTAAGAGTTACATGCAAATCCTTCTACAATAAAATACCTAACTACCTAACTGTGGCAGAGCTCCAGATCCTCCAGAAAACCTTAATGATCCTAAAATTTAAATTAAAATACTTGAATGTATACCGTTATTACCAGAAAAAGAAATGGAAAAAATCAGAGGAAAAATGTACCCATATGGAGGACTCTAATATCCATGGCACAGATCTTGAGAACAATACCAGAAAATTGGCTGAATTAACTGTATCAGAATGTACACTATGCAAGAAGACATGTATATGCAACACACATTTCTGCTTCTCTCAATAAAAATAATTTTGATAAAAAGGCAGCTTTCCTCCCCAGATTGAAGTTCTACTGTAAAAGGATTTGGAACAGAGCTATAATCACTGTTCTCATCCATGCAGGATTTCATTTTCATCCAAGCTGAGTGAAGATGTCATATTCATCAAACATATTCTGTGGACTTAGAGTTGTTTTTTTATTTTGCTTTGTTTAATAGCTCATACAGTGCAATCACTATGAAGCAGAAATTTAGATAAATACATTATTTTTCTACCAGGCACTGGATTAATGCTCAACCTTGCAGCATCCAACTGTTGCTCCATATTAATTTTACAGCCAATTGCTGCTCAAACCCTGTAGCGATTTGGCTTTATTCTGATTTGCACTCCTCTCACAATTTCACATTTTCCCATATAATATTACCATACCACCATAAATGATAGAAGCAGTCTCTTCAAAACCAGTGATTGCTCCAAGGTGCTTGAATTTCTGCCTTGAAATGACCTACAAAGAAAATGCCCTGATGTCAGTCTTGGCTTTCTTTCTGATTATATAACAGGGGAAAAAGGATACTTTTTTTTTGCTTTTATTTTTATGTTAGTTTTGTAAAAACTATGCAGGGAATTATCCAGAATTACTATTGGTGATTACCTAAGGAGTGAAATGGGGCTACCACAGTAATAACTGGGAGCTGAATAACTGGGAAGTATTTTAACCTTCCCTCTAACCATGTAGTGAAATTTTGTGTTCATATTCACACCTCATGCGAGAATCTGCTCTTTGAGAAACAGTCAAACTCTCTCTCCCCATTCATATCCCCACATTACAGTCCAAAATGCTTTTCACCAATAGCTCTCATTTTTTCTCTAAGAAAAGAAATTCAGAACTGGAGACTACTTATGACATTCTATTTCTAATTTTAAAACAATCTCCTTTTCACACTCCCACCACAAAACAAACAGCCCAATCCTTTTTTCCTTTTTCTCCTTGAAAAAGGAGGCAATTATAGAAACTACTGAGAAAGCAAAAGGCATTTGAGCACGTCGGTAGCATTCACTTGCAAAGGTTTTATTTTTGAAAGCTAAAAATGCTGTTTTATGTTTGAAAGCTAAAAACACTGTCCACTGTGTACAAGACATGCTGCCTGCAGTATTGCTTTTAATATCAAATTATTGTAAATGTCTAGCACCACAAGCTGAACCTATAACTAAGAAGTGTAGCTAGCAGTTTTTCTGCATACATTTAAAAATAATTCTCTATTTTTACTTGCCAGAAAGTTGAATTCCTTTCAAAATTGCAAAGGTGCAATGTATTTCTGGATACACCCAACTTAGAGCAATTGACAGGGTTATCACTTAGTCCATTACACTTGCCACACATGTTTTGGATACATATCCTTGCTTTGATTTTGTTTTGTTCTGCTTTATTTTGTTTTAATTTAATCTCCACTACTTTGGAGAAAAGTATCACTGCTAAAGTTCATTAATTTCTATAGTGTAAATTAAAATGCCTGATTTACACTGAACACTTAAAAGGCTGCTATATCCTTCTGACTGCTGCACAGAAACTGTATTAAATTGGTAGTTACAATCTACTCACAAAACCAATTCAGCTCACCAATGAGCAAGTTTTAAAAGACAAAGTACTTTCCATCGATACTGAATTGCTAAACTAGTAAGGTCAGAACAATTAGCTACTTCTCAGAAATGCATTTCATCTGTACATGAAAAGGCATAGATATCATTTCTCCCAGGAAAAATATAGGCAAAATATGGGGGATTTTTCAGGGAAGGATCAATCATAAAAATAAAGAGAATTAGCCATTAATGCTTTCTGTGTGTAAGGGTTGTACTAGTACAGGAACAAATTAAGGTGTCTCATTGAGTCAATACATTAGTGACTTCACCTGCAAATATCATCATTTTAAAACAATTCCAAATTTATTCATATACTTAGAAAAACCTGCTTCAGAATAGCTTTCTCCAAAGCTTTCTCCTTCAGTATTTTAGGCACACATATCTTTTTGAAAAAATTTCAAGGCAAAATATTACATGAAAAGGGAATTTAAGTTGATGATGCAAAAAAGATAATTTAGGGATTAGAAAGTAAAAGCTTTGAATGTAATTATTCCCTACTGAAGTATTACAAACCCAGGAAAACAACAACCTAAGTTTCACTGAAGTGACATACCACTATCTTAAGGCCCCTGATAACCTGACCTGGTTTTTTTTCCACTGCTACAAAGAAAACAAATGAATGAATTTGCTGCATCTTTCAAAACTGCAGTCTTCTAACCTAGTATTCCAAATATTACTGTGACACAGTTACAGTCACCTAGTTGCTACACCAGACAGATAATTTCTTTCAATTATACTCAAAAAATCTTCCAAAATTCTGGGTAGTAGTAAATAGAAATCAACAAAAGGGAATAAATGGCCACCTACAAATAGAGGGAAGTCTAGTAACACGGTTCACATTCTGAAATATTATATTTTTTATTGATAGAAACTGATTAAATCACATTCAATCTTGGACTGTAAAGCATGAATCCCATCTGGAAACCATTTCTGAAAAAGAGCAGCAGAATCTCTGTTATTGTCATTGTTCAGAAAATAACTGTGCAAATATTGTCAATCTATCACTCATTAACCAAAATATTGTCCTTCCTTATTTTCTTTGAAGATTTTTGAGTAACTCTTTCTTTGCCAGACACCCATGCACACCCTTGCACACCTCTGCCTCTTGCATGAAGTCCCATTTGAAAAGTGTCCTTTTCTGTTTCTTAATTTCTAGGCCCATTGTGTATTACACAACGTCCAAGCCTGAAAAATCCTCACTGCAAATAATCTGTCATTTTTTGAAGTAGTAATTACTCAGTAAACAAGATGTAAGTAGGGGAACACAACACAGAAATCAGAGACTGGGTGAAAAAGCAGTAGTCCTTTTCTTTCTAAAGATTAGGTTTTCCATAGAATCTTGCTTAAAGAAAGAACATTAACAATTCATCATGTCCTCCCCCTCATTTTGCATTCTCATGTACATCACCTCTTGAGTTGAAACTCTGCCTTTCCACAAAGCACTACTCCCCAGTTAAAAAAAAACCCAAACACACACAAAAACCAAACCACAACAACAAACAACAACACATTACCAGCAATTTAGATGCATAAAAATGCTTGTAAAGAACATTTAGGTGCCTGGTGCTGATACAAAATGAAATAAAAGCATTGTTAAACCCTTTACATCAAAACAGCAGGACTTCAGGATTTTTTGTGAATGCAAAAAATACGTAGATTTTGCAAGAAAGGCAAGCTAACAAACAATAAAAGTAAAATGATGAATATTATATTGTATTCTGCTGATTTTCAGCCTGTCTGACAAACTGGCCATGAAGCTGATCAGCTAAACTGCTATTTAACACGAGGACTAGCTGGTATGATTGACCTTTTTTATTTTACGTAAGCCTCTACAGTTTTTTTTTACAATGGGTGTTACTGTTCTGCTTCAACAGTAATAATTTACACCCTCCTCTATAATAATGTGAGGAAAAATATACATGAAAAATTGCTTGCACATTCTGGCTGCAACTTTTAGATTGTAAAAAAATTTCCACTTGCCTTACTCTCCATGTTAACAAATTCTTCATATTCCCCATTTCTTGGTGCCAGTAAGAAATGATCTCATCTTTTGTTACTGGCAAACATCTCACCTACTGTTTTATAAAATGTCTTTTACATTCAAAATGTAAAAATAACAGAGCAAAAAACATTCCTACATAAATGTACTACTACTAGTTTACAGAATTAGCCAAACATGGTACAAATGCCATCTCTGGGTGGATGCAGTTCCTGAGTGAGCTGTTTTTAAGAATACATTGCAGTTTTATTGCCTGCAATTTTTTTTTTGCATACTGATTTTGGGGCACCAAGAGAGTACTTTCATATTTCTTTAAGTAATTACTTAACGTTTTAGCTTTCAGGCAAAATTTTCTTCCAAGATATCCATTTATATTCTTGTGCTAGGTAAATGAGTACCTAAGTACTTATTTTTCAGTGATAACTGATGTAAGAAAGCAAGATTCCTTGTCATCCAGCAAGAAATGCCTGAATGTAACCAAGGGAATAAGCCAGAGCTCAAATACCAATGCAGTAACTGCAGTAATGACTTCCTACAGCTGATACATGTCTGAAAACATGCAAAAAAACTACAGAGCACAGAGACTACAAGCAGGAACAGAAATTGTTCAGGTTAATTCATTATTTTCAAGACCACAACCCTCTATGAAATATGTTTCAAATTTAATATTAGATTCAAAAACTTCTTTGTAAAAGGGGAAGAGGATGGGGACCAAAACATAGAGACCACATGCTATAAATATTTCTTTTGTTTGAAGGTGTAATTGGATTTTATGAGGGCAAACTGCAATATTATATGCTCAAATCCTGCAGAAAGCTGCAAACTCATCAGCTGAAAATAAAAGTAATGGATTCAAAATTGGTTGATTTATTCAATTACAAGGTGACAACAATCCCCAAATGTGAAAACCAAATGTAATCTTAGAATGTAGTAGCTGAGGAGCCTCCAAAAGAGATGAAGATTATTAATGCCATTGTAGTGGAACTTGGTGAAAGAATCTTCAGAAACAGTGTTGAATCTATTTTATAAAAAAAGCTCAGACTGGAACACAGGACAATAAGGGATACTAAGATGGTCTAAGAAATTAAGAATTTGCAGTCTGAGTCTAGAGGAACTGAACTGGTTTAGTCAAACAAAGTTAAATCTAGGAGAAAATATTCTAACTCAGAATATGGGTGTAAAATCTGTGGAGAAGAAGTAGCTGTTGAAAATAAGGTAAAGAACCAACATTTGGACAAGGAAAAATACACAAAAACTAGTCATACAAATTGAGGCTTTAAATTAAATCAGCTGGTTTCTAGGCTCCAGAAGAGTTAGAACAATCTTCCAGGAGAAATGCTATGCTACAAGCTCAGCATTTGCCAGCCCCAAAGAAAAAAGTGGGAAACCTCTGACTCTTGAGCATTCATAGGCATTGCTTCTAACACCAGATCCCAGCAGCATTCCTCACTGCTGGCTTGCAGAATCTGCTCTGCTTTTTCATTTTCTGACTTACCTGTTCCACAGCAAGTTCACTGGTAACTGAACCTCAGCTAGTTATCAAAGCTCCTTTTATGGCCAGTGGAGATGCACAGCCTTTGAGGGCTCACCATCCCATTTATCTCTGTCATTGAAATATCTTTTCTTCTTGCAGTTCAGAGCAAGAGAATGATCTCATTTAGGAATTCTATTTCTTACTCCACCGACTTCTTGCTTAAAATACTCAGCTCTGTGTGAAAACTCACTGTCTTCACTCCCCACCACCCATGGCAGGGATACTTTTATTCCCTTTCACATTTTGTTTCTTGCACCTTCTGCCCTCAAAATCAATTTTTAAAGAGTCATTAATTCAGTAAAATGAAGAGATTTAATCTCTTCTGGAGATGGGTTCATACATAGTATTCATACATTTACAGAAAAGAAATTGCATTAAGTCTTTAACCAGGCTTTTAAATAAAAAAAAAATCTCTTTGTTTTACCTAATAAAATTAGTAATTTTCTATGTTCTCTAACTTAAACAAGTAAAGCAAGAAAAGCTAATGCTATTCTTAAACCATTACTGTGCAGACTGCATGTACTTATACATAGCTACTGCCTGAAAGTTTTGGTAAGCAAAATGTATATGGACAATCATCTCCATGCAAAAAAGTGTACATTAATGCCATACTGTTATTCTTTGAGATACACCCCACATACATCCCCATGACCTTCCTCACTATTAGAAGTTTCTTACCCAGCTGATTTCTCAGTTGGCAAAAGAACTCTTGGTTGTGTTGGCTCTGTGGTTTTGGAAGCTGGGTACTTCTGCTGGACTGTCCTCAAAAGGATTATTTTCCTGTGCCTTCATAAGGACACATAGACTGTAGTGCTGACCAGAGCTTCCCAGCTCCAGTCAGTGTACAGCAGGTAGCCACACCTTCCTCAGTCAAATCTAAATACAATTTTTATCATCTGATAGGGATTTTGATGGAGACAAATAGCAGAACTGGAGAGGTAATTTACAAGTGGGAAGTCAGAGAATATAATTCTTTGTAGCTCAGTGGTATAAAAGAAGAGACAATGCATGATGAGTTCAGTAGGAACTTTGTAACGAAAATTTATCCAGAGCGATGGCTCATTTGACAACATATGGACTGATAATAGAATTTGGGGAATAGTGCAGATTTCCATTCTGTGTTTTGGGCTATCTATTTGTGCATGTCCAGTCCCGTGTTGTCCTCAGTATGTGAAAGGAGTTTATTCACTAGCACTGCCCATACACTTCCTTCAACAAACACAAATTATACATTACATTTCCTTTAACAATAAGCATTTCAAGCACGATCTGTCTCACTGCCTCAAGAACTAGAAGCGGTCAATCTTAACCTTTATTAATTAAAGCTGTTTTCCTGTAACCGCTGACCGCCAGGGAAAGGTTTAAGCTGTACTGGCTTAAATTCAAGCTAAAAACCGTTCCGCGGTCTTCCTTTAACCTCTGGTGCAAGGTAACTCTATTTACTGCATTATTTAACTCTACACCGAGGACACACAGCCCGCTCGACGAGTTCAAATGTCGCTCCGCTTCCCTTCGGACGATGAATGCCGGCCGGGGCCGCGGCTGTTCCCGCTGTCCCGGTAACGCCGGCCCGTCCCCACGGCAACGCCGCCGGCCCTGGCGGGGCGCGCCGCGGCCGGCCCGGGGCGAGGTGAGGGCCGAACACCGGGCGGGCTGCGTGCGACCCCCGGGCTCCGCTGTGTCCCTGCTCCGGGCCCTCGGCTCCCGGCTCCCTCCCGCTCCCAGCCCAGACCCTGCCCCGCGCTCCCAACACGGCCGAGCCCGCCCCGGGCCCGTCGCACTCGGGCAGCCCTCGGACGACCCTCGGGCTCCCCTGGGGCTCTCCTCGGGCTCCCCTCGGGCTCCCTTGGGGCTCTCCTCGGGCTCCCCGGGGCTCCCCTGGGGCTCTCCTCGGCCTCCCTTGGGGCTCTCCTGGGGCTCCCCTGGGGCTCCCCTGGGGCTCCCCTGGGGCTCTCCTGGGGCTCCCCTCGGGCTCCCTTGGGGCTCCCTGGGGCTCTCCTGGAGCTCCCCTCGGGCTCTCCTCGGGCTCCCCGGGCTGGGCGGGCCGGGCTGGCGCCCTGTGTCCGCCGTTCGGGGGGAGCGCTGTGGGGCCGTGGGGCTGTGTCTGTCCGCCCCCACAGGGGGCTTTGAACGGGAGGATCCTTTTGCTACAGCCTCAACAGAGGCCTCCTGCTGTCGGCTGCCAGAATTTTTAATAGTAGCGGGAAATAACCAGCGTTTGCACCTGATTTCCCCATTTCTTTAAAATTTGCAAGTTGTCTTCATCAAGTCCCCCTTCCCCTCTTCAGGGATTTAAATGAGTTAAAAGAACCTATTCGTTCCTAGATAGGTTTATTTCAAATCGTAGCAGCCACAGTGTATTTGACCGTTTGAGAGATTGGTTTGTGACAGGGTCTCGTTTCCAAGGTGGGCTCCGGTGACGCTGCGAGCATTGTTTGATTAGTCTTTAGATAACAGTTCTTCACACTATTCCTGTTTAAAGGTCCTGCGGGTACCTTTGTGGATGCCTCTCCAGTGCCTCGTTGCTCTTGATCTGAGGTATTGTATTATTATGTGGGGCTAGTAGAGCTTTCTTTGTTTTTTTAATAAATGATAAGCAGTTCCTTCTTCTTTCAGAAGAAGCTTTTTAGAAATTACTGCTCTCTTTTCTCCTTCTTTTCATTTTGGCTCCCTTCTTCCTCTTGGATGGGTTTCATATAGACCCTTACATGTGTCTGGTGACTAGAGCTCTTACATTCATTTTGAAGAGAGACTGGTGTCTGTCAGGCATAACTCCACAAATAGATTTCCTAAGAGTTGAAAAATCCAGGGAAATTTTGACTTGGCACATTTTTAATAGATGAAGCTCATAAAGCTCAGGCAGCCAGGTCACGTTATTTTCTGTGCCTTTTAGACATCTGCCATACTGCACACGAAGCTCATATTTACTCGATTGCTTCCCATAAACCATAAATTCTTTTCAGTGGAACTACACAGGGTACAATTAACTGATGGTTATTGCCTGCAAAATCCTGTGTAAGACCTTGATCATCCGTTGGGGTCCTTGGAGATGATCCATGCATCTTTAAGAAGCATTTTTGAAGTTTGGTTAACTTTGCTGAGCATAAGACTTCTTTATCTAATTCATTACAATATGACCTTGGTGCTGCTCTTTTGCACTATTTTGTGATGCAGATTAAATTACCTGTGTAAGGCATAACTGTTAACAATTTTAAAAGTATTCTTTTTTTAAGGGTCTACTAAAGGGTAAAGATATTGGCTATGAAAGAAAAAGTGATCTATATAAAGACATAGCTGCATTTTTAAGGGGGAGATCTGCTAGATTTGTAGAAAATATGGCTAAACAGGTATGTGTTTATTGTTACTTGGTGTACTTCATGTGCAAATGTACATCGGAAAGAATTGCATTGTAAACCTGGATGAACATTTATATTCTTTATTGAAGATAAATCTACGATTAAATGAAGAATTTTAAAGACTGGGGTGCTTTTTAAAGCTATTATTTGTTTCAGTTTTTAAAAAATATGTTTCTTTTGTAAATAGCACGTAGTGCACTATTTCATCTGTTGCTCTATCATACTTTTTGATGGGGTTTGATCCAACATGTGAGGTCAGCTTCTAGTTTTGCATGAAATGTTTTGTCTGTCCTCTGGTCTTGTTCTTTATGGAGCAGTGGAAATGTGAAAGCAGGAAAATGTGATATCTGTATGGAAAAGGTCAGCTTTTTATTACAGTATTTTTCTGTGATGAAAACCACTTAATTTTTTATTTTCATTCTTTGTAACCCAAACATAAATAATTGCCCAACTTTCTTATGAGAACTGCCTGATTTAAATATCAGAGCTGAGAGTTAAACTTACACACTTTATCTTGATTCAGACACTGTAAAATACAAGTGTTTTGGTTTTTATTTAGAGCTCTATACTAGACAGAATCACAGAGTACCAGTACAATTTTAGTTTTTTCCTTGTTCCTGATAAAACTACAATTTTTTTTAGATTTCTAGTGTGGTTTTAACAGATTACTTGGAGGTAAAATTCCTCACAGGCCAAAACCTGTCAAGAGTTTCATTGTGGTTATTTATATGCAATTTTAATTATTGCAAGAAGGAAGTAATTAACAGCGAAATTTCCTTATCCTCTAGTTCTGATTTTCTGGGATGTAGGGCAGATACTTATTTTTTTGAGATACAGATATTTGACAATTTTGAAAGAAGAGAGCATTCCAAGTAATACACATATATACAGTAGCTTATATTAACAGTATTGGAAGTAGAATAGTGAGTTGTTCTGTTTGAAAATGTATTAAGTTCCAAAATCTTTATTTATCTCATAGGCAAGTATTTTTTTAATGCTATGCCTATATATTGGTTTACACTTCATAAATAGGACAACATATGAATGTTTTTACACATTGGTTTAGTTTATTTGCAGTGATTTGGCTTCATTTGATGATCATGAAAAGTAAAATATGATAACATTTTACTGTTTTTTCAGATCTAATCCTAAATGTTAATATAGACTAATGTTACTATTGATGATAACACACCTTTATTTGCTACTTTTCTGCCCTTATGAATATATTGTAACTTTTTCAGTTATACTTAATAAGTCACACTTATTAAATTAGAGCAAATGAACAGAACATACCCTGTTTTCCTTCAATTTTCATGTAAATCATACACTCATTATTCTATGGCTGTGTCAATAAGTTTATGCAGAAGAGTATACATTATACCTTTTTAATGGTTTTTGAATTTTATATCATCATGCTTTGCTGAAGAGTTGGTGTAGTACATTCTGCTTTCTATGACTGGAATTTAAACAAGTTAATATCGTAGAGCTGCAGAGCTTTTGTACCTGTGGGAAAACCTTCTCTGCTCTAGAACTATGAAATGCAGAGAAAAGCTGTATTTCCAAGTTTGACTAAATGAAGTAAAATATGAGTGGAAATAGCTTTGATTTATTTTCTGAGGAGAGGAGAGCTTCAAAAAGCTCATTACATACACATATATTGCAAAACCAATTAACTTTTATAATATCTGCCTGGCCTTGTTTAAGCTAACATTCAGAATTGCTGTGTTGGCATATAGTGCTGTAGCAAACAAGTATGCTTAACTGATCAAGCTAAGCACCAATTCCCCTGTGATTTATCTGGTTTATCATGTGCTAAATTGTCTTGTCTGGAGTACATTTTCAGAATGAGAGCATTAGCATGAGTTAGTTTGGAATTAGACCCTTGAGTTGGCAAGGCTTCAACAGCCGATTCTCATCAGGGACCGGTGGAAAACAGACCCTGCTGTGACAGTCTCCTTAAAACTGCCTTGAATCAGGCACACAAAGGAATGTCTTCACCTATCTGGTACTGACAGCTGCAATAACAACAATAATAATAATAAGTAACGATCATATGTTGACTTTCCTGTAAAAATTGAGTGTGTTCCAATAGAGAATAAGAGTTGACAAGAGTCCTTTCTGTTCTGTATATTATTGATTAGCCATGGTGCTAGACACTGACAGCTGAAGGATTGGTAGGTGCCACTCAACTTTATTCTTGTATGTGACTTGTTCAACAGTGTTTTGTCCTGAGAGACAGAAGATGAAAAAAATTAAATGGAATGTGTTTATATTAATTCTAAACTATATCAAATTAAATTACTTGGAACTGAAGTCTAGAAGTTTATGATAGTCTATTTTCAGTTTTATATTCATTACCTTTTTTTGTGGGAATTTTTTGTAAATCCCTGATGCAGGGAAATAGTTCTTATGTCAATGATCCATTGAAAGCAGAAAGCTGACTTTGAATGTCTAAATCTTAAAACTTATTTGGATCTAGGTTCTGTAAAAGTGCTTGTGTCACAAATTTTTGACATATTAAAAATCAAACAAATTTTTGACATATTAAAAATCAAACAACACCAAATATTCAAGAATGTTCCTGAAGTTCCAAATTTATCAACTTGTTTTACTTAAAAACTTCAATTTGCACATGATAACTGCTACTTTTCAAGTTAATGCTTTGTTCTTTTAAAAACAATATAATTTTGTACTTAGAATTTTATTCTACATTTAATGCATGCAATTTTTAAGCAGAGAGTCCTAGAATTTTGCTATAACTTACTGTTTTAATATTAATTATTCATCTAGCAATATGAGTGACAAACCATGACTCTTTTTATTAGGAATATAGTATGTCTAAAGAGCCAGTACACAAGAAGAATTATCAGCATGTGGAAGGTGCTGAGATTTCTGGCCAATCACAGAGCCTTCATCATCTTACAGAAAAGACTGAATGTGAGAAAGGCAAAAGTTCTTCAGCAGGACCCACTGGCCATATGTCAAAACCATATATGAAGTGGAAGAGCAGTGGGCTTTCTGCTTCCCAAAGGTAAGTAATTTTCTTTAAAATTTAATTTGCCAATAGATCTATCTAAACTGTGCTAATGATAGGGCTGCATGTTACAGGTTTCCATTATTGTCTTAACTTAGGAGGAAAAAAAACAAAGCCTACTACATGTTAATTTCTAAGGAGAGAGTTTGGACTACCAAAGAGAATTCTCAGGTTTTTTCTGTCATGTGACAACTTTGATGTTGTTACGTCATTTCCACAGCAAGGCAGGGAAGGAACTTGCAATCATCTGAAGTACTGGTTCTCCGGGACTGTGATATTATCATATTTTTTGGTGTAAAATACCTTTTAAAGCTAGACTGATTTGAAAGCCTGATCTAAACCACACTTTCTGAGCGAGGTGAAAGAGGTCCTGAATGGAAAATCATAATGATTCTTGTTACTGCCATTTGATTTTGTATTATATGAGCTACTTCTCTAGCTCTGCTTAGCAATGATATTCCCTGATGAGATTATCTCAATGTTTGAACACCCAAAATAGAGTATACATATATTGTACATTGTTGGATTTGTCTTCTGAAATCAGTCCTCTGTTTTGTTTCCTGATTATGTGTAAGTGGAGGAAGAAGAATATCTGCACAAAAGCCTATCAATGTCATCCTACAAAAAATAGTATCTTTCTCAAGTCTACCAATTTAATAAATTGTAAGAAACATTTTAAGAGATTTTGGATGTGACTTATGGTTATCAGTTAGAAAGAAATTGGCTTTCCAGAGCAAGAGCTAACCTTTTTCCACAGTTATTGATGAAGTCTTGATGTAGTGAAATTGACTGCAATCATAAGTAATATTCTCTTTTTTTTATTGTGACTGTGATAGAGTGACCAGCTCAGGCTCAAAAAGAAATTTTGCTTTCACAACATTGTCATTTTGGGACCAAAAAAACCACCAAAGATTGTGGCCAGTTAGAACTGGGAGTTTTTTGGAATATGAGGAAAGTATTATATGTTGTATTCAGCATGATCAAAGCTGTGGAACTTCTAAGTGTGTGGAAGAACTAGGCAGACAAAACTGCCTGGAAATAAGATGACTAGAGGAGAAGAAGAAAGATACAGAAACTCATGTCTGGGGATGGTAAATAGGAAACAGATAGTCACTGTCTGTTCTAGGACAAAAATAAGGGCATCAAATGAAAATGAGCCAGTGAGATCAGTTCAGAACAAAGGGAGAGATGTCTTTGTATGCCACATAGCTCAACACTCACATTCTTTGCCAGAATATAGTAAATTCATTTGTTTATGTGAGTTCAAAAAACAACCAGAGACATTTATTGAATTCTTCATCCATTCAAAATTATTAATGCATGGACAATCAGGAGTTCTCTGAATCACAGTATGCTGAAGAATATTCTGGAAATAATAATTTCTGTGTTCTTCTTTTTTTTTTTTAATAAACCCAAATCCCGTAGTGACAAGGTGACAAAAAAAGGCTCTGAAGAAAAGAAAAGTAGAACTTCATCTCTGACTACAAAAAAGAAAGCCAGTGGCAAATCTAAATCAGTTAAAATTCAAGAAACTTCAAAAGGGTATGGATGACTTATTCTTCCTTCCTCAATTTTTAAATCTTTTTTTTCCTATCTACAGTAATTATCACTATACTTACCACTTGGTAATGCTAGTTGTATTTTTCTAGTTATTAGGCAATGTTGTCACACCTGTTTGAAATATGCTTGTCCATATTGTAGCTTATAACTATTTGAAATTGGTGATTCTGTTTATTTATTTTTAGTAAAGCATCAGTCAGCTTAGAAGATGTTAGTGAAAGTTCCTCAGAGACTGAAGAAGATGAACAGCCTATACGTCATCAGGAAGGAAGCAGCGATTTGTCAGCAGAATACTGGGGAATTCAAAAACTTGCAAAATATGTAAAAGTAAGTAAGCATTGATAAATTGTATAAAAAAGTAAAAAAGTTACATTTGAGGAGATCAGACCAGTTCCTTATCCTTTCCTCTTTCATTATACTTTAGTATAGCCCTTCGGTATAGTATTTTCAAATCCTGGAACTGTGTTCTTTCCTATCACGCACTTTCTTTTTAATCTGCTGGTTTTGGCTTATATAGCCCTTTAGATTAAACCATCTGTTCAGTGTTATTTAAAACGTAAGATGGCATAATCTCTTTATTAATTATTGGGTTTCTATTTTGCTTTTTGTATGAAACTTTCCAAGAGATTTCTTTATGTGGATAATAACTTTCAAGAGTTTTTATTAAAACTGAATAGTTGCCTAAAGTCTTTCATCAACTGTGATTAATGCATGTCTGAAGTAATTCTAACATGGTCTTGTGTCTGGATAGATGCTTTAGTGGACAGGAAAATGTATGATAAACAGGCATCTTCTAAAACAAACCAAGGAAACGTTTTTACACAGACTTGTTGAAAATCTTTTGGAACCTATAAATATAGATAGTTAGAATTCTGAATATGTCTGAAACAGATCAAAACCCCAACAACCCTGTACTATTCTGGAAAACTCTAATTATGTTTTTCCCTCAGGAGAAGTTCCTTTACAAGTTCATACTGGAATTTATGTTCTGTTAAGTTGCTAATAAAAGCGCTGGCTTTTTTATTTTTTTGAGTGTAACTACAGAGAATACACATCCAACAGATAAAATGGTGGCGTTGGCTTTTGGTGCAGGAGAAAGAGCAAGTCATATGAGGAGCAGCTGTGGGAGCTGGGCTTGTTTAGCCTGGAGAGAAGGAGGCTCAGGGGTGATCTTATCACTCCTTCCAACTGGTTGAAAGGAGGTTGTAGCCAGGTGGGGGTCAGCCTCTTCTCCCAGGCAACCAGAGATGGGACAAGAGGACATGGCCTCAAGATGTACCAGGGGAGGTTCAGGCTGGACATCAGGAAGAATTTTTCACTGAAAGGGTGGTTAAGCATTGGAATGGGCTTCCCAGGGAAGTTACCACAACAGTGGAGCAACAGTGGAGTCACCATCTGGGGAAGTGTTCAAGGAATTACTGGATGTGGCCTTGGTACTGTGGTTTAGTTGACATGGTGGTGCTCAGTCAAAGGTTGAACTTGATGATCCTGAAGATCTTTTCCAACCTTTATGATTGTATGATTGATTCTTCAATTAATTACTTGTGAGGAATAAGCAAAGTTTTGGCTCTTTACAGTCCTTTTAAGTATTGTAGAAGAGTAACTTAGTCTTTTAAAATGCATTCAGAGTACTCACACTGCTTATTTTCAGTTCATGTCTGTGGGGCCTTGCTAGTGGACCTGGCAAAGAGACACAGACAAACATAGATAATACAAACCTGTCTACATTTATCTTTTCTAGGTTGGACCTCTGTATTTTTGTCATTTTGGCTATGGCAAAATAACCCTTTGCAAATGTAACTTTGAGCATTTAACTTGCTCTGCTATTCCTAATGCTGAACACAGCATGTGCGCATTTTGCATTATAGAGTTCCTCCTAATCATGTATAATTACAGTTCAGCGGGATGTTTTCAAACCTTTCAGTTCGTCAATAGCTTGCTTCTCTCTGTGTTATGAAACAACTCTTTGTACTTTTCTGAGAGCTCAGAGAAACAAACGTTACTTTTTAGTGAAGACCCCAAGGTCCTCCTGGAGAAGATACTTGAAATTCATTACTGTTGGTGAATTCCCACTACTCTTTTAATTGGCCCATTTATGTATCACCCTCTTTACTGGCAAGGTTCTTCTCTCCTGATTACTTAATTCTCAAACTCCCTTTCTTCTCTAGATCCTTCATGAAGTTGGGTTTAGATTTTAGTGTTGAACTTAAATCAGTATTGAAATTCATATCTACATTTGCATAAAACCATTCTGAAAGAAGAGTGAGAATGACAAATAGGAAAGCGTATTTTTAATGCGCCTCTGTTTTAGAATTGACTTAATTTTGTTCCAGCTGTCAACAAACAAAACTACATAATGGTTTAGAACTAGGAAATGACAGGGCAGCATTTTTGATCAGACAATGAGTACCCATTAAGAAGTTTATAGGATAGACTTCAATAATATGAAAAAGTTTTGTTGTAAAAATTCAAATATATACTTCTCTACATAGTTATGCACACCCGAGTCTTCCAATAGTTCTTTAAGTTGGATATAAATTAAACTAAGTATTTGAAGATAAAATAGTTCTGTGAAAATAGTTCCGTGTTCATTCTCAGCTGCATAAAGCAAGAACTCCCTAGTGTCAGACAAAGCTGAAAAGAGATGCCTCAGTGCCATACCACAGACAGTGGTTGAAATGTTTTATTGATGGAGTGCTACTTTAGCTTGCACATGGAATTCATTTTAATTCAAGTATAAATACTGCGCTTCTGGCCAGACTTGGGAGATTTTTTGGCATTCTTGTTGTTCATGTAGGCAAGTGTTCATGACACATGCAACGTAAGAGAAAATAAATTTATGTCTGTGTTATTTAAGTTTCTACAAGCATATTTATATATAAGCACAAATTTCAAAGGGCTTGTGTTGTTTGCCCATCTGAAAAAATTAATAAAATGCCTTAAAGAATAGTTGATCGAGATACCAAGAAAATGCAATAATTTGTAGATGCAATGATTTTTCTAAGTCTGTTTAAGTTAATGGGAATCATAATTCAGCAAGACTCTGTAAAAGATAAATTTGCAAACAAGAAAACCCCATAAAACATGGAAGATACCTAGTTTTTATATAATGTTAGATTGTCATTAAATGTTAAAAAGATGGTTGCTATTTGTATAAAGCAAACCTGAAAGATCCTGTGAGTTGTGCCTGTACGCTCTGTACTTGTATTCCTCTTCATGGAGAGAAAATTCCAGTGTTGGGGAAATTCCCTCCTGACTTTTTGCCCTTCTCCACTCCCTTTCCTTTCTGGGAAAGAGTATCCATGTTGGAATTGTTCCGCTGGGAAGCAGCTGCTTCTGTGGTCTGGCTCCTTGTCCTACCTTCAGGCTTCACAGAGCTATGAAGCAGGAGCTGGAGCATGTGTGTTCCTGCCATGCCTCCCCATTGACTTAACAATGAGCAGCAAAATAGATCAGTGAGCTTGGTGATGGCCATGTGTTAGACATCCTTTGGGGCCAGAGTAGATAAAATGGGAATGAGGTGCTCTGTTGATGTTTGTAACAGTGAGATTCACCCAGCCTACTTCAGATTTGACATTATTTATTAAATTGGCACTTCTGAAGAATTGGATTTCTAGAGGAAAAACTCCATTCTACATCTGAAAAATTTTAGGAGTAGGACAAAGGGGTCATCTTTTTCAATTATCCTTTTACTAGAAATGGGGAACATCAGGTAAAAATGCAGAGTCTTCTTTGTGGCAGATCTGAGGCTGTTCACTGGGAAAAAAAAAGGGAAAAAAGGGTGAGAGCTGGGCTCTTTCCTGCCCACAGTTGAGCACTGACTATTGCCAGTTTTATGATAAAACTGAGATGTTAATGGGTGAATTGGGCTGGTGACTGTGCCAGGAATAATGCCAATATCCAGAATAAATATTTAATCCCATAAGTGTTTGTGCTGTTTGACTTTGGTTCCGTGTAAGGGCTTGATTCAGATGTACACCTATGCCAGGATGAGGATGAATAGCGTTCTGCAGGACCATGCCAGTTACAGAATTCATCCTTCAGTTTCTTATGTGGAAAGCCATTCTACTTTTGGCTATATTTCAGGATTATGCTAGTGAAACCAGTCAAATCTCACACTTCATGTAATATATTCTTTAATTTCATATCTGTTTGGAATTACTCCAGTGCAAAAGACCTCGTTCCCAGAACAGCATTGTGTTTCTTTTCTACTTTGGAATCACAGATGGACAAATCTGCTGTCTCTCCCTAGCTGTTTGTGCCCTGTGCCAGGCCCAAGAGCTGGAGAAAGGCTATGGCACTTCACAGGAGCCAGGGAAGACGTTCCCTGAGAGTGGCATTGAGCAGCAGCTCCCAGGTGCCCATGTGCAAATCAGAATTGTGTGCTTTAGCAGCTGATGTATACAGCAACTCTTTTATGAGAACGAGTTATAAATTTATGGTGCTTTTGAAGCCATTGATGTGGCTTGTAGATTTTTCTCAAAATTCATAGCAATAGAGGACAGACAGTATTTTTGAACAGCATCATGAAAAAGTATAGCTCTCGTAAGTTATAATGGTATTGGAAACATTCCATATTATTAAAATTATACTAGTGCTCATTATAAAAATTTGAATCACTTTCATGAGCCATGTATTAAGAAATCAGATGCATTTTGGGATTAGCAGAAAAGTAATTCTGTTTTATCCTAATGTGCAGGACCTCAGAAAAAGACACGAACATCCCACCCTAAGGAATACAATGGGTCTTCAGATACTAATTGTTTAAAGTGAAAAGTTTAAAGTCTCTGTTGGTTATGGATGTTCCCATAATCTTGAGATCTGACCCTGTGTGTATGATGGATACAAATATTAGGATCTAATAGCAGGAGTAAAAGTCGTAATCTGTGTAGGACATATATTGCACATCAAAATTTTTTCTACAATCTGTGGACAAGAGTGAAATGTTTTTTCTTTATATCTTATTGGCAAGACTTACATGAGATTAGGTTTTAGCTAGTAAATACATAATAAGCATATGTAAGTGCATGTAAAATATTTTTGTACATGCAGTAACTTTTTGTCAGGCCCCTTTTCAGGACTGACCACTTTGACCAACTCACCTTATTAGTAAAATGTCTAGCAACAAATCTTTTCCCTTCCTTATGAGAGTATATAGTGGGGTAATCTGAAGGAGGTTTTCAACTGAATGGAAAGGTAAAGATGAAAAATAAACGATGCTTTAGTTTGGCTAAGACTGTTATTTTTCAGAAGATACGAAATGTATGTGACATAATCATGTGCCACCTGCTAGTGTTTCATGGCACATGTTTGACTTACCCGTCAGCCTTGGCAAACCTGTCAGCCTTCATATCACTCTTCTCTACTGTTCATGAGTATCTCTTGCTCCCATCTTCCAGTATTAGCCAAGATTTTATCTTAAAATTCAGTAAAGAACGTGATTACTGGGAAAAAAAAAGGAAATAAAAATATGTGAAAAATTCAATTTATAGTTAAGATATGTATTTCCTAACAACCTTGATAGTGCTGATCATGAAAAAGAAATATTTTTATGATAACTTTACTAGGTAGGAAATATTTGGCAAATGGTGAACTCTCAAATTATTATTATAATTGGCAACTTTGAAGCATTGGAATAGCTCCCTGTTCAAAATACCATGCAATCATTCTTCATCCCAAGAGACATATAAAATTCATAACAACCAGTTGAATTTTGACCATTAACACCGATACCAACTCGGATGAATTTCTGTGTAGCGAAGGTTTAATTAATGTTCACAGGGTCACGCATTCCTTAGAGTTTCATAGCTGATGAGAAGAAAGTCAATCTAGAAAAAAAGAAAAAAAAAAGTAAACAGAATTCAGTAAAAAAGGAGAAAGAAGAAATGGTAGATGAAAAATAAAGGACTGAGGAAAATAATGTACAGGGTTGTAGTCTATGATGAAAGCAGGCAATGAAATTAATGAGCTACAGCTTTGACACCATAACTGTATTACGTCTAAAATAGTAGTAAATTGCCACAATTGTCTCAATCTGACTTCAGATTTTATATTCATGAAGTAGATAATCAAATTGTTATGTTTCCTAAATAATTAGGATGTGAGTGTGTCTGAAAGGTAGCAAGAGTTTTAAGTAGTGAGAACAACATTCTGTGTTGTTTTTAAGTGTTCCACATTGCTGTAGGCTCAATTGAATCACAGCTCACTCTACACACTGTTATTCCAGAAGCACGCCTGTGCTTCAGCCATGTCTTCACCCTTATTTGTTTTTCCTATGCTCTCACTAAGCCCCGTTTCTAAGTTTGTTTTATTTCTCCAGAGAACACCTGTCTCTTAGGTTTTTATAAACTATTGCTATAATTTTGTTTTCCTTGCAAAATTTTTTTTGGCTAGTTTCAAATGACACTGCCTCTTCTGTCTGTTCAGTGCTTATGAAGCTTCAACAGTATGCAGGCTCTCCAGCAGTCTGCAGAGGCAACAGTCCTTCCTAGTTCAACCTCATTAACTTTTCTCCTCAGATTCATATCCACTGATTTCCTAAGTTAGTTGGATACCTAAAATTAAAATGCTGTAATAGCATTAAGGGTCTTATCCTCTGTCTGAGCCAAATACTAGGCAAAGTCAGAATTGCTTAGGCAGGTCTGACACTGTCACACAAGATCAGTAGCACATCTGTGTTATGGACAGCAAATGTCTCATCTACAAGTCTCCAGTCAATATTTACAGTGTTATATTACTATTAACAGTAGTGCTGTTTGTGTAGGGTTTTTTCATTTTAAAATTTTAATCATAGACCCTTTTCCCTTTCTCCATTCTATTTGCTTCTAATTTCTACATGTTCTTTTAAAACATATATATGCTTTATTTTCCTCAGATGGAGTGTCCTTACAAAATTGTCCAGATGCATCTGGGGAAGAAATACATTTCTAAACTGAAAATTTCACAATGGAGTAGAAGATAAACTTGCACTGCTAAGATATTATATATTATCTTGGCCAGGTTTTCTGTGGTTTTGGGGTCACCATTTCACTTCTTTCCAAGTTTGAGGTTTAAGAAGTTACTAGGAAAATATTCTGTTATTCCCAGTCCAAGGAAGTAAAAGTTCATATGTTTGCACATGAACTGTTAGACTTTTGCCTCCTCTATAGTAGAATCCAATTTCTGTGAATCAGAAAAGGAAAGCTAACAGAATGGGTACATGTCTTTGGAAGAGTGTTCAAGAGGGAATCAATGCTTGACTAACAAAACCTCCTGGTTCACACAGAAAATAATAGACATCCTTTTGTTTGGAAACTCATTTCTTTTCAATTTCATAAAATATGACAATTTAAACTCACTGTATGGGGGTCATGACATATATGTCACTTCTGCCACTGTGTAGGGTCAGGGTCAAGGTATTAATGTGCAACTAAAACAGTGCAGCTTCTGTGCATTGTTGTAGTCCAGTGTGAATGTTTTGAAATGTTGTGATGCCTGTGATTTTCCACTGGCTTTACTTACATTAATCTGTATGGTTTACATACTGCCAGGCTAGAGCTAAAGAATGCCAGAAGATTCAGGAAGTGGGTCAGGGAATTATTCCATAACTCAGTTATACTTGTCCATAAGTCATGTCTTAACAAGTTGCAGCTTGTATGTTTTATAAACTAAGATGAAAAATTGGAACTAGTATTTAAGCCATGACAAAACTCAGTGTGCATAGAGGTTGACTAGCATAGAAAAATTGCCTTGCTCAAGCATATGATGTATTTTATTCACACTGAGTACTGCAGTACTCAGTCTTTCATTAAGCTTTATCAAAATTTATTTAGATGCTAAAGTGTTTTCTAACAGAAAATTACAAAATTTTCTCTATGATTTAAGAGGGAAAAGTTCAAAAGAAAATAAAAAGTCACAAGCTTTAATAATTCTGTTTCATACTTTACTCTTTGTTTTGGATTTTTTGTTCTATGAAAATGACAATATTGCTTTGGGTTGGGATCCCAATGAAACAATTTTTTTTCCCCTAGGAGTTTTTTTGTTCCATTAATGAGTTTTAATTTTAAAAGTCTGGTGTAACAGTAATTTGACCAACTATTTTGGCTATCACAATATGCTATTTTGTTTGTTTGGTATTTTTAAAAAAATACATTGACTTGGTATGCTTGGTCTTAATTTTGTCAAGTATATCGTAATTGGCCTTCAGATTATATATCCTCATAATCAAAACTGGGGTATTACACAGAAGAATGACAAAATTGCCCACAAGCAGCAATTTTTTTCCCTGTTATTCAGCCATAGGCTTGTTATCACAGACAGGCACAGTTAACTACCTCTCCAGAATTTACTTAATACAATAGAGAAAATACACTTTTACTCTGGCAAAATTAATCTCAGCCATTGGTCTAAACAGTAAAAAAACCCATCTTTGACATTACCGTGCAGTGTAAAACAATATTTCTGGTAGCATTCAGTCATGTACACTCTAAATCCTAAACCAAATTAAATAAATTAATAAAACACCTTCAAATAGGTACTGTCTTTATGGAGATATTTATGAGCCAAAAACTGTACAATTTTTGTTTTACTTAATTTTGCTTTCTCTTGGGAAACTGCACTGTAACTTGATTGTAATGTTTATGTATTTTCATTCACACATTTTCGTTTTACTACAAATTGAGCAACACATTTGGAATAATATTCTTTATAATCCTGTTCATACTTTTATTACTTGCACTCCTATAATGCCTTTAGGTTTCAGTTGAAAGGGTTGACTTCAGAGTAAATTTTGTCTTTCTTTCCTAGCCTGCTAAACTGACATAATCAGTTCGAAAATGAAAGCTTTGTATTAACTAAGAATGGTTTAATTTGGATTGGACATCTGCTATTGAAACTTAAGCCTGTATATTTTATTATCTATTATCTATGTCTCTTATATTTTATTATCTATTATCTATGTCTCTGATCATAGTATCTATTGAGGGTTAATTTTTTTTTAAAGAAAATAAGTAAGTACAAAAACATTTCTTATTTATGAAATTTCATAATAGTGAATAACAGACAATAAGACTAGAGCAGAATGTAGGAAGTAATTGACTCCATCTGCTTGCCTCCAAAACAGCACCAATTCTTTGTGGGCCTTCCACACAAATATTTCTCTACCTTTTCTCTCCTGTCATGGAGTTTTCATGCTGTAAGCAATGTATTCAAGAAATCACATATTCTTACTATTAAAGTTGGTTTTGTTGAGTCTTTTTTTTTTTTTAAGCATGAATCAACCCTGATGCTGTTAAATCCCATTATTTCTCATCTGGACCTGGAGAAGAGATGATTGGCATTGAAGGTTTTCTTTAAACTACCTTCCCATTGTCTTCTTCAGAGTAAACAATCCCAGTTCCTTCAAGTTTTCTGTGGAGATCATAATTTTGAGATATTTTGACATCCTCTGGTCTTTATAAACTTTCCCAGTATCTTTTTTGAACTAGAATACCTAGAATGGATGTAGCACTTAAATTTGAGCAGTGCCAATCCAAAGAAGAAGGAGTTCTTGTATCTTACAGTTTACAAATCTGGTTATAAGTCTCTCTGTAAAGTTTGCTTTTTTTGTTTGGCAATGCTGTGATATTGATAGATAATATCAGCATTGTGTTCAGATTTCTTCCTGCAGTTCTGCAAACTAATGATGGCATCAGCCAGTTCTCTCAGTTCCACAGAGTAGTGTCCATTGAGCTCATCCAGTGTGAAAATGTCTGTTATCTAAGTACTTACTGACTAGTTATGTCCTTAGCATAGCCAGAGTGTTCGCTATGCTGTCAGAGACATTAAGTAACCATTAGCAGAATACAGTAAAGGTTAATGCATAAAAAAGCTTTTACTTTCTTGGTTCCATTTGTTGAAAGGTTGCCATTGACTAACAGGGTTTTTCCTCTTGATTATTGCAGAAGTCAAACAAAATTATGGTTTGAACTTGTGTGTTCCTTGGTTTTCTGTACTTTGGGTTGTGTCTGTATTTGCTTGTGTTTTTCTTTTGATTCTTTTTTGATTTGTCAGTAGTTCTGTAATTCTCAGTTTTTCTCACTTGTTAGCATGAGTATTGTAACACAGACATTACACATTCAGTGAAAGAAGATGTTTTACTGATAGTGTAACAGTGATACTGCTTTATTTTCATGGATATATGTGTTATACTGATATATAGGAAGAAAGGCACATTTTAAAATAAGTCTGTGTTTAATTTCAAGCCTTAAAATTGACTGTTGATGTGCCAGTAGAATCTATTTTTCTTCCAACATATCAGATTTCAAATGGTATAACAGCATGATGCAGATTTTATGTCAGCTTAATGGAGAGGTAACTATTTCCATGCATGTTAAAATCTATGCTGTAACTACTACAAGACTTACTCTAATGATAACTTCAAGAAACAAAAAAAAATTGTTGAAGCCATCAGCAGTATTTCTTATTTTGGAGAACTGATGCTTCAGCACATATGAAAAATATTTTATTGTGGTTTTACATTAAAAGCACTTAAAGTGGTGTTCATTTTTAAAACTGAAAAAATAAAATGCATATATATAATATACGGTTGCATTTTTTATTCATTATAAGAAAATTAAAAGTTGTTTATTTTTAAAAACTTGGTCCATATTAAATATTATATGCCAACCATTATATATGTAAGATAAGGGAATTATGGACTATTATGTTATGTATAAAGGCAGTTTCACTGTAGCAGAAGCAATCCTCAGAAAGAGAGGACATCACTTTTTAGATTAGCAATATACTTCTTACAGTTACATGAAATAATAAAAAGACAGTTTTTTTTTTAAACACCTGTTGCAAATTTTTTATCAGACAAAGCCAAGTAAATATCAAAGTCTAATCTGTTAGAAGGCCACAGATTTCATATAAGGAGAGCTGTTAGTTTTTCTGAAGTGCAGTACCTTCTCTGTAGTTTTGTAATCATATTGTAGGGATTTTTAAAAAAATAATTAAGAATTTTATAAGTGTGAATATACTGATTTCTCTAGGAAAACATTTGAGAAATTGTTACATTATTTCATGCTCTGGGGGGGTTTTTCAAAGTAGATGAAAACATGTTATTAAAGCAAGACACATTTCATTCTGCTGAAGTCAAGATGATAAATATGATTTAAAAATATAATTAAAAAAAAAATGGGGGCATCTTCCTCTAGGACACTATGTTTTAAAATTACCTTTACATTAAACCACTTTTGTGGGGAAATTTTCTGGTATCTGTTGTTAAAAGAAAGGTCGGTAAAAATTATGAAGCACTATGAATATATATTTCATTGGTCAGCAGAAGTGTTTTGTCTGATGTAGACTACTGCTCTGAAACTTTATGAAGTAGTTCTCTCTTTTTGTATGTATTTTCTCACTTGTAATTCTTTACTACATTTATAACAATCTGAAGAGCATGTTAAATTTAAATTCCTTTTGTACTGTGTCTGTCATACTGTTTCTGTTTACATTAAAGAAATATGATTCAGGAGTTCTGGTTTTGTTAGATCTACCTGGTTTGTATTAGCAAACATTACTCAGTTTTGTAATATTCTGTGTTTCATTATGATCTACACAATTCAGCAGAACATTTTCCTCTGGGAAGGGTTGACCAAAAATCCTTTGCAGATTCAAAACTCTCATTTAAAAGAGATGGGCTTGGGCAGCACAGCTCAGATCGGGATGGGAGCCAAAGCTTCCCTGGAATGCAGGAGGTGGATGCTGTAGTTTGATTTACTAGGTACTCTAAGTTGTAACTTCCACATTAGTACCAGCTGGCCATGTTCACTCCAGCTTCCGTAGCAGCTATAGTTCAGCTCTCCTAATTTCCATGCAGGTCAGTTCATCCCTGATTTTATTGACAGTAAACCTATATTATAGGTTTAAAAGAATCCACTGTCATATGGCTTAATTTTCTGTGTTGTGTTTTTTGATTTTTTTTCTTTAAGTCTAGTTTTAGTGACTGAGATGGAGCTTATCTTAGCTTATCTTATTCAATAGAGCTTGAATGTTTAGAAAAACATTCAATCTGGTCTATTCACAGCCAGCCATGTTAATAATTTTCCACCTGAGCTATTCACTCATTTGAGTCTTTATGGCATTTACAGACTTAATCAATAATTCCATTTCTTACTATGTTTGTGTTATTGAACACTTAAAGTCAAAATAGTCTAATGTTTCTTCTTTAGTAGTAGTTTTACTAGCACGACTAGAGGTGATTGAGTTTTATATTAAATGCATTTTACATATTTGTTAATTATTTTCTTTATTTTAGGTAGGTGATCCAACAGCCACTCTAATTGCACTATGTTCAATGAGGGATTTCAATCTGTCTGAAGAAACCTGTCAGTTGGCCATCAAAGACACTGGATGTCTTGAAGTGTTAATTAACTTACTTGATACAGAAGAAATTAAATGTCAGGTAATGAGCTTTGTGAAATACAGCAGTGAATATGCCTTTTTTATTAGAATATTTTTTGAGTTTCAAAGTTACAGAGTGTAAAGAAAATTGATTTCTCATTTCTGTATTTTCTTTTCTTCAGATTTTTTAGAAAGATATCTATGTCTTTGACTTTCAGTTTCCTTCTTTTCTCCTGATTAAATATAGAGAAAAAAAATTAAATAACCCATGATTTTAAATAATGTTGTTTTTTGTATACCTAAATAATGTTTAACTTCTATCCTTTCCCATTATTTAGACTGGTTCATTAAAAATCCTGAAGGAAATTAGTCAAAATATATTGATCAGACATGCAATTGCAGATCTTGGAGGCATAGAGATCATGGTGAAAATATTGGACTCTCCAGCCACTGATCTAAAATGTTTAGCAGCTGAAACAATTGCCAATGTTGCTAAATTTAAACGAGCACGAAAGACAGTAAGGAAATATGGAGGAATCAAGAGACTGGTAAGCAGACAATAAAATTTGTACCCCTTTCATATGCATATTTTTGTTGAAATGTGTTGTAAACATGATCAATTGTACTGTTTATCATAATTGGAAAGCAGTGTGATATCAAAGTTTCCTGTAGATATTAAGAAATTGGTATTTTTTTTTAGGTTGAGCTGTTGGAATCTATTTCGATGGGATCATCATACCAAGCCAAAGACTCTGAAACAGTACGCTGTGCAGCTTTGGCCCTCTGGAGCTGCAGCAAAAGCACCAAAAACAAGAAAGCAATCCGGAAAGCTGGTGGCATTCCATTACTAGCTAGATGGCTCAAATGCTCACACACAGACATCTTAATCCCCATAGTGGGGACACTACAAGAATGTGCCTCAGAGGTGAGTAAACACAAGCTAAGTTATTTCTAATCATTAAAGAAATTTGCCAATAAAAGGAAATACTACATTCTACAGTCACTTAAATCAGGTCAGTTATCCCATCAGGAAGTAGATGCTTTATGTAATCAAAGTGGTTTTGACAAGGTTACAGCTTGGACTGAAGTAAAAACCACATATTTTTTATTTAAAAGGCTAGGAGTAATGCACGAAAGAAAAAATGTGAAATGAAAGCCCTGATTACTTTCTTTTTTTTCTTATTTTTTCATCATACTTTACAGATTTGGCAACCTAAGGTGCTGTGTTCTGCTTAAGCAACGCATTTAAATTCTACAAAACTAAGCTGCAGGTGTGGCCTAGAAGATCCAAGGCAGTGCAGGGCAGAATGGTTTACAGTGTCCTTGTGTATTGGGTCTGATCCATTGCAAATAGAAGAAAGGAATATATGAGATTTTTCCACAGATTTCTGTGGCACATTTTGCAGCTTTGAGTATATTCCGTTTTTAAATTTGAATGCAAATATTTTTTATCATAGCCAGGTAAGGGATTGTACTAGTGGGACAGTTCTGTTTAAGATCTTTATGAATGACCTAGTTGAGAGGATTGTGGGCATTCCCAACATGCTCAGTGTTTGCAGGCACACGAGAGGTAGGAGTGTCAACCTACTGAAGGGCGAGAAGGCTCTGCAGAGGGCTCTGGACAGGCTGGATCCATGTACCAAGGCCAGTGGTATGAGGTTCAACAAGGCCAAGTGACAGGTCCTGCACTTTGGTCACAGCAACTCCTGCAATGCTTCAGGCTGGGGAAGGAGTGGCTGGAAAACTGCATGGTAGGACAAGACCTGGAGGGCTGAACATGAGCCAGCAGTGCCCAGGTGGACAAGAAGGCCAATGGCATCCTGGCCTGTGTCAGCAATAATGTAGCCAGCAGGAGCAGGGCAGTGATCATCCTTCTGCGCTAGGCACTGTGCAAATCCTGTGTTCCGGGTCCCTCAGTTCAGGAAGAACATTGAGGTGCTGGAGTGTGTCCAGAGAAGGACAATGGAGTTGGGGAAGGGTCTGGAGCACAAGGCTGGTGAGGAGCAGCTGACGGAGCTGGGGGAGTTTAGCCTGAGGAGAAGGAGGCTCAGAGGGGATCTCATCACTTGCTCAAGCTACCTGAAAGAAAGTTGGAGCCAGGTGGGGTTGTTCTCCCAGGTGGCAAGTATTAGGATCAGAGGAAATTGCCACAGGTTGAATATTAGGAAAAATTTCTTCACCAAAGCAGTTGTCAAGTGCTGGAACAGAGTGCCCAGGGGAATGGTTGAGTCACCATCCCTGGAGTTACTTAAGCGATGTGCAGATGTGGCACTTAGGGATGCAGTTTAGTGGTGGACTTGGCACTGCTGGGATAATGGTTGGACTCAATGATCTTAAAGGTCTTTTCCAACCTAAACTATTCTATTTGTTTATGATTCTCTATCTTCATTTGAACTTGAGGTGTATTACATTTCAGATAAAATAATATGGATAATTTGTCTTGGTGAATTTGAGGCACAAACAACATTATTAAACACTTTTTCTGTTAAAAATTAGCTTCTTGAATTACACAAATTAATGCATGTTCCATGAGACACAAACCTGGCAGGTTTTAGGTTCAGTAAGTATGTATTGAGAAGGTGTCATTTTTGAGGGTTTCTTGTATGGTCTGACTTGGAAGGAACACTAAATGCATTTCTTACACAGATGTTTCCCCCACTTAAAAAATTATCCCATTACAATGCCTGTGGGTTAAATTTGGATGACAATATCACTAAAAAATTTTAATTCTAAGAACATATTTTTCTAACCTTGTTTTAGGAATAGATCTGTTGTTTTGGCTGCTGGTTGTTGATGAAGTAAGTGGGTACCTCTTGATTTCATTCTGAAGTATCTTTTGCTTTCTTGGGTCTGAGCAGGGAGTCTGGACACCTTTCAGAATATTCTGCATTCTTTGTAAGCCAAGTGGTTACAGGATAGGCAGTGCAGTACCTCGGTTTACAGGTGATTTGAAGAGCACTGCAGAGGATGCCTGTATTTGCTTACCTTTGAGATCATAAGTAGTATTTTCAAGGCAATGATGACTTGTGCTTACGTAAAGTACAAGACTTCTCAGTATCAAACCCTATATTGTAGCATTGTATTATTATTGTGACCTGTTAACTGTTAATATGCAGGATTTAAAAGATGCAGTTTATCTTTTTTAGCCAAGTTACAGACTTGCAATAAGAACAGAAGGCATGATTGAGAACCTAGTGAAAAATCTGAGTAGTGAACACGAGGAGCTCCAGAGGCATTGTGCAAGTGCCATATTTAAGGTAATTTTATTATAATCACTAGATCAGAACCAGGATTAGCCCTTTGTTTTCATGTCATTGTCAGTCTTAAATTTTCTTAATTTCACTATTTCTCTAATGTGTAAAAAAATATAGAAATGTTGTAAATATTTTAGCTCCATATTTAATATTATAATTAGGTTCCTACTAGCTCTTCTTGTGTACAAGCATTAAGTTACACAGGTAACCAGTGGAGAGTGGTGAGGCATACTGTGCATAGAGCTGCTTTGGTTTTTCTGTTTGTTTACCCCTAAAGAGGACATTGTAGCAGTAAAAGCACTGCTGCATATATCATATACAGGAGCAGTTTACTGTCGCTCTCTCAGTGAGTTGTTAGCATATTCAGATACTTGAGTAAAATATTTATGTTTTCTTCTCTATTAGCTTTTACTAGTTACAATGTAATACAGCTAGCTTTTGAAGACATATTCTTACAGACTTATGCATAATATATATGATTAATATGTATATTTTTTTATAGTGCGCAGAAGATGAAGAAATACGTGACCTGGTCAGAAAACATGAAGGTCTACAACCACTATCTGCTCTGCTTGAAAAAAGTGAAAACAAACAACTTTTGGCAGCTGTGACAGGAGCAATCTGGAAATGTGCAATCAGTACAGAAAATGTGCTAAGGTAACAATTTAATTCTACAAGCATTTCTTACATTATCACGTTTTGATTTTATGGGCCTCTATTGTTTTCAAAACTGTTGTGTCATAATTCTTCAAAATCAATCTTTATAATCAGCTGGGCTTTCACCTTAGGTTTTATAGTATAGTATAGTACTTAAAAATTGCCACCTGGCCTCATCAGGGTAGAGTGGAGACAGTGTTAAGTTCCTAGAATCTTAACATTAAATGAAGACAAGTGGTGCCTCTAGTTAAGCTATAGGACTCTGAGTCAGGATATGTACTAGCACATAGTAAACCTTTGACATGTGGCCATATCTGATATTCCCCCTCCTGTCTGTAGCTTAGAAGCCAGAATCACTGCTGCATGGTAGAGAGAGTACTTAGTACACTTTAATGTTTTACATCAAGAGAGACAGAGACCAAATTATCTCATTGTAGTGTAAATATCTAATACATATTAGAAATATACTGGAGTCTAGGATAACTAGCCTAGGCATCTCTCTTCTTGACTACAGAAGGGGCTCAGAAAAGTAGCTTAGTCTGGACACCCAGCTTCTAAATGAGTGGAATTAATTGATGAGAGTTCTACTGTGGGTACCAGAAGCCTCTCAGTACCAGGGTTCTGCACATTTATTTGAGAATGGGACAGTAGGAGTTGTCACTCTCTGCCTTCCATGGAGCAGTTTAGTGATCGAGAACACTTTACCCTCTCATCTAAAATTAATATAACAAATTCATGCACCTTACCTAAAAAAAGGAAACTTGCTCCACTACATATGTGCTCAGTTTCCTTCTGAAATTATGCTGCTCTGTATGTAGAGCATGTAGAAAGGTTAGAAAGAGTATTAGTAAGAGGTAACATCTTCCTGCTGCCCTAATTTACTGTATCTTGCTGGATAAGCGCATAATGATAGATAAAGACTGGGTAAAAATTAGGAAGATTTCCAGGTTTTACATTGTGGCTTTTTACTGTCCTAAATGAGTTCCCAAACTGTTGGTATACAGACCTATGGTCTTTACTTCCTCTACTGCTGACCTACTGGTTTTTTGCATTCTTAATTGCACAGTAACATAACTTTTCATATGGATGTATCCTTCTTTTCTGTGGTCTTTGGGTTTGTGCAGAGGTATCCTGATTTTGGATCAGTCAGGGATGAGACAGACTGAATGGCTCTCTCTGTACTAGTAAACTAAACAGGGCCAAATCTTTCAGGTTTCAGGCTCTGTGTTAGGATTATCCATACTGTTTAACTGCCAGCACAGTTCCTTACACAGTTTGCCAGCAAATGCTCTCCCAGACAATGCCCAGACACTCCTTGGGAATGGTGCAGGCAACAGATTTTTCCCATTAGGCAGAATGGGTGAGGCCACCCTGCATTGTGAGGATAAGAGATTTTAGCCATATGGATGCTATGTTGTGCTTCTTGTCCTCAGGGCTAGAGAATGAGCCCTAGCCTGTTTTATTTATTAGTATAGCTGTAGCCAATAATTCTGTCCAACTGCAAACAGATTTTTGTTGGGCTACTCACATATCTTTGGCAAGTGCTTGATGCTCCACAAAAGTTACTAGCCCGGCGCAGCTCCAGCTGAATTCACGTGTTCTGTAGTGCTGAGTCTGAAGGAGTAAACCCTGTCCAAACTCAAGATGGGAGGGCACTAAAGAAAAGGGAGTGGGGATAATATGAAAACACCTAAGCAGATCTGGAGGGATGAGCCTGAGTCTGGCATGAAGCTAGAACTAACAAACTCTGCTGGCTCCTGCAGGGGCACTTCTAATTATCTCTGAAGTTCTCCAGAGTATTTCCTGTACCTGGAGGTCGCTGCGGAGATGTTGTGCTGACTCAGCCGTGAGCCGGGGCAGGTGCCTGTGCCTGTGCCTGCGCCTGTGCCTGTGCCTGCGCCTGCGCCTGTGCCTGTGCCTGTGCAGCTCCGGGTGCAGCTGGCGTGGGAGCGGCCGTTCTGCTCCTGGACACAAGATGGCCCGAGCCAGCAGCTCTGTCTGAGAGCAGCCTGCCCGCTGCACAGCCAGCTCACAGAGTTCCATCTGTGAAGAAGTTGAAATGCCAGCAAAAATCAGTTTGTTTTGTTGTTTTTTAAAATTATTTGCTTACTTTATTGCTCTTTTTTTCGTGCTGTTGATGTTTACTCTTGGAAAAAAAAATGTAGGGATACTTCCAAATTACAGTGAACAAGGAGAATTTCTCTTTAAGCAAAGGTTTGGATGATGAAAACCAAAAGTTTCTCATTTCTCAGTTATTTTAATTATTATGCTAATAATCCATCTTGGAAAGATTAATTTTTAGTTCTGCCATAAAAATCTCAGAAATACTAATATTTTTTGTATAAAAAGAAAAGCCGCATGAGCAACTAATTCCTGGAAAATAGTTTTCGTAGCTCAAGCAGACATTCCCAGAAGCTAGGGACTGGGAGAAAAGCACAAATGAGAACTCAGTACTCTCAGAGAAATTTTCTCTGGTAATTAGATTATATACAGGTTAGATCTAGCTTGATATACCACATGGAACTGTCAGGATGTATCAGAAAATGCATAAAAAGAAGATGCAGTATTTGTTAAGTGTTAAGAATCCCCTAAGTTTTAAACAAAAAAAAAAACAAAACAAAAAAAACCCCCAAAAAACCAAAAACCAAATCCTTAAAAATTATTCCAGCACTGAGGAAAAAATCCTGTTCAGAAAGATGAACTTTGAGGTTTAGCACACATGTCTTTGTAGGATAGGACCGTCAAGATTTTGAAAAACATATTTTTGATTCTTAGTTCTAAGAAGAATGGGGAAAGTATTAATATGAGTCAAGTCAAATTTCTGTTAATTTATTTCTTAATTACAAGTTGGAATCTAACATTGTGCTATGGAAATGTACTAGAACTATGGTTCTGACCTCAGGAAAATACAGTGTATTAGGCCTAAACTAAATATAGAACTGCTCAAGGTAAACTCTCTAAAGGCTCATATTCAGTGAAAAGTAAGGCCATCCTTTGGTTCAGAGAGGTGGAGGAGGGTCTGGAACAATACTACTCTAGCTGCTGTTAACATAGCAGGGAAAAGTGCTGGAAGTAAGGATAGCACATTAATTGGCACTCTTCTGGTTTGTAGGTGTTTGTAGGTGTTGCATCTGCATGTCAAGTTTAAAAAAACCCTCAAACTACTCAGGAGGTTCTTAGACAGCTAAATTGTAGAAATGTAGTTAGAAAGGTTGAGTAAGAAAATAGACTGTGTGTCACACTTAGAATAATTGATTGGAATGGTTTACCTGTATTGGGATTTCTTCAGCAAGACTATTTACATACAGAAATTAAAACTGGTACTTCAATTATAATAATACTTTAATTATAAAATTAGGCTGATATTGGTAACATACTGAAAATACCAACTTTGGATTTATTGCTGTCTTTTAGATTTCAGGAATATAAAACCGTAGAAACTTTGGTAACATTGCTTACTGATCAGCCTGAAGAGGTCCTTATTAATGTCATTGGAGCACTGGGAGAATGTTGCCAAGAGGAAGAAAATCGAGGCACCATCCGCAGATCTGGTGGAATCGCACCTATGGTGAAGTTACTGACTACAACTAACCCAGCCCTGCTTGTGAATGTCAACAAAGCAGTGGGAGGTTGTGCAATGGATCCTGAAAATATGGCGTGAGTTATTAATATTCACAGCATTTTAAATATTGAAAAACAGTTCAGTTATTCTGGAGCAAATATAGTCAATTCTAATCTGATTTAAGATATTTTTTGCGTCTTGCTTTTTACAGAAGTGTGTGGGTTAGCTACTAATCTTACTGTAAGTTTGCTATAGATAAAAAAATTATTAAAGAAGTATATAGAATGTAAAGCTTTTGCATTTTGAGACAAATCAAATAAATCTTTAGTAAATTGATTTTTGTGTAAGTTGAAATTCAAAGTTTCAAACCACGATTTTAAAGTGCATGATAGGTCCATGTTTTACACTCTCTTTTTACTTCTGTTCTTAAGTCATTAAAAATAGCCTAAATTAGAGGAAGTTATTCTAAAAGGAAATGTACACATTTACTGTCATGATAATAAACAAAATTTTTTGGTAGTAGGGTATTAATTCTATTGTGTATCTCTTTTGTCCCTCTCCATCATTCCTTTTGTGAACTCAGACAGTTTTAGACCCTTTTTCCCCTCTTATTCCTTTGTAAAATCAAAGGAAAAGACAGCCTTTGATTTTGTGATGTAAATTTGTATAAATTACAAAGGTTGTTGAGTTTTATGATTAAGTGTTTCAGTTAAATGTTGAGGTCAGCATTTGCTGCCCTTACTGTTCTCTTACAAGGATATTTACCTCAGGATTCTCAGCATATTTCCCTCCTTGTACATAATGGAGGTCAGAAAGAGAGTTTTATTAAGCTCCTCCTGTTCTGATTTGCATAATTCACTTGATATTCATATAGCAGTGCAGGGAATTCTTTTCCTGAATAAGGCTTTTGTTTTCATGCTTTGGCTGTCACCCAGTGGCAAAAGGCTGGATGGTACACAACCATAAACATGGGTTGTATGAGCAGTTAGCCATGTAGCATAAAAGTATAAATAAATGAAATCATTTTAAAGACATTTCTCACTAAAAAACAGCCTTTAGCATAATATATTAACCTAAGAGAATTAGCATTGCAAATACTGAGAAACTTAAATGCCAATAAACATGAACTGATATTTATAAAACCTCAAACATAATCCAGTACTCAGAACTGTCACTTGTAGTATCCAGTAAGGACAGCTTCATACTGGAATGTGTTCAGTATAAGCATTAAAAAAATGCAAGTTGCTGCTGAAAATTGTGATAGAACAGAGTCTGTCTTGTCTTTGAGAAGGAGAAAGTACAGGTTTGGGACAAAATTTATATTTTAGAGTTTGTGAAGGGTGAACAAAGGAATCAAATATTGAATTTTATTCATATAAAACATTCTCTGTTGAAGTTCTCAACTTTAGAACTGTTTCTAAAAGTATTTCAAAACATTAGCAAGTAAACAAATCTTAAATAAGTGTGACTATACTTTTTGGTACTACAAAAAAAGTTACACAAAAATTATTAGCATGACTGTGCCAGGTACCTGATGTATCGTGCTAGCTATGCTTGTAGTACTAGAAGAGATAATGCTGCTATATTTTTACCAAAGCATGATTCATCCAAGTGTAAATACATTCAGCAAAATTTTTAAAAATAATGCTTAGTTAAAATATTGACAGCAGCGCAACTGCTCATATGTCTAAATTATTTCCTTGATTGAGCTCTGCCTGTCACAGGGCACTTAAAAGCAACCGCTCCTCCCACCACTGACCCCCACCTCTCTATCAAAAAAAAAAAAAAAAAAAAAAAAAACCACCAAGAAAAAGAAAAAAAGTATGTCCCTTCCTCTCCCTTCTCCTCCTCTCAGATCAGTGCAGCAGAAGTTGAAATTATATCTTCTCATCCAAAGTGCTTTCCTTTTGGGGAAGAACAAGTCACCAAAGACATGAAATACACACACACACAGAGTCTGTAGTATGACTCTTTTCTGTTTACAAAATTGGGACCTAAAACAATAAATAGCCTTGTTAGAAACTACTGTGGAGGTCAGTCTCTTTCTGTAAATATTTTCTGAAGTTCTTTATCAAAAAGGCACATCTTAACAAGGGTGTAGAAATGTGCCAAGATTACCTTCTAGGAAGAAGCCAAGAAAAGCCACTGACAGCCTGTACATATATACAGGCGATGAGACCTTTCTGTTGCAGCAGGTTGATGCTTAGGTGTTCATGCTTTTTCAGATTCATGTAGCTGGATCCCTATTGCATTTCTTATTTCATAATAACTTATTTCTCAGAATGGTTTGACAGGTTCTAGGTAATCAGTTCTTCTCTACTGCCTTTTTCCTACCAAATTTGGCTGGTAGGTCTTGAGGCTTGGGAGCTTTTTGTCATATAGTGCAGACAGGCTCTGTTTACAGTGTAACTTTTTTTAGATTGGCATTATAGGAACTTTTAAAATTATTATGATTTTCCTGGATTCTGCTATCATTGATTTTCATATGTTGAAAACTTTAGGCCCTCATAAGAATTGAGAATTTTCGGATATATTTTACATTTCATTAGCTGCAAGTGTGTTTAACAAAGTGTGTCTTAGAGACCAAATATTCAGTTTAGCAGTCTTCTTCTTTGAATGTGCTTATCCTTGCAGCAGTAGGTATGTGAAGACCATACAGACTAAGAGTGGAGCTCACATAATTTCTGTAAATGATTCAGATATATAAGGAAGAGGTTGTGATTAATATAAGAAATGAAACATCATTATGGACTAGAAAAAGCTGAGAATATTCTATGATGCAGTACAGTTAAATTCTGAGGGAAAGACTGTGTTGTTATTTTATGTTACATGGAAGAATCTTGCACTGACAAAGAGAGACTAATAGATAGGCATAGGTCAATGTACATCTTCTACATGTATTTTAAATAATTTATTTCTGCCATGTTTCCTCATTGACACTGTGGCTCTTACAACTACTGAATGGAAGGTATGCTAGTGTTACTTTTCTGCACCAATCCTTTACTTCAGGGCAACTTGAAGGAATTACATGATTCTTACTGACTCTATTGAGCTATTTAAAATAAAAAACCAGCAGCCAGCTTCTCTCACAGCCAAAACCAATTTGACTTATCTACAAAACCCAGCAGAATTATTTGACTGAACTTCCTTACGCTATGTAGACAGGATGAAGCTGTTCTCCATGCTTGGTCTGCTGTACCACCACTGACAGAGATGTTGCTGTTTGTTTTTTTAATGTTTATTTATGTTTCTGAGGAACTTTTTATAAGTTACTAATTTTTTTAACTAAAAAAAAAAAGGACTAGTGCTTATTCTTTAACTGACTCTAGATTTTCCTTTGCCCTTTCCATTTGAAAATCCATAGACTGCATTGGTGGCACTCAAGACTAAGGATTATTTTAGCCAAGCCAATGGAGTTTGAGTCATTGGTATATAATACTATTTATCAAAGCAGTCAGCAGCAACCAGTGAAAGTTTTAAGAAAAATGCTAAATGGTGGTTTCAAAAAAGATGAGATTACATTCTGATAGAATTAAACCCTGTAATCTTACCAGTGAGCACAATACAGAGTCAGTATAACTTTGTTTATTTACATTTGTATTTGTGGTCTAAATTGGCAGGCAATTAAACTGAAGTTCTCAAAGTTCTGGTAAGTAGCATTTTAGCAGAGAAAGATGATAGATATGACAAACAGATGTCTATGCTTTGTGTACATGTGTGTGTTTAAGCAATTCATGTTGACATTTCTACTGGAAATGTTCAATATTAAGTTTTAACTTGAAGAGAGGTACTATTTCAGATTAACAGTTTTGCTAATTTCAGATATATTTAAAAAAGCAAAGTAAATTTCTAGAATTGCAAGCCACATCTTGCTCATAATGTTCAATGGTATAATGATAATGAGATTTTTAAATAATGTGAAAAGTCTTCATTAGGCAACTTTTGTCTGTGAACACAGAACAAAAGTAATTTTAAAAAATTATCTTAAATTGACCAATCTGCAGTGGTCAAGTAGAAAGTACCAATCCACTGTAACCTAAAAATTGCAGTAATCTCTGAATGTGTTTAATTGCATTAAAATTATTTGCCCATAAGACTGATTCTATGTACACCATACATATATTCCATGTTGGAAGCAGGAAGATGTTTTCGTCCTACACCTTGCAGCTGCCTTTTGGTAGGAGTGATGATGCCAGCTGAAAATATCCCTTCACCTCTGCTCTGATCATGTCTGGCCAGCCCAGGAACACATGACAGGAGTGCCTCTTCAGCCAGTTCTAACTGCCATTGCAATTTCTTTTGGTTATTTTGAGGAGAAGAATAATATTCTAAATTATATCATTATCCTTATATAGTATATAATCACTATATTATATAATCACTTTATTATAAATTAAAATTCTGAGTTATATCTAGTCTCAATTATATCAGTGATCAAACAAGATCAGTCTGTGACAGAGAGCTTTGAACTAGAGGAGGTGGCCCAGTTCTATTGTGAGATGCCTTGGCAATGCTAAGGAATAGAGGCACAGCAGTTCAGGACCTGGGCTCTTGCTTTTGAACTCCACATAGTCTTTTATTGTTATGTATTTACCAAGTGGCTTGTAATAAAGTTTACATTTCTACTGTGAGTGAGTTTCATGCCTGTTAGGATTTTGACTATTAATAGTGTTCTGTACATTAAATACACTACATACATACATACATGCATACAAACAAAAGCATATCAACTATTCAATAAAGCTTTTGAATATTAAAATAATAAATATTTAGACTTTTGAATCAATACAAATATTGTATTATTGCAGCTTTTATGAGGTTCCATTCAGCTTTCAAATAAAATGTTTTGCATTTTTATTAAAAAGCCTGTCTTTTAACAGTCCCATGAGTGGTTGCTTGCTCCAAATTTTAGTGTAGTTTAATTTTATCAACAGAATATCAACAAATTATTATAATATACTTTACTTAAGTGACTGAAGCCACAGAGTGAATAATGTACTAACTATGGATGAATACAGAATTGAATGCCAACCAAAGTAAATTTTATGTTACTTTTGCTTGTATTTATTGTGGTAAGAAGCTTTATTACTTCATCCTGCTAACAATATTATAATACATTGTGGGAAGAAAATTAGGTACAAAAACTATATAAGAAAGCAAATCATAATGTTGTTTAGCATTATGCCATCAAAGCTAGAATTTTCAAGATTACAGGTCTATTTTCCTCTCTCTTTCTTTGCTTTTGTAAAGAAAACTGAATGTGTATTTTTTGTCAGCTTCAAAAAGGAGTTTTTACATAGGAAGGAAGTTAATGTCTAAGCACTTTTATAGAGGAAACATTTTTCAGGACCATTTATTTTAGTGTTCTCTTTGCTGTAAAGGCAAATGCACTCATTCAGCACCCATTTGCTTCATCTGCTGGAGTGTGTAGTGAAACCATAGGAAGATTAAAAAAATTGAATTTTTTAGCACTGCTTTCTAGATTGGCAAATGTATGTTCTCAGGAAAATGAAAATAAGGATTGTTCTTGCATGGTGATTACGCAGTTACAATTCTTCCAGAGTGAGAATTCAAGAGCGTCATTCCTGTATGTAGAGGCATTTTTATTTGTGTTAATCCACTGTAACTGCCAGTAATCATTGATGAATAATGTGATTTGGATGTTTTTTTTGTTTTGCTTCTACTGTTTCCTAGTTTAATTTTATGCATGTTGAATGTTCAGAGAACTATACTTTCACATAGTCTGAGCTGGGTTCTGTTGATCTCAGACAACTGGTCTTTCCAGCCTTTAAGCAGAAAGCAATACTCTTCTTCAGCAAATTAGTGATAGAGGGAGGCTAGCTTACCTTGAAATACTGAAGACCAGAAAACTGAAAAGAAAATGAAAGTAAACCTCCAATTGAAAAGGAAGCTTTAAAATAAATAGAAAGGAAAGACAAATCAGCCTAGAGGTTGTTTTTTTTAAGTGTGGTGGAAAAATCTGAGCTCAGTGTTTGGCTCCTATCTCTTGATTTTTATATACTTGTTGGAGCTGGGTCATTTATATTTAGGCCCTCTTGGGAGGAAGTACCTCATGTTGGTAAATGATCAGTACTCTGCTTGACTTGAGGAAAGATTCATGAGTTCTTCTTAATTAATTCCAATATAGGAAAAAATTCCTTGTACTTTCTGAAATGACAGGAGAGTAATGTAAAAATTGCTTAAAAGTCTTTGGGGTTTGGAGGGACTTAAAAGTTTGTTTAGAAAGTTTTACTTAAGTCATCATTACTATGTCAGAATATACGTGTAATTGTGTAGTTTATGCTCCTATTGTTTTATTTTGTTGTGTTAAGACTTCTGAATTTGTCCTTTGATGCTTTTCTTGCAACTGATTTGGAGCTGAGTGAGTAAAATAAACTATACTGAAACTGGCAGATCTTAAAAAACTTAAGGTTTTTTAGCTTAACCATAGTTTTGTTCAAAAAGTATTATTTTGAAAAACATAGTTGTTTAAACAGTTTGCATAAAAATGTTATTAATAAAGTCCTTGCTTATTTTAGACAGACTTCATGTCCTTATTTATTTTTTCTGCTTCAAATGATGATAGAATTACACACAAAGTTAATTTTATAGTTAGTTTTAAAATTTCCTGGCAAAGCATATGTAGTGAACACAAATGAGATGCTTTACCTGATGTTCTTAAGCTCTCTTAAAAATGTGTTTTGAATTCTCTTGCATTTACAATTAAAGCTAGAAACACGTTATATGCAATGGATTTTTTTACTTTTGAGGTTAGACAATGAAGGTGTGCTTGCTTCTCTTCAACTTCAGCACATCTGCTTTGAGTTTAACACAGGTTTTTGAAAAAAGGCATGTTGGTAAAGGCTAGAGTCTGACCTTCCCTTCCATTTAGGGTATTTGTTGGAACCTAATGTGAAGTTATGATCCCCAAGCCTGATCGATACGTAAACATAACCCAGATGGTGTAGAGATGATTCTGATGCTAATTCATTTCTCAGATAGTCATGAAGATACTTTGATTATAGTATGTTTAAATAGTTATAACATAGTGCTCAGTGTTGGTCTTGTTAGGAAGGAACATATGGGAAACAAGTTACACATTATTCATGCCCAACAAAGGATGCTCTGTAGTGTGACCATTTTAATTTCTAATGCTTGATTAGAAACATAGTTTTTTAAAATATGTCATAGAGCAAGGTAAATACATTAAGCATAGACTGAATAAAAAGTTAAGTACATAGTTTTGGGCATAAATATTTGTTTTGGAAAGTATTTGTTACTATATGAAAGAAGCCAGTATGCTCAAACTCAGATTTCACTTTGCATGTAGATCATTAAAAAGTCACATGCTTGTTTTCACATTTATGAGTTCTGGTTATAATGTAGCTTACTTTATCTTCTGTAAGTACTCTGAATGACAGTGCTGAAAAAAATAAACAACATTAATGAGATTTAGTTAGAAAACATTCTGTCTTTACATCAGTTATTGGCACCCATCTGTTATAGCGGGCACTGTTTGTTGAGTATGTTGATGGCGATTAGCTGACAATAAAACACAAGCACTTGCATAAAGCAAAACAGTATGTCAGAATCATGCCAGTGTTTCTTAGAGCAGTGTTCCAAACAAACTGATATAATTTGAGATTCAACATTGTATACTCCATAATTAATGTTCCGTTTTTTGGTCTGTTTCTGCAATAGGATAATTGACAGTCTAGATGGAGTCCGCTTGCTATGGTCATTGTTGAAAAATCCTAACCCAGATGTTCAAGCAACTGCAGCTTGGGCTCTTTGTCCTTGTATTGAAAATGCTAAGGTAAGAAAGTATTTAAGATAACAATTTTGTTATATATGTAGTCATATAATTTTTATATTTGGATAATTTCCAGCAATACCTTGCTGTTTGCTACTTACACTCTCTTTATTTTATTCTGTTAACTGATTAAAAAACATGTGTATTTACTTTTCAAAAGTGGATAGTCCTCCATTTAGCACCCATTATATAATCTGCTTTGCCTTTACAGTGTTTTCTGTATTGACAAATATATTTTAGTAACTTATCAGTACCTAAGCTTACTGTTCCCAATAAAGCATGATGAAAATCTGACAATGCTGAAAACAGAAAGCTTCTACTCACAGGCTGGGAATAGCATGGGTAGTTCTAGTTGTTCTCCACTGTGGTCTACTTCAGCTGTGTTCTCAAGAGACCATCATTTGGTTTTAGGGCATATTTTAGACTCGGTGCCAATGTAATCTTCAGGTTTTCTGCTCAGACTGCCAACAAAAAGTGCCAGTTGTGAATAGTGGTGGTTGTGCAGGTCAGTTGTGTACAGAAGACTGAGCTATTCATTTATTTCATGTCAGCTTCCAAATAGAGATAAAATTGTGAGCATAAGCTGCAAGTCATCTCTCTGAATTCTTAGCATTGACATATGATAAAATAAATGGGCAAGGTTTTCTTTCCCATTAGAAGTTTCCTAGAGTACTAACTTTATACCTTAATCCTTGTACAGTACTAGCTTCCATTTCTGATTTACCTCTATATTTAATGCAATATTTGCATCTTTTCTCTACTATATGAGAAATATATATCCTTCTACACAGGACTGGAGATTCTGACTATGTAAAGAATAGTAATTCCTTCAAAGTGCAAGATATCTGTGGCATCCTTTTCAGGCACTTTCCTGTTTGGGATTGAGCACTGTGTGGCTGCTGTTAATTTATGTAGATGATTCAATGATAAAGATATATAGATGTAGAGAATGTGGATATATATTGAGAAAATTTGGTGTTGTTTTTTATAACTCAAGCATTTCTTATTTCTTCCCAATGATTTCTACAATGGCAGCTTGCTTTTCATTTTTCACACATGCTGATTATTCTGAATTATCTTTTCATCTTTTTTTCTAAATGTGCACTCTAATGCAGTAAAGTTTTTTGTCGCCTAATGGTGCAGTCTAAACATCTCTCTTCTGTAAAGATATAAATATAACTGCCTCTCTCTTGAACAATATTGCTATAACTGAATGTTAAAATACTACTTGATCTCAGTACTGAGGTAATACTTCCTATGTGTAAGACTCTGCCACTAGAAGTGCCAGAGTAGGACTGCACATTGCTAGAACTTCCACTAAAAGCACTTTTTCAGAAACTAAGGGAATAGAGGACAACTACTGAAATTATTCATTACATGGATTTTTTTCTTCATTTTTACCCTGGGGTGTTTGATGAGTGCAAGCTATGTACACCCTTAGTGTAGCTATTCTCCTTTCATCTCTCTTGGCTGCCTGCCCTAATGCTAATCTGTGATCCCACAAAGAGTTCTTTGTGTGACACTGAGGCCAAGTGGCTCACTGAAACAAACCTACAATAATACCCTTTCCGCTGACACTGAATAGAGAGAAATATGTATAAAGCAGCAACTACAGCCACACTGAGGAAGTGCAGCAACTTTTTCTATCTAAAGAGAATTTGGGGTTTTTTTTGTTCAAAGTTAATATTATTCAAAAATTTACACAATCTTCCAAGGAGCAGTTTGGTTTATGCAGTGCTTGATTCAAAAGCAGTAGTAAGTACATGGCTTTAAAGGGTTATGTGTGTTCTGGCCTTTCTAAGCCTGTACTTGGGACTGCAAACTGTGTTCCAAATAGCTGTGAGAACGGAGTCCGCTTTCTTTTTGTCTTCTTTTGTGGAAGTTGTAATGGTTCTCTTCTGTGTTGTGGAGGTTCACAGATGAAATTGAATTTGTTAGTAGTATCATAAACGAATTTTTATAACAAGTTAATGCAGCATCCATTTTTCTGCACAGATATTTTCATTTTACTACCAACTGAAAGGTTATTTTCTGTATTTTAAAAATCTTAAAAGCTAATCAAACATTCTGATAGGGCAGTTATTTTGTAGTATGTGATTACATGTTTCTTTTTCATGCTTACTCTCACCATAATCTGTTTAAGAATACTTCCCATAGAATAGAATTTTATCAGTATGATGTAGGTAAGTGATATTGTTTGCTACAAAGGAATTAAAGGAATTATCTTAATAGAAGCAGATTCTTATTGATTAGTTCCTTACTTCCTAAAGGAAAAGTTACTACTGCAGGCATATTGCTAACAGCAAAGTGTAAGTGCACTGTCCAAGAAATACAAATGATTATGAAAAATGAGTAAGAGAAGTCTACTCAACTCTGTTGATGTTGGAACAGCAATATTTGGTTATGATGCTTCTTTGAAAAACAGTACTTGTAATGTTCTCCCAACATACATCAGCCCAAACATAAACATTTGGAGAAATTCTACAAAGATGTAATTTGGGCTATTATAAAAATCACCCAAATGCATTGTGCCAATAAAAGGAACACTGCCAGCTTGAGTCTGTATGTAAATTCCTATTTCCTCACAGAGGAACTTTCTACTAGAATCTTTAAATAAATTAAAAGAAAAAAAAGAAAAGGGAAAAGAGTTCTAGAGGTTATTTTCTGTCCTCATATTTAGTAGTGTTTTGGGTGCAAACATTAAAATGCAAATGGCAATATCAGGTATCATGTTTTTCTGTCCCATGTGCCTGCATATAAACTTTTAACTTTCAGTTTTAGCCTTGTTATAGCTACAACTGTGAGGCGTTCTCAAAGAACTTCATTAAGCCATCTATGTATAGAGTTGTCCTGGTTTCAGTTAGGGTAGAGTTAATTATTTCTCAGTAGCTGTTACAGTGCTGTGTTTTGTCAGTCAAAATAATTTAAGTAAAGAGTCATTGACTGGGGGTTTGAAAGGGAGAGAAAGTTACTCTGTTTTCTTAAAATTTATCTGTGGTATGACATCTCACCTTTTTCTGATATATTGTGGTTTCAATTCTACAGGAGACTATCATGGGTGTGACATCTAAAGTTGTCTATTTATTTCATAAGGGGAAAGACAATTCCCATGCTGACTCAAAAAAAAAACCCCAAAACTAAACCAGGTTTAAGAGGGAAGGGTCACAAAATGGGTATGTGTGAAAGACAAATAGTATTCAGTCCTGCAGCAGTATTATATAATGAGGAAGTCAGTTTTGCAGCCAACCAGCCTAGAGTTAACCTATGGATAGAAAATATGTTGCTGATGACCTATTCTTACATAGATTTTCCTTGTTATGGAACGTTTAACATAACCATATGTATAAAACCACAGAGAGCATTTCTTTTCTAAGAATAACAAAGAAATGTAGTTGAAGTTGGAAATTCTTCTAATATTTAAAAAATAGTAAAACCATTTGCTGTTTTAAATACATTAAGATGCTTTGATTGCGCATTTTACTAATTTAAAACTATAGAGTATAAAGATAATTGTGCTCCATACTGCAGACTGTTGTTCCTTTGTTTTGCATTTTAAATATTTTAGTTAAGTACTACCAATACATTTTTGGTTTTGTACCATTCTTGGGTTAAGCCTTAAATGTCAGAATTCCCTGGTTGTGTATGTACAGCATTTTCCAGTTTCTTTGTTTGCCTTGCTGTGCTTCTTGCAATTTTACACAGAAACCTTGGTTCAAAATTAGTACTCTTACTGCTCTCTTTCCATTTTTCTATTTGTTTTCTCTAGACATTAGAATTTTTTACATCGGTCATACCTACTTCTCTGTATTTGCTCATTTTAAGCAGTTTTTACTCCCTGGTATCTGGATTTAGATCTTCCAAATTTTTAAGCATTTTTTATTAACCAAGCATCAAAAGCATACCATTAGAAAGACAAAAAGAAAATTTTTGCTTGCCTCTGAAGCCTTTCAGAGAACCAGGGTCCTCAGAGATGTAGGAAGTCGAGGAGTCCAGACCTGGCTTGGTGAATCCATAAAAGACTGCTGTGCTTGCAGGGCACTTACAGAACCAGCTCATGCAATGACTCTTGACACTGGCTGCCTTGTTTAGTGAACTGACTCTCACAAGTTATTTGGGCCTCCTGCAGACATGTTGGAGATCCTAAATGGATTGACATAAATTGCCCTGAGGTCTTTAATGTCTACAAATCTAGGAGTCCAGTTTCTGTAAAACCCACAACATGGAAGCTGGGAAGCAAAGGGTGTAGCCTGTATCTCCCTCACACAGGAGACTTGGGCCCTAAGTTCCAGGCAAAGCAGCTGCCTGAGAGCTTGGAGACCACAAGAAGCCAAAAAGCTTAGGAGCTCCTGGAGACCTGGATTTCCAGCTGTTTGGCAGCCCATCAGGCAAGAAGTCAAGGATTGTATGAAAACTAGAAGCCAAGGAGCCTGGCAGGCTGCTCATCAGCCATCTGGCTGACAAGAGAAAAGATGAAGAGACATGTTGGTTATTTAGCCTGCCTTTCTGCCTGGTTTCTGTCAAAACTTTTCAAGAAGTCATTGTGTTCTTATGGAAGGTTTTGATTCCATTCCATTAGCATTTTCTGATGGAATACTGTTCCACTGGAAAATATTTGACCAGCTTTTCTTGTAGCTTGGTTTATTAACAGCTACACATGCTGGTCAACAGCTTGTTGTGTAGCTTGTTTACTTTTAAATCTGATTCACTAATTGGATTTTGAAAATCTAGAAAAGATTTAAACCCCATCCTCCTCTAATTTTTTTTCCTCCCTTCTTTTTTTTTCCTTTTTGTCCATGTCATTTTTTTCCTGTCTTTATACTCTCACTTGCCACTGGGAGCTCTGTAGGTCTTAAAGCAAGAAAAGAGCATGGAGATCATTGTTTCATTTGCTACATAATATATACCAGAAGATTTCAAGCAATCATTTTGTCAAGCGATGAAACTTTTGACTGAACTAAAACATATTTTATACTTCATGCTGTTCAGATTCTCAGTGGTTTGTAACGATGAGTGGTACAACATGATATGATTGCCTTCTTATTTCCCACTTTATTTCTGGAACCATGCCAGACATGCAAAGACAAACAATAAATGTTTTAGCAACTTCTTCATTTGTGTTGTCACTGACTTGATTGTTTAACTACACCATCCTCAAAACATTCTAATATTGCTGTCTGCACTTCTACAATATTAAGTTACATATTTGTGATGACTATCTCATAAGCGTATTAATGATTATAAGAAGTCTGCTTAGACATGTTTGATTTCAATTAAATCCAAAACCAATTGAAATAATGTTTTTTCCCAGTTATTCTGTGTTATTTGTTTCTCATACATCCATTACTTAAATGTTCCTCAAAATAATCTAACATAATTGAGACAACTGTGGCATCAAAGGACTTTGATATTCATTGTTTCACTGCTTATGTGGGGACAAAAAAAGAGTATTTTGGCAATTACCCTGTACTGAACTTCAGGTATAATCTGCCAGACTGAAAAGTAAGGAAAACCGCAGACAGGACTACTAAAAGTTGCAGTAGTGACTAGGTAGACATTTTCTCCCTGACATTTTTAGAGAACCTGCATTGCATGCCTTCTTGGGTTGTATGCTTGGATAATTGACTTCACTTTGGTTGCTTGAAAGTGTCAAGAGCAATACAGTTGCTAAGTCTACGGTGATCAAATCCCTGAAGAGAGAGAAGAAATTCTGAAGAGGAATTCTACTCTAACAGCCTACAGAATAGAGTTTCAGCTATGTCAAAGCAACTCTGCTTTGTTTCTTGGCTTTAGTTGCTTCTTCAAGGTGAAGAGGACATGAAAATCCATGTTATTGTCTGCTGTTGTTTTCCCAACACATTGCATTTTCTCACAGAAGAAAAGTTGTGAGATGTAGGGAAGTAGTTTCATCTTACAAAAGCTTCTTAATCTGTTCTGCAACAGTGGAAGCCTCCATAACTGTAGAGACAGGACTAAAATTAGCCTTAAAATATAAAGTAATTTAATCAATATTATCATTGAGTTATTTAATAAGAAAAAATAATAGAAACTTTCTTATGTAAATTTTGTTTTCCTTTTTCACTAAGCAGCTGTAATATAGAAACTTCTTTCCATTTTTTAATTTTGAACTTTAAATTGGTTTGTGCCCTAGAATGAGAAGTTATTCAGTTGGGAATAGCAAATGGGAAGGAAAAGCTTCCTTCATTAAAGAAAATGTAGTTTAAAGGTGACTCTTGATAACTAAAGTTGTTTGCCCAGCCATACCATCACTTATTTGGGCAAAAGTGATTCAATTTGTCAAATTTGCTTTCACACCTTAAGCTTTTTAAGATGTCCTGCAAGTGAAATATTTCTTGTCTTTAGTGGAGAAATTTTGTCTTTCAAGTGGAGTATATTTAAAAGATAAACACAATGTATTTTTGTAATAACATGTTTAGCTTTAAATATTTCAAATAAAGAAAACAGTTTTCACTTTGGAAGAAATAAGAAAGAAATTATGTTATGAAAGAAGCCAGTAGTTCTTCTACAGTTCCTGTATGTCTCAACTTAAGGCTGATGAACTTTATTTTCTTACTGAAAATAAACACAAAAAACATAGAGTGTGACGGTGAGAAAATGCAAAAATCCCAAATGTTCTCCTTGTATAAGTACCACAAAGATCAAGTCCTGCAAATACCATAATAGTTTCTGCTCTTGATTAGAAAAACTGCAAAGCTGGTCTGTCTCACAGTATTTTTGTTCTTGGCTGAAGCCAGTATAGAAGTAAGTGAAAAGGGAAAGTTAACTGAATCTTGTTAATAGTCATGCAGGCCAGCAAGATACAAGTATGTAGTAAGAGTAGGGGGATGAGGCTTTTATTAACACAGCAGGTAATTTTTCTGGCCTCAGCATCTATGCCAGATAGGTGTGTTTTTACTGCTTCAGATTGCAAACTCCTCCTCTTGAATCCAATTTTAAAATAGTATTTCTCATACTTTCTGAGGATAAAAGCTTCACTCTCCACTACTTAGAAGATGTGGTCACATGAAGTCATGAAATATTCTGTTATCTCTTCCTTTCTTCCTTAGCCATTTGAAATGTAATTTAACAATCCACATTTTTTCATGTGTCACCTCAGATTACATGTTGCATTAAAAAGTATATTAATGATGAAGATATAAAATGAAGATATCTCCTGTTAAATCAGCATCTTCTTCCCCCTTTCAGTTTCTTTTTAACATTTTTATGACTTCTTTAGATGTCTTTGTGTTTGGCCTCTTACCTTGTTCAGCTCAGGAAATATTGTTAAAACAGATGCATTCAACTTATTGTTACCATGTGCAGGCAGATACAGGCAATAAAATTATCTGGTGTATTGATTTTCAGTGATTTTATCAATTTTTTCTCTATGAAGACAGTTTCTTAGGCTTTATTCTTAACATTTTTTCCTACCTAATCCTACCTGAATAGCCTTGTTAGGACAACCAATAAATAAGTTTTTGTTACAATTGCTAAGGAAGTGGAACATGTGGATAAAGTATAGTACAGATAAATATGAAAGCTAAACACACACCTATAGCTGGAAATTACCTTTGAGTTGCCCAAACCCTTTGAGTTGTCCAACAAAGTAACTAGTTTGTCAATTAATTTAAAGGTGAAATTTGAAGATTACATTTTTTGTAATTGAAACAGAAAGAAGTATTTCCAAAGACGTGTTATATATTCTTTTTTCTCTTGCGTTAATAAAAGCAGTGTAGATGAAAATGCCTGAGAGTATTTGAAAACTGAAATCACAGAAGTTGCTTCAACTGTGAGCAGTATCTGATCATTAATACAAAGAACATAGATTCAGAAGAATTCAGCTGTAGCCTCTGCAATTACAGGCGCAACTTCATATAAATTCTTTTTGAAATATTGGGGTATGGCAATTGAATAAAATAAATACACATATTTCAGTTTAGAAATATATTGTACAAAGCAAGTGTGTGGTTTTGCTTAAACAATACAAAAAACCATTGTCTTTGTTGTTTAAGTTTCTCCAAAAAAGAGAAATCTTGTACATAACATAATGGATTTTAAAGCTCTCATTTTGGTCCTTCTTTCCACTCATTGTTCTTCAAATTTCTTGCTGTTTTGATTTTCTCTTTGTCTTGCACAGACCACCAGACTACACCCACAATCACATTTGGGAAACTTCCCTGACATGTGGTTTCTGCAGTTTCCCTCTGCTTTTCATCACTGGTAGAAAGCTCTGTCCTTATGTTTACTTGGTTTCACAGATGATTATTGAAACTCTCTTCTTTTTCTTACTGCTGAATTGTTTATATGTTATTCCATGACTTTAGTGGGATGTACTCCAGTACAAAATGTGGAAAATATAAGCTTGTCAGGAGAGAAATTCAACAAATAGGGCTATAATCACCTGGAAAGAAAATATGTACAGGTAGAAAAATATAAAATGTTGGTATTGATTCATCAAGATGCTATAAAGGTTATTTTATCTCTTCACAGAAAATCTTTCAAAAGCAGGAATACGGAATCGTGTTCAGGGCCCTTTCAAATCTTTTGCCTTGTACTGTAGCATTTACCTGTTGAACAGAAGCCTTTCTCATCTGTTGAGGCAATATTTATGCGCAAGGTAATGCTGTAGTGATCTTCAAAGTTTGGAAGAAAATATAAAATATTTCATTTCCTTTTCTCCTCCCATGTCTGGTAATTGAACTTCTAGCCCTTGAATACATGTAGTAATAAATTTGTGTGTAGAAAGTTTTCTCAGTAACCCATTACATATCACCTTGAGTCAAGTATTAAAATTTCAAGACAAGCATGAAAACTGATTTGGACAAACAGTGTTTTAATTCTGGTGATTTTCTGTAGAGGCATTACATTGTGGTATGCATACACTAGCAATTATAGAGGAACATTGATGCTGATGCATCCATGGGAAACCCTCTGTAAGTCCACCTGCCTCTACATGCAGCTCACATGGTAATAGAGTGGCAGAGCATTGCCCCTCCTTCTCTTTCTCAGCTGCTTTTCTGAGCCACGGACCTGTACTGTGCTTCTTCTGTATTTAGGTTCTATTTTAATTTCTATAAGGACTTCTGTTACATGTTCATTTTGGGTGTTTTTAGGACTTTTGCATGAAGTTTACTTTTGGATGCTGCCCTTTTTCCGTGTGCTGTGGCTTCTGGTTTTTTACCCGTACGCAGTTTGGCTTTAAGCTCTCCCTTCCAGTCTCAAGATTTGTTCTGTCTGTGGCAAAAAATGTTTCGTTCCCAATGGGCCTGCCCACTGCCTTTGCTTTCTGTGAGAAGGAAACATCACAGCTAAGAGTTCTGTTTGACATTTAGTCTCAGAACTAAAAAAAGATGAAACTGCAGCATCTTATGAAATCTTCATTTACCAAGTCCATCATTTGATGGATTTTCTCAGCAAAGCTGACACAATACAGTTGGATGCTACTCTGTTCATAAATCAGCCCCCCAAAAGAAATAAATATAATCAAAACCATACTTGGTCTTTAGGGTCACTCCCTAGCCCTAGGAAAGTTCATATAATCCATGTTTGCACTTACATGAAGTCCACAGGTTTTAGGAGTGTCTAGTAGTTTTTATTCAAAATTCTCCTATTGGCCTGTTGAAAGAAACAAATAAAAGCAATTCCACTTACAGACCTTTCTTTCCATCCCTGTATATTTATCACCACCGAGGAGCACAAGCTGAAATTCATCCTATGAAGTTACTGACAGCCATTTGACTGCTTGACTCTTGTTTCAGTGTAATAACAGTTTGACACCAGATTGTCCAATGTCACCTTCAGATGTGCCACCATAGCATCACTTCAAGAAGTCTGTGCTTAGGAAATTTCTAAGTCAGAGATAATACTTTCATACTGAATAACCCTTAATGGATTTTCTTTTTTTCTTTGGATTTGCCTAACTTGTAAATTTTTTGAGACCCACTCCAGTCCTGCTCCAAGGACTTACAATTTCTCAACTGTACATGGTCTAAAAACAACTTTGATTCTGAACATGCCACCTGCTAATTTCATCTGATGATCCAAGTTCTTCTCCTAGAAGAAAGATTCTGGTGTGCCCTTTCCACTCTACTCAAAGTTCTGTATATCTATATCGCACTGCTCCTTCTTTTTCTTTTATTACCTTGAGTGTTCTAGTTTGTTAGTCATTCCTTCTGCAGAACAGTTCCCTAACACTGATTATTCTTGTTGGCTTTCTGTAAACCTTTTTTGATGTTATGATAACTTTTTGAAAAACAGACCAGATCTGTCCACTGTATTCAAGATCCAGGCACACTGTTTTCTATTTCATTTTTATCAGCAAACTTAGACATTTTTTCAGGGTAGTTTTTTTGTGCTTTATTCACATTTTACATTGATTTTTCATACTCTGAGGTACACCACGGTTCTCCCACAGTTGCTGTCATGGCTTGTGTAACTTTCCCTCTTAAATATTCCTGAATACTCATTGGCATTGATACAAGAAAATAATATTGTCATTCCTTTGTCTTAGCTGTCAGACTAAATGTAGGAAACAGGAGACACTTTGAGAGCCTAAAGTGTCTGTTGCTGTGTTAGATGCCCTGAGGTGTGCAAGGAGCCCATCTGGCCACTCTGATACTACTGATAAGTGAGACTTGCACCCTTCTAAAGTGACAGCTGGAGATTTTTATACCCTGCGGTATGAGAAATGATAGATACCTTTATTTAGGCATTGAATTTCTGCCTGTATGGTGGTATGTAAAACAGTCTAACTCTCATACGTCAATCAAAAGCGCTCCAAGTTCCAAATAACCATATTTCTTGGTGAAGCCAACACATCAATAGCTGCAGTTTTGAATAAATATGTCATGCCAATCTCTTTTTCAAACATTTGCATATAAATAATGCTTGAATATTTTAAAACTCTGTTTCTTTTGATTCTCATTTAGAATTCTGGGGAAATGGTTCGATCATTTGTTGGCGGCTTGGAACTGATAGTCAATTTGCTAAAATCAAATGATAAAGAAGTTTTAACAAGTGTATGTGCAGCCATTGCAAATATAGCTAAAGATCAAGAAAACTTAGCTGTTATGACAGATCATGGAGTTGTGCCTCTGTTGTCCAAGCTAGCAAACACAGTAAGTAACATTTAAAGATATCATAAAAAGCATTGGAATTTTTTACTTCAGACTGCATTATGCCCAACTGAAGGGTTATCACAAGAGCAGTAGACTTTGCAGAAGTTACAAGGGAGAGCTGTAGCATCGTTCCTCTGTGGCACAGATATTGGACATCAAAACAGTCTGTGTCTGCTACTAAAATTGGTTTGGAAGATGAGCTTCATTTTAATAGTTACTGTTGCAGAATATTGCTTTTGAGTGGTGCAGCTGCTATATGAGAAAAGCACAAAGGGTTGAGAAAACAATTAATCCAAACATGCAGAAGAATCTCGCTGATGGGGCTATATTTTACATTTTATTGCTATCTTATCTAATTTCCAGTCAGTCTAAAAGTACATTTGAAATAATATATAAACTCACAGCACTTGCTATAAAAAGAATATTAAGGGACTTTAATAGCTCTATGCCTTACAGCTCTCTCCAATTTTAATTGTACTGCAATTAAATTGGGATGCCTTAAAGATGTGTGGGGATACAATCCTGCTTTCCGATGAATTTTTTGTTGTGTGTTGACTTTAATTTGTTATGTTTTTACCTTCTTCAGAACGATAACAAGTTAAGACGTCACTTAGCAGAGGCCATTGCCCACTGTTGCATGTGGGGCAGCAACAGAGTTGCCTTTGGAGAGACCAAGGCTGTGGCTCCTTTAGCACGTTACTTGAAGTCAAAGGATCCATTAGTTCATAGAGCTACAGCTCTGGCTTTATATCAGCTTTCAGAGGATCCCAACAACTGTGTCACCATGCATGAAAATGGAGTGGTGAAGGTGAGGTGGAAGCTTTTTTCTTATTTGGCGCTGTGGAGAAGGCTTCCAAAATTGATTAATAGCACTGGGATTACAGATGTGTAGTTGGTTAGAAGTGTGTAATATCACAGGGTGGAAAACTTAAGAATTTGGGGTTTTAGACTATAGTAATAAATATGAAGCAAGATGGAGGTTTTAAGGTGGAGACAGGTTGTTCTTCTTTACTTTCTTCTTCCTTCTTCTTCATGGGTTTGGGTGGTATTTTGTAATTGGACAGAAAACAGAAAAGTCCACATTACGGGCTTTGAGAGATCACATATTGGGTTAAAAGGAAAAATAATCTAGGTGTCAATTCTTAATTGGATAGTTTAGCCTTAAAAGACCTTGTAGCAAGAGATACCATTTTGTGCCTTGCTGATGAAAGACTGCAGAATTCATGGTGGTGAGGCTGTAGCATTGATAAGAAACAATAAACACCTGAGTCTGAACGCAAGCCATCATTTGGAGTGCCTTCAATCCTGACCCCGACAGAGGTAGGAAAAACAAGCAGAGAATCCACAGCACTCTGTGCCATTGGATATCTTTGTTCAGTGCTTCACAGTAATAACAGAATGCCTGGGTGTTTCCATTCTTCTAGCCTCTCCAGTGAATGGTTGACTGAAAGCATACTTTGTAGTTATATAGAGGTTGTTATGTACAGGCTACTCCAGGACCAATCATATTTTTTCTAGGAAACTTATTTGGATTTGTTTGATTTATTTTTTTCATCTTTTATCAGATATCTGGTGTTTCAGTGATCATGCACAGTTGGATTAATGTTACAGCCTCTGTAGTTGTGACTGGATTGCCTAATTCCAGGTGTTCTTCAGCACATGTTCATGTGCTGTGTTCACATACAAAGAATGTGTGATGCTTCAGGGAAACATTTAGCCTGTGTGAATGACACAGTTGCTGAGTGCTTTAACAGTTGGTCAGAGACTTTCTCAAAGCATAGACTTTCTGACCATTCCCTATTCAATGTGTATATGCATGTTTTTGTCCAGGAAACCAGTAATAAAATTATAAACAGAAAATAATTCCAATCAGAGCGTTGTATTTCACATTTTGCTACTGCTTCAAACATTATTTGCACATCACAAAACAACAGAGAGCCAGTGTTGGATATTTTCACCTATTTGGAACTGCACCCAAAATACATTCAATTTTGTCAAGTGAGTCTATATGATAAAAATTTTGGAAAGTCACTGGTGTATGTCAGCTGCCATGTGAAATTCTGAGGAGACAAACAGGGATTTTGGAGGAAGTTTAGAAAGGCAGTTTATGAAGTTATTCTTTTATGTTTGGTTCCACAATCAATGTTCTTATGACCGGGAATGGAACAATGGTTATGACCTGTGACCGATGAATAAATGCTTTCTTTCTACCAAACACCAGAACCTATTTCCTCTTTCTCAAGTAAAAATTCATGGCTGTGCTGGAAAATAGATTTGCATTTCCAAAGATGCAGTAACATCAGTGCTGTAACAATGCAGTGACATGCGTTTGCATTTTTGAAGATGACATGGGGGACACAAGACAGCAAGAGAAATTGATAGACATCAGAGTAAGGAACAGGTATTAATTTGAACTCCAGATTGGAAACAGCCATCCAGAAACCAAGGAAGAAGAGAAATCCAGTGAGGGTTTGGCAGTTTACAGCTGAGATAAGCAGGAATATCAGGCAACATTCCTTATACTTGGAGTCTGTGACCAGAGAAGAGAGAAGAGAAGAGAAGAGAAGAGAAGAGAAGAGAAGAGAAGAGAAGAGAAGAGAAGAGAAGAGAAGAGAAGAGAAGAGAAGAGAAGAGAAGAGAAGAGAAGAGAAATAGGAAAGTTCACAGGCAGCTGAAAGCAGCACCAAGCCATCACCACTGTTTCCACTCATGGAAACACCAGAACATTTCCCTTAAAGCTATTGCAGAGAAACAGTGATGTCCACCTATATTTGCCTGCTGCTGAAACTTTAGAGCAATCAAGCTTGTTCATGAAAAACAAGTCTAACTGTGAACTAAAGAGTACAGCTTTGTTACAAGGGAGGCCCTTGTAAGACAAATTGTAAAAAGACTGGAGAGGAAATGGGAGACTAAGGAAGTGCAGTTACTTTAGTAGTGAAAAGATGAGTGTAAACATGTTTTAAAGGGGGAAGTAGAGTCAGTCATCAGAAGATGCCAAAAAGTATTTAAATCATTTTCCTACAGGCCATGTCAAGATAATACAATGCTACTCTGTGCTACAGTCACTCTTTTTCTTGCTGATGTTGGCAAGCTGTAGATTTGGATTGTTTCTGAAGTGAGGTAGTGAGGATGGGGGTGTAATAGGACAGGCACCCATGCAACTGCGCATAATATACCTTCTAAAAGGCTTCAGGTATTAAAAAATTCAAAGTATACACACATGAAAAACATGTAGCTAATTTCTCCTGATCATTCTTCTTTTGCAAATGAAGGAAAGTAAAAGATAATCTCTCATGGAAGTTAATTTCTGCTATTGCACAAGTGAATTTCTGACTTTGTAAGTGATACATAGAATTTGGTTTTGTGGATGATGGTGGTGGTGATGATGATGATTTCTGTGTAAAAAAGGCCTAGGAAGTTTGAATGGCTTCATCATCTACAGAGTTGAGGCCAGTCTTTTATTATGGTGCTAATGACACTCTGAGAAGTCTCTGAGGAGATTATTAAAGTAATGAAAAAAGTAAGAACAAGAGAAAATAAGCAGCCAAAGTCAGGCTGTGGAAGAACAAAATTAATCAAATTAGTAATTAATCTTAACTTTAAATGTTTACACAGTACACGTGCCAAAGAGAAATAGTCATCCCAATTCTTGTAATAATCAAGGAAGAAGAATAGTTTTTACTGTTTCATCCCTTTTAATATGGACATTTATGCAAAGATAAGGCACCTTGGTTTCTACAGGCAATATTTTCTGGGCTCCTTTGGCTGTAATGACAGTGCAGGTTCAAAGGTTAGAGCTGCACATCTATGCTGTAGGTATCTATGTTTAATGGGGTGAATCCCATCCAAGGCAGTGGAGAACTTTTAAAAATGAGCATACAGTTCATTTCATTGTTCGATAGAAATGACAGAATTCTGAATAATAGTGCAATAAGAAAGAGCTATTAAAAATATTAATTTTTCTTTTCCTAGAAGAATACAGATGAGTTGAATTTATATGCTATGATGGTGATGAAACTCAATCTGCCCAGTCGTAACTGAAGCACACTTTGAGTATGATCTAATAATGCCAGATGTTTTAAATTAGTGGATCTAACTAACTTGAATCCAAGGATTTTGAAAGAGATCTTTGGAGTATTAAGGATGGATTCCTTTCATCTAACTTTGGCCACTTTTAGGTATGGAGTTTTAAGTAGTCTAAACTAAGACACCTTCTGTAGGCAATGGAAAGAGAGAGACACCTGCAGACTTATCCTAGCTGAAAATAAATGCCCAAGATATCTTCAAGGAATAGACTCATGAAAGTGCCTCATTTTCTCCACTGAATGTAGAAAGAACCTAGGTGACTAGCTCAGACTAAACAGCTAGCTTTCAGACAGCTGAATTTAAATTAATATCCTCCTGGATGTTGATTTTCAGCAAGCTTGTGGTACAGGGGAGGTTGTAGGGCTGGAAGAGAGGTAATATGCCAATATTTTAAAAGGCCAAATAAGATTATAGTCTGGTAAACTGGACACCATTCTCATGTGACAGAGTTGTAGGTCCATACGTTATAATACTGGAAGGATCATTTTAATGACTGAGTCTGACTAGCCTTGCTCATGCAAACCAGAGACATTGCTTCATTTTTTTTCTGTTTGGAATAGAGTATATCTTTTAGAAAAACACTGACTCTTTACTTAAAAAATTCCAGCAATGGAAAATCCACCAGAGACATCATAACTCGTTCCAGTAGTTAAATACCTTCCCCATAAAAACATTTGCACCTTATTTGTAGCCTAAGGTTTGTCTAGCTTTATCTTATGCAATTACATGTATGATACTTTTGCTTGGTAAACTGAGAAGCCCTACATAACTTCTCATATACATTCTTATTGAAAAAATTAAATTGCTTGTCTCATTGTCATATTTTTAATTAACTAGGCAAGTATAACCGCTGATGGAATTCCTATCTTCTTAATTCTTTAACTATATTTGTGTGTCAGTTCTGAATTTTTAATTTTTGAATTTCCTTTTTGGACTGAATTGCAACATACTTCAGAACAAAATTCAGTATTGTAGTCATATCTGTATGAATACTTAAATCAGGTAAAATAACTTCCCTCTTTCTATGTAAGCTCTGCTTGAACATCAGAGATTTTCATTATTCTCTTTGGCCACAGTATTACCCTCAAAGTTTGTATTTGGCCAATTTTCTACTTTGATTTTCTTGTCTTTCTGGAAATGGATCCGCAGGTTAAACCTTTGCATGCTATAATGTTTGCCTTCATGCACAGGAGTAAAAAACCACCAGTGAATTTAGACATTGTGATATAAGATGATTTTTTTTTCAGATTATTAAATCGGATTTTAATTTTTGTCAAAATACTTTGTAAATGTCAAAAGACTTAGGTCTCATTTTTGAAAGAATAATTCACAATTCAAAAGCAGCCACAAAATGTGTTCAAGCTTTTTATTGTTTTAGAAAGGAAGATATTCAGAGACCAACACAGTGACTCTTCTTGTAATGCCTTTAAGACAAAATATTGCCTTTCCACAGTAGAGGACTGCGGCTTTGGCAGAGATAAGATTCATTAGAAAACTGAAGGAGTTTACTGGCTGAGAAAGTGGTAAATACTTCTGAATTATAGAGAGACAAGTTTATTAAGGTCTGTGGAAACAATACCAGTGGCTTTGATTGTAAAGGGTGAAGCTAAAAAATGCCTGTTCTGCTTGCCAATTACATTCTACCTTTGCAGGTACCCAAGCAAATGATACGTAAATATTTTAAAACATTTAAGGAGATCTTCCCACTGAGGTGATTTCCAATATCTTATACAAGGATCCCTTGATGTTTTTACTTTAAATTTCTACTTAAATTCTGAACTAGCTAGCTAAGAAATAGTTAAGTTATTAATTTTTCTATTTATGCATTTTTTTCTGTGTACTGTGATAATGCTTAAAGGCACTGATCACAGGTAAGGGGTTCGCTTTGCTAGGGAGTGATGTGCACCTGCATGAGAAGAAGATGACTCCAGAAAACTTTCAATTTAGATGTAACACACAATAAGGTGGAGGTGAACAAACAGATAGGACTGCTGGAAAAATAAGTAAAATATTTATATGTTCATATTTGATAGTTTAAGCAAACCACAATACATTTTTTCAACTGCTAATTCAACTGCAACTCAGTCTCCTTAAGTAAAATATAAATAACAAATACTGACTGTAAACTTTTTATAAAAATCTAGAACCACTGGAGAGTTGCCAGTCATTCAGACTTTAAGGCACTCACACCATATGGGAACCATAACTGGTGTTGTTGTCAGGTTTTTGCATGTGTGTGCCTGTGCTGAAGGCTACATGAAGTCCAAGTAAATTAGTCTCTATTTAGTTTTGCTTTGTTCTGAACAGCTTTTCTTTTCCAAATTAATTTAAAGATATATTTCTGTGCTGCACTATGAAAAAGTTCATTTTCTCCTGTTCTTGTTTCATTGTACATACAGAACTAATTATTTTTGGGCTAGAGGAACCATTAACCGAATGATTAAGGTACATACCTGAAATGCAGATGATCAGAGGTTTTGTTCATGTTCTGATATTTTTTAGTGTTGAAAGTGTCTATCCAACCCACCTATTCACAGCCTTACTCTATGTTCTGGTTTATGCTATTTTTTGCCCAGCATGGAAGCCCTCTGTTTTCTTATATTACAAAATACGAGTGGATGCCTTCTGGAATAACAGTTGTGGTAGCTTATAAGGACATCACCAGGAATGCTGAAAAGTACATTTCAATGTCTTGGTACAATGAAATGGACAAAGAAGACACTCATGCCTTAAGAAGGGGACTTGATTTGTATAATCATGCCTTTTAATTTTTTTTTTTAATTGGTCTTTTCATCAGGGTACAGCCTCAAGAAATGCATGAGAGGGGAGATGGGGAGAGCGTGGATATGTTAAGCTTGGGTTTGTTGGTAGATTGGTTTTGGTTTATTTGGTAAAGAAGGCATAACAGCCATAATGTATCTTCTGAATCCTGTGTGAAGTTAATAGGAGGTATTTGGGCTTTTTGAGTTCAGTTCTTAGTGACAGAAAGGTTAGGCTCTTCTATTCCCTTGTAATATTCCAAGATATAAAACCCGTTTGCTTAACCACTGTTTCTGAAAGTTATTGTGAAATGTAGATTTCATATTTGGAAGGTTTTTATAATGACTATGTTAAAAAATACAGCTTCTGTAATTTATTGTGCAGAGCTTCCAGAAAACTGGTCATTGTTTGCTAAGGTCATAAATCCCTACAAGAAGTTTTGGCTAACTGTTTTATGTTCAAAGACTTTCATAAGACCATCTTTGTGAAATAAATAGAAGTGAATTATAAAACATGGAAGACAATTACTAGTAATTTCTACTGAAAACATTCTAAAACCAACCTTTTATCACATACTATATTTATTTGGAGTATAGAAAGTGAAATGGAAAAGCACTGGCACACGCTTCTTTAGGAGAATTTGGCAACAGGTTTGATTGTTTTCTTGTGGGGACCTTTGATGAGAACATTAAATACACAATATGGAGTTTTACATTGTAAAGCAAGATTTAATAGATCTTAATAAATCAATCCAAAATATTTCATGTAATATCTATGCAATAGTACTAATGGGTAATAATAGTATGTATTTGCAGTTTACATATATGTGTTGTAATTTTGCATTCAGAAAAACCCCCTTTGTAACTGCAATGGTTCGCTCTGCTCAGGCTCCACAGTTCAGGCTGGAGATACGGCACGTCTGGCACATGCTCCAAGCTGATGCCTGTTGCTTTTTATAACAGTTGTTACAGTTCTTGGACATCAAGAAAGAGGGCACTAGATTCCAAAATTTCTGCGTGTCTGTTGTCTACCAAAAATATGCTAAATCCCTTTACCCACAAATGTATTGATCACATCACATCACACTTAAATTTTGCATAGAAGAGATTCCATAAACGAAGTCACATGCTATCACGTTTTATTCCGTTTCAGAAGGATTAATGTAAATTGACAGTGTTACACCAGTTTCTATTGTGTTGGCAACTGCCAGGTTGCTTTAGAAAGCTTGCTTATAGTTTCAGCTACAGGAAGCAGCAGCCTGTATCTGTTTTTCCTTCATAATAAGCAAAACGTCACCATTCATAAAGTAGGGGTACTTTTAGGTAAAACATTTTGCTTTTGCACCATTGACAAAGGTAACGAAGTTTGGCTTTAGTATAGATGAAGCCTCAGACTTTGGATTACTTTTTCAAAATTTCACATTACTGAAGTTTATGTTATGTAGCAAGTGTTCTGTTAAAATCTGGCTGATTGTGGATGGGAAAAACCAGCAGCCTAAGGGAGATCAGCTCATTTTTGCCCAAACTCTGTGCTTCAGGAGATCTCTAATTTTGTAACATTTGGATAACAAACCTAGAGGCTGGCATAAAGCTCCTCTTGGCACATTTTAAACATCTTTTAGTCTTATAAAAAGAAGCTTGTCCCACTAAGCTGTACATTTGTTGGAGCTGTTTAACAGTAGCTGTGCCCTGCAGCTCTTTTAGTGATAAATGAGCCATTTCAAATAAGGGCAATTGCAGCCAACTGTGCAGAAGGAATCATTAAAAAAAATTTAAATAGACATTTTTGAAGTTTAAAAATGCACAAACAAAGTATGTTAAATCAAAATATATGCTGCTCCTTTTAATGGAAAAGATTGCTACTGGCTAAGTCTGCCAGCTTCAAAAGGTGTGCCAAAAAGCCAAGGAATCTGGCAGAATCTGCAGATAGCAGTTCCATCTTTCATCTATATTTCTTTTCTGTATTTATCTTGCTTTAGAAAATGCAGAGAATGTCTTTTCCTTCTGACTTGGCGCTATTTCCAAACCACAGAAATACACAGAGCAGCTTCTTGCAATTGTTTAGCTCCCTGCACCACTCTTATCCTTGTGACTGTGTGAATCATTTCTTTCTAATTTGGCAATAATAAGAAAGAAGAGCATTAAAATATTTTAATGTTTATGGAATAGTATCTTAGCTGAACCATCAGATATAAAATTAGTTTTCTTTATTAAGAGATACTTTTAATGTGGGTTTAATGTGGAAGGACAGAATGCCAGGTAATTATTTTTGACATTCAGCTGATCAAAAATAGTTTCCTTGTATGTAAGGAGCTATTCAAAGAATCTGAACATAAAAAATACCAAGAAAAAAGTTCTTCCTGTAGAATCAATCACTCAGTTCAGTTTGGCTTCAAGCCCTACTCATTGTAATCTCTCTTATATTGCTGTTGCAAAGCACACTCTCTGGTATCTTTTAAGTGATAAGGCACAACTTATTGATATCCCTTTCAAGGGAATATGCTAAGGAAAAGCTTATTTGCAGTGTGTGGATTATGGGATGGGCTCTAGTGTTAATGTTCCTGGTCAGTGTTCTGTACTTTGGCATCAAATCTGAAGACCTGACAAGGCTGCCAGGCAGCACGAGCCTGACGAGAATTCTGTCCTGACTTGTGTGAGGGCAGGGACAGGATATGAATTGCTGATGCAATTATGCTCATTTTACAATCAAATGCATGTGAAAGCTAAAATGTATCTTCTCCTGGACTATAAGTGAAGTTTCATATGATTTCATTTCACTGAAAATTTGATTTTAAATAATTTTGCTTTTATCTCTAAGGGTAATTATTGGCTGTATTTATCTGCTGCTAGTCAGTGCAGAATTTATTGCCATGCCATGGTTTATGATAATTCTTCATCTATGGAAGCTTTGAAGAAAAACATGTAATGTTAAAGCAAGAGAATATTATTAGTCAGTAACACTTTTTAATTACTGTAAGAGTCTGATACTCTGCAAATTACATGTTACCTTTGGATTTAGGAGAGCTGTAAAGCTAGATAGGAGGTGCCTTTAGGCTGATTCTATCCTACTCATTGCATTTGTATTGAAGGTATTGATAAAAATAAAAAAACTTTTCCATGACATAGGATGGAGAAAGCAGCAACTCATAAACATGCTTCCATACTGCTGTACAGGTATGACAGTTCCAAATACTAGGGTAAGATACATAATTAGGGCTCTGTGGAAATAGAGAAAAGTTTAAAATATCAAGAAGGTCTTTAGAACACCTAAAATCAAAATTGTGCTAATCCGCTCGAATGAATGCGCCTTCTCAGAATTCCAGAGAGACATAATTGGACTCCAGAGACATTATAGGCTAAGAGAGTGTGTATATATTGAAAAAAGTCTGTCTTTGGCACTGGATTTGCTGAACATTCATGGTGTAGAGAATATTTTATTAGTCTTTTGCTTCTCAAAGAATTTTGTCTTTCCATCAGTTGATTACTCTATTGGTGTGCAGTAGTTCTGTTGCTCTTTGGAAAGGTGGAATTGACCATGCTTGGATTTTAAGACAGCATTGAGCAGCACTCTTCACCAAAAACTATTAAAGAAGTTAAAATGCAATGTGATGAGAAGGCAGAGTCCTAGAGAGGATAAATAACTGTTTAAAACTCAGGAATCAATGTTTAGAAATTAGGATGAAGTTTTGGAGCCAAAGGATCTTCATAAATGGTAAACGGTAATGTCACAAGCTGCTGACAATATAGTTCTCTGTAATAAGTGCAGACAGAGACAATTGCAAACTGCAGGTCACAGTGCAGAGCCCTGGAGGTCAAATGTCCTGTGCAAATACATCACAGCTCCATGCAAAGTTTTCCCCTTTCATGGATTTACTACACTAAACAGTTTTGCACACTGCACGTGCTGCAGATAGTGCCAGTAACTATTGGTTAGGATTGAAAAGATGTCCAAATGTTTGGGTGAGGCAATAAAGTCCTTCCAAACTATTTGGACAGAAAAATTTTCAATGTAAGATACAGTTCGGGATACCATGAAGCCCTGACTTTCCTTCTGATTGATTAGGTTGTTTCTGTTAATCTTTCTTCTCTTGGTTTCATAATCCAAGAATCCTCATGAAATTTGCAGTTACATGGAGGTGTTATTTATCCTTAAATTTTTGTTGACATCCAGGAGTGTGGGGGGAGAAACTGATAGTCTGTTTAATTCTTCTGCATCAGAAATGCACATGAGGGAATTGTGCTTTGAGAAACCACTCTTTCACAAAATTTGCAATATTCTGCATAAAGATACTTCTGTTCAGGGAAGGATGTTAAGTTCCTTAATTGTCATCATGAGTCAAAGCCATGATGTGCTGTTTAAATGAAAAAGTGGCCTGTTTGAGTGGGGAGCTGATGAAGTAGAGAGCACATTCCCTGTGTGGGAGCAGTACTTTCTCTTAAATCATCTTCCACATACTGCTTTTATTAGGTGGCAGCATGCCTCAAACATACTCACCCAAGAATGCCCAACACGTGGTCAGTAATATTCTTGTGCTTGCACTAGTGTTGTGAAATAATGTCTTGTGTAGCTGGTTAACTCCAACCATTTCATCCTACCTGAGAGACAAAGTAACCACCATACCAGGTTTAAATCATGATTCTTTTAACCTTTTGCAGTAACATTCAGGTAGAAGGTTCACATGATTTTTTTTTTCTCCTGTGTTAAGGCACAGAGTTGCATGGTTTTAGAAAATTAATTTTCACATCTTCCCCCGCATGCTTTAACCAGCTTTAGCAGAGCTTTTATGCATGTGGTACAACCTCCACTTGCCCAAACACAACTATAACTTTCTTTTTATAGAACTAAAAGAGCTCAAGCAAATGAATAAGCCAAAAACATTTCCAAAACCTGAAGCTTGGAATTGAAGTTGAGAAGTTAATAAAAAAAATGAGGAACAGGTTTTTGTTCTAGTCAGAGAATAACTTTAAATTTAACTTTTATTAATTGATTTTTCACTTCCTACTTTATAGTTACATCTTTAGAGAGGGAAGGAAGCAGATCAAAGTCTCAAGTATTTCTAGCATATACAAGTCAGACAGGTATTATTGCTTGCTTGTTTGCATGCAACACAGTATTTTTAAAAGTCTCTGATCTCACAAAGCTTCCAGAAGTCAGCAGCCATTCAAGCACCTTGTGGCCAGAGTCCTTGAGTGGCTTTGGAGAGATATTTTGCTTATTTTTGAAAAACTATCTAACTCCCCTCTAAAGAACTGTATGCAAATCACAAATACTTTGGTTGAATATGGCCTAATTGGAGTGCTAATTTCAAGCAACTCCCTTTTTTTCAATCACCAAAAAACAAAAGCATTTATCTGTCACAATAAGTGTACATGGAAATGTTTTCCTTAACACAGACTTTTTAAAAGCACACAAATTTCCAGCACTTGTAAATAGATTTTATGATAACTGACCAAACTGTTCATAAAAAATTTGTGTCTATTATAGGAAGATGACTCCTTAGTATAAAATTATTTGGTTTTCTCTAATAGCAAAAAAGCAGATTGAAAATCTTGAGAAATAAATGGTATCATACATTTAATTTTCTGATATTAAGAAAACTTAGACTTGCTAATATAAATGAACATGTGGACTATACATGTACCCTTGTCCATGAAACAGCCCCAGATCTTTTCTTGCTTCATCTCATTCAGTTTTGTATTTGTATGAATAGAGCTGATCTGTGTTCATACCATCTATAAATTTATTTATCCTGTGTTCTAATTCAACATTTTCTAGTACATTTACTAGTCTAAAATCAGATAATATGTTGAACAGTACCACTCATCTTCCAGTTTATGTAAATGTATGCACTGTTGCAGCCCCCACATCTTAAAGCATAAGACTATAGAACAGTCTCCTTGTGTGCCACAAAAAACCCAGCTTTAAAATGTGCTGGCTACTTATTTCAAACAAATGCTGTTGTACAAATTCACAGGGAGAAACTCCTATTTTTATCCCCAGACTTTGATATGTAAGGTTTAGTAGCAAAAGTACCTCACTGGTTTATAATGATTGTATGTAGGAAGAGAGACCAACCCTTAGAGCATTGGACCTAAAGCTCTATTAACTTTAGAGATCAAAATCAGTACTTTCAATTGAATGCAGAAGAGAGTTTGAAGTCAGTTCACGTTTACCAGTAGATATAACATACTTTTAAAATATTGTTACACTCAGATTATGTTCTCAGATCCCTATTCTCAGGATAAGATGCACTTGAGAGAAACATTGCAAAATTTGTCAAAAGTCTGGAAACTGTAGTATCCCTTTACTGTAGTATCTGGAAACTGTAGTATCCCAGTTCAGTGGATTTTTCAAAGGTGGAATAATTTCAGGTGTGCATTTCAGGAATATCAGACAAACCAAAGGGGGAAAAAACCACATCATATTTTCAGGACATTGTTGAGAATTCAGGCAGAATCCTTCAGAATGTCAGGGTTAATGCACAGCTTAAACCTCTTTTTTTTCATCTGACTTGCTGCTGATAGTTTATTTGCAACTGCCCCTGATTAATTTTCATATAATTTTTATGTGATTGCTAGAGATAGACAAAATTATAGTATTCATATCCATAGTAATATTAAAAATTTTGAAACAAAACTGAATTAGCAATTCTTTCTCAATTTCCTGTACTACCTCCTCAATAATGTTTAAGAAGGAAAGGAAAGGTAAAAGTCCTGCTCTGCTCCTGCAAAATGAAAAGGAAAACAAAGAGTGAAAAAGCAGGTAAGCATTGAAAATGAGCAGGAAATACAAAGAAGAAAGATTGGTCAGGTTTGCAATGGTACAAAGGAAGGATAGTCCACAACATGTTACTGAGTCAGAGTAAACTATGAAAGGGACATCCATGACATGAGTTTATAGTTTTGAATGTCCATTCCATATAATAAGTAAGCAGGGTCATAATTTAATCTTAATAAATTTTGAAATGTCACTCTATTGAAATCACAAAAAAGTTCTTTATTCTCTCTATGCCACCAAAAGCCTTTTATATGTTAATCTTCTTTTGAAAACTACAATGAAATAAAAATAAAATACAGAAAATGGTTCATATAAAAATATGCCGTGAGACCCTGGGCTTCATCACTTTTGGATTATCAAATATGCCTATTGTTTTTTATGGGATGAATTTCATATCCTGTAAGACTTTTTGTACATTGGAATGTTCATGATGATTGAATTCTTTCTTAATATTGCACCAAACGTCTTGCAGCTGAATGGAGATTCAAGCTGTCTGCCTTTAAGGTCTCCAATTAGTTCCATATAATTGTACCTTTTAAACAAAGATTAGAAATAATTTTGATTGCTGGTTTTATTTATCTACTTCACCTTTGCATGATATGTTTATAAGCGGTTAGATTTACACCTGAAATAATTGTAAATATTCCTCTGAAATCCTGTAAGTATCAAACTGAGATGGAAAACATTTAAACTTAGAGTATTATAAAATGGTTTGCAAATTGGCAGTTTTTAAACTATTCTGCATTTCACTATTTGACATTTTGTTGATTTTCTCCTTGTCAGTAATATTCACAGTTCTCTGCCCATTTATTGTGTCTTTGCAGAGAAGGAGGGCATCCTTCTCCAAATAACTATATAAGAAAAAAGACAGTAAAACAGATGAGGTGAAGAGAGAGCTGTAGAGTGTATTCATATTTTGTAGCTATATAAACATTTGCCAGTATGTGTGCTATACCATATAATAATTCCCTTTAGGCATATAGGTTTTATGTATGTCTCCAAAGTAATGCAATGCAACATTTAACCTTATTGGAGAATATGACAACTATATTCTTATTTTGTATGTTATTACTGTGTGAAATTGAAAGAAAAGAGATTTCTTTTCAAGAGTGCTGTTCCCATTCGGATATTGAAGAAGTATGGCCCTTGTCCTAGATGCCTTTCAGTTTAGTTGTAACAAAGGAGGGAACTAAACAAAATAGACAAAAATGGACAGACAGCAGGTAGGAAAAATGGAAAAATGAAGCTGTATCCAGAAGGATTTTAAGCTTCAAATCTATCATGGTGTAAAATGAGTTGTAGCTCACTGAAACTGCTTATCCTAACAAAATAGTAAACATCTCATGGTAAAGTGCCAGTAATCATATGTTCAGAATATTTCACTGAAACTATCAAGCCCTACTCTTCTTTTCCTAGCATTTTGTGGGATTCATCTTGCCAACAGTCATTTTGTCCCAGGCAGTTGCATGAGAAAAATTACTTGCAAGGACAAATCACCTGTCTTAAGTCTTGAGACAGGTGAGATGGTTTAAGCGCACAAAAAGGCAAGGCAAGGCAAGTCTGTTCTCATCCTAACTTGGAGTCCTGCACCTCTTTGCAGGAAATGCAGAGTTTTCCCCCCTCCTGTACTCTTTCTGAGGGAGGATGGGAAGGATGAAAAAGAAGAGACAGTTCCTGGCCAGCCTGCTGGCTACCATTGTGTTCAGGTGGAACTTAGCCCAAGCTGCATCCTTTGGACTTCCTGATACCCTCCCGCCATTCTTGAGTGATTCCAAAAAGTTGCCCTTTTTCTGTGGCTGCCAGAAAGGAGATGTGTTTCATGGAAGAGAGAAAAGACAGAAATAGGGCAAGAAAGGAAAAGAAGCTAGGTGTAATCTTCCTGGAATTTCTCCCACCCCAACCAGAGAGCTTCAGTTTCACCTCTTTATGTTCAGAGTGGGTGAAGTAGGCTGCACCAGGGGTTGCTCTGACTTTAGTCCCAGAGAGGAGAGACCCTGTGCAAGGGGGAATCAGCACAGTGAGTGTCAGCCTTGCCCATTTTTTGCAATTTCTTGGTACTGGATTTTGTACAGCTGCTAGCTCAGACTGTTCCCTGGTGCATGGGACTTTAGTTTGAAATCTGTTTTCTTTGTGCCACCTGAGGGAAAAAACCAACCAACCAAACAAAACACCTCGGAACTTACATAAGCACCTTCTTCTTAAAAGTCTGGGTATGGTGCATGTTGTCTTATCCTTTTGTTCAGCTGAAAAGGAAAATCAGGAAATTGGCCTGAATTTTAGTTTAGAAACAGTGGCTTAGCTTAACCTTCATTATGCTTTGATTGTGGAGTATGTTTTATTATTTATAATTTAATTTTATGAGAAGTATTTTCATAGGAATATGTGTAATGTAACACTCTAACTAGGTGCTTTAATATTTTCCAGTGTGCACTATGGTGTTGAAAGTTAGAAAATGCTGGCTGGATCTAGACTGATACTTTCTTGGATAAGCCTCTACCATATGCTTTTATTTAAAGTAATTTTTTTTTTCTTTTAGGTTAGATTTATAAAAAACATGTGAAAAATGTCTTTTTTTGAAAAAGAAGTGTTACGCAATTAGAAAATCACAGTGCTAGAAATTTTGCATCCTTCAGGAAATGTTGCATATAAAAGAAGCCAGATACTAAATCTAAATTTAAAAAATAAAAAAAAAAAAATAAAAATAGCAAGTTCTGCCACCAACTAGACTGCTATGTCAATCTACAAGATGTTGTACTAAAGTGTATGTCTTTAGTTCAGGAATTTTAAGCTCTATGTGAACTCTGACTGGCTTCCCAGTATAGATATGAATCTTGTTGAAGGAGTTTATCCATATTTCCTTCTGATTAGAAAAAATTAAATAAAATTTGTTTTACAGGGCAGAAAACCTAAAGAAGCCAGGACAAAAAAGGCATTAATTATTTTTTATATAGTTATTCTTTATTCATAATTTTCATCCATGTTCACAGGACTCTGGGGTGTTGAATAGGCTGATCTTTTATCTGTTTTTAGTGAGCAGGAGAACCTCTTTCCAACAGCCTTGTTCTGCACTTTCCATTGTTTTTTAAGACTTGTGGACACATCACATGACTCACCCCTTATTTAAAGATTATTCCATGCCAACCTCTATACTTCCTGCAAACATGACACCCTATGCTTTCTGCTTCCCCTCACTGAGTCTGGAAGCTGCAGTGACTGTGGCTGAAGGAAAGTGAGTAATTCTGAGTTATTGTAACCAGTACATGGAGACCATCTGAGATTTTGTCAGATTTAGGGTTTGTTGGTACAATACTTACCTCTGCTTTTTCTGCTTTTAAGTCTCCCATGGCTGCTTCTTTTGTAGAAGTGAAAAAATCTAGAAAGACATGACTGTTTGCAGTGATACAGGCTAGAGACTGACATGCTGAGGAGCATGGAGATTTACTGAAAAGGCTATGGAGATTTTGTAGACAACAAGCAGAACATTAGTCAGCAATGTGTCTTGACAGCAAAGTCACAACTCTGGACTTACAGCAGGAGCACAGCCAGTTGGTTGAGGGAAGTGATTGTCCCCTTTAGCACTCATTAGATCACACCTAGAATTCTGCACCCAGCTTTGGCCTTTGATGTAGGGAAGATATGGATAAACCATAATAGGTTCAGCAGAGGACCAGCAGGATGGTCAGAACCTGAAGCACTGCTCTGTGAGGAGAACCTAAGCAAACTGGGCTTTTTCAGCCTGGAGAAGAGAAAGCTTTAACTGGACTCAAAATCAGTCTTGCAGTTCCTGTGGGGAGTTCAGTCATCAAAAAGATGGAGCGAGGCTTTTCACAGCAATGCATGGCAAGAGGATGACAAACAATGAGTGTAAACTAAATCAAGAGGAAATGGGCACAGGGAAAACTTTTTTCTCCACCAGGTCAGTCAGACATTGCAATAGGTTGCCAAAGATGTTGTGCCATCTCTATTCTTGAAGTTTTTCAAGATCGTACTTAAAAACTCTGGGCAACACAGGCAAACCCCATATCTGACTCTGCTTTGGGCATGACCCTAGGCTAGACACCTCCTGAGAGCCTCTCTGTTCTGAATTACTCTGTGATTGTGTTGTCATAATACAGTATCACAATTCTGGGGTAGTAATAGCAAAATCTTAATTGTTCTGAATATTTAAATGATTTGGCTGTGCATCGCTTTTGGAATCCAGAAATGCTACATATGCCCTGGACAGTCTCCAAACAGCTTGTATTTGTGCTTATTTACTGGTATGACGTGCAAACTGTGCAAAAACATTAGACTCTAGCCTTGGAATATAGATACCTGCCAACAGAAAATGAAGGCTACATGGTGCTGCAAATGCTTTCTCTGTCTATGGAAAGTGCCTTTTATGTGCCAGAAAGAAGCATTTATACCACATGCTTTTTTTACTGCTTCTCACATCTGTTAACATTTACATGTGTCAGAAAACAATACCTGAACAGTGAAGGGAAGGGATACATGAAGTTCAAGGGTATTATATCAAGAAAAATGGCATGTCATATTGCATATAGTACATTGGAATAAAAGAAAAGGAAAAAGGAAAAAGATTTCTTGGACATGTCAAATATACCTAATACCTAGGCGTAGTTTGTATATACTATCTATGAATGCATTTCCATACCTGAATTGAATGACCCAAATTGCTAGTAAATGGAACTGAACCCATGAAAGGGTCAAGGAGTAATAATCAGGAGGTGAAAGAATTATAAATGTCTTAGTTTATTAAAAAAAGAATAAATTTTATTTCATTAAAGGCAGGATTTATATCAAAACCTTCAAAGTTGGGTTCCTAAATACAGAATTACCTACTTCTATTGAAATATTTTGCATTTTTGATAATCTTCTCTTCAGCTGTCTTTTTGTTAGTACAAAAAGAGTAGGTTAACTGACAAATGTTGCTGTATATCCACAGTCCTTAGAGGCAGCTACTGTATTGGGCAGTGTTTCCAAGAATAGCGCTTTGAAGTCTCACACTGAAAATCCTGAGACACAGTGTAGTACTGGATTTTGTATGACGTGGCAGTTCTTGCAGATGTTACCACTGGCAAGTGATTTAGAAGAGCAGCAAATTAGAGAGAAACTGATCTGTGATCCCCTGAACACAGAAGGAAAAAATCAGTATTTGATACCTTGGTGAAAACTGGTGTTTGCATTGGTTGCATATGTACCACTAGTTCTTTAGGCATCTATTTGGGTCTTTCGTACCAGTTTCATGCAGAATTCTGTTCTTTCATGCCTCACCCTGATTTTCCAAAATGCACCTACAGTAAAGAGCATGGATCCTCCCCTACAGCTACTGTCATTGCTCAATATTGAGTTCTTTTTGGAAAGTGACAGAAAATACCTATTCTCCCATGTCTTTTGAGTCTAGAAAAAATGATGGCTAAAATAAGAGATTAACCTTGAATTTAATCCTACCTAACATGTAGCCATAATAAAGGCAAAGGTCAATTTTTGTTTTTTCCTATGTTCCTGCTAGATAATGTATCTCTAAACCACTATTTTTGATGAACATCTGCTCTTGCACATGGATACAAGTCTTATCTGAAGTTATTATGGATGTTAGAGTTCCACTCTCACTACACAGAAAAAGCCTTACATTAGATCTGTGAAGATGAAATGAAGAATCACATAAGGCATATGGTTTCCTTGCCCCCAAATTTAAAACCTAGGGCTTTACCAAAACCACCATATGAACGGCATGTGCATACATATTTTTGGGTTTGAGTCGGGGATATGAAGGATCTATAGCAGTTTTCTTCTGTTAGTTGCACAAGAAAGTTGCGAGGCCCCTGAAGAATCACATGGTTATTTGAGCTGATGAGAAATCGGCTCTTGACTAATGGCAGAGAAGAAAGATCTTCATCCAGCAGTGTTTCTGAAGGAAAAATAGAGGTTAAGCATTTGATAAGCTTGCATTCTGGTCTTTGTGCTTTGGTCTTTGGTTACTGACCTTGGCCCAGGTTTTGCACACAAATAAAGTATAGAAACATAAACCTTTGTCATATAATTTCTTCTCATGTCATTTTAACTCTGATCTATCCTTTCAGAAGAGTTAATATTTTAAGGGTCCTACCTAACTACTTGGACCTAGATATCTGATTACAGGAATGGAAATTTTAAGAGGAAGGATTCCTAGGGAAAATTATCATTGATGCTTAATTGATAATAATAATAATAATACTGTTTCTGACATAATTCAAGCCTATCACAGGCAGTCTTACATGTTGCATGTAGGGGTCAAAGGGTGAAAGGTGACTGGAAAGATGCTTGTTTTGTACATTTGGCTAACACAAATACTTCCTCAAGTACAAAATGCTTTGATCTCTCTAAGTAAATGCCATATGTGTGCAGCTGTGGCCCATGCCTCACGACTGCTGGAAGGTTAGGAAAAGGTAGCATATGAATTTGATGTCTGCATTCAATTTATACTTTTATATTTAGCAGTTCATAATTTTGTGTAATATTTTAGCTGTATGAAAAATATGCACCAGAGTTGAGTGATAACAGATTTCTCTGTGGTTTAACTCAACATTGTTTGGGTGAATACAGATTCCTAAGTATTGCAGACTGAAAATACAGGTTTTAATTAGAGCTGTCTGAGCTTCAAAATACCTGAACGCACATTAAGCCTGGCAAATTTTCAGAAGTCTGGCGGTTGCATGAAGCTGATTTAAGCTAAGCAAGAATCTTCTCTTTTCCAACTGTATTGCATTTGCAGTTGCATCACTGACTTGCAACACACTGACGTGAGATCACAACCCATTATTAATGGTTTTCTGATATGTAAAAATGTTTTATGACCAAGGCCTGTCTTGTGTCATACTCATGTTGAACCTTACTCCCAGGGAATTTCCACTGAAAAATTTGAATGACTTCCAGAGCAGAGGATCTACTATACATGACTGAAAAGCTGAATCAACTCCAAAAGTTTGGTGCCTTTCTTGAGCTTTTGTTTTTCACTTTTACTTGCAAATATTTAAGACGGATATGCCCAGATCTATATCCTTCAAGATGTTTAACATGAGTAGTTTGCTGTGACAATAAAGAGACCTACTGCAGTCAATGGGACACAAGGGTCCATCACATGAATCCAGTTTCATGATCAAGACAAAAAAAAAACCCAAAAAAGAAGCATGGCTTTGTCTATTAAAAATATTGAACTTGTACAATTATACTGGTATACTTTGGAGGGAAAATTGTGACTCATGTGACTCACATAAAGCATGTGCAATTTCTCCTTACAATAGCAAAAATACAAGTCACAACCAATAGACAGACATAGTCCAATGAGCAGAAAAAAAGGCCTGAAAATATAAATTCACAGGTACAAATATGATAAAATATAATGCATTGCACTTTTATGTGGATGTTAATAGATATGTGCATACAAAAGTATACATGTAGTAGATACATGCATGTGTATAATCCAGTGTTGTTAATATGATTGCAAGTATTTTATTTATCAGATGTGTGGGTTAATTAATGCAGTTGTTCTAGGTATGATTTCAATGTTATGAAACAGAAGCACACTGATTTGTTTTTTTTCTTCTCTGTGTTTTTGCTAGCTCCTACTGGCCATGGTAGGCTCTACAGATGACACTCTGCAGGAGGCAGCAGCTGGTTGTATAGCAAACATTCGCAGATTGGCTCTGGCAGCAGAAAAAGCAAAATATGGCTGATGCTTCAGCAGCTTTTACCAACACACTTGTTTAGCAATTCAGCTACATTTAAATACACAACTACTCCTTCTATTATTTCTGTATTTCATAGCAGAGCTCTTCTATTTGAAGATAATTTATTAAAAACAAATCTGTGGTAACTTATGTTTGATTTTACATTACTGAATTGTCATCCCTAGGTTTGATAAAACACTCATACCTAATTTTGTGTGTCTTTTAGCATTACATCCATCCAAAGACCATCAGTTAAGATATGTCAAAGACATTTTCTACAATTGATATGCTTTTATTTTCATTCATTGTAGCTATACATGGTTTTGCTTATCTGTGACATTACAATAAATGTTGCTTCTCTTTGTGTGTGGTTATGCAGCAATTTATGAATGGCTTGAAAAACTCCCTGCATTATAATCTTGCCCAGTCATCCTCTCATTGTGCTTTTGCATGTTTGATCAGTTGTGACTCACAAGAGAGCAGAAAATGCAGATACATGAATCTCACATCTGGCATTATATAAGGCTGCAAACAGCTGTAGCAATAGACATCACTCCAAATTTCCCATTTCTACCAACATCAAGCAAAATAGTGCTTAATTTTATAAGTAGCTGGTGAAATGTGTTTTAATTAACACGTTTTACTCAGCTCTAAATAAAGAGTCAGCTTTTAGATTTACATTAGGACATTAAGGTTTTGTGGTTTTTAATTTTTAAACTGAAGACAACATTGTATTGATGTAGTTACTTTATTTCTGTATAAAATTATGTTCAGAATTACACTTGCTTTCAAAAATGCACAGAAATTATTACTGATACTATAAATTATAAACCCACTTTACATACCATGCTAAACAAATAATGCTGGGGCATTTCTGAGAGAGCAGTATTGTCTTAATTACAACCACAGACTGCAGACAGAAATGAACAAAAGCAAATATTTAAACGACTTGCATTTTTCAAGGACTCACTTCTGAATTATTTTTTTACTTCCCCTAATAATTAACAATTTTCTTGGTTTAGAAGCATTTTGTAATTTCATTATTTTCCTCCAACTAGCATGACTTCTCAAGGCAACTAACTTTCTTGATCACAGAAACTTCTGAGGAAGACATAATGCCAATCCACCTGTTTATTTGTGTTTTCTCTGAAGCAGACATGAAGACTCATTTAAAATATCATTTTGGAAGACTTGCACAGTTCTGAAAAAGGAAAATTACGCTGGGCCCTTAGGGAAGGTGTAGAGATAATTTTAAAGGAAGCCAGCTATGGGCAGATGCTGAAGCAATGTGGAAATCAAGATGTCAATCCAAGTAGTATTTTTTGATCAGTGCAAACACCAACATAGTCACAGGGTTCATCACAAGCTCCATCAGCATCCAGTGACCACGTAAATGCTATTTTAGGTTTTTTTGAGATCTGCCCTACAGGCCTGGTAAGTTATTTTGACTAAACATGTCTAAATTATTATACTGATGTCACAGCTGTAGTAGTATCATATGCTTCATTGCTATACCCAAAAATACTTCTAAAATAAATGCTAATTGCCAAATTCATTTGAAAGAGAAGAGGCTTGATTTTATTTTTGTCTCTTCTGTGAGAGGAGCTGTGGATACAAATAGTTTATCACAGTCTCACTTATGAATAACACGTAAAATGGTAGCTTATTTTTCTGACTGTTGAAGGGCAAAAAACTCCCTGAAAATAACTCTTGTCCTTAGCTTGACCTCTCAAGGCACTCTTGACTGTTTAGCATGGATTTCAAATGGAATAAGTTCTAAAGCAAGCTTAATTTTATGATACAGGTGTCAGGGCAATAAATGTCATGTTTCTGACAATGAAATGGCCTCAGTTTGCCATTCTCACTCACACTGGTAGACCTTATGCCTCCAAGTAGTTAATCTGAAAGCTTTATTTAAAACCTCAGACAGTTAATCCCAGACTTAAGATAACTTACTTGTGCTGTTTTCTTTTCCTCTACCATGCCTGAAGTTTTAAAGTTCTGTACAAGGAGAATTGTTGAAATCGATACAGATCACCACACAGGCAAAGAACTAGTATTAGAAAAATACATCTTTTTTGGCCAAAACGGGTAGATTCCATGTAATTAATATAAAGAGATTTAGTTGTTGGAAAATGAACAAATGAATGTGATCCCCGGCCCCTGTGAGTGATGCAGTACAGCGTGTACATTTGAAAAGCTTCTACTTTGTCCGCAGATCTGAGTTTCACAGTGCTGCAGCCCTCTGAAAAGGGCTCCTCACAAAGCTGGGTCCCCCATGCTGCTCACACAGCCCTCCAGCCCTCCTGGCAGTGCCCACCAGCCTATTCAAGCCCTGGCACCAACCCAAGGCACTGCCACCACCCAGGCCCAGCACTCCTACTGTGGATACCCAGGCACCAGCCAGCTCCCGACCCCTGGCTCCTGTGCTTGGGAGGGAAATGCCTTCACTCCTTGCTCTTTCCACCAGCTGCTTCTTGTCCATGTAAACCTGTAGCCTCTTAGGAAATATGGTTATACTGCATATGGGGCTCAGTATTATTTTCAACTCAGAGCAATTTGATGTACAAATTATTTTAGTTGCAAAAATGGAGTGATTTAGAAGGGGGAGTCAGGATTTGTCCTGTTCAGTTACCATCATCTGCTCAGTCTGCTCCCTCCGTGTTTTCTCTATGTGATTCTTGTACTTTCACAGTTTTGTAATATGTCTTTTTTCCAGTTTATTTACATTGATGTTACCATCCGCAGGGAGTATCCAACACTTTTCACGGTTTCAGGAGCCAGGTCCCAGCTCTGCAGAGCACCATGCTCCAACCGGCGGTCACAACACCAGGTCTGCTCTTCACCAGCTGCTCATTGTCAGCTTTGTTCCTCAGTTACACTAAAATGTCAAAAGCCATGGAGTCCCAGTAAGAAAAGTCATCATGAGAAAGTGTTGTTTTGAGTATGGAAATACTAGAGTTGATGAGAAAAAAAGCAAGAGAAGAAATCTTTCACATTTATGCAATTATTTCTGGAACCTTATAGGCCCAGTACATCTTTCAGTCTACACATCTGTCAGCAGCAAGATAGCTTTTCTTCTACCACTCCATGACTTCATGATTTATTGCTTGGTGACAGATAACCATTATCAATAATTTAATTGTCCCAGGATGTTCAAACTACACATTTGAATCTGGGATTTATGTTCATTTCCTTTTAGTGTTCGTGCTAATGACAAGTGCATGTGCTCTGACACACGATATTGTCTCCAAGTTGTAAGAGAAACATAAACTTCACAGCCTGGGTGCAAGGAATCTGTGATGTATTAGGGGCTTTGTTATTCTGCTCCATCACCAAAACTTTCCTTTGGAAAGTAAATGAGCTTGAGACTCACAGGGCTGTCTCACGATTTGACTCAGTAATATGCTTTAGGCTAACTGATCACTTTGAAAGCGTGGTACCTCTTTCATTCCATGTCTCCTAAAATGAGTTGAGTGAGCTGCTTACACTGGGGGTCAGATGTGAATTATCCCAGGAGGCTGAACTGGATAATATGTTAGTTTAAGAATTTCATCTCATAATAAATTAAATGGCTGTTCCTTGCACATTTCCACCGAAATAATCTTTGTTTTATACATGACAGCAGGATGACTGCGATGGAAACATGTAATGTGTTTCTTCAGCAGTGGAATTTAAGTTTCCATGCAGGCTGTTAGCAGAGCTTATTTCCAGAGTCAGAAGCTGACTGCTCCCCAACTGCAAAATGTGGTTTGCCTCTTCTTTAGCCACTTAAGCTTTGCCACACACTGCTCAGGATCCAGAACAACAGAAGGAGACACTGCTTCACCTTGGCCACTCTTTAATTCAGACAGCCTAATTGTGGACTGTTCAGTGACCTGGCACAGGCCAGGACCAGCATGTTTCAGCCATAGCCATTGCAGTGGTAAGTTACATTGCACCATTTCTAAAGGAATCAATTTTGCCAGTTACTGTTCTCTCCCTCGCTTAAACAGTGATATTCCTCAGTGTTTAATATCTTGCTGCTTTGGCTATTGAAAGCAGCCAAAAGTCACCCATTTTCGTGAACCTTTTCCTTGAGTGTAATTTTCATTGTAACTTGTGCTTTGCTTAGTTATCAGTTCAGTAATACAACTTTCTGGTAAGTATTTCCATGGGCAACATCACCATGGCTTGTATTTATCTTCTTGACTTGTTTTTGTGTTATCTGCCAGACCCCTTTCAGTTGGCAAGTTCCTTTCTCTTTTCCAGTTGTTGTCATTGGCAAGTTATGTGTTTTTATCCTGGTCTACATAGAGCACAGGACCCTTCAGTTGCTTGATCTTTTACAACTGCAACCAATTCTACTTTAAACACAAATGTTTTCCTTCTGAAGTGCTCATCAATGCACATAAGTGTTGACTTTGGCTTCCACACGATGTGATGTGACCTAGTCCCGCCACTTCTGTAGTTCTGCAGTGACACAAAGCCATCCTCACTAGTTTCACACGTTTTCTTCCATCATTTGAGAATCCTGACATGGTGGCAAGATAGTACTTGGCCAGTCGAAACCTTTGCCTCTTGTTACTTTGACTGTGTATTCGAAAAGGACCATAAGAATGGCCCTGTACTAATGCTGAACCATGAAACAAGAGGTCGTAAACCAGCAGTTTTCAGACAACTCCCCATTGCACCAGGATGCTGGATGCCTTTAAAGCTGCTCCAGTCTTCATTAGGTGAGAAATGGCTGAGAAGCTTTTGGGGCTTCAAATTGTTCCTTGTGATTGGTAGTGCTGGTAAGTTTTTGTCCAGCCATGCTGTGTAACACCCCACTTCTGCAAGGGCTTGGTGAAGGCAAGAAAGCAAAGCTCAGCACCTGTGTTCCAGTGGCTGCATCTGGCAGCAGAGTTTTCCTTCAATGGCTGAGCCTTGAACTATACCTTCTAATATCCAGATTAAATAGCTAGGGATTTGTGTCCTGCTTCTGAAAAAAAAAAAAAAAAGAGGCTTTAATAAAAATGGTAATTAAAAAAATACAGATGCTGATAAAATTAAAAACATATGGATATGGAGTTGAAATGATTTAGTGCTGAAAAATGTTGGTTGATTCAGTAGTAGTTAAACTTCCAAATAACTTGTCTTGAACAAGCAAATAGTTATAAGTATTTGGCTATGTGTCTTTTTTTAAAAAAAAGTGAACACAGATCATGTTGCTGGTTCCCGCTACCACTAACTGGTAAAGGCTGCACTATAAAATTAGTGCAGTAAACCACTCATCTTTCCAGTTGCCACATTCTCTGCCCCAGTTGACAGCCTTTTGGGGCCTCCTTGGCTCCTCAGCAGAAAGCACCAAGTGCAGTTCTGTTGCTCTAATGAAAACATAACAACAACGTCTGGGAAGCCATAGAATGATGCAATAACCATGCAGCTCTGCTTCCTTTAATGTGATGAAGCTTGCATATTTGCCTGGCTCCAGAGTTTTACTCTTGCCAGTATTGTACTGTAAAGAGACTTGGCAGAACACGTTCAAAGGCTGTTCGTGGTTTTTCACTCAGCATTAAACCTTCCAATGACGGAAGGGTGGGGGAACACATATTGGGACAAACAGACACTCAAAAAGTCAAAAAGAAAGAGGAGAAGGAGGCTGGTGGTAGATGGTCAGCAGTTATGAAAACATTGGTTATGGGACTGGGGTTGATTAGGGCTGAGCTGAGACCCACTGGAGGACAACATCATGTATTAAACCAGTGGATCTGCTCTGCCCGCTTTCCAGGAGGTGATCAGCCCAAAAGAAAAACAGCTCCTAATGTTCAGAGAGAAGAGATCAGTATTGCTTCATTCTCATAACCAGTCATGCTATCCTTGATAACTGCTCAGTCACCATGGCTGCAGCAATCAGAGGCTCTAGGATTGCCCTCTTTTTGTCCTGTGTTTGCTCAGTATAGGGAAAATCTCTGCCCCCATGGCTGCCAGTCTTGCTCTGCAGACCTTCATTGAACTCATTTATGGCTGACTGGTTTTTTTAACGGCACCATTTGGAAAGCAGACTACCTAGTCCTTACCTCTGCATGAGGTTAAGCAGGAAAATATTCAAAGTGAAGCTGGATCAATTCTTGGAGAGAACTATTTCATACGCACTTGCAGATGAGGGGCAAAATATGTTCAGAAAGAGAAGTTATGGTCAGATTGATGCCTCCTTCAACCCGTTCCACAACTGTCTGTGGTGGGGTGTCATGTAAAAGGAAAAATATTTGGAAAAGCGGACATCTGTGGGCCAGCCTTGGTATGCTTCCCAGAATGTAATGACTAGGTGAATGTTTTTCAGCGCAGCAACTAAGGAGTGTAGGTGACTGCCAAGCACTGGATCTGATGTGGCGTGAAGAGGTACAAAACAAAGCAGAGTGATTTGTCTGAAGAAAGTGAGATTTAATTATTTCCAAACTCAGCATTAAAAAAAAAGCACTAAAAAACAAAGAGGAATGATTTGTCTGAAGAAACTGAGGCCTAATTATTTCCAAACTAGGCATTAAAAAAAACCAAAAAAACAACAGCCCAAACCAGAAGTCTTTCCAGTCCCCTCAAGTCACTTTTCAGATTTTTGCCTATCTTTAAGACATTTCAATTGTGTGGACATGCTCCTTTCACCAGTCTTGGGGCTCTACAAGTATGGCTGGAGACGCCCTACTGTGGATATTTCTACATCAACAGTTACTGAGATCTAGATTATGATTTTAGTTCCACTGGTAATTACTGATATCTAATTACTGTTTTATCTGTTCTGAACTTTGTAGGAATGTGTAATAGAAACCACTTCAACTTTTGCTAGAACTGCATTTGAATTGTTTCTCCTCTCCTACAAGACTGCCACATCCACACCCACCATCCCAAAAGAACTGAAATATATTTCAGCTTTAACTGAAAATGTACTGGTGTACTCTACCATGTACATTCTTGCTCTGAGAGATGAGAAATGCAGGCTCAACTGTCCCACAGCACCCTCAGAAACTGCAAGACTCAGAGTCTCCATCAGAGAAAGCAGACATGAGAGAGGCCCCTTGTGGCCTTGGAACAGCTATTCCATATCATGGACGACCATTACAACTCGGACAAAACACAACTGTGATGCTGGTGCCTCACAAAGTACTGGCCAAAATGCTGAACTCCACAAGCAGTTTTAGTGATGTGAAGCATCTTTTTGTAACCTCAGGTTTAAGCCCTGAGAGGCTGAGATCAAGCACAGAGCTTCTCCATGGGCTTTCCCAGTACCAGCAGTGCCAATGGGGTGTTAGCACCCTGCAGCATTGGGCAGGGGGCACATAGGCAGCCTGGGCTCAGGGCTTCCACAGTGCATCTGGCAGGGTGTGCACTGGATGAAGACGAATATATTTTCATAGCAAATCTAAGTGGCAGTTTAGAAATGCTGACCCAGCCAAAGAAAACCTTGGAAAACCCTGCAGAATGAATCAGTAAAACTGTCTAAGAATTTAATACAATGAGAAATTTAGTAATTGTAAGAAGTCCATGAGATTTACATTTCTAAATTAAACAGGCCAATGAAGTTACAAGATTGTGCTTCTGTAATCAGCTAGTAGCAATTTTACGAAGTTGTAAGAATGTGGAGGGAATTCAGTTACAAAATGTGGCTGCCACCTGCAGGTACCCCTTCAAGGTTTAATTCAAGAAAGTCTGTAGAAAAAATAGGTGAAATCTCACTTTGCTGAGAGAGGTAACATTTTGTCTTGGTCAGTAGCAAGTGTGATTGGGGTAGGTATGTCTTGAATAACTACAAACAAAATGATGGCAAAACAGCTGAGAGAGAGCCAAAAGAAGCTGAAGGCTACCCCTGGAGAGCTCCTCTTGACTGAGGATGAGCTGCAAACCCAGCCTGCTGTGGCAGGACACTGCCCTGGGCAGCCCTGGATGATAAGCAACTGCATAAAAATTCCAGGCATGGATTGTAGGATATCACTCCTGCCCCTGAAAAGTCTGAGGGGAGGGATGGAGGAGTCACTTTCAGTGATTCCCACTTGTTGAGCTGATGTGCAGGCACCCACTGTGCTCCAGCCCTGGGAGCAGTGGGGCTGCACAACTGCACTCGTGCTTTCTGCCTCTCACCTGGCTCTTTGCTGCAGGGCCCAGGTGAGAGCAGCTGCACCTTCGGCTGCAGGGGAGGTGCTGGTCAGTCCCATCCCTGTATGGAAGAAAGTGAGGTGGAAAGAAAGGTTTTATTAAGGAAGGACCTTAGCAAGAAGCAAGGAAAGATTATTTGGTCTCTTGGCCTGATAAACACAGATTTTGGGATCCTGCACAGTGGAATGGCAACCCAGGCTGCCAGGATCCAAAGCCAGCCCCTCTTTTGAGAAATCATTCTGGCCAAGACAAGGGACATGAACCAATGCTGCATCTACTCAGAAAAGGGATACATAGCCCACAGTACTCTCATGCTGCTCCATTTTCCATAAATACACAAAAGTGCATGTCTCTTTGCTATGAGAAGAGAGCTTCAGAAAGTTTTAAAGGAATTTTCTTCTAGTGGGGATCCCACAATGATCTGTGTGCCAAATGCCCTATCTGTTACAGCATTAACTGAATTTTATGGGGATGCATCTCAGCAGGGCATTCCTCCAGCCTGTCCAGATCCTGCTGCAGTGAGACCTTGAGTCTGACAGCCCTGACAAGCTGCTGAGAAGCAAAAGGACTTGAAGAATGAATATGTGCACAGGCTGTCCTGCCTCCAGCTCAGACTGTTTCCTTCTGTCTCAGTCTGATAACCGTGCAGTCTCCCAAAACCTTCTCAGATGGCTGCTGTCCGGCAGATCCCAACAGAAGCAGGGTGAAAGAAAGCTCACAAAAGGCTTGGTGTCTCTCCCAGCAGTCTCAGTCTCTGGTAGATTAGCAATGCAAACAAACGAAAGCGGCTTGGAACTAGCCAGGGGCTTTTGGCAAAGCCGTGTGTTTGTGACTGCTACCTTAACTGGACACAATTGACATGACTGTGTCCTTTCCAGGCATTTCGAGCATTTCTCTATTATCAGCTGCCTGGTGCAAGGCTGCAGAGTCCATCCAAGGGAGGACTGAGGTATGAGGATTGCTTGAAGCAGCTCCATGAGTAAAAGCCTTAAAAAGCTGGATCTTTAGTGTAAGAAATCATATTCCTTGGACAGTTTGCAAATGTTCATTGCAAACTATTCTATCTGCTGCCAGACAGAATTACCTTAACTGGGACTTTATGGTTCAATCCATGGAGAGTCTCCCACTTGAACACAGGCACAAATCAAAGTGCCTTTTTTTTGAAAAACAGTGCTCCAAGTGGGCCCAGGCATTCCAGTTGCAGCCTTTTACAGGACAGTGACTGTGACAAGTTTGAAAAAGATCTCAGAATTGAGTTCTCTGAACTACAGGAGGCCCAGTGGGTATCCTCCTCAAAGGCTTCTTCAATAAAACCAGTAGTGTGTCACTTGTGCACTGTAGAAGGCCGTCTGTTCCTCCCCAGATATCTGCATCCCAACCCATGGAGGCAGATATTACTGGTCACTGAAGGAGAAACAAATGTTGAGAAGGAAATCAATTTTCAATTCAAATACGATGTAGTCAGGTGATTTTAGTCCTGTTGTCCCTAGAAAGGTCAACAGCAAAATCCTGTTCTAGTATTTGGCTGTTCCTGAAGTGCCCTCTTGATTTGAGATTTTAGTATTCATAGTCCCAGGGCCGCAAACTCTGTACTATATCCTGTAAATGGCCTGACAGCTCCTGGCTTGCCAGGCAGGTGTTTTCACGCTCTGATTCACCCATCTGCAGTAAGACACTAATATCTCAGCTGTCCTTGGGGAGTGTATCAGCAAGAAGCTAGAGCTCCTCTCCCTGTTGTAGCAGTGACCCTCCCTCTCCAGCCAGGACCTGACAGGGAGACAGCTCCCCCTAAGGACACCAAGTGTTTGAGCCAACCACCTGGTGCCATGTGGTGATGTGAAGTTTGCAGTTTGTGAACAGACAAGTTCAGGAAATCTGAGCTTCCACTACTGCCCTGGGCAGCCCAAAGTTCTGTTCACTTTCCCTCTGGTTGGAGACTAGTTCATGGGCAAGGTGCTCAGCTCCTCAGCAGCAGCAAGGTGCAAGGTGTCCCTGCAGGTGCTGCATGGACAAGCTGCTCACCACATCCCTGCCATCCTTTCCTTACTGAATAGGTGGAGAGAAAATAAAGACCGGTCTGTTAAGACAGGCTGGGATATGCCAGCTGGAGAAGGTAAAGTCCAAAGGGGTTAGCTGACCTCCTCTGTGCCCTGGGAAGCACCCATGCTCAGACTTCTGGAAAACCTAGCTCTGCAGAGAGAGTTGTAACCTCACCTGGTCCCACCACAGCTCCAGAGTGGGTGGAGAGCCCCTCTCCAGGAGAGCACAACCTGCTGTGTGGCAGAGCACCTGTGGAGCCCATCACTCTGAAGGCAGGAACACCTCAGGGCAGCACTGCAATACTGCCCAGGCACTGCCAGGATGGGGCAGCACCAGGATCTGCCCCATCCCTGCCCTGGCTGTCAGCCCAGTGCCCATCCCACACTGGAGGAGCTCCAGGAGGAGGATACAGCTCTGCTTTGTGCTTGCACTCACTCCCAGCTGAAGCAGTTAACTTCAGAGCATTTTGCCACTTTGTGGAAAGACTGTGAGGTGAGCAGCACCTGAGCCTGCTGACAGCTTTGAAGGAAACAATTTAATTATGCAAACCTGCAACTGTCCTTATCCCCGGGGCACATCCCCACTGATGGCAGTTGCAGTCTTTCCCTGGGCATCCTAGGGCATCCTGGGGCACCTTCCATCCCAATCCTGCAAACACTTACTGGAGGATTAAAATTTCACCAATGAGGAATTCTTGCAAAGTCAATGGGATAGCCAGTGGGACAGCCAACATTTATGTGTACAATCAAATGTGCAATTTGTGTCTGAGCGCTTTGTCATATCCTTGGCCTGTGTTTAAAAAGAAAAAGAAAAAAACATGAAAACCCACAAATCACATTTAAGCTAGCAGAATGATTTATTAAGAAAAAACACTGACGGATTTTTGAAGTACTGAAAGGGTTGAAATAGTCTGAATAGAATGAAAATTGACACGAATTTTTACCACAATGCAAAAGGAACTTGAACTATTCCAATAAGAGTTTGCTTTAATGTTCGTGCATGTCTTCACATCCTGCTTTTGGCAATGGCCAGAAAAGAACTACTGAAATACTGTGAGAAAAGCTGTTCTTGTGTTATTTCTGGCCCTGTTGTAATGCATGAAATCAGGACATCTCATGAGAGACACTGATATTCAAGATTTTCAGTCTATTTTTCAGATAAAAAAGTCTGGATATATATCTAAATTTCTGGGTTTAGTCATGGCTAGATCTCAAAGCAACAAGTAAAAGTATCTGTGAGGTCACAAGTCAAATAGTTACAATTCAGAAGAAAGTATAATAGTTATATTCAAGTAACTTGGAGGAAAAAAAAAACCTGTGAAGCCAATATTCACTTGCCAAGCTAAGGTGGATGTCTCCTCATTCTCAAAATAACCCTTAATGCCATCGGGGAATTTCTGAAGTTTATTCAAAGGGTGGATGGGGGTTATGATTAAACCTTAAGTGCCTGGAGACACAGCGACTGTCATAGGCATGGTTCTGTGCATGTGTGTGGCTCTAATCTGTCTAAAAATCATTTTTGATAAACACCTTTGGGATCCAAAGAAATGAGGGCTCTATGAACTATATGTTTTCTGGTGCCCCTGCCAACTCTGAATAAATACACTGTGTGTGTAGCCAAGGTCCTGGAGAATTATTTCCTGAAAACTACTTACTTTAGAACCAGAAGGAATTAATGAAGATGTGCCAGCTATTTCCTTTGCTGGCTTGCATGCCTCAGCCTCACCAATATTAAATAGTAACAGTGTGTACATGAGTTATGCTGCTGCACCTCATGTTTTGCACCCTGCAGAATCCATCTATTCTGTACACAAGCAGGAAAGCACAGACAGAGTGTGGATTTGTTGCCTCTCCACATTTGAGGCTTGCAGTAGCTATCAAAGCCAGATTGCATCTTGAGCCTCTGGCTTTAGCCTCTGCTGAAATAGCATTTGTGTATTTTTCAGCTATTTACAGAGGTCGAACCTCAGTTCTGCTAAAAAGGAGATAATACAGCTATCAGCACTGGTTAAACAGATTAATATGATTGGCCTGACTTTTTGATCTGCTTGAACAAACATATTTATTATTACTGGACAGCTTTCAGAAAACTTCTAAATCATTAGAGATTTATAAATGATCAATTATGTAAGAGCTGTAGCAGCTAGGGAGATGTTTTTGTATGACTGCAAGCAATGAGAAAGGAGATTTTCAAACTCAAGCCAAAAATATTAATTGCAAGCCATCTTTAGAAGAATCTTCCCGCAACCTTATTTTATCTTTAGATTTTCTCAGGCTTCCTTTGCGGGACTCCCAAGCAGAGCCAGAGAGAGCAGGATCCTGTGTCCCAGGGGAAGCTCTCCCCAGGCAGCTCCGGGTGCCTGACTGCACACAGCCTTTGTAGAAACTGGCACTAACTTTGGGGTTTTCCTTCAAGACACAAAATCCCCTCGATCACATCCGAGTTGCCAAGGCAACGCACTCCAAGTCTCCCTGTCCTCTCCAGGACCCGATATCTACCAGAGGAGCTTCTAGACAGAAAATCATCGAAACCCTGACTCAACCACACGAGGTTTAACGCCGTGCAGGCAGCCAAGAGGCTGAGGATAACTCAGAGGTTTATGCAATAACTGGAGGACCATCAAACTGAAGCTTGTTATGACTACTCCCTGTTTAAAATCCTAAAAGTCAGCCTGAATCTTGCATCCTCTCTGTCTTGCGTCCGGAAAACGCCTCAGATTTGGGGTTGAAAGTGAATACGCTCCGGGCTGACGCGCTGGGAGCTGCTACCCCGTGCAGAGCTCTGTCAGTACAAAGGAAAGAGGAAACGTTTCTACTGGTATTATTAACATGTCAGTAGCAGTGATAGATTCCAACTGAGATCAAGCCCTCTTGTATTAGCAGTGTGCCAAAAGCAGAGTAGGAAGCAGAGAAAGGGGAGGAAGCGTTATTATTCCTGTCTTACAGCTGCAGAAGAGAAGCATGGGGATTGTGAAATCCTCGAGGTCACACAAAACTGCATGCAGCTCAAGTGGGGAAGGGAGTCAGACCCTCACAGCTGCCCCCTCCATCCCCTCAGCCCACTCATTTCTCCCTGTCTTGCTGGGCTGGTTGACATTTTTGGATATTTGGAGATGCTCAAGAGTTGGGGCTGGTGGAGGAATTAACTCCCTGGGGATGCGTCCCAGGCAGACACCACATAAATCACAGTGTCCTTGCACATTACTGCACTACCTTTGCTCTCACACATGTGCACATCCTCTTCTCTTCCTGCCCAAAAAAGACAAGTTTGAGCAATAATTCATCATGGTTTGAACCATTGTGCAGATAATGTCAAGTTATGGGTAAACCTCTGTATCTGTTATACTGAAGAATATTGGTGGCAAAATTGCCTGACTTTATGCTCTCCAGTGGATCTAAATGAGAGAATAGGCATAAAAATCAGGGAATTCAATAACACAGCGTGGTGTGTTTATTTTTGCACAGGTGGCTGAAGAAAAATTAGATTTATGACTATTATTGTTATCAACTGTTCAACACTCATGCTTAACTTTTCAGAGCAATGATTTTTGCAATGTGACCTGCACCGTTAATGTTAAATCCAAACAAATCCACATTCATTTTCCAAATGTAGGACAGACATCACCCATCTGAGATACTACATCAAATGGAACTGAATCACTCCCAGGCCAGTACAGACACCAAAGATCTGATTTTGCTCCGAGAATATTAAGTACAGAATTTAAAGCTCAGTTAAATGAATAAAATTTATAAAACATAGCTTTATATTGCTACATTACATATAATTAAGAACATCATCCTCTTTGGGGATGTTGGCACATTTGAACTGCTGTTGTTTTTCTTTACAGAAAAAGAAAGAGCTTTTATAAGTATTTAAGGCTTGAGTCTCTGGCTTTGTATTCCTTGAGGTTAAAGCAAAAAGCTCTAGCTGAGGGGCAATGGTACAGACTGGAGCAACCCTTACAGCTTGGCACCACAGAGGGCAGAGAACTGAAGAAACCAGGCAGGCCACAAGTGCCATGAGTGGAGTGTCCAATGGGGCACACACAGACCCCACCTGGATCCTAAGCTAAAAATGGAGAACAGCTCACACACATAAATGAAGCTAAATAACCAAGAGGCTTGATCTCCAGACAGCAACTCTGTCCCAGGCCAGACTGCGGAGCTTCTCCTGCTGACCAATTCCTCCCAATTAACACTGCATTCCACACCATTTCCATTCCCAGGGAAACCACCTGGCCCCTCTCTGGAGCCCTTTTGCCCTTGTGGCTGGTCACAGAGCCCCAGCTGAGCCTGAACTATGGACTGCTGGGAAAACACATCTCCTGCAAACACCATGGCCCTCCTCCTCCTCCCCGTGCCCACTGCACACGGCAGCTGATGCACAGCAGAGGCCTTATGGAAGGAGTTTTGTTTTACATGGCCCAAGGGGATGGAAACCTAAAAAATGCAATAAAAAATGGAGGTGGTGCAGAGAAGTGAGAAAAAATAAAGACCTTGAGCACAAGCTGGGAGATTGTTTTTCTGACTCTTTGGGGATGTGTTCAGATGGAAGTAGAAATAACTGAGATCCTTGTTTAGAGACCTTTTTTTGGTTTTGTTTATTAATTCTTAAGACAAAGCACATATGTAGAACAGAACTGGGTCTTCCACTCTTCTAGATAAAGCAACAGTTTTTTATGTGTTGGAGCTTCCAGGTCTGCAGTTTGTCTGGGGCTTCTTGCTGCCACTAGCCCCAGTTTGAGGGTGTGATCAGGGAGGCCACCCGTAGGACCCCGCGCTTCCTAAAAGAAACAGGGGCCAGCTGCAGCTTCAGAAGAGGCACATGTCCCCTCCTTATGAGCAAGACCAGCTCCCTGACTTCAGAGGGGTCTCAGCCCCACCACACCTGGCAGCCATGACTAAAGCCATGCTCACAGCTTTATGGGTAACCTCTTCCTGCAGCTCAAGCACCCTAGCCACTTCCCCTTGCAATATGATATGTTGTAGCACAAGTCAGCTCTACAAACCAGCCCATGCCCTCAGCCTACTCTTTTCCAAACACAAATAGCATGCAAAACTTCCTCATTTGCGGAAGGCAAGAACTGGACCTTCACACAAGGTCATCTCCTGCGTTTGTACAGGAATTTGTTTTTGGCTTTCCCATCAGGTGATGTCTGGTCCACCTTTCTGCAGCATCCAGCAGCCTGCAGAGAACAGCCCAGCTCTCTTGGTGGATATCCCTCCCAGGTGCACACAGTAAAGAAATACCTAAGTTGTGCTGAATGGTACCCTGGAGCTACACTCTATCATTTTATCTCAGTCCAGTCATACTTTATTTGGAACTGAAACTGGGGTTTGATTAATGGTTACATCAGAGGGTGTTCTGAAACAACCTCAGTTCACCTTTGTGCTGTTGTTGCTCACAGAGGTCCCCACAGTCTTTGCCCCTGCAGTTTGACGATATTACCTGCTGCAGCACCAGCAATAAAGATGCTTTAGGGATGGTTACAGATGACACTGATGTGTTTCCTTCCTGCATACATCATTCCAACACATCTTCTTACCAGTTCATCCAAACCAAATATCCATAAAGAAAAGAAATGAGCACACATATTGTCTTTCAAGTGCTCCTTCAGTCTTGTTGAGAAATCTTCCAAAGCTCATTTCTCCAGGTTTTTGCATGCAAAAATCAGGTAGCAACTTCAGAACCTATCTTTGCTTTCTAGTGGCCCAACATAATTGGGCCCAACATAACTGGGCCCAGCATCATTGGGCCACTGGATTAGGATTTATGCATCCCCTCTCAGATGTTGTATGCCCAGTATGATAACCTTGCTGACACCAAGAATGGAGCACTGAGACCCTCCTTGCTCTAAGACAGTGGCTATTGTTGGAACTGGTCCATCAGAGTCTTCGGAAGAAGCAGTTCTTCATTTCTTAGGATTCTGCTTAACAAAACTCATCATTACAAGATTTAATTTCATCCCTACTTTATCTTATTCCAGTGATCTGGGAGCTACCAGACTGAGCACGAAGAGCCCGTTCTAAAGTTTCTCTGCCATCTCTGGCTCCTCACAGAAGCAGACCAAGTGCCTTTTAGCCAACATGGTTTAGCACATTCATCCTGGTCTATATGTGCCTCAGGAGTTTGGTCAGCAGTGATCCAGCTGCTGTGAGGGATGGCAACAGGTCTCTGCAGCTGCTTTACCTGCCAGTGTGGCTATTTTGTAGTTTGGATAACACCACATTCACCTGAACAATTTCTCTCCTAGACAACTTCAGGCCTTTCAACATAAATGGCCATAGTTATTTAACCACCTAACCTGCCATAGCACAGAGTGTGCCAGGAACATGAGGGAATTCTTTGAATTTCAAACATGTATGTTTACTGTGAAGGAATCTGCAGCTGGAGGGACGAGCTGTGAGAATGCAGTACCAATGAAATGTTTGCTGATAGCATATAAAAAGTAACCAGAACAACAGACAAAAGCAGCACTTTGTGGACACCAGAAACAAGGACTGTATTTAGGAGCATAGATGGAACCCTACTGAACTGGTTTGGGGTTTTCCCCTGCCCATGGCTGGAGAAGGGGGAAGCGGGCAGAGCAGCACTCACAGCCAGCCCCGGTGGTGCCATCTGTGCCCACCCCAGGCAGCAGGGCTGGGGCTGCAGCCTCTCCAAGGGCTGGAGCAGTGCTGGCGCTGAGGAACTCCATCACTTGCAGCTTCAGGAGCAAATTCTCCTGTCAGCTTGACAGCACAGTTGATTTTTTCCTGGCTCCTCCAGTGGGACACATTAAGACCCAAAGCACCGCTTTTAGGCTCTTTCTGCACGATATCCCTTGGAAATGTGCCTTGCTGCCCCTTTTTGGCATGCCAGCCTGGCCTACCAGCTGTCTGGAGCTGGCACACAAGCATGGGCCAATAGAGGGGTACTGCAAAGAGCAGCAGGGAGTTTTTCGCAGCTCCAGCCTGGCAGGTGCCTGAAGTCCTGCTGTGCCCCGGGCTCCTGTCCCACTGTGGGATGCAGGGGAGCCACAGAGCTCCCATCAGCCGGTGCTGCATCCTCAAGGGAGCCGGCTGCAGGCTGCAGTATGCGGCCAGCAACTGTTGACTTCTTTTTCCGTGCATGGAAGGGTAAGAAACCTTAATTAAAAACATGAAGCCCACAGTTTGTATCACATTCACGATGTTAAACAAGCTCTGGAAATAGAAACACTGTTTTCATTTAAGCTTTCCAACTGTGATCTATGTAATAAAATATGGAGGGGGCGGGCGTGTGTGAGATTTACATGTGATGATTTGGGAGATCTCACTGCTTTAGAGGCTCGCGAGGAGCCGCAGTGCCAACTGCTCCTGCCACTGCCTCACCACGTTTGGTAATGCCTGCCCCACACACGCTTTTGTTTTGTTCCAGAACTGCTTTCCAAATGGTGATTTCTGCCCTCAGCTCTTGCTGCTGTGACTTATTCTGGGTGTGGGTGTGGGATCTGCCAGGCCCTCAGCAACCTGCTGCCCTGGCTGCCCATGCCCTGCCCAGCTCTGGACAGGCAGGCAGGGGAGCAGCACACATTCCCACCACTCCCGGGGACCTCGCATGTCCTTGAGGGCAGCCACATACTCTGCAAGTGCAACCATCCTCCAAGCACATACCCAAGCAGCACCAACATCAGTGGACACAGGAAGGAATATTCCTGCCTTCCCAGATCCTCCTGAGTCACCTCACAGAGAATGAGTATGCATTCCACCCGGTGGACAGGCAGAGGGAAGGTTCTGCCAAGGGCAGTTGCTCAGTACCCTGCCAGTGCATGGATTGCCCCTTCTCCAGAGCCTGCCTCAGCCTGCAGGGCCCACAGAAACATGCCATGCCCCATCTGCACCTCCCCTCCGGCCCTGGGGACCAGAACCTGCACCTGACCTAGCAGAGAGGATCACCCCTGCTGTGCTAGAGGGGTTTGGAGAGGGGAGTGGGATGACAACAGAGCAAACAAGTGTCTGAGACTGTGAAAGACTGAGATCACCTTCCCGTGGGAGCTTGATTTTGGTCAAACCTGTCACTTTCTGAGTCCTTTTGCTGTGACATAATTATAACTATGCTTTCCATGTCATAAACAGTTCATCTGAGCATTGCAATGATCAGAGCTGCATGTTTTGCATGAAGCTCCTAATCAGCATGTTAGCTCAGTCTAACAGAAGGCATTTGTCCCACACTGCTCCCCTGTGCTTGCTTCTCCCCCAGTGGTTCCCAAATGCTCTGGGCAAGTTATGTCCTGAGGGGTAGCCTTACCAGGGCTCTGCCCAAAAGTCTATGGAAGCGCAGGATGCACAGCCTGCACAGGAGCACTCGCGTGGTTGTTTACATTTTTAGACATTCTGTTTTCTCAGCAGGGGACTTGCAGCAAGTTGTTTGTGTCTTTTCCTCCCATTTTAGGGATAGTAATTTTTCTCCCTGGACATTGGGGCATCTTCATTGCATTGCCCTTCCCCAAACTCTTCCCTGCTCCCCATCAGCAAATGGAGAAACTACAATCGGGTCAGTGAATCCCGACGCCAAGCTGCCCCTCTTCCAGGAGCCCTTTCCCCAGTGTGTCTGGCTGTGTGACGTCACCGATAGCGGCCGTGACGTCACCATCCGTGGCGGTGGGCTGCGGGGATGGGAGTGAGCCCCAGCAAGGACCCCACGGCGGCTGAGCCCCGGGGACCGGGGGTCCTCGGAGCGCAGCATGTTGCCCCCTCCGTCCCCACCGCTGCAACGCCAAGCCAGCGGAGAACCGCGCACCCTCCGCGGCGGCCTCTGCAGCCCCGGAAAACGGGAGGGAAAGGCCAGGTTGATGGTAGGGGGCGGGGGCATACGCGAGGTAGCGGTATGCAAACTCAGGTGCTTTGGGGCCACGCTTGCTGGGACAAGGACAGGGACAGAGAGGTGCCATGGAGAGCGTGAAGTCGCGGATGGCGTCCGCACGAGGGATCCGCGCCGCGCACGTCCCGCCGGGCCCGCAGGCGCAGACGGCTGCTCCCGTTCACCCGCGGCGGTCAAATAACGTCTGAATTACATCCTTGTAAATATTGACTGTGGCCATCTTCTTCGTTCCTGCGCACAGAAAACCAAAACCTTAAGCCCGGCGGGGCTGGGCTGCTGCTCCGCAGGGCTGCGGGGGTGCAGGGGGTGTGGAGCGGCGGGACCGGGGGAACAGGGGCACATCCGTGGGAGCGGGCCGGGGGCGACCGTAGGTATCGCCGGTAACTGAGCATCGTGTCTCTGCGGCAGCGCGCCGGCCGCGCCCGGGATGCTAAAGGCAGCGGGCTGTCTCCCGGCTTGGACTGCGGGCTAATTTACAGCTCTTGGGCTTGTAGGGGGGGACACACGAGTCACAGGAGAAGACGGGGAAGCGTGGTGGGAGATGGTTCCTGGCATGACATCATTAAACATCGATGTTAATGAGTGGCACGGGGCTGTGGCCACGCCTCGCGCCCCCGACGGGGGTCTCTCGGGTCTCTCCTGCGGTCAGCGTGACACCAGCCGGTGTCCTCAGTCGCCTTCCCCAGGAGGCTCCCCCATACAGACGGTGAACTGCCCAGACGTGCACTGCCGTACCCTCGGATGCCCCTGGCCGAACTCCTACAGCCCCTCCATTCAGCGCCCCTCGACGTCGCTCTGCCCGGGCGGAACCCGTGCCCTGGCTGAGGCTGCCGGGGTCCCCTGGCCAGCCGTGACTCCCCCCGGCGATGGGGAGCGGCAGTCCCGACAGTGTGAGTGGCTGCGCGGCGGCTGTGCCTCCGGGCGCCGGCTCTGCGCATTTGGTGGTCGTTAAAAACAATTTGTTTCCCTCCCCGTTCGGGGAGGGGGAAGGGGAAAATCATTCCGGGGGAGGGGAAGGGAGGAAAAGGGAAGGGAAAAGGGGGGAAAAAAGGAGTGAGAGAGAGAGCAAGCGAGACAGAAACACCAAAGCCGACAGAAAACCCGCGCTCCGAACTATTGCGACACAGAGCGAAGAGCGCGGCGAAGGCTGGCGGCGAGGTGCGAGTGGGAACGGGCCGGGCCGTGGGAGCGGGCCGGGCCGAGGAAGCGGACCGGGGTTGGGTGGGGGGGCCGTGAGAGCGGGCCGGGCCGTGGGAGGGGCGGGCTGCCTCCCCCCCCGTGGGTGGGCAGGCGGCGCCCGGTGCCTCCGCGCTGCCCCCCCCGCCGGTCGCGCCGGGCGGGTCTCGGCGGTTCGGCGCGGCTGCCCGGTGACCGCTGCCGCCTCCCCGCAGCGCACAGCGAGCCCCCGCACCTCGGAGCCGGCGGCCAGCACGACGGCGGCCCCCAGCCCCCCACCATGAACACCATCGTCTTCAGCAAGCTCAGCGGCCAGGTGCTATTCGAGGAGGACGCCAAGGAGCGGGAGCGGAGCGGCCGGTCCTACGTGGGGGTGGTGGAGGGCCCGCACCACGCCGAGGTGCTGCTCCCCGACAGCCCGTCCATCAAGGAGAGCCTCAGCCTGCGCAACCGGCGGACGGGGTATGCCGTGCGCTCGTCTCCGCGCCGCACACCGGCTTCGGGGGCGGCCCTGCCCTCCCGGCCGCCGCGTCGCCGATTTGGGGTGGCGAGATGGGTTTCTAGCTGGGTCTTTGCCCGTGGCCCCGGGTTCGTATTTTCTGGGATTCTCATTCCACAGCTACGGTGGGAAATTCCGGCAATAGGTGATGCAGGGGCGTCCGATTGGGCTGGAATGTACAGAGCGCTGCTGTCCTGCTGAGCTTGACCTCCCCCTCTGCCTCCGAACAGAAACAAACCAGGAACACCGGGGCTCCACCGGCTTGTTCGGGCGCTTCTCCTGATTAAAGTCTCCAAAACGGAGGCGCCAGGCGGGACGTGTGAGACCTGGGGGCCGGGGCGGCGGCGCGGCCGATCCCCGCCGGCAGTGCCGCGGCAGCGGGGCTGGGGCGGGCGGGCACCGCACGGCCCCGGCACTTGTTCCGCCGTCCCCGCGGGTTCGCAGCGCGCCGAGCGAACGGGCGGGAAGGAGCTGCGTTGTCCGTGCGTTCACAGGGATGGCATTTAGAATGGACTAGCGCGATGCCAGTCGGGGGCTGGATAACGTGATATTAGGATCGGGTTTGCTAAAACGGCAGCTGAGACTAAGCCGCCCGAAGCCGGTTTTTGGGGGGTGTTTTTTAGGTTTGTTGTTTTTTTTGTGGGGTCAGGGTTGTTTGTTTTTTTTTTTTTGATGCTGGAGCAGATGAAATAGAAGGTGATGAGAGGACGTGCGAGCTCTGGCGTGTTGACAGCCGTAGCTCGGAGGGTTGAACAGGCGTGCGCTGACCAGACATTTCGGGTCAGCATTACAAAGTAAAGATCGAGGAGCACAGTCAGGCGGCTGCGAAACCGCGGAGTCCGGGGGAGTTGCTTGTACTGACCAATTTCCACCGTAGCGATTGCATCAGCTCGCAGTTTTACCGGCGCTGCCGGCCGGGAGGACGCAGGTGTGTGTCACCGGGATGTTGTTGCCGCCGATCGCGGCGGAGCGGGGCCGCCGCGGGACCCGGCGAGGCAGCGGCGCGGCCCGGCCCAGCCCGGCCCCGTGGCGCCCCCTGCCGCCTCCGGCGGTACCCAGCGCCGCCCGGAGCCCCCTCGGCCGCGCCGCGCTGCCGCCTGCACCAGCCCGCCTCCGGGCTTTCCTTAGCACTCCTCCGATCTTGTTCGCTCACTTTTTATTGTAGGTCTTTATTTACAAAGGGACTTTTTTTTTTCTTTTTTTTTTTTTTTTAACGGAACCCGGGTTTCGTTCCCCCGGCATACGCTGTTACTCGGTAGGCGCGGGGCTTTGCGGGCTGCCTCGCGTCGCTGCCGGCGGCATTGGGAGCGGCATGCCGGCTCCTCCAGGAGCACCACTCCCCGCCTGCTCCGAGCAGGGAAATGATCCAGGAGCTGCTCGGTGCCGCGGGTAACTCTTGAGTATCAGCGGGAAATAAACCCGGGCGGGGGAATCAGGCTGGGCTGGCCCCGGGGTAACGCGCACCGCAGCTGCGGGATGCGGGGCCGGCCGTGCGAGGTGCGGCCTGGCCGCGCTGGAAAGCCCCTCTGGAGAGAGACCGGCCACACTCCGGTCTGGTGCCGAGCACCGAAAACATCGGGACACTCGCTCCGGCGGAGCCTAGCCCCGCTGAAATCCCCGCGGGGCCGCCGCCGGGCTCGCAGCATTACCGCGGCCATTCACCAGCTCTGGGTCCGCTCGCCCAGACCCTCCACGGGGAGTTCGGGGAGCTGGGTGCATGACCTTCTCTAGAGCGGTCGTCCGGGCGAAGGGTTGCGGCTGTGGAAATCCCCGAACACCCCGCGAGGACGGCTCGGCTTCTCCGGGCCCACCCCGAGCTGGGTCCCTCCTCGGACGGGGCGCATCTTCCGCACCCGCAGAGGAGCCCGGGGCCAGGCGGGGCAGCGGGGAGGGCCGGGGGCCGGGCACGGGCAGCGGGCAGCGGGCAGGTGTCCTGCCGCTCCGCTCCGCTCCTCAGCGCCCCTTCTCCGCGGCAGGGCGCGGCAGAGCGGCGGGAAGGTGCGGCACAAGCGGCAGGCGCTGCAGGACATGGCGCGGCCGCTCAAGCAGTGGCTCTACAAGCACCGCGACAACCCATACCCCACCAAGACGGAGAAGATTCTGCTGGCCCTCGGCTCCCAGATGACCCTGGTGCAGGTAAGGAAGGGAACCCCTTACCCCCACCTCTAAAAGGCGCTCCGAGGCGTTTCATGGACGGGAGGGATGGGGACAGCGTCTGCCAAAGCTCCTCTGTGAGCTGAGCAAAGGACCGTGCTGGGTATCGGGGAGCATCGGTGCAGCCAGCAAGATCAGGGGTCCTGTCCACATCCTTCTTCTGCTCTCACCTGAGCTCCCCCACCCCAGCAGGACTGTCTCTCTCAAACAAGAACTACCACATCTTAGCTATCATGGCTGGAGGACTGCTAAAGACAATCTGCAAAAAGCGTGTGCTTGCGCTTCTAGGAATAGATGCCCTCATCCTTTCATCTCATTCATAAATGCAATGAAAATATTTTTGCTTAGTCTTTAAAAATTCTCAAGTAAAACATATCAGTCCTGGGAGAATTCAGCACAGAATAGAAATTGTTGAGGAAATTTTGGGAGCTACTCTTCCCTTTTGAAAAGGGGGTAGGATAGAAACTGTTCTACTGTTCTGATAATAATTGTCATCACCTGTTGCACAGACATCAGTGTTACCATACACACTGTGTGCACTGGCTCAGCACGCACAGTCTGGCAGGAATTATCATTGTAATATAGTTAGACATGGGGAGTAATTGTTTTGCTCTCAGGTAATTCTCCCCTGAAGTGCCTGGCAGTTTTGCTGTAAGAGGCATAAATTTTGCTGCAAATGTTTATAAATCTCACTTCTTTGTTCTCTTTGCCATCTGGTACTCTCCTGAAATATGTGGTTAAATGCTATCAGTTGGTGAGTGATGCTATCTCAGGTCTGGATGCTGCAAAGATTTATGCATTGTGAATAATCTAATTTCCTTACTGCAAGCTACTGCTAGGTGTGTAAAATGAAACCCATGTGTTTGCAGGATTGGGTCCTCATCACTCTGCCTAACACATTATGTGTCACTTTGCAAAGAGCACAAAGAGATCAAAGTAACCTAAAGTATTAGAAAAAAACAGGTGGTAATTCAGCTTTATTATTTTGAGTGCCCCTTCAAAAAAACCCGTGCTATGAACTTCAATTCTAGTCATGGCAAAATGGGAAATTTTTACACTTCAGTACCTCACTAAGAAACTATTGCACTAGGAAAAACACTATAGCTATGACAAAAATAATATTAATGTCTCAGAAAATGCCAGTTATAACTGGAAGATATAGTTAAAACAACTTCTCTTGCTTTTAAAAAATATACATGAAACGTTTAAACTGTGATTACATAAACACTGTCCCTTCAGTGGCACAATTCAATAGGAGTATTTTATTGGACTATGGCTCTTAGAATCCCCCTGTATTTTTACTTGAATATGTGTTGGGACACTTTCACATTAATGGCATCTTGAGGAGTTCTGCTGTTCTTTTAACAATGTCTCGGAATGAACAGAGAAGGGAGAAGAACTGGTGGGTTTTTGCAGGATTTCTCTTGTGGCAGCTTTGATAAATCCTGATGGGGATAAGAAGTGTTAGCCTTTATAAAAGCATCAAGTGAGCCGTGGCCACTTCTCCACAGAGTTTTATGATCTACATAAAGTGTAGAATAAAATTAAAAAGATTCAGGGAGGGCTGCTTTTAGCTCTGTTAGACTCCAGTGGATTTATGCTGAAGCTGAATTTGACCAGCTTTGTTTCTATGAACTGTAATATTTGAAAGACCTGTGCAAACAGGCATATCTATCTTCATTTACAGAAGCACAACATCAAAGAGAAATCCCAGGTGTTTTTTCCATCTTTTTGTGCAATGCTCTTTTAATCCAGGAATTTGATAGCATCTGTATGAGATGTAAATACATATGTCTGGCACCAGCAGCAATTCTTGAGCCACAAAGAGCTAAACAACGCACACCCTACACCCTACACCCTACTTTTTGGATGCTCAAAAAGAACAAGATTGTAATTCAGTTCAAAATTTTCCTTCTTTAAGAGTGAGAGAGAGCATGCCAGGGTGTGGTCCCAGTCACACTGGGTATGCCTGAAATTGCTTTCCTGAAGGCTGTGCTCTTTCAGGCAAGCGGTGTAACCAAGAGCAGGTTTGGGACTGGGCCGTGGGTCTGTTGGAAAGCTTTGCATCTGTCCCAGGAGGGGCACTTTGCAAAAGCATCAGCCAGGGTTGCCTATAAATTGTTTTTCTAATCTAGTAATACTGTTGGATATCATTGGAGAACCAGGAATCGGTGTATGATGTTTGTCTGGGTTAAACGCCTTCCCACTTGCTGACCTGTCTCATATTTCCTACACTTTTTACATTTCTCAGAGTTGTCCCATGGTGCTTGCTCCCACAGTTTTCCCCTCCTGTGGAGGCTGTAGTCTGCTGACAGCTGCTACCTCTTCCCAGCATCCCTCATGTGCTGACACCTTGTCGTCACAAGCCATCGGGAAGGCAAAAGATACTGCCGAATATCCCTTTGAGTTTCTGACAAATTCCCATTTAGGGAATGAATGGTTGGAGTGTTTTTTTGTTTTTCACCTGACTGATGACCTTGGACAAGGTCTTCAGAGGCTGCCTGGAAGATGATGGTGGTGCAGTAGTTTTGATCATACAGATGTAGTACTCTCCTCCCTGTGCTTTGATCATACTCTCCTCCCTGTGCTTTTCTTTCATCTAATGAACCTTATTCCAGTATGCACCATCTATCCAAAGGAGCATTTTTCAGGACCATGGCACAGATAAAATAAATTCCTCTGTTGCACAAAGAGGTGAACATCCATCCCTGTTTTTTTTACTTTTGCTATTAGGACAAACTAATGACATGCTAATGACCAATAACTTTTGTATCTGCATGTCAAATCCTCCACAACTTTATTTTCATTAGTTTTTCTATCACTCAGTTGGCTGTTTTTAAGTCAATTTGTTCTACTTGACTAATACTTTGGCCTACCCCACTGTTCTTGGGTGCAGTGGGGGACTATTCCAGATGCATGTCCGACTGCAGTGCTGAAGAAAAGTCAGACTCTTTCAAGGAGCTAGGATTTTGTAGGAATAATAAATCATCTTGTTTCTTAAGTAGTAGTAGCAAAACCTGGGGCAAATTCTGGGCTGACTTACTCCTGTGCAGGCCAACAAGGTCTTTGGGAGTCCTCAAGGCAAATGTTATTGCAGATTTCAGTCCAGCAGTCCAAAGTTCTCTACTTCCACAACTGCCAAAGCAGGAAACCAAAAAAGCAATATAGTTTGAAAAGGCATTTTATATTTTACTCCAATTAGATTCCAATTCAGAATCCAATAACTTGTCCTATTAATATGCTACATTTTCATTTGTATTATTACCATAGTGTTTGATTTATTTTATTTTAAATTTTGGTTTAGATGTTCTTGTGAAATAAAAAAGAAAAATGGCAGTATATTCCTTCCAGAAAGAAATATGAATGTGTGTATTGTTGGAAAGAAGGTTTTTCAATACAAAGATTTGTATATCAGTCATGTGCTGCTATGGATTTAATAATATTCAGATTTATAAAGGCATATCTGGATTACTGGAGGAGGTGAATCACTTGATGTCTGTTCTCTTTCTGAAAGTTTGGCTGCTGTTAAGCACTGAAGCAGAACAAATTACAATAAAATTGAAGATGTGTCTTCAGAAGTAAAGCCAGAGGGTCAATATTTCATGATGCTGATATAAGTACCTGATGCACTTAGAGAGCAACTGAACTGCTGTAAAAAATGAATGCTGGAAAGCACATCTATTATCGTTCCCCTTGGGTTTTGTCTTTTTACTTCTCAAAGAACTACAGGATTGTTACTTTACAAGAATAGTGAGTTTCATCATGTGTTTTTTCAAGATACTTTCTTCTTGGGAGGTTTATGTGACAAAGACTTTCCCACTGGCTTTTATCTAAATAACTTTTTTGGTTTTTTGTTATTTTTGGAGATCACAGTAGCCCAGCTTGGGACCATGGGAAAGGTTGAATGTTTTTGGCAGCTTTCATTGTTTCTTTTTGTGATGGTTTAGGTAAGTGTGTTGCAAACTGGCACTCTTTGTGAGTGGGACCTACAGCAGTGGACAGGCAGGTTTTTAAAGACCACATGGATAGACAATGTGAGGTTTGGGGCTGGTTGAAATGGTAAAACTGTTGTTGTCTTTGAAGGAGACAGGTGGCGGCTGGAGGTCAGGGTGTTGACTGGTGCAGCCTGTGGCCATGCAGCCTTTTCCAGTCCACTCACCTGGAGGTTGTCCAAGACTGAAGACTGAGAGATGTGTTGACTCTCTTGATGTCTTAGAAATCTGGATTTTCCAGCAACAGGCACCAGTGCCCAAAAGCTGGAAAGTAGATAGAGATTACCCCATCATAGATTAAGCCTAAAAATCTCTTAAATGGATTTGACTAACTTTCCTTTCTTCCAAGGCTTTAATGGGCCTTGTAATTGCATTTGGGATAAGACTTTCTAGAGTGAGTTTGCTGCTTCGTGCTTTACTTAAAGGTTTCTCTTCTGAAAGCTGTCTTGAAGTTCTTTCAGAATGATAGAATCATTTAGTTTGGAAAAAGACCTTTATAATCATTGAGTCCAACCATTAACCCAGTGCTGACAAGTCCACTGCAAAACCATGTCCCTAAGCACCCTGTCTACATACCTCCAGGGGCAGTGACTCAACCACTGTAACTTGCACTGGGCAGCCTGTTCCAACGCCTGGAAATCCTTTCTGTGAAGAAATTTTTCCTGATATCCAATCTAAATCTCCCCTGATTCAATTTGAGGCCATTTCCTCTTGTCCTATCACTTGTCACTTGGGAGAACTGACTGACCCCCCACCTACAACCTCCTTTCAGATAGTTGTAAAGAGCCATAAGATCTTCCCTGAGCCTCCTTTTCTCCAGGTTAAACCTCCCCAGATCCCTCAGCTGTTCCTCATCAGACTTATGCTCCAGACCTTTCCCCTACTCTGTTGTCTTTCCCTGGATTCTATCCAGCACCTCAGTGTCCTTCCTGAATTGAGGGGCCCAGAACTAGACCCAGCACTCAAGTTGCAGCCTCACCAGTGCTAAGCACAAGGGTACAATCACTGCCCTGGTCCTGCTGGCTACATGTTTTGATGCAGCTCTTAAAATTGTTAGAAATGCCTCTGCCTGAATGAAGATGCAAACCAAACCATATGCCAAGGATTGCAGTCTCTGACACCACACTGTTGCTGATCCAGGCCAGGATGCCATGGGCTCTCTTGGCCACCTGGACACTTGCTGGCTCATGTTCAGCTGATGTCAACCAGCACCCTTGGGTCCTTTTCCAGCAGGCTTCTTTCCATCCAGTTCCCCCAGCCCGTAGCACTGCAGGGGTTGTTGTGACCCAGGGCAGGCACTTGGCCTTGTAGAACTTCATGCCTCTGGCCTTGGTCCATGGATCCAGCCTGTCCAGAGCCCTTGTGGAGCCTTACTGCCCTCCAGCAGATCGACACTCCCACCCAGTTTGGTATCTCTGCAAACTGACTGAGGATGCCCTCAATCCCCTTGTCCAGATCATTGATAAGGCTATTAAACATAACTGGCTCCCAGTACCAAGCCCTGGGGAACACCACTGGTGACCAGTGACCAGCTGGATGTAGCTCCATTCATCTACACTCTCTGGGCCTAGCCACCCAAAATGTTTTCTACCCACCAAAGAGCACACCCATCCAAGCCATGGCCAGCCAGTTTCTCCAGGAAATGCTGTGGGAAATATTGACAAAGGTTTTACTGATGTCCAGGTAGACACATCCACAGCCTTTCCCTCATTGACTAAGGGGTCACACTGTCATAGATGAAGATCAGGTTGGTCAAGCAGAACCCGCCTTTCACAAATTGTCTTGTATGTGGTGTGCGATGGCACTTAAAATCACCTGCTCCATAAAGAGCAGGAGGACAAGGTGCAATATATTTATCTCATTATGAAATAATGATCAAATACTACTATTCCCTTCTCTCATAGCAGAAGACTTAAAATATGACTCATCTTTTCATATTGATATGCAGAAAGCAAAGCAATGGTATGGGAAGAATGAGCCCAAAATAAACCAAGAGTACCATGCAGAAATCACTCCTGCTAAATTTAATTGCTTTTATGTATGAATCACACTAATACTACCCTATCTTTTCTGTAAATGGCACTTCACTGATGAAAAATTTCAATATGTAATAAAATGAAGCATAATGAAATTTTTATTGTGAGAGGTTGGAAAGCTGTCAGTTTGGTAAAATGCTACAGTAACTGCAATGCTGTTGATTGGGGTGCTGGATTGATCCATCTCTACTGCTAAATACTTGATTTCAGAATTACCCTGTCATGCAGCAGGTGACTGCTGCTTCAGCTGAGCAGTCTGGTCTGACTTTGCTAACAGCATTAGAAAGTGCATGGATTCCAGCCCACCCTCTCTCATTTACTGTAAAAGTTACTGTGTAAATATGAGGATTACAAGCAAGTAGCCTCAGAAGAGAATTAAAATTACTTTGCCAGCTACAGTTTTGGTTTTCTAACTTGTCATAGTAAACTACATGGCTTGTAAAGTTACATGTTTGCCATCTGAGCACTGATCCAATGCTCACTGTGTTTTCATAACGCTGTTCCATGTAAACGTGAGTTTAAGTCAAATCAAAGTGGCAGGCATAAGGCACCACTGCTAAGTTCTAGCTGGGATTCTGAACTGAAGCTTTGCTTTTTCTTTAGGCACATAGTATTTATTTTTCTCATAGTCACTTGAGAAGAGGTTATTGATCCAGAATAATTAGACAGATACTTCTGTGTGATTTATACAGTAACCTTAGCTACAACAGACAGATGACAAAACTAGGGCCAAAATCCAACACTAAGGTCTACAGTTTGGCTCTCTGTTAGATGGGGTAGCATGTATTGATAAAACATGTATGAACTTGCTTTGCAGGTTGATGTAAATTAAATGGTGTGATTGTTCCCAGGTCAGAATATAACGACAGTAGTCAGACTTTCTCTTTGTGCATGTTCACAACACAAAAATGTGAACAGGGCTGTGGGCTGCTAACATTCTTTACATTCTCCTTTGCAAGTGATGCTACTCTGCCTCCTTGCAGAGGCCATGTCAAAATGCATTTATTTCTGCCAGGGTTAAATAGTACTTTGAATACCTTATTTATCATTAAGCAAGTATCATTAGAATGTAGGTCACTTGCCTCTGCTCTTGCTCATAGTAGAGTTGTCAGTATTTTCTATTTTCTATCTTTTTGAGTTGCAGTAGAATCAAGGCCAGCATTTTCTCAGGTGTGCTTTCATGCAGAGTCACTGCAATTACATGCATCCCATTTGGTGGTTTAATTAGCACTGGTGGCACTGAAGAGTAGACTGTGCCTTTTTGCTCATTCAGTGTCTAAAACTCTGTGAAATACTTGTGTTTGAGCCTGGCTTTGTAATGACCCTGTGTGCTAGAGGGATACCGACACGAATCCATTCTGCTAAGTCAAACTCTAGAAAATGCTTTGAAGGTGGGAAGGAAGACAAAGCAGACTATTGTTTAGTAGTGACCTTGTGAGGAATTGCATCTTTACTGTATTATAAACTGTTCACAACAAAGAGTTTGTAAAATCAGCTTCTCTGTAGAGCAAATGGTGGACTTCTGCAGTGAGTCAAAGTACATTGTCGTCTGTGTAAGACTTTCCTGATGCCCACAGCTTGTCAGATTAGGAGTTCTGCTAAAGTGCAAGGGAGAATTTGGGCTTTTGTGTATACAAATTTAGAATGTCTTTTTCTGTTCAATAGCCTTATTGTAGCCAATATAAATATCAAAGGAAATTCCTGAATATTAGGTATTAGCTTAATTTAGGAAGTGGTAATATATTCAAGGTTCATGTTAAAAGTTCAGGGTTTTTTCTTTAAGATTTAAAAAAAAATAATATAAAACTGGTATTTGGGACACCTTAACTGAAGCCTTGTGATAATGTGGTTTTGCTAACACTTGGGAAGGGTGGGACACCTGAAATTGCCTTCCTGCAGAGATTCCTGCTCTGCTCAGGGGTAATTTCATGGACTTCTGTTCATATTTTTCTTGTTTGTGGTTCCCTTGAAGCATACACAAAACTCTTGAGGGCTCTATGGACTGATTGATTTGCCTAATTTTCAAGGGAAGCTAATACGCACGTTTGTATGCAGGTATCAAACTGGTTTGCCAACGCAAGACGTCGCCTGAAGAACACTGTCAGGCAGCCAGACCTTAGCTGGGCTTTGCGAATAAAACTGTACAACAAATATGTTCAGGGAAATGCTGAGCGACTCAGCGTGAGCAGCGATGACTCGTGCTCTGAAGGTTTGTTGATGCTCTTTCATCGATTTCAAACTGATTAAAATATATTTAGAGAGTATTAGACACCCGAAGTTAGCTCTAATTTTTAATCACGAATACCCTCAGTGGATCTGCCTTTATTGTTTTTGTGAATTAGGGGCCTCTTTTGGCTCCCAACTACCGTGCAGCCTTGCAAAGCAGATTGTGTAAGTTGTTCGAGGTGGCAATCTGGCTGTGTGTCATTGTATTTCAGTGTTGCTAGAAAGATAATTGTTTGTTCATTACATTCGGCAAGCCTGTTCCTTTAGTCTGCATTAAAGGAAAAAAATTGATTACATTTGTTGGTATAAAGAAATGAGAAATCACTTGACTGCTACTTTCCTTCGTGGAAGGGCTATAGCAATATACATCATTAAAGGGTTGATTAGTGGGGCATCTTAGACAGTAAACTGAATATTACTGTTATGTATTTTGCTAGCAGCTGTTTTCCATAAAGGATGTACTGGAATTCTCTTTCTTACTCAAATTTTAAAAAGCAGGATTTTTTTTTTTTTTTACATACCCTGTATTTTTAATAGAATTCTTGTATTAATTCTGTCTGTGAGTGCTTTTTTTAGACAGTTGTGACATGGAGATACAATGACAGGAACAAATCCTACAGAACATTGTCAGAAATCTGTATGTGAATTTTTAGAAGAGTATGTCTCAATCTGTACTCAATTTTAAATATCTTTGTTCCAATTTCAGTCTGTACTCACATTTTTTGAAAAATGTGGGAATGCACTCACATTTCTACTCACTTCCCTTGAAAAGATTGCTTGCAGAACAATTAAGAGTATAGTTTAAGCAAATGTACCTAAATATTCTGTGGTGTTGAGGCAAAATCAAATTTCAAGTTATGATAGAAATAATTCAGCCTATTCACACAGCTTTTTAAATGCTTATTGAATTAGGGCACCTTCCAATTTTTTCTACATGTCTTGTGTTACTCGTGAACAAATTAGACTCAAAGACTTTTCTACAGCTAATTAATTTAGAATACCTGGAACATCTGAGAATCATGGGAACTGTGAGCAATGTGTGAACAGAAGAAAATGAAAATCAGTGTCTAATGCTGAAGTTACTGTCTAGTTTCAGTTATATTTATCACAATATAACAAAACATGTAGAGAAAGCCTCATGTTAAATATTAAGTACTCAATGTATTACTATGTCTTCGTTCTTTTGTTTTCAGATGGAGAAAATCCTCCGAGAAACCATATGAATGAAGGGGGATATAACAAACCAGTTCATCACACTGTGATTAAAACTGAAAGTTCAGTAATAAAAACAGGAGTGAGACCAGAAGCAAGTGCCAATGAGGATTACGTGTCACCCCCCAAATACAAAAGCAGCTTATTGAATCGTTACCTAAATGACTCATTGAGACACGTCATGGCTACTAATGCAGCTATGATGGAAAAAACAAGGCAAAGGAATCATTCTGGTTCATTTAGTTCCAATGAATTTGAGGAAGAACTGGTGTCTCCATCATCATCAGAGACAGAAGGCAACTTTGTCTATCGGACAGGTAAGGGATATTTTTCTGCATGATTTCTGTTACAGACATCTTCTGTAGGCATTGGGTCCTGGAATAAGTGTCACCTGATTGTGCCTTTTATGAGACTTCTGTCCATCCTCTCATATCACAGTGGATAATTCCTGTCCATCTTCTTGCATGAGAGTGGATTACTCCTGTCCATCCTCTCAGAGTGGATCAATCCTGTCCACCCTTTCATTTTCTGGAGAAGTTCTACCTGCAGTATTGCAGTTAAGTGCTGTTATTGACCACTAATGACGCTGGTTTGCTTTTCAAATGGAACAATGGGAATAATTTTTGAAATGACACTTACAGGCCACTTTTTGTCAGCACTAAGATGAGCCTAAGGAAGGAGAAAACTCTTGCGTGTTCTATTACAATAAGGGAGGACTAGAGGACTGAAGTTCTCCAGGGCCACAGCTGGGAGGAGGAAGAGGGCTTTGAAATTTCAAGGTGGCTGTTTGTGACACTTACATGAGTCATATGTCCTTCAGTGGAGTGCATGTGAACACCTTCCCCTTGTTGTACAGCTTGTTGTACAGCACCTTTCTGTCCTCAGAGTGCCTTGTCCAGTATGTCACCCTTTTGTGCTCATGCTTCTCTTAAGAATACAGGCATTAGTGAAGACTAATATCTGCATCACTCTCCAGAGCTGAGGGGCCACAGACTTGGCCATTAAATACCTTGTCTTGCTGTTTTTTGAAGGGTTAGTTTACACATAGTTTGTTATTTTAATTTTATCAATAAAAACATAAAAGTGTGATGTAATGTCATCCACTGTGTTACCAGTCAGAGCAAGGCACATGGGACTGCCTGGCTCATGCCAGTAAATTGCTGTAAATCAGGGCAAGATCAGGACTTGCTAAAATTCCCATGAGTCAGGGGGTGCTGGAAGGCTCCTCTTGTGAAACTTCTGTATTTCTTTGGGACATAAGGTAAAAAAAAAATTAATTTTGAAAAATATGAAGTTTTGCACCTCAGTCTCTGAAGGTCTCCACCAGTGTCTCAGGATTTGGACTCGTTGCAGCCCCTTGTGTTGTCCTGGGCCTTTCTTGGCAGGTTATTCTGCCAGGGACCACCCTGAGGGCAGCATCACTTTTGGGATGGGTATTGCTGAAAAGTACTGGAGGATTTTGCAGTAAAGTTAATACAGATTTAGATTTTGTACTTGGTTCCCCTTGGCTTCCTTGGCAGGCAGGTTCAGGTGCAAAACTTCTCCAGTTTGCAGCCTTTGCTCTCTCTTTTCTGGCACGTTTCCCGTGGGGCTTTTTGTCCATGCGGAGGGGCCACAAGGCTGGGTTCTGCTGGTGGGGATTAGGAGGATGTTTATGTGTGCAGGTTGTTGGGAATGACCAGAGAATGAGTGGGGGCCCTGTAGAGAAATGGGGTCTTGTGGAGAGAAAGAATACTGCATGCTCAATTAATAAGTTTCAAAATAAACTCTCTCTGCTCGTGTTGTTTTTCTTTTTTCTGAACATACCAAATGCATTTGGTCTGCATTATAAGTATATTGTCTGCCAAGCTTTATTTTTGAGTGAAAAGTTACTCAAGAGCAGATGCAGAAGCTCAGATATGTAAACTTCTGTTTTTCTGTACTTTATACCGTAACCTAAAAATGGACGCAATGACTTTCTAAAATTTATAATAAATTTGCTACTGGATTAAGTTCTTCTTGACAAATTTCACGCTGCACTGAAAAATATGGTCATCAATGTGAAGGCTGAGGGCAGCACACTGTAACTGTGTAAATTCACCAGCTGTGCTGGATGACTAAAAACTAGTATTCTTGTCGTTAAAGTTCCTAAGTGACATTCCTGAAACCCTTCTTGAAATTGTATTTAATTCAGTTCCTAAATATCTTCCTTAACATTTTCACTTTTTTTGAGAACAGACTAGCAGCTCTTAGGATATAGTTTTATTGGTTTTGCACTTTGAATGCAGACAAACAGTATATGGAAAGAAAAAAAGATCATATATATATATATATATATATATACACACACATGATATACATATGATATATATATAAATATACACATGACATTTTTACTATATCATTGCTATATATGTGTGAGCATTCAGGAAATATAGGTACAAATGGGCTTTTTTCAGTTACAAGATTACAGTCCCATTAATGATTTTGTGATGTTACACATGCAGGAATTAAACTTTTCATGAAGAAAGCATATATTTTCAGGTATTGTCCATTTATGAAAATTAGATGAAATTATCCACATGTTTGTTAGGTAGGGAGAGATAAATAAGGGTGATATACTTTTAAAATGTTTTTTCTTTGTAATTTGAATACCTGGGTTGGCAATTCCCAGTGCAGTGCAGTACCAGACCTGTATCTGTGTTTTCTTTAAAGTAGCTGTAATACATTTGAGTTAAGCAAATAACAGGGTATGGCTGACTTTACCACTCTTACCTTCCTGAAAGTGGCAAGTGTATTTTTAAGCGAGACATCACCACTTACAAGAAGTTCCACACTGCAATTTTTTGTAGTGCAAAACATTAAATTTTTAACACAAAGGAGCTGTTGCAGAATTGTCAAGTCCCTGCTAGACGTTTGAATTTATGAAGACATTTTAAGCAGCATTTCAAAAAGCACAGAGTAAAAACTGATTGATGTTTTATTTTTGAGAAATGTTTGGCAAGGTCGTTGTGTCTGTAAGGACGGGAAGTCACTGGAGCTTAAACTAATTCTCTATTGTGCTTTCCTGGAAAGGTAACTTTTTGTGGCAGATCAGGAGTAAGAAAGCTTCCTCGCCCTGTCTGGTTCTGATGTGTGGCTGGACCCTGACTTCAGGTACATCAGAGTGTCTGGAGCTGCTCTGTGCGCCCAGCGCCAGGGTCAGCGCGGCCACGCGTGTCCCAGCCCGTGCCAAATTAACGGCGTGTGCGTGCAGCGTCCAATAACAAAACCAAGGAATTGCAGTTTAAAGTTTATAAGGAAAACGGGCTGTAGAGGTTCCCATTTCAGCCATTAACATGCTTATAAACACAGGACCATATGCTCCTCCGGCTCCATACAACTGGGAAATCCCACATAAAGATCAAGGACGGGCTGTATAACTGGCTGTCGTCAGAGCATTCTCTGCTGTACCTCCGCGCAGTCACTGGGAGCTCACGGGCAGCAGCTTCGGCGCTGGGGCAGGAGCAGCAAGCCCCGAGCCCCAGCCCCCGCAGGTGCAGTGGCCGCGCTGCCATGGCCCGTGCCCCGGGAGCCGGGAGATGCCGCGGGAGGAGAGCACCCGTCACGGGTATGGCTTCCCTCAGCCTGTCTGTCGTAAGCTGATATTCTCATGTCTATAACAGGACACGCAAAAGTGTGTTCACTTAAAGCAGAAAATTTCAGTTCAGATCAATCCTGGTGCAGGTATAATATGTAAGTATAGATAATTGGTCAAATATGCAGCTTAAACTGATGACTGAAAGGCTCGGTTCAGTGTTTTTGTTTGGTTGAAACGCCGTGTTGGAGAACTGGTTTTCACTAACTGCTTGGCATGCAGTCGCTCACAGCGGGTTCCCTGTGTGACAGGAATAAGTGAAAGCAGACTTGTCTACCCATATTTGTTGTACAAATGCATGCAGAAATAACAGCCTTGACTGCAACAAGCGCTCCAGAAATCTACAAGGAAAAGATCTAATGTTTGTAGTGAAACTGAATATTGATCTAAAGAGGCAATGTCAGTCTTTGGTTTATGGATCACTCAAATGCTGACTTTTCTGTAATCAAGCTGCAGTGCTCCCTGAGTACCCTATTGTCAGTCACCTGCGGAAACAAAAAGTTCTGCATCGGTGTAGCACAAGGAAATGAAAAATTCCCAGTTTTCTGGGATATTGTTGTCTAGTGAAGGAAATGAAAAATTGAAACAAGAGAAAAAGAGATGAAATGGCAGGACAGGGAGTCCTTTTTCTGTAGTAAGATTTTTCATTGATTTCACTTTATATGTTACTTTGCACAGTAGAAAAGCCAGAACAAATAAAAACAGTGAGGAAACTCAAGACTTGCAGGCCTGGAAAAGAGGGTGGTTTTAAACAAGCGCTTGAATGACTGGCTGATTTTTGAAGATGTTTGATCTCTATTTTTAGGCGTTTATACTCAGGAGTGCGCTCTGTTTCTGATGTTTTCATTACCACTGACTTCTTCTTTCCTCTCGCCTTCCTTTCTTTTTTTCCTTTGGATCTTGCAAAGTTGGTGATTTATAAAGCACTATCCTGGGTCATTTATTGCAGCACACTGAGCACCTCTGATGAGACCCTCATCACTCTGCAGGATCAGGGCCACATTCCTACAGAGCACTTGAGTGTAAGGGTGTAGCCATGCCCAGAAGTACTGCAGAGAGACACAAACTGCAGAACAGTGCTGGGGTTTTGTGTGGTCCTTGCCAACTTTTCCTCGCAATTTAACATTTTTAGAAATTAACATGTAATTTAAAAATAAGCCATAAAATTTGAAAGCATAATATGAACACAATGGAACCTGTTTTCAGAAACAACTCAAGGGACCTACAAAAACTGCTCACAGCAGTGACTTTTTGCAAGTTGGATCTAAACGGTGCTGGAGACCTTGGGGATACTTTGAAATAAATGGTAACCTGGGAAAGCTGAAGGAGGTCTTTTTTGCAGATCCTAATGTCATCCAGAAGTGAAATGTAAAAGGTGAATGTCAAGTACAGTATTAAATGCACACAGCAGCATAACTGCAATTTGAAAGTTACAATTTAAGATCATATTTCTGCAGGAATTTTATTATTACATGACCTGATTCATCAACTAAAATAGCATGGAATTGAGAATTGAGGAGAAGATTGTGTTTAATTTACTGTTCTGTTGTTTTTTCTAAAGAAAGAATAAAAGGAAATGGCTTTACTGCACGGGAAGCGTCAGGTTTAATATACCAGATGGGATAGTCCAAACCTGAGAACTTTAAAGATCCCACTCATTCCCTGCTAGTTTGGTTCACTTATTGCATTTTTTTCAGTTCAAACACCAAAAATCAAATAAGCTGTTTTTTTAGTTCTCTTTAGTTTCTTGATTTCTCAGTACCTGAGCTGCAAGGGGAATGGGTCAGGAATTTCTCCACATGACCCCAGAAAACAGTGCTTCATCAAAACTGACTCGTTTTTGTGGGTAGCAGTTCCAACCTCTCTCAAGTAGGAGAATGGAGGAAGAGAGCTCTGGATGGTCTGGGAATAGCAATAGCTGGGGGCAGAGCACTGTCCCAAAAGCCTGGGCACCCAGGGACTGCCATCCAGCAAGGAAGAGCTTTGCCTGGAGCCAGCCCTGCTGAGAGGGGAAGCAGCACTCCGGGCAGTGCAGTTTTCCTGTGCCACTTCACTCCATTCTTTCATTGGAAAAGAGAGTAATTGGTTTCTCACAGGTGTTGGTGCAAAAACTGTGCATTCTTGGTTTATCTGTTTGTTTTCAGATGCAAAGGTTATGAATGTTTAAGGCTTTTTTTTCCCCCATTTAAACCCAAAATATTAAAGATTCCAGAGATCCACCTGTATGCAATAAGATGTGCTTCAAATAGCAGCATATTTGTGCCCATTCTATAATTTATAAATTGCTGAGGAGACCCCACAGAGCAGAGGCAGACTGTGGGCACATCTTCTGGTTTTGCTTCTGTTGATGTCATGGCAAATTTTCCACATGCTACAGTAAAAACTGTCTTGAGCCGCTTATTGGCTGCAGAGGATTTTCTTCAAATCAGCTTGCCTCAGAGCAGCACGTGTCAGGACTCCTGACAGCTTTATCAGTGTAGGGAATGGGATGTTCCTGAATGAATGATTTGAAATGGAAAAGATTACAACATTTGACCAAAAAATCAGAGAAGGCACCAAAAAAATCAGGGCACCAGTTATGTTTCCATGGCCACAGGCTGTTGCTGCCTGTGCTGGTGCAGCAAGCCCGCCTTTGTTTCTCCAAGACCATTAAATTTTTCCCAATGCAAATATTCACAGCAGTAGCCAAAAAGCATCAGATCCCTGTGCTTGCCCAAGACCTCTCTCAGACACAGCAGGAAAAATGTGTGGTACTGTCACCAATTTCTAACAACTATATATTTTAATGCTCCTCGTTAGGGTTAGTCAATGCTCCAGGACTCAGCAAGGGCTGTTCTCTGGCAAGCCTTGGGCTTCACTCATTTAGTGAAGGTGTTTTCAAAGAGAAAAAAATATTTATCCCCATTTTCCCATTGTTCTGAATGTCTTCAGAATTATGCTTGGTTTTAAAGCCTGGGGCCAGCCAAAATGTGAATGTTTCAGGAAATTATGTGCATGGAAAAGCACATAGTCATAAATCAGACTGTTTTCCAGTTTTAGCTCTAGACTGCATGGTATAATGAATATAATAGGGAAATTAGTTAGAAAATTAGCAGTTAATTTAAGGATATTTAAAGAGTGTGTGAAACTACAGCTTGGGAAAACTCATTTAGTGAAATGGATGTGATTCCTTCTCTCCTTCCACCGCCTGAGCAGGGTTTTCCCCAGTAGCCAAATTTGCGTGCAGATCTCTTGCAGCAGACACGCCAGGCTCCGTGCTGCCTTGCCGTGGCTTCTGCCCCAATTCAGGGGTCCCTCAGCCTTGCAGACATCAGCCAGCTGCAGCCATTGCTGCAAAGAGAAACACTGCTCAGAGAGGAGGGCAGGGTGGGGCTCGGGGCAGGTAACGTGGCGAGGTAAATGAACCGTGTACCAGCTGAAGCAGAGCAGCAGAAAGCCCCGGGTGCTGCAGCCCTGGTCAAGGAGCAGGGACAGAGCAGGGCAGCACCAGGCAGGAGCAGTGGTTTGTATCCCCTGGGATGTCTCCATAGCCTGGCTGCCTCCCTCTGCCTTGGTGTGCATGCAGAGGGGCCCTGGCACTGCTGCTGTCCCCCAGAATGCTTGTGAAGGCACAAAGGAGGGTGTATCTGCTCTGTCCTTTACCCAGGAGACCCAGCAGCAAAATGTGAGTATCAGCTGTTTGTGCCAAAGGGGAGATGTACGCCAATGAACTTTAAAAATATGGCATGGTTTTATATATGGAATAGTGAAACAGAGGAATAAAACACAGAGACAGAGATGTATGCTGTCACCTCATCAGAAGGGGCTTAGAAATCACACACAACTTTATATCAGTGATGGGGTAGCACCTCTGAGCAGATAAAGCCATGGCTGGAGGCAGATCACTGGGTTGTGAGCAAGACTTGTGCTGGCTCCACCACTGAAATGTGCCTGTTCTGCTCCTCAGGGCTCTTGTGGCACTGCAGCTGACTCTGCTCCTGCACCAAGACATCTGCTCACAGCACCTGCATGAAGAAAGAGAAAGGACAGGGACAAACCTTTTCTTTATTGCCCAGTGGATCACTTTAGCATATGAAATCTATAATCTTCATCACTGCCTTACTGACATACTAATCTGTCCAGTGCAAGAAAGTGTGACCGGGGGGGACAGGCTGCAGACAAGGCAGGCACAGGCGAGACAGGGTAGTAGCAGAAGGGAAAAAAGGGCTGGACTTTTCACATTCTGGCTGGGGCAGTAAACTTAAAGGAATGGCAAGCCCATAAAAGTTTCACTTCTCTCTGGAAAAACATCTGAATTGAAACTTCACACCTGGCATAAGTTTTCTGCATGTCCCAGCCTCCTTCCGCCGCTGCTGGGGAGAAATAATGTGACTTTGGGTAAATCCTGTAGTGCAGACTGTCCCTCGTGCAGTGTCAGTTGCCTTGCTGCTGTTCATGTTGCTGTAGTTAAGGTTGTACCTGTGTTTCCATTAGAACCCTTTTAATCTGCAAATTTATGACCCAGCTGTAAAAATTCAATCCAGACTGAAACTTGGCATGAACAGTATTCGCTCTCCCATCTGTGGAAGGTATTTAAGCAGGTACATCCCAGTAATAACCATCTGAGTTAGGCTTGTAAATTTGGAGCATGATGACTGGTGAAAAAAACTGTGAGCTTCTCAGTAGTCCTGGAGTCTGAAATATTTTATGCTTGTGGTGAAACTAGTGAAAAAACAGCTTGTTTGTATTCAGTCATATAGCTGTAAATAGAGAAAAAGGCTTGGGTCTCTCTGTGTTTGCTTACATGCACAAACACATGCATTTTCCTTACCACGGCAAGATTTTGATATGAGTGGCAAACACCTGAAACTCTCCAGTCTCGTGCACCAAAGCAGTGTTTGATGATTCTCAAGTAGGTTAAGAAATTGCATTTGTTCTGGTGCAAATGGTAGAATTTATCTATTGATTGTAATAGAAAAAAAAGGAAAATAAGAAGACTGGATCGTTTTCTTTTAGGTGAGATTTTTTAAATTCTTCTTGAAATACTTTAAAAACAGATACAGTATTGAACTGCAAAAATAGTTTTATTCACCATTGCTTCCTCCCATTTTAATTTTCTTTTCTAAAAAGCTACACACTGATCATACCTGACCAGATAAACTAGTGATCTTATCTGATCCAGCAAATCCTATTCCCCTTTGCAGGTTTGTGGGTTTTAAAAGTAATTCTGTAATTTGAAAAAAACCAACAGCCTTCCTATATGTGTTTAACTGAAATTTTTTAGGTCATTTGTCCGTAATGCAAATACCAGAAACATAATGATGAAAGCAGTTTAGTGAGACCAGACTTCTGATATTCCATGTGTACCCACAGAGAAGCTTTTGGGAGGGTTTTGACACAATTTGAGAAGTGGACTGAAGTGATATCTGCATGGAATAATGTTTGGCTGTGGGTGAGTTTGTTCGGAGCAATTCAGAAACTGGCAGGATCCTGTAGGTATTGTTTGCGGATGAGAGTTTTGTCAGCTTGAAGGAGAAAGGGGAGTGCATTTAAAAACACCTGTTCTGCAAAACCTTGTCTAGTGTTCATCTGCAGAGTTCAATTTCTAGTTCTTCAGAAAACCAGGGTTGGATTCAGTGATATTAAATCTGCTTCACTACAGACTTAAAAATTTGGGTATGAGATAAAGAGACAGATGTGGAAATTACCAGTGATTACTAAAGACCTGCTGAGGTCTTTTATGCTTTATGGCATTAAATTGGCATCAAATCACCACTTTAGATCTGCTAAAGAAGAAATATATCCTAACAGTAAAAGCATGCAAAAGGCTTAAAGGCTTATATAAGTGAGTTTTATATGAACTAAAAAAAAAAAGGGACCAGGAGTTTTTTAAAGCAGAGAAGAGATTTGGAGAGGTAAATTACATTGTAGAAAATCTGGAAAAGTGAAAAACTATTCAAACAGAAAGGGATCAGATAAACATTTGTAGCTGGAATAGCTGTAAAGAAACACAAAAATAGGTAAAGCGAAATTCCAATGAGGCATGAAATCTGTTTTCCTTAATTTTTCACAGTGGCCTTGAAACTCGATGTCAGAGACTCTATCTCTGTTCTTTCACTGATGGCCAGAAATTGAGGTTATGATGACCAGATCGTTTGGTATGGCACTGACATTTCAAGTTAAAAGGGATTGCCAAGACTCTCAGTTATGACACTAAAATATACCACTATTTCTAGAGCCAATTTTCAGCCCCTCCCTCATGCCTCCACATTGATTTAGGCAACAGATGCACAAAAGGCAAAGCAACATTCAAAATAATCCCCTAGTTGAGGCTGGGGGAAGGCTGGCTAGTGGGCTGTAGCCAAAATTCCTTAAATGTTACAATGTTTTACATTTCTAAATGTAAAAACTTTCTTTCCAATGTGAGGTACCAGCCAAATGTCTTAGTTACGGTATCTCGGAGTGAAAACTGGCATGTGGCCTTGTGGTCATTTGTGGGTATTGACAGATTTACACCCTGGAAGATCAAGTTAAACCTTGTCGGTTTCTCCATCTCCCCTTACTTGGTCAGGGTGTTTTTTTTCTCTCTGTTACTATTTGTCAACTTAAATCCATTTTTTTTGCTGGAAAAATGAAGGCTCTTCACGACCTGGCTCTTCAGGAGCAAATTGCCTCAAATTCTTTCTGCTAGCCAAGGTATTTTGTAATGCGTTGCAAAACAGCGGCAGGGCTGCGCTCCCTGCACTGGATGTACTTTGTGGGCCAGACACTGCGGGCAGCCTAATGAGGTCTTGGTGTGCTGCAGAATTCGTCTTGGCCCTTGACTTCAGGGAGACTTTTATCCCAGGTCCCTGTTCGTCTAATTGCTCTTTCTACCCCAAGGAGCAGGGTCTGGCTCTGCCCCATGGAGGGATGCACCATGTGGAGTCTGGACTGGCGGCTGCTCAGGGAGCAGGCTCTGGATCTGGTGTTCAAACCCAATGGTCTGCTCCTGACTACTTATGGCAGCTTTGCACTGTGGTGGTGGACTGTCCTTTACACAGACACACTAAAATCATTGTCCTGCTTTTCTCCCTTTTGTGCTTTTTAGCTGGTGTAGCTGTTGATTTTTGCATCAAATAATTTCCCTGGGATTACCTTCAAATAGGAGCTTCCTCCAGAAGACAGCAGCCTTTGTTCCTTTTTCAGGGAAAGCTCTGGGTGTCTGTAGCACTGTTTGTGCCAGCAGTGTCAGAGAGAGCCACATGCAACCTGTGAAATTTATGTCAGCTGGGGGAGCAGGGCTGCAGGGTGAAGCCTGCACCCCCTCTCTGTCTGTAATGCCATAATTACACTACTTCCAGGCCTTCTTCTTGTTGAATCTCAGTAGTGCTGGATGTTTAGTGACACTTTCTGAAGTGAAGAGAAACCAAAAAGCTGTCCTGCTCTGGCCAGCCCTTGAGATTGTAGTGGTGTTTGTAAGATATACAATGTTTCATATACACACATACACACAGATGCACATATATTTCCTTAGGGCTCTGTTACAATATTCTCTTGCTGTTTTGCTGTGCTTGCATCTTCAGCTCAGAGCTGGGCAGAAGTTCACCGTGGCAATGAATTTTGCAAAGACAGAGGAAAAGAGGCTCCCGACTGTATTGTCTACAAACAATGACGTATCTTGCTTTCAAATCCCATACCTTGCTGAGTCGTTTACTCCAGATTGCCCCTGCAAAGCTGAAAACCCTTTACATGAAAGTCAGCAGAGATGACAAGGTTGACACACTGCTATTGATCCCAGTAATCTTTTGTTTCATGCAAAGGCTTTTATTTGCTAAACATCTAAACTGATGTGAAAAAATACTTGTTTAAACATTTAAATTAATAAAAATGGCAGGTGTCTTTATAAGCCTGTTTTCCTTTTAGTATTTTGTCCCAGCCTTTCCACTGCTGCTTCCACTCTTTGTCTAATGAGACTGTGAGTGATAATTCCTCCTTGCTACATGTGCACATAAGCATTAATTTGTGCTATTGCGTTTGCTGTGACTCGATATAGGGAAAATGTCCTTGATATTTCTCATTCAAATCACAGATTGACACACCTGATTCTCTTCCCTCTTATTTCAAATGTGGTTGACAATTATCTCTATACCCAACTCAAAGGGCCTTTATCTTCACCTGATAATTAGGGACAGGCACTCAGATATGTTTTAAAGCCAACCCTTTGGAAGTGATTGGAAGTGTAAAAATCCAATTTGCCAAGATCTAGTCTGGGTTTTGAGTGTTTTGGCCCCAAAGCATGCTACATGATTTGACACACAGTGTTCATGTGTTCACAGGGCTTTCCAGCCTTCATTTTGTGAACTCCTGCTGCTTTCAGTGGGATCTTTGCTCACAGATCAAAGACTGTGAGCCTCGGAGAATGTAAGTGTTCATATTTGGGTGCTCCTTATCCTTCATTCCTTGTACAAAGTAGGAAAAATAAAGGCTGTATTCAGTGCTGTGGTGCTACTGCATTTGCTGAGGTCTGGGGAGCTCTGATACCTGCCCATGGGCTCTATGGCTGTTCAGAAACACTCCTTCCCTGCCCAGAGCAGCGGCAGCACTCTGCCTGATGTGAGCCCACCAAACCCTGCCCTGCCTCATGGCTGTGTCATCTTCCCACCATGTCTTGACGGCCTCCAGACAGTGGCTCCACATTCCCCACAGGACCACAAATCCTTTTACAGAAGGTACAGGAGACAGGTCTTCTCAGGTAAACTCCCCACGAGCCACTGGCTCCTGCCCCCCGTAGCCCATGGGGAGCCCGTGTCCCACCCTGCAACACCTCCAGCCCAGCTGGGAACAGGAGGTCTTGGAAAAAAGCCAGGTCTAGGTGAGCTGGCCAAAGGGCGAGAGGAGAGTGTTGGAGCAAGGTGTGTGAAGGAGATAGCTGGGAGAGATGGGTTTGTCCTGCCCCTCAGGGGGTGAGGGACATGTGTGCAGTGGGATATCCACTGACAGGGCTCACCTTCGTCCTTGGTGAGCTCTGCTCCATCCAAGGATATTGCTCCCTTGGCCCCTGCACATCTTACAGCTGGAATGTGGGTTTAGGTAAATCGGATGCCCCAAGTTCACGAAAACTGTTTGGAGAGGAGAGGAGGGAGAAAATCAACAAAGGCCTGTGGTATATTGTATGTCATCTGTACGTGACACTCCGAGACCTTCAAATGCTTAAACTAAAAACCTAAATATAATTTAGTTAGTAAAAATATACCTTAGTTATAATAAAATGATAATAGTGGAACTTGGCAACAGAGCAGCTAATAAATACTACACTTTTGAAATGTGCCTGGGATCCAAGTACATACTCTTTTACTGTGTAGTTAAAGCATGTGGCAGGACATGCTAGACCAAGATTTTCTTTTTGTCTTTCCAGTGGAAAACTAAAGTTCTTTGTTTAAGTGAAGCCCATTGGGAATTTTTCTTAAGTAAAACAAGGAGCTAAAGAATTCCATTCCCTTTTGCCAACTTTTTTTTCCTCCTTCAAGCCAAATTATCGATTAATGGGGCATTAAATAACAAATACTGCCTAGTTAGAATCATACACTTCTTTACTTAGGCTCTTTCAATACTTTCTTATTGGTGCTTCAAACACAGCTGAATTAAAAGATGAGATATTTTATTGGAAAATACTACCCTTTCTAAACCTTTTTGACCTTATAAAAAGAAAGGTCAGTAATCTGAAAGTCATTACATTTGCATACTTACCCCTATTTTTGAATTTTTAAATGAAAAAAGAAATCGGTACTCCTTTAAGGGATTCATTTTTGCCTTCCTCATTAGCTGTCTCCATTTCGGTACCCTATCGTTTTGCCAGCAGAGCAGCCATGTGAATGCTTGACCATATTTTTGTCTGGCTCTAGTGAAACCGTGATCTGACAATAGAATACTTTTCTCTGGGTTTTCCTTCTTCCCCCAGGGAACCATACTTCAAGGGCAACCTGCTTGTCCAGCATATGAACATGTGGAAAATCCACTGCTATGCACTAATGATTTTCAGATGGGCAATTGTTGCTGAAAATCATCCCAAGAGCAGCAGCTTCTCCATTGTAGCACCTAACCACTGTGGGATCTCATTGCTTGTAGCTGCTCTGGAATAAACCCTTTGCATTTATGTACAGGGTGGTGACATCTGCTGCATCACACATATGTGGTGACAAAATTTAGGGGAAGAAAAGGAGGTACAAGTTACAGTTGTGGTTATTTTTTGGCCATTGTAACATGCATCGAAATCTGACACTTATTTTAGATTGAAAGTATAAATGTAGGAAAAAGTTGAGCTCTGCCAAAGATTCACAACAGCAAGGCAGAAGCACCCTAAGTATTGTCCACAAATTAATAGCTTTGAAACTTGTGTTTTAAATATTTACAAAGAGACTTGTCACACTCTGGGAGAGAGAAAAATGAGTTTTAAATTTTAAATAACTTCTATTACTGTTCTTAGAATATGCATTCTTTTTAAACAACTTTCACTTTTAATCTGCAATTAAAGCCAAAGTTTTCTTTTAATTTTAAAAGCTTGCCCTTGGACTAAACCAACATGGAACATTTTTAAACATTGATCCAAGCTGCTGTAGATACATTTTATTTAAACCACAGAGCCTGCAGTTGGATTCCTTCCTTTGCCAGATCGGCTATGAACTGTAAGTGTGGCAGTAATGATTGTGGAGTCCTGGATGCTTCACTAACAGTGAGGAGGGTTGTTTTTCTGGAGTTGTTCCTCCCTTTGGGCCCTATTCATGAATGACTTAATCTCTGTCTATGATCAAATGTCGTGCAAGTTACTGCGCACAGAAAAATCAAGGAATGCTTCTCTTTCCTGCGTTCCTTACATGGAATTGCTGTGCCTGCCCAGCAGGCAGTTGGAGAGGGTAAGGGTGGGAAGCAAGCAGCAACAAAAACACACAGAGAAAACCACCAGAAGCAATATAAAAAGAGTGAGACAAAGAAAAGAGAGAAAATTTTGTTAGATCTAGTGTGCAGGATGGATTGAGCCATGCACAAGACAGCTCCAGCTTGTCCAGGCAGCACCAGCTGGAGGGGAAACTGGGCTTTCAACTGGGGAGTGTTATAGGGACAATTTATTCACCATGAAAAACAAAAGTGTTCCCCAGTAATTTGTCTGCAGTGTTGGCCATAAAGATGACTTCTACTGCATGTTTCTGTTAGCTTGTTTTGTCTTGAAAAGTCAACATTACTGCTTTGATGGGCAGATCTCAAGAATTTCAGGGAGCAAACGCTTCTTAGACTCTTTATCCTCTTGACCTAATTGCTTGTGTGGTAATTCTGTCCTTTGACAGGATGTTACACCACTTTATGTGAAGCCAAGAGTAAGGCTTTCATTACTGGTGATATTGATTACACAATGCATGCCATGCAAGGAATTTTTCTTGTGATGCTTTGGTATTTTGTTAGAGATCCAGTAGAATACCAGGGTGAAGTGGTGCATAGCTGTCTCCATATTTATACAGGTCTCTTCCTTACTTTTTAAGTTTCAACAGTGTTCACTTGAGTTAGGAAGAAAGGACTTACATTATCAGAGTTGTTTTTCTCATCACCAACACCCTGCAGCCACTGCATGAAATTCTGTCTGTGTCTCCGTGCCCTAGTGTGAGGACAGATTGCTATAGCAGGACTCCCACGCCAAACAGTCACTGGTGGCAAATGGGAAATAACTTGACTCAGGTGCTGAACTCCTCCAGCTGTTGATGGGAGTTACACTTGTTTGTCCAGGACAGTGACTGGAATAGTCATTTCGCTCTTTTTGAGATATTTTCCATCCCTTTAGTACTGACAATGGACTTAAAAGATGTAATTCTCTTTTCAGGTAGGTCACGGCTGGAGTATCATTTTAGCTCTAGGAGGGAAAAGATAGAAGAAAGGATAGGGAACAAAGGGAAAAAGAAAACTCAGAGCCAGGAAATAAATACAGAAAGGAAAATAAAGAGAAGAAAGTTTTGGAAGATTGCAAAGAGAAGATAGTGTTGGGAGAGGACGCAGAAGGGGGAATGCAAGATTAGGACAATAACAAAAAGGAAAAGGAAAGAAAAGGGATCAAAGGGATGAAGGCAAGAAGATAAAATACTGAGGAAGCAGTTACAGAAATAATGGTAAGAATCTGGAGTGTAACAGGAAAGGGTTCTAGAATAACTTAGAGAAGGGTAGGAGATATCTGCATTTTTTAGTCAAAAATTAGAAGTTTAATTTTTTCCTTTTCAACATGTTTGAGAAATGAAGGTAGATAAGCATTCACGGTACTGCCATTCTTCTTGGAAGGAAGCTTTGAGTCCAGTTGTGGTGTCTTTGCATTTCTTTCCATGTTACACAGGCTAAGAGCAAATACACTTCCAGGAACGGGTATGACCTTGCTTAGGATACAAAAAAAATTAATCCAAACTGTTGCTCCATAACTTAGGGCAAAAACACAGCTAAGTCTGGGACTGGGAAATACTCCAGTGTTAGTGGCAGTGGTGGTGGTGATGGAGGCCTCTGTTTGTGTGAGGTGTGTGGTTATTAATTTCCCAGTCTCTTGGTGCATCTGCAATCCCTGACTAAGCTGGACCCAAAAGTATAGAATACTTCTCATACTTTGGCTTAATCATACCCAATCCAGACTTTGGCGGATTCTACCAAGACCTGTTTTGAAAACTGTAAGTAGTTTTCAGGCTACTGTGAGACAATTTGGCCAAGTGTGGAGGCTTCCTTGGCCCAGTGTTCCTGAAAGTTTTAACTTCTTTTAGGTCTGCTCCTGTCTGTAATTTTTTCAAATCAGATATTCTCTTTGAAATTTTTTCAAGTCATCATCTGTAAGTTAAAGAGAAAAATCTTTTTAACCTAATGCATGGTTGGCTGGGGGCAGTGTCTTTGTGCTCCTCTGAGACGAGCATCTGTCAGTAGGACAGAAAGGACATCACCTGTGATGGACTGGTTGTTTGATCCTGTATGTCAAAGTATGCATTCCTATACAGTTCATGGTATATATGAACCTAAAATATGTCATGCCAGATCTGATAATTACACATATAATTTTCAAGTTCAACAAAAGGTTTTGTTTCCTTTTCCCCCATCATTTTTTAAAGGAACAGAATGTATCTGAATTAAAAACATGATTGGTGATGGTGAGTGGGTGGTTCTGTTTACCCTGCCACATTATATAGTACCACTTTTACTCCTTGTTTGGATAGCAGTCACAAGACCCAGATATCAAGCTGTGAAAGTATTTTTCTTGCAGCAGCCTTTCTTTTTTTGGCAGGCAGTGGCTTTGGAGATGCCTCGCATTTTGTCATGTGATTGGACTGCTGATGAGGTTTGTGTGTTGCCTCATTTTCCTGGATTCCATCTGAATTAACTCTTCTTTGGGTCACAGTCATTAGCACACTTCTGAATGAGTGGGGCTTTGCATCACAGTGTATTGAACACTAATACTTAATCTCTGTAAGGAAACACCCTGTAAAGAAGGAATTTGCTGCATTTGTTCCACGTGACAGAAATCTGTTTTCTGTACCTCCAGCTGTCCACATTGAAAAAACATTCCTTCTTCACAGTAATATTCCTTCATGAAACAAGGGAAAATGAGGGGAAATTACTTGTATGTAATTGTTCCATCTAAAAATATTCAGCTTAGTCCTGTAAACATATGAACTAGTTCTTTGTAAACAAGCCTCTTAATTTTCTTTAAACTGAGTATTTAGATGTTATGTTAGAGAAGCTGGGTATATTAAACACATATGGTTCCTATTGCATCAGGGACTTTCTTAATTTTGGTGTTCTAATTGAAGAGATATTTTTGAAATCATGCTAACTTTACAGAAACTAATCTGACTCTGTTGGGTCTAGGCTTTGTTCTTCCATCTATCAGCACACTCTGGAACCAATTTCCACTTTAAATTTGCAGCAGTAACAGTATAGCTCGTGGACTTTGAATTGCCCTCAATACTTCTAGTGTGTGATGTGGAAATATGGTTTGGGATAGTTGAGGTTGGGGAACTGACGGGGCATTTCTTGAAGGGGAGAGAATTAGGAAGAGGCATCAGGGAAGGAATGAGAGTAGGGACTATAATTTATTCATAAGATTTTTTGCCTTGTTCATGGATAATTTATAACGCAAAATACCCTAGAGTGAGTAGTATCTTTAACTAGACAAAATTTCTATCCACATCAGAGAAATACTGCAGGTCTCCTTTAAAAATATAAGATATTCCATAGATGTCACGAAACAACTATTTCCCTCAGATAACACAAAATTTCACTTTGGCATCCAATATGTATTAATTTTCCCTCCTGCAAATAATAGGCAGAGAACTATTACGTTTACATTTGAGGTGGGAGCACTTGAAAGAGAAAACAGGTTTCTATCTCAGGCAGTGCTGTTATGGTCTCTGCTGGTGTGGGCTCCCACTGCAGGTGCATGTCCTGCAGGGAGCTGAGCAAGGCCCCTGTGCTTGCACGTGCTGATGGGGTGGGATGTCTTGTAGAGCTGAGTTAGAGCCCCCTCTCCAGCAGCACCCTGAGCCCCTTGCACTGCACCTGCTATTCTGGGTAAATCCACCTTTCCCAAGAATACAGAATATTTAACAATAAATGGCCTTTTTTGTTTTTCTTTTTTTTCCTTTTTTTTTCTTTTTTTTTTCTTTTTTTTCCTTTTTTTTTCTTTTTTTTTTTTTTTTCTGTTTTCCAGCAACATGTACAATATGAAGTCCACAAAGGTCATAGAGGTAAATTTATTTATTAAATGGAAATACTTGGGTCCAGAAACCATTATGAATCATTTTGGTGTTTCAAGTTCAGGATGCAGGCTAAATTATTCCAAAAATAATGGTAGCCAAATGTCATTCCCTCCAAGCGTTTGTGTAATATCTATTTATCTGTGGGCAGATGACTGCTATGTATAATCAGAGGCAGACTTTTGTCAAATTGAGACTAAGTAAACACAGCTGAACACAAGCAAGTTGGACTACAATTTTTTGAGTTCTGCCAGCACTGTTATGACCTTGAAAATGAATGTTTTTTCAGAGCAATCTGCTTTCAATATGGGAGAATTTTTAGTGTTTCAAATTAACAAGTGTTGACTGAAAATTTGTTCTGTTTAATTTTAATATTTTTGTCCAAATAAATGAAAAGGGTTCAATTGTCCAAAGGAGGGCATCCTTTCTGCTGCTTGAAAAGTAGGGATGTTTTGTACAGAAGTGTTTCTTGCACGTATCTATGAGAACAGGAACAACAGTTAGAGCTGTAAACTCATCTGAAACGTCATCATATAATCAGAGAAAAATTTCTATTGTTTGCTTGAAACATAAATGTGGGGTTTTTTATGTTCTGTACAAGTAAATGTAGAATTCATGCAGTAGATTTTATGCCATTATATATTTAGATACTGTTTCCATCCTTGAAAACATAAGACTCCTATTTATAAATTTTGCCCATTTTTCTAAAGCTTAGTATCCTTCTAAATTTTTTGTACAGACCCTGTTTTTCTCTGATACCCCAAAAGAGACAAGTCTGATTTTATTGCTGAACAGTACAATTTAAATCTTTGTTTTAATGTGGATTTTCTGCTTTAACAGTACCAGTCATTAAAACAGAGAACATTTTGCTCCCTTGATTTTAAAGGTCACAGCATTTGGAGCTTAGAGAGGCTTTGGAGAGAATTCAAATAGGAGTCCTGATCAAAAATTTGTCTTTCAGTAATTACAGCAAGTGAGTGTCATCCATTGCCAGTATCTGTGTTTCAAGGCGCTTCTTTCAAAGGGATTTTTTTTTTTTCCATTTTAAATGCTGTATAGAAACCAGCTTACATACCAAACTCAGGAACAGGACATGTGCACAGAGTTGTGGCCAGGGGAAACTTTCACAATGTCTTTGTGCTTCATATTCACAAGTCATTCTTCCCAATCTGCCTCTTTGGCAGGCAGCAATTATCAATTTCTTCCCGATTCTTACAGAACAAGGGTTTAATGCCAGCAGCTGAACATGCACTGCAGCTCCTATTTGATGGGCTGCTGCAGCCTGACTTTGGCTTTGCAAGCCAAGTGCCATTCCAACAGGTAGTCTTGGATGTTTTTTGAAAGAACTCTTCTTGCTTCGGTTTTCTCTTCCCCTATCATAGCAGAGGAAGAAAAATGAGGGTCCAGTTGGAAATAGGGAGGAAGTGGAAAAAGACAGATGTGACAGAAAAGATGACAACACAATTGAGAAGCAATTTTGATTGAGAATTGCAGTCCCTGGGTATGGCTGAACATTCCTGTATTTTGTTCTCTCTACTGAAATGCAGATTTCACAAATAAAGCAGAGGGTGTTGCTCCCAGGTCTATCTGAGCAATGTGGCATTTTAATGTTAACCAGAATAATATGGAAAAGTCCTTGATGCCAGGTTTTTAAACACTTTGTTGTTTTATCTGGGCAATTCCTCCTTGGGGTCAAAGGGTACAGATATTCAGTGTCAGTGTCCTGGTTTGTATTCTAGAATCTCTGCTTCTCCACAAAGGCTAATGAGTCTTATAAAAACAAAAATAAAGGAATGGGGCAGGTGTGATCTGAGCCCCCAAAGTGGGCCTCTGGGTGTTTGAAGGGTGCAAGGCAAGTACTAATTGCAAAGCTTAGGACCATTCAGGCAGAACTCAGGGTGTGTTATAGCAGCCTGAGGCAGCCAGCTGTGTTTGAGGTGTGAGAGGAAGGGTGGGTGTCCCTGCAGATGGGGCTGTGGGTGGTCAGCAGCCCTCAGCTGCTTTGAGCAGCTCTCGGGATGCTCCTACCTGAGACAGTAGTTGCCTAGGATGCGCTATTCAGAGAGAATTTTTAAAAAAGATTTTCTGAACCTGGAGTCCCAGTTGGGGTTGATGGTGTCTGCCAGCACTAGCCCAGACCTGCCTATGAGCTGGGTGAGCCACTGCCAGTGCTGCTGGGGGGCTGGTTTTGCCAACACCTCTCTAGTTTGTTGGTGTGAAGTAACGTGTTGGTGCCGCCCAGCCAGGCTGGATTTTGTGCATCCTGATGAATCCATACTGTCAAATACAGCATTTGCTGGTGGAGCAAGGTCTGTTTGTCCTTTGTTGGAGAAGGAGAGTGGGCAGGAATTCAGGCACTGTCCACACATGGGATTTGCTCTGTCTGCTTTGCAGGCCCTTTGCAGAGCCCCATAAACTTCACAGACTGCGATGTATAGGCAATTGTTCTATGGGAAAGCTTTGGCTCACGGGCAAAAATAAAAAGTTCTTGCAAAATTAAAGAAAAAGCCTTTCTTGTTATAAAAGTGGAAACAGAAGTACTACTAATAATAGCAGCAAGTTAATTAAAAAACATGAAACAGTTCACAGAGCTTAAAGAGTTTGTGTTGTAGCTGTCTGGCTTGCATGGCTGCCGAGTCCTCCTCTTATCCTCTGTTCAAAAGCTCAAAGCCTGGAGTTGAACTGTGTTGGAGGGATCAAAGGAGCTCACTTTCTTTCACCACAGTTATTTCCTAAAAAACATAAATGTGCTTTTTGTCTGGAGCCATGGCTTCGTGTCTTATTGATTTTCTTTATAGAAGCAGAAATTCAGGATCTTAATTCTTAAAAGGCAGGTGAGAGAATACAAGGCTATCTGTACAAATATATGATTGTTGCAGATGCTGCTTACCCTTAGGAAAACATCTAAATAGATCAGGGAAGACACATTAAAAAATTCCATAAGTGTGAATTACTCTGAGGTTAAGCTAATTTAATTGTTCCTTGAACAAAAAGTTCTCAGTGATGTCCGACAGCATCTGTGTAAGGAATTGTGTTCTATGAATGCTGGTATTTTCTAAATTTTTATTCACATATCTATAGCTCAGTTTCCCATTGCAAACCTTGTTGGGTGAAGAGTTTTTAGAGGGTTTGTTTGTTTGTTTGTTTGTTTTTGTTGTTTTTATTTATGGTAACATGAAGAAAGACCAATTATTTATAATGCTAATAAAGCTTCTGAGCTGGTTTTGATTTCTAGAGATTCCAAATTAACCAAAATTTATATTTTGGAAGTATGTCAGTTGATTTAACCATAAATACCATATGGCTTTACCATAAATATGTATGTGTGTTTTAATTCTGATATGGCAAACTGTTGCAGGAGAAAATTCCCTGGCAGAAGTCTCCTGGCTTCCAGGAAAACACATATGAGCTAATGTAAAACAATTAAAAGTAAATATGACATTATCACCTTCTGCAACTGTCTTACATATTTTTGAAGCACCTTATGTCTGCCCCAACCTGATACTTTTAAACAGTATTCACCCTATTTTCTGGAAAACTGTTACAAGGTCTACTTTAGATAACTTTGTCTTTTATCTTGGAAGCTGACAGCCAGCAATTCAGTTGGGTTTTAGAGGAGGCTATTGGCTTTAACTGCTTTTGGATCCCATTCACTGGTCAATGTGTTGGTGCCTTTTTGGGAGAAATAAGTTCAATACCTATGGATAGTATGTTTTTCCTGTGTAATAATACACTGTGCATCAGTCACTCACAACTGTATTATGAAATGTCATTAATAAGTTTATTAAGAAAACGATTTTATTGTATGAAGGGAATGCATTACTTTTTATCAGTCATTATTTAAAATATATGTATTATTACTGTCACAATTATTAGTAATACTATTTTAGTCCAGTGCCTATTTAGGTACAGTTTCCAGTGGCTAGTGTAGCTTTTTCAGGTGAGAACTGTTTGCAATGTTCTCAGGAAAATCATCTTCTTCACTCAGCGGAACAGCCTGAGCATATTGCCCGTAGTTCAAAAACTCTGTTTGAAAGCAAATCTGTTTGCCGTGAAGTACTGCGCCTTGGGGTCCTCCCCAGCTCGGCAATGGGGTCTTTGCGAGCAGCTCTTCCCGAGATGAATGGCGAAGGCTGTGGATGCGCCCCGTTGTTGTGCAGCGCGTCCTGCAGCGAGCGGAGCCGTGCGGACAGAGCCGCTCTCCGCAGCTCCGCGGAGCGAGCCCGACAGAGGCTCTGAGGCCGCGCAGTTGAGCTGCTCCAAGGAGAGCAGGCAGCACCTCTGCTCGGGCTGGGCTGTAAGCCTGTCTCTCGGCAGTGTTGCTGCCGTGCAGGTCCATGGCTGGGGGCCGGCGCTGCTGTCGCGGCTCGGGCGGTGCTCTCTGCCACGTGGATGGAGCTCAGCGCCCGCCGCTGCTGCTGCTGCTCGCTCAGCCTGCCCGGGCGGCTGCGGCACGGAGCGCAGGAAACCTGAACCCAACCCCTGTCTTGTTATCAGCTGACGATGCTTCCCTGCTGGTTTCTTGAAAATCACTGTCTCCAAAAGCAGCAGTGTGTGTGGAATAACAAACCCCTTCACATTCAGGCTCTTCAGGTTTGGGAACAGAGCCAACATTCTTGAAGAATGATTTAGTGGCCAATAAACATCTGCAAGGTCTGTAAGACTGTCAGAAGCAGTAACATTGAAAGTAAAGATCATATCAGTAGCAATTCCCCTGTCCTGACAAGGCATTCAGTGCAAATATTTGTTCAGTCATCCTCGCTCTCATTCCTGTTATCACAGACGGTTTCATACATCTTGCCAGACCAGAGAAGCAATTTCATCTTCTTCCACAAAGCTGTTCACATCCAAGGCCTCTGCAATGTTAAGTACCGGCCTGCTACTGTTTCAGGACCTCCCACACGTGCTCCTTTGGAGTGCAGGAACCTCATCTGTCTCGGGCAAAGGCTCCGCTGTGAAGGGCGCTTACAATTTCCAATTAGCATCTGCAGTGTTAAGGTTTAGCTGCTCCTTGAGAATTCAAGCCCAATGGGGCTGATTTATTCCACTGCACCAATCTCCATGATAGCCCAGAGAAGCTTTGAGCTCTTCTTAGAATGATTCTTCTGCAGGATTACTGGAATTGCACTGCATTAGGACTCAAACCATTTTAAACACGAGATGATGTTTAGAGTATAGAAGGAGGTGTTTCTGCTTCTTCAAAAGCTCATGGCAAATAGGCACATCTTCCTGAATAACTCTGGGCATGATATTCTGCTCCAAGAGCCTTCTGCCTTTTGGTGCACTGCCTCTTCTCACTCAGGGAATAGGAAAACTGAAAACACAGCCCTTCTTGATAGGCCTCCCAATTTACTAGAATCTCTGAGGGCCTGCTTAAAAGGTGCCTGGGAATATTTAGGTTTGGTAAGAAATCCTGTAATGAAAATAATAACAGTGCAAGTTGTGGTGAGCAGGAGCATGAAGAGTGCAATAGCTTCACAGGGAAAGCAGAGGAAACAAAACTGAAGAGCTGAGTCAAAAATAATGCTGTCAAACACTAAAATCACTTCTGTCCAACTGGAGACGAGAATAATCCACAGGCAGCTCCTTCCCCTGCAGTCACTTAGCACTTCCTTTCTGCTGATTATTCTGTATATGGTCAGGGAGGTGTGTGACTCCTGTGTATGTTGCTGATATTCCTCGGGATGCTGAATAAAGGGGTTCCCATCACATTTCGAGCTAGATGAGGAAAGAGATACTTTTCTGACATATATAACCTGGCCTAGTTTGAAAGATGCCCCAAAACCTACCTTATATCCTCACTGGCTGCTCACTGCTGGTTCTGTACCACCAAAGCCGTACCATGAATGTAGCTGAGCCCCTCTGAGGACAGGATGATTTCATGATGTGCTGTTCAGAGCCACTTGATACATTCTATCTGGCCCTTTTCAAAGTTTAATAAAGGTGTTTTCATAAGACATCTGTTGGATTTCACAAATGGATAAGTAAGGCATCAAATAATTACAATTAAAAGTAATTTTAGCTGTGTAAGTCCTTGAGGATGCTCATGGTTCCATGGCTTTTTATGCATGCAAAACAACACTCTTGTTTACCTCATTTGCATCTGTGAGTACTCAGCCATGCTGAAGTTGAAAGCCCAGGCTCTCAAGTCAGAATCTAGAGACCAGGGAAGGTACTGTAGCACCTGTGAAAAGGTCGGTTAGAATGACTTATTGAGCCCCACACAAACCTGTAGCACAAGCAGAGAGACTGTCAGTCCCTAACATGATGTACTCAATGTGTTAAGTCCATCTGTCTTCTCTCTTCATGTGTCCTCTTCCTGCAACAGCCTTGGAGCTGCTGTGTCATGGCACCAAGGTTGTGCAGGGAAAGGTGTCACTGACTGCTGCAGGTTCAGCCCTGGCACAATTCTGTCATGTGCCTTCAGGAAGTGATGACCACAGAAAATATCATGTGTGATCGTACTGCTGTGTCTCATAATACCTATGTGTACCTAGTGTGAAAGCAGAATGCTTAGCCTTTCCCATTTTTATGCAAACATGATGTAGAAGCAGATACAGGTAGGTATATATTTGAAAATATCTATATCTCCTTGGAGATATAAACAATCTTAAATTTCACACGTAATCCCTGGATTTGCAGGATCTGTTGTGCAACAGTTGTCTGGGTTACCATGAACCTCTTTTGCAGCTTAAAGTCATTTTTATAGCTGTTTGATTGCTGGAGCCCTGCTGATGCACTTTTCTTACAAGCTCCTTGAATTTGTAAGCTTATGATCTCACAGCACAGTGGGTTTGGGACACTGCTTAGGTGGCTGGGGTTTAGAATTTGCACACGTGTCAGCAGTAGTTTATGTGGATATTAGGAAAAGGTTCTTCACCCAGATGGTGGCTGGGCACTGGAACAGGCTCTCCAGGGAAGCAGTCACAGCAACAAGCCTGCTGGAATTCCAGAAGCATTTGGACAATGCTCTCAGGCTCATGGTGTAATTCTTGGAGCTGTCCTGTGCCGGGCCAGGAGCTGGACTTCAGTGATCCTTGTGGGTCCAGCTCAGGACCTTCTCTGATTCTGTGGTAAGTATTGTGCACATTTCACTACCCCCTGCAGTGGGTGGAAGAGGCTGTGTTTAAAGAGACCATATTTGTCAGTTCTTTATCTTACAGGCGAGTGAAAGGAAACTGATTTTTGTCTCTCAGATACTCACCCATTCTTTACTCCATACTGCTGGCTAAACACACCATGGAAATAAGTTCTGGCATTCACTGAGAAGTTCCTCCACTTGCCTGAAAATACAGCACCTTGTAATTTAAATTGTCTTTGTACAGCATTTGCTTGGCTCCCAGGAGCAGGAGAGGAGCTGGCTCCTTCAAGCAGGGTTGCAGGAATGGGTGGCACATTTCTCTACATTCTGCAAGAAGCTTCTGAAAATATCCTGTGTGCATGCTTTCATATCATAACATTACACTGCATATATAGGGTCTGCTCCCAAACCCACAGCCAACTGGCATAACAAAATCAGATTTTACTGCTGTCGTGTCAGCCTAGGGTTGAAATATGGCTTTGAAACCCTCCCTTTCACCCTGCTTTTTTAATGAAAAACAATCGTGCTGGAGTGTAATAGTGCTTACCCTGGCTGCATTTGACTTTAGCTTTTTATTTTTAAAGCCTTATTTTAGTCTTTAAGAGCTCCCAATTAAAATCTTTAGCTCCAGAATGAAAGACTGAACGTGCCTGCCTGCACAACTTTCCTGGGTGGGAGAAGGATATTTTTGTATTAAAAATAAAGAAAGTTGACACAGTGGTATGTTTTCTCCCTTCATATTCCTTACTTCTATTTTTCCTGGTGAATCTTCATTTGCCATTTTGTCATTTTCTTTTTTTGTAACATCTAGTCTTTCCTTTATTTCTTTTTTCTCTTCCTCTTCTCCTTTTTCCTCTTCTCTTTATTTCACCCTCCGCCTTACCTGCTGCCTAATGTAGTTTTTAATGTTAACCCCTAATGGTTTGCAACAGAAGGGCAAACCACTTCATCTGATGAGTCACCACAGCACGTGTTGTAAATCCCTTCCCAAATAAGACACACACACACAAAAGAGGCCTAGGTCAGATGTTCCTTTATGCATTGTGAAAAGCATGTGGGAGACTATCACCAAGGAATCTGATAACATTGCACGACTCCATGAGGAACATGCCAACTCAATGAGAAAAAAATTTATTTCAGTCAGCTTTGCAGCAAGCTTGTAAAGAAAATAAAACCCTATAACCATCAGTTTCTTAACAGCTCACCTCAACACTCACAGCCCCAGCTCCTATTATAGGCTCTGCTAAGGTCTGGCTAAAAAAACAAAACTCCCACAGTGCTCTGGATCTCACCAAGGAGAACACATTGTCACTGGTCAGCTGTGACAGCCCAAACAATGAAGTGATTTGCGCCAGTTTTTTATCTATTTTGCTAACTCATAAATTCTTACATTCATGTGCATAATTCAAGACTCTGAGACCATTTGCACCAAGCCTACTCTTATGTGGGGCTTTTAGTGCACTTATTAATACAAATATTAATATAGACTGGCAAACTCAGTTTTCTTTTATGATTTATAAAATACACCTATTGCAGTCTCTGTGGGCATGTACACTCATTTTATAAAAATCACATGTATTAAAATGTAATTAGATGCCTACTCCCACTGCAGCAGGCTCCAGGCTGCACAATGTAAAAAAGTCTTTGGATGCTCAGATATTCAGCAAAAAACTTGATTGTTAGCAGTCCTTCACAGATAAAGCTTATATGAGAAGCTTGATGCAAGAAACAAACTGCAAGGAAATATTTTCACAGAAAAGGTTTGGTCTAGGGCATGATGGAAAAGGGATGTTCCTAATATTGACAAGACCCACCATATGGATCTTAATAGAAGATGTCAGACCAGGGCACTAGCTGTTTCCTGGGAAAAAAACCCACTGGGTGAGCAGGGAGAAATATTCACTTTAGTTGTCACTGTGAACATAAATTGTCATTATGCAGTTTGTTCATCTGAAAGGACATAACAGCTGATGACAGGTCAGTTGTTATACTTGATGTCCCTGTGAAGCCAAAGGAGTGAGGTAACAGGGTTGTGGGGGTGACTTCATTGCAAGCTGCTCTGTAACCTCCTCCTGGAACAAAAAGAGCAGCAGTAAAATAAAGCTTTGCTGAAAAGGAACTTTCTCTAGAGCCCGGGCCCAGAGCTCATTCCTGCAAGGTTCTGACAGCTTTCCTCCTCCCACCCAACTAAAGGACATGGCAATAAATCTTTGTCAGTAGAAATCCAGTACCCCCCTGAGATGGGAGCAGCAGCGATTGGTACCCTGCACTCTCCCGGGTCACACTGCCTTGCTGTGTCTGCAGCCATGGGTCACCTGAAACTCCAACAGGGACCTTCATTCCTCCGCCTAAAGGTTCTGCTGCGTGAGCGCTGCCAGCCCCAACCAGATGGTTTCACACAGACCTTCGCAGCCCAGGACCTGCTTTGGGGCAGGAGGGGACTCCCGAGGGACAGCACTGAAGGGATCCCATGTGGAGGTGGCCTGGGGTCTGCAGGAGATCAGCTGCCAGGCTGTGTTTGGGGAATATTTCTGTAGGAGACTCTGCGGTTTGGAGTCTCTTCCAGCTTGAGCTTTCCTGTCTGCACTTCTTCATAATTCATCCTTAATAGGTCTGCTGTCCCTGAGGAAACTGGGACGATGGTGCAAAAGGAAAAAGGTTTTAGGAGTTTCAGTGCTGGGTGGGATGAGCCCTGTCTGTGTGTGGAAAGCCTGCGGTGGTGTGGCTCGCTGGCTGAGCAGTTATCCATGTTTACAGGCTCATTTGTCTGTTTACATTAGGCTCAAAATGGGAGGCTGCAAGTGTAAATATGTGATGGCCAGTTCCTTCTTCCTCCAATTCTAGCTAGAGAAGCTGAGGTTTTCTTGTTTTTCAAAACATGCTGTAGTTTTTGCACCAAGATTAAATGACATTTTTTATAAGAGCTGCTGCTTTGGGCTACGGTTTCCCCTCCCTTGCATTGCTGAGCAGCCTGGGCTAAGCCACGTTCCCTCCCCAGATGTGGGTGAATATTAGTGGTGTTGTGTGGTTCACAGTTTACTTTGGGATCCTTCAGGGATAAAGGAGCTGTGTCAATGCAGAAGAGCACAGGAGTATTAACTCAAATTAACCCAACTTTGTTCTTGGGGAAACAGAGATCTGAAAGTCTTATGCACCCTGAAATTGTGGTTTGGAAAATACTGGAGTCAAGGTGTGTGTGAGTATGTGACCTACAGAAATACTTAATCTCCCCACTAATTTACTCACACATGTAATGTTCATTTTTCTTTCAGCTGCCCCAGTTTATTTCCTATTTCTCCTTCTTTTTTCCTCTACTTGCTTGTTTTGAAAATGCTGGTCAACACATGTTAAGCCAGAGTTTCCAAAACCAACAAAAGAAAGTTCAGGAGAGGCAGTGAGAGAAACAACTGAATAATGTTGCCAATTTTAAAATGAAGATAAGTTATACAGGACCTTTTATTGAACCAACAAATGTTTTATAGTGTTCACCATTTGAGGCCAGCAGTTCTTTTTTTTTCTCCCCTCTATTTTAAGCTAGAAGATGTGTAATTCACCAGGAATCTGTACATGTTAAGGTAGCTTCAAAAAACATGACGGTCATGTGAGACTGACCTACTGTGCCTTGACTTCTATGTCCATTTTTTCCCCGCTACACAGTGTTCTGTACCCTTCCATCTCTGTCTCATTCCCTCATTCACACATTCTTTCCCCTGTTGGTTTCAAGCCATCTTTGCTTTGTCAGTGTTACCTGATAGCACAAAGCAGGGTTTAAGCCAGTGGTTGTGGCTCAGCTTGAGTCGGACAGCGCGGTGAGCGGGGGAGCAACGTGAGGCTGCTTGGTGCTGCCTAAAGGCTCAGTCCTGCCTTCCCAGCAGGGCCTTAGGGTGGATTTCATCACTGCACACATGCAGTGCTTAGTTTAGAATTCTCAAATCCAAATGATAAAATCTAACTGTAATTAACATTATTTAGCACACCCCTGAAGTCATCCAAATACATGTAAAAAAATATTAGTCTGGATGCGGTGAACAGTAAGGGTCTGAATGTTTGAATGTTCTGAAATGTTTGAATGTGCTGCGAGCTCCGTGTCACCAGAGAGCCTTTGTGCATAGTAAATTGGAGGTATGTGATGCTATTGAGCAGTTTAAGGTTGGTTTGCCTGCAAGAACCCTGGGCTTCATTTTCTTTGGCTAGTCCTTTCTGAGAGCAGAAGAACAAAGGAAAACGCTTTAAATATAAGAGAAATCCTGGAAAATTCTGTTCTTAAATGCTTTTGAAATAGTCAAAATATTGCCTAGGCAGTATTTTGACTTTGGACTTCTGAGTCTCATTTACATCTCTGCTAAAATGGGAGAGCAGGCTACCTTGCAAGAGAGTTGTCAGGATCAGCGAGTCTTATGAAGAAATTTTATGGTAAAAAAAAAGATGTCATGTACATTAATAATTATGTGAGTCCTGAAAAATACCATGCTGTATCACAAAGCTGGTATTGTCTGGTGTCTACACTCTTGGCACTATGCCCTACAGTAAACTGTATACTGAAAACTCATACTAATGGAAAGGTATACAGAATTCCTTTGGTAGGTGATTTATAGTGACTTCCTATTATAAACAAGAGGGAACAAATATCCTGCCTTGCTGGTTTCTTTGGGTGGATGTTGAGAGCAGAATGAGACATTCTTGGCCGGGCAAAAGCGATTCTCTGGATGCTTACAGAATGAAGCACCAGAAAGTGAGGTATAAATGACAGCTCCTAATTTTAAATGCTTAAGTTTCTATTTTCACAGTGTTTAAAACTTTCTGGCTACAGAGCAAATGACCACTGTTTTAAGTGATTTCCAAACCTGTAGCAAAAAGGTATTTCTGATGTTTAATATTAAAAAGATTTATTATAGAATCTCAATATATGTTGAAAGCCTACCACCATCCTTTGACAAGAAGCAAAATCCTTTCTGAGACGCTACAAAACACCTTCAGCAGCATCTTCTTCTGGTTTCAATTACTAAATATGCTATTGAGCACTACTGTTTTTTGTTTAGGAAAATTATTTGTGCTGGCCAGTTGTATGCTGTTAAAATGTATTTATGTCTGTATGTAGTAGGGTAAACATAATTTTTTAACCTATCAAAGTCTTGGGAAGGGTGTGGAATACAATAATTCATCAGTCTGGCTTTCCCAGGAGTCACTTGACACACTGATCTAAGCTTGACCAGTCTGTAGGGGTTTAAATTTGTGTGACAGCTTGCCTTGATCTGACTATTGAGAGAGCCACACTCTTTAGGAAGAGACCAGAGGTTCTGCCACCAAGGGTGTATGAGGTTAAAGGTAAGCACAGCACTTGGAGAGAACAGCTCTGGTGCAACTTTGGTACCTCAAGGTTGGTAAAGTGCTGCTTCTCATGTAGTGGAGAGGGGGTCATGAGTGGAGTGCCCATCAGCACTTGCTCTGGGGGGAGTCCTCAGCTGAGGCTACTTGGTGAGATTCGGGATGCTCCATCATTTTTCCATTCCTTTCATCACCAGTTCTAGAGAGGTTACCCAACCCTTATTGCCTCAGAGATAAAATCTAGGGATGTGGTGTGTGATGGTCAAGCAAATGAACGCTTTCCATTTTGAGAATGCAGTTCTTTGATTATTTTCATGGAGCAAACTCACCAAAATGTTGTTTTTATAGTTGAAATATACTTTGCAATTCCTGTGCAGGTACCTCAAATAGTAAAAGCTTCAATTATCAAAATCTTTAATTAGTAGTTGGAGGCAGAGCAGATAGATTACAAAAATGAAGAAAAAGCAAAATATTGGGTAAGACTCACCATTTTGCAGTTTTTTAATATGCTTGATAACATTTTGTCATCTATGTTCTTTCTCTGGGGAGTGAAGAGCCAGACATGACCAGTCTGCATTTCTTCCAGGCTGAGCTAAGCCATTAAGGCTGTAGTTATACTAGCAGTGTCTAATGTCTCTATATAAAAATAGATATGAATCATTGATATACTGAATAGCCAAAGCAGAGATATGGTCCTCCCCCCATCCAGCTCTCAGCATATCCACATGGATGATAATGCTGTCCAAAGGACAAAGTGTGAGGAAGGGGCCACAGAACAGGACTCAGGAATTTGGCTTTGCAGCAGCACGCAAGGATATTGCGCTGCAGTGTTGAACAGAATGGCTGAGCCCACTTGTTGGGGGACATCTCTGTTCTTTATGAATGGAGTCCAGACAAACAAAGATACAAATTTATGTGACTTAGATGGCAGTTTCATGGCACATGAAGTGAACCCCAGTTTCGCTTTGAGTCACATCAAGCTGGTTTAACTGGCAAGATGTCAAGGAGAGCATAAGGAAAGGTCTTTGTTTCTTTCACTGAGGTTATCCACAACCAAAAAAAAAAAAGTAATACTTATTTCCTTTGCTAAAGGCCGTTCAGACACAAGGGAGCTGCTTGGATGCTGTGGTACTGCAAACTGGTATATGCTGTCAGAGGTTTGGTATAGCCGAAAAGGATTTTTGGCAAGAAAAAGAGGGCCTGTTCTTTGAAATTATGGATTTTCAGACTTCATTGTACTAACATGCTTTGAGAGCAGTTATTAGCCAGAGCTTTGCAAATCATCAGTGATGGTTTTATTTTAACACAGTTGTGAGTTTCTTTGACATAAATTATTTGTTTGAAAAAACCATAAAATACGAACAGAATAAGAAAATATGTGTGATTCAGGAAAATCTTTAACAAAGTTAAAGAATGGGCAGCTCTTTCCTCCTGGATTTTATTTTTTAGTTTTGCTGCTTTTATATACCATGGGCGAGATGCTTTCTTTGAGAGCTGGCTAAACACCAGTAAAAAATATTTGCAAATACTCCTTCAAATAAATGCTGGAATTGGAATGTGTGTCACCATTCACACCTACTTCCCTCAGAAGTTTGTACAAGCAATTTTTTTGTTCATAGGAAATATTTTCCAACAGCAAAAGAAACTGACAGATGCTTGAGAGAGGTGTATTTATATCCAGGTTTGCTCTGGCAATGATGTTCTCTATTACTTGCCATTTCCATTTCTATACCTACTGATCTATTCAGTCCTAAACATCATCTTGAAAATTGTTTCCAATTAGAAAAAACAATGAAGCAGGGCTGAAGAATTCTTCATAGCCAAGTACAGCATGAAGAAAGAGACTTTTTGTGTCATCCAGTACCTCTTTCTGGATCAAATGTTTCTTTTTTCCTTGATTCCTTGTTCTCTGCATAGACTGGTCTTCCTTTTCTTGAATCCCATTCAAGCATTGTTCTAGGAAATCTTAACAGATCCTGATTTAAGCTGTGCACTTTTGGAACAAAGCTTAAATCTTGGTCACCTGGGAACATTTCTTTATAAAGCTGTTTTTCAAGAGGATGGAGGCCTGCTGGATGAAGCAGGCAAACAGCTGATCTCTGAAATTGCAGCTGGTCTCCCTGTGGTTCTTTATTGGAACTGTGGTCTCCAGCAGTCACCTCCAAGTACTGGGAAGTGCAGCTGAGCTGAATTATTGGCTGTAGGAGACAATGGGCTGCTGGCTGTGGTGGGCAAGGTTGCTCCTAAGGGAAGGGCTACCGAGGGTTATTCCCCTGGAAGCTCTGTTTAAAGACAAGAGCAACTTTTAATTAATAATCTGATGGAAATCTAGCAGTAAGGTTGATTGTATTTGGGAATCTGGCCTCGCAAAGATGTACATCACTTTTTGAGATTGATGTTGTGTTTAAAGGGTTTTTGGGTCTTGTAACCATTAGTGCTCATGCCATTGCTGCTTCTTTGGTTTGACTTGTTTTCCATAGGAATTGCAGTTGGGCATCAGCTTCTTGCTCCTCTATAATGTATTTCTGTGTCAGGATAGCAAACCCACTGAATAAAGCTTATACATTTCTGCCTGGTAAATATTTCTGGCTTCTCTGGGACGTGAGGACTTAGTGAATGAACAAATATGACTCTTGATGAGGAAGTGTAGTTTATGCCTGTGATGCAATTTCATCTCTGAGGGCTGTTGACCAGGTGTGCTTGTTACTTGTGTCCCCCTCAGCTGCCTCTGTGACTGAGGCACTGCCTGGGCAAGGGGAGCATTGAAACCCACACACATCATGTGTGCCTGGGTGAGAGTCCTATTTTTAGTGCATACTAGAAGGCATTCACTGAAAGGCAATGAAGCTGATTTTTATTTTTAGGTTCTGCAATTCCTTATGTCCTTGGTATTCAAAACACAAATATGTTTTGAAGAGCTCCTCTATTGCCCTGCAAAATGTGGGTGAACCTTCAGGAACAGCTACACCTTCAGTGTAGCTTTCTCCAGGAAGATGCCTGCATGAAGCTGGTCCTTTATGTGTGTCAAAGCAAATGCTTTCTTTTAGATTTGGTAGCAAATTTGGAATAAATCTTGGGGTTTTTTTCAATATGCCTATTCCCTGAACATACTTGTTTTTAAAACTATTAAAATAAAATAGACTTTTCTTTTCCTGTTTTCAGAAAATCTGGAGAATGGACCAAATAAGTGTGAAAGGTGAGTAAGGGACTTCACAGTTTTCCCAAACTATTGTTGCTGTCACAGTTTTCCTGATACCATGTAGCTATGTAAGACGTGTGTGTAAATATTTATTATTGCTTGAATCTAGTGCAGCTAACAGAAGGGGACCCAGCAAAGATGAGACGTACTGGAAGGAGATCAACGCAGCTATGGCCCTAACGAACCTTGCCCAGGGGAAGGACAAACTGCAGGGAACTACCAGCTGCATCATTCAGAAATCATCACATATATCAGAAGTAAAGACTGTTAAAGTGCCATTAGTTCAGCAGTTTTAAGGGATGGGTCCTCTTTCTTTTTCACATCAAACAGACATTTTCCTCACTGGATCTGTTTTCAGCAAAATCCGATTCGCAGGCAGGGGGGAAAATGTGGAAAATAGGTCCCCTTTTACAGAATGGTCCGTTAAAAAATTTAAGGTCCCTTCTGACTTAGATGTTTTCATTGTATTAAATGAAATGTTCAACTGCTTCTATAAAAGGCATGTAAATTATAAAAACCCTGTTTTTATCAAAACATTAACTTATTTTATGTTAATCGAAGTGCGCATAAGATGTTTGCATTGCTATTACAGTAAGTGCCTTGCTTTGAAAAAATAAGCTATAACGTGGGCATAGTACAACAGTGGTATGCCTCAAAATGACAATGCCATAATGCTTAAACTTTGTATATTATTCCAAGTGGGCTTAAGCAGCCGAGGGCTAAACACATTACTGCTGAAGGCCCTGGAGAGTTGTGCTTATTTGACTTGTACAAATTGATGAGTCTTAATGAAATTGTTACATCATTCTCACTCTCTTTTTTTTAATCAACAGTGTTATAAAAATTGTACAGTACGTTTTGTCGAAGTGACGATAAGGTTGTTATGCATGTTTCTTACCTGTATATGCAGTATATTAAAATACCAAAACCATTCCTTTGAAAAGTGCAATACTCTAGAACACACAAATTTAGGAAATAAGTTAATTGTTCAGATTATTTTGAACTTAAACATATGCTGTGTTGCTCATTAAAGATTTCTAGTTGAGAAGGTTTTAGTCAGACTAATTGTAAATTCAAGTTGAATTTCTATAATTTTAAAGCTTTACTAGTGACTTACTGAAGTTTTAATAGAAGTAAAATTGGTTTCTTCTTGTACAAAACTAAAACTATAGTGCCATTCAGAAATGTTTCCATGGTGGAACTTATTACTTTAATGTGGTTTAAACATTTTTATTTTGTATGTACTGCATAAATGAGGACAGTTGATTGACATTTCACATGTCAGTAAGAAAAGCCTATAATATAAACTATCAAAGCCCAAACAAGAATCACAGAAGGAACTGAAACATTGAAAAATCTCAGCATTTAAGGTAGGAGGGTTTTAAGAAGACACTAAACCCTGTATTAAATGTCATGTCTCTAAAACTGACTGCTATTGAGTGTAATAACTGTCATAAAACCAGGTTTATTTTTAAATTTTATCTGGAGGTGTACAAGTTATTCTTAAGTCATATAACAATAGTCTAATGAGGTTTACAGTGCTTGAATAAACAGTGGCAAAGCCAAAACCAATTTATACAGAATCTGTTACAGAAAACTGGAAAAGAGCTGATTGTTGCTAGGATTTGGATTTTTTTTCCTGTGGGTATCCTGTTGGGTTTTTTCCTACTTATCCCTTTCCTTGCTTCTCCTTCTGGTGAGCCATCAATGAACAAGACAAGACTTCAGTTCTGCTCCTGCTGAGTTTAATGGCAGAACTCCCACATCAATGGAAGCAGGACTATGCTAATGATGTAACTAACTTGCAAATAGAGGCTGTTTCAGTTGCACTAAAATAGTCAAGACACATTGCAAATATCAGCCTTGGTGTGACTTCTTAGGAAACTTCTTGATGTAACATAACGTTGTTGGTTTTATTTAGTGTACAATGAAAATTATTTGATATGAAAATATTTTGTACATATATATTTTTACTTTGTTTTCTAAATTGCTGATTTGCATTGACTTAAAGTGCCAAGCAAGAAATGTATGTTGTGACTGTATGAACAGTTGAAGTATGTTTTACTGACTTGCATCATTATATGTCTAAGATTCCATGACATTAATTTTTAATACTTTACTGGATTTTGGCATAATAATGTGAGTTTATAACTAATAGCAGAGAGTTAATACTTCACTTTTGTTCATACTATTATAAGTTATTCTGGTATTAAATATTTTGTGACAATAAATTCATGGTTTTGACAAACTTTTCTGTTAGGAATATTCAGTGTTTTTGTCTGTATAAACAACAAAATTTGTCATGTAGAAACAGTACTTTTGGGGACTCCTCTGAAGCAAAACTGGAGAAAGCAAGCCATTGTATAAACAACATGTTAATGGTTCTCTTTTCCAATGATCAAAGCACAAGAATAATCTGTAAAACACATCAAGTGGGTTTTAAATTTAAGAAATACTTGGCCTAATTTCTTGTTACTGTTTCCTTTAATTTATTTTTTTTTCTACTGCTGCTTTAGAGTTTTCTGAAAACACAAATTCTGATGGATTATGTGTGTGTCTTTTTTAAATAACGAAAGTCATGATCAGTGCTGAGCCAACAGCTAATGAAAACTCAGTAATTATTTATGATATTGGAAAAACAAACATTATTACTATTGCTCTTCTTTGTTTCAACATATGTAACCATTTTAGTAAAATAAATAACTGCAAACAACATCTTGCTGGTTTGAATTAAATATTCATTTGTCTGTCCTTAGGCATTTGCGTTTTTGGTTTCCTGTAATAGTCAGGGTTTCCCTGTACTGGGACACAAGCCTGTGATAGGCAAGGACAAAACAGAAAAGTTATTCTGATCAATGCACCTTATGGTACCTAGAAGTAGTTTAGCTCCTCCCCAATGAAAAGGACTGCAGCAAGGTTTGAGAAATGACTGCTAATGGCAACGTGGCATGATGCTGATCAATCCTCCACACTGGAGGAGTGCAGGGGGAGGCCATAGCTACTGACTGACCTGAGTCCCTGGAGAAGGTCCATCAGCTGGGAAAAACTTTGGTCATTTATGGTTTTTTGGGAGCACAGACTACATTTGCCTACATTTGCCTACATTACATTGTGTGGATATTTGGCTGGGGAGCCAGGTGGAGAAGGAGAGGAAGTCAGCCCATCCAGAAGCTCAGTGCTCATAGTAGAGAGCCCAGTGCAAGTGATCTCTTAACTCTTGTGCCTCGGCAAAGCTGCTCCACTTGTGTGGGAGGGGTGATAGCTCTGATTTGGTGGGCAACCAGCACTTTCAGGTTTTATGTCCTGCTGATTTGTGATAAAAATGTACTTCTGCAACACCTCTGGCCACCCAACATGTCAGTGGGGATCTGGATATTCAACTGATACGTGAGTTCCTGAGGGAGTATGTACAGCCTGACTTTTGCTGTTGGGAATGTGTAAAAACACCCACATCTTAATGATGCTGAACTTCTTGGCACCTACTTTGTACCCGAGTCTGACATGAAGACACCAACTCAATCTGCTCCCACCTACTCTGTCACATCATTTGCCAGAGCTGAGCCCTCCAAACTGTTATAAACCACTGAGTAAGGGGAGCTCCAATTTTTAATTCAGTAGGTAGAATATTTCTTGGGCTCAGGATTGCAGACTCCTCTCCTAGCACCACACAACTGCTGCAGCCACTGAACTACAGTTCTCACTTTGTAACCTCATATCCTCCACTGGTGACCTAATGCATAAATGCATACGCCAGGTGAAGCATTTCACCAGGGAGACTGAGACCAAGTCCCAGGTTAACACATTCTGAGGATGTTTGATGACTTGGTGCCTCATATTTTAACTTGGAGTTTGGCAAAGGACGGCAGCTAGACTTGGATACCCACACACCAGTGTGTGAAGTGGCCACTGTACTATGAGCTAGAAGGAGAAGATGGGGGAGGAGGTTGATAACATGTCTGTACTGTGAAAGGAAGAATGCATTTAGCTTTGGCTATGGAAAATGCTATGCAGGCTTAAACCCCTTCTTCATTATTTCTTTACTCAGAGAGATTTTCATTATATTCTGTGGCTTTGATGAATTATGTTTTCTATCTACCTAAATTATCCATCAGTGGAAATCAAGAACACCAAATGTGAGCTGCTATTACAGGAGGCAGATTTGGTTATAAAAATAATCATGAGCTTCTGGAATTTGCTGTACTTTTAATGCTCAGAAAGTCCTTCTTTTTACCCTGTGTGTCATCCCCAGCAATAGGAGACAGTTTAGGAATTGTTCTGCATTAGTCAAAAGGAGCCCTGCACCAAAGAAACGCCTTGGTGACCGCCCTGGGGGATGCTCTGAAATGGCAGGGAACTGTCTTCTCTCTCTAATTCACCACAATGAGTGGTGAATGAGGAATCACTGGCATGAGGAATCACTCAGGGCCAGCCAGGGAGCATGCCAGTGGGGCACAATTCACCCTGCCTACTAAGGCGCTGCCAAGTAGTGGGACCGCAGCTGCCAAGCTCAGATCCTCCTTCAGAAATCTTTCCAGAGGCTTTCAAGTTCCACCATGCCTCTGTATCTTTCAGGCTTGTGGAAGTCTTGGGCCACATTCCTCACATGGCTTCTAGGGGCTGGAGGAGATGGCTTTATCTGCTGTTGAGTCCTCTGCATGGGGTTGAAGATGAGTGTTTGGTCATCCACCTTTCCAAAGCAGAAAATTCTATAAATTGAACTCCACCAGGGCTATACAAGTCTTATGCAAAATTTCTGCATTCAGAAGAACACTGAGGACCTCGGAGTAGCCCTGGCAGAGCCATGATCCCAGTACTGCCAGGAAAGAAAAACAGAAAAGCAAAGCTTGCCACTGCTCCTGGCATTGCCTGAGATGTCCTCTTGTTGAGTGGCAAAAGGAAGGGTGCAGCTGTTTCTATCATATTTGACTTTCACAGAATCATGGAATAAGCTAAGTTGGAAGGGACCCACAAGGATCGAGTCCAGATCCCATCCCTGCCCAGCACCATTCTCTAGAATCACATCATATGCCCAAAAGCATTGTCCAAACACTTCTTGAACTCTATCAGACTTCACACTGTGACCACATGACACCACCACCGTGTTGTCTTTCAGGTGTTTTTCAATACCTCCCAGAATCATCTCCATAACTTTATCAGGCACTAAAGTGAGACTGACAGGCCTGTAGTTTCTGGGCTCCTCCTTCTTGCACTTCTTGAAAATTGAGACAACGTTTGCCAGTTTCCAATCAGCTGGGACCTCTCCAGATTCCCAGGACTGCTTAAAAACCATCAAGAGAGGTTCTGCAATGACACCAGCCAGCTCTTTGAGGGTTCTTGGATGATTCCAATCAGATCCCATAGATTTGTAGGGATCCAGCTGGGGAAGCAAATCCTGCACAGTTTCAGGATTGAATGGAAACTGATCATTCTCACAGTCAGGGTCCTCCAGCTCAGGGCGCTGAGACCCCCTTGGTCCATCATCTCTGTTGAAGATAGAGGCAAAGAATGTATTAAAAACCTCTGCCATGTCCATGTCCCTCCCTCTTTGTGAGGTGAACATTTTCATCCTATAATGGTCCAAAGTTTTTTTGCACTGCCTATTACCATTAATACATTTGCAAAAAAAATCTTTTTAGTGTTCCTCACATTTCTAGCCAAATTCAATGATTTTCTCACACAAACAAACTTTTCTTGCTGTGAAATCCCATGTTCTGCTACGGCACCTTCAACACAAGTGCGCTTCCATTCAGTCCTTGGTGTGATCACACTTTCTTAAACCTGAGCTTGGTACTTGCAGAAAAGTAGAGCCTGGACTTGGAACAGACTGAGAATACCAGACCCTCCAGTGTTCCACTACCAGCTCTGAAGTCCAGTTGGCACCGATTCAGTGGTCGCAGTGACAGCTGTAAGCATGACAACCCCCTGTTCTCATTCCTGTGCAACTATGAACGATCTGTGAGACTCTTGGAAAATTAGAAAGAACCTCAAAGGGTTTCAGGCTCCTAACCTAACAAATTGAAACACTTCTGAAGGTCTGAGGGCCAAGTCATGTTTCCATGGCCAAGTGCAGGCAGTTGCATGCCTACTCTGAGCCAGCTGGACAGAAACTTGGGTAACCAAGTTTGGCATCTAGCCTGAGCTGCTCTACCAAGATCCCCCAAAGAGCATGAGCTGAACTTAGTATGGTGTGAATATGTCTGTGCACCTTTGGGGTCATTGATTGTTCTATGGCTTATTCACATTGTCCACAAATTTCTCTGTGCTTTGGAGCAGTATTTCAAAGAGGACAATAATACAGCTTTGTGTGGCTGAGCTGATGTTTGTAGGAGGACATTGGTAGTTGGAAGCTGCTCTGGTGACATCCCTGCCCAGCCTAGTTAGGTAGGGCAGGAAAGAAAGGTGAAGCATGATGCAAAAGGCTGAACTGCCTGAGAGCACTGCACTGACAAGGGAGGCTACAGGAATCCAGCCTTGATGCCAGTTCCTGTTTTAGAAGCTGATTTGCAAGTGCCCGGGTGTGCTTGATTTTCATTAGCAGCAGAATTGAGACCCAAACCCACAGCTTTCACAGTGCTGGGTTGCTGAGCCAGTGTTTAGGTTTGAGCCCCATCTTGAAACTCCTCTTGTTTAACAAGAAGGGAGGTGGTTGGCTAAAATACAAGTAGCTTGAGGGGGGAAAAAAATGAAGAGGAAAAAAACAGAAGAAGTGGAAAAGAGACATTAATGCCTAATGCAACAGAAAAAAAAAACCCCAAACCTCCTTAATGTTGCTGTTATGTCAGCTTGGGTTATTGGCAGTGGAAGTGGTTATTGGCAGCGGAAGTTAGACCTGGCTCAAGGCTAATATAACTTGTGCACCTGACGTTTTAAAAGGAGCTGAGATCTGGTTTCTTTATGGATGGGCTTTTTTCATTCTTGGTATTGGTCCTTTCTCCAGATTTCCTTAACTTTCCTTTCAGCCTGCTTTGGACTTAATTGTCCTTCTATCTTTCCTCCTGCCTGAAAAGCCTCCTGTTTCATGCAGACAGCAATGGGATCCTTCAGGCCAAGGCTCGTTCTTCTGGCTTTGCAGTTTCTAGGGCCATATAGAAAGATACATGATACAACAAGCTGGTGCTCAATGACAAAGTTTGGTGTCTCTCTTCTCACAGTCCAGGGCCAATGAACATATGAAGCCTCAGAGTATGCAATAGAGGCTCTTCAACCAACAAGCTCACCATCTATCACTTCACTCCTAACTACTACTGCTTTTGGCTATCTTAACTCCCAAAAGGACTGTCAATTTAACCATAACTACCTAAGAACTGCCAAGTCTCATTTTATGAGCTGCTTTTGAGAGTTTAGCTATTTAAGGCTGATTTTAAACAATTTTTATTGGTACTTCGTGGCATGTGCCTGATTTACAGTGCTGTAAATAACCACAAATTAGGGACATTTCTTTCTTTACAGTAAAGGCACATTATCTTAAGCATAAGAAAGATAGTTTGTTGGTAAAGAACTGGAGTGCAAGCCCTTTCCTGCCACAGACTCTCTTGTGAGTCCAGGTAAGCCTTACCCTGAGTTTGGTCCATGCAGACAGGCTGACTCTTCCCTGAGGCTGCTCTAAATACCAGGGAATGTCTTGAGATGTCCCTCAGTGCTGTGGTAGGACACAGCAATGCTGTTTTGTAAGTGGCACACTCAGTTTGATGCCCTTAAGGAACGGTGTCTTTCGGATGTTAAGTGTAATTTAAAATTTCATCTCAATCACATGTCCCAGTGCAGGCACCACCTTCTGCAGCACTTCCATCTCTTCACTGACTGCAGCAGGACACTGAGCTACTGAGACCAGATGTCCAAATCTGACACAGCTAAAGCTGGGAAAGACAAACCACGCTCTGAAGAAACAAGACATTGGGACCCAGACCACAAAGATTCTTATTGGGCTCAGGCCACCACTACTGCCCTTCCTTTACAATATCAGCTGAGGAGCACACTGAAGCACATGGATAACCTCATCCTAGGAAGTCTGAAATGTGTCTTCAAGAAAGACTTCTTGCTGCCCAGGAATTCATGAATGTACAAGTTCAGGTGTGGTGTAAGATAAGATGTTTCATTTAGAACTCACCCTGTGACTTGATTTTCCTCATAAACTGGTTTCCCCATATTAACTGGTTTTCCTCATATTAACTGGTGCAGGGAGGAGAATCTTCACTCTAAAGGGTTTAAAGCTCTGTTTTTGCACCTTTTAAAGAATTTTCTCCCAGGTCTGAGGGCTGCAGAATGTGCTGATAAGAATCAGAGGAAATAGAAAAGTCAGGCAGCACAAGATAACCCTGCCATGATTTTGGGAAATGATATAGACACCACACTGGGGTCTTCAGTGTCATCACTGCACTGCTCAACAGTGAATTCCCTATTCATGTTTGTTGCCTTCACATACAGAGAAAAAATCCATTCATAGGGAAGAGTGAGAATGTATAACTGAAGTACACGGCTAAATGCTTTGGGCAGCACTTAAAATGTTAATCTTAACTTTGGGAATCTTGTGAAATGGCCACAAAATATGTGGCCGGATTTTAAAATGTTCCAAGTACTCAGTGGCAGCCAGTGTAGTCATGAAAAATGGTCAGCAGCATTTCAGCTAAATCTTTGTGAATTAAATGCCAGGTCAGCAAATCGGAAACATTTTGTGGAACAGGACAACTGTGTTTAATTTCTTTGGATTTCTTTTAAGAAAGCTTGGAGATGATCAATCCCCAGTTTATATATTTTTTTAAAATGAGTAAGTCTAGTTTTTCAGATTTACTTTTATTGTCTTGAAATGTAAGATAATTATAGTAAAAAGGATTGAAATCAACACCAAAATAGAAATAATTGAAACTTACAAAAATATTGAAGTTTCCAAATGATGTTTACTGACTTTTTGAAAATGTTCTTCTGGCTATTTCTCTTACTTTGCTTTTGTATTTACACTTTCTAACCCATTTTAAAACAACAAAAACAAAGATGTTTTACCATCTCAAAAATATCTACAGGCAGGGAAAATACATTCTCCATAGTTGCACTGAAGAACTTTTAATGCTCATTGTCTTGAAAAAAAGACCACACTTGCATCGTGACCTGTGGATGTCAAAGTCTGTCTCTATCACTTTGTTTGAAAGTACTGGTTTTTATGCTGAATCATTTCAGCCAGCACAATGCTGCTTTTGCTGTAGGTCACGTTTGTATCGGTGTCCTGTTTCCTTCAAAAAAAATAGCGTTTAAGAGAAACTGTGAGGGTTTTTTCTGCTGTCTGGGATATTGAAAGGAATTGCATTCAGATGGAAAATGAAGATAGTGAGCACAGCATTTGCTAGTACTCCTCAGCCTTGGAGAGCAGACACCCACTACAGTAATGGGTGAATCTATGGGGTGTTGATTCCAAGCAAGAGTAAGCAAGGGGGTCAGATTGAAGAAGGCATCTCCATCACTTAAAAAGAGACTGCAACAGCAATAATAAATATATTTCTCAGTAAGAAGTGTAATGGCAACCAGAAAACTGAGAGTGCTCCAAGTTTTGCACCAACCTTTTACTGGCAGTGAAACCACATGCAAAAAAAGTGAGGAAAAAGCCCAGCAAACAGCCAAGAGCGTCTCACCATGCTTCAAGATGCAGAACGAAGAAAATCTTAGTAATTTCCAGTCCTTGAAACCCTTGAGTACAGTCCTGAAGCTGATGTCTGCTAGGTGGGCAGATGTCTGCAGGTGTCTGTGGGTGTCTGTAGGTGGGCAGCAGAAAGGTCTTCTCAGGAGCAGCCTGCCCAGACTGGTGTAACCCCATCAGGCCATGCCCAGTGCCAAATTGGAAGAGACTCGGCTGGAAAGTCTGGTGCTTTTGTCACTTTAAGGTCTGTGAAGTATTATACAGTTACAAGTTATATTTATCCACCCTTTTTCACCTTTTTATTCAAACACCTTTCCTTTATGGTCTGAGTTCCTGGAAAATCACATCTCCCTTACTGCTATCTCAAACAAGGCAGCTTGCAACAAGTGTTTACTGTGAAAACAACAATATAGGCACTGCTGTATAATCCAGTCAATGTCAAACATCTTCTAAGACACATCAATCAGATTCCACTCCAGGAACAAAAATAGAAGAAGGTTGCAATCTTTTTGAGATTTCCTCACGGGTAGCTGGTGTGGGAACTATAGACATTATTTATAAAATGAAATATTCCCCGTATCTGTTTCACAAGGACCTGTACCAGCATGAGAGGAGGATTTGGTGGTACCTGGATTTACAACTTGAAATTCAATACAGGCATGTGGAGACATTATTATGTAAACAAATACTAAGCTGCTTCTTGCTGCATTCCCTCAACAGCAACAAAATAGCAGCGTGGAAACCAAAGGGCAAGTGTAATTTTTTAGCTTGTTCCGTGAGAATGAAAAGAAAATCTGTCCCATGTAGAAGGAGGAGTCATTATTTTTACATCTGTGAACTCTTGAATGTCACAGACCCTGGGCTGAACTCTGCTTTCATCAAAACCAATGGAGCTTTGGTACTGGTTTCCACTTGAGCATGAAAGATCCCAGAGACTCCATTTTTCACCTTTTACTGAGAATCCTGGCAGTGTTCTCCGATGTCTTGCTTTCAGTAGTTTGTTCTGATGGCTCCTGTTGCTCAAGTAGGAAGTAAATTTCAGAGAAATGGTAGCTCAGAGACATGACAGCTCTGTGCTGGTGATTCAGCCTGAGGCACAGCTGCACCAACCCAGACAGAAGGGCAAAGTGTTCTAAGATGCCACCAAGTTACCTTCAAGTGTCTTTTACCCACTTCTCCAGGCCCTCTAGATCAACCAGGAAACCACCAAAACAAACTCTTGGGGCTTACCTGTGCCCTGATCCTGGCCACACCTTCTTCACAATAGCAGGGCAGTAAGAGGCACCTGATCTTACAGGGCAGCATAGGCAGCCCCATTTCTGGCTATTTGCACTGTACAGGGGTGTCAGCTCATCCACCAACACGTGTGCTGCCCAGCCATGAAAGGGACAAATTGTGGAATTCCAGACAGTTGGCTGTCATCTCAGGGATCTGCAGGAGCAGCCAGTCAAGCTGTGCACAAGGCAGGAACCTACCAAAAGTAACCATGAGCTTCTTGTAAACATATCACATAAAACAATTTGATTTCCTGCTGTGACAGCAGGACAAACTCCGTGTATGGAAGATACACAGTAGATCAGGCAGCTACTGGCACTCTAGTTAGACTTCTGGCAACCTCTCATATGACATTCTTATAAATAAGCAGAAGAAATATCATGGAGCTGAAATTACCATTCAGAGTGTATAAAACAAATGGAAAGCTCAGGAAAGTTATTAGGGACTCATTGTCAAAATGAAATATCCATCAAGGACTTCCACTGGGTCTGTCCTTGGCAGTCTGTGTTCAGTATTTTCACCAATAACTTGTCTAAAGGAGTAAAGGAAAGGTTCCCCAGAGATACAATATGTGCTATTAGCTTTACACAACCAGCTCCTAGGGGGCATATAGACCAGAAAAGACGCCTGGCTGATGCTGCTGGGGCATGTTCCCCCTGCCTCCACTGTTCTTCACTGTGGTCTGGAGCAGAAAAAAGTTGAAACTCTTGCAATGCAGAATCCTGATACTTTTTTTGTTGTCAGCTTGGTTCACCTTGCAAGTCTATCAGAGGCCAGGGTAAGAATTCCAAATACCTTGATACATTGGAGAAATGGCCTGAAAAATAACAGAATTCACCAACTGTATTGCAAGGACCTGTGAACAAAAGTGATGGACTGTACAGTTCACGGTGAGGCAGTGTCCTGGTTTCCTTAAAACCATGACAGGAGTTCTGTAGGAGATGAAGGCTGATCACAAGGTGAAGAAGATCCGAAACTATTCTGTTATTGTGAAAAAAGAAACACCACGCTGAGTCGTATATGTAGGTGTTGGACTATATGAAGTGTAAGTGAATGTCTTCTGCTCTGTTGGGGCTGCACTTACAAGAGATAAGTACCAACTGGAGGCACCCAGTTACCATACTAGGAGTGAACATGTTCTGAAAGGTAAATTTAATTGATCTGGTGCTATTAAGTGTAGAGAAGATTATGAACTTCAGCAGAGACACAAAGAGAATAATCCCTTCTTTGTACAGCAGTACACTTGAGTAATAATTTAATTGAGTAAAAATTTAATTGCAGCAAAGGAGATGGTAGATGAGCTCCTGAGCAGGACATGCCAGCTGAAGGGGCATCAGATAGGGAAGCAGAGGAACACATATTCTGTGTGGGTAGCAGACTTTCTATCAATGAAGCTTTTCTAATGAACAAGTTAGAGACATATTAATCAAGAATTAAATATGTATTATTGATGGTACTTTGAGACAGAATGGCTTCTTGAGGTCACCTCTCCAACCTGATTTTCCATTTCAGCAATCTGCCTCAAAAACATAGCATGATCTGTTGCTCAATGGAGGGTTGAAAGAGTGAATAGCAGCTGGTTTATTCCTCTGTTTTTGTGAGGTGTGTTTACATTCCAGGCATAAGAGTGGAGGGGAAGGACAGCAAGTTCTGATCCCACCAGCCAGCCAGCAGAGGAGACTGGGCAGCCATCCATTGGAGGCTGTTTAACTTTCACAGCCTTTCAGAGTCTAACATTAGGGACAAAGGTGGCTCTCAGATGGAAGACAGCAGACTTGAAAAACATGCAAGTTGACAGAGAGGGATGTACATTTAACATGTAAGTTCAAATTGCCAGAAGAAAGCAAGGAAATTTCCAACTAGGTGCAATGGAACAGCTCCTGAAGGATCTGTAAGTGCTTTTGGCCTCCATAGAAAATACTTGGGCAGAAACCCTCCAGAAGGTATGTTTGTTTTGAGCAGAACCTGGAGTTCCTGCACAGAGCTCTCTGAAGGCTGTGTTGCAGGATTAGCCCATATTCTCTCTACTCAATGTCGTGGGAGACTGAATGTTTTCACTGTTTTCTGGAGCCTGACACAGGCAGACAGACCACAAAGAAAAACACGGGAACAGATCCTATAAGCCGCTGCAAATAACACTTGCTCCAGAGCATCTGGTGAATGCTGAGAAGTTCTAGTCTCACAAAAGATGCCAACAGGGAAGAAATTATTTCAGTTTGCTTCAAGCTTCAAAAGGGGTTGCTGAACATGTTAACCAACACACTTTTGGACAAGCTGGTTTGTGGCCACTGCTGCTAACGAACAGGAAAACAAATGCCTGTAGTCGGAGCAGGGATTCACACTCAGCACCACCAAGCCAAGGAAACTGCTGCCAGAGAATCCCCAGAGCTGCTCAGGGAGTGCACACAGGCTGGCAAGATGTGTGAAAAAACAGCAGGAATGTTCCTTATGTGACAAGATGGATCATTCTCAAGGAAGACTGCTTGGAATGTAAAGATTTGGTATATTGACTCAAGGAGATGCTGAATGCATTCCTAGGTATGAGCAGCTCACTTCAGAAAGAAGCTAGATGACAGGGAAATTGAGGCAGGAGGGTAGGAGTAGGAGACAAAACACAGTCAAGCTATATACAAAGATGAAGAATGAGCCAGAAGTAGGGAGGGGAAAAGTAAATCAGAAGTTAAAAGTCTTGCATACATTCATTATGATATAGGGGGTTTTTTGCAAGCACCAGCAATTCCATTAGCCAAAGAGATACACAGTCATTTTTGATACAAGAGAGACAAGAATTTTATTACCACTGTATCAAATCCAGTGAATACAGAAAATCCAATCCCCTTTCCCTGCCAGCTACATGATTCACAAGGTGTTCACCAAAAAGACTGACAGCCCCGCTGTTTGTCTGTGCCGAATAAGCTATTCTGGATGCAAAGAACTCACATATATGGGCAGAAATGTTCAGAAGGATGATGAAACCTGAAACAGATCCAAGTACAGCATAATAGAAACAGGCTTTGGCTCTCAAGGTAGGAAAGAATATCACAGATACTGCTAATGGGAACTGCTTATTAAACAAAACTACTGATCGCTGGAGGATGGAAACCAGTCAAATGCCCTAAATCTGAAAGACCTAACCAACATAATAAATTACCTGTTAGTGACAGAACATGAATTCCTCCTTCACCTTCACCTGGTGCCAGGGATTAAAGAGACCCTGATTGTCACTTGCCAATATTTCAGTAAGAGTGCAAGTCTAGTTCCTTTTTTGAGAGCAACATCTCTTTTCTTATATTAAGATTCTGCTCCTTTAACAATAGTTGCAAGACTTGTGAAAACATACTTACTTCAGGAAATGGCAGAAATATCTCATGAGATCCTTGCAGGAGCAGCACTTAATACTGATACTGTTGTCTGTCTCGACACCAAATTTTTATCAAATGGCTTTTGAGAGGTCTGCCTGGAGAATATAGTATTAACTCCATAGTCTGAATGAAAGAGTGTGAAACATGAGGAATTAGAACATGTCTTTTCAGAAATTACAGTCTGATTGTGTGTAAAGGCAGTATTTTTTCTCTCTTTCTTAGAATTGCCAGATCAGGTATTTTTCAAATTGCCAGCATAAGCAACTCAGCAGTGAATGTTCCAGTTCAAATCATAATTATTATTTATCATTTAATTATTTTCTTTGAACTGAATTAAAATGCAAACTTCATTCCTCATTCCTTCAGGTTGGAATTAACTCTGCCCTTCAGATTAAGGGAAAACATGAAGTCCTAAGCCATCACCATAGCTTTGTCTGCAACTTTTCTCCCTTCCTCCTTGCACTTCCCAATACATCTTTGCCACGTAGGAGATGAAATTTTTCAGGGATGAGTTGACTTTTACAAGACCTGGCTCAATAGGGCACAGGACTAAATTATGGCTTCTTTTCGACAATGTTTACTGCTAAAGAAGAAGCAGAATAAAAATTACTGAATAAAAATAATCTTGAATAAGAATAAGCTTGTAGGATTTAATCACATTTTCATCTTGATTTACGGAGACACTGGCTGTGCCACCTATTTCCATTGAGGGGAATCTGTATTTTGTCATGCTGGGGGGAGCCAGCACTTCTAAGGCAAAAAGCTATGAACTAGATACTGTAACTGCTGCATAAGTCAATTTGCATTTTGAGTGCTGCTATTTGTGAAGACAAGAAGATGGTGCTTTTGAGATAACACTGGAGCTGCAGAGAGGGCCTGAGAACATAAAACCCAGTTGTGAATGGAGCCTTGCAACATGAACCCAAACCCACAGCCAGCATTCACAATCCTGCTGAGAGAGGCTTTTTATTTACTTTTCCATACCATCGAGAGTAACAATTCATTTACTCCTTATATATAAATACAGACACACACGACACCAAGTAACATCCTGCTGATCTGAAATGCTCCCCTGGCCTCACACCCTCCCCACTGGCAGCCCCCCCTTCATGAATCACCAAACAACACTTCTCAGGTGGGAAAAACACATTCTTTGCTCCTCTACGTGGAATTAGAAAAAATATGTGTAGAAGTAAAGCCCTGAAAACCCCAAGAGAGTAATTGTGCATTTTCTCTTTTTTTGTTTTGTTTTGTTTTGTTTTGTTTTGTTTTGTTAAACTTGTGAATTTTGGGGTGGTTTAATTAAAGTCTTAAAATTCTTTAACACTAACACTAGTATTTTTCCTATTTTCCCCCTGGACTTGCAGAGTTTCTGTCCTCCTCTTTTTCTGCAATAAAATGCAATAAAACAATTGAATCACATGCTGGTACATAAATATTGGCAGATTTTTAGGTTTGCTGCTTCTTTCACTCAGCCTATTGGGCAAACAGCCTAGAAAGGCTAAGTTATTTGCCAGAGTTTGAATTTCTGGCAAACAGCACAGATCCAGTACAAATTTCAAATCATATTTTAGGAATGCTGTGCTTCTACCGCACCTTTCCAACTCTTCTCTCTGTGCTCTAATGACTATTTGACTATTATGGGGAAATGCATTCCAGAAATGTGAAAATCAATGTAGTGGGAAATGTACCAAAACCACCTTTCCACTTATACAATCTCAGTTGTCCAAGAAACACAATTAATTAGTGTTATTGAGCTGTTTAGCTCCCCAATAAAAGCTTTTTGAGTGATTATATGAAGAACCATTGGTACTGGAGACTTCATACTGAAGTAATTAATGGAAGTTGATTATATTCTGACAAGTTAAACACAGGTTTGTTTGATATTACACACACATGGAAAACACATGCTCTATTGAGCTCAGTACCTAGGAGTTTAGATTAATGGTGTTGATGAATTATGTGGAGATTATATACTTTGCAGACACATAATGGACCTGATTTTGAAAAGCAGGCTCTCATTTTGCTCCTGCAATTTTGAGGGTGTGAATAATTGCAGGTGATTTTCTAGCAGCTAGACATCTTGCTGCCTGGTGGAATTCCTTTGGGCAGAGGTCATGCCTGGTTTTGTGCAAGGCACCGGGAGGCACAGGGACAGCTCCTGTAGACAGTGAGGAACAAACCTGCACTGCTGCTGCACGCTGGCACCACAGGAAACAGCAAGGACAACTCCTCCATCCAGAGCCCTGGCAGCTCAGTTGGAGCTTTCAAGAAATGTGTTCATTGTCTAAGCTCAGGGGCACGTGGGGAACTTGAGGCTCAACCACGAGAAGGGAAGAAGGAAGCTGTCACTGTGCTTTCCCCTGCTGCCAGGCAGATGTTGGACACAGACCTGACAGTCAGCCCCAGGAGCAGCTGCTGAAGCTGTCTCCATGGGACATTACTTAGGTTCAGCCTAATATCTCAACCTACCATGTAGCATCTTTCTCTTGGGACTCTGTCTAAAGGCAACTGAGTGTCATTGGGATGAGGATGGAGGTAGTAAGGAATGCTAAGGTTTAAGGCCTGCAGGGGATAGCTGGGAGGTAGAAGGCCAAGTTCAAGTGAATGGCTTGATTCAGGCAGGAAATGAACTCAGGTTTTGGTTTGGTTGCACTAGTCTGCCATGTAGAGCAGCCAGCATAGAACACTCAGCCCAGATCTGATGCCTTCCCATGTTGCTTACCCACAGGAAAACATGAAACCAGTTTTTACAGGGCATTTACTGAGGGCTTGGATCACCAACCAAGTATGGTCCATCAGGATTTTCCTAGGAAGCTGCCCAGAAGAAGCTAGCTAGCACTACAAGTATCCCAAACCCAAGCTATGAAGGCAGGCTGCAAACTGCAGATAGCAGTCTGGCTTTCACAGCACTCCTGGGAATGGCTTCTGGCTCCATGAGGCAGCTCAAAGATGGATGAGCATCTCCTTCTGAGAGCAGATCCTGGTGAACCCTGAGGATGTGCTTCAGTTCGAGACTTCAAATCCGTGAGTGAAGATGCAGATTTCCATGTGAACCAGGCAGCTAAACTCCATCAACGTGACAGAGATCTCACCTAAACTGACAGGGAAGGATAAAGAGAGATTTTGTCCCTCTAAAGCACAGTTCTCTTGCTAACCTGCCTACACCTGCCCTGTACCTCAGACTCCTGTGGACACCTACCATCAGAAACCCCAATGAGGTGTCAGGCACCAGGTGAAACCCTGCCCTTAGGGATGCATAACAGGTACAGCCCAGCAGGAGCAGGCCATTTCCAGCACTCTGTGATCACAGCTGCTCTGTGGTCTGGCTGCTCTGTCCAGACCTGCACTGTCCCTTGGGTGGGACATGTCCATCCCCCAGTGGCACCAAATCACCACCAAAACCACCCAGCTCTGTCCAACAAAGAAAAGAGCCCTCTGATTGCTGCTGGCTGCAGAAGCATGGGATATCAACACCCAGGGCAGGGCAAGAAGGACCCTCCTCCTGGGACTAACAAGCCCCCCTCAACATTTTAGTGTTCAGAGCTATAAAGTTATTTCTTTTCAGGTCAGGCTGGCTGAGAAATGAGTTGGGACACATTCTCCATATTCAGTGGTTGTACCCAGAGACTTCTTTAGGTTATAGCTTGAGGTATGTTGTACAGAGGGAGAAGGGGAATCACATGCAGACCCGTTTCAGCTTTGATCTTAAAGACGTGAGGAACAAACGTGAGGCACCAGCATGTGCCTACAGAGGTACAGTGAGCTGGAAGTTAAAGAGGGCAACAGAGGAGGGTGAGTTTAGATACATATTAAGAAGAAATTCTTTACTGTGAGGATGGTGAGGCACTGGAACAGGATGCCCAGGGAAGATTTGGATGCCCCATCCCTGGGAGTGTTCAAGGTCAGGCTGGATGGAGATCTGAGTAACCTGGTCTAGTGGAAGGTTCCCTGCTTATGGCAAAGGAGTTGGAGATAGATGAACTTTAAGGTCCTTTCCAGCCCAAACCATTCTATGATTCTGTGATACCCTGGACAGTACAGCTGGGATGGAAGAACTGAATCACAAAAGAGGCAGGGACGAGCTCCTCTGTGTTTGTCCCTCCACACAGGAGACCTAACATGGAAGCAGTGGTGTGAATTCTTTATACAGTTTGTTTGACTGTATAAATACCTAACCCTTTCCTAATACTCTGCTTTGATCACTCTCTAAGAAAAACAGAATTAGAACTTAATTCTGCAATTATTTGCTGCCTCCAGGAAAGTGTAGTCATTGTTGGGAAAGGGCTTTTAAGTCTCCCCCATGCTGACTGTCTGCTGGAGGCAGTGGATGATCACAGAAGCAAACCCCAATTCTTGCTGTGCCAGACGACAGGAAGCAGTCCTTTCTGAGCAAGGGGAAAGACCTGGCTTCAGCCTCTGATTCTTAATTAGCTGCTACAGGTGGAGAGCTGTGCAAGTCCCTCACATTGCTTCAATAACTATCACATCTTTATGTGGCTGAACTGTTTTTTTCCACTGTAACTTGGACATTTTTGGAAAAGAAATATTTTGGGTCACATTATCAATTTTCCCCCTATGGAAAGCTTATGAAAATTAATCTATAAGCAAATTGATGTGAGGAAAAAAAGTTAGCAGAAATGTTTTCAAATGGACAACTTTCAAAGGACCTGAGCTCATTCCATTTGAATTACAAAGCCAGAGCTTTGGTCCAGCCACTCTTTGGTTCCCTACCTCTCTTTCCCACCCATGCTTCTTTGCATCACACTTGAACAGGTCTCCAGTGACTTTTACCAAATGATTGAATTTACCATTTGAGAAGTACCTCGATAGATTGTTCTTGAGGCTGAATGCCCCATTTGCTGCCCGCAGCAGGCACAAGAAGCCTCTGAGCTGCCTTTTGGATGCTGATGGGCTAATTCCTCTCAGACAGATAGAGGAGGTTACTCCTTCTCCAAGACCTACACATCACTGTGACTTTCTGTTAATGGGCCCAAGACATTTCTCAGGGCAGCAATTTGTCTGCAGACATCAAACTAACCACTCCAAACTAAGGCCACCGTGATGAAGACTGTGTACTAATCTTGTGCCATTTTAATTAGTGCTCAGGCAAATTAGCAATACTGAACTAAATGGCTGTAACCTACAAAAACACAAGCACGCCTTTTCTTTAAAGTGAGATGTCAATTGTGCAGGCAGACAAGCACTGAGATTGCTCTCAGAGGAGTCAAGGAGGCCTGTAAGAGCCACCATGACTTTGGGATAAATACAAGAGACAAAAGCCTTCAAGATGCTTTGTGTAACAAGAAAAAGTGAAGCAGCCTCCACATAGACACATGCATTCCTGCAAAAATGATATCAAGAAATTACCTCTACTTACTGATGTCTCATATCTCACTAGCTATTGGTTTTGTGTGCTTCTGGAAAGACAGCAGAGCAAATCAGAGAAGCCAAAGACTTGGCCCAAACAAACATCAGGATTATGGCTCCAAGAACAGAGGCAGGGTGAGGGAGGAGAGAATTTTTGGCTAAGCTGATTAAAAGGCAATTGTAATCTGAAAAAAACAACTCCTAATTCCCTCTGTGTCTGAGGTCACTGCACATTCCTTGTAGACAGAGGACCATAATAAAAAAAGTCTGAGTCTATCATCACCTCCATCTCTGCTGTCAATGTGTCTGTCAATGTTGCCTGTATTTCCAGTGTGGTGCTGGAAAAGGACTGGGACAAGCCTGAATACATTTGAACTCATTCAACTCCCCCAGGAAAAAGATCCCCCTAGAGCCAGCAGCATGGTTAAAGCAGAAAGCAGCAAATAAAGAAGTAAGAATAATCAAGAAGTCTCTTAGAAGCAATGGAGAGACAACTTTTAGGTGGAGATGGAACTGCTTTTGAGGCAACATCTGCACATGCAGCACACGGTGTCTAGCCAGACTGTGAAGCCCCATAGTTGGAAGCAGAGACCTGTCTGCTGTGAACAAGGAGCATTTCCATGGAGCCAGAAGACTCAAAGGTGTCCTGACAACCCGAAATCTGCTAACAGACATGAGCAGCAGCAAGGAATGACAGATGTCAAAAAGTGTGTTGAGAAAGCAATGAAAGGGGCAGAGGTCAGAGCAGACCTCACTCAGCCACCTGGCTGCACAAGTGGGTTAGCCAAATGGCCTCAGTAAAACTATTTTCTACTTCATTTGTAACCCTCAGAGGCCAATCAGGGAGAGGAGAGATTGTCCAGTTCAAATAATGCAAAACTTGATTTCTTTGAGAGAAAAGTCCTTGACAGGCTTCTTGGCTCTGCTCAGCGTCTCAGCCAAGCGAGTGGCCAGGAGCAGGAACAGCAGAGGTTTCCAGCAGGCAGCCTGTGCACGCCAGCCCTGTCCATGCTGCAGAGCAGCCCACGACACACACGAGTGCTCCAAGTTTGCAGGAGCTGTTGAGATGTGGTGCACAGGCAGCCATGAGGCAAAAAGAGCCAGATCAGAACATTAGCAGCAAGGGGAAAACTGAATCCTCTGGCCTGGCTGAGGACCAGACAGGACCTGTTCTTGGCATAGTCTGGTGCAACAAGGACTCCCAGGATAAATGGGCAGTGGAACAATTTATACAATTTATATTTAGCTGGACTTCAGCTTGCAGGGCCAGATCAGTGAAAGGAAATCAGACAGCCCAAGGGCTTGGGGAATTTGCCCCATCATTTGAGTTTTTCTCTGCAGCAGCCAATCAGGAAAGGAAGCAGCTGCTAGCAAGATAGACATTAATTGCCATGAACCCCATAAGCACAGATATGTCAAATGGAAAAGGTGACGCTAGTCTGGTCTGTGGCATTTTGGAACAATTAAAAATAGTGATAGATTTGGTTTGTAAAACAAGAGAAGTTGGCAATAATGCAAAAACTAAAGAAAGCAGTTAAGTGCTGGTACAGTGAAAAAGTTTGCTATAAAACGTCAGCTTGTTATAACAGGAGTCTGGGCCAGAACAAAACATCACGAGAGCCTAGTAAAAATCCTCTTTCCCAGTCTGAGGATTGCAAGGACACTACATGATGTTGTTGAATCCCAGAGGTTTTTGTTTAGATCCTCACAGTTGAAGAACAGAAGGAGGAGGCTGGTTACAAATCATCTGCTGGTATCTGTGAAACACATGGAAAAAGTGGACATTGCCTCAAGGATAACCATTAATAGAGCAGACATGCTAAAAACAGCAAGGGGTAGACTGTCCAAAAGTGAGCCAACTAATTGGTCTCAAATGGAGACAGTGACAGAGAAATGTGCATTTGTCCAACAGTTGGGAAAATTGGGGTTGAAAATTGGACATCTGGAATTTCAGCTTTATTTCTGGATAATCAAGATAGTGGATGAGCTAATAAACAGTTTGGATTTCATTATGCCTAATAGCTGCGTAAGTGCCAGGAAACCATGTCTTACGAAGCCTGCCTGTGAAAATTCTTTTAAAATATGGATCACAGGTGAGTGAAATGACATGTAGACAACTGTTTCTCACAGTGTTTCCTACACATGGAATGGCACCTTTATAAGTGACATTCCATGGGAGCTTTTCAGACAAAGAAATCACTTCTCAGAGACTAAAACTGGTTTTGAGACTAGGATCTCAAAGGGATTTTAGCTGCTCAAGTGTTGGTCTATGGGAGGCAGGAATCTGTTCCCCTTCGTGTGCTAGACATTTCTGATGATGAGCAAATAAAAGAGGAAAAAAGAGAGTAAGTGCCAGAAAGCACAATATAGTAAACAGATGCAGCAAATATACAGATGAAAACTAGCAGGGAAAGAAGAGTGGAGACAAATGCAGGGATCTTGGTGTTCAGTGCTGAGGATGCCCTACAAACCTCTGCTGCTGAGGTTTCTGGAGTTGTCCTCCTTCTCTTTGCCAAAGTAGCACAGGACCATAATATAGAAAGGTGACCACAGAGCAGCCATTTCACTGCCTCACTGAAGCCAAGTACAGGAGATATTCTGGGCACTTGGGGATTTCAGAAAGGGGAGACTGAGCTCTGACGCCACCTTGGGTATCACTGGTTTTTCAAAGGAAGGAGGGCAGCCCCACATCCCATTCAGTCTGGACCACTGCAGTCTAGTTTTCCACTCTGGATCTCACAAACACGTGTGGACTCAGCAGAAAAATCTATTGCACTGTAGCAGAATGACTCTCAGTGGCCACTGAACGTGGCTTCTTCTGCACTGCTGTAAGGGAAGGGTTTATACCTTGAGCACAGCCCTGCAGAAACACAATCAAACTCCCTCCACGTGGCACTGGCACATCCATCCTGTGGTGAGGTGCCCTGGTGGAACTGCCTCCCCTGGCTCCTCATCAGGGAAGTTCTGCTGCACACACGAAAACCCATGGTCTCTACCTAGGGAGTGTACAGATGTCTGAGACAAGCTTAAGTCTGTCAGGTTGCATCAAAACTCCAAAGAAAGGAAGTATGTCCTGATGAAAGAGCAGTTTGCTTTGGGCAGATGGGGGGTTTCTGCTGACAGAATGACAGTGGAGAGGTCCTGAAACAGCCACTCTTCCTGGATGTGCAGGATCAGCGAGGACTTTGGCTCCTAACAAGAAGTTTACTTCTAAACTTGCAGATATTGCACAAGAGCAGCTAGTTTGTGTGAGCTTGTGGTAGAAAAAAATTGCAATGATCACCAAAACATAATTTAGTATTTGTGCTCTTGTGACCATTCACACTTGGTTTTGTTGATTTTAAAAGGCCTTTCACACAGGAAACAGATGTTAAGAGACACTGAACTTCTAGTTTACAGGCAGTATTGCTACAGCAACATAAAGGATTTGAAAGTGTCCTGATTGCAGCAAAAGTTTCAGGCCTCTGAGTCAATTATTGTATTACTGAAGAACACCTTGGCTTAAAGTCTTATTTGTATGCTTTCAAGACTAATTAGATGGGACTAAAATAACTATTGAATAACAAAATACTCTGACAAGAAGGCATTGCACAGTTATGTAATAATTATTTATTTAACTATAACTGCATCAAATATGATTGTGAGAGATGCCATATTTCTGTTTGTCTAGAACATTATAGACTCATGACACTGGTGAGAATGACTCAAAGGTGCATTTAATGGATTAAATGTGGCTGCTCTCTTTCAACAGGTTTTTTTGGAATTCAAACTCAACAGCCTCCACATGGACAATAGAAAATGCTACACAGGCAACTATGGAAAGATAAATCTCTCTTGGTCTTATTTTGTGAAACTTGGGTGTTAGTTGGGACAGCATGTAGCAGAAGAACAAGAAAATAAATATCTTGACCCAAGAAATTAGATGAAAAGCTCAAAAAAAGAAATTCTTTGGCCAAGTATCCTGTAAAAAGGGAAAGGAACTATGAGCAGAATGCTGACCACTTGCTGGTTAATTCCTCCTCTGTTGAGAAGAAAAAACTTTGAGTGATTGCTATGAATAAAGAGGCTAGCATAAAACCCTGTACTATTCTTCTTAACAGATCCCACCTGCAGGGCTGTAAGTTGCAACCACTCAGGTTAAAAGGGAATAGTCGTATTTTTTCTTAAACATTTTTAGTGTCATCCAAGTTAGTATATGAAGTTTGTATGCAAGTATTCAGCAGACTTATTGATAACATTGTCTATAAAAACCTTCTTCAGCTGCACAACTCAAACTCCCTCAAACCAGTGAATCTCTGTTATAAAATTAACTGGTTGCTGATAGAACTACCAGTCACATTTTTTCCCATCAAAAAGAACAGTCAAGCCCTGTTTTCTGTAGCACTAACCGAGGCAAGGCAGAAACCTGTCCTTTCCCAAACTGAGGTGATGTGCATCTGTGTGCTAACAGTAACTGTGTTGTCTAGAAACTCTTTCAAGCCACTGAAATTCTTTCAATAAGCTCCTTATTTCCAGCTTCACCACCCTTCCCCTGCAGCAAAACACCAAGTGTCAGAGTTGCTTTAAGAAAATCAAACTTACATATTACCTTTGTGCCTCTGAGACCGATGGTTGTGTGCTATAAGATGTGGCTAAAACAAAAGGACGCTCTCTCTGTGGCATCTCTGATATTCTCCCCCACTAAGTGCATCATCTGCCCCCTACAGATTCTTTATCCTTAACAGAGATGCTACTTCTGGCCAGAGTGGCTTCAATACAGAGTCATAGCTTCCAGGGATGTGTAATCATTTACACCTGTGCAAAGTAGATGTAAACTCACTTTGCACTCACTTTGTACAGGTGAAAATGACTGCACAATGTGAGAGGCAGTGGAGAACCAAGCTCATGATGACTGCAAAGTGCTTAAGCAGGATATGATGGAGACCAACAGAGGCACATGGGATACAGTGATCAGCAGGCAAGCAAATGTCAGCAGTGGTTTTGGGAGTCTATTTTCCCTCCTTGTACCAGCAGTGTCTATTATTTGCAGTGGAATTCATCCGTGTGTGCCCAGCAGACAATAAATCAGCTGCTGTGTGAATGCAGCAGGCCTGCCTGCTCCAGCTCCCCCTGGCACTGCTGTCGGGCTGCAGCTGCAGCAGGAAATCGCTGCTGCCACCCGGGCTGGAAGATGTGTGGTTGTGACATCAGTTTATGGGGAGAATCAAGCTAAGCCTGGGGGCTTTGGCTTGGTTTAGGGCATGTTTCTTGTTGTGAGTTAAACAGCTTATCCAAAAACCTAGCTCGAGCACTGCTGAAATAGTACAGGTGCTCCTAGCCCTTTTTGTTATATCGCCTCCTAAAGCTGCCCAAGAGCTAAGGAGTTGCAAGAGCTTTCAAAGGAAACTTTCCTTTTTATGAGCTGTTGGATAGGATAGAGTAGACAGATCTAAAATTAATCTGCTGCCCTTTGTCAGAGCTCTCTGACCATAAGGATGAAGGCAGTCATTACCACAATGGGCTATTTGGGGGATGTTGGAGAGAAATTTTTTCATGCTGGCTTTTTTAGCTTGAAGATTAGGATTTATATAACAGCTTTGCCTGGTAGTCTGAAAAAGACCTTCTGAAATGTGTTCCTCTTAGCCTTACACCTGCCAGCTTTCTTCACTCTTCTTTCTCTAGCCTACTAATAGTGATGGTAAATGCATCCAGAGAAATACAGTTGCTATAAAGTACTGAAGTTTCTGTGTAGCATGACATAAAATTACTGAATGTGAAATAAAGTATGTGTGTCATTTTTCCAAGGGACTTTTAAAATGTGCCTCTGGATATATGTGAAAATATAAAATACTGCTCACAAAAAATTAAAGCAGAAAGCACACACATGTGAAAGAAAACGAATTCATTTGTTACAGCTATCTTTTCAAGGCAAAGCAGTCACACCCTGTGTGCGACAGGCTGGAAATCTACGTGTCCCCACTGATTTTGCTGTGTTTGCAGTACCTGGTGTGAGAGAGGGCTGGCCATCAGTGCAGGAGTGTTTCCTCATGTCTACAAAGCTCTGCAGAGCCTGCACTGAAGTCAAGCCCGACATTCATTCACACCCCATGACAATCAGCCTAAATGATTCACAAGCAAGATGATGACAGCTAGGACAAGGGATCATTTTTAGTTTTAAAACAAGCAATTTTGAGCACATGATTGTGGCAAATAATCCAAACAGTCTCCTATTTAATGAAAGCACTTCCCAAAGACAGCATCAAAGCTGTGGTGGCAAGGGAGGGTGAAAGGAGGGTACTAACCCATTGCGAGCCCCCGTGGGCTGGGAGAACCAGACTCCAGAAAGAGACAACTGCCTCAATACCTACATTAACAATAGAGTGAAAGAAGTCTTTATTTTCAGGAACAGGATTGAGCAAAGAATTTTTACCCTCTATTCCTGTTTTCCTAATAAGTTAGGAAATATTTATTTACCCCAGGAAATATTTATTTACCCCAAATCAGGTGCCCCCAGTGGCTTTTTCTGTAATGGGGTTTTAGGGGTCTTTTCAGCATGAGTTACAATTAACAGAAAGAAAATGTTGTCCTTAGGTAGAGCAGGAGCTTAAGGGCTGTTCTGGGACCTCCTTCCTTCAAGCAGCAGCAGTGCCAGGCAGTGCTGCCTGGGCTGCCTTTCCAGTGGGGCAGCACATGGAGCCAAGAGCTGCCCTGGGCTCCTGCAACCTGCCAGCACAGCCACACTTGTCACCTCACCCAGGGAGCTGCAGCAGGGGGAGGACAGAGGGGAGCAGGCTCAGCTTCTCATGGCCGTTCCACTGCAGCTGGAAACTGTGGTACAAGGCCCCCACTGGAGGGTAAAGCAGCTCTACTTCATCTTCTTCACCTGCAGTCCCAGACACAGCACACTCAAGCATGTGGTTCTTCACAGAATGGGAACAACTGTGACATTTCTGTACCTGGCTGTGTTGAAATCCCTGGAGGCAGCTGAGAGGGATGTGGGCTACTTCACCCTACTTGGCACTTGTCACAGGATCCCTCCATTTCCCTCTCAGTGACAGCTGGCAGCTGGTACCTACTGTAGTGCCCTACTAGTCATGGCCCTGGGTGTGCACAGCCTTCAGCTTCTGTGAAGGACAGTGAATACTGCAACAAGATCCTGGTAGACTTATCAATTTATCTCCTAGGTCTATTCAAACACCCTAAATTATAAAGGCAGGCTGACAGCAGCCTGGTATCAGTGGTATCTTCTGTGCTGATGCTATGAAACCATTTTCTCCTTCTACCTAGTCACCATGAAATCTGCTGACATTTGCTGAAGGTGTGTTTAGGTACTAAAATATACTTCCTTTTCAAGTGTCTGGGTATTTTTTCACCAAAACTTATCTAAAGCTGTGGTGGATTCTTTATGACTTTATTCTTTTAAAATCTAAAACCAAGGCAGATTTAAATAGTTAAGTCTAAAACTGATTATCTTGAAAATGGTCCCTTATTAATGAGACCCTCATAGTGCCCAAGTCTCCTCTTCAGCCCCAATTTTGGTCTTCTTGGTACCCTAAGGAAACAACTTAGTCCTGACTTACACCTAAAACCATGTGGGACCCTGGGCTTGACTGTCTTCTTTTTCTTAGTCCCCAGAGGATTCTATTTGCTCTCCTATATGCATTCCAGATGATGCCTCAGCACAAAAGCATGGGAATGTCTTTCCTTAAAACACATCCAGCAGTATGACCCCTGATACTTCCACCTAGTGCAGTGGTTAGAGCATTTTGCTGGGAACTGGAGGAGCAGATTTCAGTGCTGGTGCATTCCCTCCTGTGAGTATGCAGGACCATCAAGAGCACTGTGTGGTCACCCTGCTGGAATGTGGTCACCTCGATTTCCTTCTGCTGAAATGCAGCACTTCTTGTGAGAGGAAGATACAGAGGAGGTCTGTGAAGGAGAGATGCAGAAAGGTAGAAGGGAATGGGAGCACAAGACAGTGAGCAGCTCTGAAAGGTCAGGTCCTGTCCCTGGAAGTCTCTTGTAAGAGAAGCCCATGTGCCCTTCTCCCAGCAAAGTGTCCCAGCTGGTGTTGGCAGCCTGCACCTTCCCTGTGGGAAACAAATGCCTCAAAGACAATGTGCCAGATGCAGAGCTCCATGCCTGGAGTGTCTGACAGCCTCTTCAAAGCTCCCCACACCAATGGGAAGCTGCTTACTGCAGCTGCCTTATGCAGTTATTCACTTTATCATTCATGCCTTGTGTACATCCCTTGTGTTTTAACCACGGAAGCAGAACAAACTGAGCATGCCAACCTTCCCTCCAACCTGTCATCCAGTTTGCTTCTACAGGTTTTCTCCTCACTCCTGAAGGCTGCTATAGCACGTTAACAGATTGGTCTCCAAGTGTTCCCATTTACATCTTCTTTTTCTCCAGTTACACACTCAGCAATCTATAGGGGAAGCATCCAGCATGCCCCCAAAGCATGTGGACAGCATTGCTTCAGTCACCAGCTCGTGTGCAGGAACAGATCTGCTTGGTCTGAAATCATCAACACCGACTGCACCCAGCACACACAAGTGACCCCACACCTCTGCTGCCTATGCCTGCAAAAATCCAGGGGTACCTGTCTCAGACTTGGTGTTGCTCTCTTGTGCCTCCTGTCTCCCTTTGCTCTGTTCTGGAGAGTCCCTCAGCATGAACTAATGGACTTTCCTTTCTTGGTGCCTTCCTTTTTTCCATCTGCCAGTGCCACATTTTGAGATCACAATTTCTGAAAGGCTTTCAAGAGCCTGAAACTGAGCAGATCAAATGGACACCATTGAATTCTACTGTGTCTATCAGATCAAAGAGCACCTCTTTTTCACCAGTCTCTTACCTCTCTTAAAATATGTTTTTACAAATGAGTGCCTACAAGCATGGGTGGGTGCAAAGGCAGCAGTGCAGTCTGAGAACAAACAGATCCTCTGGTCCCCAGCTTGGCTGCCCCTTCATTTGGTTGCCCTTGCACTGCCTGGTTGTGATCCTGTTAGGCTCAGACAGGTCTGAAAATGCTGTCCTTTTTTTTTCTTTTTTTTTAACCAAATCCACTGCTAAAGTCCAGCAATCAGTGACATCCAGCGGCAACAAAGGATAATTACAAATGTTTATTTTCTGAGAGGCTTGTTTGCTGCCTGGGGAAGACCCAGTTACACTAAAGGTTTCTTTTCGGGCTCTACAAGTCTACTGAAGTAAAATACTATTTTTTGTTAGGCAGGAGAGGGCAGGTACCTGAAAACCAGTATTGAAAATCATCTTTATGTTTCCCACACGAAGGGGCTCCAAATCTAATCCTGCTGCTTGGGAGTAACCCCAGATGGCCAATTCAGTTCTGCCTTTTGCAAAGTGCAGTGAGACCAGACCTGAGGTCTCCTGCCCCAAGCCATTTGGAGTGGAATAAAATTAAGCCTGGAGCAACAGTGACACCACTGTGTTGATCTAATAAAAAAACTGTGGTGCAGGGTGAGCCCTTCAGCCTCTCCCCCAGTAAAACTCAAATATCAATTAAATCCTCTGGTGGGTGATCCTGCCTGAAGAAAACAACATCAAAATTACAGGTTTTGCTTAATTTCATTCAACACAGATAATTAACAATTTCTTCGTGCTTGAAGTGGGGTGGGAGGGCATCATGTATGGTTATTATTACAATGCAAACACTACTTGCTCCTAAATGCTTGTTTACTCAGATTTCTCTTTGTCTAAAACTGTGTGGGCTATGGGACAACTGCTGAGGAGTTACCTAGTTCTTTGGTTTGGGGTTTTTTCCTATGCAGACACTGTTGGCAGTGTCTGACTGCATTTAGGGAATGCTTAGAAGTCACTGTAAGGAAAAAAGGTCAGATTGCCATAGAAAGCATGGAGGTAAATCTTTGAATGGCACAGCCAGGGCTAATTAGTACAGGAAAAGTAGATTCATCAGTGAAAGCATAATTATGAGACTGACTTCTGTGCAGGACCTCTTTGTGACTTTTTTCTCTTGTTTTTTTGGTGGTGGTGGGGAGTAGGGTAATAAAATGAAAAGAATAAAGTTATCTTACTTTTATTTTTATGCCTACAAGTCTTTCAAGTGTATTAGAGCAGAAGGTAAATTTTGACAGGCATAAAATACTTCCAGTGCAGCAAACTTTAATGGTTGCTGACATCACTATAATTTAAACTTTGGGCCTTTGTAAACAGTTTGCACAGAATGCCTTGTAAGCAATCTGAGCTCATTGCAAGGGCTCCAGCACTTTCTGAATGCACAATTTCATCTGTCTCTTCTCCTTTAGCCTTCAGCCCTTTTTTTACAGTTTCCACCCCTTCTAATACTCTTGCAGAGAGAATATCCTTACAACTTTTTTGTCAGCCACCACAGGCCCCTTCTCACTGACGTGTTACAGCAGTATCTCTTGGAGCTTTGGCCATAAACAAAACCCCATCACAGGGCAATGGCCACATAAGAGATGCTCTCTGCAGCAAGGGGTCCACAGGTGGAGATGCACACAAACAGGGGACCATAGTCCATCGCTGGGATTTGAGGCCACTGCCACTTGTGTGTCCTGCTCCAGGTGAGAAGCTGCCCTAAGGGGCAGCAGAGAGAGCTGGGAGAGGGCAGGGAGAAGCAGCAGCTCATCTTAAAGTGACAGGTTTGAATGTAATGGGAAAAAGGAATTTAATTTCTTTCCCTTGAGTCTGATAGATTTGTTTTTATGTCCTCTGCCCATGTGGGTAGGGAAATTTTCTGTTTTGCACTGAATGGAGGGCCAAACTGAAGAGCCATGGCTGAAGAAGTGGGAGAAAGGAGTTACAACACCTTCCTTGCAATGAGCCCACCCTCCCTGGATCATCTTGACTGATGGTGCTGGGATGAAATCAAGGCTTCTCCTCTTCCTCTGTCTCACCATCAGTGAGGGCCATTACATGCTCATGGAGAGCATGAAGAGAAAGCTGCAATGATCAGGGATGTGCTCAAGGAGCTGAGTTTGCTCCGAGGCTGATACAAATCTCCACACAGCCTCACTGATGAAGGATTGCTCTGCCCGTGTTTGGAGAGAAAGCCAGAATCTCTTTTCTGATACTGAAATAAAGCAGTCCCCTTTCAGACAAGTCAGGAAAAGAATTGTTCATTCCTCAGGTTGAGCTGCACATATGTGATCTCTTTGTTAAGTAGCTTTCTCAGTTTTTGCTCCTTGGCTCCTGTAGCTGCAGCCTGTGTGTGATTGCCAGCCCCGAGCGCCGGCCAGGACAGCCCAGCCCAGGAGGGGTGAAGGCAGCTCAGCTCTCCCAGCACAGACACTGTATACACCAGCTATAAATGGGCTGCTGCTCACAGCACTGGAGAGCTGGGGGGAAATCCACACCTCCCAAACACAGCTTCTAAAATTCAGTACAGGTCCTCTGGTTATAAGGCATGCAGAGACCTTACTTCTAAGAGAAGAGCAGTGTGGGGGAAAGGAAGGGAAGCCTTGGTGGCTACTGCTGGCAAAAACAAAGGTGAGATGGACAAGCAGAAAAATACTTTTTCCTGCAAAATAACTATCAACCTCAATGTCATCACACTTTAGGTAAATATGCAGGAGGTCCATCAGTGCAAAAGAATAGGGTAACTAGTGCAGATAGAAGGGAATTAAATTTGTGGCTGACTCAAACCAAAGCTAGATCTGTTTGTGGTATTGAAATAATTTTGCTACTGCCTTCACTACTCTTCAGAGTGGAGGGGTGAGAGTGTGATATGGGGGAGACTGGATAACAGATGTCTTACAGATACCTGTCCCACTCCTGCATGGTCAGGTCTGCAAAGTGGCAGTCTGTTTCTAGGATTTGGAAGTGTTGTTTAGGCAACCAAAACTCTGGTTCCCATCTAACTTACACCTTGCAAAGTTACCATATATCTGTGTAGTTTTGGTATAAAAGACCACCATGACAGCAAAATAATATTTTATACTGGTTTGTACAGGCATAAAGGCCTCATAGACAGACTGAGAAGAAATGAAGGGTGAGAAGCCCTTCTCCCATATCATTATCTGTGCATTGAGAGTTCTGGACTGGAGGAAAGAGACAGCATTGCTCAATTAATTTCCATTAGAAATTGAATGGGCTTCCACATTCCTGGACAGCACATGACAGGAGGTATTGGCTCATAAGGAGCTATTTTGCAATTTAACCATGACTGGCTGAAGGACTTGGAAATCAGAAGTGTTTTTCCGCATGGACGCTATTGAAACGTGAGCCTGAGAGCTCGTCCAGCCAACAGCTGGGACTCACGCCTCTCTTTCTGTACCTTTATTTCTTAGCACTGCCAAGGGTGGGTATTATCTGTCTGTTTGATAGGTTTAAGACTGGAGAAGGCCTTGGATGAGCTGAGGGAATCTGTCTGAAAGCAAATCATATCATCAGGGTTAAGAAACAGGCAACTTTTGTTGCTGGTGCTGTTTTCTGCAAGAGGCGTCTCACTGTTGTGTGCTGAGCACCGCAGGCCAGTGGCTTAGGCACCAGGCTGCTAGACATCACATCAAGGAGTGGCAAAAGGGGCCAAAAATACCTTTTCTGCATGATTCTTGTTCCTAATATAATGAGTGACTGGTTCCTGTCTTCTGTGACCACAAAAAGTGCTGCTCAGTTTTCCAGCATCTGTTACTGTAGGGAGATCTAAAAAATGTCTTTCTCTGGAGGAAAAGATGGTTATTTCACATTTTATGTAGAAACAGAAAAAATGAGCCTGCAAGATCTCTCATCCAGAGCATCAGTTTTGAGGCTGTTTACCTACTTTGAAGAAGAGACATATTGAAGTCCCTGTTCTTTGTCAAATGAAGGGTTTGGAAGTCTTTGCCTCCTTCTACTGAGTGAGAGAATAGTTGTTTGCTGGCTAGTGCCTCTCGTGAACAGCTCCACAGACAGACACTCAGCTTGCAGCTTAGTTCAGTTTTAATCTTTACTCTGGCTAATCCTTACACAGAGCAGAACAGCTTTAATTGCAGATGATGAGCATGTGAGAGAGAGAGCGAACCCCAGCATTTCTGGCAGCCAAGTCTGGGATTTGCCATACAGATGAGCAATTTGAATTTTCCTCCTCTATATGTTTAACAACTATTATGGTCTGTTGGGCTTTTCTGAAATAGAGCTGCCTGCCTCTGACCAGAAATTCTGTCATGGCTCTGAGAAGATACCCCATGCAGTCAGTATTTTCCTCTTGCTTTGTCCCAAGGCTGCTGCTCTGGGTGAGTGCTGTTATCACATCAGGACTTGGTAGTGGAGAATATTCCATTCCTGCTGTCCTTGTCAGGACCACAAAACAAGACTGTTAATTTAAAAATTGCTTTGGCTTAGACATGGACCTTCAATAATTCTTGAATTTTCAGGAAACAAGAACCCTACACTGATTGAATGGGTCCCCTTGGTTCCCTGTGTGTTTTTAAAACAGCACCATTGGGCCAAAGCAATAGCAATGGCACTGCAGATCCATGCACCCTCCACAGCATGTGGGATGGCGTCTCCCCTGCACCAGCCCCCAGAGCTGATGCCAGGAGGTCTGTGTGGGGAGGGGAGGTGGGATTTTACATCACTACACCTAAGGCAGAACCATGTTTCCAGCCAAAGCAGGTCTGTGTGCAGCACACCCTAGCCATGTACCATAGGATCCAGGCGGGTAGAGCCCTTCCAGAATCCCCTCTCCCTGAATTTGACATATCATTGCTTACCTGTTGGAGGAAGAAGTCGGCTTTGCCATTCCCACACTCTTCAGTTGCTGTTTGGTGGGACGAAGCAGCACAGCAGCTGACACACCTCTGGTGTTCTCAATTCCCTCTGCACGAAATTTACACCAGAAAGGTTCAAAACCATCTCACCACTTCACATTACTAATTCTTTTGGGTCGACAAAAATTGCTGTGCTGCTATTTCTCTCTGGATTTTTTCCTCTTTTGGGCAAATAAATGAGACGTGGAGTGGGAAATCCCTCAGCCTACTACTTATGACTCTACACACAAGGCTGGGGTAAAATTTGGAGGATGAACAATGTGAAAGACCATCTCCAGCGACACACATTAATGGAAGAATGGACACATGGGACAGAAGGCAGGTTTTCTATTTTGTGATTTCCTTTCTGGGCCTTCTCAGTGCGACTATACTTCAGAGGCTTATACTAAGCCATGCTTGAGGAGAGGGAAATAAAACCAAAGGATCCTCCATGTCCTTGGGGTTTGGAGGAAGCTTGGGTTTTCTGTGGGGTGACTGGGGCAGCATTCTAAAGGTCTTGTGGGCTTTGCATGCTCAACTTGTTCAGCATACTAACTTGCATCCACTGGCTAGTCTTTATGAAGCATTTAATTCTGTCGTTTTAGAGCTGTTGAAAAAACAAAGGGAAGATTTATAACAACATTTGCTAACTCTAGGCCAACTGGTTTGGCACAGGAAAGAACTATGTTTTTCAGAACAGCTTTTCAACATTCCACTGTTAGCTAAAATGTATGAAAATTACAGTTTTTAAATGACCAGATGTTTTTGCCGAGAAAGAAATAGATGGCCTGAAAGGGGAAGATGAGGCCTGAACTCAGGCTTCTATGCTACTACTGTCAGCTTTTCAGCTAATGGATGACCTACTACCATCTAAAACTACTAAATTTGTGTGATTAATGCTGCTAAATTGCAGCCACAGTATATTTATAATTTTCTCTGTCAGCTTGATACCATTTGTGCAGCATCACTATAAAAGGTGAAGGAGAGAAAAGGCGATTAATCTGTTGTCCTTGTACAGAACAATATGGCATAGCTCTCCTCAAAGCAGAAGCTTTCAAGTGAATTAAAATAATGGTTTCATCTGTTTCATTTCCAGCTCTATTTTTTTTAAAATCAAGAGCAGCAGATCCTTTCCATGTTGTCTGCTTCTCTAGACAGAAACTGAGACTAGAAATGTTCTTGCTTTTGGCTTCAAATTGCTCAGCACAGCATGATCATCCAGTACTTTATTCATGTGACTTATCAAGAGCATGGGGATCTTATTTTGGCCACCCATAATAGTCTAATTGGACTGGCCTGTGCTAAAAATCTGTGCTGGATTGATGGGATTCTTCAAATGCTTTTCTTATTGCTCTGTTGAGCAGTTACCAGTCGTACAAGAATAAGAACAAAGAGAAGATGTGACGATCTTGGGTTGCAATCCTCCTCCTTACTTTATAGCCATTGTTCAAGGTGTCCAAAAGAAATCCAATAATAGAAAAGCTCTTTTTGCATCTTTTCCTTCAAAGGAGACACTTGGTAAGGGGGGAATTAAATGAAGCTGAAGATGGTGGAGGAATTACTAGAACTACCATTATGGCTGTGCAGTGTCATTCTCCCGTGAAAAGGTGCCAGATCCTTTGCAAGGCCCAGCTGGCTGCCTTATGCCAAAAACCAGGAGTTCTTGTGTTGCCACCATTGCACTATAGGTGCAGGAGCACCCCGAAGCTCCCTTACCAGCTCCACAAGTACAGCTTAGCCCATGGCAGCAGAAGCCAGGGGCAGTCAGCCCCATGGGGATCAAACCCAGAAAGCCCCCGCTCCTGCTCCTAAAAAGGCATTATCATCTGGCTCTGCTTCTCTTCTAACAGAGTTGACAAAAGAGCTACTTAAAAATCTGTTTAAAATTACATATTTTCTGCTTGAGGGTTTGCTAAGCTCATTATAGAAGTGGAATGAAATTCCACAGCACGTTTAGCATTTTTCTTGTTCTTATTTTCTGAGCTTTTCCAACCTAATAGAGAATGACTGATCCTACTGGTGATCTGAGAAGGACACAGTGGAGGAATCGCAGCAGGCTGAGCACCATAGCAATACTGTGACTACCAGTTTGGCTACTTCATTGTGCAGGCTGATCCAAGGAGGGATTAAGAGGATTTTGTTTTCCATTTTTTAAGTTGAATGGGCTGGGATGAAAGCCTTTTACTGCATTTCTGAACAAGTCAGGATATTTAGAAAAGCAGTAACAATGGACTGCACCAGACTTGGATCTTGAGCAATATAAAATAATTTTCCATAGGAGACTGACTGTATGAAACCACCCAGCTTCCCTGTCTTTGATCCTTTAGTGGTCACTGATGACCTCTTGTCTGTCTTTGTTCCTTAAAGCCTTCTGCAAGGAGCCACCCTGCCGCTGTCTGGCAAGTAATGGGAAAAACGCAGCGCTGGAATGAATACATTCCTGATTGCCAGGATGTATTAGAGTCTGAGGGATGTGTGGTGGTTCAGATCAAATACAAATCAACCATAAGCCATGGCTTAAATTTAGGTTGACCTTCACCTTCTGACAGGTTTGAAAATGATTGATTGTTTTTCATTTGTTCCTCTGCACCCACCCCCCACCCTCCCCAGGCCTGATTTCTAATTAAGGACAGAAACAAATGGAACAACTAATTGTTATCACCAGTTTGGATTTCCAGACTAAGAAACGTCAGTTCAGGGAAATGTTGTCCAAATGTTTTGCTAAACTGACCCACAGCCAGGAATTTTCAACACTGCACTCATTGCTAATCTGTATGCACCAAATGATGCACATTTTTCTCTTTTAGCACCTACCACTTGTGCCTGAGGACCATTCAGGTCTTGACCAAAGCTTCTGCCATAGAGGCAGGATTATTTTTTTCCACTAGCAAAGAGAGTGCAGGCGAGGAGGGAGTAAGCCTCATGTTTAATGACCAATACCACATTGTGGGTTACTGACTTTCAGTCCCTGCCACCACAGCCAGCTGCAGACTTTGTTGACACTTTCGTAAAACCAAGGCCTCAGTACCTCAAATATATTAGCTTTTGTGACCCCTTGAAGGCTACTGCTATTTAGATAACTTCACCCATATATCTGCTGCTTGATATGTACTTGTTCTATGCAATTAAGGGCTTTGCAGTTACCTCACCTAAATTGGGCACAGTTTTACAAAAACTGTTACCAAGGCTGTACAAATGGCTAAGCAAATGCTCAGTGCAGCAGATTGCAAAGGAAAAAAGGGCCCCTTGATTTGAAGCAGGCGAAACAGTACAAAATTTGTGATTAAACATCTACTGCAGCTCCTGCAAATTTGCACAGTAGCATGGGCACATTTGGAAGCAAAGGTTCATCAACTGGCTCTCAGAGGGGAGGAGAAGGTGGGTTTGTCTTCTTTTCCTCCCTCCCTCCCTCCCCCTGTCTGTATCCCAGCAGTTATCTCAGCTGCCTTATGTCATAAATGACCCAACTTCAAATCTTGCCTGTCTGATTTGGAGGGCTCCAGAGGCTTACCCCAACTTTTAGCTTCTTTCACAAGGAATACCAGACATCTACACCAAGCAATTATTTTATATAGTTTCCCTTTAGGTCATCTTGCAGCAGGAGGCCCACCCTGGGAATCACTCCAGTCCTAGCACATGAGGACTCTCAACAGGCCAACACACTGAAGGGCTGTTTCTGCTTTAAGCACTAGCAGCAGCGACCCGGGCCAATAAATCTTCTATCCTTCACAAATGAAAAATCAAGCAGAAAAACCTGTACAAAATCTTATCTCAGAGTAGGTCACCACTAGATTATCAGGTGTACGAAAGTCTATTTTTGTGCTTAGTTGTACTCATCAGAAATCTACCAGATTAGAAAATAATGGAAAGTTCTTTTTCAATAAGTAGATGGGAAAGGTGTCAGAAAGACAACAGATACTGCCAGCAATCACATGTAATAATTTGGAAGTACATTACACCTCTAAATGAAGCATGTCTGTTAGTGTTCACACACATCACAGTGTCTGAGTTTATGTTTGAAGACCATAAATAATTACACAGCCAGAGTAATAAAGCACATGCAAGCTACTAACATAGAGACTGCATGACTCCATCAGTCCAAACTGTCAGGTATAGTTTACAACTTCACAAAATTTTGGAAACAACAACTGTGAAAACTGGCTATCCACATGTAGCAGAAATTTCTTCTGCTGGCTGAGATCAAGCACAGAGCTGAATCCCATATGTGTATTTTTGTGAGTATCCACACTATAGGTATATATGCACAAGTACTAAGACCACCAAAGATATTTTTTTGTTTTGACAATTTCTAAAGCTAATTTAGATTTTTCTCTAACAGATGTAATGAATAACAAATAAAGCAATTAAAATCATAATGAGGATAATCCACTAACATTCAAAGTTTTAAAAAATATCCATAGTTTTAAGACACAAAGCAAAGTATGACTGATACAATTAAATTCAGCCTATTGGTCAATATATCTGGAAGATAACTTTTATTTATACTGATACCATGCAAATGAATTGCAAAAGAAGACAATGTAGTCAGATTACTCTGCGTGAATGACATTATATTTATGAAAATGCATACATTTATACATATGTAGTTAAAATACTGTGTACAAATAAATATCAACAAATTCTGTCAAAATCTTAATCTTTTAAAATTTATTCTTTGGAACAATACATGCAAACATGAGCTGTGATCTTGATCTCAGCCAGTGGAAGAGATTTGTTGGTACTCTTAAGTAGACATTTTTCACAGTTCTCATTTCCAAACTTCTGCAAAGTAACAAATCACACCTGAAAATTACTACTCACTTACTGTATTTCAAAATTGCTTTGTTCTGAAATAAAATTAAGCTTGTGAAATGGCAGCAACTCTACTTTCTCATTAGCTCAGATTACAATTTTTGTGTAGGGCATTTCTATTTGAGTGGTTTGAGTTATCACTGGTTTTTAATTGCACATGTGATAAGTAAAATCAACCAGATTCACAACTGACTGTGAAAGAGCTGACTGTGGAAAGTTCAGGATATCTGAGCAGACAGTGTAATGTTAATTATAAACTTAGAGGTAATTCCCTAAAATTTTATTGGCTTGGTTCTGTAAAATACGCAAAAATTATGCCCATTCTCAGTATTAATTTTAACACTTTAGAGTATTTTCAAATACATGTATTTCAGTTTGTTGGTATCAGTTTTCCTCATTTAGTACTTGAAGCCCTCGGCCGAGATTTTGAGGTGAAAGAGTCAATTCCCATCAGTTACTCTGTTCTTTTTTCTAACTGAAGGACAAAATCCCCATCCCTCTCAAACCACTGAAGGTTCAGGTTCTGGGCCAGAATCTGACAAGCTCTGTGTTTGGTGTCAGTCAGTTCCTCTGGGGTCTCCCTGTTGATCTGTTTCTGCAGGAGACAAGGGTCCATCCCAGATCAGTCCCAGCCTGGTGCTGTCCAAGGTGATGGGTCCTGCCCCCTGGGCTGCCCTGGGGCTGTTCCCTGGCACACTCCAAGGTGATGGTCCTGCCCCCTGGGCTGCCCTGGGGCTGTTCCCTGGCACACTCCAAGGTGATGGTCCTGCCCCCTGGGCTGCCCTGGGGCTGTTCCCTGGCACACGGCTCGGCACAGCCAGGGACAGCACTGCAGCAGCAGCACTCCTTCCTTGGTCTTGGGACTGGAGTGTCAAAGTCATGGCTGGAACCTCTTCCTCACTTCTAAAGGCAAGACATCATGCACAGATGCAAGGACCAGCTTTCCAACTTCTCTGAATCTCAACAGGCCCCCTCAAAACCACTCAAACCAAGCAAAGGTTAATATCTGTGCTCAAAGATCCGGCAAATTTTTGGCAAACATCTAATCACAGTAATTCAAAATGCATCATACATTATTTTAAGCTTCCTTAAACTTCCCAGAAACATACCTATTTGGTGTATCAGCAAGTCTGGTAAAGTCAAAATTGCAAGGACACAAAAGTTGCATTTTTAACGGAGACTGCATGCAACCACAGATATCTACTTGGCAGGAAGGGAGAAAGAGAGATCTGTGTGCATGCTTGCATTCACCTTCACTGTTTCAGGCAATGTATAATAATTTCCTTTGTGAATAGCTATAAAGTTATTGTAGCATTAAAGCTGGATAGACCTACAGTAATGGTATTTCCTGACTTTTCCAAATGTTAAAAGGTCAACAAAAACAGTACGTATGGAAACAATCTCTTGTCATTACATTCTATAGCATGAATTAAATAAACATTTCCTCTTTTTTCTCCCTTCTCCTGTCATTCAGTGTAAAAATCTAAATTATGCTATGCCACCAAAACAGCATGAAGGCAGTAAGAGCTTTAATTAAAGAAGAATTCAATAAAAACAATCTATTCAGTTTCAGTCAGATCCACTTTTACTTCACTTACTAAGAGGTAATAAAATTACAGCAGTAACCACTGACTTAAACATGAATCTCTCCAGAGAAACTCTTCCTCAAAAGGAAACTTCTAGTAGCAAGAGGCACCCATCCTTGACCAGTACACAGATTGTTAACACACTGTGTTAAATGCCTTTGCTTCACACATTGTGAGAGCACCAGTCCCAGTGCAGCATTAAAGTTCAGACACTGCCTTGTACACACTGACAAGCCCATCAACAATAACTTTTTATCTGCTTTTGAAATCAGAGTAGGATCTGGCTGCTCTAACATCAGCTTTAATCTCAATAGGTCACACACTAATAGACAGCTCAGCATTGGGATGCCAGCATAGATGGGCAATGCCCATAAAATCCTGGAATCATTTAGATGGGAAAGGACCTTCGGGATCATCAAGTCCAACCTGTCAAACACCATGTCAACAAAACCAAAGTGCTGAGTGCCACGTCCATGTTTCTTGAATACCTCTGAGAATAGTGACTCCAGCACTCCCCTGGGCAGTCCATTCCAATGCTTAACCACCCTTTCAGAGAAGAAATTCTTCCTGATGTTTAATGTGAACTTTCCCTGGCACAAGGTTCAGTCAGCTGTCTGTCTCTGCCCAGACACGCGTAGGATGGTTCTGTTGAAGGTTGGGCTTCAAAGGATGAGTCTGGACTCTTTGACTTTTGGTGTTTGAATTTGTTTATTATTTCTTATCTACAGAATTTTCTCTTTGCCCAGCCAGGATCTGACCAGCAAGGCAGCCAAAGGCACTCTGACCGCTCATGGGGCGGCCGTGTCTTTTTATAGTAAAAACTACGTATAACATATTTACCTTTTATTCCCAACACCTTTCACCCTTATTAACAAGTGCACCTTCACCATGAACCAATCCACAAGTGCCAACATCACACAGAAGATGGATGACAAGAAGAAGGAAGAAGAACCACGAGACAGGCCCTGATTCCTCCATCTTGTCTCCATAACCCCCTTGTACCAAAGCCCTAAAATCTATATTTTACCCTGTAAATATATCATTCCTGCACCATTCAAACCCGAGTGACCCCCATGTCCTCATACACATCCCTAGAAGGGTCAAAGTCAAGCCACCAGGCGCTTTTGGCAACATTCCAGAACCTCCAAGCCCCCAAGGGTTCTCTGGGTAGCTCTGGACATCCGGAGTGATGTGCTGAATGCCCACAGCACAACATGAGGCTGTGGTCTCTTGTCCTGGCACAGGTTGCCTGGAGGAAGAGGCTGACCCCCCTTGGCTACACCCTCCTTTCAGGCGCTTGTAGAGAGTGACAAGGTGTTCCCCGAACCTCCTTTTCTCCAAGCTAAACAACCCCAGCTCCCTCACTATTCCTCAAATTACCACTCTTCAGACCCTTCACCAGCTCTGTTGCCCTTCTCTGGATGTGCTGCAGCACCCCAGTGCCTTTCTTGCAGTGAGGGGCCCAGAACTGGACACAGGACTCACCAGTGCTGAGCACAGAGGGAGCAATGTCACAGCCTGACTGTCTGGTCCAGGAGAGAAATGCAGCTATTTTTGCAGGGTGGATCTGAGACACTAGCTCTGCACAGAGAGCAGAGGTTCTTTCTTAATAGCTTCTTATATTGCCAGACAGCATGGATAATGTCTTCAGTGTGTTAAGCCGTAAATATTATTTCATGTAAAATCTTGGTGGACACAATGATGATCTGCCAGAGCATGACTGGGCTAAACCAGCAAAACTGTGACTTATCTGACCTGATATTTTTACCAGATGACCTCAGTCATCTGGTAGACTGGAACAAGTGCAACTAACACGACAGGCTCCATGAAGAGCTGTCAGTAAACTTTGAACCAGACTGTTGGCAGCAATGCTTACTATAAAAGCAATAGCACTGTGAAGTTCCCTTAAGCTGGCTATAAACAGAACCCTTTTGCATGATGAGACTGAAAGGCCCTGAACAGAAGACCAGCACTGCAGTGCAAGAGGAGTGGAGATGTGTATTGACCAGGGAGAATGAGAGACTGACCTGCTGTAACACCCTGGAGTCTCTGCTGTGCCCAGAAGCATATGGCTCTAATGTACAGCAGGTGTGAAGAGCTACAACAGCAAGAAAGGGTGAGATATAATATACTTTCATTAAAGCCCCTCACTTTGGGCCACTGATATAATTATTTCTTAGGTTTGCTAAAGTTCAGGGTGAAGGAGCCAGTTTTCCTCTGGATAAACTACAGAAGTCACTTGGCTTCTTAATGGGCCCATATAAAGAACTCATGTCCACCACTTCTCTATTGTTATGGACTTCCATCACCAACCATTTGATACCCTGTTTCAGTTCTCTCTATCCCAGTTTTCCTTTTCTCACTCTTGAGTGACCTCACTTCATCTGAAAATGATGAAAATCTTCAGGCAAATACATCATGAACACTTGCATTAAGTACAGATACTAACTCCCCTGGATGAGGAATTCAGACTGGTGATTTGTGCTGCCAACAGTGGGACAAGGCCCTGGGACCATCAATCCCATGTTACAATGGCACCTGATGATAACAACCACCCAGAGGCAAAGAGGCAATAATAAGTCAAAGTTCTGGTCAATGAATCTGTGGTGCTATGAGAGCCCTGAAAAAGTATGGCTGAAGGAGCAGGCAGCTCTGTCAAAGTCAGTAAGAGAGACTTGGAAATGCCTTTTGCTGCAGATGAGTTTCCTGTGCTTTCTCTGCATCTAAATACATAAACAAATAGATAAATAAGTTGGTCTGTACCAAGGATGTTTCTCACCTCATCACCAGTGATGCAGAAAATAACCTGATAAAGCACAAGTAAAAAGGGAGATCTCTGAAATGGCACCACCACCTCTGTGCTGTCCAAAATGCACCCCCTGAGGCAGTACAACCACACCAAGTTCTATCCCCCTCCCACAAAATAACCAGCTGTGTCTGTTGGGGAATACCCACAAAGCTGTTGATCAGCTTTGATTCTGTTGCAAGGCCAGTTTACTCTAGTCACCCTCAATGCTTTTGGTACAGCTCACCAACAGCATCTGGAGAACAGCCTGACATAGTGAAATTCTACTTTGCTGTCATGTTTTGTGTGGGTGTGACAATAACTTCTCTTGGGGCCTTCTGCTTTCATAACTGGTGCTGCTTCTCTTGTCCCACATCTAAAACAGGGCCTGAAAACTGTATCCCTGCTAAAGAGAAGCTATTTGCCACCCTGGCTTTGGCACTTCTTGGCCTTCTAGACCTCTGTTATCTTCAAATGATTTTCCACAGATGGAAAATGCATGAACCCATACAGTGGTTGCACTGTGCATTGTTACTTCTGTCACCCTCTCTATCCTAGGGTAAAATTTTCTTCTGGAGGAAAAATTACTTCTGCAAACATCTGGAATAAGGCATTCTTACCATTTGGACCCGCTGCTTTCAGCTGCACAGTAGCACACACCTAATCCATGTGCAGAGGATGACACTTCACCTTTCACCAAACTTGTAGCCTCACATACGAAATGGAAAAAGGAGAGGGTCTGGTAAAGTAACAGTTCAGGCAAAAACTGCTGCTCAGACCTTCAGACACACCCCACACCCCTCAGTTCAGAGGAAGACGCATGAGGCTCTGAGGACAGATTAGGGTCAACTTCAGGAAGTTCCATCCCAAGTTTTCTTTCCAGGACCTGGACCCAGAATGAATACAGTAGGAAAAGCCTTCCTAATAATTCAAACTCTTTCTTCTTTCACTAAATAAACCAAACATTTTTCTAACTTGTATTGTTTCTGGCTCCGCTCACTGCTTAGCCCCTTATTAGAGCTTACTCCAAAATTCCTTACTGGGTGTTTGGCAGAGTGAGTATGATCTATAGCGTGACCTTGCAATTCAGTGCACTGCTGCCATTCTGCATAATGCACTGTAAAGCGTAGCTTTTATTGGAAATGAAGCTGCATAAATAAACACTCTTACATTAATGCGAAGTAAAACATTTTGTATTACCAATGTGCAGATATATTTTGGGAGAAATTAGTTACTAGGAAGCCAAAAAAACCAAGCAGTGATGTGCTTATATTATTTTGATCCTTTAAAAATGTAGCCAGTGTCTAATTCTTTTTCAGTTTTGTAGTCTTTCATTAGGGGGAAGATTTGTTTGCATATAATGGAAAGCTGAAGGGGATTAAACCCTTCCCAGGAGCTCTTTTAGTCCATGTGAGCTTCAACCCTCTGCTCCACTACAATGTCTATAGATGGACACAAATTGCATGAAGTAAGGAAAGAGCAAAGTGAATCCAGTTTCACAAACCTGATCAAAGATGAGCTCTGCTTTACTTATCTAAGTGCAACCTCTTTGTCTCTACCATAGTAGCTTTACTTTTCTTACTTATGCTGTCTGACAGCTTGTTGAAAAACCATCTTGCTAATGTATGCACTCTAACATGCTTTAATTTTGTGCTTTTTCAGTCCATTATTAATTGACCCATCACTATTTGTTCAGAATTCAAGGCTGACTGCTTCCAGTGCACTTAAAAAACATATGGGCAAAATTCATAGGCATCAGCTTTGCATACCATCCAGCATGAGAAGTGACAGTACCAATTATGTGTCTGGAAGGAGACGCTCCAGCCGGGCTACAGACAGTTAGCTAATATTATTCCAATGTGTCATTTTGAGAGGGAATAAACCTGTCGTGATCATCAGCTCCATAAAGTGCTGGGATCATTAGGCTAACTCTGGCAGTATCATGCTGGTTGGGTTGGTTTTTCAGTAACAATGCTCACAGTCATTCAGTCAAATACTGGTGCCAGAACTTTCCCCCCCAGAAAATGCCTGCTCCTCCTTTACGAGCACCTTGGTGCTTTGCTTAACAGGTTGCAGTCTCACATCTGGCACCCGTTGGAGAGCCAGCAACAGGCATTCAACCTGGTCTCGGCAGCAGACCATTCTCAGAAAGGTTGTTTGCTCCAGAAAATATATCCCAAAACAAAAATAAGCGAGAACATAATGAATAGCACAGATCCAGAGGATAGGAAATACATCTGCTTTCTCCTGCCTCCATTACTTCAAGGCCATCCCCGCAATATGGGTTTCATTAATGGCTCAGAGACAACACTGCAGAATTACAAGTTCAAGATGTTATTGGAAAAGCCACCCCATGACATTTTAAATGGTTTGGGATGGGGGTGGGGAAGAGGACTTTTTAATTTTTTTTTTCTTTACTTTTAAAAAATTATTATTAGGTGCATTGTAACACGGGCAACAATTGGGCTGGAAGTGAAAATATGCCTATACACTTAACCAGCAGCAAAAGCTTTCTGTGCAGCTTTGCCAAAATAGAAAAATAAAAGGCACAAATATGAGACATAAGCTGGATTTGAGCAGCTGAGCACAACACTTGATTTTGCTCAGCTGAAAGGCCTTTGGATCAGGGTCAGTTATTTCATCTGTGCTTAGACACAGATTGATGGAGCTCCCTTCCCCTGTTCATAGTTTTCTACTAACTCACATGAACAGTTACTTCAGTGTCATCATATTTGAAAATCAGGTAGTATAACAATAAAGCATTATGATATCAGACAGCATGATGTTAGTGAACTATTAAAACACAATCTTTACATTGAGAAATATCTGGATTTCACCTTAAACATCTGGGTTTCAACATGGCCAATTACCAAAGATTCAGATATATAAAACAACTGCATGAAATCAGAGTGGAAATAAGACAGTAAAGTTCTAAAACTACTTCTAAGACACTAATCAGCATTCAAGGCTGCTGTACAGCCAGCCCCAGCACGGGCTTTGCAGCCCAGATAAGTGCTACACCCATTGCAGCTGAGCCTGGCTGTGGGGGCAGCAGGGCACCCGTGCCAGGCTCAACCCTTTGATCACCCAGCTGTGACTGTGCCCCACCACACACCCCATGCTCCAGGACACCCAGATCTCCACCACTCAAACAAGTGTTTTATTCATGGCTGGCAAAATAGAATAATCTTCCAAATCCTGAACTTGCTAGTCAAGGAGAACCCTTCCCAGTGTGCAGCAGGACACTGTGGCCTCAGCTGGGCAGAGCCTGACAAAGGCCAGCTGCTCTCAGCCTCGCTGGGGTTATCCTGCTTCTCCCACCAAGCACGTGGGAGAGCACAGTGGGGCTGCCTGCCCCTAACAGCCCCCAAAAGAGTTGTTCATAAAGCAATCCTACTGGATACATTCACTGTAAATGGAGAACAACATGAAATGTTTCAACTGATGACTTGCTCTGCTGCAGTCCAGGACAAACTGACAACTCATGTTCCACCTGCTGAGAGAGGAAAGGGCCTGTCCAGTGAATGCAGGCTGTCTAGTCATTTGCATCACATCTACAAAGCTAAAAAAGCCAATTAAGAGGCCTCTATTCTAGAGTATATTTATGCATAAATATTCTTGACTAGGCAGACTTTCTGTATACACTCCACATATACTCTCTGTATACATGCCATAACAGGTTTCCATGGGCATTTGTGGTGAGCTGTCCCGGTACTCTGTGTTAGAGAAAACACTGGATACTGATCTCCTTAGGTCTTCTCAGGCACTACTGGTGTAAGAATATTAAACTCAACCCTCCAGTCTTGCATTATGTATTCTATGCCTGATTATTTTTAATTGTTTTTTTGTGTGTGTGCACAAATCCCAAGGCAAATGTGCCAATTAGGATTCCTGTCCCATGCCAGTATGGGCACGTGATTTGTTTACATGCTCATTTAAAAATGCAAGTCTTGTCATTTCAATCTGCTACAGTAATTTGGCTCTAATGTGGGACTGGTGCCAGGAGTTTGAAGGGTTATTTTTCCTCTCTGTGGACAAACTGCTATATTGAGGTTATATTCCTACTTAGTGGCATGAAGCCACTTAAAAGAACTAACCTGCTCTATGCAAATGTTAACAATAACAATTTTCTGGTAATACCATTCTACTTAAAATAGAAAATCAACTGCTGCTGTTACAGAAATATGCAGGTACTCTGACCCATGGCATGATGGCAGAGAGTACTCCTTTGCTTGCATCTCTGTCACAGAAAAAATCCTGACATGAACTCTGAAATAACTTTTGCTCTGGATACGTTTGCAAATAAAACGAGCTCAACATAATTGTCTCTCACAGCACATCCCATTCTTTTCCATAGTGTGACAGAGAGCAACACAGGAATCCAGAGCTGTGCACCACGGTTCAAAGAGCATCAGCAGCAGACTTGGAGACAGGTAGACGGCTCTGAGGCCAAAGCAGGGGCCCAAAGCAAACCAAAGGGTAAGAAAAGTGCTGGCAACTGGATGCCATGTCTGGAAGATGTATAACTTCATCTTGCAGATGCTGAGCTGAGTGGCCAGAGCAGTTGTCTTCAATTATGGTGAAAGCCAAAGGGTGGAGAGAAACAAAGAGGGTAATGAGAACTAGATGCTGCTCTGCCAGTTCCTGAAAGATTATATGTTTATTCATTTAGTTTGTTACCAAAACACCAAGTGTTTTCAAGAGAAATCTAAACTTTGTATATGTCTGGGTGCAATACAAGTGCACAAAGCAATCTGCGTGCAAGACGGTAGTTAGCTACAGTGGATGGCAATGTTACTGATGGTTATTATTTGTAACATCCTCTTGGTCAAAATCCAGGATTCTGGCATGTGTACTGGCATTATGAAATCCCCCAAAATTATCATCACAAGTAACTCAGAGATTATTGTCTGCAGAACACCAAGAATGTGCTTTGTAGGACATGCTGTCCTTGTCTTAAATGCTTATATTCCTGTCTGAAATGTCACTCGTCAGGAGGGAGGACATTTGTCCAGGGAAAGTTTAAGGTCAGTAATGGAATGATTTATTGGAGAAACATCATTACTTTGCTCAGGAGACATTGGCAACTCTTCAGGAAATGTTGATTAGATAGTGAAAAGCTTAGCTTTCTTCTTCATGGAACAATACTCTCTAAATGGGTTTTTGTACTGGAACATATTGTATGTGAAGCAAAGGACAGGCAGAGAACATTGACTCCAAGGAGAGACTTAACTCATGTCCTCAGCACCTCCTGCTTTCAGCATTGCCTTAAACCATGCAAAACATCTATTTGAGGCACAGGCAGTACAGCTACAAATAAAAAATCAAGCCATTTTTAGCTCTGGGCCTGTGAGTCTCCACAGCTGATGTCATCCACAGCTCCCCTTTCTGCACTGCCTCAGGGTTAAGCATAACTTACTCCCAAGGCTGTGCCTCTGCCCACTGTTAGATCTGCAGTCACAGGGCATCATCCCTCCCTTCCTGCTGCCCATCACTGGTTTGGGTCTGGGCACCACTGTCCACCACCTTCCCCAGTGCAGCAGTTCCAGAAGGCAGATTGCTGCTCAGGGCATCCCGAGGAGTCAGACCAAAACCGAGCTCTACCAGCCTGCAGGATTCATCTTACCATGCGAGGGCAAGTTTCACTGTTGGCACACTGGCATCTTGTGATTAATGTTTTTCCCTTTACTGTATCAGGTCTGGTTTAAGTTGTAGATGTTAATAGTTAACACTCCCCTTTTACTTAATCTAAGCCACCTTGAAAACTCTGGGTGGCATTAAGTAACAAAGTATGTGCAATAAAATAAATGGATTGTATATACTAGTAGGATAACATTCTTTAAATGGTTGGAATCTCAAATGAAGCATGAATAAGAAGCAGCCTAACACCTTTGCAGTTAGACAAATCTGAACCAGCCAGACTATGGGTACTTGGCTTTTCAGATGTAAGAAATCAGTAATTTTATTTGTCAGAACCTACAGTAGGCTTTGAATGTTTTTCTTATTCCTTGACTAAAATAATAAATCAAAGAAATACATGGTGTCATATGCAAATGGAGACACTACCAGTTCAAAACAGAAGGAATACAGCTTAAGACCTGGCTCTCTGAAATCTTAACCTTTTACATGTAAAAAAAAAAAGAAAAAGGACTGATATGATTAATTTTGCTACCAATTCCAACAAAATGTGGACATAATAAATTACAGCAAAGACTGAACTATGATTCTTTTATCTGGATATCCACCCAATGCTTCAGGCAGCAACACTGCACACTGTGCCTGTAAGACTCATTCTTCTGGTGGATTGAGTATCTTTTGTTAAGCCTTCAAAGTTTCAAAACATGCTGTTCTGAAGTCCACAGCCTTTTGAATCAGTGGTTTGTGAAAATAACTCACAACACACAATGGTTTAAGTACTATGGTATATAACACAGTGTACTGCTGTATCAGTCACAGCCTCAGTGTTGAGGACACTGTGAGTTTAATACAAATTGTTTGCCAAAGGAGAACCTGGAAAGAAGAGAGGCTACTGAAAACTTTTCTTCCTGATCAATAAACATCTTACATTCGAAGGTTACTTTTACCCCCAAGTTGTTAACACATACAGGGCTATAAAAAATTCCACCATTGGAGTTCAAGAGATATTTAAAAAGTAACAAGCAGAATCCTAGCCAAGGAAGTATTTTATCTTTGTAGACAGAACTTGTTAAACTAATTTTCACATTTTTCACAACCAATTTCTGCTCCTGATGGAATATGTAGATGATAAACACATCATGCTGTTCAAAAGACACCAGTCAAATATTCTTACTTCTTCAAATACAAATATATGCCCTGATTTAGCAAATAAACACATCATCTTATGTTTCTGTGGTTAATTTTTTTAACTGCAACCATGATGAAAACCTTGAACAACCAATTCATAATATATACCTGTGCCAATGAGCAATTTGATAAAACTAGATCTGTTAACTAGCAAAAATATTTATTTCTCCCTCTAGCTCCATCTTATCCTATTTACAGTCTGATAATCTGGTTTAAAATAGTTTATAGATTTATAGGAGTCATATGTGGTCAAACAAAGAACATGCCCTTCAAAATACATATTTGAAGTATTGTCTCAAAATAATAAGTAATGTTTATTTACCTAGAATCTGTCTACACATGCAAAGTATCAAGAGTCATTTCAAACTTAAAGATCCATAATAAAATTCTGAACAAGAAAAATAACTGCTATGAACATATGCTTACAACCACTCTATAATTATAAACAAGGCTTTCTTTATGAGCCCCTGTTTCTCTTAGTTGCTGCTTTATTTAAATCCACACAGGACCACAGAAAGGGAAACATTTCAGTTCCTGTGTAAAGTACAATCTTTTCCCTCGATGGTAAGAGGAAAATCATGCTGCATAAGAATTCTTTAATACATTTGCCTTTAGAGTTTATTGACTTTACTTTTACTGGTATTCTACCATATAGGAATAACATTTCATTACCAAAACTGAATCCTTGTGGATTTAAAAACCCATCCATTCAACAACAGTTTTGAATGAGTTGTATTAATTTAAGCAGTATGAAGCTAGCTGGACAGAGAGCACTAGGTCAACTAACTATATTTTAAAGGTTCCTTTCTTAAAAAAGGGGAGGAAATCAAGCCTAAAAACATGGACCATAAATCAGGATTCAGTGACTGAAAGGTGGAGCAAACATCCCTCTGGGAAAATAAATCAAGTTAGTACTTGAATTTGTATCATCTTAGAACATCTTTCAACTTTATTTATTAGGTAGCTGAATGATTTTATCTTATCCATGTGTAGTCATCTAGTTCTGCCTGTATCAAGCTGTTCCAGACAGCATCTCTCAGAGCAGTAGCCTATACTCTTTTGGAAAGAGGCTACCCTTGATGAATATGGTTTTGATTTTGGAAAAGTGAGCTGTCTGTCTTTATCATGGATTAAGGTATCATTCAAAGGCACACAGTACACTTGGCTCAGAGTGGGGCAAGGTACTCTCCATCCCCAGCAGCCCTCCAGCCAGGCTTCCCATCTGGTTCTCATAAGGCTCCCCAGCTACATTTCATCCTTTGAGCTGAAGAGAGGATGCTAGATTAAAAGCAGGCCCAGCAGCGATAGGTTTCAGCAGTTGGGGCAGGTATTCTAATTATGTAACACATGTAATCATTTCTGGTACATAAATTGGCTTCTCCCTGGTACATATTTTATTGGTACCAGTTTCTCCAACAACAGGCACACTGAGGTAAATGATATCAACCTGCACCAACCCATCCGAGTAAGGAAAATCTCTGTTTGTTTTGCCTCTTTAGTCCACTTCTATCTTTTAATTAAATACTAGAAGACTAGGAAATACAACCTGCTTAAACCCTTGCAGTCCCAAAGATATCATTTCCCTGGGCAGGAGATGCTACAAGAGGACTCATATTTTCTCAACCCCATCTTATCACTCCATTTTCAACACTGCAGCCTCCACTTTGCAGCAAAGTTCACCGTGGCACAGATCCTCATGCACACACAAAGCCCCCCAGAGCTCAGTGGGATTCAAGGGTTGCAAGCTTCCTAACAGGTAGATCCTATTGCAGCACTGGGGACAACTGTACCAGAGAAATGTGATTTAGAGTTGCCATAGGTACTATTTCAAGAGCAGCAAACAAAGCCGTGTAGCAAGCATTTACACTTGCTCAGCGATATCTTTCTGGGTATTGAGTGAAGTTATTTCCACTGTTTTTGAAATATAAATGATTTATTTAGGCTCATCTTCAGGAATGCATTCAAGTATAATTTTAAGTATAATAACCTAGAAATAGAATAAAATAAATCATCTAAAGTGCATTGAAATATCTGGCATAGAATTTTTCTGAAACCTTTTTAGTAGGTTTCTGACATAGTTAGAATTAATTTACATCCTAATGCAAGGAATCACGTGGTTTGTCTAGCAAATAAAAGGTAAATAGCCTCTCTCAGTTAAATACTGACACTTTAAAGCACAACCTCTCCAAAATCAAAACAAAGTCCGTTTGCTGGAAGTGGTGCAAGCCAGAGGTAATTGTGTATGCTATATCTTTGCTTTAATGGAACAAGCATCAACTCTTTATGTGTTTCCCAGATAATTGGGCTTATCAAGCAAAACACTAAATTGCTATCAGTTTTTCTGTAACAGAAACCAACACCTAGTGCTAGTGTCACATCAGGATCTGGTCAGAGGAACAGGTATATTTGCAGCAATTGTCAGCTCTAGTGTACACCACTGCAGGCCAACCTGTTTTAAACCTATTGACCAGCCCCATGACTCTTTTGGCCACCCAGCCCACGTGCAGACAGTGAACTAGCAAACTGCTTTGATTTACAGCAGACTTGAAAACTCCCCAAAAGTTACCTCTATCTAGTAGAGAGATTTTAACAGATTTATTGGATTTCTCACTCTTACTTAAACTCTTGTGCCAATAAACAGAATACCTTCATGCTTGGTATGAATCTCACATTTCTCCTGAACTGCACTGGAATCTTGAACTTCCACCTGACATGAAAGGACCATTTCACAGAATTTACTGTTTACTGGCATTTACTCTACTGGGTTCCCTTTTTTACTCTTATTCCACAGGAGATTAAGGCTTTAAGACAGTTGAAAAAGTCCAGCAGTGTACACACTCTGTGTGCATTGCAGGCCTATATTTAAGAACACATTTAGTTACAATTTATTTCCATGGCCTGCTTTCTTTTTCAGCAGCCTGTGTGAATTCTTTCAGGATGCCATTAAATCAATCAGCTGCACCCATTGTGTTGGATTCAAAATAGAGTGGACCGAAGAACACACAAGCCCAATGCCACCCTGTCTCTTAGGAATTACATGCTTGCTTAAAGTAAATTATGGTGTATTATAATACAAAAATTGTCATGAGTTATTTGTGGCCGAACACCAAAACAAAGTAATATGTTACAACATCTGATACTCAATTGACTTCAAGATATTTGCTCCAAGGAATTAGTTACTAACCAAAATTACTGCCATGAACTTGTTCTGTAACATAACTTTGCAGGAAAGGAAAGCAAAGGCACCGTACGTGGCCACAAAAAGCCCCATCCTTAAGCTAACACTCAGCTACACGCTGGGCCAGCCCTCTCAGCCTCATTCACTCACCTGAACTGAACAAACCAGGCCTTTTACTTTGAACTTGGTCTTCCCCATCCAGGCTCCAGCTCTGTGCTGATCTGTTCCGTGCTCAGTGCCACAAGCCAACTCCAAACTGCTCTCATTACTTTTCATTTCACCCCTTTTGTTTCCCCAAGCCCTCTGGAGTCATTCTGACCAGAGTCTCTGTATGCTATCACAAGGCAAATAATCTGAGGTGTAAAAGACCCCATTCCAAAAGTGGAAGAAAGTGGACTCTTGAAAAGAATGTGAGCTTGTCTAGAATAAATGCATTTCAAATATTACTCAAATAACTTGCTTTCATCTCTCTTTTTATTTCTTTAAAGTTAATTGGAACGAAAGAAGGAAAGAAGTCACCAGGACACACATTCCAGGAGTCTCCTTGGTATAAATCAGGCAACACACACATTGCACACCAGTAACAATGAAATGACCCCTTAAAATACTGCACTTCTTGCCAAGCATAATTTCTTTGAAGACTTTAAACTTCACTGGCCAAAATTTTTGAGTTCAAAATCCTTCTTTTCCTAGTTCAACCTGGGGCACAGTTCAGAGAAAGGAAGAAAGGACTAGAGCAATTAATGTCAGTTGATATTTTCAGGGGAAAAGCAGGTCCAACAGTTAGGAGAGAGATGCTCTTGGCCTCTAAACACCCAAATTCTCCTTTGGGACTAAAACTATCAGACTCCTGCCATTAGTACTTTGGGCACATCCCTTTCCCAGCACCTCTGTGGAAACCTCTCGCACTTGTTCTAGCAAGGTGCAGATTACTGAGACCCTGAGATGTGTGAGAAGTCTCTGTTTCGGCCTGTGCGCTTGAAGAATGAGTCGGAGTTCTTCAGTTCTCAGTCTCAGAGTTGTTTAATGCATCTCATCTATAAAAATTTTCTCCTGCCCTGCCGAGGTCCATCCAGCAGGACAGTTCCAGGCACGCTGCCTGCCCCCGGGGTGGTGTTCTCTCTTTATACTAAAAACTACGTGTAACATGTGTACAATTACTTTCCAATACCTATCACCTATGTTACACAGTGAGCTTCTACTCTAAACCAATCTAAAAGTGCCAACATCACAGCAGAAGATGGAGGCAGAGAAGAAGGCTGGACATGCCCAAATCCCTCTATCTTGCCCCTGAAACCCCCATTCTAGAAACTCCAGAAATCTATTTTTTCACCCAGTGATAATTTTATTATTATACAACTTAAACTGCTGTGGCTTTCAGGTCCTCATACAAAGCTGGCAATTTGCTCCACGGGTCATAATCGAACCCACAGGGGTTCTGGGCTCTGTGCCAGGGTCTCTGAGCCCCCTGGCAGGGGTTCTGGCAACTCCAGACGCCCAGAGGGATGTCCTGAGTTCCAACAACTTGCTGTGCTTGTCCCACTCAGTTCCAGACAAGACCCAGCCCTGGGGTCCTCACCAAGCCAGAGCACAAACTTGAGGACAGGGGAGCAATGTCGTGGACCCCATTTGGGCTCTACTGCAGCAGTACATCAACACCAGAAATCAAAATCACAGATTCTTAAATTAAAGTTAATCCATTTAATTTAATATTAAACAGAAGGCAAATACCAGAGTCTTGAGTCTTCAAGTTTACAACTTTGCTACTGTGGCTCCTGCGCACTGGATTGATTGGATACTAATGGGCCACAGGAAACCAAAACAGATGACTAACATTAGCCAGTAAGTGTAAGCACCAGGGAAGCAAAAACAGGCTGCTTTTCACTCCTCCCATGTTATCCAGCTACTCAGAATAAATACAAACACTGAGAAGATTATTCATAAATTGTACTTAAATAAAATCTTCTATTAGTGCATAACACAGCAGCTTATGACTGTTAAGTACTTGGTACTAACAGGATAAGTGTCTGACGCTCCTCTGTAGAGAAAAAATGCATGAAAGAATAGGAGACAGTCAAACTGCACAAATGTATTGCACACACTGCTGTGGGTGTCACTGAAAATGTGGAAAACCTGTAGAAGGGAAAGTGAAATGGCTGAAATAGAAAATCCTTTATGTCATAAGAATTTAGAAAATAGTCCTTCCCATAGGATTTTCCTTCCACTGTTTTCTGTTGTGAGGGAGGGGGTAGGGGAAATCCCCTCTTTCCACAGTCTCCCTCTTCAGAAGAAAACTAGTATCTTGATTCCACTGAAAACAGTTGTGTCACAAAACTAAACTCCAATTATTTGAGGATAGAAAAATCCCAACAGTTTTTCTACCTCTTCTGTTCACAGAACTCAAGTTGTTTTGTGCAATTATTAACAAAATAGTCACACAAAGAGAAACACTTCTAAAATATCAATATAGGCCAAACAACCCTGTCACTCTCCCCACATATTGCACATTAAACTCCTACAAATGCAAAAGCATCTGTACTTAAATTCAGAAAAAAAAAATTACCTTTGTACCAAACAATAGAAAACAGTTTTGCACATAAAATAAGGTTCACAACTCATCTATACTGGGACAATTATAAGGGATGAGTACCAAGAAAATAGAATTAAAGCCTTAAACTGAATGCCTATTCCGTAGAGCTTCCAGCAGATCAGTCTCCCAGTCCAGTTGACAAAATAAGCTGCTGCCATCTTATGGAAGAGAACTTGAAAAGCACTTGATGCAAAACCCATTCTGCTCTTCTTCCTTCCCTGTACTTCTCCACCTTCCTTGGTCTACTCTGCAATAGTTTTTTGTTTTTTTTTTTTAATTTCCTTGCCTTGCAAAAATATGCTTATTGTGATGAGGTATTCTTTGGGGAAGTAACCTTTTCACCTCTGATTTTACAGTAACTTTCACAGCATCCAGGAAGTCAAATGGAGTAGTTTTCCAAGGAAGGGAACAAACCAGCCAGGCTGTTAATCCTGACACTGCCTCAGACAGAGGTTTCTTGTACGATAAAACAAAAGCCAGCTGGAGCCATTCAACCACTACAGGATAGAGTCATCAATTTTGCCCAGTTTTCAGGCAGTCATTTAGTGTGTTCCATCTGTGGACTTCTCTACACAGCCAGCTTGAACCAGTTTAACTAAAGGTGTGACTTATAAAATGCCACAATAAATAAAAATAAGCCAGTTTAAGCCCAAAGCCAGCACAAAAGTTCAATTTCTCCATCTGTAAGCCACAAAGAGATGCCATTTGCAGAACACCAGAGAGATTTGTTGAGAGATTTTGCTTTTCTTCTGAAAGGAAATTCTTTCTACAAGTTTCCATATTATGCTTTATAGGAAACCAAGTTTTCAGATAAGGACTTTTTGTGAAAGGAGGGTGTTCAGCGAGGCCAAAATACTGCATTTGTATGAACATGGCTCATGCAAGTTCAGCTCTCATCATGGCCTAGGACACATTATTCAGCTTGAACATCTAAACCATTGAATTCCAAAAATCATAAATATTTTTGAAAGGAGTATGAGCAGTATGAGAGCAGCCAAGTGTCCTCCTTGCTCCCCCCAAACCAGCTAACACTGACACTCTACCAGCAAACCTGAGCTTCCCCAGCCCTTCTGGAGCTTGCACCAAGCTGTAAAATTACAGTCACTAGTCAAACACTTTATTTATTTTATCTGACCTGAGCTCTTCTTCTTCCTCTTCGTGAAAGAGTTTTCAACCCAATAGTAACCACAGAAGACGTTAAAAAATTCCTACTGAGAATTAATAGCTACAATGCAACAACCCTACATTATTAAGCTGTACTAGCTAAATTTGGGTAGTATGCAGCCAGGGTTCTTACAACATAATAGCCATAATCCTCATCTCCCCATATGCACCTAAAATGAAGTTTAAATAGAGCACCTGTGAATTATTACAGGAAAGCTACAACTACTGAACTAGGGGTAGTAAGTGGTTGGCATTAAGCGGGAACTCAGGTATGGTAGTTCAGGTTAGTGCAGGTTTTTGTGTCCTTGTATACAGAAACCTGCACTAACACAAATTTTACACAAATAATTTGTGCCCAAACACTCAAAGGGAGTTTGCCACCTAAATGCTTCTACAGGAATCAAGACTCATCTTGCACTGCCTTTGCAAGCCTCTCTCTACCCACTGCAGAGGACTAATGATTATGGAGAGCTCAGGCTTTGGAGAGGGCCAACTGCAGGTGCCCAAGACAAATATCTTCTCTCTCTTATATCAGTTTGGCAAATCTCATCCAGCAGCATTTCTCAGTTATGTCTGAAAAGATCTTCTAATGTTCACATTGGCCTTTAAATAAAAATTTCAGTACTTTCATGGCTGCTTATTAACTGAGAGACATAAAATTTCAATAAGGAAAGAGACTGTGGTTTCAAGGGTCCACTTTCTAATCAGAGCATAAAAGACTTTTTTTAAAACATATTCTATAAAAAACACATTGCCTTTTTTTCTTATACTTTTTTTACTTTTGTAACAGATTCCTCCAAACACCTTCATTTAAAACAGTGTTTTCTTTGGCAAATTTGGAGAGCTGTGTTTTGGGATAAAAGTAAATTGCACTGTAAGATGAAAACAGATTGGGAGATTTGACAAGACTTGATAGAAATCCGTTGTGCACAGGCAAAGGAAGAGCTTTTTAATAGGTAATTTAAAAGAGAAAAGCTCTGGAGAAAAAGAGTTCTGCTTGGTGGCAAACTCATCTAATCCTTGCAAAGCCTACAGCAGAGGCTGCAAGGGAGGCGGAAGTTACAGAGCATGAGGACACACACAAACTCTCTCACATCTGAAAGTTATTTTATACATTATTAGGTATCATTTTTCATACAATGCACACAGGCACTTGAGCAATGGCATAATCCAGAAAAGGGACATTCATGTACATCTGACTTGCAAGCACTTGTGGGGCAGGGGAGGCAAAAAGGAGCAGTTTCTCTCTTTAACACTCAACACAGGCCATCCCAGGGCCATTCAGCCCAGCTGCCCTCCAAATCCTGCTCAGGATGAAACCTGGATCTCCAACCTTGCCTTATATGAGGGATCTTGGCAAGTGTGCAGGGCAGGCAGGAGCCAAGGACCACTGTTTTACCTCCTGAGGGGGCAGCTGGAGCAGGAAGACCCCAGTGCACACTGTGGGACAGACCTGCCCCACAGCTTTGAGGCACATGGCGTAGACTGTCTTACAGTACAGCTTAAAATACCAGAAGAAAGGGAAAAGGAGCAGCTTTTTGTCATACTCCCTGCTAAGAAAGGCTATCTACTGCTGCTATTGAGAGTATGTTTTTCTCCACCAAACAGTTCCTATCTCAGAGAGAAAGTTGCTCCAATCCCTTCTACAGTTTACACATCTTCCTATGCTTCTGCTCAGTGACAGAACTTCACCAGCTATGCTTTCAGCAGCACTCCAAAGCATAGCCCTGCAGAGATTAAATTTCCTAATTTTCAAAAGCAATTCAACCATTTTCAAGGCAACTTTTTGCTGTATTTCCTTCACCAAATGGACAACAACAAAAAGGCTGGGGTACTAAAATAATTTTGCTCTGGCAGAAAACTAGACAAACCAGGTACAGATCCATTAGCTGAACAGAACTCAGCTCCTGTCATGTATCTCCAAGTTCATACCCTTTCCTTTCCAGCAATACACGAGGGCACACAGAGCAGGAGGTTCCACCTTTTATTAGCTAACAACTGGCAGCAAAAAATACATATGCCCACTAGCATTGATAACATATTTCTTTGAGGTATGAAGCTTAAAAATGCAAGTTTCCTCATGAAGTCTTCCCTGATCATTAAGACCTGCCCAACAGCTCTCTCACCTCTAATCCCCAGCTCCCAGCTGCACTGAGATTTCTGCAGGAAGTTTGATGTCTCACAATCTATGTTCTGAAGCATACCCATGTTTTGCTTTAATTGCATTAACATACAATTAATGATCCACATAGGTTTTCAGACATTAAAGCTAAATTTCCAGAAACACAAAAAGTACAAGAAACAGTGCTGTTAACCTGGAACCACTAGCAAATTGCCTGGCATGACACAACCCCAAGACCTCTTCTCCTGAGAAGGGTAGAGCAGTGAGGAACAGCTACTTCAAAAGAATCTCATCTTTCACTCCCCACAAGAGGTAACTGCATTTCTTGTCCCTGTATTCTGACACAATAGCATGTCAGGTTTGCTGCAGCAGTGTGCCTGCAGTAGTGCTCTGTCACTGCTCAGCACACACAGGCACCAGCAGCACTCAGTGAACACAGTCAGGAGTTCAGCTCCTCTGGGAGTGCAGCACATCAGTCTCTGTGGCGCAATCGGAGAGCGCGTTCGGCTGTTAACTGAAAGGTTGGTGGTTCGAGCCCACCCAGGGACGGAGGAGATCCCTTTTAAGGGCCAAAAGACTCTTGTGAAGCCCAGTAAAGGGAAGTGCCAAATCCTGCACAGGGAAGGAATGACCACAAGCATCAGTATATGCTGTGGCCACCCCACTGGACAGCAGCTTCACAGAAGTGGACCCGTCACAATCGTCTGGCAGAACCCTCAGGTCCATTTCTAGGGAAAGCTTCAACATCTCAAGGAATATTCTGAATTGGAAGCCACCCAAAAGATTCATCAAAGTCCAACTCCTGCCCTGCACAGGACCAGCACCAAGAGTCACACCACGTACCTGAGAGTATTGTCCAAACACTTTTCGAACGCCGTCAGGATTGGTGCTGTGACCACTGCCCTGGGGGCCTGTTTCAGTGTCCAGCCACACTCTGCGTGAAGAATCTTTTTTCTAATATCCAACCTAAACCTCTCCTGACAACTTTATACCAGTCCCTCAGATTTCCTCCATCTTGGTTCCATAAGCATCCTTACTCCTGTTCTTCTGGATGACACCTGCCCACAGGCCAGCCAGCCAGCCATCCATCCATCCCATACCTACTCTGAACTAAAGTAATTATGTCTAAAACTGAATTTCTAATTTGCAGCAATTATGTCTAAAGCTGTCATCTAAAGAGATGACAGGTAATCCCTGATATAAAAAGTTTATACATTTATATATTTTATTAAATTGCATAATAGTGTCAGCTATATTAAATATCCTTACTATATCATTATTATAATAGTTTCTGTTTTGTGTACGAAATGTATTACACATTACTAAAACTGTCTTCACAGTTTGGGGGCTGCTACTGCTCTTCCCTGAACCCCAGTTCACAGCTTTGCTCCTAATCCTAAGTAGCTACATCTGGACCTTCTCATTACTGTTAAAGAACAACTTTTGTGCTGTCAACAACATCTGGATAGCCACATTCCTCAGAAAGTCCAGCCTGACAAGCATTAAGAACTGGAAACCAAGCCCTCCTGTCAAAAGGATCCAAGCAGACGTTACCAGATGCTAGTAAATCCAGAGCTGATGATACACAGAAAACACTAGAAGGGTTTCCTTCCAATCATGATTTGACACTTCTATTTTAACACTTTTCTGAGGTTGTTTTAAGCTTCTAAAATAAAGAACTAGAGCCCAGAAATTCTAGAAGTTGACTGGGAATTTTGCTATCATTGTACATAAATCATGTACAGATGTTACAAATACTGGGAGCATGAGAAAAAGAAATATTTACTCACTGTGACCATTTTCACTCTAACAGAAAGGACCAGATGCTACTCAGGCACAAGGATAAGGACAAAACTTCCAGTGCATTAAATCAATCACAGAACACATGCATGCAGTAGTTTGAAAACACATCTTCACAGTTCTTTGCCCATATAACACCTCATAAATTTTTAATTAAGGTGCCACAGGTACTCACAAACAAAGGGTGTAGAAACAAAAAAAAAAAAAAAAACTTGGAAGTCGTAATGGAGAGCTTCTCTCTTTTTTCCTCCCACTGCTGGACAGTGGCCAGGAAAAACACTTTATAATTTGCCCTTCAAGGCTCAACTAGGTCCAAAATGTATGTAGTGATTTGTCTGGCAACATGAAAAAGTCCTGCTCATGCTAATGTTGCTTATATTGATGCTTTCATCAATAAGGCATTACTAAGGCATCAGTAAGGCATGCAGAAGGACAGCAAGACACAAACCTACCACAGGGGCTTTGGATAGGATGGTAGCAGTACCATGCAGCACCATGACCACTTGCAACAATCCTCCAATAGCTAAAGAGCAGTAACTTGTATTAATCACAACAAAAGCTGCCCAGGTATTATAAGTATTTGAAAAAACTTATCAGTTAGGCCTCAAAACATAGAATTTATTGTACCAAACTACAGGGCAAAATTAGAGGGGTTATTGTAGCTCACTATAAATCAGGTTACTGGCAAACAAGGGAACTAAAAATGAACCATACAGAGCACTTATCACTGTGGTACACAACAGCAAGACCACTGTGCCCTGAAGTTCTTCCATGGCTGATGAGGCAGTCACTGTTATTGTCTGGGGACGCACTGAACTCTCATTTTCATCTAGTTAAGACTTACTTTGAGCCAGCTGTTGATCTCATTATTGCAGCAGGAGAACAGGAAAACTGATGCTGTAGTTTGGACAAAAGCCCCACTAGCAATAAAAATCCCAGCATCTTGAAATCTCCATCAGAAGCCTGCCCCACCTCCCTTTTTAAAACAGCAGCAGAAGAAATACAAGACAAAACCATAACAACACTTAGCAGTATTCTCAAGTGTAAATTTAAGAAGATGCAAGTGCTGTGCCATATTCTTCCAGGCTAGTGTAAAGCCTACAAAAAACACCTGCCAGGCCTGAGTACTAAACTGCTAATCAGCACTTTATTGACTAGAGTAAATGACCTGGAAGCAATTTTAATTTTAACTGCCTTTCACAATCACAGAAGATTTTAGTTCCCTCACTGTGGTTTAGTGCCTTAGTGTATGAAACTCCCTGCCATGGACATGGGCTCATTCTCATAACTTGATGAAGAGCAACCAGCTCTCTCCATTATCCCTCTGCTGCCTGCTGAGGTAGGCTGAAGGACCTCTTGCACATACTTTTCTGGATGAAACAGAACCACTATTCCACAAATAGGCCCACATTAGTTTGGAGCAGAGCTTATGGTACAGCTTATTGTACTTTCAGATACACTTGTATTACAACAGTGGATGTGCACTTAGAGATAACCTGACCTACAAAGGGGGCAAAACTTGGGAAGCATGGGAACTGATTTATTTGAAAGATGGCAGCTCCACAACCCACACCCTCATAAAAAAAAAAGGGCAAGAGAAAGAATTAAAATATGTAGCACAGTAACTGTTGCTAAATTTTCTTTAGCAAATACTGGAAGTGCAAGAACCCAGCCTTCCAGTGTAGGGCTCCTTGACAGAGAAATTAGGAAAAGAAGTGACACTCTAGGAAAAACATTCCTCAGAGACATAACTAAACATGCTTAAAAGATGAAGACAGAAAAGCTAGTTGCAAGTCAATTAGAAAACATCTACTTAAAGGAAACCACCCCTCTAACTGCTTTCAGTCTCACTAATTATGTTGTTTCAGAATACTTCTCTCCCAGAAATATTTTGCAGTGCAGTAAGGAACAAATGACTTAATTCTTTCACAGGACAATACCCACTATTCAGAGTGCCCTGCCATTCCCTCCCTCTGACAAAAGCTGTCAGATCTGGCAAAGGCAAAATAAAAGATGAATCCAGGTCCTGTGATAAAAGGACCTACTGTGAGAAACCAAAAGTTAAGTCTCTTCTAAGCACCCAAATGAGGGGGGAAACAAATATGGAAATAAATTACAAGCATCTGCCAGCATTATGATACTTGCCAACTACCGCTGACAAAATTAAGTTGTTCAGTTTTAATTCACCTACAACTTTACTGTGAGGCTACAAAAGCCAAAATCCTGTGACCTCAATGCTAAACAAACACGATTTGCTCAGCCCACATACTCTGCTTGCAACAGTAATGCAGATCTAAGATTTTAATATAATGTTTATGCATATTTAATATTAATTACATTTACATATTTAAATTATCCTACTACATTAACAATACTAGATACAATATTTAGAAAAAACAACTAGCATGGTTAAGCCTTCAAATTTTGGTAGTTTTCTATCAAGTATAAAACAGAATAGAAAACAAAGTTTCCATGTGAAGAAGAAAATGTATTTTAACAGAAGCAGCCAAGACCTGTTGCAAAACACAGATCCTATGCTGACATTTAGACAAAACCTTGCAGTAATAAAAGATGCTGTCATTCATTATATTTACAAGAAACTGTCTAATAGTTCATTTACTGACTGCACTATAGTGATTATTTAAAAATCCCACACAGCATCTTTGTCTTGTCCTTTAGGAATAATTTGTACGTAGGAAATGACCTTGTTTAACCATATATGCTAGAAAATATAGAACTCTGCAATAGAAAGAGGTTAAAGTTGAATACTGTGGAAAAAAATTTATTTAAGTCTATACAAGTCTTCTGAAACAAACCATTGGCTTTGACACAGTAAATTCAAGTGAATACTCATTGCAATAGTATTTTTTCATACAGAGATCAAGAAGCCCTATAGCTTCCCATTTAGTGTCTGTGACAGAAGTTTTATTTCTGAATAAGTAGCTGCACAAAGCAGACGTGATAAAAGATCTCACAGTCACAGTGAGCTACAATTGAGATAAACTTATATAACAAACATTTCAGAAAATTAGGAATCCATACTGAAGTGTGGCAAAATGATTCACAATGAAAGAACAATGACATCACTCAGACCCCTTGCCAATAATGAAGACTTTCTGCAGCAAGTCTAGAGTAGACCATCATAAAAACCTAGAGTGCAAGAGTACCACAAATTTAGTATATAAATATCACAGGATTAAAACTCCAGTTAAGCCATCAACTGAAGTGATGATTAAAAGGAAAACATGGCGTCTCCCAGCTTTGCAAAGGAAGCTTTCAAAGCATCTCTTCAAGAAAGTGCTGATGCCAACTAGGGCCTGTGCCAATTTCTGTTTTAGACTGCACTGCTGAAAGACAAAATTTTAGCAGATTTGTCTAAGAACTGTATAATCCTGGTGCTTTTAATATCTTAAAAAAAGCATTTACTAGAAGAGATGAAATGTAACATTTATAGCCCATACTGTTTCCAAGATCTGTGCACACTATATAGTTCTATAATTTCAACAGAATTTAAAAATAAGACAAAGAGCAGACAATGCAGTATTTGTTAGATGGATTTGTTTAGAATAGTTACACAATTAATGTATACAGTTGTAAAATTTTTAGTGCATTTGTTCTTGCACATTATTAATGCTACTTATAAAAACCTGAAGATTGCAAATTGGGCATGCTTACCATAACATTTTCAGACTGGGAAAGCTGCAGAACATTTTTTTCTACAAGTGTTCACTGCCATGATACAAAACAAATATGTGCAAACTGCAAGGTCCCTAAAAATAGCATTTAATGACTTTATGTACAGAAAGATGTAACTATCTGTTTAAATATGCAAAGAATAAGCTTCCCAAAGTTTATAACATAGAACAATATCCACCACATGCTCCTCCTCCTCCATATCCTTCTTCCTTGTTTGATAACTTTACACCTCTGTTTTGGCTTTCACTTTCCCACAGTCCAGGAGTCTGAATGATTTTTTCAACAAGTTCTTCAAAGGCACACTGCACACCATCACATGTTTTTGCACTTGCCTCTGGAGAAGGAACACAAAAAGTCAAATGTTAGCATAACTTCTGGTAATTTGTTTAATATTTCGCTTTCAGTTAAGTTTCAACCTACAACAGACCTAAATCTTCTACAACCTATTCCTAAAAACATAGCGGTGCCAAAATTGGCAACTATGGGGATTTGTCACCACACAGGTGGCACCTCAAAATATTTTTAATAGAAGACCTTTCAAGTCAAACTTCACCAGAACATACAGAGACAGCTACAGCTTAGCTTTATTTCCCTATGGAAAGCATTCAAGTAAGAAAAATTTGGATTCTTGTCTGAAAAACCTGTTTGCTGTTCTGTATTTCAGTTCTGCACATTATTCATAATTGCAGTACACCAGACCATATGAATCAAGGATCCATACTGCAGGATTCTGGGTCAGTCTCCATGATAAAACTCATCTGATAAAAGCAATAACAAATCTCATTCCTTTTGCAACTCGCAAAATTCTAGGTAATTTCACTTAGGATCCTTACTTTAAACAAGACTAAGAAATCTGCCCACAGGTGATGTTATGATAACAACAGAAACCATCAGAAATTGTTCAAGCCCCACAAGGGCTTGCCCTGTTCATCTATGAAGCCATGCAGATACTTAGCATATGTAGCATGTACATATATATATACACACACACACACACGTATATGCACACTTAAGAGTCTAATTTTCATTTTTGTTTTCATCTCCCATGCACTTAGTAGCTTGTGTCTCAACTTTGAACTTTTATTTCCACATCTGACGCTGTGGCTAAAAAGAAACACAGCAGGACACTAAGAAAAAATTAATCTTCAATCAGAGATGAAGAATATAAGTCTAAGTACAAGAATGAATGAGTACATATCAACGAACTGCTTTGCTACTGGAATAATCCTGTAAATTAATCCCTTCTGATCCTTAGGTGAAACACATAATAAACATATGCATAAAGAGTCACTTCAACACCCATTTTTTAATTTATCATTAAATGGCTTTGCCTATAAGACCCATTTCATTTTGCAGCAAGATGAGACTAATATATTTGCTCCAGTCATAATTATGTCATTATTCAATCCCACCCAGCATTCATAAGTTAATTATATACCTACCTGTTTTCACATCCCAGTTCTAATCCAGATTTCTCTCAGGTACCAGCCATTTTGCTATACTGAAGGCTGGCCACTAGCACCAGTTTTCTTTCCCTCTTTCACTTTGCTTCTGTTATTAAAGTAGCAAGTCAGCTGGGGAAAGAAATCAGACAAAACCCCAAACCCAAAACAGGTTTCATCACGCTATGGAGAACCTGTACTCTGCCCTTCATCCTTATGAATTTCTAGATAATCATCCACAGCTAGAACAGGTATCTGGACAGGCACAGTTTTAAAAACAGGAATACCCATTATCTTTGTGCCCAGTGCAGGTGAGAAATATCATGAATTGGACTGTACACATAAAGACTCTCAATCCTACAGAAGTGGTATTTTCCTTATGTAACAAAAACCAAGAAAGATCTCTGCAAGTATCTATAACATACCTATGAACAACATGGAATGTTTTCTTGCAAATTTGAGGCCTTCATTTCTGTCAACTTCACGATTTTCCTATAATAAAACAAACCATTAATATTCCTTATTAAAAAATACACCAGCAGATTACTTACTGCAGCTGAATTTGGTTTACCTTATCAATCTTGTTTCCAACTAACATCTGCACTATGTCATTCCTTGTGCAGTAAGTTTCCAATTCATTTAACCAGTTATCCAGCTTGACAAAAGTATCTCTTCTTGTGACATCATAAACTGAAAGATATTAGTGATATTATTTCACAGTATTTTTCCAAGAATTACAGCTTACATTACAAAAGTAGCAAAAATGATGGCTTTTTGAATCAGAAAACTGAAGGAGTTCTAAGGATTCAAATTTACCTCCTGTACGAACAACTGGAAAGAAAGCAGGACATCTAACAGCTCAAATCACTGATGCAAAGCAACTCCAAGTTTCAGTCACCTACAGTTCTCAGACTAATATTCCTTGATATATCCTGGCTTACAGATGAGAGACTATCATTCTCCAAGGAATTCTACACTAGCTGATCCCTCATGTAGGATACCTAAAAATCGCTACACAACAGCTGTGCAAACAGGATGGCACAACCTTCAGTACTGAAGCTATGAAAGTGGTTTTTTCCTTTGTTTTCACATCCCATGCACAGATAGGCATAAACAGCTTCTTTCAATCAAATCTGTAACTTGGCTTGCATGAACAACCTTATTTTTTGGAAGACAGGTAAGAAAGAAATAGTCAGGAGATACTGAATAAAAGGGGAGAGCAAATCTCAACAGCAGAACCCTCTATCTCCCAAACAGTGCTTGTTTACAGCTTTCAACAGTAACTAAGTGGCAGGTTCACGCAATTAAGTGACTTGATACAACAGGCTGACAGCACCCTCCTATACCAGGAAGATAAGGCAACTCACAACTTGGGAAACCCTCCAGGAGGTCACATGACAGATGTTATTCCACATTAAACAATTTAACTAGACACAATAGCTTAGCAAGATTCTCTAAAGTCAGAGGCAACTTCAAGAGTATTAAATGTACATCCCTGCCCTTGCTTTAGTCAGCTTCTCACTCCAAGCAGTGGAGAAGCAGAACTTCAGAGTTCAGTGCCTAGCAAACATGCTTTCATACACCAAAAAAAAAAAAAAGGCACACATGAGACTTCACCATGAAGCTGAAATATGGGTTTTGCCTGGGTTTCTCAAACACAGATTGGTGCTTTCTACATGTCCAGCTGGTCTTTTCTAAGTGATTCTGACTGTGTAACATTCCATCAGCTGGGAAACAAATAGCAAAAAATCTCAGCCAGATTCCACATGGTTTATATTATTAATTTCATTAGGAAAAAAACAATGGGGAGAAGAAAAAGCTGTATCATACTGATACAGAGAGACTACACTGAGGAGAATTTTTTTTTTACTCTGCACTTAGCAAGCACATGCAAAAATAAAAAGCAATAAATAAAAGAAAAATTCATGACATTACAAGGACAACAGTTTCAAGCTATCCTTTCAGATAGCAGTAGCTTTTATTGTCATGCAAAAATCAGAGGTTCTCAAGCTGGTCAGATTGAGAAAGATGTTGAGACACCAAGATGCTTTTACATGAGTGGTTCAACACAGACACAAAGATTTTAAATATCACTTAGGTATTATATAAAGGCTATATGAGTTTGTGTAACTCCAATGCATGAGAAAACCACAAACATTTGAACTATCATGCAAAGATATACTTACCTAGGATAACACCTTGTGCACCTCTGTAGTAACTGGGGGTTAATGTTCTGAACCGCTCCTGACCTGCAGTATCCTAATAAGCCATTCAAAAAGTTCCATTATTCAGAATTTGAGCAGAATGCAGTTTAGCTTTCAGGTATTCTACTTCTGATGAACATACATAGTAAGATTTAAACTATATTGCACTAGTAGATTAGCTGAGTTTATTCCATCCCCTGCTGTTTTACTACACATTAACTTTGAGATTTTATGTAGTCTGTCCCAGGAAGCACCTTTGAACTACTAGATGTAGTATGTAACTGGATTATATAACAGTAAGATGGCCATTCCTGCAAAGGCACTTGATCTGCAGCTAGTATTGAAGCAACCAGCAAGAAAGCAGCAGAGCTGCAGTACTAACATTTTCTAACAAGCATCACAGCCCATGACAATCAAACCAGTTCCTTCACTTCAATCCCTTGGTCCTATTAAATTTGATTGAGTATCTGGGTAAATGAACTAACATGCTATAACACAGCAGAAGCAGGAATAAGTCAGAGGTTTCTCTGGCTTTAAGCAAAGTTGAGTTTACATGCTAAAATTTAAAGGGTCAATAGCTCTGAAAAAAGCCCCAAAACACACCAAAATTAGAACACTGTTTTCTTGCCAGAGATTAAGTTATAGCGCGCACTCATTGAAGGCTTTTATGCACAGAATATTTAAACAACTTTATTAATTTATCCAGGTTAGAAGTGACACATGAAACACTGTGGATTACCTGAAAAAGAACCTGGATAAGCAAACTAACCTTCAACATTCTACAAGCCACTCAGTCAACATCACAAATCTAAACCTGGTTTCATGTCACGATGCACTTTTACAAGATTTTTTTTTCCAGTTTACCTCAGGATTATTTATTTCTATTTACCAAAATGAAAGAAAAAAAAAACCCCTAACTTATCATCCCTTGTTTTGTTATCAGTCTGGTTTTCCTCCTGTATGCATTCTTTATTTTCTGTCAAGCTATTGCATTTTGTCAAACCCATTTATTTCACTGATGATTATTACTGTAACTAAGACATAAGTCCTATTTGTTAGTGAGGTATGAAGCACCCTCCAAGCTACAGAAACACTGCATGAAATGCACACATTTCATGTTCTACTACTACTTCCCAAGGAAACAAAGGTCTGATCTCTTACTTATACAAGAAACAGTTTTAATCTTGCTTGGTACGAGAAGACACAACTGGGTCTGACTATTCAAAAATGTGCTTCAAGTCACAGAAGTGCGGAGGCTGGTTTACACAATGGAGAATACTTTTCAAAAGCTTGGAAGTACTGTTTCTTCACTTGCTGTAATGGAAGCTCTACTTAAACTACAGCAGAAGTTGAACACACTAAAGCTTTGATTACATGCACTGCCTTTCTCTGAAATGCATCTGCTACAAATAATTCTGATGTTGAACCTGTAAAAGTCTTCGGATGATGGCTATGAAGTTTAGACAAAAAAATGGGTCTAAAGAAGTAATAGATGAGCACACAACTGTAATTCTTAACCTATTAATACACAGCCTCAGCATTAGAGGCAAAATTTAGTAAAGAAGTGCACCCTTCTACTGATTTAATACCGTTTAGTTCCTCCTTTTCTCTACTTCTTTCCCAACCAGATCTGCAATTAGTACTGCAGAAGCTCACAGGCAGCAGAGCTACCCCCTCAGCCAGCTGTCCCACAGTTCACTGCTGCAGTATTAACCTCCCACTTCTCCAAATCACCTTCATACTAACAGAAAAGGATTCTATACAAACTATACATTACAGAAACCCTTGCTATTCCTAAAGCAAAGCAATACATGAAGAACTTGGAGAGACTTACCCATATTGCCAGTTTAGCTTTGTTTCCATCAACTGAAATAGTTTTCACCTTGAAGTCCACACCTAGAGGAAGAAAAACATTTTAGTTCTTCAAACATATTACAGTTATCTTTGAAAAAGACAAAAAGAGAAATGGAAAAAATAAAGTCAAACTCCAAAAAAATTCCAAGTTTTGACATGAGCAGGAAGAATAAGTTGCATTAGCTATTGATGAACTTTGCTCAAAATGTAAGGTTTTCTTGCTGACATGCTTTTGCAAAAGACTAAGGGCCTTTTAAGCCATTGACTCAAAATATTTTATGGAAGTAAGTCAAATCCTGCATTTCTTGTATTAAAGCACATATCCCAGGACAAATTTTCAAGTTTATAATTCAAATGGATTAACTTTGTATTGGTTACTCACAAACACTCTCCAAACAAACAACAAGATAATGGTTCTGCTGGTCAGTCATTACTCCAACATGTAACAATTCTTCCCCCTTCATGTGTCCTCCACCCCCAGGAACTAGCAGCCTATCAATTGCTAAAGAACAAAATTGCTAAAGATGCACAAAACACAGACCAACCTACAGTAAGTTAGTGACCTACAGTCACTAATTGACAGTTAGTGACTGTAAATTTAAGGGATATAGGGACACACATCTGTTTGAGAGGCTCAGAGTTATGACGCATTATGTTTTAATTTAATCCTTAGGTTACTAACTACCTAGAAATACGTTTCAAGTATTTTAGAGTGACTTTCACTTTTCACCAGGCAGCAGCTCTAAAATGAAGTAGCAGTACGGAAAGTTGATACTTCTACAAGAACAACTTTCAAGTGCAACAGCAACCTTTTCGTACTTGGAATTACAATGCCAATCATCAGACTCCCTACCAGAAAAAGAATTAAACCATTCTGATACAAAATGAGTAGAGCCTAGGGATAAGTGCACTGCACTTATATTCCCAAATTCATGCAAATTACAAACAAATACAAACAGCTGCCAAAATACATTCGACTTGAAGTCACAAAGGATATATAGGATGATTAAGAAACTGGATATTATAAGCAGATGAAAACTTCAGTTGCACTGAACTTTAAAAGAGCTTTGTTTCAAAAAATGTAAATACAATTTTTATTCCACTGTTTCACAGTTTCAACTCACTGAAGTGTTCCCTGAAGCGTCAGGTATTTTTCAGACAACATTCTGCACTAGACGAAACCCATACTCTCTTTCAAGCAAAGTTTTCCCAAAGTACATCAACTTTTGTAGTAACTGAACAGAAGTTAAGTTTTTTTCCAGGTAGTAGGACTCTTACTCCCTAGCTTAGCAGTAACACAATGCTTGAATACCATGCACATGAATGGTATTTTATTCTACAGTTATGTTCACAGAAAAGAACAGTCGTTATAAAATTTATTTTAAACACCGGTTCTTAGAATGTTACCTAGTTCACAGAAGACTGCTATGCTAGCAATTTGACTCAATTTAATCCTAGAGAACATTCTGTTCTGTCCTCTTTTCAGCACTCAGCAGTAACTTTCAGACTAACAGAATCTCTTTCTTCCACTGTAATTGCATGTTTCTTCCCCTGAACTCAAAAAATCCCCATCTGCAGTTAGGTCAGCATGTCCAACAGTTCACAGTGCATTCTTTTATCCATTAGTCTGGCACCAAAACCTGTAACTGCAGATATTACAAGTCTATTGGATACTTAACATGACAAAATGCATCATAATAATTTCAAGAAAGAAAATGTCTTCCTTAACACAAACATATTTTATGTATTCTGAAGCGACAGTATCCTCCTTCCATTCAGTAAACAGAATCAGTATATTATGCCAGCACAGTCCAGCAATTTTCATTTAATGGAAATATACACCTTTATGTTAGCCCTCCTGCTGGTTTAAAATTCACTTTAAATTTTGCAATACCAATGCAAGTAAAGTAAGAAACTAAAATAGTGACTAAACTCCATGCATTAAACTGAATGTTGAAAAATAAAAGTATGAAAATGAACAAATAACACACCAAAATCCACCCTTTAAAGTGACTGAAGCAAGTCAAATAGAATTCTGACAAAGGAGCTCAACACATATAAAAGCCAATTAACAAAAAGAAAACTTTTAAGTACTTAGGTTTTTGGTTGCCTATCTGCTATAAGGAAAGACAAGTAAAAAAAACTTAGGGTTCAAGAAAATCTTGAACAGACAGGGTGCTTATATTTCCCAAACAGAGCGCTTACATTTCCCAAAACCAACAGTGAAATACAGATGACTTTGTGTGACAGGTATCAGTTCCGACCTTGGAAGACTGATATGTCTCCCCCTGACAGCAGAAAGCTGACAGTGCTTTCCACCATGCCTTGGATGGCAGCCAGAAACAAGACAGCACTATTAGAGTGTATTCCTGTACATTAACACCTCCTGCCTCAGCACTACACACTAACATACTACAGACTTACAATCTGTGAGAAGCAGCTCTGATCCTGCTCTCACATTCAGGCCAGTAATGCTACGCTGTGTTTATAGAAGTGCACAATTAGCTACAGGGTAGTATTTGTGTTGTAGGGAAGTGACAAGTTGGACAGCTTAGGAGTTTGAGGACTCCAAATGCAAAGAAAGCTAAAAAGTTAAGAGACATCAGATCTGTGCAATACATCACTTCATTTGCAAAATACGGATTGCACTCAACACTTATCTAGAATCTCTCATACAAAGAGCAAGCAAGTGAGGACAAGCATGAATAGTAAGGACAATAGAAAATACTGGGGTACAAGTAGTCTGGTAAGACCATGTGATGAAGCCCAACAAACAAGCCAGCCTCAAGAGAATACAAGGACAGGTAATCTGCCAGGTTAAATACAACACGTTTAATCCAACTGAAGCTACTAAAGCTGAAGTATTTGCCAAAAGCAGCTTATTCTTCGAAGAATATCACAGGATTTTTACTAAGTTCTGAAGAATAACCCACGTGAAAAAATCATTTAAGGTTTCTTTTAAATTGCACCCAAGAGGTCTGTGCAATCTATGAAGGTTAAGATGTCTCAACGGGTCATTGCAGGGGACCAGTTGTACTGCTGTCAAGGCTTTCCTCAGTATTTTGGGTTTGTGTGGAGTTCTTGCTATATCTTGAAGAAAACTAAACCAACCAAAGTTTTCCTCACTTTCTAATTCAAATTTAAAAATATATAGTCACATTAGCCAGTTCAGCAGTCAGTATGCAGATGACATTGAAAGAAGACATTATTTATATTCCATTCATTTTAAAAAAGCACCATACTCTTCAGTTTCAACAGGAAAGGCTTTAAAATCTCTTCTGTCCTTCTGTCCCCCAACTCTCAAAACAAAATAGTATGTTTAATTAGCACAAAAAGAACTCCAAGCCAAGACTCACAAAGTGTTTTGACATTTCACCATCTTGTAAGTACGTGAAACTGGCATCTAAGGTCTGTCTTCATGCAGCATAGTTACCTCTAGGAACTTACTTCAACTGCTTTATCCATATGAACAACAAATCATGCCCTGAATTTAAAGCTAACTTGTTGCTTCTTAGAAATACATTCACCAGAAAAGTGGCAACGGCACTGGATAGTAGTTTAAAAATAAAAGCAAGGAAACAAGAATCCAGACTGTCATCTTCCAGTTAAGCTGACAAAAAAATGAATCTGCTATCCCCTAGGAGCCCCACACACCATGCTGTAGGACTTGCAGAGTTGGGGTCACAGTTAGCTCTACTGCACAGCACTACCTCAAACATCAACTGGTTGGGCCTAACAGAGTGATCTACACCAGCATTTGGTCAGTCTCTAGAAACTGACTTTTCCTGCCAAATAATCACATTAATTCCAGATTAGTATATTTGTTTCACTGTATCTGAAGTAATGCTTACATTGAGTATTCTTCCTCCTTTTCCACACCAGAAATGCAACAGAGTAGGACCTGCCAGCAACCCACCTTAAATTGCTGCTATTTAACAATCAGTGATTAGCTACCACACATGCCGGTTTGCATGTTTACAAACCCGAAGAAGAATTACTTCAGGAAATAGTTTCTTAGTTTCTCAAATGATGCCAGTTTTTGACACAGATACAAACAGCAGAATGGAAAGAAAAAGAAACCGCACCATTAAAAACAAACAAAAAACCTCCAAACAATAAAGATCCCCACTCAGAGACTGAGCTACTCTTTTATCCAAAACATTGTGAAAGCCAAAGTAGCTATCCTGCACTAACTGCTGGCTTGCATGGTTGGCATATCAAGAAAGTAACAGGACCTGAAGTATATACAGTGCCAAAACTATTACATTAGAATCCAAGATTGCCATCTTCACCACCTGATCTATTTCATTCCTGGTTCCTTCCATGCTATCCTCCCTCATGAACTGAGGTGGGGCTACTTGCACAACTTCATTTTTTATAAGCAATGGAATGAACAAAAATAGGCCACGTTCCTCCCCTTGGCTTCTCAGTGCTTTATATGAAATAGTACTCCTGAATTTTATTAATATTAATGAAAAAAAGTTCAATTTATTTAATTCTTAATAAATTAGACAGAGCTGGTTTTGCTTGCCAACAGCTGAACTCAAAAGAAAAAAATTGTATATAAGCTCTTAGACAGAAATCTTCCTACAGAGAAAGCAAAAAATGCAACTAAAATGATGGTGTGAAAAAGTATCTCTATTTTCAATAATTTCAGGTATTACTTTGACACAGAGTTGCATCACACTCCTAAAAATTCCATTTTGAATCCTTTGAGAACCAATCTGCTTAGTGTATCCTGCATTCTGGGTCACTCTCCCCCAGCACAACTGACCCATGCTGGAAGGTATAATACCAGCACAGCAATGACACGTCACTGCCTATTTCCCCAGCAGCTCTAGATTCTTGGCTCTCTTCCACTTTTCTTAGGAGTCTAGCTGCCAAGGAACTGATTGCTAAGCAGAAGAAAAAAAAAAAAAAAGCCACATTGTAATTTCCTCTCTACAAAGGAAAAGCAGATGCCACGCAGAGCCCAGTGCACTCTACTATTGTTCGAAGTTGAAAGAGTTAACACTACCTGCTACAGAGTCTGAAGATAGCTACCAAGTATCATATTACATAGACACAAGGCCTGGACACCAATATCATTAGTCAAAAACCTGACAGTTATTTTGCAGAGATAAATCAGTAGGAGAGTAGTAGCTCTTACAGAACTGTATGTTAGACAAGTCTGAACAAACCACAATTTTACACTGAAAACATTATCAGTTTTTCTAAGGCAGTATCAGCACATACTTACCAATTGTTGCTGCAAGCTCTGGGTCAAATGTATCATCTGTGAACCGCAGGAGAAGGCTGACAAGGAAAAAAGAGAAAAAAAAAGAGATACTATTATTGCAGCATATCCACACCTTGCTGAAAGCCTATAAATGACAAGTCTGAAAGGAACAGCAGATCACATAGCTAAATAAACTCACATCTGATATTTTTTTTTTTTTTTTGGTAGGAGAGACTATATAGAAAAAAGAAAAGAACATGGAAAGAATAGAGCAGACACGCTCTGCTGCCTGACCCCTTATCTCTGCCTGTACTACCAAGGGTGTCTCTTCGAAAACAAAGCAGCATGCAAGTTGTCAAAACAGTTGCCTGAACAGTCATGTGATCTGCTTCGCAAAGCATTTTATTTCAACCTTATTCTATTTTTCTTCTCCCAGAATTCAGTACAAAAGTAGTATTTTTTGTTTTGTTTCAATATTGCTTCACACAGTATTTCTGAAAGCTTGAGAAATAAATTCCAAGTCAGCTTTTTATCCCAGAAATAATTCCTTGAACTGGGCACACAAGGGAACAGCAAGGACAACACCCATGAGAAATAAAGACACAGAAGCTGAAGAGTAGAAATAGCTCCCCAACATTTTATAATTTTGCATTTCTTTGTATTAACAACTTGTGCACACAACATTTCCCCCATCCTGATAAATGCGTTTGCTACCAATAGAAAAAGTTACAAGTAAGATTAAACAGCACATCACACCATAGCAATGCAGGGTCCTTAAAGAAGGGCCCATAATGCCACCGGTGTCAAATGTAAATATTTCTGTGAGAGACAAAGATTCTGAATATGCAGTTCCTAAAATCAACAGTCTTATGCATCTGTGGAAAGTACATGTGTCAGACAGCTGTTTGCTATGAGCACGGCTTCTACTCATTTCCAGGATGGAGAAACAAAACAAAGCCTTATTTACTTTTTGGTCTTCCCCACCACCCTGTTCTTTTCTCCTCTTTTTGCATGTGAATTTAGAAGTCAAGTGCTTTTTATCATTTGGACATAGTCCTGCACTGACAAAAACAGTGACCACTGACATTCCTTTATTTCAGTTAGAATGAGTGACAACTCCAAGTTAATCACAGACCAACATTTTTTTTCTCTCCTTACTCCAGAACCCCAAAAGCAAATGGCAGCTTTACTTACCAAAGAATAATAAAAATAATAATTTTTTTAAATCACAGCACAGAGGTTTTTAGATTTCACAGATAGTTCTATATGGATGCCATTTAAGAGCAGCTATTTTTAGTTACAACCAATACTAGTTTCATTCAGAACACAGAAATTATGGATCCCTTATATTTTAATAGGATAAAAATCATCATTTTACCAGTCTTTCAAGCCTAGCCCAGCCAGCTTCTACCTCTATTTCATATGTAGCTATCATCTTCTACAAAGCATAGCACACTCACAGGGATCATGTTTAAGACAGCATTTGTTCACAAGTCAGGACTCCAACCACTTACTCCACCTTGCTAATACCTGCTTAGCATCTGACCTTTCCTAGTCAACCAAATAGGTAAGAGACATAAATTTAGGAATAATTCAATATAAAGTTCCTGTACCTGAACAACTCCACTGTTATCATTTAAAGCATTTTTATTTCCTCCACATAATGCCTCTTTTAGCAAGCCTTCTGATGTAAAGAAACGTATATAAACAGGTATGTAAAACCACTGTGTGTTTTATCTGCCCCAGGAAAAATTCTTCCATATTGCCACTCATATGTGAGGTGACATCAACTAAAAGAAATTTGCTCAGGTCATGTCAGTCACCAGGGGCCTACTGTATCAATCATCAATTCAGTAGCTAACTCAAACGAGTAACTTTTAACAAATATAGGCGCCTTTTTTCCCTAATTAGCAATTTGTATGTAATTTGGGGTCATGGCAGGGAACATATATTATTGCCACAAAAATATCAAATATAAAATAACCGGTGTGGTACATTCCCAGACGCCCTCCTATATTTATATCCCACACCCTTTAGTAAGAACTATGTTACTATAAAAAAAAACAACACACTAATAAAATCCCAACTCTTTAGCATTGCTATCTACAGCTTCGCCAAAGCCATGAATACAGCAGGGAGGAAGAAATCAACCTCAATGTACTTGATAAAGCCTATAATTAGCAAAAAACCCTGTGCTAGAATTACTATGCTGAGTCCCCGCGCTCCCCCTCACACACCCAATGCTGGGTCACTTGTGACTCTGCATATCCGTATTATGGACTAGACGTTAACCCCAAAGCGCTGTGGAGCTGTACAAGGGGCACCTATCTCCCCACAACGCAACGCTGCCCCGGGCACAGGGCGGCCCGGTGACCCTGGGCAGCCCGACAGAAGCCCGCTTCATCTGCTGCCAGCTGAGCCTGGCAGACACCAGCTCGGGGCCGGCGGCTGCGGGAGCGCGGAGGACGAGAAAGAAGAGGAGAAAAAGGAGGAGGAGGAAGAAGAGAAAGAGGAGGAGGAGGAAGAGGAGAAGGAGAAAGAGGAGGAGGAGGAGAGGGTAGGGGGAGAACTTCTCGCCCGCCGGAGAGCTGGCCGGGAAGGGAGCTCCCCCCGCGGGCCCGGCCCTGCGGGGCGCAGGCCGCGCCCAGACGGCATTGTCCAACAAGAGGCCTAGACCGGAGCCGGCCGCCAGGAGAGGCTGTGGAAGGCAGGCGGGCGCCCCCTCACCTGGACTTGCCGACGCCGCTCTCGCCGATGATGAGGATCTTCAGGGTGGTCAGCACGTCCTCGTCCATCCCGGCAGCGCCCCCGGACCGGCCCCGACCGCCCGACGCTCCGTGCGCAGCTGCGGCGGCGGCGCTGCGCCTGCGCCAGGCCGCCCGCGGTTTGTTTACAGGGGGCGGGGCGGGCGGTGCGCGCATGCGCGGGGCCCGCGGTGCGGGGAGCTGGGCGGCCGGGCCGTGACCTGAGGGGCGGGCGGGGGGGCGGTGCCCGGCGGGGTTTGCAGCTGCTGACGGTGTCAGAATCCGGGGCCGTGGGGAGAAAAGAGACCAAATAAAATGGTAGCGGGTTATTAGACATTGGAATGGGCTGCCCGGGGAGGTAGTGGAGTTCCTACCCCTGAGGTGTTTCAGGAAGGACTGGACGTGGCGTGCAGTGCGGTTGACAAGGTGGCGATCGGTCACCAGCTGGACCCGATGAGCTCAGAGGTCTTTTCCAGCCTCACCGATTCTGCCATTGCTTGCGCCGCACGAAGGCAGGCGGCCAGCGCCCGCTGCGGGAGCGGGGCCAGCTGCCGCCCCCCGCGGGGAGCAGCTGGTCCGGAGCCTGCCTCCAAAACATGGGCTCGTTTGGGGACAAACCAGCACTGGAGGCCAGCTGGTACGCGACACCACGTGCTTTTCTACCAGCATCTTACATCTCCCTTAAAAGCCAGGAATGTTGTTTGGTAGATTTTTTTCCGATTCCTATGAGAAAGTCGCTTTATAACCAGTTCAGCTAACCTGCTATTATGGCTTGAAATCTACCTCAGGCCATGTGTAAACAAGTGCAACTCTTCTAAAATTAACAGAGTTCATGTCAGATGTGAGATTCCTCGACGAGTGCTGTAGTCCTTGGCCCTGCTGGGCAGCCTCTGGGCAGCCAGAGCCTGACTCCATCAAATATAAACAAGTTCAGGCTCCTCCATAATCACATCAATCAGTCACACAACCAGTCACTCCAAAGGAAGAGATCAGGCCATGTCAGCAGTTCGCACAAGGCAGGTGCACCTGTGAGCCATCGTGGTTTCTGTCAGAGCGATGGCTGCAGAGGGCACAACTCTTCTGCAGAGCATTTGCCTCCACCTGAGTTCCAGGGTCAACACAGAGACTGTTCTCTTGTGTTTTTGTGGTAAACGGCTCTGTTGCCTGGGTTCTTCCACTTTCAGGATCTGGTCTCCTGACTCTTTTACCTCAGAAAAATAGCTCCCAGGATGAGTAGAATAACAGTAATTATCCTATTAAACTATGGAAACATATTCTATAATTAAATGTGCAAACAGCTGGCTGTTTACAACAGCACTGTGCCTGTTTGTAATGAATAATCTAAAATTTGTTGAAGGTATGACAGTTTTTGTAGTCTGGATTGTGCTTTGCTGTCGTGCAAGAAAGCAGAATGTCTATACGCTCTAGTTTTTGTTGAAGTGTACAGGAATTCTTGGGTCTTAGCATGGATCAGGAAGAGGATTTGAATTTGGAAGGCATATCCAAAGAGCAAAGTATTCCACTAAAGCTACTGAATCTCTTGAAGTCAGAGAGTATTTGTATTCTGGAATTTGGTTTTTTTTCCCACTGCAGCCATAGAATTAAACTATTCAATATGGATATTAGTTCTGATTCAGATCATAATGCTATACTTCACTCAGAATGAAGGTTGGTCGGGATGGCATTCAGATCTTTAATGATAAGTATATGCAAGAAAAAGGGAAAACCTGCCCTAAATGAACAATTCTGTAACTCATACTTATGGATGTGATGTTTTAGACCTTCTTAGGCATGCCCTTTGAGAACGGGTATTTCTCCAGGTTGTCCTCCTTCAGATGGAACTATGTAGTCTCTCACTCTGAGATTGGATCTGAGTGCTGCAGCCAGCCTGTTTGCTGTCTGCATATCTGTTTTAATTTGGGAATGCCAGACCTATTGCAGGAACCAGCTATTGGATAATTAAGGTGTCTCAGTCCTTCAAAACAAGAATACTATTTATTCATTGAAAGATGTACAATGTTTAAACATCTTTCAACAAATTTTTGTATAGTTTCTTCATCGAAGTCATCTCTGAACTGGGAGAGACATCTAACATGTAATTCATGGGTGCCTGTCTTTTTCCTTGCCTGCTTTTCAGTACTCTTCAGGAGTCATCGTCACTTACTCTTGACAACTAGACCAATCCCTTGAATAGGGCTGGGAGGGTTTCTCTTTTTATTGTTTATTGTCCCATTTGATCCTGACCTCAGATGAGGCAGGGTCAAGCCATAGCAGTGTGGTTAGCCCTGCCTGATAATCTTCCTAGAAATACACTGGAGATCCTGATAATCAGTCTTCCTAGAAGAACACTGGAGATTTTTTTTTTTTTTGCTATGCTGTTTCTTCTTGATTTCTTCTCAGTGATCTCTGCATTTCCCACAGAACAGCACAGAGCAGATCAATTTGTCTGGAGATAATATTTATAATTAATTATGCATATATATTTTTTTCCTTATTCTAGATACACCACTAAGGGAAGCAGCCAGATGGTGGAAAACTGGGATAACTTATTCCAAGGCAGGTCACTGCTATGGGGAGACAGAGACAGACAGACAGATAGGCATCAACTTTGCACTTCAGAGCTTCCCCCCACACTTTACAGTCTTGCATGAAGCCTGCCTGGTTCCTGTTTTGATACAGGGCTCAGACTAGAGAAATGTCAGGTCTGTCTCAGCTTGTGCAAATGTATGTGATCAGCGTTCCTGAACTTTTGATTACTTCAGGGATGTGACAAAGGAAGGACATCTTAACGATGAATCGTGTACTTTCACCATTAAAATTCCCTGTCCACTGTATTACAGACTTGGCTATATCTTTGACCATGAAAACAGATGGGAAACTATTTATAGTCCCTCCCTCAGGGCTGGGATCAGTAATGAAAGGACCATTGCACTTCATGTACCCTCAAGGGACTGTAGAGCAGTTGCATAGTGCAGTGCCCTTATGCAGGCACTGAGAGCAAGTAAAGGTGAGAAGGACCTCCATCCAGTTTGTTCCTGCTGAATCAGCTGCAGGGTAACCTTGGCAACAGAGACAAGTGTGTCAGTAATAATCAGTCATTACCATGAGAGACAACCTGAATAAACAACAAAGAGCTCCTTCAGTCTCATTCTGTGTCTGAAAGACAGCTGGGAGCCTTTGGTAAGTTCACTTGAACCATCTGCTGTACTTCAACAGCTTCAATGTGGGGATAATGGTATTTGCTATTAGAAGACTGCAGAAACAGCAATGGGTCAAGGGAGCTAAGCTGCCAGTGCTGCTTTGTTTAGCATGAGCTCTGAAATTCATGATGGGAGAGTGTCCCTTTAACTACATGGCTCTTCTCCTGTCTTTATATACCATCACAAGTGAAAACAGGCCTTGAATTGTATAGGTTCTGTTTAGGCCATGAAGGTACACACAAGTCTCAGGCACATGAGGTGACAAAGTCCTTAATTCATTGACACTCTCAAAGATTTTCTCAGTTAAGCCAGTCATGCACAATGGGCAGCTGAAGCTGAGAAGCTCAACCACTTCAGAGAGAAGTTGACAGCAATCTACTGCTGCAAAGACTAATCCTGCTGTCCCATATCCACATTGTGAGGCTGACCCATATGTTGTTGTGGCAGCGAGTCAGGAGTTATGATTCACTGTGAAACAAGCATGATTGCTAAACTCACCAGTCCCACCCAGCAGAGATGACACACATACACACGCTCATTCTTTTTTGCTGCTTCATGAAGTAATTTGCAAGGTTTGTAAAACTGGTACTATAAGTGTCATATTAAGGGAGGTTCCTTCTCTATGTGACATCCTTCAACACACTCAGCACATCTATATGATGCATGTTCGATGAATAAAAGCAAGGAGTGAAAGTGCTGCAGCAGTCCCAGAACTCTGGGCAGGATTCCTCTTGAGACCACACTGCAATGTAATAGACTCTGCTATGTCTGGCCACTCCTTTTCTAAAGAATCCAGCCTATTTTTATAAAGAAACTACATCATTGTCTTTCTCTCTCCCCTTCCAACAGCAGCCAGAGCTGAGCACTCCCATCTGTTGATCTTCTCAGTGTCTGCTTGGTTTCTGTGAACAGTAAGGGGGATTTAAGCTATAAGCACATTAGCTCTGGGCAATTAAAATACACTGCTTATAATCAACACAGTTTAAAAAAGCATTGGGGCTGTGACAGAAATTGGCTATTTGGGGAAGAACAACAAGAAAAATATTGTTTCAGCCACTCAAAGAGCCATGGTTGTATATGAGAATGATATGCCAGTATTTTTCAGAGGAAACCAATATATATTCTGAAGATCATTAACTGAGACTTCCATAATGACCATGAGTAGATTGCTGATTTTGTGCTAGAATATTGCGATTGCTGAAAATAATATGAAAAACTTGATTGCATGCTTTGCAGTTTTATTTTGCTAGATACAAGGTGTAATTTATGAGATACCACATCTTACTTCTCTGCTAGAAAAGGCTAGCCACCTCCTACTTACATAAAATTTTGTTCAGATTAATTGACTAATCGTTTAATCCCAAGTAATGCAAGCAGTAATCTTAAAACCAACATTTTATCTTTCTGCATTGTGCAATGAACCTTATACTAAGGACAGCTTTTAGTACTGGAAGACCTAAATACAATATTTAAATGTCTCTAAAGCAACCATTGCAATTGTAAACAGTGAGAGAGTAGATTACTGTTTAGAAATGTTAGATTCTTTACAAAACATTGGTTACACTTCACGCAATAAGAAAACAGCTTTGCTGTTTGAAGTAAATCTATCATCTACTGCATCAACAATGAAAAAGGTGCGACAACAGATTTCAAAGGACACAGTAAGAACAACAAAGTTTGGATGTTAGAGTTTTCCCACAGTTGCTCTTCATGTGCACTTCATGAACATATTGAACTGTGAGTGCTGTGAATTCATCTTTTTTCATAGCAAGTGTAGTTGTATCCAGTGGAGCAGAATAGATAATATATTTACCACTCAGATCACAGGGTTGCTTACAGTGGAAAAGACCTCTGAGATCATTGAGTCCAACCTTTGAGTGATTACCACCTTGTCAAGTAGACCATGGCACTGAGTGCTACATCCAATCTTCCTTAAACACCTCCAGGGACAGGGACTTCACCACCTCCCTGGGCAGCCCATTCCACTGTTTAACAACCCTTTCTATGAAGAAATTCCTCATGTCCAACCTAAACATTCCCTGGCACAGCTTGAGGCCATGTCACAACCTGTGACATAATCTCCAGATCTCCCAACAAACACTTCCTGCCCTTCACCACAACAACACTCCCACCCAGCTTGGTGTCATCTGTGAACAAATCAATCCCCCTCAACTGGAAATCAGAGATTATCTGACAGACTAAGTTGATGGAAGTGTTTCCCCTCTGTCTTAATAAAATAAAAACAACTAATACATGTCCAAATCTTACTATTTCCACATTGGTGCCTCAGTTTTTCAAAAGGCACTCTAGGATTTTCTTTGGATTTCCTGTGCTGGAGGACAGCTAAAGATGGGTTTTATGAATACAGTAAACCTGCTAAAGGAGACAAAGTAGCCATGCATCTGTGTGCAGTACCTTCTGCTTAAGCAAGGTCTATATTTCTCACAAGAAAAGCAGCTCGGGTTCCTTCTCAGAAAGCCGCTGTTCTGAAAGAACTCTTTCAAAGAGGGTATACTTCAAATTATCATTTCATGGGGGGGAAGTATAGAATGGAGTGAGTTTGCATTTAATAAAGAACTTATTTCTCCTTCTCCAGTTGCTTTCAGTACTTACTATGGTTAATGTTAAGGGGGAAGGGGAGGAATAACCCCTTCCCTGCTGTGAGCCTATCTTCTCCATAATCCCCTCTGAAGGGATAATTTACCTCATCCAGCATTAGATCGCACGCGCCTGCAGGATTAGCTGTGAGAATGGGACAGGGTGGATTGACTAACCTCTGCCATCAGTATGCTGCTCTTTGCACAACACTGTGTGAAGCAATTCTGGTAAATCAGAGAATCTGGTGGGCAAAGGACAGAGACATAATGTCAAGGCAGGGATTGCCAAGTAAACCAAAAGCAAATTTATATTAAATTTACAGTGATCATTGAAAGAACTGCACACAGAAATGTAAATTCATATGGGGGCAAATCACGGCCTATTATGGCAACAGTTTTATCAGGTCAGAGCAAAGTCCATCTGTCACCAGTGATAGTAGCTTTGCTTAGGCAGCAGCATACAGACAGGACAAGCATGAAATAGCACTTGCCAAGAATGTTACTGCAGACTGGAACAGCTTGTGACCCACGCCTTTTTGAGTGCATTGTGATGGTGTCTTCATATGTAATAGCTGTATTTCTCTTAAAGAATAGCAGTATTTCTCTTCATAGAAGGTAATTTCTCATCCAGGTATTTTTAACCCAAAAGAACACATAGAGCCTTCTGTGGCAGAGTTGCACAAACTACATAAAAATCTTTATTTTTGTTTTATTCTTTCTGCCTGTTACCTTCATTTGATTTCCCTTCTCAGATTAGGCACAACTATGGGCAACTGTATTTGCTTAGTCTATACCACACAGGGTTTTGTAGCCCTCTACATACCCTCCCATAGTTCTAATTTTTTAGTCAGAAGCACCATGATCTGTTTAATTGTTCCTCATATGGAAGCCATTAAAACTTTAATTATCATCTTTTCACTTTGCTGTACAGTTACTTTCCTGATGTATCATTTTTCAGATGAGAAGGCTAAACTAGAGAAAGTACAGAAAATATTACTACCCTTAGGGCTGAAAGTAAGATGTTTCTGGTTTATTCTATGAGAATTTTTTTGATAATTTCTAAGAGTCTGTTTGTTTTAATGGTTACCAATTAGCCCTGAGCTAACATTTTTGTAAATCTGTACATTATAGTGTTTCCTAAATCCTTCCTTTGCCTATCTATTCCTGTCCTTTTACTCCTACATTTTATATAGTATTTGTTTGAAGTCCTGCCCTCCCAGTCATTCTGGGCTGGTAACAGCCAGGTCAGTGCTCTTCATCACAAATACACTTTTACAATATTTTTAAAAGAGAAAGAGAGAATTTCTTGCATTTTAATTTGTGCTCATTGCCGCTTGGATATTGCTGAGGGAGATCTGGCTCTATCTTCTTTACTCCACTCCCATCAGGTGTCAGTCCATATTGACAAGATTCACTGTGAACTATCTGTTCTCCAGGCTAAACAACTACAAGAAATGCCATGAGGGATTCAAAACTCTCCTTTATCTTGCTCTTTACTCATGTTGGCCTTTTCAATAATTTAAAAACTGCTACTGACATGTGGCTTACAGATACTCTGAACTTCAAGTATAATGTTCTTAATATAATCTGCATTTCACCTCCATTCTACTCTTTAGTCATCTTTAAAGTGCTCTTCATTGGAGTTTTTTAGGGGTTTTTTTTGGATGCAGGATTTTCCTCTGTTTATTATTTCTGCTCCACTACTGAATACAAGTGTTATTCTAAGACTTTTTCACAGTTACATTTCAACTGTGGGTCCCTTCCAACTCAGGACATTTTATTATTCTATTATTCTGTTCCCATCATCCAGACAAATATCAATAGTTGTACTTCCTCTTGTGCTGAGCTATCTGTTTAGAGATGTGGTGGTGCATTCCTTTTCTCCCTCCTTGGGGCCACTCAATGATCTCAGGAATTCTCATTAGGCCTCAGATTTTGTGTATGAGTTGTGAGAAGTGTCCATTGACCACAGCAGGAAATATTACGGGGCTAAGGTTGGAATAGCACTGATCATATCAAGTACTCCTGTTGCCTGACCACAGTGGGGAAAAAGAGATAATCCATCAACCCATGATAGCCTTGGGTCATTCCAATTTGTACCCAATTTGTAGCCTGAGTGGAATGGTACCATTGTGACTGGACTTTCAAATATTATGGTAATTATTGACATGTATTTAGGCCAGGATGGAAATTTAGTGATAACTAAAGCAAATTTTTTGGGGGAAGCCTATAAACAGTGGTTCTAGGGGACACCCTTTGAACTTTCCTGAAGTGCAATGGGCTGCTACCAGCATCTGCCTTGGAGTGGGACACATCTCTGAGCTCACCAGCTCTCACATTTATGAAACTCAGAGGATTGCCACTGAAAGCCAAGGACAGGTCCTGGGCTGATACTCCCAACTACTCCTCGGGGCTCAACCATTGCCCACTGAGAAATAACAATGCATTTGATCTGAGTATTTCATAAGGAATTTTTAACTGGTATATCCTTACATAGTTATGTATATATATTTTTGTGCCTGGGTGCAAATGCATGTGAATTGATTTAAATCCTATGGCAAGTATGGTATGAATATTGCTATCTCAGATCTGTAATAAAGTCACTGTTGTGGTTGCAGTAAATCCTACTGAATCACTTGGTAAACATTCAATTAATCCTTGATTAAGTGCTGCTAAAGCCTTTAAATATAAACCACTTACCCAATCTGAGACTAAGATTGGACCTAGCTGTACTTAGACTGCATCAGGAGTTTGGGAAGCAAGGGGTCCCCGCTAAACCTCATGATTCAGTGGGAAGGTCTCCTTTATCCTTTTGTATCTCTGGTCTCCATGTAAACCATTCTAAATTGATTATAATCTAATTTTCCTTTGTATGTTCTAGCCCTGTAGCAAGTAATAAACTGAACCTTGCAACTGAACTCTATGAAGTCGTGCTTTCATTAAACTTATATTAAACCTGCTTTTTCTAATTCCTTTGATGTCCATTCTTTAAGTGATCTAAACCAGTCATTCCCAAAAAGTGAAGAAATTATTTTTTTAAATCCAAGCCTTTATTCCTAGAACCATGTCCAGCCATTATATTTTAGAGCTAACAGAAGTTTTCATTATTATTTGAGTTTCTTGTTCTCTCCATATGGCTGAGAAGCTCTTCACTTCATTGTCCCTGCGGTCACCTTGGTCAGGCAATCCATTGCACACTCCTAATCCTACATGGTTGTTGTCTGCCTGTTAAGTAAGCAGTTTCCAATCAGAAAAAGTCTTAATAGTAATATTCATAATAACCATGTGGCTCAAAGGTTGCTCTCACACTCAAGACAGCTGATAAGATAGGAACTTACAAACCTAGGAGAGAACCCACTTAACAATTCCTTTATGGCACATGGGGAATGTGGCAAAGGGAGACAGTGGGAGTGGCCATTTGGAAGAAACTGGGCTATCTGTCTCTGGAAATATCTCCAGCAGATGGAGTACCTTCTAAGTTTGGGCTTCACTGTGAATGCATGGGCATTAGAAAGAAATTCAGCATGAAGAATGTGACATTCTTTTCTCCTTCATGAGCACTGTTTATTTCATCCACCAACATACTTGGCAGAGGACCCTTGGTTTTTTGTCCAACAGAGGACTTATGCCAAGTTTTGTGTAATTTGACTTGGTTGAAGCATGTTCCTTACTAGGTGGCCATGGCAGCATGATAACAAACAGTGCATAATAAGGTCTTCCCTTATAAAAACTGCACCATCAGAGTTTGGGAAAGATTTGCAGTAGTGTGTTTGAGTAGCTCTTCTGCACTTTCATCAGGTTTCTTTTGCTAATATTATGAAACATTCTGTCGAGACATGCTGATAATCTATTGCACCTCCCTTTCAAGAAGAGATGCAGTAGGCAGTTCTTACTGCTATCAAGTCTATAATAAAAAAATTACAGTGAATCTATAATATATTTGTATGATCCCTTTCTTCTAAGGAGCTGGATGTTCCTCTGGCTCTGGTCCAGGGGGTTTTTCGGATGTCTTCTGTCCCACCAGAGTCGCCAGAACTGATGTCTTGTAAAGGTTGACCTGGAACAGAGGCTAGAATGAGTTAAAGAATAAAGTAGGTATTTATTAGAAGGCCTCAATGGATACACCTTGAGCAGTACAAGAGCCCAGCCAGGGCTACACCCAAGATGGACCCAAAATAGTCACAAAACGGATGACCAGTCACGAGGTCACTCACCCCTATAAGTTCTGGTCCACCAGCATACTGGAGTCAATTGTCCACCCAAAGCTCCAGGCCATGGAGTCCCATCCTTTCTGTTCTCTCTTCATTCCACCGTTGTTTATGCTCTTGGGCCTGAGATTTGGATTGGTTGTCCTTGGTCCCCAGATAGAGAAGGAATTGTTTTGTCTACCTACTCTGTGAAGAGAGCTTACCATCCCTTAATATGAAGCTCAGAACTACACATGAAAGCAGCACAGAATCTAAAAAACATAAAAATTAAAACCTGAGGCATCAGTGTTATCTGTAAAATTTGTAGGAGGTTCTTTGACATCCATTGAAGTAAAGCTCTTTGAGGTGGAAGCCAGAATCTGTGGGAGACATCAACCCTGAAGACCAATTTAGAAGACAAAACAAGGCAAAACAAAATCTCCATTTGAAGCTGAAGCCAAAATCTATGATGCTAATAGTACCCTTCTACTGTTACAAAAATTGCAATGGGAATGTACAGCTCATGTTCATAATCTTTTTCCTTATTTCTCATCTGATAGGAAACACTGCCAGTAAATGAGCAAATCTCCTCAGCTGAGGTAGTGATTTCCTGTTATTCCTATATTTCCACTGCATGAATACCTGGAGACTTTCATTAGAACAGAGCCCAACTGTATTCATTTCTGCAAAATCACAGGCTTCTGAAATTGCTGGAAGAGAAAACTATCCCTACTTATTCCAGAAGGAATTTTTCCTATAACATAACAGTTTTTTGTGGCGATATCTGTCTTATGATAGTGATCAGGCCACATGTCCTGCATAACAACATTAAGTATAATCTGCTGTCATCTTCTCATGACAACATGTAAGCTAAAACACTTGCAAATAAACCAAAATATTTTCTTCTGGATCAGGAGTTTGAATTAGATGACTGCATTTTCCTGGCATGAGAGTATTATTCCTTGTCTTTCTCCTAATCCTCTCTGTTATACAATATATATAATTACACATAGGGAGGTTTTTTCCCCATGAGTTTGAAAAGATTACTTTTCCACTGGGTTTCCTGCATAACTGTAATACTTCCCCTTGATTCTCTGGTTACGTCTGCTTAACTCTGTTTATGGAGCGTCCCGTAACCTGAAGGAAGTTACAGTTTTTAGATCTGTCATTGAGTCTTTGGGTAGACTACTAGAGCAGTCTATCCATCATTTGTTCCATCATCTGCCATCCATTGTGTCCAAGTAGTTTTTCCCTCAGACATTTCAATTATAAAGTGATACTTAGTATTTGCTAAGGACTTTAAAGCCTTTGGTTTATATTTGTCACTTGAGCTTTCCACCCCCTAGAAGGGCACTGAACTTTGGAAGCACCTTTGCAGATCTCATATATATTTGATCCTTAGATCTTGAGAATCCATTGCATTCACAGTTGTTTTGAAAAGATAATACAGGTTTAAATCACCTCCATTACTCTTTGAGTTGGTGAGGCACAGTATGTTCACTCCTATTCTGAAGTCCTGTGACAGCAATAATTTCCTGTTTGCTGTGGCCTTTGAGTAATCTGTGCACCTTCAAGCAAAATCGTTTTTCAAGATGCAATACCTGTGTCCCTGTCTTGACTAATACTTGACAATGCACAAATACCTATTACTACTGCATTTCAGCAAACATGTTATTTGGCATTTCCATGGGCAGTCAGGGATCTGGACCTCCATGAACTTTTGAGTTTGTTTGGCTGTTGGTTTTTCCAGCAGGAAAGAAGTTTCATGTCCATAGTGTTATTAGTTAATAGTAGACAACTCAGAGGTGCTTTTTCATCTTCATTGCTAACTATAAACACTTCTGATCACTTCATGTTTCAGCTTTTCTCAGCTCCTTTTAAGATCAGAGAAATTAATCTCATCTTCACTGAAATGTCAGCACCATAAAGTTCATCTAGATTTTTTTTTTTTACTTGCAGATAATTTCTGAGCTTTAAACTCTGTTTCAATACATTTGTATGCAAGTGTAGTTTGTGATATTAGAGAAATCCCTCAGATGGTACAAAGAAATTATTAGATTTTTTTTTCCCTATAGGGGCAAACAACCTTTGATGTTAAATTGCCTTCCAGGAACCTAGCAACTTTTTATAGAGCTATTTAACCATGAGCTTTTGTTATTTTGAATCTAGACATGTCACAATATCTGAATGCAGACATTGAGCATGAGAGGATGTTCAGTTCAGTACCAGATGTCTTGTTTTCATTCGCTACCCAGTTATACAGAGTTTGGTCCTGATCCTGCAAATTACAATCTCATGGTAATTTCTGTGTAATCACAACTAATTCATAATGGTTTCCTTCCTTCACACTCTGCCGTGATTTCTTGTACAGAATTGCTGGGTGTTTTTAGTCTTCTGTTGGTTTTGTCTCTTCCCTATTTTTTAATTCGATCTTAACTGTGATTTCTTTGTGCATCCCCTTACATTGCTTAGTTTTTTAAGACTCACTGAACAAGAAATTGCAATAATACATTTTCTGTAAGTTTTTATTCATTTAATCTGATTTGGTGTGTTGTGTTGAGTGGACAATGTTCAGGGCTATACATTTTTATATAATGTTCTGCATTCAGGATGTGTTAATGGATTTGTGTAGGCAGAAAAGGCTGAAGACTAATTTATTAATGATAACCAACTGTCAGCATCTTGAGCTATTTGAGATACTCCAATACTTCCCTGTACTCTTCTAGGAAGGATGGTGAAATTTATCAGAAAATGTCAGAATCTTAGTACAAAGAAATATGAACGAGGTAAAGAATTAGTGTAGAGCTGTTCTCAGGGACAGAGTTCACCTTGATGAAGGGATCTTGGAAAAAGAGGAGAGCTGTGACCTGAGGTCAGGATACAAGAGTGACTGTGGAGATTAATTTGTGGGGGATAGACAGAACAGAGGAGGCTAATCAGGAAACCAAATGATGTTTTTCAGCCACACAGAGGGGTCTGAATACATCAGAAATTCCTCCTGCCTTGAAATCTTAGCAATGGCCTCATTTTTGACCAAATGAAGAAGCACAGGTTCTATACTTGTACCTTTTATATATATGTACAAGCCAACAGCTCTTAAAATTGCTTAGAGCTTATTATGTTACCCTTTGTGTTCAATGTAAACAATCTCTCCCTGGGCATGGCTACAGGAAGTTTCATGATAAATGACTTCCCATACAAACAACAGGTGTACCACTCTGGCTGAGTAGATGCAGGCAAAGCTCTGTTATGTAGTTAGATCACACCATGGTGACTTGGTGACCAGGGTGCAATTTTGAGGCAGTTAGTTGGATGACCTATAAAAATTAAATTATATATTTATGTTATTGTTACCTTCCTTTCTCCATCTGTAGATTCAGTACAAGAAAATAGGCTCCTTTACAGAACATTTCTCTTGATGGAAAGCATCATGAAAGAGCTAGACATTGCTGTAGAACCATACTGTGAGGCAGAAGCAGTGTGAAACTTTAGCTCTGTGTGCTGCATTGTGTCTTACAAGGACTACAAAAGCAAAGAAAGCTGATATTAAAAAACTTCTTTTGACCTTAAGATGCCTTAAAAGACAGGGCACATCTACAGACTGGCTGACATGAGAAGGGCAATTCCATATTACAGACATTAGCACTACTGCCCACAACTTCATAGCTTCCTTTTATTCTAAAGTTGCATTGCCTGCTAAGATCATACTCCAGTCAAATTCAGTCAGGTCCTACCTCTACCTTAATCCTTAAAGCTGAAGGCACAGTCCTGCTGTGCTGCCTGTAACATCTAAGGAAGAGCAAAAGGAGGTTGTACATGGTCTCCATGCTTTGGGAGCGGACAGTGCAGGGGCACACTGCTAGATGTTATTACTACTAGTGAGAAGAGGGCAGCCCCAATCTGCCAGCCATTCCCTCACTAAGTCCATGAAGCTGCAATAGATTACCTGCACAAGCCAATGTAACCCCAAGACTGTACTACCAACATAGAAAAGGTTCCTTTTTTTCCCCACAGCTTCCATGAAAAGGCCCTTCCACCAAGATGAGGGATCAGGCTGAATGCAGGTTCCAGGATTTGTCCTTTCAATAAACAAAATCAGAGGAGTTTTTCTTTGTCTCTTAAATATGTGCTAAATTAAGATATGTGGCTATTAGCAAAAATATCCTCGTGATTCAACTGGTATAAATAAAAGGCTGCTTCTTTGTCATTCAGATGTTCATATGTACCATTAAAGGAGCTGGTAGGCTCTGCCTGGATATTACAGGGAACTACAGGCTTTAAAGGGTTATAGACTGAACGCAAAACTAAATTAATTATTAACTTGCAAAAAAGATTGATTATTTCCAGGGCAAAAGTTGATATTATAATCATCTCTAATTTAGGAAGCACATAATGTTATTATTCTCTCACCTCTCAAAATGAAGGCCTCCTTCCCAATCCATTAATACTCAGCAGCACTTTTTCAGAATAGAAATATACTTGTCAATACAAAAAATTAGTATCTGGCTGCGAGGCTGCAACAGGATGAAAAGAGTTTGCATAGTTTCTACAATCTTATTTTCACTAAAGCTAAAGGGTGACTTTTTCAGCTGCTCAAACTCAGCACAGGCGCCCAGGGAACATGCCCCAGGCTGCAGAAGCCTCTCTGAGACCATGCTGCTGCCAAAGTTGAGTACTTTTTTCCTATTCACAGCTACTTGCCCCCACTGCCTCCTGACCATGAGCAGTGGTAAAGCTCCAACTCCTGATTGAAAACAAACTCTGCAGAAGGAAGGGTTCTGTCAGATCACCAAGTTGCTCTCCCTTCCCTGTGACTGCATTACATGGGCAGAGCTGGCACAGGTGCAGGGGCAGGAGCTTGAAACCAAAGGGTGTGAGGGCATCTCCCTACAAGCTTAGGTCCAGTTGAGTCACTCTTGCAGTCCCTACTCAGTATGAACTTAGATTATTTCAGGTTATACAAAACCAGGAAATGGATAAACTTTATGTCTATAAGAAAATACCTTTATTTCTATAGCAATCTACTATTAAGGTAGCTTGCATTTCTCCATGTTAGTTATGTCAACAAAGGAGGAAAAAATTACTTTTAATCTCTACCAATTTTCTTTAGTTTTTGTTTAGCTTTATTTCTGGAAAAACTTGTGAAAATATTTATACAAGCAAATAGGTACCAAATAGATATCAAAGCCTTATCTTGATTCATAAATAGAACTTCTAAGTCAGAATCTGGCTTGTAACAAAGGATATAGCCTTCTGCTTCGAGTACCACTGTTATAGATTCTGCAGACAACTGATGAAACCAACCTTTTTTAATGGAAGATATTAACTTCAAGGGTAATTTCAGTCTAGGAATTCCACCCACCAACATTGTGGAAACAGGATACAAAATTGCAAACATTACATCATCAAAATTATATTGCCTAATTATTCCCTTGAGTACATGGAACAGGAACTAGCAGCTTTGGATAGTGGTTGACATCTTCTCCAGACATCCCATACACTGCTGGGCTCACGGTGGTGTCCTGGGAGTTCATAACAAGCAGATCGTGTATCCACAGGTGATACAATCTTCCCTAGCTTTCAAATTACTTGGGGGTTATATACAACCCTCAGCTTGTTGTCTCTTTTAATTCTTCCTGAGTGGTGATGTGGAGATTGATACAATTCAAATCAAAACAGGATTGCTTAAGGAAAGAAAGAAAAGTTTTTATAAAAATTGTTTTAAGACTGATAAAATCTGATTATCTGGCAAGAACATATACTTCCCACCACTGTGAACTAGATCATTAACTATTGTTTTGCTAAAAGATGTCAGAAGAAGAATTTCACATTGAATATTTAAATATTTCAAGTTTAGAAGGTGCACATAATTCAGAAAGTTTGAACTAATAAGCCTCTGTAAAGGATCACAGATTCTTTTCTGCGACAGAGGCACTAGAAAATTATTAAAAGTATAGAAATTGCTTGAACTTTTTGAACCCTAGAAGGAAAAATTGAATAAGCAGTCATCTTCTGGTAGTGTTACGTTTTATTTATTGTTTTTAGTGCTTTTGGACTTTTCACTTTTCTTCCAAATTTGGTTCAATGTGCATGTTGATCATGACACAGATGAAATGTCTGAAATGAGACATGGCCTGTAAATAAATTCTTAGTAAGAAATCAAGGGGTGAATGGCCTTTTTTCCATAGTTCTTTTAGCTTACTTACAGATTAAATGCAACACAAGGTATTTTAGTGAAAAATACATTAATTTTTCTCTTAATTCTGTAAAATCTCTGCTACATCCCTTTATCAAAAACATTATAATGTACTTTTTTCTACCCTATCTTTTAAAAGTGTGATTTTTAGTCCTACTTCCTGAACCTTTCCCTCTATAAACAGTATCGTCCTTTTTTTTGTTGTTTTACATGCCTCATTTGAAACCCGGGTCCCTGGCACATCCCCTTCCATCACAGCAAGGGGTGAAGAAACCTGACCATGGACTGTCTGTGTACTCAGCATTCCATCTAGTGAAAAACAGAACTTGAGAGGTTCATAAATTGTTTCCTATGACCTAAACTGAGCTGTCTAAAGTCTGCTCTTTGGGATTGTGTTATAATTGCTGTCTAGAAACTTCTTTCCTGGTTGCTTCCTCTCAGCCCTGGCAAAAACCCCATCTCCTGACAAGTGTCCTTCCAACAGAGAAACACTTAAGAGTCTTTCACCTTTTGCTCTCAGCTTTATGCTGAGCACAGGAGGCTGGAGGAGGCTGCTGACGGGCAATAACAAGTCTCTCTTCTCCCTGACTGTCTCTTTGTCCCCGCAGTTCTCCCACTGGCTGCCATCTGGGAAAAATCAGTGTCTCTGCAGTGCATCATGACACCCTGGTGCAGTGCTGAAATGCAGCCATGTAAGTCTAACCCTGTGTAATGTAGCTCATGTCCTTTTGTCTGCAAATTGAGGAAGACTCCTGCAGACGTGCATACTCACAGTGTAAGTACAGATAACCTCTGAACTCATTTGCCAGGACATGTGCCTGGTTTCACACTTGCACAAGAATGGTGTCAATTTACTGAGGCTAAGGAGTTACTAAACAGCAGCTGAAGAGGCTGCTGGAGCAGCCACAGGACCTTGCTGCTCCCGTGTGGAGGTTACACTTACCTGTACTGCATGGGGCTTACCAAAAACCCTGTAATGCCAGCGTCCAGATGGCTAATTGTCCCCTGCTGCAATCTCAGCCTGTATTTCCATAGATCAAATCTTTCCTCTTTATTAAGCATTCAAGCCTATGGGCAAAAATTCCAAACGTTCTTTTTGCTCATGCTGGGCCCTCTGCCTTATGGAAATTCATGATGCATTATGGAATTACTAGCAGAAACCATCCAGAATCAACAGGAATGACAGGTGAAACTCTCAGTTTCCCTTGTTTTACTGCTCTCCTATGATCTCTACTTGCTTTGATGATTAGCATTTCTATTGATCTCTTGCTGGCTAGCATGGAGAAAGTACTCTTGGAGCTGTCAGTTTCTAGCAATGTATTTGAGAGTCTGCCAAAATTTTGCAAATAAAGCAAACTTACTGGGTTTGGGGTTTGTACTGTGTTTTCAGTGGTACCCGTCCATACGCCATCAGCAGCAGGAAGATGAAATGAAAATACTAGACTTGACTGGACATTAGTCTGGAAATAATTTCTACTTCACTTTCCTTTTCTGTAATCCTATTTTTGAGGTCCTCAGCTGGCAGCAAAGGGCTCTGCTGTTGACCATGGCTGATGGCAGTGAAGCGCTGGCACTCTGCTGCAGTAGTGCCAAATTCATCTCTGCAGCACCCACTGGTGGGGCCCCCTCATTGCTCAAATAATTCTGGTTACCAGATAAACTTTGTCAGGTTCTTCTCCCTACAGAAAGGAACTAGGCAATTTGAGGTGTGTGCACTGAGTGTTTTTACTCTGGGTTTTCTTCTTGCTATCTGTCTGGAAACTCAAAAAGTAAAATGACAAGGCATAAGACCTTTTGTAGGATTGGAAATTCAAAAGCCTGTCCCTTAGGAGTCTCTGTTCTCCAAACTTCATAATCTGTGTGGGAAGAAGCTGATGACAGCACCTGCACTCTGCAGGCTGTAAACCAAGGGCCATGAATGCAGGGAGGTGCTGTCTGAGCATGTTTTCAGTCGAGGTTGTTTGTATCCTCGTGAATCCCAGACCATGCTCAGTATCTCCCATTTCTTTCCTACATTTGCTTGGGCCACAGATGTCATTTGTAAGATTATTTGGGGATAAGGCTTTTTACACTCAATTCCCTGTCCTTCTCTGCTGAGTTGGACACTAGTCCAATTATTTAACAAGCAAGCTGAAAATGTCCCATTGCCACAACCCTTAAGATATTTTAATTATAAGGTAATATTATTGATGTTGGTACACTGAAGAGAAGAGGAATATATGTACCATTTTGTGTTGTCCATGACAAACTGAGGGAGGAACACATGGCTGGATGATTAAGGACTCTTGTTTTCTTTGAGAAACAGTGTCCTAAACAGTTCTTTCCTGCACAATCTCCTTTGATCCACCTCCCCAGCTACATTTTGGTGGGAAGAGTTTACTATGGCTGACAGCTGACTGAAAGAAATGAGGAGTCTGTGGAAAGGAAAAGCTAGTCAGAATTTTCACAGTCATTTTTAAAGAAATACCTTCATTATATACTTTCAACACTGAAAAGGCTATTTAGTGGCTCAATTCTGCTCAAAACATTGACATCCAAGTAGCACCAAGAAAAAAAAAGTTTTAACCATAAACAGCAGTCATATATCATAATATCTACCATCATATATCATCACATTACCCCTTAAGATCAAATTAATAAAAAAGTCTAGGAGCATCCTAGAAATCCTTTTCCCACAGTATCAGGAAAATTACTACTAGCTGTGTTCTCCAGAAGGATCTGCAGACCACCTGCTCCAGTATGTGATACACAAATGGTACTTACCCGAGGAGGCTTCCCTGTCAGAGTGCCCAGCTGAGGGGTTAGGGCTGATTTTGCCTTCTGCTGTAGATTTTGTGTCAAAGATGTTCTGGTAAGGAATGAGTTCCTGCTGTTACCAGTCTGTCCCAGTGCCCTTGACAGCTTTGACAGCTCACTGATGTCAGCTTTTAAATGTGACATGAGGATGATTCTGCAAATTCTCCAGCCTGTTCCAATGCAAGCAGGTGGCTCCATAGCAGCCAGAGATCTGTTTTTGTCCTGTCTTTCTCTTAGCATGAGAGAGCCCTCATGTGGCCTGGATTTGCGTAGCGTTTCCTTTCATTACTTCGGTGGCTCTTCCCAAAGGCGTCCTGAATCTCCACTTTTTCCAGAAAGCACAATGTGCCAGGCCCCTGCATTGCTGTTGGTAGAGATAAGAGGCATGGCAGTCCTTAACAGCTTACTGAAAGGTTTGAGTGTGCTCTGATACAGCCCTGAGAGTGCCACTGCAAACAGACTGATCCTAACCATGCACCAGCATTTAAGTGGCAGCTGTCATCTGGCCAGCCTCACCTCGGTGATCCTTGTGGCCCCCTTCCAACTCAGTATTCTGCATGATTCTGTGATCATGCCTTGGTGCAGTGTTGGACACAGAGGGTGAACACATGGGCAGTCCTTGCCCAGTATTGGCAGGGTGCAGCAGCAGCTGGAAATGGCTCTCCTGAGCCAGGAAAGTTGTGGTGGCCCTAATGTGCTTTGAAAGAGCACCATTAAACACCTTCTGCCTTGCCAGCTAGTGGCATAGTAGGACTGCAGGGTCATTCAACGCAGCAAAACTAAGCTGAATAAATCCTCTGCCACCCACCTAGGAGAGCTGAGAAGGTTGGTTTTTGGGGTATGCCCCAAAGAAGTTGTAAAATAATGCATCTGTGGAAAGGTCTAACAGATTTACTCATGATCAACCTGTTTTGATGCAGCAACAATTTGCATGAATTTTTGATTGTAGCAGATACTAATCAAGCCTTAACACTCCCAATTTCTTGCAGACTTTGTAATCAGCTTGTAGAAATAGCCACCTCTGTACCCGTGGTTTTCTCAGGCAACCCATGGAATTCCAAAAAAAGAGAATGTTGCCGATAAAATCTAAGGCATGATGAACTGGAACATTCTGGGTACATGTTTGTAGATAAAAAGACATTGATTTGCAGCAGAAAAAAATTGCTTTGTACTCCTTAATAATTTTTAAATAGTAATAAAAGCAGCATTAGTACACAAAAGAAAATTTCACCATTTTGTTTTGTTTTTTTTAAATACACCAGCATGTTTATCCTTTAAATAGTTTTTGATATTGATCCAGAGAAGACCAAGGGATCAAGATATTGAATCAATTCTGTACACACAGACCTTTTTTTATCAATAAACATAGTTAATCTACTTTTCATAGGAACTATTTATATCTGTCTTTCAAGGTTTTGGGGTTTTTTTCACTATTTCATCTCCCCTATAAGTCAGCTTCATTTAACCAGTATCGTTGGTAATCTGTTAGTTCTACACCAGGCCATTGCATCTTTTGAGAAACATCAGGATACTGCACAGTACTATTTTGGATATACCACTATAAAGAAAAGGTCTAAATCCAATGAAACTTTTGTGTATTTTAGTGTCTGGCCATAGTTATCATTATTTTTTGAACTTGCAAGAAACAGCTAGTGCAATAACATGGGGAATATACTGATGCAGTCTGACTCTTAGAAAAGGTGTGAAAATTGTCCTGGAATTGTGTACAGTGACAGAGTATTTGTTGTTTTCCAAGTGGGAACCAAATGTAAGATGCAATAAATGTTCTTCCAGTCTCTGATGGAATCTGAATTTTGTCTGTAACAATTGAACAATCGCCTTTCAGGATGTCTGTAGAAGAATAACTCAATTTTCTGACACTGTAAGGCAATATTCACAATCCTTTGGGGTTATAGGAGTGTATCAGTTTCAAGCAGGACCATTTAAGTCCTAGAAGTTCAGAGAGCCTTGAAGCAGAAAGAAGTGGGGACCAGAGCAGAATTTGCTCTGTCAGTACAGTCATTTGATCCAATGCCATAAAAGCTCATTTCTTCACACTGACTTCAGAGGATGACTAGCACAAATATTGGCACCTACAGCAGAGATGTTACATCAAATCCATCCCCTGCACTCACTGCTTGGCCACACAGAGCCAGATAGGGCCAAGTATGGCTGCATGGTGTGAACAGTGCTGAACCAGCACCCGGGCCACTCCCTGTTTGTGTCTGTGGCCCAAAAAGGGGCTGTGGCAGCCTTTGAGTGCAGTCACAAGACTGACAGAAAGGCAGTTGTTCTGCTGATATTTTGTGATTCTGAACCTCACACTGCAGATGGAAAAGTTGAGTACTGTAGCTCTGGTCTGGCAGTAGTTGGTTACCCTCATCAAACACACTTGCTTCGTCTAGAATGGAAATTTCATGGCTATCTCAGGAAACAAAGGGCCCTCAGATTTCATTGTTGTCCACTTTCTTCCTGAGTGCTTTGTGGTTGTATATTAAATGGAAAGAAGAAAACAGTGACACCAAGATGTGGAAGGAAGCTGCTGTATAAAGGCAAATGTTGCTTCGTTTAAATATTCACACAAAGAAAGGGGAGGGAGGCACTTGAAAGCACCCAGGATGCACTGTATGTAGAATAATGGGACAGAAATGGAAGAAAGAAAAGCCAAAGCTATTAAATTATGTTTTGTCTGTCCTCGATGTTAAAAATTGTTATTATTCAGCATAGCCCAGTCCATGTTTGTTTTGTTTTAATGTCTGGAATACTTTGCATTTCACCCTAATAATCCACTCTGTTCTAAATGTTTATACAGCATGATTTACTAGAATGTGGATGTGTAATTATAGTGATGATTAGACAAAACATATTTGACAAGAAAGGAAAACAGTAGTTAATAATGTTTTCCATCTGTTTGGTAAAACCTCACTCAAAAAGAAAGAGCCCCTTAGCATATAGCAGGGTCCAAGGCAACACCTATGTGAGTACATGACAGCGGTATAAATGCCTAATGAATTCATTCTGATCATTGCTCACACGTTTTTGAAAGCACTACCATCTGTTTTATACATAAATATTACAGTAATTAATGTCAGCACATGTTTATATTATATCATTTCCAGAGTCTTATTTTAGAGTTAAGGCCTTTTTTCTTTTCAGGCAGAATAACAGCATATTTTAAGTTATTGGCAGGAAATGCAATGCTATTAGGATAAAAATGAGTGAATTTCAGTAATGGCTCGCATCTTTATTGGAAAACTTTAGAGCATTTAATGCTTCTGTTCCTCATTAAAGGATAAATACTGGGTCAATGCCTGCTCATGGAAAGCCCAAAAGAAACTTAAGCACTGCTGAATGAGGTAAAACTATAGTGGAAAATACCATGAAACCTCTGAGCTCCTGAAATTGGTATTTTAAGTCCCTGTGGCAGCCTCCTGATGACTGGGCATTGAGGATTATTAATGCCTGGCATTGGGCACTCTGGCTCCAGATTAGCAAATGAGCCAGGTTTAAATTAAATTGATGGGTTAGCTCTGGTAGGGTTACATCCCTCCAGAGCCCTATTGTTTCTTGCTGTTTATAAGGTTCTGGTGTTGGTATTGTCACCAATGCCTCATTAACATTGCAAGAAAGCAAAATACTTGAATAAAAATATTTCTGCTCTCCCATCCAGAATGATAGCAATGGTGTCCACAACAGTGCAAGGCAAAAGTATTCATCTGATTCTCATTTATTGCTTCTGCCTACATGGTGTACAAGTCACAGATGTGGTGAAAAACCAACTGAAGTCAATTTAAAGAATTCTGTTGAGTTCTTTGGGCTTCAAATGAGGATTTATCTTTACCTGTGCTCCAAGAAAAATATGTTCCAGATGCACAAAAAAAATTGAATGACAGTCTTGAAACATAACTGTTTTCACTGTGTTCATTATATCAATAACTTTCTCTCCTTTCCAGTGAAATTGAGTCACAGCTGAACTTTTCTTGTTCTGTTGCCAATACCCCATGCACCTGTACAGGGACCTGCTATTTGAAAATCTTTGCCTAGTGACTGACATTGGTGAAGTTTATTTCTGAATTGATTTCAGTTACATCTCTTTTTCTAGATTGCATGCTGCTGGTTTTACCTTTCATTTGAGTATTGATACTGCACTTTAGCATGGCTTATTAGTATCTTAACTTTATTTGGCTTTTATCTTATTTTATTCTTTTACTTTATTTTATTTTAACAAGAGCTGCAGCAGATGCTGCAGTTGTCGAATCTAGTTGAGATTAAAGCATCTCTGGAGAGACTTAAATCTTCTAACACTATTCAGTACAATCTGAGCCGCCAGTAGATTTTCCTGGATGTCTTCCATCCAGGATTCCACTTAAGCAAGGTTCCTAAGTATCCATCTAAGTTTCCAACCAAGTAATTGCTGCTAAGGATTGCTACTCCTTGCAAAGAAAGCTCCTCCACATTTATTTCCATTACAAATAAATAACTGGAAAGGACAAATGATTGGAGACTAAAAATGGAATGAGAAATAAATAGCAGCCCTATCTACCTGCAGAATGAAAGAGTTTTCCCCTGAATATCAGTTACCCAACAGCTAAAACTTCAGAGAATCATAGGATATCCTGAGTTGGAAGGGATCTATTAGGATTACCAAGTCCAACTCCTGGGTCTCTGCAGGACACCCCAAGAATCACACCATGTGATTGAAAGCATTGTCCAAAGGCTTCTGGAACTCTGTCAAGATTGGTGCTGGGGAACCTGTTACAGTGCCCAGCAGCTCTCTGGGTGAAGAAACTTTTTCCAGATATCCTGCCTAAACCTCCCTTACTTAGCTTAATGCCTGTTCCTCATGTTCTGTCACTGGTCACGAGAGTGAAGAGAATGCCTGACCCTCTGCTTCCCTTTCTGAGGGTGTTGAGGACCACACTGAGGTCTCCCCTCAGTCTCTCTTCCAGGCTGAACAGACCAAGTGACCTCACCACTCCTCATATGGATTCTTCTCCAGACCCTTCACCATCTTTGGGGGCCTTCTTTGGACACCCTCTAGCGGCTAAATGTCTTTTTCATGTTGTGGCACCCAGACCTGCCCCCAGCACTCGAGGTGAGGCCACCCCAGGGCAGAGCAGAGCAGGGCAATGCCCTCCCTTGCCCTGCTGGCCATGCTGTGCCTGGTGCCCCCCGGAACAGGGTTGGCCCTCCTGGTGCCAGGGCACTGCTGGCTCATGTTCAACTGGCCATAGACCAGAACCCCCAGGTCTCTTTCTGTGGCACTGCTCACCAGCTTCTCATTGCCCAGTCTCTACACAGAACCAGGGCTGCTTCATCCCAGGTGCAGAATCCAGCAGTTTCCCTTGCTAGAGTTCCAGAAAATTTGCTTGTATCACAACTGTGAATCTCCTGCAAAGTTCTGCTCAAGATTTAAACTGCTGCCAGTTATGACAGGCATTCATCTCTGGAATTATGAAACAAGCTTTTAAATACTTATATTCATGTACTTCTTCTGGTTTCTATGTTTCCTTCTTTCAGAGGATGCTGAAGGATGAAATATTAAATGTTGTACAGCAGCCCCAAGAGTTAGGGGTCCCACCCCAAGAAGGAGCACAGTAGCTGCCTAACAATGAATGATTTTGAATGTGAGCTGTGAGTTGGAAATTGAGAAGGGTCTCACAAACCACTGAAACAACTGGGAGGTTTGATTGATTAGAAGGCAATGACATGTGTGGCTCTTGGCCACACTATTAGCAGAAAAAGTAGTTTAGGCTCTCTGATGACTGCAAGCAGTGAGAGTCTCAGTTTTATGTTTTATCCAAAATATAGTGAGTGCCTTCCTCAGAAAAGGCCTCTCAGTATAGAACTGGGATGCTCATTCAGTCTGCTCTGTTGGTAGAGCCCAATCTAGCACACCACCCATGCCATTGTCTAAGCTTGTTCTCTAGAGATTTTTCCAGTCACTCAGTAACTTGGATTAATTCTGCCTATTCTGCCCACATTGAGACTTCCTGTAATGTCCCTTGGTAACAAAGGCAGTGTATTCTGCTGCTGATATCAAGCAGTGTGCATGCAAAATGTATTACAGTAATCGAAGAAAATGTTACGGCTATGTTCTGCAAACACTAGTACGTGCAAATGGAAAAACTGGCATAGCCTTTGACTCTCCTGTGTTGCACATATAAAACATAAAACAGATTAGTTTTTCTGACCACCTAATTTTGAGCATCTCTAATATATGAAAAAAGATAAAAAGAAGACAAAACAATGGATGTACTCAAATAGTACAGAATAATGGATTATTTCTATATGTGTTTACACATATGTTATATTTCAATAACTAAATACAAGCATATTAGGCAGGAAAGCAGAGTCTAGAGGAGAAAATCCAACCTGTCTGCTTCTATTTCAACATTCACTCTCTCCCTAATAAAGATGTGAGACTGGGCTCCTAAGTCAAAACTCACATTAAACAGAAAAGTCTTAATAATGAAAACTACAAAATTCAGCCCAAAGGAGTTGTTGTTCAGTTAGTTCATTTCTCAAGTTAAAGAATGACAAAAGAATGATCCAGGAGCTTCAGGTTAGCATTACCAGCTCTTCCTGTATCACAGCTGCTCCCTGCTATTTTCTGGGTAGGGTATGGCTGCGGGCCTCTTGCTGGTGCATTTCTGTGTAACTGTGTTGATTTAGCGTAACAGCGCTCTGGAAGAATAAATAGGACATATGATAGTGACTGAAGACAGCAAATCCACAGGACTACTGACAGAAAGGGTATTCAATTGAGTGTTTTACCTGTGAGTGTTCAAGCCCCTGCTGAACTCAGTGAAATAGGTTTTCTTGTGAACACAGCAGAAAGAGCCCAGCAAATTGATGAGCACAGCAAATTACAAGGACATGCTGTAGGCAGGTGAGAGACTGTGAAAAGCAAGGCAGGCAGAGTGGGGTGATTTGGAGCAGGGCAACAGCCCACAGTCTTTAGGGAATTGAAGTCTGCTTGAGATTAGGATGGCAGGTACACACACATGGGATACAAAACTCTGCTACTCAAAATTCTTTCCTCTCAGGTGTTATTGTGCTGCTATTGTCAATACAAAACAGTACTTCAAATAAAGAAATCTGCCTACTCTGTCTGCTCCTCACAGTTCCTGCCCAACTGAAAGAAAGGACTGAAACCAAAGGCACTGCAGCATAAACCAAGAGTGAGAGGAGAGCAGAAATCCCTCCATCTCCCCAGCAGATGGTCACCTGAGCCCAGGCTACCTGGTGGTTCCCACTGCACAGGTATTGCCAGGGTGATCTGGAGCAAATGATGAGGCTTTTCAGGCAGGAAAGGCAGGCAGAATAGGGACCACTTAAACTTTAACCTGGTAGACTGAGTTTAAGTCTCTTGAACTCTGGAATGTTAAACAAACTTACCAAAGGATGGCTGAAGAGATGTAGAAGACAACAGAGTTGCTTCTGAACATGTGTAAGCATGTTGCACTTATTTCTCAAAAAATATATATCTTACTTAATTCATGCTCTCCCTATCTCAGCTGTCACTGACCTACTATCTGCTACAAAAGTTGATAAATTTACTCAATCTCTTTACTCGCATCTTCCCTGATGCAAAAGGAAACTCAGTATTCAGCGAGAGTTATTATGTGTCTAGTATTTGAACTGGTCCAAATGGAATGCGCAACCCCCACCTCACAACCTATGGGTGGCTTTTGGTCAGCAGTTTCATCCAAAGGATAAGAAGGCAAAAAAATTATCCAAAAGTCCTCCTCCCCCCACCAAAAAAAAAAAACCAAACCTAAAAAAACCACCACAATCAAAAATCAAACCAACCAAACAAAAGAAAAACAACTATAGTACCAACCAATCAAAAAAACCAAAAACCAAAACAAAAAACCACAGACAACTCTCCCCCCCGCAAAAAAAAAAAAAAAAAAAAAAAAAAACCAAAACCAATGCATGAAAAAAAACCCAAACAAACCCAAAGCCTTCTTTAGAGAAGGCATGTCCTAGAGATTGTAACGAGTGTTCCTGGAGCATGTTTTCTCAGAAGGATGGACTGTAAATAATTTAAACCATCAAGGGAAGAGGCTAAATAAATCAGCCTGGATGGCAATACTAATATTAAAAAGCAGCCAAGAAACTATAGAAGATTGTGATTGAGCACTTGATAAGTAATTTTGTATCCTTCATTATAAAAACAGACTTTGAAATGGTGCTTTATCAAAAGTTGTTTTCATGGTAAATTATTTTTAGACTGTACCCTGTAAATTTTCATCTATTTTCAGGCTGTTGCTTCTCCATCAGTGAAGATACCTCATCAGCAGAACACACATTCTCTCAGTTCTCAGAATTAGAGTGTCGAAAAAAAAGATTTAGATTGCAGTTGTGAGCAGTGCATGTATTTTTTCCTCTTTTACATTTTCCAGTTTTCCATATGAACAATTAGTATTCCTCTACTCAGATCCATTTCTTCTGCTCGGAGTATAAGATTTAAGATAAAAGGGCTCAGTATATTTTCATTTTCTGCAAATCACTTTGTTAAAAAGACTTGACTCTGACACATGACTTTAAACAGAGACATTCAAGTCATTTGTAGGAATTATAATCAGAGATATACATGGATTTCAAGAAGAAAATGTGCATTACAAATATACAGTTTTGGTTCAGTGGTGCTCTGAGCATCCAGAAATAGCAGAGAGATCTTTGTACTCTGAGTTATGCAAACACCATGTACCTGCTCTGACCTCAGACACAACTTATAATACCCTATTTAAAAAGTGACTAATATTATTTAAAATAAAAATATGGCTTTTGAACAGATTAAGAGTATTAATGCTATAATTTTTAAACTAACTGGTTGCTTTGTTTGATTTTCCATTATTTTTATGGGCATTCTGCCAATAAATCACTAGAAATACAAAAGAGGCACGCTAGAAAATGTACTACTATGCATCTATTTTGCCACTGTGTAGCAAATAGGTATAATCCATCATCTCCAATACCCCTTTCAATAGTATCCTTCATATTTTAAATCATTTAATAGTCCAGTGACAGTCTAATTCTTTCCTTTGATAGCCAAGATGTTTTCAAAGGTAAGTTTTTTTTCCCCCAGCAGCACTTTCTGGATTCTCTACTAAAAAAGCCTTTAGATCCAAAATGCCTTCCCTTTTTTGGCCAGCTTGAGGAATGTTGGAAAGATCTGGAAAAGACATTTTCACTTTTCAGGTCTGTCCCAAAAATCTTCACAATCTTCCTGTCATTTCCTTTTTCAATCCATCTGACACTGAATCCTCATCCAATGCCTGAAAATATTTGGGTAAAATCTTTTGTCAATGGCAACCTCAAGACAGCAGATTGTGGGCTGGGTCTTGTTTTTCCTCCTGTCAGGTTCTATTAATGGAAAAAGAGTATTTTTACTAGCAATGGGCCATGTATGGCTAATTTGATGGAGCTGGGTGCCATCATCCTTAGTGGGAAGAGCATGGAATAATCTCAGGATATTACTGCATGTTGAAATAATGTCAGTACTTCTGTATTGCAGTCTCCCTACTAGCTTGTATGAATAATGCAAACCCCACTGCTTAGTACTAGGATAAACAAAGAGGGAAGAGCAAAAACAATTTAACAATGAAATATAATTTAATCATTCAACAACACAGTCCATTTCACCACTTCAGCTCTCTCAGAGGCCCATGAATTGACCCGTTTCAAGCCTTCTGAGCAGGTTTATGCCAAGAAGAAAAGCTGGCCCTGAATCTATTGTCTTAAACCTCTTTTCATAGTGTGGGACGGTTTAATCAAGTGTGTTTGCAACTGTGCCAGCAGTATGACTGCTTTGAAATGTTACATGTGTCTAACACTCGTGGTTCAACACCAATACCCAGGGGATGTATAATGCTAAATACTTGTCATTCCCTAAAGGAAAAGCAGACAAATTCAGGACAGTATGTGCTTCCCATCTGTGCCTTGGAGTGAAGCTGTTTTTCTCTATTAGCCATGAGCTTTCCTATGCTTAATAATGCAATACATTTTGCTGTTCCTCATTTAGGCATGGTGATGATTGCAGCAAGCAAGAATTCAGTAAAAAAAGGAGACATTCACATTTGTTGCTGTGGTATTTCATGTAGCCTGCCTGCATATTTGTCATGCTGCTGTCTAATGGGGATTTCATGAGGCAGCTCTTTCTAAACACTGTCCTGGAAAAATCCCATGTATCCTATTTGTCAAGACCATTTCCTTTCTGCATCTGTACAGTGTTGGTGACCCAACTGCAGCAATTGATGTTGATAGGGCAGCACAGTGTATAGCATTGATATAACACCCATTCAGTCCAAGAATCCATACACTTCTCACAAAGAGGCAGAGAAAGGAAAGCACTGGGAATTGGTTTTGAAGTTACATAAGTGGTCTGACAAAAGCTTTACTCAATAAATAGCCCCTTTCAAGAAGGATGAGCTTGCAGTGCTTCTAGTATCAGAAAGCAAAGCATTCAAGAGGGCAAGAAGTTCAGCAGCACCAGAAAAAAACATTTGAAAAGAAAAACAGAAATGGAAAATATAGCTGGTTGCCATGTGGAATAGTATTACTTTGAAGACTGACACATTTTTACCTTGCACTTGTAAGCTAGAAGCTTTAGATTTAATCTTAGATTTTCCATTTTGAATTCCATACTGTCTGTTAAAAAAAAAAAAAAAGAAAGAAAGAAAGAAAGAAAGAAAAAAGAAAACAACAACAAAAAAATCCCCACAAGCCAACAAACCAAACCCTTCCCCTAAAATAAAATTTAGTGCTATAGGAACTCAGGGTCCTCATAACTCCTCCACAGATATTACAGTATTCTTCCTAATATTTGTGTGCTCTCATCCCTTCCCTCATGTCATCACTAACCAAGCTCTTACCTACTAAATTATAGCACACTTAAAAGAAATCACTATAAATATGTGTTTTACATTAACCAAGCTCTTTACACATTGCCTGAGCAAGGGCTTCACTGCAGGATCTGCTCACGGTTTTATACCACCCTCAACAAGCAAAAAATCGCAGAGCTTTTAACCAGCCACAGCTGGTTCCCCAGGGCCCAGTTTTGCCCCCAGTCCACCCTCGGTACCACAGGTGCCTGTGATACAGCCCTTGGAGCAGCCACTCCGGCTTTCAGCGCTGCAGAATCACGGAATCGTTTCGGCTGCGAGAGACCTCTAAGACCGTCAAGCGGCAGCTTGAGCGGCAGCCAAACGCGCTCCCAGCCCGATCAGCAGTGATCATGATCCCCAGCGTGGCCGCCACTGAGCCCGGCGCACGAACACCTCCTCCGTGCCGGGGCCCGCTCCGCTGCCGCTGCCGGTACCGGGGACCCTCCGGGCCCCTCCGGGCCTCACCCGGCCCCTCCCGGCCTCTCCGGGCCCCTCCAGGCCGCCGCCTCCTGCCGGGAGCGGAGCGGGGAACGGGAACGCGGCCTGCGCGCGCCCCCTGCCGCCCGCTGCCGGCACTGCAGCGCAGCCGCCTGCCCCGCGGGAGCGCCGGGAACGAGCCCGGACTGAGCCCGGATTGCCGCGGGAATCCGCCGGGAATGAGCCCGGGCTGAGCCCGGGTTGAGCCCGGATTGCCGCGGGAATCCGCCGGGAATGAGCCCGGGTTGCCACGGGAACGCGGCCGGATTGCCTCAGGAAGGCGAGCGCGGATTCAGGGGATGTTGTCGGAAAGAGCCTTCCACTTCTTTGAGTGGTCTAACTCACTGTTAGAGAACGCTTGTACAGGATAATTATAAACGGTATTTTCATGTCCAGAGAAGGGTGGCGAGGGTGGGGAAGGAGCACAAATCTGATGAGGAACAGTTTATGGAGCTGGGGGGGTTCAGCCTGGAGAAAAGGAGGCCCGGGGGGGACCCGATTTATCGCCCTCTACAGCTGCCTGAAAGGAGGGTGAGCCTGCGGATCGGCCCCTTCTCCTGGGTAATGAGCAACAGGACAAGAGGAAACGGCCCTCAACCTCAGGGGACGTTTAGATTGAATATAAGGAAAAATGTCTTCACTGAAAGCGTGGTCGGGAGCTGGAGCAGGATACCCGTGGAAATGATGGAATCACCATTCCTGGAGGTGTACAAAAGCATAGAGATGTGGCACCTGGGGACACTGTTAGTGGTGAGCATGGCAGTGCTGGGTTCATGGTTGAACTCAATGATCTTAGGGGTCCTTTGCCACCTTAGTGATTATGTTCTGTAAGACTGGACCACCCACAGACTCTTGGTGATAGATATAGATATAAAGACCTGATTTGAAACCTGTCCATTTCCAGTCCTAGCACCACCAGAAACAATATTGAAAGTCATTATTCAGAATTTAGCTTTCTGATATTCATGTCTTTGTCTTGACTTTCAAGAATTCATTGTAAAAACTAGAAAATTATTCTGTTCCAAAAATTGACGTTCACACGTATTCTTTACAAATAAAGAAACTCAGGCCCTTAAGAAAAAAGCAAAACAAAAAATTGTATCCTCATGTATAGGTGATAAATGCGTTAATAATATCTACTTGAAATTTACAACAAATGGTTGTTTAATGAACTATAACCTGTGTCATACAGATGTTGAAACATTAACTCGCAAGTCCAAAAATTAGTATCAGATTTGGAAACTTCTACTGCACCCTTAATGAGAACATATTCAAAGTGCCTGAAGGAAATACAAAGATTTAAAACACTGTCCACCTCATGCTCTTTCTTTCCATGTCTTCTGACTGCTTTCATTTTCAGAATAAATATGAACTCTCTCTATATATATATGTGTGTCTTTCTGGAATCTCCAGTTAAGGAAACTCCTTTTGCCACTCCTTTTCCTGTGCCAGAAACAGAGACAATAGAACCTACCCCATCCTGTTCCATACCCTTTCCACCTTCTCCTCACAAATGCTCCTGCAGCTAATATGGACACCCAGAAAGCATTTGATAGCCTTGCAGATTTGACCAGACACTTGAAAAGAGCAAGAGGAAAAAGGGGGAAGAAGGTAACAGTGTTCAGGAAGGGCACCAGTGAGGACTCTGGAAATGGAATGATTGTCCTCCGCAGCAAGGAAGAAAAGGGAAGCCTTAGCCTTTCATGGCTCTTTTTTGGCATGCATTTTGGAACACAATTTAGAATAAACTAATGCCCAAAAGGAAGGCCCCACCTGTGGTATCTCCAGTGCTATAGTCTGGCAGACATTTAGAAACACACCTGCGAGGAAGCAGGTCCTGCAAGCAATCAAGCTGACTGCATTGTAAGAGGCACTGCTGTTTCCTTTCTCTGTGAGCACATGAGAATGGGAATCAAAACATCCTCCTAAGATCTCAAAGCAGGAAATGACGTGAAGCCTGGTTGGATAAATAATTTTACTTTAATGCATACTTCTGATTACTTATGTAATCCCTCTCAGCTCTGCCTCCTGATTTTGAATTCACAAATGTGATAGTGGCAATGTTTGAGGTGCCACAGTCACAAATCTGTGCAATTGAGTAACAAGTGGGACCTTTACCAGATGAGTTAGGAAGGCAGGGTGATGGAGATGTCTGAAGCAGAGAACCATTCCTATTTTCAGAATTTCAGATCTTTTTGTGGCACTGATAATTCCTTTTCAGCTGCCTGACAATTGCCATTTTACAATGAAAAAGCACCTTAGGCCTTCCAGCTTGTAAATTTGGTGACTAATTTAGTCCCAAGAAGTCACTATACAATTTAGCTAACTGGAGAATGGTAGGAAAATTGCAAAATGAAAATCCTTTTGACTTTGAGAGAAAGCATGAATCATAAGGGAGAGACAGGAATTATGAGAAGAGAACCTGAAGGAGATTGGATATAGAAGAAAAAGGACATGAAGGTAATCTGAGAAGGAACTACCATCTAATGCCACCTTCCACAAAGAGAGGTTTTAAAATGAAAATAAATTCATTATGCTCAACTAGGACTCTCCGCTAAATGAGTCCTACCAAACAACAACCAGTTTCTTTTCTAAGAAGACTAGGAAGCTTTTTCTCAAACAGCTAAAAGAAAGCCCAGAAAATTTGCCATTAATGATTTCTTAACATTTAATCACTTTAAGATAATATGTAGTCATTATTTAATTCAGCCTCCTGTTCATTCCTCTTGGAACAGGGACAGTTTTGTTTTGTTTTGAGAGCCTTAATATAACTGCTGAGGTGACTTTAGCCTCAAGCAAGTCAGGTCATTTGAGCTTAATTCAAAATTTAGCAAAGAGCAAAGGAGTCAGAATGATACATGAAGGTAAATGGGAATGGATAATTCTCTGCTTCTAGGTCCTGGGACTTTGCTAAATTATAGAACACTTAAAATGCGGCATATGTTTTTCTCTAAGTATTATAACTCTGCTGTTGAAGATATCAGCCAAAGAAACTTCCATATTAACCATAACAACAAGTTAGGTATATTTTCCTGGGGGTTAAAGTTTTCCTATCTTCCCTGTCCCTTCATTGTATATTACTGCTAATTACTCTTATCAGAACATAGGCTTGAAAGGGATAACCCCCCTCAGAGATTAATAGACAACTTATTTGCTTGCTTCTTTTCCATCACCCACACCTCCCAATGGCTTGCATTTCTGTGTGCATGCCGAATGGAAATCTGTAAGGGTAGAATTTGTAGGTATAAATCACATCTCTGTTCACATGATGTTCCAACACAGGAATATCTCCTGGTGTAAATGCCTGTGTAGGCATATGAAGAGAACAGTGATTTTTAAATCTGGCCTGAGAAGCTGGCCCTTCAACTTTCTCTCTCATTCCTTTGGAGACCAGCAATGGAAAACTGCTCTTAGTAGATTAGTAAATATTAGTTGCTGCATGTCTCCAGAATTTTTGCTGTCTTTAGACTAAGAGTTGGAATGTCTTTTTTCATGTAAAAGGATGAGCAGCCAATGGGCTGAGAAATAACAGCTCTCTATGAACAGGAGCAGGTAGCAGAGAGAGCAGAATACCTTACTTGATGTGTCTTTATAGGCACTTTGTAAGCATCACCAACTGATGCTTACAAAGCATAATCAAGTAAAAGTAATACTTTTATAATTATTTTCTGATGCATTGTAATGGCAAGAAGCCAGGCATTGCCATGACTGGTGCCCAAACTGTGAATTGTCCCCGATTCAAGGAAAAACTCCTGTAGATTTGGGTCAAGTCCTGTGATGGGATTTGTGCCTGAAGTTAAACTAGACATTCTATTTCCATTTCATTTTCCATATTTCTATTAATCACAGGCCATGGCTGTTTATGAACTCTGTCATCCAACCATGCTACTGTGGCTTAGACCTTGAAGTGTTTTGCTGCTTGTGACTCCTGAGGAGAAATGTATTGCAAAGTCCTCATATGATCAGCTCACAGGAGCATTTCCTTGTCACATACACTGGTACTGAACTGACTACATCTGGTTTAATTTGCACTTCCAGCAACCCTGGTACAAAGCTACATGAGGACAAAAATAAGACTCTTGACTTAATTTAAGGAGATTTATTTTTTAAAGTAACTTTAATTAAGTCAAGATAGGAAATTCTTACTCCTAAGCGAATGTTCATGCATAAACTTGCACTGAAGTATGTGCAGCTGTGGAAGAAAAACAGATCCAGTTACTCTTGGAAAATAACTCAAGACAGTGTCAGGAGCCCACTTCTTGCACCTTTGCTAACAATCTCCATGAGCCTTGCTTTCCTAGTGGAGGAGCATACTGGGGGGCACTGTGGCATGGAATGGGAACAGACACTTGAATACAGTGAAGCTGAGCTGTGTCTGTGGCTGCTGTTCTCAGCCTCGCCCCTGCACCCAGCTGAACCTCTCTGGGGGCACCAGCTCTGTGGGGATTTTACCTCACAGTGTGGCTCCCAGGGTGCTGATTTGCCCTGCCTCAGCTGTCACCTAGAGCTCATGCAAGTTCATGCACTGAATCAGCTGGAATGCCTTTGGGAAACAATTCTTGAGAGACCCTGTCCTGCCAGTAGACTGGATTATCTGAGAAATATCTCCTTAGTTGGCAGCAAAGTGCATTTATTTCATCGGCTTAGTGCAATCAGGATCTGTCAGCTTTGAGGGATCTGCTCTGCAAATAAATGACTTAGGCACCAGGAACTGGGTGGGGAAAAGCCAGAAGTCATTGTCCCAAAACATTTGCTCTTCTTACAGTAAATCTCACAAGGAATTGAGTGTTGCTGTCAGGGAGAGGCAGGTGTGTGTGTATTTCTAACGCTGTTCTTGCCGCATGACTACGCCCAAGTATGCAAAGCAGCTCAGCAGCATGCTAAAAGAAGGATAAACTGAAAGCTTTGCAAGGATATATCTCCCTTTTCTCTTGCCCTTTGGCATGTAGAAGCACAGGCAGACACTCAGTGAGGCTGAATGAAGGATTACATGTTTTTGCCAGTACAAACATACATCTCTAAGTCGTTTCTGGCTTAGAGCCCAAGTCATTTTGGCATGACTGAAAACATTACTTACAAATTTACCGCTGTGTTTGGAAAGCCGAGAGTCGTAGCTTTTGAGAGGTATTGGCACAGTGCTTAATAACAGCAGAGCCCTTAACAATATGGCAGGATTAGGACTGACAATAACAAGAAGCCAGAATACTCAATCCACAGGCTTATGTGAGGAAAATTTTAAGTAGCAACTGGTTAAAACGGTTGCTTACAGAGTCATTTTAAAGCCTGAAGGATGAGAGAAAAATGGATGTTTCCTCCCTGTGCTGGACCCAGCAGCCTCAAGCAGACACCAGCATGTTCATTCCTTGATGAGCTGATGTGGAAAGTTCTCTGATTTCAGTTTAACTTGGCAGTGATTTAGGTCCTTTCCTTCAAAGCAGAAGAATCAAAGCCATTAATTGGACATCCAAGGTCATGATGCACTCCTCTTTCTATCTGAAACAAGACTACTGTCCTCACCAAAGCAAATTCCAAGTATTTCTATGACCATCATAAAGTAGGATGTTTAGAAGTTTTCCATGCATGTCTTCTGTTTTGCTTTGTGAACTGACTGTAGGGAGAAGAACCAGTGGTTTCTCTTTTTGTCTTATGTGTTGCCAAAGGGAGTGTTTTGCTCTGCTTTTCAGAAAATGAGTAAATTCTAAAAAATTCACCTTGTCATTGGGTAAAAGAAGACAGGTCCTCTCCCACTTTTTTGTTTTTTGTCTGCTTTACAGTTAAAAAATATTGATTTCTGTTGCTTTTGCTAATTGTGCAGTAAGTGTATTTGCTACTTCTTTGAAATATCAGGATGAACATCTGGCTTTGGTGCTCATTAGTCAGCCAAGCTGGGAAGCTCTGAATATTTTGCCAAAACATTAACCCAGCTCTGAATTTAGAACTTATATCAAGAAAATCACTAGGGGAATGTGTAAGCATGTGTAGACTGTGTAACAGCCAAGTCAATTCTTACATGATAATTTTTACTGTATTAATTTTATCAATGTGGTTCACAGACAGCTGCTTCCAGTTCATAGGAGTATATTTGTATCAATGAGTGGCTTTAAAAATATGCAACCCAAATAGTTTCATAATGAATGTACATCCGTGAAATAATTTTGGGAAATAGAAACGTATTTTGGAACTGAGTCATGAGCAAATGATAAATATGAAACAAACCAAATTGCCTCGAAGTTTTAAGACACCGAAAAAAGATCTTCAGACCTTCAAAAGAGCCGCATAAAGAAAGAACAAAAATACTCCATTAGAACAGACAGAAATACAGCAAAAAGGGAAGTACCAAGAAGCAGTGCAATGCATCAGGAAAGGCTTTCTTCACACTAAGTGTAACAAAGCACTGAAGCAGGTTACTTAAGGGTGCTGTGGAATTTTCATTGCTGGAATATTGCAAGGATCAAGCTAAACAATTGTTTGCCAAGAAAGGTTTTGGGAGACTAGATCCTGCCTTTGATTATCTCTTAGCATGTTTTGAGTTTGATCAATATGGTGGACAGAAATAAAAATCCCTAAACAAATCTCTCCCAGCTTCCTACACACTGTCCAGAGCTAACTGCTTCCCCTTAGAGGTTTCATAGTTGTAAGCCTCTGTCAGGTTTCAATATTGGTTTTGCTTTCCTGGTTTTGATGTTTCCAACCCAAGCCAGCATTTCAGTATTCACTTTCCATCTGACTGCTGCAGTCATGACTGCTACCACAAACTTGAGCCAGCAGATAAAATCCTGCCAAGGCTTCAGCAACAAATAAACATGGCAATTGAAAACAGCAAATGAGCCTTATGGAAAGAAAAAAGGGGAAAAGAGAAACCAAGCAGGCTGCTGGGTGCTGAAATTTTTCAGAAACTGTTTCCTGGAGCTGGCATTTCATCATCCTCCTGTCCAGCTGACAGGCTCCCAGGCCAGCTCTGGGGCAAGGGGGAGGTGCAGAAATGTCAGGCCATGGCAGGAGCCAAGCAAGGAACGTGGCAGGGACAGCTCACCCAGCATGGCCTGGCCCCTGTGGGAAATGAACTTGCATGACTCCTGCAGCCCATTGCTCAGCTCCCAGGGAGAAAGGAGGAACGCCTGAGGAGAGCTGGGTAACACGGTGAGATTGAGGGCACTCATGGGGCCAGAACTGAAGACTTTGAGGGTTCAAAGTCTTTAAGCCACTGCAGCAGTGCAGGGATCTCCTGTGGTCAGTGGAAGCAAGGCACTGCACCCTGGAGGGGGGGCACGATGGGCAGAGGGCTTCCTGCTGCACTTGGCCCTGCCCAGCTGCACAGTGCAGGGTGTCAGCCTTGGGAAGTGCTCACAGGCAGGAGGCACCATTGCTGAGAAATGGCTCTGGGACTGGGAGCTCCCCACTGAAAAGCTTGCTGGAGAAGCTTGCTGCCTTTAGAATACGAGCACAGCTCCATGCCATGACCAACGGAGCTGTGTCCCTCAAGTTTCACAGGGCAGACCCCATCACACCAAGCTACCCTTTGCCTAATACATCCTAGTTTGCTTCTTCTCAGCCACTGTTCATATTGTCAAGTCTAGCCAGGCCGTAAGTTTCTGGTACATACTGGTGCCCAAACTGTAAATTCTCCCTGATCACAGGAAAAACTGTGGATTTGGGTCAAGTCCTGTGATGGGATTTGTGCCTGAAGTTAAACTAGCCATTCTATTTCTAATTCATTTTCTGTATTTCTATTAATCACAGGCCATGGCAAGCTGTTTATGGATTCTGCACCTGTACACTCTATGTACAGGAGTAGGTAGCAGAGAGAGCAGAATACCTTACTTGATGTGTCTTTACAGGCCCTTTGTAAGCATCACCAATATGACTTTTAAATTTATTTTATGATAAACTGTAATGGCAAGAAGCCAGGCATTGCCATGAGTTTCTTGTGATCAAATGGGTACTGGGGAACCAGCACTGGGACACTGAGACAAGTGATTCAGGAAAAGAACAAATAATGTACAGATGGGCTGCCAGTCTGGATGACATGCCAGATCAAACAGGTTTGTGATATCCAGTGTTAATGCCTGAGGAGGAGTAATCCTTATTTTTTGCAGAGTGTCTATTACATATCACATAACCTTAAGGATGTGTTTACTCACTTTTTTTTCCTCCTATTTCTGTGCTATTGCCTGCCTAAAACCAACACAGCCTCATTTTTTTAATGCATTGCTCAGTGACCTCCTCTGTAGAAGCAGTAACCCTAGCCAGTAAGAAATCCTCTTCTATTTGTTTAAATTCAGGGGGTTTTCCCATAGTTTCTAGTAGTGGAGTCAAGCTATGGAACACACCTCGGACATCTAAAAGATGAACACAGAGATTTCTTCTGCTGAGTGCTAAAACCAAAAGCACAAAAAAACTTGACATTTCTATGGGCAGGTAACTTGGCAAGTCTGGAGAGAGCAATTGATTTCTTGCATTCAGTTGCTCAGCTGTGTTTTCTATTGCCAGTTTGAGATAGTTGTTTTGGTAGTGTTACTACACAATCCCCCATTCCTCCATTCTTTTCACATTAGACCCTCTCTGTGTTGCCCAGCTCCAAATCCTTCTCTACCAGAAAATTGACTCTTTTGGCCTCATGTGACTCCAAGATACTGGCTTTCCTGAGACACATACTATCCTGAGCAAGGCACAGTTCTCTTATAGCTGCAACCCCTGAAGCCACTAGTTGTCACTCTGTACATGAAACTCTCACATTGCAGCTGCAGGGCTTGGAGTGTCAGTTGTGCCTAAGGAGTATAACTTAGACATATTTATATGGTTGATTTATTTATACTCAGATCAGCATCTGTCTTCCACTGCACTTTGTCCTAAACTAGAAGTTTGACTCACAGGGAATTGATAGGAGTCCTTGTTTTAAGAGGAAAGCACAGCTCTATTCCGATTGTGCATCTCCTTCAGATAGTCTCTGAACCATACTGGCTTTGCTTTCCTAAATCTGCTTGTTTGGGATTACCAGAAACAGTGTTCTGCATGATGAAATCCATGGTCTCTTCCATATTTTGTCTGCCAGACTTCAGTCTGTCATAACAAATTGGGGGAGTACATTCTAGGAAATACACAATTGATACACACTGCAAATGATGTGATTGGGAGATTAGTGGCCTCAAAGACCTTCTAGAGTACAGCTCTTCAAATCCACTTCATGTTTTTTCTAGGTTAAGATTTCTTTTTTCGGTGAGTGATAAACTTTACATTAAGGGTTCCAGCCTTTGCAAAAACTACCCATGAAAATTATACAAGAACAGGTCAGATCTATCTTCCAGAGTCACATGCTGTTGTCAAAATTGTCAAAATTAACACTGCAGATGTAAAAAAAGCAGCCTGTCTGCTCTGTGAGGTGTCAGCTAGTCTTATCTCTGCTAAGGGTTTGAGTTGTTTCTCTACAATTTCTCTATTAACTGGTGTATTTGATAACCAGTTCTGAACAGATTAAATCCCTTTTATGCTCACACTGGGACCACACAGATGAAGAGCCATGTGAACACTTTATTGCATTTTTAGAGTGGGAAACCTGAACAGCAGCAAATATCTGCTATCTTTCGTCTGAATACCATATAACCAGGGACTGTTTTCACTAAAATCCAGGATCAAGAATTGTTCCAGGCTTAAATTCTGACTACATTGTCCATCCACATCACTGGCAGGTAGTAATCCTGGAGGACTTCAGGCTCAGCAATCCTGGAGGGACTCCAATTTCTCCTGAATGAGGTGCATTTATATTCTTATTCCAGTTGTTTTTAAGACAGTCTTCTGAGCTCAGAATTGGCTTAGCCTGTTCTGATAGATATTGTCCACAGACAGGGTGAACAGGATATATCTTCTCAGGAGAGTCAGTGTGAGTTTTAGGTCTATCTAAAGGCCTCTTCAACTCAAAATATTCTTCTATTCATTTCCTGGAAAGTCCTTAAAAGTTCCCCTCCACTTTGGACAAATGAGATGTAAAAAGATATAGACATTTTTTCATTAAATGTGATTAAATGTGATTTTCATTAAATGTGATATTTCAATTAAATGTGATTAGTAAACACACCCAAAACAAGCATAAGCATTTCGTCTGTAGAGAACAAATACTCTACAATTAATCTAGTGTACCATTCTTGCTCTGTTGCATTTCTCTTTGGAATCCCAGGGATGTTAACAGGGACAATCCCAGGGATGCTCTCTAGGACAATGTTATTTGAGTATAATTTGGTGAGTAGCTGTGGAAATACCTTTCTTAGATATCATTTGTGGAGAAAGTTTAACACTAAATTTATATTACACCATAGGATTTAATACTACTAGCACGTGCTGTAGGAAAAGATTAATTTTAAATGTTGATTCCTGCTTAATCAAAGGCACTTACAAGTTCTTCTGTGTAATAAAAAGTACTGTCCTCACTGTAGATTTACCTAGAATTATTTGGCCTGACCTGAAGAGACGAACAGAAGAGGATCCCTGTTCAAAGCTGCAGATAAAACTGTCATCTCTTCATGAATTTCAGGTGGCATATAAATTGACAGGTAATGACAGTGTGGAATATAGCAAACTATATCCTGTATTTGACTTCAATACAAAGCATTTGCTGTTACATTCACAAGAGGAGATGCCTTCTTACAAGTATGAAAATTATTTACTATAGTAAGATTTAAAACGGAATACAATGCTCTGGTTTTTAATCATAATATATTTTAAACTATACTGGAACTTGTAGAATTGGATCCCTATTATTAATTTTTAAAAATTAAATTTTTTCATGTGTGAGCTCTTCTTTCAAAAGTGTGAGGTAGGTCTCACAGGAAGAAAATAAGAGCACATGTTTGGATTAGGAAAATTTAAATTAGGAGAGTGAATGAAGGACAAAACCAATAAAATAAGAAGAAATTACACTTGAGCTTATGCATTTTAAACTCTTCTACTACTCTAGTTTATTCAGTTTTCATTAAATGGTTAATAAATTTTAAAATCCAGTTGATTTACTGTATGCTTTGCACATGGTACATTTTTATTATTTTTGAAAACATAAGGAAAAAATCAAGCTTCCTTTTTGATAAGAAACCTTGATATTCATGACATTTAATGGACTTGCAAAAAAATGCTGGTATTTATAAACATTGCATTAAACAAATTACTTGATAAGTGATTTGTTTCCATAACATTAAAAAAAGAAGAAAAATATATGAAGAAAACAATAATGCCACAATAATCTTATTCTGCTTTACATGTATATTCATAATGTAGAGGGGCAAACATTAACAAGCCAACAATTGATTGAAATTAACACAGCTAGAAGAATTATGGCAGAAGAACCTGGTGTGGGTTTTTCTGAGTCAGTGCAGACAAGTACATCCAGCATCACCAGATGTTCTGCAATTACACATTCTGACATGCTACAAAGGGACTGAGTATTCCCAAAGTTACAATTCCTGATTGGGAAGATTCCTATAGCCAGCTCTCACTTTCTGCACTTTCAATCACAGCATTCTTCTTTTCAACTGTTCCATTTGCATCGCTTGTTTCTTCTAACACCGCCACTAAACTTGACAGAGTTGTGTGAGGATCGAGCAGTTTCACAATGGGTATGTCCACCTTCCGCTCCCGAAAGACGCGGTTCTGAATTGTCATGGCTAACATAGAGTCTAGGCCCAAAGACGAAAGTGGCGTATTCATGGTTAGTTCATCTGCGTTCACTCCCATGAGATCACTCACCAGTGAGGTGATGTAATCCTCAGATTTGAGACAGGCCGTCTCTGGGACTTCAGTTTCCTTGGATGTTTCAACCTTGTTCTTGAAATCTTCTGACATAAGTGATATGAAGCGACTTTTGAGAGAAATAATCTGACTAAAAACATGATGAAACAAAGTTTGAAAGTTCAATTTGACGACAGCTTGCTGCGGGTTGTTTATAAGTAAGGTCTTCCTGAGATAGTCGTGAATTTCATGCACTTGCAGAATGTCTATGCCCTTGGATCCCAGAATGCTCTGAATGTGGTTTTGGTTGAGCAGAATGCCAAGGTTCAAAGCACCCCAGTTAATGGCCTGGCCTGAGAGCCCACAGTTCCTCCTGTAGAGGCAGAAGACATCCTGGAAAGAGTTGGCAGCTGCATAGTTTGTCTGGGTGGCATTGCCCAGAAAGGAAGTAACAGAGGAGTAGCACACAAAGTAGTCAAGCTCCTGGTCTCTGGTAGCCCAGTGAAGATTTAGGGTCCCTGCTACTTTTGGGCTCAGCACTTTGTGGAAGTCAGCCAGCTTCAGCACTTCAAGGTGGCCGTCGTGTAAAGCAACAGCACTTTGGAACACCCCTTTGATCGGGCTCCCCACAAAGGTGTTGGCAATGGACTGGAAAGCTTTCTCAACATCACTGCTCAAAGCCACATCACACTGCACAGACACTACTTTGCTCCCTTTGTACTGCTGCTGCAAAGCCCTTAACTCTTCTTGCTTCTCACTGCTGGGAATTCTCCTGGACAGAATTGCAATACACCCTCCCCCATTCTCAGCTATGAATTTCACCGTTTCAAAGCCAAGTCCAGTGAGCCCCCCAGCTACTACATAAACCGCATTCTGCTTGAACAGCTGCTTCTGGGGCTCATACAGCGGGATATCTGAAAGCACACTGATGTCCTTCTGCCTTCCCAGGACAGCAAGGGGGACAGAAGTGCAGGTGAAATAGGACATCACAGAATGTAGCCCTTCAAAGTTCTCCCTCTGCTGAAAAACAGAACCTGAAAGATTTCTAAACCGTTTCATATCCATGGAACTGATCCAGGCATGTACGGTCTTCTGCACTTCCTTTAGAGGTGCTTTCCGGAAAAGGCTGGCAACAGCAAGGATATGAAAGCTGATGTTTTCATGATCAATTTCACTGACATTCTGGATACATTCTGACTGTTGACTGCCACACAAGATCACCACATCTTTAAGAAAGGACATGTGGCCCAGATCCTCCTGAGACAGTCTGTTCACTGGAGGAAGAATAACAAGGGCACTACACAAGTTGATATACTGGACCATATTAGGAGTAGGCTTTGCAAGGACTGTTGTCCAACCCATCTCTTCTGCTGCTCCAGAAAGAACGTGGCACAAAACTGAGGATGGCTCTGTAGTAATAATGCCCAATGTTCTACCATGTTTTCCTTTGGGTAACCTCTGAGTGAAGATTTCCCATGCAATGATGAAATATGACACGCAAGGGACATTCTGGAGGAATGGGAATTTCCTTGCATGGAAACAAACTGTTCCTGGAATCTGAACTCTGGATGATGCAGCAGTGGGATAACATGAAACCACATGATCTCCCACTTTCACTTTTTTCACATCACTGCCTGTTGCAGTGACTGTGCCACTGAAATCAAGAGCTAGAAGCCTGTGTTTGTCTCCTGCCTGGGAGTTCCAATACAGTGTATTACCAAACTTGCAGCTAGAAACACTAATGGGAAAATAATCTTCTGAGTGCAAACAAATTTTATCCACTTGAATTTCAACACTCTGTCTGTCAAGCTGAGTAGCAGCACCCGTGGATAATTCCCCAGACAAGTCTTTTGCTGTGTATGGATCTGAAGTGTACAAAGTGAATGATTGTGATTTCTGGAGTGGTCTTACGGGTTGGATGTAATCCGCCTCTACAAAAGGTGTGCGTCTGATTTCGGACACAAAAATTCTTCCCTGGCTGATGCAGACCTCTGGATAGTCCCCACCTTTGTACTTGACAAGAACATCTGCTAACACTGAGATGTCCAGGGAAGTGGAGGAGCTGAGGTCAATCAACTGAAATGTGATTTCTGGAACTTCAACAATACAGGTTCTGGTCATGCCATACAACGCAAACCCACAGTTAACGTGGTCCACATATCTCTCCGTTGTTCTGTAGGTGATCACTCTGACGGAACAGCGAGACGTCTTCTCTCTTAGTGCCACCACTACCTGGCGATAGGCTTCGCAGCACTTTGCCAACTGATCGACTGCTTTCCTTGGGGAATCTTCATTTAACTTTTGAATTCCCCACAGGAAGAGAATTTCATCATAATCCTTAACCTCTGCTCTCATTTTATTCTGTCTATCGCCTTCCACAAGGCATTCCCAGCCTTCATACATAATATATCTCGAAGCAGGATGCAAGTATTTTTTGAGCTGCTCGGCTATCCCAAATTTGTCTGCAAACACAAGGACTCTGGGCTTAAACCCCAGATGTCCAATTGTCTGTGAAAGAGAGACTTCCTTCCATTTGTTTTCAAAAAGAAACTCATTGTCTCTGGAAGATGATTCCTTCATGAAAGTGATGGCAACGCGCTTGAGCTCAGCCAACACAGAGCCGTGTTTGTCCAAAAAACATCCACAGACCTCAAGGCAGCTCCCAGTGGATTTGCTCAGTCTCATGTAGATCATCATTTCCTCCTGCAGCGGGTGGAGCACCACCAGGCTGCCTATCCCTGAAGGAAAGCCTGCTCTGGAGTGGAGTGTCCTTGAGGTCAGGACAGCGGTCATCTGCAGAAAACAGTCGAGCAGCACTGGGTGGATACAGTAGCTGTACATGTCTCTGGTGGTCTCCTCATTCACCTTTATGCTTGTTATAGCTTCCTTTAGCTCCTGGCAATAATGCACATCACTGAGCTGCCTGAATATGGAGCCGTACTGAAAGCCAACCTGAGACAGTGCTTCATAAAGCTCCTCTCTGCTAATCACTGACCTGCATCTTCGATAGATGGCTTGGGAGGAGATGCTGCTTTCTTCCACCACACCTTCAAGCCCCATTGCCACTTGGCCAGCAGCATAAACTGCGTTGGAGGAAGAGAGAACCTCAAAGGTTGTCACAGCTTTTTGCGGACTCAGCTTGATATTCAGCACTTGGGAATTCTGTGTAAGAACACACGGTGCAGAAAAACTGATACTCAGCTGGCAAGTGCTCAGAGGCACTTTAGGTTCTGAGCTGCTCATCACAGAGGCCAGACCAAGCTCCACATAGAAAGCACCAGGGACTAAGGCCACCCCATTGTTCTTGTGCTCATATAAGTACGGTGTCGTTTCCTGGGACACCAGGCAGCCAAACTCCAAGTTGTCACTGTTCATGCCATAAATCAAAGGATGACTGGCACTGACACCTCTTTGGTTTGCTTGTTGATGGACATCCAGGCAGCTCATGAGTTTTTGGCGATCAAATTGATATCGTGGAATGGCCACAGGAACACTTTGATACCTGTTATAAAAGTGCTGCCAGTTGGGATTAAATCCCAGTTCAAACAGATTTCCTACCAGCGTGAAGAGCGTCTGATATTCTGCATCTGTTTGCAAAGAGGAGAACACCTTTGTGCCTTTCCCTAGCGTTTCTTTTATGCTTCGCTGCAGTGCTCGGTGAGGACCTATTTCCACAAACACCACGTTTTCCCTGCCTCTGGCTGCAGTTTGGATGGCTCGTGTGAAAGCAACAGGCTCACGAGTATGCTGCGCCCAGAATTTGCCCCGAGCAAAGTCATTTTCAGATGCAGCCACCCCAGTCAGTGTTGAAATCACTTCCATTTCCCCCTTCTGCTTTTCTAAAGGCTCTATCTGCTTCTCCAGTTCGCCGAGTATCATATCCATGCTGGGGCTGTGGTACGCAGCTGGAACATTTAAAACATGAAGAAAGATGTTCCTCTGTCTGAAAGCTTCAGCTAACTCTCTCTGGACAGCTTCCACAGCCTCTACACTCCCAGACAAGGTGCAGGAAATGGGGCTGTTGAAAGCGGCAATGCACACCTTTCCTGAGTAGGGATGCAGGCGTTCAGCAATCTCTTCAACGGGGATGTTTCCAACCACCAGCATTCTGCCGCTGGGAGTCTTTGCCTGCAGCCTGCTCCGGTGATAAATCACTTTGACCGCATCTGCCAGGGACAGGTAGCCAGCAATGTGTGCAGCAGCAACTTCCCCCACCGAGTGCCCAACAGCAGCCACTGGCTTAATGCCCCAGTGCTTCAGGAGAGAAGCCACAGCAACCTGCAGGGCAAACAGCAAGGGCTGAGAAAGCTCTGGATTCAACAAGTCCTTTGGGCTATGATTTCTTGCTGGCAGCAGGCTGATGGCAGCGTGCTGCTGAAAAAGGTCTTCTATTTCCTTACACTTGTCTCTGAACACCGGCTCTGAGCTCAGCAGTGCCTCACTGAACTCCTTCAGCGTTACGCCGTTGCCGCAGAACACAAACACCAGCTGTGGCTCTGCTTTGGACATGGCAGGTTCCGTGCTCACTGCCAGCTTCAGCTCTTGCTGCAGGTGTTGGAGGGAATTTGTGACAAATGCTTTTCGGTACCTGTAGCTGGTGTGGCTTCTTCTGCAGGCAGAGGTATAGGCCAGGCTTGGCAGAGTTACGGAGTTCCTTGTGCTCAGCTGCTCAGCTGTGTCGGCCATTGTCATCTGAAGGGACTTAGGGGATGCTGCTGACAGCAGAACTAATTCCAGGGGCTTCTTAAAGGCAGGAAGAGGCTCTGGCTGCTTTGCCTGCCTGACCACAACATGAGCATTGGTTCCTCCAAATCCAAAGCAGTTGATGCCAGCTACTCTTCCATACTCACTGGATTCTTCCCAGGGCTCTACAGCTGTGGCAACAGCAAGGTTTAATTTCTCTGTATCGATGCTGCTCATCTCCTTTGAGTAATGCAAGGATGGAACAATCTTTCCATGATGCATCATCAGGAGCACTTTGATTAACCCAGCTGCTCCAGCTGCTGATTCCGTGTGTCCAATATTTCCTTTCACTGAACCGATTTTCAGAATGGAAACTCGGGAAGATCTGTTTTTGCTAATGACACTACCCAGGCTCTCAGCTTCTATAGGATCTCCAGCAGCAGTTCCTGTGCCATGGGCTTCAATGTACTGCACAACTGAGGGATCAACACGACTTTCATAAATGCTGCGCAGTAACTTCTCTTGCTCTATTTGAGACGGTCTCGTGATTGGAGTTGTGGACCTGCCGTTCTGATTGACTGCACTGATGTTTATCACACCCCAGATTTTGCTGTAGTCTTCCTTTGCCTGTTCCATGAAAAGTGTAGTTTTCTTTAATAATACTAGTAGTCTATGGTTAAAGATATTACCATGAACCTTACAAGCCTGGTGCAGCCCACATACTATCCGTTCCTTATCTTCCATGTAGGGGGTGAGGTAATGGCATCACATAGTCTGAGAGCGACCAAGAAAGATTTCAGGTTTGGAACATTTGCTAAGGGAATCTGAGGCACAAGTCATTTTCTCCTCCATACTTCCTGTTCAAAGCAGCAATACTGAACAAAAAATATTGAAACAGCAATAGTTGAAAGCATCCATATAGAAAGAAACAGATGGACTGAGTCTACTAAGACATGTCTCTGCAGATGGTGTCACCACCAAGACTTTGGGGTTTTTGGCAATGGTATGGCCTTTGCAGAGCCGGGCATGCTGGCATTAAATGGGGCTTACCTCTCTGAGTAATGAAGGAGAGTCCTTGCATGGGAACTAGCAAGACTCCTTGGAGAGCTTTAAACTAGTTATGACGGGGGAGGGCAGAAATATCAGGCTTGTCCCTAACAAACTGGGTAATAGTATGAACAAATTAGAGGGTACTTCTGAGGCCCCTCTGAAGGTGACTCTGAGATGTACCAGCCACACTGGAGCACACCAGCAGTCTTACAGAGACAAGCAAGGGGCTCCTGAGATAATAGAAGACAACAGGGAAATGTGAGACAAACACCTTAGTACCAAAAGAAGGCTTACAAGGGATTACGTTGATCAAGCACTTACAGTCAAAGACACAACCACTAGACAGGGCTATGGGACATCCCTTCACACCCCCACCGGAATGTTGTCACCATAAAATACTTCTGTTAAGTGCTATACCCCAAGGCACACTATATGGTGAGCAAACAGGAGGAACTAGAAATCTCCATGCAGCCACTGAGCTTCGATCTCATTGCAATTATGGACATAGCTCCCGTGACCGCAATGTTTCATGAAGGCCCACAGGCTGTTCAGGACACAGACCAGGAGGGTGCAGTGCTGAAGTTGCCCCTGATGTGAAGCAACACTTGGTGTGCCGAGCTCTGCCCTGGTGAGGATAAAAGGGCGGCTAGTGAGGGTGACACCATTGTGGGCGTTCGCTACGGGCCGCCCGGTCAGGAGGAGGGAGGGGATGAGGCCTTCTGCAGGCGGCTGGGAGCAGCCCCACAGCCCCAGGCCTGGTTCTTGGGGGGCTCTCACTGCCCTGACATCTTCTGGAGAAGCAAAACAGCAAAGCACAGGCAGTGCAGGAGGCTCCTGGAAAGCACTGATGACAGCTGCCTGTCCCAGGCAGTGAGGGATCCCACAGGGAATGCCGGGCTGCCCGACCTTAGACTAACAAACAGGGAAGGCCTTGTTGGACACGCAGCGCTTGGGGCAGCCTGGGCTGCAGCGACCACGAGACTGTAGAGCTCAGTATTGAAGGAAGAGGTAGCAGGACAGAGAGCAAGATTTCAAACAGGGACTCCAGGAGAGCTAACTTTAGCATCTTTAGGGATCTTCTTGGAAGAATTCCATAGGAGAAGACCCTGAAGGGAAGAGGGGTCCAAGAGAGTTGGTCGACACTCAAGGCTCACTTCCTACAGTGCGCCCCAATAGGAGAGAAAGCAGGTAAAGGGGGCAACAAACCTCTGTGGATGAATAAAGAAGTCCTATCATTACTCAAATATAAGCCAGAAATATACAGGAGATGGAAGCAAGATCAGGCCATTCAGAGTGAATGTAGAGAGGTTGTCAGAGTAAGCAGAAATGAGGCTAGAAAGGCCAAGGCACATCTGGAATTAAATCTGGCCAAAGATTTTCAGGATAACAAAAAGGGCTTTTTCAAATCCATCACAATAAAAGGAAAATTAAGGATTCATTTTAATGCTAAAGGACTCCTGGGCCCATTAGTAAATGGAGGGGGGAGCCTGGTAACAGGGGACACAGAGAAGGCAGCGTTATTGAATGCCTTCTTTGCACTTGTCTTTACTGACAAGACCAGCCCTCAGGGATTTCTGACCAAGAAGACTAGGTTAAAGGAATGCTGAGAGGAAGACCTTCCCTTGCCCTGGTAGAATTGGGTCAGAGAAGCTCTAAATAAACTTGACATCCACAATCCAGGGGCTCTGACAGGATGCATCCATGAGGTCTGAGAGAGCAGGAGAACAACATAGCAAGGCTGCTCACAACCATCTTTGAAAGGTTGTGGTGACCATGAGACATGCCTGAGATCTGGAAGAACCAATCTTCAAAATTTGCAAGAAGGACCCCAATCTTCAAAAATGGCAAGAAGAAGGATCAAGGAACTACCAATCAGTTACCCTCTCCTCAATCCCTGGAAAAATGATGGACCACCTCATTCTGGAGACCATCTCTGTCCACAAGGAAGATAAGGTGATCAGGAGTGGTCATGGATTCCTTGGAGGTAAATCATGGATTCCTTGGAGGTAAATCATGTTTGACCAACCTGATTGAGTTCTATGATGAACCCACTGCCTGGATGAATGAGGGGAGAGCAGTGGATATTGTCTACTTCAACTTTATCAAGGCTTTTGTCTCTCACAGTATCCTCAGGGAGTGTGGACTGCATGAGTGGACAGAGAGGTGGATTGAGAACTGGCTGAATGGCAGGTCCCAGAGGGTGATAATCAGTGACACAGGGTCTAGTTGGAGACTTGTCACTAGTGGTATCCCCTGGGCCAATATTGTTTAGTTTATTCATCAAGGCTTGGATGAAGGGGCAGAGCCTCCTCAGCAAGTTCACTGTCAACAAAAAGCTGGCAGGAGTGGCTGATACCCCAGAGGGCTGTGCAGCCCTTCAGAGGGGCCTTGACAGGTTGAAGAGATGGACAGAGAAAAGCTGCCTGAAATTCAACAAGGGCAAGTGCAGGGTCCTGTGCCAGAGGAGGAATAAGCCCCTGCACCAGGACAGGCTGGGGGTCAACCTGCTGGAAAGCAGCTCTGTGGAGAAGGACCTGGAGGTCCCGGAGGACAACAAGTTTTCCATGAGCCAGCAGTGTGTTCTGGGCTCCAAGAAGGCTGATGGGATCCTCAGCTGTATTAGGAAAAGCATTGCCAACAGGTTGAGGAAGGTGATGCTGCCTCTCTACTCAGCCCTGGTGAGGCCACACCAGGAGTGCTGTGTCAGTTCTGGGCTCCTCAGTACAAGAAAGACATGGAGCTAATGGAGTGGGTCCAAAGGAGAGCTATGACGATGAAGGAGCTGGAGCACTTATCTTATGAGGAAAAGCTGAGGGAGCTGGGTCTGCTCAGCCTTGAGAAGAGATGACTGAGAAGGGGCCTGATCAGTGTCTGTCAGTATCTTAAGGGAGGGTGCCAAGAAGATGGAACCAGGCCCTTGGTAGGGCCGAGCAACAGGACAAGAGGCAATGGGCTGAAACTGATGCACAGGAAGTTCCATCTGAATATAAGGAAGAAATCCTTCTCTGTTCAGGTGACCAAGCACGAGACCAGGTTGCTCAGAGAGGGATTGGATTCTCCCTCACTGGAGACAGAATGTGTCAAGAATCATCAGGACACAACCCTGTACAACTCGATCTAAGACAACCTGACTTGAGCAAGGAGTTTGGAACAGAAAATTCTGTGGCCCCTTCCAACCTGACTGATTCTGTGGTAATCTCATGCTTTCTCTGTAAAGAAGACAAGAAAATACCACAATACAGCTAAGAATAACCAGAATATGATGGTAACTTTTAAATGTGAGATCCTTTCCCTGTGTAAGGGAAAGTTGATATTCTAAAGAAATGCTTCATTAATCTTAAACTTGAATTGGAAAAACTTCTCTGCAATAGTCATTATTAGAGCTGAAGACACAAAATCCAGGCAAGCAACCAGTCTTAGTTCAGGCTGCTTCACAAGCAATCTTACCTTTTTCAGTGGTTTGAGGAAAACAACACCACAGCCTTCTCCCCTTCCATAGCCATCTGCTTTTTTGGAGAAGGGTTTGCTTATGCCCTCCGGAGAGATCATTTTGGCTTTACTGAGAGATACAAAGGTGCGGGGATCGATGATGCAGTTCACCCCACCACAGATTGCTGCCTCACAGTCTCCTGGAGTCAAACAGAAACATATTCATGTTGAGATGGCCCTGGTGATAGACAGAAACAGTAGGAATTCTGATTTCTTTGTCCAGCACCTCTTCAGTCCCATTACCTGATTTAATGGCTCGCAAGGCATAGTGCAGAGCAAAAAGAAAAGATGAACACGCAGTGTCGACAGTCAGAGATGGTCCAGTCAGATTAAATGTGAAAGAAACCCTGTTGGCAGCAATGCTCATTGCTGCTCCAGTACCATCATAATGATTTATTTCACTCACAGCTCTGCTGGTTATGATTTCATAGTCTCGATTCATGAGACCTGGAAAACATCAGATACATGTCAAGTGAACCCAAGCCAACAGCAGGCATGTACAGCTCAAAACCTGGTGCTGTGGTTTGCTTTTCAGGGTTAAAATGAAACTATATGGCATCAGGGCTCCTGTCATGAAGCTTTGCTCCAACACAAGTCAAAGGGAGAAGTCACAGCAATTTCTCCTGGACTCAGCATACACAAACATCCCTAACACTGGAAATTCCTACCTGCCCAAGAAATGACAGGAAATTCCCACCTGCCCAGGAAATGACCTTTCTGATGGCTCAGCTCACTGTATGATGCAGCTAAATTCTCTGTAATTCTGCTTAGACATATGTCTCTCACTTTGAGACTGAGATATACTTTTGAGACTCAGGTTGTTTTAGTTTAGCTATGACAATATTTATCAACAAGTTACAAAGAGGGTAGTTCAGACATAAATGTACAAGACATTAGCTTCACTTCCTCAGATGTACCAAGTGAAAGGTCACAGCACAAACTACATCCAATACTTTGTATTTATCTTTTTTTTCACACTTGCAACCAATAAGAAATATTAAAGAAGGGCCTGTGAAAGCAGTTGTGTCCTCTTTCTGGGAACACTATGCTTGATATATGGTGGATCCCCAAGTCCACGAGCACACATGGGCCCAAGGTCCGTCCAGGGAGAATCAAGACCACTCAAGAACCAAGACCTCCAAAAAGGTCTGAAAGAAGGAAATGGACATCATAACTAATTTTCATAGAAAGAAGGCAACCCGTCTTCAGGGCAGGGAAACATCTATTAAAAGGTACCTCCAACATCTATTAAAAGGTACCTCCAAGACCCTGGAGTCTCATTGGCCAGACCAACGCTGGAAGAAGGACTGGTGCTCTCTTTTTCTCTCTTTTTCTCTCTTTCATTCTCTCTTTTTCTCTTTCTCTCTCCCTTTCTTTAACTCATCTCCTCCTTTTTCTCTTTCCTTCTACCCTACACCTTTATCCCCAACCCACTGCCATGCGCTGATGTAGCAGGTCAGGTACTAACATTCCAATTTCCATGCCAAGTGTGTAATTTACTAAGAAAACTTTTCCAACAGATCGAGCAATTATGCATTTTGGGTGTTCCCTTCCCCTAAGAAGGGTTAGGTTGCAGTTTCCTGCTTCCCTTCAGTGCCTAAACACAGGAAGAAGAGCACCAAAAACAGATACAGGAATTGTACCATGAACTTCTAGACTAGCCTGGTAATTCCTATCAAAATAACCACTTGTGCCATAGCACAGTAGCCTTAGCCCTCCAGTCTAGATCCTGCTAGATCCAGTGCTAGATAACATATTGAAAGGTTATGAAGGACTGCTCCGATCTTTGTGAGGTTCAAACACACTTTCTTTGCCATGAAATTTTCATCTTACCAATAAAAACACCCGTTTTGGAGCCACTGATAGATTCCACAGGAACTCCTGCGTCCTCCAGGGCTTTGTATGTGCACTCTATCAGTAATTTCTGTTGTGGATCCATGCGTTCTGCTTCCATATCATTAATGCCAAAAAGGTGGTTGTCAAATGAATTAAATCTGAAATACACCGATCAGAATAAACGATGACATATGTATATAAGATCCATTTACTTCCAGACTCACAGTAAACATCTTCTGCAACTTCATGAAAAGCTGAGCAGTAACTGGTGTTTAGGTCACAGTTCCCATTTATGAAATTCAGAAGAAAATGTTTATAAGCCAAAGATTTTTATGTCCATCCACAAAATATGTGATTTTATCAATGCTTCTGTATTTCAGAGTTAAGAGTCCACTCCTACCCATTTTCATTCTCATGGTTATTGCACTACTACCAATTGGATTCCTCAAACTATGAAATGTGCAGAATGAGACTCCCTCTGCAGTAATGTGGTCATAGCTTCAACAAGTTATAAACAAAATGAGAAACTCTCCTCACTGCAAAGAATCTCCCACAAAACCTTGTTTTCTACATTACTTTAGGCCAATACAGACCAATGCTCTAAATTTAAAACCAAAATATAGAGGATCAGCTCAGGTGTTGTCAAGAAATACCAACGCTGCTCTAAAAATGCATTCAAAATGCTTTGTGTGTGTGCCTGTGTATGCTTGTCGCTAAAAGCATCTCCAAAATAGGCCCATGCTTACAAAAGACAGAGTCCAACTTTATTCTTGTATCCAAAGATCAGATTTATATGGCCTCCTCTCATTTCTTGATTTCAGAGCAGGATTCAATATCTAACCTGGGACTAAGCACTAAAGTAATTCTGGGTCCTATGGTTCAACCCTGCCAAGTGAAATTTTCAGGAGACAACAAGATTTCTTCTGTGCATGTCAGCTTCTCCTTTGGATGAAGTTCTACAGACTGAGGATTTTAGGTGAATGTGGAATTCAAATAAAAGACACTTTGACCTTACTGTCATTTGCTATTCTTCACACTAGCACAGGCCCTGAACAGCTGTACCCATAGTTTAAGTACTACAAAAGTTGGTGGTGCAGCAGGGTAACAGACTCACTCATCGAGAAGAGCAGCTCGTGTTGTACATATTTTTCCTGGCTTGTTACCATCTGCATCGTACCACTCCTTGGTATTAAATCTCTCAGCGGGGATTTCTACAGTGCAGTTTCTGCCTTCCTCCAGGACTTTCCAGAAGTTGTCAATTCCATCTCCTGTTGTACAAAGTTTTAAAAGAGATTAAATTATGTGCTCCCCCTCCCCACACAGACCCAGAAATGCACAATCAGCAACAAGCACCTCCCACCTGTGAATCTGGGCTGCTTAAGCAGACTTGCCACAGAAAGAAGTGATCATTCTTTGGTGAGAGGAAAATGAAAAAGCATGACTGACCCTCTCACTGCTTGTCTAAAAGCAAAGGAACGCCACCAAATCCTTAACCACCTTCTCTCTCTGTATGCTTACCATCTCAGTGCATCTACTCCACCTACTGTAATAAAGCAAGAAGCTTTCTTTTTGCAAAACCCAACCTGCTCATTTATCAGCATTGCTGATAAGAATGACCAGCCCTTCATCTGCCCTGTTCCTATAGATCCAGAGTCTTGTAACAATGCACAAACACCCAGCCAGTGAACAAACAGAAAGTTCAAATCATCCCAGACCCATCCTGCTCTCTCTTGTATGAGTTTCATGTGCAGCTCAATGCTCTGCCCACAGCACTGCAGCTTCTTTTGTCTGTCTCTTTGTCTGTCTGTCTGTCTGTCTGTCTGCAAAGAAATTCAAGCCAAGTAGTTTCCACTTTAGCACCACCTTTCCAAAAGATCCCACAAGCAGCAAAGCAACAAATTCAACTAAGGTACAAACCAACAACTGTTGGTTTCCTCCATTTCAACATTAATAAAAGACTCTGCCTTTCAATGCTCACTCACAGCCTGCTTGGCTTTCACCCCAAAGTTACCTCCAGGAAAGTTGCATCCTATTCCAACAATAGCAACTTCATCTGCATTCTCGATCTCCATCTCCTGGGCTGCACAAGACAGAAGCACTGTCAGTCCAGTCCAACAATTATGCATTTACCATTGAATAAATATTAGGTTAAAACGTAAACTTCCTGCAAACACACAGACTTGTCCAAAGCTTAGTTAATCTGGAATGATCTACTGTTGGTTGTGATGACAAATGACATTGCCCACAAGTGACCAGAGCTCTGTACTACAGTCTTCCTCTTGTCTCTACTTCCAGAGGGAATTCCCCACTTAATTCCCCAAACTCTCTCATGCACAGACACTTCCTTTTTACTGTTTAACCTCTGATAACAAAAGGTAAATCTTTTCAATAAATTAGAAGACAAAGACAAGAATTCTCTTTGGGATCAAATACCCCAGGATAGAATTGACTGATGATTTTTTTTCCTTGATTCTGAGAAAGAACTTGTCAGATGAGAATCAATTCAATTGAACTAATTAGAACTCACTAGGACACCCCACTCTAAGCCCTGCACTCCTCCTGGACTTCCTTCCACCCACAAAGAGGAGGAGACTCCTCTAGAAAGGTTTTGTGGGGGATTCTTGGCAGTGGGCAGAGTTTCCATCCCAGGGATAGCACAGCAGGTCCCAAAGAGCCTTTCTCAGTCTCTGACTGACAGTAGTGAAGCAGAGATGAGGCTGTTTCACAGCCCCACACGCCACTCAGAGTTATCACTTCTTGGAGGTTTGCTTTGAAATGTGAAATTAGGAATAACTGCTCAGATTTATACTTGGAAAAATTTACTTCTTGTTTTCATTAGCTAAGATAGAAGAAATTAAAAGGCCACCTAGCAAAAATAATTAGACCAGAATCTGGCTTTCTAGGAGTAAATTCTATTTTACTAATAATGTAAATTCAAAATTGACACAAGAATTATTTCCTTTACATTCTTTCCAAATTGTCTATGATTTCTATGATTTCTTATTTTAATGTAACTGCAAATAAAGCTGCAAAGCCCAACTAAATACTTTTATCACAAAGGTACTTTTAAATATTTTTCCTAAGTTAGCATTTAAATAGCAAATAATAGAAAATTAAGGACCTTTCAAGCACAACATAGAACATATCTTTGGCATCTCTAGAGCTATCCTGTGATCTATGTAACTCTTACCTTATATCATCCCACTGGGGTGGAGAAATAAACTGAGTCTGTGGAAGTAATTTATGTAGGATTATGTGTGGTTTCTTATTGAAATACACATGCTAAATCATGGGGAAAATGCAAATATGATTAATCAGTGACCTGACTAAAGTTTAAAACCACTTCCTCATAGTTGTAAATTTCTTGAAGTCAGCAAGGACAAGAGTATTATCCATCATCTTGCAGTTATCAAATAATAAACTGAAGTTATGCTTTAACAAACCATAGTTTCATAGAATTGTTTGCATTGTAAGGGACCTTAAAGATTCTCTACATTCAGCCTCCCTCCCAAAGGCAGTGCGTATTACACTAGAACAGGTTGCTTAAAACCCCATACAACCTGACCTTTATTACTTCCTGGGATGGAGTATCCTCAAATTCTCTGGGCAACCTATAAAGAATTTCTTCCTAATACCTAATCTACACCAATTCTCTTTCAGTTTAAAGCCATTCCTCCTTGTCCTATCACCACATGACCTTCTAAAAAGTCCCTTTCCATCTTTCTGATAGGGGCCTATAGGTACTTGCAGACTGCTATATTATCTTTCTAAGGCTTTCTTTCCACAGGCTGAATAACACCAGTTCTCTGAGTCTATCTTCATAGGAGAGGTACTCCAACCCTCTGATCATCATGAAATAGCCCAGTAAATTTTTATGATCTTAGGAATATGATTTAAAATACCCTGTCTTTAAAGTAACAATTCAATTTGGTTTGGTCCTAATATCAATAAATATGAACAAGTGTTTAAAGCTCCATCTATTTGTTGGAGGCATTGTGAAAACAAACCTTCCCAGTTCTGCCTAAGAAGACTTTAGAATTTTTAGGATTTGGCTAAACTTTTCTGAGTTACTAATTAGTGAACTAAAGAATCTTAACAAAACACAAGTAAATGTTACATGAGAAATGATTGAATCCCCCTTCCTAAACCAGGAGGGAGAGCCATGGACTGCAAATAGAACATGAGTAAAGTACAGAAAAGCCTTCCACCAGCCCTCAAGGCAATGTGCTGTTGAATTTCCTGACATATGCCCTAAGAGAATATTTTAACTTTGCCTCACTTCTTCTATTTATGCTAATTCATGTGGTGACTATAACACATTCTGCAATACACATACTTTCCATTTGTGGTTGCAGAATGTGATGAGAATTTACTCACTAAAATTCAAAGGAAAAAATCTACTTAGGATAATGCAACTAATTTTGAAAGGGAATTTATTTCATTTTTAATGACACTGATAATAAAGCCACAGTTTCTATTTTGTGTCAAGATCAAATTACAACAGTTCTATAATCTGTATCCTGAAAAACAGAGCATAGGCTTTATGTAAAAATATGCTTGCATGAGAACCTTTTGTATGAAAATTTTTTGTATGTTAATTTTGTATCATAAAAGCTAATTTTCATAATGTATAGAATTATCCAGCTGAGTAACAATTTTACCTATAAAACTCTTCCAACTATAGTGAATGCAGTCAAGAAGAAAACACACATCCTCAACAAATCCATTCCTATTTATTCCAGGGTGTAAAATTAATCAATTATACTACAAGAGCTGGGACCCCTCTTGAAACTCGGCTGATTGACACACATTCATACGTGTATCTGTTGAGAATACCCATCTATGGAATATAAAAAATTAAGGCCTGCTGTAAAATTCTATAACTATCTCAAAACCTATTGAACCAGCACCTAAGAGATACAATATTTTGATATCCCTCATTACCCATTAAAAAATCCACTGATTCCTAGAAATCATGGGATAAGGGCATTGACCAATGAGAAATGGGTTGATGACTACAATTGAATTTACACTTTGAACTATTGGATGCTGTATGATTAGTCATGTTATTGCTTCAGCTATTTTTATCTTTTCTCCTATTATCTTTATTAATCAACTCCGTAGACACTCCATAAACTGAAGAAGATAGCAGAGAAAGAACCCTTTATTACACTGAGTCACGGGGTGGACGTCAGAGACTGAAAAAGTTCATGCCTCAAACATTGATATGAAGTCTTCCTCATTACAGCAAAACTATACAAAGAAGCCATTGAAGCCCACCCCTTCCTAAAAATTGCCTGACTGAAAATCAATGCTGAGATTAGATAAAGGGAAATACATTTGTCACTCATCTGAGACCCAGGGAGAAGTAAACAAGGAAAAGAAGGAGAGTCAAACCCTGCAGCTGCACTGAGAATCTTCCCTGGCTGAGTTTGGGTTGGGGGAGATTACAGCCCACAGAAGCCAGGTTTACAGACTACGCCCCGAAACGCAGGGGAAGGAGGTTTGGGGGTAACCTCTGGTCAGAGGAAGCAAACCGTTCTCCCTTACACAAGCTGTGGAACACCCAACCCCACAGGCCACATGCAAAGGATATTCAAGTGAGAGGCAGCTGAGGGGGATGCCAAAGTGGTCCCCAGGGTGATGCACCAAATCCAGAGACAATGGCAAACCCCTCCCCCCCGCCCATCCCCCAGGGAGGTAGCTGGGTTTTCCTACCTAGCCTGAGGGTATATTAACCCATTGGATTCTATGCTTTTTGGGGGCACCTTCATCCCCAAGAAGACCAGCTGGAGAGGATCAATGGAACATTGTTGTGATCATGGATAGTGATATCTTCTTTGTTCTGTCTCTGTCACTCTCTTTCTTACCAGCCCCCCCCCCAACCTCTTTTCTATTTCTTTCTTTCTCTCTCTCATATTTACTATCAAATAAAACCCTTACTACTGACTTTAGCATATGGCCTCGTGTTGCATACAGGTAAAACCTTACAAAGGGAAGGCCTTGTAAAATCATGGCTCAGGCCTGTTACTTCAGCTAAGCAGAAAAGGACTGTGAGAAAGTGACACAGCTGAATTAGAGGTAGAAACATAAGTTATGTAACCATTGCATGTTCACATTGTGGTGTATGGTGGTTAGTTGAATTATGTTTGCTATGATTAAAAACTATGCAGCTGATGACTGGCTAATTGCTTTAAAAGGCTCGGTTTTTGGAATCAAGAGCTCTCCTTTGCACCTACCTGGGGATCCTGCATCACTACAGGCCCTCATCTCACAGTCTCATATGCGCCTTAATTTGAACAGAGGCATTGCTAATAATTTTAATAACTGAATCTCAACACCCTCTAACGCCAAGGGGAAGCCTTACTTTCTCCAGCCTTCTCTCACCTCCCAGTTCTGGGACTCCCTAGGGCCATTCCCACCAGTAAAGTCAGAGGAAAAAAAGGCTTCCAGTAATTCTGCCTTCTCTGTGTCTTCCATTACCAGAACATCCTTCTAATTCAGAAGTGACCCAACACTCTCCCCAATCTCCCTTTTAATGCTGCTGTACTTGTAGAAGCCCCTCTCTTCTAAAACCCTAACCCATGGCATTCCTCTAAGTAGGTCTTTCAAGAGGCCACAGTTGGCTCTCCAATAGTTTAGGGATCTAGTCCTTCCTAATGCTTTGCTTCCTCCATGCAGGATCCTGAGTTCCACCATCTCATGGTTACTACAGCCAAGGCTGCCCCCAAACTTCATATCTTCAACCCATCCCACGTAGTTTGTTAGTACAAGGTCCAGCAACATGTTCCAGCTGTGTCCCCTCCCTGCCTCTTGCCCACCCCCAAATGACTCTGTAGAGGAGAGTGAGAAACACAAAGACTTGACTCTCTGTAAGCATTGCTCAGCAATGACCAACCCCAGATGGTCCCAAGTCTACTACAGCCTGACAGTGACATGCACCAGCATAGCACAGAGATCTGCCACAGAGCGTTAGGACTTCTGGACAGAAGCAAGAGTGGTAAGTAAAAGGCTGCATACAGCTTTGGGATAAATAACCAAGGGGAAGGTCTTGGTGCCCCCCTGTTGGTATATGCAGCTCACCAGTCACCCTGAGGGGAGTGGGCAAGGGGTCTCAGGCAAGAAATGCAGCAGTTCTGCAAGTCTGACTTTTGGCACTGCTTGTAAACATCAATCTTCTTATGGCTCAGACCTCATCGGATACCAGTATTTTCTATATAGTACACAGCATAGGAGAAAAGAGCTATGGCTTCCCACAGTGACAAATGTTCATTGGCTATTTTCCCTCCCAGCCTGTGGTGGGGGGGCTGCTTCTGGAACAAGGCACGGTTATGGGTGTGACAGAGGCTGGACTGAGGACAACAAATGCCTCTGTTTTGTTCCAAAACCACTAAGAAACAACATTACGATGCCTTGATGATCTGGGTGTGCCCCATGCAAAAACAGTTTCGCTTTTGAAGGTAAAATACAAACATTCATAACATTGGATGTTTATACAGTAAAGTGGAAAATATATTAAACTTATAATTGCCTATCACCTTGATTAAAAAGGATTTACAAGGAAGACACATAAATAAAACAGCTCCTGAAAACATATTGACCTATGTTTCCTTATTGTATTGAAATATGGAGCTCAATAAACCATTACTGATTGAGGATGAAAGCTGTATAAACAGTTCAGAGTCAAATTAAATGGTACTTCTTTACAACCTATTTCATAAAAAATTAGCCTACGCAGGATCATAATTTAATCTTTGTCACCTGCATATTCATCTGCATAATCTAAAAAAACAGCAACAAAAAAAAACCCAAAGGAAAATCAAAAATACCACTTAGAACCTCCAAAATCACCGAGAAGATTCCATTCACAGACAGATATCATGTTGCTCCAGATGAAAGCATGAAGGACACAAGACAGACTTGACCCACTGTGTCCCCAAGGGAGAATTACCTCACTTACCCCTCAGCAGGGCGCTCCCCACCAGGGTTATGCTCTCTGGTGTGACAAGAACTATCTCTGAGGGCAATCCCAAAAGTGAGAAAGGAGGTAATTACACATGTTCAGGGAGACTTTGGGATAGGAATGGCAATATACTGCTGTAAACACATTCTCCACAGAGCTGGCCTGCCTGCCTGTTGAGGCTCTGTTCCATACCAACAGTCCTCCCTAGTCAGGTAGAAAGAGTTTGTCGCTTTTCAGTTTACTGGGTTTGTTTTAAACACAGCCCATTGACAATAATGCATGAGACAGTAAAGGGATTTGAAATAGTTCCTGGCAATTTGCCTCTCCGTATAATCTTGCTTTTACCATCCTAGAACCTTAGAATGAGCCAGAAGAATCTGGACAGACAAATGTTTGTTTTACGAGTAGAATATCCTTTAGAATACATTATTCTTCTGAACGGATTTTATGGAAGTGGCTTTTACTGATACTCTTGCCAGTGGTTTTTCAAGTCATCTCAAACTCTTGTTTGGAACAAGCAGTGAACAAGCTGGATGTTGGACCAATGCAGGTGGACACTGCACTCCCACTCCAAGTGGACACTAAGAATGTTTGAGAGGAAGGGAAGAGAAGGGATGGAAATGGTGGAAGGAGGGAAGGGAAGGGAAGGGAAGGGAAGGGAAGGGAAGGGAAGGGAAGGGAAGGGAAGGGAAGGGAAGGGAAGGGAAGGGAAGGGAAGGGAAGGGAAGGGAAGGGAAGGGAAGGGAAGGGAAGGGAAGGGAAGGGAAGGGAAGGGAAGGGAAGGGAAGGGAAGGGAAGGGAAGGGAAGGGAAGGGAAGGGAAGGGAAGGGAAGGGAAGGGAAGGGAAGGGAAGGGAAGGGAAGGGAAGGGAAGGGAAGGGAAGGGAAGGGAAGGGAAGGGAAGGGAAGGGAAGGGAAGGGAAGGGAAGGGAAGGGAAGGGAAGGGAAGGGAAGGGAAGGGAAGGGAAGGGAAGGGAAGGGAAGGGAAGGGAAGGGAAGGGAAGGGAAGGGAAGGGAAGGGAAGGGAAGGGAAGGGAAGGACCACTCTCAGTTAGAGGATAGTTCCTAACCAAGATCTGTAAGTGGAAAGGAAGGCCACTGGCATTACATTTGTGTTTTACAATTAGTAATCTGAGAGCATTGCTAACTGAACAGGAGTGATTTCCCTGGACCATATTCCAGGTGACCAGCAAGGATAAAGTAAAGGGTGAAGAAAAGTGAAGGTACCAGGGAAAAACCAAGGTAGGGTCAGAATGACCTCTGGTTTATTTTTGAGAAGTAATGTTGACTGTGGCTGTCAAAACTCAGGTATCAGAAAGATCTTTTTCCAAGGATGTGAGTCTCCATCTGACACGTCAGCATTCTAGGAAAAGCAGAAATTCCCCAGAAGGTTCTGCTATCCTGTATGTAAAGCAAGTTACCCAGGTAGTGACACCTCTGCAAACATTCTGGCTGACAAAATGAAAAGGACACATTGATAAAAATATAGAGGCACAGATAGAGCCAGATATGCAGACTTCCACGTTTGCACCAGCAACCAAAGAAAATATTACCCTGACATGCACACCCATAATAAATCAACATATGCCAGGAGAGACTGGATTAACTTGACATGGAGATAACTTCTCTAATATCCTGTTGGCACAGAAACACTGTGCAGCAGAAGATCAATGTTACATAAGTTGTGTGTTTGCCAGAAAATTTTCCTGAGAAGGAAGCATAAAATTTGCTTCCAGTAAATGAAATGGGAGGGAATTGAAAGGTCATCCCCTCCTGAGATAACAGGATGCTCACATCAGCCCCTGAGATGTCTTTACTGTTTCTAAGGCCTGCCATATTTGGTGCACTGTTGTTATCTGGTAGGACTCTAACCTTCCCAGATTAAACTATGTATCAGACACCTGGTGCGATTCATCCTGTGGAAGGGGAATAATCCACAATAAAGCCATTGTTGGCATGGAAGTGTTATCATGGGCTGTTATGACCTCATCTCATGTGCTGACCCCACATGAGATGATGTTGAAAATGGCTACTCCTGAGGAGGAGATGCAAAGTGTGGTCCTGGAGTGGAGGGGAGAGGATGACATGATGCACGCCATTTTCATCTAGGGGATGCCCTGAAAATGTGCTGCCTTCCTAGCCCTCCCTCTCAGAAGCCATGCTTCACCTCCTTCTGCAGCTCAGTGGCTTTTCCAGAATCCAGGGGTTGGTATGTATTAATTGCTAACATAACTAATGAAATTAATTTCCTTTGCAATTCTGAGTTTGTCAAGAGTTTTTTGTGCATGGGCATCCTCCTGAACCTGCAACAGTGTCTCTGAGCTCTAATAAATCAAAGTTCAGTTCATGTTCAGTACCAGTATTCTCTGATTTACATATTCAAAATAATACAGTAGTGTTTAAAATAAAAGCTACCAAAAAATTTCAAGTGGACATTGCCTGATCAAAGCAGGAGTAAGAGAGAGGCACTGTAGTTTTAGTCTGTGGTTTTCCTCCATAATAATGTGCACTTACAGTTCCTGAAGATCTCTGAGACCTGTCTGACCATTTTATGAACATATATGCAAACATATATGCTAATAAAAGTAGACTACAAAGATAACATACTCCCTAGTAAAAACAGCTGGTCAAAGAGGCAAACAATTTGCACTTCTCATGGAAGTTAGTTGGGAAATCATCCATGTACATTAAGGAAAGTGAAATGTTATGGACCTTTATAAGCATATACAAGTACAAAAGTTGATTAGGTTCTTTGATAGAATGATGTTCACGTTACATCGTATCATCACCTTCCAGGGTTTTATGCAATCTTCTTGGGAAATCTCATGATTACGAAATCACTGTGGAGACAGGAAATTTTCTTTAAGTCAGCTGGGGAAGAAATATTCCTCAGAATTAAAGTAATAAAATGTGGCAGCATACCTTGCCTTTCTAGTATCCTACACTGATAAGCTGAAATTCTGTTCATCATGATAATGTTCAATTGAAACAGACAGTTTCTATCCACTCTATCACCCAGAGAGTTAAAACACTTAGGCACTTTCACTCTTCCCAGAAACAAAAATGAAAAATCAAATGAATGCAATCTCATCATGCAGCAGAGGAGCCACTCATCCTGCCAGCACCCAGCACGTAGCAATTTCACAGTGTCACTGTGTGCTCCCAGAGGAAAGGAAAAGCACCTCCTCAACACGAATAAACATCTGTTAGTTCTGGGTCCTGGTGCCAGAATAACTTCTGGGGTTTCTTGGAAATCTTATACTCTAGAGCCACCCTAGAGGAAACTAGGAATTCATCCCCCATTCTGCTGCCCCATCACCCAGCCACTCCCATCATTCCTTTGTGGGCATTTTCCTGAAGGCCAAGGAAAATGTGATCCTTTCTGGCACGCTGGCTGGTGAAGGCACAGAGGCCACACATCTCCCACTGGCAGCCCCCAGTTTGACAATGAAACTGCTCCCTTTGGACACAGGGCTTTGAGGCACTGCATTTCCCAAATCATCTGTGGTCAAGCAACCTCAGAGCCACAGGCTGTCACTGCCTAGCACAGGTACCAAAGTCCTATTGTTTCAGGCACACACGCAAACATGGCAGTAGCTAAGCAGCCCTCAGAGTACTCCTGCCTCATTGAAATGCATGGAAAGGATAGGATAGGATAGGATAGGATAGGATAGGATAGGATAGGATAGGATAGGATAGGATAGGATAGGATAGGATAGGATAGGATAGGATAGGATAGGATAGGATAGGATAGGATAGGATAGGATAGGATAGGATAGGATAGGATAGGATAGGATAGGAGACAACTTCTCTGTCTTTGTCAGGTGCTATGGTGGGCACTGTAAAAATTCAGTTAGTGAAATTTCCTTCATAAATGGCACAGTCATGCCTGATGCTGCATTATGATGGAAGAAATGGGATAAAAGTCTTCTTGATGATAGCAATTTATTATTTTTATTCCTGTGTCCTGTGTATCTCACACAATTGGCAAAGCACTTTCCAATGGCAGCCTGGGTGCATTAGGAAATGCCTCCCTCTATTCTGGCATTTCAAAAGCAAGGCAGAAATAGGCCGCCTGAGAATTTGATAATGCAAGTGTCCTTGTCCTGGGAAAAGACAGGGACCAAGTGTCACAAATTGTATAACAAAAAATTCCAGCAAGACACTGTTACAGGCAAAAACTGTTCACTCCTTCAGGGAATTTCCATGAATTAATTTATTTGCCAATTTTAAATCTATTAAATACAGATTCTGGTGTCAAGGGAAAATGAAAAAAACCACAACCAACTCTGAGGAAAAACACTGCTTCCCTTTAGACACCTCTTCCTCCTGCTACCCTTTTTGCAACTCATCCCAGGCCATGCTCAGCCCCTTTGCTGAGGCAGTAGCCAGTGCAGGAGACTGAGGCCAGCACACACCAGGACACAGCTCCTCAGAGCTGTGTGTCTCAGCTCCTGGTCCCTTGGCTCCAGCCCCTGGTATCCTCTTCCCTCCTGCTCCAATAAGGACCTCTCCCCTTCTTCTCCTCCTGCCCTGACCTTGTTTCTCCTTTTGCTTGATCTTTACCACCCTTACTTGTTTATGTGGTCTGAAGTGGACAATGTACCTGTGTTAGGTACAGTCCAAGACCACCTAGAAATGAGGCCACTGGGATATTAGAAATTAGTTGATTGTATTGCTGAGTCCCCACAAACCTTGCAAAGATGCGAGTACAATCTGCTTAAATGTGAGGCACCAGTTATCTACCTCATCTGTCTTCTAGGCCTGTCAGATAGATAGATAGATAGAAAGATAGATAGATAGATAGATAGATAGATAGATAGATAGATAGATATAGATATAGATATAGATATAGATATAGATATAGATATAGATATAGATATATAGATATATCGATATTGATATAGATATTGATATAGGTATATAGGCTTTCCTTTTCACCATTTCTTTAGCATTGAGAAACACAAGGAAATTTTGCTGCAAATATCTACCTATGGGGCAATATGTCTAAACAGCAATTCACTGGGATTTCACTGTGAAAATTTCAGCAAATGCAACACAACAATCAGGAGAGCTTGTGCCTTCACCCAAAAAATACCAGAAAGTTGGCTGGTGAAAGTCCTGTAGAGCTCCTAGCTCTGCCCCAAGAAGCATTTCAGATTTTATCCTATTAGAAATTAATATGAGAGCATGAATAGCCAGGGAACAAGGACAAGAATCCAGGTTCTGGGAGAAGACTGGCATATACTTCTTTCTTCAAGTTCATTCTGAATTGAAAGTTTGTGGAGCAATCTTCCCATGCCATAGTGAGATTCCCAAGTCTTAGAGCTAACCTAAGGGCACCACCTGAGCCCAGTGTACTGGGTACCCTGACTGGATAGCTCCTGCCACTAGGCCAGCTCCTGCCTCTTGACCATCACCAGAGTTTGTCTCAAACTCCTGAGGAGCCAGAAAGAAACTAGCCAGGACCAGCGGTTAAATTTTTTCTGCCTTGTTGAGCTTAAAAAAGTCACTAACACTTCATGGCTGTTTCTTACAGCTGGACACTATCTCTTCATGTCTGTTGCAATGTCAGTGAATTCTCCACAACATGGTCTAAGGCCAGATTTTCCTAGAAATCTTCTTGGTGTCTGGCTATGGATAGGGGTGTCTTTGTGATTTATTCCCACCCAGATGTCTATTCTTCTTCCTAGTTATCTCCATGTAAGAAAGGCTATAATTTTCAGCTGGATAACTCTTTAATTAACACTAAGACCTAAATGTCTACATGACATCAAGTAGCTACCCCTTTTTCTGTTGACAAATTCCTTCTATGTAAACAGCTCTCACTCTAACATAGTGTCAATCCATTCAAGGAAATTGAGAACTGAACTTGGGAGAAGCTATCACTGGAGTCATGCTAATTAACACTTAGATTTCAACAAGTTAGGAGCTACAGGAAATAGTTTCAAAGTGTTCAAAGTGTTTGCCTCCCAGAGAGAAATTCAGAGCTGACATACCTGTCTCAGAACACCCGTGCATGGAAAAAGAAATCACCAGGATCCAACCTACCCCGAGTGCAGCAGGAGATTTTTAACCTTGCTCAGAGCCTGGCTGGCACTTTTATGCTCACAGGTGCCAAGCCTGTCTTCCCTAGATAGGAGAGAAGAAATACCTACAACTTTTCTGCAAGTACTGGCAGGAGAGGAGAGAAGAGAGTTGCTTCTTCAAAGGCAAGGAGAGGAAGTGCATGCCTGTTAGGTATTAGCTAATTATCTGGACTCCTGATACGACACACTGCCATATCTGAGCTTAATGTTCTCAGCCAGAAGCCACTCAAACCACTGTCACCAGTGTCAAGAACACCAGGCTGCAGGGTAGGTTTTGGACTTGTAAAGATCCTTTCTATGATTGCTACTGCATAAAGCTGTGGCATATCACACTAGTGATATTCTTGTGACTTGCCAACTGGAATCGCTAACCCTTGTTTCAAAGTCTGTTACTTCTTCTGCTGTCACTCCCCTGTTTTGTAAACCTGTGCCCCGAAAGAGCAAGTGTTCTTACAAGCAAACACTGCAAGATGCATATCACCACTGTCTGTGTTTTGCTCCCAGATAGGAGAATAATCTTTAGTGGTGAAGTAACAGCTGCAGCAGATTTGGAGAAAACAAGAAACAGAAGTCTAGCTTTTCTGATCACTGGCACCAAGTGGGAGATGCTTTGCAGGCTCCCTCTGGTACCATGGGCTGGCTGAGGCTATCCTGCAGGCACAGACTGGTGCAAGGACCACACTGGGCATACAGCACAGGCTCAATGCTATGTGATCTTAACTCCTCAACAGGCAATGGTCTCCTGTTTAGGATCACTACACCTCACCTCTCACCTTTTAATTCTGCTCTCTCCTTCTTCCAACATGGAAGCGAATTCTGTATTAAATATTGTAACACTGGCTTTATTGATTCTATTAGATATTGTGGAAGCCCCTTCCCTAGGCTTGTTCTCTGTTCATATATGCATAGATCACGTTAAATCCTGTTTACTACAGGGAGTTCAAGGTACTAGATACCAAGAGACAGCCCCAAATGTACTCGAAATCCCGGCTGTCCACTACATGTGAGTTTTCATGAGACAACTATGCCTGACACAGTCTTGATTCTAGATGCTCTTTCCACCTGCTGTACGTGACTCCTCCCCTCGTAACAGGCCCAGCACTCGTCTGACTCCCCAGTGAGTTTGTTCAGCTCACTATACACAGAAAAAGTCCATTTTTGCGGGCTACGGTAAACGGGGGGCCAGGAAACGGGAGCACACGGAACAGCGGCAGGCCACGGGGGAGCGCAGACAGGGGAGCCGGGTCTGCCCTCCTGCCCGTCCCGGGGAGCCCGTGAGTCACGGCGAGGGAGGGCCCCGGCCGCGCCCACCTCTGAAAGCTCCGCGTTACTTCCACGGCCCCAGCGGGCAGAGGGCGGCTCTGAACTCCTCTCCCATATTCTCTCCTCTCTCTCTCCTGTCCTCCGCCGGCCGCACAGACCGCACCGTCGGGCACCGGCGTGGGACGCGCCCGCGGCGAGGAGCCGCGGCCGGCAGCCCGTGCCCGCCTCGCCCATGGCGGGGCCGCGGGACCCCGCGGAGCGCTGCTCCTGCCGCAACACCAACTGCGTGGAGCGGCCGCTGCGCCGCCTCTTCGAAGGGCTGGCGAGCGGCGTGGCCGCCTGCCCCTGGCCCTTCGTGCTGGTGCCGCTGCTGCTGTCGGGCGGGCTGGGCGCCGGCTTCGTCTTCCTACCGCAGCGGCGGGCGAACGACATCGAGGGGCAGTTCACGCCGACCTGGGGGCCCGCCAAAGCCGAGCGCGACTTCGTGCGGCGGCACTTCCCCACCAACGACTCGGAGCGCTTCTCCGCCCCGCGGCTGCCCACCGAGGGCGCCTACGCCGCCCTCATCGCCGTGGCGACGAACGGGACCTCGGTCCTGGACGCGGCGGCGTGGGCAGAGGTGCTGCGGCTCAACGCGACCGTGCACGACGCCGAGTACGAGCGGCTCTGCGCCCGCACGGCCGGCGGCTGTGCCAGCCCCAACGAGCTGCTGTCGCGGCGGGGCGATGCGGGACCGCCCGCCCCGGGGAGCCTCCGCTTCCCCGTCAACGACAGCGTCTTCCTGGGGACCGCGCTGGGCGGCGTGGAGACGGACGGCGGGCGGGTGCTCGGGGCGCGGGCCCTGAAGCTGCTGTATTACCTGCGGGAGGACGGCCCCGAGGCGCAGGACAGCCGACAGTGGCTGGAGGGCTTCCTGCAGAACATCTCGTCCAAAGTGGCGGAGTTGCGCCTCGGCTCCATTCAGGTAACGCAAGGGCCGGGTACGGCCGTGCGGAGCCGCCGAGCCCGAAATGTCCGGGCAGCCCCGGCGCGGAATGGAAAGGAAAGGGACCGTGGCGGAAGAAGGCGAGCGCGTTGCGAGGGCCGGGGCAATGCTCCTCTGCTAACGTGATGTTTGACCTTGCCTGTGCGTTTGTACAAAGAACAAGAAAAGGGAAAGTGCCTTATCGTTTCTTGTTTTAATGGCAGGTGACTTATTTTACCTCGCTATCCAGACAACAAGAGTTCGAAGGAAATACCAAGAGTGTGATCCCGCTCTTCTCCATAACATATTTCCTGACAATTACCTTTGCAATCGTCTCTTGCCTAAGGTAAAATGTCTCTAAGCTATGGCCTAATGAGCAGTGATCTCTGCTCTTCCTTACCTTCCTCCAGTTGGTTTCTGCTCTTGCCGAGTGAAGGCGTTCTTGAAACTGCAGGCTTCCGGTGACATTTAATAATATAACAATATTTAACAATATAACAATGACATTTAATAATAGGCAAAAGGTATTTCTTTGCTTTTTCTTGTCTATCTGTGCATATTTCCTAACTGCTTAGATGGGGTTCATGGTAAATACCAGATAAATACCTGAACAAGTCTTCAGTGTAGACATGACCAACTTGAATGCTCACCTCCTAGAGAAATTAATCTTGTCCACTGCTGACACCTAGGATCTCTCAAAGCATCATTCATCAGGTGTTCTCTTCAGACAGGGTATTGTCTGGGAAATATATGACACATAACTAAGATATTCTTTGAAATGTTTTCAGACTGAGCTGTATAAGAAATAATATCTGGCTTGCAAGCTGTGGAGTGCTTTCTTCTGGCTTAGCTGTATTAAGCAGCTTTGGATTGATGCTCTTCTGTGGAGTGCCCTTTGTGATCACTGTAGCAAATGCACCATTCCTGATTCTGGGTAAGTAGAAAAAGTGAGTTGTATTCAGATACAAAGACCAGAGTGACATTAAAACAACCTAATGGTGTCAGTCTTTTCTGGTGTGAATGCCAGATAATACATTTTCTCCTGAAGTGAGTGTAGGAGATACCCAGAGGTGCAGCCCCTTAGAACACCTACAGAGGTAAGCAAGCCTCTCAGCTCAGCTCAGTGTGCCCACCGTGGGACTGGAGAGGGGTTCTGGTGCAAGGGCAGCTTTCCCCAGAAGACAAGGTCTGATCTAGATCCACTGCTACAGCAGGAAGACTGTAAATGGGAGAGTTAGCACTTCTGGCATTGTTCTAGTGTCCCTGGAAGTGTAGCCAAGATGATTAATCCTCTGCAGTAAAACATCAATGTACAAACCAGTCTCTGTCAGCTGCACAACTAAAGTCATGCACCATTTGGGCAAGCACCTCCCCCCAAGGAGTTGGTATCATTGCATCCTTGTTACACAGGCTCCTTAACAGCCAGTGCTGAACTTTCCGAGTAGTGTTGCTGCAATTAGATGATGTTTCCAACTACATAATGTTGCTGCAAACAAATTACTGCTTTTAAAATCCTTACTGTTCTCCTATATCATACATTCATCTGATGCTTTCTTGGGCTTGGTCTCATGCTGAGGAAAACACATGGAGCTCCCAGGTTGACGGAGGCCGTGCATCATCCTAAGATGTCCAATGCAAATGCCCCTTTGGGCAGGCATTGTTTCTTTATTTCCTGTGTAATGCTAATGCAATTTTTATTTACTTTTGCTTGCTCATCTATTGCAGTGGCTCTGATTACCAAAAAGCCCCTTTTGTATACCTGGGAAAGGGCTTAAGCCAGTCTCTTCAGATCTTCAGAAATAACATGCAGACTTTTGTCTTCCTTGCGTTAAAGCAGACAAATTCTCAGTACATCAGAGGATTTGCTTTGAGGGCTGCTTGCTGTCCAAAGCAGCTTGGCTCCCTGCCACCCAGGAGTACCTTTTGATGTGCTGCTTAATTCACCTTTGCATGTTTACTGGCAATTGCCTGTTCAGGTAGCAGGTAATGATTTCATCTCTTCTTCTGTGCTTGGCTAAATCTCACTCTGCTATTGGCGCAGCCTTGCTTTCCCTTCTGTGTGATTAATTTTCAGTGAATAGAAGAGCCCTTGACAACATGGCAAAATACTGAAAGGTGTGAGATAATAATCTTGAGATTTAGCAGAGGTGAGAGGAGCCCATTGGCTCTTCATTTTTGAACTTCAGCTCACTTACTCTGGCAACTTAGCAAAAACCCTAACCCAGGATTGGGTCTTCCTGGCAGGTTTTCCCAGGGATCTGTCAGGTAATGTTTGTGAGCACATCATTACAGAGGTGAAAAAAATGAGTAAGAAATCATGAATAAGTGCTGGAAAATAAACTGGAGAGAAGTGGAGGGCAAAGAGCACAAAAAAGTTAGCCACTGGAAAACTGGAATCACTCTTCTCCCGTGTGGTAGCGACTGCTCTTCCTGCCTGCTGAAGGCAGAACAAGACATTATCAGTCTAAGTTGCTGCAGTGCTGCAGGAGAGATTCCAGAGATAATGGGGGATGGTTGCAGTGGTAAGAATAGTTGAGCATCAGAATATGTGATGCTTTGAAATCTGTGTCACCTGCATCATGGACATCAGCTACAAGACGCTTGTCAGAGATGCTGTAGGTGTGCTCAGTCCTTCAGCGGAGTCGCTGAGGGATCAACAGCCCATCGGGTCACCAGGAGGTGCTGAAAGGTAATACATTCAGCCACACACAAAGGATCTGTTTTCCAGATTCTCTTGTAACTTGCATCAGTGCTCGAGCAGTGTTAGTCGCCCAACTTCCTTTTTCAGATCTTATGCAGAATGAAATGTGATAAATGTTGTAGTTTGGTTGGGTTTTGGTGGAAGCTGCCATTTGCAGTGCAGCATTAACAGTCTCTCCTCTTGCAGGGGTTGGCGTTGATGACATGTTCATCATGATTGCTTCCTGGGAACAAAGTTCAAGGAAAAAAGAGCAATCCAGTGTTAAATCTCTGCTGGCTGAGACTTATGCAGAGGCAGCACTTTCTGTGACCATCACCACTCTGACGGATGTTTTGGCCTTCTTCATTGGCACGTGGACTGCTTTTCCATCTGTGAGGTCTTTCTGCCTCTATACAGGAACAGCTTTTGTCTTCTGCTATGTATATACCATGACCTTCTTTGGGGCAGTTCTGGTATTAAATCACAAAAGGGAGCAAGGGAACCGACACTGGCTGACTTGTATGCGTGTGGATGTAGATACAGATCAGGCTGAGAACTCCTGCTTGTACAATGCTTGCTGTATCGGCAGCTGTTCTAGGCAGCCATCTCAGCCAGAAGGTGAGCATCCCATGAACGTATTCTTTAAAAAGTATTATGGCCCTTTTGTTACAAATAAATGGATCAAGGTGCTCATGGTGTTGCTCTACGGAGCGTATTTGGGTGGCGGCATTTATGGGTGTACTCAGATCAGGGAAGGCATCGATCTCCGAAATCTGGCAAATGATGCCTCCTACGTTATTCCATACTATGACGATGATGACAAATACTTCTCCACATACGGACCCAGGGTCATGGTTGTCATTACTGAGAGTGTGGATTACTGGAACGAGTCGGTGCGTCTTGGCATTGAGAGCTGCGCACAGAATTTAGAGAGCATTTCCTATGTAGATAAGAACCTCTCAGAGTCATGGCTGAGAGTATACACAGAACTTGCCAAAAGGGGTTTTGTAGATATAAACAGTAAGACTGACTTCTTAAATAACTTAAATGTACTGTTCCGTGTTCGTCCCAGTTTTGAGTGGGACATAAACAAGACTCAGGATGAAATAGAGGCTTCACGTTTCTTCATCCAGACAGTGAATGTGACATCAGCAGTGGATGAGAAGAATCTCCTCAATGAGCTGAGAGAGGCAGCTGAGCAGTGCAGCATTCCACTGAAGGTGTATCACCCAGCCTTCATCTACTACGACCAGTACCTGGTCATAGTGCAGAACACTGTTCAGAACGTTGTCGTTGCTGCCGGGGCCATGCTCGTTGTCTCCCTTCTGCTCATTCCCAACCCGTTGTGCTGCCTGTGGGTGACCTTTGCCATAGCCTCTGTCATAGTTGGCGTTGCTGGCTTCATGACGTTCTGGAACGTCAACCTCGATTCCATATCCATGATCAACCTGGTCATTTGCATTGGGTTTTCAGTAGATTTTTCTGCTCATATTTCCTATGCCTTTGTTACGAGTGGAGAGTCATCAGCCAATAAAAGGGCAATTGAAGCTCTGTCCCTGCTCGGTTACCCAGTTCTACAAGGTGCAGTTTCTACCATATTGGGCGTAGTTGTCCTGGCTGCAGCGAGCACCTACATCTTTAGGACATTCTTCAAGATCATGTTCCTTGTTATTTTGTTTGGGGCTCTTCATGGTCTTGTTTTTATTCCAGTCTTTTTAACATTTTTTGGAAACTTTGGCAGTTCACCTCACAATACCATGTCTAAAAAGTTAGAGCATAGGTTTAGAAACGATAAAGACTGTCCGTGAATTATTTAAATATAAGATTTTATTTATTTACCATGTGGAGGCTCAAATGCAGTGACTGTCAGGGAATATAAGACATAAAAAGTAGAAGAATAAATACATCAGACCAACAAAGGCTTCAGGAAAGCCAGGTAAGAAAAACAACAACAAACCGCACAGAATGGATTTGCATTTTTTACCTTTGTGTATGTTCAACTACCACCTTAATGTTGCTAACTATGTGTCACTAAAGGACACGAAGTAAAGCAATGTGGACAAGCAGCTCTCCAAGGTAAAAAAGAGCACTTTTAATTTCTGACTCCAACATTTATAGATTTCCAAAAGTGACAGTGGATTGGAGGGTGACAGTGCCACCTCTCCAATGACGCTGGACAAACCAACAGTCCATCAAATTTCTCATCCTCCATAGAAGAATGCAAAACAAGTTATTTACATAAAGTGCGTGAGAAAATTCCTTACAGGAATGTAAACATCAGAAGGCTTAGAAAAACTTGAAAAAACAGGGCGACAATTATTAGTTTTGTGTGACTTTTTAACTGAATGTATTAAAATTATTACAAACACTGACCACTGCCTCAGGTGAATGGACTATGTTACGTGTTTGCAGGACACAGTCATAGCAGGAAAGAGTAACTCTCATTGAACTCTATTTCCTCCTTGTTTGCCTTGATGCTGTAACTCATCCCAGCACTGAGCTGGAAATCAGCTTTTACCCAAGAGACTCAAATCTGGATGTTTTACAGCAAAATTACAGGAGGTCAGAACTGTCTCAGACTGCAATAACTCATAAGCCTTCAGGAGACAAAATGTGCTCAGGTTCCTAATGCAGCATGAAGAAACCTTGGAGAAGACTCACCCCAAGCTAACTCCCAATTTTGATTCAAAGCCTTTTCTTGGTGTCCTGTTTTCTAGCTAAGTTTGAACATCTGGTACCATCAAGAAGTTTGTGTGTAGCTTCTGTTGCTTGCAGTTTGCAAAGTTTATTGAACTTGCATGGACCTCCTGAGTAACCACTTGGGAGATGTTCCATGGTATGACAGGGCAGGGATTCTCTAGAGACAATCACAGCCTCATTCAGGACAAAGTGAAAAAGAAACCCAAGTTTATGCCAACCAGTCCTAAAACTGTAAACCCATAAATTCATTATGTTCATCAGTGACAACCTATCCTGTGATGCATCGATAGAGCAGAGGAGCTTTCACTGAGTAGTAGCTTAGAATATATGAGGTGATCTTCTAACCTATGGAGACAAGGGAGTACGTGAAAATCAATTCATAATTTGTTGTCAATATCATGATAGACCCATTGTAAATAAAATAACTGATGGTAACCAGTGTTTGTAATTCTGGAAAAATTGGTGTGGAACTTATTAAATCATTCAGTCCAAATCTGCTGCTGTGGTGGGTTTCTTCTGAGAGTCTGAGCAAGTGTGACAAAGCCAGGGACTGCCTCTGGCCAGTTTCATGAGAGCCAGTAAACAGGGCAGGATCTTTCTCATTCATAGAGTCATAGAATAGTTTGAGTAGGAAGGGGCATTTGTGTTGATTTGGCATGGCCTGTTTTTTTAGTAGCAGGGGAGCGCCACAGAAGTTGCTTCTGTGAGAAGCTGCTAGAAGCTTCCACCATGAGACAATCTGGTGGCTCTGAAGGTGGACGTGCTGCTAGCCCAATTAGAGAGGTTGGTAATACCTCTGTGATGGCACATTTAAGAAGAAAATCAAAACAGCACGTGTAGTTTTTTCCGGGGTGGCAAGGCACCGCCACCGGGCCATCCGGGCAGCGTGAGGCGATGCGCCACAGCCGCCGCCATCTTGGCGCGGCCCACAGCAAGCTTTGCCTGCCTGGCCACCCCAGGCGAGCTGTGCCAAAGACAGAAGGGCAGGGTCGGCAGCCACAGCTTCCCCTTCCCTGCCCCACATGAAGAGAGGCATTAAACAGCACCAGCGCTGCTATTTATTGATAGCACAGCCATCATTGCCCACTCAGGGGTGGCAGGGCCACGTGGCTAGTGGCAGAAGTATAGCAAGCAACTCCGGGTAAGGAACCTAGACAAGATTGACCTCTTGGCACTGTGGGATCCTGCAGGAATCTTTTAATTGGTGGAAACTGTTGGTAGTGGTACCTATGGATAACAGCTTTTCTTCTAGTCAGAGAAGAGGAGGAGGGGAGGACACGTGAGGGGAAACAACATGGCGGCAACAAGGTCAGTGGAAAAAGGGGAGGAGATGCTCCAAATGCTAGAGCCGAGATTCCTCTGTGGGCTGTGGTGAGCACCATGGTGAAGCAGGCTGTCCCCCTGCAGACCGTGGGTCCGTGGGGCATGCAGAGATCCACTCGCAGCCCATGGCAGAAGTAGTAATGCCGGAGTGGGTGGATACTGGAGAAAGGTGTGGTCAGGTGGGAGACTCAAATGGAGAGAGAGTGCCCCTGCTTCCAGACATCAAGAAAGGGGACCCTTGCTTCCAAACTAGAGCAGTCAATCCTTAGAGGACTCCATCCCATGGACAAGTGACCCATGCCACAGCAGTTTTGGAAAGACCAGTGGGAAAGACTTACCTTGAAGCAGTTTTGGCATGACTGCTGCTCCTGAGATTGGAGCCACACTGGAGAAGTTCACAGAGAACTGTCTCCTGTGGGAAGGACCCCATGGCATAGCAGAGGAAAGACTCCTCTCCCTGAGAGAACAGAAAAAGATCTTGGGTGATGAACTGACCAAAACCCCCACATCCTATCTCCCTGCGTGGTCAGTGGGAAGCAGGGAGGGGCTGGGGGAAAAAGAAGTGTTTTAAAAGCTTATTTTACTTCTCATTGTCCTCTTCTGATTCTGTTAATAATAAATTCACTTTATACCTTTAGATTTTAACCTGTTTGGCCCTTAGAGTAGTTTCTCCCAGTCCTCGTCTCAACCTGTTAGCAAGCAAGGCACGGTTATGGGTGTGACAGAGGCTGGACTGAGGACAACAAATGCCTCTGTTGTGTCCCGAAACCACATTGTCTTGATGATCTGGGTGTGCCCCATGCAAAAACAGTTTCACTTTTGAAGGTAAAATACAAACATGCATAACATTGAATGTTTATACAGTAAAGTGGAAAATATATTAAACTTATAACTGCCTATCACCTTAATTACACAGGCTTTATAAGGAAGACACATAAATAAAACAGCTCCTGAAAACATATTGACCTATGTTTCCTTATTATATTGAAATATTGAGCTCAATAAACCATTACTGATTGAGGATGAAAGCTGTATAAACAGTTCAGAGTCAAATTAAATGGTACTTCTTTACAACCTATTTCTTAAAAAATTAGCCTACCCAGGATCATAATTTAATCTTTGTCACCTGCATATTCATCTGCATAATCTAAAAAAACAGCAGCAAAAAAAAACCAAAGGAAAATCAAAAATACCACTTAGAACCTTCAAAATCACTGAGAAGATTCCATTCACAGACAGATATCATGTTGCTCCAGATGAAAGCATGAAGGACACAAGACAGACTTGACCCACTGTGTCCCCAATGGAGAATTACCTCACTTACCCCTCAGCAGGGCGCTCCCCACCAGGGTTATGCTCTCTGGTGTGACAAGAACTATCTCTGAGGGCAATCCCAAAAGTGAGAAAGGAGGTAATTACACATGTTCAGGGAGACTTTGGGATAGGAATGGCAATATACTGCTGTAAACACATTCTCCACAGAGCTGGCCTGCCTGCCTGTTGAGGCTCTGTTCCATGCCAACAGTCCTCCCTAGTCAGGTAGAAAAAGTTTGTCGCTTTTCAGTTTACTGGGTTTGTTTTAAACACAGCCCATTCACAATAATGCATGAGAGAGTAAAGGGATTTGAAATAGTTCCTGGTAATTTGCCTCTCCCTATAATCTTGCTTTTACCATCCTAGAACCTTAGAACGAGCCAGAAGAATCTGGACAGACAAATGTTTGTTTTACGAGTAGAATATCCTTTAGAATACATTATTCTTCTGAACGGATTTTATGGAAGTGGCAGACAGGCACGTGAACCATGAAAGGGGAGTCTGCTGTGGAGTCAAATAAATCTGCACACATAAATTGAAGCCTCTTTACTAAGAACTGCCCACCCACTCTAGATGGTGGCTGTATTAAGATCTACTTACATGAGAGATGGGTGTCTAAGTGTCTTTAACATTTAATGGAGGTCTGCTCAACAAAGGCCATGGAGCACTGCAGTGGTCTGTTCCCTTCTCTTTTTCAGGCTGCACTGCCATCTGAGAAATGCTCATTAGGCCTCAGCCTTGATGAACAGCACCTGGGCTCAGCTCCTCTTGAGCTTATCAGAAACACAGTCTGCTCCCAGGAGCTGCTGCTGTCTAATTAGGTCCAGGGTCTTTTCATGATCAGCCTTGGAAATTATTTTCCTTGCCTCCATAGCATCATATCCCTGTTTTCAGAGAAAGTGTGCTGACCTGTAGTGTGGCCAGGTTGGAACACTGCTATGAACAAAGCCCCACTTTTCCAGCCCTAAAAACAGTGATCCAAAATGAGTCCTTTGAGCTCTTTGGGCTGCAGTGGGCTCTGACCAGTGGCCTCCATCTGAATGGGGCCTCTCAGAGCCTGCAAACTCTGAGTTTTGCTGTACTTGGAGGATCACTGAATGACAAGGAATCCTGAGCCAAAAGCCTCACTCCTCAAGGCTCAAGCCTTCACCCACTGAGGAGGTGCAGAAGCATCCAAAGTGAGTACTTCACTACCTTCAAGAGGGATTTTTCACTGGTACCTTGCGCTGACCTTTATGTCTGTGTACATACACACATACTGTAGCAGATCTGGGAGAAATGCTGCTCTCTTAGATGTTTAAGTACCTTAGATATCTAAGTAAGTTAGGTCTGCAAGTAAGTTTAAGTTATAAACTAAGTTAAATGCTGTTAAGTGTTATTCCTTTGCTAAATTGTTACAGTTAAGTTACAAGTTACATTTAAAATATAAGTAAAATTTAAGTACTGTTACATTTGAGTGCTGCTAAGCTTTCAGGTTGTATTCCTTTCTCTCCTTTGTCACACGCAACTAAACACACACATTCAAATATACATAGATAGTTCTCAGGTCATTTCTGTTTTGATTTACTGTATTTTGTTCCTTTTTTTCCTCAGTGTGTCTTAACTCTTCTGTAAGTTGTAGAGCAAACCTTGGCAACAAACTTTGTTGGGCTGTTACTTAATGTTAAATCTGGTTTTCACTGATACCCTTGGCAGTGATTTTTTAAGTGATCTTACTCATTCATACCAAGCACTGAAGAGAGCTAGGCTGTTGGACCAATGCCACTGCAGTAGTGCAGGGATCTCCTGTGGTCAGTGGAAGCAGTGCTCCTGGACGGGGAGCACGATGGGCAGAGGGCTTCCTGCTGCACTTGGCCCTGCCCAGCTGCACAGCACAGGGCTGTCAGCCTTGGGAAGTGCTCACAGGCAGGAGGCACCATGGCTGAGAAATGGCTCTGGGAATGGGAGCTCCCCACTGAAAAGAATGGAGAAGTTTGCTACAAGCAAAATCCACTTCCTTGTCCCCACCCTTTCACAGAAATGCCCCAAATACAAACATACCGCTCACAGCTCGTTGCACTGACTAAGAGAAGTGATACTCCCGCTGCTTTCAGCTTTGCTGCATGTTATGTGAACGCTGTAAAAGTTACAGGGAGAGATAAAATTTTCAAGAGACAAATTTAAGTGATGCTACAATTAGTGGCAGTAGTCGAAATTTTCATGTTTCTTCTCTGCTCCATAAAACAATTTAATTAGTTTTATTTTAATGCTTGGAGCTTGTGGTGCTTTGTCTGGGGTAATTTCTTCACAGTAGCTGGTATGGGGCTGTGCTTTGGATTTGTGCTGGAAACTGTTGATAAGTAAGGGAATGTTTTAGCTATGACTGAGCAGTGCTTACACAATGTCAAAGCCTTTTCTGCTCCTCACCCCACCAGGAAGGGAGGTAGGGGTGTACAAGGAGACAACCAAGACAACCAGCTGTAGCCAGCCCATAGGAAATAACAGATCATATGGCGTCATGCTCAGTATACAAAACTGGGGGAAGAAGAAGGAAAAGGTGATGGTGTTTGTCTTCCCAAGTGACTGTTACACATGTGATAGAGCCCTGCTGTCCTGGAGATGGCTGAACACCTGCCTGCAATGGGAAGTAGTGAATTCATTCCTTATTTTGCTTTGCTTGTGCATGCAGCTTTTGTCCTTAACTGTTAAACTGTCTTTATCTCAACCCACAAACTTTCTGACTTTTACCCTTCCAATTCACTCCCTCATGCCCTAGAGAGTGAATGGCTGTGTGTGTCTTAGTTGTCAGCTGGGATTAAACCATGACAGATGTTCTGCACCTGACCTTTCTCTTCATTTGACAAATGTAGTAATGGAATTTAAGCTCATAAAACTACCAGGTTTACTCAGTGTTTGTATTTTTGCCCCTGTGTCCTCTGAGTAGTCCAGACCTGGCAATGAAAGAAGCTTTGACGGTTCCAGGTTCAGAACTTCTCAGCAGCAGAAATATACAGACAGGCCATGGATTTCTTGTGATCATAACGGGTACTGCAGAACAGGCACTGAGACACTCAGAGAAATGATTCAGGTAAAGAGCAAACGATGCACAGAGGGTCTGCCAGTCTATTGCACATCCCAGATCAAACAGGTTTGTGATATCCAGTGTTAGTGTGCCAAGTGTCTACATATCACTTAACCTCTCTGAGGACATGTTTCTACAAACACCTGGAGTTTTATCCTGTTTCTGTGCTACTGCTTGTCTAAAAATAAGGCAGCATCAAGTTTTTTGTGCGCTGCTCAGTGGCCTCCTCTGAAGAAGCAGCAATCCCAGGCAGTGTTGAATCCACTTCTGTTGGTTTAAATTCAATACTATTTTTTCTTGGTTTCTAGTAGGGTAATCAAGCTGTGAAGCACAACTGGGACATCTAAAAGATAAGAACAAACATTTCTTCTTTTGCATGCTTGTTCTGGTTTCAGCTGAGATGGTTAATTTTCTTCTTACTAGCTAGTACAGTGCTGTATTTTGGATGTAGTGTGAGAACAAAGTTGATAACAAACTGATGGCTTCTTTGTTGCTTCTAGTTCTTACTCTAAATCAAGGAGTTTTCAATTTTCCATGTTCTGCCAGTTAGCAGGTGCACAAGAAGCTGGGAGGGGGCATGGCCAGAAGACCTAATCTGAAATAACCAAAAGGTTGTTCCATACCCTAGAATCATGCCCCAGATATAAACTGGGGGGGGGGGGGGGGGGGAGTTGGCCTGCAGCTGCCAATTGCTCCTTGCAGCTGGGATGGCTCAGTGGTAGTGAGGAATTGTATTAGCTGTGACTTGTTTTTCTTGGGTTTTATTCCTTTCTCTCTCTCGCCATTACTATTACAATTATATTAATATTACTATTACAATTATATTTTTAATATATTCTTTTCTTATTATTACTATTATTATACTATTAATATTACTATTACAGTTATAGAATTATTATATTCTTTCATTATTATTACTATTATTATACTTTATTTCAATCACTAAACTGTTCTTATCTCTACCCACGAGTTTTACTTTTTTTCTGAATTGATTGGGTTTTTTTCCACAAGGCTCTATTTAATGTGGTAGTGTCACACATTACCCAAAATTTGAACTGATGGAGATGATCAAATCCATCTGTCAGTGGATTTCACAGAATCACAGCAACTTGGGAGAGATCTCCAGAAGCCATCTGGACTAACTCCCTGCCCAAGCCAGAACACACAGAAGCTGTTGCCAGGACCATGTCTAAAAGACTTTTGAATACCTTCAAGGATGGAGACTCCATAACCTCCCCAGGCAATCTGTGCCAGTGCTTGGTCATCCTCACAATAAATAAGTGTTTTCTGGTGTTCAGAGGGAACCCTTCATGTTTCATTCTGTGCCTGTTACCTCTGGTTTTGTTACTGGGCACCAATGGAGCCTGGCTCTGCCCCCTTTGCACCCTCCCCTCATGAATTTCTATAAACTAATAAGATCCCCCCGAGCCTCCTTCTCTCCTGAACAATCCCAGCTGCCTCAACTTTCCTTACATGTGAAGTGCTCCAGTCCCTTCATCATCCAAACCTCACATCATCCAAGCCTCACATGTCAGAGTAATTTTGCTGTAGCTTTCCAAGTCTCTTGCAAAGTGTATGTCTTGTTTTGTTATTAATGTCACCATTTCTTATAATTGGCTCTAAGGTCACAGGTGCAAACACTAAGTAGCAGAGTCAGGATTACATTCCACCAGCACCATAGGAACAGCCTGTTGAGTAAGACATGTTTTAATCTGTTGACTACATTAAGTAAAACTTTTACATGGGTCCATTTACAATACAGCATTTTTACTTTACAATGAAAATCAATGTTTGATGGACTTGTAAGGTATGACTGAAAGAAGCCATTATCAGTAACATTCCCACTATCATCTGAATGCCTACATCTCTGGAGTGTTATCTGAAGGAGAAAACACATGTTGGCTTCATGAGATCCTGGGGTTTGGCTGCCTGGGCCTGGGGCCAAGGCAGATCAGCTGGGACCATGGGGAAGAGGCTCCCAGAGGCACAGTGGGGAGGCCATGGCCACAGCCAGCCCTGGTCTCAGGCCCATGGCAGAGCTTTAGCCACTGCCGTGTCGTCGTCCTGCCACAGGCTGGCCCCTGATCCAGGTGCAGAACACGCCTCCGGGCCAACATGGATGTTATCAGGTGTTTATGATCCAGGCAAAACCAGAAACAGATACTGGTTTACTTGCAGGATAATGCATTTATTCGTTCAGCCTGCAAGGTCCTGTTATGCAACAGGACAATGTTTTGATGAAGTGCCTAAGCAAAAAGTCCATCCATGAGCGCATTTTCCAAAGAAACATTAGGGCTCTGTGCCATTAATTCTGTATTTATGTTGCTTCTGTTTAGAACATATCTGACTAATTGCATTTATGGTTCTACTCAGAGAAGGGGAGCCAGGTGTTTCACCAGCTTGTCCAACTGTTATATCACTTCAGGCTCTGCCTGGAAAAATTAATAGTTTTTCAAGTATTGTCCCAGAGCCACATTTATCTGATAACTGAATATGCATCCTGTTAATGGGATCCTTCCTCTAATGGCAGTATTGAGAGTTTGGAGACTGAGGGCTCAGAATCATTAAAAATACCCCTATGTAGTTAACTATCTGAGATTAATTGCAAACACCAAAGAACATTGTCACTAAAAGCCTTTTGTTAAGCACAGAAACTGGGTTTTTTTCCACAATTAATTTATCTAAGTACAATTCAGGCTATGAGACAACCATCATTTTTTCAGGAAGAAGTGGCAGTACAGGTCTCTGCAATCATGTTTGACAGCTGATGAAGAAAAAAAACCCTTTTAAATCTATTTAAAATAAACTGGCTGATTACCAGATCCCAGAGGGTGATAATCAGTGGCACGGGGAGTAGCTGGAAGCCTGTCACTAGTGGGGCCCCCCAGGGTTCAATATCAGGCCCAGTATTGTTTAACTTATTCATCAAGGCTTGAATGAAGGGGCAGAGTCTCCTCAGCAAGTTCACTGTCAACAAAAAGCTGGCAGGAGTGGCTGATACCCCAGAGGGCTGTGCAGCCCTTCAGAGGGGCCTTGACAGGTTGGAGAGATGGACAGAGAAGAGCTGCCTGAAATTCAACAAGGGCAAGTGCAGGGTCCTGTGCCAGGGAGGAATAAGCCCCTGCACCAGGACAGGTTGGGGGTCAACCTGCTGGAAAGCAGCTCTGTGGAGAAGGACCTGGAGGTCCCGGAGGACAACAAGTTGTCCATGAGCCAGCAGTGTGTCCTGAGGTCCAAGAAGGCCAATGGTACCCTGGGCTGTATTAGGGAAAGCATTGCCAACTGCAAAGGGCTGTTTATCTGTTCCATTTATGATGTTTGGTAGGACAGAACAGGACTCAGGACTTTCTCACTGCTCTTACACTACTGCAGGTTGCTTCTGTTTTTGCAGTCCATTCTGTTGCTTATAGATATCTTTGCCTTCTTGTTCAGCTAGTTGCTGCCTTCAGGACATCAGTCATATCTCTCAACTATTTTGTCATCTGTGTGGATTTTCTGGGCTATTTTGTGGTCATATGGTCTGTGTATTTATCAGGCACAAATGAAAGAGATGGCACAAATGCCATTGAAAGAGATGGCACAAATGCCATTGCTGCCTTACCCTGTATTACAAACTGCTAATTCTAATTGCCCTGGCTGCAGCTGAAAAAGCTTTGCCAGAGCGTTTTTTTAGCTTAGGTTTCTCATTGTGTTTCTGTAGGCTGGCAATGATCTTGTTTTTGTTCAACTATTCTGACCTTTGGAATATTTATGGCAGATTCACAGAAGCAGTCAAAAGCAAAACATACAGAAGAGATAAGAGAGATTTCACAGTATGGACAGAGCGGTGATTGCTTTGGTGAGAGAAAACCAAAGAGCTGCAGCCAGCCAAAGTTGGTGCTTCAATCTTTTAGAATCAGACCTGTCTGTATAAAGGCTGAAATCAATAGATTCAGTCACAACTGTGCAATGTGAGCATCTATGAGAGATTGTCATACAACTAACATCTGTCTAACATACCTTTATCTACTCCTGCTATGTACTCCAGCCCTGTTGGATTACTGCTTTGACCTTGACATCAGTGCTACAAGGTTTTGCACAGGGAACAGCACAGAAAACGAGTACAACAAATGTGCTGCAGAGAACAGATTCTCTGCTTTGTAATTTGCCTGGCTGTTGGTCAGGTTATGCCACACCAGCACCATTCTGGATTTGAATCCTCCCTGTGCCTTTCTGCATATGTATATGTATATGTATATGTATATACATATATACAGTTAACTGCTCCTCGCTTCATTACCATGTTTCCTCCAAAATGTTTGGGCAAGGTCACAAGGATCTCTGCCCAAACAGAACCATAAGCTCAGAATGACTCAGGTAGTAAGGGACATGAACAAAAAAGTGGTTAGGAACAACCATCATGGATTTTCCACAGAGATATGCAGGCTGACTAGCCTGATTACCTTGAAGAATGAAAACACTGAGGGGAGGGAGATTTCATGCACCTAGATTTCATAAAGACTTTCAGCAGTGTCCCAATGCATCCTTGTAGCCAAACTGATGCTAGATAGATTGAAAAAGACAACTATAAACTGGGTGGAGTATTCACTGGCCTGCCAGGCCTAAAGGGTGATATCAGCTGTGCCAAGTCTATCTGGCAGTGAGTCACTAGCAGCACCCTGCAGGCTCTTTATTAACAGCCTAGCCAACATCAAGTCAGGTGAGAGCATTTGGCACATTGAAAGGGAAAGCTACTATTCACAAGGACAAACAGCTTTACAGAATCTTCATTATTTCCAACCATAGTGAATGCAAGGCCTTGCTCCTGGGAAGGCTCCCCTGCTCCTGTTCTGCACATGAGAAAGGTGAAGCACCACAGCATTACAGTGCAGGCACTGACTGGCAGGGCAGCCTGGGTGAAGTGGACTGAACACGAGTTCACTGCACAGGCAGCAGTGAAAGCCAACAGCCAGCTGGGCAGGGAACTCTGTATCACTCTGGTGTAGCGTGCACCACCAGTACACCACGCTCGACTCAATACACCCATCCTAAACCCTGCTCCAGCTCTGGACCCTCCACCATGAGAAAGATATAGATAAACCTGAACACTCTTGGCATGAAACCACCAAGATCTTTGGGGCTGGAGCAGGAGAGCTAAGAGAGACTAAGGGAACTTTTTAGCCTGGAGATCAGATTATTTCAGGGGGACTTCATAGACCATGGATACTCCAGATATTGGAGAATACAACCAGATCTGCAAGAGACAACTCGCCAGAATTAGGGAGAAAAGGGAGAAATAATACAGTACCCTATTTCCATATTAAAAGACTATAAACAAAGCTTTCTTCAGTGTCTTTGTGGCAAAGTCTGTTTTTTCTCACTGGAACAAAAGCAGGGCAGATACTAGGGTTACAAAAATTTGAAATAGGAGAGCACATAAGGGACAAAAAAATAAAATAGGATAAAAATACACATCAGGATTTTTAAAAAAAACATTTTACTACTCTTGTTTATTTGGGTTTTCATAAAAATTTCATACAAAACATTCGCTTTTCTGTATGCTTCACAAGTGGCAACACTTGGTAAATTGTTAATATTTTTGAAGACATAAGCAAAACACTAGGTTTTTTAAATTGACATCAGGCTTTCAAAAATACATCTATATTTAAAAATATTTGGTAATATTAAAAATAATGAAATATTAACAATAAGATATGACAAAAATGCTGATAAGGTTAGGCAGCTATATGTTTATATTTACTATTTACAGGTGCAAATATACTGATTTTATCAAAATTTAATACAATTTAGAAAATGCAATGTGCAATAAAATGTGTACGAAATTACCTACTTATTTCCAGTAAAACCTATTGAAAATTAAGGTAAAATACATTTAAAGTAAAAAGTCATACAACTGACTGAAATTAACACAGCTAGAAGAATAATGGCAGAAGAACCTGGTGTGGGTTTTTCTGATCAGTGCAGATGAGTACATTCGGCATCACCAGATGTTCTGCAATTACACATTCTGACATGCTACAAAGGGACTGAGTACTGCCAAAATTACAGTTCCTGATTGGGAAGACTCTTATAGCCAGCTCTCATTTTCTGCACTTTCTATCACAGCATTCTTCTTTTCAACTGTTCCATTTGCATCGCTTGTTTCTTCTAACACCGCCACTAAACTTGACAGAGTTGTGTGAGGATCAAGCAGTTTCACAATGGGTATGTCCACCTTCCGCTCTCGAAAGATGCGGTTCTGAATTGTCATGGCTAACATAGAGTCTAGGCCCAAAGACGAAAGTGGCGTATTCATGGTTAGTTCATCTGCATTCACTCCCGTGAGATCACTCACCAGTGAGGTGATGTAATCCTCAGATTTGAGACAGGCCGTCTCTGGGACTTCAGTTTCCTTGGATGTTTCAACCTTGTTCTTGAAATCTTCTGACATAAGTGATATGAAGCGACTTTTGAGAGAAATAATCTGACTAAAAACATGATGATACAAAGCTTGAAAGTTCAGTTTGACGACAGCTTGCTGCGGGTTGTTTATAAGTAAGGTCTTCCTGAGATAGTCATGAATTTCATGCACTTGCAGAATGTCTATGCCCTTGGATCCCAGAATGCTCTGAATGTGGTTTTGGTTGAGCAGAATGCCAAGGTTCAAAGCACCCCAGTTAATGGCCTGGCCTGACAGCCCACAGTTCCTCCTGTAGAGGCAGAAGACATCCTGGAAAGAGTTGGCAGCTGCGTAGTTTGTCTGGGTGGCATTGCCCAGAAAGGAAGTAACAGAGGAGTAGCACACAAAGTAGTCAAGCTCCTGGTCTCTGGTAGCCCAGTGAAGATTTAGGGTCCCTGCTACTTTTGGGCTCAGCACTTTGTGGAAGTCAGCCAGCTTCAGCACTTCAAGGTGGCCGTCATGTAAAGCAACAGCACTTTGGAACACCCCTTTGATCGGGCTCCCCACAAAGGTGTTGGCAATGGACTGGAAAGCTTTCTCAACATCACTGCTCAAAGCCACATCACACTGCACAGACACTACTTTGCTCCCTTTGTACTGCTGCTGCAAAGCCCTTAACTCTTCTTGCTTCTCACTGCTGGGAATTCTCCTGGACAGAATTGCAATACACCCTCCCCCATTCTCAGCTATGAATTTCACCGTTTCAAAGCCAAGTCCAGTGAGCCCCCCAGCTACTACATAAACAGCATTCTGCTTGAACAGCTGCTTCTGGGGCTCGTGCAGCGGGATATCTGAAAGGACACTGATGTCCTTCTGCCTTCTCAGGACAGCAAGGGGGACAGAAGTGCAGGTGAAATAGGACATCACAGAATGTAGCCCTTCAAAGTTCTCGCTCTGCTGAAAAACAGAACCTGAAAGATTTCTAAACCGTTTCATATCCATGGAACTGATCCAGGCATGTACGGTCTTCTGCACTTCCTTTAGAGGTGCTTTCCGGAAAAGGCTGGCAACGGCAAGGATATGAAAGCTGACGTTTTCATGATCAATTTCACTGACATTCTGGATACATTCTGACTGTTGACTGCCACACAAGATCACCACATCTTTAAGAAAGGACATGTGGCCCAGATCCTCCTGAGACAGTCTGTTCACTGGAGGAAGAATAACAAGGGCACTGCACAAGTTGATATACCGGAACACGTTAGGAGTGGGCTTTGCAAGGACTGTTGTCCAACCCATCTCTTCTGCTGCTCCAGAAAGAACGTGGCACAAAACTGAGGATGGCTCTGTAGAAATAATGCCCAATGTTCTACCATGTTTTCCTTTGGGTAACCTCTGAGTGAAGATTTCCCATGCAATGATGAAATATGACACGCAAGGGACATTCTGGAGGAATGGGAATTTCCTTGCATGGAAACAAACTGTTCCTGGAATCTGAACTCTGGATGATGCAGCAGTGGGATAACATGAAACCACATGATCTCCCACTTTCACTTTTTTCACATCACTGCCTGTTGCAGTGACTGTGCCACTGAAATCAAGAGCTAGAAGCCTGTGCTTGTCTCCTGCCTGGGAGTTCCAATACAGTGTATTACCAAACTTGCAGCTAGAAACACTAATGGGAAAATAATCTTCTGAGTGCAAACAAATTTTATCCACTTGAATTTCAACACTCTGTCTGTCAAGCTGAGTAGCAGAACCCGTGGATAATTCCCCAGACAAGTCTTTTGCTGTGTATGGATCTGAAGTGTACAAAGTGAATGATTGTGATTTCTGGAGTGGTCTTACGGGTTGGATGTAATCCGCCTCTACAAAAGGTGTGCGTCTGATTTCGGACACAAAAATTCTTCCCTGGCTGATGCAGACCTCTGGATAGTCCCCACCTTTGTACTTGACAAGAACATCTGCTAACACTGAGATGTCCAGGGAAGTGGAGGAGCTGAGGTCAATCAACTGAAATGTGATTTCTGGAACTTCAACAATACAGGTTCTGGTCATGCCATACAACGCAAACCCACAGTTAACGTGGTCCACATATCTCTCCGTTGTTCTGTAGGTGATCACTCTGACGGAACAGCGAGACGTCTTCTCTCTTAGTGCCACCACTACCTGGCGATAGGCTTCGCAGCACTTTGCCAACTGATCGACTGCTTTCCTTGGGGAATCTTCATTTAACTTTTGAATTCCCCACAGGAAGAGAATTTCATCATAATCCTTAACCTCTGCTCTCATTTTATTCTGTCTATCGCCTTCCACAAGGCATTCCCAGCCTTCATACATAACATATCTCGAAGCAGGATGCAAGTATTTTTTGAGCTGCTCGGCTATCCCAAATTTGTCTGCAAACACAAGGACTCTGGGCTTAAACCCCAGATGTCCAATTGTCTGTGAAAGAGAGACTTCCTTCCATTTGTTTTCAAAAAGAAACTCATTGTCTCTGGAAGATGATTCCTTCATGAAAGTGATGGCAACGCGCTTGAGCTCAGCCAACACAGAGCCGTGTTTGTCCAAAAAACATCCACAGACCTCAAGGCAACTCCCAGTGGATTTGCTCAGTCTCATGTAGATCATCATTTCCTCCTGCAGCGGGCGGAGCACCACCAGGCTGCCTATCCCTGAAGGAAAGCCTGCTCTGGAGTGGAGTGTCCTTGAGGTCAGGACAGCGGTCATCTGCAGAAAACAGTCGAGCAGCACTGGGTGGATACAGTAGCTGTACATGTCTCTGGTGGTCTCCTCATTCACCTTTATGCTTGTTATAGCTTCCTTTAGCTCCTGGCAATAATGCACATCACTGAGCTGCCTGAATATGGAGCCGTACTGAAAGCCAACCTGAGACAGTGCTTCATAAAGCTCCTCTCTGCTAATCACTGACCTGCATCTTTGATAGATGGCTTGGGAGGAGATGCTGCTTTCTTCCACCACACCTTCCAGCCCCATTGCCACTTGGCCAGCAGCATAAACTGCGTTGGAGGAAGAGAGAACCTCAAAGGTTGTCACGGCTTTTTGCGGACTCAGCTTGATATTCAGCACTTGGGAATTCTGTGTAAGAACACACGGTGCAGAAAAACTGATACTCAGCTGGCAAGTGCTCAGAGGCACTTTAGGTTCTGAGCTGCTCATCACAGAGGCCAGACCAAGCTCCACATAGAAAGCACCAGGGACTAAGGCCACCCCATTGTTCTTGTGCTCATATAAGTACGGTGTCGTTTCCTGAGACACCAGGCAGCCAAACTCCAAGTTGTCACTGTTCATGCCATAAATCAAAGGATGACTGGCGCTGACACCTCTTTGGTTTGCTTGTTGATGGACATCCAGGCAGCTCATGAGTTTTTGGCGATCAAATTGATATCGTGGAATGTCCACAGGAACACTTTGATACCCGTCATAAAAGTGCTGCCAGTTGGGATTAAATCCCAGTTCAAACAGATTTCCTACCAGCGTGAAGAGTGTCTGATATTCTGCATCTGTTTGCAAAGAGGAGAACACCTTTGTGCCTTTCCCTAGCGTTTCTTTTATGCTTCGCTGCAGTGCTCTGTGAGGACCTATTTCCACAAACACCACGTTTTCCCTGCCTCTGGCTGCAGTTTGGATGGCTCGTGTGAAAGCAACAGGCTCACGAGTATGCTGCGCCCAGAATTTGCCCCGAGCAAAGTCATTTTCAGATGCAGACACCCCAGTCAGTGTTGAAATCACTTCCATTTTCCCCTTCTGCTTTTCTAAAGGCTCTATCTGCTTCTCCAGCTCGCCGAGTATCGTATCCATGCTGGGGCTGTGGTACGCAGCTGGAACATTTAAAACATGAAGAAAGATGTTCCTCTGTCTGAAAGCTTCAGCTAACTCTCTCTGGACAGCTTCCACAGCCTCTACACTCCCAGACAAGGTGCAGGAAATGGGGCTGTTGAAAGCGGCAATGCACACCTTTCCTGAGTAGGGATGCAGGCGTTCAGCAATCTCTTCAACGGGGATGTTTCCAACCACCAGCATTCTGCCGCTGGGAGTCTTTGCCTGCAGCCTGCTCCGGTGATAAATCACTTTGACTGCATCTGCCAGGGACAGGTAGCCAGCAATGTGTGCAGCAGCAACTTCCCCCACCGAGTGCCCAACAGCAGCCACTGGCTTAATGCCCCAGTGCTTCAGGAGAGAAGCTACAGCAACCTGCAGGGCAAACAGCAAGGGCTGAGAAAGCTGCGGATTCAGCACATCCTTTGGGCTATGATTTCTTGCTGGCAGCAGGCTGATGGCAGCGTGCTGCTGAAAAAGGTCTTCTATTTCCTTACACTTGTCTCTGAACACCGGCTCTGAGCTCAGCAGTGCCTCACTGAACTCCTTCAGCGTTACGCCGTTGCCGCAGAACACAAACACCAGCTGTGGCTCCGCTTTGGACATGGCAGGTTCCGTGCTCGCTGCCAGCTTCAGCTCTTGCTGCAGGTGTTGGAGGGAATTTGTGACAAATGCTTTTCGGTACCTGTAGCTGGCGTGGCTTCTTCTGCAGGCAGAGGTATAGGCCAGGCTTGGCAGAGTTACGGAGTTCCTTGTGCTCAGCTGCTCAGCTGTGTCGGCCATTGTCATCTGAAGGGACTTAGGGGATGCTGCTGACAGCAGAACTAATTCCAGGGGCTTCTTAAAGGCAGGAAGAGGCTCTGGCTGCTTTGCCTGCCTGACCACAACATGAGCATTGGTTCCTCCAAATCCAAAGCAGTTGATGCCAGCTACTCTTCCATACTCACTGGATTCTTCCCAGGGCTCTACAGCTGTGGCAACAGCAAGGTTTAATTTCTCTGTATCGATGCTGCTCATCTCCTTTGAGTAATGCAAGGATGGAACAATCTTTCCATGATGCATCATCAGGAGCACTTTGATTAACCCAGCTGCTCCAGCTGCTGATTCCGTGTGTCCAATATTTCCTTTCACTGAACCGATTTTCAGAACGGAAACTCGGGAAGATCTGTTTTTGCTAATGACACTACCCAGGCTCTCAGCTTCTGTAGGATCTCCAGCAGCAGTTCCTGTGCCATGGGCTTCAATGTACTGCACAACTGAGGGATCAACACGACCTTCATAAATGCTGCGCAGTAACTTCTCTTGCTCTATTTGAGACGGTCTCGTGATTGGAGTTGTGGACCTGCCATTCTGATTGACTGCACTGATGTTTATCACACCCCAGATTTTGCTGCAATCTTCCTTTGCCTGTTCCATGAAAAAATAAATTGTCTTTAATAAACTCATACCTTCTCTGTAAAGAAGACAAGAAAATACCACAATACAGCCAAGAATAACTAGAACATGATGGTAACTTTTAAATGTGAGATCCTTTTCCTGTGTAAGGGAAAGCTGATAAATTCCAAAGAAATGCTTCAATCATCTTAAACTTGAATTGGAAAAACTTCTCTGCAATAGTCATTATTAGAGCTGAAGACACAAAATCCAGGCAAGCAACCAGTCTTAGTTCAGGCTGCTTCACAAGCAATCTTACCTTTTTCAGTGGTTTGAGGAAAACAACACCACAACCTTCTCCCCTTCCATAGCCATCTGCTTTTTTGGAGAAGGGTTTGCTTATGCCCTCCGGAGAGATCATTTTGGCTTTACTGAGAGATACAAAGGTGCGGGGATCGATGATGCAGTTCACCCCACCACAGATTGCTGCCTCACAGTCTCCTGGAGTCAAACAGAAACATATTCATGTTGAGATGGCCCTGGTGATAGACAGAAACAGTAGGAATTCTGATTTCTTTGTCCAGCACCTCTTCAGTCCCATTACCTGATTTAATGGCTCGCAAGGCATAGTGCAGAGCAAAAAGAAAAGATGAACACGCAGTGTCGACAGTCAGAGACGGTCCAGTCAGGTTAAATGTGAAAGAAACCCTGTTGGCAGCAATGCTCATTGCTGCTCCAGTACCATCATAATGATTTATTTCACTCACAGCTCTGCTGGTTATGATTTCATAGTCTCGATTCATGAGACCTGGAAAACATCAGATACATGTCAAGTGAACCCAAGCCAACAGTAGGCATGTACAGCTCAAAACCTGGTGCTGTGGTTTGCTTTTCAGTGTTAAAATGAAACTATATGGCATCAGGACTCCTGTCTTGAAGCTTTGCTCCAACACAAGTCAAAGGGAGAAGTCACAGCAATTTCTCCTGGACTCAGCATACACAAACATCCCTAACACTGGAAATTCCTACCTGCCCATGAAATGACAGGAAATTCCCACCTGCCCAGGAAATGACCTTTCTGATGGCTCAGCTCACTGTATGATGCAGCTAAATTCTCTGTAATTCTGCTTAGACATCTGTATCTCACTTTGAGACTGAGATATACTTTTGAGACTCAGGTTGTTTTAGTTTAGCTATGACAATATTTATCAACAAGTTACAAAGAGGGTAGTTCAGACATAAATGTAGAAGACATTAGCTTTGTGGAGGAATGGCTACAGAGTAGAGGTCACATTGACATTCTCTTGTTAGCTGACCAAGGACTGGGAAAGTACCGAACCCAGCTTATCTGAGTTCTTTGCACCTGCAACAACATTGTGTCCTTGAGCATACCTGTAGTACGATAACAGTAATGAGGATGAGACACGAGAAACAGAAATGTAAGTTCTCAAGAATGAGGAAGAGCTGATATTGTAGTATAATCAATAGATTGCTTAGCTTACAGAATATGCATGAGTTTATTACTTGTTGTGAATAAATGTCTGGTGCTTTATCAATAAATTTGGAACTTGCTGATCCTCATATTGAGAGTCTCAAGACTTCCCTCACCGCGACAAGCTTCACTTCCTCAGATGTACCAAGTGAAAGGTCACAGCACAAACTACATGCAATACTTCGTATTTATCCTTTTTTTCACACTTGCAACCAATAAGAAATAGTAAAGAAGGGCAGGGCCTGTGAGAGCGGTTGTGTCCTCTTTCTGGGAACACTATGCTTGATATATGGTGGATCCCCAGGTCCATGAGCACATGTGGAAAGTGCTCTTGCTCTTTTCAGAGAGCAAGAACTAGTGCCCCCAATGGAAGAAGAGCATCTCTCAGACCAAAAGGTAATCTAAAGCATTTCCCCTATAGGTAGATCAGTCAAACTCCCCCAGAAAACTTCTTTAAAAAGAGACACAGATTACACCAGCAAAAATGTGCTGATACTCTACTATTGTCTTTTAAATACCTTTCAACAGCATCTGGTATAATCTCCTCCGTAACTTTTTGGGTACTGACAAAGGCAGTTGGACAAGTGCACCTTGGTACCATTCTAATGTCCACAGGAGGATTTCTGCTGCTTTAAAAGGATATTAATCCCCAGAACACCTTAACCAAAATGATACTGGAAAACAGCATATTGGGGGGAAAGTGTAGGCCTGTGTAGAAGCCCAGACATTACAGGGCTAATGTGTACGTGTCAAACACCAATTGCCAGATAGCCAGGGAGCAACCAAGGATTGTCAGTAATAACCAAGAATTGTTAAAAAAACCAAAATGAGACAGGACCATGGGAAGGTAGGGCAGCACTTCTCTGGCATAAACATCCTTGTTTTGCTCCACAAAGATGCAATCACAGAATCAGTTAGATTGGGAAAGACCACTGATGTCATTAAGTCCACCCTGTGCCCAAATAACACATTGTTGACTAGACAATGGCATGAATTGCTACTTCCAGTCTTTCCTGAAACACCTCCAGGAATGGTAACGCCATCATCTCTCTGGGCAACTGATTCTCATATCCAATCACCCCTTTCTGTGAAGAATTTCTTCCTAATGTTCAGCCTAAAAAGCCCCTCACACAGCCTGAGTCCATGTCCTCTCATCCTTTCTCTGGTCGCCTGTGAAAGAGGTTGATCCCCACATCACTATACCCTTATTTCAAGCAGTTGTAGAGGGCAATAAAATCACCCCTGAGCCTCCTCTTCTCAGGCTATACACCCCCAGCTCCCTCAGCTGTTCCTCACAGGACTTGTGCTCCAAGCCTTGCACCAGCTCTGATGCCTTTCTCTGGACTTACTCCAGCACCTCAATGTCCTCACTGAATTGAGGGGCCCAGAAGGGGACACAGGACTTGACTTGTGGCCTCACCAGTCCCATACACTGTTGGAAGAATCACTGCCCTGCTCTTGTGGTGACACTATTGCTGATACAGCGGCCAGGGCGCCACTGGCCTTCTTGGCCACCTGGACACACACTGGCTCATGTTCAGCGGCTGACCACCAGCACCACCAGGTCCTTTTCTGCTGGGCCACTTTCCTATCACTCTACCCCCATCTGGCAGCACCAGCACAGAGACAGTAATATCAACCAAGGTCAATTTGGGACGGGAGGGCATTAAGACCACCCAGGAACCCCAAAACCTCTGATGCATTTCCAAAAAAGACTGAAAGAAGGATCTGGGTATGATAATTTGCATAGAAAGAGAGCAATCTGTCTTCATGACAGGGAAACATATCTACAAAAAGGGACCCCCAACAATCTGGGGTGTCCTCCAAGACTCTGGACATCTCATTGGCCAGACCATGCTGGAAGAAGGACTGGTGATCTCTTTTTCTCTCTTTGTCTCGCACTTTCTCTCTTTGTCTCTTTTATTCTCTTTTTCTGTCTTTCTTTCCCTCTTTCTCGCTTCCCTTCTTTAATTCATCTCTTCCTTTTCTTTTCCTTCCACCCCACCTTTTTATCCACAACCCACTGCCGTGTGCTGATGTAGCAGGTCAGGGACTAACATTCCAATTTCCATGCCAAGTGTGTAATTTACTAGTAAAACTTTGTGATTTTTTGCAGATGAGCATTTACACATCTTGGCTGTTCCCTTTCCCTTAAGAGTGGAACATCACAGCCTGCCTTGGGAGTATCTTTCCTAAGAAGGGTTGGGTTGCAGACACAGTTTTCTGCTTCCCTTTAGTACCTGAACACACGAAGAAGAGCAAGAAAAAGAGATACAGGAATTGTACCATGAACTTCTAGACTAGCCTGGTAATTCCTATCAAAATAACCACTCGTGCCACAGCACAGTAACCTTAGCTCTCCAGTCTAGATCCTGCCTAGATCCAGTGCTAGATAACATACTGAAAGGTTATGAAGGATTGTTCCAATCTTTCTTTGCCATGAAATTTTCATCTTACCAATAAAAACACCCGTTTTGGAGCCACTGATAGATTCCACAGGAACTCCTGCGTCCTCCAGGGCTTTGTATGTGCACTCTATCAGTAATTTCTGTTGTGGATCCATGCGTTCTGCTTCCATATTATTAATGCCAAACAGGTGGTTGTCAAATGAATTAAATCTGAAATACACAGATCAGAATAAAACATGACATATTTTATAATAAGATCCATTTACTTCTAGACTCACAGTAAACATCTTTTGCAACTTCATGAAAAACCGAACAGTAATTGGTCACAGTTCCCATTTATGAAATTCAGAAGAAAATGCTTATAAGCCAAAGATGTTTCATGTATATGTCATTTTATCAATGCTTCTGCATTTCAGAGTTAAGAGTCCACTCCTACCCATTTTCATTCTCATGGTTATTGCACTACTACCAATTGGATTCCTCAAACTATGAAATGTGCAGAATGAGACTCCCTCTGCAGTAATGTGGTCATAGCTTCAACAAGTTATAAACAAAATGAGAATCTCTCCTCACTGCAAAGAAAACCTTGTTTTCTACAAAAATTTCAGATTATTTTTAGGAAATACAGGCCAATGCTCTAAATTTAAAACCAAAATATAGAGGATCAGCTCAGGTGTTGTCAAGAAATACCAACGCTGCTCTAAAAATGCATTCAAAATGCTTTGTGTGTATCTATATTTAAAAGCATCTTCAAAATAGGCCCATGCTTAAAAAAGACCAAGTCCAACTTTATTCTTGTATCCCAAGATCAGATTTATATGGCCTTCTCTCATTTCTTGATTTCAGAGCAGGATTCAATATCTAACCTGGGACTAAGCACTAAAGTAATTCTGGGTCCTATGGTTCAACCCTGCCAAGTGTCATTTTCAGAAGACAACAAGCTTTCTTCTGTGCATGTCAACTTCTCCTTTGGATGAAGTTCTACAGACTGAGGACTTTAGGTGAATGTGGAATTCAAATAAAAGACACTTTGACCTTACTGTAATTTGCTATTTTTCACCCTAGCACAGCCCCTGAACAGCTGTACCCATAGTTTAAGTACTACAAAAGTTGGTGGTGCAGCAGGGTAACAGACTCACTCATCGAGAAGAGCAGCTCGTGTTGTACATATTTTTCCTGGCTTGTTACCATCTGCATCGTACCACTCCTTGGTATTAAATCTCTCAGCGGGGATTTCTACAGTGCAGTTTCTGCCTTCCTCCAGGACTTTCCAGAAGTTGTCAATTCCATCTCCTGTTGTACAAAGTTTTAAAAGAGATTAAATTATGTGCTCCCCCTCCCCACACAGACCCAGAAATGCACAATCAGCAACAAGCACCTCCCACCTGTAAATCTGGGCCGCTCAAGAAGACTTGCCACAGAAAGAAGTGATCATTCTTTGGTGAGAGGAAAATGAAAAAGCATGACTGACCCTCTCACTGCTTGTCTAAAAGCAAAGGAACCCCACCAAATCCTTAACCACCTTCTCTCTCCATATCCTTACCATCTCAGTGCATCTACTCCACCTACTGTAATAGAGCAAGAAGCTTTCTTTTTGCAAAACCCAACCTGCTCATTTATCAGCATTGCTGATAAGAATGTCCAGCCCTTCATCTGCCCTGTTCCTATAGATCCAGTCTTGTAACAGCGCACAAACACCCAGCCAGTGAACAAACAGAAAGTTCAAATCATCCCAGACCCATCCTGCTCTCTTGTATGAGTTTCATGTGCAGCTCAATACCCTGCCCAAGCCAGCACTGCAGCTTCTTTTGTCTGTCTCTTTGTCTGTCTGTCTGCAAAGAAATTCAAGCCAAGTAGTTTCCACCTCAGCACCACCTTTCCAAAAGATCCCACAAGCAGCAAAGCAACAAATTCAACTAAGGTACAAACCAACAACTGTTGGTTTCCTCCATTTCAACATTAATAAAAGACTCTGCTCTTCAATGCTCACTCACAGCCTGCTTGGCTTTCACCCCAAAGTTACCTCCAGGAAAGTTGCATCCTATTCCAACAATAGCAACTTCATCTGCAGTCTCGATCTCCATCTCCTGGGCTGCACAAGACAGAAGCACTGTCAGTCCAGTCCAACAATTATGCATTTACCATTGAATAAATATTAGGTTAAAACGTGAACTTCCCGCAAACACACAAACTTGTTCAAAGCTTAGTTAATCTGGAATGATCTACTGTTGGTTGTGATGACAAATGACATTGCCCACAAGTGACCAGAGCTCTGTACTACATTCTTCCTCTTGTCTCTACTTCCAGAGGGAATTCCCCACTTAATTCCCCAAACTCTCTCATGCACAGACACTTCCTTTTTACTGTTTAACCTCTGATAACAAAAGGTAAATCTTTTCAATAAATTAGAAGGCAAAGACAAGAATTCTCTTCGGGATCAAATACCCCAGGATAGAATTGACTGATGATTTTTTTCCTTGATTCTGAGAAAGAACTTGTCAGATGAGAATCAATTCAATTGAACTAATTAGAACTCACTAGGACACCCCACTCTAAGCCCTGCACTCCTCCTGGACTTCCTTCCACCCACAAAGAGGAGGAGACTCCTCTAGAAAGGTTTTGTGGGGGATTCTTGGCAGTGGGCAGAGTTTCCATCCCAGGGATAGCACAGCAGGTCCCAAAGAGCCTTTCTCAGTCTCTGACTGACAGTAGTGAAGCAGAGTTGAGCCCCACATGCCATTCAGAGTTATCACTTCTTGGAGGTTTGCTGTGAAAGGTGAAATTAGGAATAATTGCTCAGATTCATACTTTGAAAAATTTACTTCTTGGTTCCATTAAGAACAGAAAAGGCAGAAAAAGTTAAAAAGCACCTAGCATAAATATGGAGATGAGAATCTGGCTTTCTAGGAGTAAATTCTATTTTACTAATAATGTAAATTCAAAATTGACACAAGAATTGTTTCCTTTACATTCTTTCCAAATCGTCTATGATTTCTATGATTCTATGATTTCTTATTTTAAGATAACTGCTAAACTAAAGCTGCAAATTCCAACAAAAATTTTTATCATGAAAGTATTTTAAAGTATTTTTCCTAAATGAGTACTGAAATAGCAAGTAATAGAAAATTAATGACCTTCTAATAATAATATAAAATACATCCTTAGCATATCTAGATCTATGTAACTCTTACCTTATATCATCCCAGTGGGGTACAGCAATAGCCTCAATCTGTGGAAGTCGTTTATATAGGATTCTGTGTGGTTTCTTTTTTAAATGGGCATGCGGAAACGTTCACGTCTTTCAAAGTAAAAATGAAAATGAGTCATGTGATTAGTCAGTAAACCAGACTAAAGTTCAAAACTAATTCCCTGAAGTAGTAAATTCTTGATGTCTTAAGGTTTAACACCAAACAGTAGTAAAAACCCCGTCTTATCTAACTTTTTACAGTTAGCAAAACAGTTTATTTAAGATATCTTGCCATGAAAGAGCTCATAAAATCTTTATGATCCTAAGACTATGATTTAAAATACTCTGCCTTTAGAGTAACAATTTAGTTTGGTTTACTCTTAATATCAATAAATATGAACTAGTTTTAAAGCCCTATCTCTTTGTTGGAGGCATCATTTGTGAAAATGAAAAAAAACTCTCTACAAATTTAAAACCTGAATCTCATGTTTGATTCCACAGCTGTTTTCTTTTACTGAGCACAACCATTTAAATGTAGAAGCACAAAAGCCTTGCCAAAAGACAAATGTCCCACAGTTTTTCTGAGTCTACCACAACATTAAAGGCAGTATTGAACTTTTTTCTAAAAACTGCCATCTGCTTTAAAGCCAAACAACACTGGAATATCCAGAAAAAATATCTGAAGGGATCAAGTCCAGTAGTCACTGCTAGATCCCTTTTTCACTCTCCCTCATCTGAGTTCATCCCAACCACCTAAACTCATCTTTCTCCTCTTCTGACTTTGTAATGGATTACATTCCCTTATGATTTAAGTTTTCCTTGATGGTAGGACTCAAGTCTTTCCACAAAGAGAGCAAAAAAGTATTGTGCTTTTTTCTCAGATTATAAATGGATTCAAAATCTGTTTTATTTTGCCACCAAGAAGCTTCATAACCTGCTCTGAAAAATTTTAAATTCTGCTCTCCATTTCATAGCTGAATATCTCACTCATCTTTCTCAATTCTGAGGGTTTTGGGAGCTATTTAATGATTTTTTAACTTAATTAATCTACTTCCTCTATTTCATTACGAGGCTTATTAACAAGATGTCTAGTCTGAAAGTGACTTGAGAATCTCCATAGATTTACACATCTTTAAAGAGCACTCTTGTTAGTACTGGTACCACTAACATTCCCTGGCAGAAAAGAATGTGGATTCATCAAGTGAACTAGGAATTCACTGTGGAAACTCTGTTACAGTTTCACAATCAGCACCTGAAAGCAGTGGTTGCTAAGCCATATTTTGAGGTATTGGTAGAATACTGAAATGAATCCTGCACACCTGTGGTCATTAATTACAATGCAAGTTAAAGAAATCTGAACCCCAGTGATCCAGACACAATAAGAACAGTGTGAACACGAGAGAAGGATGAAGAAAGAGCTGTTCACATCATTAGTTCTGAACGTTTTTGTTTACAGTTTAGCAGTGTGTTGCCTGAGTGCTAATGACTTGCACTAGTCTCATCATAGTTGGAATATATTAATAAACCCAAGTGTTTGCCCAATCCTTTTGAGCAAAGACAGAAACAGAAGTAGGAACTAAGTATGGAAGCAAATGTAGCAATAATGGATTGAGTCTGTTACTAACGTAGGCAGCCTATTTATAACTGAATTGCATGTTGGTTTGTCATCAAGTTGCATGTTGATTTGTCATGCATTTCATCTAAATTTAAAAGTAAAAAGTTGAAAAGGGAAAAAAAGACCTGTCAAATGGGAGGCCTAATGGCATGGGAGACACTTGTTTTGTCTCCCATGCCATTACAGTGTTCACCTCTGAATGAAATCTTTGGTTTCTTCTATCCAGACCTATGTCTGATAATTCCAAAAAGAAAAATAAAATATATGTGTATTTCCCCAAACAATTACATCCAGCTGAGACTGAAATACAGGAAAACAGCTATTTATTTTCCTAGTCTTTATTATTTCAATCAAGTTTTTGCTTTTGCTGTCTGCTGGTGGGAGAACATGCAACTTGTTCTGGTGGGAGAACAAGTATCTGTATGACTGCATGTCTTTCAAAAACAACACAGACAAAAAAAATTTTGAATGCTTTTTAATTCCAAGTAGATATTAAGACTAAAATACATGTGGGTTCCCTGTTTCCATCAGGACACGAGTAGGATTACTACACAAATTACTAGATATTATTTCTTCACTGAAGCAGTGCTCTGACAAGATAGGAGGTTGTGACACAAATATGTCATTCTGCATTGTCATGAAAACCTAGTAAGAAAAGGCACTGGCTCTTGGGCAAAACAATTTCCAATCAGTCAAATCACAAAAATTAGCTTTATATATAATTATAATTAATAATAATAAATTAACGTGTCATTGAATAAGGGAGCAGGTTTTACCTTTTGAATTCTACAGGTATGAAGTTTTCCAGTACACTTATTATCATTGTTGTTGTTATTTTTATGGAAGTTTTAATAACACCAAGCACAGCAGGGTTCTGCTATGCCAGGAGCTAAACTAATCCATAGGGAGAAAAAGGACCCCACCACAAAGAGTAATATGTGTGACAACCCCTAGTTCATTTTATTGGCTCTGCACTATGGGGCTACTCAGGAGGAACAGAAGTAAAAGGAAGAGCAGCTTCTGGCCTCTAAATTATTTTTCTTGGATTTCTTTCCCCACTTTATTAGTAATCTCATGTATGATTGCAAAAACAAGCTTTTTATATGACAGTAAACAGTGCAAAACTGTCTGTATGCATTTGCTGAAAGCCTGAAAAAATATCCAGGCCTTGCCTCATTCAGACCAGCTGTGGATAGTCTGGTGCCATTGCTAATAGTTTGAGCATGAACAGAAGCAACTACTTTCCTGATGGTCAGCAAGTAGAAGAGAAGACATGACATCACAGTATGAAGATGTTTGCAAAATTTTCCAAAAATTTGAATGATAAGGAAAGGATGGAGCACAAGAGGATTTATCTTAACTTCCTAGAGGTGGAATGTGGAATCTGCATGCCTTGTGTAAACTCTGAACATTGCTGGGACATGGATAGGGTTCCCCCTATTTAACCTGAACTATGCAAATGTTATGCACCTAGTCTATGGTAACCGTCTAACTTTCTTCTCCAAGACAACAGAGAAAGACCTGCAGTGGAAAATAAGATCAATTTAGAGAGCTAAAGTTATATAAAACCACTTTCACTGGCAAATGCAGTAGAACAATAATTTCCCGATACCTATTCAATATTCCTTTTTGTGTATGCAGGGATGACATTGTTTTCTCTATGCTCTTAATCTGAGATGTGAAATGAGATTATTATTTAACAGGACTCCCAGTTTCCTTTTCAGAATTGCAGCTTCTCAGAAGGAAATACCATATCCTATCAAATCCCCACTTGCTCTGTTCCTGATACATGACACTGCATTCAGCTATCTCAAAAAGTTCCCCTGAAAATTCTACTATTGAGTAACTGCATCTGGTATCAGGACTTACATTTAGATGTTTAAGATGTTATTTTTTGTAAAAGATGGAACATAACTGGTCAGAAATAGGTACACCACAAAAAAAAAAAAAAAAAAAAAAAAAAGGTAGAACTATCCTTGAGCCATGTGTAGCCTTTACAGTCAATACAAACAGGCATTTTCATAGTATCATAGAATACCAGGTTGGAAGGGACCACAAGGATCACCTACTGCAATCTTTTTTAGAAAAAGCACCAGATGGCCAGCACCTTCTCCAGATGAATCTTCAAAGTGTCAAAACTGGGGAATTCCACTTCCCTGGTGAGATTATTCCAATGACTTCTTGTTCCTGTTGTGAAAAATGTTCATCTTCTGTCCAACTAGAATCTCAGTTGCTGTAGCTGACCTCTACATATTCCAGTTTCCCTTATCATACAGCATGACTCATTTTCCTCTTTATCCCTGCCTGTCTTTACAAAACGGTATTTTGCCATCTATGGTAATTCTTCCATTATGTGAGCTGTCCCACCATGTTCAGTAGTTCCTGTGATATCAAAACTTTCTGACTGATGCATGAAGTTCCAGTTCCTCCTGTTTGTTGCTCAGACAGTGTGCATTGATCAACACACACTTGATATGTCAGGTGGGTGCCTTCTGGCCAAGCAAATAAGGAAAATTTGTCACCACTGTGTTGGCCAGACATATTCCACAGTTGGTTGCAATGGTGTAATTGTTGCCACTTTGGACCCCACCCCCAGAGTCCTCTTGTTTAAAGCTAAGCTCACTAAGTTGTCCAGCGTGCTACTGAAGATCACCCTTCTGCTTCCAGAGAGGTGGATTCCATCCCTCCCAAACAGGCCACTGTCATCAAAGAATTTCCTGTTCTCAGGCCAGCAGATGGGTGCCTCAATATCCCTTAACAGTGCATCACCCGCTACAAGAATTTGTCATTTCCTTCTGTGGCATCTGCTGCCTGCTGCTGGTATAGCTCACAGACCTTGTTCATGGGTGTCTACAGCAGTTAAAGCTTCATATCTGGTTTTGGTTGCAATGCTGGAGGGTGGGGAATGAAGCAGAGTCAGGGTTTTGTGGGTCACAGGAGTCAAAGATGTCACATTCTCTGTGTTGTTTGCTATGGGTGTATGGTTCTGAAACCGCTTATCTCCATCTCAGCCTCTCTAGTACTGCACAGCCTTTTAACTGTTTCCTGCAACTCCGCCAGCTGATGCAACATCTGGTGCACATCTTCTGCAGACATTTACCTTTTCTCCAGAAGAGTGTGGTCACTCATTGCAGCCTACTGCTTCTACTGAACTCTCTTTTCTTACCAGTCCCATCTGCATGGAAGCCTCGAACATCTCAGAGGCTTCCTCTGCAGAATCACTGGGTTTATATCTCAGGCTTGTGCCCACCATTATGGCAGAGACTTAGAGCACTTCCCTGAGCTGTGGGCCCACAGGCAAGGGTGCACAGCCCTTCTCATGTGCCCTTCTATGCAAACAGCTGCACTCTCTCAACCCCTGTTTGCTCCCTCGATCCCCATCTGTCCATCCAGGTCACATTGCTCCCCAGGGCCATTTCAGTCTCCCAGAGTTGCTCCTGGCAAGGCCTGAACTGCAGAAGCCTCTCTCAGGAGAGCTGCTGGCTGCAGGCAGGAGCTCCCTGCCCTGCCTTGGGTGTCCCTGACACCAGGAACCCCCTGGACCCTTTGATCCAAACTCAGCCATACACCTTACCAGTGCCACCCCTGCACCTTACCAGTGCCACCCCTGCATGCCTCACTGACTTCCCTTAATATTTAAGAGCAAATAATTTCTACTTTTCTCCAGTATTAAATTATTGAACAATTAAGAACTTTAATAGAAAAATAAATGGTGTACATTTTCATCTAGCCTGCAACCAAAACAATTATAAGTAAGGCAAAAGCTCTCTATTTGACAGCTGATAAATTGCAGCCTGAGGCCTTAAATAACAGCTTAATCAACTCAAAACTGTTCCTTTAAGAAAAGCTGGTTTTCTTCCTGTTCCCTATAAACCTGTCAGCAGCCCTCAACTAGAGAACATGTATCAGCCTTTGCAGATTGGCAGGCTGTTGCAGGATTACAGACAGCAAACAAGTTTTCACAGAAATGGCATCTTCTAGCAATCCACAAAGGTCTTATGCAAGTGGTGAAACAACCACAGAACTCTGTTCAAATATACATAGGTATTACTGAAGGGAGCCTCTAACTGGCCAAATGTACAGGTAGCTTTGTCACTCTTGTAGGCAGCAATAACATATTTAACTATTTTCATAAACTTCACATACATTGACATACAAGACATGCACACCTCCCAAACATATACCCGGTCATGAAGTGCAAATGACTAAAGTTAGCCAACAGAGAGATAAATAAAGTCAAAGGTATTAAATAATCCTTGCTAAAGACAAAGGAATTTAAAAATCCTTGCAGGATCTCAGATATAGGAAATTACACACATTCATACTCACAGTGAAGAAAAGCAGTCAACATAGACCTGGTCATGCAGATAAGCATGTAGAGATGCTACTGCATTGTAGAGATAACTCTGGGACTAAGAAGTGGGCAGACAAAGAAACAGAGATTCTCACAAACAAAAGTATTCCTAAGATGTAATATGTGTTGTAGACTCCTAGCAGAGTAAACTTAGATCCACCTCAGACATTTGCAGTTCAGAGTACAGTTACAGTATTTATTAGCAATTTTTTATAGCACAGTCACCAACACAGGGAACAACAGGTGAACAACAGCCCAGGAGAAAGACTATTGGTGGTCTTCTGTCCACCTGTGTGCTTGCTTCCCTGCAGGCATGGCTAATTGGCATGCCAACAAAAGTTGTGGGAAATGCAAGTTTTCATAGAATCATGGAATGGTTTGTGTTGGAAGGGGACTACAGAGGTCATGTGATTCAAATCCCCTGTTCGAGCAGGACCTTAAAACTTGTCAACAGAGTTCTGTGAAAAGTGGAAAGTTGAAGTGAGGCTCCAAATCACATTAGTAGTGGAAGTAGAAAAAAATTACTAAATAAGGGAAACTGTGGTGTAGATGCCAGCATGCAATGGTACCTTTTATCTTCTCTACTCCATGCTGCACTCCAACAATGATTATTTTTGTTCTTTGATTAAAAACATCTTACAAAACATGTTCATCTACCTCTGTCAACAGGAAGGCAATATGGACTACATCCAAATGAAGATTTCAAGAATGACCTCAGGATTTCAGTGAGTGTTTTGGACTTAACAGACAAATTTAATTAAAAATAAAACCAAACTAGCAAAAAAGACCCCCAAACTTGCTCACCCAGAAGACCAGAATGTGAACTGATAAGATTACTCTATCTTCAACTTAGAAGAACCCTGAATGTTGTTGCCATCCTGTTCACACCCAATAGTTCAGTGCACTGAAAAAGTAAGCATCCTGTTCAAGCCTATAAGATTCCAGAGACACACTAGGCACTCCTGTGAATTCAATCTGGTCTAACAGGCCCAGAGCACAACCAACACATGTAGATTATTTCAAAACAGCGCTGATGACATTCATTTCATTTAGCTTTTTGTGCACTGAAAATGGTGACACATTTTCAGCCTTTAGCCAGAGCTAATAAATTACTCGCCATAATGAGGTTCTCTGTCATCTATGCACCTAATCATTAAAGAATCACCAGGAAGATTTTGAACCATCTACACGAAATTATTTTGCTAGTGGAGGCAGCAGCTGTTTCAGATAAAAACCTTAGTCTTGATTCAGAAGCGGAATCAGTCATTTTCACTGAGTTTCCCAAATGAGGAATCTACTAGGTTGCAGAGCCAAGCTCCATTGTGCTTGCCCTCTTGGCACCCTCTGTAACATCCTCATGTAGCCACTGAGCTGCAGGCTCAACCCACAACAACCCTTCCTGGATAGTGGCTGTAGGCAATAAGAGGCTATTGAAGAAGTTGGCAGCTCTTTTACCTGGTTGCTATTCACTTCTTTTGAACTCCAGGTACACAAAATTACCCATCTGAAGCCTGTAAAACATGGGATGATCAGTGTCACCCAGAGTGGTCATTTCCTTTTTTACTGGTAGTAGAGCTTCTTCCCTCCTTAACTTCTGCATTTCTTACTGTTCTGCCTCCTGAGTCTTCCATTTCCTCATCCCACTGGGTGAATATAGCCACCTACCTTTGGCTTCGGGATTCACTGTAAAATTTGTAAGCCTATCAGCTGAGTGTCCACCATCGAAGTCTTAAAGTCTTACCCATTAAATGAGTTTATCCTTTCTGGCTACAGTCTTCCTTATAAATCCACAGTTGATTTCTTCTGAAGGCTGTAGAAAGACTTCAAAGTGTCAAGTGAGATGACATTTCTTGACAACAAGGTTGGCAACAACCTATGTCATAGAAAATTAGCCTAAAAAGACTCATGAACTAATCTTCATCTTCCACATATTTTCTCAAATGACAAAAAAAACCCAAACCAAACAAAAAAAGCCCAATAAAACACAAAAGAAAAAAAAAAAACAAAAACAAACTAAAAAAAACCCCAAACCAAAACCTACACACACACACCAAAACAAGCGATGAACCAAGAGGAAGATCCCAGTCAGAGACAAGTATTATGCTCCAAATGAAAACATCAAGAATATGATGCACACTTGACCCAATTATCCTTTAGCAGATAATTACCCTGCTTATTCCTGAGCAGGTTTATTGAATTTTTTTAACTCAAGCCATTCCCATTAAGCAAGAGATCTCAAAGTAGTTTGAAATATAATAGTTTGGGTTGGAAGGAACTGTTAAAGGTCATCTAGTCAAAGCCCCCTGCAATGAGATCTCTTCAATTAGACCAGGTTGCTGAGAGCCCTGTCCAGGCTGATCTTGAATGTTTCCAGGGATGGAGCACCTAACACCCCACTGGGCAACCTGTTCGTGCATTTCACCACTCTCATTGTAAAAACTTTCTTCCTTATATCTACTCTGAATCTACCCTCTTTTGTTTTAAAACAATGAGACCTTGTCCTAGTACTACAAATCCTATTAAAAAGTCTGTCCCAGTCTTGTTTTTAAGCCTCCTTTAAGTATTGAAAGGGCTTTCTGGAGCCTTTTCTTCTCCAGGCTGAACAACCCCAGCTCTCTCAGAGCTGTTTCATTACTCTGACCTTTTTCGTGGCCTTCCTCTGTACCCCCTCCATGTCTCTCCTGTGCTGAGGACTCCAGGGATGAATGCAGTACTCCAGGACAGTATCACAGATTAAGTGATACTTACTTCTCACTTCACCTGTAAAAGAGAAGTAGCAATATGTTTACTGATATAAACAAGCAACTTAATAAAGTCTGATACTAAATGTGACAGTGGTTTAACAAGATTTAATTCAAGGTACACTTAGTTTTTGCTGCATAAAGGTCAGAGTCAGACAAAACTGTCAGGGACACCCTCCTGTTGAGTCATGAGGTTCAGGAAAATGTTGCTGCTCAAGGGGAGAACCTGGCATGCAATTCACTCCCATGCAGGACAGCTCAATGGGCCCAGGCTGTCCACTATTTATGGAATAAGAAGATTGACTTAGAGTCATACTTACATACCAGATGTATTTTGGGTTGTTGCATGCTCAACTAGCCCTGAACTGTTGGCAAAACTAACTGCCCTTAGTTGTTGAGCAAGATTTCGGGCCCTTAGCTATTGGGTTGATATCTGTAAGTCAGACACAGCCATCACGACCACCACTGATGGCTATTACTTAAGTAGAAAAAGGCAGGGTGGGGACCACAGTGTCACAATGGTGTCCCACAAGAGGAAAGCAGAGGGCAGAATCACCTTTCTCGATCTACTGGCCACACATCTTTTGATGAAGCCCAGGATGCAGTTGTCTTTCTGGGCTGTGCCTTCATTGCTGGCTAAGTCCACTGCTCATCCACCAGTCAATCCCCAAGTTGTCTCAGCAGGGCTGCTCTCATTCCCTTCATCCCCCAGCCTGCACTGGTATCAAAGATTGTCCCAACCCACTAGAGAACCTTGTACTTGGCCTTGTTGACCCTCCTGAGATTCCCATGGGACTACTTCTCGATCTTGTCCAGCTCCTTCTGGATGGCATCCTGTCCTTCAGGGCTGTCAACTACACCACTAAGCTTGGTCTAATCTACAAATTTGCCAAGGGTGCACTCAACCCCACTGTCTATGCCATTGATAAAAGTATTAAATACTACTGATCCCAATTTGGAAGCCTGATGACACCACTGATCACTTATCTCCAATTGGAGATTCAGCACTAGTCTCTGGTTGTGGAAATCTGGCTCTTCCTAAAAATCTGTTTTTGTAACCCTGTAGCTTTCGAATGAGCCAGAAGAAACTGAAGAGCAGTTCTGTCAGCTTTACTGAAAGAAAAGTTCTTAAGAAGACATTATTCTTCTGAACAGGCCTCATGGAAATGGCAGACAGGCCTGTGAACTGTAGCAGACACTGAGATGGCTAGAGCCCCATGGCGTATGGAGGCTTAGAGATAAGGGAATGCTGAGTCAGAGTAGCTAAGCCTGAAGTCTTCACTCAGGTCCTCCAGGCCGAACTTATCTCTCTGTGACCCCATAGGCCATTCTCCCTAACCCTTACGATTGGTCAGTTCCTGAGCCCTCCTAACCCTATATAAGAAGCCACCCTGACCCATTCTGGTAGAAGAGCTGCCGTCAGAACCCTTCGCGAACTCCCTGCAAATAAACCATCGTGGAATCTCCGAGGCTGCCTTCTCCTCTCTCTCTGTCTTCTTTGTGGAAGCCACTGCCGGCTGAGCACCTTAGCAAGCTAAGAGCTGAAACTATAGAAGAGCTGAAAATCACTAAGAGCTGATAATCACGGAGCTTGCTAAGGTAGCCAAGGCTGCAGGGTGCTTAGGGCTCAGACACCCGGCCTTTGGAAGGCTGAGCTGCCCAGCCCAAGACTGCTCACCCAAGGCGCCTTGATCCTACCCTGACCTCGCTATCCAACTAGAATCGGCCCAGTGGCATTTCACAGTGAACTGCACGCAGATCTGCATATTAACCTGGCACACATAAATAAAGCCTCTTTACCTAGAACTGCCCACCCACTCTAGATGGCAGCTGTGTAAGGATGTACTTACATGGGAGATGAGTGCTAAGTAAAAGCCTTTAACAGTTTATGGTGATCTGGTGCGCTGATTTGGGCTGGGATGGTTAACCATCTTCACAGTGGCTGACCTGGGATTGTGTTTTGGATCTGTGCTGAACAGGACATACACTGAGCCAAGACCTTTTCCGCATTTTGTACCACCACTCTGGCAAGGAAATTGGGAATGCATGGGAGATTGGGAGTAGACACAGCTGGGACAAATGACCCAAACTGAACAAAGGGAGTTTCCATACCATATGACATCATGCTCAGTATATCAAGCTGGGGAGCAAAAGGAGGAAGGGATGGGAGAGACACAACACATTTGGAGTGATGGCCTTTGTCTTCCCAAGTAACTGCACATGATGGAGCCCTGCTCTCCTGGAGATGTCTGAACACACCTACCTGCCAATGGGAAGCAGTGAATTAATCCCCTCGTTTGCTCTGCTTGTTTGCACAGTTTTTGCTTTCCTTATTAAACTGTCTTTATCTCAGCCCATAAGTTTTCTATCTTTTATCCTTCTAATTCTCTTTCCTAATCTTGCAGGTGACAGAGGCAGTGAGTTAGCATCTGCCTGGGGCTTGGCTGCTGAGTGGGGTTAAACCACGATTGTCCTTGTTTGGTGCCCAACATGGTGCTTGAAGGGTTTGAGATAATGACAGATCTGATTGGGATGTGCTAGACTGAATTTATATCTGTTAGTGCTGTTTAGCTGGTAATGAGTGGGCACCTATTCTTGCCATGGGGCTCGCTTTCCTGACTGCATGTTAGAGCCTAATGCTAGTTTGTGACTGGTTTTTGCTTTTGCTGCTTGCTGTAGTGCTCTGCTACTTCTCACCTTATTGAGTTGTGCCTGGGAACATCTTGATAACAGCCATGGTGATGTTTGCCAGCTTGGGCTGGCAGGTAGCTGGGGTGCTCCTGCTGGTTTTGTGCTGCTGCACTGGACATGCTGGAACATTGGTCTGAACCTGAGCTGAAGTTCAGAGGGAGCAAGAGCTGTGTGGTGCTTGGTTGCTGGCTGGGGTTAAACCACGACATCTGATCAATTAAGGCAATGGAGCACTGAAGAGAGCTGGCTGTTGGACCAGTGCAAGTGGTCACTGCACTCCCACTCCAAGTGGATATAATGAACATGAGGGATGGCTGGGAAAGGAAGGAAAAAGACTCTTTCAGTTAGAGGATAATTCCTACCCAAGAAAAGTAAAGGGAAAGGAAGGCAGCCAGCGTTACATTTGTGTTTCACAATTAGTCACCTGAGAGCATTGCTAACTGAACAGGAGTGGACCTGGACCATATTCCAGTAGCTGAGCAGCGAGGAAAAAGAAAGGAATGAAGAAAGATGAAGGTATCAGGGGAACATCAAGGTGGGATCAGGACGCACTCTCGTCCATTTATGAAAAGTAATATTTAATGTGGCTGTCAATACTCAGGGATCAAAAAGAGGTTTTTCTAAGGACATGAAGTCTCCGTATGACATGTCAACATTCTAAGAAACACATTCCCAAGCTGACAGGAATTCAAGAAGCTGAAATTCTCTAGGGGGTTCTGCTATATTGCATGTAAAGCAGGTACTGACATCCCTCCAAATATTCTGGCTCACAAAATTAATTTTAAAACCACATGTTGATAAAAACATACAAGCACAGATAGAGCCAGACAAGCTGACTTCCATGTTTGCACCAGCAACAGAAGAAGATATTACCCTGACCTGCACACCCGTAGTAAATAGATAGATGACAGACGAGAGTGGATTAACCTGACAAGGAGACATCTTCTCCTGTTGGAACAGAAACACTGTGGAGCAGAAGGGCAGTGGTTATATTAGTTGTGTGCTTGGAAAAAATTTCCTTGTCAGGGAAGCATGAAATTTGCTTCCAGTAAATGAAACGGGGAGAGATTTGAAAGGTCATCCCCTCCACAAATAATAGAATAAATGCTCATATTAGCCCCTGTAATATCTTTGTTGTGTTTCTGCACAGAGTTCAGTTCATGTTCAGTATTAGTTTTCTCTGATATATAAATAGACAAAATTATAAGGTAGTGTTTAAAATAAAAGCTACCAAAAAATTTCAAGTGGACATTGCCTGATCAAAGTGGGAGTAAAACAGAGGCACTGTAGTTTTACTCTGTTTTTCTCCATAATGATGCCCACTTACAGTTCCTGAATGACTGACCATTTTATGAGGAAACCTATGAACATATATGCAAAAAAAAGCAGACTACAAAGATAACACACTCAAATAATCACAACTGATCAAAGAGGGAAAAAAATTGCAGTTCTTATGGAAGTAAGTTGGGAAATCATCCACGTACATTAAGGAAAGTGAAATGTTATGGACCTTTATAAGCATATACAAGTACAAAAGTTGATTAGGTTCTTTGATAGAATGATGTTCACATTACATCATATCATCACCTTCCAGGGTGATGCAATCTTCTTGGGAAATCTCATGATTACAAAATCACTGTGGAGACAGGCATTTTTTTAAGTCAGCTGGGAAAGAAATATTCCTCAGAATTAAAATAATAAAATGTGGCAGCATACCTTGCCTTTCTGGTATCCTACACTGATAAGCTGAAATTCTGTTCATCATGACAATGTTCAATTGAAACAGACAGTTTCTATCCACTCTATCACCCAGAGAGTTAAAACACTTAGGCACCTTCACTCTTCCCAGAAACAAAAATGAAAAATCAAATGAATGCAATCTCATCATGCAGCAGAGGAGCCACTCATCCTGCCAGCACCCAGCACGTAGCAATTTCACAGTGTCTCTGTGTGCTCCCAGAGGAAAGAAAAAGCACCTCCTCAACACGAATAAACATCTGTTAATTCTGGGTCCTGGTGCCAGAATAACTTCTGGGGTTTCTTGGAAATCTTATATTCTAGAGCCACCCTAGAGGAAACTAGGAATTCACCCCCCATTCTGCTGCCCCCATCACCCAGCCATGCCCATCATTCCTTTGTGGGCATTTTCCTGAAGGCCAAGGAAAATGTGATCCTTTCTGGCACGCTGGCTGGTGAAGGCACAGAGGGCACACATCTCCCACTGGCAGCCCCCAGTTTGACAATGAAACTGCTCCCTTTGGACACAGGGCTTTGAGGCACTGCATTTCCCACATGCAAAGACTATGATGGCACAGCATAAGATATAATTTCTCTGTCAGGTGTTCTGGAGGGCGCTGTAAAGATCAAGTCCATCAAATGTCCTCTAGAAATGGCACTGGCGTAATTATGCTGCATCATGGTGGAAGAAATGGGATAGAAGACTTCTTGATGTCACTTTGTTTTACCCCAGTGTCCAGTGTGTCTCACACAATTTGCAAAGCACTTTCCAAGGGCAGACTGGACGCATTTGGAAATGCCCCTCTGTCCTGGCATTCCAAAGAGAGGGTCAGAAATAAGCCTTCTATGCTCTGACTGAGAACTTGGAACTACAACCATCCATTCCTGATGTAAGAACATTTTGAATTTAAAATACACCTTGCTTTCTGAGACTTGGTTGTGTCGCACTTCACCACAGTCTATGACTGAGCTCAAAGACTTTGTGAAAATAGACAAACAAGACAAATTCAGACCTTAGCTTCTTGAGAGCGGCACTGGTGTTCACAGCTGATTTTACAACTTTTCTTGACTACCTCTACAGTAAGAATCAAACCAAGAATTTTTTAGAGTGAGGATTCTCAGATAGTGGAACAGGTTACCCAGAGAAGTTGTGGAGGATCCACCACTGAAGATGTTCAAAACTGAACTGGACAATGTCCTGAGCAACCTGCTCTAGTTGACCCTTCAGAAGGGCAGGGTGGACTAGATCTCTAGACAGCTTTCCAACTGGAATGATTTGGGGAAATTTATTTTGCTTTACAATTAATTATGACATTTTGATTTCCAATTTTTTCATGAAAGCAGACAGCTAAGAAATGAAAAGTAATTGAAGAACAGTATTAACATAACTTGAAATAAAACACAGAAAAATTGTCATTTCTCCTGTGTAAACAAAACATTCCAAACAACAGACCATACAAGCTAGAATTCCTGACAAGGTTTTCAAGAAATTGGGAAAACTTATATGAAATGCTATCTCATGGCATTTTATTTAAAATAACATGGTTGCAAAAGATCTTGGCAGTTGTATAAGGAGATTACTTTAGGCTAAAGGGATTTATTGAAAGGACAGAAATCACAAAGATATTTTCTACCTATGAAACACAGAGTAGATAGGGATTTTCCTTAATCTATGCTTGGGAATAAATACTCACGGAGCTGAGAAAGAAAAAAGTGCTAAGTTTGTTTACATCCCTTCCTCCTCATTTCATAACAACTTACACATCACAGGTTTATTTTAAGACTACATTTACCACTCACACTAAGCATGAGGTAGCACTGCATGAACATGAGTCAACAACACGACCTTGTGGAGGCGACAGCCAGCCACACTGGGGGCTGCATTAGCGAGAGCGTAGCCAGCACTTAAAGGAAAATAATTATCTTCCTCTTTTCAGCACAAGACCTCATCATCACTGCAGTGCTCAGGGCAGGGCATCCCAGCACAAGAGAGATATCACTGGAATGCGACCAGTGAAGGGGCACCACAATGGTTGGGACCCGGAGCACCCAATGTACCATGGCACAGGACCTGGATCTTGTCTGGAGATTACCATGGGTAGGGAGCATCCTCTTGCTGTCTTCAGACATGTGATGGGAAGGTACAGGGAAGACGCATCCAGGCTGCTCTCAGAGATATCTTGGGAAAGAGCAAGGACCAACAGTCACAAATTGTATCAGAGAAATTTCAGATATTGTCACGGGCAAAAACTGTTTCCTCCTTCAGGGAATTTCCATGAATCTAATTTATTTGCCAATTAACAATCTATTAATTACAGATTCTGGCATCAGGGGAAACTGAAAAAAACCAAACAACCCTGAGGAAAAGTCCTGCTTTCCTTCATACTTCTTCCTCCCCCCTCAGACCTTTTCCTCCTCAGTGCCCTTACCCCAGGCCATGCTCAGCTCCTTTGCTGAGGCAGTGGCCAGTGCAGGAGGGGCACTGGTGCACATGGGGCTGGCTCCTTCACGGGCAGCAGCTTCTCCAGGCTGCACCTTTCAGCTCCTGCTCTGCCAAAACCTTGGATACAAGCCCTGCTCAGGTACGCTCTTCTCTCTTCCCTCCTCCTGCTCCATTGCGGATTTCTTTCCTCCTTTTCCTCTCACCCTGGCCTTGTTTCTCCTTCTGCTTGGTGTTTGCCGCCATCACTTTAAGACACTTTTCCAGAGGTGCCACAGACTCCCCTGAGGATGGGCCCAGCCAGGCTTAGGTTGGATCCTGCTGGCATTGACTGTGACCAGCTGAGGGCAGGCCTGGTCTCTCCTCACAGAGGCCACCCCTGAAGGCCCTCTACCAAAATCTTGACATTTATGAGGAGAAAAGTCATGATGAAGTAGTCAAATACTGAGGCAGGCTGCCCAGAGGCTCTGGAATGTGTACCCTTGGAGATATCTCCAACTCCTCTGGGCAAAGGCCTGAGTGACCTGGCCTAGCACCCGGTGCGGCCTAGCACCCGCAGCAGCCCTGCTCTGAGCAGGGCACATGGGAGATAAGTGCCAAAGGATCCTTCCGACCCAAGGTATTCCACGGTTCTACAAAACTGCTGGAATCACTTCCAGGCTCAGTAAACATCTGAAAGACACAAAAATACAGAGGCCAAGCAGAAAACATTTGTTAGCATTACTGGGGACAGCTTTAGCTTTCAAAATAAATAAACATTACCACAGAGTTTGTGCGCAGAGACGACAGGAGCCACGGGCAGAGCAGGAGGCGAGCCCAGCTCCAAGCAGAGGGAAATGGAGCTTGAAGAGGCAAACTGAAGAAGAGTTTTCAAACAAAAAAAAAAAAAGACTGTGAATCTGTGAAGCAGGGAGTTTCACCAACAAGGCAGATGTTGATTTTTAATTTCAAACACTGTGCAGAAGGTCACACATGTAAGAACCTGCACTTGCTCTCCCGAACCTCGTGTCTCTTCAGCTAGGAGCTGGCTCAGCCCTGGAGCCATGGTGACACTTAGGCCACAACCTAAGTCATGTCTGCATTTGCAACCCTGCCTGGGCTGCTCCTGAAAACATCTGGGCTGAATTATTCTTCTTGCTTCTTGGCAGGGTAAAAATGTCCCAGAGACATTCCCCTGCTGTGGAAGAGAGAAAGTTCTGGTACTGCAGTTTTGGAATGGGGCTGAGCCTGGATCTTCTGCTCTCCTGAGAAATGATCTGACCTTGAGTGCTGTGCAACAGAGACACAACTCAGTCACCTGAATGGTGAACAATCTGCTTGTTCTTTTGCTTTTCAGGTTTTTTGTTATAGCTGCTCTTGACTGGTTTATGTGGACTTCAAGTGGACAGTGTGAGGCATAGTCTCACAACACCTAGAGATAAGGCCACTAGGAATATTAGAAATTAATTGATTATAGGGCTGGGTCCCCACAGATCTTGAAAAGAGGAAAATACAACCCGCTTAAATGTGGGGCACCAGCTATCCCTGTCAGCTCTCTTCTTAGGCATGTCAAGTATCTATCAGCTTGTTTGACCATCCAAATAAAATGTCCCAACAATCGAGGTCCCCATCTCTCTTCACTTGCACCATCATTCAGTGGATTTTTTCCACAAGATGATGAACAGTAATTGAAGTATTTTGTATTTTCTCTTGTACTTGCTTCAATAGGAGCTTTCTCATCAAGGTGAGATTGTTTCCAAGAGGGGTAGGATCTAGATCTTATATATAATTAAGTAATAATGATAAGTGCACAATTAAATCATAACAACAGATAAGATATAACAGGAGCTGAATACTAAAATCACATCTTATAATTTCAACAAAGTTGCACACACAAATCTAACAGTGATTACTTAAATCTGTTGTAAGGTTGTCTACAAGTACAAAGAAAGTCACAATCGGTTCTCAAACAGGCACATCCATTCCCTCAGAGTATTCCCTCCCATACTCTGTTCTCCAGGGGGTAGGCTGCAGCTCTGTTGTGATTTAATTCTGACACAATGATTGGGTATTTAGTATATGCCATAGCATTGCTCATTATTTAAACAAAAATTGTGTCCTTACTGCTGGTTGGGTTATAAATGAAATTAACTAGGTAACACCAAGAGTGGAATTCCCTTTCAAATCTACTTGCATTATGTCAAGTTACCTTTTGAATTTCAGTGGGCAAATTGCTTTCATCTCCTTTATCATTTCTGCCACAGTCAATTGCACCCACAACTGAGAAGCACGTGTGGTGCAGAATATACTAGAGTTGCCATATTGATTAACACAAATAAAGAAGGGACAGTCTTGCGTTACAATGTGGGAATCTGCAAGGAGTTCTTTTAAAAATAGATGGTCAGGAGCAAAATTAAGGCAAACAAGGCAAACATTGTATCTGAGAACTGTTGTTGGTAATGAAAGAGAAAAATAAAAAGGAGTTACCCTACTAAAGAGGGCTAAAGAAGACAGAGCAGGAGAAAGAAAAATGGGAGGGAGAGGGAGAGAGAAAGGAGACAGAGGGAAAAAGAGGGAATTACCACTGGAGGATGGGGAGCGCCGTGACATCCAAGAGGCAGGGGCTGTGCATGCTGCCTGCCTGGGGACAGATCCCACGGCGATGGGCGACCAGACACAAGGTGAGGGGCGGTCAGGCAGGAGGCCCAGAAGTCTGGACAGGGTCACAACGAGGATCACGGTGGTGGGCAGGCTCGGAGGCAGGCAAGGTTGGAAGCAGGGGGCTCAGGTAGGGACGCAGAGACGAGGCAGGCAGAGTGTCAGTCAGGGACACAGGGAGGCAGGACAGACGTGAGGGCGGGCAAGAACCAGCAAGGGCAGAAGAGCCAAAAGGCAGGATTCCAAAAGCAAGTTCAAAAAGCCCCCAAAGACCATCAAAAGCCAAAGGACACAACAGCCCCCAAAGAGCACCCAAAGCTTGTGATGCAGTTATTTTTATGGCCCTGGGTCCTCCCAAAGACCATGTGGTGACAGGAGACCACTGGCCCAGTCCAGTGTCCCACTGCAGTCTATTGGTAGAGACCTTTTGCCACCTGACTGGAGAGTGTCTCTGGGGTACAGCGCCTTTGGTGTTCCCCTGCTGACTGCCTCTGTCCCATATGAGACATGACATGGTTTCCAGGCAAAGTCTCCCCAGAGACAAGGCTTCGCTCCATCTTCTCCTAGCTGCCTCCTGGACATGGCACGCATGCACCCCTCCCCCATGTGCCCCTGAGAACTATTGGTGAGGCATAGCAAAACTGAATTGGCTCCTCACAGAGGGCCTCTGCCTTGTGGGTCAAGTTTGTTTATGTGTGAGCCAAATTTGCTTTGTGCTGGCAATGATTGCTCCTGCAAGAAAGATAACCTGTCCTTCGAGGATTAGCTTGACCTTCAGGGCAGATGCATGGCATCATTACCAGTATCATTCTTGAGAAGAGAAAAAAATACGAGTCCTGGAAGGGTTAGTCCAGACAGGGGCTCAAGTTGTTGAACAGCTCGGGCTAGTGACAAAAGTCCTTTTTGCCATTGAGGATATCTCTGTTCTGTCTCTTTAAATGCAGCAGAGCTGAATAGTAAAGATCGCCTTGGTCTTTCAGGGACAGTTTGGCCTTGACATTCCTCAGGTAGAATCTCAACTTTCAGTTCATTGGCTTGCCATACTACCGTTCGTTGCTGCTTCCTCCACCTTTTTGGCAGACGGCTCCTGTGATAACGGTTGCCATCCATAAGTGGGATGCTCTCTGAATTTGCCTTACCAGTTTTGCAAAATTTAGCACAGCAGCGGTTAAAGGCATGGAATATCAAAACCCAGAATGTTTTCAATATGAATTTTAGTGAGAAGCTGACATCCGCTTCTCAATACCTCCTCCTCTTTAGTTTTTTCCGATCGCGCTCCGCAAGCTTTGCCTCCGCCTGTGCTCACTGTCCCTTTCCTGACCCTGCTGAGCTGCGAGCAGCCCCTGCGCCTGCAGCCTCTTGGAGCGCTCCAAGCAACGCGTCCGCCGGCAGCCTCTCTTCCTTTTCCTGCCGGCGCTCAGCAGCGAGCAGCCTGCAGTCTCTTCTCCCTTTCACTATCACACTGGGCAGCAAGCAACACTTGCTACCGAAGCCTATTTCTCCTCTCATTTAACTGAACCTGCAGTCCTTTCACCAAACCCTGCTGAGATCCAGTCATTTTTCCCCCTGCCTGTTTGTTGGCATACCTCTCTTTTTGGGCAAAAAATAGCAGATAAAACTTATTTACTTTTCCCCTTCCATACCTTTTGTTTACTTAACACCAAATTTATCCCTGCCTCAGCGAAAATTCGAATTTGCACATACTGTGCCTGGGGGAGTTGGGCACACCTTATATTCTTCCCATCACTACCTGTCTGGAATTCATGGGTATGGCATCCTATCCATGATGCCAAAAAAGGGATGGCACACCCTTAATATGAAGGGAGCAGCCAAGGTTTGTAAATGCTCATGGTTGAAAGAAACTACAAAAATTAGGGGGTCCACAAAAAAATCACTAAGTTTTATTATACACTTGGCATGGAAACTGGAGGGTTAGGCCTTGAGCTACTATACAAGCACAAGGAAGGAAGGAAGGAAGGAAGGAAGGAAGGAAGGAAGGAAGGAAGGAAGGAAGGAAGGAAGGAAGGAAGGAAGGACAAACAGTAATTCACTGGAATCTCATTTTGAAACTTCCAGCAAATGCAACATAACAACAAAGACAGATTGTGCCTTCAACCAAAAAATACCAGAAACCTTGACTTGCTGGAAATCCTATGAGCAGTTTCTGGCCCTGCCCCAAGGAGTATATTTTATCTTATTAGAATTTTATATAAAGTGCATGAATAGGCCAGGGAACAAGGATAAGCATTCAGAATCTGGGGGAAGACTGGCATGCACCAGCTGTTTGAACACCACTCTGAACTGAGAGTTGGTGAAGCCATCTTTCCATGCTGCAAGGCAGATTCCCAAGCCTCAGAGTTTACCTAAAGGCACTGGCCTGTGCCCAGAGGGTACCCTGACTGGGTAGCTACTGCCACCAGGCCAGTACCTAGGTTTCAACAAGTTAGGAGCTAAAGGAAATAGCTTCTAAGTGTCTGTCTGACACACGTGTCTCAGAAAACCTGTGCATGGAAAAAGGAATCACCAGGATCCATCCTGCCCTGAGTGCAGCAGGAGATATATAACCTTTCTCAGAGCCTGGCTGGCACTTTTATACTCACAGGTGCCAAGCCTGTCTTCTCTAGATGGGAGAGAAGAAATACCTACAACTTTTCTGCAAGTACTGGCAGGAGAGGAGAGAGTTGCTTCTTCAAAGGCAAGGAGAAGTGCATGCCTGTGACATATTGTCTGGACACCTCTCTAGTAATGTCTCATCTTAGCTTAATGTTCTCAGCCTGAAACCACTCAAATCACTGCCACCAGTGTCGAGAACAGCAGGCTGCAGGACAGTTTTTGGACTTGGAAAGATTCTTTCTATCATTGCTACTGCATAAAGCTCTGGCACATGTCACTAGTGATATTCTTGTGACATGCCAATTGGAATAGCTAACCCTTGTTTCAAAGTCTTTTATTTCTTCTACTGTCACTTTTCTGTTTTCTAAACCAGTACACTCAGAGATACACATCACCACTGTCTGTGTTTGCTCTCAGATGGAAGAATAATGCATAGTAGCGAAGCAGCAACTGCAGCAGCTTCGGGGAAAACACTAAAAAAGCCGATGACGTCTAGAGGCTGAAGGGAAGGTGCGGGGCCGTGCCGGGAAGCGGCCGGGTCATCACCGAGCCAAAGCCGGGATCCGGACAGCGTTTCAACACGGCGGGCGCTGCAAACGGGCTGGAACCTGCGGAGCCAGAGCCAGGGGGGACACGGAGGGCAGGGGGGACACAAACCCGGGGCGGGGCGCGGCGGGGGGAGCCTGATCTGCCCCCCCGGCTCGCACTGTCAGTCCCAGGGAGGCGGCGGAAACCCCGCTGAGTCACGGCAGGGGCGGTTCCGCACGCTGAAAAATGTGGTCCGAGGTTCTGCCGGGCAGAGGGCGGCTCTCACCTCCTCTCCCTCTTTCTCTCTTCTCTCTCTCCTGTCCTCCGCCGGCCGCACAGACCGCACCGTCGGGCACCGGCGTGGGACGCGCCCGCGGCGAGGAGCCGCGGCCGGCAGCCCGTGCCCGCCTCGCCCATGGCGGGGCCGCGGGACCCCGCGGAGCGCTGCTCCTGCCGCAACACCAACTGCGTGGAGCGGCCGCTGCGCCGCCTCTTCGAAGGGCTGGCGAACGGCGTGGCCGCCTGCCCCTGGCCCTTCGTGCTGGTGCCGCTGCTGCTGTCGGGCGGGCTGGGCGCCGGCTTCGTCTTCCTACCGCAGCGGCGGGCGAACGACATCGAGGGGCAGTTCACGCCGACCTGGGGGCCCGCCAAAGCCGAGCGCGACTTCGTGCGGCGGCACTTCCCCACCAACGACTCGGAGCGCTTCTCCGCCCCGCGGCTGCCCACCGAGGGCGCCTACGCCGCCCTCATCGCCGTGGCGACGAACGGGACCTCGGTCCTGGACGCAGCGGCGTGGGCAGAGGTGCTGCGGCTCAACGCGACCGTGCACGACGCCGAGTACGAGCGGCTCTGCGCCCGCACGGCCGGCGGCTGTGCCAGCCCCAACGAGCTGCTGTCGCGGCGGGGCGATGCGGGACCGCCCGCCCCGGGGAGCCTCCGCTTCCCCGTCAACGACAGCGTCTTCCTGGGGACCGCGCTGGGCGGCGTGGAGACGGACGGCGGGCGGGTGCTCGGGGCGCGGGCCCTGAAGCTGCTGTATTACCTGCGGGAGGACGGCCCCGAGGCGCAGGACAGCCGGCAGTGGCTGGAGGGCTTCCTGCAGAACATCTCGTCCAAAGTGGCGGAGTTGCGCCTCAGCTCCATTCAGGTAACGCAAGGGCCGGGTACGGCCGTGCGGAGCCGCCGAACCCGAAATGTCCGGGCAGCCCCGGCGCGGAATGGAAAGGGAAAGGGAAAGGGAAAGGGAAAGGGAAAGGGAAAGGGAAAGGGAAAAGGAAAGGGAAAGGGACAGTGGCGAGAGAAGGCAGGTGAGCAGTGAGGGCCAGGCCAATGGTCCTCTGCCAACTTGGTGTTTGGCCTTGCTTGTGCTTGTGCAGAAAGCCCAAGAAAAGTGCTTCAACGTTTCTTGTTTTTTTAATGGCAGGTGACTTACTTTACCTCATTGTCAAGACAACAGGAGTTTGAAGGAAATGCCAAGAGTGTGATTCCACTCTTCTCCGTGACATATTTCTTGACAATAACTTTTGCAGTCGTCTCTTGCCTAAGGTAAAATGTCTCTAAGCCGTGGCTCAATGAACAGTGATCTCTGCCATTCTTTACCTCCCTCAGTTGGCAAAATGTATTTCTTTGCCTTTTATTGTCTACATATGTGTATCTCCCAGCTGCTTAGATGGTAGATGAAAAGCTGAACAAGTGTTCAGTACTTAGTTAAGGTTCAGGTGGATGAGCAGTGTCTTCATAGATTCCTGCAAGTCTGGGTACAGCCTTAGTTGTTTTGCTTGCTAGTAGAGTCAGAGCCTTACCTGCTGTCCACAGAGAACTTAACCTGCCCTTTCTTTGTGCTGATGGAAAGTGAACTCTTGCACACTCAACAGCTGTACAGCAGTGTCTCTGTCCTTTACTTCCAAAAATTGGACTTGTAGGGTGAGTGGGCTGGTTTAGTATTTGCATCAAGGAGCATTTCTTGTGAAATGCTTGAGCCAGCTCTCCGGGGAGTCTTGGCAAAAGGCTGATAGCCAACCTGACTGGTGAGAAAGTTTTTCGACACAGCATGTACTGCCTGAAGGGTGCTTCCACTGATATGCTACAGCAAGAACTCATGTAAAAGCAAAGACCTTCTAGAAATTCACCATTTTTTTGGGTCACCCAAAGTTGCGCCTCACTAGTAGAGCTAATGTACCCTTATTTTGCCATCTCTTGTTATTGATGTAAAGCTCAGTACACATCCTTACTCTTCTGAATATACTTGGGCAGTGGTAATAATGTGTATAACACCTCCAAGAAAAATTATTTTGTGTAATGCTGACACATGGGAACTCTCCTAGATGCTTTCATCAGGAGTTACTCTGAGAGAGGGTTTCACTGGTATGTGAGTACTTTTCATGCCAAACACCTTGGTGGAATATTTGACACATAACTAAGATATTCTTTGAAATGTTTTCAGACTGAGCTGTATAAGAAATAATATCTGGCTTGCAAGCTGTGGAGTGCTTTCTTCTGGCTTAGCTGTATTAAGCAGCTTTGGATTGATGCTCTTCTGTGGAGTGCCCTTTGTGATCACTGTAGCAAATGCACCATTCCTGATTCTGGGTAAGTAGAAAAAGTGAGTTGTATTCAGATACAAAGACCAGAGTGACATTAAAACAACCTAATGGTGTCAGTCTTTTCTGGTGTGAATGCCAGATAATACATTTTCTCCTGAAGTGAGTGTAGGAGATACCCAGAGGTGCAGCCCCTTAGAACACCTACAGAGGTGGGCAAGCCCCTCAACTCAGCTCAGCTCAGTGTGCCCACCGTAGGACTGGAGAGGGGTTCTGGTGCAAGGGCAGCTTTCCCCAGAAGAAAAGGTCTGATCTAGATCCACTGCTACAGCAGGAAGACTGTAAATGGGAGAGTGGTAAGGTTAGCACTTCTGGCATTGTTCTAGTGTCCCTGGAAGTGTAGCCAAGATGATTAATCCTCTGCAGTAAAACATCAATGTACAAACCAGTCTCTGTCAGCTGCACAACTGAAGTGATGCACCATTTGGGCAAGCACCTCCCCCCAAGGAGTTGGTATCGTTGCATCCTTGTTACACAGGCTGCTTAACAGCCAGTGCTGAACTTTCCAAGTACTGATAGTGTTGCTGCAATTAGATAATGTTTCCAACTACATAATGTTGCTGCAAACAAATTACTGCTTTTACAATCCTTACTGGTCTCCTATATCATACATTCATCTGATGCTTTCTTGGGCTTGGTCTTGTGCTGAGGAAGACACATGGAGCTCCCAGGTTGATGGAGGCCGTGCATCATCCTAAGATGTCCAATGCAAATGCTCCTTTGGGCAGGCATTGTTTCTTTATTTACTGTGTAATTCTAATGCAATTCTTATTTACTTTTGCTTGCTCATCTATTGCAGGGGCTCTGATTACCAAAAAGCCCCTTTTGTATACCTGGGAAAGGGCTTAAGCCAGTCTCTTCAGATCTTCAGAAATAACATGCAGACTTTTGTCTTCCTTGCGTTAAAGCAGACAAATTCTCGGTACATCAGAGGATTTGCTTTGAGGGCTGCTTGCTTTCCGCAGCATCCTGGCTCCATTTGCAGTGCAGCATTAACAGTCTCTCCTCTTGCAGGGGTTGGTGTTGATGACATGTTCATCATGATTGCTTCCTGGGAACAAAGTTCAAGGAAAAAAGAGCAGTCCAGTGTTAAATCTCTGCTGGCTGAGACTTATGCAGAGGCAGCACTTTCTGTGACCATCACCACTCTGACGGATGTTTTGGCCTTCTTCATTGGCACGTGGACTGCTTTTCCATCTGTGAGGTCTTTCTGCCTCTATACAGGAACAGCTTTTGTCTTCTGCTATGTATATACCATGACCTTCTTTGGGGCAGTTCTGGTATTAAATCACAAAAGGGAGCAAGGGAACCGACACTGGCTGACTTGTATGCGTGTGGATGTAGATACAGATCAGGCTGAGAACTCCTGCTTGTACAATGCTTGCTGTATCGGCAGCTGTTCTAGGCAGCCATCTCAGCCAGAAGGTGAGCATCCCATGAACGTATTCTTTAAAAAGTATTATGGCCCTTTTGTTACAAATAAATGGATCAAGGTGCTCATGGTGTTGCTCTACGGAGCGTATTTGGGTGGCGGCATTTATGGGTGTACTCAGATCAGGGAAGGCATCGATCTCCGAAATCTGGCAAATGATGCCTCCTACGTTATTCCATACTATGACGATGATGACAAATACTTCTCCACATACGGACCCAGGGTCATGGTTGTCATTACTGAGAGTGTGGATTACTGGAACGAGTCGGTGCGTCTTGGCATTGAGAGCTGCGCACAGAATTTAGAGAGCATTTCCTATGTAGATAAGAACCTCTCAGAGTCATGGCTGAGAGTATACACAGAACTTGACAAAAAGGGTCTTATAGATATAAACAGTAAGACTGACTTCTTAAATAACTTAAATGTACTGTTCCGTGTTCGTCCCAGTTTTGAGTGGGACATAAACAAGACTCAGGATGAAATAGAGGCTTCACGTTTCTTCATCCAGACAGTGAACGTGACATCAGCAGTGGATGAGAAGAATCTCCTCAATGAGCTGAGAGAGGCAGCTGAGCAGTGCAGCATTCCACTGAAGGTGTATCACCCAGCCTTCATCTACTACGACCAGTACCTGGTCATAGTGCAGAACACTGTTCAGAACGTTGTCGTTGCTGCCGGGGCCATGCTCGTTGTCTCCCTTCTGCTCATTCCCAACCCGTTGTGCTGCCTGTGGGTGACCTTTGCCATAGCCTCTGTCATAGTTGGCGTTGCTGGCTTCATGACGTTCTGGAACGTCAACCTCGATTCCATATCCATGATCAACCTGGTCATTTGCATTGGGTTTTCAGTAGATTTTTCTGCTCATATTTCCTATGCCTTTGTTACGAGTGGAGAGTCATCAGCCAATAAAAGGGCAATTGAAGCTCTGTCCCTGCTCGGTTACCCAGTTCTACAAGGTGCAGTTTCTACCATATTGGGCGTAGTTGTCCTGGCTGCAGCGAGCACCTACATCTTTAGGACATTCTTCAAGATCATGTTCCTTGTTATTTTGTTTGGGGCTCTTCATGGTCTTGTTTTTATTCCAGTCTTTTTAACATTTTTTGGAAACTTTGGCAGTTCACCCAATACCAAATCTAAAAAACTTGAGCTTGAGAAATTATAAAGTTTGTTTGTGTCTAAGTTTAATGTGTTATAATTTATATTTATTTAATGTGGATTCAATTGTAATGACTGTCAGGGAATATAAGACATGAAGAAAATGAAAGAAAAAAAATAACACAACGGGGAAGAAAGGCTTCAGAAAAGCCAGGCAAGAAAAACAATAAATTAAAACTTAAGAGATTGCATTTGCATTTTTCATTTTTGTGTCAACATGTTAATGTTGTTAAGTATATTTTTGTGTTTACTGAATGTATTAAAGTTATTCTAAACACTGACCACTGTGTCAGCTTAATGTACTACATTACATGTTTGTCAGGACATGTGCACAGTGGGGAAGAGTAACTTCCACGGGACTGCATTTTCCACCTGTTTGCCTTGGTGCTGTAACTCATCCCAATACTGAGCTAGAAGACAGTTTTACCCAGGAGGCTCAAATCTGGATGTTTTACAGCAAAATTACAAGAGGTTAGAACTGTCTCAGACTGCAATAACTCATAAGCCTTCAGGAGACAAAATGTTCTTAAGTTCCTAATGCAGCATGGAAAACCTTGGGGAAGACTCACCCCAAGCTGACTCTCATTTTCTATTCAAAGCCTTTTCTTGGTGTCCTGTTTTCTAGCTAAGGTTGAACATCTGGTACCATTAAGAAGTTTGTGTGTAGTTTCTGTTGCCTGCAGTTTGCAAAGGATGTGCTGTAGGTTATTGAACTTGCATGGACCTCCTGAGTATGACAGGGCAAGGATTCTCTAGAGAGAATCACAGCCTGATTCGAGACAAAGTGAAAAGGCAACTCAGGTTTAAGCAGATCAGTCCTAAAACTGTAAATCCATAAATTCCATTCTGTTCATCCTGAGAAGCTTTCACTGAATAAGAACCAAGAATATAAGAGAAGTGGCCTTCTAACTTGTAGGGACAAGATGGAAGATAAAAGTAAATTAATAATTTGCTGCCAATATCATGAGTGACCCATTGGAAATAAAGTGAATGATGGTAACTGATGTAATTCTGGAAAAATTGGTGTAGAACTTATAAAACCATTCAGTCCAAATCTGCTGCTGTGGAGGATTTCTTCTGACTGAGCAAGTGTGACAGGGTCTGCTTCTGTTTCCGGTGATTTCAGGCCCATTTCATGAGACCCAGTAGACAGAGCAGGATCCTCCTCTTTCCTCCAGAACAGTTTTTGAAAGAGTAGTGAAAGACTGTATCTTGTATTAATCTTAGAAGAAATCTGAACTCAAAGTCAAAACTCCATGCTGAATCTCAGAAAATTCAGAATTATGTCCAAGTTTTAATTCCTTATTTTTATGTGCCACCCTGCTTGTGACCACTTTAGAGGTATTTAAAAAGCATATAGTGTATCTAAGCACTTAGCTCTGCCCCATTTTCAACAGCAGGAGGCTGTTCCTACTTAAAGGAACACCTCTCTAGATTTCTGGAAGCTGCTTTTGTGGTTGTGATGTGTTGACCCTGGCTGGACAGCAGGAGCCCACCAAAGCCACTCTATCACTCCCCTCCTTAGCTGGACAGGGAAGAGAAAACACAGCCAAAGTCCTGTGTGTTGAGATGAAGGCAAGGAGAGATCACTCACTACTTACCATCATGGGCAAAAGAGTTTTGAGTTGGTAAAATGAGTTTAGTTGCCAATCAAATCAGAAATACAACCAAATTTTAACACCACCTCTTCCCCTACCCCTCTTCCTTCCTCTTTTCATTTTCACTTCCACTTTTCTCTACCTCCTCCCCCTCAGGCAGTAAGAGCAGGGTGGGGGCAGGACAGGAACTGGGGTTGTGGTCCATCTATCACAGGCCACCTCCGCCACTCCTCCCTCCTCAGGGTGAGCAAGTCTCACTCTAACCCTGCCACCTCTCCTTCACTGACCTTGGTGTCTGCAGAGCTGTTTCTCTCACCCACTCACTCTTCTCTCTCTCTGGCTGCAATTACTCTTGGGCAGAGCTTCTTCCCCTTCTTTAAGCATGTTGGCCCAGAGGCGTTACCACCGGGGCTGATGGGCTCAGCCTTGCACAGGAGCAGGTCCTCCTAGAGCAGTCTGGCAGCGCTCTACTGGACACAGGGAAGCTTCTGGCATCTTCTCCCAGATACCACCCATGTAGCCTCCTCACTACAAACACCATGCCACACAAACCCAACCCAGTGCTCTCCTATCTCTGCCCAATAATATGAAAGGAGAAATTCTAGCTCCTAGGTGCACCCAAGAGCACCAGCCATCAAATCCAATGCCTCAAAAGACAAGTTTCTTGGAATGTTTTACACATGTGTTACATGCACAGAACCAACTAGGAATGGCAGTAAACTCTTCAGTAATATTTGTGCTGTTAAGTTGGCCAGGAAGCAAAGATACCCTTTATGGCTAATCTTGTAATAATCTTTCATGACCCAATGATACATCACTTTTTTTTTTCTTTTTGATACTATCCTATGCATATAGCAAGAAGCTTTTGAATAAGAAAAGTTGGACTTCAAGAACTTACCCCCCTAAACAAGATCATTCAATACAGATTTTAGTAACTTCAAACAAGAAAAAGTTTTTTTGCTTCTCTTAAATGCAAATTCACATTATTTAGCCAGAAAAGATACCTTCCAAGTCCTACTACTGAAGCAGCAATTGGAAAAAGGTGTGAATTTCTAGGGAGAACATTCCCTCGAAATCTCACTTAGAGAGAGTGCAATTTTGCCATAATTCTTAAATTTATTTGCAGTTTTAAATGTTTTATACACCTCAATCTACATACTAGGGACCTTGGTATTACATTTTATGTCAATTTACAGTGAATAAGAAGAAAACCAATGTGCATAATAAAAATTAACCTTTATTACTCCAAAACCAGATGTCAAATATGCAGTATACTTCTGTCTCTATTGGCATATTTCCAAAATACATGTACAACTGTAACTAGTCAGCGTAGACATTTCCTATTCCGTTTTATAATATTTGGAAGTTCTCCCATGTTGAGTGGGACGCCACTATAGTAAGTTGACAAAAAGAGGCAAAAAAGAAAGTTGATCTTGTTTTGAAAGGGAAAAAAAAGCATGTGCTCTTACTAAAAAAACTAGGTTATAATCAAGCATTACACTCAGAAAATTCTAAAATACTATGTTACTTCTAGTTTTAGGTGTAGCTACCAGTTTCCATTCACATTTCTTGTCACCAGCCCAACGATTTTAGTGTCCAGATATGGTAACCCTCAGCATTAATATGCTAATACATGCCCTCTCTGCAACAGAAGCTTGCAATCCCATAACACTACAATTGATTGTGCAGAAGGATTATGATCAAGATGTGTTATTCCTAAAATCCAGTTCCATGAGATCAGAGCAATACTGGAATATAATTGCTAGCTATCACTTCTACTTGATTGGAAACTAGTCTTGTTTTCAAAACCTTTTTTGTATTTTCTTAGAATTTCCCAAGGTTTCTGTAAGGGTTGAAAGAAAATATTTTATTTCCCTACTCCTACCATAGAACAGAACTAGGAATGTTATTTGAAACAACACATGCTTCAAGCATTTTCTGAATTACTTTTCAGTGAGCGATGTTGTCCTTTTCAAAGAGATTATCTGTTGGATTATCAAACACCGTACATAGTATTAATAGAAATAGTTCTGTAGAATCTCCAGCAGTGTAAAAGTACTGTCATCAAAGCACTGTTATCTGCCTACTGCAGTAATAAAAATTTTAAGAAACTTGTCAGCAGCACATCAGAGGTCACAGGTATTTCTCTTATCCCTGCTATGGTTCTACCCAAAACATGGTCCAAAGAGGCTTAGACACATTTAGCCTGTTGTTTTTGCAATTTCTCTCCCAGCCACACATATGTGTATTTTAACCCCAAGAGTACTGGAAATATGACCACTAACATTTTTGTCTAGCATGTAGCTTGTTCATTCTTTGAGATGTTTTGCTACATTTCTAAATAAGAAGTCTTTAATAGCGGTCTCTAACCTCAAACAGAGTATAAGCAATAGCTCATACATGGCATACTATTGCTTTACATCTCAGCCTGTCACTCTCCATAACATCCCAGAGCACATATTGTGAGGTATCACTTCAAACACACATGTAGCAGCACGGCTCAGGAAGCTGTGCCTACACAGACCAGTGGATCTGCATGTTTTTCTACTCAGCTTCAACACATTTGATTGAATCAAAATGCTGAATTCAACCCTGAGATTTATCCTTCTGAATAACTTCTTGTGCGAAGAGTATAAGGAGCAGAGGATGAGGAACTTGCTTTATTTTGTGTCTTATTCTGATGAGACACAACAAATAGATGAGTAACAGAAGCTCACAAGAGACAGACTAATATTAAAGTGACACTAATGCCATACACACATCAGGAAGAGAAAAAAAGGCTATGCTGCGTAAGACTACTGCATTGCTAGATGTACATTCTTCAAATTATCAGTTACATATCTCAGAAGTTATCATCTTACTTCTAGTTTTTTTCCCTCTAGAACAATTTGGATTTCTTTGGCATCCAAAGTCTCATATTTCAATAAAGCTTCTGCTAAATTCTTGTGTTCTTTTGCATGAGTCTTCAGGATGTTCTTCGCTCGTTCATAGGAGTCCTAATTTGAAGAACATGTAGAAGGAGATTTTAAGACTTTACAACAAAAACAATGGCAAGACTCCACTTTAAAAATTGTTTCCAGGTAAATACAGCTTGAGACAAACATTTAAAGTTGTGCCTTACATTTAAAGCTAGCAGGGCTCCTGATTCACAAAACTTTAAAATACAGCTGGCATAATTAATAAAAAGCAACCAAACACTTTATGCCACCTGGGCATTTTGCACAAGTAAGGCTGAAAACAAAGTCCTGAGATAAACCTTAGTATTGTTACATATAACTTAGAAAAGACTTACTAGATTTGAAAATTTCCTGATTTTTATAACAATTTTTTTGCACTATGAGCAAAGCTACAGCATTCACAGATTTTTCCTCAAAGACAAGCATTTTTAAATATTTATAAAACTCAAAACACTATGTAGTTTTAGAAAGCTGAAAGCTACCAGCTACACTAAGCCACCAGTTGCTGCAAGTAGATGTGCACTGCCAGCATCACCAGCTTCAACTTTTAGTTCTACCCTGGTAGTTCTCACAAGGCCAAGGCAGTTCAAAAACAACTACAGCAGAAGTGTTACTCATTTAAATGTTACAATACAAGTAATTCTCCTGCCTGTACCAAACTAAATCACGATTACCAGGACAAGATACTGGAGGCAACACTGATCTGATATGGCCATTCCTGTGATTTTATACAAAATTACTTATCTTGGGCATTATGAAATGTGAAAGTAACATGAAATACCCACATCTGTTCTAAAACAATCTGTAGCCATACTTTTCCTGTGAATTGAATAGGAAAAATACAAATCCTGACCAAATATAAGAGAAGTGTTAAAGAGTATATTAAAGAGCCCAACAACACCAACTTGATTTACACTACTTGTGCATGACAATCACCAGTAAGTTTTGATGTGCAGAGATTCAAAGTTGCAGCTACATTAAATACTTGGGAATACTTCCATCCACTGGTGTATTTTCACCAGTGTACATGACTTAAATGAAGTAATCAAGCAGGTGTTCAATTGATCTCAGAATATGAGAGTGGAGGGGGAGAGGCTCTTACCCGTAGGAGTGTCCTCACTTCCTGTTCAATTGCAGACTGAGTTTCTGGGCTGACTTTCCCCGTATCAGTGTAGGTCATAACACCCAGCTAAACAACAACAAGAATATCTTTAGCTTGCTACTGTTGCAGTCATCCACATAAAACTCTTTATGAGTTTCAGCACCTATTGCTTCTGCATGCAAACAAAATCATGAGTCAAATGCCTGCTGTAGCGCTTTAAGCAGAAGCAAAACAAGCCTATCCGTCAACAATGTAGTTACTGCAGAATTGTGTTTCGATAGGTCACAGTACAGATCCTAATTAGGTGCTTTCTTACATAAAAAACAAATCAAAATGCCTAGACTACTAATACTTGGATAGACAATCAACATGACTAAAGAAGCTTCTAAGGAAAGTCTAGAAAACTCACTGTTGTTACCCCTTTTGCCCTCCCCGACTCAGAATTACCCTCAATTCCAAAATGTCTGGCTTTATTATAACTACTTCCTGAAGATATTTGTGATTTTCAAGGCAATTTTGAAGTGAAAATCCTGCGAGGTAATTTTTTAAACTGTCAATATACAGGTTTTCTAGTTGAGCTCTCTATAGCAGACCAGGTCATAAGGCTTACTCCTTTTGTGATAACTACTTACCCTAATCTCAGAGATCACTGACAGACAAATAGGCTTTAGCTAGAGAACAGAACTTGGTTTTACTCCATATAAATATTAAAGGATTGATGATACTACCTTCTCACTCATTCCAAATCGAGTCACCATCAGTTTTGCAATTTTAGTAGCATTGTCAAAATCACTGGAAGCACCTAGAGAGCAAACAGATCTCAATTACATTACTGAAACCACATTAAACATGCCAGTCCACACCCTTGATCAAAAACTCTTTTAACTACCAATTAGCTGACCTGTTGTGATGTGATCACTTCCAAATATGAGCTCTTCTGCTACTCTTCCTCCCATACAGACATCCATCTGTGCGAGCAACTGGGATCTAGTTTCACTCCATCTGTCATTTTCTGGGAGCAAAGATACCTGTAAGATACAGAACTGCGGTCAGCTAACAAAAACTGAAGAAGTACTGAAGTAATCTCAAAAGTATTCTTGCTTATATCTGAAGCAGATAAAGATCTTATGTAACACTTCACATGCTCTGGCCTGCCTCTAGTATATGCATTTATCAGGACTGCTTGGAGGTGCTCAGTGGAACCACTGAAACAGCCTCCTCAGACCCTGAGCACCCCATCAATGTGAGTAACTTACATCTACTGCCAGAAGAAACAGAACAAATCAACTTGCCCAGAGGATTCAGACCAATGGCTTTCATTAACTGAACACATTAACTTGAAAAAGTACAACAGGAAGAGACATAATATAATAATTTTTCTCTTCAAATGCTTGGTAGATACAGGCAAAATGGAAAAACTTATGGATACCTATGCAAAAAACAAGGCAGGAAACTAATAAAGCTTAAAAAAGCAAAACTGGACAAAGAACAACGCGATAAAGGATTCTGTGTTAAAAGTACAGTTGAGCTTCTACCTACCAGTCCTTTAGGTGTTCTTCAAAATTTTGCTGTTGGGTGCTATTTCAACTGCAGCAAAATCAAACTTACTAATATTTCTCTTTCCTTGTACATGTGAACTGTTATACCAGCGCACAGTAATTTATTAGAAAATGAAGAAAGAACGCTTTTTATCACACAGAAAAGATGACCTTGGGTTTTCCAAGAGACTGCTCAATAACTGAGTATTTCCACAGACTACAATATTCATTAATTCATTCATATTCATTATTCAGCACATAGCATCATTACAAATTCTTCTGCATCACCAAACCAACATAAAAATAAAACTAAATAAAGAAGTATTAATAAACTAAATAAAATTTAAAAATACTAAAAAATGAAGAAACACTCACATGTCCCAGTGTTGTTCCTCGTGTCATGATTGTGGCCTTGTTGATTGGCATTGCATCCTTGGTGTAATAGGCAATGATAGCATGTCCAGACTCATGGTAAGCTGTGATGGTTTTGTTCTTCTCATCAATTTCTACACTTCTACGCTCAGGTCCTTAAACAGAAGAACATTAAATTAAACTTTTTGTACAGCTGGCCACCACAATCCACACCCTACATAAACTCAAACAGGGCACAAGGCAGCCAAGGAACAAAGGGAACCAACACTTGAGTGCAAAATGTTTACAAGTCAGATTTTAATGTCTAAAAAATGGACCCAAACATATTCTACAGACAAGCTGCTTTTAAAGTAGTAGGTTTAAAATGCAGTCTAAGTATCTGAGAAAACTCCATTTCTTCTCAAGCATGAATAGACTAGATTTATAGTGGTTATGTCTAAGACATTAAAGATTTGTGCTACCACGTGAGAAGTTAACAGAAGCTCCAGGTTTCTGGTCATTGGTAGGGGAAAGATAAGAAATCAAGCCTGTGTCCCTCTCCAGGCTGAAGTATGACATGCAGCATTTTTAACTTTAAAAATTGTATGAAATTTTAAAGAATGTATTCCACACTAGAGTTTACACACTACTCTCTAGTCTCAGAAGGTTCTTTTCAGAAATAACTAACAGGAAACTTTGTCAAAAAAAATCCAAACAAACAAAGAAATCCCCCCCAACTGCACTATAAACCCAACCAAACAAAAACAAAAAAAGAAACCAACAAAAAAAAAAGCCATAGTGCAACAATCTGAAAAACAGCACCATAAAAACTTCTCAATTCCCCTGTGAAAGTCCTTATCACACAAGAAAAGCTCTGTGTATTGTAATATACATTAATGTCTTTCGTATAAAAATCTTACCCATTAGAATTTTGTCCTTGGAGAATTCTAGCTCTTTCATAGTTACCATATCTTTTCCATCAACAGCTGCCTTTAAGGCAGCTTGATTTACAAGATTTTCAAGCTCTGCTCCGGAAAATCCTACTGTGCCTCGTGCAATTATTTCCGGATCAACAGCTGTAAGGGAAGAAAAAAAACCAAAGCAAAACCATTTTGTTTATTAGAGTCCACATTTCTCCTGAAATTTTAAGTAAGAATCATATTCTATTTAAAATTATGCATTAAACAAAACAAACAAAAATAACAAACAAACAAATCAGTTTTAAAATAAATTAAGCCTAATTCTCAAGACACTATGAACTCTTAGGGACTAGAGAGAAACATGACATATGAGACAATTTTTATCTTCTTTATTGATGCAGTAAAGCCACAACTGCTGATGGAACAAAGGACTAACATGAGGGGGCAGATCCATTAAAAAATCTGTTACTTAAAAAGATACTACAGTAAAATATTTACTTACATGGGTCATACTTGATTTTATTAAGGTACCACTTCAGAATTTCCGTGCGACCTCTCACATCAGGCTTGGGAACAGTAACTTGCATATCAAAGCGACCAGGACGTATTAGAGCACTAAGGGAAATGACAATTTAGCACATTGACTCAAAAATGCTCCAGTAAACTTACTAATGTATATCAAGGAACCAAAATCCATTGCTGGTTCTAAAAATATCCACACACATATGAAAATAATATATGTTTTTCTTATCTGCTTGTAAAAAGACAGATTAAAGGCATTTATTGACAACTAATTCTAAAGGTTTTTTGCATTTGAAAATTTTGCACTGTGAACAAGGAATGAAGTTTATCAATTTAACTTAAAAACTTCCAGAAATTTCAAATGTTTAGAAACGTATTAATTATTTCTCAATATTTAACTCGGCAACCTATTAAATGCCAAAAACCAGTCAATACACATCCTTTTTAAGAGGGAAAACTCCAGCTATGACACTGCAGTACTTGAAGATTATCACAAGCAACTTTGGTTTTGTTGCAGGGTTTTTTTACTACGTGGTCTGTAAAACAAGCAATGAATTATACTCACTTGTCTAATGCTTCAGGGAAGTTTGTGGCACCAATAATAACAACACCTTCATTTGGTTTAAAGCTGTGTGGAAAACAGGGTGTGAATTATTTCTTTTCTGGACACAGAATTTACAATTTTGTCAATAACTACTGTTACTGACCTCACTGGCCAGTCAAAGACATGCTTCCACACTACAACATGTGATCCAAGAATGACCATGTTAACTCAGCAACTGGTTAAAAACATGGTCTAATCTCTGTGTTGATCTTCTTCCTTTAGATATATAAGCAGGCTAAAAAACTTTAAAATTATTTAAAATAAATGGCTGCTGTTGCACAAATACAACTCAAAAGCTTCTGTATTCTTTATAATAAGTCCATTAACGCTACTGTTGGCAGTACTAGAAAACAGCCATAAAAACATATTAAATATATATCCTTTAAAGCATTAGAAAAAATTACACAAAACTTCAAAGCTGTGAAGAAGTTCACCCACATATCAAAATACCAGTCATTCTGTGCCAGAATTCTGTGCCCTCAGAATTCATATATTTACCCATCCATTTCAGCAAGGAGTTGATTAATGGTCTGTCTTGAATACGGGTGCATTGGAGATTCAATTCTTTTCCCACCAACAGAGTCCAACTCATCAATGAAAATAACACAAGGTGCATTTGCTTTTGCTTCCCCTGACAAAAGGAAAATAGCAGAAGGAACCTTGAACCATACAAAGGAACAGACAGTCTATCAGGTAGTTCAGGATTCTACTGTTTCTGTTATTCCTGGATTACAAAGTCTTCCATTAGACATTGCAAAAACTGTCTTGCTTTTAGCCTAAAAATAAGGAAACAGAATCTTGATTCTCTTTATCTTGCCATTTCAAAAATATATTTCTTCATCAGCTTGTTCTTATCAGGCTACAAGAAATCACTAGTAAAATAAACTGTGAAATTGTCGGATTTTGTATGAACTTCTTACAAGAGTTTATTTATAGGCTTGAGTAGAGAATATTTGCCTATTAAATAAAAACAGTATGAAATGTGATGGGTCTCAACACTAACTTACTTTAATAGAACTTACTTGCTATTTTACAGCAAAGGGTTCACACTCAAGTTTACAGGTTTTAAAACACTAAATAAAAATGCGGTAATAAACGTGAAGACCATCAACTGGTACATATATACCAGAATGCAATTAATTTCACCCCCCAGACACATCTGTAACATTAATATTAATATACCAGTCAGGCACCTACACTCCATAGTCAACTGAAGGAAATGCATTTTTAAGGTACTACTATGTGTACTATATTTTGCACCCCATCCATGTAAATTCACATTTTTTCTACAAATGCAAACTACTTTGTACATTGTATATATTTGACCCTATCAATCTTCCATTTAAGAGGCAAGCTGGATTTTCTCTTCCCCAATAATATTTTCACAGTTAAAATAGGAAATTTCTTCTGTGAAAGCTATAAATCTAAACATTAGATTTGAAAGTTTTGTTATCCCGCCCTTTATTCCGAGCCTGTTGATGGGTCTGAGAAAGGAAATCTCAGCTTATTACCATGCCATGATACCATAAAGCTTTAATTCAGAATAAAATAAATCTAAATATGAAGGCAGTAATTGAGAATACAATTTTTTAATCTTACATTTACAATTAAAATTTACTACAATTTATATATGACTAAGTAAGCTATAATTTCAAATATTCAATTTAGTCTACAGAACATTATATTTCTAATTAAATTACTACTTCTCTCTCTGGGACCATGGTAAAATCAGTTACAAGTTTAGCTATAATTTCATGTATGGTTAAGAAGATGCTCACAGAATTGTGACATTTACCTACACAATTAAAGCTTTATTTATTAGTCACATACACGACTACTTTCCAGTAACCAGAATCGTAACTAATCGAGCCATGTAAACAACACTGAATACTCAATCTCACGTGTGAAAAGATTTCAAACCCAGACTATTTAACTTACTGAACAGGCTTCGGATGCGACTGGCTCCCACACCAACAAACATCTCATCAAACTCTGAGCCGGACGCGTAGTAGAACGGAACATCAGCTTCACCAGCCACAGCCCGCGCAAGGAGCGTCTTGCCAGTGCCAGGTGGTCCAACTAACAAAATGCCTAGAAGAAAAACAAAAAACCCAAAAAAACCACCACATCCACACAGTCTTCTTATGAGTAGTTTCTTCCATGCATTAGAAGAAATAATGTACACCTGGCTCCCAAAAGCTGTTAAGATCCCATTTCAGGTACTGCTCATTACTGCACTCTGAAGGAGCTTCCTGGAACAAATCCAGGTACAACTTGATCCGTATTTAAACAACCACAAAGACTTGTAAGACCATCAAAACAGAAGCCTGAAGTATTCTGCAGATTTACTGTTGAGTTTAGCAGCTGAATCCCTAATAGTGTTTGCTTCAAAGTGACATTTTCCTGGCTGTTTCTGTGGAATCTTTTTCTTTTTTTTTTAATAATTAAATCCTTCCAAGTAACTGTCTTTAAACAGTGTAGGGCACTAACAGGAAACAGATTTCTCAGGTTTATGCATTTCAGATTTATGTGGATTTCCACTATGATCTTAATCATCCTTTTACATAAAAACATTTGTTTCTGAACTATCTAAAGCAGTCAGACTATCTAAAGGTGCTAAAAGCCATAAGGAAGAAATAAAAGCCTTTTAAGAGTTCATTTAACAAACCCTCCTGCTTTACAGGACAAAATACTACTGTTTATTAGTTCAATAACTGAAGAAGGCACAGTAAAATTTTGTCTAACCCCCAAAATTTTAGTTTACACAATACATGAAAAAATAGTGATAAACTAGGCTGTAAAGTAGTCACTCAGTACAGAACATGCCTCACAGCTATGGCTACATAGGTTTTTAACTTCTGCTGAGCAATTATTCTTACCTTTTGGAAGTTTACCTCCTAATACAGTAAATTTGTGGGGGTTTTTCAGAAATTCCACAACTTCTTGCAATTCTTGCTTAGCTTCTTCAACCTATACACAAAAAACATGCCACAAATGTAACTAAACATTTATAAAACATTGCATGTTTTTGTATGTAAGTTTTGTATTAGAGGTTAAGTCCCTAATTGTGTATTGATCAAAAATACAAACAGAAAAAGATTTAAGTGTACCACAGAATTTGTGTGGATACCAATATTAGATTCAACTTATCCTAAAACTGTTCGCAGGACTGAGTAAACATTAAACTTAGTAATACTGGAGGAACAACCAAACAGGTCAAGACCTGGTGTGACCAAAAAAATAATCACAAAACCAAAAATTCCAAATCAAAATATTAGTCTTCTTAATTAAAAAGTTATTAATTCTATCTATTTGTCCAAGGGGACGGAAAGAGGGAGGTCCTCATTTTGCCACTAATAGTCAAAGAACAACTGAACAGAAAAAAAGGAGGTATACTATCAGCAGTGACATGCCCACTTCTTTCTGGGAATCTCCATATCTCCTGTACCAATAACACTGCCTAAAAGAGATGGTACTCAGAGACAAACAAAAGGCATTACCATCTTCATATGCCAATTAACTTCTGCAAAACGTAGATTAATACTGATATTTATGGCCTGCCATTTGCTATTACAGTATTAAAAAATGTTATTCAACAAGTAGAGTGCACCTTTTATAAGGTACTAAAATTCCACAAAAACGAAGTAGAAAAAGAGTGGTTAAAACCTTCCTTCACCTTGGAGTGGTCAATGCATATAAAGCTTCATTTCATACAAAGAAATTTCTTGAACAGACTAAGACATTCATTATGATTAGTTAACATCAGACTCACAATGATTACTTAAAACAAGAACTAGCACACATTTTACTTTTGATCTTACCCCTTTAACATGTTCGAAGGTGACATTTTTCAACTGGATTGGATCAACTGCTGCATCAAAGATACTTGATGTTCGAAAGCGTACTAAGAGCAAACAGCAGATGACGAACAACAAATTTACACACAAAGTCATTTCATGGCAAGACTGAGTGCTGCACCTGAACACATACCAGTAAGACACTGACCTTACACGTGCCCTTTTGATAGGGCATGTGTTCATTTACAACTGTCCAGCAGGAATAAGATCCATGTCTCAAAAAAAAATCTTTAAAGTATTTGCAATTAATTCAGTGATATGCTTTTTAGTCACATGTAGTACGAAAGCTCCTCATCCAGAAACATGTACACAAAGCCAGAACTTCTCCCTCAATGTTTTTATACATATCCTAACTTTCTTGAGACCCAGGTGATAACAGCATCAAGTTATCAGTTACGTTAGCTCAGCCTTTTGATTGTTCCACTACTTCCAACAGATTTCTCAAGATGGCAATTTAGCAATGCAAGTTCCTAGTTGCTATAAACTAGGCTGTGATGACAGATTGAAAATTCAAACCATCTTGCCTACAGCTGATCTAGATAACACATCATCTAAACTGAAAGTCAAATACCTAACTGGTGGCCAGTCTGACTTCTCTGGTTCCATGTAACTACTTCACCAAAAGAAATAAAGTAATTATACTGACACAGAACATTTCTGTCTTCATAAATGTTTTGTTACACTGTCATCTGAAAGGCTGTAGCCAGAAACAGTAAATAACTCTTAGGATAACTTTTCAGTGTACTAATAAAAACCAATCACAATGTCAAAACATATTTAATTTATGCTAAACCTGCTGGAATAAACAACACAAGTGAAACAGTGTGGAAAAAAACATTAACTAACCAGCATCAGAAAAGGAACCTTTCCCAGGTAAAAATGATGAATATATAGCAAGATAAAAACAAAGAACCAAGAGAAAGAAAGAAAGCAAACGTGATCTTCTTAAGGAATCTGTAAAAGAAAATAAAAACATATTTAACGTGGGCTAAAATAAACTACTTTTTAATTGCAACGACAAGATATGTGAATTAAAACAACTTACCAAGTGTTTTTTGCAGGAATACCTGTGCTTTCAAAAAGCCTTCTGCAAAACCAGTTTTAAAAGCATCCTGGTGTGCCTCTGGGATGTTTTTTGTTTTCATTAGTGTGTCTAAGTTTTCAACATCAATTCGTCGCTTTCTCAGGATAAAACCCTGCAATGTTTTCCAAAGAAGTGTTAGTATACACCAAGTTTTCATAAACAGTAAACTTACCACCTAGCTAACATGGGTGATAGGAAAAAAATAAAATTAGAACAGCATATAATTCATGTGCTACTGGGTTAGTTAGAGGGTACAAGCCAGTAGCTCGAGTGTGGAATCCCCATGGTTTGAGCACGGGCATTCCCATTTTTGCTGAGCAAATCAGTTTTGGAGCCCTCCTGGATCCCAGTTCCAAACTGAAAACACAGCCTAAGACAGATATGTACACAGCCAGCTTTGTACACTGCATTCAGTGGGACTTATCAGCTTAAGCTTCTTGCATTATTTCCAATTGCAAAATATCTTTGCAAGTATCATTTTGATGGAGCTTAAGCAAATACATCTCATATGCCCTGTCAAATATCAGAGCAGCACTGCACGGAGATAGCTCTGGTTTTATCTTCATTCACAGTACACCTAGTCCACAGATGAAACAAATCACATATGCCTAGAAGAAGGGAAGAGTTCAAAGATAATTTACACACACAGCTAAATGAAAAGCCTTAGTTAGCCTGACTTCTGTACAATCAGCAATTAGAAGCAAAGAGTACCCAGGTTAACTTGGTTTTGTTACTGCTTTGGATAATTATCTGCTGACTTGAAAACACACATTCTTGTATGTTAAACTAGCTGTATTTCTGATTAAAGAAATGAATCCTTTGACTTGAAGCTATTTTTAGTTTATATTCTGTTTCTAAAACAGAAAATAAATAATTTAATTTATAGAGTTAAAAGCATAGTTATATGCTGAAACTGCTCTCCTAAAAATGCAAATAACCTCATTATTGGTGATATATGGAACAAAAATATGCATTTAGAAGAAAAAACAATACACTGCCATTAGCTCAAGTTTTAGAATTAAGAAATATTTTCATGCTAGTGAAAGAAAACACCTCTGGTAAATTTTGAAGGTTTAGTCAAGAGAAAGAAATGGTTTGAGTAAGCCCAAAACAACTTAATGTTACTTATATTTACCTTCAAAATTGAAGAAAGTGAACTTTTTGTTTCTGTGAATTGATCAGATGTTGACTGCAGACGTCTTGCTCTTGATCTCAGAGTCTTAAAGTTCCGTGTCTGTATGTAAACTTTATGTAGTAAGAATAAACAGAAATTAAAACCTAATCATTACTACTACAAAAAAAAAAAAAAAAAGTCTTAAGAAATTTCTGAAACTATTATATCAAAGAATATGGAATATATTCTTCCCAACCTACCCACTGTACTGTAAATGGATAGTTAGGTAATCACGAACTCTATTTGTCATCGGACCTTGCAAGCAAACTTCCGTTTCCCATAAATTTTCATGTTAAAATAATCTGGGTTCATGTTTGGCCAACTCAGGGAAGAGAAGACATTCAGACAATTAAATCCAGGCAGGCTGACAAAGATGAACATCGAGAAGCAAATGCAGAAAGATGGGAATAATGCTTAGTGAGCTCGGCTGGTAAGATGCCCTGAGGAGAACTGCAATAGCCTCAGTGCACTGTTAACTTCTTTAGTGACAAAAGAAACGAGACCATTTAAACACAGTGAGCTAATGACACTCTAAGCTCTCTCCTACCACATCAGAAACCTTGGGAGGGACATTTTATCACAAGTGAACAACGTTTTTCTTCTTTTACTACTATATTTTAAAATAAACACCAACACCAGTCAATTAGATTGATTTCACTTTTGTTGTTCTAGAAAAGCACTGGATAAAAAGAACTTCCACAGGTGACCCTTGAGCCCTGCTCAAAAAAGGTCTAACATTTGATCAGGTAGTGCTGGACCTTGTCCAGCTCAGTTTTGAAAACCTCCAAGGATTAAGATAACCAAACTTCTCCAGACAATCTGTTTCAGAACTTAGCCATTCTCAATGTGAAAACTTTCAAACAGGTTCTATTTCATTTGCTTTTACTTGGGATTGTTGCCTCTTCTTTGAGGCGTATGTGAGAAGGGTAACTGATACGGCTCCAATAGCAATTGGACCACTCCCTGCCTTTTATTCTGCTAACTAAAACCTCAGATCCTTCAGCTTCCCCTCTATATAAAATGCTTAAAAATCTGCACCCTTCCTTGTGACACATTACTGGGCTATCTCCATATTGTCAGCATTTCTCTTTGCCACAGGTTACAAACATAGATATACCTACAGGTGGCATCAGAAGAACTGAATTTAGGACAATACCTGAACTTCCTGAACTATTCATTATGTTTTCACTAATGTCAGCAGTCACCAAACCCCTCAGAAAATTCAACTGGATGAGTACTGAATTCAACATATTTATAGTCAGTTCATCTGTGGTCTTTTGGGATTATGATCCACAAATATGACATCTTGGAACAACACAGTGATTACTAAATTCTGGAAATGCACTACTCAAGTGCAAAAAATAACTTTGTGATTTAAAGTGTTAATATCGACCTAAGTGTCTCCTGGAAGCTTACTGGTATTTCCTGAGTGATGCCTCTGCAACAAATCCAAAAACACTTTTCCAGAACAGACAAATTCTGTAGAGATTAAAACCAGTGTAGCTTAATGCTTTATACCTGGCCAACACCGAACATCTGAACAGAAATTTTGGAGGGGATGAGGATGTTGTCCGTACAAACAAGATGAACGTAAAGCACTGAAAATATCCACAAAACCTGCAAAAAGATACAACAAAGTGTAAATACATCCTGTCTTAAATGGCAACTCAACATTATTTCTTGCACAGTTTGTTTTTTTAGTTTTTAAAATATTAATTCTATTTTACTATAGTACTCCAGGCATCTTTAACTAAACAAATTACCAGAACATCTGTCAAAGCTTTGAATAATTTCCAAGTATTTATTTGCTTTCAGGCACACTGAGCTTTTTTTTTTTTTTTTTTTGTATCTCATGACACAATGCAATTTAAAATCATTTCTCTAAAAGCAGCCCTGCAATATTATTCCTTACGCTCCTTCTTTCTAATGCAGTACTATATAGACAGTATCTCAAATGCCAGCTATATACTTCTTTTTCTAATAAATTCTTAAGCACTGCAATGGTCTTCCTTCATTTTAGACTAATTCCAACAAAACATCTTCACCTGCAAGGAACTACTCTTGTTTATTTCAGCAATAAAATACTCTACATGGAGCTTTAACAGCTTGTTACCTTGAATTCCTTTCTAATTAGTATCTTTGTGTCACATTCCTTCAAGGAAAAAATTGATAAAAATGTAACCTGGGGATTTCTGTGACACAAGTATACTAGCAAAATCTAATGTCTTGATGAAACAAACTGGTGGAAATATTCACAGCTCAGGCTCACCATAAGAGACAGAGCGGAGTTCAGAAAAGTTTAACAGCAACCAAACTGGAATCCAAAGAAACAATTAGTTGAATTTTTTAAATTTCTCAAGTTTACAGAGACAAGCTATGTACAACAAAAAATACATTAATACTCTTTATAAAATACATTTAACTACAAGTTAACTACAGCACAAGAGATTAAACTGAAGAATAACTGTATTCACCTTTATAATTTAACTCTCACAAACACGTCACTCAAACATACCATGTTTATTTTCAAAGAAGGACTGAGCAGAGACATATGACGTGTGCCACTGCGAGGAGACTTTGCTTTCTGTACAGTAGCCAGGAAGTAGCCTGTTCACCAACTCTCTGAACTGATTAGCTTTCAAATCAGACAATCCCAGATCTCTTAAATTTTTAAACACAGACTGAAAAATAGAAATAAATGTTAAAAATTTATGTAAGATTACCCTAGAGAAAAAAATTTCCCAGTAGTCCCAGAAGCAAATACTGACTGAAAAAACCAAGCCAACCAAACCAAAAAAACCCACAAAAACCCAACAATGGAATAATAACACAGTAGTGAGCAGTACAACGCATGCTGATTTCCATGGTTCTGCAGTTACTGAGAAATTCCATAGTTTTCCTCCCAAAAAAGTGCTTTCTTACAAAACTCATAAGAAGTGAGTTGAAAGAAAAGTGGCAATATGTAATACTACTTGGCACTGTTTTAATTTTTAACATCAAAAGCAAGAAGTACCCAATGATAAGGAAAGATATTTTAACAGAAAAATAAAACCGAACATGAAACCATGCTACTTAATCTCTCAAAAACCTTCAACACATCTTAAGTGACAGTTCCCATTTTCTCACAAGCAATAATGACACAAACTTTGCTAGAGCTCAGAATAAAAAGGTCATATAGGGTTTATTAACAGAAAACTTGTTACTTTACAGAAAGAACCATTCCATTTCTGGAAATGAAAACAAATCCCTTCCTCACTTGCAAAGTACTACTGAGACAAATACCAGCTTTTTTTTTTAATGAATTACTGTATTTTTGTAGAATCCTTACTGGTAAAACACTGACTGACTGCAGTTCTGCCAAAAGGATACATTCTACATGTTAACATCCTGTTTTGTTTAGTCATATTACTTTATGTAATTACTAAATTAGTAATTTATTTTATAGACCAGTCAAATATTACATTCAATTAAACTCATATTATTCAGATAAACCATCACTTTTTCAAAAGGTTTTTTTGTACCTCACTCTTCTGAGGATCATGCTCTGGGGAGATGTCCCTCTGGACAGGCTGTATGGATGCTTTGCTGGCAGAAGTTTTGGAGCTTTTTGGTGAATGAAAGGCATTGATAAGGTGACTCAGAGGAACAGTAGCCTGGAAAAAAAAACAGATAAGGACTTAAGCTTGTTTAAGCTACTTAAATATACTTCTGTTCCAAACTCTAACTTATAATAGCATATCTTGTACACATAAACCACATGATCTTCAACACCACAGTGTTAGCTGATACCTCTTTTAAAGAGAAAAAAAGAGAAAGTTTAAGTATGTATGACAGATTAGAAACTCATATTTTCATCTCTAAAGCTTACTTTAATAAAGCAATACTTTTATAACTTCAATTATCTGTACTTTTTCTTGCATTATTATTAGCCATTCCCAAATGTTGCCTTTATGTTTTCTTCCTTAGGATCACACTTTCAGCTTGAGGATCAAAATGAAACTCCACAAGGCACACAGTGAAATCTGCAGTTCCGCAGCATTCAGCCAACTCCACCTCATGAATCAGTACAGAAGCCCAGGTGCACCATCTATCAGGGCTCCTCCTCTTGACAGGACTCCATCTCTTGTGAACACATGGGACACACAACCCCAGCAGTTCCGAACCTCCTCAAACTCTGTACACATCACTAGGATGGAGCTGGCATACAACCCTGGCTACTGGAATGATCCCTGATTGCAATTCCTGATGAAGCACAATTGGGTATGTCTATGAACATCCTCCTGCAAGGACTACCATCTCTCTGTTGACTAGACAGCAGATCAAAAGAGACAATGCTGTGAGACATGAAAACTGCTTCATAATTAATTGTACAAAACTGTAATTTGACTCAGAGTTTGTGGTAAAACCATAAAGCCTCTAGAGGTCAAACCCAACATTACAACCACTAACCAAACTTTACCGTCTGCATTTCCCACTCCGGTGAAATGACACCTCCCTAGAAACATACAAACTCTTCCATTTCACTACTCTAATGAAAGCTTTAAACACATTCTCCACGTGTGGAAAGAACAACCAAATCCTATAGTCTATCACACACTAATACAAAACTTAAAAATAAAACCGAAACCACTGGTTCAGATCAAAGTCCATAAAACTCACCAGTCCCATCAGACTCATTGCCTAATTAAAGGTGCCTTCCCGATTGCGTTCGGACTGTTCTGTGTAATAAACAGCCGACGGTTTTCCCTCCACTAAGTCTTCTAAGTCATTTCCTCTTGGTTTTCACAAGAACCCGTTAAAATTAACAGCATAGTTTAACTGTAGTAACACGTCACCACCCTTTGCTTCTGCTACAAAAACAGACACTAAAAAGCGCCATCTAATGTTATTTCGCCATTTCAGAATGCTTTTACTGTACCTCCCTCTCTCCCACATTTATGTATCTTTTTCCTCGATGCGGACCGCACACCGCCGTGGCCCCCACCCGCTCCTCTCCCAGCTGCGGCCCCGCCGACGCCCAAAGCCCCGGGAACGTGGCAGGCAGGAACTCGGCTCCTCCCGCCGCTGCCCCCAACGCCGGGCCTTCCGAGCGCCTCCGCCCGGCCACGGAGCGAACCCCCGCCAGAGAGGGGCCCGGGGCACGGCGAGCCGCGCACGGCACCGGGCCGAGCGCCCCGCCAGCCCCTCACCTGGGGCTGCACGGTGGAGAAGGAAAACATCCTGCCGGCGGGGCCGGCGGCGGCCGCAGGCGCCTCTTCCGCCTCGCAGCCCGGCCGCAGGAGCCCGCCCGCTGTGGCTGCCGGCGGCTGAGGAGGCCCCGCGGCTCCGCTCCGGGAAATGTCCGCCCCGCGGCCGCGCCGACAGGGCCGAGCCGCCCCGGAAGCGGCGGCAGCCCCAAGAGCTTCCGGGCCGCCGCTGCCCCGCGCAGCCGCCGCCTCGAGGCGGAGGCGGAAGAAGGGAGCGAGCGCAGCCGGGGCCGGGGGTGCCCGGGCAGGGCGCCGTGGGGGACCCGCTCTCAGCCGGCGGCGGTGCAGCTGCCAGAGGGTCCTGCCCCTGCTCGGTGTCATCGCCCCCGGGTGTTGTCCGGAACGCGGGTCGTTAACCGGTGTGCAGCGCCAATTCACACACCCAGGCGAGATATTTCTAATTTTTATTCTAGTTTGCACAACGTAGCGACATAGGTGGTGACCCACGAAAGGCTGGCTTACCAATCATAAAACTTGACACTATACATTTTAACAATGACATCAACAGTCATTGGTTACAAATTACATAAGTCTTTTGTTAATTGGACTTCAACCCTGTATTTGTTAGCTATAGGTCTCCCTTCTCATGCTAATCAGTGTGTAGGTGCAGTTCTTCCTTCCATTTGAGTCTGGGGTCCATCTTTAGTAGGTGGTCAGGTCTCCCACTGCCAGAATTACCCTAACGCAGTTACTGCTCAGTCCTGACTTCAATCCTGGTGTCTCTTGTCCAGACAGCCCATTTGTCTTGGGATTGGCTTTCCTTTTCCTCAAAACAAAACATAGGCCAAATGTTTTCCACTAGCACTCTCCTGATCAAAGTCATGTAGCTGTTTGCTGATTTGGCAGAAACCTCACCTGACAACAGCAAAAAAAATCTAAAAGGTGATAAACATTTACCTAGATCCACTCCATGAAGCAGCTTTCCACTTAACTATACAATGGCTCATGCTGCCTCGAGGGAAGAGAGAGAAAGTGCTGCCCTCTTTCTAGTGAGCTCAGGCTGTAGTGGAGTACACGCTCCTGATGCACCATCATTGCTGGCATACCCTGATGTCTGCCCAGGGTGCCAGCACAATAAGCACCCCCCTGCCTCTCCCAGCTGGATTTTTCCACTGGCATTGCAGCCCATGTGACATGCCTAAACCAATGTTGCAGAGTTAAATGACACACAGATAAGGATAAATTGTATTTTAATACCATTACAAAAAGCTAATTTAAAACATGTTTTCTGCATTTGCTTATTAAATTGCAGGTATTGCTGGGATCTGTGGGATAGGAGCTTGCTTTCACAAGTCACAAACAAGGTCTCTGAGCAGGGTCAGATTGTAAGTGATTGATCTTGGAGCAAAACAAGGGCCTAATAACTAATCTGCTGTGTGAAAGGAGACCTGCTGTTGTGCACTGACCTCTGCAACAGCTCTTTGCGATGCACAGACTGGAACAGAGCAATTTATGATCGGAGTGAATGAAACACGAACAGCCCTGTTCATGTGAGACCAACATAAAATCAGTAAGGCAAGGGTTAAAAGAGTGACCTAGAACACAGCTGAGAGCAGTAAAACTGGTAAACACTGAGGGCTGTGCAGTGTAAACAGAGCAGAAGGCCTGTGCTCTGGGAACAGGAGGATGGCAGCCAGGTCAGAGTACACTGTAAATGCCATCCCTGCCCCTGCTGTCACAAGAGGGAGGCAGAATGTAGCCATGGAGATACCCAAAATAAGGAAACAAACGGTGGAACAACTGTCTCAGATAAATAGCAGATGAAGTAATCAAGAATTGGTGGGAAGCAACCGACTGGATTAATCTAACTCCTGATCAGCACAGACCCGCCCAGGGAGCGGTTTGCCATCGCTAGCCCAGAAAATGCAGAGACAGCGAGGCATGAACGGCAGTCGTGAGAACTGGACAGGGCGCGTTCTCTGGCAGACAAGCCCTCCTGGCTGTGCCATTTTCGACACAGGTGTTGTAGCTATCAAGTATGCAAGTGTGAGAAAATGATACAAAAACGGAATATCCTTGAGTTGGAAGGGACCCATCAGGACCATCGAGTCCAACGCCTATCCCTGCAAAGGACATCTTCAAACCTCCCATGGGAAAGGGAGGACAGTACCTGCTCACAGCAAGTTACAACCTATAGCCAAGTAGGAAAACCTAGATTCCCACCCTGGCGATCAGCCGGCCCAGACGGGCGGTGGCTTGTCATGGGCATGTTCTGAGGGCGGCACAGGGCGGCAGGCGCGCCGTGGCCGCCGCCGCCTCCCGCGGCCGCCACACCGTCTCGCGAGAGCTCCCGTTGCCGTTGGTGACGGCGCGGGCAGGGCGGGGCCGCTTTGAATCGCGGCGGGCCCGGGGCCGGGAGCGCCATGGCGCCTGAGCGGCCCGCCGGGGAGCGGGGTGATGCTGCCAGCCCCAGCGCCGCCACAGCCGCTGGCTCGACCCGCGTCGAGGTCCCCCGGCCCCCCTCTATTGAGGAGTTCACCATCGTGAAGCCCATCAGCCGCGGCGCCTTCGGGAAGGTGTACCTGGGCCGCAAGGCAGGCCGGCTCTATGCCGTGAAGGTGAGGCGTCGCCGGGGCGGCAGCGGTGCTGCTGAGCAGCCCTGTGCGGGAGAGGGGCGTCCTGAGGGGGCGGGGAGGGCTGGCCCCGGTGTGAGCCCCGGGCCCTCCTCGCGGAGCGGCCCGTGCTCTGGGACGGCCGTGCCCCGCTCTCCCCTCCCTGAAGTCCTGGAGGGTTTGCTCAGGGGACCTCTGATAACGACAGCTGCTTTTATAAGTATTTTAAATAAGGGGAAATAACGGCAAAAACCTTGCCAAGCGCCAGGGCGCTGCTGGCTTCTCGCTTGTAAACAGCTGCTGTAGCTGAGCCCCCTCAGCTGCTGCGCCTGCCAGGGGGTAAAGCACTGCCTCTGAGAGACAAGACGAGAATGAATTATAAAAAACGTTCTTGCTGAGTAACTATTTTAAGAAAACTCAACAAAAGCCTGTTGCGTTTTCTGTCATTGTTCAAAGGGCTAAAATCTAGGTTTGTTGTTAGTAAGAAGCTTACCAACTATTTGTGCAAACTTGACTTTGTGATTAAAAGGATTATAACAATCTACATAGTACACAAAGAATAGGAAACATAAAAACAGTCATACAAAATAGGCATCCCTCTGCAGAGCTATGTATCTCTATGCAGTTTTATTATGAGCATTTTGAGGTTAAATAATTTGTGTGCTCCATTTTGTTTTTCAGGTGATGAAAAAAGCAGACATGATCAACAAAAATATGGTTCACCAGGTGCAGGCAGAGAGGGATGCATTGGCTCTCAGTAAAAGTCCTTTCATTGTGCACTTATACTACTCACTTCAGTCAGCAAACAACATCTATTTAGTGAGTAAAAAAATGGCTCTGGCGTATTATGGTAGTCTTGAAAATTGAGCGTGAACTGTAGTGATATCTCAAAACATTTTTGTAATGGTATTCCTTAGTCACTTTTACATCTTTCTCAGAATGGTTGGACAAGTAAAATATTTCTCTTCCTCTGGTGTCTTTGGGCTCTTTCTACTCATGTTCTCCTCTGTTACAGGAGAAACTTAGAAATTCTAACAACTGCTCTGTCTTAGAAATATGTAGAAATCTTAGGGAAAACAAGAAATCGTTCTATTCAAGCAGAAGCCAAGTGACTGAAGATACTTCATGGCTCACTTATAGGAAATCTATTTTACTTATTGCCAGTGCTCAAATTTTGTTACAGTTGTTGGCCTACATGACAAGATTATAACTGAGTGGCAAAACTAAATGCTGGTCCACACAGAGCATTGTGGAGCCCAGCAGGACTTGTGCATGGGTTTATATACTGCTTCCACGTAAGGATTCAGACTGTCTGCAAAGGGCCTGGCACAATTTGTGTGGGCTGTTGTTGTAAGCACACCCAGGGAACAGCTTGATGAAATTCTGAGACAAGGTTGCTGTGCACTCCTACAATGCATTTTGAGTGTAAACAAAGGCTTCTTTTTCTGGGGTCTCTGAACTGCTGCATGGAGTAGAGGACTTCAGGGTGAAGGATTTGTAAAGGAGATGCTAGAATCATGTCTGGATATGTGTGTGTGTGTATATATAGATATATATATATGTTTTCTATGTGCATATATATGTGTGTGTATGTGTGTGTATATATGTATGTGTGTGTATATACATGTTTATACATATGTGGAAGAGTGTTGTGTATTGGAATATAAATACCGATCAGATTTCCTGACCAAAACACCATAAATGCATTCTTGACATCAAAGAGTGAGTTTCAGAAGCCCTGCTGACTTCTATTTTATTTTGAGTATGACATGGGCCATCATAATGTGCCTGCATAATGGTCTACTGGTTGTGTGTATTTTTTATTCGCTCTTTTTCATGTGTCTTAAATGCACAGTAACTCTCATTGCATTTTTGATGGTTTGTACTTACTTCACAAAGCTCAGGTCATAATTTAATATTGTGTATAAATAATGGCAAGATGAAGTATTGAGATATTTTGATTTGTATAGAACAGGTGGTCTTTGGCTTCAGGTGTAGAGTTTCATAGGAATGCTTTGCAGTTCATTTTCTATACTATGGAAATAATATTGAGCTAAATGTAGATTAATATAGGAATATAAATATAGGTTAAAATACATAATATTCAACATAGAAATATATAACATTTATAATATAGAAAATTTTCTGTAGTTAAGTCTCAAAAGCTGTAGTCAGGTTTTTAATTAGCTTCTAAAAGTAATTTAGGCAAATAAAAGAAGCAAATTGTGTACAGGAAAAAAAAATGTTTCATGTCTGCTGTTACATGAAACCTTGATTATTTTATCCAAGGGAAAAGTATTGTGTGGGAAATGAGGTTTGCACAAAGGTACTTCTATCTGCTTCTGCTCATTGAAATCATATTTTTCTAGGGGTGAAAGTTATTTTGTATTTTACTTCCAATTTTGGAATGTGTTTTAAATTTAAAATCCTTGAATGGCAGGTGATGGAGTACCTTATTGGTGGAGATGTCAAATCTCTTCTCCATATTTATGGATATTTTGATGAAGAAATGGCTGTTAAGTATATTTCTGAAGCAGCATTGGCTCTTGACTATCTTCATAGGCATGGAATAATCCACAGGTGAATTTTTTTTTCTTACAAATAAGTATTTGGTAGTTTGGGTTTTTTATTTTTTCACTCTAACACATAACCATCACCGTTTTATTGTGGCAGCTTCCACAGGCACTTCATTTCCTAGCACTCCTGGAAGCTCTTTTGGCACATGTGCACTGCAGCAATGCTGTGAAACAATGGCTAAAATCAAATCTCTGTGTGTGTGCTGAGCACACAAACCCACACAGCTTTCCCCTGCCAGCTCTTTCCCAGTCCAGTACTGGATAGGCTGTGATGGCTCAGGAGCCCTCTGGGTACTGCACAGGCGGGCCTGCCAGTAGGACAGAGGGACACTGGGTACCCTGATGCTCCCCCAGAGTGAGAGTTCTTTTTGCATTCAGCAATGCTACAGAGAGCACGCAAGAAAACTGCTGGAGGTTTGCTTGTCACCTGTAGGAGCTGCACATTAGTGAATGTTATGATGGTGCTGCTTGTGAAGGACGCTTGTTGAGCCTGCTGAAGCACCAAATATGCAACTCTTGGCATCCATGCTCATTTTTACAAAGCCTGAGATGTTTGTGCCTTATTTAATGCTAAATATCTTTGATTCATTTGATTTGTTCCTCAAACTGGAATCTTTTGCTGGCTAGGAGATGTTGCTATTAAACAGCTCTAACCAATGTTTTGTATTGAGTGTTTCTGGCCAGTGAACTTCCTTGGTGTTGCTCAGTGCTCTTTTTGCTGACTTCAGCTGTATTCATATTTTCAGGGATTTGAAGCCAGACAATATGCTCATTTCTAATCAGGGACATATAAAGTTGACAGACTTTGGGCTTTCTAGAGTTACTCTGAACAGAGGTGAGTTGTTTCTATCCTTTGGTTGTATTAAAATGTATTTCTGCATCACATTTCCATATTCTTGAATACTTCACATCCCTTTCAAGGGCACCTTTCAATTAAATAAGTGCAAATGTTGCAGTAATACCTGATCTCTGATAGGTAAGTACTGATTAGCTACATACTAGTAGGGGATCTCTAGCATTGCACTTCAGAAGGTAAAATATTTGTACTTTGGGACAAGGGTGTATGAAATATGATCTAGATCTCTTTCTTTGGAGGGATATGGATTTCAAAGTTTTCTGAAGTCTGCTAGGGGATTTCAGTGGGTAAATAAATAATTCTGGCTTGTTCCTGTTTTTCTGATTACTTCTGGCCTTCAATTCATGTCTCTCAGTCCTGTATAAATTAATTTCCAATAAATTAACTGGAACATTCCAGACATTAGTTTGAGGGTTAAGGGGAAGATCAGCTCAGTGCTTTGGCATGTGAATGTTCTCTTTTCAAGCAGAAAATATAGCTGAATAGTCATGACTGTCTGGCACAGGCTGCAGATCTTAAGGTGAATAGCCAGTTTCTGAGCTGGTTTGTACCTCCTTAGCCAGATCATCCAAACTTATGCTGCACAGCACCAGTTCAGGTTTTTTAAGACAGCTGCTGGAGGGTACATCCTTTTTATATAGTTAAAGGAATGTTGAAATTCAGAGTTGTCTATGGAGTTTGATTCATGGTTTTAAGAATATAAAGGAAATCCTAGGTATTCTGTATTTTTTATGATATACTACTTTAACTGATGTTCTAATGGGACAGGTTATTGTGTGTAGTTGAACATTATATGAAAGCTTTAAAGCTACTTACTGCTAGTGAACAAAAAAAAAAGGTTGAGTTTTCACCTGTGAAAAATTCTTGTGTAGCTTTTTTGAGATGTCTTTTGGAGGGATGGCAGGTTTGGAATCAAATTTAGTATCCTATTCCGCAAGCCATAAGCTAGCTGCTGCCTAAAAACCAAAGCTGATATCAAATTAGCAAATGTAGTGCTTTTTGCACTGTGTGTTGCAAAAGAAATTTGGCTTCTACAACTTCTGTATGTATAAATGTATAAGACAAAAAACCTTGTGTTAACTAAGAATGTACAGGTAAGTCTTCAATTGGTCTTAGTAGCTTCATTTGTATATTTTTTGAGTATGTGACTCAATTTTTTCCTCGGCTTCATGAAACCTAAGTAAATGTCTGCAACTTTGCCTTTGTTTAATATCAAAATGAAAACCTGATCTATTTGATATTGGGTTTTCTTTTCTTCTGTAGAGATAAATATGATAGATATCCTTACTACCCCATCAATGGCAAAGCCAAAACAGGACTATTCACGTACTCCAGGACAATTGTTGTCTCTTATCAGTTCTCTGGGCTTTGTAAGTAAATTTTCACTGTCTTTGAAGTATTTAATTTTATTTTTTTTACTATCTTAAATTCCATAGTTGGCATGATAAGGCTATTCTTGCATCTCTTCTGCCAGCTGGTAGAATGACTTGTGATATGTTTAGAGTACTTTGAAATTCTGGTGTGATTATCTTGGACTTTTGAATTGCTGACTTTTTAATGGGCATGGCCAAGCTCCAATGCAAACATAAAGAATGGGTGAAGTTACACTCTCAATCCTGGATTGAGAATTTGTTCAGACTCCATTAACTTAACTCTGCTTCTTTCTGCTTGTTAGTATACTCCTCCTGTAGGAATGAAAGTGCCAGGGCACAAATCGAGTCCAACATCTGACAGTCCGCATGGAGCGGTTTCTCCTGTAGCTATGGCCCAAAAGGAAAATACCCCTCTTTCAACTAAATTGTTCAAAACACGTGAGTATATCAGGCCTTGTGCTGAGGAATGCTCTGGCTGTAAGGTTGTGGTCTTTTAATTTCATGTGAGTACTTTGGACCCACTTCATAAAAGGTGTGATTCTGTTGGTGTCCTGCTCTCTACCATTTCTCCAGTGCTTTACATATGACATGTTTTCATGTACACTACTTATGTCATCTTCTGAAGTGGTTTTGTTTGATTGGTCTTTTTCAAATCATGACCCCTGAATTCAAAATCACCCTTTAACATTTTATGGAAATAGTGTCAGTTCTTGACATACTTTCAGTGGAAATTGTTAAATATAGCAATGTATGCTTTCATTTAAATTGTCTTCTCTTGCTGCTTTCTCATTTCTAACCTGAAATGAGAAAGAAGGCAACTATGCTGCTAATGTTTGTACTGCTTTTACTTTCTTGGCAAGTTCCTAATTCAAAAAATGTGTAAATTGACTATGCAGGAAAGATGACAAGAGAAATTGTTGTCAGCATAGCTTTCCTTAGCTTTCTTTGATGTGAAAGCTTAACATACTGTGAAGTCAGTCAGTATATGTTGCCTGTTTGTATCAACATTTGAATTTCTTTTTCTCTTAAGATCTGGATAATTCTCAATTAACACCTGTGATGCCAGCAAGGAGTTTAACTCCTACTCTGCTTCAGTCAAGAAACAGGTTTGGTACCTCCAGTGTCAGTAGTCAGTCTCACACACACCTGTCCAGTGTGGAATCGGAAAACTGGAGCAGCCCTAGGTGCGGGAAAGATGTAGAGGTCAGGACTGTTCCATCTTCCCACTCTAAATTAAAATGAGTTTGTACTTGTGTATGCAAATATCTTCTATTTATTCTACTTGCCTCAGTTATTTCAAGTGTTGAGAAACGCTCCTACAGTAGAAGGAGCAGGGGTTGTAATTTGTGTTGAGTAGGATTTTGGGTCAAACTGATATAACCTTTTAAAACAAATATTAGTCCTTTGCAATATAACAGGAGAAGCAAATGCTATTGAGCCTGCAGCAAAGGAGTGAAAGAGAAGGCTTCACTGACCATCACTGCTTTAGCCCTATCCTGCACAAGGTGGGCACTGCTGGGAGGAGTGGCTTTTTGGAAGCTGACCTTGTCCCTGTAGCTTTATTTGCTCAGCACTGTGAGTGCAAATTTATTTAAAGGACAGAACTTGGGAAAACAATAAAATCCACTTCAAACTTCTAGTAGCTGTTTAACTGATAAGTTTAAGGCTTTTTATTACTGAAGGGTTTTGAATCAACTAACCTAACACCAATAATTATAGCTGGTAATATTTTATCCTAAAATACTTTATCCTTTCTTAATCTGTTAGTGAAATTCTGCACAAACACAAGCCTAAAAGAAAATGCTGCTGTGCTATGTAGTTCCTTGCCATGATTCCTATTTCGAACACACAGAACACCTTACATTTAAAACAATATATTATTCTGCACCTGTCTGTTTCTTAGGCCTTGGTTTTAGTATTGTGTTATCAAAACATTAGGAATATCAGATTTTTCTTTTATCATCTCTGAAGTGTAATATACCACAGGGTCCTATAATGGGGGTTCTTTCCTTTGAACTTTCTTGGAAACTGAAAACTTCTGTAGCTTAACTTCTTAAAATAAAATCACAAATGCAACATCAATTGCTCTATTTTTTCATCCTTTGGCATTTAAAAATATGTCATTTTCTATTGTATTATAGTAAGCTTATTTTATGTTCTTAACTTGGTAATTTGACTTCTTTTATGCCTTATTTGGTTTTGTTTTTTTTATATTTTGAAGTATGGTTTCTCACTAGTAGTAGTTAGAATGAGTAACACTTGCAAATCTGCATTTCATTATGGAGGCTGTAATAAAATGTTTCAAATTAAATGTTTCTGTAATGCTGTAATCATATTTTTCTTGATACTCAAAACTTAATGTGCTTTTTTGCAGCCAAGTGAAGATGAACCTCGTTCTACAACATGCAAAACCAGTAACAGTGGGTCACCTCTCCTTTCAAATGCTATGTTGCCAAATAGCAAAGGTATTGAAGTTTTAAAGAGGAAAGAACTTGAGTCTGCCGTTTCTCCCATTAGCAGCAATGAGTCTGGCAGTAGGCAGAAGCTGGGAAGTGAACGTTCGGATATAACAGATACTCCCGTGAGCGCTCTGGATGTGAAAGGTGTAGTAAGAAAGTGTATTTCTGAAAACAAGATTTGGAAAGAAAAAGTCTTTGTAAATAAAAGAGACATCGCTTCTGAAACAGTGGAGACTTCCAGATTACAACAGTCATTTTCAAGGCAGAATGAGCCTGTCAAAGAGGAAGTAGTGTTTGAAAAGCCGGGTGTAAAAAGAAGCTTTGAATCAGTTGACACTAGTCCTTGTCAGGAATTTAACTATGTTAAAAAAAGCAATGCAGAATATAAACGTGGCTGTCAGATCTCAGAATTTCCAGCAAACAAAGGGACAGGTTTAACAACAGAAATTCAATCCTTAATGCTTTGTAATGATGGATGCCTATGTGACACCTGTGAAAGCAAGGAAGAAATTAAGAGTTTTATTGGTAACCAGGAAACAGTAGAAAGATCACTTACTCCAACTGTAGCTAAAAATCTTATGTGTGATCTGGATGCAGACTGCGGAAAGGATGATGAAAAGGAGTACATGAACTCAAGCTTTTTAGTCACTGATGATGAAAAACCTTTAGATGTCTTCAGTGCTGATTCTGACTTACTTCCTGAAGTGTCTGTCACAGAAGGCCATCTAGAAAAACAGCTTTTAGATTTGGACAGAAGTGTTAAAGACCTCTCCTTTGAGGAACTAAAACCAGAAGGTGTGCTACTAACATCACCAGGGTCCCGAGATGCCTCACAGTGTGGAGAGGAGGCACATACAGTCCAGGACTGCAAGCCGTTACATCAGAAAAATGATAATGACCAGCAGCATGTGGAAGAAACTTACCTTGACGCAGTATCTTCCCCTTCAGAAAAGATGAAGGAAGCACTCAGTCTCTTTAAAAAAAATGCTGTTGTTTTTCGGAGTTATAATAGTCCAATCAATCTATCCAATATATCTGAGCCATGCAGCATGGCTTCCTTAGATATAATGGATCTTTCGCCTGCTTGCAGTGGCTCTTACCCAACAGCCATCACTCCATTACAGAAAGGAAGATCATATCAGGTCTATCAGGTAGGTAAGGATGCAGATAGAAACTTTGTACATGCTTGGACATTAGGGACCTGAAATTATTTCAGTAGTAAATTTAGGGAAAACTCAAGTAGTTTGTGGTAGTCTGTCAAAATGACCTCTGTTGACCGGGTTTCACTTGCTGCACTTGTGTGGCCAAAATTATAATACCTGTAAGAATTTAGCAGTAGCTTTATGTTCACTGGTTTGCCTTTGGCTCAATATGCACTGACTGTCCATCTCTGAGAAATCTTTGCTGTTACAGTGAATTGATTAAAAAAAGCTTGTGCTATTTTGTCTTGCAGAGTTGTATTTTCTATGAGCAGTTATAGGTTTCCTAATGTAATGGGAAGTCTTTGGTTTTTGTTTTTTGGGGTTTTTTTGTTATCCTGCACTCTTCCCAAGACAGTGTGAATGATGTTCAGCTGCTGGTAGCTGCCATTGTACCTGCTGCTTTTTGTTTTTAATCCTGTTAAAAATGATGGTGTAATGTATTCTGTCAAGTGCCAGTTACAAGCCTATTACAAAGATTGATGTGAACAGTGATAGCTGCTGATGTGTCACTGGAGGAAGAACTTAAAGAAAAGTTTCTCCAAGAGTAGGCATCTTTATGCTTCAAGACTGTTGAGATAAAGCAATGGAAGCACATTTCACACATGCTTTTCAGGGAATGTTTTGTGACTTGTTCTTGGCTTGAACTTAAATATCAATTATTACATCTGTGACTAAACCTGGAGCTGGGAGTTTCTCAGCTGGTTTTGTTTGACATCTGAGTCCTTGTCCCATTTTTTCAGACCCCTTATCAAGGGGATGCTGGCACACCGTACAGGACTCCAAAGAGTGTTCGAAGAGGAGCTGCCCCTGTAGAAGGTGAACGCATCCTGGGGACCCCAGACTACCTGGCACCTGAGCTGCTTTTGACACAGCCTCATGGTAAGGCAAAGCAGCCATCTGGCAGTACTTGAAAGATGTCACTTTATATTTCTAAATATCTGTAGAACTCTAAACCCTTCAAACAATAAGCTTGGGAATTCTTCAGAAATAGCTAGTGCTAAGCTTCTGCCGTCATGGGTGGCTGTGTTTGCTTCAGCTGCTCCTTCCATTCCTTTACTGCTTTCTCATAACCAGAGGTTTTGGTTGTCCATCACAGTCCTGCTTGCAGCCAATCAGCATTGGAAGCTGCTTTGGCAGCCTGAGGCTTGTTAGGGTTTTTGGAGCTTCAAATTTTCCCTCACTGAATATTTCACATGTTGAACTGCTTGTAAATGTAGTTTAAATCCTAAATTAATCATGTTACAAAACTATTTTATTTTCGTTTCTCACTTAGATTTAACATTGCTATCTTTCCTTATTGTGGAATACTACCTTAGGGGAAAAAAATCTTCATTCCTATGCCTTTGGAGAATCATACTTGATATTTAATGTTTGTATTTGTTACATTTTGGGGGCTTTTTTTGCAATAATTGTAATATTTTTACTTCATTGTTTTTTCATATGCAGGGACTCTGATCTCTGGTGAGTTTTCTATATTCTGTGCAGAACTGAAATGTTCAGCATAACTGAACAGTCAAAGTATAACCAGATCACAGTTTCTGAGAACATTGTTTGGGTGAACGGTGTTTCTATATAGAAAGACATGTCCAATATGCCTCCACATAAAAATGTGTGGTGCTCACAGAATCAGGAAACATCATATCAGTGTGACTAAGCTATCAGAAATTACACATGTAAACATGTACTTCAGAAGGAAAGTCAGCATTCTTAAATCGTTTAACACAAGGTAAAGCCAGAGACACTTTTTCTCATTGCTGCCTTTCACTTTATTGCAGTCAGTCTGATTTACTTTGTCTATGGGTGCAGAAGGTTCAGGTGCTCAAGACCTGGTGTTACTGCTTCTTGCTGCAAATCACAGAATCGTAGAATATCCCAAGTTGGAAGAGACCCACAAGGATCATTCAGTCCAACTCATGTCCCTGCTCAGGACAGCCCCAAGAGTCACAGCATGTCCCTGAGAGCAATGTGCAAATGCTTCTTGAGCCCTTGCCAGGTTTGGTGCTGTGACCACTTCCCTGGGGAGCCTGTTCCAGCCACCCTCTGGGTGAAAAAACTTCTTTTAATATCCCACCTCCCCAGCACAGCTTCATGCTGTCCTTAGGTCCTGTTTAGCAGGGATATGGTAGGAGTTAATCTAATTTTAGTTAGACTTGTGTGGGAAAAACTGCTGCTGAAACCTGGTTATTACACTGTTCAGGTTGTGATCTTATTAGACTTTGACTGGAGCTGGGAGTATTTTACTGAACATCCAGATACTCTTAATAACAGTGGCTTGAACTCACTGCTTTGATGTGCTTAGCTTGGTGGGCACTCTTACCGCTGTTAGGAGCTGCCAGAAGTTTATTAGATTACTGGTTAAACACTCTGGTTTTCAGCATTTCTAAACTTCACAGTAGTCTTTGTGAAATGGCTCAAAACATTCATTTGCTTGGAGGTGTCTTAGGGGTTTTTTTTACATGCCAAAAAAGCCAAGTACAATTTATTATCTTTCAGAGTTTTTTTGGTTTGTTTTTTTTTTTTTTTTGATCAGCAACTGTGGCATCTATTCTTTATATGGTGTAGTGGGCATGGCTTGAAGATGCAGGAAGCTTAGGATGCATGCAGTGGTGTCTGGGATTGCTTTGCCTGCTGGTTTCAATGTACATTAATAGGAGAGATTGGCAAAAAGACAAAACCCTGGAATGTGGAAAACCAGAACTATCTAATAACAAAGCAGAGATAGCTAGTAACTACACATTGCCCCAGTCAGTGCAGTGTAATGGAAGGCAATGCCAACTTCATGTGTGCTGGCTCGTTTCTGCAAGCTGTCTTCATGACGGTCATCGTAATTTAGACAAACAAAAATGAAGTTCAATATTGTGAAGTTTTGGAGACTTTTAAAGAACTGAGAGAAGGGCACAGACAGCAACATGGAGCACTCATCCAGGCTCTAGTCATGAGGCATCTATTTCTTATCACAAAACAGTCTCTTGAAGAAGTTAGCTCCTGGATTCTCTGTGATGGGAGTTGATAATTAGATTGTTACTAAGAGCTTTCTTGGTTTTAGCAGTAAGCCCCAGTGTTACCTATAATGAATTAAGGAGCAGAGTGGCTATAAAAAAACTTTTAAAATATTTTTAATCTGCATGAATATTAAACACAACTAGTCTCTTCATAATTTTCAAGAAACTTGCAGAATTTAAGCACTCTTCAGCTTTTGCTAATCTCAAAGTCTTTGCAAGTATCATTTTTGTAGTGTAATTATGTGGATTTATTTTATCAGGTTCTGCTGTAGACTGGTGGGCCCTTGGAGTTTGTCTGTTTGAGTTTCTAACTGGAATTCCACCTTTTAATGATGAAACACCAACACAGGTCTTTCAAAATATTTTGAAAAGAGGTAATCTGTTTCAGTAATCAGGGCAAGTATGTATTTCCAATATTTGTTTTATAGTCTGAGTTACCAACTCAACTCTTATCTTTGTCTGTAGATATTCCCTGGCCTGAGGGTGAAGAAAAGCTGTCTGATAATGCCCAGAATGCAATAGATCTTCTTCTTACAATTGACGCTACTAAGAGAGCTGGACTGAAGGGTTAGTATTAAAATTGTTCTTTGCAACTTATTGCAGATTTTGAAGTGGTGACCTCCTCCTTCTGAAACTTAGGCTGATAAACTTCAGTGCCTCACTAGGTTCCATGTATAGTACCACAGCACTTAACAAGTTGTGGTATTTTCTGTATTTCTTGTGGGGCTTTTCCTTTCTGAACAAGGTAATTCTGGGGCTGGATTGTTTTGTTGGTTTTAATTTTTTTAATTGAATTTCTGTTTTGCTTTACTGCTGTTCCGCTATGCATTTTTAGTGTTTGACATCTGATGTACCAAAGTTCTCTCTTATCTAATGGGTATTTGGATTTTTTAACCTAAACGAAGTTGAGAACCTTGATCAAAAGATGCTATTTTGGGGGAGAAGCCTCCTACAACAAACAGCTAATTCAGAGAGAGCAGTTTTTTCTTAGGGATAAGTCTGTCTTTGCTGAGTGCAGAGGAGAATACAAAGTTGGACAATAAATACTGTACAAAGTCTACTTTGTTTTTTTCCCTTGTAGAAGGGCTTAAACATTTCCTATTGTTAACAGTGATTAAAAAAAGCTGATAATGGAAAGAAATTTAGAGTGAGGTGTTTTGGAAATAGAGAGAGAAATCTTATGAGAACTGTTAGGAAATCACTAGGGAAGGAAATTACTATGGAAAGGCTTACACATAAAGAGACTAAATGCTAGAAGCTGAAATCAAGCCAGATTAAAATAGAGAAGGCACAAGATTATGAATGAAGATTATTATGTCAACAGACAATTATGTGGCTTTGAGAGTTCCCGAAAAGCAATTTGAAGGTGTTTTAGTTAAACACAAGTTACTGTCTTTATTTCTGGGTTTTAGAGTGAAATCTTAATTGCCTGTCAAGGGCAGAATTTTAAAACAGATGACATAGTGGTTTCTTCCTATCTGAGCTTCTTTGAAGTTCATTCTTTGTCAAGATTTACAACTGTATCTGGCCTCTTTGTCCAATTTATAGTCCACTGAAGTGAAGTTGGATGAGTAGTTTTCAGGACAACCATTAAGTTTTTCTTGTTGTACCTAAGTTTCCATCACTGCCATCTTCTCTCCCCTCTCCCAAATTTGTGCTCTCCCTTTTATCACTACAGCATGAAGCCTTTAGTACTGGGAAATCCCAGTTATGTTGTTGTAGTGCTGTGCTTCTCTAAATTCAATCTTTCTGGGTAAGAGCAGCTTTCAAGCTGCTTTTGGCTCAGTGGAGCTGCATGGAACAGGTTCCATGGATGGGGGTGGCAGCTACTTGTCCTGCCAACAGTTTGATCTTACTAAAGTTGGGGCTAATCAAAGCCCAGTTGCAATTTGCACTTCTATGAACTTGTAGAAAAGGAATATAGAGCAAATCTACTGACAGTTATAGATGAGGGAACAAAGTGACTATGGGGCTTGGACATAAGGAAGTTTCTAAGGCTTATGTGACCTTTTGTTTCAGAACTGAAGTATCACCCCCTCTTTCACGGGGTGGATTGGGATAATCTCCAGAACCAGACGATGCCATTTATACCTCAGCCGGATGATGAGACTGACACCTCTTACTTTGATGCTAGAAACAATGCTCAGCACCTGACTGTGTCTGGATTTAGCTTATAGCATCAAGATAAGTGGACGTTCTCCATGGTTTTGCACACTTATAGGTTGTCTTGTAACCCTAGTTTGGTCTTGACTAAGTTTCTTGCTGAATTTAGTGTGTTCCAAGTTACCAGCCTATTTTTATTATAGCCTTCTTTATTCTAAAGTGAAACTACTGTATGAAACTGGTATCAAGTGCCTTCGTGCAACTTGTTATCATCTCCTGCACCTTACTAAGAGGCCAGAGGATTGTGTTTCTTGGACCTAATAACTCTTGGCAATAATGGGGCTTTTAAATAGTAATTAATTATTCCAGCTATTAACTGTGGCATTATTTCCCAGCTAAACATAACAGGGAAAGGATATAAAGGAATTGTATCTAATTAACTTACCTATTGGTGGTTCAGTGTGGTGGCAAGCTGGTTTGGGAGCAGTCCTGTCTGAGCAGTGTGAATATATATCCACTGTGCAAAACTGGTCATTTCTATTCAAGGTGGAAGATTGAAATCTTAATGCAGCATTGCAATGTCTTGTCTTCTGTTTGTCCTATTCCCAAGAAGGGATGGGAAGATAGAACCCTATTCCAAGTTAATTTGGCTACAAGTGACACATGAGACTGGCAGGGACTATCCTGTCCTAGAGAAATGGCACAGGGAGAGGATACTTGGGGCAAGTCTGTTGAACAAATGCATTGCTTAAGCTGTTGTGTTGTAACCACTTGGGCTGTAAGAAGCTGGACTGAACATACATTTTAGCAGTTACTGGTTTTATATAGAAAATGCCCAGTGTGTGTGTGTTCCCTTGTGTCAGATGACAAGTGACAGGTGATTTTTTGTTTTCTAACAAGTAGTATTCTGAAGCTGCCAAGTATTAAAGACTATAATATATTGTAGGCTAACAGACTGTTTTGTAAACTCACAGCCAGAGCCTGGATTTTGACTAGAATATAAAATAGAAGTGTATGTTCTGCATAAACCTAAATTAGGGGGAAGTATATTTAAATTTATCTTTAAATGCAATACAAATCTTGTGTCTGCTAGGTTTTAGAGGTTTATTTATAGATCATTCTGCCTAAGTAGTCTTCAGTATTTTTCTTGCATATGTATCTCTAACTTAAAGAAGATTTTAATTTTTCAGGTTAATACACGTTAGATAAAGATCATTTGTGCTAGATGGTGTTACCAGCCAAGGGCCATGTGCCAGAAGCCAAGCGTTTTGCCAGTGATTTTTGCCAAGTGCCTTTTGGTTTCATGAACTGACTCTTTTTGTAGCCGTAGTGAGTTGTTCCTTCATTACCCTGCTTCCTGCAAGACAAGATTTATTGATGGAATTCTGAGCAGACAGAGTCTGCCAGGCCTTCTGCTGTCCCCTCAGGTTGCTGGGAAAGGAATGGGAATGGTGAAGAAAAAGGAAGTTTTCTAGAAAGACCTAAAGAGAGCTGATTTTTAATAGCTCAGAATGACCAATCCCAGCCCTTGTTGTGAAAACTCAATCTTGTGAAACAGAATTTTGGCAAGTTGCAAAACATACAGTGAATTTCACTCCCTTTGCTAAGGACTGCATTTTCAGAGAACTTCTAAATTGTTCAGTCACACTGCAATTGTTACGTGATGGAAAAGGTGCAAACAAATGACTGCACTACTGAAGCAGTATTCATAGACAACATTCTCTGAAAGTGATGAGAAGTTCTTTAGTGGTTTTCCTGTGTACTGTTAAATATATAAACTGGGGTAGGAGAGTATCTTAATCACTGGTATTTTATGCAATTTATTCTTCCATTTCTAGTAATCTAGTTTAAGAAAGCAAATCTTAAAAGAATTAACTATGGTTACATGTCAAACAAATAAGAAACTGAACATCACAACAGCTCTTCAGTGCTTTACAAATGGTTACACCTGTTCCCATTTGGCAGTGTAACACATTCCCATGAAGGTGGAAAAAACTTGTTGCACTGGTATAATCTTCTTTAACCCTTTGAAATAGTTTTAATCATCTACAAGGGTCAAGAAAGCTTCTATAAAAATCTTATCCTAAAAGAAAATTGTGGCGTTTCTACCAGTTGATTAATACAAAAACATAGAGTTAATACAAAACCAGTTGATTAATACAAGAACATAGACTCTGTAGAACAGTAAACTGGTCAATTGACAAATATGAATGTTTAATATAAAGTTATCACTACACTGCTGTCCAAAATTTAAATTTCACATGATTAGCCCTGAAAATATTGCAATATTCTGTTCTCTTAATTATCTTGCATTTATCCTGGTTATAGCAAACATGGAGTTGAATGTCAGATGTTGATTGTTGAGCTTTGTGATGTGGTTTTGTTTGTTGTGGGGTGTTTTGGTTGGTGGGGCTTTTATCTTTTGTAAAAAGGTGAATCCTAGCTTTATTGTTCAACATGGAATTCCCTTGTCAACTCAATCCCACTGGTTTTGTCCCACTTGTTGCTTGACTTGAAATGCTACAGGTAAAAGTTTGATAAGTATAATGCAGTAGCTGGAAGAGATCTAGTGTTATTAGTAAAGATCTACAAATAACAGTGTAGGCTGGCAAAAGTTTCTGATCCTTAGAAGCTGTAGAGTACCACTCGGCCAGTGCTCCAGCTGTTACATGGTGCTCCCTGAAGCCCTAAACTTTATGTGCATAACCTACACGTAAACTCAGTAGCTTCCAGGTTATCTTGGGAGACAGTTTATCAGCCATGACATCTGAAAACTACTGGAGAGATCAGTGTTGTACTTGGTTACACAGAAGCAGCAGTTTTGGATGGTTATTCCCAGCCCATATGTGCTGTTGGGCACACCTACATATGGAGCAGTGTCTGGGGGGGCCAAGGTGCTGAAGTGCTGCCATGTGTTGTTAAGCTCAGAGATTCCAGTTTCGGCATGATTGGGTTTACCACGTGCTCACTCTGGCAATTAAATGCATTGTTTTCCTCTCTACTTCATTCTCCAAAAGTTCACTTTGCACTTACTTCAAAAATTCACTTTAGTTTTGTGTAAATACATAAAATAAAATAGTGCAGTTGTGCTGCTGCTTCTGCATCTTGTTTTTCTTTTATTGTGTTACTTTTGCCTCTGCTGGGAGTGTGGCAGATGGATTTTTACACAAAGAAACGCTGAATGCTTCCCCCTACCTCAGCAAAGGCAGTGATTTTAAAGAAATACATATTACTTCAGTAGAGGTCTGTAGGCCCTTCAGTTAGCTCATAACTTGCTAGGCCCTGCCTGGAAGCTTTAGTACCAGCTACATTTGTGTACTGAAATGGCAGGAGAGCCAAGTCTTGAATGGTAACTCCTGCAGGGTATGAGTCTCCTCCTCTGCATAACTCACATGAGTCAAGAAAGGATGGTGGCTCCATCTCCTCAGCACCTGCTGTGCTGCCACAGCACCAGAACAGAAGCAGCAGAGCCCTGAGGATGGAACAGCTGCAGGAGACACAGACTTAGACCTGGTTCTGCTTCAGTGCTCTCAGCTGAGCAGCTCTGAGGGGATGGAGTGTCTAATCTGCTTTGATACAGAGCAAGCTTCTGCCTTTCAGGTGAAGCCTGATTTGCTGCAGAAAACCAGACTGATGTTTGCTTCACAAGTGCAGTTTGGGGCTGGGGCTGGCCCCTTCCAGTGCTGTGCAGAACTGATTAGGCTCCCAGCCCTCCTGCAGAGAGCACAGGCTGAAGCTATGTATCCTAGGTCTGAGTTCCAGCTATCTGCTTATGCTACTGCCTCCACATCAAAGCTGTGTCTCTGCACCTGGGCAAATGATACAAAACAACCAGTTTTCCTTACCTTTAAGCTGAAATACCTACCAACCAGGAACCTGTTCAAATTATGGTGAGTTTGAGATAGGCCCAGTTCTCAGTTACAAGTGAATTGTTATCAAGTGATGTTGTTTTGTATTACAACTTTCAGGTTGTGACTGATTCTTCATGATACAGCCAGCAGGCTCTTGTATACACAGCATCTGGTGTACAGCATTTAGGAAATATTAAGTCCAAGATAAAATACAAAATATTAAGGGATTGATTTATTGAAATATGAATAAATAACAAGGATAGTACAAGCCTACATTTATTTCAGGGATAGGTTAACAATTAAGTACCTTTGGGAATGTCTGTCCCATCTCTAAGAGCTCGACCCCTACAGGTGAGCTGTGGGAGGCACTCCAGGGTGGTTTGTCCTGGCAGAAGACATGCTGCTTCAGGAGGCTGGGCTTTCATGTGACCTTCAGGCTTGAGTGTCTTTCCTGTATCATTTCTATCCCTTATGATCAGAAATCAGTCACTTTAGGAATTTTAAGCTCAGGCACAATGGCTTCAGGTCCCAGCAGAACTTCCAGGATAAGCTTTGTTCAAACCTGAGTTTTCAGTACATCTCATGCCAAAACTCATCTCTGGCACATGAAACCATCTGCTTGTTACAGCAGTCTTCAAAGAGGTTACAGCTATTTTATTTTTTTAATTCAGCTTTACAATAAGAAAATCAGAAGAGGGGAAAAGTAACTAAAAATTTTTTTCACATAACTAAAAAACAAGATTAAAATTTCTCTGGTAAAACCAACATTAAATTCTGTGATTACATTTTTATACAGTATAGCTTATATGAAAAATGTTTTCCAAATATAAAATATTTTCAGGAAGGACCAAAAAAAACTTTCCTTAAAAGTTATTTGTAGGATGTAGTCCTGGTGGAAAATGAAAGGACATTAATAATGGTGAAATTTTTGAAGATTTAGAGCTTAACCATGGATTATGTTGTGATATAATTTTTCATAGCAAACTGTAAGTTTTCTGTCAAATCTAATTTTAGTGCATTTGCATTTTCCAGAGATTTATACAACTTATATATTAATTTATTTTAAAATTAAGTGTAAAGCATGCTTTTGTCAAACAAACTTCACAAGGTTGTACCTCTATCTCTATATGGGTTAATAAATATTCTGTGGGGAAAAGAAAAAATATCAGCTCCAAAATCACCTGAAAAGGTTTTTTCTGACAGGAAGTAGAAGGATAAGAAAGACATACCAGAAGTGATATGTTTCATGATGTAACTTGGGGAAAATCCACAATACATTAAATCTTACTTTAATTTAACTGTCAACAGAAAACTTACAGTGCACTGAGCTTTTTAAAAGCTTAAAGCTAGACTTACTGAGCTACTTTTGATCTCATTTTAAAGCACCTTGTGCCTAAACTATGCATTTCAGTTAAAATAAGCTGTTGTCAACAAGAATACAGTTATGAAAGTTAAAAAGATAAGGTGCAGCCTCTTTACATGGATCCCTTGTACCACATGCTGTTTCCAAACTTTTATTTGACGGTCCCCCTGTTATTAATGGCTCTAACTTTCAGGATATATACAAATTCCAAAATCTTCTTTACAATTTTACAGAATAAGTGAAGGGTTCAACTTCATTTCTGACCAATTTATATGGAAATTGCCCCACACTAGTTCAGCAGCAAAAATAACAAGTTGAATTCCTCAGAGCTATATTGTATTTTTCCAACAGCTTACAATGTATTGAATTATACTTTTTTAGAGCTTTCACCTGGTAATACATAATGCTGTGGAAGAACAGGCAGGGATCTTGAGATTGTAAAATTATTTCAATGTTAAAGTGACAGTTTTACATATTTTTCATTTATTCTTTTACAGAGATGTTATTCTCTTCATCAACTGACATCAGTAGGCCAGTAATTACTGAAGGCCCATCCACAAGCACATTCCAAAATAATTATTGTTCATATGGTGTTGAGGATTGAATTATTCAATTTATTTGTTACCTAGGAGCTGTATTCAAGTTTCAATAATATTAGTCCTTAAACATTTAGCTCAAAGGTAGTACAAAATATTACTGTAATATAAGGAAGATCATCCCAAGTTCTGAGATTCTCTGAGAATTCAAACTTCTTTGCTTTCCAGGGCCATCTTCTCCTAGAAGTCCTTAAACATAGTAATGAATTCTCAGTTCAGTTTTCTAGAAGAGGAAACAAATAAATTAGTTTAATGTACCTTCACATATGAGATGATTTTTCATTTGTCTGAACAAACAAATCAATTAAGGTTACCTGTGAAAGATTTCCATTTCAAAAAAAAACCACAACAGGCTTCAAGACACCCAAAAATTTGTCCTCTTACACCAAGGAGTAGAAAATTCACTAAGAATTTGGAACTGCAGATGGAATTCCACAGAAAAGTCCCTGACCCTGGGTCAGTGGTGTGCTGGCTCAGCAGAGCAACATTTAAGAGCTGTTTTCCCCATGACTCCATAAAACTTTTAATTAGAGGGTTCTAAAATCATGAGCTGAACCCAGACAACTTTTACTATTATGAAAATACATTTCTATCTTAGGCTAGAAATCTTAGGATTCAGGTTTTCAAGTCTTCTTGGTGAAGGCTTCGGTACGAGTACCCAGATTTTCAGCATTAAGTTCCCCATAAAGGACCAGGGGACAGGTTAAGAGGTGCTGGGGTGGAGCTGAGCTACCCCTGCCCAGGGACAAGAGCTAAACACAAAGCTCTTGGTTACAGAAGGCTGTCCCTCCCTCCACCAGTTACATGGAATTTGCTGCACTCTGCAGAATAGTTTAGAAGTCAAAGCTCCACAGCTGCAGCACAAGAGAACTTTGCATGGTAGCAGAGAGTCATGGTCTCTGCTGCAGGGACAGTACACATAATTTAAAACTAAAAGTACACAGGTCAATGCAGGCACTGTGAACAGCTATTGCCTAAGAGCTCACACACCTTGCCTAAGAGCACAAGCTGAAACTGGCCATGGGACAGGAGAAAAGGACTCATTTTGTAATCCTGTTTTCTCACTGAGTGTACTTGATCAGCTTCCTACACATTGTTAAAGAAGATAGAACTCCAGATAGAAACGTGCTGCAGCACATAGTCCTTAAATTCTGCCTATGAGCAGACTTCAGAAACAGAGAGAAAAGCTCAAGAACACAGACAATTCTTGAGTTGCTTCTGTTATTGAAGTTCATCTCAAAACAATACATGAAGGAGTAAACAAAACATGAGGCTATGCTATCTCTGTGTTTCACACCGACACTGGTATTACCACTGGTACAAATCCTGGTGTCCAAAATTCAAAAAGAATGTTGAAAAACTGAAGCATTTGGCAATGAACCACAAGAATCATTCTAAGACTGGAAAACAATTTTAAAGTGAGATTCCAGTTGCTCTATTTGTTTTGTTTAAGCAAAAGATAATGAGATGACCTGGTGACAGCAAAACGTAACTATGGGAAACACATTACAGGCCCTTTGTCAACTGCAAAAAGATACAAGAAAATCCAATGGATGCAAACTGAAGCTGGTCAAATCCAAACTAATGTACCATGTGTTTATTCAATCAAAGCACTGAATTACTAGGACAATATACTAGAAAAATTGCTGGAAAGGGTGCTTTTCTAAAAACTGATTTCTGTCTGAATCTGGCTGGATTGAGGGTGCTACAGAGGTCAGAACAGATGATCAAAAAAGATTTTCAGAACAGCACACTGTTCAGAGAGAGGGAGAAAACAGCCATGCAAGAGCAATTAGCAAAACACTGAAGTTCATAGAAGCTTCAAATAAAATACTTAAATAGTTTTGATATAAAACACCTCAACTTTGTCCTTGCTGACAAGGGGAAATTTCTATTTAAATGATGGTGCAAAGAATGAGCAAAATGTGCATAACTGCCTGAAAGCCTCAGTACTGCAATCTCTGGTTTCATCAGACAGTGCAGCAACACCGATGCTGCTGCTGACAGCTCTGAGCCAGGGGAGCTCCCGGGCAGATTTGCAGCCTTTGTGGTGCTGTATTGTTTACAAAGCCATGGGCTGGGCCCAAAGAGCAGTGATCAGTGACAAGAGTGTACTTGGAGGCCAGTAATTAGTGGTGAATGCCAGGGGTCTATACTGGGGCCAATCCTGTTTAACACCTTTAGCAATGGCCAGGATGACAGGCAGAGTGCGGAGTGCACCCTCAGCAAAGCTGCAAAGACTGGGAGTGGCTGATATGCCAGAGGGTGGTGCTGCCATCCAGAGGAACTAGAGCTGGCTGGAAAAATGGGCTGACAGGAGCCTTATGAAATACAACGGGGGAAGTGCTTAGTCCAGCACTGGAGAAACTACTCCAAGCATCAGTGTGTGCCAGCTGCGAGGCAGCTCGGCAGAAAAGGATCTGGGCATCCTGGTGGACACCACATGAGCCAGCAACATGCCCTTGCAACAAAGGCCAGTGGTGTTACAGGCCTCCCTTCCAACATTATCCTTTCCAACTATCCATCCCTTTGGGAGGAGCAAGGTGATCCTTCCTCTCTGTTCAGCACTGGAGAGGCCACACCGGGAGTGCTGTGTCTGCTTCTGGCTACATGAGAGACATGGACAAACTGGAGAGAGTCCAACAAAGGGCCACAAAGATGATTAAAGGTTTGGAGCATTTCTGAGGAAACACTGGCACAGGTTGCCCAGGGAGGTGGTGGAGTTTCCCTCCTTGGAGACAATCAAAAGCTGCCTGTACACAGTCCTGGGCAGCCGCCTTCGAATTGTCCCTGGCTGAGCAAGGATGTTGGACCAGATGACCTGCAGAGCCTTCCTTCAACCTCAGCCACTCTGCGTTTCTGTGATTTACCACAGGAGAGAAAACTATACCATGAAAGCTAGCAAACATTAAAAAGCTAGAGCAAATTCAGCTAATTCTTCTAAGATCCACACACGTGCAAACTCTGCAGTCTGACAGAGGAAGAAGATGTAAAAGCCAAGAGCATACTAAGCTAACAGAACCAGGTGTGAGGCTGAAGTAAGCAGACAGTAACTAGAGAACACTCACTTGATCTGATACTTAGAGAGTTGAGAAAAGGCAAAATCAGAGTTCAACTGCCCTTCAGCTGAAGGAAGTCAAGGTAGATGTTACAAAAATATCATTAGTAAGGTGCTAGTAAATGTTAAATGTAGGTGACAGATGGCACTCTATAAAGGATATGATAGGCACATCTATAAAGGATGTGATAGGAAATAAAATTCTCATGGCACAACGGGACTAGGAAGTCTAAAAGCAGTGAAAATTGCTCAAGTAAATATGAGGAGTGGGAGGATCAAAGAATGTTATGGAGATGCTTCCAAGCTATCCAACCTCACCCACTTGTGTATGCTTGAAATTATTTATCCTGCATCACATTTCATAGATTTAACATAAATTGCCACATATAAACCATACTACATATAAAGTCAAATTAACCAATACTTTCTCATACTGACAAACATTTAAGGCAAAGAATTTTCTGTCCTGTCTAAATAACATGATAATATTGCCTATTGGTTTAAACAGGTGACACATACTGTATGTGTTCAATTAAATGCACATCTTTACCTTCGCTTTCTTTGGTGATACACATGTACCAACCACTGGGCAATAAATGGCCAAACAATAGCAAAAGCTAGAATACCAGGAGAAATTTCAAAGGGCCACCATGATGGTTTCTAAGGAAAACAGAAAAAAATTCCAGTGAGCAATATGTGTGCACATATTGAATACCACCCGTATACTTCTCCTCACTTCAAATGCTACAGTACCAAAACAAATAATAGTAGGACCGTAAGAAAAGATTAATCTATGAAGTAATTTCCTCAGACTGATTATTTTTTATCTCGTAGTCAAGGAACAGACAATACAAAAAGCACATACCAAGAGCTAGAGATAAAATATTCAAATTAATCTTTTTTCCCAGTTCACACTTTTTACACATCATAAAAACAGTATTTTACCTTGACAGAGGAGGCAGGCTGGTAATTTGACTGTAGTGTTGCAGATTTTGCCTTGAAATACAAACAAAGGCTTTTAAGTATAAAATAAGGAAACTGCAATTAAAATTTTTCTTCTTCACAAAACAAGAATATGGGGTTTTTCATCTTGTGATGGCTTTGCAATCTGTATATATCACAGTTTAATGCACAGAACCACCCCCATGTGATCCCACATAGCTGCTAACTTGCCTCTCATGTTTCTACTACTCTTTATAGTAATTTTATCACTTCTCTGTCTTAGAAAATGAATCAGTGTCACTTACTGGACCTCTTTACAGTTTTTGAAGGCTCCCCTGCTCAACTTGTCATTGCAACTTTCTCAGCTCTGGTCTAGTCCAGTTCCAGCCCAGAGCAGAAATCGCAGCAGCTTAATTTGCCTGCTTGCATGGCTCAACACCAGTCTATATTAAGGTCAAAACCACTGCTTTAGTTTGCCTGGGCTACAGCTACAGGCATGTCTGTCACCATAAAGGAAAGAGAATACTCTGCTCCATGTCTTCCAGGCAACTCTGAAAATGGAAGTATCAGAATCTTTTCAAGACTATTCCCATACACTATTGTGGTGCTTCCACAAAAGCAAAGCAGCTGGTTTCCTAGGTCTTTCTTAATATACACAAACATGAAACAGAAGCTTCTGTTTCTCCTTAGGTATGGATAGCAAGCACAGCATGAACTGTTGGGGATGAATCTTTTACTACTTATATTGCTCAGGCAAAGATATCAAGCCAATCTGTATTTAACCAAACATTAGATTTTTGAATATCTGTGATGCAGCAAAATTATAGTTTTAATAAATCCTTTTCTGGGTCTGCCTTAGATTTGGAGTGTGTGCATCCTATAGGATATTGCTTGTACAGCTTGCTCATTCTCATGCAGATCAAAATATATCAGCAAGTCAAATAAAACCAAACATTTTCAGGTTGCTGGTTCAACTATATTCACAACATGTTCTATTGAAACAGAAAGAAAAAAGAAACACTGTATCAATAATATCTACGCTTGCTTAAGAGTTCTATTGGCTGGATGAGGACATGATGTACAAAAGCTGGATTACTTCATGAGGAAAGATAGCTATGAACAATCAAGTCTTTTGCTATCTGAAAAATGAAATCTGAAGTTCTGCCTGTGAACATTTACCATCTGAGAGATAAAGATAATTTCTCACTTTCTTTGAGAATGCTTTGAATTCTGTGGGATCATGCACTAACAACATTAACTGTGGAGTGTCCATGCAGAGCCCTTGTAATGTGTATCAATAACTATCTAAGATCAGTCTGATCAGAAATCAGTGAAATCACATATGGTTAATTTCTAGGTAAAAAATGCATGGTTTTGCTTACATGTATCAGAGTTACAAATTGTTTTCCTAAGAGCAGGTACCAATAGGAAATTTTAAGTTGGATTCAACTACTGAATGTGACTGAAATGTCTTCACAGTTTAAGAAAATATTGTCAAAAATGTTAATGAAAAAAACACAAAAATATCCAAGGACATTTAATAAAAGGTGATCAAATAACTCCAAAGAATAGTACCTGTGATGCTGCAACAGCCTCCAGCATATGCAGCCTCTGCAGGACATTCTGCATGTCCTCCTGCAGCCGCATCAGCACCACTGCAATTTGCTCATTGAGGCTGCCCTGGGGGCCTCTGTCGGAGCCCCAGCGCTCGCCATCGCCTCCACTGCCCATCTGGCCACCCTGGGAGCCGTCTCCTAAGGGCTGAAGTCTATGCCCTGTTGGGAGGGAGGAAAAACAAACACAAAACACAGAATGGGCTACAGCTCTAATGAAAATGTTAAACAGGTCAGTTTTTTCCCTCAGTTTTCACCCAGGAGTGTGGTACTCCTCGTCACAGACTCTATTTAGACAGTTCAGCAGCACTGCGAGGTCACTGAAATGTCATCTGGGATGTTTCCCTACAGCCTTGGTGTGACAGTAGCATTCAAATTCCTAGAACTACAAGAACATTTACAAAATGCTATTAACACACAACCAGTCAAGTTCAGCAGTAAATTCTGCCCTAGTAAAAAGTAAGATCTGTCTTAGTATGTGTTTTAAGTTTGGCAAAGTCTCCAGCTGGAAAACAAAGATCACTGGAATACAGTGAGAAGAAAAGATAATTATTTGAAATCAGCAATAGTCCCTTAAACTAGATACAACTACCACTAACTAACATAAGTAACTAGCTAACATAACTAACTAACATAACACTGTCATGTTTCTGCCTGTAAGTAGCAAACTTCAATAAAACAAGGGAAAGAGGATAGTTAACTATAGTATGTTCTTTATAATAGTTTTCAACATAAACTTTTTATTTGGATTTTCTTTTTAATTTTACCATCTGATTACTTATAGGTGCTATACAAAAAGGCATCCAATATATCAATAAAATACTTTCTGCCTTTTTTTGGTTTTACAAGAAAAAACTATTTTATCCTTGACTTTACAGATCATACCATTGGAATATGGTGCTGCTTTTAGAAGTGTTATGGAATTAAAAAGTGCAGAGGTCCAACATAAACTGAACATCTGGACTATAACCTGATTAAGATTCGTTAAGTTTTAAGAATCATAATGGATAGTATCAGAATCACTCAAAGGTGTGGCTAACATTCCAATTACATACAAAACAATATGTCAAAACAAAAACACTGGTATCTTTCCACGGCATTCCATGGTTTCAAACAAACCACCACAGAGATATAAATGCATATGTATTTTAACAATAAGTATGTAACTTCTAAAGAAACTCCTCTCACGTACAGACCCATTTTGAGGATTAAATTTCCAAAAACCCAAGTGCCATAAGCAGCAGCTGGAGTATGTTACCCACTGTAATAGGTATTTTGTTATCTATTTTTCTTGTGAAGAGCAGAAGCACTGTACACATGACTGTCCCACTGGACAGTCCTGACAGGTGCTTCTCAGACACCAGTAATTTATGGCAGTGAGGAGAGTGGGGAACACAAATGCGGGGCCACAGTACCTCTCCCTCTTCTGACACTGTAGAAATCTGCTTTTTCTCCACCTTTTTTCTCCTTGTGAGGACCCCCATTACTGGTTTTGCCATCTTCTCCTCCACATTTGACTTCACCTTGTTCTTCAGCTACTCCCTCTCCAGTACTTCCAGGTTGGAGATTCCCGTAAGTCATGCAAGTGCGCCTTGGAAAATCCATATTTTCTAACAGAGGACTGTGATCTACATCCAAGAAATGGGATGAATGCTTTAAAGATCCTTTAGCTGATGTGATGATCTCCAAGGGCTACAAATTAACATTAGCAAGTAATTAAATTCTGTAAAATATGACAGTTAAATATTAAAAAGAAAAAAATATCATCTTTACTTTCACATTAAGAAAATACTTTGCCCAGAATTAAGACTTCTTTTGAGGGGAGCAGGTGTTTTCCTGTAGAATACTACTGTCTAATGTTATTTCCAGATTGAGAAGGTATTTCAGGGAAATCTCGCAACAGTGATACCACAGGAATTTCTTTAGACATTTCCAACATACATTAATTCTCAGTAATTACTAAAATAGAACATTAATGTCTAAAACAATTCAATTTTCCCCTGTAAAACTGGATTTGCTTCCTAGACAGTGAAATGGCCTCTTCCCTTGAATTTGGGAGGCACGGTCAGAAGGCCCATGCTGTCAGCAGCCCTGGGCAGGCAGTGTTTGCACTCACTGCAAAGAGAGCACACAGCTTATCATTAGCCTGCTCCAAACGGCTTGGCTGCACCTGCACCTCACAGCAAACCAAGGAAAGGCAGAGTATTCTATTGACTTCCACTCAAAACTGGTACTGCAGGAAGAGAGCAATAAAGGATGACATGTGCTGTTCAGGTTCTGCACTGGGGCTGTCTTGGTGAGTGGTTCAAGCAGCCCTTGGCACAGGACAAGGATTCTCTTGCACAAGGATAGCTGAAGCAGCTTTGGGACCTCAGTTAGCTGAAAGAGAACTTCATGGAGAAGTCAAAATAACCAAAAGGAGGGGCAGTGAAATGGAAACTGCTGTCCAAATTTGTAAAATAGCAGTTCTGGATCATCAGAACTGAAGGGCAGAGTGCTGGCTACATCTTTTCCAAGAAACAGCTGTATTTATTTCTTTAAGTGAACCTCTTCTAGTTTGAGCTGATTGACCTGTAGTTCTACCTGTGTAATTCTTTACATATACCTGAACATTAGTTATTTTGTGCAAAACTGGAACTTTCCTCATGCAGGTTGGGAAACTCTGACAAATTATCTACCCACTTCAATTAAAGAATCTCAAACAAGCTTGAACGACATACAAGGTTGGGAAATCGGCTAGATAAGACAGCTTGCAGCACTTCTATCAAATTACATTTCCCAACATGCTTTATTACTGGGCAGAATTTTGATTTGTTAAAATGAATTCCCTGCATACTCAGGAAAGAGCCAGACAAGAGAATGATGCAATATTTGAGTGCTTCTGGCCTTTCTGATCCCAGGCACCGTTCACACATTTCTCTCCAGAATCAGGAAATGAGGTTTCTGAGTACAACCTACAAAGCCCACACTTAACCTGGGCCTCTGAAGGAGGTCTAGGCCAGAAAGCCAACAAAGAATACAGTTATGAATAGTAATCAGCAGGAGCACAAATCCAGTCAAAACTATGGCAGCACAGGTGGTGCTCACGTTTTATAAGAAGTCAGAGGTGTACATTATGACTGAAGAGAATCCAAGAGAACACAGAAATCCTTGTAATCCCCCACTTCTTTAGACCTAGGCCACTTGCAGGCACTGGCCTACAGGCCACCTGCTAACACTTATTTCTTTATTTATTCTAAGAAACAAATGCCAAAGTCATCAGGCCAGAAAAAAGACAAGCAAAAAGTGAATTTTTAAAAAGATACTTCCCATTTGTTAAAAATAGCTGAATTCTGGTCCCTACATGTTATGAGACCCTACATTAATTTGTGAGCACAGACCTTAGATTCTTTATACTGATTTTCCTTTTTGACAATTGTTTCTTTGTACTGTTGTTTTTGAAGCCTTCTCCTCACATAATTCTCTGAAGGCTTCAAGGCTTTTAGATTAACAGTAATCAAGTTGTAAAATGCTGGCAATGAAAGGAACAAACCCCTCTCGTTCAAACAGAAGGACAGCATGCATGAGCCACGTCATTCACCTCTGCATGTCCATGTTCACTTGATTGAGAGGAACCTATTAAAAAATAAGCAGCATACCAGCTTCAAAATACACCCAGGAATACTAAACCCCTACCTCTTCTAGTCCAAGCTGCTCCATAGAGTCACAATAAACTTCACTGTCTGAATCACTGGTTAAGTGCTGAGCTGCTGAGATCTCTTCAGTATTCTCTTCACTTGCACCTGCAAGTGCAGGGAAAGAGGGATAGCACACATGGTTTGTAAATGTGAGCCAGTTGAGCCAACCCTGGCAAAGACTGGAGCAATGAGTTAAAATGTGTAGGTGAGCATCAATTAATGATTCTTCTATCTACAACTGTCATCCTAACATGGATTCTGAATAAAGATGTTACATCAATTTAGGAATTATAGAAAACTTTTGCTAGTGGGAAAACTATACTTCATATTGGCATTTCTGCATGATAAATTTTAATTCTGCCTTTTTCATTGCCCTCTCCTTCCTAAGCTCAGTATAAAGCAGTTTTGCCTAAAGTTACATTAGTATTAAAAATACATATTCAGATCCCAGTTTCAACAAACTGGCATTTATAAAATGTTCAGCTTTTCAGAATGATAAACCAGATATAGGTGACTTTTGTTTTACAACAAATTCACTTTCAAAGGCAAATAGTATTTGCAAAGGTAGCATAATGATATTACAAGAAAACACTTCTGTGGGTTTAGGCCTCGCTGAATTCCCCTCTCTCTCTATAAGAGATACTAAAAGAAAGCTTTATTTTTAACTGGAATGAATTAATTTGTTTTAGTATTCTGTCTTCAGGTTTCTGCAACTGAAAGACACCATTACTAGTCTCTGAATCCTGGGATTAAGCTTCCAGAAAAAGAATATTTTTCATGAAAAACACGTGCAAATGAAAACACAGTATTGGAAGGACAATACCTTGGTGGGCAGCATTCTGAGCTATTTCTAGGCTTGGCTCTGTTTTATTTGTTTCTTCCTCTGGGCTCAAGCCATTCAAGGCAGATTTGGTCTGGATGCCATTCTGCATATCTGGGATAAAGCTGTCCTTGTAACAGCCATTACTAACAATGCCTTCCAAATCCTTAGCAGCTGCTGATTCGGGTTTCACATTCTTATAATCTGTAAAAGAAAAGAAAACTTTGCAAAGAGAAAGCTCTATACCTAATAGCTCCAACCATATCTCTTCACGCAGCTACCTTACTAATGGACTGTATGTGTAACATATCTGCAGAACGAAACATGTAAATGCCCCTATATTCCCATTTGTGTGGATTGTTCTGTTCTTGTAAAAAGCATAAAGAGCAAATACTTAAAACATAAGTAAGTAAATCTGAAGTAGGTATTTCTTCTAAACTAAATAATAATCAAAATGTCCTTGGAGGACATCTGTATAGAATTCTAAATATGTCATTGCATTTGGTTTTCACTAGATGCTGTTATTTCAGCATCCAGTTCTTTATGAACCCTCTAAATTAATCTCACTGAAAGTTCTGTTTTATTGTCTCTGAAGAAAAAAATAGTCATTTTCAATTCTACTCTTACAGGACATGTAGCCATTCATAGCTCTTACAAAAAAGCACTGGCAACAAAACCCAAAACAATGCAGGGTATAGATATTTAGATAACCTTTTGACAGAACTTGCTAGGCAAGTCAAAAATCATATGGCATAGCTTGCAAATTTGTACTAGTTTTAATTCTTACAGCCTAAGTTGAAACACAGATGTCTTTCACATATGCATTCACATATATTTCCACCTAATTGCCTTGAAAAAGCATTCATGATACTTTGGTATTTTCTGCCACTTAGGTGGCTGAGAACAACTCTGGGGCACACACTGATCCAGGAAACTTACCTTTTCCATTTATCTGCACTTCTTTTTCTTCCTCTTCACGAAGCCCTTCTTCTTCTGATTCTGCTCCACTATCGCTGCTTTCAGCTTTTCCATTTACAGCTTTTATATTTGGAGTGGAAGTCATAACATTACTAAGGTCTAAGAAAAAAGCAAAGAAAAAAAAATATTTTAAAGGAAACAAACACACACCACCACTACCATCCCCAAAACTATCAGTCACAGTTCTACAGAAGTACATCCATATTAGAAGATCTACCAAATAATGGCAACTTATTTCTATAAGTTCTTTATTAATTGGTTTAATGTTTTTATTTTGTGGCTCATCACTGAGAGCCTGACTGCTGGTGCAGATATTCTCAATGACTCTGTGCAGCCTCCAGGGAAATGACTGCAGCCACTTTCAGAAGGAGACTCAGACCAAGCCTATTACTGTATTTAGGTTACAGCTGCAGCTGGGACTGATATGGCCATATTCTTTTAAAGCCAGAAATCACTGTTTTAACAGAATTTCCCTTTTAGGCTGAAATGCTTCAAACCTGCTCACAGTGCAGAGGCAAATCTTGAAACATTATATTCAATTATGTGAACAACATAATTCTAAATAAGGTAAATACAATATTCCACACATCTGCTGTAATTAAGGCAGATGCAAAATATGGTAAGATGACTCATGTTTATACAGATATTTACCTAACAAATGACACATGGAAGTAAATTCCCTGAATTCAGTGAAAAACTTGATGAAATTAATATATACATTGAGCATTTTGTTCATAAGTATTTAAAGAAACAAATATTGAAATAGACAAAGTAACTACCAAATCCTTATTTTCCACATGTTGATCACTCCAAGGATCACAATTTACTGTAACAGTACAAAAAATTGAAAGGTAAACATCCATTAAAAAGATGAAGTATATCAAGGACAATTCTACCACCTCCTGTAAAAAAAGCTATGGTCAAATACATCCTGATGATCATTTAAGCCTCCTATGTTAGGACAGAGTACAAAGGTACAAAGAGGGGAGAGTTTCTGTGAGACACTTGAATAGATTACATGTTGGCTCCAAGGCTGAAATCTGACTGTTTTAATTGTCACCACAGCATTTCATTTGCATAATTTCTACGTTCTCTTGTCAGAACCTTGAAAGATTTATTCTCACATTTCGGCTTAACATTAAACTGCAAAATAATATCCAATTACATTGGAGTTGCCAAACCAGCTTCACTACTTTCTCTGCTGCATGGTAATTTAAAGCAAAGGCTTTTTTCTACTTTAACCTTCCAGTGAAGAGCCTTCCCACATTTCTCTAGTTTCCAAGCTTATCCACAGCACTTTAAAAAGAGAAAAAAAGGTAAAATAACTTATTGTATAGTAACAATGAATATGTTAAATATTAAGTTCAACTTAGTTTTATTGCAAGGTAATGTTTTTTTGCATCACTGCTTTGGATTGATTTAATCCTTCTCTTATCTGAAGATTAAAAAACACCTACTTTATTGTAAAATGAGAATTGGAAAAGCCATTGTCTATCTTGTACACCACAAGAATATAAGCACTTGCTCATTTTCTCCTCATAGGTCACTACTTATTTGCACAGAAATTTACTTCACAAAAGAGAAATCCCAACATAGTCCCATTTTTTTTCCTCACGAGTGTGTGTCATGAATTGCGAATGCTAGTTCTCAAGATGTTTGTCTGAGAAGCAGCAGCATAAGAAGGATAAGGCAGCAGTTATGTCCTCACAGCACGAGCATTAGGCACAGACACAGCCCCCGTGGCACTGTAAGGCACACGTCACCCTTCCCTTTAATAACATGGGGGTGGGGACACAATCATCCATGTGTCCTACCCAGCCGTGGGAGTAAACAGGAAAGACAAGACCAGGAGGAACATTGAGCTGTGAAGGGGAATTAAAACTGCAAAACTCTTCATCCTACCAAAGATACTGCAAAAAGCTTCAGCTACACCATAAGGCTTTTCCTAAGATTTACTTCTTTTCTTTTTGAAAGGAATGTTTTTGAACATTCAAGCATGTTCTTTCTTCACTTACTTGCAGTAAGGAGATTATTCATTTGGGGAAACTTCTAAGTGATCTATTACATACATTTAAAACAAGAGGAGGAACTGGGAGAATGCATCAACAGTTACAAATTAATGGTACCACATCACAGCACACCTGAATAACTGAAATCCATCAGGATCATATTTCTTCTACTAAGTCATTCTTAGCAAAAGTGCTCCCAAAGACCATGAAGAGGCATTGCTTTGATGCACTCTAAGAACACAACCCTGTACAGAGTCTGGCCACCTGAAATGCCAGGCTTAATTGTGTGCTTTTCCTCAGAACCCTTACCCTGCTATCCTCATCAGCTCCATCCCCAATTGCTTTTACTACATAGTAAACCCACAGTTGGCTGCCCTTCTCATTGCTCTGAGTATCTGCTAAGGAACCAGTCATGACGGTCAATCATCAGTTTAATCCTGGGGGTGACAGGTTTAAAGACTAAGCAGAGAGAGCCAACTAGCAGTGACTTCTACATCCCCTGCCAGTAGGTTAATGGCTGTTCCCTGAGGAATATATATTCTCAGTGTGAATGACACAAGTTAAACAAGCTTTTAAAACCTTACTTGGCTTGTGCTAATCCCACCCAGCCACCCCTCAACCCTTTATTTCATCTACTCACTTCAACTGCATGCAAATTGTTAGGAATTTTTTCTGTTGCCCTACTTTAGATACTGTAGAATTCCTTCTGGTTTATTATTTTCATGTCACACATACAACATCAAAATGTGGGATTTGTGACAATTTTTTAAATCAAAGCTGTACTGTTTTTCAGCCCTAGAAGGAATTCTACTCAGTAAAAGGCTAGGCTGTGGGTTTGGGGTTTTTAATGCTAAATAGTAGGAGCTGTATAACAGTAACAACTTCAAACAGAAAGAAAGATTTGTCAAAAAAAAAAAAAAAAGGCAAGATGGAAAGGATGTGAAGAACAAGCATGCAACTTCTCTACAAACTTTCACCAGATGTTTATTTTCTAGTATCAGCTCTAAGGGATTTCCTACAAGCCATTACTAAAAACATTTCTTTAAAGGCATCACTACAATTCTTCTCAATGGCCAGTATAATGGGGCTAAGTTTCTCAAAAGTATGCGATTTTTAATTCTTCACATATTTCGAGGCTGTTTTTGTTACCCAGATGGGAGTTCAGAACTTAAAGGCCTCTGTACATCTGCCCCAGCTTGAAGGTCAATTGACAAAGAGAAGCTTGCCTAGCAGGTTTTTCTCAAATGCCTTGTATTTTTGTTTTATGAACGGGCATGTAATTCTTATACAAAATTAACATGCACTGCTGGAGCTGTACTGATGGTTAGCCCAGTACACCACAGTATCATCCTCTCACAAGTTCCACAGCCTCTCACATGCTTTGAAACTACCAGTGATCAGGAGCCAGTCTGCAACAGCGCATGAAAGACATGATAAAACATTTAGCTAGCTGTGTACACCCTCAGTGTTTAATAAAAATTACGTGTTTACATGAAATACCATAACATCTGCTCAATAGCAGCAAAATCTTAACCACTAAGAAAGATTATTTCTGTGACCTACACTTGTATCACTTTGTGTAGGGATCTCCCTGCACACCTGTGTTTATGTTAATTCTCAAGGAGTCTATATGTTGTACAAAGTTGTTTTCATCATCAGGTAACTGTAATTATGTTCTAGCCATCTCCCCTTGATGTTTCATGCTTGTTACTGATCCAAGTAGGCTCCCTCCCTTCAATTCCAAGTTTGTGCAACCATGTTCTGCCATTTCCAATATACTTGGTTACACAAATCCCCACCTCATTTTGAAACTGATGTATCAAATACTGCAAGGAGCAGTGTCTGCATGAAGCACAAGTGGTACATGCAAGCATCTGGGAGCAATAAGCTCTTCAGCTAGAACAAGAGTTTCTATTCTCTCATTTCCTTGCATTCTTTTTAATATAGGACACTATATTAAAAGATATCTATATCACTATATTAAAAAGATATTTTCTTCTTTACAAAGAAAATTTCCAAGGGCCCAGCCTGCTCTGCAACATCTGTTCTGCACTACTCAAACAAGCAGCCATCACAAATAAGAAGAGATTTTAGAAGAGTCTGTCAGAAATACAGACTGAAAAATCTAAAAATCGTTACTTGAACTACCATGGTTTTATTTCTTTTAAATTTAAGTGCGTTAGGTGCAAGTTCTCTGATGAATGTACACACTAAGCACACACTGGGGCAGCCACATCTTCCACTATACAGTTTTCCTTTTTTTTTGGTGGTTTGTCTTCCTAAATTTTACTGTAACAGAAAAAGCCTCTCCTCATTTTCATTTTTCTTTTAATATGGTCCAAAAGACTACAGCCTTGTTTTGTCAGCATTCCTCTCTCTGCTTATGTGCCTTTCAAGCTGTTACACTCCAAGAGATGACTCTGTATTTAATAAAAAAAATTTAATCAACAATACTCACATCTTTATTTACCATTAATAAACATTAAAACAATAGCCTGTGGATAAGAACAAACACAGAAAACAGCCACGTCTCAGACATTCATATTAACTTGCAAATACAGTATTTAGGATTACTGACTAGTCATCCCAGACCTTTACATTTTTCAGTACCTAAGGAGTTTCTCATCTCCACCCATATTGCCAGTACCTTTTCGAAAGATTTTCAGAATATGTGCCATATAAATAAGGATATCAAGTTTTGACTTGGATACATTTCCCTCCTCCCTGACGCTCCTCAGCCTTCTACAGTAGAGACAACATGCCTGGGATTTCCCAGCAGAGGGAAGGCCAGGCAGAAGAGCAGCTGCTCCACAGGCATTCCCAGCACTGGCAGGTAGCTCCACAAAGGCCCCCAGATGTCCAGGGCCACCAGGCACACACAGCTCGGTTACACGGCGCGTGTGCAGCAGGACCAACGACCCAGGCTTTGCCAGCACTCTGTCAGCACCTCAGCCAACGTGTGAGAATGAACATGAAGAACAGCTGCTTCTTATATGTTGGAACTTGAAAGCACAGTAACACCAGTCCGGGATCCAGGATGTCCCCAAGCCTGGGACTACTTCCCTCTGGGAGGAGCAAAACTTGCTAAGCTCTTCTCTGTGCAGAAGAGATAAAGTCATCATTTGGAACTTTCACTTTGCATGGCAGCTAGGAAGGAGCATTATTCACTCTTGAGTTTTGTCCCAGAAAATACAAAACGTGAGAACAGTGAACTCAGAACCCTATAAAGAAAACTGAATTATGCTTGAAAACAACACAAGGCCACATAGCTGAGTCACATATTGTAGCCTTGAATTGTAGCAATCAAAAATTGTTTTGCCCTGTACCAGAAAAAACCAAACATGAAATAACATTAAGATCATAGTCTCCTGCCATCTGCACCAAGCCTACCATCTGAACTGCCTTTTACAAAGCCCATATCAAACAGTCTCAGAGGTAAAATAAATGGCCTTTCTATGCATCTAAAAGGCTATAATTAATTATTTTTGCTACACAAAGTTAAATACAAAATGCCAGACTGTGTCCACTGGGTACTTTTCTGACAGCAATCAAGATATGACTACCTATATCTGACCTTCCCCAGCCTCCCACACCCCTATCCACTGCTTCTTTGTAGCTTGTCTTTGTAGAACAGGGCTCTGAGAAATACAGATTCCAGGTCTTTTGTCACAAGATCTTTACAATAAGACAGCGAAAATATAAGATACCAGAATTATCTGGCAAGTGGGTGCATCTTCTAAATTATGAAACCTAAAGAGCTTTTGACATTTACTTTTCCCTTTTGTAGGGAAATCTTGTCTGGCTGGAAGGAAAAAATCCAAGTTCAACAACGAATTATGCACCAAAACTGTTACTGTTGACTCAACCCAGCGTGAATCACAATACAGACAGGCTTTTCTGTCCATGGAAGAAAACATCTCATAGCTCCCTCCACTTACAAAGAAACAATTTTTAATCTTACATTCCACCATTTGGATACTTTGCTGCTCATCCTGTGGCAATATATTTTCTGATCACTCTGTATGAGAGGGGAGCTGTTGAAATACTCAGGCTTACAGCTACACTGATGCTCTGCCCTGATTTCCAGCACCGTTAGACAGCACTGACATAAAGCCATCAGCTTGCAGTCGAGTTCACAAAGGAGGCTGAGATTTGGTGCGTAAAGCATGAAGCAGGTATAGATTGCAACAGGACAAGCCATGGCTTGTTGGGTCACTGATTCCACATCTCACATGAGACTCTCCACTGACTGGCACTTGCTGGCCCAGCCCTTAATCTTCTATAATAATCCCATCCTGCAGCAAATGCTGGAGAGAACGTTCTAGACACTTCTGAAGGCTAAACTACTGAGATTTTAACAAAAAGTATTTGTATAGTAAGTTTCACAGTAGCCTTTCTGAATATCATTTGTAACCTTGATTATACCTGTTAATTTATAGTTAGAAACTAGAAGGGGAGAAAAGTTTAAAAGATGGGATTTAAAAAACCTCACTCACCCACACACCGAGCAGCTCCTCCTGCCTCAATGCAACTCCTCATTATGGTGCAGCCACTAACAGAACCTAATAAAGCCCTGCAGTTCAAAGCAACATGGATTTTAGATCTTTTTCCCCTTCGTCTGAATGACTAAGAGATTCACTGACATTGAGCTCTCTAAAAATCCTAGTGAAGAAAGGTGAAAGGAAAGGGAAGGAAATCTGTTAAGCAAGTATCTTTGAAGTCAAAGAGCCATGAAAAAGTGAGCTTATGAAGCAAACAGAGGGTGTTTCAGAGCAAAGGCTCACACACAAGCAGAAAGAGCCACCAAATGCCCCGCTAGAAAGCAAAGACACTGAAAACAGCCTGAGAAGGTCTTTGATAATACAAAACTATCTGAACAGATCAACTACTCATACACAACCTAAAGAAACACAGTTGGAAAATATATTGCATTTTAAGAGTAAGAAAAGTATTTCTACCTGGAAAATAGTAATTATGAACAGACTCACTTTTTTCAAAGCTGATCCTGTACTAACTACTGTCTTTGAAATACAAATGTTTAAAAGTATTTGCTTGTTCTAAAAGTACACAGACCTCAGTGAGTATTGTCTTTTAAACCCAGCTCCCATATTGAATGCAGGAAGACACCAAGCAAATTGTTAAACAGTTGAGTCTGCCTGTGAGCTGGGCCAGCTTCTGCCATTCACACAAGCAGTGCCCTGCACAGGTTCCTCCTTCACAGCCTGTGCTGCCATCAGCACTGCCCCAAACCAGCATATGCAGCACTACACAGCACCTTACTTCAGCAGACCTTCATCTGGTGCAACAGCAACACAACTGGGAGAAAAGCTTTCAGGAGGGAAATGGTCCTTAGGAAGCCAAGGTATAAGAGTATTATAATGGTAACTTCCTACAGCCTCTGCAGTACCTAACCTCTTGTTACTGGAGGCAACATTTGGTTTTCACAAAGGTTTACCAACACCACTACTACGCAGCATGCAGGCAAAGGGTCATCTTTATTTGGCAGGACTTTAGAACAGATTAAATGCCTTTTCACAAAGCAGAAAGATTATACAGAAAAATTCTACTGAACAACCTGCAAACAATTTTCAGATACTTTGCTTAGTTGTTCAGATACCTTAACTTAGTGTGGGAGCCTGTCAGATAGGGATTTCCTTGCTCCCCTTTTGGATTTACTCTCATTCTGAAAAAAGAAAATATTCACAAACATTCTCAAGGAAACATTCTGAAGGATGAATTGGTTCTGAAACACTCAGTATTTTCCACCCCGCATCAGATCACTAGGTGCCAATCCTAGCCTACCTCTGGCTTTTTCAGCTATTATAAAACAAGAAAACTTGAATGGCCATTCTAAAAAATTCACATTTACTGAGCAATGGTGTTTTGAAGCTTCTTTGCCTTTTTAAGGTCAGATTTCGGTGCATTTACTCTCAAGTGCAAAAAAAGTTAAAATGTTACTCTTCTAAAGCACCTGTGCAGCTTATGTATCACTCTACTCTTCCAGCAGCTACAAACAAGAGTCTTTTCTATAACACTGCAAGAGTTACCTCTTCCCTTCCACATTGCTAGGTCAGCTAAGAGCCCACTTTTTTCTTTGATGTCCAGTATATCATGTACCCAAAAATAATTTGTCAATGCCTTTGTCTGTAAAGAAGCACTTCATACCTGTCAGAAAGACACTACTGACACAGCTTTCCAGAGGAGTCAAGCTTCTCACACAGCTGCAGGGTGACCTTTCCAAACACTACCCAGTTTATATGCTTTCAAAATAACTCTTAGATTTGCTCCTCTTATTGGAGTGAATTCTCTATTTTTCGTTCTTTACCAACACATGCAAGTCTGGATATTTGTAACCCATGGACCCAGTAAGTTCATCCTCATTTTCTAGTAGATATTACAAGTCATTGATTTCAACACTGGCATGCCAGACTTCTGTGTTCTTTATTAAGTACTCACAGGCTCTATTGATTCAGAAAGGCAGTATTTCAATGGTTTGTATTTAACATTTTCAAAGACCCACAAAAACTAGAAATGCAATTATAAAAGGCTATACTTTTCTGTTGAGGTCAATCTGCTAGAGACAATACACAAACCATAACTGATGTACGCTGAGCTTGCAGACAATTCTCTTTCACTAATTCAAGAAACTGTTGATTTTGAGGCAGTGGCATACAATTCCCAAACAATTAGATAATGATCTGCATGCACATTAAAGTTTGATGGAAGAAAGGAAGGCAAACTCAAAACAGAATGGACCAGAAGATGGGGGCACAATATGAAACAAGGTAGTCAAGAGAAGGGTCCCAGATTTCAGAAGATACCAACTGCCTGCCCTTGAAAAGCATACCTTCCACAGCAGAATTTACAGACTGTAGGGGTTTGGGAGTGAGGAAAGAAACTAGCATGGATAAACTCACACAATCAAAACATAACCATGTGTCAATTTTTAACAGTATTGTCACCAGTGTTTACATCACCTCAGACAGACTTGGGTCCTTTCGTTCTATTCTTTAGTGTGTATCTGAAAGACTGAAGGTAATCATGCTTCTATACTTCTGTGGAATATTTTGGTACCTGTACTGTAAACAACAATAATTATTTCCAGCTTCACTTTTAATCAGGGAAGTGGTAAGAGAACCAAAGAAAGGGCTTCAAAACCTTAAATGCAATGGTAAAGTTGTAACATTCAAGGGACTTTGTGAAAATCTGCCCTAATTTACTGTGGCATAATCAGATGTTGCACCTGTAAGCGGTATGAATGATGACATATCACCAGAATTATTGCAACAATGACAGAACAAGGTAAAGCTGAAATCTGCTGTTCTGTTTAACTTACACTGCCTTATATATAAACTACCTCTTTAAAAAACAAGTGTGCTAGATTTGTTATGGAAATAAGTACAGTTCAACTTCCATGATTCTCTATGTCATTTTTTAAAGAAGTGGCTTCTGGCACTGAGCCACAGACAACAAGTCCAAGTAAATCCTTATTACACAGATCACTGACCTGAATCTACTGATACTCTTACCCACCCATCAATCCAGCTGTCAGACAAACCTATTGCATCCCACACATGAAGTATACACAACTTCAGTTGAGAAAAAAGTAACACCCACTTTCAAAATGGCCATGTAAAAACTTCTACCACTACTTTTCCCGCAAAACAAAAATTATTTCTGTTGCTCTGAGGCTTGATAATAAAACCACATTCCTTTAAGGCAGGGTGAAAAAAACCACATACAAAAGGCAATTTAACCAGTTGACTCATGCTTCTTAAAGACATTAACCAATTTATATGTGCAATGGATTTAGTTTTTAAAAACAGTTTCAAGTTTTGCCCTGTTGCATTTCAGTTTTTAAATATCCTTTTGAGCCAGATTTAAACAACTGTAAGACTTACACAACAGCCTTATGAACACATTACCTGTAACATAATAATTGGTATGATCAAAACATTCTCACAATGGCATTGCTAAATAAAAATCAACACAGATTTTTATGCAGCTGAGATACCACTAGGTTTGCCACCTGTCAGTAATTTAAAATGTTTAAATATTCCCTTTATGAACTTGAGCCTCAGAAAACTTGAGAAGCCATGATTTAAAAAGCATGATGTTTGATTGACAATTTTTTTTTTACATTTTAGATTAGATGACAGAGTTGGATCTCCAGAACTCTATTCATTTTGGCAATCCACACCTACATCAGAAGGTATCAATACACATTAGCTCATTTTCTTAATGGAAAGGCACAAACTAGATTTTCTTGGGGGAGTTGTTTTGTTTTAAATACTCTCCTTTCTTCAGGCTTCCTTCAGCAGCTCAAAAAGCCTGTTGACAATGACTAAACGTGCAGCTTCCTGGACCTAATCATCTCAAAAGTAAAATAAAACCCAGTCTAATGAAGTGGCAAGCCCAGAAGTCACAAATGTTAGCAGGAAGTTCCTACAGCACCAAAACAATGGAAATGATGGTTTTACACATAATTTATTATTCCTACCTTCCAAATACTTAGAGACTTTCTCCATTCGAACTGCCATATGGTAAAGAGAATGAACAAAGAGATGCAACATTTAGCTTTTAAATCATTTACAGAAAACAAGCCCCCAAAACCATTGAGTTATGATTATTAGTAGTACAAAGAAAGTTATTTGTCCGAACCTGATGTTAGGTCAGATCCTCTGTTCTTTTTATCTTCTACTATTTCATAGAAAGGGCCTATTACTTGGAGTAACTCTTCAACTTTGTCCGTCATTGGCATACTCTCAAGAATCTGCACAAGTCCAAGACATGAAGCATCTTATGAAACAGCATTTCAATCATTCATTCATTTCAACTGATTTTAAAACTGCTGGTTATTGCAAAACTCAGTAACATTTCACTAAGTCATTAAACTAGTTATTCTGATTTTTGTTTACTTTTTTTTTTAATTACAGGGAGAGAACATAAAACTAAGTTATTGAATAAGAATCTTATAATTACATTAACTTTTTTCAGGTGAAGATGAGATGAGAGAGCTAATACATTTGCCAACACTAAAACACAGCCTTGACACAGTAATTATTAGTAGATCTTGGAATCCATTATTTCTTCAATTTTGAACTAAACTATCTCAAAGTTCAATAGGATGCTGATATTTATAATTTTAAATATCAATATAATTATTTTATAGACAAGTCTTTTCACAGAAAAAATAAAACGGAAATACTTTTTTGTCTTAGAGGATTCTTAGGTACTGTCAAACCCTGCCGCCTTCAATGGAATGTAAGGAGCAGATCAAAAGTGCTCTACTAGGTCCTTCTAAGCCCAAACAAAAAAGTGGGCACAATAAAGCAAAACTGAAACAGCACAAAGACTCACTTAGATGAAGAACAAACTAGAACCAAGTTCTGCTTTTGAAGTAATTTGGAACATTTCTTCATTTTAAGTTACAAACGCAATATCTTTTATTATATGATAGGAATGCAAAATCTTAAAACTAAAATAAATTAAACAGAAGAGGTTCAATAGTTGGATACTATTTTTAAAGCAAATTGTATTATTGTCCCATTCTAGTTTAAGTCTTTTCAAACAAGCTTTTTGCCAATAGCTTTGTTCCTCTTTCATCCTCTACTTTTTTAGTTACTGTATTTTAAAAGTGGCAATAGCTATAGGTAAAAACACAGGCTGAAGCAAACTAACAGCTACAGTGCACCTCCTCCTCCTGAAGGGCACCAAGAAAGCAACAGATGAAGGTACATGCTGCCACAGAACATGCTGCGCAAAGGCACCGAGCACGCCAGCATGCAGTAGGAGCAAAAGCTGCAGCACTATTGCACAGAGCAGGAGCTCCAGGCAGGCTAACACCTCGCAAGTCAACACCTGCAAACCAGTCAAGGATACCAAGAGACAGCAATTCTATTGACCTGCAGTTTCACTGCCACTTCTCTGATCTGCTCAGTGTACGTAATTCATTCTGTCTTTGTTAGGGAGAAATACTCAGATACACAGAGCTGGATATGAAACAGAGATTGAACAGTTTTGTGATTGCTGATCTTTTAATTTCAATAACATTGAGAGAAACAAGAAGCCTTTCCTAGAATAAGGCTCGTATTTGTTTTTATTTCTATTGTCACCTTTGTAAACTGTTTCATACATGCATTTCTGTGATGCCTGCACATTACTGCTCTTCATGTGTTCTAAACAGACCTCAATATATTCTGTGCTTCTTATAGCACTTAGAATTTTTTCTAACCGCTAGCTTTTTGGTGAGCACAAAAAGAGAAAATACTTTCACCAGCAAAAGTAACTGCTTGCTTATTATAGCCACTAGGCTTAATAATCACTCTCAAAAATTCAAAGTGAAAAATAAGTTATTATGTATCCTGATTTACTGTTTTCCTCAGATGCCACATAATTCACATACACTCATGTTTTAAATTAGAAACACCACATAGTGTTAACACTTCATGCTAAGATATCTCTTATTTGTATTACATAAGAAAACAATATATCTGAAATGTAAACAAATTCGTTTAAACAGCATTGCAAAATAAATTTCAGAAATCTACCTGAAACAAACTAACCTTGAGTCTGAGCTCGCGTGCATTTTGTTTATTTTAACTAAAAATAATACATTTGTGTTCATATCTCATCAGCATATCAAAAGATCACCCAGACACATTCCTCAACTGTGATTTTCAAGGTTACCACATTAAGGAGGGAAAAAACCCCAAAGCAAATTTGGAATTTTGTGACAGGATCATCTGGTGCGTGCATAGCCCAAACACAATGTGCAAATGCCAGGGAATGCCCCAGGACTGGGGGAATATGGCAGGCTTATACACCCTTAAACACAGTCCTGGGATATCAGCATACAAGCGAGTTTTTGCACCCTCAGACATGGATACCCACACAGCAACAGCAGATTGCCCACAGTAAGTCCATGAGGATTAGTGCAGTATGTGCTGATAGAACAACCCAGTGGATCCATTTGAAATGCACTTCCATCGACATTTCAAGTAGCATCAGTTGGGATGGAAAAGCTGAAGCTAGTATTCCAAATGTGAGAACTGAAACAGCACCAAAGCAGGGTAAACAGATTCCCCAGCTTCAAAGCTGAGCAAGGCAGGAAGTCATCTGCTCTCCAATCCCCACACATAATCCACACAGAAGCAGAATATTTGTGGTTCATTAGGGTGAAGGAAGCAGACTTCCTCACAGGAGGCTTACTAGAGTTTTTTTAGAACAAACATTGCAGTTTCACTTGGTTTTAGTGTCTTGACCAAACGAGTTACTGCACTGAAAAAAACCCATAAGGTAATCTACTGAAATATCAACACATATTGAATTCAAAATTTGAAATGAAGCACTAAACCTTGTAACACACATTCAAAGGAATTGTTAAAATGTAGTGGGATTTTTAATCAAACAAACAGTATTTGGCCTTCTGTGGTTTCTGGATCTGCTTATTTTCCAGTTCAGAGCAGACATAGTAATAGAAGCAGGAACTAAATTACTAGAACTACAGACAGGAAAAAGAACAGTAAATCAGACTTCAGCTCCCTGCCTAGTAAAAAATTTTAAACAGATTCAGAGTTTGATGTCAAGATAGTGGCCTTGGAAAAAAGCAAGTGTATTTGGAGTAGAACCTTTTCCCTTTGACTCAAACATCATTATAATGATAGATTACAATTACACTTTTGTTCAGATTGACAGCAAATAATCTTTAAACTGGAAAAGTAATCTCTAAAAGTTTTAGTGAAAAGACTGCAGTGAAAAGGGTTAGTTAAGAAATTACATTAAACTTTTAACTGTTTAGTTAATGCTGCAATTCCTGCTTTGTATGGTAACTGTGACTGCTTACAAGCTACTTATCTATTTGAAAACAGAGCACATTACTCAATGCTAATAGTTTCACTGCAACTATAACATTCATAGAATATTTTCATAACAATTACAGAAAATTTAGGTTGCTGAGTTCTTCCTGAAAAATAGAAAATTATTAAATTTACATATTGGATTATATTCATGTCTTCAGTCATGAGAGTGAGACTTTTTCTCCTAAAGTCCTTCTGGAAAGTTGTTTTAGTCTCTTTTCCAGAACAAGGATCACTTACCTCTCTCAGCTCTAAGAACTGAGGCAGTGTGCAGTACAGGTTTTTTTCCTTAATTCCCCCTTTACCATTATTTCAGTATTTCACTTTCTTTAGGTCTGTCATTTAAGCTTTGTGTCAGCTAGAGCTCTCAGGTTTCACTGAAAACAACACAAATTCTGTGTTTTGAAGGAACTTTCTTTTTCCCACAGGCCAAACAGCATAGTACTGAAATGTAACAGTTCACATAGGGGATAAATCATTTGAAGCTTTGGCAGCAGTAGTCAGCAAGACCCCCCTCACATTCCTCTATTTCTGGAACATTTTTTCTAGAATATCCCTTCATTAGCAAACATACCTTTTTCATTTCATCAACATAGGCTATCATGGCTTCTTCTTTGGACATGTTTCCCAAGGCACTCCAAGCATCCCTAGGAAAGAAAGTCACATACACCTTCAGGATCTTCAGGGCATACTGGATTTTTTCAACTTGGCCTTAAGTAGGTCAGTTACGTAATGTCCAAAGTTTCTCTGATATGAGTAAAATGCAAGAATGATTCACATTATTTTTTTAAGTACAAATATATAATTTGCTAGGATAATCACACAGTGGAAGAAGAAGCAAAAAACTGAACAGACTGGGGACTGAAGAGTTCCTCACTGACTACCTATGATTATGTACCCAGTAAGTTGCAAATAAGCCCAGATAAAAGACACACACGTTACCCTTTTGACTAAGTTGAGTTTAAGATCCTCTGCTGTATAAAACAAAGAGGCCCAGACACTTCAGCCAGCACCTACAAACAGCTGTCACTGAGGTAGAACAAGCTACAAGAAAAATCTCTCCTTTTTGAGTTTAGCAACTGGGGAAAGACACATCAGTCTAGAAGGCAAATAGTTATCGCAGCAGCTACTTATGACCTAAATAAAATCTTCCCCTCTCCAACTCTGCAAGACAGAAAACTCTAACCAAATTTATCAGTATTGCACAAGGCATCTGTCAGAACAAAGACTGCAATAAAACAGTCCCTCAGTCTTGCACGTTATTTGACATTCCAGAGTATTTGTCCCGCTCACAGAAAACCACTAAGGTTGGTGGCTGACATTCCAGCTACAACCAGCCAGGTGGATGAAAGCTCCCAGCCCTAGTCTATCCCCTGCACTCTGGCTTGGGGAGGCTAAAAAGGAAGGAAAGGGGAAAAAAAAAAGTCCTAGGAATCACTTCACAGATTCCCAAGAACACCATGACCACAAAGACAGCAATAATATTTGTTCTTCGGGACAAATCATCATTTAAATATTATAAGCAAAACATTCACATTGGCTTTTCAAAGAGAACTTGGCAATTTAGTGAATCAGAAGTCTTCCCAGGCCAAGGCAAACACAGATAGTGGAAAGACCTGCCACTGAGCAGACAAACCAGAAACATTTCCACCAAGAGCTCAGACCTGTATTAGTAGTTGACAGTGAGCACTTATTTACTTCAGGCTCACATCACACAAGAAAACTCAAGAAGGAAGAGCTTCAGACACTCCTCCACATCACTTATTCTTCAGAGCACCTAAGACTTGATTTTACAACATGGGATAAACACTGCAGAGGTACCATGATGGTGGTTGCCCAAGAAAAACCTGCCCATCTGCATAATCCAAGGGAACGTTTCCACCTGCAACTCTGAGAAGTGACCAATTATCTGAGTTAGAAAGTTGAAATACAACAGAAAACTAATTCAAGCATCAAAGGTTGTAAACACTCTTTTTATTTAAAAAAGAAAGTATTTAGAGAGTTTCTTTCTCCAAGTGCTACTCTTCTAAACATCTCCACTCTGAGCATAAAAAAAATTCCCCAAAACAACAACTTATGAAAAGTTACCATTTGTATCTACCAATTGGATCCCAAAATCCAGGTCGAGGAATGTTACAGGGTCCTTGGGTTGCTTGCTTATAAAAGCTATAGAACTTGAGCATCATTTCATTCGTTGGCTGGAATGAACCTAGTGAAAACATTTTAAAATACAATTAAATTGTCATGAAGAATATTAGTGAGTATTTTACAAGCCTAATGGTTCTGTGAGAAAACAGCCTGCAGCCTGTTACAGCAGTACGATATAAGCCAACAGAGAACATCTTCACATCATCTACTGAGAACCAGCACCACTGAAAATATTTACTGTACAAACAGCAAGTTTCAGATGGAACCTTTCCTACTGCTGAGGTCAAACTCCACAATCGGAATAAAAAAAGATAATAAGTAACATCAAGCCGAAGTCCTTTCACTCAGTTTAAAGGGACAGGTTTAGCTCTAAGTAAACAAAGTATCCTGCAAGTCACTTTGGTGTTAACAAATGGTAACTTACTGCAAGTCTCCAAAATTTAAAAATAAAAATAAAAAAATCCAAACAAACACAACCCAAAACACGGCCTTCAGCAGTGTTTTTGTTTACCTTGGGTATTTGACAACACTTTCAGTTAAAGTTTCACCGTACCTCCCGATTTGGTTTTCTCGTCTTCCTTTGTGGAACATATTTTTGTAGAGGTAAAAAATGTAAATATAAAATTCTAAGAGCTAACAGGGAAGATTCATAACCAATCCATTAAATCAAGTAGCTTGAGGTTGGATTTTAATAACTAGAAGTTTACAGTGACGTTTGTCTCAAAACCTCAAAAAACATCCGATTGTACTTTACACCATAATTAATGTATGTAATAAATAAATGTTTTTAAAATTATCACAACTCTTATCAAAAAGATAAGTTCTGGAGTTTTTTTCCTTTTCCGTTTTGTTAACTCTTTCAGCAGAGGGGAACTCACGGTAACAGCTTTGTTAAAACAACTTCATGATTTCAGGGAGGCTGAAATCGCGGGCAGCTGACAGATCCCCTTGGTCCAGGCGCCCGACTGAGGAGCTCCCGGCAGGGCTCAGAAGGCCCCCGAGCCGGCGCTCCCGGCGAGAGGCGGGGAGCAGCACTAATGCCGAGCTTTCCAGCGGTTCTCCAGCCGCTGCTGGGGCGGCCCCGCTGCCCCGACCCCCCCTCGGCCGCGACGAGCCCCGCCGCCCGCCGGGCCCTGCCCGCTCCCGGAGCTCGCCCGGCACCGATGGCGCCGCTGCCGCCGGACCCCCCCGCCGCACTCACCATTTTTGGGCAGGCTCTGGATCACCTTCACGGCCGCCTCGAACCTGGTGGCGTGCAGAGAGCCGGTCTCGGCCATGGCTCCGGCCCCTCACCGCCTCCTGCTCGGCTGCCGGGCCGCGTCCGACGGGACAGGCTCGGCTCAGCCCAGCGCCTCCGCCGCAGCCGCCTGCACGGGAGCGGCGCCGGGAGGAGCCGGGCCGTACCCAGCCCCAGCCCCAGCAGCCCTGTTCCCGGCCTCGGCCCCGGCCCCCGCCCCCGCGCCTCCCCTCCGGCGGGGCCGGGACAGCCCGCCCAGCACCTCGGACCGACCTCGCCCCGCACCCCCGCCCGGCCCCGCGCTCAGCCCACCCCGACCTCCGCCCCGGCCTCAGGCGCCCATGTTACGTCTCCCCCAGCGGCTCCCTGCCCTTCCCTCCTCCCGCACCGCCCCGAGGCCGCGGGGGCACGCCGGGAAACGTAGTTTCTTTGTCTCTCCTTCTTCTTCCTCCCCTTTCTCCCCTCCGCTTGTATTGCTGCAATACGGGAAAATTTGAAAACGTGCCAATGCCATATTCCACCCGTTTTACGGACCTCGGTTATCTTCAGGACGCCTATCACCTGACAGCCTGACGTGCTGCTGCCTCCCCTCCTCAGGACAGCGGTCCTCATACTCTCACCTAGTCACACACAATTCACCTAAGGTACCACTGTAGACACATTTTTTGAAATAGGTTTAACGACTCTTATTTACATTAAAATTTTAGGCATGCCTAGAACCCAGGGAGCTACTATTTCCATGGTATCCAGAGATGTGGGTGAATAGCAGCACAGCACTACCAGTTAGCTCGGTAGCTAATAAATGAATGGCCTTATTCAAAAGCGCTGCGCATCCAGCACTCTGCAAAGTCAAACAAAAGTATGCTAAACCAACTGCTTTTGTAGCAAATGGAATAATTTACCCAGTGAGCAACAGGATGAATTAACAGCCCCATTGAATGGAATTGAGTCCAAAAACTTGGCATTTCAGTCAGTTCATTTATCTAGTACACAATATATATTTTAAATTCCACTGAAGGCAGTTCTGTGCTCACAGTGGATGCCCTCTGGTGGGAAAGAAAAGCTCCAGAGAGAGGGAATTAGAGCAGATCAGCCCCAGCTCTGCTGAGCTAGTACATTCTACAAGGTCAGCAGCCAGCTGGCCTGGGGAGAGCTTTGCTGGAGGGAAGCTGACACTTCCAGAGGTGTTCAGATAGGATTCCCCACACTGGGCAAATGATGAACCCGTGTTTTGAGCACTGCTCCACTCCTGAATGTTACAGAATAATTTCTCTGCATTTTTCATTTTGAGTACTAGATTTCTAAAGTACTTGTGAGCTTCATACTAAGATCTATCATCTTTTTTATCCATGAAGGTAGGAATGACAGAAGCTCAGATCAAAGGGAAGTGCTTTTTGAAGATAAATGGGTCTCTGTATTCTTTGAGCATGCAAGGAGTTAATTTCAAAAGTAATACAAAAATTAGGAGCCTTTTGTGAAGCCAGCTGATGTGTAAATTGTGTTTATCCGAGACAATCTATAATGATGTTTGCCTTTTAATTGATTTAAGAGAAACACAGTCTGCATTTTTATAATGAATGTTCCCAGACTTTCACTGGAAGTAGGCTTTAGAAGAGATGCAAGTGACAACCTATTTAATGGCTGTGTGCAGAAACAGAAGCTGCCCTCTTTGAACTGAAGATATGTGAGGGTGTAAGATCTGCAGATCCAGAATGAAGTAATTGAAGTTACCCAAAATAATCAGTATCATCATGCTCTGACAAAAGCATGAAATAGTAAATGAGAGGCAAATTTTCAGCGCTGACAAACATTTTGTGAGAACATATCACAAATGGCTAATTAATTTTAATGATCATATTTAATAGTAATTAGCATTGTTAATAGATATCCTTAAGTATATTTTGCATCCTTGGTACTGTGACTTCCATGAAGAGTTAACAATGATAACAATAAATGTGGAGTACAGGTAATTAAGGAGACCCTCTCATCTCTCACAGACAGCGAGGAATGGATCTGCAGCTTTCTCTCAAGGAGGACCTAGGCTCCATTCCTTAGGGAACACAGTTATGTTACATGCTTGCAAAATCTAATTATGATGTATGTGTTAAACTGGGTTGTGTTTCTATTGTTCCACAACAAGAGTTTCCAAAGTAATCGTAAGTATGACTTGCTCTTATTTTTATATGATCCAGTGTATGAGAAGCCAAACTTTGGGAACTGTGACAGAAAGAGTAACCAATGATGCCCATCAGCTGGGATGCAAGAGAGGACAGACCATGGCTGGCTCTGCTACCAGCGTGATTTGGCAGCAAGTGCAATGTGTGACACTTGACACGTCTGAGTGATTTGCAGTCCTCATGCTCCTCTGCACTTGGTCTTTCACAAATTACTTATGGAGAGCCTGTGAATCACTAATATGAGGCTTTCCTGGCAGCGTTGAGACACATAAAATCTTGTATAGAAGCATGCTATTGCAGCTGCTAAAGGAATAAATTTAGGGGATCTCAAAAAAAGGCAGACAAGCATGATTTTGAGCGTAAACCTGGACATACCCTTCACAAGTGCATTAGGGATGGTTATTGAGTTCAGTGCTGCTATGCCACAGGATAGTATATCAAAGTCTGATGTGTGGACCTACCTTACAATCCTAATTTTGTACCATTTGTGAGCTGCCACTGTCCCTTTGTATCACTTTCATTTGTATCCTACTGCATTAGTTTTCTAGCAGTTGCTACCAGTGTTGAGCTATACCCCAGCCCAGCTTGAAGAGCACCTTCGTTTTACTTGAGGGACAAAGGAGTCAGTTAAATTATGCAAGTGAAAAGCTGAAACTGGAACCAATTATGCCTATTGCTCCCTCAAGGGTCTGAATCACAGCAGTGTATTTTGCAGAATACTTTAAAAATGGTTCTCAAGAAAGTGGACCATAGTCTCATATGCATTATGAGCAAGTTCTGTAAGCTACCAGATCCAAGAGCATGTAATTTTAGCACGGCTTACTTTTTGAAGTATGCAATCCAGCAGGGAGGAAAAATGAATTATTTAAAACCTAATAGTCATAATTATGAAGAACGAAATTAGCATTACAATTTCTCAGTCAAATCTACATGCTGATGAAGAATGGAAAGATGTCGTCTAAGAAGGGAAGAGCTTTTTGTGAGGAGCAACTTTCTACACTGTTTACAGTAGAAAGGCTAATGTTTCAAATAACATTTACTTAGAGGATTTTTTAATGAAATCATGAAGGATATTTGTGTCAAAATTGACAGCTCTGGAGAAAGAGAATTTGCTTACCATGAATATGGCAAAAACACTGGCTGAAATTTGTTCACTTATGTAGGCCAATCCCTGTTCCTCAGCAAAAGCCCTTTGGGCAAAGGACTAGTTTGACACAAACAATAATGCTTTTGGGGATAGAAGTTCCTTGTGAGGTTCAGTTACACCCCTTAATAACTCAACTAGAAATACCCATTCATTTCACAGTTAGGGATTAAGTAATGGAATTATTTTTAACGATTATTAACAGCAGCTTCTCAGCGGATTAGGTAACAGATCCCACTTCAAGCCTTTTTTAAGCTGTTCAATTCAGGTATCCCAGGTCACTCAGTGATCAATATTTCAACCTATGTTTTTGTTTTCTTCCATGTTCCTCCACTTCACACATATTTCCAAAAAAGTAGATGGAGTAACAAGAGTATAAGCTTAGATCTGTTTCATAAAATGCTCTTTGAAGCACAAAATATGATCATATTTCCAAAAAAATAGATGGAGTAACAAGAGTATAAGCTTAGATCTGTTTCATAAAATGCTCTTTGAAGAACAAAATATGATCATACTTCCAAAAAATATTCAGCAGCATTTGACTTTTCATTGAAGTGTACAACACTTAGGAAGCCAAAACCCTTTACAGGTTTATATTGTTGTAGGTTCTAAAGCATAATGCAGTGCCATATTGTGTTTTAAGCCCCTCTTTTTTTTTTTCTCCAAGGCTACTATTCATCTCTTTGATGAAATTTTTAATAAAGTTCAGTTTTCCTTACTGCCTCAAGGTATTATTCTTGTAGAGACAGCAGATAGTTATAACAGAATTGTTCAGATTTTGCATATTCTAGAAAGAACATTCTAAAAGTCCCATTCCCTTACAGAGCCAGAAACTGAGCTTTGAAAAGTATGTAGTTTCATCTTGCAGCAATGACAAACTGTGTCTTATTATAAACATCAGAAGACAGCTTATAATAAATACTTAATCCTTTCCCTTCAGTAAAATACAGAATTTCTGGAGGTCGAATTGCGCTGTCATTTACAGTGATATAAATTTGGAATCATTTGATTGATTTGGGAATATTTATGGCATTACACATTTTCATAATGTAAATGAGTAAGAATTTGACTCTGAAAAATCAAACTGTGTCTGGTATATTTTTCCTGTTTTGACATTTGTGCTTCTTGTCTTCATAGCTACTCCTGCTAAAGTTGTACAGCCTATCCCTGTGTAATTTGCCTCTTGGGAACAGCAAACAAAATACTGTGACCGTATCATATTAATGTGCTTATGCAATGGCATATTTATAGCCAGAGAGCTCTTGTGATATTTTCTTTTCAGTATCTGGAAAGGGGAAAAAAATAAAACACCCTTATTTTATGCATGTTCTTTTAAAATTCTAGCAAAATAATTTTATTATTCTTTCTAGCAAATCTGAAAAATGACTTTGTGAAAATTCGATGATTTTAATGACATTGTTCATGGAACACATTTATCAGTATGCAGAGCCTGGAATATAACTGGCAAACATCTCAAGTACTTTCAGGCCTGTTTTCATCATTGTGGATATTTATTCAGCAGAAAATATACCACTGTGGTTTTGGTCAATGGCTTTCAACAACCTAATTCAACAGATAGGTGAATTGCTGGAGTGAGTCCTCCAACAAGCTCTCAGAAGGATTTAAGACTGAGTTTAACTGCGTGTCTCAGCACTGGACCCCCACTTCATTGCAAGCCCCATAAACACCCCTCTTTTTCCTGTACCAGTCACAGTAAAGATCAGACTTCTGTAAAAATCAGTGCCAGCTAGTCCCAATTATGAACCACAGATTTTTCACTCTCATATTCAGATCACGTTTGCAGCAAGACATTTCTAACAAAATTTATCTGGGAAGCTTTATTGAGAATGAAGTTTGACATTCAGGAGCTATTTCAGTTTATACAGTTAGATCATTTCTGCTCAACTGAAATAAAGGCATTGTCTTTGCTTCACAGTTTTCGGATGACAAGGCCTGTCCAGTTCACTTAGATGGGAAAAAGTGAGGAAATCAAGTTTCTTAAGTGTTTTTCTTACTTTTCTTGGCCCTAAAGTATTCTAATCACTATAAAATATGTTCAGCATAAGAAACTTAATATCAAAGCTTCTGTAAATGATGGGTTAATGATGAAAGATAGCTGTCTAGTTTTTGTATCTGAAAAACTAGAAAAAAAATCAAAGAACTTGCTGAATAGATTTCCAAGTAAATTACTGCTGGTTTTTAAAAATAACCCAAGAAATAGAGACAATTTAGCTACACAAAATGAAAATTATCTTTGAATCCACAGAAGTCTTTGAATGCACCTGAAGAGAAGTGTTTAAAGGTCTGCTGCAGATAAAGACACAAATGCAGCCATGAAATATAGAGGGGAGCTGGGTGGCCACATCCCTGTGACAACAATTACATTGGAATCTGTCACACTGAGTTATCTAACAGAGGGCAGAGGGCAGTTTTGGCAGGCATTATAAGTCTTCAACCTAAGATGTACCTGTTAAGAACCCAAGTCTTCAGTGTCATAGAGATTACTTTAGCACTCCTGAAATCAAATATTAATACTACATTTTGCCATGTAAAAGAAACAGAACAGTAAAATATGCCCTGCATAATATTAAAATGCCACATTAAAATGCAAAATATTAAAAATATTAGTTTTTAATCCTTATGCAGCCATGTCTTCTAAATTACTAGGCTCCCTATTATTGTCCTGAAGGGCTCTCCAACAATCCTATGAACCTATATACATAAAAAACAAGCAGCTCCTGAATTTCTTTTATTTAAAATTGAATTCAACAATGTTTTAACTCCAGTGAATTCATTCTTTCACTGCTATGTCTTTCCAATACTTTAACATCTTTTGTGAATCATTGATACTACTACCAGGTACTTGTATTAATGTCAGAGGCAATAGAAGACTGAAATATTGCCTCATCCAAACTCAACAGTCTCACTCTTACATCCAGAATTCATTGGCCCTTTTGGATATAGAGGTGGGTGAAGGCCTCAAAGCACAGGATCTCCTTACCCCACTTGAAGTCGAGGACCCCTGTCATAAGTGTATACACTTAAAGCTGTTGTTTGGACTGGTGGGAACAAGACTGGGTTGCAATCACTTTTGTGACACTAGCTTATCAGATTGTTCTATCATGCCAGTCTGTCCTTTTAATTATTTGTCTCTGTGGGAATTTTATCAGCAATGATTTTATTGTTTTCTTGGAGGCTAATCTAAATAAGTTAACCAAAATAAGCTAACTCCAACAAGGAGTCAAGATCAATATACCCTTTATGACCACTTTTGAAGTCTATCAGCATTTTTTTATTTAATATGCACCATAATGATATTCTATTCAAATAATTATTTATTTTTAATTTTTTAATTGTAGTTTCTCAAAGTTTTATTAAGTTAGATATTCTAAAGAACATAAATACATTTTTACAATCCATTTATCTATTCAATTTGTATTCTCATACCAAAGGATATTGAGTTATCCTGAAAATATGTATACTTCTCCATACATTCCCATTGATTTGCATTAATTAAATTGTTCTTCTTTAATTTTTTCTTAGTGGAATCTCCTGTTAGTCATTCTGCCATACACTTGGGATCAATATTAAGTTGATAGGACTATAATACCTATATATGTCTTTTCAATATTGGCACAACCCCTGCTTTCTTTCAGTGCTCTGGAACTTCTCCAGTGTTTGAAAACTGTCTGAAAATGAATATTAACAGTCCATAACACTCTTTGCTGGCTCATTTAAAATTCTTGGATGTGATTAAACTGTATGTGCTTATTTAAGAAGATCTAATTTTAGAAGATGCAGATAACTAGATCTCCCTTGTTTTTAATTTTAATGTAAATAAAAATATGGGTTTTAAACACTGTGATTAAAGCTTTTGATTAGTCATGTTCTCTATTCCAGAGTCTGTCAGAATAAATGTACTGCAGACATTATTTACTCACTTTATTTTTCAAAAAGATTTAAAATAGTTAAATATTTGGAGAATATATTTATGGTTTATAATAGAGGGAACAGTGCAATGACCAACTATATATATGTATATTTGTACATACATGATAGAGTCTAAAGTAGTGATGCTCTATATAAAATTGATAAGTACATTATGAGCTATCGGTAAAATCATAGACTCATAGAAGAGTTTTGGTTTTAAGAGACTTTTAAATGTCATCTTGTCCAAAGCCACTGCAATAAGCTGGCACATCTGCAACTAGATCAGGTTGCTCAGAGCCCCATCTAACCTGATCTTCAATGTTTTCAGGGTTGGAGCAGCTACCAGCTCTCAGGGCAACCTGTTCCCATGTTTCACCATTCTCATTGTAAAAAATGTCTTCCACGTATCTAGTGCAAATCTACTGCCTTTTTGTTTAAAAGCTATCCCTTGTCCTATTGCAACAGGCCCTGATAAAATGTTTGTCCCTTTTAAGCACTGAAAGGCTACAACAAGGGCTCCCTGGAGCCTTCTCTTCTCCAGGCTGAGCAACTCCAACTCTCTCAGCCTTTCCTCAGAGGAGAGTTATTCCCTCTCTCTGATCATCTCTGTGGCCTCCTCCAGACCTGCTCTAATAGGTCCCTGTCTTTCCTGTAGTCAGGACCCCAGAGGATGCAGTACTGCCCACAGGGTCCTCCCATGGATTAGGTGAGTTGTGCTGTAGCTCACACAGCCGCACAAACCTTCTGACCCCACTCCCACCACAGCTCCTCCTTTATTCTGCATAAATCTAAAATTGTGCGCTGGACAGAGGAAGGAACAAAAGACATTCACAAATCAAAGACCAAACCACTGTAACCACAGCCCAAACATGTCCTTTGAAGATAAAATAGCAGTTGTGTTGACTTTTGCACACATTCAAGCTCAACATCCAGAGCATCCCACTGATTTTGTAATAATAAAATTAAGTCCTATGTACATTTATAAGCCCTTGGCTGTCAGGAATTCTGGAATTGTCGTTTATTTTCCTGCCACCTGCCAGTCCCCTTACTTCTTGACTCAGATTTGCACTCACAGTAGACTCACAGATGGATATTTTCTAAATCATTGTGAAAGAGATTCATGGCTGCTGGATGCTGTCATCTGCATGACCAAAGCATCATGTTAATATATTTCATTAAAGAATGTGTGGCATAACATCACATCATGTGTGGGAATCAACAATAACAGAATAAATATGCACAAAAATTATTAAATTATTATATTTGTGAGCACAGATATTGAAAATATTAAGTTCTCTTACATGTATTGAAATGGGAAATTTGAAGGTACAAAGAAACAGGTTATGCCCCCAAATCAATGGTTCTGGATATTTTACATTACTGAGAAGAGGTATCGAAAAGTGATTGGGAATGACTTGAGAAAACACATTTTAAACAGTTGCAGTAAAAGCCAGTGAAAGCTCATGCCCATCCTGGAAAGCAGCTCCGTGGTGGTGGTTCAGTCATTCCAAATGACCCTTCTTTACTTCCTCAGGTCTGCATCTCTTTCTCATGTGGCTCAAATTATGTGCTTTCTGGTGGGGCCCACCATATTCAGAGCAGTTTATTAACACACTGAAGCTCTTTAAAATGCACACCATGTGTGCACAAAATGTCCTCATTTATCAGATTAGCTCACAGATCAGGCACTTTTCAAAAGAGCAGGATGGTGCCAGAATAAGGGTGTCAACTCACCCTGCAGTGTAACTGAACTCCCCCTTCAATCCAAGGCTGGGAATGAGAAACAAAGAGAACAAATTACTAATTTTCAAGTTTTACCCCATTTTAACTGACAGAGGCAAATTACATTAGAATAAAGTAAATAATTTTTAAAACCGCTTTCCATAATTTCAGGGTGCATTCACACATTCCTTGCTAGCTACTTCAAAGAGGCTGAGGTGAGGATCTCCTGCACGTCTACAGCTGCTGATTGTTGCCCCTCTGATCTGCCTCTGAAACTGCTCTCCTTAATGCCCCTCTCCTTCTCCCAGACAGAGTAAAGGAGGTTCAGCCAAACAGTTTCAAGGCACTGACCAAGGAAGGCCCTGTTATAGATTTGAGCTGGTGGGGCAGTGTGAGGTTGGCCAAATCTTGGCCACAAAACCATTCCAGCACAAGCCTCTTGCACAGATGCAGATGTCTGGGCAAACCTCCACAGTCATGGCACAGCTGGGATTGTGACAGGGATTAGTTACACTGCCCTGAAGAACCAGGCTCCCACAGCTGAGCTGAAGCACTTTGGCAAGACAGTAACAGGTATTTCTATCCTGCTGGAGCAGGCTATTTATGAGGTAGACACATTTATCCATACGCCCCTGCACAAAAGTCAGGTGTGTCCTAAACCTCTGTAATAAGTAGATAGACAGGATTAATTCTTTCATCATGTAACACAGCCCTCCCTGCATAACAGATGTGGCAGCATGCTTTATAGTATTCAGATTTCTGTCCTTTCCTTTCTACAATCATGATACTGAGAAATGGTTGAGCAAAACCAAATAACTTTAAGTGGTAGGAGATGTGCTAAATTATTCTGGATTAATTATTGAGTAATATAATCAAATATCAAATCAGAAAATCAAAATGTCAGGAATAGTGAGAAGGAAGAAATTCATACCAACCCTCCAGCTAAAATCAAAGATTTATTGCTTCTGTGTCCTGATTTTAGCTTTCAGATTACTGATCCATATGAAAATAAACCCTCTTGTGACTAAATCTCTTCCTACTAACCAACAGAGAAGGATAAGAAATATGAGATATATCAAATAGTGGTATATTGCTTTAATATATAACAATACATGCCAGCTGAGGGCAAAACATATCCTGTCATTACTTTGAAGTTTCTTACTCAAATTCAGAAAATAAATGATAGGAGAAATCTGCTTGGCAAGGGGAGGAGGGGGAGGAACACACAAAATCCAGCCTGCTATTGTGAGATTTGGAACATAAATTAAGGCATGAATTTGAAACTGATATAATAGTTTTGGTATTACTCTGCGTATGAATAAAAATTACTTAGAATCCCAGAATTGTCAAGGTTGCAAAAGACTTCTAATATCATCAAGTCCAACCATTAACCCAGCACTACCATGTTCCCCACTGAAGTGCCCCATCCACATGTTTTTTCAATGCTTCTAATGACAGTGATTCCACCAGCTCCCTGAGCAGCCTTTTTCAGTGCTTAACCAGCCTTTCAGGGAGGACATTTTTCCTAATATCCAATCTAAACATCTCCTGGTGCAACCTGAGGCCATTTTTTCTCATCCTGTCACTTATTACATGGGAGAAGAGACCGATTCCCACTTGGCTACAACCTCCTTTCAGGTAATTGTAGAGAGTTGCAAAGTCTCCCCTGAGCCTTCTTTTCTCCAGGCTAAACAACCCCAGCTCCCTCAGCTGCTCCTTGTAAGACTTGTTCTCCAGCCCTTTCACCAGCTTTGTTAACCTTCTCTGGACATTTCCTTTTATTTGATTAAAATCTTTTATACAAAAATGGTTATGCATTAGATAGCATAATTTATACAGTCTATTTTATGAATAAGCACTAGCAATACATAAATTGTTAGATTGTTGCTGTGACCCTTATTCCTAGGCACTTATAAATAAATATATTCCCCTGTGGCTTCACTAAACCTTTGAAAGGTACATTTCTATGCAAATCTGTGAAAAGTTATATGGCAGTGTTATATGGCATTGCACAAGTTGTCCAGTACCATAGCGGACTGTGGAACAGCCTGACCGCTGATGGATTGGAAGCTCCAGGCTGTTTTCAGTAGGTACATTTAAAATTAGAGGGTATAAAAAGCTGGATATAAAGTACAGAGGACAATTTTGCCGTATTCAACACATGTACTGTTTAACCTCCTATTAGTATCCTAGTTATGCACTGATAATACCCAATATTCACAGGGTCCTTTGCTAACTCTTACTAACATTGCTTAAACGGAAAAACAAGTGATTCCCCTGACCCAGAAAATGCAGCTGTCTGCCATGCACCAAGGGAATGCCTGGCAGCTGCCAGCCTCCAGCCTAACCCTGGAGTGTGATGGCCAGCGCTGACCTTGCTGGAAGGTGGCAGGGTTGGGACTGGCTCGCTGCTGCTTGAGCCAACACCTCCTGGCTTTCAGCTGAACCACGGCAATGGAGCAGCATCAGCGACACAGGCTTGGGTTACAGGTTCATGCAGTTTATATCCACCACGGAACTGTGATGGGAAATCACTTCATAGCAATTTTATTGTTCTAATAGACTATTATAGCAGCATGCTATTGTAAATAATACTTAAAGAAGTTGTTGAAATGAGGCTTTTTCAGTTATGAAGACATAATATCTTTGAATAAGGCACTGTATGTCAGATTTGCTGCCCTATTCCTAATGCAGAACAAGAAAGCATTTGAACACTGAATTCTATTCTCTGAAATGAGATAGAGAACCTTTTGGCCACACAATAAAAACAATTTAAAATTATATGTATTAGCCACTTGAGAAGAGATATTCAGCCCAACTTTTTTTACAAAACACTTTTTTTTCTTTCACTGGAAACCAAAAGAGAGCGTGTTTCAACAAGCTTTTTAGGATGACAAGGACCTGCCCCCTTTAGTAGCTCATATGATAACACCCAGCCAAGTATGACATCCATAAGATGATAAGAGATGATGGCACTCCCTAGGTGATTAACTGATCGATACTTTGTTTAAACTTGTCAAGAGTTTGGCGTGTGGCCAACATAAGTACCAACATCAAGATTTGATTTTTCAGATCTACGGCAAATGGCCTTTACACAGCAGGAGTAATTGTCAATGATTGTAGACTGTAGTCCATAGATTCCTGTGACTTCTTTGGCTGTTGTGAGAAAACAAGAGAAAATAAGGTCCTGAGTCCAAGTCTATATCCCGTGTGGGAAGCGTTTGTAGCTTTTTAGAGCTTTCCACAGCCCACCTGTTCTGTGCTGTGATCAGACACCACATACCTAAATTATCTTCAATCTCATCATAGTTCCTCTTTACCTTTTCTTCCTCTTCTCCCCTTTCACACCTGTACATGCCCCTTCTATCTGGCCCTTGCAAGTGCCTCCACTATTTCTTCTCCCAGAATTCATCATACTGTTACATTCCAGATCCCAGATTCATCATACTGTTACATCCCTCTATGCCACTATCCATCACAGTGATATTGTATGAAAAACCAAAAAAAGTGCAGAGAAAATCCCTTGACCCTTGCAGTGCACAGTGGAACATTATCAGCACAGCCAAGTTCCTCCGTGGATAAATTCTAGCTCTTATAAACTCTATTGAGAGTATGCAAATATATTAGTTCTAAAACTTTAAGAATTCACCAAATGTTGTCAGGTTTTTCAGGAAGAGCAGGAGGTATGGCTCTGAAACTACCTTCTGCTAACTACCTTCCTCGTTCAAAACAGAGCTCCTGGGGGTGTAACCTCTTGGCTGAAATATTTGTAATGATGCTACAGAAAGCATTTCTTTTTTTCCTGTCTCATAAATTCCTTGGAGGGGAAAAATAAAGTCTGAAATAGAAATATGCGCTACTTGGGCTAAATTAAGACTGAGAAAGGTATAAACAACTAAAAGCAAAGCATTACAAGGGGAAACAACTGCAAATTTCACACACAGTATACTGAGGGGTCTATAATGTATCTTCCGCATAAAACAACATCTTGATCTCTTTTTCAGTCACAACAGCATGAGTCTTTTTTTTCTTAGCATGTAAGAAAATATATCTAGTTGTGAGACATCTTTCAATTGATGTAAAAACACAGATAGGCTCTACCTTTCATTTTGAAGAAATTTTGAGAAGTACAAACATGTCAGATACAGAATGAAGAGTCAGACATTTAAAGGGAAGTGATGGCACACATAATTATCCACCTCACATTCAGAATTATTTTAAAGAATGCTAGAAATATTATTAATACAGAGTAAGTATGTATTTATTAAATGACACTGTTTAAAAAGTCCCCAACCCTTTAGGAAACACACCGGCCAGAAAGATACTGCGGAGTTATTATGGTAATGACCAAATAAATTAAAACATTCATAGCTAATGGTGACAGCAAATAGTTGAGCACAGCAGGATGCTGTCATCAGTAATTTACATATTCACTTCTAATTGTGCCTATGCATCATTAAGATTGTGCGTGTTTGCATTCGTTGTCCTCGGAACCAAGTCATTTTCCAGTGGCATATATTCACTTTCACTGCAGGTAACTTTCATCACTGGTAATTAAAGGACAATTTTTACCGCATTATTCTACAGGAAACAAGAAGTGGTTGCTGAGATTGATTAATATCTAAACTAAGTTTGAGATGCAATCAGTCTCAGAGGCATGAGAGATTATTCCTGTTATGTAATGAAAAGTAGCAGGAACACCCCCCCCCCCATTTGTTTTTTGTTTTTGAATACCCAAAGCTTATCCTTTAAATTTGGTTGGAATGCACTAGGTAGCCTGACTTCTTTTTAAATGTTCCCAACAGAGAATAGCCTCAGTCTATGTGTAATGACTTTTTACCCTCATTTCTACACAGTCTGTGTTTGAGCTCTGACTGAGACAATACTAAGGAGGATGTCAATGTTATCTTAGTGTGGAAGTGATTTTCTAGTATACAATTGCATCTGAAGGTTGCTGTGCATTCAGTAGAATCCCTTTTGCCTTTAGTGCTATTGGAGACGGTCTTTTTCAAACACCGCTCAACCCTACAGACTCAGCATTGCTTCCAGTTGAAGCTTTACTGTTTCACTGGGAGCTGGAACAGACCCAAGAACTGTAATGTGTTTTCACTTGCTGAAAAAAACCCTATTATGTTGTCCCTTATTTTGCCATCCAAATACTGTGCTTGGTAATACTATCACTGCAAAATTGCTGTCAAATATTTATTTTTATTGGGGAAATAGTGCTCCTTCTGTAGTAGCATGATGTTATCATTTAATTATTTTTTCTTTTCTGCTTTGTGATGGAAAACTGCAATTCAATGAAGTATATATTTAAATGCAAAAGAGGCACACCAATTAATCAGTACAGAATACGAATGCTTTTAATCTGCATCAAAAAAAACGGTGGTGCTTAGAAAAACACCAATCTTTTAAATAGAAGGAACATAAAAGTAATTCCTACCCGTGCTCAGATTTCCTCAAATTCAATGAAAAATTGCAATTGTGCAATTAGATTATCTTCACAATAAGTTATTTTAAAGCTTTGCATTATGCTAACCACATTTTGATAAACCTTTAATTTATTTTTATAATTTTAATTGTTAAGAAAAAATCCACAGAGATAGCTCAAATGTTGGCTCTGAAACATGGATGTTTACTGATTTCTGGATTTTATTAATCCACTGTACCAAACACAGAAACTAAGTACTGAGGATAAGAAATAAATTAGTCTGGGTATATATAGGGTAAGTTAGGTATAGCTAGGAGCGTGAAGTAATCAATCCTGAGGTGTGGATAAACTAGGTGATAGCATAGTACAATCAACTCAGTTATCTGGGATCATAGGAGACTGGGAACTGATGGAGAAGAGAAAAACATAGGTAATGGAGCTGCTCCAAGGAACACCAGAGACACTTCAGTTCTGTGTGTGATAATGTAGTCCAGAAGAGCTTATTAACTCTGTGTTCAGCACTAGGCAGTGGTCTCGAGGCATTGTTTGCAGTGTTGCATAAATTTGCAAAGCCATCTTAGGTTCTGCTTCTCAAGAAAGCAGTTACAGCTCTGCAAACCATGTCTGAGCCTGTGAGTCTCATAAAGCCTGGGTTGGCTCTATATGCATTCTCCCAGGAACATTCTTGGTTGTGCTATTCTCATAGCCTTTATCAAACAGTGCAAAACAGAACAGAAATTGTGCTAAAGGTGTTCTCAGACTTCAAAACATTTTCCAAGACCTTAAGCAGTGTTTTTCTTCCTCTTAGGGATGCTCACTCCAAAGAGCTGAGCAAGTAGGACTGCTGATATGGGCCATCTACCTTTTCAGTGCCTGCTTTCAATTTAGAGTCACAGGAGACGTGTCTTTGGGTCTGATATATTTCCTTTCTCTGCTAATTATGCAAATATTAGTTTTTCCTGGGCAAGGTGTCTGTCTGCTTTTGACCAGAAGCTCCATATAGGGTGAAAAAGCTTTCCCAGGAAAGTTTTTATTTTGTATGTACATATCAAAGAAATTCTTCCATTTTAAAGGATTGCCATCCTCCAACAAACAGCTATTAACTCAGGAAATCCCAACCTACCCTCTAATGAGTATGCCAAACCTGCATGGGTCTATTCAAAAAGCTGACTTTCACTCCATGCCTACCCCTTGCAATAAGATGGCTCTTTTCATATTTAAATTACCTTTCCAAAGCCATAAAATAAAAGAATGAAAAAAAATGCTAATAAAAAGGATTACTGCCAGAAGCCCACCTCCTGCTTTAAGTGGCTGCTCTATAGTCAGCCCTCACTCAAAATGTTCTTGTAACGAAACAGTTTAGCTCCATTTGTTAATGGTGGAAGAAGCAAATCATCTTAGCATTTGTCACACAATAGCCATCTTCCCAGGTAGGTCTAGGAGAAGGAAATGGGCTGTCTGAGGTTCAGAAATGCGCATTTCTGGCTGCAACACCAGGGTCTAAATCCCCCATTATCCCCATGTTCATAGGGCAGTGGATGCCTTGACAGTATTTTGAGGGATTAAGAAGATAAGCCTACCTTCTGATGGGCAGCTGGAAATGACAGAAGCAGAAGGGACCTAGATTGGGAGCTAGGAATGCAAAATAGGAGAGGAATTCCTTGATGCAGCGAAAGTGGAAAGGAAACATCAGGAGACAACCTGATGGCCAAAGGCTGAGCTGACAAATATGCAAGAATGAAAAACAAAATTAAAGAGGCCAAAGGAACAAGGGATCCAGTGGAACACAGGAGGAGAACAACTGAGATGACGGATGGAGAAAAGGGTAGCAGAGGTGATGGAAAAGGAGAATTGCTGACACCAGAGTACTGCTGAGGAGCAAAGATAAGCATGCAGGAGGGATGAAGAGGAAAGAGTTTTATGAAAAATGAGGTTGAGACAGCAGGCAAATCCTGCAAGTGAAAATATATTAGAGGAGAAAGGTCATGTCAAAATACAGTAAAACTATTTATTTTTTGCCACACTTATCTTGTGCATTCTTGAAGCTGCAATTTTGAATCTTATTACTTCTGTGCTCCCCAGCAGCTCAGGCTGCCTAGCAATGCCTGGCTGTGCTGGCTGTGCTGCACAGAGCTCGTGGCTGCCTAGCAACTGCCAGGGGGCTGTGCTGGGGTCTCTGACCAGCCAAGGGATGCAGTCCTGCCCCAAACACCCCTGCTCCCCTGGCAAGCCAGGAGCAGCATCTCCAGCTGTTAACAGCTTTGATGAAAACCTTAAAAATATTAATTGGGGAAAAGGGCACATGGAGGTGACCACAAAACTGCAGAGTGCATGACAAATTGTCTCCAAAATGCAGGAACAGCCCATTCATCTCTGCAATACTCAAATAATCTGTGAGGACAACTGAAATATCAATATGGGTAATTATTCTGGTTCTTAAATACGGCTCTGTGCTAAAGCAAAGGAAAGCAACCCAATGCTGCTATGTACCTTCTTGGGCAGCTACTAAACAGGTGGAGGAAATACTGAAAAAAACTGTTAAGAGTATTAAGTATTAACAAAGGCTCATCCTAGTACAGCCATACTTATGTAACTATCATTGCAATCAACAAAAAAATTTCTTACAAGAAAATGAGACTTGGCATTTGGCAGCAGAGCTGATGTGGCTGATCTGAACAGCCCTGTGTCCTCTGTGCTTCCAGCTGCCCCCTCAGATCCCTCATCTCCCTTTCCATTGCACTGTCAGAAGTGCTTGTGCAGCTAAACAACCGAAACAGGAATCAATCCAGCTGAGAAATGGTCCAACAAAAAATAAAGGGTTATTTTCCAATCAACACTACTGAAGCAAGTACTGTTCGTTCCCAAGGGAAAAACAAAGACACATGCCAATCTATGGCCAAGGAAAGGGAACAGACAGTTACAGAGCTACACAAATTACAGTGCAGGAGAAGTTGCTGTGATACTGCTACTTTGCTGCTGTTCTAAACAGCACTTAGAATGTAGTCACATTTTTCTTTCCCAGCCAAAAATGGCCTATTGTCCCAGAAAGACAGGATTGCCCCTGGAGACCTCATGCCCCACTGAGGAGGAGAAAATCTCAGATGTAAAGTTGAGACATTGAGAGATATATAAGCCCATTTTACTATGGATGGGATCTCATTTGGGTGATTGTTTAGGTGGAGATTGATGGACATAATTACATGTTGTCCTCTGACAGTCCAGCAGCCCAAGCCAGGAAAATTTTAATTCCCAGCTCTTTTGCACACTTGAAGTATCTTGTGTAAGTTAGGTAATTTTATTTTTTTTCTAATCAGCAGTTTATTGCTTCATGCAATGAGAAAGTGTGACAGAGCAAAAAAGCCCAAACCCAACAAAATAAACCAAAATGAAAAGAACAACAAAATAAAACAGTTTCTAAAAAGAAACCCCAGTGAATGCAGTTTAGATACACACTAAGATCTTCAGCAAATGTCAGCTCAAGCCCAAGGTTTATTGATTGTGGCTCAGCTCTGGTTCTGCTAGATTTGCACTCTTTCAGGTGCTTTAGAATCACTCGGTGTACACACCATGCAGACTCATGGAGCCAGCTTCGATCTACTGCACCTGAGTCAATGCACCATCCAAGAGCCTCAGACACAAGGAACACCCTGCAGGATGCAAAGACACTCAAGGGACCCTGCAGAGAGTTATTTAGAAAGAAGGAAGGCTAGCATGGGGCAAAAGCTAATAAGGCCTGCTGATCTTATCAGTTGGGCATATCCACACCACAATTCCCAGTACATCTTACACTGTGTGGCCCTCACAGCAGCACTGCCATAATTGTATAGCACCCAGATGAGAGGTCCTGCAGGAGTGGCCCTGGTTTGGTTATCTACCCCAGGTCTAACCTGTGGGCATGGGGACAATGCCTGGCCGTGCCACGGCAGCTGCAGAAGAGCCTCAACGCAGCTGTCACAAGGTGGCGACCTTTGATGTGCTCCTCCAAGGTCTTCTTGAGTTGTGAGAACATTTTGAAGTACATTTGGTGGGGTTTGTGTAAAGTCTTTCAGGTTGCAGCAGGGCACGAGGCTGCAAGCCCTCCTGGAGCTGCTGCTCCACTGTGCTAGGTGGATGCATTCCCTGGGAGCCCCCAGTGCTCCTGGAGTGGCCTTGCAGGACAAGCCTGCTCACCAAAGTGAAGCACAATACATTTAGCAAAACACGTGCCACTCATTCTTCTCATACTGAAAAAAGTTGATGGGCAAGGCCCCACACATCTGTCATTTCTTTTACAGGGGCAGCTGTAACATTTTTAAGAAGAGCCAACAACAATTGTGCTACATTTGAGGATGTTAACAGCTTCCATGAAGCCAGTCTGTGATCTGTAGGCAATTACAGACTCATTTAAGCCAATGGGTGTTAAGCAATTTGCAGCCAAAATGAATAGAAAAACCGAATTTGTCATTGTATTAATATACAGCTGGAAACAAGAAGTCAGTACAGGAAACAAGGCGAAGCCAGTGCCCAAGAGGGGTGATGTCTTATAAGGCTAGACTGAGTTAAAGAATAAAGTAGGTATTTATTAGAAGACCTCAATGGGTACACCTTGGGCAGTACAAGAACCCAGCCAGGGCTACACCCAAGATGAATCCAAAATGGTCACAAAATGGACAACCAGTCACAGAGTCTCTCACTTTTATTAGTTCTGGTCCATTAGCATATTGGAGTTAATTGTCCAATTATAGCTTTAGCTTATGAAGTCCTATCCTTCTTGTTTTTCTCTCTTCAGTCCATATTGTTTTTGCTCTTGGGCCTGAAATTTGGATCATTTGTCCTTCTCTAGCTTGGTTCCCAGCTAGAGAATAAATTGTTTTGTCTACCTACTCTGTGAAGAGAGCTTACTATTCCCTAGTATGAAGCTCAGAACTACACACTAAAGCAGTACAGCTAAAACCTGAGGCATGAGGGGTTCTGGTCACACTTGCCCTGGGACACATTTAAAGCTTGCCAGTATCTCAATACAAACAAACTGAATTATTTCACAATAAAAGGAACCCAAAATAAAGTATTTTATTGGACATTACAAGCTGCCCTAGGGAGAGTTATTAAAACCCCTTTGGAAACAATTTTGCTAAGCCGCCAAGTAAATTAACCATCAGAAGATAGCAATGTAGATGCATTTCTATCCTACAGCAAGTGCTGCAAATGTACCAGCTCCTTCTGCTCCTCAAAGAGCTCTCAAATACTTTTCTTGGTACCTGTCTGGCTGTTTCCAAACAGGGGGTGTTTTTCGTAACTCCAGCTGCAAAGAGTTTCCCAGGCCCACTGGTCCTTTCCAGGCTCCTTACTTCTCATCCTTCCTTCTACAGTTCTGGGCTGAGATGCTGGAGTTTGCTGAGCACAGAGGTGATGGGAGATCAATTTTTTCCCCTCTCCACCTTGATTTAGAGAGAGCAACAGGTACACCAAATCATCCTGACCAGAACAGTACTGCAAACAGGAGACAGACTACAGAGAACATGTAAAATGTCACATGATTATGTAGAGATGAGGCAGTCTCCTCTTACTATAATGTGAGCTTGAGACTGCTTTTTTCTGAAACATGCTAACTTTTTATCACTGTGTGGATTTCTCTAGGACAACCACTAAAATGCAAGGACTAACTGTGTTTGTGCTTTTGACTGCAGACACAGCACAGGCCATGAACTCTGGAGCCTTGGAGGCTTTTTCTGGGCCTGTTACTCATTACAAGAGCAGGCACGGACATCTCAGCAGAGCAGTCACCTGTTGTTACTGGCTTCTCTTCTGGCACGGTTGCAGAATCAGGATTTTGCTTACAAAAAACACATGCAAGAAAGATTGTACTAAGTAATCACCAGACCTTTGTCTTCCATATCTTTGCTAACAGCCAGAAGAAGCCCTGAACAATGATTAACAACTGAGGTAAATGAGTGGCAGGGATACTGTATTCATTTCAGCCAAATATTTAAGGTCGTCTTACGAACCTAAATCCAGGCAGTCACTAACTACAGTATAACTGTAGTTATACTGGGCAGGCCTTGACTAAGATCTACACAGCTTGGATTCAGTATTTCTCTCTCCCCCTCAGGGGGTAGCTCTCTGGAAGGGACTAGTTGCCCCAAACCATGATCGTTCTAACATCTTACCAGTCTTTTGTTATCTTTGGAATGGTTTGCCCAGTGGAGTCACTGTATCTGGAGGTGTTTAAGGAAACACTGGCCATTACATTTAGGGCTGTGGTCCAGTTGACATGGTGGTGCACAGTCATGGGTTGGACTCGATGATTTCAGAGACCTTTTTCAACCTAATTGATTCTGCGATCTTCCAAAATTTTAGCCTGCCAGACGGCAGATAACGAAAGCAGTGCTTCCCTCCCAGACCCTTTTGGCCTCTCCTGCAGAGGCGCTGCCTCCGAGCAACACTGTGGGGCTGAGGCTTTTCTGAGCGGGGCGGGGGATGGACATCACTGTCTCCCCTCGTCTCTGCGCTCCCAGCAGGACAGTCCGGCAGTCCCGCCACAGGACCCAGCCAGGCCGGAGCACTCCGGGCCCCACCACGTCCCTCCGGCCCACGGGCGGTGCCCCTGAGCGGCGGCCGCCCCGCGCATGCGACCGGCCCTGCCTACAACTCCCGGCTGCCTTCGCACAGCGAGGGCGGGCTTTTCCTCTTTTTTCTTGGTTTTTTTTTTTTTTTTTTTTTTTCTTCCCCCTCCCCTCGGAGGGGAAGGATGGGTGGGGAAAGCGAGCGTTCACGAAAGCGAGGCGAGGAGGAATCCCACAATACCAGGCGGGTTGCGAGCCCGGCGCTGCCGCTGTCTCTTTAATGTAAGAGGAAGCGATGCGGAGGGGTGGAAAATGGCAGAGTTGCAGATGTTGCTAGAGGAGGAAATCCCTTCTGGCAAGCGGGCTCTGCTCGAGAGCTACCAGAACCTCACTCGAGTCGCCGACTACTGCGAAAACAACTACATCCAGGTGAGGGGCGGCGGGGCAGCGCACCGGCGGCCGGCGGCTGCGCTCGGCGGGGCTCGGCTCCCTGGTGCGGCTGGCGGGGCCGGAGCCGCCCGAGGGGCAGCGGCGCCTGGCTGCCCTCGTCGCGGCTCCCGCCCCGCAGCCGGTCCCTCGGGTTTGCCTTTTCTTTCAACTTTCCCAGCTGAACGGCCAGGCTTCCCTTCCCCCGCTCCAGAGGGGAAGGGAGGGAGTTATTATGTCAGTCCAGCTCCGAGGGTGTGTATTTTTTTTTTTTTTTCGTTTTTTTTCCTCCTCCCCCCCCCCTTCCCCCCCCGTATTTATTTATCATGAGTCACATCCCGGAGACCTCCCAGGGCTGGGGTGGGGGTGAGGAAGGCGCGAGGGGCCCCGAGCCTCTCCGTGAGGCCGGCTCCGACCCTGTATCCCGGGTTTCCCCACGGCTTCCCGGCGGCGGGGCTCCCTCCGGGGGCCGCGGACGGGCCTCGGGGCGGCGGTCGGTGGCGGTGGCCGCGGCGGATGCGCCGCACGTGGGGCGCGGGTGCCGGGCGGCCCCGCACCGCGCTCCGCCGGGGCCGCCGCCGCAGCGGCGCGGGGAGCGGAAGGGGCCCCGCACTCGGGTGACATCACGGAGCTCGGGGATCCGCGCCGGGTCCTCCTCGGCGTGCGGGTCCCGGCGGGGCCGAGGGAGCCGCGGTGCTGCGGGTCCGCAGCGCTGCCGTGAGCGGCGTGCGGGGGCAGGAGGCTGCCCGTGGGCTGGCACCGCCGTGCGGGCGTGAGGCGGTGTTTCAAAATGGCAATCTGTGCCTCTCGCAGCCTGCCCGGCTCCGACACCCTGCAACAGTGATTGCAGAGCGGGTCTCTCATGCGGGAAGAGGCTCCATTGGTTGTAGCGTCTCTCCACCGGTCGGTGTGGATTTTTTTTACATCCCGTAGATTGCCAGTGCTTCTTGGCCTTCTTTTAAGTCCGCTTTTATGAAGCTACTTTAAGCACAATTTACTATTATTATTTTTTTAGGATTTACATCACGTGACTCTAAGTCTCAGTCTTTAGTCATACTGATCTGGATGCAGAACCATCCAGAGATGCTGAAACTCAGCGCTTTTTTTTTTTCTGTAAAAAATTTGAAGGGGAAAGGCAAATAAACTTTATTTACTGGACAGCTCATAGAGTGAACTTGTTGAATCTAAGACTAGATTACCTGTGATAAGTGTTTAATACAGGTTACTATCATCTTCGGTATCCATCGTTGCTGGTAAACTATCTTGCTGTTTTTAGTAATGGAGCAGCAAATATGGAGGCACATCTTTAATAATACGAAGTGATTTTTTTATGAGATATTTGAATTAAAACTGCTCTAACAAGCCATATTTTCAAGTTTTCAGTTTTTTTGTATATGAGGTAGTATGAGTTAATGTCTATTTATGCTTCCGAGTTGTTTGCTCCACCCAGAGAAAGCTGCTGATATAAATGCTTCTAAGAGGCGAGGTTCATTTGGTTTTACTCATGGGAAATATGACAAATACATGAGTATGGTAATTGCAGCACAAGTTTTGACGTGTCTCCTGCTCCTGACTTTTCCCTATGTCAGAAAGGTGCAGAGAGTCTTTACTTACATCATTTTCTTCAGAGTCATAAAACTTGTCTTTTCTTACTTTCATCAAACAAACCAGATAAACACAACACTTGAGCAAATTCCCATCTGGTCATTTGGGGTGGCTTTTCCTTTTCCTTTTTTTTTTTTAAATTTGGTAGCTCATTTTCACCTCAAGTATCAAGGTCAGCTGGATGTGGGATTGGTGGGGTCTGTTTTATCTTTGCACAGCTGTGTTTACCCCTTTTAAAAGGAAGCCAGAATTCTAAAATTTCTAATGCAGTCTTGTCCGATAGCTTTAGAAAATGTATATACCTTGCTTGTATTTTACATGTATTGTACGTTTGCTCAGTAAAAATGGTAAATGTATTGATAAAACTATGTATTTTTTCAAGTGTTTGATGGAGGTGGTTTTTTTAATCAGCACTTGATGCAAAGCCATCTGCTGTCCAGTTGGACTACTGAACAGATTATACTGCCAGTGCGTGTGGTGGGGCCACTGCTGGATTAGGCAATATGACACAGGGCACTAGGTTATGAGATTTGAGTGTATGAGTATTGTGGGGTGGGAAGGGAGAAAAGGAAAGGAAGAGGCTTAACAAGCATACAATACAAAAATCTATGTGTTTAATGTAATTGAGCATGTTATAAAAAAGACACACCACAATAGAGAGCCTGGCCATGAAGTGAATGTTAAAATTCTTCACTAGTAGCTAGATATTATAAGTTATCTGGTAGCATGTAGCTGGTTCAGTTTAGCCACTTTGAATTTGGAGGGGTTTCTTTTTTTCTGTGGAAAAAATGAAGTGCTCCATAGTGGTAAAAATTACCGTGTGTGGTTACCCACTCTGAGTTGTGCCACTGAGGTGAAACAGGTTTGTCAGACTATTCTTAGTGCTGGCACTAACAATTTATAGTGATTGTAATAGGAGAGAGAATCATATTCTCAGTGTTACCGTTTATATTCTTTGCTGACTTAAGCAGGAAAGTAACTTCTGACCCCTAATATTGCTGTTTTCAAGCTATATATATATATATATATGTATTTTATTTGAAAATACAGGAATTTTGTTTTGTATCTCTTACTTAAGCTGAGAATAATTTGTATCTCTTACTTAAGCTGGTAAAATTTCAGTCATACTAATTTCTTGAGGAAAACTTGTATTCAATGTCTTTAGAGATTCCTCAGGGAAAAAAAAAAAGGGAGCGAGAGAAATGGGGAAAAGCTCACCTGGCTGGAACTTTCCTGCCTGATGGTGAATGTAGCTGTGTATCCCTTTACTTGGAGCATTTAGGAAATATGACAGCATTTGGGAATCTCCAGTTGAAAATTGCTGTTCTCAGAAACGCAGGAAGCAGTTTCTTGCTAAGGCACACTGTGACTGTATCAGAATGCTGGCTGGTAATGCAGTTTGCTCTCCAGATCATCATGTATTCTAGTTATCTAGGAAGTTTATTTGTTAGGAAGAGGAAAAAAAAGAATTCAGGAGAAGCAGAGCACATAAGCTTCTAAGGAAGACCAGTACTAAAAGGAAAGTGCAGTATGGTGGCAGTCTTGAGGAGGATGGGAGAAAAAGAGAGACAGAAAAAAGTAAAGAAAACCAAATGTAGAAATAGTAACTGAAGAACATTGTGATGTTTTGGTGGTGATTTTGGCTTTGAATAGAAGGAAAAGGGCATTATAAATATATCAGTGTATTTAATCTCTGACAATATTTAAAATCTGTGATGTTTCTGGTTGGAAGCTTCAATAACAAGCAGGGAGAAAATTAGATCCCTGTTTTAGGTCAGAGGCTTAAACTCTGAATGGTTTTAAGAGCATGTTTACCTGATTTTTCTTTTATGAACCTTTAATCTTTAAGGCGTATTTTTGCCTTCTGGAATAATTTTTCTTATATATAGATGTATTAATTAAAAAAAATTATTTTCAAAATGTAAGTTCCCACAGTTGATGTTTTCCCCAAATTCTTTTCCCTGCTGGTATATTCTGGGACTAGTCCTTCTGATGTGCTTGTAACCAAAAGGCTATCTGAAAATCTGTAACATAAAGCTGAAGATGCTAGTGAGGGTTTTCATCAGTGTAGACAGTATTCTCAGTACTATTTAATACAGAAATAACAAGGAGTTAAAGCATTTGCAGTTCTAGTTATGATTCTTCAGCTGAAAAATACTAACTGCCATAGAGATCCGCTAGTCATGTTTCTAGCTGTATTTGAGTTTGTATCATGTTTCTAGCTGTATTGATTATTTTGGTGTTTTAAGGAACTTATTTACAATAACTAGCTTTTAAAACATTAGAATGACACAGGAAATCAGTTTTTCACAGTGTAACTGCACTGATAACTTCCTTTTGAACAACTTCAGTTGACTGGTGTATCCCAGAGAGGCCTCTCTGTGCTGTAAAACACTGCTTGCAACTCTCCTACTGTCTAAATCACGGGTTCTTTATAACCTTGTTGATGCATATGCAGATATACATAGTTTTTGTCAATCTCAAGCTTTTAGACCACTTGTGAAGATCCATTTGTAATTTTTATTTTTAAGCTCAAATATAATTTTAATATGACTGTGAGAATCTCTAAACAAATAGCCTGCACTCCTTGTATAAATTCTCATCTTGATAGTCTCAAGTGGGTAGATTTAGTAGCTTTAGAAAAATAAATTGAGAGACCTTTTAAGGAAGTAAGCGCTGTGTTGCCTAAATATGTGTCATGTTTTTGTGTCATGTTACTTCCTTCTGTAGCTTCTGACTGTGGAAACTGAACGGTGAATTTACAAGCTATTCTGGGTAAAACAGACAAAAGCACAGACAGATTTCAGTTTAACTGCTATTGCAGAATAATTAAAGTATCTCTCCAGTTGGTAGAAAAGTAAATGTGTGCCATTGAGCAGAAGTATTGCATGCAGAAAGTTTCATAAATATTTGTGTCATCTTCCAAGATGCATAGAGGAACTATTTTTGCTTGATAAGTTGGATGTTTTACACTTCTATACTGTAGATATTTCCTTTCCAACACTAACAAACCTTTTTTTGTGGCTTTTCTTTAAACAGTGGTAGCTGGTCAGACACTCTATTTCATTGCCTCGCACATGGAAAGTGGCTTAACTTAGTTCGGTACAAAGAAGTTCGCTCAGAATGTCTAATTCAGGAAATGAGCTGCTCTAAAAGGATAAACTTCTTAAATTGTCACTAATACAAATCCTTTATGTGCTGTTAGAACTTATATGCTTTTATGTTCATAGGTTAATTAGTTTGAGAGTAAATACAGTAATATTTTTTCTTCCATGAGTTTTCTTGCTGAATTTGGAACATTAACAAAAAAGGCAAATTAAGTTCACTTTCTGTAACACCAAATATAGTTCAAAACTAGAGAGCAATAAGATAAAATACAAATGTATCTCTTATACTTTGTAGGTTGAAATAATATTATTTTTAAAAAGGTGTTGCATTATACTTTGAAATAATGTTCTTTTTAAGGTAGTTTAGGCAAATGTTTGCCAGCAGTATAAAAGGCACTGGCTGTTCTGTGTGTGCTTTTGGGGTTTTTTTTTGGACTAATAATATAGGTACAGATTGGTGGGTTAGGCTTATAGGTCTTCTGTGCCTTGTGTAGGTCTTCTGTGCCTATGCAAGTGTCCTTGTATTTTGGAAAATAAAGCTTTAACTCATAGGCGGCAGTAAGACTGTAGCCCAACTTCACTGAATCAGCAAGTGATTACACTGAATTTAAAGAAGATGAATCCTAGGTTGTAAGTCTGGTTTGTGTCCAGAGGAGGTAGATGATATGAAATGAGCTTTTCCAAATTTGAAATGTTTCCATGAATTTCAGTATATTTGGTTTAAGAAGCCAGCAAGATGATGTCTGCTATTCCTGCTCCATTTTTCCTAAGTGCTACCTTAATCTGATGCAGTAAAGTGGATTGGGATAAGCTTCTACAGGTGTGTATTGTTTCTTGCACAAGGGAAGTGCTCTCCACCTCCTGTTTGTGCATTGTTGGAAGGAAGAAACTTGCAGGATATCTGCGCTCAGCATATGCCGAGAGTGATCCTTGCTCCTTGTGCTGCTCTTGCTGTGCACAGTCCTGTGGAATTGTTGGAAGGAAGAAAGAAGTATGATTAAATGGAGCAACAATCTAATACTTCCCCTGGTTCTCTGGGAGGTTGTTACAGTAAGTAGCTCTTCTGGTAAAGAGAAAATAGATGAGCCTTGGGAGGGTCTCACAGAGTGGAGAATGAAGGCAGTTGTAATGAAAGTAAGAGTACGGGAACAGGCTGAGTACAAGTAGGAAGTGTTATACTTCTGAGGGCAAAGTTCCTGTTAGTATCTAATCTAAGTTTAACAGAAGAAAAAAGCCTGAACTTTGAAACAAAAGAACTGATGCAACTTCCCAGTATCTTTGTTTAGCATTTTGAAGTGTCTTCATTTTACAAAAGCATAAGTGGAGGCATGGAATTTGTAACTGGCTCATGGAAGGTCATCTAGGGACATATTGTCAGATTTGGGAACAGAACCTGATTGTGTGGACTTGTAGTGCTGTTCCCCCTGCCACCCCACCCCTTTCCAGACTGCCTCTGTTATACTGCAACACAACAAAAAGTGGGTATCCACAGAAACACAGAGACAGCATGCACAGAGGCAGTGTAATGACTCTTTCAGGAAAATATGCACCTGAAACCATCATTGAATTCATTAGCAGCAATTACTTCTTAAGAATTTAACGTATCACCTCTCAGCCTTGAGATTCTAATTTTTTTGCTTTGCCAACGTCAGGAGTTACATAAGGCTCACAGTACTGTTTGTCTGTGTGTTGGTGGGTCTTGGCAGAGGCACGAGAAGATGCCGCTCTATTTCTCATTGCTGAAAGCAGTCTATGACATTTCTGGTGACTGAAATCTTGCTTAGCTACAGAATGGTGGGGTGGCAGCTGTGTGGACAAAGTCAGTCCTGGCATACCAAGGCAGCCTTGAGGGATAAGGGGATATCTTGCTCTCTCAGTCCTTATTTAGTGACTTGGCATGTAAAGGAGTGTAGTGTGGTTTTTATTGTTGCACAATAGGAAATTGCCTGTGGGACGCTGCTTACTCAGTGTCCAGGCTTGTTCATAACTACCTGAGCATTCTTGCTCTCTTTAGCATCTGTGTTCCCTAGTGTGGTATTCTTTTGCGGCTATTCCTCCCACCTCAGTCCTGCATCTGAGCACTGGTGACAGAGGTGGGTGGGCTTGGTCAGAATGATCCTCACCTCCCTCCCCCCCTATGTAAAGGGAAGTAACTACGGAATTTGAAATGGTAGATACCGTGCTTCAGTCTGGTTCCTCCCTTTTCCTGACCTTGCTGGTGAGGCAGCAGCCACAGAGACTTGATGTCGGCTGTGGGTTGCAGAAATAGCCCTTTGTACCTCAAAACTTGCAGAGAGCCCTTGAGAGCCAAGATCAGGGTGCTGTGGAGAATAGGTCTCAGTGTGCTCCTGAACACAGGTCTGAGTAAGATGGCACTGCAGCTGCCTCTCCTCCTGCACCCCCAGCCTGTCAGTGCGTCCTGATGGTGCTGGAGGTAGGCTCAGTCAAGTGTTTCATCAGCTTAATGCCAGGTATTGAAATAGAATATGCAGCATTTCTAACAGGTGGGCTCTTGAAAGAATCAATTTTGTAGGCAGCAGATGAAAACAGAACTCTAAAATCTTTCTCCTGATTTTAAAGGGAATATGTTACTTTCTTTCGGTTAATTAATAAAAGTGTAGATGCCACCTTTTCTTGAGACTGTGCAAATAGGGTTGCTCATTACTTATGCAAGCCCTTAATGCTGTTAATAGGAGCCATGCATGCTTGTTACTATGATGCTGATAGTTCAAAAGAAAAGGAGAGGTGGGGAATCCTGCATGAGACTTTCAACTTGGAGTGAAACATGAGTATAGCATTTTCTGGTGCAACTTGTAAAATTCAGCAGTTTGTATTAACATGAGTTGGAATTTGTAGGTAACCTGCTGGCTGAGCTAAAGAAGCAGGTTAGTTTAACTCTGAAAAAGACTGACTACTTAAAAGGGGACTTCATTTTTAATAATATTCTTGTCAAAGGTTCCAGATCAAATATGTTTAGTAAGTGCTGGGGTTTGGCAAACTGAAAAAGTACCTGAAAATCAAAACTTCCCTTTGTTTGAGCCTCCCCTATGATAAAGTCTCTTCATAACCTCCAGAGATGATGTGTGCCATGCTGGATCTTCTGACGCTGTGGAATCTTCTGAAAGAGCAGTAAAGGTTGTCACTTCTGCAATGAAGTTGCATCTTTCTTGTGTTTCAAATGGCAGATGTATTTGTGACAGTGTCATCCCTCCCTCTCTGAGCCCAAAATAATTAATTCTCTGTACTTTTTATACAGCAGAAGTTGAAGTGCAAGCATGCTGCTCCATGTGCAAGAACGTTCTGATACTGTAGTAATGTACAGTTAAAGAACTCATGAGGGAGAGACTCTGAATCCCTGTCCTAACTTTATTGTAACCTCAAAGACAAATAGGAATAAAATATGGTACCGTTCCTACTTTTGTTAAGAGCAGGAAGACTTCTCAGAACTCACACAGAGGAGTCATACTAAAATAAATGTTGGTTTGACATCCTTAGAGTTGAATGTAATGTTCTTACTGGGTGGTCTTAAAGTTATAAATAGTTCCAAGAAAAAAGATGTTTGTTTACCATTTGAAGTATAACAATTCTTGGAAAAGAATTAAAGTGGAGATTCTGCTGGTTACTTTCACACCAGTGTTTCACATGATGCTACTTTTTATAAGCTATGCCTTATCAGGCAAGTGTGGGTTTTTTTGTGGCTTTTTTTTTTTTTCATAGATAAGCTTTTACCAGATGCATATCTTCACTTTCATTTTCTGATCTCCTTGTTGTACTTTGGGGTCAGCAAATTTGTCCTGCAGCAATCATTGTCAGCTGTGCATCTTATTTAACTTTGTTGTAGCAGGTGTGCTACAAGTTAATACTTGAGCTGTGGTCCTCATGCAATAGTTTTGTGTTTTCTGAAGCCTATGATAAGAAAACAACTGCTTAAAACAAATAGGCGAAAGAAGAATAAGGTGTCCAGGCAGGTGCATCAGATTAATGCATGAACATCTAAGTAGCTGCAGAATGCCATGCTATGGCTTGTATTTTCACATACCTAGTAATGTTAATTGCTCTTATGTCACTAAATATTACTAGTGACGTTTCTCTCTTTCCATGTGCTTCTCCTAGACTGTGATCTTAATGTGAATTTGCTGATTTCTCTCTCTCCTTGCTCAAGTCATCTGCTTGCTACAGATTGCTTTATTAGACCTTTTGTCTCACTTTCATGTTGTTGACTTTGTCTCATTTCAGATCTGATCTGAAATGACCTATTCTCCCTTGCCTATTTCCTTTAATTAATCTCTTTCTATTATTTAACTGTATATTTTACTGCCTTGTGACTTATGTTATGCAGCTATTATTCATTATGCCTTTCTGACAAACAGCTTCTTCTAGCATGGGTTTGCTAGCAATTTGAAACCTGCAGCTACCAAAAACATTTATACACATTTCCTTTTTAAATTATCTTTGTTGGCACAGAGTTGAGACTAAAGCCTTATCTCTGCAGTAGTCTCTAACTACCTGAGGAAGCCATGATGACCAGGGTACAGAGGAAATGGAATGCAGCTGGAAAGACAGTGTGGAATGGGACTGACATGATTCTCCCTATTAGTAAAATTCTTATGAGACCTTTTATATTTATATGCAGCCAGACCTTTCCTTTATGAGAAACCTGTCTTCTTCAGGAAACTGGTCCTTTTGTTACTCTTTTGAGACTAAGGAGTAAAATGGGCATAATGAAACTCCTCTGCTTGGAGGGCGTTGGTTCTCTTAACAGTGAAGGAAGGTGAACGTGGCAGGAGGAATGGCATTCTCTTAACGTGCGTGTATCCACAAAGCAGAGCTGGACCTGATCTTTAAAGGGTTTTATAAAATATAGTTGTAACCTGCAGGATTTCCACTGAGAAGCCTCATGGCAGGTGGCTTGGATGGTGCTTCAGTCAAGGTCCAGAGAATAGCAGACTAACAAGTAGAGATATGGTGGATCAATGCACTTATGCTGGCAAGCTCTTTGAGACCTGGCTGGGGATTGTTCAGCTTTTGCTTGGCTGTCTGACTTGCAGGATTTCTAAATCTCTGGGAGGAGCTATTGTTTCTATGATGCAAACTCCTGGCTTTAGCTGCATTCGATAAAATATGCGTCTGGTTTGGAAGTGCTTGGCTCTACAAGGGCTCTCTTCAAATACTGTGGGTGTGTTTCCTGCTGCAGCACACCATATGTTCTCTCCCAGCACTGAAATGATGTGGTTGCTGCAGTAGTCCTGGGATTTGTCTTAAATGGCAACAGATTTTTAATCTAATTTGTAAGGTGTCTTTAACTTTGAATATTAGAGAAATTGGTGTTGCCATAGATGTATTTGAAGCTCAGGCTCGTACAATGCAGCTAAGTTTGTAAGAAATCTTGTATCTCTTCAATAGTGACTGTCATTTCTAAATGTATGTTTCATTCTTCTTTATCAGTCTGTCCTTTAACCAGTAGAGTATGATAACAGACAGTGGAAAGCTTTCTAGCACACATTCCCTCTTGGAAAACCTACTGTCCATCAACACAAACTGTAAAATCAACTCTTCTCAATACTCTGCAGTGAATGAATATTGACTGTTCAGAGACTGAGGGAGGTATTTTTGTAATTATGAGAGAAGCTTGTTTACTGGGGATAGAAGCCAAGTATGCAGGGGCATGGTACCTGTTGGTTTTTTTGCTCCTCTGCTGGAGAGAGAAGTTGCTGGTTTTGGTCCTGAATGTCATATGTGTGGAGTATTTAAATGCGTTCCTTGGGCATGGAAAGAGCTTTAAGAGTAGATACTCTATGTTGAATAACTTTCTGCCTTGCTGATAGAAAACGGGAATGATTTGAAGGATTACTGAAAAGCAGTTTGTGGGTCTTGAGAAACTCCTAAGTTTCTGGTGGGAATAAGAGCACAGGAAGAATGGGGTAGAAAGTGTGTAACTTCCTTCATTGTGTTCAGCCACTCTCTCTTGCTAACTGTGGCGCTGAGAAGGACAATATGAAAAACAAATACTGTTACTATTTGTTTCCTGCCTACAGCAGAGAAATAGCTTTACTTTTTCCCCAGATTGCTGTAAGGGTTTACTGCAGCAGTGGTGGGCATGGGGGAGTATGAACTGGAACAGGTACTATTACTGGCTGCATAACATCCCACGAGGCCTGGGGGAATGAATGTGGGGAATACTGTGAGTCATACTTGTCAGTCTCATAAAGCAGGAGGCTTTTTAAAATTGGCCTTGGAGGGGAAGAGGTGTTTAATGGAGCAGTTGTGCAGGAGTTATGCAAATAGAGAACATAAATAATGAGCAAAGGTACTCATTTAAGCTTCTTGCCTTCTCAGAAAATGACTAAATGCAAACAACCATTGTAAAAGTTAAGAAAAATGCATGATCATTTAAATGTAATGGTGCAAAAATGTGGCGGTCCAGAATTCTCTTTTTGTGAATAACAAAATTAATTTCTGTAGTTGTTGAACAGAAAACATGCTTGTTGTCAGTCTGTTTGGTTTTTTGTGCTTGAAAATTTGCAGTTTCCTTTGAAAAACAACAAGGCAGGAAGCTGAAAAGCAGTTCCCTAACCCAAGAGCTGGTGGTGGTGGGGAGAGAGGTGGTAAAAAGAACAGTCTCCAGTTCTGCTTTGTACATATCTTCAGTGTTTAGGCTGGTTTTGTAGAAAAAGTTTTTTCTTCTCTGTCCCCCTATTCATGCAGGATTTAATTTACATGTAAATACTGTGTATTCTTCAGTAAAACCAAGAGCATGTTTTTAGAGTACAGCTGCATTTTTTTTTCTTTACTGACACAGCCACTTCTTGCTGTTTTAAATTAGAGTTTTGAACAGGCCTTATGAAATGTAATTGTTCCAGTCCTGGGCTTACTTGCAGACGCTCACACCATAGTATATCAGAGTGAGAATCTTACCTCTCATAGTAAGCCTTACCAGCAGACTTAATGGGCATAACATTTTCTTGGCAGAAGTGGTAACTTCTGCCTCTTGCAGTGTAGAGAGGCCATCCCAAGTTTTGAAGCAGTTGGAAATGACAGATCCACCATCCCACATGCTGCTCCACTGCTGTACATGTCCTTCCGTGGCCTCCCCTGTGTTTTAGCCCAGCTTCTCCAGGGTGTACAGATGCAGATGTAGTGGCAGTGTGGATGTGGGTGGATACACAACTGTGGCAATGTGTTCCTGTTGTCAGGGGACTGTTTCTCTGAGCACAGCTCCTCTGCAGCTGTAATAAGGCCACTCAAGCTGATGACAGAGGAGATAGCAAGGTGTCCTGATGGCTCTGTGACAAGTGCTGAAATAGAATAGTTTGGGTTTTGTTTTACTGCTGGCAGAATGATGTGGATATGACTGTTCTTATGCATCTGGTTGCATGGAAATGCAGCTCTATTGTCACCTGTATGACTCTGCACCTCCTGCATATGCTTAAATCTGCCCTCTACATTGTACATGGAGGGGAAGCAGTCTTTAAAATAATGTGAAGGTGCATCTTAAAAACACCAGTGCAACTTCAACACTGGTGAGAAAACTTTCCTGTAATTGTGTCTGCAAGAGGCATTGCAGCTGTATTTCTAGGGAAAGCTACTCACTTGAATTACTGCTGTACTAGCTAACAGCATGGCAATTGTCTCACCAAGGACTTTGTTTAGAAAAGCCAAACAAAGCAATTCCCTCACTCCTGAACTTGATGCTGTATTTCCTATTAAAGAATTTGCTTGCTTTCTTCTCTTGGTTTCTCTATGTTAGGTTTTAACTATTGCTGGATATGGATATTACCATATATATTTAGTTCTGGTTATCTAGTCTTCTGTTCACTTTTTGGTGGGGAAAGAAATGACTCGCCAAATTGACTCGCCCTTCCTACTCCCTCTCCTTCATTCTCCTGAGCCATCTGTTTTGCTCTGTTGTGTGTGGTTTTTAGATGAGATAAATTTCTACTTGCTGCAATTTAAATAACCCACTGTGTAAGTGAGCTTCTGTGTGTAAGGTTTTGGAATGTTGTTGCTAACTGTAGGATAAAATTTTAACATAATAAAAATAATTGTGTAAACAGAAGCTGGATGTAGTGTGCTTACAGCCACTATCAAATAAAAATCGTACCATCAGGTACAGAAGTGCATCAAAGTCTGAGCAGTATTTGTTTATGTGGTCGGATAGAAACAGAAACTAGGTTGATTTTTTCCAATTACATGCAAGTTCTTATAAAAACAATCATTCCTTGTATTGCAGTCCATTACTTTATTGCCATGAGATCACTGTATAGCCTGTGTGCTGTGTGAGAGTATGCCTTGTGCTGGGAAATAAGCTACTACAAAATTGTGGGAATCCACTAGTTTCTGGTCTAAGTATGCTGCTAAGTACGGTGAGATGTGTGGTGATTTTCTGCTGGACTGAGTATATTCATCTTCAAGACACTAAATAGTCAGCAGTGTAGTGATACAAAGCATGAGTAGAGAATTTGATCCTATAATGGCCATTGTTTTCTTTGTTTTAAAAATACTGTGATGTTTGGGAACTGCCTGAACTGTAAAATCTGGGCAGCAGCTGCGTGTCTAAAGTGACTCTCTTAAACATGAGAACTGTTCCTGAATTAGGAACACGTGCAATTCAGAAATTTGCTGATTGTCTTAAAGCCAGTGTAAGTCTTGGCTCTACATTTTGTTGCCTTGAGAGTATCCCTGGAGCTGGACAGGCCTGCTAATGACTTTCTGTGCTCTCTTTTCCCACTTCCCTCACTGCTTTGTTGTCCTGCAACGTCCCTGGCATCTTCATGGGGAGGAACCTGTTGCAGTGCAGAGTGCAGCTCTGAGCCTCCTTGTTTTTGGACCAATTCTTTAGTGGATGCTGATGTTCAGTGTGTTTGTTTTGCATACAGATGTTGAATTTGCCCTGTTGTATGGGTTCAGAGCGCTGTTGACATAACATAGAATACCAGGTTGGAAGGGGACCTTAATAATCATCTGGTCCAACTTTCCTTGTGCAAAAGAAAGCATCATCTAGACAAGATGGCCCAGGACCCTGTCCAGTTGAATATTAAAGATGTCCAGCGTTGGGGATTCCACCGCTTCCCTGACGACTGACTGGTTGTTCTCATTGTGAAAACTTTTCCTATTATCTAATTGGAATCTCCCCAGGAGTAACTTGTAAAAAGGGAGATTTCATCTTTTTTATAGCCACCCTTTGAATACTAGAATGTCTTTGATAATAATATGTGATACCAGGACATGCTGTGATGAGACTGTAATTTGATCCTTTATGCTAAACCTCACTGTTTTAACATTGCTTGCTCAATGCTATCTGGTATGATTCCAGGTCTGCATAGAAGGTAGGGAGGACTAGAGAGTGAGAATCTGGGGGGAAAAAAAAAAAAAAGACAGTTCTTTGAAGCTTACCTATGAAGTCATCAAATTTTAGCATGTTGCTTGTCTTCAGATAAAGATTTGCTGTATTCTGGGTTTAGACCCTCAGTTTTATTTGTCAGAACAGAAATAAGACTTCATGTCAGCAGTCACCAGTCCTTGAGAGTAAACTGAAAAGGTAAACAAAATCCATAGAAGGAAACATTTTTATGAACATAATGAAACTTTTACACACAGAATGAACTGAGGAGCTTTGCCACAAAGCAGGTGACTGAGCTATCTGGATTCAAAGGCTTGCATGACGTGAATGTCTGTCAAGTTCTGATTTTTCTTTCTATTTGGAGAAACTTGGGTTTGGTTCTATGTTGCTGCCACTATATCACAGAGAGAATATTGAAGTAACTAATAAATACTAAAGTGTTTTCTTCTTATTCTCACCAAAAAAAAAAAAAAAAGAAAAATAAGTCTCTGACTTAATCAAGGAATATGTCTTGCTAGATGAGCTAACATTTGAGGGTGGGTGCCATCACTTAAGAAAGTAAACAGAAAGCCATTTTAAATTCAAGCCCTATTACAAAAACAAAATCAACGTTTGAGAGACATTCTGTTTGTTTCTCTGTGCACTGTAAGTTCTCTAATTTGCTGTTATCTGCTGTCTGGCGTGCCAAAATAATCATATGCTCCAAAGCCTTGGGTAGCTTTCTTAGCATTGAAGGAAGAAGACTGCTATGGAAGTGCCAAAGATTTCTTTTTCTGTCTGACAGTCCAAAGGTGGCCAAGGTCACAGAATCACAGAATCACAGAATTATGGAATTATTTAGATTGGAGAAGGCTTTTAAGGCCATCAAGTCCAGTCATTAACCCAGCATTGCCAAGTCCACTAGTAAACCATGTCCTGGGTGCCACATCTCACATCATGTAAATACATCTAGGGATGATGAATCAAACACTCTGGAGCTCTGGCTGATATCTCTGATGTCAGAGCCTGCTTTATGTCAGCTCTGAAGAAAATTGTGTTTGATGTCATAAGGCAAATCAGACGCTGCAAGAAAGTTCAGGGTGTAGTTTTGGAGAAACTACAGTTGGACAGTGCTTTACAGGAACAAATTATGGGGTTTCTGTACTGAAACTTACTGTCTAAATCATGTAAAACACAGAATGTAAGAATTGGACCCAATTTCTTACCCTTGCTGTGTGTGCAGCCTTGAAGCCTTGCTAATTGATTGTGCAAGGGTTGTGCGAAAATGACACATGGGCATGTCTGCTTCTGTCCCTGGAGTTCAGTGTAGCATGCAGTTATGGTTGCATAGACAAACTGTGACAACTGACAGTAACAATGTATTGTGCCAACATATTTACTAAGACATCTCTTTGATTTGATTTGGCAGAAGAACTGAAAATTACATTTTCAACAGTATTTTTATTGATAGTACATAAATAATATATATATAGGTAAGTTTTTAATAAGGGGAGTGGCTTAATCCAGAGCCAACATGAACCTTGTTTGTTGCATTGGGCAGAAAATTCTACTAACAGAGCAGCTGGCATGTACCTTCCCAGGCTCCATCTGTCAGAGTCTGCATTGCTTTATAAATCACATTCCTAGTGGAGAGATTTATTTCTTGCTATAATGTTTGCAGCCTGGATTAAAATGGAATTTCTCAGTTGTTATTTTTAAAATTTATTTATTGTTTAAGTGTGTGTGTATATATATATGTGAATGATATATGTATGTCCCTTAAACTTTCTATTGGAATTAACTTCTCCCCTTAATAAAGAAGCTTTTCTCCCTCCCTTCCTCAAAAAAGAGGATAATTTAAGAAAATGAGACTTTTCTATTTAGTTAATCAACAGAATGGAAGACAACTTTCTTTTCAAGTAAAAGAAAATCAGCAAGGAGACAGTGAGATCGACTAAATTTTGTCTCAGCCCATAGAAATGCTAATTTGCTATCAAAGCTATTCAGGACTGGTCAGGGGAATATTATTGATGGAAATGAAGGATTTGCTTCTAGCTGATTGTCTCGTGCATACAGGATTTGGGGGAAGGGCTTGTCTGAAACAGAGTTTGGGAATTACAGGCACTGTGGTTACACTGCTGTATGTGTTTGTTAAACAGTAATTTGGTGTGTGTCTTGACCCTTGAGATAATGAAGCTGACTAGTCAAAATGTTTTTTGTCAAGATAGTGTTTCTAAAAAGAAACAGACTGAAATCTTTTTTGTGGACTGTGGTGTAGTGATGGTGGTGATCATCTCATCTTCTGCTGCCTTGAATGAATGCCAGCTTTATTGTGCAAGGTCTTTACCTGGGGAGAAGAGATTTCAAGTTCTTCCAGTTTCTCTGTGTTTTGTATAGCTGAGTTACTGCATCTTATCTGGAGAAACTCAACAGACATGGTATTATTTCAAACCAGTGGGTTTTTTTGTCTTAGATGCTGGAAGGATATTCTCTTGAGTTGAATGGTAGATGCTAGCTTTTCTGTGTTTATTGAGGATTTCTGCCTTAGTAGATGTGGAGAATTACTGTTTACTGAATGAACTTGAAAGAATTTTAATCATGCTGGTTTTAGTTTTGGGGTTTCCATAATGAGAGGCGTCTTGGGTGTCTTGCTCTTAATGGTTAGGTATCCTTCTGTACCTTACCTGGCTTTCAGATTCCTCCATACTGCTGGAACAATTAGTTACTTAAGTGATCGAGTGCTTTGATATTTCTATTTGACACTACTTCTCACTATATGAAGAGAGAAGTGTGCTGAATAGTCTGTTCTATTTCTTGTTTTCACTGTCAGTGAAGGATTGCCTGCCAGTCCCCTGGAGAGGCCTTGGACAGGAGGTGGACATGTTCAGTGACTGCAATATGTTGCTATTAATAGCTTGCAGGCTGTGGGGTAATTAAAATCTTGAGCTTTTCCTTGTACAAATTACACAAATTCAGGAATGGTAGAAAACTACCACAACATGACAAGTTAAGATAAAAATCATTTCAGTAAAACCCTTGAACATTTTTGTATTGCATGAACTTTAGTACATGATGTGCATGATCTCTATGATGAGAATTTTACTTGGGATTTGCCAGTGGTCTGGAACGTGTGTGGCTTTTTGGCTTTAGGACTGCTTGGTATGGAGGCTGGGTTGGTCCTGTCATTTTAACAGGCTGTACTTGGACTAAGTCCCTTCCTGTTCTTTGTCCCCACAAAGCTTGCTTTTAAAATTTCCCACAGTTGTTTTTACTGATGATAATAATGATACGAATGGCAGAGCAAGGGTTTCCAGTAACAAGAATCTGGATAATGATCTGCTTCATTTGAACAGAGATGTTAGGTGAAGTGTACTGGTGACTCTCTACAGCCTTGTCTGTGGTGCTGTGGGAGGGTGTCTCTTGTCTTAGTATGTTGGACAAGGGTTGAGTTTTAACTTCTGAGCTACCCCTTCTGACAGCTTGCTTCACTTTCCAGTAGGGGAATTGAGGTGCTGATCAGTGAAGAACAGTCCAAGTTGTAGGAAGGTAAATTCCAGGCCAGATATAACTCTCTGGATATTGGGATGCATTCAGCACATCATCCATCCCCTTGAAGTATTGCCTAGCCTTATGCATTGCAGAGAGAATTTCTTCAATGGAATTGCTGTATGGCACAAGTACTGTAAACCTGTTGCAGAGACAATTGACACACCTGATTGATACTCTTATTTTTACCTTCATGGCATATGTAATGTAAGCAACCCCTTTTGTAAATTTTGAAACCTTAGTTTGCCATGCCACTTTGGAATGCCATATCATATATCCCTTAAGGCTGTATTTGTGGTGATAAAAACCCTGAATGCTCTCTGCTGAATACCTGCTACTAATAACCACAGTCTGTGTAGATCTGCTACTAATAACCACAGTCTGTGTAGATCTACTTGGATGACTACCAGGTAGGTAGTTGGCTCCTGAAAGTTCTTCAGAGTATAGAGACCTGTGGCGCTTGCTGCTGTGACTTGCCAGTGTTTCTCTCTTCTTTAATGAATAACTGATACTCTGATGTAATAAACATCCATAACAGCCAAAAAGTCTACTGTGGTGCAGTGTGTTTACAAAGCAGTCTGACAAGCTCTATGAAAAACAGATAAGGGAGAACCTGTATCTGTGGGGTACCTACTTATTTCAGTGTGTAGCTCCTCAGTTATTTGCAGTAATCTAGAGACGTGATATTCAACATAAATTACATTTAGCTCCTGAGCCAAAAGTCTAATCTAGTGTATATGGAATATTTAAACCTTTTAAAAACACATTACTACTGCTTGGCTGTGAAATACTTGGTCTAAGAACATATATTGTGAGTAGCTTAGAGATGTCCAAGCTTTTTGCAATTAGCAGTCAGAAGTAACAAATAAACCCTCAAGACCAGCTTTGATTTGTTAAAAACCTTATGAGATCAGTAAAGCAGCAGCTTCAGACTCATATATCAGAAGTTCCACATAATGTTACAAGCCCTCACTTTAAGGAGGTGTGTTCCTGTTTTCTGAGTGTGGAAACCACTTTTCAGAAATCCAAGCCTTCCACTTTGAAGTGTCCCCAGGTGTTTCTCAGACAGGTTAAAGTACTGATGTCTAGGAGTCTCCAAGCCACTTCCAGAATGTACATCTTCACCATTCTTTAAAAGAATTTCCTATTGACTTAAAAAATTAGTTGCTGTAGGTTGAAGTTAACATAAGCCCATAAGATACAAATTTTGACTGGGTGGTTTGATATGGATCTCTGAGCTAAAATGGCAAGACCTTGGTGAAGAAATCAGGACTTGGAAACCTCCACTGTAGTGCTTGTGTTATCAGGAAGCATTCTGTAAATACCAAAGATAGATACATGATGAGATGAACAAAAGAGAATGCTAAAGAATGTATATAGTTGCATTCTGTGAATGCATTCTGTGATGCGCAATAGTGATTGCTGAATTCCTGTGGCAACTGATTCTAGTAATCCTAATTTTATCTTTAATCAACTAATGATAGGTAGAATTCTCTTTCAAAAAGACCAAATCATAAAACTGAACAGTTTTCTCGTGTTTGCTTGTGAAGCTAATGTAAACGTCCTGCAGTGTTGCATTTTAAAGGTGCATAAGCAGTGGCAGCAGAGGCAAATAGAACTGAGTGTAAGTTGTTCCTGTAGCTTGATTGCTGAGAGTGATCAAGCCCAGCAGCAGAACTCCAAGCATCTGAACAGCTATTGAGCACTCAGTACTTTAGAGCTCTGATTAACTTACTGATTATTGGGCTGTTTTAGGGCAGTTTTCTGTTATTAGTTTATCCTGGATGAGTTTTTCTATGCTTGAATTTGCACATATTCCAACAACTTGAAGATGAGAAATGTGGAGCAATGCATGTCACATACTAAGGAGGCATTTTGATTTGCTTTTGCTAGGCCAGCCAGCTTTGGTGTGATCTGATAAGCTGCTTTCTGACCTTGTCAAATGGAACCATTTGTTCTGGTGGGGAATTTATCTTACAGGGAGCTTCAAGAGCAGCGAATGGAACTGAAGTTGAAAGGGAGAAGAGAGGTTGGACAGCGGGTACTGAGGGCTTGGACTGGTGTGTCTGCAGGGGAAGCTTTGACTTCTGAAGATGATTCTGCAGTGTGAGCTGATGAGATTTGTGGAGGGAGCCTGTACATGTTGTGTGCTGTATGATCTGGCACATGGTGGGAATTAGCTGAGAGAGAGAGATGGGAGGGCAGATGGCTTGAACAATGCACACACAGTGTTGTGGGGATGTGCCTGTGTGGATGGCAGTTTGGAGAGGGGAAGATGTGGCTTGTAAAGATCGGCTGTAGAGTGACAGAGAGGTTCCTCCTCATCATTTGACCTTGACATGTCACTGAACTGAAGACTCAGTAATTAAGCTTCTGCTCTGTTTTTATTGTGTCAATTGCTTGGGTGCAGAACCAGTTTTGATTTTACAATAGTATTTATGTAAACTCTTCAAGGAAGCTTTATAATACAAGTTGCATTTGACCAAAATACCTGGTATGAAGTGTGGAGTGCCATGCAGTTTTAACTCTCTTTATGTACCCCATTGAATTATATGAGAGGTTTTATTTTTAAATTTTGTTTAATATCTAATCTAGTTATGTGAAAGCAGTTTCAAACAGCAATTTTGTCCTAGTCATGTGGCTGTTAAAGGTGAACTGGCAATACGGGTGGGAGTTTACAAGAGGGAAAATTCAAAAGCTATGATGTTCTGTAAAGAATATCCACTTTGCTACTAAAGGGGATCAAATTTTGGTTTATATCAAGGACAACTGGTGAAAAAAAACAATTTATTTGAAGCTTTTAATACTAGATTGCAAAGTAATTCTGAACCATTAGGCAAGAAGTCAGGTGGCAGTCTTTGTATTGCGCTGTCTCAAAATTGCGTAGTTAACTAATGCTTATGTATTACGTTGTATGTAAACACGTGTGCTGTCTGCTTTCAGTTTCTGCTTAAAAAGAGATGTGAAAGTAACACTTGAAGAACATAGGAATTCTCTGCTCCCTCCTGTTTTTGTCACACAGTTCTTGGCTTCTCCCTCTACCCTCTCGCCTTTGCTGTCTGTGAAGCTTTTAGCTTATATCTTGTGGATGCCAGCAATTCCCATTAAAATAATGCAAAGGACTGTATGTCAAGTTAGTTCTAATCTAAACTGTTAATCGGCAAACTGAAATTGCCTGAATTATCTGCAAGGCTTGAAAATGTTCCTGATCTAGTTCTTACAGGACGTGAAATGCATTCCACATCTCAACTATGTTCATTTAATCCTGCTGCCAAAGTAGTAATTTGAGCAAATAACTAAAACGTTTGGTGCTTAGGCAAATGAGAACAAGACATTTAATCAACGAATCATTACAGATGAAAAGAAACTTGTTATACGCTGAAGTTTTCTTCTTTGACAGCACTCAGTAATGGAGTGCTGTGACTTTGTCACCTCTTAGTGTTTAGCCTAATAGTATTTAATTGGAACTTTGTAATAGGAAAACTGCTTGAGTAAAGGCTGCAGATCTCCACTTGAGTTTATATGAAGTTACACTGATGTTGACTGCTGCTTTATTGGTTGTATCTAGTTCAGTAAACCTTTTATTTCAGACACCATTGATCTGCTACCTGCATTTGTACCATTTTCCACAGTGGTAGAAGTTCAAGTATGAATTATCGGTTGTTTTCTTGAGGCTGTAGTTCAGTAGGACAATGTCTTTAAAGTCACTGCTAGTTGTGAGTTGAAGTTTAAAATATCTCTTTGGAAAGCCAGCTTTCAGAAATTTGTTTCTCGAATCTTTAGTAGTTATTTTGCAGGTTATGTTTTCTGAATAAGCAAAGTGACTTTTACTAATTCTTCCTAACAGCTGGAAATGTCAATACTTTTTTTAGATGAAAGGTAACTTTGTTTGCATTTGGAAATACTAAAAAATGGAGTTTTACATGGTCTGTCCTTAGTACATGCAATAGCTGTTCTGCCTTTTGGCAGCAGATCGCATTGAATCATTCTTGCTGCTTCACATTTTAGAAGGCATCTGTATATGAATTCCATTTGAAGGGTGGCATTAACCAAGTGTCAGATGTCACTAATAAGTGTCAAACATTGCTAGGAATGTTAGTCGTGAATATGAACAAAATTACTGGACTGGGGGGAACTCACCAGTGTTTAAATAATATATGAGCAAAATGTAGCATAGCATAGCATGTTGCAGAATTTAGGTAATGATGCAACTTTTATAATGTATATGAACAGCTTGCCTTCTGGTTTTCTTTTTAAAAATAAGAGACAGGACTTAAAAATGAATGAGGGTTTGGAAACTGGAATACACAGGGCTCAGTTGAATGCTAATGGAGTGTCTTTTTTTCGTTGCTTTGTGCTTAACATTGTAACTCTTGCGTACAATGTGTGTAGAGTTATTCAAAGAAAACAATAAAAATAGAAGTCTAATTAGAAGGGGCTATTAATGTGGACTTTTTCTATTGGGTGCTGAGGTCTACTGTTTGTTCCACAAATACATAAAATTGTGAAGAAACTAGCACTGAGTCATTGTGTATGGCAAACTCTTCCTTATGCAGTGCATCTCTATTGCAAGTGGAAGGAAATTCTGGATAGCTGCAGTTTGCAAACTGGGTAATAGATGAAATATATGGCCTCCACTGCCATCTCCTAACGTGTGATACAGGGAGTACTTCAAAAGAGGTTTTGTCTGTGCGTTTTCATGGTAGAGCTGCTGTTGGTATCTCCCATCCTGTCAGAGAGGAGGGACTTACTTGGGCCATGCAACTCAAGTCATGTAAACAGTTCCTGATCTTGGGCAGTAACCTGCCCTCTGACTAGGGAGCCATCCCTCAGGACAGATGGAAAACTTTACCTTAGCAAGGTGGGATTTCAGTGGGAAGGTTACCCTTTCCCTATATTTTTACCCTTCAGGCAAAAGCATGTATTCCCTTCTGATACCTCAAAATAGGTGTGTCTTCTCAGACAGTGATGAACTTTCTCAGCTGTCAAGGAAAGTTTATTAAGCTTTTGTGTGAGGAGGGATAATTTCACAAGTACTCCTGTATGCAGGAGGCCTCTGTGCATGCCATCCTGATGCTCTACTCATCCTTCCTCTGGTCTGTGGGAGTAGTAGCCAGCATAGCTGGAGGGTGGGCTTTGTAGATGGCATGTGGAATAGGGGACACCCAACTGTGGGAAAATATTTTTCTGTCTTAACTAGCCTGGGCTGCATGACCTCATAAGAAATGGCAAAATGAGCATTTCAGTGGTCATGGGGATTTGGAAGCTTTTTGAGAAATGTGGGATTGGACAGGCTTTAAAAAATTGACTCCAACAAATCACAGTAGTGTTGTTTTTCCTACTGAATGAATTGTTTCTTGGCATCTAAATTTATTATTGTTAAATATTTTTCAAATACTTTCTCGCCTCCGTATGATTGAGATTTTTTAAAATCTCATGCAGATCAAGTACTTTGGCTGCTCAGCCAGACCTTCTTGAGTACAGATTCTACCAAATACAGGTTATGTTTTTTGTTCCTGTCCTTTTTCCCCATCCTCTTCATGCCCTAAAGCTGATGTCTTGTTGTTTTGCTTTACAGGCTCCAGATAAAAGGAAAGCATTAGAAGAGACCAAAGCCTACACAACTCAGTCTCTAGCCAGTGTTGCTTATCAGATCAATGCGCTGGCCAACAATGTATTACAACTGCTGGACATCCAAGCGTCCCAGCTACGGAGGATGGAGTCCTCCATCAACCATATCTCCCAGGTAATCTCTTTTCTTTTTTAATAGAGGACTGAGAGTGTTGGAGGAGGCATTATTGTGTCTCTTACTGTTGAGTTGGATAGTTTATGTTGGCTTCTTTATTGTGATAGAAAATGGTAAGTTTTTTTCTTTCTAATATTTATGAAACATGCTTTGTGATTAAGGTCATGACCAAAATAAAATAGTTCCTGTATCAAGAATGCTGGAATTATATTTGATTTAAAGCAGGAATTAATTATTAAGATTTCAAGATTTGAAGCTGTCCTTGAGGGAGGGGTAGAGAGAAGGATTCTGTTTCTGAAGGAAATCCAGTTAGAAGTGCCATATGGGAGGTGGTATTTTATTTAACACATGCAGTGAGTTCATTTGTTTTCATAGCCTTGCAGGATATAATTTCATGTGCTGTGTGGAAGGAGAGAGGGGTTCACATGCTGCCACTACCTGCTCAAGCCAAACTCCTTCCCAGCCAAGGCAGTTGAATGAGTGAGCTGACCTGACTTGAACTGTGACTGCAGTATTACTGGAGTTTCTGCAGTGAGGACATGGAGATAGATGACAGGAAAGAACAGGTCTATCCCTCTCTGTGGCAGCCTATATTTCCCTGGCTGAAGCTTCACCCTGGCTGCCTGCTTCTGTGGGGGGGAAGCATTGCTGCTGCTGCCTGCCTTGTACCTGATCATTGGCCTGATTGTATGCTAGCTCAGCCAAAAATGTCTGCTGTGTTTAATCTGGAAGTGGCTTGCTGCATAATCAGGTGTGTGTCATTTTAGTGCCAGTGGAGGCAGGGACAGGACTCAGTTATTTCACCCTTACATTGCTGTTCTGAAATGGGCTTGAGGAAGTTGTTAAAAGCCCAGTATCCACTTTCTTGTGCTCTTATTGAAATTCAGTTAGATCTTCACTGGGCTTCCTCCTACGTCTCTTTGAGATGTTTTGTAAACAAATAGCACAGGATGCAACGTTCTTCAGTGCAGCCAGTGAGCTAAAAACCTTAGTTGGTCAACCAGCATCCTGTCAGTGATACACCTTAGACCAAATACGTGAAAGAAATGCTTCTTATGGTCTCTGCTGTCTCCCTTCCCAGCCCTGCTAACTCTTACTGGTTTTTTAGAGTTGTGGTTTCTAAACATCTTTGTGAAATGACAGCACAGTGGTTTTCTCAAAAGCATGTCAGCAGGGAGAAGATTCCAGTGCATATGGAAGGCCTTCCTAGTGACAAACCTATCAAAAAGGCATGTGAGGTTAACATGTGCTGAGAACTGAACAATGCTAAAAGCTGTGTGAAGTATTTAAAAAGTACCTGCCACTGGAACAGGAAAGTAGGAGGAAATGAAATTGCTGTAGATAAGCTTTTTTTTTTTCTCTTAAGTATTCAGAGGTGCTGGGATTATGACTACCTTTTAAGAAATGGCTGAAAAAAGAACTGAATCTACAGATTTTCCCAAGCATTGGATACCCTCTTATACTGAGCACATATTTTCTTAAATGTTTGAAAGCTGCAGTGTGTGTGTGTGTGAAGCAATTATTGTTAAATTCTCATTGGCCCACTAGTATGGCTGACCATGGAAAAAGCCAAAATGTTTGATACTAGCATAAAAGGTGTTAACCCACTGTACTATTTGCTGCTTGGATTGAAGGCACTATGTTGAAAGCTATTGAGTCACCTGATACATGAACTGTTTGCTAAAGGCTGTGAACAATCAGTGCTTTGTAAAGCTTTTGAGGAGTGTTCAGCAAGGTCACTTGCTTGTAGTTTCTGTCCTGGTTGGTCTTGCCTGAAACTAATCCTTGCTTATAAACTAACCTCTGCAAACTAATTTTGTAGAATTAAACTGGATACAGATAATGCACACATACCAGCTCAGCTGTTTGCTTTGAAGTGTTTCTGCTCTAATGCTTCAACTGCCTTTCTTAAATCGGCTGTACAATTGCTGTGATAGACTGTTGTAATATGCTTTGGGATCTCCAGAGTGTCCTTCCCTGTGTCTGTATCAATTGTGAATATTTATTTTCATGTTACTAAAGCATGAGGATGAACAAATTCTCAAAATGGCATTCTTTTTCATGAAAGAAGTATTGCCTAGAAGCGCAGAACTGAGGCATTGCCAGGTCAATTACTCGATTCTGGGGTTTGCAAAAAAGAGCAGCTTCTGTGAAATAAGATAGAATTTGTTAGTTCGTCTAAGGAAGAAAGTCCTATGGCTCTTCAGAGCCCAGACCATTTCTGTTTCCATACTGTTTTTCAGTTCACTGTGCGTGTTCTCCAGAATGACTCTAAGCTAAATCCCTGGATAGCTAAGCCTGATCAGTAGCTATTCTGTATTTTTCCTAGCTTTGTATCCTCTTCACTGGAAAAAACACTCATGAAAAGTTAGGTGGTGGACTAATGTGCTATATTGTTACTGGACCCTAATTTTACAGATAGAAATTGTGCTTGGTTTTATAGGAAAAAATTTATTTGGCTTTGGTTTCTGGTTGAGCACAAACACAGAGACTTCACATGAGTAATCACAGTGTGGTGAGGGAGCACTTTTCTGAGGTGGAGGCAATGGAATGGCTTTCTCATAGCAGCCAGAGCAAAAACCTGCCCAGCCGCATCTGTGCTTTCTGTAGTTACAGTTGTCTTTCAAGCTGTAATGCCTGGGTCTGGAGTGACCTGCCATGTGATTGTTTACTACACCCAGTACAGGGGCCTGTGCACATAGAGCTCAGCTCTTTGGTTTAAATCCTTCATGTTGACCTGGAGCACTGCCAAGCTGATTTGACCTTTCCAAGCTGCTCTGATATGGAAGAGCAGAGACTCGGTCACTCTTCTGGAGAAGTTTGAAAACCCGTCTGGTATAAAGGATCCTACTTAGCCTGTTAGGCAAGATCTGGGGGGAAAAAGATAGTAAGTGTATACTTGGCACCAACACGGGCATCAAGACTTCGCTGATGGCATTAACTTAACAAATGTGCTAGACACCATCCTTCAAGAAAGGCCAAATGCAGGATCCAGGGAATACCAGCCTGTCAGCCTGACCTTGGTGCCAGGGAAGGTCATGGAACACATCATCTTGTGTGCTAACATGTGACCCATGAAACCGGCGAATCAGGCCCAGCCAGGATGGGTTTGTGAAGGCAAGTCCTGCTTGACCAACCTGATCTCCTTCCATGACAAGGAGACCCACTTAGTGGATGAGCAAGAAGCTGTGGATGTGTCTACCTGGACATTAGTAAAGCTTTTGACACCATTTCCCACAGCATCTCTGGGACAAACTGTCTGCTCATAGTTTGCATGGGTGTGCTCTTTGCTGGGTAGAAAACTGCAGAGATGCCAAACCTGGGAGTATTGGTGGATGGAGATACATCCAGCAGGTCACTGGTCACCTCAGGGCTTGGTATTGGGGCTGGTCCTATTTAATAGCTTTATCAATGATCTGGATGAGGGGATTGAGAGCACCCTCAGTCAGTTTGCAGACACAGCACGTGGGGTGGAAGTGTTGGTCTGCTGGAGGGCAGGAAGGCTCTGAACAGGGATCTGGACAGGCTAGATGGAATGGAAGAGGCTAGTGGTCTGAGGTTCAGTGAGACAAAGTGCCAGGTGCTGCAGTTGGGACTCCATGCAGCATTCCAGGCTTGGAGAAGTATCTGGGAAGCTGGCCATCAGAAAAGGACCAGGGGGTATTGATCAACAGAAGCTGAACCTCATGCAGCATGTACCCGGGTGGCCAAGACCACCAGTGCCATCCTGGCCTGTATCAGAAGTAGTGTGGCCAGCAGGACTAGGGAAGTGATTGTCCCTCTGTACTCAGCACTGTTTCTTGATTGTACTCAGCTCTTCCTCTCCTCTTCTTGGAAATGAAAGTTGACTTAAAATATGTACTTTAAGATACATTTTTTGCTGCTTAATTTCCATAAAGTTCAATAGAATGAAGATGGGACAGCACATTTCTCAGTGGAGAGAGGTTGACAGGGGCATCCTTGTTTACTGTGTCAAAACTGAAAAATGTAACACATCAGTGCTCATGTTTATGTCAGAGCTGCAGCACTGGATGTAGCAGCTATTCCTTGTTTTTTTTCCCCTCTACATAAACAGTTTTAAAATAGCTCAGTATTTAAATCCAAGCATGAAGAAAGCAATAGTCTCCTTTTAAAGAAATCATGATTTTCATCAGGAAGCACTGCTGCCCTTAAACATTCAGTGTGAAGATTTTCTTTTGCATCTGAAGCTCTCCTCTAATGCAAAATAGGGACTATTGCAAAAAAAAGTGTTCTGAAAACATCACTCTCAGCAAAAAAAGATATTCACACATTTTTTGTTGCCATTTAAAGTTATAAGCTTTTAGAACTAAAAAAATAATTTAAAAACTCCCCTGAATTAGTTCAGAAGAATCTTGCCTGTTACCATCCATGTCTAATTAATTGCATGTGTAATTCAAGTGCTGTATGCAAGCAGAAAGCTAAAGGCCTTATGTTGCTATGGCATGGTTGTGTAGGTAAAGTCAGGGCAACAGTGCAGATACACAGATGTCTTCTTGCAGGCTTTCTGAATCCTGAAGCTGTAGCCTGTGTTGAATCACACATGGACAACCCCAAATACTAAGGCCTTTCCATTGTGTTAGCTACCAGTCAGGACTGATGTGGATTAGGTTTCAGAGAAGTCCTGCTGAACATGTTCTGAGGCTGTACGGGGTGAGCTCCAAAGTAGTAGCAGGTTGGTATTTGACAGAGAAGAGGAGCACAAGAGCTGTTACATGCTCAGCTCATCTCCTGTGTTTGAGGAGGCACAAGGCAGGGCACATACAGTGCTGACTCTTTATGATGGAGTTTTTGTGGGAAAGAGTTTTCAGAGTGTGTGTGTGTACTTTGGATTAATGTGATACTGCATTTAGGGATTGCGATGTATTATCACAACACAGTTTAATTCATGTGTGAAAGCCAAGAAGTAGAAACACGGTAGAAAATGTGACAAATCTGTTGCTGAATGTGGATGGTCATGCCTAGAAACAAGCAATTATGTGAAGTACTTTAGTACACTTACAGATGGGAGCAAAAGACCTTTCCAGATCCTCTTAATGGTGACTGTGCTTGCAAAGTACAGCTGTCCAGGTACTTCTATGCTGAAGTTGCCTCATTAAAAATAAGTAAATGCTTAGACCCTTGACCTTTGTCTCTGGCCTAAAGAACATATGGGCTAGATGGAAGGACTGTTAATTGGAGAGAAGATTAGCCAGAACTAGCAAATGGTTGACTGCTACTAACAGCAGGGTCAGTACTGGAGCCCACAGTGTTCAGAACATTCTTTGGAGACCATTCAGAACATAAAGCATATCCTCAACAAATCTGGGACTAACTCTAAGTTAGGAAAGGTGATTCATACACTGAATGGCAGAGCTTCAGTATACAGGACTCTTATTGAACCAGCAAAATCCTTGGCAAACTGGGCAAGGTGCAAGGTCCTGCTCCCTAGGGTAGGGCCCCACATGCATTTGTATGCACTGGGAGGTGACTATGTGAGTAGTAATGGGTTGGAAAGGAACTGGTGTGCTGATGGGTGCTGAGCATGAGCCAACACCACAAGGCTCTCTGAATAAGTGAAGCAGTGTGGTGGAGCTGCCTTGGGAAGATTGTGGCTGACAGATGCAATTTCATCGGGAGTGCTGGGTGCGGCTTGTTGGTTTTTCTTTTTTGTCATCTCTGTATTGTTCAAGAGTGATTTAGGGAAACCAGAGACAGTCCAGCAGACAGGGATGTCGAGATGGTCAGGGGCATGGAGCATGCAGCCTGCAATGAGAGGTTGAGGGAGTTGTGTTAGTTTGCTTTGATAAAGAAAGAGCAAAGCAGTGATGTTATGGTAGCCTAGTAGTACTTAAGTCTGTTTCTGTCTCTGCAGTTAGTCTTTTGCCTGATAGTGACAGTGTAATGTTAAACAGCTAGCCATAAGCTGAAGCTTGGCAGATTAGTACATGGAGCTGGGAAAAGCCTTTTTATTTTGGAGTGTGATGCAGCATTGGATCTCTGCCGTGACTCTTTTTGGTATTACACTGCAGCAGCTGGATGTATCCTAAAAGCTGACTTTGTATCCTTGAAAGGCATACGATAAAGTTATAGGAACTGATTGGTGATGGAGGGGGAAAGATAATTACAAAGTCGGGGGAGAAGCTTCCGTCACGTATCTACAAATGTTGTAAGCTCCACTTCCATTCAGACTTTCCTTTCCACACGTTCAGAAGTGTGTGGAGAGGCCAAAAGTATCAGCGGGAACTAGTGCATCATCGAATGTTGTATACATTAGAAAGCTAATGTCTTCTGTCTGCTTCTCTTGGACTGCCTGTGCCTGTCAGCAGCCACAAATACTCTAAATATGGCAAGAAACTTTCACCTTTTATTTAGATTAAGCTTGCCTTGGGTGATGTTCTCTCTCCTATTAAAGTGCTGACAGTTATCTGTGGCCTTTGCTTCACATCCTGTTCTTCCTGTTCTCTCTCTGATAGAGGCCAAGGCTCCAAGAAGTTGTGCTGTGCTTGCTCTGTTTATCTGTCTGCTTATGAAAATTGTTGTCAACTTTGTGCATATCAGCTTCTACATGATCTATATAAGTTGCTCAGAAAATAGGATAATGTGTAAGAGTTGCCTTGTCAGCCATTCAGCTGAGAAATTCCCTTCATGTCCACAAATGAATACATGTAGGATGTCTGTAATCCCTGTGCAGTTCAACTGCTGCAGTCAAAAAGAAAACCCCAGCAAATTACCAACAAACAAATCAAAGCAACCCTCCCATGATACTTAGTTACGAACACCTATGAGAGCTGACACAATGTCGGCCTTTCTGTGACGGGTAAGAGCAGTTGCTTTGATGAAGAAGAAACTGAAGCAGAAACTTTTGTTTTTTACACTTTTTTTTTCCCTGTGGAATGCAGGGTTTTGTACATATTTTTGGGGAATGAGCAAAATTGCTTACTTTAATAGCCATTGACTGTCATGAATTCCTACATATGCTTATTGCCATTCCACTATCTGCTTGAAGGACAGTCTGAATGCATAGTGTTTTAGACCATTAAAACCTTTCTGCTCAACGGTTATTTCGCTGTAAGCTCTAGATACCTCATTAAATTCTAAATTAAGAGGCCTGATGAAGCCTCTTGTTTTCTGAAATCAAAGCCAAAAATCCAGGACTATGAACATGACTCTGAAAGGCCTTTTTGACAATTTTGTGTAACAAAGGAGTCGTCAGTGTTTGTGCAGTCTTTTTAATGAAAACCTCTCCTATCTGGGAGATACACCACACAGACGAAATGCGTCACTAACCTGATATGAAGTCACATATTGGACTTTCCAAGGAGTCTTGTTTTTTTTTTTCTTCAGATACATCTGATTAGCTTGCTGCATGAAATGGATTTTCCCTCTGTTTCAAGTCTTACTAAACTACCAGTCTTCACATATGAATAGTTCCTGGTTTACATTGAATTAAAGTTTTACCTCTGTCAATGTTTTAGTTGCATAAATGCAGTGTATGAGATGATAAGAACATTGTGCCTAATAAAACAGCAGGTAGCCAGCTACCAAAGCATTTACTCAGTTGTTGTACCTGTGCCCTCCAGCGCAGCTATTTGGAATGTTGGGTTTTGTGGCAGCTGGGTGGTAATGTGCTTTAGCTGAAAAACAAGTACAAGACGCTTACTGTGAAGAAGATGAGCAACAGCATTCATTGTACAGCATCACTGAAGCTGCTAGTCAAGCACAAGAACAAATCCTCCTGGGTGCTTCTGGTAGACTCTTGTGCCATTCAGATAGGAATTGCTTAGTATTTTCTGCTGGCTGATTAGAAGTGCTTAGTTAACTTTGATCTGCAGGTGGCAAACCAAATAATGATTCACATGAGTGTTTATCAGCCAGTAATAACACTGCTACTTTTTATGGTGCTGCTGGTTTGACTTTATTCTCTTTATTAGTAGCCTTTTGGGACCCATTAATATATGTTGTGCATGTCTTGTAAAAGCCCCCTTACAGGTCATATATATATATACAGAGAGCACTTCATTAGTTCATGGGAGGTCTATGAATTACTTGGTAACTGCTCTTCTGAAGCTGGGACAACTTTCTGTTGGTTTTTTCGTAACTTTGAAAAAGTGTGTATGAAGTGTGACAATCTGTCCAACTATGTTAATCTTACTAAACACTTGTTGTGTGGCCCTGGAGCCCCAGTGGGAATCCCTTCCCTTACCAGCATTATCTCTGCATCACTGGGGCAGTCACAGACCACAAAGGGAAGTTTCTGTTTACTGTACTGCAAAAAAATGTGAAAGGTGTTGGGTGATATAATTTGTGGCTAAAGACCTATAAAGGTTACCCTGATCATTGTTTGGGACAGTTTATTTTGCTAGAGAATATTTTTAATTCTTCCCTGACCCTGCTGCTGGTGACACCACAGAGAGGGCATTGTGGCCATAGTGGAAATAAAACTGTAAATTTGTTTGTGTAAAAGCTGTCCTCCATATAGGGTTTTTATTTTTTGACAAAACACAGAATGTGTTTTGAGTGAGCACATTTTGAGTGACAGTTAGCTAAGGCCATCATTTGCTCTTTCAGTCATTCCCATTTGGAAGGTTTACTATGCACATAGAAGTAACCAGCATCAAAGTATGTGTGCCTTTTTCTCAATTCCAAAATGTAGATTACTAAAGCTGTCATTTTCCTCTCTAATATTAAATTCTGGTTCCAACAAATAGTTTTATTATTTAATAATTTTGGCTAATATTGTACCTAATTCTATCTATGGGCATAAAAATGTAAGTAATACGTGACCGCAGAATCACATATTGATTGCGATGGTTTTGGGTGTTAGCAGATTCTCAAAGAGAAAGCAGAGTAGTTGTGACTTCTTAATGAATGTATCCTTGTATGAGTGCTAATGTTTAATGTAGCTTCCTTCACCTGTTCATGCCTAAAAGCATTTGCTTCTTCCCCTCACAGAGGATGATTATTTACAATGGATCCAATGGTACAATTCGGCGTGGTCTCACCCCAGGACTGAAGCACAGCTTGCTATTTCTTTAACTGGCTTCCCTGTCCTTGCTTGCAATAGAGAAATAATAATGAACCTGATTTTGTCATGCTATCACAAATTCCTCTGTGTGGCAAGACCAGGACCAGCAAGGGTATTATTAAAAGCTATTAGGCTTCTAAATATAAAGCAAGAACAAGTAGGATGGGGACCTTAGAGTTGAAAGGGGTCATGATGGAAATAATAAAACATAATTGCTTCAGGAATAGTCAGTTGGGCCATCATTTGAAAATATAAAAACAAGGAAATTGAATAATGACTGAAGGGCTTGATTTGAATCTAGGAATTTCTGCTTGCATGTTGAACTCAGTGTCTTAGAGGATTTTTTTTTTTTCATTTTAAGTTATTTTTTTTGAACTGTGTTAAAAACTAGGCTTTATGAGGTTGCAAGATAAGCCTTCAAACCACAAATCAACCTTTGACAGACTGGAAAGGAGATAAACGTCGTCTTTGGGAAGCTGATCCTTCTTTGTCTGTTTATAGGATTTTCTTATGTGTGTTGTTAAGTCAAGTATTGAGCAAGATGCAGGAATGGCCAGATGTAGTTCAGGACTAGAAAAGATGAGTTCTACTGTGGAAAAGGCTTGTCACCTAAGCTAGGCTGAAAAAGGTGCTAATTCAAGTTTTTGAGCAGGGTACATATTTTTGCCTGCTGTTGTGGACTAGCAATTTGTGTATTCCTCTAAATAGTTCTTGAATTTCTTTTAGTTAAAACTTAGATTAAAAATAAGAAAGAAACTTAACTTGAAATTATGCAGTTGACCTACACATGTGTCTTGGTAGATTATGGCTTCTGAGAGTGGAGGAATGGTAGAAATATTATTTTATTTCAGTACTCTGTCTCATGGCACTTTTTGCCTGCTGTGGTGAGGAGCAAGATGCTGAAGTAATTGAGGACAATCTCCATTTGTGAAATGGAGGAACCTCCAAATCATAACAAATATTCTAAGCTCACGTAATTACGAGTCATTAAGGTGAAGAGGGAAGTCCAGTCAAAAGGCCTGAAACAAATTAGCCTTTCTCAGCTATCTAATCTCATATCTGTGTCACTGTATTCTGATTTAGTTTCTCAAGCATTCTGAATCTCAAGAGCTAGCACCAATAGAGTTATATCACCTATAAGTTGATAGGAGCCAGATCATCCTTTATTTTATTTGTTCCACTCTTCACACTGAGGATGGTCATTGCACCACTTCCATATCCCTGGTTTAGCCTCATCCTAAACTGACGTGTAATTAGGCATATCTGGTTTTGTGTTATGGATGGTATTCAGACCTGTAGATATGTCTGCTAGTGACTTGTTTTGATGGTAGCATGACAGCTGGCCTCAGAAGTGTTGCATCTATTACAGTTTCAAAGCACTCGTGATGTAGTGGTTGTGTTTGATGGTACTCTGGAATCTGAATGCTGAAACTGGAGGAGAGAATTTCTGGGGGTGTTCACGGTGCTTTGGTTAAAATAACAAAATTTTCCCTTTTCTGAGCTCAGGCTGGGGCACATGAATAAATAACAAAAAGCTCAGGAAGCGGGGGATAGTTTCCATAAGCCTTCACAGAGCAAAACTCAAGTTCAATCGCTGGGGATTTTGCTGCTTTAAGCAGCAAATTCCTCCTGCAGTGCAGTGTGCCCCTGGCAGCAAGAATATCAAGCATCACTTCCAGTTAGCTTGCTTCATACTTCTAGACCTCCAGATGTGGGAGCAAAGGGAGAACGAGGGGACCCCAACTCCAAGTTACTGGCATCTTATTTTCATCTCAATAACTTTAAATACTGTGTTTCCTTGAGCTGCATTAATGTGTAGTCCTTCAGTCAATGCAAAAATTTCTTCAGAGGTGCTCTCTACTAGAGCTGGCTTAAATACTTGGACTAAATATATCTAACATTTTAAAAAAGTTATTTGGACAACTTTAAAAACACTCATTTTCATGTGAAATGTTTGCCTAGAATATGTTTCAGAGAATGCTGCTGACTGGTCATTATGGGATAATGACAGGTCACTTACTTTGAGAATATTGAAAAGCGTAATCTAATCGGTAGAAACTGATTTAAGAAAATGCGGAATGAATTTTTCCAAATGCATTTTTAGAAAGCAGAGGTTCTGCAAACAATTATGTGACTTAAGCAAACATCCTGGGAAAACAGATTGTGAGCAGTCTGCAGATCTTACTTGGATAATTTTCCTGTGTACTCTTCCCCTCCTTCCCATTTGCTGAGATTCCTTAGTCGTGGTAGCTCTTAAAACAAATGTGTAGTTGTTGTTTATATTAGCTGTATACTTCTGGGAATAAACACACTCTGCATTGCTGAGTGGATATACACAGTTTAAATCCAAAAAGTACATTGACCTCCCCAGACTCTACCAAAGCAGTGGAGGGAGGCAGGCCCCAGAAGTTTGCACAGATGTCTTTAGTAGTCCTTCATCTCTTGGGAAAGTCAGCAGCACCTCCCTCCCTGACTGAGGTAGCTATCACTCTCCTGTGCACTCAGGTTTCCTGCAGGTGTTCAGTGACTCTTCAGCGTGTGATCAGCTGCCCAGCACTCCACAGGTCAGTGTCCAGTCATGCACATGTCTGTGGTGGTTGTTACTGTGGTGTGACAGAGCTGCCTTTTGAAACTCTGTGGCACCGTTCAGAGGGTTATAAGCCACCATGGTGTTGGGAGCATCCTCACCAGGGCACCCTTGTGCCCTCCTCAGTTAGCTGTGAACACTTCAGTGGTCAATATTTGTGTAGTGTGTGTATAACTTCTGCCTAAAGTGACCGCAGGAGATGGCCAGTCTTCTTTTTCCTGCCATTCTCTTGTGACAGTGTTTTGTTCTGTCCCCTGTTCCCTGAATTGTGGGCTCAGTTATCCTGGAGACAAAGTCTTCCAGCTGCTTTTTTGACTGGCTTCATTCTCTGTCTTCTCCAGTGGCTAATGCTCTGCTTCTCCCCAAGTGTTTGCAATCATATTTAATCAATATGCTAATAACTGCACAGTGGAAATTGCTGATTTCTGAGCGCGTTATCAGTCTAATGACTATAGCAATAGTAGGATGATGCATTCAGCAGCAGGCACATAGTGGTGTGCCTGTGTCTCTGTGCCTACACACAAGGCTTCTCTTCAGGACTTGCCCTGTCTCTTAACCTGCCATCAGACTGCAGTGTGTTCAGGTGCTCTTGCACAGGATGAAGTCAAGATCTCAATTTTGGGTGTGTGCATGTACAGGCCTGAGGTGTGATCCTGTTGGAGGGGCTGAATTATGGCACAGCTTCTTCTTAGGCCGGGCTTCCTCTGCCAGTGGGCCCTGCCTTAGTTAGAAAAAGTTTAGGGTGCATAAGGTTGTGGCTCAGTATGTAAGTGCTCAGTAAGTGCTGCCGGGACTTGTGAGGCCATCTGGCTGTTACCAAGAGACGGAAGTGCAGTATTTCAGATCAGTTGTGGCCAAGAGCTGGGAGGCTAAGGGAAATCCATTTACAGAAACAATGTGCAACTTCCTGTTTGAGTTCTGTGTGGAAATAAAAATGGCAATGAAGAATTAGAGCAGCTTTAGCAATTCCATCTCTGCCTTGGCCCTTCCTTCCCACTCTGTTAAACTGGTAAATGTCATACATGCTTGTGATTTGCTTGTCTGTCTTCTGCTTTTACTTAATATATCCCAAATTGCAAGTCTGTATGACTCAGTCCAAAATAGTAGTGCAGTCTTAGGAAACATGTGAGGGAATTTTTGTCAACTCTCCTTTTTTACCTGAGTATCTTAAGTTTGAACTGATGGAAGTTCATAATGCTTCTAATCTTGTCCTGTGTTGATGTACCTTCTTGCTGAAGGGGGTTTGAGAAAGGACAGGCAGTGTAAGGAAGTTGATCCATTTTGTTCTATTTTTGTCTTTGAAAACGAAAGCAAGAAACTTGTCAGATCCAGATTGCTTTGGTATTTAAGGGACATGGAAGAGCTCTTTGCTACAATAAGATGCAGAAGATAGTAGTATGAGTAGTAAGTGAACTGTGAAGTAGAATATGTGTACTGAAAAGTTTTGGATTGGAATCTATAGTGGCTGAGGATTGTTCCTGCCACCCTATTTTACTGATGGGCAGAGGGACAAGAGGAAATGAATCCTTGTTGTTGGTTGTCACTCCATTGGAGTAGCACCTCTTAGTGCTGCAACAAAGTTGTTTGCTGTAGCGTCTTGCCTACTTTTTTATTTAAAAAATATTTTTAAAGTCCAGAACTTTAGTAGTTCTCTTCTGGACAAAGGGGAATATTCAACCTTGAGCATTTAGGAAATGAGAAATAGACATTTCATGGAGGGTAAGCTGTGTTTGTGGCACTAATGCAAGAGGGCTTGTGGTGAAGATAGCGTGGCCTTTGGCCACGTGATGGCTGTTGAATTAATACTCCTGAGTTACTCCTGGTGCAGTGCTGACCCAGCTGAAAACCAGCACATGTTCCACTAGCTTGTATCACTGCCATCAGATGACATGATCAAAGAGGGATAGAAGGAACATTGTGCCTTGGGTGATTTGTAATCAGACTGTGTCTGCAGGTGGCTAAAGGATACCCATCGTCATTCCAACATATGTTGTCCTTGTTTTATGTGTGGGGAAACAGTCTCTCTGAGAACTGTCAGCCTTAGACATCTCATAGGCCCTGAATTCATGTGGAGAAGGGGGATGCTTGGGAAAGGCATTTTTGTGTACATGTTTGTGTTTTTGTGTGTGTGTGTGTATTTTTTTGTTGGTTTTAGATTGTTTGGTGGTTGGGATTTTCTTGTTTTTAAGAAAAATGTGTCTGAAAATTAATCCAGACTACTTTCAATTAAATAGATAGGATAAATGAAAATAGCTTTTATGTGAGGTTTTTTACTGTTTAGCATAAGAGTTATTTTGAAATATACAATAAATCCACTATCCCATCCACATAACATAACCTTTATTATTGGAAAACATTTCATTTTTGCTTTTAGAGCTGATTAAATAAAGCACTGAATAGGTGATACATTAAGGCTAAGGCAATATTAGTTCACTTTCTCTTGGCAATATTAGTTCACTTTCTGTTCCGTGCTCTTCGCGATTTGACTTGCCAGCTTACAACTAAATGTGAAGTATTGGGCTTTGGGCTTTTTTTTTATTTGTTGTTCAGGCATGAGCATTCTGACTCATCATTGTTACAGCTTTATCAGCTTCTTACCTCAGACAAACTTTCAGAAAATTCAGACTTGTTCTGTTGAGTTTATTTTTCATAGGCTTTTTTTAGATGGTTTCTTTTTCAGCCACCTGCAGTGCTCTTTGCAATTGCACATGTTCATCTCCTATGAAGTTGCTTTTTTTGGCACACAAAATGCTTTTTGTTTGACATACAGTTTTGTTCTACTCCCATGGTGGTTCTTTAGTGAGTCCAAACTACTGAAGAAGCCATTTAATTTTTCCTTTCTGTTGTGCTTTCCTACAGTCAAAAGTATTTTTAGGTTTGTGTGTTTTGTTTAATTTTAGACAAGTGCATTGCTTCCAGTAAGGAAAAGAGGGACTCAGTCAGCTACATTAATATGCTGGAACTCTTATATGGAAGCTTGCATAAGCGTATTTCTTTTTCTTCTTTTTTTCTTTTGAATTGACTTAGTCATGCATATCTTCAGGAATACCCAAAAAAAAAAAAAAAAGAATTGAAGTTACTGATATCTAATTTCACAGACTGAAATACACTTACACATACAGCTGGAATTTTGACTTTGCATAATCAAAGGCATTTATCTGCTTTTTAGGGCTGAATACAAATGTAACATGACTACACATCCCAAATGTTGTTCTGTCAAAAAATCCATCAGATTGTACTGTTGAAACACTTCTCTTTTGAAGTGTCTTCCAATTTAAAGACTGATTTTAATCAGCAACTGGTGTTGTAGTTAAGCATTGAAGTATCTGTTCAGTTCACTGTGTAGAACACTAGAGGAGAGGGGGTGTACCATGAGAGTTCTCTTACTGGAATCCTGCCTTGGTGAAGGGGAAGTGGTGGGCCAGAGGAAAGGCTGAGTAAAAGAACTGACATTCAAAAAGATGTTTGTGGCAGTGTGAAACTCAAGTGAATAGTTACCAGTTGTTAATTTGCCATGTGCAGTAGTTTTGATCTGATGCAGAGCTGGGTCTGTGCTTCCTGTTGTGCATCGCTTCTGAAGTGGTGGGGTGTGGGGTTCAGCCACAGCTGAATCTCCTGCTAATACTGGAAACCATATTCTAGAGTGATCAGGGATTTTGTGTCCGAACAGGGAATAACCCCATGGAAGCTATTTCTTCCTCTTCCCCCACTCCTGACATTGGGTGCTGAAAAGCCATAGACTTTAGGAGGCAAGTGGAGATAAATGCCTTGTTTCCTCTTCTCTGTCTTCCCACAGAGATGTACATTAGTGATGCATTATTATATTCAAGCTCTTGAAGAAGGTATTGAAATAGCAGTTACATATGAAAGAAAAGGTTATCTAGAACACAAAAAATTTGTTTTACTCCATATAAACATATACCACAGGTCATTGGAGGGCTAGTGGTTTTTTTAAAATAAATAATGTTCATAACAGATGTCTTACTGCAGTGTATGAACATTTTGTTTGCTCAAATGGTTAAAATTGTCGGTAGGTTTTGCCAAAGCACAGGAAATGTTATCTGTAACTCACTTGTGCGTTTTCATTAGCAATTAAAAACGTCAGTGGAATAGAGTTTAACAGAGAAATCTGGGCTGTCTGTCACTGTGCCTAGAGCAGGCAGCTGTGGCAGTGCTGCCTGTACCTGTGCCCACCTGTACTCTATCTGTGCACTTCTCCAAGCCCAAGCAGCAAAGCTCCTTGCTTGGCATAGCACAGGAAGTCTGGCAGAGCCAGGAATAGAACTTCAATCTGCTGTTTTCCAGGCTCTTGCTTTTAGCCGCAGCCCCATCCCACCTCTTCACTGGCTGACATGCTGGCAGACAGCCGCCTCCTGCGTGCGGGGCCAGCTGCTTCTGCAGCGCTGTCTGACCTCCATACTCCAGATGTTTGAAGTTCCATTTCCCCCATGCTTATGTGAACTTTAGCAAAGGGCTTCTGGCATTTCACCAATGCAGCAGAGAGGAGGGGAGGGCTGTTGTCTTAACTGTTTTCTTTCCATAAGAAGGGCCTCTCTAGAGCTGTTAAAAATCTCTTCCTCTGTAGGACTCGTACTCCATTTGCCTTCAGTTGCCATCTGCCAGTCTTACTTCCCACATTCCTCTCCCTGTTCCCAGAGATGCTCTGTGGACCTCCCCTCCTTATGCTCTGTGTTGACATCATCTTCCTTTCAGTTGGGGAAAGTGGGGAGCAGAGGGTGAGGGTGTGATAGGACTTCCTTGTGTCTCTCCAAAGATGTTTCTCATTCATAGGCCCTAATTCTGTGAGGTGGCATTTCATAGGTGAGACCTACTGGCTTCTGTCAGGTGCCCCATTTTATCTGATGCACCTCACATGAACATGCCTGAAATAACCATTAAGAGAATAATGTGAGAAGCTTCTTTCCTTCAGTGCTCTGTGAGGGATGAATATGTATCCTCCATAGCAGTCCTCCCATTTGCACTTGGCACCAGGAAAGAAAAACCGGGAATGAAGTCAAGTCTGGCTCTTGGACAAGTGGGCTGGTTTCTTTGCTCTGATTCCTGTCCTAGAATGCTGTGTACCCGCTTCCAGCCCCTCTGGTCTGTCCTTGCCCAGTGTCCCCTTTCTGGTCAGCTTCTCCAGCAGAATGCATGACTAGATTTGCCAATAGGGTACTCTGAAAAGCATCTATAGAAATAAGCTGAACAAGTCTCTTTTTCCTTTTCTGTGCTGTTGTATAGGTGTTATTTGCCACTCCGCAGGTTGTGTTGTGGAAATTGGTATCCAGTTGAGGTCCAATTCTCAGTGAATCCTAGTCTTCCTTTTGGAAGAAAGGCTAATGGTGGGGCTGTTTGTCTATGGCTAGTAATCTTTGAGCCTGTTTCTCTAGCTTCTGTTCTCAGATTCTTGATTTTATTTTTTTTTTAACACTTGTAAGCACATGTTCTGTTAGTCAGGAATCAGATTTTTGTTAAGAATGCCTTGAAATGAACGCAGCTTAAACTTGCTATGAAACTCTGTGCATTATTGTTTTACATTCTGTGCTTCTGAATTCTAAAAACATACAGTCCTGAGTAAATGGGATGTCTGTGGTATACTTACTACCTGACCACTCACCCTCTATAGCTGTCCTGATATCCCAGAAAAAAAGTCTATATGAAAGTATAAAGTATCTTCAAGTGTTGCTGAAGTCAAGTTTGCTTTATGCCAACAGCAATTGCTAGGAGAATCTGAGAAAGAATTGCTAGTGTATATGAAAGAGATGTAAATTCTAAATCAGGGGCTAGCTCCATAGGATTAAACTGATATATAGTCTGTGTTCAGACATAATTGAAGAAATAGTGATAGTCAAAATAAGGCCCACAATCAACACTTTTTAAACACTTCTCTCCATTGGATAATATTAGTAAAATGCATTGTTAGCATTGTGATTTAATTTTTCTCTATATATTTATATTTTATGTATAGAAATGTATTTTGAAAGTGTACCTTTATGTATGAGTTATTTCTGGAAGTGGGACTTAGTATTCCTCTCATTATTTTTCCTTTGGTGTCTCTAGTGCCTTCCCCCCTCTGCTGGCAACAAACATTTTATAAGGACTGTGAAAGTTGCTGTATATATCTGTGTTGATGGTCTTAGTTCATCGTGTCAATCTGTAAAAGCTCTTGAATGTGAGCCCTCTGTGCAGGAAAAGGAAGGTGGCATATCAGATTACATGAGATATGGCTTATCTGGCTCCTCTAGCCTTTTACCTTAAGAGGCCTGGATTTACCAGGACTTCAGGAGATGAAGCTTTCTGGAGAGCCTGTCCTACTATTGTCACTTGTGTCACTTGTCTGTATGTTGACGAGAATGTGTGAGAAACTTCTATCTATAAACCTACCAAAAACATTGCTGGGTTTCCAGCTCTGGAAATACAACTCTTACATCTATTTCAGTTGCCTCCTACATTTCCAGCACCCCATACAAAACAAACACACAAGGTGAAACTCGTATGTCCAAATGCTTCAGAGTGATAGGAAACCTTAATTTCATGGTGCAGGTTCAAAAGACACATGGCAGGATATTCTGAGGATTCTCAAATGAATTTAAGTTGTGGTGTTCAGGCAACTATTAGCCTTAGTGAAAATTGGCTTGAAGGATTGTTTATGTGAAATAAAAGGTCTTGAAGTCCTTATAGTCTTAAAGGAATTTGGGGAACTGGAAAAAGCATCTCCCTTTTTCTTTTCCTCTAGTAACTGTTGCTTGTTGCTAGCACTGGGTTTCTTCTGTGGATTCACTGATAAATTGATAAATAGACAGTGTTTTAGCAGATTTGTTTCTGGTTACTGTCCAAGAGGCTGTTAAAAATATCTTGAAATTGTCTCTTGAAGAGGGAATGGTAAGAAAGGCCACTCCCCTTTTTATTATGAAAGTGAAAGATAACCAATATAAAGCTTCTAGAATGGTGCCTTCATATGACATTTGTTCAGGGTTAACTAGGAGCTTGAATTTCACACAATTGATAGCCAACTGGGCATTATAGAAGATTGCATCAGTCTTCTGCCTTAAGAGACAGGATTGACTCTACCAGTCCCTGATAACAGAGCAGTACTTCAAAGTTTCTTTCAGTTTTTTTATATGCTTCTCAGTTGTTGGTTAACTTAACCAGGTGTCTGTGCTGAAGAACTGGGAAGAGGTAAATGCTCATCAAACTGACCAGTTTTGGTCTGTAACTGAGTTGGTGTGGTCACAGCTGGGGTGTTCAAACAGTTTCTAGTCAATGGAATTGGGGTTGCAGTTCCCAGTGCCAGTACAGCCTCATACCCTGGGGGAGATCCCCATGGAATACCTGTGTGTGCACAGTGATGAACAAGGGTGGCACATGCCAGTTGTGCCCACGCTCTGCTCTCTGTGTCTTCCATGAGGACGTGCTTGGGCTCTCCTGGACAAGAGAGGGAAGTAAACTATTTTATTTCTGTAGGTAAACTTCTTGGGTTTCTTGAACGGTATCTTGGTGAGGATCAGACAATATGTAAGCAATAGTTTCAAGTCAAATACTTGCTTTACTAGCACTTTCTTAAAGTGGAATGTGTAAATTATAGCATTGTGTAGATATCTGATTATACATGATGTCATAAAACCCCAAAAAACTCATTTGAGCTTTTTCATGCTTGATGTACCTTGAGCCTGTAATTGTTCTTCTCTGTAGAATATTTATTTGCGGTTTAAATATGTTCACGTTTCCCTGTGTTGAATTTTCTTTGCAAAATAACAGCATAAAATGGTGCTCTCACTGAAGAAGTCAGCTGTCTGACTGAGCTCATTAAATCTAGGGATTTTGTTGTTCTTTTTGTAGGTCAGACTGACTTCTTTGCAGGTGGCCTGTGCAACGTGCATTGTCCAGGTCTCTTCAGTGCCTTTACTCAACCATAACTCGTTTATTTAAAAGGTCTTACTAAATATGCTTTCTTTCTGGAAGTAGCAGTGGAATAAATTTGTATTTCTAAAACAGAGCAAGCTGATGCTCTTATTCTCACCAGTTTTTTTCCTTTTGGGGAAACTTTTTGTATGAACTATATATATATATATAGGAAGACAATGAAATCTGTAGTTTTGGAGGATGACAATCTTAAAGGATGATTAATATTAAGGATATAGAGGATGATTAATACCAAAGCTGGGTTTAGGAACAAATTGCAAAGAGTGAGGGTTTGGGTTGTTTTATTTATTAAGGGATGCTGAAAGCACCTTAGCATTTGTTTCTTAAGTTGTTTCCTTTGGTTAATACACTTTATAGTCTGGGTGTGTGAACTTGTAGAAAATATTTGTGTAACAACGTTTTTAACTATATGTATTTTACTGCTATGTATGACCAATCAAATCTGAAGCTGTGACTAATTTTTTGTGGGCAGTAGAATGGATGCTACCTTTCATGTTGAAACACAAAGAGGCAAGCTTGGAATCCAGACAGGTGTACCAGAGGTTGAGGAAGGAAACAAAACTTTCTCTGCATCACTCACTGTCCCATGCTTTGCATAGTTCTATTGGTAAAGTTCAGTCTGAAATCTGTGCCTTTGCCCAGTATTTTGTGTCACATCAGGCACAGTTTCTGCTGAAAGAAGATACTGTATTTGACGGATTGCTGTGATGTGATATGTCAGATCTGGTGTTCCAATTGGCTTGTCTTTGACTAGAGGTCTTTGGGGGTTTTTTTCCTTATGCAATTCTTTTATTTTATACTGCCCTTTGGTTAAGAGAATCTTGCTGTTCAGGTATAGAATGCATGAAATACTGTTCACTCCATTAACTTGGAATTCAATGATGCAGTGTTTAGCATACAGTCATTTAAAGTTAGAAGGGACCAATAAGGATCATTGAGTCCAATTCCCTAAAACTCAACCATATGACTTAGTGTCATCTAGGTGCTCCATGGACTCTGACAGGCTTGAGACCTTGACCACTTCTCTGGGAAGCCTGTTCCAGTGACCCACCACCCTCTCAGTGAAGAATATTTTCCTAATGTCCAGTCTGAAATTCCCCTGACATGGCTTCCTTCCATTTCCTTATATCCTATTGCTGCTCACCAGAGCAGATGAGCACCTTCCCTTGAGGTGCTGCCTGCCTCAGGAAGTTGTCAGCTGTGATGAGGGCACCCCTCAGCCTTCACTTCTCAAGGCTGAAGAAGCAAAGTGACCTCAGCCACTTGTATGGCTTTCCCTTGAGACCTTTTACCCTTTTTTGGACACACTCTGATAGTCTGTCCTTCTTGCACTGAGCTGCCCAAAGTGCACACAGGACTTCAGGTGTGGGGGCAGATTCCTTTGGGGAAGTACAGCACCAAGTTTGTGCAGAACAGTTTGCTGAGCCTCAGGACATGTGATTGCAGCGAGTGCAGTAGGAAGATGAGGGTGCCAAGTGGTAGCAGGTCATGCTGCTTGTATGGCTGATATGTCTGGGTTTTGTTTGTATAAAGTAATTGTAATCTATTCTGCTGACATTTAGGTATGTATAGCACTGATGCTCTGTAATCAAGGCTCTACTTGCCTGAAATTAAGTGTTAGTAAGAGACCCAACCCTATATTTAACCAGAACTGAAAAAGCAAAAAAGAGAAACAATGTCAAAATTATAGAAAACTGTTGCCAGTAACATTTGCTTAGTCTTCCTTGTCTCTTTGCTTTAGAGAAATTGGCATCTTAAGAAATTCTGTGGACTGTGATCCTACATTCCTTCTTCTTTGAGTGAGTTTAGGGAAAAATTGGAAAGTTACTGGCTTGCAGCTCTGTGTGGCACAGGGCATTTGTTTGTATGATGTGAAAGTTCTTAAAAGTATTGCATGAAATGGCCTGAAAAGCTGTCATTAAAAGTAACCTTAGGAATTTTTTTTGGTCTTATGTGTTGGAATGTTAGATTTTTAAGATGAAAGATAGGTCCTTAAAGTGACTTTTTGCTCTTCCTTAAACTCATAAGTTGCAGTGGTTCAAGAGTAAAAGGATTTTGTTTTTCTTTTTGCTTTTTTATTTTAATAACCCCATATGTGTGAGCTTTATTAAAATGTCTAGATACCCTTATATTAGCTTGGCCAGAGATACTTCAGTCTGTATTTATTGTAAATTGTTTGTTCTGGGCTAGCATGCTCTAGCACAGGATAATAAAGGAACAACTATTTCCTGTATCATTGCTGTGCTTCACTTGGCCTTGAGGCTACTTCCAAGGAAGTAAGCAGTTAAAATTTAACTCTACATCCTGTTGTTCAACTGTCTGTTGGGTTTTTTAAATTTTATATGATTTAAAGAAGACAAATAGTGGAGTCAGCTAATAATTAACAGTTCCTTCAACCTCCAAGCTTCTGAATTAGCTGGCATAGTCCCTGGCACTCAGTTGTAATGGCAAAGGGGTTTGTTTGTCAAGTTCATTTAAATTTGCTTCCCAAAGGAAGCACATTGTGCTTCTGGAAAGACTGTCTTTTCCCTCTTCTCCAAATCAATACAAAGCTGGGCTTTGTCTCACTGGATTATGTTGTCTAGGAGTGAAAATCCCTGCCCTTTTCCCCAAATTTTAAATTATGCCTATGTATTTGTTTCAGCATAGGTCAGAGATACCTGAAGCTAGTCTGACTGCTTGCAAGTGCCTGTTAGCCTGTGTTAACCCATGCCAGTTAGCCATACTTTGCTCCTCTCCAACTTTGATATCGAGAAGTGGGTGTTGTGCATGAATCACAAACCAGCTACTGTTCAGCTGTCTTGATACCATATCAGAACAAACACTCATAGCTGCAGATGTCAAGTGTGATCAGAGCTTTGGGAATGGTCTGTTTTGGCTGTTACCTGGTATACGTGGCTTGTCTTTCTTGGAAATTTAACTGTTGACTGGCTGGAAAGCTTTGCTGTCCTACTAAAAATTGCTTGTGTGTTGAGTTTTTCCTCTTTTGAAAGTGAAAAGTCTCACATATGACTAAACAATCAACTTCAACATGAGCATCAAGCAGATAGAAATGAAAATGGAAGAATGACCAATTGTTGTGTGCTTTGTTTTGCATAATGTTCACATAAGACTTAATAATATGCAGATCTAAAAAAAGCCCAGTAATTTCCTGAAGAGGTGAGATGCTGTCTGATAGCTCTGACAGGCAGCCTATTGCTTTGGGCAAAGCATATGCTGTGAGCCTTTGCTTTGCATAGGGGTAAAATCCTGCCTTGCTTTTCCAGTGCACCAGATGTGGTAGGAGTTGAAGTCTTGTTTGCTTTGAACAGCAAATTAGTGTCTTGCACAGGCATATCTAAATGCCTTTCAGGATTTACATATGTGCCCTGTTGCTGGCCCTGCATTGTGGTACAGATATTCTTCTTTTTCTCACTGAAATTCATGCCAAGACCTTACAAATCACTGCTCCATTAATTTTGGATAAGCTGACTGATAAAATTAATATATAGTATTTTCCTGTTCTAAGAGGTATTTTCATTAGCAGCAGTTTGTTGCAATATTACTTGAGTCAGTTTCCAAAGCATGTATGGTACAGCATCTGTTCCTGGAATTTCTTATCCTCTGTTCCAGTAACTTACAGAACTTTCATTGTCCATTGCAGGGAGGAAAAGTCAGTTTCATGGACTACCTGCTAAAAAAAGATGCCTTGTTTTGTTTTGTTTTGTTTTTTTTCTTTTGCCATCAGTGTTAAGAGAACTCTTAGTATAAAGATGCATTTTTGTCCATCCACTGAACAAAAAATGAGTTTTTCAGTAACAACAGATTTGGTTTGTGAGGATTAAGTAGAAGCATGGATTTATTTCTAGGGACCTAGCTGTATTTTAGAGAACCCAACTTTGAAACATTGTTGTATGTTTTTAAAATTGATGTTCTCAGCCTCCTAAATTGCTTTGTTATTCAGGGGACTTTGAAATTCATTCTTTTTCTCTCGTATGCAGTGCTCATGTGTTACAAAATATGGAGAGTTGCTTATTATTGAAGAGTTTTGTAAGATGGTTTGAGATCTGCTGTTATCATTGTACAGAAAAGTTCAGGTTGTGCAGAAAAATTGGAAGAGAGATGAACATATAGCACAGCCCTCATAATTCTTTTAGCAAGATCAAGAAAACACTGAAAAGGCAGAACTAATATGTGTGTTTCAGTCTCTGAAAGGAAAAGAGCAAATGATATATGCATTTGAAAAAATTAGACTAATCTCATTCTTTAGTCTTCATTCTCTCATCTGTGAAATTGGCTGCCAGAGAAAACGTGGGTGCAGTGGGTGATACCTGATACACTCATGTAGGTAAATACTTGGTGTATTGGACTGTCTTATTTGGAAAGGCATTTTTAAAATTCCTGACTTAGGGATTTTTCACAGTGTGAGCATTTAGAACAATAAAGCTTATTCCAAAGTTTTACTGGGATATTTAATTAATTTATTCCAAATAAGCTAATGGAGACATACACACTTAATGTCTTGCATTGCTCTGGAAAATTAAAACTCTTATTTCTATTAAGATTCTGTGTGCTTTCAAAGTAAAAGAACCTTTTGCAGTGTTACAAGTAGTCTGTTATTTAGCTTGCAGCTGTGAAAACAAGATTGCTTGGTATCACTGTTCTTAGATGCTTCCCTACCTGTATTCTCACTTGTAGTTTGCAATGCCACCTATCAGAGCTGTTAAGGGAGGGTCTTAGGTGTTCATGTCTTTTTGTAGTCAGGAGAATTTAAGATTATTTGAGCATGTGCACCAGTTAATGAAAAAAACAGTTCAGCTGAAGATATTTCACAGTGACCACTGAATGCTGGCTTTCCTAGAAATGTTAATTTCCTGAATACTAATCTTGCTTTTTTATCTTGCCTCATACAGGAACAGAAATTGTTGTGCTTTATCTTTGACTTTGCTTCACTAAACAAAACCTTGCCTATCACAATATTCATTTTAGATTAAACCATTTCTGGATATGTACCTAAATGAGGTAGGATTTAGGATGGCAAAGATTTTTCTTTCTTCAGTGAACCTTCACTATTTTTTTTTCTGTGATAGCCTTTCCAGGAAGAATTGATGCTTATAGACTAAGATTGATTTTCCTCAGTGGATAAAGTGGTGGCTTGAGAGGTTTTTCTCAAAGGGGCATTTTGTTGTCAGCTACCATCACCTTCAATGAGATCCTGAGGTTCTAGTAGGTACTTAAATCAGTGCATTCAATCCCTGAATCTTGAAATAGGCTTCCTAGAAATAGGACTTCTGTGGCATCCAATGCTTGATTTGCACTTGTTCTTCAGCTAGGGTTTAAGCTGTGATTGTATTCCATGTAGAAGAATGTGTCTGTTATGTGAAGCTTAGTTTGATTTTTCACAGACTGCCAGACTGATCTTTGTCTCCTTTTTTTTTTTTCTGAATAAAATGCAGTGTATTTTATATTCCTTTACTTGCGTCTTTAAAGCTTTGTTTTATTCTTTCAGTAAAGCTGCTGTGAATAGTATGACTGAAACTAGCCCCAGTGCTGAAATTAGTCCCTACCTGTGCAGACTCTCACTCTGATATGCACTGATGGCTTTGCTGAAAGAAATTACCGCACAGACTTCCCAAGCTGAGTCCCCTCCGGGGCTCTGAGCAAATTGCTTAGCTTGTCTGTCCTGGTTTCCCAGCTGTGGAGTTGGAGTAATTTATTACCAGTGTCAGTCATAAGAACACTGAGGGTTAATCTGTGAGGACTGTATCTGCATAGTGTCTTTAGGGTGTCAAAGCAGTACCATATAATTGTAATTTTATTACTAATATTGGTTATTTCATTAAGGTGTAATATTCTTACAACATTTGTGTAGATTAAACTCATTTCATCAATAAACTGGCATCCTTCCGGCAGCATTAACGTTCAGACTCTTTGTCTAACAGTGAAACCTAAACATGTAGCTAGCTCTGTAAAGAAAACAGCAAATGCCTAAAGAAACCCATACTTTCTTGTTTTTAATCTAGACTGTGGACATCCATAAAGAAAAGGTCGCTCGCAGAGAGATAGGCATTTTGACGACCAATAAGAACACATCAAGAACTCACAAAATTATAGCACCAGCGAACATGGAACGTCCTGTAAGGTATATTCGAAAACCTATAGACTACACGGTGCTGGATGATGTTGGCCATGGCGTGAAGGTAAGAACTCCTGGACACTTGAGGACTCCAAGTAACACAGACCAGGAGACAGGGTTGGGGCAGAATGTTACTGATACTAAAATGTTTAGCTCCTTTATGATAGCAAGGATTATGGGTGTGATATGCTCCCGCATACAAACATTTCAATAACATAATGGATTGTTTTACTGTAAGGGGTTTTTGAGCAATGTTTCCCTTACCCTTGTGACTGTGACAGTTACAGTGTCAGGAAATAATGGCTCATGATCTTAGGCTAATGACTTGTCAAAAAAAGCTGTGACTGACTTTTAAAATTATCACTACTTCCTTCTCTGCCTTAAGTTATCACTGCCACTCAGTTTTCCTCAATAACTAAAGAAATAAAGGAAGTCGTCTCTTATGGGGAAGTTGGCTGGTGAGGTTGGGGTTTTTTGGTAGGTGAACAGTAGAAAAAGGGGCAGCTAGTTTGCTTTTAAATCTCAGGGGCATTTGATGTCTTACTCCCATTGGACAGCCTAACTTTCCTTTTCTCTAAATAAAAACCTCAGTAAGATAATGTCTACTTCTCTTGAAATGGTTGTAGTTGGAGTGAATTAATATAACACCATTTGCTCCCTGGTCATCTTTTTGTAAAAAATACTTTTGTATCCCTCTAGATCAGGTGTTCAAGGTATATTCAGTTTGCAATAATCTTCTCTTGGATGGCATTTTTTCAAAACCTTTGTATCCTCTAAAGGATAGCACATCCTCTTGATGTGCTCTGGTCAGTGATTGTGCAGCTGTATCAGCCCATCATGTGCCCTTTGAATTGCTGAGCTTGAGGAACAGATCTTTGGAATTACTTGGCACAACAGAGACCAGGGTACCTCCTGCTTTGTAGTAGCCCTCCAAATGTCCACATGAGTCTAATTCCAACACAAGTTAGAAAGCAGGTCTATACCATGATAGCTGTAGACTATGAATTAATGTAGTGACTTTAGATTACCTGATTTTTTTTTTGTTTATAGGTGAACCTGTATTAAACCTGTAACTCAGGATTGTTTTTCAGTAAGAAATTAAGCCAGTCTTGATGAATAAGTCTTGTGTAGAAGCCTGACACAGACAGACGTGTTCTGAATTGCTATAAAATAGAAACACTGGAGTCAGAGAAACTGATGATTTTTCAGTACAGCCTGCACTTGAGGAGAATGCTCTACGAATAGAGAGTACAGAAATTCAATGCCAGGTTATTGGCTTTGCATTTAAGTGCTCCAGGGATCAAGTGCTGTAGAAGACTTTAAAAGTCAAATAATTACTATTAGTCTCTGAAATTGATGCTTTGCTGAACTACTTGTGTTATGCAGACTCAAAACAGGTTGCTTGATCCATGAAGGCTGAGCTTATTAAGCGTTAGCTGTTGCATCTTCCAATATCAGTATTTGCTTTTGGGAGTACTACTATCTTTATTCATGTGACCCTCTTTTTTTAGTGGGTGCTGTTCACTCATTTCTAGGCGGTTCTTATGGAATGGTTTTGGTAGAGGTTTTTTTGAATGTTAGTGGTTTATTCTATACTGAAAGCTTGGTCTTCTCAGAGGTAAAAAAGCCTCTAGTAATAACCAAATTGCCAACTCAATTACAAGACAGCTGCAAATTATATCTTGATATTGTTTTTTTGAGTGACTTGCCTGAGTCTATTTTACACCTGTCAAAGGCATGAAACAGTTGATATTTTCTATGTAGACTTGTTACACAAATGAAATAAACTGCCAGCCAGACTTCAGGTATGTAGTTCAAGGTGGCTGCCGTGCATTAGAGACACTGTTGAAAAGAGTGTGCTGAGTTAATGACACAATTAAATGTTTGAGGCATCTTTTTACTTGGGTTCCAAGTGTGACACACATCAAGGTTCTGATGGAAGTAGCTTACTTAGTCACCTAAATGTAGGCAGTGATGTTACCAGAAAATCAAACCAAAACAACTTCACAAGCTGGATCAAGTCCTGTTGCAAGTCAGCACAAATGAAAGATGATGCTGCGAATCTGAGTTGCCTCTTGAATCTACACTTAGAGGAGAACATACAATAAACTGAATTACAAACTTGTCCAGAGTGGTCTTAAAAGATGCTTCAGTCTTTGTTAAGTTTTATTTTCTTGGACAAAGATTTCACCCCAAGTTAGACAGCAACATGTCCACTAAGGCCTTAGAAACCATGTTTTTCCTGAGAAAAAAGTTTGAGGTCTGCTTAGAACAGTTGTCAGTTTGACTAACTTGCAGATCCTTGAATGTTTTCTGTTGTACCAGCTGTCAATAAGATACAGCACAACACATATATTGGCATTTAGATATTAAATAAAATTTATACAACACTTGGAAATCTGTAGATGACAATTTATTGCTGTTAGTGGGACTCTGTTCTGGTGTAGGATTTGATAAAGAAGCATAAAGGAAAAATACAAGGAGGAAAAATCAAGGATATTGGATTCAACTGGATTATGCCTGTTTCTGCTTTTATGTATTTAAATATTGATCCTAGGAAAAATGTTGTTTAAATATGCAGTATATTTTATGGGGTGATCCTGAATTGTTTCATATGGAAAGTGTAGATAAAAATGTCTCACAGAGTTAAATAATGAAATTAGGGAGGTGTGTAATCCTCAGGGTAAATGCTGTCTTCACCATATGTCTTCCATCTGAGCAAATGCAAAACCACCTTGTGTGTATACTCACAGTTCATTTTCTTTGTTTGTCTCTGCTTGTTGTGGCTGTGTAGAAAGGATACAAAAGCAGATGCATGTGCTTAGGGCATGGAGAAGGGTTCTGCATGCCCCCCTGTGTCTCACATGCATGCAGCAATTTCTGTGGGGGCAGGTGAGGGTGGAGGTGGCAGTGGTGGGTAAGCAGCTGCTCTCCGTAGCAGTTTCCTCACTGATGGGAGACACTTCCTTTGAGGTCAGTGCTGTTTCCTCCTCCAGCACGATCTTGGTTGAAAAGCTTTTGTGGAGCATCCTAGGATCACAGAGGTGCTTTCTCCTTCAGCCTGAAACCTCCATGGCAGCCCCAAAGTTCCCCAGCTGTTGCACTCCCTGCCCCTTCCCTTTGCCGGGACAGATACAGACAATGTCTCCAAAAGTTGTTTTGTTTTGTTTTTTTTTTAATATATGTCCCTATGAAGCTGAGGCTGGGATCAGTCCAAATCATGAGGGTTTTCCTTTGCATTACAAATATATGTTGATGCCTCCAAGAAACACACAGGGAGGCATTTTTGCTGGTCTTTTAAATGGTTGCTCAGCTGTCACCCTCTGGGCATAGGGGAATGTAGCTCAAGTAATTCTTTGTAAACAAGAGTAAGTGTTGTTATCTACCTTCCTGTGTAGAGCTTGAAAATTATTAGGCAGAGGCTACTTTAGCATTTCCTTCCTCCTCTTCTTTTTTTTGTGAAAGGAAAGAAAAAAATACCGTGCCAGCAAATAAATAGGTCAAACACAATTACTCATACAGAAAATTCTTAGTTTAAGAGCGGGGAGGAGGAGGCTTTGGAAGCTGCCTTAAAAATTTTAAATTTCCACTTAAAAACCAAATTCAAATTGGCCTTTGAATTTATAATAATCTTCTTTTTGAATAGAAGGCAGGTAGAATTGCAGCAATTTGTAAAATAGCAGCTAAGTAGGAAATTGAAGTGATGATGCCTTATGGTTAAAGGCAGATAAAACATTGAATGCATGCTTAGTTGAAATGCCCAATAGCTGTAATTGGATCAAATTTATTTTATGGAACTAATAGTTCTTCAAAACTTCAATTGTATACGAAGATTGATCCCATTTCAGTTTTATTTTTAAGGAAAAAAATTGTAATTTTGTCACCATAAAGAAATTTGCATTTAGCGCATGAAAGCCGTAAGAAGCATTTGAGCCCAGAAAGTTAAACAGGAGTTAAGCATTCAGAAATGTTTCTCAAGCAAATGGAAGTTGGACTCCTTTAAAGTAGGGATTGGGCCAGAACTTGACAAACACTAAGCTTAGAGAAGGGGGTCTTGCTCTTACTCTTGTGCTTCTCAGCATGGCCTTCTTGTCTGCAGTTCATATGCTTTTATCGGTGTCAGTGCAAAACAAAAATGTAGATGAGATGCTGATGTGAGGGTGAAAGGCTACCTCACCAAGCTTACTTACCCTTTAGGATAAGACTTTTTATGTGTAGCTGCTGGAATATTAAATTTTAAATAATTCACCCTAATAAAACCCAAGTGAGATAGAGCTCCTGCGCTGGAGCTGCTGCTGCTGCCTTTGTCCCCTTACCAGCCTCCGTCAGACATTCACGCTTCAAAGGATGTCATGTTGCCAATTTCATTAATGTCGCATCATCCCTCTGGGGTCACGGCCAAACAGTAAATATTGCTGTAGGGTAAAGAATGCTTCTCTGGGGGGAAAAAGGAACTTCCTGTTGCCAACTCTAATGACTCTGTTGTGAGTGTTAACACTGTGTGCTTTCCATAGGGCACTTGCTACTGGAAAGTCAGAAATGTGCCCAGTGCCATCTGACATAATGCAGGTTTCAAGCCTTTCAGCTTGCAAAGGAAACTCAACACTTTGAGGTCTCTTTATTTTCTTTTTTTTTTTTTTAATGCTAGTCTTACTTTATTATAGTTAGATTCAATGTCACCAACTCAACTGAAAAATCTTGAATAATTTAAAAGCAGGAATCTAGGTATCTTTCTCTGAACAAGACTCATGAGTGCTGAGAGAACAATGTTAAGTTTGTCTATAATCCACAACAGGTTTTTGCATGCTAATGCTTTTTAATTGGAAAGTTAAACAAAAAAAAAAAAAAAAGAAAAGAAAAATAAAGGAGAGAAGCAGTACTGACAAGCTACATCTGGTTGCTCTTAACAGAAGACTAATGACTAGGTTGCAAATATTAGCAGGAGAAGTTAAATTTCCCTGAAGAGAAACTTCCCTACATATGTTCAATTTTTAAAGAAATACTAATTTGAAACCTACCTTTCCTGAAAATAGTCTGCTTTACTATAGACTATAAGGAAATAGAGACATTCTGCTAAGAAAGTTGAGACACAGGCATAATTTCTTTAAAACTGCACAAAACTAGTGTGGCAGAAGTGTTTTACCCTGAGTGTCTGACACCCATATACAATCTGCCTGCTGAACATCTTTGATTACATATTCTACCAAACTCTGTATCTTGATTTCTGTAAGGAAACCATGTTCTAGGCTTGGTGCTTTACTCTATCATTTCCTCAGGCAATCCCTACCTTCACACACAAGCACCTTTCCAGCTTCTGTTTTTCTTGCTCTGTGTTACCAATGTAGTATTTCAGAGCTGCCCCACCAATGAGAGAAGAGGCAATCTTCTACAAAATTGTCTAGCTGTACACACATAATAGCATTTCAAAAGGTCTTTTGGCCAGCTGCCTTTCTGTAGGGGTATTCTCCCATGATTCATAAAGGAAGTACCTTTTTAAGTAAAAGGGAAGTTGACTAAAGAGTCTAGAGTGACCAAGTGGGGTTTTTTTCTGTTGTGGCTGACAATGGTGATTATTGGTCAAAGATAACCTGTTTTAGGCTGAATATTGCTTTTACAGACCCCATGTGTTAAAGTTTCAAGTTCACCAGATAATTGCTATTAATGGAGATCAGACTGGCACACTTTAAACCCTTGTTTCCATTGAAGAGCATTTATATTGGGTGGTCTTTAATGACCTCTTTCAGTCATCCTGGATATAGCAGGATATATAGTGGAATTGGCTCTTTAAATTCAGGAGTCAGAGAAATAATGAGTGAATACAGCAGGGGAAGTACAACCTGCACAGAGATTTGAAGCTTCTGCACTCTGAAATTGGAGAGTTCATAGCTGAAATGTGCAGGAGAAACTTGCTGAATATCAGCATGATAAGGATTTTGCTTCTGTGTGCAGGTGGTCTTTTGTGTCCTTACAGATAAATTTGCTCACATAAGTGAGTTATTTGCAATCATCCCTACCCCTAGTTTTCCAAGCACAGTTTATAGCTCAAATGATAGATTTATAGTTCCCTGAATCATAACTAATATTCCCCCATGACTTGTTCCTTGGCATGAAAGCTATTAAAAACAGTTAGATGGCTGCCTCCTGAGGGCAGCCAGTGGAGTCCCTTGATGTCTTGGCGTCCTCTGACTACTAGTGGGTACTTTTGACTTCCTCACACCCTTCCTTTTCATGCCATTCTTGGTCTTGTCCCTTTGTCCTCAGGTACAGCAACCTGCAGTACTGCCTTTGGCAGCAGGTGTTTTTGTACTCCTCAGACTACCAGAACTGAGTGTGCTGGAATTGCCAAAAGAGTTGCCTTAAGCAAACAAGTCTCTTGGTACTAGCAGTCACTACTTGCTCTTGCAAACCCACAGCTGAAGTCCAGGTGCTTTGAATTCCTGGCATGAGTTACAGGAGCAGCCTCAATTTTGGCTTTGATAAATGCCTTGCATGGCTGTTGCAAGCACCTGTTGTGCCTGTTGCCTTGATTGCTTTGCTCCTTTCCAGTCTATTGCTGGCTCTCAGTCCTAGGCCAGCCTGCTCTCCCATGCTGTCCAAACCCTATGGATATGTCACTGCCCTAGCTGTAACATGTTGGAAATGAGCAGCATTGACTCTTACTCCTCAAACTTGAGATTGTGGTTTCTTTCTCCTAGTTTTGGGGCAGCCCTTAAAGCTTTATCCAGGACAGCCACTGTTTGTTGGGTTTTCCCTGGAAAGGCAAGATTGTTCTGCTTGCTTCCTTAAAACATGATCTGCTATATCGTTGCGAGAAACCCCAACCAATACTGCTGCCTATCCTATTTCCTTTCTGGGAACATCCTGGTCTGTCTAGTTCTCACCCTCAGCATCACAAGCATTCCCAGCAAGCCTACAGACTGTTCTGATGTGTGTCATGCAGGATGCTGGTCTTGGGTTGAGAACTGTCTCCTGTGTGTGCAGTAATACAAGTAGCAGGAGGAGAATGGAATCATGCTCCTCACAGCTTCTGCTGGAGTTCTCAGCAATGCTCTTCATTTGACTAAGCTTTTTTCATTTTACACCTCCTGTCTCTTATTTTATACCCTCTCAGAACAGTCTCTTCCCTCTTCAAGCTGTGAACTGTGTGCATGCTACCGCTTCTCCTCCTCATGCCCTGCCTGTCCCTCCCTCCTGGCTCTGACCTTCCTGGTACTGATCAGGCACTTGGTGGTGGTCATGTTCTCCCAACAGGCTGGCTGGCCTAGAGGCATTTGTGGAGAGATGCTTGCATATACATTAAGCACCTACCTGGCACTCCTTTATGTTTTCTGCTGCCTTTTTTCACCTTCTTCTTCAAATCACAGTGAGTCTAGACGCTGCTGCATTAACTGCTCTCGATTCCAGGCAGGTTTTTAAATTGCTTGGAAAGCATCACATTTGGTTTTCAGACCAAAAAATGCAGCAATGGTGACCTAATAAGCTCAGCCAATAAGTAAAAAAAGTCTCCTCTTAATTAATTAGCTTGTTAACCATGATTAAATAGCCACATGGTTCATATTTCTTTGGTTCATTTGCTTTCCCCCCTTACTTAGGTCTTTTGGATCAGGAGTTGCTTTCCCATGTGAATCCCAGTTCCTTTTCTGTTCTGGCCGCCTGTTTTCCTGCCTGAATGACTCTTGTTTATGTTGACAACAACAGAGAGGATATCTACAGACCTTTTTACATATAGAAAGCAGTATGACAGCAGTTTCTAATTCTTCTGAACAATCGTGTGTGTATCTGTCTGTATAGCGTTTAACTGGTAGCAAAAGAGACGAAGCTCACCTGATGTAGTCCTAGAGACAGGAATAAAGGTCGAGAGCTGTTGGACTTCAGATAAATGTTTGGTGTACTTAGCAGTAGAAAGGTCTGAAGTAAGAGGAAGATTAAGTGAATCTGTGCTACATGTTGATATCCATACTGTCACTGCAGTGGAGACAGAATATAGCGGGGATTAGGAGGGGGGTGGAAGGTACTCACCATAAATGCTGAGTGACACAGCACCAGGGAAGGAAAGGAAAGAAGCTTTTTGCTTTCGTATTTTTGAGGCAGGCAAATTTAGTAGTAGTGGCCATGGCACCCTTCCTTTTAAACCTTCAAAAAATTTCTAGCTATGTCTGCTGGGGAAGGACAGAACCAAGAGTTTAATTTGTTTGGCCTCCTTTAACAAATTCCTTGTATTATGCCATTGCTGTTGGCAACTGGTGAAGTGAGGAGAAGGGTCACATATTCCTGTGAGAAGAGAAAGTAAATTTCATTACTAAAGGCCTGTTTTAAAAATACACTACTTGGGAGAGTACTCTGGCATCTTGGGAACTGAATCTGCATGTTTATCCATGAAATGAGTATGTGGAGACAGAGGTGGTTTAAATGCCTGTGAACTCTGCTGATGAACTTCTGCCCAGGCTGGGAGTAAATGGGTTGACCTTCAAATTTACTTACCAGAGCTAAACTTTGTAATCTGAATTTTGGAACAGGATTTATGTTCCTATTCTTGTAATATGAATAATTTAAGGGCAGTGGCTTTCAACCTCATTTGATTGGTAAACCATACTTTTTCAGCTGTAAGCAAGCTGTTTTTCATTGGTTTTGCAGACCCTGTCAGAAGTCTCAAATGCACGTTTGCTGTATTGCATGTTTTAATTACATTTTTTTACTGAGTTAATGGATGCCTTTAAACTAGTCTGTGTTTCCTGGAGGAGGAGAAGATGCAAACTCACAGTTTGAAATGCTCTGCCTGGGAAGGCTTGTTCTGGAAGTAACAGTTTAATTCCAAACAACCTCAAAAAAAGCATTGGGATCATTTTGGTTTGGGTATTTGTATTGACCTTTTTTTTAAATTGGTGAAATTAAATTAACCCTTTCAAACATATGAGTGCCTATCCCCCTGACCCATGCTCCCATGACCCCCTTGTTCCCTCCAAAATGGGAGAACTTGGCTTGAGTTTATTTAAAATGTTAAATTTTCCTCATGAGGGCAAGTTTTGATATTTTTTTCCCTCTGCAGTCATGAAGGCTGTTAAAACGATACAGTGGAGTCATAGAATGACTTGATTCTAAGAGCTAAAATTTCAGAATAACAATCATTATATCTCTGCCAAAACGGTTTTGAGCAGCCAGCATTGTGCTGGCTTGAATCAGATTTCAATCAATAAACCAGAGGTGAAAGGCGCTGCTGCTCATCCTGTTTAAAAATTCCCTTTTCTTTATTTACCATTCAATGCAGCAGCTAGGATTTCTTGAAAACATCCAGAGGTTAAGTGTAAAAGCAACAGGCCTGTCAATTCTCTGCATATTGCTGAAACTGTGGTTTTGTGAAAGACTTCTTAAGTGTATATTGCCACTGAAATAGCACTGATGTGGTTTTGGACTTGAATGGTCAGCAGAGGGCTTTTCAACCCTTTACTGCCCATGAGGAACCTGGCAGACATATCTGGCAAGGCTTAGCTAAACTTAATTTTGACACGAGATATTTTCCTGTGGCCTCTTCATCAGACATCAAATTTTTCAATAACTGACACAGCAGAATTTCTCTTAGTGTACTGGGATGAGCTAATTATCAGTAGACACAAATTATTTCTTTAAAATGTGATTATCTTTAGTTTAACCTGTCATATCAGTTGTGATGGATCTGCCATTAATTTCTACCTTTTTCCCCCCCTTTTTTGCCAACGTTAAGTGGCTAAAAGCCAAGGTAAGAAGTGTTATTTCTCCTTTGACCCACAGTGCCTCATGTGACTGATAGTAGAGGCTGCAGAGCCATTAAAACTGAAAACTAGCGCTCTCTTACACTCTCTTCTGCTTTCCATAGGATATCTAGATTAAACATGCTATACTTTTTTTTTTCATTTACAGCATTTAGCCTGTCAATATATCTGTGATACATTGACATCTGCGTTTATACATAGATGCATTAATTTCTCTAACACATATAGTGCTTTGCTCTGAATTTAGTAGATGCCTTGATTCCCTTCACTTACATTTTTTGCAGGAGACTTCCCAGACAACCTGAATGACTCTGCTAGTCATATAGCAGGGGCAGATTGAGAAATTCCTGGGCCATACTGGCTGTATTTTATAGTCAGTGTTAAAGTTTGATTTAAATTATTAACATCTGAATGACAATGAATACAAATGTGGCTTCCCTTTAAGGAAAAAAAATGATAGAAGACATTTCTGCATGAACTTGTCAATTGCCTACCTTTCTGATGTCTGTTGTTAATTAATAGTGAAAATAACATTAAGCTTGTGTTTAGACTCTTTGTATTTACTGGTGTCTGTCTCGTGTAGCTGAAAACTTGCTGTTTGACAGCTGTCTGGGAATTCTCACTTCATATTCTTACACTTAAAAAAAAAAAAAAAGCTGTCAGTAATAGAGCTGCTCTGTTATAAAAATAAAATCATGTTTTCCCTTATTTCAGCATGGAAATAACCAGCCTGCAAGAACTGGCACCTTGTCAAGAACAAATCCGCCTACACAAAAACCACCAAGTCCTCCCATGTCAGGCCGGGGAACTCTGGGGTAAGAATGGACTGGCTGGTCCCTCCTGTGTAATAGAAATTTTTAATTGTGCCAGTGCTGGTGTTTCTTAAATTCATGGATAGGCAATTCTGATTGCCTTTAGCAAAAAGAAATCGCAATATCCCTTTCTGTATGAACTCCTTCAACTGGGTTGACTCTTGTTTTCAGGATGACTGCAAGAATTTTTTTTCACAGGGAAGGATGTGATATGGATAAATGAGGAGGCTATTGTTATTCTGGACTTCTGGGAAGAAATCCTTAGTGAAAGAAACAAATCTTAACGTTTTAGCTTCAGTGGGGGAAGGACATTACGAGCAAAGTTCTTGTCTACTCATTTCTTAATATTGGAAGAGCTATGAAGTGGCTGTTAGTGCTGTAGTTGTTGCATTATCTAAGCAAAATTTATGGCATTGTGAACACATTGGCAGCATCAGTTCTTGCTGGCTTGTGCAGTTTCATTTTTATACTTAAATGAGGAAGGATTTTGCTATTCCCAAGTCCCACTGTGAGCAGAGTTCCCTGCATCTATTTTGCTGCTGTGGACCTGTGGGGAGTGAAATCTGCTTATCTTGGTGTGCCAGCAAGTAGTTGTTGCTAGAGACCAAAACTTTAATTCTTGAGAAGCTCAGTGCACGTGCCATATGGTTTTGTCTGTCCAGCTGTGCAACATCTTCCAAAGGCATCCTAAATGACCTTCCATTGTCACACTCAGCCTTTTCCTTATGCTTTGGGAGACTGAGGCACTGTAAAGCTGGCTGGCATGGTTGTGGTGGCTTCAGGTATGTTGTCTCAGAGAGGCAGGAAGCTGGAAAAATGAGGACTACTGAGATGGAGCAGCGTGGAGATCAGGAGCAATGGTCAAGGAAAATTAGAAGCAGCAACTCCTTTTGTTGAGGAATGAGCAATTTTAAATCCCTGTTTGATGCTTTGGTGGTAGCATTTGCTGCACACTCCACAGAGAAATTAACCTAGAGGTTTCCTCTGCATGTTTTCTGAAAATTCCCATCGCTCAAGGGCATGAAATCAGTATTCCAATTGTGTCTCTTATCCCAGCTGAGAGAGTTGTTTATCAGTCCTGGGAACCTTGGTAGCACTTTCATGTCCTCTTGGATGCTTGCTAGTGAAACAGAAGCATTGATGTACTGGTGAGCTGCCTCTCTCAATACTCCCCCCTGAACAAGCCAGAGCTGTTTGGTTGCCTTGGCTGATGCCTGATAAGGATTAATCAGCTGAATGTCATTTCCAGATGAGCTTGACAAGCGGCAGCAGTTGGCTGAGGGGGAGGAATAATGTGGGTTTGTAAGAGAGATTTCTATCTGCCCTTCTTGTTCAGGAAGTACATTTCTTGTCTTGAGCAGCCGTGTTCTGCCAAGGCATGAAATATCACAGGCATGACTTACCCTAATTTATGCAGAAAAAATCGCTGGAAACCGCAAGGATGCTACTCTTCTCCCTTTGATCCAGAAAACAGAGATAAGTATGTAAAACCAGAATGAGCTTAGTGTACAACGTTGGTCTTTAAGTAGGTGCTGCCTGTTGTGCAGCTTGTCCCTTCAGGGCAGGACTACCTAAAGGGAGTTGTACATGGAAATCAGCAGAGTGAAAAGCAAAAGGGGCTGAAGTAAGCAGGGGTCTCTTCACAGGACCAGAGAGAGATTGTGGAAATCATTGGGTGGATTTGGGCACTCTGCTTCAAAGTACCATGGAAGAATAAGTGAATTGCTGGAACTGAATGTGGTGGGAGTAGTTGAAGTCATTCCTTGAGGGTCCTGGAGCAAAGCAAGACTCTGGGCTCCCTGTAGCTCTCCTTGGTCGCAAGGGCTCCCAGCATCACCCTGAAACATTGGGGGACAGTGAGCTGAGGATCTCTGAGCAGTCTTCCATCTGTAACAGTTCTTTGTCTTCCATCTATAACAATTTATTATTAAAACCTCTTAAAGAAAAAAGCGGAAATACTTTAACTGTTTCCAGATACTGTGGTGTTTTTAAATTAGCTTGTCTGTATGAAGAACTCTAGATGATTTTAATATGCACAGTGTCACCACCTATGGATCTGCCAAAAGAGATCAGTTGTCGAAAAAAGAAAAATTCTTGTATTCCCATTGTAAGCAATAGAGATATAAAGACTACCAAATAAAAATGATAAGCAGGGAAGACTCGTTAATGTGCTTCCAACTGAAATAAGCTTGAAAAGTTTAGTACTGTTGCTTTTCATACTGTAGAGAGAAAGTCAGTAAGTTTCTTAAAATACCAGGAAACTGTATAACTTAGCAACTCAGTTATAACCAGTAAGTGAACAAATTATTAAATGCCAGCAGTTCAGTATTTTTGGTTTTGCTTAGCTCTGGTGCATTGCCAAATTCTGTGTTTTGCAATGGGCCTGTCAGTTACTGCTGAGAACTGAAGAGCTCTGCGATTCAGTGCAATAAATGCGCTGTTCTCATGGCAGTAATGGGTCTGGTAAAAACCTCTCGAAAGATCTGTTGTTATATTTCTGACTTGTTGCAGCCTGCTCAGTTGGAGTTCTCTGTGCTTCACTTTCTTGGGCCACAAAATGGAGACAGTGAAGCTCATCTGTGAGGCACTTTCAGATCTGCTTATGTGAGATGAGGTTGCTTGATTACTGTGTAAAGCAGTGCTCCTAGGAGAAGCACTGGTGATTGCAAATGTCACTTGTTCTGTGAATCTTGATTCAGTCTTGCTGATGTCTTAATGAGATGAATACCTTTAGCCAGGAATACTTTTGGAAAGGATTCTGCTGGGAAGGGAAGGTGGGGGGGAGGGAAGAAGAGATTGGTACAAAGGAAATTTGTCATGTGTTGACAGTTTACCCAGAGCATTATGCAGATGTAGCTGTTGTATGTTAGGTTGCTAAAGTAATGTATTTTGGGTGGATAGTTTAGTTTAGGCTTTTTTGACCAGTCTGTGTGCTGTAGGGCAACTTGTATGGATCTGTCTGTGTAAGAGTACTTTGGGCTGTTTAGTGTGACCTGTCTACCCTGCCCGTTGGAATTTTAATATATCGCAGTGTGGGTCACTGCCACGATCTTTGACAAAAAATTTAGAAAACAAATGGATTTACAACTTCACTTATTTATCCTTTTGATCTTCTGTTTCTTTATCTTTTTGTCTTCAAATCTTTTTTTCCTTGACCAGACGAAATACTCCGTACAAAACCCTGGAGCCAGTCAAACCGCCAACAGTCCCGAATGATTACATGACCAGCCCTGCCAGGCTGGGCAGTCAGCACAGTCCAGGCAGGACAGCTTCCTTGAACCAGAGACCACGAACACACAGGTAGGCTGTTTTCCACAGTAACTCTCTCCTGCCTGGCAAGGCAATGCTTACTAAAGTCACAGAAAAGCCTTGAGGCTTTATGCCTCTTGGCTTTTTGTTGAAAGGCAAAATGTGAGTTATTCTACCACTGCATCAGCAAAGCTTTACTGCATTGCTGACTTCCCTAACATGAAGAAGTGCCTTCATATTCAATATTCTGAGTGTAGCTTTTTAAAACTTATTTTCTTCTTGAATTGCGAGGCTAAATGTTTCTCTGAGTCTCTTGAGTGAGTTCATTTTTTTCAATTTGATTTTTATCACAGGCTTCAAACTGCAGGGGAAAAAACAGATTAAAGAATTCAATGTAGTTAAAAGGTTAGCTAGTATTTTAGAGAGCTTCTTTCTTAATATTTTTCTTATTTTAAAAACTCCCAGCAGGCAGTTAAACATGGTAGGTCACTAACAGGGTCTGAGAGAGTATTTTAGACACAGTTGGTGATATGAAAAACTGTCAGACTTAAATAACTTCTAAATGTCGCTGCATGAGGATCTCGTTAGTCTGTTTAGCTGGCTACTGTGAATGCTCCTCACTCCTATCTCACAAGATCTTCTTTTATGTAGGCTGCAGTTAGAAATTCAGCTGCAACCATGGTGACAAGATCAAGGTCTTCAGCAGACAGAACACTAATTTTGAAGGAATTATCTTGGCTTCCATTTCAGATCACCAATTTTCTTTTTTGTAATGTTATTTTCTTAAGAGATATATTTGAATGATTTGCACTTGACTCTTGACTGATTTATAGCTATCCAGGAGTGGTAAATAAACTTGAACTTTGCTGAGTACTCTTAATTAATATGGATGGACTAAAATGAAGTTTTGGCTTCAAAACATGTGCTTAGTTTCCTTTACATTATCCCTTTAATGCATATAAATTCAAGAGTTAACCTAAGGAGTGCTCTTAGATACAAATAGGATAGATTTTGCCTGAATTTTGATTATTTTTCATTTCCCTCTAAGAAAATAAATGTTACAGCCTCCAAAAGGCATGTCTAGAAATGTTATCCAATAGTTCACTATGTTTTGCATTGCTGGACTCTTACTTGCATATCATATAACATTAGTTAGACAAATTTTGAGCTGGCTTTACTGTTAGCTTTCAGACCATCTTAGAAACTCATATGTAAAAGGTGTGTGCATAGGTTGTGGGAAGGGTCAGATACACAGAAAATTAAGCACACCATGTCCCACCCTACCCTAGGTGGTTTATCATGTCCATCCTCAGTTGAAAACGTATCAATCTAAACTTCTGCTTGGAGTAGAGGAAATGTTCCTTCAGTTGACAGCATAATTAATCCTAAATAATTATTTAGAGTTTAGCCATGAAGTCTTCCAGCCCCAGCATACTACTTTCAATTATTACAAGGCCCCTGAACTACTCCTGCAGTTGTTACTCCATTGCCTAGAACTCGCATGGTCGATTACCTTTTAATTTCTTGAAGCATTTAATTGTACGTTTTATTCATAGTGATGTTTATCAGCTTAGCTAATTCCATTTGTTAGAAATGTAATGCATCCAGGCTTGATTATCTGTATGCAATTGTAGGTAAAGACAGAGACATTTAATAGGGAGTTTTTCAACAGCCTGTAATTGAGTTAGGCTAGGAGAGCTCACACAAGATGTGAGACGGTTGATGTGCTTTTTTAGGAGATGCTCACACCTGTGTTTTTCTTCTACAGTGGCAGTAGTGGAGGAAGTGGCAGCCGAGAGAACAGTGGCAGCAGCAGTATTGGCATTCCCATTGCCGTGCCTACACCGTCACCGCCAACCATCGGGCCAGGTATGTGCGACTGCTCCTGCGCTGACTGCAGGCTGCTTGCTCCTTCCCTGTGTTTGCACAGGGACTTTGACTAAACATGATGGGATAGAAACTGTCCTGAAGTACAGTCCTACTCAGGAAATCACTTATGAGTGCTGAGGGATGTCTAAAGTTTTAATTCTTTACTAAGAGTAGTTGCAGGACAGTCAGTTACTGAATAATGGATGGTTAAGATACCTTTGTTGGTCCATGTTTTTACAACGCAATCAAGGGTGTACAAGAGGAGTAAAAGGCAAATGTATCCTTTTAAAGCTTAACTGTAATTTTAGATGTGTCTACAGTTTGGCATTTCTGGATGCCCTGAGAGCAGCAGCAACTATGTACATGTTTAATGGGAAATACTGGCTTCTGAAATACTCTACTGACTTTGCCATCTGTGGGGAAAGAGCCATGAGGGATCTCTCAGTGTTGGAGGCACAATCCTCTGTGTTTAAGAATGATGAATGGTGAGATTGAGTAGGGTAATTCTTTACTATTATCATCTTAGTAACAAACCAGCCCAGTCACTTTGTGTTTTGCAAGCCCATAAGACATAAGAAAATAGTGGAGTTTTGGTGTAATGTAATTTTGCTATTGCAGAGATTTCTCTGTTTCTTGGATGACAAGTCTTCGCTTCCTTTTATACATGTAGGCTTTCCTTTTCCAGGACCTTTTCTGGTCCTGCAGTGGCATGAATAGGCATGAAATCTTACTATCATCTGGCATCCCATGAAAGTCAATGAGAATAAAGATTGGCGTGTACAGAACCCTGGATAGCATCAGGGTCTGAATTTGTATTAGTTTACAGAAGTTGAATTTTTATATTTGTTTGGGAAGCCTGTCAAGTGCCTGTACTTTCTTTTTTTTAACTTTTAATAATATGGCCTAATTAGGAATATAAACTATTTTATTAGCACACATTTCTGTTCCTCCTGGAGCCCCGCCAGCACCACCACTGCCTCCACCTCTCCCGATGGGCAGTCTGATAGGTGAGACTTGACACTGCTGAAGTGATTGCAGACATGCTGCATAATCAATAATCACCTCTTCCTAATGAACTCAGTGAGGGTGTTTTTTCTTCTGTAGTGGGATCTACGTGATTTTATTACAAAAATCAGTTCTGGGATTTTTTTGTTTTTTTTTTTTTTTCAACATATCTAATCTCCACTAATTTCCCGTGGTTAAAGCCTCTGAAGCTAAATGCAATAGGTATGGAAAAAAGGCTGCTAGTTGCTTGAAATCTGCTCCCAATTAAGCTAAGATCCAATTAATTTGATCTATAAGATCTCAGAATCTGCTTGAATATTGGTATTAGGCTGTGTAATTCCTGCAGCAGAAACTCTAGCTTGGAAGTGGTAGTTTCTGTGTAGGTTGATGTGTGTGTTCTATTCTGTGGGCATAAAGAAAGCACAAGTGTCTGTCACAGTAGCTTGGCTTTGATTCCATAATGCTGCAGGCAGGTGTCAAACTGGAAGACTTGAGGATATGAACTAGCAGTTCTTGAGAAATTGCTTGAAGCACTACATACAGCAGTTAGGGTGGGATCTAAAAGCAGTACTTTTCAAAATAGACAGGAAAAAATACCCCACCCTTTCCTGTCACATGCTGATGACAAGAATAATCGATTGAGTTATGAAACTAGCTTTGGAGGCTTTGACCTACGTAACCCTTTGCACTCTCCTTTACTGAAATGTTAAGTGAAAGTGACTTTGGATAGCATTACAGGACTGCAAACTTCTGTCTGCTTGCTGTTTGTGTCTTATAATTATATGATATATGTATACAAAAGCACAAAACATTTTATTGCAAACTAGTTTTTGCATTTAAGAATTGCATCAATTCATCCAACTACAATATGTGAGATTCATTAGTTTGATTCATTAGGTGTGATTTTCTGTCTGTCAGAGGTTAGTCTGAAAGAACTTAAACTGTTTTGTTAACCTTGAAGTTTGTGCAGCCAGTAGGTGGAAGGTAAATACAGGTGTTTATCATGAAGAATGAATGACATCTTTGTCAGCTGGAATTGGTGATTCTGATTTGTTAGTACAAATTCCATCAATATAAAAGCACAACCAGCAAATATGATTGATAAATGTACCAAGTGTCTGAAGCTCATGACATTTGTTTCACTGTTTTGTTAGAGTGTTGTTTTATATTAGATTGGAGGCATGTTTAGCTTTGCAATCGAAATAATTTGTTTTGAACAGAATGTGGATTTTTTTTCTGTGTGCTCTTTAATAAAGGGTATTATTGCATGTAGCATAATTGAGATACACTTAAGAGTTGGAAGAGTTGGATTCAATTTCCAGTCCAATCCAGTCTCTCAAAGTACTCTCAGCATTTCTCAATGCCCTTTATATGAGTGTTCTGTGTGTTTTTTCTCATTATTGATTGTAATGGGGATGTTTGTTTTTTCTGTTAATTGCCTGTTACTGATCTTAAATTGTTGGAGAACTGTAATCGAGTATTTTCCACGTTCTGGACTTTTTCTGTTTTCTGCGTTCTATCCCAAGTAATGCTCTGCTTAAGTCTTTTCCTTGGTTCCTCTGGCTAATGCTTTTCAGCTGCTCCTGGTTCAGCTCCTGGTTCCCAGTATGGCACAATGACCAGGCAAATCTCACGACACAACTCTACCACTTCTTCAACATCTTCTGGTGGATACAGACGGAATCCTTCTGTGACTGCCCCATTCTCTGCTCAACCTCATGTTAATGGCGGGCCTCTTTATTCTCAAAATTCAAGTAAGCTGCTGAGCTCTGAAATCACAAACTGTTTTGAGCAAAATGATTGTAAAAGCATGCATGGCATTTTAATTCATTTATGAAAAGCATCAATAAGATTACTACTCTCTTTCCTGAAATAGAAGGAAAAACAAACAAGAAAAACCGTATTGAAATTGCACAGTGATTGCACTATATGCAATTATACTGTGTTCCCCTGACTTTTTTGCTGTTACTCATGACAAGAAATTGCTAGGATTGCCTGTTTAATTGTAGGCACATTATACTTGGCATTTCAGGTGTGCTTGGAAAACATAAACTAAAGCAAGGGTCAGGTTTTTTGTGGGAGACCTAATGTGATTGTAGTACACCCCCCGCTATTTGGGTAGCGGCAAAAGAATACTGAGCACAGTGTTCATGTTCCTGTCACACAGTTCCTCCCTGTCTCTGTGTCTTTCTTAAATCCTTTCCTGATTCCAAGTTTCTCCTTTGTTCTTATCTTTAAGTTTGACTGTTAAAGAGCTCAGTCTCTCTCTTTTAGCAGACAACTTCTCTGTGCTTTCACACTAGTAGGAGTATCTGCAGAAGGAGATGAATGAGGGAAGGGATGGATACCATGGGCAAGTGAGCAGGTTTTAGGCAGCAGCCTCCTGCCTTCTACCCCAGAAGGGCAAACAAGGTTCACTGCAGAAAGATCTGCAAAATAAGGATCTTGGCTGCTGGTAGGAAGCTCTATCAGGAAATTTCTTCCTTGCCATTTCCATAAATTTTGATCAAGTACACATTGAGGAGTGGTAGTTATATAATGTTTTTTCTTGGTAGTGTTCAGAATGCCAAGTCTTTAAACTTCAGAGGAATATTTCTTTTGAAAAGAAATGTTGATGTTTGGGTTCAAGATATCTTTAGACCAATGTTTGCTGTTGTGTACTTACTCTTAAGAAAAGAATGCTTTTAAAATACTTGAGACACCAAAGTGAAGAGTTTTCCGAGTAGTCTAGAAGTATTACATTTGTCAGAAAGTATTTTAATATGCAGACACAGTATCTATCTTTTCTTTTTTTCCAAACCTGATTTTCCTCCTACTCTTGCTCACCCATACTAGCATTTCATTTTCCTCCACATTCTCACTCCTCCAAATTAATTCACCATAACAACAGAAACTCCGTCCTGCTTGAAGAGTTGAGCTCCATTAAATGAACAGGATTTTACTTCTGGGAATAGTTCAGTTGTCTTAAATGCTGTGCACACCACTTTTTCTGAATGTTTATATTTGTCCAAAGCAATTTTTTGCTCAAATGCAGGTGCTGTTTCTTAATCTAGCCTCTCTGGTGTTTTCAAAATACTGATGGTCAGCATTTTTTAAACAGTATTTTGATGGGTGTGTTTTGCTACTTGACACTGTTTTCCTCTGTTTCTGTAACTGGTGATTATTTTTTTAGTGCTACTGTCTTGACATTAAACCCAGGTCCCATGTTGCCTTAAGATTTTACTTTTCATGCTAACAAATGCTCTGGTTTTTCTTGATGTTTACTTCAATTTTGTGAGACACTGTTTGTTTTCCTGTTTTTATCAATCATTTATCCCATCCAGTTTATTTGATTATTGGTTTTGTAATGAACTAAATGCTTCATTTTAATTCATCAAACATTAATCTTAGTTAAAGCTTTATTTAAAACTGTTGCTTACTTGGAAGAACAGAACCTCTTTCAAATTTGGTTCCAACTGGATTTATTACCATGCTGAATTCCCACCTTCATAGGAATTTCTCTGCTCCAGTGCAAGAGAAATTCCACTGAGAAGGGACACTATATAAACAAATGAGTTGATGTTTTGTTGAGTTTCTGGGTGGAGTTTTGTTTTATACTTTTCATTCCCTGAACTTAAGGGGGAGATGTCCTGCCAGAGCTGATTGTTTGAGTGACTTGCCCTACTGTTCCCATTCCCTACCCTTCAGCAGGGAACAGCTGAACATTGGGGCTGTCAGCCCAGTGTCTCTGAGCACAGGTGTGGTCACATGTCCCATTACTCACCAGCCAGGCACATACTTCACAGAAGATGAGCTTGCAAGGGCTTCCTGGGGAGCTCTGCATGCTCCTGTAGCCACTCTGAGCTGTTGAAGCCTTTGCCAGCCTTTTAGATTGCTGGGTGCCCTCTCACCACAGAAGACTTCATAGAGCTCCACTCTGCTCACTCTGCTCTAGACCTGTCTATTTTTTTCTACCAGCAAGCAACAAGGTCCCTTTTTTTGAGAAAAACAAAAATGCAGTAAGCTAGCTGACTGCCCCTGTCCCAGCAGAGCACAGTGGTGGGAGGGCTCTCTGTATGAATGTGAAGTATTGATGCTGGAACATTGTGCCCCTTGCTAAAGTTTTCTTTGCTCTGTGTCAGTGCTGCTTTGCTGCACTTGATGCAGCGCTCCACTTTGATTTTAGAGGAGTCCAGAATCCTGCAAAACATCACCTCTACTGCTAGTAGCTCACTTTGAAAAGAGAACTGCTAAATTGAGTAATCCTTATTTAGCAGCAAGACAAAAGCTCGATTTTATGTGCTCCCCAGGTGAAGCACACAAAATGTGTGACAGAGCAGGAACCTTCACACGCACCAGTGAGCTTCCAGCCAGGCAGCCTGCACTCAGCTGTTACCTGGCTGAACACGGGCATGCTTTGCTTTTGATCCTCCATTGGCTAACCATGAATTCAGCCTTGTTGGAAACACAAGCTTGAAGAAGGTTCTTGTGTGTGTGTGTTCTTGTTGTTCTTTACATACTTTGTTTTGTGGTCCTCGTTACTGACGGCTGCTTTTGTTTGTTCCCTTTTTTTTTCCTTTGTCCATTTGACTTTCCCGATATGGTGTGTGTGTTGCTACCAGTTTCTATTGCTCCACCCCCTCCCCCTATGCCTCAGTTGACTCCACAGATACCTCTCACAGGCTTCGTGGCCAGGGTGCAGGAAAACAGTAAGTTTGGACAAGCTGAGCTGTTAAAGGGTAGAGCCTACTCTCTTCTAGCATGCATGGCTGGCAAGTCAGACTCTATTTTGTTTCCTTTTCCAGAAGCTAATACCATCTTGCATTCTAGTGTCAATATGCTATTGGAGCTGAAGGGCACACTCTTCAATATTTTATAACACGTGCATGATTATTACTGACCCATTTAAGTACTGAACTGCAAATTTATTACAGAAGTACAGTGTGAAATGTGGCATATGTTTGGTGTGAATATAAAATTGTATTTTAATTGAAAATACTAATTTCATGTTGAATTACCCTGGCTTTTTCAGTAGGGATAATTGATTAGTTTTTATTAGAAAGGCTTATGTAGACTGCCAGAACGTGTAATGTGTAACCATTGATTCCAGTGCTGTAGCATTTTTCAGCAAGCTGTACAGTCAATTGAAAACGTGCAGTCTTAAGATCTAATGCATTACAATGGAGCTTGGAAGGCATCTCTCCTCTCGGCAGCCTTTCATTCTCCATTTCTTTGTGTTCTCCTATTTCCCTGCTGAGCTTCTAGCAGCATAGCTCTGCTTGTTAGGTTTGTGAGAGGTGCTCTCTAGCTGTGCTGTGTTTATACTGGTAATATACTGGTTTATACTGGTATACTGCTTTTACCATTACTGCTTGATTCCCTTCAGGTGAGTGTTACTGTCTCAAGTGCTAGTGCAGGTGTAAAGTCATGTGCCTGATCTGGAGATACCCTTTTCAGTTAGAGTTTGTTGCAGTTCTGTAAACAACAGACTAAATGAGATTTAGATAGAGTATGAACTGAAAAATGCTTTTAAAGTGTTTGGGAACAATTTTGAGATTTGCTAGGATCTCAGGGGCTACTGCTACACAGTTGGCTGCAGCATCCATTTAGGGACCCCAGGTCTGAGTAGTGTTGCTGTTCTGCTTCCCATTAGAGCTTTTAAATGGTTGTATTCTGAGCATTCTCTGGTTCTCTTTCAAAAAGAAGTTATTTTGGTTCTGTGCTAGGTAAACAGTAAGAATCACGTTGATGTAGAATAGTGCCACAAAACTGTGTTGAAAACCTTTGCAAAATACTAAGTGTAGAGGTAAACCTGCTGAAGATGAAGGTTACAGAATATCTTCACTTGCAGATAAACTTGAGAAAATTGACACCTGCTTCTGAATCGTTCCTAGTATTGTCCTTCTGGAGATAACACAGCCCTTGGGAGAGCGGAGGTGAAAGGGACAGACTGACTTGTGCGTGCAAGAGCAGAATGCAAGCTGACTTGTGGATGAGATTGCAGCAAAACAGCTGAAGCTTGAAATCTGGTCATAGGAATTGTTCTTTATTTTATTTCTTTTAATAGTTCCTTGGGTTGGAAAGTTATATAATGAGTATGGCTTGGAGCTGCTGCCTCGTTCCGGAGGCAGGGGTGCGTGTGGCAGCCTGCGCATACGCTCAGCAGAGCTGGCCGTAGAGGCTGCTGTTGGCTTTTGGCATTGTGTCCTAGACTTTCATCAGTCTTGTTTTCTCAAGAAGTCTCTGGTCTTAGGGAGACATGTGGGTAGACTTGTCTTTTCCTTATCATAGAGATCTGCAGATTTGGAAAGCAGACTGCTTGTGGGCTTCTTTCAGAGGACAAGGACATAGAGGGCTTAGAAACTACGCAATGCCTCTTCTTTTTTTCCTGTGTTCAAACTGTGAACATCTCCTCCAGAGAGGTTTTCCAGTATATCTGGTGCTCAGGAACAGCTGATTCAAGTTGCTGTACCCTCACACCCAGTCCTTTCAGAAGGAGTCTGCTGGTCACCATTTAAAGAGCAAGGATGGGAATGCATACAAGAGAAAATCTCAGTTTGGAGCTATATAAATACTCGTCCCTTTACCCTTTCTCATTTAGAGTGGCTTTTTGCATACTGTTTCCCTCCCCTAGGAGAAGTGATGCTGTCCTAGAGTCTGGCTCAGTTTAGAACCAGAAGAAAGTCTAGGTTAAGGTCCAGGAGGCGAGGGAATACTTCAATGGAGTGGCACTTGTGTAATTTTCTGTTCCATTCTTTCCTTTTCTTTAAATGCAGAGTTGAATTGTTTTAAATGCTTCCCATAAAGCTTGCAGTTCCTGCACTGCATCTCAGATTATGTCTTGGTGCTTTCACACTTGCATTTCCTGCTCTCTTTGCTTTTCAAATATGTAGCTTCATTGTTGGATAAATGTAACTTTTTTTTTGCATTTAAAATTTGTTTAAAAATTTTCTAAGGTAAGGATTTCTCAAGATCTCAAATGATTGTTGTTTCAGCTCTGTTTTTTTTTTTCCCTGGCTGCAGACAGAAACTAAGGGGAGAAATACATTTGTGGAAGATGTGCTAAACTGCAGCACAAAACCAGTCCATTCATAAACGGTGTTGTCATGTGTCTGTGGTGGATTAATGAAGCCTGTCTGTGAGTGCTATTCAGTAACGGGCAGGACGTAGCATTCACTCCGCCACAGAGTTTGTTAGTCTGTCTCCAAGTGACATAAATGGGCTTCTGTGTGGGAGAGGAATCAATAATACAGTGGCAGCCAGTCTTATTGATGCAGAGAACTGTGGGGTGTTCAGCTCAGCTGGTCAAGTTGAAGAGGAGCTGGGCTTGCAGGTGAAGGGAAGGGAGTGGGCTGGATGCCTGGGCTCAGGCAGTCCCTGCCCCAGCAGTTCCTGCCCCCTTTTGGCCCTGGCAGCAGGTGCCAGACCTGTCCCAGTGCAGCCAGTCTGACCCAGACAGGACATGGGAGCTGTGCCTAAGTCCCTTGTCAGGGGCATGGGGCTGAAGAGCAAAGGTTAAGTCACCACTAGAGTAGTGACCAGCCAAAAGTAAAAAGTGTTTAAGCAAACAAAAACCCTATTTCTAATCTCCAGTGCCATTGTAATTATCAGTAGTTAAAGCTTCATTCCGTGCCGTGTTGGTCTTTCTCTGTTGCTTGGATTTATTTTCAAAATTTGTGTGCTGGAGCTGCACATTCTGAGGCCTGATGCCTTGTTCCATCAAACACTCCTAGAGCAGTTGTTCCCAGCCTATGTTTGCAGTGTGCAGAATCCCGGATCTCTTGAAAATGAATCTGTGTTGCGATGTAACCAAATTGATGTCAGTAACAGTAGCTTCCTTTCAGTAACTTGTGGCTCCATAGTGCTTACACCAGGGCCATGTGTAGTGGACCACATCTCCCTAGGAATAGGATAAGTGACTTGATGTCCTGCATCTGAGTATGCCATCTCTCTGTTTTGCAGCTAGCTGCTGTCAACATTACTGGAAACTAATTTAATGAACTGATTTAAAAAGTGATTTTTACCATACTGCCTTTCTCTTTTTCCCTTTCCCAAAGCAACTTGTAACTGTGCTGATTGGAGAATCTCAGGGCAGGGATTTGACATTTTGGATTATACATTTAATTCCTTGAGCACTTTTTCTCTAAGAGCAGCAGCTGCCTGTTGTTGTTTTTCATTTCTTAATTGACTCCTGAATGTCACACACACAAACTAGTCTGCAAGATAAGGATCTGTACCAAGCTTTTCTTCTGCAGAAGGAAGGATTACTTGGCTTCCTCTTACCTGGTTAAATCTTAAAAAAGGGAAGAGACTAGTATTTATGATCCACACCAGATCTTTTTGTTCCCTAATGCTAGCTCTGAGAGAGAAGGAATCCAAGGAAGCAGTGTTCAGAAGTTAATTGAAATGACTGTTACAGACAAAGGATTTGTTAAAAACCAATCAAGCTGCTGGCCCACTCAGAGGCTTTGCTGCCTGGCTCAGAGGGTGCCACTCGAGTCCTCCATAGCTAACGCTGCAGCGCACGGACATTGGAGCAGGAAGCTTTCCTCTCTGCTCATGTTCAGCTTATGCCCCGCAGCATGTGCTTTGACTCTAGTAGCATTTACACATAGATTGGACCACTAATAATAAATAGAGTTGTGTGTTGTAGTTGTTAATACAAAGCCTCTGTTTCTAATCAGTGCATGGTGTTATAGTGCATGCTGTGTGTGTTGTCCCCCCAGCTCTTTTATTTACAGTGTACAGCCTCAGGTTTGTTTGCATCTCCACCCTGTCTTGATTTAAGAAAAAACAATGATCTCCAAATGTTTCTAGTTGCTGATAGCCCAACTCCTCCCCCGCCGCCGCCTCCCGATGAGATGCCGATGTTTGATGACTCTCCTCCTCCTCCACCCCCACCACCTGTGGATTATGAGGATGAGGAGGCTGCTGTTGTGCAGTACAGCGATCCCTATGCAGATGGAGATCCTGCTTGGGCACCTAAAAACTACATAGAGAAAGGTAAGAGAAGCATTGCAGCTGTGTTAGTGCAGTATCAGGGGGATTAATGGTGTCTGAAGCGAATGAAGGACTTAGTCTGGGTCTGATGAAAGCATTGTCCCTCCTAAGTCAGAGCTCAAGCCATGCTTTCCTTAGTTTGTGTCTACACCTAATGTGGTAAGACATAATCCGTCTTTGGACAAATTATAAAATATCTTCAGGCATTCTAGAATGGGTGAAAAAGCAAGTTTCTTCATGGGAAGCAGGTGTAAATTGGATGGCTTTCATCTTTGATGAGCTGGACTGTCTGTACCTACCTCAGGATTGCTGGGCAGTCAACTACAGACTGCTGCAAAATGGACAGAAATTCCAAGCTCTATTTATCTCATCAAACTAGATTACGAGTGGATTATTAGACTTTGAACTATAAAATGTGTTGAGGTCTCCTTGGAGATTTATCAGTGACTCCAGATCAGCAGACTGTGAACTGTGCTTAGGTATGAAGTCACATAGTAAAGATCTCTTCCCATAAATAATGGACAAGCAGATTTCCTGCCAGTGGAGTTGTCTGTGTTGTAGCACTGACCATTTTGTCAGCAGCAGTGCTGCCAGTTCTCTCATAAGCTGGCTGGTGCTGCAGTGAGTACAAAATGGGGCCAGGTACTTGTGATATTTGTGGCAAAGCTCCTGCATTCCCTCTTCACTTGAGCTGGACTGTGTGCAGGACATACCCATGGGATGACAATTACTGATGCAGCACAGCATTGCTAGGCATTAAGACATCAGATAGCTGAGACTATATGTATGTGTAAAATACTGGATTCTTGGAATTCAGAAAGCTGATCAATTGCATAAATCCATATATTTTTTGAAGGGTAAGGCTGTGATGTCTGAAGTCTGTGTATTCACTGTGGTAGTTTTTAACTCCAGTATCGGTAGTGGCAACATTCTTTCCTTGGGGAAATCTCTGCTTTGTTAATGGCAAACAGCAAGTTGGATGTTGGAAAGAATAAGGTGGTAGGTACCAAGCAGGGACTGAAAATAGCAGATGTTGCTTCTATGCTCTTCTTCAGCAACTTTCCTACTTCCACTCAGTGCAGCTCCTTGAAAAGTAGTTCCAAAATTCCTTATGACACAAAAGCTCTGTAGGAATGCCCATTCATTTGTGTGCAATGGCTTTAGCAGCAATGTGTGCAAGGCCACACTGATGTGCCAACAGGGGCCTCAGTGGAATGATTTTTGTACAATTCTTTTGTTCTAATCAAGAGATTCATACTAAGAGATTCACATGCTATTGAGGTAATCTGGTCAGAAATGGGTACCACACAAGTCAGGCGTTCCCTAACTCAGCTTTTAAGTGTCTGTAAGCCCCACTTTACTGTGTCACAGTTGGATGTACTTCTCTGCCAGCAGTTTAACTGAGTGTTCAGTGTAGTCAACACACACTTCTTAGTGCTAGCTAATGTTGCAAGGTGAGTGAAATTCCATTTTCTGGGCTTAGTGTTCAACAGGAAAAGCATGTGAATTCATTACTGAAAATCCCACAACGGTGAACTAATCTTTATTTTCTGAAGTACAATTGTTTTTTAATACTGTTGCTATTAATAAAATGCTGAATGTGTCCCTGTTTATTCCACAGTTGTTGCTATATATGACTATACAAAGGACAAAGACGATGAGCTGTCATTTATGGAGGGTGCAATCATTTATGTGATAAAGAAGAACGATGATGGCTGGTATGAAGGAGTTTGCAATCGAGTAACTGGCTTGTTTCCTGGGAATTACGTTGAATCAATCATGCACTATGCCGATTAAAATCCTTTGCTTTTCAAAGTTTGGTCTTGTATTCAAGTCATACCATGATTATTTACAAGGGGTAACTAAAAGCTAACAGAATTGTCTTAATATACTTTCAAAAAGTTGTGCCCATTTCTTCAGGCCATACTGTTTTAATGGTATGATTGAATGTCCATCTTTGAGTCTCTGGGGACAGTATGTCTTACCTGATGGCAATTTGTAAAACAAGCAACTGTCTATAACTGGTTATACTTATTTACTTATGCATTGTTAATTTTATGACCAGCCTAATTGTTATGGGGAAGTAGGGTATAATATTTAATGAACCATGATCAGATTGTGCCATTACATTTTTCAGTACAGCATGGTAACTAACACTACGTTAGACTAACATATTAAAACCTGGATGAGAAGTTTAATGTTAGTGCTGGTCATATTACTTTTTGTTTAGACTCTTTGCTCATGAATTATATTTGTTTAAAGCATGCATACAAACTTATGTATTGAAATATACTTTTTTAAAAATCCAAGATGCTTCCAATTGTTGTAATCTTTACCTGGAGTATTCTCACTAAAGTCTATTACAATGAGTTGTTTGGGTCTAAGGTGTCCATGTGATTCAAAAAATGGGTGGTCTTATGTATGTGTAATTTGTACCCAAGTTTTTTTAATGAGTAAATTTACATTATGACTTTTTCCATTCATAAATATATAAGTGAACCAAAGGTCTTGTCCATTACTTTGTTCATTGGCTTGGCAAAGAAGTTTGGAATGCTAACGTAGCAAAATCATGGCTGTGTTATCCCAGGCAATGTACTAAAAAGCAAATGTTTGTAACATGACTTTATCACTGACAGAGGGAAAATAAATTAGATCTGAAACCTGAATTACACACTTATACATACTCTTAAAAGTTCTTTTCTGCCAACACTTAGTTTCAGTGAGGGTTCTTGATGGAATCTAGTGAGTTGGACACCCATCTGTAGCTGACAGTTCTGTGTGGGAACTCTGTGTGTCTGTGGGACGTGCCCATGGAGCGGAGGGACAGGAGCAGGCTGTCCTCCAGATAGCACCCAGGGGAACACAGTGACAGGAACTTGGCCATTGTTAAGGGATCACAGGCAGAGATAGCCAGAAAGGGTGTGCTTTCCTGCTCTACAGATCCTGTGGCTGAAATAACCTGAGAAGGAATGTGGTAGTACTGGGTAATTACTGGGAGAGGAATGTGTCTGGGACTTCAAAGGCAGCTTCTAGGGTGCTACAGAATATATTCTATAAATGAGTGATGAAAGTGATGGAGTTGCAGGTTTGACTGGCTGGTGAATCATTCATTTTTAGTTTGAGTTAGAAATACTGAACCTTACATTTTCTGAACAAAAACATTCATTTGGTAACAATCTCAAAATCTGCCTCATGTTAGCTGCTAGCAGGTAGCCACCAGTAGCACGAATTGAACTCTCTGATGAATAACCAGTTAAAATCTACTTGTAGTCTTTTACAGTAAACCAGTATCTCTATCTATACAATTCCAGGTGCTTCTGTTAAGTAGCCAGGGAAACATCCAAACCCTCTCTTCAGGGGAGTTTACCAGCTCCTGTACATGCATGCTCTCTTTCTTAGTGTAAACAAGTGAAATTTGGAACAGCTTCAGTTTTCATACACTGATTTATATTTATTCTCATTGTGGCCTTTGTGCATCAACATGTAAACATCTTCCCCATCCCCCACAATCAATAGCCCCCACTAAAACAATTGTACAGCACAGTTTGATTTGCTCTGAATTGCATGGCTTCCTGCAGTAAAACACTTTAAGCTTTTGTTTAAAAAAAAGAAAGTAGAACTTCCAAAAAAAAAAAAAAGGAGGTTTTTTTTTAAAAAAATAATTTTTGGTAGCTTGTGTTGGAAGCAAACAACTTTTGAAATAATGTAGGCACAGTCTGGTAAAGTAGCTGCCAGAAGGAGTGGAAGGAGTTCTCTCACTTGTCTCGCATGAGAACCATTTCTGTCAGGTGCACCAGGGCCTCTCTCTCGGGGGATGGCCGCAGCTTGCGGATCTCGCGCGTGGCCGCGTGGCAATAGCGCTGGGCGAGGTAGGTCGTCTGCTGCACACCATCACTCTGAGGGAAGGAGACAGAGAGAGCAAACGGGGACCTGATCAGCCTCCTGCTGCCTTCTGCCTCTTCCAGTCACAGGGGGAAGTTCTAAGGTCTGTAAGTACCCTCATACATTATATTCTGATGGGGAAAGGAAGAGGAAGCCCACCTACCTGCCCCAAACTGTCCAAGTACTAAAACTCATCCGTGCTAAAACAGCAACTCATCCATTACAAAACAGTGCTGGTATTAATAACAAAGTAGAAACTAATGGTTTATCCCTTCCCCTCCTGCCCTAAATCGAGATGTACAAAATACCCATGCTATTCTGAAAAATAGGTAATAATTTTGCACAGACCATTACTCAGTCTTTTTAGACCAGAGTCATTTAAATTGGTAGAGGGTGTGCACTGCTGTTAAAAGACTGACTGGAAATTACATGCCATTTATACCAGCTGTTGAATACAGCTATGCCTCAGCTGAAGGAACTTAGTTCCTGCATGAGCTTTTTACTTATTATGTGGATTTTATGCTGTTGGAGGAGAAAAAGAAGAAAAGAATTCTTCAGTACCTAGCATTTCTGCTAAAACACTGTGCCAGTAGGAGAGCTGAGGAGTTCTTACTTGGCATTGCACATTGCATGCTACACAGCAGGTATTCACCAATGCAGCCTTGCTGTTTTACTTGAGAGGCAATGAATTTCAGACTGAGCAGCAGGGAGAGCAGAAATATTTGATATCAGTCTTACCTGCAACACATACTTCCATGCACGTTCAACATCTCCTGGCTTACTGAATCTCCTCATTATCATAGCATTCATTTCTGGAAACTAAGCACAAAGGGAGAAGGGTTTGTACTTGCTTTTGAATTGTTTTCCATGTAGCTGCCTGCCATGCTCAGGTCAGAACACCACCAAAGTGCAGCCCTCTTCCCCTGTCGCTGTTGTTGCTACAGTATAGCTTTAGCTTTGTACCTGCAGTCTGCACAGGACTACGTTATAGCCCAAGCATTTAAAACTGAAACCTCGCTCTGCCTCTGCTGGCTATTGCCAGTTGGTAGCAGAAGTCAGCACCTGCCCTTTTATCAGGTTAAGCAGATGTTCCAGTGTGGTAACTACTGATGTGGCTACTGCCTGGTGTATTATCTGCATCAGATACTCCATCACAGATGATGGTTGGTGTTGGCACTCCTAGAAGAAGCGCCTCTGCCCCGACACATACAAAAGAACGTGGGATGTTGGTTGTTACAGTGTTGTACAGTTCAACTTGTAAAATCCCCTCATGGTAACACTAGCTGTAACATTCTCTTACATTTTTCATTGTGCTGGTATTTTATATACACAGATTTTTTTTTTTAGTAAGAGAAAAATGCCAAGTCTAAAGTATTTTGTTTTCAGTCACATAGTATTTGTAGTTAGCAATGCATGCTCAATTCCCTACAAATCAAGCAGGTAACTCAGGTCAGTTGTTTTGAGAAAAATCACATCACTTAGGTAAATATGCAGCCTCTTTCTTCAGACAGCCTAGAAACAGAAAAACCTAGTGCTTAATTAAATAAGGCTACAACTTAAGGCAGCTACTCCACAAAAGAATTCTTTTTAAGGAAAGAGCAGTTTGTTCATCTTGCCTGAAAGGATTACAGCCAAACAAAGATGATTTTATTGCTATATCCTTGTAAACAATGATCTGCTTTTCTTGCACACCTTTGGTCCTGCAACTGCAGCTTTACAACCTCGTTCAGGTACAAACATGTAGCACCCATCAGTGCTGTGACAGTCTCCTATTACTCATACACAGTCTTGGAGATGCATTCAGAAGTTCAGTGATGACTCATACTTTATCTAAAAGAAGAAAGTCATGGCTTTTTCTAGATCCTAGCTTCCTTCCCAGGTAACGACAACTTAATTGCAGTGTTCATGCAATCAGTTTTCACATTATTCATATTTACAATTATATAGGGTGTATATGGGATCACTTTTTATATTTAAGCACTAAAGGACATGAAAATCCCCAAACTTGTAAGGCAGAGCTGTTATTAGCAATTCTGCATATTTAGTGGGCAGCACATCAGCATTTAACAGGAATGCTTATAATAAAAATAAACTTTCATTCTTCAGCTGTACTTGTTTAAGAGGAGCTTTAGAATTAGCATACACTAGTCTATTTCCTTAAAAAACAAATGGGGTGGTTTTTTTTTTAATGAGTGAGCTAACTTTAAATACTGAATAAATAGGTACTATATCAAAGTAAACATTTTTTTCTCCTTAATATTCTAATGCACAAAGGTGTATTTCAGAAGGAGGGGAGAGGATAGGAAGAAAAGGCATCTGCCACTGAAGATCCAGAGCACATTAAAAACTAACGAATGTTTGTCAGGAAGACAATTGGAAGAGTACCAGCAACATGAAAGGATAGCAGCAATACTAATCTGAAAAGACAGCCTAAAATTAATAATTACACTTGGGACTGTCTTGAAGTCCTGGCTCATGAGTTTTTTTCTCAGACACAAATATATGAAATATCTTTTAGTAGCATCACAAGTGTCGGTTGAAGCTCCACATTTTTTAGCACTCATGCTTTGTTTATATATCAGTTAAGTCTGCAGTGCTGTCGTTCCAGTTTCTTGAAAAGAGCAAGACATTTGCAGCAAAGAAGCCTGGTTAATGCAGGAAACTTTAAAAGATGGTTAAGTTATATTTCAATGCAAAAATGTACACTTCCCATCTATCAAATATATAAATGAGGAAAAAGTGGCCTACGAAGAACAAGATTTTACAATAGGAGTGACATTTCTTTTATTTCTATATTATGAACTAATTTATCTTGTACAGCTAATTAAAAGATAGATGAAGTCCAAATTGGAATATTTAACACCCACAAGACAGTCAATGTCACCCATTCTCTGCCAAAATTGGGTATTTGCAACATGCCTGGTTTCCTTCTGCACTTGGCTTTAGCACACACAAAAACAGTTTTACAACTCCATCCTCCCTCTCTACCTGAGTGTCTCCCTGTTCTTTGGACAGCTCCAATTGCTGATGACACAGTTCTGAAATAATGATTCAAGAATATGCTTGTGAATCCCCCAGATGAGTATGGGGAGACAGTGAGGACACAGAGAAGGTTGTTCTCAATATGCATTCATTGACTTTGTCAGTTGGCCGATACTCTGTGCTCCTGTCTGTTCTGAGATACAGATCCTTGGAAATGCCCAAAGGATAAGGAAGCAAACAGATGTGTATGCTCCACCTCCCCCCACAACAGGCTCTTTTAGAAGGGGAAGTAAATGTCAAAGTTGTTGGGTTTTTTAAATGATTTAGAACTTTTCCCATGTTAAGCTCTAAGCAATTCCACTGAGAGAGCATAGATGAGAGCTCTGCTGGAACTAATTGTGCCAGCTTTCATATCACACTGTGAAGCCTGGTAGGAAGAACTGCTTTTTAAGTCCCAAATCTGCTTTCTTCTGGTGAACAAGATACTGGAGCAAGGAATTAAACCAGTTTCTTTCCTGTTTATGGATTAGCACCAATTTTAATGTTTTTTTTCATGCTGCTCACACTTCTGTTTTCATTTTGCTCCCCCAAATAATTTTTAAGGCACTGAGAATCTTGACCAATTTTAAGCTTGTTTTATTTATGACTCCTCCTCTTCTCTTACCCAACCTTCAGACAAGAAACCTACTCATGTTTGTAAATGGATAATACTTGAGGAAAAAGAGATGAAAAAATCAAATCCAATAAATAAAGGTACCCACCTAAAGGCAAGGCAGGGATTTCAATTCTTGGCCCCAGATGGATACAAAGTCCAGAACAAGGCAAAAAAAGCCTACATACACAGTCAAGGCTGGGAAGAAGATGTCTCAGGAGAAAACACAAGCAAGAAGCTACTTAGGAATAACCTACACAAAATGTGCTAAAACTCTCTGAATACCTACAAGAGCCTAACAGGAAGTAGAGTTGTGCAGGAAAGTGTTTCTCATATCTTGAATGTGCACAGAATCCATCTGACACTGAACCCACTGATTTGTCACATGTGCCCAGGCCATTCTCATCACTAGAGATTTGATGTGTTTTAGCTGGTCCTGTGAGGAGTAGTTTACACTTTTCATTTTGAGCAAACAGCTTCCTGCTGACTTACCTGTCGACAAGCAAATAAGACAGGGCCTGTGGCTAATCCAAGCTTGAGATCTGCTGCTGTTGGTTTCCCCAGATGGTCAGCACATGATGTAAAATCCAGCACATCATCTATCAACTATAAAAATAAACATACAGATTATTTAAAATTTGTTTTTCAAGTATTAGAGCTAAATACAGAATGATCCTTGTTAAAGATAAGATTTGTAGGAAGCATTAAGACAGCCCACTTTGACTTCGAAAGCACTTTGGAGAAGTTTAGATCTTAGATTCCATTTAGTTCAACAAAAACACTACCTGAAAAGCTATGCCAACGTTTTTTCCATACTGGTATGCAATCTCATGAACTTTGGGATCGGGGCAGCCTAGAATTGAAACCTGAAAAAAAACCAAAAAGCCCAAGTAAATAGAAAGCTTTAGTTAGCTAAAAGTTAGCACTTTTAGCCCCCAACCATAGGTGTGACACAGCCAGCACAGGCTGGAGGGATCTGGGAAAGGCAAAAAAAAGCCGACTCAGGCACATTCTGGCTTATCTCAGCTCATGGAGACACACAACTGGCCAAGCTTACTAGAAAACAAGGCTGAACAGCAGTGCAGTATTAAAACTGCATTCACATCTGCAAAGAGATTAGCTTCATTAAATATTTATCAGGCTTAGAAATTACAATGCAAGGATAAAGAGAGAAGAAATGTGGATGCACTTCACATGCAGGGTAGTAGTCGTATCCAGTCCAGTGATGGGGAAATTAAGCTAATTACATACCTAAATCAGCCAGGGGATAATTGGAGGTCAGATAGCAGATAAATGGACATTATCATAAAAGATCACAAAGCTGGATGTGTTGGACCTGGTGCAGTAGGGGCAGTTGACATACTTATGATTATTTTTAAGGTGATGTTAACTGTATGTGACTTGCTCAGGAAGATGACTTGATTAGCCTGCAGGCAAAGCTACTGAGGGATAATTAGTGGCAAAGAAAAGACAGCAAATGAAGAAAGCACACCAAGCTCACAAAGGTATCACTAAACTGAGATAAACAAAACATTTTACTCAAATGTACAATCAACTACTTGAGAGACAGAAATTTTGCTGAATAAACTCCACAAAACTAAAATACAGGACATTAACTAAGATTTGAGAATTAATATCTTGCCTCAAAGTAAGGGCATTTATGCTTTTTGCATTTATGTACCGATTATACATTTTGCAAAATGAGGTTGGTTAAATACTCAGATTTATTTCAACCTTCAATAAACCAATTAGAACAGGGGACAAAAATCCACTCTGGTTTATTGTAGGCATTCCAAATCTGCTGTCACCAATGCAAGGAGTGAAGATACATTTTACTTAAGACTAAAAATATATGCTAGGAAAACACAATATAAAAAAATAACTATGTGTGTGTATGTATGTATGTATATGTATTCCTCATTAAGACTGTGTAAGGTAGGATCATAAAAAACCCCTCCAATCCCAAAACCAACCCCAAACTAAAAGCAAGTCCAGAAGTAGCTTTGAAGGTGAACATGAAGATGAAAATAAGAAAAAACATTATATCCTAATAAATGTGATGCAACTTGCACAAAATGAGAAATTATTTCATGCAGCAGTGCACTTCATATCTTAGCATCAGAACACTTCCCAGTCATAACCTGCATCTGTGGATAATAACTAAACCCCAGAGGAATCTGGATGACTGAGAAATTAACAGCATCACACATTCTCCATTTTTATTTAAAAGAGGAGAGTATACCAGGAAAATAATGCTACTTATCTCTAATAATCCCACAAGATCCTGAAGGCTATTAAACAGAGTGAACTGCAAATATGAGATATTTAAATAGATATTGCTAGGGTCTATCAAAGTAGAACATTTTGCCTTTTTATCCTCCTTTTGATGTTTGTCTCCTAAATAGCAATATTTGCCCAAAGACCTAACATCTACTGCTGTACCATGCAAATTTTTGGTTGCTTCTGTAATATAAATCACATAATACCAGCATGGCAGGGGGGCTGCATCTGCCCTCTTCCAATGAAATCCTTACCTACCTCCTCCATGTGGAGGATAAAAATACAGAATTCAGTGACAAAATCCTGCTTAACAGCAAAGGGTCAGAGTGGGCAGTAGCTGGCAGAGGGTGGGAGGAAGTGCTGTGTAAAGAAAAGAACTTCCTCATTTAACCTGAAAGGTCAATTCTTGTTCGTAGACCAAAAAGTGACAAAAAAAATTTTAAAATTCAGGAGATTTGTTTTGTCAGTCATCCTCAAGTGAGCAACCCTCTGACCATGACCACATAATAAGCCTGCAATTGGGTTGTGTGTGTCAGGGAGTTCCTTCAGGATGCAATTTCTCAAACCGCTCTAGTGGATTGTTGCCCCCAGCTGGACACTGCAGCCAGGCAGCCTCTCACTCCCACACAGAGTTTAACTGGAACTGTACTGGGATAATGTTCTGGGATAACACCCACATTTACACATACAAATCAGGATAACTAAGTCAATACAGTGATGTGTGTTTAAATGATAAAACTCCCCCTTTGAAAACAGCCTAAAGCTCCCCAAATAGGTATGACTGGCTCATGACAAATTTAATCTTGCAAGAATTCAGGCCTGTCCTCCACTAAATCATAATGAAAAATCCTTTCTTATACCAAGTGAAACAAATTCTTTAGAAGAGTTCTTTGAATTCTCTTCTCTGAATTCAGCAAAGCAGGACAATCTCCTTGGTGTTATTTCAAACACACTTTTTGCAATTAAAAAAATTGTTTCTGTTATGTTATATAAGAAACTATAAACCAATTTTGCCTCTTTGCTGAATTTCACATCCATAAAATACATTATCAGCTCTGGGTAGATACATCCTGCTCTGATATTTAATATGTGACAATATGGCAGGTGGAGTTGAAAGCATTTGCACATCTCCACCAGTGCTCGGTAGGTCAGAGAGGAAACCTGCTGCTGGGCCAGAATTTGTTTGAATAAACACTACAAGAGATGTTTGTTCTTGTAGTGCTAGATTTGTGGACTCAGAAAGGAAAAGGCTCTAAAATGTTCCCCTTTTCCAGCTGTTCTCCTCCATGCCCATCTCCAGAAGCAGTCAGGTTCCTGCCTTCTCATTCCTGGCTCATCCACCTCTGTTTTTCCAGAAAGGAGCACTGTTCCTCTTTCCAGGAGAATCACAGAATAGTTTAGGTTGGAAGGAAACTCTGAAAGTCACCTGCTCAAAGGAGAGTCTACTTCACAGTCAGAGGTCTTATTTTCCTAGGCAGCAGTTCCACATGCTGGTAGAGTTTTCTGATGGAGCCCTGTGCACACACCAGGAACTCACAGGAAGATCCAGAGCTTTAGACTATTGGTTTCTTCAGTCCCTTCCACAGCCCTGCCTGACACAAGGAGGCACAACCTTCCTCCTAGCTTCCTCCTAATATGGAAATCAAGAATCTCTAGTGCACCCTTACACTCAAAGCAAGCAGGATGTAATCCATCATCTGAAAGTATACCATGCAAAATAGAAATAGCTTTATGAGGCTCAGGAATTCACATTACAGCAGGGTTTAAAAAAGACAGAAAACCTGCTCAGGTTATTTTGCTGTCTCCAGCTGGCCTGATGACTAAACAGAAATTCCACTCTAGCTTTATTGTCTCTGAATTCTTGAACTAAAGTCACCTCATACTTCTCTGAAAAATGCCTTGCAGTAACTAAGGTTTCAATGACTCTGGGCCATCTGCCACTGCCTCCTTTTACAATACACTTTAATTGAAATTTTGGTAACATTCCCCCATGCAGAACTGTTGTAGAGATAAACTGGAGACTGGGATGGCTCTTAACATCTTGAACAGACTGTTCTCTCCCTAAGTCCTAACTTAAAGAATTTTGATTTAAATGCAGTAAAGCTTTGGTGGTACAGAATGTATCAGTTACAGTGTAGGTCTTATTTAGACAGTTTTGCAGGAATACTCTCCTCTTCCATTTCTAAAGCATGGCACCATGAAATTCTAAGGTGCTACCTGAACCTGTTTGACATCTTCTTTCCAATTGATACTTTTTATTCAATTTGATACTATTTATTCAATCACAGCAACTAATTAGGTTTTTCCTATCATTAACAAGAACAGAACTGCTTCTAAAACCCATAGTCTCTCCTCTTAGTTTTGTCCCTGAAAACAAGATAAGAATACTCGATTCCCTAACTGAATTTCCTTTCAAGAAAGAACTGATGATCCTGCTTATCCCTTTTGCTACAGAAAACAGAACTCCCTTCTGATTCCATTTCTTCAGTAGCCAAAGCCGTCTAAACAAAAATATCTCAACATCCACATGCAACAAAAAAACCCCCAAATTCTCCCCCCACCCCCCAAAAAATCCCTTTTAACTGCTATCAACAGAGCTCTCCTAATCCATGCAGAAAGAAACTGAGGGAAACATACAAATTCAACTCATTGGTACTATGTGCAGCAATAAGGATTTGCCATGAAGAGACCTTTCCTCTTGGTTTTCCTTTCTAACACAAATTTTACAGCATATAAAATTCCAGCAGTTCAGCAATGGAACAACTCAGACCAGCCACTAGAATAAAAGCAGCCAAACACCCCCTTGACCTGCTGGTCACAGCATCACAGCCTCAGTCTTGAGGGAAGTGCTTAAATCTTTAACTCTTGCAAGTCATGAAAAGGAAAAAGCTTAAATTAGCACATTTGTAGGGAGAATCCACCCAGTGGGAATGTGTTTTCTTCCATCTTTCATCTGCAAAGATTCTTTTAGGCAGACTGTCAAAATGAATATTAAAACTTGTGTATGTTTTTTCTGGAGTAGCAGAATAATGTGATGCTCTTCACTAGTCCAGGTGCCTACTGATATAAAACAAGATTTGCAGAAGAAAATTGTCAGGGTCATATTGCCATTAATATGAGCAATCCAGAAGATTTAATTTCTTTCCTCCAACTAGAATAAAAGGTATTTTCCCACCCCCAAAACCCATGTGTCTCATTCTACGTGATCATTTTGATACAAGCAATTTTCAACTGCTGTCTGTTGCACAAATGCAGCAGTTTCTAAGAACAAAGGAAGATGATTAACACTAGCACAGATTTTTACTCTAATTCTTTAAGAATTCCTGCTTGCTATAGAATCCATTAGCTATACTGCCTTCCACTAAAAAGAATAAACAAAACTCTCTTTTGTGATGAGATTATTACTCACTTCTATTTTCTGCACTAAAACTGAACATCTACTTTTGTGTAAGAACATAATCTTGAATTGGAGCTTTTTGTAATCAAGGAAGAGAATTGAGTGACAGGGTTGGATAAAGTAATTGGTAATTAAAACCCCAACACAAATCAAGTACATGCTTCTGGTTTTTTACAATGTGAGGTAGATACCAGGAAAATGTTTTCACCCAGAGGGTGTCTGGGCACTGGAAAAGGCTCCCCAGGGGAGTGGTCACAGCACCAAACCTGGCAGAGTTCAAGAAGTGTTTGGACAGTGCTCTCAGCACATGGTGTGACTCTTGGGGTGTCCTATGCAGGGACAGGAGTTGGACTTGATGATCCTGACGAGCCCCTTCCAACACAGCTTACTCTCTGATGCTATCATAATTGTTTCCTCCCACTGTTACCACTCAAGGTCTCACTCAGCACCAATGAGTAGGGCCAGATGTCAAAGAAGTCTTAAAATCAAATTATAGGCTAAAAAATGATCAACTGAGTCTAAAACCACTGTCTCAAAGTTCCAGAATTTCATCAATTGAAGATTGCCATTGTTATGATTATTTGAACTTCATTTTGATTCAATTGAGAGTAACAATAGATCTGTGTATAAATAAAAAACGCAAAGGAAAAGTGAAAACCAATATTGGAGACTACACAGCTGAACTGTGATAAAATTCACAATCTCAAACCTATTCACATTCTGGCAGAATACCATTTCAAGGTTTTGCCTGGGAGGGTATCCAGAGCAAACAGCAATACTAGTTTAGCTGTGAAGCTTACAGTATGGTATGTTAACTTCAGAAGAGACAGACGTACATACTGCTTTACAACTGTTTGCTATCAGACTCGCCGTCTTCTTAAAAGTCTTCTCGAGGTAGTGAGCAAATCTCTCATTCTCATTTTCCTTGGAACCCAGCTGGAGGAATTCACCTAAAAAGTTGCACAGAAGGGAGGTTTTATTTGTGGGTTTACTGCTTAGGTAAGCAAATTGGAAGATAAAAACAGGAAAAAACCTTACCACGCACCAGATCTTCAATCACCTGAGTTAGAACAGAGATGATAGTGGTATTTCCAATTCGTGCTAAAGCTACAGAAGCAGCTGAGAGGATGAAGTCGCCAGCTAGAACAGCCTGACAATAACAACAAAAAGGTGATCCCTTAAGTCTTTTCCTGTGTTACTACAGACTGTGCAATTCCCTTTACTTGTCAGATCTACTCACATTATGAAACTTTCCTACATAAGCACGAATATCTTATTTTAAGAGCAAAAAAACACATAACCAAATACTGAAATCTGAGTAATTTTTGAGTCCCTATCATGGTACTGGTTATATTTTTCTGTATAAGCACTGTTTCTCCTGTATGCAGTATGTGTTTGCTTATGAAGTTTTTTTGAACATTAGCTCTCTATTTCACCATTCTCTTGTGGCTGCTACGCCATGTGAACTCTGAACTGCCCCAAGTTCCTTCCCTGCATTTCTGGTGAAGACCTTTCTTATTATGTTCTGTGAAGTAAACACCAATTTCAAAAAAAATTTCCTGCTGACTGAAAGCATTTTTGTGTTCACCGCTGAATCAGCATTCAGGATGAGGTACAAGTTTAAAGTATTTCAACAGCACTGCAGGGAATGGCACAGGGAATCTAAAATCACTAATAATCACAGAATGGGCCAGGTTGGAAGAGGCCAGAGTCATCTGGTCCAACCTCCCTGCTCAAGCAGGGTCATCCCAGAACACATGGCACAGGATTGCATCCAGATGATTCTTGAATCTCTCCAGTGAGGGAGACCCCAAAGCCTCTCTGGGCAATCTGTTCTCATTCAGGTGGAACTTCCTGTACATAAGTTTTTGTCCTCTGCCTCTTGTCCTGTTAGCTGAGAAGAGCCTGGATCCATCTTTGTGACACTGCTTTCAGACACTTATGACAAGGGCCCCTCTCAGTCATCTCTTCTGGAGGATGGACAGGTGCAACACTATCACACTTCAACCATTCATTATCTAATGCTTCCAACGGTTAAGAAAAGGAAAACACATTTGTCTCACCCATAAACTGTGCACACCTCTTCATATGTTTTCTGACATATGCCAAGACCTAGCCATAGTAACTTTACAAAGCTCTAGGTACTTGTGCTCTGCTGAAATTCAAAGGCAAGCCTTGCACGTATTAGCAAACTCACTTTCCTCTCTCCCCAGATTTGATTAAGTGTCCTTTTTCCTCTGCGAGAATTTGCATCATCAATGACATCATCATGAACTAGACTGGCTGTATGGATCATCTCAGCAATTATGGCCACAGAGCGTTGGCTTGCTTGCACCTCCCTAAAATAAAAAAACAAGAACTGTCAAATAATTAAATCAATTATATATGCTGCAATATACTACAAAATCTCTATTAAAAACAAAACAAAACAAAATGCTCCTCTGAAAACAGCTGTCACAGCTTTTTCCTGGTCTGACCCCCTTCTTTCAAACCTGGAATTAGGAAGACAAGAGAAAGTAAGATCACATTAGTACAGTAAGTGCAGAGGGATGAGTCCATCCTCATGAGGACTATTTCTACATTGCTGCATTAACAGTACTGCAAAACTCCTGTGTTACTGACTTGAATCCCTCTAAATCCGGACTGCAATAAATAGCACGGCATCAAGGATGCTTGGCTCCAAGACTGACATCTGGAAAACAGCAGAGAAAAGAATGACAGGTAGCTCTGTAGATGAGTTTTAAGTTTTCCTTATCTCTGTTGCTCTACCTATAATCGTGGCATCACAAACTCTCTACAGCTGGATAACTCTAAGCAGCAAGCTGGAGAGATCAGAAGGAACAGAAACCTGCATTCTAAAGACATAACTCATAGATCTTATCCTTTATGTTATCTGATTACCTTAAAACCCCAGAGGTTCTTCAGAAGCCTGAGGAATTAACTAGAATTCTACTGCAACCACTTCAGGACTGTAAACACCAACTACCTAACACTTATTGGAAGTGTTTTGGGAAGATCTAACACTGATGATTCAACTCTCAGTAGTTCAGACTACTTTTTTTTTTTGTTAAACTAGGTGAAAAGAAGGTAAGGGAAGAACACAGAAGCAATTATCTAGAGAACAAAAGTGGCAAAAAGCACATAAAAGAGCCAACCTAGCTCACACAAAGGACTATCTCCCTTAGTATCCAGCTTCCACTGTCCTCTGTGGTATTTTTCTGTTCTCATCATGGGTTACATGCAGGATCCCAGAAATGGCTATCCCAGTCAGCCTTGCCTCACAGGTGTAACAAGTCCTCCACATGGACATTCAAAATATCCCCCACACAAATCAATAACACAAAAAACCCCAAACCCACAACACAAGAAAGAAACTACTTCAGATATATAAATAACTGTCTGTATACTTCTGGTATACAGACAACAGAGAAAATCATACTATTTTACAGGAGAACAGAAAGAGAACTGAAACAGAAGATAATTTCACCACAACTAAGGTAATTTAAAGCTTTCCTGCACTGCCTATGTCCTTTAAAATGTAGTGATTAATCACAAAATGAAAGAACATATTGCAGTCTGCTGACATAACACTGCATTCTGACACCTACCTCTATACAGAATTTTGCACTGCTGTCAGTGGGAGTTCTACATCCTGAACAATAGCAGGATGAATGGGTAGCTCATAGGCGGTGAAAATATGGCTTTTACACAACAGAAGATAAGAGCTGGAAACCTTCATGGTTGTTTGGAGGCAAGTCTTAATGTGGACTAGTGACTTAATCAAATACTAGTTCAGTGTAAATAGTTTTCTAAAACAAATTACTCTTACTAAATAGGAGAAAACTTACCTTCAAAAAACTGTGAAGGTCTCCAGCCTCTTTCATGCACTGTTCTCCTTTTGAGGATTCCCTTTTTCATTAATTATGTCAGCAGACTGGACTTCCTGCTGGGAAGCAGCAGTAAATGGCAACACTCACTGACACACTGAAATATTTCAGTAGTATGAAGACAGCACAAAACCAGTTATTTCAAAAGCAGGTTCTGAAAAGTTCTGCATTATACTCTATCTTATCTCTGACAATGACTAAAAATGGCATAGGAATGTTCATGGTCTCCAGAATGTTGTATCAAATGTGACAATTTAATCTGAAGGGGTTTTAAAACTACTGTTTCCACAAAGTCTCAAGCAAGGTTCTACCCACTGCTGGCAAAAAATGTTCTGCAATAGTTTCCTACGTGCATCTTGTGAGACTAATTCTAGATCAGAGCATGCCTACTTTTAGGGGAAAAGACACAAACCCCAGGATCCTTCTCATCCCCTGCCATTTTTCATTCAGCTTCTCCTGCAAAACAAAAGCAAAAAGTGGCAGTAACTCAATGGATAATAGCAAATCCAGTAAGTGGAAAGATGCCATTTTTAGGTCATTCTCAAAGTAAAGACACCCTGAGATGATGTATATTTACAGATATTTTATACAACTTATCATGTTCTGTTCTTCAGTGGGACCCCCTGCTTGATTCAGTGATAAGGCTTTATAGATGTGCTGTACCCTGAGATGTTTTCCATTTCAGAACTTATTTCATGAACACTGAACAAGCCAAGGCTGACCATACAGGTTAAGAAACCCGAAATGTCTCCCTCCAAATGTCCCTGTCCAAAACCAAAACAAACACAAAACAAACAACCAAAACTACGCAACAACAGTTAGGGGTGAACTCAAAACCACACAAACCAGTATTTACACTCTCCAACAAAAAGCTTGGAGGCAATGTGTTTGCCACTAAGTAAATATTGCCATTTTAAGGACAGGAAATGAGCATAAGAACTTGCAACATTGTTGTGCTAGGGCCGCAGTCCTTCAAGCATCATTCCCCTGCTAAGGCCCTGGGGCTGAAAGAAGCAACCATCTCAGAAACAGTCTGTGACACAGAAGGGCACTGCAAACTAGGGGAAGCACAGAGACTGCATGTGCTAACACCAGAGAAAACTGCACAGCAGCTGGCACCACAGGCTTTTGACAACAACGGTTTGGAGGAGTGAAACAAAAGGGAACTAAGGTTGTTGGCAGGCTCTATCTGTAGGAAATATTCCATCGAGTTTAGCCATGTCATTTTATTTGTTTCTCACCCTAGTCTGATAAATTTATTTCCCTTCTCTTCCCCCCCTCCCCCCCAAACTTTTGTGCTCGCCGTTTTACCTATTATCGTTGTATTTCTTTGGCCCTCTCTTATTGCCTCTCTCTTTTTGGTTGTAGGAAAAGAAATAAAAGCTCTCATTTGCAAACACTTTAGAGAACACAGAAACACTAGGTGCTGTCAGGCTAAGTGATAATTCTGTGAAGTTCTTCATACAGGCATGTGAAGAAATCCAGGCAGTGGATGTGTGAAATTGAGGGTTTGCATGACCGCAACTTAAACTATTTACAACAATTCTTACTCTCACACAAAGCAAAGTTGTTATCAATAAGCAAAAAGCCACTGCCCAAGGGACTTAAAGATTCAGGGTAGGACTTAGGACACTTAAAACTTCAAGAGCAAAGAAACAACATACTTCAGTCACTTACCTCTATGGTAGTAATTCAGATAATTCTTTACACAACTGTCATTTTCCTTATTGTGACTACAATACAGTGACCTCACTCTAGAAAAACAGTTAACCTGCTGAGGGTATAGCAAATACCTCACCTCATTCAAACCTAAACATAAATGATCAGTGTCACCTAACCTGCAAGCAGAGCCACCTGGCCATTCCATTCTCCTGAGAAATCTCAGCTAGTGTGGAGAACAAGACAAAGAGGTCCCTTGGGACTGCCTTGTAAGATCAGGACCTGTAGCCTTCCTAAATTGTTATTTCAACAGCCAAATAAGGAAAAGCGTTACCTTTTATACAAAAGTTGCAGAAAAGAAGAAAAGAAAATAAAAAAGCAGGCAAAAGCATGCTGGGTCCAGCAAGTTATATTACAGTTGAGAATGGAAGGCAAGATGAAGCAGAAACTGAACATCAGCAATACAAACCCCAGAGGCAAAAGTAAAAAAAAAAAAAATTCTGGGGATGAACAGTACAGGATATTGGCTCACCCTACAAACCTACAGAACTGTGGTCAGTCTCTTCAATTACACATGTGGGAACCAAAGCCTCAACAAAGAAAAACAAGCCTGGGAGAAGAATCAGTATTAACTGAGGAAAAGAATGATAAAATGCTTCAAGGGAAATGACAAATTGAAAGTGGAAAAACATCTTAAAAAAACACTGGGAGAAGCAGAATGTAAGGCAAGCATTTCCCCCCCAGGTTTGCAGAAGAGTAGCAGAGTTAAAAATATGCAGTATTACTTCTCCACATACACAATTTTCCTCACAAACATAAAAATGTTGGAAGAACAATTTGCCACCTGGAGACAATGTTGCTTTAAGAAAGAACAATAATGAATCAATCATAGTATCAATGTGAACTGAAGTATATATACACCCAAAGCAGATGTAAGACAGCCTGCTTCAAGCAGCTTAAAAGCAAAAGAGAAGAAAATAAACATAAAACTTTATCAGCTCACAGGAACTAAGTATCCACAGAACAAATGTAAATTCCTTTTGCATGGCCCTACCAACCCTCAAAAGCATTGGTCACCATGCACCAACCAACAAGCAGTACAGCGAAGACTTGTGTCAACATATGGGATATTTAATTACAATCACAGGCTTGGAAAAATTGGCACAGGGCACAGAACAGGAAGGTAAATACCCCGAGATTTTATCCCACCCCTTTGCTGAAACACTTCTGCCCTTGCCACTCAGAATTTCATTCTAAAAGCAACATGACAAAGAGGGTGACTCAGCCTGGTTTGTACTAGGAACGTTCAGATTATTGAGGAGGCTTTTTAAACACTGAACATATTTTGGAGGTGCTGATTAGAACCACAACAGATGTACAAACACTGCCAGATGACACAGGCATCTAGAAATCAGAGGACTTATGCTGAGGGCTGGCTACAGCAAAGCAAGCACTTGCCCCAAGCATATGTGGCACTTTCTTACTGGCATGAGGCAGGTCTCAAAACTGGTCCTGACAGTTTTGAGACAGCATAACATGTGGATGAGAATATGTCCATGAGCATATACATATGTCAAAAGACAGCAAATACACTTTGGGCATACAGGCAAATTGAGGCTTTCTACTGCTACCTCTCTTTGATTCACTGTTCAACCCCCACACTGTATGACATCAGTTTCAGCCTTCTCAGTACTGCACACATGATTTTGTTCATAAGCTTTTCATGCTACACACTAGAATGAGATAAAACTATTTTTACCATCATTTTGATTCCAAAGATGCTCCAAAAACTCACTGTCCCTGTTGTTAAAAGTCTTATCCTAGATTTCCATTCTCTTAGAAACATAATGCTTTGTCTTAAGTAGCTCTTTCACTCTGCTCCTGATGAATTTGTAGACCACAAGTCTTCAATCTTCATGATTATCCTTGCAATCCTGAAGCCATCCACCTATCCACCCCTGAAGCCATCTGGACTTAACTTATTTTGAGCACAAGGATCAGGCACACTGATGATTTCAGGAAGTGTGATATACACTCCTGCAGCTGAACTGGATGGCTGATGCATGCTAGGCTATCTTTGAGGTTTTTCATAACAAAGGTGGTTGCAAACCACACTGGAGTTATGCCCTAATGGGACACCTGAGACCCTACAAGCTCAAGCAGAAAATTTTGGTTTACTGTGCTTCCTTACACTTCACCACAGATGGATGATCATCAAGAATGACTCTTCCAACAAAAAGTGCCATCCTCACACTCCTGTTTTTCATGTCAAGATCACCCATGAAAATATTAAGCCAGTCAGTGGCAAAAGGTATCCCTGAGGATTTTCACAACCAATATTGCTCCTTTCGCTATCTCAGAGTCGATGACAAGAAGCAGTCCTGAACTGACAACAGAATCTGGCTGAAGCCAAGTTCATTAATCCTGGATGAGTTTTCCTAAAGCAAGGGGAACTGGCACACAGAGGAAAGGACACTGCCAGCACACAGAGGAGAGGACGCTGCCAGCTCGGTTTTGCCTTCTCCTTCATAATTATATTCACATAGAAGGGGCTACAGGGGGAGGTGCTATCCATGCAACAAAATACATGCCACGCTCTGAGGTAGCAATCAAGTCCAACAAGGCATTAAACTAGTCCTACAGAGAGAAAACGGTGCAAGAGCTCAGAGAAATCCCTTAAGACCGACAAATTAGTCTAGAAACACTTCTGGAAAGGAACCAAAGATTATCTACTTGAAATTCTATACAAGGCGAGACTGGAAGCATAGCTGGAAGGCAACTGGAGAACACTCCAGCCAACATCTTTCCTCAAAATGCAAACATAGCAGTTGACAGGAACGTGTGGAGTGAAGCATTTGCAGCAAGCCAGACTTGGGAGTGATAGAGAATACAGGCCAAGCATGATCTTCTGTTCAGTTAAAACTGCTTTCAAGTAACTTGGAGATCATAAGGATTACACCAGACTAATTAGCTTAGAAACTTACATAAAGTGTAGAAACTTGCTACTAGAGGGTGGGAAAAAAAACCCCTTACTGTTTTCAAAATCTCACAGCTTTGAATATAATAATACCACCTCTTTAATAGGTTTTCTGCATAATTACTAAAAAAAAAATCTATGAAGGTCTCCTCTCACAGAAAACTTCTTACCTGTGACTAGAGTTTAATAGGAACAGAAGTGGTTACAAATGATAATACTTAATGAAGTTTACATAGTTTCAAAGAGTAGAAAAAGTTCTAATAAAGCATTTATGCAAGAATTGACTAAAAGCTTTACAAATATAGTAATTCAGCCACATTATTTATCCACCCTGCTTACAAGTGCAGTACAGTCCACCAATTTAACACACAGAAATCTGCAATAAACCCAGCAGTTCCTTTTGCACTGACAACTACAAATATACAGCTTCAAGATGGAACTTACATTCAGGTTTTACCGAGGAGCATTTTATTTTCATAAAGTATTTTTCAGAAACACAAGAATGATAACTTTCAAGCATGATGTGTGTATCTGAAAGTGACCAACTCACTTGGAATTATTATGGTGAATGTTGCAAGCCCGAGCCATTAGCACCACGATCATTGGTCGAAAGGCCTTTCCCTTCCCATCAAAGTAATAATCACACATTTCCTTAAGCTCTGCTGCAGAGACCAGCAATTCCTATAAAAAGGACAAGAGCTTTTCAGCATAGAAGTCACAAAGTCAGTCTGTTTAGTGTAAGTAAAAAAGTATGCATGTATAAGGTTATTGCTTGCATTCATTCCGCCCAGTGTAAGCTCAAGTTATTTTTAAAATTACTATAAGCAATCTGCAATGTAAATGATGCATTCCAGTACTGCAAATCAGAAGAAAAAATTGCATTCTGGTTCTACAACATATGAGAAATGCTCCATTTGCCTTCAGTTTAAGTTTCAGACAGCAGTTCGTAAACATAAATAACATTACTTCAATAAATATCCATAAGTAAATATATTTCAATAAATATCCAAGCTGATGGCTGCTATTAAAAACAATCATCATGACATCCCAAGACAGTCACCAAAATCCCTTACCTTTTTAATATCTTCATAGAGATTTTTCAAGTCTTTTCTACCAAGTTGAAAAGGGTCTTGGTATTTTTCATCACTAATTGTCTTACTGCAGCTGCACCAGTGGGATGTACTTGTATGATGAAACCTGGTGACAGTGTTTTTCAAGAGTAGTCTTGTTAGAAGTCAAGCTCCCCTGATTCTCCATACAGAAACATCTGAAAGGGTTTCTTTCTCTCCCTCTTCCCTCACACCACATTTAACCAAATGGCTAAAATATATGAAGAACACTCTTTTTCAGATAGACAGTAAGGTGCAAGGACAGAAAAGCTGTGCACTGATGATCATAAAACTCTGGGACCTGGCAAAGTGCATTTGGCAAACACACACACTTAACAGATCCCAGATCTGAGACACAGAACACCACCTTGCTCTCAATCTATACCTTTTGAATACACTATGGATAGTGTAGCCTACATTCAGAGATAGAGCCTTCACTTCTGGAAACCCAACTATTCTGTTACTTTCTTCCCTCTCAGGTAAACTCCTGAAAAAATATTCCTGACTTAGATTTGATATTTCTTCCTTTGTATACCCAGCTACATAATAATTTAAATCAATACTTCCAGGTAGCGTGATGATGCTAGGAAAGTTCATCAGAAAAGGGTGAAAGCTCGACCTGGATGCATTAAGCTTGGGAGATTGTTTCCTGGATTTGAAGTTTCTTCTTCTAATGTTTCCTTTTCCAAAGTGAACCATATGTATTTTCTTGCAACATTCTTGCTTTGCCTGTTACTCTCCAGGATAGCCGACTGAGATTCAGACTCAGCATTACAGCAGTGTCTACACTGGAGTAAATAACCTTATTTTCAAAGTTTACAGCTCAGAGGTGTAACTACCCAGTTCACCCAATAACTGTGTCCTTACCCACTACACAACAATGTGAATCTCCAACTTACCGCCAAAATATACTACATATTTTTGGAAACGAGAAAGTTGAACTTCTTTGGGTAATGTGACACATCTGCATAAAATAAAACCAGGGACAGTTTATCAGAACTTTAAACTGCCAGAAAACATTTGACTACAAAAGAAATGTACCCATCACCATTGCTCTATTTCTCCATTTTAACAACCCAGCAGCAAAGGGAGTCTCATAACCCCTTCCACACCACGTGAGACACGAGTGCACACTTCACCAGGCACACTGAACTGACTCTTCTGCTCCAGAGCCTTGGACTTTCTCCCCTCGCAGGCCAAGCCCAGGAAGCTTATCACTTAAATTACCAAAGCTGCTCCAATAAAACCTTGTTTTTGCACTTGAGCAAGGTGCAATTTTCAAACGTTCCCAGCCTGGCAGATAAACCTGGACTGCACCAGTCAAGGCACAGAGGAAAGGACGAGCCGTTTTAGTACACTAACAGAAAATCATGTCCCTGCTTTCCCCGAAGCAATTTCAATTCTGCCTGCTGTTTATAATTTACACCTGCCCATCTTCCCTGCTAAATGTCCAAAACCTGACTTCCAAATCTAGCAATCCCTCCAAGGATCCCTCCCTGCAGACAGAGCCCAGGACCATGGGGGAAGGAAGGCACAGTCCCAGGTACACGATTCCAGCAGATACGGGCTGAGGAAGGAAGTACAGCTTTTACTCTGCTCCTGGGAGTGCTGCCAGGAAGTACCGAGCCCTGCCCAATGCTGGGCTGAGCCAACCTAAAATCACTGCAATCCACGTGTTCACCAACCTGCCTCTGGAAAAACTCACACAGAAACGCTCAAGGAGACCTGCTCCTCCTGCCTCAGCGTCTCCTCAGACCTGGATTAAAGTAAAGCCTCCCTTGGACAGAGGGTGACAAACGAAAGCACTGTCATGGCTCAAGGGCACTCCTCCATCCGCCGTGCTTACACAAGGCCATGCAAGGAGACAAAGGAAGGCGAGGAGCTCAAACTTATCACAGACTTGCAACCCACTGCTGTCTGACTTCAGTGTCCGGCCCTATGGCTGAGGCATTCCCAAGTCGCTCTCTCGGACCTCTCACCGCGTTCTATTGCTAAAAATAGCTGATCTCTTCCTCCAGCGCGGGCACACACAGACTCCCTCCTTTACACTGCTGCTCGACCCTGGAACAGCGGCTGGTGCGGGATGCTGGACACGTTCCCCAGAGCACCTTCCCTGTCCCGGGTCAGCACAGGCAGAGCACCCCAGCGCGGCTCGGAACAGCAGCCTGGCCTTGTGAAGAAGCTCCAAACCAAGGCAGTGAGTGAACTGCCCCCATTACCGCTCCCAACGCTTACACACACAAACGCCATCAAAATCTCACATAACGAGAACCACTTCCCTGCTCCCACCTAGGGCCGGCTCAGAGAGGCTCACACATTGACCAGCGCTGAAAACCCCTAATCCGGAATTTAACCTTGCACCGAGCGCGCTCCAGCCCCCCGCAAGGACCCCCGGCAGGGAGCCGCCCCCGGGCCGCGGCCCTTCCCGGGCGGAGGCTGCGGAACGCCGAAGGAGCGGCGGCCGCGGGTGCCCGCCCGGCCCGGCGCCCCCCGCCCCATTCATTCCGCGCCCGCCCGGCGCCGCCGCACTCACCGCCGCGCTGGGGGCCGGCGGGACGCGGGGGCCGGGGCTCGGCACGGAGCCGAGCGGCGGCGCCCGGCGGCACCAGGCGCCGCTCCTCCACCACCACCGCAAGGCCATGGTGTCCCCCAGCCCCGCCGCGCCGGCACCGCCTCCCGGCACAGCCGCGACCCGGACGCGGAAGCCCCGCGCAGCCACCGCCCTCCGGCCCGGTGCCGGGCGGGCGCCCCAACGCCCTCTTTGGGGGCGGGAGACCTCGGGCCGGGTTCGTGAGGGACTCTGGAAGGCGAGGTCGGGGGACATGTGGTGGCGGTCCTGGCTGCCCGCCTGCCTGGCCTGGGGCTGTGTGGCCGCGCTGTGCGGCTCCCGCGGGTTCTGCCCGGCCCCGAACGCCTCCCGCCCCCGGCCGGGTCAGTGCCCGCGGCACCGGGCGGCGGAGCTCTGCGCCTGGGCCCTGTCCTCCGACAGCCTCCTAGGTACGGCCTGCCCTGCCGCTGCTTTTGCTTGTTGAGTTGTAGCAGCTCCTGAAGCGGTAACTAAGTGAAGACCTGATATACACAGTCAAGTATAGATTTAAAATTGATTGGTCATAAATGGCGCTTTTTTTCCTGCCCCCCCCCTCCTGAATCCCAATGATGCGTTAGTGCAGAGTTGATAACCTGACACATCTCTGGAAGTACACAAAGCATTCTAGCTCTGGGGCATACAAAACTGCTTGTAATCATTGTGCTAATTGATATGATAACATTACAGACCTGATTTCATCAGGTGGTACAATTACTTGTGAGCATTAAGAAATAATCGTCAGTGATCTTGTGGCAGCTGGCTATAACAGGATCTGTCATTAGAGGTAGTGAGAAACATGGCTAGCAGCAAGGCTCCAAAGATGCTAACTAACTTAAAATTTTTACGAAACAGTGACTATGAGGTACTGAGATTTTATAATTAATGTGGAATTGTAAGATTGTTGCAAGCAAAAGTCCATAAAGATGGTAAACCACACTGGTTTAAAACAATATTTGTCCTCTGTTACCATGGAAAAGGGCACAGAGTAGGTCTGAAGGAAGAGTGAAACACAACTTCTGTGTACACATGTATGCTACAGCAGGAGCTACATCTTCTCACCCATTCATTCACTGTTTACATTACTCAGAAAAGATTCATCTGTTTTCTTGGGTTGCATGGTGATCATTGCTGCATATGGACTGTACACAGCAGCTACTGGTTCACCGTGACTTAAATTTGTTGCACTGCACTGTTCAGCTGTGGGAAAAGCTGAACTTCTCCGTCTCCTGCAGATATCTTTTAGGGTGTCTCTGAGTGCAACACCAAACTGCACTGAGACTGTTCCAGTCTATTAAATCTATTCTTAGATACGGTTTAGATTTTAAAACTAGAATGTCCTGGTAGATTCTTTAACTGCAGAACTTTAACTCAGTCCTTTTAGAAATTCCAAACAATAAAATCCTAAATTTATTTGGGCTTGCTTTTCATGAAGGCTTAATATACATTGCTAAAGGTGTAATATTACAAGTTTTAATTGTTTTTAAAGCATTTTGACTGAATTTAAGAGGAAACATATTAGGAATAATATGATTAATTTTGTTTTATATGGCATTTGTTGTCTGTTTCATGTTTACAGATCCTTTTCCACTTGATGTGATCCAAGAAAATTATGTCCGTAATGTGAGAAATTGCATTTTTTCAGTTGTCTATCCTACACCTTTTAAATCTAGAGTTCGTCTTGTAGCTGTTTCAAAGGTTGGCTATTGTTTTTTTATTCCTCTCTAATTAGTAGAAATTATTAATACATGTACTATTCATATGCTATTTATCTTGAAACATCTTCTCAATAAATACTTCAAACAAACAGAACATTTAAAACATATTGTGAGATGTCTTTTAATGGTGAAATCTGTAGAGAAAACATGTTCATTACCACTAATAATTTGATCATGTTCAAGTATTATTTTTTTCTCCAGGAAGTTCTTGAAAATATTTTGGATCTTGACATATCTGTCAAAGGATCATCTGATTTTCTGGAGTTCGTCAGTGGTGGGAAAGTGATATTTGGGTCTGTTCCACTGGCCCATAGGTATGGGGGTCACCAGGTAAGTATGGCACTCATTCTTCCAGGTGGAATTCTGTAGGTCTTTCCTTGTGAATTACACCTGGATAATACCTGTGAGTACATGAGTGAATGTCTGTGAGTAGAGGAACACTTACTAACAGTTTGATTGCAGGCTTGTTCTCATGTTGGGCTGCAGGTGGAAAAGAGCTATCATATCCTTCCACAGTATCCTGTTTACTTGCTCTGCTTTTGTTTATGCCTGAAGCAAATTATGTTTTTAACTTTCATTAGCTGCTGAATCTGCTTAGCACCCCAGCAGCCTGGCCAACTATTAGTATCTAATACTAATAGCTCAGAGGAGTGGAGAAGGACAGTGCCTCACTGCAACACCATGATTACTAATGTTCAAGTTTCATTGAAATGGGTGTGATTATTCATGGAGAAGAATGCTAGAATTTGATTTGTAATTTCCAATTAAAAAACCAAAACAAGCCACGTGGATTTAAAGGCTCATTATACAAAAAAGACAGGTCTGTAGCTCTACGTTGTAGCCGGAAGGTAAAAAATAAAAAGAGGATTACTGGAGTTACTGTGGTTTTCTGACTCATTTTTGGAGTGAGTATGGAAGTACAGCTTTAGGGTTCAACATTTTAAGGTGAGCAAATGTGTCTTTTGTGAGGACCTAGATTTAATCTGTATTGTTTCAAGTATAACTTCTATAAATGATAGAGGACAATAATTTGATTTTCATTTTTGTCAGTTTGGTAACTGGGCAGGTCAGCTGGGGGATGGAAGAGCCCACTTGATTGGAGTATATACAAACAGGTGTGACTTTTTTTAAAACTGTCTTATTGAACTCTGTGTTCAGTTTAGCTGATTCATGGTTAACCTGAGGTCTGTTGTTAGAAATGCCAATGGTAATTTTGCAGGCTTGGTGAGAGGTGGGAACTGCAGCTAAAAGGGTCAGGAAAGACCCCATACTCCAGGTAAGTTGCAGTTACTCTGTGTACTCTGAAACAGAATGTTTTCTTTTTGAAATTTACTTTGATTTTATGATGTATTCCTTATTTCTGTGTTCTCTGTAGGAATGGTGATGGGAGAGCTGTGCTTCGTTCTTCTGTTCGCGAGTTTTTATGTAGTGAGGCCATGCACCATCTTGGAATTCCTACAAGCAGAGCTGCTAGGTATTTTTCTTTCCTTTATTCAGAGTATACTAATTTACAGGTAATTTTGTGTCTGAGTTTCACTGAACATCAATAAAGCAGGGCAGCTAGTTTCCAAGATGAAAGATCTCTTCATATGCATGCAATCAAAACGAAATATATTCTCTAAAGATTTTTGGATAAAACTTTCCAATAATAATAAACTTCAGCAATTAATTGCATCACATTGTTTCCTGGATTCTAGAAATAGAGCTTAACTTTAGTGTAGTAAAGACTCATTTATGTAAAGTCAATTCAAATTCTAGAATCTTGCCAACTAGGAAAATGTTGGAAGTGGCTATTTTTGTACTGTCATTTTTAGATTGCTGGGAAAAATTGTCAGTCATATGAAACAAATATTAGTAACGGAGGTAGAACTGAATGTAGGCAATTACTCTCAATTCTTTGTCTATGCAAACACCCCTTGAGCAGAGAGAGTTTGTAAAAAAAAAATTAGCACTAATTCTGTGTGAGCCAAAGGAGACTAACACATTCATTCATTTGGATGATTTTCTCAGAATCAAGTAACTGAATATTTTCAGATGATCATGTTTAAAATACCAAGTTCATTTTGTGTTCCAAGTAGTCTCAAGTCTGTACTGCAGTGTTTCAGTCTTTAAAGAAGGCAAATGTTCTGCAGAAAAGGCCTGTACTCAGCTGCCACATGGCTAGGTGTCTGTATTTGCAAAGTGTCTGCAAATCTCTTTAGCATTAGTTCTAACTCATTTGCTCTGTTGAAGTGCAGTGTTTGTAAATGACATTTTTGATGGTTCATTCACTGACTTCATCTTGAGACTCTTTGCTGTTGGCTGTTAATGCAGAACTTTAAATCTGTCTGAATATCAGCAGGAAATCATTTGGCAGGTTAGAGCCTCTCTTTGCTGCTGTCTCAACAAATTGTTCAGTGCAAAACCAGTATGAAATTACCCCTTTACTGTGCACGAATTCTACTGAGCACACAGTGTGCTTTAGCTCTCTGCTGGCAGATTGGTTAAATGCCTGGCTCTCTTAACTGTTGTACAAGCTCTGCAGACTGTTTGCAAGACTTAATTTGGAAAAACCCCAGCTGACAGCCATATTCTTCCCAATGGGGAGCTGTTGTACTGAGGCTGGTGGGATGCACTTAACAGAGGTCTTGTCAAGTCTTGGCAGAAGTGGGAGGAAAAACCTTATGGCTTATCCCAGAACACCCAGCAGGTTGGTTTTCTCTATTAATTTTAAGTACTGTGTTCCCAATGGGGTGCTACAGTTTATGACTATACTGCCAGATACAGAACACTTCATACAGTACCATTTTAGTCACATACTGAGACTACCAGTGAGCAGTGTTACACATTAAGTCAAAAGAGTGAGCCAATGTGCATAGTTTTCTGAGTGGCTTTACTTGCATGGGGCTTGATGTTCATGCAGAACAGCAGGCAGAGCACTGGGAGTGTAAAGTCAAGCCCTTAAGTGAGAGCCCGGTAGGGAGGGATATCCATCCATCCATCCATCCATCCATCCATCCATCCATCCATCCATCCATCCATCCATCCATCCATCCTTCTGTGAGTGCTGTTCCAGCTTCTTTGGTGTGAGAGCAATTTCAGTGCTCTGTTTCCTGTGGGTGAGTGTACAGCTGGTCTGCTGCTGCCTTATGGTACTTACCAACTGCAGGGACCATTGGAGAGCTACTTTTCTAGTGGGAATGTGTGTCTATGTGGCTGCTCAGCTACCTGGCCAGCTCTCAGATGTTGCACGTCTGTATTAACTAAACGTTGATGCCCCCATGGATTTTTTTATCTGCAGTAGAAGTACTGGTATTCTGTAGGAATTTTGCAGAGAACCTGCTAAGAGTTACCCAGTAAAAAGGAAACAACTTTTCTGGCAGAGGTCTGTTCAAAACAGTAAAGTTTCGTAGCACAACTTTTGTGCCTTCTGTCCTCTAGTGTTCAGCTGCACACAGTATTTTGTAGGCATCTGAGGTTCCTTCTCTGTTTCTAATTTTTTTTGTTTTCTCTTGAAGGATTAAGATTTTCTTCTTCCATCTCATTTACATCAGAGCTTTTTGTACTTAATCCTACAGCCATACCAATTGGTTTCGAATGAATATTAAAAAAAACAAAAGAAAACCTAATTCTACTTGTATCAGTACAGCTCCTATAAAAAGACCAGATTGATTTCTGTATATTGTTCCCCTCCTGAAATAATTCACTGCCCGTTCTTAGCAGTTAACAGAACATTCAGTTTGAATAGCTACTAGGTATCTTCAAAAATACTGAATACAATAACAATAATTAAGTTTCAAACCCACAGTTACTGTTGCAAGCAAATGCACTAGGTAAGACTTCATGCTATTTCTTTTCATGACCTTTTTGCACATCTTTATGTTTATATGGATTTCCCACATTTTTGGTTCAACTGAGTTCTTTCTAAAATTTCAATGCTCAAGTATGCAAAACTGGAATGTGGTGTACTTTGAAAATTAAACTCTTGGGAATTAACACTGTGACTATCTTCAGTCATATTTATGAATGGAATAATAGGTTTGTCTCTTGTTCTTTGTTGTGTGCCTTCTGTGTATAAGAAGAAAAGTTTGGTTCTGTCTTCTCTGCTGTCTTCAACTACCTAATAGCAGATATAAATACCTGCATTAAATATCAAATAGTGTGCTACTCAAGTAGATTTTGAATCATGGAATCATAATTTGGGTTGGAAGAGACTTCTATTGGTCTAGTCCAATTCCCCCTCAATGAGCAAGGACATCTCTAGGTCAGGTTGTTCACAGTCCCCTCCAACCTGACCCTGAATATTTCTGTGAATGGGGCATCTATTGCCTTTCTGGGGTAACCTGTTCAGTGTCTCAGCATCCTCTGAGTAAAAAACTTCTTCCTAGTATCTGATCTAAACCTGCCCTCTCAGATTACAGCAATTCCTCCTTTTCCTATTGCTAGAGGCCCTGGTAAAGGGTACCTCTCAGCTCTTGTAGCCTCCTTTGGGGATTGGAAGGGGCTGTAAGGTCTCCCCTCACTCCCCATGAACAGCCCCAGCTCTCAGTCTGTCCTCACAGGAGAGGTGCTCCAACTCTCTGGTCATTTCCAGACCCACTCCAATAAGTGCATGTCTTTCCTGAGTAGAAGAATATTTTCCAGATAACAAGCAAAGATAAAGAAGAATTATACAAAGAATTATACAAAGAGAGCTGAATTATCCTCCTACTAGAGTCTTGAACAAGAAGTCTTCTGTGCCTATTGAGGGGATAAAATCTCTTTCAGAAAATGGCATCAAGCTGGATTGTCAGTGTAATCCCAGTTCTTTTGGTATAACTTCCTACTTGTTAACCTTAGAGGAACATGATGCCCTTGTTTGTGAGGATTTCTGACAGAACAGAAAATACAAGGAAATTACATATGTTATTTAAAGAAATTAATGCAAGTTGTGAAATGTCTTAAAGCAAGTTGTACTGAACTCTCACAAACCTCAATATTTAGATAAACATGAAAATTTATAGGATGTGCAGAATTTTAAGGCAAATGAAAGGAAGAGATTGGTTTTAATAATCCAAGTTCCAGTAGCAGTGATTGGTAAGGATCACAGACTGTCCCCGAAATTTCTGACATAATTTTGACTCACGTAAAGGGCAACCTCCATCTGATGCAACAATTTCATTTCTAATTTCTCTCTCCTCAAAATTTCCATGTTGTCCCCAGGGAAATTGGGACTTAGTTAATGTTACAATTACACTAATCTGTCACTGAAGTTCCAAGGGAATGCACTGCTCTTTTTGAGAGCAGCCATCTCCCCAAGAAAAGTCTTGTTAAACCTCAGGATCTTCTTTGCCTATGTCATTTGTAAATACAAAGCTATGCCACCAAAACAATCTTTCTTCTTATGAAGAAAATGAATTTTTATAAAATATCACCTTGATCTTCAATAGGAATTACTTTTGCTGAGATAACTTTTAACATTCATTTCTGTTTGCTACAGCTTAGTTGTAAGTGATGATGATGTGTGGAGAGACCAGTTTTACAATGGAAATATTAAGAAAGAAAGAGGTAATTAACATATTTTAAAATATTAAACATTTTAAGTTAATTCTCCATGAAAAAATGTGTAATAAAAAGTAACAAATTGGCTTAATTTCATTTATTAAGATATAAAACCCCTCCTGAGAAAATCAATCTGAAACATATCTTGGTTGAAGAAAGCCCTCTGAACTGGTCTTCTATGATTGTGGCATACATATTGAAAGAATAAATTTTGATTTTAATTTCCCATTACAAAAATTATATTGAAATCTAGGGAAGTTTTCCATTGCTTTTATAGCAATACCAGGATGGGTGGAATGCTGTTGTGGCCATATCATTGCTACATCATCTACACCTGCTCTGAAAAAGAGAGAGATGGCACAGCATGGGGAAAAATCTGTTTCTGTTCTTTGAGGCTGGCATTTCTGGAGTGATTCTAATATTAGTACAATAACAGAATTTTGCCTGTGGTTGCTGGTATAGCAAATCAAGCTTTATCATTAAAATGCATGTGTAGTAAAATAATGTTATACATATTCATCTGTTATGTGTTAGGCATACTTACAAAAATACAATTTTAACTGTGTATATACAAATTCTGTGTCTATAGAAACAACACATGGTGGCTTTTACTATGGAACTGTTTTATTTTGCTGATGCTCTGTTTACATTTAAACATACTTGTCTTTATATTTAAGGTGCAATAGTGCTACGACTTGCCAAATCGTGGTTTCGTATAGGATCCTTGGAAATCTTAGCTTACTCTGGGGAACTGGACTTACTAAGGTTTGAATTGAATCTTCACAGTAACTGAAATAGTTTTCTCAACCATCAAATTACATTAGAGTTCATGTATACAGATGGAATCTAGACATAAATTATTTAGCAAGTGAGATTACATAATTTAGAAAGGTAACCTGCTATTTTTGTACAGGCATACCAAAGATCTTACCTCACAGGGGTAAAACCCTTGTGATGGTCTAAAAGCCTGGATCTTACAAAATGAGGAAAGTTTTATACCCAAGTACTTCTGGTAACTAAGCACTAAGGAGGAGTTGTTTGTTTTGGAAAGATTTGTAAGTTGAAAGTGTAAGTTCCTACATTTCTCAGTTTTCTGTGACAGGTCCTGCACATTTCAATGCATGTATCCCATTTCCCTAAGCCTGTCTTGTAGGAATGTGGAGAACTGTTTTGGGAACAGCCAGCTACTGTAGAAGTGACCCTACTCCCTAAGAATTCACCCATAACATTTTCTTTGTGAGAATTCTGATGTAGCATGGTTATTCCTTGTAATCTTACACAGTTTTTTTGGAAATGCAAACTCTTTTATTTTCTAAAAAATGGATATTGCTGCATTCAGAACCATGTCCTGGTGTGCTCTGGAGATTTAATGTGGGGATAATTTTAATTCAGTGTGGCAGTCTCCAGTCATATTTATGACTACAACATTAGGTTTTATCTCTAAAACCTAAGGTCGTAGTTGGAAGAGCTTAATCTAATAAATAGACTTAGTCTAAACAGACTGAGTTTTTTCATAACCATTTGCAACAAGCTGTAGATCAGCATTTTGCTGTTTGAAAACAAGAATTTTTAATGATCAGTTCCAAAGTACCAGTTTTGTTTAAAGAATTCTGTTTCTGCTGTTACAGAAGATTGCTAGACTTTATCATCCAGGAACATTTTCCATCAATAGCTATGAATGATTCAAACAGATACCTGGTAAGTCTTTTTTAAGAGTCATTTTTATTTTCCACAAGCGTGTGAACAAAAATTACAGGAAGATCTTCACAATTTCAAGTTTTACAAGATTTTAAAATTTGAAGTGAGCTTTCAGGTTTTATTAGCAAAAGTTTGTTAATTCTGTGCAGTAAAAATCTGCTTCTTGATGTTTTTCTGTTTTCTCAAAGTCAAATGTGAACATTTTTTACCAGTGTCCATTTTGGAAATGTTTAATGTGAAGCTTCCATTTTCTGTTATATTTTGTTCTCTTACTGCTCAGGTTGTCAGTGATCAGTGGTCATGTTGTGATGAAATGTGCTTTTGCAAATGTAAATGTAGTCTATATGGTATATTCTAGTACACTGCCTAGTATATATAGTGTCTTTTGTTTTGGTTTGTTTTTTTTAATTTTACTTCTTAATTTCTTTAAGGGCATCTGTGTATACTTATTTAACTATAGTCTTTGCTGGAGAAGGTTATTATGCATTCACATAATTTAGAATGGGAATGACAAGTCCTGAGAGACAGATACTTAAATTTGAAAAATAGAATGTATTACATATTTCTAAAGTGAATAAAATCCTTATGTATTTCAATATTTTTGATACAGAGGACTTGAAGTAAAAGATGTATTTGATTTCAGGAATTCTTCTCTACAGTCGTGTCGGAGACTGCAAATCTCATTTCCTTGTGGATGTCTGTGGGGTTTGCACATGGTAAGGTGCCAGATGGCATTGGCTTTAGGGGAGGGACACTTTACAGTAATGTACTTTAAAATGGCTTTTATTGGTATTTTGTTCTGCTGATGTCTTCACCTTCAGCTTTATTTGTCATACAAGGGGCTTTTGTGACAGTTATGCTGTCTGATCTCTCAGAACACAGCTCTGACGGGATGAGAATAGGGGAGCAAGAATTCTCAGAGCTGTTGCAGCAGTGCAGGGTACAAAGACAAGGTACTGATGCCATGTGTAAGTTTAACTGCTCTGAATTTGATCCCTCCACACACAGCCCAGGCCTGCTACAGTGCTCAGGACATGGAGCTGTCTGGCTCTGCTGCAGATTTGTGGGATTTACTCCAAAACAGCAGCAGGAGCAGCAGCCTGGGTGTGCTGTGGGGCATGGGCTGGGGGTACAGGGATGGGTACATTCTCCAGAGTCTGATTCCTGAGAGCTCTCTAAATTCAGTGCATCTGTTTCACAGTAAATTGCCTAGAGACTGGGATTTAGGTGGAATTTTAACTTTTGTTTCTCCTTTCTGTTTAACTGTAGGAGTGTGCAATACAGATAACTTCAGTTTATTGTCCGTAACAATAGATTATGGTCCATTTGGATTTATGGACTCCTATGACCCAAGTGAGTGTAGCATTTAATTTTTTTTTTTTTACTTAAAATAATCTTTTAATATTAAATTGTATAGTTTCCATTGCATGAAAACTCCTTTCATTATTAGAAAAACCCTAAGCATGTGTACTGTTAGAAGAGCTTTAGGAAAAAAAATTTCATTGCATTATGATACACTATATAAGTTGCATTCAAGGACTAAAAGTCTTGTTAATGAAATGTTACTAATAAACTCATTTCCATGAGAGTGTTTCCACTTGAAAACTATCAATTCAATAGATACTACAACAGAAGCCTAGAAAAAGAAAAATTGTGTATTGCTGGAAGTAGCCAAAAGCAGAAGTGGAATACAGTAACATTGCATGCATGAAAGCTCTAGTTTTATAATCACAGCTGCAAGTTATATGTTGGAAGAAAAGAAATCAAACCTACACAGTCATGGTAACCTTTCTTTGAAAGTCTTAACTCAGTCAATCTGGGATTGATAGGTACAGGTTCAATATGGACATAAATGTGTGTTCTTAGAATATTGTTTATAGTTTGCAACTAAATAAACTTCAGAATCTGCAGTAGTTATCTTGCTATGTGTTTTCATGCCTGCAGCATCAAATTAAGGAAAAGTCATGAGAATAAATGTCATTGTTTCTATTGTATTGAACAAAATGGGGCTTTTTTGCTTTTAGATCTTTCTTTATAGGGTGGGTTGACCCCAGCTGGCAATTAAGGATCCACAAGCCACTTGCTCACCCCTCCCTGCTGTGGGCTGAGGGAGACAATTGGAAAAGCAAGGCTAAGAAAAAGCTTTTGGGTCAAGATAATGACATTTGTATAAGTCAAGGGGAAAAAATGGCAGGAGTGAGCAGCAAGTGATGCAAAGACAATCACTCACCATATGTCACCACCAGACTGATGCCAAAGTCAATTCCCAAGCAACAACTGCCTTGGAAAAACTACCCCCAGTTTATATTGCTGACCATGATGTTGTAAGTGTGGAATATCCCTTTGATCAGCTGAGCTCAGCTGTCCCAGCTGCATCCCCTCCTAGCCTCTTGCCCACCCCAGCCTCATTTTCTGGGGCTGCAGAATGAGAATAGAGCCTTGATGCTGGGCCAGCCCTGCTGAGCAATGTGTAAAATGTTGCTGTGCTATCAGCACTGGATGGTCCCAAGTCCAACACACGGCGCCAGACAGGCTGCTGTGAAGAGAACTGACTCTGTCCCAGCCAGACAGTGCACCCTAGAGCCAGATGAGAGGTGTTGGAGTCAAAATTCAGATTGGAACCACTCACCAGATCTGACAGATGAGTTAGGAGTCTCCTCCTTAAAGCTCCATTTGTTGTCAGTGTCCTCTGAGGACTCAGGTGATGCTATGTGCATTGATCAGCTTATCTGGGTTTGATCTGAGTGGGGGGTTCCCACTGATCCCCCCAGAGACTGCTGCTGTAGATAGGATAGATTTTACTTCTGGATATAAAATCCAGATACTTGTAACTTGCATGACAGGTATTTGTTATCTCCCAGATAATGGATTTGCATACTGGAACACATTAGGCCTATTTTTTATGTGAATACAAAGCTTGATTATCCAATTGAAACAAATCTTGCTTAGGTGGCCTATTAAATACATGCTTACTGTATGTGTGACTTTTCCATAAATACTTAAATCCTGAATCTAGTTGGACATTTGTTTGCCTAATCTATGTGCCAAATACTAGAATTAGATGTAGTAAAAATACTGGGTTTCAGTGTAAAAGGACTGGTTTTAATGCAAAAGTGTTTTTTTTTCTCTGTAACCATCTGAATTTACCTTGTATCTTCAGGCAGGAAAATGTCACTTGTGACACATGGGAACTTGTGTGTGAAGGATGCATTCCTTAGATTTGCAAATAATAGATTTTGAGTAAATTCACCTTAAATAAGCATTCTTGTGATCTGATTTTAAATGTTTAAGTAGATTTAGGTCTTCTATAAGTTTGCTGTGTAAGTATAAAAATATATGTATTTCAATATTTTAACACTGCTTCATTATTTAATTACTCTGTTATGGAAAAGTAATGCTTTGTTTGAAACAGATTTTGTTCCAAACACATCCGATGATGAAAGGAGGTATAAAATAGGAAATCAGGCAAGTGTTGGGCTGTTTAATCTGAGCAAGCTGTTACAAGCTCTAAAACCTTTATTGGATCCCAGGCAAAAGCAGCTGTAAGTAATCCTTAAAATATCATAATGCTTAAAGGAACTAGTGAGATGAGAGACACTGTAATCACCATATGCTTAGGAAAGAAAGGGATTTGCTTTTAATTTTTTTTTTTAACTGGAAGTTGATTCTGGATTAGTTGTTGATCAGAATAAGATTGGAGGATGGGGAGAAAAGTTTTTGTTGGTCAGAAATAGTAGTAAACTAGGACCACAGGGAGGTATTAAATGTTGTGTGATCCTTTCTCCTTTCACTAAGGCAGGACCTTTGCCCATAGTTTTCTGTTCTGAATTTGCCTAGCTTGTTTTGTAAATGTCTTACAAAAGGAACACCATGCATCCTCCTGAAGTAATGAAGTAGTATTTTAATTGCCTCTTGTAAAGATTGTTATATGAAGAACAGACCCCAGATGATTCAGAATATCAGTGTTTCTGAGAGAGCAGGCAGAAGTTTTTGTTGTTTAGTGTACAGCAGGATTATAACTGCAGCAGCATTTCAGTTCTTTAGAACTTGAAATTTCTCCTGTTTTGCAGAGCTTCCCAGATTTTGGAGGGGTATGGTGAGCAGTATCACAGTCGGTATGCACTTTCAGAACTGAAATCTTCTAGTCACAATACTATAAAATATATAATGTTTACAACTTCCATACTTTGTTACTATTTTCAGTTTCACAGAACTATTCAAAACAAAATTGGGTCTTCTTGGGGAGAATGAGAATGATAACTATTTTGATTGCTTTCCTCTTAAAAGTGAGTTTACTTTGTTAATTTTGTTGGCAAACATCTGAACTGGTACCCCACACTTGAAAAGCACTCATAGAAGTATCTTTTTCACTAGATCATGGAAGATACAAAGGCTGATTTTACAATGACATTCCGAGAGCTAAGTGAAATTACTGCAGACCAGTTAAAGGAACTCCATATTCCTGAGGTATAAATACAAGCACCCAGTCCTAGGAATACTTAATATAAAAAGAGTAAATCAAGCTGGACATAATTCTGATGTAGTAGAGCCTATCTCAAGCCATGATTTGTCTGACAAATATGTTACTGTGTCATTATTAAGGGACAGAGGGATGAATACACCTGTATCAGGCTACCCCTTGTTAAGCCAGTATCTGGTAATGATGGATGTGTTAATGAAAAGTGCTAATGAAAGGTGCATTCATGAAAAATGCTGAGGTCAGATTTTCAGCCTTTGATACAGATCCAATATGAGTAGTCATAAATACTCATACACAATTGTTTTTTTTGCCACATTTAATGTGGGTCTGCTACAAAGCATTTTCTTCCCCTTCATGTCCCTGTTTTTTTGTTTTGTTTAAGAATACCTTTTGTTCAACAAGTGAAGTTGCACAGGGCTCATGAGGAAAATTTCAGCCTCCCCTGCTGTCTCTATTCTTCTCAGTTTTCTCCTATCCCTGTAGAATTTTGTTTCCCTTTCTCTCCACCTTTTCTTTATTTATATATTTTGCTTATTGCACAATTTTTAATGAAAAACAACTCTATGAATATATCTGGCCCATGTATGAGTCTCAGAAGAAAGTGAAACCTGTATTTATGTAGCTTAAAAAATCAAATAGGTCAGACAATAAGCCAAGAAAAAACCAGGGGTGAAGTGCTAGAAGCATTTAGGTAAAATTTGTTGTAACAGAGATGGATTCATGTGGATGTATCATGCTAGCAAAAAGAAATAATTTGAATACAGGGGAAAAGATACTAGTAGAATGTTTAGGGAGAAAATTCTTTGAAGGGTCATAATACGTTTGCTTTTTAAATCCTTTTATTGCTCATTGTCCTGCTTTCAGCTGGGATAAGAGTTAATTTTCTTCCTAGTATCTGGTAGAGTGTCATGGTTTGGATTCAGATTGTGAATAATACTGATAACACACTGAAGGTTTAGTTGTTGCTGAGCAGGGCTTACACTAAGTCAAGGACTTTTCAGCTTCTCATGGTGCCCTGCCAGTGAGGAGGCTGGGGGTGGACAAGAAGCTGGGAGGGGACAGAGCCAGGACAGCTGACACAAACTGGCCAAAGGGATATCCCACAGCACTTGGTGCCAGGCTCAGCAAATGAACTAGGGGAGAGTTCGGGGAACTATCCTGCTTGGGAAGTGGCTGGGCATAGGTTGGTGAGCAATTGATCTTTCATTTGCATCACTTGTTTATGTTGGGTTTTCTTTCTCTCTCCTTTTGATATTTTCCTTTTCGTTGCTAGTATGATTCTTATTATTAAATTATTTGTTGCTTACTTCGGTTTTTGCTTAACAGAAAAATAATTCTGATTATCTGCCAATAAATATTTCTTTCTCTTTAGGAGTTCTGGGCTCTCCACGATCTGGGTAAACACAAATTATTTTCAGAATGGGTTACTATGTACCTGCTGAGATTAAACAGGTAAGTCTGATTGTAGTTTAAAGTGTGTATTTGCCAGAAGCAGGCAACTTTAATCTGCAGTGATTTTGCATAGTCTTTAATGGGTCTAAAAAACTGGCCCAAACATGGTTTCATATGCCTTTTTTGTTTTCTCGGCTCTACATTGTCCTGGATTCAACAATAATTGCTGTTGTAGTTCTGTTTTGACACTCAGGTACATAAAAATTACATGGTAGGAGTAATTTTTATTCTTTGTCCTTCATTGAGCACCTGATCAGTTTTCTTCTCTTAAAATACCAATCCTACAGATTCAGTCCAAGAATCACAAACAGGCTTTTCAAGTACATAGGAATGAATAGTGTTTAATTACTGTTTATTTCTATCTATTTACTATGTAATAACATTGCTTTATGGTGGCAGGGGATGGAAGTTGAACAGTATTAAATACACAGATTGTCTTTGGAAACCATGGTGCTGCATAGATAGGAATGCACAGAATTCTTCTGTGTTAAATCAATAAAGAATCTAACATTTTTTCTTAGTTACATATGGTATGCATGGCTAATAGTAGTGAAAATAAATACATATCAGGTACTTGAAAATTTTATCCAGTAAATAGAATTTTTAGGGGAAAAAATCAATATGATGAGGCACAAAACCTATGAGAAAGTTTGTCATAGATTCACACTGGCTTCTGCCAAACACAAAAGCAGAGCACTTAATGATTTTAATGGAAGTCAAATAAGATATTTCTAAAAATAAATCAGCTTAATCCTCACTAGCTAAAGTGCTTTCTGTTTTTCTTCTTTTTGTTTGTTTTTGATGTGTAGTAACAATGGTGACTCAGACGCCAAAAGAAGAACAAGAATGGCAAGTGAGTAAAACAATCCAAAGGAATCATCTGCTTGCAGATGGCAATTATCTATTTACATGTTTCTTTAGTGTTAGATGTTTTTATTTTTGGGTAGAACTAAAGTACAGTATTTTTCTGAAGAGAAGCTCTCATTGTGCTGCTCCGAATCTTTTAACACTATACATGCATTCTGTCTGTCTCTGCCCTTTCTACATGCTACACAGATTTCTGATAGGGACACACTTTTTCTTTCTGTCACCCAGAGGAAAAGCTCCTTGTGAAAGGACTATGTGGTCATAGGAGGCAAAGGAAGGTGCTTTGATTCTTGAAGGTATTCTAAAGACAAAATGGCAAAGGTACTGCAGTTAGGTATCTCAGCAGAAAAAGTGGATATGAAACTCCAAGAATTGTTCAGCGGGAGATATTTTTGATCTGCAGTAAGCTGTGGTAAATTTGTGAAATTTGCTTATAAGAGAAAATGAGCAACTAAAAATCAATGGCCAAAAGGGAATAAAGGAACTACAAGATCTGATCAAACTCTGATGAGGCTTCACTGTTACACTGCTTTGCAGGGTGCTTCCTGCAAAGCAGGATGGAAATGGCTGCACTCTTTTTTTAGGTATTGATTGGCCCCTTTCTTCTGAAGCTCCAATTGATTTGCTAGGAAAATGGCAGGAGCTGGCACTGACTCACTAATGAGTAGTAAAACTACAGAGGCCACAATTTATGGCTTCGGGTTTGCATCCCCATTTTCTAACAAAGGCTCTATCTTTTTTAAAGAACACTTTTTAAAATTCTATATGCATTTTAGAAAGTTAATATGAAAAGAGCTCCCAAGAAGAAATATTTATTTTATTGGTTTTCCATAGTGTTAAGAAGCTTCATCTGTGAGTTTCTGAGGCCCTTCACTCAATTATCATTTTGAATTTTCAGGCTCCTGTTTTCCTCAGCTAAAATTGAATACTGAAAACTGTCTAAACACATTTCTTATTTTTCTGTATCTTTTAAATCTGCTTTTAGAGAAAATCATGGCATTCTGAGGTTTTATTCCAAATCAGAAAGGATCCTAATATGTCAATGATCTTGTGCAAACCATCATTATGTTTTTCTACATGCACCTCGGAGGATCTCATAGTACAAGAGACAGATGAAACATGGAAAAGGGTTTTTGCCTCCAAAATCACACTTGTGCTAATGGTCTTAGTTTTGGTAGCAGTCAAAACCTGATCTGCAAAGATTCATGGTTCAGTTTGTTTTCTTCCATATAATCAACTGTCATTCTCCATTCATACTGCAGAGCTTCAAAAATTTAAAATAGGCTACTGATGTTAGCTTGTTATTGTTTTATTTAAAATCAACAACCCTTGGTGGACTTTTTACTAGCTGCTTGATATTACAGTGATCGATACTTCTTACAGAGGTTTTTGGGATTTTTTTGGTTCTTTTTTACATTTTTACATCCATGGACTTAAATAGATTACTTAGATGCCCCCCCGTGGTCTCTTTTGTTTTGCTTGTTTGTTTGAGCATTTGCTTGTAACAGCTGTCCTTGTCAGCACAACTTGCAGCAGAAATCTGTCTCAATTTAGTCAACTCTGCATTTTTACCCAGCATTTCATGTTGAAGACAAAGCTGTCTTGGCTTCTCAGATTCTCAGCTGGGTTGGGAAGTTCCACTAAATTGTGTACTGCTGTCTTTGACTGACCTTGAATATATTGGCATTAACACCTCATTATTCATCACCCTTCCCTAATTGTTAGTAAGTGTCATAAAAAAAATCCCACTTCTCAAAGTACATTAACTTGAATCATTTAAAGTCATCACTTAGTCATTATTTTTATTTTTTTTCTCTCTTTTTGTTTCTGTTCTTAGTAGTGTTTTATCTTGCACTGCCTAAACTTAGTTCTTCTGGAGTTAATAAAGAAGTTTTGACAATCCTAGTCTAAAATTGTATTTCTTTACAAAAGCAGCATGTAAAAAAAGTAGACCAGATCATGCTTATAAGGGCACGAAAGTTCTTTTGCTTTGTCCTTTTCTTACCTGGCTTGTATTACTCTTTCATAATTATCTTGTCACTCATGTTAAATACCGGTATTTTTAAAACCACTGTGAAACTTGTCAATTTGCAATTGTTAAGAATTTATTTCTGGGACAAATATTCTCCTGCTAAAATGACTCACAGCTGTAATGTGAATTACCATTTTTTGAATGAGTCATATGTTAACTTTTTCACCATTTAAAATATTTTTTAAAATAGTTATCACACTTTACTATTGATAACCCATTTACTGGACTAAATCAAATACTTGGCCAGAGCAAATTGTTTTGCCAAGTGGTAAAACACTGTTCTTTAGTAGTTAGGGCAGTGTTGTTATGCCTGTGTAGAGAATAAAATCCAACTGTCAGGATTCCCAGTAGACAGTTGTATTTATTGACTTTTTTAATGTGTGTAAGTACATACTGGACAGTGGGGATGTGAAAAAGAAAAATGTCTGTGACCCCTTCTAATATATAATTTGTAAATAAAATAATTTAATAGCTAATTGATTAAAGGACTTGAATGGGGGAAGTTTGAGATGGTAATTTTGATGGTTCCTCTGCTTTTTCCAATACCCTCTTTCAAATATGCTGTAATGGTATTTGTAAGAATATTTTATACATGTCCATGGATTTTAAAAAATAAATATATAAACCTAATGTTTATTCATATAAAACCTACTGGGACATCAGTGGAAAGAGAAGGAGATGAAGTTTGTGTATGTCCATAAATCACAGAGTTTTGGTTTCAAATGCATGAGTGAAACACCTTTGGTATCATTAATGCCTTAATGTAATAAATGCCTACTGAATTGGGGAAAATATACAGACCAATGGCAAATTAAAGACTTCAAAGCAGCTTGAAGTGTTACAATTATTCTGCAACATTGTTTTGATTATTAGATAAAGGGAAAACTTACTGAAGTAGAATTCTAGCCTTTAATTGCAGAACAAAAATAAGAATTTCATTGACATAATCTGCCAAAAAATTGATAATTAGAGCCATGTGTGCTGATATGAATTGTCCCTGGGATACAGTTTGACAAAATTCCTTATATAAGTTGTTAATGGCTCTGGTGTAGGATATATCCTAGTTTACTAATTCAGTTTCGTTTTCCAGTGTTGCTACATTCTCTCGGCTGCTCATTAGACAAAAGCAGCCTGAAACGAGGCAGGGAAGCAGCGCAGTTGTCAGAGGGTTACCAAAAGGATACATCAGGCAGCTGTGGAAAAAACTGAGGAACCTCTGCCTACCCCCAGCCAGGAGATTGAAAGGAAAGTTGAAAAAGTAGTTTCTAAAAAATACAGCTGAAATGTAACATTAAAGGCTTTTATGGCCTATATACATATAATTTAGAGGATATATTAGTAATTACTTTTAAAATTAAATAATACAATATTCATTTTTGGGATCTTCAGGAAAGTATTGACAACATCGAAATGTTTTCCATCAACACAGCAGGAACCTAGGCCATGGTAAACTCATTGCACTTGAAAAGCCTGCTGGTGTTCCTGGCAGGAAATCCTTCTTCTATCCATGTCGTGTTCTGTGCTACTCTAATTTCTGTTTGGCACTTTGGCACACTGATAAGTTTAAAAAGTCCTTTTAGCAACTCACAGAATTAAGTAGGTTGATGAATTCTTTTTCCTTTTTATGCATTTTTTTCTTGATCTGCAAATTTAACTCTTCTTGAAGACTTCAGTGACATGTTTCAAAGACTGTTCTCCTTTTGTTTAATATGTCTAACTAAATTTAACATTATTTACTCTTGGTTTTAGCTGTTAATCCTAGATACATACTTCGGAATTGGATGGCAGAATCAGCAGTGCAAAAAGCTAATTTGAATGATTTCTCAGAGGTAAAATTATCTTTCTTTATTTCTTGACAGATTTAATAATAACTGGCATAACAGCTAATGAAACAATTTTTACATTTACACTTTGAATTGCACTACATTTTGACCAAAATTGTACCATGTAACACCAATTGCTATTTAAAGTATTAACAAAATTATTAATAGTATTAATTATAACATAAATAGTAGTGACTGTATTAATAGCAGTACAAATAATAGTAAGCAACTCATGTAATTGGAGCCAGGAAGGTGCATAAGACAAAGTGGAAAAAGCTTTCTTTGTTCACCAGAAAACATTTGGTATAAAACCTTACCCATTTGTAATTGCTTCCAGGTTCAGCTCCTAGAACAGGTTTTACAGCAGCCCTTTCAGAGGCAGGAGGCTGCAGAGAGAGCAGGGTACTCTCTGCGGCCCCCAGCCTGGGCCAAGCATCTCAAAGTCAGCTGCTCATCCTGAAGGAAATTCAAACAAGCAAGAAGAATCAAGGTCAAAGCTCAAGCCTCAAATTGGGCTAATGGATCAAGCCACAGGAACTTCTCTCCCTTAGACTTTGTGGACTGGAATCTGCTATTGTTCTTGACCAATTTAGGAAGTCTCAAGATTAAAGAAGTGCATCACTATGGATGGTTGCATCAGCAGATTGTACTGGCATTGACAACTCTGCCTCTCACATTCAGCTGTGCTTTATTTTCAGTCCTAATATTTAAGTTCTGCCAAACTCTAACACTTAACCTCTCAAAATTCATGCTGATCAGGTGGGTCTTAATAGCTTTTAGTGACTGATCAATTTAAAATCCATCTAAGCTAGTTTTAATAATGCAGTATTTTGATGAATTTTCCTCTTGCTGTTACACACTGGTCAAATTTAGCTGTGTTCTGCAGACATAAATGTTCTTAAATCTTGCAGACCTGGCACAGACCTTGACACCTTTTCTCATTCTGATTATGTTTTGTCCCATTACACTGACAAAAGATTTAAAGGAAATTCAGTTAAATAGTTTGCAAAGATGTCTTTCTTGGGAGAGACAGAAGATGTCTGTCTTACTCCAGAGTAAGTTTTGGTGTCTTTGTTGGTGTCAGGTGCTTATCCAGAGGACCACTGCTCTTTAAAAGTTAGTAGTAGAAAGATTATTGGTGCATAGATATGAAGTCTCAGGAAAAATTCACTGTTTGGCCCTGGAAAAGGACTGTGTTGGGAGCATCTCAGCTGAGACTGCTTCCATTTCAGGTATGGAGGAAGGTTAAAAAGGACATGCTGCAATTTCAGATATTTTCAGGCTGAAATACTGTAAGGTCTAGTGATGTGCAGACCATTTAGAAGGCAATAGGGCAGGTAGAGTAGAGGTAGAAGGATAAATTTCTTTTTGCAAACGCTTTGAATTACAACATTGGAACAACTTTTCTAATTTTGCAGCATATTTTAGTACCAGATCAAGGCAGATAATTATGTATCAATAAGAGGCAGCTTTGTTCTTTGAATGGAGTTTAAATCTTACATTTAAAAAATTCCATGTAACCATGTACCTACACAAAATAGTTGAGAGAGGTCTAATCATCACAGCATTTTACTAGATTTTTGGAGTTTTCTGTAGGCTTTGAATTTTTTGTGTTTTGAAGAAAATTTAACTTCTTTTGTGTAAGATTAAGTGCATGAATTATGATCAACTGCAGATGTAAAATGTATTAAAATCGATTTTTTTGTGTTGTAACAAAAGAAAAGGGAGGAAATAGGGTGGGAGGTTGAGCATTCTGGTGAGAAGAGTGAATGCTAGAAAAGCCATTGTAAAAGTCTCAGTCCTTTGTGACCTTACTGTGCAACATTTTTCTAAGGACATGTTCTGCTTTATTTTGATGCTGGGTGTATATTTCATAACAGTCATTTGATTTAAAAACAGTTCACTTGCAGACAGCTGTTATCACCTAAGTATGTCAAATATGTGCACTCCTAATACCTAGTCAGAAAATGACACCTAGCTCTTCAATGATTCTGCATAATACTTCCTTCAGTTATATGTGGAAAGGGATTTGGAAACAGTAATCCTTTCCTCATTTAAATTTTTTTTAAACTCCTGGTTTTAACCCTCTTACTTTTAGGCCATTGGTATTTTTCCCCTCCACTTTGAACTAAGGCTTGTATGAGCCTTGCATTGGTCTCGAGGGCATTTCTCAGTTTGGCAGTTTGAAAGTGCTTAGATACTTTTGACTGTCCCAGCATGTCAATTCAAGACTTCCAGGTGACACTTTTGTTAGTGGTGGGCATAGTTATTTTGGTAAGAGCTTTTTGCTCAGTTCAGCTGAAAGCAAGCAAGCTCAAAAACCAGTAAGAGCTGGATGGATTCTCTCTGTGTCAGCTTAACATGGTGTTTATAGCAAAATCATTTCAGGAAGAAATGCATGTCGTTCCAAACACTGTTTTCAGCTTTAAATAAAATAAAAGAAAATTTTTTGAAAGTAGTAATTTCAAAGGGAAAGGTTTTTTATGAAGACATGGTTACAGCTTTCTTATTTCTGCTAAGCTTGTAATGCAGGTATGTAAGTATTGACAAACCAACCTTAAGCCACAAATAAGACTAGAGATAACCCAAAACACAGACTGTGGCACTACCACTAGCTTGTCACTCTCTTGCCTCCACCACCACTTCTGGATCTAGGAATCCATTCTGACAAACACAGCAGGCTCACCCCCTGCTCTGTCAGCTGCTTTCATGCATTCATTTATTTAGACCACACACTTTGCTTTTTATGCTTTCATATGATTCAAAATACAGAGATATACTGCTGACGGTATCCTAGAAGATGAAGTGTGCATGAGAAGAGGCAAAGACAAGAATAAATAAAAACAAAGTTTAGAAGGTATAGGCAAAAATTCTTTAAAATATTAGAAGTTCCAACTGCCAGTAAAATGGCTGTTCATAAACTGTGACACTTTGTACAGATATAAAAGAGGAGCTATTTTTATTTAAGAGCTAGCAATGAATGCCTCCTAAATGAACAGTGGAGAATTAAGTGGGGAGAACAAATGAAAAAAATGTGGGAGGAGACATTCCTATCAGGTACAAGATAATTACAAAGTCTTTCACAAGAGAGATAATTTCTAAGTACAGTTTGAAGACAAATGTTAACCAAGAGAAAAAAAATTTCCTGCTTACCATGGAAGCATACATGATTTCAAAATAATTTTTTTTTCCTTTTCTAAGGTAACCAAATTTCAAAGCAGCAGCTGTGAATGCTGACAGGTACGACTGAGTTGCATACAGGAACAGGAGTGTATAACATTTGGGGTGACACTGTCTGAAAATGGTCCTGGCCCTAGCTTGCATCTCACAATAATCTAGCTGAGGTTTTAATTTTTAAGACAGACTATTTAAAAAAAAATTAAAAGCATCTTTGTATTGGAAGAAAACCCCCCACAGTTGGAAGTTTTCTGATAAAGAACTTTAAAGGGCATTTCTATGAAAAGGGATCTTCCTTCCCACTTCTCAAAATTTGCATGAGGACATTGTATTTTTCCTTTAACTTCAATTCTACTGAAAAGGCAGCCAGAGTAGATGCATTTCACTTTCTGAAATGGCTGGCTCCAGAGTGCTGTTTCACCATCTCCCCAGCTAATTCTTACCTTGGCCTGGTGCTGGAATGGGAGTTAACAGCAGGGGATGGTGAGGTGCAGGGGGAAAGGAGCAGGTTACAGGGACAAAGTGGGGGACAAAGGGTGTCTCACCTTGTCTCAGTCCCTCTGGGAGCCTCTCAGAAGCAGCCCCAACACGGCCGACTGTGGGGAGACCCTCTCTGTGCCCCAAGGGTGCTGAGGGCAGCCAGGCCAGTCCCCTTGCAGCAGAGGGGACACCAGAGACATCGGTGGAAGATAAAGGGTCGACTCTTAGCAGGGGTAAATCCAAGGTTTTATTCAGGAGCCAGGGGAGATCCTACACCTCAGGGGGCCTCCTGCCGAGAGCCCCAGGAGAGGTGCCAAGGTTACATTTAAAGGGAGGTGGAAACCAAAAGTAGAGAACATTTTACCAACCAATAGGTGACCCAAAGGGATGGGTACTGGGGGATGGACATTTAGGACAGCACACAAACAAGTCTTGGGGGGCTGAATCCTGGCCTCTGGCTAATCACTCAATGTCTTGGACCGAAGCTTCTAGATGGAGGGGATGGGATGCTGAGTGATTGACAGAGAGCCAGGGTGGGGATTTGGGGATGATCTCAGCAAGGGAGAAGAATTATTACACAGGTAAAGGGAAAGGGGGTACAGCCTGGGATAAACTATTTGGGAAAACTACGGCCAAAGTATAAAAACACACTACCACATCATCTTCTTGAGACCAAGAGGAACTCTGCAGAATTCCTCCTCAGGCGGTTCAGCGTGGTTCAGCGTGTCCTTCTGTGATGCCTCACAAAATCAGCCATGCCAGAGTTCAGCGTGTCCTTCTGTGATGCCTCACAAAATCAGCCATGCCAGAGTTCAGGAGCTGTTACCCCTTTTCTTCTCAAGAGCTTTCATTAGGTCAGACATGAAATCTGCTTGCTTGCCTCCCCCTGCAATCAGAGGTGGCCCTGCTGACTGTGGCTCTCCACCTTGTCCTGTGGTTTCCAGCCTTTTGGGAGGAAGTGGTACAGGTTTCTTCGCTGGAGGTGGTGGTGGCTTACTGGAGACAGGTGGAGGTGGAGGGGGTAATGGCACATCTCCATTACTGCTGCTGGACACTGGTGGTGGTGGAGGCACAAAATCAGGAGGTGGTTCACAGAAATCAGATGGTGGTGGTGGAGGAGGAAAATCAGTCTTCAATATAGGTGGTGGTGCTGGAAAAGTCTCTGGATCTGTTAGGAAAATGCCACTGTCTCGTTTCACTTTGGAGGGTAGAACTGGTGAAGCAGAAATAGCAGATGAACGCCTTTCAGGTGGAGGAGGAGGCTGCAGTGAGTTCCTCTTACTCTGGACTTTCTGTGGCCTCAGCAATGGTTGTGCCAGGCCAGGTGCACTGGCATTATTTGTTTCAGCCTTTAATAAGCAGAAAAAGAAAAGGACAGACACAGTCAGTAAACATGTAAACTAATGCCACTGCCTAAGAACATAAAAAGATGTGAAGATACATGAGTGTAGTAGACAGGGAAATTAAGTAGAGTACATTTTGCCTGAAACATGAAAAGATTATTTTGTTCTCTTTCTGAAGCTGCCCATAGAGGTTTTGACAGTGGAACTCTCCCTGTTGACAGTATTCATAGTGCTTCTTTGAATGCTGTCCCCAGAAGATGAGTGCTTTTAAAATTTCAGGTAATTGCAGTTAGTAAGACTAACATCAAGGAAGTATCTTTGGGATTCATTGTCCTTGAACCTGAAAGAAATGATCTTTGAATATTGACCACCTCTCTTGGACCCCTCTGCCCTTCAGGGTCTTCTCCCATGGAATTCTTCCAAGAAGATCCCTAAAGATGCTAAAGTTAGTTCTCCTGGAGTCCCTGTTTGAAATCTTGCTCTCTGTCCTGCTACCTCTTCCTTCAATACTGAGCTCTACAGTCTCGTGGTCGCTGCAGCCCAGGCTGCCCCAAGCGCTGCGTGTCCAACAAGGCCTTCCCTGGTTGTTAGTCTAAGGTCGGGCAGCCCGGCATTCCCTGTGGGATCCCTCACTGCCTGGGACAGGCAGCTGTCATCAGTGCTTTCCAGGAGCCTCCTGCACTGCCTGTGCTTTGCTGTTTTGCTTCTCCAGAAGATGTCAGGGCAGTGAGAGCCCCCCAGGAACCAGGCCTGGGGCTGTGGGGCTGCTCCCAGCCGCCTGCAGAAGGCCTCATCCCCTCCCTCCTCCTGACCGGGCGGCCCGTAGCGAACGCCCACAATGGTGTCACCCTCACTAGCCGCCCTTTTATCCTCACCAGGGCAGAGCTCGGCACACCAAGTGTTGCTTCACATCAGGGGCAACTTCAGCACTGCACCCTCCTGGTCTGTGTCCTGAACAGCCTGTGGGCCTTCATGAAACATTGTGGTCACGGGAGCTGTGTCCATAATTGCAATGAGATCGAAGCTCAGTGGCTGCCTGGAGATCTCTAGTTCCTCCTGTTTGCTGCTTCTAGAGAAAAGTGCTCTGCACCCCTGCAGCAGCATTAATTCTAGCATGAGCTAATTATAACTGTATGCCTCCTCTTCCTCACTCGTTGCCTACACACATGGAAGTAAATGAGACACAGGAGGAGGGAATGAGTGGCTGAGTTCTCAGAATGTGATCTGGCCCAGAGGAAGTAAGGTTCAGAACAGAGAAACAGGAGGAACTCAAAGACAGAAACAAGAAGTGTAGAGCATGTGATGCTGGTGACAGGAAAATCCTAGGAATTTAAGAATTTAATTTCATTTGTCCTGTGCACTTCATACATGATGAAGAGATCAAGTGATGAACTGAAACAAATGCACTTTTTTTTTTCTGTATGATGCTCTTGAGGTTCTTACTGTACGCTTTGATGTTTTTATAGCCAGATTTGCTGCAAATACATAAAATTTGGAGCTTAACGAGAAATGCATTTAGAGCCTAAGGAAAGCATGTAAGGTTTTCCCTTAGTTCTTCACAGTTTCTCCTTTCTTACACACTCATGTTCAGCTGTGCAGTGTTCCCTATTGAAAACACTACTGTATATCTTGTGTTTCTAAGGCAAGACCTTTTTTTTTTTTTTTTGGGCAAAGACAGAACATGGCACCAAGGTTCTGGCAGCACACTTTGAGACTATCCCAGCAGGCACATTCCTGCTACATGAACTGATGGCTGCTTGTTCTGAAGAACAGAAGCAGTGGGTGGCTGTGCCCTCACCTCCCGTGGCAGGCTCCTGGTTCTGCACAGCACACACACCATTAGCAGTGTGCGGGGCAGCCACCTTTCCCCGGAGCCAAATCCTTCTCACTGGCACTTTGAGGGGGAAGACAGCAGGTGAAGGAAAACAAACTTGGAAAACTTGTTCACAGACTGTAGTAACTGCTCACTTGTACCTCAGATGTATCCACTTTCTTCTGAGTGTCTGGAAATTCTGCACTGGAACAATGATCGCTTTGGGGAATCTGTCCATTTGACTGGACAGCACCTGTGAGAAGGAGAGGAGTCAGAGGGAAGAGAGTGTTATGTTTTTGTGATATTAACCAGATCAGGGAATACCCAGGGAATATAACAATTTATTTACAACTTCCACAAGGAAACACTTGTTACCGAGTTTTTATACATAACTCAGTAAAATCTGTTTTCTTCTTCAAGCTCATTTTGTGACTTTTCTTATTCAGTTTATTACTTAAGGAAAATAAAGTACCTTACCTTAAAATCCATAAGCACCTTATATTAAAATACCTGTGTTTCATAACAGCATTTTGAAGTTTGCAGTGTGCTGTAGTATTACTATATTCCCAGTTTTTATTGCCTTTTTTTTTTCTTGGTTTAATTTAGGCTAAAGACGAAATGCACCATAGTTTCATATCAATCAGTAATTGGAGTGGAAGATCTGAAATCCTACAGTGGGGCTGATCCACTTTCTTTAGTAAATGAGCTAAAACATCTCCCCAGCTCTGAAATATCTGCCCCACTTGGAATCACAAAGATCTGTGGACTTCACTGTGTTCTCAGATTAGTGCAGATCTGGAAGCTGGCTGAGTCAAAGCTCTGCAAAACATCTGCCCACCATTTCTGCTTGTGCAAGGGATATGCATGAATAACCCAATACTGTCAAATGGAGTAAGTGAATGTGAGACCAAAGAACAAATTTACAAGTTTAATTATAAAAAATCCCCTACCCCTGTGTAGTCTGACGAGGATTAAATACTCTCCAGTTTAGTGCAGCATTTTTGAAAGCTGTATGTGTCAAAGTAGTAGACAGTGTTTGGTGCCTAGAGACCTGCATTGGTAACCCTTAATGACTGCTTTAGCTCTATTATAATTTCCAGTTCTGAGATCCAGTAAAGTTCCGCTCCTGTACTTCTCAGATGTTAGTGAGCCCTTAGCTGTCTACAGGGTAGACTAAGCACAACAATGGCTTTAATCTTAACACCTACTTCACTGATCAGCAAAGGGGTTCCAGGAATATGATAAGAAGTAGAATAAAGTATTTTTACAGCTATACCTGCAAATCCCATGACTGGCAGAGAATTAAGAAAAACTCTGCAGTGTGCCTAATTTACTAAGGCTATTTAAGCTTCAAGGGATGACAGAAGGTGGTCTAACATCCTTAGATTTTATGCCTGTGCCTGCATGTTGTTCAGCATCTTTAATCCAAAGTACCATTTGGATCATTCAAACTATAACCTTGTGTTTGTTGAAGGACTCACATGGAAGTCAACAAAGAGATAAGACCAATAACTTGTGGCTCTCCTTCCTCAGTGGAAGCAGATGTAAATCCTTGGGTTCTGTGGCCCAAAGGTATTGTGCTCCCTAAAGTGGAGCAAGTTACTATCTCACCTCCCTTTGTCTGCTGTCCATAGCAGAGCAGGAGTTTGGTTTTCACACTGCTCAAAGATGTTGCTGCCCTCAGTCGTACTGAGATTTAACTAAATGAAGAGGAGCAGAGAGAGATCCACTCTATCTAGAGCAGGTATGGTGTTCTACTTGGCAAAAATTATGTAACAGAAGGCTGGAACACAGTAATCTGTTTCCTCTTCTGTTAATGGATTTCATAAACTATGCAAGACTTGAAAGCAGTGCTTGATGCATCATCTCCTGCCAGCCAGCTAATGGACTCCCAGACAGTATAGTATGTGAGCCCATGCATTCTATGCTCAAGATTTATTTTTAATTTAAATGTTATAGTATTCTTTACAAGTTAGTTTCTTCAAAATTTTATGGTGAATTAGTATTTGTTATAAGGAAAAAAAAAGGTAGTCCAAATAATGCAAAATATGGATACCCAAATGCAAAATATTTATCCTTGTAGTGATAAGGAACATCTGCATAAAGCAACATCTTCCATCTTTCAAACATCATGATATTGTGTTGCAATATCACACAGGACCACTGCATACACTGATTGTTTTAGTGTTCAAAGGCACACAGGCTCAAAGGCAGAGAGGGAAACAACATTTTTTGACTGAGGTGCACCTGGGACGCTTCAGAGCCACAGACTACGCAGGCTGGGGTACATGTCAACATACCAATGTTGGTTACAGCACTGTGTCCAGGGAATAATGGCTACATGGTAAGTGAGAACCAAAGTTTCACCTGCATCCCTTGACTGCCACTGAAGTTAGAGTACAGCCCCTGCCCAGTTCACACAGGACTGTAGTTTTCTATAGCAGATTTTAGCCTATGCCAAAGTCAGCAATATAAATGGCTGTGGAGCCATCTGAAAACAGAAGTGAACATCCTTTGTTCCTTTCCAAAACACAAACCAACAGCTGCTCACGTGAGGCAGTTCTAGTAGCATAGTCAGGCCCCAGGCCTTATATAGGGCAGCCATGACAAGTGTAAGATACCTAGTGATTTGCCTCAATTACAACACTAATGATCCTTCAGAGATAATTCCCTAGAGACAGTATACATGACTACAACCTTTCCAGGCTACTTAACCATTTAATGCAATTCATTAGTTAAAATTAGCAGATATTCTATTGAACACATGCAGTACTCCTGGTTTCTAGTCAGGAGCTGAAGTCTCAGAGATGTAGATACAGCCTTTATAGGGCCTCAGTCCTGCCCATATCCAGGACAGATGACAGCACCAGCATGGAGTCCCCTAGCCAGCCACCTCTCTACTGCTGTCAGCACCTGAACACAAATGTTCCACGACTGTCAAAGCCACCCTCACTCAAGTAAACTTCCTCCTGTCAAGGGTTGGCACTGGTCAGACGCCAGGCACCCACAAAAGCTGCTCAGTCACTCCTCTCTGCAGTCGGACAGAGAGGAGAAATTTAACAAACAACTTGTGAGTTCAGATAAGAAGTGGGAGAGATCACTTACCAAATACCATCGAGGGCAAAACAGGTACAACTTAGAGATACAAAGTGAATTTATTGCTAACAAAATCAGAGCAGGATAATGAGCAGTAAAACAAGCCCTTAAAAACACCTTCCCCCATCAGAAACCTCCCTGATCTCCAAACAGTCTGTTACTGGGTCTACCCACATCAGATGTGTATTTATTAACATGATTTGACTCCAAGCAATAGTAGGAAGACCACCTTCTATCTCCCATGTACTCAAAAAAGATGAACTGAACTGAAGCCCTAGAAAGGTATTTGAGCTGTCTACATGAGAAGTCAGAGTATTAACTTCCAACAGTGATTGTGCCTTCACCTGCCTTATGACAGTAGGTACTTGGCCAGCATGCCCATCCTCATAAAGCATATCTTAAGCATGCAAACTAAAAATAGTCATGCAAGTTACAGCTACTGTCATGCACTGTTGTACTGGTCTCAGCAGTATGATGGAGCTACTGGAAAAATAAGGTTAGAAAATAATGCAGTCCTTTCTTACTCTTGTGTCCTAACACCCACATTGTTACCCTGCAAATGAGTGAAAGGCTAGGACAGAGAGTGACTCACCCTTTCTATAATGATTTCTCATCTTTTCTAATCTTTCCATAATGATAAATCTCAGAATATCCCACTCACCCCTTTTACTAAGAAAAACTCCAGTACAGCCAGTGTAGAGATGGGCAAACAGAAAGTTTCAAGACATGGACCATCAGTCTGCAAAATGTAGGTGGAGGATAAAGGATTTAGATGCCAACAGAAAAATGCCTTATGAAGTTGTGCAGATTTAAACTGATCTTCAGTGAACTGTCTTTGTATTCTCCAAGTTCTAACTGTAAAGTGAGAGCTTTGCTGCTACACTGGCCTGTCTATAAAAAGACATCTTGCTGAATCCATGGGATAGTTTTCTGGACAAAGAGGAGTCTTTGCAACGCTGATGATAATAGAAAAGGGCAATAAATGTGACTTCAACTGCCGTGGCAGTGTCAGTACCTGCTGATGAGGATCCTGCAGGGGCAGCTGGCTCCACCACTTTTTGATTTGCCCACAGAGAGGACAAGCTGGCTTTCTTCACTGCACATTTGTAATTGTCATAGAGCGTCTTGCCATACTGCAAAAGAATCAAACAATAACGTGAGCTTGACATAGGGCAAGCATTCATTTTGCTCTTGGATAACTTTTCTGACCTTGTTTCTTCCTACCTAGTTTTGTCCTTCTAGAAGTAGTGTGCCTTTTCTGTGTAGGGCCAGGTGGAAAGCACAATAAAATGAATCTCCATGACCAGACACAGTCTGACTGATGTCATTCTTACATTTCATGTTTGTTTCAGTATCTGTAAACTTCTGGAAACCTGGCTTTAAAATCAACTGTTCTCAGTATCTTTTCTCAAGTATTACATTTTCAAACTGGAGACTTGAGACACTGAATCCCAGGCTCTAGAGCAAACAGCTCTGTCAGTGTAAGACACAACATAATTTTATCTTCACCCCACACCTTTGTTACATGCCACCCTCCAGCAGAACTGTCAGGAAAAAGCCCAAACTAACAGACCAGAGGAGTGGGCCTATGTGAGAAAATACAGCCAATACCAAGGCTCTGTATAAATCCATCTACCTTAATGTTTTGTACAAAGAAAAATGGGCTGTCAATAAGGATCTTTTTGAACAGAATGAGGTAGACAATTTGGGTAGGACTGTCTGAAAAATGTCACAACTGGACTGGCCAGAGCTTGCATACTTTAGCTACAGCATATTATTAGTGAGCCAGATAACTGTGCAGTAAGTTTTATGAGTACATGAATTTTATGGCTACTGAACTCACTCCTGTGTTAATAAGAAAAACATACTGATAGCTAAGGCACAGGGACATTCAGCAAATCCATCCACATCATGCACTTCTGATCTTTGTGGTAAAATTAGCATGAATGTCCATTCTTGTCACAGCATTTCCAGCTGAGGTAATGACAGTGAGTAATCTCTGGAAGATCTGATTTTACAGAAAACATATTAAAGTAAATTTACTTTTAATCTCACCTTGGCAATTCTTATTCCTGTTACCCACTGATGCAGGGTTGCTTTATCATCACAGCACAAGTACTTGATATATTGCGACTCCTTTTGAATTTGGGGGTGCTGAAAGATAATAATTTATAAAATAAGACAAACACAGAAATTAAATCACTATATGAAAGTCTGAAGGAACCACACAATGACCCTGTGAAAACACATCAGGAAGGTGATTTGCAAAAAAAAAAAAGGCAGCAAAAAACAGAGTATAAGAAAATATGAAAAATATGGTGATTGTGAACAATACACAAGTTTCCACTGGCAGCTTTTGCTTGAAATCATTTGAATGCATTGTAATGTGAATTCAAGGGTTTCAGAAATGTAACAGTGATCTAGAGTTCAATGAAATCTATAATTGTTCTGGTTCAAGGTCTAACACTCAATGTACAAACACTAGAAGGAAGTCTGTTTCTCGTTTTGTGGTTTGCCATACGTGAGGCACTTAGACTGAACATTGAACACAATTAGTTTTCACAGAATATGTTAAATTTGTTTAAGTATAAACTTGCAGCTCAAGCATATTTTTCCTCCTAACTGTCTGCTTTTCTCTGGGCAAAATTCTAGCTTTCTTCTTGTATATTTTTATTCTGCTTTACTCTTGCTGTTTTTGCAAAAATTATATATAAAACTCTTATGTGTTCTGAATAGAGGATCATTCAAAATCCAGCACCATCAGAAGTATTCTTTTCCATTTGTTTGTACCAGAAAGTGCTACAATTTTAAAAACTTCTTTTTCATTTTGGGCAATATTTAGGATCTCTTTCCTTTACTGATCAAGGTAGTATGGATATGTGTTGACATATCTTTGCAGCTTAAAAACCATCAAAATGCCAGACTTCCTACTTGCCTAGGACTGAATATTCTCTCCAAGACTCTGAAGGAATTTGGTGTCCCTGCTAAAGCAGAGAAAGATTAAGTCTTTAGTAACTTACTGGAATAACATACTGCCATCTCTTGATATGCAAAAGAAAGAATAGACCCAAAGGAAAAACACTTCATTATCCCTCATTTATGTGTTCATTTCTATCTATATTCTTAAAAATTATAAGTGCACAATAAGTGAAATATTGTGAATGCACAAAGAGTAGCTAAATATGCTTCAAGGATTCACTCTCTTTTCAGCCTGTGCAGTTAAAAATTCAAAGCACACCTCCACCTAGCAAGGACACTGGGTTTAGAGGTGTTATTAAGCCCCCAAAGCAGAGCAATGCTGCCCATGGAGAACTCAGCAAGGTCCCTCCCAGCACAGAGCACTCCCAGCCTCTGGCTCAAGTAGGTGCCACCTCCTCAGAAATATCTGCTGGTGGCTGGGACGTCCTGCTGCAGGGGCCAAACCTGCCCACAGCTGGGTGACCCAAAAGCAGAGCCAAACACAGCTCCCCAGCCATGTGTCCCTTGCTCCCTGCTCAGCACTGCAGACACCAGGCTTCCCTTGCTTGTGCTGACCCAGCTGCTCAGGAAGCCACATTCTGATTTTAAAAAAACAAAGCAACCCAAAACCGGAACTGGTCTAGGTTAAATATAACCCATTCCATCATGCTGTAGTTTTGGCTGATTTGTTTTTAAACCCAGCAGTCCACAGCATGACCTCACAGAGGGAAAGGGAATAAGGAACACTGTGACTTGGGGTGAGAAGGAGTAGCAAGGGATGGAGAAGGATAGGGCTGCAGAAGCCACTATTGCTGCCAAAGCCCTGTATCATCAAATTATGGAGTGAGAGGGAACATACTATGGAGATAACTGTGAGGAAGCAAAAACCAAAGGGATACTACCCTAATCACCGCTTGTAACCATGTTGCAAGTAGTGACAAGGCACTGTCACCATGCGCCTTAACTGCAGAGCAGAGGCCACATCCACCTCGCGGACCCTCACCCACCTGGTACACTCACACACCACTCCTTCACACAGCTCAGTGTACAGGGCTGTATCTTGTTTTTATACACCTCTGCCAAGTATCAAACCCAGGCAGCAACCAGGCCAGAGCCTGCTCCAGCTCCCAAGACAAGACTTTCCTTGTCTCCTCCAGCTCCCAAGACAAGACTTTCCTTGTCTCCCACAGCCTCAGAGCAGCCTCTGCTATCACAAGATGTAGCTAGAACACAGTGCCCAAAAATCCTTGCTTCCTTTCACTATTTCTCCATTAGATGACCAAACAAAGTGAAAATCAGAGAAAATCAGAGAATTCAGCCTGAATGGTGCCTTTAAAAGGGAACTGTAAGCAGGCACTTTTTTGTGTGACAGAGTACATCCCATATACCTGGGTTATGTCATCACCAATGGAGACAAAAGAACCAGGAGGTGCAAAGACTGCAACCCTCAGTAAAGCCACTTCAGGCACTTCTCAACCAGCATTTTTGCTTCAGTGTGTAAGGTCCTACTGAACCCAGCAGATGGCACCCAAACCATTAAAACAGGAAAAAAGGAGCTTCCCCTTTTTTTCACGGTGAGAAATCCATTGCATTTACACATCCCCCCACCATTTTTAAATACCAGACCTACCAGTCTGTGTTGTTATTACAAGCAAAAATAGAAGACTTCTATAATGTAAAAAATGGTTCATGCAAACGTCTGGAAGAATGTCTACACTGCATAACAAGGCAGAGGAGGTCAAGGCCTAGAGCAAGCTAGGTAATGGTGCTGCACATACGCACAGGGATCTGCTTCTGGGGTGCTCAAGAGAGGCTGCTGCAGACCTCTCCTCTGGGGCACCCTATGGAAATATCAGTTTCACATGAACACCTGTACTGTGTCAGATCAAAGGTCCCTGAACCCAGCACCTGGACTCTGAGAGTGGCCACGAATGGGGGAAGAAGAAGTACAAGATAAGCATATATGGTACTTCCTTCTCTGTAACTCTCTGTCTGCAATAATTTTGGCAGTTTTCTGAGAATCACGGGGTTTCTCCGTAAATAGGCTTTCTTCCAGGTACTTCTTCAGTTTTTATTGAGCACAAAGAGAGTTCTGGCATCCACAACATCTTTTAGCAACAACTTTCTCAAGTTTGTCACACACTCTATGAAGAGCCACCTCCTTCTCTGAACCTGACTACACCAGCTTTGTGTAACATTCTTGTTTTGGAAGAGATGCTGAAGGCCTGACCCCTAGCCAGATCTTTCCATGCCACTCCTGAGCCTAGAGATCCTCATCATACTCGTGGCAAGCTGTCTCTCCTTTTTAGCCTACAGGCTTCTAGTCTCTTCAGTCATTCTTCAAGTCAAAGTAATTCCTTACCTTTGCTTATCCTTGTTGCTCCTGCTTGATATTTTACAAGTTTATTATATATTCTCTTTGACATGAGAGGATCAGAAATGCTCAGGTGAACAGAAACCATGAACTTGTGCCATGTAAGGCAACATTTGCTGTTTTATCATCTGTGTCTTTCCGAATAATTCCTAATGCTTGATTTATTATATCTGACAACTACTGAGCACTGAACCTCAGCCTCAAAATGGCCTTCCAGAATTCCTCAGTCTGCCCTTTCCTTGATGATCTGAATAATATAATATCATCAGCAAATTTCCTCAGCTCACTCCTTACCCTGCCTATGACTATTTTCAGACTGTGGGGGATCTCACAATCCTGAGAAGTTGAGGAGGAATAGTCAGTGAACAAGGTGACAGTGTCCCTTGCTGGATAACATGTGAGTTACTTACTGGCTACCCTTTACCCTGTCATTTGCAGGCTATTGTCTCCACCAGGCAATCCATCTCAACTACTGATATTCACCAGTGGGACCTATTCCAAATTGCCCCAATCAGTTCCTTGATTAAATTACTCCAATCAGCAACCATGATTAAGTGCACAGTCACAAATATGTGCTGTCAATTAGGGACTAAACTAGCAGGCTGCTGAACCCCCAGCTCTGAGAAGGAAGGTCAGACACCTCAGAGCCATGCAGGCACCCTGTATAATCTCTTTGTTACAGCTGAGAACTTTATTGTCTCTCATTTTCCAAGAAGCAGCAGCAGCACTGGCTCTTTTTCCACGTAACTTTATGAATGACACATAAAGCTTAACTCATTACTGGATCCACAGCCCACTGAGGTCAGCTGGAAATATCCCCTCACCTCACAAGAGCTTTGGATCAGGCCTAAGGAGGACTGTTCCAGGCTGCCAGTACAGAGGCTGCCTGCAGCAGCTGCCTGCAAGGCCAGACCACAGGAACAAACACCAGCAGCACCAAGCTTAGCCCTGAAGGTTTCTACCCATACAAGATTATGAGTGTGGTTTTTCGATGCATGCAGCATGCCATTTAAGTAGGAGGATAAAATGTTTCAGCCAAGAACTGTCACAGCCCACCCACCCCACCATGTGCTCGCTTGGAGGAACTGTATCACAGCGGAGTTGCTTTGGCAGTACAAACAGCAGAAGGCTCGGCTCTCAATGCTGACCTTTACAAGCTCAATTTTCCACTTAAAACTTCATAACAACATCTACTACATAATGCATTAACATGGTAACTCAGAATAAGCAATTTGAAGAAGAACCTAGGCAAATGGAAATGCCTGGAGATGCTGACTTGGTATGAAGATGCCTAAACAATTCTATGATCCTGTGTGGACCAATTTCCTCCTTTCACAGCTCCTGTGTCTCAGGAGAGTGTTTAGTCCAGCACACAGACATAACCAGCTGTAGTCACTATGCAAGTCTGGTTTTACTAAACTAGATTCAGAGTCTCTGTAATAACTTGTCTGTGAGACTAACAGAGGTCAACAACATCAAAAACAAACATGTGAGAAATACTGCACTTTAAGGCAAAAAAAACACTTACCACAGTATGCCACACCTCATACATAGATAAATTATTTTGCTATAGGGTGCATATCATGTCTTGAAAAGATCATTAAAATCATCTGACAGCAAAGTGAAAACATTTTCTCTGGAAAGGTTTAGCACCTTTGCCTCTGAAATATGCAGCACCAAAATGAATTATGAAAGACAACTGCTTAAACAGTAACAACTCTAGAGTCATAGTTTAAAAGAAAAGAGGAAATATGCAAGTAGAAAGGCTCTCCAGAATTTTTCTCAAATTAAAAAAAATGAATAGTGCTTTGAAATAATATGGACTATAGTGAACTTTCATCTATTGATGTCAGAACTGTTAATAACGATGAATTAGTCTCATCATTGAGCCTGAGTTTGCAGGTACTAAGATGTGAGCATCTCAAACATCAGGCTGCAAAAGGATGTGCCATGTTTCACCCAGAAAAGCACTGAAGAGGCTTGGAACAGAACCTAGTATTCTCCCCTGTCCCACTGTTTCCTCTGTAAGTACCAACTGTCTAGAGATAAAAAAAGCAGAAGCACTTGAATATAAAGAGTTTGGTTTTTGGAGAGGTTTAAAAAAATATTTGTCCACAGACAGCATTTTCAGATATAAAGTAAACTCTTTGCCTAAGGAAAAAAAGATAAAACACATTGAAAACCTGAAGGAATGGGAACTGAATGATGTGGTTTCTTTGCTGTCTGCCAAAACAAATGACTGAAGGCCATGTGTGCATGAAATTGGAGATTATCCCAATAAAATGTTCTTTTGAGTTGCCTTCTTCCAACACTGAAGATGAAAAGTAAACTGAAGTTATTCAGGCATCTCATTGCATTCCTTGCCCAAAAATATATGGATCATTGCTCAGTCTCTGAGGCAGAAACAATAGCCAGAAGCATAAAGAGTGACTAACTTTGGATCACAAGCTTTGGCTTTTGGCTGAATTTTCACAAAATGCTCAATGCTTTTGGATACCTTAACTACTACCAATGAACTTGTGCTGTGTTGAACTAGCTTCTCTGAAAAGCTGAGACTCCTCTGACTCCCATGGCTAGAAGTAGAATTAATAGTCATTACCTTTCAAAAGCCACATTGAAATGGTTCAGATTTGCAGTCTACTATTCATCATGGTCAAATTCAGATGCTATGCACCCCTTGCATGAAGATGATCATACTTAACTGATCACTTGAAGATGTGTGAACTCTATGTATAAGAGAGTAATTGACCTATTATTAAGGAAATTATTCTTTTGACCTATATTTCTCTAATGACCTGAGGCAAAATTTTTAGGTAATTAAAAAAAAAAAATAATAGCCGTTGTAATCAAAGAGGTCTGCTTTATGCAGGAAGTAATATTTTCCAAAGCTATCATATTCAAATTCTCCCTGTCCATACTCTGTCCTTATTCTCCCTGCTGTTTATGCATTAATCTAGCAAAACTGTGCATGTACATGACTGTAATCCCACATACCTGAAAGTGTTGTGTAATAAAAACTATTTCTACTTCTGCTTTCTCAGTTAATCTAGCAATGAATTTACCCTGAAACACTTATCTGAAGCACTCATACTAAAGCAATTTCCACATCTTTTACATTAAAAAAAAACCCCTCCAACTTATTATCATCTGTGTTTCCTGCACTAGCCATTTGTTCTACATAGTTGTTATTCCTAGTGTTTTGTATCTCAAACACTCTAATTCTCACCTTCTACCTTTTTAACTGTCTTTGTGTTGAATGTGTTATGTACATGACTCAGCCTGCATGGAGCACACGGGGTGTGAGGGAGGAGGGAATCAGGAAATAAGCAGCTAAATACCAAATCGCCTGCTAGAATGATGAGGCTATTGCAAACAAGCTATTCTTTTTGAAATTTTACTTCCAAAATTCTTTGGATATTTAGATTTATTTTTTTTAATAATGGTGTCAAATGATGCCAGGAAATCTTAACTGTTTTGACTGCACAGGAAAATGTACCCAGCTGTAGAAATAGAGGATGATTCGCCTTTGTTTCAGTTTATCCCCAGGAAACCAATTTTTTTTCATCCTAGATTAATTCAGCATTATGCACCATTACCTCCAGATTACTCAAGCATAACCAGCACCAATAAACTATAATTAAATCCACTCTTTGTCACAGGCACATCAGACTGACTAAACCAGCAAATTTGCATATGGATTACCTTGCTATTTGTCTGCTTTGAAAGATTTTTCAACATGGTGTGACAAAATCAGCTCCTGGACGAGCAGGCGTGCGCATGCACACACAGAGACAATCCACAAAATGAACATTTCGTTCACCATTTCTGCTCAGTGCAATAGATGCTGTTGCTAGCATGATGGACAGACTCCTTCCTTTCTGGTCAAATACCTTATTTTTGTGGGCTTTGAGGTTTAGAATATAAAATAAATCATTAAAGGTCTCATTTACTTAAACAGCATTTCCCACATAACATGAGATGGTGAATGAGAAATTTTGCAGGGAATCTAGATATAAAACCACACATTTGTAAATGCAAAGGTGGTTCTGAAAAACTAAACCATTCCTATTTGCTGTGTGCAGTGTGTGCATATATTTTTGCTGGAAAGGAGAGAAAATTTTGTTCCCTCACCACTGCTCTCCCAGGAGTGGCCAGCACTCAGTGCAGGGTGGCACAGAGAGCTGTGCTGTGATCCTCTCCTGCCTCCTCTGCTGGGAACAGAGTGACAAATCCAAACTTGAGAATGCAGATTTGAGTGAGGGTCTTTTTTCAAACTTGGCTGACCTTTCCTTTCCTCTTCTCTGCATATGGAGATCTCTATTAGGAAAAGACTCACTTTGTCTGATGTCAAAGAGAAGGATGGGATCTTTATGAAAGCATAAGACTTAGGCTGAGTACAAAAATAGGAAGAATCTGAATATTTACAAGAGCAGATGTCCAAAAAGTATTTCTTATACTCAGAGGCTCTGTTTTTAATATTTTGAGAGTTCTTTGTACTGTTCCTAGGTTTTGAAATGTGGGACTTCCTTTGAGGGAGGAAGGTTTGTTTAGCAGTGGTATAGAAGTGCACTGAAGAAGTTTAAAGCTCAGCACAGACCAAACAGCCACTGGGAAATAAAGCACAGTTCAAGATTTTAGTTGCCACAAAGCCTAAGGATTCCTGAAAGCCAACTCCATTGGAGGCTCTGTGCCAGGCTGCAGTCTTGTCCTCAGGACCCAGCCACATCAGTCCTGGTCTGCTGCACACACAGAGCTAAAGGTGGCCCTGCTCTTCCCTCCAACCAGCCAGCTGTGCTCCTTCTGGTTGGTCACAGCTGGGCTTTCTGCTGCCTGATATGAGGAAGTAGCTGCTTTGTTCTGTTATTGCAGTTGTCTCCTGAATCATCCTGAAAGGAAACTTCTGAATAAGCTCAACAAAATGCTCCCTCTTTTGCTAGTAAACACTGTGATGTTTAATTGCTTCTGGCACCCCACCCTTTTGCCCATTATCTCCTCAGTGTCTTGATTATTAACAAATAAGCAAAGCACATCCCATTTCTGTGCTGAGGTATAGTATATACAGTGGGGTGCTGGCATAATGGGAGCAAATGATACACAAGGAGCACTCACAACACATCGTGCTTCTCTGGCTGTAAGAGGAATATCCTACAGCATGGATCTGCAGATAAGAATACTTACATCTGTGCTAATTTAGGTGCAATTCCAATATCCCAGACTGCATAAACTGCCACAGCTTCAGGCTAAGTGTCAAAGCAACCTGCCCATGATGTGCATGATCTTGTTGCTAGACTAATACCAGCACCCAAGCCAGCATCAGCTACATAACCCAGGTATGATCACTGAAATTGAAATGAAACACCTAGATTATATAAGAAACAGGACAGGGGGAGCAGCTCCTGGTGACTGGATGCATGTTAGCTGGGACAGGCACTATGACCAAAAGCTCACTGCCTCTGGAAGCCCCAATACCTGACTGCAGCCAAGGAGAAGAAACCGGAGAAGAAGCCCACATCCAATTTAGAGAGATCAAAGTGAAGCAAAGTCAAAGAAATGTCATGAGGACTTTGAGGCAACACCCATATTATTCAGGGCTGTGCCAGTCAACCTGAAAAATCTTGTTCTGGCTAAAACCAGGTCACTGGGACTGTGGTTAACATTAGTTACAGCGTTTACATTCTCTTTACATTCTTGGCAATGCCTGGAACATAGATGTAAAAATGGCAAGAATGCTCTGCTCATTCTTAAAATTTTTCCTGAGTGCTCTTCCCTCCATAAAGAGACAGCATAAAGATGACTAAGACTGGGAGTGGGGGGGAAAGTAAATTCTTTCTCTCTTCTCCCTGCTAATGTGAGACAAGACCTTCAAAGCAGGAACAAATACTACAAATATACATATATTATTTGTTTAGAAGGCTCATCATACCACTGGGGACTGGAGGAAAAAAAGAACACTTCCTTCAAGTATTAGGCCATGTTCAACTCCAAATCAGTCTACCTTACTGGCCATTTGCTGTCATTTGAATGAACAAAGGGCATGTCCTTGTTTTTGAAGTAAAGATGCCAATAGCTTAACTACTGAGAAATGAATATGGTATTCTTTCAACTCAGTTCTCAAAGCTGGGAAAATGTAGTTCTGAATTCAGCAGGGTTTTCCACCTAGCACAGCAGCAAGGTACTGCTGAAGCTGTTACACCCTTGCATTTCTCCTGAACTGTAAAGTATAAGCTCTTGCCTCTGAGCTGGGCAGGTTCTTTTGTTATGTTTGCAACACAGCAGAGCAAGTAACTTGGCTGATGACTGCTCACTGTTTTGACATAGCAGTTCCTAAGGGGGTCCTCAGATAGAAATTTTTAAATTCTTTAAAAAATGTAGTGGCATGCTATTAAAAAACTTTCCAAGTGGCATTACAGCTTGCCAGAGTTAATAAGGGCTTCCAGACTCTTGTTCCCCCAAATATTTCCTTTGCTTTACAGCCACCTCACTGAACAGCTAGCATGGGCTGTGGCTGCTACTCTTTCAATTACCTCCCCCCATTTGTTGTAAGACAGATAATCTTATCCTGCCCTCTGTGGCAAGGCACACAGGGGAATGGAAGAGCTGTGAAGGCACAGCAGAGACTTGGCTGTGGAGAAATTTCCAACTGGCTTGGACTGAACTGGGCATCCAAATTCCTTAAAAATTACTAGGCTTCCTGTATCATAAAAACAAATGTTTACCCATTAAATCCATTACCTTTTCCTCACTGCACCTGTCTGTGAGAGTACTGTTATTTCTTCTTGAGGACTTCATTTGCAAAATGTGGCAGGATGAGAAATACCTCAAGAATGATGGTTTGTTTTCCTTTGACATGTCAGGACGAGTGTCTCCCAGCAAGAGAGATTTTCTTCTGGGAGACTTACAGATCAAACCAGACAGGACAAAAATGTGACTGTGATAAATGGCTCAGTGTTACCGTCCACACACTTACGTGTCACCAAGGATCCAATCAGAGAGACTGACATTTAACTTTGCTCTTTCCCTCAGCCCACAGATCTCAAGATGCATTACATCCTCAGCTCCAGCCTCCAAAGGTAAGCCAAGGATATGAGAGAATTAATTTCAGCAGCATGGCTTTAAAAAGTATCTATCATCTATCTATCTATCTATCTATCTATCTATCTATCTATCTATCTATCTATCTATAGAATTCAAATCAATGTACAGAAATTATATTCAATATTAAATTCTCCACCACCCTCAGAAAGCCACCCCAAGTGGGAGACTTTCACTTCTGAAAGAACAGAAATATGAAGACATCAGTATTTGGTTGTATTTCCTGACCAACTCCAGCCACTGCAAGTCAGGCATTAAAAAAAGCCAAGTCTGAAACTGAACAGGTAAAGAATCTACCAAATGATGATTTGTAGTAATTAAAAGGAAAAACAAGCACTGTAACATAATCTATTCATCACTAAATTATATTGTTCAGAAATAATTATTGATACAATATTTTTCTAGTGTACTGCAAACACATTTTAGAAGCATCAGAGCACAAACAATTTGCTAAGTAGGTTTTCTACATTTATAAACCTATTAGACATGAAGCTTTCCTGTGTAAGCTTTTGATCTTGTTCTTCCAATTCCACATTGAAGGTACAGCACTAACATCACACGTGATATAAAGCAAGAATTTTAGTTGAGGTGTGACTTTTTGCTAGTGTAAATAGCATACCTCATTTCAGAAAAGATGGCAGTAAGTCCAGAAAGTTTACCTAACTATTATGAACAGTTAAACACATTGCTACATGCATTCAAAAATTATGCTTTTATTTTCATCTGAACAGAATGTGAATAACAGTTATTAAATTATTCAGATAGTTCTTAGACCAGTCATCTGTTTAAAAAATCTATTTCCCCTTGTTTTTTACATCAGCTCCCTTTTTCCTTTTTTTTATTAAAGGTTGTGCTTTTCAGAAGCAATGCTTACCTGTTAACTCCTGAAAGCTCACCTCTGTTTCTTGTAGAGTGTTTTGTGAAGGACTATAGTATTAAAATTGCTCATCTGGGTTAATTAGATACATCTGTTTCAGAAAATAAATCTGTCTATAAACCACTCTTGCTTGGCCGTATGCAAATTAGGCTAGCAGACATTCTGGTACTGAATTTAAAAGTGCTTTAAGTGTGCAACTACAGCCAGAAATGTGGTATTGTAAGTACCACTCTCTGATGTGAATGTTTCCTGTACTTTTTCTCTGAGATGGCAAGATAACTGTGGCAAGATGGCAAGATACTTTGTTCACACTGCACGCTTTTAAAAAAGAAAAGCAGCAACAAGATTATCTTCCATCTTGTACAGTGATATGACAGATAGCAAGCAAGGCCAAATTGCTACAACCTCAAAGCTTCATTTCTGCTGTCTAAACTAGGTGAAAAACATGGGCTTCTTTTCCTTTCCTGAGAGGGATGCAGAATTCCCAGCCTATTTGCAGTGCTATTACCCGGAGAGGCAGCAATGAGATACTTATTCAAGAACAAGCATTGATTTTCATGAGTGGGTGAGCAATGTATTTTGCCTTCCTGCCAGAAAGAGCAGTGCAATAAAATATGACAAATGAGATGCCTATTCCTGCAAAATTTTGCATCTCAGTTCAACAAACCCCTCAACAGGTATGACTAGACCACAAAAACTAGGCATGCCTTTTGGTGTATAATCCATAGTGCTCATAACATCAAAATTAGAGACTGCCAGACTTCTTATCATACATCTGCCCTGGGTGTCATCTGCCCAAACGTGTACAGTCAGCAGATTCAACCCTGTTTTGAAGACAACTTTAGGATGCAGTGCAGACATATATCACAGGACCATCAGTAATAAAATTAAGGTCCTAAATGTATGTTGCTGATAACAATGAAGCAAAGAAGAAATTGCACATGATTTTGCAGGAGTTACTCTATCTTATCAGGATCCTTGGAGATTCAAACTTAAACATGTTTGCATATAAAAGAAACTGCGTGACATTTGGAGAACTTTTAAAATTTTTTTTGTACATTACCTTTAAGACAAAGCAGTGATCTGTAGGTGCCTTATATTTCACTTTGTGTTGATAACCATAATACACGTTCACGTTCTCAAACTGAAGGAAGCATGCCAGATCCCGTGATGTCTACAAAAGAAAACCAAGCCCATCATTGTTAGAGGAAATTGAATTTTTATGTGAAACTCATTAATAGAACCTTTATCAAATGCACAAATGCTAGTGAAGCTGGCTGAAAAAACAAGGATTAATTTTAGGTGTCTGCTTTCTTAAAATAAAAATTGGAAGAGGATCAGTACATATTATGAATGAGCTACAACACAGTTCAACATTTTGCTCTTGTTCTGGTTGTGCTGTGCTTCACTGCTTTGTGTGGAGATTTTAGCTTATGTCTAATATGACAAAAGAGAACACCACAGTAATAAACAACACCCTTAAAATTCTGAGAGGAGAAATAAGGCTTGGGGTTCTAAATTGCTTTGGGAGCTTGTTTTTCTTTTGTACATGTAACAAAAAAAAATCCTCATCAGGACATAAACACGTTTAATCTGTTTTGCTTTAAATTTTCTCAAATTTCTTGGTATCATTCCATTTTGTTTATCATAACATTTTCTTGTTCACGATATATTGCTAAAGTAACAAGGTTTCTGTTGCTGGCATGTTTCTCAGTGATTAATTCTGCATACAGTAACTTTTGCAACCCTTTGTGTGGAAATGCAAAAATGGCCATTTCACATGGTCACCATTGGCTAAACTGAGAAATCAGGAAATTGTGGGGGAAAAAAGGAAAAATAAAACAACAAACCACAAGCTCCCTCTACCGCTAAAAATGGGGTATGATATGATATGTTATGGGGGTATGATATATGCATATGATGGTTCTTGTCTCGTGTTCTCTTTCTTAATGATATTTTCATTACAATATGCCCTTGAGTTGGCTTTATTTACAAATTGAGTTTGCAAATAAGGTATGTGGCGAAACACTTCCTACTAGATGTAGACAGGACTTCTCTCTTTCTCCTGTCTCCTCTGCAGCTGAGGATGCCAGAGGTTCTGTCAGCGAGTGTGTGGACCTCGGTTTTTCAAACATCCTTAAGTTCCCAGATGCGCTCAAATCCATCCAGTACAATGTGTTGTTCCTTTCTTTCAGGAACCAGGCAATAGTGATTAAGACCAATATGAATGCAGTTGTTATTATCTTCTAAGGAACAGATTTTTATGCAAGGGACAAAGGCGCTTAATGTGAGTATTTGTGTAATGTTAACATGACACAGCAATGTTAACATGACAAAGCAACACAATTAACAGAAATAGATTTTTTAATTATCTGTCATTCTGATGCTTTTGTTTTGTGACCCTGTCCATTAACAGCACGTTTTTGAATGGGACCTAAGTAGAGCAATGCTGAAGAAAGAAATTAAGACACCAGTGCTGACTGGTGCTGGTTTGTTAACAAATAACTCTGAAACAAAAAACACTACTAACATGTGTATAAAATTACCTGAACGTGTCCCTGTATTTTCCCTTTCTCCATGTATTTTACAGCCAGCACAAAGTGCCAAAGGTATGCCAGATGCGTTTGCTTTTTTTGTAAATACTGAAAATAGGACTATATTGGATGAATTTTAAAACAGCTGCAGCAGCTGAAGATATTGTTGTCTGCCAACTGTTCCTTTCTGTACCTCAAAGAAAGACTGCTCTACCCACAACTGAATGATGTGTAAGGTGCACGTGCACTTTTCATGCTACCCTGACAAGGGATGAACTCTCATAATTTAAGGGCTTTAACTGAAGAGCTCTACTGAATTCTACTGCAGTGCTTTGAGTTGTTTAACACCCTCACAGCATCCTGCTCATGTCCCAGAGATTACATCTCCACAACAGACATGTACCACATCCTCAGCTGTTCCAATACGGAGTGCAGTAATCACTTAGATCACCATTAAGCACAAACTTGAGCTAAGAGACTTGACTTTCTCTGGAATGGCTAAGACATGGGCATAGGTATCCTTTTGCTGAAGGCTGTTACAGATGCAGGAGCAAACAGATGACTGTGTTACCATTTTAAAGAGGTGGGACTATCTCCTAAAGAACTAGATTTGTTGTGGTAATATAGTGACTTTAAAGCGCACAATTCCTAAAACTGCTCAGTTATAGGCAGGGTGGTAGACAGGCTGTTACACAGGCTGTAATGATGAACAGGCAGTAAAGTGTTAAACAGAGTTACAAGGGGACTGTGTTGCTCCATCTGAGCTTATGGTTACAGCCTACCACTGAAAAAAGAAAGCACTTCCCTCATTTGCACTATGACGAAAAGCCACTGGAACAGGTATCACTGGATGATGAAAAAAGGCTGAGTAACTCTCAGGACATGCTTGCCTTGCTTTGGCATTGTACCACTGGTCAGTGTTGGAGGCTTGGAAGGAAATGTCCAAGATGGACTTTGCATTTGACTACTCTTACACTTTTTCCAACTTAAGTGCCCTCTAAATAGCATTCTAGATCCTAGTTGATAGGATGTTGTGTGTACAACCTGATTTGAGGCATGAAAGCCATTATCTCAGGGTCAGGTAAAGTCAAAATAAATTGCTGTGAAAGCAGCACAACATCCTTTTACAACATTTTTTTCCCCTTTATACTTTAGTCAGGAAATAACAGAAGAGTTACATTTCAAAGCACAAATCCTAACAGTAAAGCTTCACCAGCCGCATTTGTAAATATTAAGCATTAGCAGAGCTGTAAGTGGTAACAGAAGTGGTTTTCAGAGCACAAAAAAACCCCCAAAAACCACCAGTCCCAGAATCCACTGTTCTACCTCACCACCGTAGAAATGAAAAGTCAGCTGCCCTTTTGTGCAATACATTCAGTGCTGGCAATTCAGACTCTTTAGATATTTTGTAATACTAAATGTAAGTAAATTTGATTCAGCTGGGTAGATGCTTCTGACTCACCTCTTTCTACACAAAGGACGGTCTTAAAAAGCCACAAAAGACACAACACATTCTCTAGGTACAGATCACTGTATTAGAAAAGTACAGCATTTCACATGCTGGTTACTGGTGCAGAAAGTCAGTATCAAACAAAGTAAAATTCTACCTTTTTTGGTGACAAGAAATTAGTTTACTTGACAACTTTTTAAGATTTTCTTTCACAGGGAGCCCATATAACAGTGAAGCATTTTGGCAGCTCACTACCAGCTGACGGGTGCTATGCTGTTTTTCTTTCCCCTCCTGCCTTCTGGAGGAGCATTATTTTATCAATGCTTTTATCTATCCCTTGAAATCAAAAGGAAAAAAAAGTGACAGGATTCAGTGACTGCATTCTAGTATTTGCACAAGTGGTGTAGTCAAAGTCAAATCATGGAAATCTCAGCCCTCTCAGATGCACCAGACAGTGCACTTCAAATGTCACCTTGGGAGTTCTAACTTTCACCTCCATGAATTGTTTTATTGCTAAAAGGATTATTTGGCTTCCTGACCTTGGTTTTTCCTCTGGGTACATAATAAATTCCAGAAGCTCGTAGAAGAAAATAACGCCTCTTCCAGGACTTTTTTCCATCTTCTTTTAAATAAAGGGCCCCTTCAAGCTCTGGCACAATGACAGATGTCCCACAGAAGCTTTCCTGTGCAACAAGAATAATAATGCACAAAATAAATCCATTAAGCACAATCCTATCAATATATAGCAGAAAAATGCTCTCTTGAAAAATAAAGACATTTCTTGTGACAGTGAACATATGAACATGGGGAGTGCAGTTGCTAGGGAGATTAACATCTTAGACAGGCAAAGGAAACTTTTCCAAGCTAATGCTGGGTGCTCACACACTGATAAAGAAAGCTTGCAAAACCTCCACCCCTTAGGGTCAAGCAAAAACCTACAAAGACTTTTAACTAGATATAGATGTGCTCAGTGAAGGCTATAGAACAGAGTGGTTGATATTGTTGTTGGGTTTTTTCCTCTACTGCAGTGTTTATAGGTTCTGTAGAGAAACACTTTGGTAGAGAGATTATTTAGAGACTGCTTAGAGCTCTAAAAACAGCTCAATCTCTGCCTTCACTTCGAAATACATGCTAGCATTTAAACACACTGTTTATTCAGATATACTAATTGTTTGCTTGAAGGACTTACTATTGGGTAATTTTTAATGCCAACACATTTATCACTTAATGTTCCCATTTAGAATTCACCAGGACTTCTGCTGGTTAACATCTGGTGCCTTCATGAGATGCACTAATTTTGAAAAGTGAGTCCTTAGTCACCTGAGAAAAACATTTCCTTTGTGAGCTTTTACCAAATTGCTTGCCTGGAGAACTGTGGTAATCTTTTCTTTCAAGTAACTCTGGATTTTTCTCTTTCAAGCGTACATCTGAAGGAAAACTTGAGCAGGAAAGGCAAGAGATTAAACAGACTTTCTGGAAAAGTGAACATACCTTTTTCTGTTGTAGTACAGCTAAGAAGTTGAGAAGTAAATCCACTTCGAACCTAAAGATAATTAGTAAAGTCTGATCGACCTTACTAACAATAAAAAGTCCCAAGGGCTGGCCTAAGAGTGAATAACCTGCATTTTTAATGAAGAGCAGCTGATGCAGAGGAAAGTTGACATATTAAACCCAAGATACAAAGACACCACTGATCGCATAACTTCCTGTTGTTACACTATTTCCTACGAAGAGCTACATGTTGTTACTGCAGAGCAGATGCAAATGGTGGCAGAGTTTTGGTGACATTTGCATCAGCAGCCCGATAATTTGGCTTACCTCCAGCAAAGCCTCTTTGTTTTTATCATTCATTTCTTTGCTTTCTTTCTTCCCTTTGTTCGTCAGGTAGAAATTCTGACAAAGACACAAAAGAAGCTCATGGTCATTATAAAGCTGGCAATACAAGTAACTAGATTGCTACAAGCTCACTCAATAGTTACTGAGTCTCTCAATACTGAGTACCAACCAGCCGGTGCAAGAGACAGATGCTTACAGACTCTTCTACAAGGTAAGTTTAATCACATCTGCTGCTCATGAATTTTAATTCTTTATTCTGAATTTAATCCAAAGGTAATACAAGATTGTTTTTGCCCATGTAAATATGGTCTCCAAAAATTTAAACCAGTGGCTTGAATGTTTTTGGCTGTTTTTCTGGATCGATGGGTTTGGGTTTTAGCATTCCCATTTTCATTGCTCCCTGTATTATTCCAGGTTATAGAGAACCTAACATTTGGTTGCATGCTGATATACAATGAATACAATGCAGTATCAAAAGGCTAGAAAGCATTTTCCCTACGACCCAATCTGGTAATTTGCATGCTTTCTATCTCACACTCTGGATATAAGTCAGCTGTCAATTTTTAGTTAAAGTGCTTATATGCCAAAGCCTTTAGCCAAAGTTAATACTTGCTACTTTTATACCCCTGCTCATGCTCTTCAAAGTACTTTTATGCAGTGAAGAAACTGTTCAAAAATCTAGAAGAAATCTGAAGAAGTGATCACCATGATATCTTGGCATATGTGCTCCAGCCTACTGAAAAGAAAGCCTGCACTCCTCTGTTTCTGTGACACTGCAGCTGCTCTCAGAGGACCCAGTGCCTGCCTGCCCACAAATAAGGAACCACAGTGCCTCAAGGACATGCTCACCCATAAGAACAAATTCTCCCACTGTTAAACAGCAATAGCCAGTCTGCATCCATCTGCACTGTTCAGATGGACAGAAGGACAGCACTTGGACTCGTGCAAATTCTGACAAGTGGGAAGGATGTTAGGACTTGTGTGCTGGAGCATGTGCAGTGGCTTTGCTCCATAGCAAGCAGGGCCAGACAAGCAGAGCTGGCTGCCTGCAGACTGTAAGGCAGTGAAGGAAGCAGGGAGATCAAGGATGGAAGTAGCATTTGGATCCATGGCCTAGAGGCCAGAATAGTTACGCTCAGAGTTCTTGTGGTTTACAGTTTTTCAATTTATCTGACTTTTCATCTCTATTTTTTCATGTCTCAAGACTATGAGAAAGTGACAACATGTTTACATGCCTAGAACTCTTCAACACCTAAACTGCAACATAAATGTAAACATTACCAAAATACAAGCGAGAAGTGTGTAAATAAAGGAACAGGCTGTTGCCATAGTATAGGAAAGAAACAAACAAGCAGCAAATCTGCCCTGCCAATAGACCACATGTACAATAGACCACAGCTGTGCAATTTATCTGAAGTGAAACACTGCTCTTCCACACAACCACATCTTCTTTTCCAAGCAGTGCTGTGAACAGATGTCTGCCAGAATGCAAGCCTCAGAGCAGACCGTTTTTGGAGGGGCATCAGGAGAGGAAGCAGAAGAGGTCTGGATCTCAAAACCAGTTCTTTAAAAACTGCTTTCTTAGAAGTTCACTTTAAGTCAGGGGAGCTCAGAAACACAGACACCTGCAATGTGGCCTATGCTGATGACATGTCTGTAGTGTGAGAAACTTCAACATTCTACAATGGACAGTTAGCCTAGGAAATGCAGCTGGCTTCAGACTGCCTGGACAGAACTTTAGTCCAAAGCTGTAGGTAAGCAAACACTAAGGACCACAGCTTCACTGATCCAGTCACATCTAAAGACAATATTCAGAGTGGAAAAAAGCCAAAATCAGCTCAAAACAAAACTCACTTAAGAGTCCTGAGCAGCTGCAGCCCAGTGACCTGCGCTTGTGCAACAGCTCTCCCTGACAGGCAGCACCACTGGAGCCCTGAAGCCTCAGAGGGAACTGCTGGGCTGGGCTGGGCCTCCAGACCTTGGGATGGATTTGGAAGGTACAGGGACATGCAAGCTGTAAGCCTTCTTCTCTAGATCATTATAAAGACATAGTACAACCACTAAAATACACAATGAAGATTTATCAAGGTAAGTGCTCTGTCTCAACAAGGCTTGGCTCATCAACTTTACTACTAGTGGGGAGAGCATCCATCTGACTTAGTCAGCCTTCCATGGAATGATAATACAAAAACAAAGCTCCTCTGACTGCAACTGATTCACATTCAGGCATCTGGCATTTATTTAGCAGAAGCCCAGACCACCCTGTACTGAAATAATCAATCCTAAAAAGAGAAAGTTTGTAAGGATATCCATGCTGGATCTCTAATGCCACAGCTTTTTCATTAGGGGCTCTGTCTCCTAACCCAATGTTATACAGATGTACACTGTTGTGTTTCACCTGTCAATACACACTTCATTTATTACTGATAACCTGCTTTATGTCTCTTTCCTGAAATCTGGAAGTACATATTTACGTATTTGTCAGTGGCCAAAAGACTGGGGAGCAGACTGAACACTGTACTTGTTTCATTACTGTGTGGTCTTCTATTTTTGATCAGAAGCATTCATCCTAGAGAAGGCAAACCACATGTGTCCAGAAGAGGTCATTTCAAGTCCAGTAGTCAAAGGTCATGATAAAAGGCAAGCTCTTTCCTGTGTGAGGACACCCCTGGGAAATGCATGTTTGGTTTGGGATGTCAGGTCATTAATGGGACAAGATGTAGCTGCAGGGCAACTTTCTGCATATGTCTACAGGTCTGAGAATTAACTATTTCTTACATTCAAAAGATAAGGCAATGCATACAACCTTTCCACTTAGGGACATGCCCTTCTCCTTTTGTGTGGAAAGGCAGGTAAAAAATAATCAGGGTGTATCTCTCTGCCCTGTATAATGCTCAAATAGTGGGAGGTAGAAAGTGTTTTCAGTAATGTCCAAGAACATCTGTGTTGGCATGTAAACAAAGCAAACCTTGATCATGTTAAAACACTACTTAACTACTGCACTATCCAATTTTCTGATTGGTGTTTATGTCTCTAGACTCAACAAATGAATTTCCTAAATGAAATAGCACCTCTCTCACACATTTCACTTTTTTCATTCACAGACCCATTCAAGTGGGAATGCAGTGGTAATAATTGTGGCATGGCAAAAAAAAGGTGCTCCAAGGCAGCATGTTCCCTCTGCCTCCTCTCACACTTAGGTTGTATTTTTGCTTTCAAGCTCTTGAGACTGATTTTCCAGAAGATCTGAAAAATCCACAACAGCACAGATCAAACAGTGTGCATAAAACAAGACAGCTGCTTCATACCCACGACTGGCTTCTTTGAGCAATGGGCTGCCTGCTTATGCTCATCCAACCTACAGCCAGTATGAGGCAAGAACTGGCCAGCTCACATCCCATTTCAGATCATTGCAACTGCTACTCAGTGCAGCACAGTTTGTGCAGGAAAAATAGAACAAGGTCATATCTGCAACTCATATCATGGTTGCAACTCATGTCCTCTAGGAAACTGCACATTAAAAATTTTAGAAGATGCCTATAATTGCTCTGAAGACCATAAAAGTAATAAAATACATGAAGCTAAAGGCAAAGCTCTTTTGAAACCCTGAAAAGAGAGAGAAATTAAGATTACAAAACAATGGGAGTACAGTGAAAACCACCTCCTTTTTCTCACTTCTATTTTTTTGCACTTTTGCCAGCATACTCAATAACCAGGTTCCCTGTCACCTTTTTATGTTTCCATCACTGGGTAACAGTGGAGACAAAAGGAAAACCTTGATTCATAAATATGGCCAAGCTGGTGAAAAACAAAAGTATCACCTGGTGGTTAGTAGATAAATATTCAGGCATGAAACTTGCTATAGCTCTCTTGTAATGAAAGATGTTACAAATCCTTACTCCCCCTCCTTCTGAATGCTGTTGAGAACTCTTGCTCTTCAGAAGAAATAAAATATCAATTCAGTGTATGGGTTCTCCATTGGAAGGTGTAGGTTTAGGCTTTTGGCTTACATATGAGGGAGCAGAAGCCTAAAGTACTCACTGTACAGACTTTCAATAATTGTCATAAATACTGTCCAATAAGAAAACAAACAAGCAAAAACACATGTAGGTGGTGTTGCCTGCACTATTTGATTTTATCAAAAGAAAACACAGGAAATGAAGTTCATGCAAACAGAAGTAAAAGTGTTCAAAGAGCATGACCAGCATTTACAGCAAGGAGTTTAGACTCAGCTGCACCTTAAAAACAACAATTTTACTTCATTTTTCTTCCTTTTATAGTACCTTTTAGCTGAGAATTATTGAGTTTTTTGAAAAGAGGTGTTGAGACCTGACAACCTTTCCTTTCAAGAGAAAACCAGCATCACTCAACCACATGACAAAGCATCACCTTTCCAATCTTGTAAAGGTTCTCTTTATTTTCCCATGTACCAGTATGTATTTTTGTTTCACTCTTTAGTCACAGACTTGTGATGCTCCCTCTCTGCAGATGAGTCACTGATGGCATTCATGGAACAGTCTTTTACTGCGAGTTCCCTACAGGGTCTATTATATCACAATATGCAGAGGGCAAAAGTGTGCCTGTCTTTGTGGCAAAGGGGACACCTGAGAATTTTATAGAAGCTTTTTCTGAAAGGTATTCCAAACACATTTAAAAAATATTTCAGAAGCAAAGCTGCAGAAAAACTGCCAAGTGCTGCATGACAAAAATTACAGTCTTCAAAAAAAAAGCCACGGGCATTAACTGAGCAACATACTGCCAGCATGTAGAGAATAAATCCTGCATTTCAGAACCTCAATTCCCCCTCAGAAAATGAAACACTTTTAATTAAGTGTTGTTAAATAGGTCTATAACTAGTTCACAGAAAGAACAATAAACATCGGCGCAGGTCACACCTTCTTCAGAGGTCCACTTGTTTTAGGAAGGCATCTGCCCATCTTTATAAGATTTTTTTTTTAAGCACTAATTGTGCCCAAATCTTTGTGATGAAAATTTTGTATCACTAATTTGTCTAAGAATAAACTGTAGGCACCTGGCCACCATTGGAATTTGCCTCTTTTTTTATCCCAGAAAAAGATATGCGAGTTAAAAACCTATGAGATCCCCACAAAACCCTTCCATCAGAATGAGCATGAAATAAACAACGAATTCAGCAGCTTTGGCGTTAGCACCACTGGGTGTGTCAAAGAAAGCATTCTGCAATTTGTGTACTCCCAAAATGAGTTTGACAGGGCAGCCTTGACTGAGCCAGGAGGAGTCTGAATATACTGAGCACACAGTCCCAGAGCACAAGATTTCAGTTTCCCTTTGTTTACACCATAATTTCAGTATGTGGTTAGCTAGGCAATCACACACCCTACCCCACAACTCAGCCTTTCTGCTTGGTTTCCCTGTTCAGGGACTCACTGCAGATGTGTATTTTACAATGTTTCAGTATTTAGTGTGAGTTCTGTACAGTGCTGATTACTTTCTGCCACAAAGTGCTGACATGACTGTACTATTTTCCCCATTCACAATGTTTGTGTGTACCACGCCTGACAGATGGTCAGACTTTATTACTGGCAAATATTCCAACAGTGTGATAGCCACAACTGATCCAGGTTGCTCAGACTGCTCATTTTAGAGCTTATCACAGAGGGGCTAAACCTCCATGGCTGCAGACTTGTCTGGATCCAGCTGAGACACGAGGACAGACTTACACTTTTGTGGAGTTGAACCTCTGCTGCTGGGTAAGTTTATGTGCTCTTTTGAGCCACCATATTGTATTTCCAAACCTGGTTTTCATATTAAAAAATCAACATTAGCCCATGTGCACTGCAGGATAAGTTTTCTTTCCCTGTTTGTGGATACTTATATCAAGGAAGGAAACTTCTTTTCCTTAGGTTTTATTTGAAATACAGGCTCATTCTATAAAAAACCCAATTTCCTAATGAGCAGCTTGGTGAGATTTGCTACCAAATTACACATTTGACTCTTCTTTTTCGGCAATGCTGAATTGCTCATTTTTCTCTTGCTGCCCTTAGGAACAAACCAGATGCTCAGTGAGCTAACAGTCAGCTGACATGGGGAAAAGATCCTGTGTCCCAGAATCCAGCAAATGTATGTTCCAGGATGTTTGTACATACAGCTTTGAGCCCATGACACAAGAAATACAACAATTTGTCTGTGCACCTATCTGAATAATTTGATGCAATTCAGTGTGCAGACCCTCCTTTACAACGCTAATGTGCACAAGCTATTGATAACCCAATTCTCCTCAGTATAAACAAAATCCAGTAAATCCTCTGTAGCATTCAGTATAGCCTTTATGCAGTTTTATGTACAACTGGCAAAAACTGGGCCTTCAAGGAAATGTTGATGTTCATCAACAGAAATAGTGTGGAAGCTGTAGCAAAAACAAAGGCCAGGTTTTTACAGCTGTGCCATCTCACACAGTTCTAAGAGCTGTACCCAGGCAGTGGCTTGTATTGGAAGTGAACTACATGCTTCAGTTTTTACCTCTACAGACAGGACTCTAAAACAGTATTAGAGAAAAGGCAGAAAATTCTAATTTTCAAATCCTTGCATTTAAAATCCTGGTGGGTTTTTTGGTTGAAAATGTAAGTTTTGCTTTCTCTGAACTGATAGAGCTGAAAGAAATTATTAATGTAATAGGCAGCATGCAGACTAAATGACCTTAGTTCAGACTCTTATCCAAACACCATATTAGCTTACCTGGGGATTTTTAAATAAAGCATATTTTTGACTCTTTTCCAAAAACAGAATCTTATTCTCAGTGTCTCGAGTCCAGTCTGATAACACTTCAACAACATTTTCATGGTCTTCAAAAAACCTTTCTGGGGAGACAGAGAAGATAATGTAAGACATTCAAACTGTTTCTGCCCTCTCCTGAGGCTGCAGAAATTCCAGTGTAGGAATGTAATCATTATCTGATGTTCCCTCACCCTGGGCTGGGAACAGTCCTGGGCTGGACAGTCCAGCACTCTTTTCCACTGCACAGATGGGTGCAGAACCCATCACACACCACATGAAATTGTGTCACATGGGAGGGCAAAGCAGCTACAGAAGACACCTTATGTAGCTGTGCCATGCTCCTGGATTCCTCCTGAATCTCTGTACTGCTGCTTGAAGACTGAAAGGGATGGAAGCAGTGACCCACCAGGAGTAGATAGTTACACCCATGTATTTCACAGCTTTCTGCTTTTGATTGATTTTGGTTGGTTTAATGTTTGCTGTACTGCAAACTGTGGGATGGAAAAAGGGATATAGATAAAATTTGGCAAATGAAAAAAAAAAAAAAGCAAAGACAATTTATTTGTCCTTCTACTTTACTTCTTTACAATGAAGATTTGCTTTTTGTCAGCAGGAAGAATTCTGTGCACGGAAAAGAAAATGTTTGGTTTTAAGCAACTGTATTTAAAACCAGAAATAGCAAAGTAGAAAAAATACAAAGATAGAGCTGATGTCAAGATATACTGGTTCACCCAGCATCTCTGTAGTTAACCTTACCAGGCACGTGAGAGACCCAATGCCAGCTCTGTCCCCTCCTAATCTGCTCTGAACCCCACTCCTCCACCCAGGAAAGCCACAGGGCGTGCTGATATTACGTAACTCTAAAACCACTTCAGTTTCATTTAGATAACATATATAAATTGCTCAACATAAAACTCCCTTTAAAGAAAAAGGAATTCAGCATAACTTCACAGGTCATTTTGGAGTGTCCCAACATGCACTTTTCTACAAATTCAGTACTGGGATAGGGAATTCACCCAGCTCCAAATTTCAGCAGAATTTTGGCAGTTTCCTGGGAACAGCTGTACTTCCATTCCTGTGGTCACTGGTGATCACATCTTCCAGGGGCCCAGACTGGTCTAGCATCAGAGGAAGTAACAAAGCATACATTTTGTAGGCTTTCTTTAATGCTTGTTACTTTTGACAAATAATTTTAATTCATGATAAGAGCAATTCCTTACTATACCAATACACTAACATTAACCCAATCACCTAGCATTAGCTGGGACTGAAGTAGCACAACTAATTTTCACCAAAAAAAATCCAACCATTTACCCCTATGTTTGTAGCAAACAATCTCCTTGATACCTTCAGTTCTAATTGCAAGATGGGAAATTCAAATATCTATCCAGATTATGCAGAAACACAAGCACCTCCTTTTTAATGACTAAGGAGATTCAGAAACCACATGTTTATTGTGATGTCATCCTACTACTCAGACATGTTTGTAAAAGTCACACTGGACAAAAAGGGAGCGGCTTTCTAAGACAGGAAAACACTCCAAAATTATTCAGCTGTCAGATTTCTAGAGTCAAATGACATTTCCAGTCTTTTCTTAGTTAAGGTAAGCAGGTACAGAAGAATGCAGCACCATTATCTTAATCAAGTAGCAAGAACAGTTTGGCAGTAAATTTCTGCACCACTCTTACAAGCAGAGGAGCATCTCCTTGCTCATGACCAGTCAGGCTTTTTTCCAGTTATTTTTAAATTTCTGTTGTTTAATTTAGCAGAATGACTACACCTGGGGCTCTTTTAAAGTGCAATATTGATCTTTGACTTTATTTGAGAATTTTCCCATCTCGGCTGGGAGACTGTAAAATGAGAATCTTAAAGGCTGTTTGCCAACTTCCCATTTCTCTATGTCAAATGTGACTTTGAAAGAAAGTTGTGGCAATTTTCCTTCTCCTTTGATGTCAATACCTTTTCAGTCTGCCAAATAAAAAGATTCTGAAATATTTCACAATTAGAAACTCTGAAGCCTTTTCAAACAAGACTTATTATGTTGCACAGAACAATGTCCAAGTTTTGTACAGCTGTTTTCTAGGACCTGGAGGCCAGGTTAATTACTCCAGAAGTCATAACTTACCATCAGCAGAGCTGCAGCCTCATCACAGGGCAGTGCCCTGTCCACAGCTACACTTAAAAATTGATTACCACAAATGAAGAACATTAGAAATGACTGAAACACTCCTCACAGAGTCTTGTTTAATGACATTTGTTGGGCCACTATGCAATACATGCCTGCTGACAGCATTCCAGCACTGCATCCTCTCTTCAAAAAGTGGATTTGAGTACTGGTGTGTTTGGGTTTGTCATCACCTTGAAATTCACATGGCTCCTTCATTTTGTGTAAAATAAAATAATGGAAATGGTGAAAAGCAAGGAGCCTTCTGCAGGTCACAGCACTGAATGGACTCATTTCCACAGCACGAACACGCCAAACATATTCCTGCAGCATCCCTCAGCTTAGGGTCTGTGATGCTCCAATGTCAGGGGACACGTGGGCAGGAGAAATGTTACTATCTTTTCAATATTACAACACTTCCCTGATCTTTCAAGATTACCAGCCCTCTATCTATTTGCTATGTGACCCCACCACTCACCTATCTGCAGCTCTGGGTACATCTCATACAGACACCAGTCCACGTTGCAGTCGCAGTGGGTTTTCTCAAAGAGATTGTCCAGAACATCCCGCGCCACCTGGCGCTCATCCACCATCAGGGACTTGGTGCTGTTATCGTTCATGTGCACCTTGATAACAAGCTGAGAACAAAGTCACAGCACAGGCAGTTAATTTCAGAAGCAACAAAAGGACTGGTCTGAATCTGCTAACACAGATAAGAAAGATAAAGGCTGAAGGTTATTACTGATTCAAAGGCATTCTGTCCCACAGCAAGCTGAGAGAATAAGACAGCTCCGAAATTTTCACATTATAATTTTCACCAAAATAAAGATCTTTTCTCTAAAAATAAAATTAAGCTTTGTCCTATGCATGACTTCAGGAAAGGTCAAATTGCTATGAAGAAATAGCAGAAGTTAATCTCTTCTCTAAATCTACTAGATGTGCAATTAAGGAAAATGCTTGATAGGGAAACCAAGTGCAAAAGGACAGAGCGTCCTTAATACAAGTTACAAATGTGGAAAGTTTAGTTTTAAACAGAAAAAGAATGGAAGAATCTTGCCATGCCAACAAAATAACCTGAAATTGGATTGTACTAAGATGGGCCATAGTCCAACTGTCATCAATAAGAAAACAGATGAGTTCACAGAATATGCTGAGTTGGAAGGGACCCATCAGGATCATTGAGTCCAGCTCCTGATCCTGCACAGGACAAGCCCAAGAGCATTGCACCATGTGCCCAAGAGCTTCTTGAACCAAATGCTTCTTGAACTCTGTCAGGCCTGGTGCCGTGAACACTTTCCTGGAGGGCCTGTCCCAGGCCATTGCCTTGGGTTCATTCACTGACCACCACAGAGAAAAAATCCCCTCCTCTTCCCCTCATAAGTTACTAACTGACCAAATTAACCTAAGGCACTCACTACTTCTTTATATGGTGTTATTTGTTAAACAAGAAACGCAATGAACTTTCTTCAGAGAGGAACAATACAAGAAAATGCTGAAGTACCTAAAATGTGATAAAGAACTGGAAGTACATTACAAGAAAGTACTTTGAATGCTCCATTAGTACTGAAAACAGTAGAATAATTCTCTACAAGGTCTGTACATTGCTGGTGAGTTGGGAGGACTTTCCATATTTTTGTTTAAATAGCTCTTTATTTTAAAATGTGTGCATAAGAAGTTTTGGTTCTGTAGAGACAATCTGTGTAAAAGGTCAGGTAGAAGCAGAGTTATGATCCCCAAGAGAAAATCTACACTCTCTCTGAAAAGCAAAACCAAATGCAACAAAAGCCATGAACTTGTTTTGATTCCAATCCTTGTAAGAAGAATCTCCTGTAAAATAAGCATCTGAGCCATAGTGCAGATAAAACAGAAAAAGAATGCTGCACATGCATAATCTAACATGTCCAAGGCAAAAGAGGATTTATGTCTGGTTATAACTGACTGCTCAGAAACATGCATGCAGCTTCCATCTTCACAGACTCACCAAAGAGCTGAGATTGAAAGCACCTCTGGTGGCCATCCTGTCCGATTGCCCGGGCAAGCAGGGCCACCTAGAGACTGATTATCTTTACCTTCCATTATTGCCTAGAGACCTTGTTATCTTCTCCAGGGAGGGGGACTCCACAACTGCCTGGGAAACTTGTGCCAGGCTCACCAACCCTCACAGTGAAGAAGCGTTTCCTGGTGTTCAGAGCCTCCTGTGTTTCAGTTTGTGCCCGTTGCCTCTGGCCCCATCACTGGGCAGCACTGAAGAGAGCCTGGCTCCATTCTGTTTGCACCCTCTCTGAAGGTTTTTCTAGAGATAGACAAGCACCATACAGACCCCTCTCTTCGCTAGGCAATCTCAGCCTCTCCTCACAGGAGATACTCCTGATCATCTTCACAATACTGATCATCTTCCATTGGGATGGAACTCTCTTGAGTTTGAAGGAGGTGATCTTTAAATATTAACCAGATTTCTTGATCCCTTCTTCCGATCAGGAAGTTCCACGTGGGACTCTTCCAAGATCTTTGAAGAAGCCAGCGTCTGCTCTCCTGAAGTCCAAGGCTGCGAGCTTACATTTCACCATCATTCCTGCCCTCTGCTTTTAGTAAAAGAGAGAAAACCAGCTTTCTTGACAATATTTAGTCAATTCAAGAATGAACCACAGTAATTTCATTTTGGAGACACAGTCACAAGATTGAACCTTACTTCTTCTGTATTGTTACAAATATTCACAGGGGGAAAAAAGGTTGGGAAAACAAAGTCTCCCAAAGAGAACTGCTAAAATTACAAGGAAAAGAGGGTGATCAGTCATAATTTAGTTACAGAGCTTTACAAAGTCAACATCGGTGAAACCCTCCCAAGACATTCTCTCAGAAGGAGCATTTGTACATGAACATAAAGTGTTCTGTGGGAGCCATCGCAAGACGGGACATTCCCAAATTTATTGTAAACGTCCATTCTTCCTGGAAGTTCTGCAGGCTCCAACACTTCCCATCTTCTTTGAGCAAGACTGAAAGGTTATGACTGTCTTTCGTTCACATCCATTATTCAGAGTTACTGAACACCTGCAGCTTCTAATTTGTTGGTCTAAAATAATTTCTATTATGCTTGTACATTACTACACTGCTGTGAAAAGATTTAGCAAGAAGACCCTCATCAATTTAATAGGGATTAGCTAAATCCACTGTATCCACTATAAAGAAAAGTTCAATAGTCCTGGAATCAGCACAGCATAAGTCAGCAACATTTTCATATTTTCATGTATGCTCTGCTTTCTCTAAAGCAACTTATCAGAATAGTGGGTTTTGCCCCAGCACTGGAAAAAAAAAGAGGCAGTGCTTTCCAAGTCCTCTAAAAATTAATTCCCTTGGCAGTAGCATTCACCCAAAGACTTCTCTTGAGGTGGATAACGAGAGCTCCACAGAGTATCTTTACAGATAAAATATGGAAAAGCCTAGTCATTATAATAAGAAATTTATTATTAAGAAGAATGTTAACAGGTGGTAGCTCTTATGGCAGCATTTAATATTTTATGGCTCACCTTTTTAACTTTGGCTTCCTTCAATTTCTCCAATGCAAGTTTAATCTTGTCGGCTTTAGCCTTTGCCTCTAGTTCTTCCTGAAAAGACACAAGACACAAGATATTTGGGATATTTCTTGTTAAGTAATCTCAGCAATTTACATTTACTTGAAAAGGGTTGTTTCTCGATGTTTATATCCTGAAGATAAAGCTTGTCACAGCAACCTTCATACACACAGATAATTTCCAGCCTTCTTTGACCTAAGATCCTTCAGCCAAAGCTTTGATTTACAAGTCCAGTGCTCCCTGCTGCTGCTCAGCCATATAGTTTTCACATGATCTGTTCCTCAAATGCTACAAGAATGCCTGAAAACTGGACTCTCCTATGTTTCTGTACATACAGCTGTTACAAAAGAGAAGGTGAAGGAAAATCTAGCCTCAGTGAAATAGCATTGTGGATGAAAATGCTTGGAAGAAAAACCATTTCTCATTAGGGTAAGAGAACTAGGATTTGTAGGATTTTACTGAAATTTTGGCTGGCAATTACACCACTTATAAAATTATACCCTGTGTTCAGTACATTAATTTACTTGAATTCTTTGACTTGCCACATATGATCTCTTACTGCACAGATACTTACTGAGAGGAACCACTCCATTAGTTGGCTTTTATTCTATGAATGTACCTATTCATAATAACACAGACCCAGTTAGAGCACACAAGTTCATTCCACAGTAAGAATCCCAAAAATCTCAGTATCACCCAGCTCTCCTTTTACAAAGCAGCTCTATCAATATCATGCCTTTATCTCAATATCAATGACATTTGTCATCCAAGAAGACTCTGGATCCCCAGGTGCTAGGAATTTTAGCTGCATGTAGCAAATGTAGTACTAGGTGCCTGGTGTTGCCTCTGTGACTGCTGCACAGACTGGGACTGTTCCTTTATGCCATCTCTCTTCCAGCACTCTCCTCCAGTCACATTCAGAGTTGGAAAAGCACATTTTGGACAGCAAGTGAATGTGGTTCCTGGGGCTGCCTTGGACTCCTCCAGTACTTCTGGAAGGTTCGGTTTCTTTCCAACTTAACATCCCTGTTGCCTCTCCTGAAGACTGTCTTGTATTTGCTTTTTTGCCTCTCTGCTGATTTTTGCTGTCCCTGTTGCTCTCTTACTTTCACAGTTTCCTTTGTTTAAAAGGGGTAGGATTTTGTGCTACACTACTCACAGGCTACCAACTTCCAGTCAGGGACTGTGGGAGAAAGTTCCTGTTCTGTTTCCACACAAGATTTCTGTTACCTTCAGCCACCATTTGCTACCCTAAAGTCATAATTTTTAGTGGTCTTCACACCAAGAGAACTGACTGCAACTTATGGAAGATGCACTTGCAAGAAAATAAGCCTAATGTAGCATTGCCATCACTTCCCTGTTACTGAGTTATCATACAATCATAGCAAAGAAAGAGAAAGAAGGTTATCTTATTCATCCCAAGTTTTGGGGCATGTTCAGCTGTAGCTAAAGTACTCCTGACTGACATCCCTCCTGCTGAACTAAACATCTTTTGTTTTACCACTGCTTCAAGCATGCTTCCTGTTATCAAATTCTCCACTATAAATACCATGCAATCAGTTAAAAATATCTCTTTTTTTTCTCTGCAGGTGTGCAAATTTGCATTGCTGTATCTCAGCAGTACTTAACTTAGAGAATCCAAAAAGAGCCTCTATAGCTGAACACAAGCAGTAGCACAAAGATGGCTGCTGCAGGGAGGCTGATGGCTGTGCAGAGGGAAAAGCACACAGCCTCTCACACCGTGACCCTCCCCTTACCACTTCAATGCAGCAAGCAGGAATAGCATCTTAACCAAAGTGGCAGAGTGTGATGTGGACAGGCTTTCAGATGAAAATTTTAGGCAGATAGAATTCAGGCTTCGTCTGCGTGTGACCTGTGTTGAACAGAGTTCTCACATTCTATAATCTGTGCAGCAGAACTCTCGCCTGACAGCCTTCCTGCTTTCATAAGCTTTGACTTAATGCATAAAAGGGAAACAAGCTATCAGATGCAAAATTTTGGCAGTGTTACAGAAATGCTTTGACAAGCCACAGGATTTGTTTTCCCACTACAGATCATCACCATGTTTTCTGGATCTTTAAACAGAAGCACATAAAGTCATCATGTCAATAGCAAATGAAGAAGGCTTATTTAGCTTAAGGGCAGTTTTAAAAAGAAATGCCAGGGTTGATGGAAACTTATGAGACAGCTCTACACTTCCCCAAAAGGAAGGCTGTACTTCTCTATTTTGGCACACCTAAAGGTTAGGAAATAGGAGCTTAATGTAATGGTTGCACTGGGAACTACTAACACTGTTCTTATTTGACTGTGGATAACCAGAAGTGTTAAACACAACTTCAGCCTTGATTGGTTCAAGAATCACTTATCAAGAATCTGACTAACAGGAACATGGTTTCTGATCACACAAAATACATTCCACTTACAGCTGAATTTCGTTCTACTGAGCAGAAATGTCATGTCAAAACAAATACTAATCAAGACAATGAATATTAATTTGAAATTGATTCTTTCCATATTAATTTTAAATGGTTATTACATCCATCATTCACACTGCAGTTTGTGTAATAGCCCTGTGGGCAATTTTGTGGACAGTAAGCCACAGTGGGTATGCCATTAGTATTTGAATACAACCTGTATCATAAAATGAGGCAAAGGCTGCAGGAAAAAGCCAAACCAATGCCTTAATGAGGAAATAAAGTACTGCTGCTATATTCCTTAGAAAAGCTTTTACAACCTGTTCCATCCTTCTCTGACACTCCCTGAACCTGGAAAGAGACCAGAATATCATCAGAGATCAGTCTCAGAGGAACAGTTCAATTGAGGGAGAAGTGACTTTTGGCTACATATTTTTTCACATAGAATTCCAGTTGTGTTTAGCAACTCTTTCCACTCTAAAATCTTGTTTGACTCTCAGGTAATGCACAATGTCAGTTAATAAAGAATTAGCTCAGTACAACACTCAATGAAAAGAAATTCATCATGGCTGATTTCAGCGAGCTTTAGATCCCAGCATCAATAAAAAAGCTGCCTGGAAGAGAGGCCTGAGGGTCCATAGTCAGGTTTCTGCCCAAAGCAGGATGGCCACCCACATTAGATCAGGTCAGTCATGATTTTGCCTAGCAAAGCTTGGAAAACCTCCAAAGAAAGGGAATCTGGGATCTCTCCTGATCACCTGTTCCAGTGCTACACCACCATCTGAAGTGCAAGACATTTTCCTAATGCCCTCTCTGAAACTACAAAGCTACAATAAGTAGCTGTTTCCCCTTCCACATTGGTGACTTAACACTACCATGGAAGAATTTGGCTCCACCAGCTTTGCATCTAAACATACCTTCAGGTATGTTTAGGCTGTCATTAGATCACTCCCCAGCCTCCTCTGTCAGACTAGAAAAGCACAGCTCCCTCAGCCTGTCCTTGCTGGCCCCTGGTCACTGCATGCCTCTGGCCATTCCATCAGCTCTCTGATGGACACTCTCCAGCATCTCCACATCTAGAACGGAGTGCAGCATTCCAGCAGTGGGACCACCAGTGCCAAGAGAAAGGAACAATAACACCTTAGTCTGCTGGCCATACTCCTCCCAATAGAGGCCAGTTTCCTCGGCTGAGATGGTCTTTCACTCAAGGTTCTTATTCACTGTGGTACCCAGCAGGATCTCCTTTTCAGCATGGCTGCTCTTCAACCTGTCCCTTCCCAAACTGTACAAATGGTTATTACCCTCCAGGTGTGGGACCTTGTACCTTGCTGGTTCCTGAGAGTTTTGCTGGCCCAGTTCTCGTGTTTTAAGTCCCCTTGCAAGTGATCTTGACAGTCAGTGGCTTTAATTAAAAGCTTCTTCAGCTGCAGATGCTTTTATGTCATCCCTCAGGTCCCAGACGAAAACGTTAAACAATACAAACCCCAGTGCTGATCCCACTTGCTACCAGCCAGCAAACATTGACCTACTAGCCCTTGACTCTGGCAAGTCTCAGTCCACCTAACTAGCTACCCTTCCAGACCAGAAGTTTGGTACTTCCTTAAAGATCATGTGTCTAAATCAAAATGGGGAAATTTTTGAAGGAAATGGATAAAACTCATCTTGATAGCATCTCTTCTATATCAGTCGCACTAGTTACATGAAATACTTCAGCTTTTGAAGCTGTTTAGCTGGTATTTTGCAATTGTTGATATTCCTTTAAGACAGGAAGTTAATTAATATCTTTGAAATGCAGAAAAATGGCAAAGCTTCTCCCACATGTTTATGAGTTTCATTCTTCAAACAGCATTGAAAGCTCCTATGCATCAAATGAAGCTTTATCTAGTGAATCATTCTTTATGTCATCAGACATATCCAATTTTCCTACCCAATTTTCTGTTCCTTTTGCTGAATATGTCTGCTGTATGATTAAAAACACAGGGGCAGCAGTGATCTTGAGGTGATTCATATTCAGTTCACATGGGCTTTTAAACAGCAATTAATTGACCAAGGTTTTAAGCAAAACTGACTGACACTTTTCATGTTGCCTAAAATATTTCCATTCCCTAAATGTAAACATCTTCTCTCAATCATAATTACTGTGAACACAAATACTGAAAGAGATATATTTGTGTATTTCAAGATTTCAGATTCATTTTTGGGGGGGGGGGGGCTGCATAACTCTTTTAATGCCTTCTCTTCTCACAGGGCTGTGACAGGGCAGAATTCTCACATTATCTGCCTCCCTGAAACCCCACATCAAAAAAATGCTACAAATATCACATTTTATTTCAGTTGTTAAAACAGCTCTGCAAGAAACACTGACTTGAAGGAGGTTGTGTTAAGTCTGAAATTTTAGATACAGGTAAGCAGGAAAGCCAGTTGCTCATAAATAGTTATAAATAGTTACCTACTGATAACTTTGGCACCTTCTAAGAGCATTTGTTCCCTAATGCAGATAGTCTTCATTACTTCCTTTCAAAGGCAAGACCAAGAAGAGCAGTAATTCTGTGTTAGGAGCAGGAGAGGCACTTCTTGTGCTTGTCCCTGGACCTGATCACCTAGCAAATGTTGAGTTTTCCACAAATACACTGCTTTTTCTTTTGCAACAAATCACTTAGGCCAGGGATGGAGCTGAGAAACACCCACAGAATTTTCTCATCAGTACAAATGGCACAGACTGCAATGAACACACGTAGTGACATCTTCACAAAGTGGAGCTCACTGGCCATGCTTTGCACTGATGCCAAAACCAAGCTCTCTATAAGAAGATATTAACTGATCAGTGCTTCTTAAAAGAATTCAGTGATAGATTTTCTGTTACAATAAACCATTTCCAATGATTATGCCTGTACTGGGCAATCAAAATGATGATTAGAAACATGAAGGAATGGGCAATAGGTCAGGGAACAGGCAGAAACTGCTGAGGCCACAACAGCAGAAATTTCACTCCAGATTTCATCATTGCAGAACCCACCCAAGATGCATCTACCTGAGAGATCCGCCAGTGTTCCAGTGCCAGATACCACTTGCAAAATGAAAAGAACCAGTGAATGTTTAAAATAAGGTTTGACCCAGACTTACCTGAGTAAGTGATTCAGGAGGAGGTGGTGGTGGCGGTGGTGGAAGTTCTGGTTCAGGGTCTGGAGGTGGAGGGGGCAAATTATCCTCACACAGTCCAGTAATGGCAACATAGGGACTTACTTTAGAATAAATGTCATTGTTCAAGCCTGTTGAAGGCTGAGTGACTGTACTTTGCTGGTTGCAATAAGATGTTTTCTGGGCTTGTAAAGTTTTCTGTTCAACATCATTAAGGTCTGCTACAAGATCAGCCATTAAAGCATCCAGGTCTTTGTCCTCTAGGGCATTTAGAGATTCTGTAAAGAGAACCACAGAGAGTGAGTGCAATGCAAAGCACTGTTTCCAGTTCAGCAGAGATTAAATTGCAGAAGGCATGGTTACAGGGTCATAGGAAAGGAAACAATGTTTTACGTGGGTTCAAGAAACAAATGTGCTTTCAAAACAGCCATTAATCTGGCCACACTGAAGTTCAGAGTACAAGGAACTCTAGGAATACAAACTAAACAGGACAGGAAGCTTCAGTTCCAGTGGCACAGTCTCAGGCCCTTAGGATGCTACAAACATGGCCCTGATCCAGAAAGGTCACTGGGTACATGCTTAGTGATATGAATGCAAGAAATTCCATGAGCTCCCATTAGGCTGTAAGCACATACATAAATGCTTAGCACACAACAAACCATGTAACTGAGGCCTAGATCAAGAATATCTCCATGTACTATTGCTATTCTACAACTCTAAAATTAAAATGAAGCAGAATCAAAGAATATTAAGAGACAAGAAACTGCATGGTATCATCTGTAGCACAGCAGTAATTGTGTGATCTGTGCATACCACATGGGTGGTACATCACACATGCTTTTGAGGCTCCTTTAAGCAAGGAACAAACAAAAGAGTCTCTTCTAAAAGAAAGTGACTTATAAACCAGATAGAAACATTTTAACTTTTTCTTTCTGATTTCTACTCTGATAGAGTAGAAAATAAAACCCTATACATCCTATCACATGGAATTTGTGGTTGTTTGAACTAGCCATGGTGTAAAGGTATACTGTGGAGTAAAACCCGGTAGAATGCTTTAGCTTTCAGGAAGAGAAGGGTTCTTTAAGATTGAACAGAGTCAATAGTAATTCATGAGATTAGGTGTGAACATGTCACTAGGCCATCTCAGTTTACTCTGCTCCCCCTGTTATGTCAGTATAGTATTTAATAAGTTTTTCTTTATGGTGGGAAAGTTGACTTATGATCCTCCCTATTAACATAGTTCTACCCACTTTGCTGATAGAGTCTTTAGGAAGCCAAACAAGGAACTGATCCTGGGACAAAACCAACTCAGGTTAATGCAAACAACCAGACCTTAGTCAAAAACCCCAAAAAAACTCCCCAAAAAAACCCAAAACACAATCACAAACAAAATCAAAGGAAGGGTTTTTACTTCAAACTTAGACAAATCCCCTCATTTGGTTCGCCATACAGCCTCAAGCAACTGTACATGCAAAGTGACAGTCCAAACTAAAATGAGAATAAGCACTGAAAAGTGGAAGCAGCTGAAGCTGATACTTCCACTGGACAGAAATGCTTATGCAGCTCTGACATCACACTGAGGAACTTTGTCTTTCACCAAGTTAAATCCATACATTAAAAGGGTTACATTTCAGAAAATTATTTGGGAGACTTCTCAAGTTTGTTTTCCTCTGCACTCAGACATTTTTAAAAGTCTGACTTCTATTTGAACTTCTATTTAAATGCCCCCAAAAATTGTTCCCTTTGAAGTTTCCTAAATTGAGACACAAAAATATACCTCCCCCTCCAGCAAACGGGGTTCTTTTGTTTGGTTTGGGGTTTTTGATCAAGGGTACGTAAAGGTTTTCTTCTCATTTGTTGCTGTGAGGTATTTTAAGCAAGTATAAAAGGCATGAAAGAGTCCATTCAGCTACTTACCATTTAAATCTTTAAAACCAACTGTAAAGCTACATTCATTGTTGGACACTTTGGGGCATGGAGGTGGTACAGTCTCCACTCCTAAACTCTGTTAAGGTAGAAGAAAAACAGGTATCTGATGATATTGTAATGCTAATTACTATTACCCACATTAACATTTGAAAACCAATTACCTGAATTTATCCAATGAAATAAATTCTTCTTCAAGAACAGATTGACACACACTGGTCTCTGAGATTATGTTGGACTAGTAGACTAACTAGGGCCAGGACAAGGGTTCAAGCACTGTCTCACAGTCATGGCAGGGGATTTGCTTCTCAGTCCAGTGCTGATGGCAGCAACTCCTGTCAGGCAATGCCTAGGTGTGGTGTGGGGAACAGCAGAGAACTGGACTGTTTCTAATGGAGACAGTGGGCAAAGACCGATTTTCAGCTTCCTTGGGTTTTTTGAAGGGGGGTGTGGAAAGAGTTTAACTGTGTACACATTTGAGCAGCAGTGTAACTTTCTTCCCAGAATGCTTTATTTACTAATATAAATGAAACCTAGCTGTTGCTTTCTCCTATTGGTTGAAAAAATCAAACCCCAAATACAACAAACAAAACCCCATGCAATTGCAATGTAAACTGTAAACAGAGATTCCTGGTTTGCAGCAGAAAAGGCCAATTCGGAATTTTCATTTATTTTTCAGCCCTGTTACACCATGTAGAGGTACCTCTGTGTGCTTCTATCATTTACACTTACTTTAGGAACTGATAGAATGGTGAAAAAGTGTGAAAAACTATCTACAGTCTTGCTTTGAAAGTTAAGAGTCGGAGGGAATTAACAGATCCAGTTCAGTTAACTGAAAGTCTTCAGGCTTTCAGACACCCCTGCCTCCTTCTCCTACACCAGGCTGATGTGAGATGTGATGCCAGAACTTTAGAGAGGAGGAGAAGCCTGTCCCAATTTCAGGAGCACCCCATCCCACCCAGTACTGCACCAGGGAGCATAGAGCCGAGAGACTCGTTCTCTTACACTCTTTGCACCACTGCTCTTGTAACACTGCTGTGTCCAGTCTGAGGAGGTAAAATTTATCACAAGCAGTCTTTTGTTCTTTTGAAGCCATAATAATGAAATGAGATTACCATAAATCCCTCCATATATATATAAATACATAATAAATATGCACATTTACAAAAAGCCCTAAAGAGCAGAAAGGCTACCGAGGGACAAGGTATTGTGATTTGACAGCTAACAACACCATGTGAAATCTTGGCTTTCACCCAGTTTAAACACAATTTCTATTCTGTGCCTCAGAATTATTGGTATTTATTTTGTCAAGCACTGGCATTCACCAAGAAGAAAGACTCCCTCAAAACAGAGGCTGTAACCAAACTCACACATCCAAGATGACGACTTAAGTGTTTTCAATCATTCACTTATTAAAATACAACAAATTAATTCCCTTTATAGATTTTTTTTCTAGAAATAAAAATTCTCCTTTCATCAGCTTTTGTGGGAAGTATTTCATGATTAGAGCTTTAGAAAAAGGCTCATGCTGTTTTATACTCTCAAGAGTATATTCTGTATTGGAAACAAAAGCTCCATGAATTTTTGAATGCTACCCTCACTGAAGCTTAATATTTTGCCATATCTAAAGAATCCTTTAAACATATATTCAAAATGTTGCTTTCATTTCCAAAGTTCACATTTGACACTCAGGCTACATCCCATTTCCCCATGTATGCTAAGCATTCATACCTGAAAATTCAGACTCAAACTCTTCCTGTTTTCACAGAATCCTTTAATTTCTTTGGATCAAGTCCAGAGGAATTTAAATTGCTGGGCTGGGGTTTTTTTCAGAAAATATCTTTCACAAGCAGTTAGGTCTCTTTAACAACCTACCCTGTACTGATATTACCTTATTCTTTGGGCCACTTGTTTTAACTTTCAAGCAGAGAAATTTAGATGAAGGTTTACCACAGTAATGTAACTGTATTTATTCAGAGTGGAAGTGCATGAAAAATGTAGAATAGTTCCCTGTTCTCTCTAACACATAATAGCCACTTTTCTAATCTTGATGGAAAAAAATAATTATTTACCTGAGTCAGCATGTCCATCTCCCCAAGTAAATTGCTGAACATTTCATCTATATCATCACAGGTTTGCTCCATCTGAAAAAAATAAAACAAACCACAAACAAGAAGTTCATTGCAGTTCATTTCCAAGTCAGCAATGGTCAAAACCAGAAGCTACAAAATGCTCTTTCATATTATGTTCACAAGTAACTTTAAAACAATTGCTCATGACTTGCAAAACCCTGAATCTATACCTTAGAAGTATCTACTAACAGTTCAGAACCCTTATGCTGTATATGCTAAAACACACACTTCAGATCTATGCTCATAAGAAATTCCAACTACCTCCTTTTATCATTTACATTTCATACAAAGTCACCTGCTAATAAACCATGGTTGTATCTTAAACATTAAAAAAATGCAGCCTGTGAGAGAGAGAGGGAAACAAAGTTTGATGGTGAGAAATTCCTGAACGTTTCACCTTGAAAACCTTTTTTCTTTGGCTTAGATAACTAATACTACAGGAATTTATTTGGTGTTATCAGGTTATGGTTATGTGACCAACTTTTTGGCTCAATATTTCTCCATTTTTCTTTCAATTATTACTGCACTGAGAGAACTCCAGTCTTACCTAACCTCAAGAGATGTGAGGAAGCACACTGAGACAAGGAAAATGGGTACAAGCTGCATGACTATCGGTGGCAGCGCTTGTTGCAAGAGGGCAGTGTGAGGACAGGATCCCACACCAGTGGTGCTCAGCTATGGGGAAGGCACAGCTTCTGTAATAATCCTCCTCCTCCTCATAAATCCGTTCCTTTGCAGGGAAAGAAGCAGTGTAAAAGGGTATCTGCCATGCAATGCTACCAGAGACAAGGACTAGAAACATCATTTTATGCAGGGCTCAAGCCTGCAAAGGAATTGAGAACTGTGGCACCAAACACATAAAACCAGGGTTCAAACTAAGGCCAAACTAAACATGTAAGCAGTCCTATCAGTTCTCTGGGTTTGTGAGCTCCTGTCCTGGATTTTGTGACAAGGTTTGGGGCATGGGGGGGCATGGCTGCAGTGGTGACTTCTGTGAGATGGAAGTTCTCCCCACGTCAGAGAGGGGCAGGAGTTTATGGTGGCTCCAAGACTTGGTGCTGGCCAAAGCTGAGACCATTGGCAATGCTGGTGGCACCTCTGTGACAAGGCACGTAGGATAGGGTAAAAAATGCTGCACAGCAGCTGTGGAAGAGCAGAGGGAAAATATAAACTATATAACCCTGCAGACCCCAAGGTCAGTATTGAAGGAGGAGAGATGTCCCAGATGCTGGAGCAGAGATTCCCCTGCAGGCCATGGTGAAGCAGGTTGTTCTCCTGCAGTCCATGAAGGACCATACCAGAGCAGATATCCACACTGCAGCCTCTGGAGATCCTCCTGCCACAGCATGTGTCATCTTGTTTTGTTTGTTTGTTTGTTTGTTTTTATTTACAATCAGAGAAAAAAACATATAACCTTTCAAAAATATTTTTTGGGCTGATAATCCTTCTTATTTATGTGCTTCAGTGAAATCCCCATAGCAAGGGAGCGAATGGGGCCTTTGTTAGAAAATACTAGAAAAATCTTCAAAAGTACATCAAAATCTTGCTCTGATGCAGAAGTAAAGTAATCATGTGTCTGCAGTCTGGGTCACTGGTAGGACCTGTGACCCCATGAAGGACCCACACTGGAGCAGGCTGCTCCTCTAGGACTCTACCTTGTGGGAAGGGATCAGGCTGGAAGTGCTGTTGAAGAACTGCAGCCTGGGGGAAGGTCCCAGGCTGAAGGAGTTCCTGAAGGACTTTCTCCCTTGGGAGGGTCCCCATGCTGGAGCAGTGTGACGAGGAAGGAGCAGCAGAGGTAAAGCATCATGAACTGACTGCAAACCTCACTCCACATCCCCCTGTGCCACTTGAGTGCGAAGAGGTAGAAGAGTTGGGAGTGCAGCTGAAATTGGGGAGAAGGGAAGGGTGGGGTGAAGATCTTATTAATTTTCTTCTTATTTTGCATTATCCTACCATCTCATTAACTGGCAATATGTTAATTTAACTTCCCTATGTTGAACCTGTTTTGCTCAAAGGTAGTTGGGAAGTGATCTCCCTGTTCTTACCTCAATCCATGAGCTTTCCATTGTAATTTCTTCCCCTGTTCTGCTGAGGAGGGGAAGTGACAGAGCACCTTGGTAAGCACCTGCTAGCCAGCCAAAGGCAACCAACCACAGCACCGTAGGAGATGAGAACCAGGCTGATGCAAGAAACTGAGGACAGGAACAATTCTAGCAGCTGTAAAGACTGGTAAGAAAAGAAAACCAGCAAGTTTCCTGTTCTTCAGTCTTTATGCTTTTCCTTTAATAGAGCATCTTGAGTCATGTAACTGTTCCGTGGATAAATGATAAAGGTCACTAAACCCTTTAATCAGTATCTGTTTTTTGAGAATTGTGATGTAACTAAACAAGGCATGGCAACCAAGAACTGAACTTTCAACTTTCACATTTCTCTCATATCCCAGAAATCAAAGACAAAGATTTGGGAACTGAATACTCTCAAAGTCATTTTAATAGGATGTGGTTGACAGAGCTGAGGGCAACCGTAGCCCAGCCATGGAGATTGCAAAGCTCTGCCCAAGGAACAAAAACCACACAGGACTGAGTGTGTGGAGAGTTTAAGTCCTCTTATCTGCTTCCTTTCCAGCTGCCAAATCCACACTGGATGGCTCACTCACTCACTCTGTACCACACTCCTCACACATAGCCTTGCACACAACATTCTGGTTTTGTAGACTCAGCTGTATGCTGGTGGCATATGATTACTGAATCTTAATTCATTTATTTGAATCAACAGCTGTGTAGCTTCCTACACACCTGGCACTTGGAGAATCAATTTTCATAAAAAAGGCTAGATCAAATGGCACTTATTTGATCAGGCAGAGCGAAGATACATTTGTTATGTGACAAAAAATGGAGCAGCAGTTCATACTGACAAGTATCTCATCAATGTTTAAATAATGCTGAATAATTTTATGTTTTCCTGTTTTCTGATTTAGGAGATCAAAATATCCTCTAAGGAAATCTTATCAGTTCTAGTTATTTGTATGTTTTTGGTAGATTTTTTAAAGCACTAGCTACATCAGCTTTCAGGAAAAGATTCTCATACAAGTTCTTTTGACAAACTGAAATCCTCCTTTACTAAATTTTTACAGAATAGAAACATAAAAATGGCAAAAAATTACTTGACTTGTAACCAGTTGCAAGTTCTTATCATGAGGAGTAGTAAGAATTGTCTAAAAAGGTAAAAATCAAACCTAAGGACCCTCCTCAGTAATTAACAACATAAACAAAAAAGATAAAGTCATGTTGTCAACAAGCCACTGCCTGTACTGGTATTTTATTTTCTCTGGAATTTTTATTGATTTGGTTTAGGAAGACAAAATTGTTATCATAATCAACAAATATGCTGAAATTTTTTTTATGTTAAAACACACTGAATGGTCTATTAAATTAATATAAGAACTCTACATATTCACCAAAGATCTTGCCAAGACCTAGAACACCTTAAGACACTGATATGAGTACCCATTACATGGAATTGCAAAAGACTGTCCATACACTCTTCTTCTCTCCACTTATATCCATTTCTTTTATTTGATTGCCACAATAGAAAGAAACAGATAAGAAAACTTTCAGATTTGGAAATTATCCTGTTGGATGTTGCTGCATTTTGTATCAGCAAATTTTTCAGAATTTTACAAAGAGCCTTGAACTTATTCAAACCAGAAATTCAAGGTGAAATAACAAAACAAAGGAAAAGATTTAGGAAAAAGCCCAGAAGAATACTGAGCTTCATACCCAGTCCTACTCTACTGTAACTTTTCCATCAGGTTTTTCTTTATTCTGTACTCATACTAAGAACTCTTAAAATCACTACTGACTACAATAAATCAAACAGAAAAAACCCCTAACCAAATAGAACAGTACTTGAAGTTTCCCAGACTAGGCATAAGATTTTAAACAGAGAAAAAAAGTTACAGAGCCATGTCACGTAGGTAAGACAGAGAAAAGAGAAGGAAGAGAAAAAACCCCAGAATTTAAATAAAATTAGAAATTGTGGTTGTCAAAAAAAACCCAAGCTGAGAAGGGCATTGTGGGAAGCCATATATGTGAAATGTAACGTATTTTTAAAGTGATTTTCAAACTGATGCCTTCTAGACAGTAGCACAGTTAAAAGTACTCCTCGATTTTTATTTCCCCCTTTTCACATTCTCAAATCTTCACTAAGCTCTTATAAAAAACTTTTTTTTAAAATTTCATTTTATTTAATACTCCTACCTTTTTCATATCTAAGAGATTGGGACATTTTCTCTTCAACTTCTTATTCCAACTACCAATGAGTCTCACTTTTAGTTTAGGTAATACGTAAATATTGACTCATTAATTCACCCCACTACTTAACAGAAGTCCTGCAGAACCACTGGATCTATTAATTTTTTTTACCTTCCCAATTTAGATAGGAAATTGAATTGTTTGATAGAATCTTTAACACTCCATAGGAAGAGTAGAAGCAGTGGTACAAAATTCACCCTGCTTAAAAAAAAAGAACCTATTTAAAAATGAAATGAAATCTGGAAAATTGACCATACAGTGTACTTTAAAAAACCCCAGATATAGTACAATACCAAGCAGAGTTTGAACTGTTAGTATTTTAGTATATGGTTGTTCTGAAAAATACTCAAGCTGGTATCTGTTAGATCACTCAGGAAGAGCAGCTAAGTCACACGGTAACAAGGCCTCTGTACTGAGGAAAGCTGTAATGCAGCAGACAGGAAACACCAAAACATTATCATCTCAGCAGTTTAACCAACAGAAAAAATGAAGAACACCACGATGCCAGAAGATGAAGACTTGAGTTGATTCATGCTATGAACAGTATCAGGAACCAGCCCACTTAGTGATTTGGCACACAGTTACAGACACACTCATTGTGTTCAAAGTATTGTTGCTATTCTTAAACTGCTACACACGTAAGTAGCAAGGATAAAAATACATTGAGTATATCTTGAAAAGTCACACAGAAACATCAAAAGCACACCTTCAGGTCCTAGTCTCTGCACTACAGTGTAAATGTCAGAGCACCAGGACTACCAAAATGAACGCTTTGACTACCCCGGTGACCACTAACAGCAGAGCAACCTCCTGCTATTGCTTAATGCTTAAATGCTTTCTGGAGTAGAATGAAAAAATCTTTAATATTTTAGAGAGACTCCCTCAGGAGTGAATTGCTCAAATCAGAGATTCACCCTTGTGTACTACAGACTATACAAAGTGGATCATCCCACAGCAAAGACAGAAGATGGAAGAAAACTAGGGAAGCATGGTGAAAGTGATAGAGTCCCAGCATAAAGTGAAAAGATGGAAAGAGAACAACTGATTGTCACAGAAAACAGGTATGAAACCAGTGCAATTTAAAAAATGCACCAAAACCTAGGGGAAAGTTGCTGAGGCACCATTTCATCCTAATCTAAACACAAATTCAATGGGGTAGTAAATGAAAGTCCAAATAACTGTTCCAAGGAAACATGCACGGCGTACCTGTGAAACTCATCATCAAAACTGGTGAGTAAGCAAGCTGAGAAGCTGGTTTTCTCTGCATGCAGTTGTAGGTAGAAGTGCTAGCATAGCAGGGAGCTTCATGCAAGGATGATGAACCTCATGTTTTAAGACCTAAAATAAAGACTCCACTGATTTGGAACCAGAGTAAAGCTTTCATGACAGACAGGTTACACCATACCTTCCAGCATGAGATTCTTGCCTCTTTCTGAAATACCTGATGGGAATCACCTTCTGGCCAGATGGACTGCAGGTCTGAAACAGATCTAACTAGGTTCCTCACAGTGATTTTACAGCTAGATGTCAAAGAAAATCTCATACTACACATGTCTCTCATATACCTAAGTGAGCCAGGATGGAAGTTCCTTAACCAGCTATCTCATCACTTCTAGTAAAAAATCCTTAACAGACATTTAGGCCCACTTTTATGAAGTAAAGTACAAGAGAACATCTGCCTCTGCAGACTTCAGTCTAGAGGAACATAATCCAATTAGTTACAAATTCTAGTAGATACTAAGAATGGAAATTGAAGTTTTGGACTGATACAACAGAAATGGTAGCTGATCTCAAGGTTTCAAAATCACAATCAAATTAGCTAATTAGCATGTTGAATTTCCTCTTTCTTACCTACATGACATGGCTCTGTAACTCTCTTCTGCTTTAAAACTAGCTCATATTTTGAAAAGCATGGATCAAAAGAAATTAGACTGCTTCCTGCACTGTACTTACCTAGCATTGATAAGCACAGTATTTTCCAATAAAAAGCTTGCACACACTGATAATTTTGAAAGCAGTTTTTTACAAATATTCACTATTCTGGGAAATGTGGTGTGCCAATAACTGTAGGCTTATCTGCAGCTGAAGTTACACTGCATATTTATCTCAGGGATGGTGTGACATGCTATAACTCCATTCATGAGGGAATAAAAGTGACACACTAACACACAAGTAGCTTCAGGAAGACTGTACAACTGCAAAGTATCCTTATTAGATAATGAATGAATGACATGTGGCTTTGGATTAACATTAAAGTGGCAGATAAATACAATCAAGAGAGTCCTACTCTAATGTTAACGTGGGCAACTAGAGCTCATATTCTACTAATTCCCACTTTTACCCACGCAGCATCACCCACCCAGAGGTAAACACAAACATTGTTAGATAAAAGCACCCAAAACTCACAGATTCTACTCATGTTTCACATAAATTTTAACTATGTCATTTTTACAATTAAAACTGTTGAAAGCTTGATCACTTTTTTGCCATTTTGGAAATACACAGACAGGAACAACCTACAGTGAGGACTGATTTTGGAAGAAGTCTTTATTAGTCTAAAAGTCACAGATTTCACAGACCTGAAAACTACACTGTTTCACTTAAATGATGGTAGCAGTTGTATTTGACACTTGCTTTGCCAAGATGATAATAATTATTTAAACACTACAGGAATTTCTATGCCATCTTTTTCAGTGATATTTGAGTACTCCATTTTCAGAGAGAGTGTCAGAGGGGGTGAGGAGGATGGGGAGAGACAGACAGACATTAAATATGTTTGTAAAGCACCACAGGATGCTGAGTGGGGGCCATCCTCCAGATGCTGCTGCCTCAGCATCCATCACCTCTGTGACTGATCCCCACCATCCCCAGCCTTCCCCTCTCCCCTCCATGCACTGCCCCAAACACATATTGTTTTTTAACACCCTTGTCAAGAGTGGGGTCTGGGAGAGGCAGCTGTGGGTCTGGGAGAGGCAGCTGATGGCAAGATTACTGAATGGTCACTGTGGCTCACTTAAGTGAAGCTGAAAGGAACAAGGGACTACCTAAAACCTTCCCCACAGTATGTAAGGAAGAAGTTACTCAAGGCCAGAGGAGGGGGTTAGCAAAGGGCTCCTCTTCTGCAAGAGGACAGGAAGAACATTTAACCTCTGGCTGAGGTAAAGGGGCATAGAGGGATATGGCATGCAGGCTGGGTGCAAGACTCCTCACTAAGACCCTCTCCCCAGCAGCTCTCAGGCACACTCACAGCCTGGATGCTGGGCTCCAGAAAATGTAATCCCAATATACTCAAGCATCTGGGGAACTCTGAGTTAAAAGCATCTTATGAAATGTGGGGGAAAAAACCAACCCAGTTTAAAGCACATGTGCAAGGAGGAGAAAGCTTGGGAGCAATTTCTTTGTACCAGAACTGCACTTTGTATCTTCCTGTCAGCTCCCAGAGGGGATTGTTTCCATGGAAATCAAAACAGCGCCACTTCTGTTCATTTTTATACAGTATCCTCATACCAGTCAATGTGCTTCAGTCTGGCTTGTGGGTTTAAGAACATTATAGAAATACAGCTACAGTTTCAGTCATCTTTTTCTTTTGTCACAGAACGATTTACTGCAGAATGGTCCAGTCTGGGGACTTTCTCCTTATGATCCATACAGGCTGCACAGAATGAAATGGTAGGAGAAGACATATTTCCAGCCCTGTGCTTTCACCCAGACTCGTAAAAGAAACAATTCCCTATTTTGTGCCAGATTAATGATACACAGGAACAATTTGTCCATTCTGCCAACATATCTTCTCCTGGAAAAGGCAGAAGGCTGGGTGGAAGTGTGTCCCCTGAGCTCATGAACCAACAGCCTACCCAGACCCATCCATTTTGAGTTGATAACATATCTACCTCAGCTCTACTCAGGTATAGACAGCTTCAGACATACAAGTTATCAGAACTCAGAATCAGAACCTCAGTTTTAGGTTCCCTCCTTCCCTGTCACGATGGCAGGGCAGAATAGCAAAAGAGTAATGTAACCCTGAGTAACAGAAATTTATAGTTTCTACATTCCTTCCCATAATCTGCAGCTTGTTGATGTTGGTGCAATGCTCTCCTTCCTGTTTTTTTTCCTGTTACCCAACACTGCTGTCCAGAACTTAGATGACAACAAGAGACCTGTCTTCTATTTTAAACAATTGCCAGCAAAACACAATAATGCAATTTTGATGTTTAGCTTCACAATCCATGAAGTAGGCTGATACCACATTAATAGATTGTCTAACCAGCAGAAAACAGTAGACAAGGAAGCCCACAGATCAGAGAGGAATGCATACAGGGGGGTAAAATGAGGGAAAAATCCTTTCCCTCCTCAATTCCCTGTAGAATCAAGAGATGTTGAAAGTGTGGAATAGTGAAAATAATAGCATAAACTTAGGAAGAGAAAAAAAGGAAAGAAAAGTTACAGTGCCAAATTTGAGTGCAGGAACTGCTATGCTGGATAGCCAATGGCTCAGCTTTTCCAACACTCACTTCCTCCCACAGTGAACCCCTAGCTAAGTACAGGATATGCTACAAAGGTCCATGACACAACTGTCTCCCCATACAAATAACTTATTCCTATGACCTATCATTGGCAAAGGTCTAAATCACCATTTTCTTTCTTGTAATCACATGTTGGTTCTACTGCCAGAAATGCTTAAGAGATGGCACACAGGGTATGGGAAAGGAACACTGAAAAAGGAAAAGACATAATATGCTCTTACAGTAAGATGAAGCAAATGGATGAATTTGTAAAAAATTTATTGAATCCATCTGCTTATTTTGTACAAAGTTCATATATTAAAATAAATAAAGCAAGTAATACTTTAATATGGATTTATAGATATTTCAACAAAGTACCTTGCTCAATAACAGAGTGAGTAGTAGAAAAATTAAATTAAGATTTTTTTACAAATCCCAGTTTTATTACTGACTGAAGTGTCAGGTACAATTCCAAGGCCCACTGCTAACTTTTCACCTAGCAAATTTGCTTTGTTCAGTCTATACAACGCAGTGATTACATGCAGCTTTAAGATGAAGGTTTCAGATGAAGATGTGTAAGGAAAAGTGGAAGCCTGGAGTCCCCACAGAGAGAATGTTGTATTGGTATGGCAGTAGTTGCTTTGTCTTAACCCAGAGAGCCCTGAACTGAGAAGAAAATGCACCAAAAGGAGAAGAATCTTGTGACATTTCCATTCTTACATTTCTTTAAGGTTTTCCATGAGAAGGAAATGTCACTGCCTCCCTCTCTTTTTTCCCTCTGAAGTGGAGGAGGGGTGGAACAACGCTGATCTGGTCACAGCAACTCCATCATGACACAGGGGAGACAAAAGAGACCAGTCTCATGACAGGTAAGAAAGGCTTTGCTGGATTTCACGCAAGAACATAGCCCCCATGGGACAGAACTGCACTTAAGTTTACGATGGGCTCCTTCCTAGAACTGGCATCCAAAGCCACTGGCTCATTAGTATTTGCTCTCTCAAACATTAGGTCTGTCACCTTCTCCTCAGTCATGAGGTATGGTCACTAAAGGACAAACCTAAGCTGTAAGTACAAGTGCATGTGAATGTAATCTGTGTTCATGGTTTTGGCACACATTCTTGCTTGGTCAAGGCTACCTCAGGTACTTATGTTCTCCAAGGCCCATTACAGCAGATATTTCAAATACACTATTTCATCAAAAAACAAAGAGAACAGTAATATATATTTGACTAGGGGGTTATTTTTGTGAGTGTTTTTGTCTTGTTGGTTTTTTTGTTTTTTTTTTTTTTAATTTGCAATTGGACAGAAAAACATACACCCTTTCAAAAGTATTTTTTGGGCTGATAATCCTTCTTATTTATGTGCTTCAGTGAAATCCCCACAGCAAGTGAGGGAATGGAGCCTCCCAGTACTGTTAGAAAATACTAGAAAAATCTTCAAAAATACATCAAAATCTTGCTCTGATGCAGAAGTAAAGTAATCATGTGTCTGCAGTCTAGGTTACTTGAAGATGCACCGAGGGTACCAAAATGGATCAACTAAGGCCACCAAGGAGCATGTTTTCATTGCTGCCAACATGGACTTTATGCCAACAGTTGAAATTATGATTCTGCTGAGCTTCTTAACTCTCCTGGTGAGTTGCCTTTGAGGCAGACACATCATTTTGCCTAAAACTGGGACTATAACGGTAATTTGCCATTTTTATCAGCAAAAGCATCCAGTGAATGCCTGTATGATTGATTTGAGCTCCTAGTGATTCTCTCTATGTTTGATGGACCAGCAATGCTGCTAAAGGCAGATTTGCTCCCCTTCCATCCTCACTCTTCCTGACAAGTGAAGGTACAATGACAAGATTTTCACCAAAATATTTACTTTATCAGTTGGATTGTCTGAGGACAAATGAGGACCTTCCGTTGGTAGTGCCACCAACCATGCAGGGTGTGGTCATCACTGATAGCAGACCCAGAGAGTTTTATCCCTCAGTACTGATGTCACACGGCAGACTTGTGCATCCGCTGCTTTAGACGACAAGCAAATACAGAGTGAGAGCAAAAATGCAAATGCACTGGGATGTATCCAGTGCAAAACTCCTATCAGATGTGATTTTGTTTGCATTTCTAAATGGAGCAGCAGAGAAAAATTTGTTTTGTATATACACTGAAGGTCGTCCTTCTTCTAGGATTCATAATGCATCTACTCCCCAAAATACTCCTAATACTTCTAATGACTTTAGTCTTTATCTATTTGAGCCTAAATTCGTATCATGCTGAATCAATGTTCAACAAGAAGAAACAGAGCTGTGTGCAGGCTGGAGTAGCTCCTGGCAGCAAAAAAATATGAGAGCAATTAGCTAGCCACAAACCTAAAAGGTCACTTTACTGGAAGAAAGTCTTTGAAACTAATGACAGACCTAAAATTTTTGAACTATCATTACCAAACTAGTTTGTGAATTCACACAGTAAAATTTTTAGTCAGATTAAAGTCATCTGTTCTTCCTTTTCATTCAAAATCCAAAAGCAATACAATAAATTGAAACTGAGGGGTGTGAGGAACATACATGCTGCTGTAGTTGCTCATGTGTCCTACAGAAACTTGAGAAGAACCTAGCACCCTGTTTTTTTCACAGTACAACATCTATCTTCTACACTGGTAGCTCTACTGGTATTATCTAGGGTAGCTAGGGACCAATAGGCTGGAAGTGCCCCAAATGCCTGTTTTTCCAAGAGCCATGGAACACTCCTAATCATGGAAAGACATGTGATAGCATTTCTATGATATCTGCATCTGACGTGGTTGTCCTAAGCTCGTTTTAGACAATGAAGGGAAAGGAAGACAATTTTATAGAGCATGATGAATGGCTGCACGGAGATGCAATAGCTGATCCCTCCCTCCACAGGTTGCCCAAGTCCTAGCTCTCTCTTCATCACTTAGGGCAGAGCAAGAGAAGGAAAGCTTTTTGCTTCTTCTTCTTTTTACTGCTTTAAAAGATTTCTTCAAATAGGAAAGGTGAAACACAGCAAAAGCAAAATTTTAATGGGTTGGGAAAATCTTTTTACCTGTAAGAAATCTTGGGGCTCAGTACTGAGCTCAGGTAAATTGTTACAACATCCAACAGGCCCATCTGCTCATACTGTTGCCTTTTTTGTGCAAATTGTTACCCCACCAGATGTCTCTTTACAAATAACAAAGACATCAAGGTTACACCTGATTTACAGGTACATGAACTATGGCGTGTGATCTACTAGCCACTGCCCAAATATAGTGACTTTTGATTGGCAAAAAATCAAACTTTGCTGTAATAAACACACTTGATGACAAAATAAACCAGACTTCAAAAGCATCATACCCTACTTGAAGATACTACACATTGAGAATCACAAATTCCAGCAAGAACAATTAAAACACAATTTACTCAATAATTCCATTGAACCATCAGTTCTTTTGCCTCCAAACACCAGAACAGTCTGTGATACCCACAGGAAGTATTTTTAAAAGAAAGAGAAAACACAGGGAATTATTAAATGTTCCTTTCAGTGATAGTACGTTTTTTCAGTTGTGTTCTCAGATGGATCAGAATTTTCTGAGAATAAAACAAGGACTACTCAGTTATTTGTAATACTCCATTAAGTCAACCTCCCAAATACATTTGTATGCCATATTTCAAACCAAATTATTTCAATTTTTAAGCAATGCTTGCACAAAGCATTAAGGACAATTAAATGTAATAGTCTCCTTAGAAAGCTTACCGGGGAAAACAGAATCAAAGAGGTTCAGCAAAAAGTTTAGCATTCTGTTTTAGACATCAAGCTTTAACTGAAATTCATACTCTTTAAAAAGTTACAAAGTTACCAGAAAAAAACCTGCGGATTTAGTGGAGACAAATGATTAGGAGACTGCACAGGTAGAGCAGGTCAATTGTACAGCTCCCTGGAGCACTGGGGCTCACCTATTTGTCTCTAATGACGCAGATGGACTACATCCAGCCCAACTGCATTTACTGCACTGCTGTGCAGCAGCAGGGAAATTGATTAATGGTAAAACCAACAAATTTCATGTGTGAAATAAGATGGAAGCAAGTTTGGAAGAGATGAGAAAACACACATGCCATGTAATTCATAAAGAGGAACTAGAACCAAAGAGGAAAAATGACTGCCAAAGTTCTGCAAACTGGAGTTCTGAGAGGGAGAGACAAACCGGAGCCAAATTATTCACAGAATCAGAGTCATCTCGGGCAGAAAGTGAGAAGTTTAAAAGTAAAAAAGTTAAGCTGCTAGTTTGGTGGAACTCTGCTTATTTTGTTCGTAGGCTGTATTCCTGCAACAAATTTTTAATGACAGTTAAGACCAGTTAGACAGCTGGATCATATGCTGCCTAAAAGACACCACCGGATACCTCTTCCCAGTGTGATAATGAATGGATTTAATAACCTCTCTTTTGGTGCACGAGGGATTGAAAAACCACCCCAAGCTTGTGGAGATTGCACTTCAGTTACTTCTCCGTGGTATTCAGCTGAGGGTATCCTGCGGGACGCCTCTGAATCAGGCGACACTTAAATAGTTTTTCCCTACAGCACGTGGCCAAAGACCATCGACAGAGAGATGTAAATTGTGTTCCTTAGAAGTCTGTACTGGCTGTTTGGCACCACCTTCTACGCGCTTAGTTTAAGACTCATTCGCGCATCCCCTTGGTGTATTCTCCGTCCGCTTGGTCCGCAGTTCTCTCCCGCCTGCCTTCCCCTTCCTAACGCTGACCCTGAAACGGGGCACTGCGCGTCCCTCGGGATCCCCACCGGCCCCAGGGAAGCTTGGGCACCCCTGCCTTGCAATGATCGACCCCTGCTCACTTCCCCCAGGGAGCGGGCACAGGGAAGGTCTGACCCAGCTTAACCCCGCCGAGGGGAACAACCGGCACCGGGACCCGGCACCGCAGCGCCAAACCGCACGGTCCCGCAGAGCCCGCCGAGGCCAGGCGTGCGGCCGGGAGGGCTGTCCCCTCTGCGGCTCCCCCCGCGCTGCCCGGAGCGGGGCTTGCCGCACCTCCCACCCCGCCGGGAGCCCTCGGGTGCCGGGAGCCCCCGGGGGTCCGGAACTCCCTCCCTGCCCGCTTTACCTTGGCGGATGGGCGGGCGGCGGCTCCGGAGGCTGCGAGGAGGCGCGGGGCGGCTCTGCGGGACCAGGCTCAGCTCGGCTCGGCTCAGTTTAGCTCGGCTCAGTTTAGCTCAGCTCGGCTCGGCTCGGCTCGGCGTAACCCGGCGCTGCCGGAGGGAGGTGGGGCCGGCCCGTCGTGCCCGCAGCGCCGCCCATCGCCCCCGGGCCCGGCCGAGGTCCCCGGGCGAACCCCGGCCGGACTGAGCGACCCGGCCCGGCCCGGCCCGGCCCGGCCCCTGCGCTCCCCTCCCGCGGCCGCTCTCGGCTGGACAGCGCTGTCAGGCGCGCTCAGGTTTTCAAACAGAATTGTGTTTCTTTTCCCGCTCCCTTTAGTAAGCCTACATCTTCTCTAACGTGCAAGGCAGCGAACTGCTTTCATGGCATTTTTTTGTCCCTTCGTACCTTTGGAAAAGGCTTCCTTGAAGGGTACTTAGATTTTATTGACGGAGCAGGAATGATTTTATAACACGTTATATTCCATAAAAAGTTGGGGAGGGAAAAAAAAATCGAGACGTTTCCATCTGAAGTTAAAAAGGCAAATGTCAGAAAATTTAGATTTTGCATACTGTAAGCCATGTGAAAATAGAACACTCTCTTGATTCAAAATTCTGGTTTTGGTACCTACAATTTTGCCAAAACAATGCTTTTAGCAGTTTTTTTTTTCTTCTATATTTAAAGCACTGACAGAAAAGTGTAGTGAAAAAAGGTGAAGATGTCACCATCGCCTCCTTGTGTTACTTCAGCTTAGAGAAGTCACCAGGTAGTTCAGCTTACTCTTGTGCTAATTGGCAAGTTGTATTAAAATTCCAGATTTTGCTCCAAAGCAGCCAAGAAACCCCATGTTTCATTCCTCCAACACTGCTGGAGGTGAAATAATTATAGCAGAAGGATGGTAGCATTTTAAACTACCACCATGTTTTGCACAGCAAATATGTTTCAATGATTTAAGGGGTAGCTGCTTTGAAAAATTCCAGCTGAGACAGCTCAGCCATATTGAAGAATGCATTTAGGAAATAGTGCATTGTTCTGCTCATGTTATTTAAAAACCCAAATTATTACACTGACAAGATGGCTAAAATTTACCAGCCTCTAGTGAGGTCAGAGCTTCATTTTTGGCCAGGCACATGAAAATACATCTAAATTTGGCTAACAGCATTTGTAAAATCATGGACATAGTTATTAAACTACGTCCATGATTTTACATGTCCATGATTAAACTTAAAATCATGGACATAGTTATTAGTTGAGGAACCGGGGAGTCTGAGATTCCATGGATACTGCATATTGTCTTTGCTGACTTTATTTGCAGTTGCTCATTTTGATTTTTGGTATCATTATAGTGCCAAGGCAAAATGTAATTTCAAAAGAATCATTGGAATTTTTTTTTTTCATTTACTCCAAAGTCAATTTTAAAATCAGCACTTAGCACTGAACACTCTGCATGTATAAAGGAGTAATATCGCATGGTGCATTTTGTTGTCAGAAAGTATATTTTTATTTCTGTATATGATCTACCAATAACATGTTCACACCCTGAACACACTGGTGGTTTCACACTTATTTAGCTGTTGTTAAATACATAACCAAAATATTTGTCAAGATAATATAGAAAACATCTATTCTGCTTGTACAAAGTAGCCTTTGTTTGCTCTGTCTCTAGATTTGTTCCTGTCCTCTCCAAGTATCCTGAAAAAAGCTGAGAGAGTTGAATGGCAGTATTTGCATATATTTGCAATATATTTGCATATATTTTGCAGCTCTCCAAAGCTCACCTGGCATTGCCTATAAGAACAACAGTGGAGATAAGAACAGCATACCTCTAGAAAGCAAAGGAAAAGAACAGAAATCCCAGAAAATCTTAAGTGCTATCTATGAAGTTTTTGGTCTGTGTTCAGGAGCATGATGATTGTGCCCCAGTGGGATGGGTGGAGGCCATCACATATTCATAGGGTGGGGGAAATGCTACCACAGATAGAGACTTGATTAACAGTGTGTGTTCTAATGTTAAAGAGAAACAAAGTTTGAGGGAGGAGGGGGTGGAAATAAGTAAAACTTCCTAATTTGTTTTCTGCCAGATGAAATGAATGTGCAGCAGAATTGTTCCCCTGAATTCCAGCCCTACATTCTGCCTGCTCTCCTCCAGAAGCTTTAAATTTTCTAATGGGAAGAGGAGATGTGCACTCCACCCAGGTTACAGTTGGGCGTTTTTCAGCACTGCATGACTCTAGTGCAGTTAGAAATGGCTCTTTTCCTTTGCATATCTTGGGTGAGTAAGTCACCAGATATGCTGTCTTTATACACCCACTGCTGAGGAAGAAAGAAGAGAGCTTTCTTGACCTCTCCAGTTCTTTTGGACTGCATGTCCTAATAATGTTTCTATAAAGCAGCAGATAATTTAGAATTAAAGCCGAACATCTGTTTTTGAAAGAGAACAAAGAGATATATTCCTAGTGTCAGGAAACCAACAATCCCTTGGGAAAAAAACCAAAACATTTTACCATAAATGTGTTCCCTTAATTTTGGTTGAGATCATTTTATACACTGATAATAATCATCTGACTTTGTAGAGACTGACCTTAATTTTCTCTGCAGGGTCAATGAGATAGTATGCTAAGATCTAACCTGCCCAGAGTAATCCAGGATCAGGCCTCAGTGTTATGAATGGAGAGGGTGCAGATATGTTGAATACAGCCAAGCCATTGTGCCCCTGGCCAAGATTAAAAAAGAGAAAAATAAATCGGTGCAATTAATTAGAACTTTTGTCATAGCAAAACACAGTGAATTTAAAAGGTTGTTTGTGTTGTGGTTATTCAAACAAAATAACTTTTGAAGGAATGGAAGTTTTGATCATAGAGTGCAAAGGCATAGATACAAGCTACAAGGCAGGGTTAAAAATATGTGTTTAAGGCAAGTGATATCTAAAGGCTGGAGTATCCTCTTTTCAAGTAGTACCATGCAGATACTGAAAATCTTTTACAATGACTGGATGTTCCTACAGATCCTCAGATAAGTTCTTTCATCACAACACCATTTTTCCAGAAAGCCTTAGGAGATTGCAATTAGTGAGAAGTGACTCACATCACCACAGCAGACTGTTAAGTCAGAGCATTCTGGAAGAATGTTTGGCAATAAGGCCAAAAGTAAAAAGTATATGTATAAGGAAGTAGCAATGACAGGTTTTATATTCTTCCAACATGTATTAATTATATTTAAGGGTGGGTGTTTAATTTGTGATTGTGCAATACAACAGAAGACCTGTAAACCCTAAAACTTCTTTACTAGAAAGATGGAAAGCTCTCATTTAAGAGTTTATATCAAAGAAATTACCAAAAGCAACATTTAAAGAGTCACAGTAAATCAAATTGAAGTACAACTGCATTGTATACAGAAGCTAGTTAACAAGAGTATCATATAAAGTTCTTTAAAATTATAGCAAATTAAGAAGCTGAAACTCTGTGCTAAAGAGCACCCTCACCCTTCTGCCCATCTTCTCTTCCATCCTTTTGAAGGCATCTTTCAGCAAATCAGAACTTAAAATAGAATTATTTCTCCATTACTCTTAAGAGGAAAGCATTGGTTCTTACAGTGGAAAACCAAAAGCAAAACCGACCAGTATCTTAATCTGGATGAAAAGCTGAAGAAGACGTTTTAATCTGAAAATGTTAGCAGTGAAGCTGGCAAACTCACACTTTTAACTGCAGAAAATTAGAAATACTTCTGAAAAGTCTATGATCAAAGCTTAGTTACTAGAATTCTATCCACCATCATAATTTTAAGATGTATTTCCATTTTTCTTTTTCTTCTGTGTATGATAGGGCCTTGACTTAGTCAATGGCTTCCATTTTTGCATGTAGAATATGTTTAGGAAACTATTTAGATATCCAGGATTTATGCTGTTAAAATTTCTCAAAGGTCTTGATTAATAAGTCAGAGATGCCTGAGGGAGACTGTTTTGCTGGACTCAATGAGTTTTAGATCAGAGTCTAAGTTTTCCTGCTCTCACATACAAAAATCATTGTGTACATCCGTATTTCTTCTAACTGTTCGTAGCAGATATCTATATATATCCCTTCCTGTTCCTTGTAGACATCTGTTCAAGTCAGCCCCCTTCTTCACTTGTGAGAGCAGAGCATCCAACATAAATTGCAACTGAGGCAGGAAAAGCCTGACCAATACATCTCATTTATTACCTTTATTAATCTTATGATAAATGAAATCAGCTGCACCCTTAAAAGGAAACCTGTATATGCCATAGCATGGAATATTAAAATCTCATCTAACTTGTTCCAAGACTTGTTATTAACTAGAAAATTGTAACCTGAGGGTCTTCATTTGAAAATGTCAGCATTTATTATTGATATAATTTCTTTAGCTGTACAAAATAGGCTTTTTGATATTGCTCAGAGCAATGTGTGCAAAAGTTAGCTTAATGAGAAGTATCATTTTAGACTGAGCTTTTGATTTTACGAATGCCGTATGTTAGATTTCACATGTATGACAAACTAAGTGTGAAATGAGTAGGGTTTTGAAGCTTCTTACTGAAGTAAATATAAGGTACTTGAAGACAAAGGAAGAGAGAATTATCTTACTTTATTAATAAAAATAAATTAATTCTATATTTTATTAATTTAAAGCTATTCAACCCATTCCTTACTCACTTCTTTCCTCTGGGATTTATTTCCCTATGCACTTTTCTTTCCTGATTGTTAAAATGTTGTAAGCATGCTTAATACAAGTAGAATATTCTTTTGAAGTTTCATCAATTCAAAGGTGGATGTGTTAGATCGTGTGAGAGCAAGCATGGAAATTGGTCCTCTGGTCACACCAGTTTAAACTTTCACCTTTTAAAAATAAAGTTTAAGTGTTGTCCATTACCTGTTACACGTTGACTGTTTCATTACATTCACATGAATATTGTATATTTCCCCATTTCCTGGAGGCCCAGGGAAAGCCTTTGGAACACTTAATAATCTTCTTTTGACAACACAATAGTAGTTGTAGACAACTTTATAGCTTTATTTTGAGATTTTTTTTCTGTTGTTCAGGGTTCAACATAGATTTGTTCCACTCCCTGCCCACTTCCCAGCCATCCATTATTTTCAGAGTGATTACAGTACTCTTTGAGGAGATAATTGTCAGCATTTTCTTGCTGTCAGAAAGTATCTCCAAAATCTGAGTATATATTCTTTTCCTCTCAGCAGGTATTTTTTAAGTACAAATGCCAGGTTACATCTTTTTGCACATTTGATTTTCTGTAGCTGCATGTCAGTATTAGGCTGAAAAGTTTTTTGCTGTGTTTCTGTCACTTAGAGCATGTGTGTAGCGTGTAACATTTGTCCGGATGTAACATGCATGTAGGGTGAGGGACAGCGTGAGGAAAGCTGCACTATAAACTACCTGTATGGTTTTTTCTGGTGTGCAGAAGTGCAAAGTAGAGCTTTTGCATAATCACTTGTTTCCTACCTGTGTAAACACTGTCTGCAAGAAACAAATGGAAACCTTCAGAAATAGTCATCAGAACTATGTTTTACCCATGAAGTTCCCGATAGCTCCTGCAAAAAACATTTCAAGCATGTGGCACTTACTGTTCATAAGGGAGGAAACTAGAAAGCAGAACTTGCTTTCAGACCATGTAGTAAATATGGAAGAAACTGTGGGAAACTATTTTTAAGAGTTTCATCTTCTAGCCCCACCTGAAAGGGAGGTGCATATGAAATTCACAGCTGGAATTTGGCTACATTCAATCCTTCCTGGTAGGTCCCTGTGAGCCAGACCAAGTGGTGTCATAAAAGTGCAAGCTGAGTCTACAGAAAAAGTACATGTAATGCAAAAATTTAAGGCTAAGAGTTTTGTCATACCCTGACAGCTTTGACCTGTCTTGGCCAGCTCAGATTATGTTAGATTTGTGTGAGATACAAGACAATATTTAAACAAATAAATATTCTTTAGTTTCCACCCTACCACCGTACCTTGTATGATGAATCCTGAGAGAAAAGCTACGTGCTAGAGCTTAACACACTGCAGCAGTGGTCTCAGCTTTACATGGCTGCTGATAAATAAGATAGCAAGGGAACTTGTTTATTTCCATATTGTTCATAAAATATTGCCTCCAGAAAATTATAGATTTTCTGAAAGGTAGTATTTACTTTGTTTAGGTAATGTACAGCTGTACTCTGAATATTACTATTAAGAATTTAGAGACCTTGAGCTTTCTATCTTCTCTTTTTCTTCAGTTTTCCATGGCCTATAGTTGGTGCTGGTCTGAAACCAAGTGTCTATGAGTCAAGTAAGAGTCAAGGTGAGACTCTTCTTCAATGGTGTAAAGAAATTACAATAACCCAGCTGTGGCCAATTGTATCACTTTTACTCAAGAAGCATCTCACTTGATCCACAACAGCATAAGACAATGAAAGGTTTACTGGGGTAGAACTAGTAATCTGTGTTTTCCAGATGAAGCTGGCAATATAGTTTTTCCATAGAATACAAGTTGAATATGAGCTCCCTTTGGGTTTAATAGAATCAATAATGTCTAAAAGAGGAACTTGACAATAGCATTGTGCTTTCTCTGGTAGCTTTTCCTTTTTTTAATGTTAGGAGAAGGCAGTGAATTCTCACTTCCTCTCCCTCTCTAACTGAACAACTTATGTTTCTACACTGCACTATTGCAATATAGAGTTGTATTATTTTTAGACTACAGTTATAACTAATATATTAAATGCTGTCATATTTCCCTCATATGATAGCTTGAGTGCCCATTTGTCAACAAAAAATAGCACTGTTGCACAATGATACAGCCATCTGCTGACCAGAACAGAGCTTTCTGGGAGAATAAGGAAACGAGCTTTGAGCCAGCAACAGAAGTTGAAATCATTCAACAGCTTAGGTATTCCAGCCAGAATCACATGCTTTACTGGTCTTCCATGTTCCTGAGGATCAGGGCTCCTGTGTGCTAGCTATGTCCATGGTGGCAATGTGAAGAGCTTGTTGCAGGACACATTAAGGCAAGATGTGGCTTTGGGGTAAAATTTTTGAAGAAAGTATGTCAAATAATATATCTTGAGCTTGAAAAAATTGTTTCTTCTGCTCTAAAAATACAATAAGCATGAAAGATCTTTGGCTGATAAGGTTTCTCTGAAAGTAAAGAGATTACTTTCTCAAACAGGCTTAACAAATAACTTCAAGCTCTTAAACAGTTTTGTCCAGGACTTATTAGACAAGGGGTAGTTTATGGCTGTACTCCAGCAAAGCAGCTGAGGAAGTGCTTGGTATGTACTCATGATCACTCCACCATGTTTGGTGTTTATGCACTATGCTTCTTAATTATGTTGTAGTTCCTGATTCTGCTCCCTTTTTGCCACAGTCACAACATTGGTCTTCATCTCTCCTATTATGTCTGAACATAATTCAGATTGTGTACTCTTCACATTTCACTCTTCAGTAGTATTTTTGCCCATTTTCAAATGAAAATCCTTTGCAGTAGCATTTAGATTATCCCCAGCTGCCAGAAACTTTTCTAAGTACAGGTAGCTGTAGTAGAATAGCAAGTATGTGTACCACATTATCCTGGATTAAAAAAAAAACCCTTTTGCAAAGACTTTTTAGAAGTTTCAGATGTGAAAAATAATATGTGATGGCTGTCCTAAATTTTAATAAATGGGCAAAGAAGAGATGAGGGCTTATGAGTCTATAATGAAAGAGAGGCAGTGTGGAACGTGGAGAGTACATGGAGGAACTTGAAAAAGACCAGTACTTCATATTTGATAGAAGTGGGAAGCCAGTGCCAGCTAAAGAATGCAGAGACAAAATGATACAATTAAAGTATTAGGCCTAGAAAATAATTTTCAGAGCAAGAAAGAATAAATGAGAAGGGAAAGACCCCATCAGGAAACCATGGATAAGGATGTGAAATGAAAGCTTTGCTTCAAGCTTTGACATATGGAAACAGAGCACCTATTTTAGAGGTGCTGCAAGAAAATAATCAGCAATCTCTAGACACAACTGACCTAGGAAAATCTGAGTCAAAGATGATGCCCAATTTACAGCCGAGAAGGAAAACAGGTGGAAGCAAGTATTTTCTTAAATCTTCTTAGGCTCAACTTGAGCTTGAGTTTACAGCTGGATAAAAAGTTGAAAAACATATATTGCAAGTGAACCTGGAACATATAAAAGTACATTCCAAGTAGATTCAGCAACAGACATCCAGTGGTTTTTTTTAAGCAGTCAGTATTGTCACATACATGGTATGCACTTGATTTGTTTCTTTTGAAGACTGTAAAGCAAACTTTGCCTGGGTGGTAAATTGTTGTAAAAGTTATAAGACTTTCAGAGATCAATGCAGCATCTTTAATCATAATTCTCTTCTGTATTCAGGTTTTCCTTTTCCATGCCTTATGATGCATGCATACAAAAGAAACATCCCATTTATGTGAACATACTCCAGAAAAAAGTCTTCAACATTTATAACTTTGCAAATATATTCTTGTCTCATGAAGTGAAGATAGGCTTGCTTGACAACTCTATATACCACTTTTCCTGTGCAAGGATCATATGAAATGAAAAAAAAAATCCTCTTCAACTAAAAAGGAAAATTTCTATAGGTTTAATCTGACTTATGAGCTCCTTTTCCTCTAGTAACTGTGGGTCTCACATTCCTTCCTTCTAAAGGAAACTTGTTCTTTCCCTTAAAGCATATAAACTGATAATAAAGCAAGGGAGATGAAAGTGAAGGACCTCAACATGGATGTGGAAGACCTGAGCTTGAGGTTTTTCAAGTCTGCCACTGGATATTTGTAACCATGTTACTAGTGGCATTAAAAATGACCTAAAAATGTCAAAAGAGCTAAATGTTGCCTCAGATTATAAAAAATATTTGTGTCCCATTAGCTCTGTGACTGTGCCTGAATGCCTGGAAGTCTGCACCTTAAATGTCTAGGAATCAAATCATTATGGGTGAATAATGGAGAGAGAACACTTCTTTAAGTCCCAGATGTGCTCTGAACATACCTGCACTGGACTGTGACCCTCTCACAAACTCTGGCCAGGTAAGTACCTCAGAGATCAAGACAGGTGATTTAACCACAGCCCTGAAACTCTAACGCAGCTCCTGAAAATACAAACACAGGATGTAAGTGAAATTAATGTAGTACATGAGAAGAAAGACAGGGATATTTAGCCTGCTCAACAGCCTTTTTCTTTATGGAAACAACATTTTTTGCCAGGTTCATATTATTTCTAGAAACAGAGGCCAAAACAAACACTCTCCTTGGACTATCTAATGAAAATCTATCTTGAGTAGAATAAACTTAGCTGGGTCTCGATCAATCAGTGTTTGAAACATCTCCAGTTTGACTGTTAATGTGATTTTTTTGCTCAAATCTTGGGCTTTAAATTTATTTTAGAACTACATTGTTGAGGAAATGTCTTTGTAATTGATCCTGGCCTATTTTTGGGATTACCAAAATAAGGTCTTGAAGGCGGGCAAATAGCCATACTGAATAAAGATCCCAAAATGTCTCACAGCTTGGAGCAAAGACCAACATAAACTGTTTACAAAGGCTATTTGAGAGACCATCAGACACTGGAGCACTATTGAGAAGAGCCTGGTGTGTTACTGTGCAGATTTCTGCCCTAGGAACCACAGAAGTTAATTTGCTTGTCTTATACAGCAAGAGTGTGCTTCCTTTCTCAAGGAGAAAAGTGAATCCTTATTTATAGAAAGGCACAAAGAAAAACTCATCTAGGATGTTTGTTTCGAAAGCTTTTATAATTGCTAGGAAAACACAGAGCACCTGATTTACATTTGCTCCTTCACATGAGGTAAATGAGGATCAAATCTATGGTATTTAGTAGCCTACTCATTTTTGCAAGAATAACTCCCCTGTTCTTAAAACTTCAAGGCTGCATATGGAAATGCACAGATCTAAATTGATAATGCTGTCTGTCTTTGCAGAAACTATTCACAGTTATGCCATTTCCTTTGGGTATGTCTGAAAAAGTTTTCCTCTACATGAAAAACCTCAGCTGCTCTTGGATGAATGAAGACAAAGAACTGGAAACCTATAAGCACTCCATGGTATCACTCCTGTGCTGTTTCTCCCACTGTTGGTCTGGAAAATCAGAAATTGTCATAAAACAAAAGAAAGAAAAACTTGTCTTAGTCATTGTTACAACTGAAGTTTTCTTCCCATTTTCACCCTGAAGGCAAAAGGCACCAAGATGTATTCCTATCTTTCTTGTAGCTCTGCAGTCTGCCTTTTTAAAAATTACACTGTTATAAGTTGTGTGCACAATGATTATCCAGCTGTATTCTTATTTGTTCTCTTTGGCAGCCTCAAGACTGACTGGTGATATTTTTCAGCATTAGTGAAATGCAGACAACACTCAAGATTTTGTGATTTTCAATTCCAGGTTCAAGTCCCCATTTTAAACATTTTATACATTTAGTGACTGTATGTCTAAAAAACAAACAGGAAGATTATCAGATTCAGACCTGGTGTGCCTCTGGTCTGAAATGTCCACTGGAAGATTTCACATAGGTTACATTTAATTTCTTCATTTTTGGCTGGTGCTTGACATAGTAATTGTTTCTAACTGCTAGACATAAATCGATTAGAAGGAACATTGCCAAAAACTTTTCAAAATATTAAGTATATAATTCCAAACACAGTTGGTTTTGGTCTGAGCTGTTTTTTTTAAGTTCCAAGAAAACTAATCTTAACAGAGTCTGTCAACCAAAGTAAAATATAAACAGGACCATCTTGTCCAACTTCCATACTGGCAAGTCCTGTACAGAAGTTTTGGAAGTGAATTTTAGATTTCTTAGTCTGTTGTTCTTTATAGTATAAGACAAAATCCTCTACACATACAGTCTCTAGTAAGCCAAATATCTTCTGTTTCGAAAAACATTGTTTTGTGATTTGAAGACTTTCAAAGATAATGAATCCAGTGTTTCACTGAACCACTTCCTGATTTTCCAGGGTGTGGGGGTTTCTTCTGCTTTGATTTTCTGCATTACACCATTTATAGCTGTGGTTCCTTTACCATTCACCCTAGTGAATCCAGGACCTTTTCCTCTCTTTTCACTCATATTAGCTTTTAAAAATATTTCCTTTAACCACCATTTTCCCTTCAGGCTCTTTGATGTTCCAAGAGTAGTTGGTACATTTTAATCTGACCTACACCATAATTACATATGTTTACTTTTGCAGGGCCCATGGAGTTTTAATGGGTGGTAACCTGCCCACGATTTATTTTATACCAAATATTTAACATAGAAGTATGTACAAAACCAAATTTTTTATTAAGGCTGTAAAATACAACTTTCATGACTTGGGAAATGCAAGAATTAAGGCTGCTGATTTAAATTAATTTCTGTCACATTTTTTGCAAACACCTAAGTATGTATCAATGCAAACAGTTAAAAACTGGCAAAAATATTAAAAAACTCAAACCAGATTTTATAATGGGAAAATCTGAGAGAGTATTACTAGCTAATGACAGTTTCTGCTACTCCTCTAATGAAAAAGAGAAACAACAGGTTAGATTTGAGGTTGTCCTCTGGTCATTAGAAGCAGTATATGGAAGGAAATACAACAGCTAAAGTGGATAAGTTAGATCTCTCTGGCACTTGCTGACATTGATTTAAAACACATTATTTTTGTCCAGCTAGGGACCCTGCCCCACAATTCTTGGTAGCCTGAATGTACACTGATGTGATGTACCTCAAGCACAGCTTCTCTTAGCAGATCTTCTGTATGAAGGCATGGGAACACAATAAAGTCTTCCAAAACTTGCTCTACAGCCACACAAGAGAAATCTTCCCTCATCATTTGTATGCTTTTCCCATTACCATGGTATAGGGACCCTGAGGAAAAAGACAAGACTCCTTGTTAATGTGCTTTGATCAGGAGAATTTCTGGGCAGCCTGGTGATCCGTGTTTACCTACAAATCTTCAAAGTAGAATAGAAAAATATCTGTCAAGGAGATTCTCTCTAACCAAGTATGAAACCATTAACAAGGATTCTGTGCCGGGCTTCTAATGCTCATGTGGCATTACTGAATGAGTGCAGTCAGCAATTAGGGGAACAGAAGGTGACTCAAAGATTGCTATTACTTCAGGAGGCTGAGACTTGTAGCACTGAACTAATGCTGACCAGCCAGTCTAGCCAAGTCTGAGATATTTTTATCATTGTGTCATCCAGCTATGAGTGCATCTCTTGGAAACACCGTTCTCTTGGCATGTTTTCTGTCAGAAGTTGCTGGTTCACTGAGAGTGAAACATTTCATGAAAGCTTATCTCAGTGAGCCTTCTAATGGAATACAGATAACTTTTGATAGTCCTCGGCAAGATGGATCAGCTGCCAGTTTTCCATTCAGTCAGATCTACTTCTGTGTGATGGCCTCTCCCTTGTCTCAGGAATCCAGGAATACAAGGACCTCCTGGTATTCAGGGCTCCACTGCTCTTGGAAAAAATTGTTACTGTTTGGAAATGCCGTGGATCCTTGTTTCCCAAATAACATTGCTAGTGGAATGTCCATTTCCTAGGAAATGTTTTAACAGTTTTCTTTCTAAATTGGGACAAATTAAAATTTCAAACTGGCAAGATTTCTCAGAAAATGCAAAGTCTGAGCTCTGACGAACTCAAAGTTTTCATAGTACACTCCAGTAAAATCCTAGATTAAGTGAAGTCAGAGAGCCTGAAGGCTTATCCACCAGGCAGATACAACTCACTTGGAGGAAGCAGTTGCAACACAGAGCAAGTCTGCAGAACTGCAGGAGCACATTGACACACTGATATGACGCAGCAGACTGTTTTGCAGAGAAACTACACTGGGCAGTAGAAACAATGAAATGCTATTCGTTTCAAGCTGTGGTGTATGCATTCTCCTGCTCAGTTTTAGTACAATTAAGAACTACATTGTGAAAAGGATTTAGTTTTCTCTCAGCAAAAAGATTTGTATTTCCTGTCTATGGTCTATTTTGACCATAGTTATAGAAGAAATAAAGCCACAAAATAATAAACTTGTACTATCAGAATAATTTGATCTGCTTTTTTAAATGAACGTTCACACAAATTATTTCAGGTGATTCCTTAAAATTGGATTGGTTGGATAACAGGTAATTCCCAAACTTACTTAGAAAAGGAGATTCTTCATTTGCTTGTAGCTACACTGCAGATCTGTTGCTGTTGCTTCTGTGCAGGTGGCTATTGCCAATATGTGTTATCTGAGATCTGTGGCATTGATCATCTCACAGAGAATAGCTCTTCTTTTTTGCAGTTCTCAGTATCCATATGCCATAACAACATTCTCTTGGGTGCAACTTAACAACAGTAAAGAACTGTAAAGTATGTCCCTTGAACTATACTGTTTCCCTTCTTTATTGTTTTCATGAAACCCTGAAATCTTGAGGGGGGGTGTTGGGTGTTTTAGTATTGTCATTATTCAGTGGAGTTTCTACGTCTTCTCCCTTTGGACAGCTGTGAGTTTCCATTTCTTTCCCCATGCCAAAGAGACGGTAAAGGGCTGACAGTCTGGACATCTAAGGGAGGCTGACTATCTTGTGAGATTGGATGCTAGTTCTTGATGGAGGACATAGCAGAGAGAAGTACTGCTTCAGAGATACGGCTCTCTGCTCTGCTCATCTAGTGACTCAGTCATCTAAGGAATAGTTGCAGGCAAATTAGTCATCACGTATCATGGCATGCCATTTTGCCTCAACTAAAATCATTCAAGGAAAGAAGGAATAAAAGTTTGAGGTCTATCTCTTTTGTATTGCAAACTGTTTGTAATGGCTGTTTTAGGCAAAACTTGTCAATCCCTTGACATGCACTATTACCAGTTCAATTATTATTAGTTCATCTATACTTTGATTAGGAATCTGTTTACAATGTGTAGAATTAACTTATTGAAATTCAACCTAGAAACAGGGGGCTGAAGATTAATGGACATTTAAAAGAATTTCTAAACAGGAAATTTAGCAGTTCTGAAAATACTGAAAACACCTTGGGATTTAAGTTTGCTAATGATCTGAAAAACAGTGAAGGATATAAGGTATTGAGCAAAATTAGAGTGTTTCAAATGCTGCCTGATAGCAAGTTAGATATATTCTGGCAGGATTTGTTTTTCCTTAGTTTCTTTTTCCTTCTTAGCTAATGTTAGTGCAAAAATCCCATTTGTTTTAATGGCAAAACTCAAAACTACTCCCATGTTTTTCATCTGGCATAAGTATTGATTTAACTATCAATCTTCTTTAGTAATCAAAATTTACTAAAAATGCCAGCAATACTTGGAATTTTGGCCTAAAAATAGTCTTGTAAAAATAAATAATTGAAAACAACCAGACAAAAATTATTTATTTTGTTCTGGTTGGGTTTTGATTAGAGAAAAATGCGTATCTGGAGAGGTATGCACTGTAAGCAGCGCTGCTGGATGTAGTAGTTATTCAAATTGCTAAGTTAAGCATGTCTGTAAGGCCTGCAGGATCAAATAATTGTTCAACGTTGCTATTGTAAAAGATTGTGAAAGGTGGGAAAATAATGTGGGGTCTAGATTTAGGTACCTGGCAGGGATTTTTTCCAAAACTGCTGCATGATTAAACTACAAATTTAAGAAAAGTAAATCACGTTGATCAAATGTGTTATGTGTAACTGCTTTGGATGTTTTTTGTCATCCATATTGCAAAATATCATCCAACTCCAAACGTTATGTAAAAATGCCTAATGCAGGTTGTCTGGACTTTTAAAAAAAATGGCTCATGCACAGAGTGCACGAGAAAGAACATTTTACTTCATTCAGCTGCCTCAACAAAGAAACAAGCAGAGAAAATGTGCCGCTGAGGTTTGGTCACAGCCACTGTCCTTTGAGGGCGCGGTGCATCCTCCCGGGGTCTCTGTCCCCTCCGCGCCCGGTGCCGCCGCGCCGAAGGCAGCGAGCCCGAGCGAGAGCGGCGGGGGACAACGAGCGAGGCGAGCTCCTCGCCCGGCCCGGGCGCGGCCAGGACGGGCCGGGCCGGGATGGGGACGGCGACAGGCTCGGGGGCAGGAGGGGACAGGGCCGTGTCCGCCGGGCAGGCGCGGGGCCCTGCTGCCCTCTGCCGCCCCGGCCCGGCAGCGCCGCGGGCCCCTCCGCCCCGGGGGCTGCGGGAGATGCGGGTGCTCCCGCAAGGGTCTCCTGGCCTCGGTAAGATGGATCTCGAAAGGGGCAAAGCCCACCTCCCGCTGCACGGGGAGCGATAGAGCTGCTGCGTCTACTTGAAGACGGGGCTAAGTAAATCTGGTTTGGGTTCTTTCTGGGTTTGTGTGCTGGTTCAGAGCAGCAGGACTGTTAGGGAGCAATTACCCCACCCCTTCTTGCCTATCACATTCAATTTTGGCACTTGCAGTGGTTGCTTTTGGGGAGAATCTAACAGGATATGCTCTTTTCTGGACAGACACCAAACAGGTACCAGTGCCTGACCAGGGCTGTAGCTGTACAAACCAGTTCTGAATGAATTTTAATTATTGCCAGGTCTGAAGAACACTCCTTAAACTTCAAATAGGGTAGATGTAGGAGTCCCTTACTTATTTCTTTGATCTGAGCCGCTCCTTTTGTGCCAGAAAACACAGCCAATCTGAAAAATGCGATGAAAAACAAAAACATTGCTCCAAACAATCTTTCAAACTCGTGAAGTAGAGACTCTCCCTCCTTAACCAAGGAGGGAAGGAAATCAAGAGTACAACAGGTACAGCTTTATGTGTATTTTCAAACAAGTCACTGACTTCAGTTTGGATGTTCAGCAGGTTTGCTGGATGATTCTGGTACCTATGCACCTGCAGACTGTACCTACAAATAGTGTCATATAGCTGATATGCCCTGTACTAGACATCAGCAGAATATACTTTTTTACATGTGTTACCCCCTCCATTTAATTGATGCACAGCTTTTCAGTCATAAGGGATGGCATCCATGTGTTTATGCTACTTGTAAAACCAATGGCAGCATTTCTCACTGCTGCATTCTGTGTTACAGGCACTTCCAAAGTAAAATGTGTGAATCGATACTCTTGTTGGCACTATCAAAAAGGTTTTTTTTTCCAGAAAAAAAAATTGTTATTAAGGCTCAGGTTTGAAGGTAAATTCTATTCTTATTTTTCACATTGGTGTAAAAAGAGCTCAAATTCAGGAGAGTTGCTCTTGATCTGTGTAGTGTCTGAGAACATCATGTCTCATGTCATTTCATAAATTATTAGCCTGAAGTTGTAGCCACGCTGGGAATCATCCCCAACGCTATAGCCTTTTTTATGGCATTTCTGAAGATGATTCAAAGATGAGTTTGTATCTTATGGAGCTTTATATGTCCTGGCACAGATCCCCAAAATAATACAGCTGTGGTAGCAATGTACTGGCTGCAAACCCTATCAAGGAACTAGAGAAACACACAGGTATTAATTTAGAAGAAAAAAAATTAGCTCATGCAGAGCTCCACACTGGAGCTGGGCTCCAGCTGAGCTGTGGATTCCCCAGAGGGACAGAAGTTTATCTCCATTTATTCTATGCCTTTTTATAGACCTACTGCAAGCCATAGGAAAACACATGCTCTCTCAGGAGCAGTTGACCCTGGAATTCTACTTCAGTTGAAGGTCAAGGCAAAGAGTCAAGGAGCTGTTGGCATTTCATGTAGGATCTGGTCTGGCAGAGCTGACAGGTATCCCTGTCCCAGGCAGGTGTTGTGAAACCTGGCAGGTCACCAGCCCTGCAGGATTCAGCAGAGGCTACAACCCCTGTGTATTGGAGTGTGTGCTGCTGCTACTGTACAGGGCATTTCAGTTTTGACAAGCCAGTGTTTTCAACAAAAGTAATGCTTGGTCAAAAAATGGCGAGCCAGTTTGCAAGTATTTGGTATGCTTTTCCAGTAGCAAGGGAAACAATAAATGAATCAGCCTGAATAAAACAAACAAACAAACAAAAACAAAACAACAATAGCAAAAAAAAAAAAAAAAAAAAAAAACCCAAAGGAGATTCAAACCAAGAAGTTTCAAACAGTCTTTGTAGGGAAAAAAAAAACCCTGAAACAAATCAACCAACCAACAAAACAATACCGTTTCTCCTCTTTCCTGTACAGTGATAGTAAAGGGACTGTGTGAGAGCATTGCAAAGATACTCTGAAGAGGTTTTATATGTGTGTGAGCCCGTGGATGGAAGGAAACTGAAGCTAATGAATCAATAAATAGAATTTTCTGTGATTCTTATTCTGCTCATAGCTATTGTATCTGTGCCGGCCGACTTCCCAAAGCGGCGTCGCAGTTAGTGCTGAGCTGGACACATACTTGGTGTCGCTTTCCCGCGGCAGCATGTGGAAGAGATTAGATAAGCGAGGTGACTCCTGCTGCGGGGAGTTATTCACGCCTCGGAGCACTTGAAAGGTATGCTGATCCTCACACCTCGGTGTGAGCGCTGCCAGAAGCGGCCCGGGGAAGCTGCTTTATCAGAAAGCAAACACACACGAGCATAGCCACATGGCTGTCCTGCTCAAAATCGGTCCCTCGCTTCGGTTCTGCTGCGGCCCTCGCTTGCCTCTGAGAAAACGGCAGCTGCCGTCGTGCTTATTTATCTTCGATGGAGGTTCCTGATGATGGAAGTGGGAACCGAGAAATCCAAACTACCCATAACTTTTTCAGCCGCGTGAAATTTTCTTTATTGAAAGCTGCGTCGCGCCCGTACTTCACTTCTGTTGGTTTTGAGGTTTTGGTTGTTTGGCTTTTGGGGTTTTCTTCTTTTTTTTTTTTCCTTTTTTTTTTTTTCCCTGAGGCTCGGCTCAGTAAAACCGCTCGAAACAAAAGCCAGCCTTTGAAGACATGTACATATCCCTGTCTGGGCGCCACGGGATAACACAGCTAAGAAACGCCGGCGAGAAAGCCGGAGCCGCGGGGCAGCACCCGCCTCCGTCCCACCGCCGCCCCGGGCAGCGGCAGGGGCTGGAGCAGCGAAGGAGTTAAAGGGAGGCGCTTGGGAAATCTGATGCTAACGAAGCCCCAGGAATGTTGCACATTTCCATTCCCCTCCAGCTTTCGCAGGAGGTTGGTCCCCGCTGCGGGCAGCCGCTCCGAGGAGCACGGCCCCGAGGCCGCACTTGCTTCGGGCGCGGCCCCGCACCTTCCCTCAGGTTACGCCGGGAGACTCCGGGGAGGGACGGGACGGGGGTGAAAAGTTTTTTCTGGATTTGGGATGATGTGACGGTGCCTGCACAACGGAGGGAGAGAGGGGTGTGGGGGTCGGGGTTCCGCGGCTCTGCGCACCCCGGGCTGGGGCGAAGGGACAGGGACATCTGCCCTGACCGGCCGCGGCCTCTCTTCTCTTACAGGCGCGGCCAGAGATGCCGGGGAGACGGCTGTGGTGGGCGCGCTGCTGGCTCGGCGTCTGCCTCTCGCTGCTGGGCGCGGGGGGCGGCTCGGCCGAGCCCTGCCAAGGTCCCCCGTGCGAGGGCGGCTCCGCGCCCCCGCCGCCCTGCCGCGGACCCCGCTGCGGCGGCCGGGCCGGGCGCCCGACGCGCTCCTTCCTGCACAGCGCCGCGCCGCTGCGGCCGTCCCAGGGCAAGGCAGCGCCCGCCGCCCCGCTGCCCGTCTGCCCCGGCGGAGACTGCGCCGCCAACGCCACCCACCGCGACTGCCAGGGCCTGGAGTGCCGCCTGCTGCCGCCCCGCCTGCGCCCGCGGCCCCGCGGCCCGGCCTGCGCCGCCTCCGCCGAGGGCTGCCCCGAGCCCGCCCTGCTGCGCGCCGCCGACAGAGCCGCCCAGTTCGCGGGGGACGACTTTGCCCACGCCGCTCCCGAGCGAGGCGGCGGCGCCCCGGGGGTGCAGCTCACCTGCGACGTCAAGCCAGGTGCGGGGCGGCATGAGGGACCCGGGGGCGGGAGGGCGCACCCCGCATCCCACAGCACCTCCGGCCTGCCGTGGCACGTAGGGCTCCTGCAGCCCGCGGAGGCTCCGTGTGGTCACGGAGAGCCGCAGCCGCAGGGTGCTGGGTCTCCTCGGGCCGGGCAGGTGTCTGCTGGGCCAAGGGGCTTCAGCACCTCTGAGAGCCCGGATGCAGGGGCGCCTGAGCGACTGCACCAGAGCTCCTTGTTTTGGGAGAGTTAGGAAGAAAATCCGGCCATGGTCTTCGCATCATGTGAGGGAATTGCTGCCGTGGCTCCTCTCTCTGCTCCCTTTCCTCTCCCCTCCTTAAACAGTTGCACCTAGGAGACCTATAGCTGAGTAAACGTGGCAGAATCTTTTATTAGTGCAGTTTTTAAACAAGTTTGAGGCTCTCTATTCACAGTCTGGTACTTCTGGTATTCTTAATTTGTAGCAATATCATAAAAGGCTTCCATGGGGTGCGTTCCACACCCAGACTGGGGCCATTGGTAAGAAACCTGCTATTGGTGCCGAACTGTCTCGCTGTAATAGCCAGGGAGAAAAAATGGTAAAGTGTCTCTTGCAGTGCATTGTTCAGAACACTTGCCTGTCCATTGACAAGCAGAGCTCTGGTGAATTTGATATCCCTGTAGGAAGCCAGGTACGTCTGTGATTATACTCATGGGTCAGCAGAAGGTGTCTCTAATGGATTTGTGGATTTACTGACATGAAGAGCACCAACAGGTCTTTAATAATGACAAAACAGTTTCGATTCTGGTTTAATGCCTTGTTTGAAAGATAGCAAATATATTAGGAAGGGTGATTTATTTCCCATTGATATTAAAAGCTAATGAAAAGCATGAAGAAGGTAGTTTAAGCTTTGTCACGTTTGCGTAGCAAATGCGTGCCATGGTTGCTCCAGACACCAAAGCACATGCTAAGCCTACAAGTTACCAAGATCTACCTAGTGAAGTGACCTCTCCTCCAAAGGAAGCTTCTGCACTTGGTGATTCCAGCCTCAGGACTGACATTTAAGCTCCTCTGTGCATAATGCAGTGACACTGTCTACCCTCATCTTGCCTGAAACTGTTCCCAGATGTCTTGGAGAACCTCTGTATGCTCAGTGACCAAAGGTGGACAGAAAACAAGTCAGCATGGTTAACCTCCCTTTTCTCTGCTTCTGTGCATATTCTTCTTCGTACCGTCACCATAAATGCCCCTGTTTTTCCAAAGAACCCAGGATATTTGCATTTTCTTTGTCCATTCCAAAGTCCTTCTCTGTGTTATACAAGCCTCAGCAAATAGCAAGAGCATTCTGCTTGTACAGAAAAGAGTAATACTTTTGGATGGTGCTGAAAACAGATATGTTGTATCTCTGTTTAGGTCTTACAAAAAGCATCCAGGTCAGCATAACCTCTTTCTTCAAACATTATCTTTTTCTTTGGCTGTCTCTGGTCAGTCTGTGTTGCCCAGTCTGCAACACCATCAGCAGTTACGGCTAACATGGTGAGTTACATATACACCTCTCATCTCTGGGGCCGTGGACTTGGATCCTTTGTCCTCTCTGATGTGGGTCAGAGGAATTAAAGCTAAAGGGTCAGAGGGTGAAGATGTTTGGAGACTCAGAGTTCGCTCTTTCAATTTTATGCTCTTTACAGGCCTGATGCTGGGTGAAATCTTGGAGGAAGAGAAGTGTGGTTAGAAGTTGCCCTTAACAAAATCCTTGAATGCATCAAGAATGGCTTGTGGGCAGCGGTGATCATGGATTTGTGCATTCATCTTCCTGTGGCAGAGAGACGTGTCCTATATATTGGAGAGAAAGCAGTGTACAACTCTGCCCACTAAACCATGTAATCTCATGGAAGGCACTGTCGACACGGAGCACGCAGCAAGCAAACCTCTGATAACACACAAGGTTCTATGTGAGTTTTCAGATGAGGACCTCTGCACCCTCAGAAATTCACCTCTTGTATTGCTGTTGCCTTGTGCCCGCTGCTGCAGTTGGTGTGAATGAGTTGCTGTAGACATGCTTTTGTCCAGAATGGACAGAGAACATATATACATGTTTTGCCCATTCCAAAGACAGAACCCAACCCAGACCTTCATAAGGCAGCTTTCTCTCCTAGGAGTGGAAGAACAGCATACTGAATTTATCAACATCTAGCAGAAATTCCATGTATTTGGCATCATGAACAAAAAATAAGGCATGCTGATTGTCTTTGGTTTCCTTCAAGTCAGTGTATAGGCGAGCATCCAGCATTCTGCTCTGCTTGTGAACTCTAATATTCTCTGTGTTTCCCTGAGACCTTTTGAACATAGGTCAGTGGGTTTCCTACAGTAGTGCAGAAGAATCTCCATTGGCAGCTGGAGTCAAATCTTGCAAATGAGGGTGATTTGTATAGCACTTCCAGCGTGGCTTGTCTACTGAAACAAACAGAACAAATAATGTGATAATCAGATCTCTCACTGGGAGAAATGCATTGACAATTGTCTGGGGAGAGCTGCAACTCAAACAGGTGGAATGTCCATGAAAAAGGGCAATGGCTTCCAGCTTATAAGAGAGTCGCTGTAGATAAGATATTAGGAAGCAATTCTTTACTGTGAGGGTGGTGAGGCACTGAACTGGTTGTCCAGAGAGTTTGTGGATGCCCCACTCCTGGAAGTGTTCAGGGCCAGGTTGGATGGTGCTCTGAGCAAACTGGTCTAGTGCAGGGTGTCTCTGCCTGTGGCAGGGCATTGGAACTGGATGAGCTCTAAGTCCATCTTCATTGGAAGATGAACTCTTCCAACGCAAACCATTATTCAACGATTCAAGAGACAGGTCAGTGACTGTTCCTGTCTTTCTGTGTTTTTAGAGGAACATTTCTGTCAAGGTACCATTTCAGCACATCACTAATACCAGCTGAATTGGATGTTCCTTTGCCATTGACCTCTCCTCAGACAACAGGGGAGCTGGAATATATTGCCTTGGTGACTCAAAGGCCATTTTTCTCTCTGCATTAATTCACTATGCACAGGTGGAGACTGGGTGGCCCACCCCAGTCTATGTCTGCCAGCTTTGTGACAGTGCCCGAGTAGATTTGCAGTGATTCTTTAGTAATTAAAATATCCCTGGTCTAGTTAACCTGCTGGAAAAAACTGTGTTTTGGTGAACTGAGTAGTCTGTTCAGCCTGTTGAAAAGCCCCATTCATATGAGGTGCAGTCCACTCAGATGCTTGCTGAAGGCCATGCCTGATGCCAGCCCTCCAGTGTACAGGCCAGTACTAAGGACTCAAGCTGATTCCCAGCATGGTGTCCATGTTTGCAGGCTCATGTGCGTGAGGCAGGTGCCTGTGACAGCCAGCACAGCCCATCTGTGGGGTGACACAGACCTGCTGTCTGGAAGACTCCTGCAAGCTGCAGCTGAACCACCACTTATTTTGGCCAGGTGAGGATGCTGGAGTGCAGGCTTGTAGTCCCATTTCACATCAGATGACCCCATTGTCCCTGCTATTTCTCAGCAGCCCCCTGCTATTTCTCAGCAGCGCCATGAGTGCACCTTACTTCAGATGAAAGACTGGCATCCCAAAAGAAGGAATGCACAGAAACTGGATTTTTTCTTATCCTGATCTTTGTTTTCTCAAATCCAGTATACTGCAAACTACAGTAATATTTAAGTTAATGCTGAAAAATAGAAATTTATGTGTGCCTTATGCTGTGAGTAAAACTAACTAAACAGCAAAATATTTTGGGAACTGTAAACAAGAACTGGATATGGTCCTTGTTCATTATGTCATCTTTCGTGTTCTGTGCTTATTAGAATAAAAATCAGTGCTGCTTAAGAACAGATGAGTTATTATATGGATTGAGGATTCTCTCTGGCAGTGTCCAGCAGCAGATCTGTAGAAAGTGCAACACAATATTTTCATAGATCATTTTCCCAGCTCCAACAGTTTGTTGCGTAGATTTCCTGAATCTGATTGATGTCTGTCTTTAAGCCCCAATTGTTTTTATTTTTGAAGTTTTAGTGTGTATGGAACTTCTGCCTTCTTTAATGTCCTTTAATTCTTGTATTGGAAGAAAGACAGAAGAGTCTTTCCATATTTACTTGCTCTAAGATACCTGTAATATAGCACAGTTGTTCGGTTTCTTTTTTTTTTCCCTGATCCTGAAAAGTCATACCTACTTTCCCATATTGCAGCAGTATTGTTTGTTAGATTTTCCTTGCTGCCATTTTTGTGAACTTATGAGTTCTTCTATACTCCTTCTTGAGGTGGGGAACCAGGACTGCATTCTGTATTCAGATGCTCTATTGATTAATGTCATGTCATAATGATATATTATGTTCTGTTTTATGTTCTTCTTTTAATTAGTCCAGCATTTTATTTGCCTTTCTGAACTCTGTTGGGCACTGAACTGATGATTACATGGCTCTGTAGCCCAACATCTCTATCTAGATACATTACTTCAAGACCATTTTCAAGGAGTAATAATAACCTAAAAGTATGACATTTGATCTAAAAAAACTAGGATTTTTTTTTCATTAAGAACCTCAATTCACCTTTATCTCCTCTTAACTTCTTTTTTGTCACTTTATTGCTGCTGCTCAGTATCACAGACTCCTTTTGCAGCTCTTTGCAATTGACCCTTACTTTCACTACCCTTAATATTCGCAGCAAGTTTTATCACTTCATTTTATCACTTCTGCAGGGAAAATTGGCCATTTACTCTTTACTGTGTTTGAACGTGTACGTAGGAATGATTAATCTGTTACTGATGTGGTGATTAATTTATATCCTGAAGCAGGGGCAAATGATGATTTCATGAGCTGCTTATGAAGTGGAAAACCTTGTGGTTCCATGAAGGAACTACAAGGATAGAAAAGGAAACTGACCTTATAATGATGACTTGAGTTTAGTGAGATTTTCATTAATTTGCTAAAATTTGAATGCCTTTGAAAAGATAATACAACAAGCTTGGACAATAATAGATCATTTGTATTTCAGGAGAAAATGAAGTTCCATCTGAAGATGCCCTAATACTACAACTGCACCTTGCGAAAGGGCATGAGAAATTCACTGAAATGCTAAAAAGCCAACAGCAGATCATTGTTGATTTGCAGCAAAAACTTGCTGAACAGCAGCACGTGTTGGTTAGCCAGCAACGGGAGATTCTTGAACAGCAAAGAAAAATGTATGAGCAAATGGATCTGATCAAAGTCCAGTATGGCATGCTTTTTGATACAGTGAAACAAATGTCATTTCAGAGTTTGCAAGAAGATATTCAAAATTATTTTGAAAGTCATCTTCATGGACTTCAGAACCAGGTCAGAAATCATCTCCAGAAGTCATACTCTGTGCACAAAGTAGAAGTGGATGCAAAAGTGATTAACGTTGGGGAGTCTTTACTGGACTGTGGCCTTTGTGAAAGTGACGAATTTTGCAATTTCCAAAAGACGCCTTCACAATGTGAAAAGTGCACATTGTGTCCTGCTGGTTTTTTCCAAATGGCTGAGTGTTCTGCAAACTCTGATCGGATTTGCCAGGTGAAAGATAATTCTGTGTCTTTCAGTTACTGCTTATGAAGCCTTTTGTTGGACATATTGGGATAACATTCTGGAAATAACTACTTGGAGAGCTAGAGAAATTCAGTTTGAATCATGTGTTTTACTGAATGGGTCTATGCCAGAAGGTTTTTTTGTGTGTTTCTCTTTAGCATTTAGTTTTCTAAATGAGGCACTGCTTTGTGCCTGTTGGGTGTGACGCTTTCCCAAACCTGACAGCTGGCAGGACTTTGATTCTTTTCATTGTGATAGGAAAAGACATCCTAAAACATTTAGACTTACACATGCTAAATTTATTTAATTCCATTACAGTCTACAGGAGCTTCTAGACATCTCTGAAAAGCACAGGAAAGCTTTATTAAGCATAAGTCAGACATTTCTTTCAAAGTTTGGAAACAGAAGTTGTCAGTTAAATGTAAGAGCTACTTCCTTCTTAAACATAACATACAAATACACAAATATAGAACATGGATACTTGTATTGTTAAATATATTTTATTATAAAATACATTTTACTATTCAACACAAAACTAGCATGCAAGCAAAATAAGATGGTTCTTTGTTTGCTTTCTGTCATTTAGAAGTCCTAAGATAAGCGGGCAACTTGATGTTTAAAGCAGTATCTTGTTTGCAAAGTGTTGCCCCCAGTTCTTAGCTTAGCGTGAGCCTGACCAGCTAGACCAGATACTGAGAACCTGAATATGTCTGTCCAGTCCCCTCTCTGCCTCAATTTTCTTTAATGCTAGCATTTAAAGGCAAATGTAGGCTGTTTTTCTTTCCCCTCTGCCTGCTGTAGGGTGAAAGAAGGGCTTGCTCACAGGGGATGTTACTTTCTAATTTACTTTTCATGTGCATTTTGGTTAGCAGCTTCCTCCCAGACGAAATGTCCTTAAAAGCCTTTCACTGTCTCAATTGTTGCAATGTCCTTAAGATCAATTGATTGATGCCCCACTCTTGGGGATGTGCATCATAGCAAGAGTTACATATGCAACCCCTCTGTTCAGCTCATCTGCACACTGCTTGCTTTCTGTGGCATCACACAGTGGTTTTGGATACCTGATTAGAACGGGTAACAAATCTAAATCAAAATTGTCCTGCTCTAACATGCTTATGGGATCAACCTGTTCTCTATCCCTACATACACCTTTTATGGACAGATGGATGCCACAGAGCCTGAAATGCCTGTTTCAAATTTAAGTTGTCATGTTAAACTGTTTCAGTATGATTCTTGTGATTTACAGGACAGAGATGAGTGCATTGAATCTCCAAGCATTTGTGGTGAGAGGATAAAATGCCTTAATACTCCAGGTAAGTTATATTCTCTGATAATTAAAGAATGAGGATAATCAGATCTTCAGGCCAAAGAAATAGATGAAGATTCTGGCCTATGTGTTAGTGAGTAGTGACATGCACAGCTTGCTGGTATCAAAGGAGTTAAAAAATATGAATCTGTTATTTGATAGCAGTTCTTGTGGACAATGGACAATATCTATTTAGGACATTAATATCCTTTCGAAGCATTAGATGGTCCCTTTTGCCTTATTTTCCTTGGGGTGTATATGATTTGTTTTTAATTTTTTCTTATGACCTGACTTCATTCTTGTTTATGCTGTTGCAAATAGCGCCCAAATCAAAGGTATTACTCCTGTTGGAGAAACATTGTTTTCATTTTCCTTCTGGTGCACTGGGGTAGATACCTGATTTGATCTAATGAAGACTCTTATAAGACCTCCCTCCATTAATCTTATTCTCCTTAGCAACAATATTGTCAAATACTGAGGAAAGATCAACAGTTTCTATTACTTAGGGACACTTTGGGGGAGTTTTTTAGACATTTAAGAAGAAATCTGTCTGGTGTTTTGCACTGCTGACTTCATTATTTCATTACATTCTCCTGGCAGTCAGACACAAAAGAGCAAAATTAATAGACATACTGAGCAAATTTTATCCAGGTACTAAGTTTCTTTATATTGGTCTAGTTTTTGGTCATCCAGAAAACCTTGAAAGGAACTCTGTGATCAAACAGAGCATTTCACCAGTTGTGACCTCTACCTGAGATCTCACAGTCAAATAACCCAGGAAGGGATTCATTAGATGCTATGTTTTTCCTTCTCTAGGCTTTTAGACTTGTAAAAAGTCTATAAGTCTTTGAGGGGCAAGGGCTGTTTTCAACTGAAAGTGATTTTTTGCCTTTTTTCACCCAGTCACTGGTGGAGAAAAATGTGAGAGCCTAGAAAAGGATTAAAAGAGGGTGTGGGTTTTCTTCCTTTGTCCTTACTTCCTCTGGACAGGAGCTGTGTTGGTTTGGATGGTGTTACTACAAACACTACAGCAAACTGGAAATGACTTGAGGAAGAGAGCATTTAGTGTCGCCTGATGCGGTAAATGCTGCACATGAGGTACCATCAGTCTTACAAAAGAAGAGGCAAGACATTTTTGGACAGTGTTAGAGGTGGACAGTTAGAGGCAAAACAGTTTAGAGCACAAAATTTGAGTCAGGGCATTGGAAAGGTGTAAGGCTTTGTCTTGTCTTTATTGAGACATTGGGTTTGCTCCCATTTGTGTTTTGTTGGATGGAAGCGTGCAAGGCCTCAGCCCTAGGAAAGGGGAGCCACCAATGTGGTAGCAATTTGGTGTTGCTATGTGGCTTGGCAGATGGAAAGCTGTAATGAATTTATTCAGTGGGTTCCATGGAGGGGAACCAGACCAAAAAAGGGTCTGTACAACTGCCAGAGGAACACAAGTGAGGGCAGAACACTGCCAAGAAACAGATGGGTAGTGATGGTGTGTCAGACCACAGAAAGGCAGTAGCAATGTATTTGGAAGGAAAGGAATCTTCCCTCTCTTCCTCTTCTCCCAGTTTTAATGGTGGTGTGTAGATATGTGAAAGCAAGTTGTTACCCATCACCTGCCCAGGAATTGGTGTCCTGTCAATGTTGTTCCCATCTGTCTTGGAAGGAAGTGTTCCTTTTATTTTTTGTTAGAGGTGACTTTCAGCCTGTCTGTTCATGGTAGCTCATTATCTTACACAAGCGTAATTAACGTGTCAAAAGAAAGGCTGAAACCGATTGTCTGTTTTGGGTAAAGAAGGGGATGTGATGTGACACAGGGAAGCAATGTGACATATGAGTTCCAGATGTTGAATGTGGCTTCTCAAGCTGCACGCAAAGGTTGTTGCATCTGTAGCAACTCTTGTTCAATGTGGTGAGAGGGGAGACAGAGCAAAAAACAGTAAAGAATCATGTAACTAGGAGCCTCTCTTTCTTCACTCTTTCACTTTCCTCTACATCATACCTTCTTTCCCTGCTGCTTTTTTTCACTTCTATGTGGGATGAGAATTGTTGATTTATTTGATTTAAGGCTAGTCATTAAATCATTGGTCATTCAATAACAGTTAGGGGTATGTAATCAGTGAAAACAGGGGTTGATGCACCATTTCCTTCTTAGACAACCATGGGAGAGTAGTCAGATAGTTTATCCAACAGACAGAATCAGCCAAAGGCACTCTCCCTGGAATGCCATGCAAAATAGAGGACTTTCTGTAGGACTTCGTGTAGAACTTACTGTGGATGCAGGGGGAAGAGGAATGAAAACCTTGACAGATAGTCCTGATTTGTAATGAACCACATTGATATGTGATTATCCAAATTTGACATAGAGTGTTTAAAAAGAGAAGGATTCCCATACTTAATCTGCCCAAATGTAATCTTTGCATCAGGCAGTTGTGAGTAGCAGCAGTAGAAAAATACATGCATAGCTTACTCTAATTGCCTTGCAATTACCTGGCTTCTGTGAGTGCCAAGGACTGGAGAATGTGCTGCAGAAAGACTCAATTTCACAAAGCCAGGTTGAGTACAGCTGGACTGCTCACTGTGAAACCAGGTGCAGCAGGGCTTACAGCAAGGAGCCAGGAAGAGGTGGGAGAGGTTGTAAAGTGATAAAGAGCAGTAGGAAGCAGTCCCAGCATGCTGCTGTGCTGGTTTCTGATGTTTGGCTATCATTTGCTGCTGGACCTCTTCTGGGCAAAGGGTAGGGTGCTGCTCTTGCACCTGTGGCCACAGCAAGGAGCAGTGTGTGTGCTGCTTTGAAGTCACCTGTTTGAAGTAGACCCAGGGGGAACACCTGCTGCAGTTCTAACCAATAAAAGACTAGGCAGTAAATTAGTGCATATAGCCATCACAAGCATTTGTGAAACATGATATTGGTAAGCACTCAAATATACACTAAAATATTTGTAAGAAACAAAGAACATGAAAAATGTTCCTAGGCACTACTGAAGATTTTCTGTGTCATGTGAACCAGTTGTATGTGTGCACTTAGTTCATCCAGTATTTCTCAGTGATGGTGGAGTTGCTGTTATGAGAAGCAGAAGTGGTTAAGAAAAGTCATGTTCTGATTTCAAAGGGAAAGATTGTTTGGGACTTTTTTCTGTACTCCCTCTAGAATGTTTTTAGTTGAAAAAAATGTAATCTTATTTATTTGGCTTTTTTTTCTCATAAGAAAACAAGACATTTTCAGAGAGGAATAAAGTGTTAAGTTTCTCTTGATTTTTTTCAGATGGAAAAAAATCTTACTGTTCTGCAGTGAAGTCTTGATAAAATGGTACCTGATCTTAGAAGGAATATTCTCACATCATAAACTGTACAGTCGTACATATCGGTGTTAGTGGAGAATCACCACTTAAGTGAATGAAGTGTTAAAGACAAAGTGATATGAGGGTGAATATATGAAGCCTGTATGAATTAACACAGTGTCTGGTGTTCTCTGTTGAATAATGCAGTATCAGAAGTGAATTCTAGCCAACATTCTGACCTCCCCTGTGGGCCAGGTTTGTGTGTACTTGCAGTTTGCAGTAAGTGTGGTGAGCTTTCCTGTCTACATCAGCAGTTAGCATACCCGGCCCCACCCTGGGCTAGCAAGGGAGAATCCATTGTTGGGATCCATGCAAATGCTTGTAGTCCCAGTCTTAGAGCAAATCCCAGCCAAGGTACAGGAAGTTTCCATCTAAAGAATAATGCAAGTGTATGACATAGGATCTAGATACTAAAGCATATTTAAGAAGATCTATCAGAAAGATGATGACTGAATTTTGATCACAGTGGTAAAAACGCATGAATGACTGCATTAGTGATTAATATTAGGGATTAAGCTCTAGATACTAAAGCATATTTAAGAAGATCTCTTAGAAAGATGATTATTGAGTTTTGATCACAGTGGTAAAAAAGCATGAATGACTGCATTAGTGATTAAGTTTGGAGGCACAAACTGCAGGTGGTTATTCTTTAGGATGCCTTAGATCTTGTGTGTTGATTCAGATCCTAAAATCTTCACGTACAAAGGTTTTGGGTTCTGGTTGCTCCAGGTGGAAGCACCGGCAGCTGGTGGTGCTCTTGGAAAATTGCCACAGAAAATTACAGGCTGTTTTTAAAACCTGTTTTTTTTGGTGTGCATTCTTTGATCCACTGAGGTAATGGTGTACCATTTAACAGCATAAAATTGCTTTATGTCAAACAAAGTAATTTCAAACAGCACATGTATATTCTCCTCACTGTTTGCAGCAGTGTTTTATTTTAGCTTGATCACAACCACTGGTGTCCTGTGTCTTAGGGCAGTGGTTTTCCACTTTTTAAATGCATGGGCTGCTGCATAATGATTTTAAGCCTGCTGTTTACAGTTTTGGTTTTCCAATTTGTCCCTCGCAGATTTTTTAAAAACTGTATATGGAGTCAATGTCCTTTGGCTTGCAAAGCACTGCTTTAGCAATCACAGCAACAGCTGGGCTACCCTGTAGCATGGCTGGGCAGGCAGTGCACGTTTCTCCCTGTGGAAGGGAATTCTCCATTAGTTGAAAGGAGCTGCTCAGTGTACCAGTCACTGTGCCTTTGACAGAAGGAAGAGACTGTCTTTGGGGCAATATCATTGCATCTGATATGTTACAGATTTTGGTTAGAATTGCCCCTATGTAGCTTCTTTTTCACTCCAAACCATTGTGCTTGGCTTGCACAAGGTGAGTTATGCCTAATATTTCCTCTGTAATCTATCAAGGTTCCTTTAATAGCATAAATTGATCTAACATCATAACTGTCTTCTGTTTTCTCATTTGTGATTAGATATATATCAAAGATACTTGATATGCGAAGCTGTAGAGTTCTTATTTTTAGTATTTTAAAGGTATGACAATAAAAATAGTCCATTTCCTGTGAACAGGTGGTTTCCGATGCCTTGGAATTGCTGAGAAGGATGCAGCTTTGGGCATGTGTGGAGAGGAGTATTTCTTTAATAAGGAAATGCAGGAGTGCCAAGCGTGTTTAAAGTGTGAAGATGGAATGGTGGCCGTGCCTTGTTCCACTGTCAGTGACACGGTTTGCTCAGCAGCCAGTGAAAACAAGCTCTCAGAGTCCTGGGCCGCAAACATCGTTCTACCCTCTGTAAAGTCTGGCATCTCTCAGGTCTACTCTGGCTTGAACTTGAAGATAAAAGGAAAGCTCCCCTGTGATATCCTGTCCACTGAAGAGAGCAGCCTGGTATTCAGGCAACATGGTCTGTTGTGGACTGACCTAAATTTTGCAGTAAAGCACAACTGCAGGAACTTTTTGCAGCTTTCCTTAAAGCTTAATGGCAGCGAGGAAGACTATGAACTGAGTGGTGTTCGGATCGAGCAGCCAGAAGGAAAGTATTTCCAGAGCACTAGTTTAAGCAGTGCTGTTGAAGTAGAGCCCAGCCAAACTCTTTCTGTGTATTTGAGGAGCCCTAATCAATTCTGTAATCAAAGCAAAGACTTAAATATTTATGATCTTAATACCCCACTCAGTTTGTTTTGGTTGTCCCATGACACAGGTGCTGTGGCACTCAGTGCACAGATGTCAACAGCCATGCATTACCAAACCAACTATCGACCTACCTTCAAAATAATTTCTGTTTCTGACCCTTATATGCTAAGTTTATCTCATGATGGTAGAGCTATAAAGTTCACTGAAACTGGTGTTGTCAAATTTGTGTTTCATCAAGCATTGTATTCCATGGGTCATACGTGTGTCCGAGAGGGCTTCTCCTTGATTTCTTATATCAATAGGAATGGTACCAACAGAGAATTAATGAATGTATTTAAATCTGGGGTAAATTACAGGGACACATCGATATCTGCTTCTGGGGCCACAAAGGTTGGTGCTGGAGATATGGTTAGCTTTGAAATACTTTCTCCTGCACAGTGTAATGTTCGGTATTTTGGAGATAGTTCTGGAATAAGTATGTTCAGCCTCATCTGGATCCCTTCAGCGGTTTCTAGTGCCATATCAGCCACAGTTTCTGTTACAGGTCTCCCTACTGGAGCAGTGAGAAACAAACTACTGGATTTCACCCAGGTCTCATCCAGTGAGAAACAGATACAGCTGGTTTCTTCTGGACAGCTTGCTCAGAAGTATTTTATTTTTACTGAAAAGGGAGTTGCCAGCATTGCATTTAACTTAAAGCTAATCCATTCGTGCAATGTGCTCAAAGTGACTCTCAATCAGCTGACCATGGATCACATGCAGCCCACAGCAGTTGCTCAGCAGATTGGAGGTCAGATGCCAGAGGGAAGCATATGGACCAGTGTGTCCCTCCGTGCATCTTTTGAAGTACATAATGGAACATTGATATCAGTTTCTCTTGACTGTGTGCGTGGAAGGATCAACCAGATCACTCATGAACATGGAACCAGCATATCTATTTTATGGATTTCATCTTAATTTCTGCCCAGTGAAGTTAGCAATTCTAAAAAGTGGGGTTTCAATTGTATTTGGATTCTGTTCTGATTCTATCCATATTTGACACTATAGTGTGTTGACTTGAGCAGGTCATCCCACAAAATGCTATCAATTTTAGGAATATTTAAATGTAATCTTAACTGAATGATCACTGTTTAAAGAAAACAGGAGCTTTCAGTCAAGATTTTAATTCTGTTCTTCCATCTTCAGAGAGGGGAATGTGGAATTCAGATCAAATTCCCTTATTTTAATAAAACTGCCTCTTTAAGTTGATTATTTCTGGACCACAAAAAATTGCAGCTGAGGGTAAATAGCATTTAGTACTGTAACTGAAAGCAGCACAACCAAATAATTGAAACCTGCTTTAATTTTTTTTCCTGCAACAGGCTAATAAAAAGACTAAATGTACTTTGGGGCTAATTTGTCCACATCTTACAAAATATTGTACTTTCCATCCATTGAGAGAACTTGCCTCAAATAGGTGATAATGTGGCAACACTGGAGTATACATTCTTAATATTGTGGAAAGGGACTGGGTCAAAAATAGAATATTATTTTTACAACAAAAACAGTGGAACTAATGACTGCTCTAATTTCATTTGGAAGTAATCTGCATTTAAGTAAATTAGGAAGGTTTTTCTCTGTTTTTAGTTTTGCCAGTGAAAAGTTGCAGAAAGGGAAGGAAGTCTCTTCTAATAAGAAAGAGTACATAGGCAAAAAGAAACAAGTATTAAAAGAATGTCTTGAAAATTAGACTTCTGAAAATTAAGTATTTTTTTATTCCATTACTTTTAAACAGCAAAATATTTTTCTGATCAAACCCCCCCATTATTCACAAGTCTATTTATTTTACCAAACAGGTACTTATATTTAAAAAACTTTTTTTTTTGTCAAATTAATCAGTTAATTCAACAAAATGGTGTATTCATTGACACTAATTTTTATCTTCTTCCAACTCTTTCATCAAACTAATTCTTTCTTTTTCTAAACTATATAGACTGTTTTATCCCATTTTCTTCTGTCTCCTCTACAAATGCTTTTTCACTCTCGCTATTTATTTTTGTTAGGAGTAAAAGACAAGCCTTGTCACATCTCTTTCCAGCTTTCTTTCAACATTCCTACAGAAGGATACATGTTTGTGTCACAGATGCAACTACAGAAGAGGGATGTTACCAATGCACTTGCAGGCTGCCTCAAATTAACCCTATTAAAAAGAAATATTATGCACTATATAATTTTAATGTCTTTGCTTGAGTATGTATAGCTAAAATATATGTACATTGCTGTATTTTAACCTGTTTTGGGGTTTGTTACACTTTTTTTGCTGTATAATGGCCTCCTATAATTTTCTGTAATAGAATGAACCCAAGTGCAAGACTTCTATCTGGTCCTTGGTTTAACTTGTGACATTATAACTGTGTCCTTAGCATCTGAAGTTATCTTCCCATCATCAGTTTTTTCTTCAAGAATATGCTCAAGGGTTCGGGCTTTTCACAAACTGCTCTCCTGCTCCAAATAGAGAAGAGAAGTTTTTCTTGCTTTCACCTGCAAAATATAAGCAGCTTGTCAGAGGACACCTCCCTGGGCATTGTGTTGTGGCCAGTGTAAGTACACAAACCAGTAATCCTGGTGTCCCCAAAGTCTGTCAGTGACAGATATCTCAGTGCCTGTGTGTAGCCAACATCTCATTCGTTCTTGAAAGGTCATAAGGAAGGATGAATTAAAACTGCTATTGAAGGTGTTCAGCATTTGCACAATACTGTTGTCATTACAGAGGACATTCTGTAGTGGTAGACAAGGAATTCTGCAATGAAAAGCATCTGTTTCTGTTGTGTGCAGAAGAGCTGTGTTACCTGGGAGCAGAGCAGTTTTTCTGGGAACTTCACTCTTGGAGTCTGCTGAGACTGAGCAAAGATGAAATGGCACAGGAGTAAAAGTTCTTCTGACATTCTGCTTTCTGTACAAGGGTGCATGTGATGTAGGAGAAGCTCTGCAGAGAGCACACCTGGATATTTTTATGGTAAGAGTTGAGGGAGAGACTGTTAGAGAAAGGTAGAAATTACAGGCTTATGTTTTTGTTTTAGAAAAAGTTAAGGAAGCCACTTCCGCACAAACAGAGCCCCTTATTAGCCTTTGCTGGTTTGTGCTGTGCAGTTCTGTTGAAGGTTGTCACTCACCAGAATGACAGCTTAAGGCTCATTCTAGATTGAAACCTGTGTAGCAGAGATCAGAATCTGGTACATCTTTCCCAAAGTGCAGATGTTACTTGAATATAATAAACTTTTGTCTATATATGGCATATAGCAAATCTAATGGCATGGTTTGTATGAGTGTGCTTTATTTGAGTGGGATTGTGAGATTAGTGGAGTTAAACAGGAAAGAGAATGATGCTACAATCCTGTATTATGCATGCTGGTGGTATTTGCATTTAAATGCACTATTATTAAAGGATATAGAAGGTACAAGGAAGGTACAAGTGAACATTATTACAACTGAGAGAAGTTCCAGAGAATAAATTCTTCAATATAATAAAACTTTTTGGACGGTTCTGTGGGGTGTGCCTATAATTTCTCTTAAATTCAGAGTAAGTTTTTAGATGCACAGCAGCAGAAACACAGTAGTTTGCACCCATCTGGTCATGATAGTGCATCCAATAATGTTTTACTCATGTCATCTGAGATGAGGCACTCAGAGAGTGGAAGGAAAGTCTTATCCAATATGTATTATTAATTGCAATTTGCAGCAAGATTAGCTTGATTTCTAGCAAGAGAAGGCTGAGCTTCTTTCGAATCTCTCCCTTCCAAAAAAAGAAAAACCTGGATCTGTTGTTGAGGGCACTCACTGGCCTTGGTTATAGCAACAGGAATTTGAGTATGTTGGAATCAGTATAGATTTATGATAGCCTAATTAATGGCATAGTATATAGCCTTTGCATCTATGGAAATGATATATATTGCCTCATACCATGCAACATTAAGTGGTGCACTGTGTCCTGAATAAGACAGAGTTCAAGAGGAATCAATACACAATGAATGCTAATCTTATGGCACTTATCCCATTGCTGTAATAAATTGCATGTTTTATTGACAGGTATCTTAATAATTACATTTACAAATTTAGAATTTTAAAATTATTTTTTCCATATTTTTTCCTACTAATAGTACAGTATAATACCTTGAGGTATGGAATTAATTTAAAAACTTTTATTTTGCATCTTTCGATACCACATTCATGAATATGGTTAAAATAGATGGAGACAGGCTCTTCAATCTTTTCTGCCAGAAAGTGTTTCCAAAGGAAGGATTCACAAAGTAACATAGTAAGTATGAGGCTGGTAGATTCTACCTGTACAGAATTAGTTTAAGTTAATGCATACAGGAAAGCAGGTGGTTATTTGACTGTGTTATGAATATAATGGACAACTTGTTGTTATAGAAAACTTGACCATTACAGCAGGAAGATAATTTAGGTTGTATAGTGCTGCTTATACAAAAGAAAAAAAGATTTGGCTTAGAAACCTGCATTGATTTGTATTGGGAAACATTTTGCAAGTTCAGAGGTTTTACCTGAATATATTTATTACCTATGCAATTTTTTTATGCTTTCTGTCAAGTCAAAACTAGGCAGAATATGTGAAGTCTATTTTAATATTGTGGATATTCCTCTGTTCTGTGGTCTCTGCAGATTGCAGTACACTGTGAAAACAGTACTATTTTCTAGTGATGCTTTAAAAAAAAATCTACTTTGAAATATTACCTTCTTTTAAAAATCCTGTTTAGACACTTTCCTCTGTTAATATTATGTTGTAGTATGTTTTAAGAGAACTTCACTGAGATAAATAAAAGTATAAAACTTCACTGGTATTCTTGTTCTATTCTGAGGAAGACTAATGGTGGCTCTTGTGTTTTTAACTGCTGACTCTCTGGGGGTCAGCATTTCACAGATGTTGTCTGAGTTAGTCACCTGTGCCTGCTGAAGTGGCCCTAAACAGGAACAGTAACAGTGGACATTTCTAGAGATCTGCTTGCCTTCCGTTCCCATGGTTGAAACAGCAAGAAAGATGAAAATGGTCATAAGAGCAGTACAGCTTATCCTGGTCATGGCTAGTGCCCCACTAACACAGAAAAGAATCAAATTTGTCCTGCCTTGGTGCCTCATAGGCTCTCTGTTCTATGTGAAAGCTTTTATGGTGTTGGGGGGCAGGTCCAGATCAGACTGTTGCAGTAGCACAGCTGTGCTTCTGTCAGGGTCTGACCAAGTTATAACTCATGTGTTCTCAGTAGAAACTTTACAAGTGTTTTAGATTGTACATCTGTTTCTTCTTTCTGGGGATGCTGTTGTTTATTGGATGTGAACGGAAAGAGAGGTGCTGTCAAAAAGGGATTGCAGACATCATTAACATACTCTAAATTACCCAAAGATAACATTCAGAGGGAGGAGAAAAGAAGCATTTGTGAATGCTTGTGTTGAAAGTAGGACCATCCTCCTCCAGGCTGGATCAAAACTGCCTCTTCTCTTCTGGCCTTCAGCAGCTGATGCTATTTAAGCCCTTTCCCTAACAGCCCAAACCATCTTGATGTTTGTCTGCTCCCCACGATGGCTCTCTCAGGGTCACCTTACATTTCTCTTCAGGGGCCTGATGTTCCCTTGTACCACATCCACATGTGCAGGTCTAGAAGCACACTGTGCCACTGGGCCTGGCGCCCCTTCCTCTGCACGGAGAGTTTGCCTCCTCCAAAGATATTAGCTGTGCTAGTGGCAGTGCCCATGCTGCTTTTGCTGTGCTGCCTGACAGAAATAAGTAGTGAGTGGGCCCCAAAACAGCTGAGTTGCCCATCTGCTGGACCTCAGCATCTCCCTGCCTGTACCTGTATTTCACTGCCTGGTTCTGATTGTGTGAAAGCCAAATAACTGTAAAAGAGGGATCCAAGGAACTCATTTGCATTAAATAATAAAATGGCTATTGCTAAACCAGAGTTTCTTGTCCAGCTGCAGTTTGCACAGCTTTCCTCAGCCCTTCCTTGGAGCTCTGCAGGTACATCATGACCTGCAGGATTGCATCTTTTGTTGCAGGCTCTTCAAGGGGAAACGAGCTGCTCTCCAGACATTCTAGTGCAATCCAGTTAAATGGCATCTCTGAAAAGTAGCCTTAAAAGGCTGGATGTGATTTCCTTTCGAGAAGGGTGTTAATGCCTGGTTTTAGCAGAACCTTGAAGTAAAAGCCTGTCATGGTTATATACATATATACATACATAAATACATACCTACATACATATATGCATATATTTATATAATCATCTTGGTCTTAGTTAAATAGTATTTTCTCTAAAAGAAGAACTGTGGAAAAACATTTTTGAAAGTTCCTGCATCTTCTTATAAAATCAATGTCTTCAACTTTTGCCTTTGATGTTTTTTCACTGGAAACATAGAGGAATGAAAGGGAAATTAAAAAGAGAAGATTGGGGGAATGGAGATAGAAGGGGAGAAAAGTAGAAGAAGGGAAAAGCAATCTCCAGGGTTTAGGTAATTCCATGTATAGGAACTTAAACTAGTTTTTGTCAGAACTTCTTGGGCTTTCAATCAGTTGTATTTAAGCATTTGTTTAACTGAAAAGTCGATCACATTTGGCTTCTTTTCTGTCTCTTCTTTGAAGCATTTCCCACCCACCAACTTTTGTAAACTAAAGTGGGATTAGAGTATCCTGAATATGTTAAAGTACTTTACTCAGCTGGAGCATTAAGTTGGGTAATTTGGTTAATTAAATACCAGTTTATATTGGGAATTCTCTGGATATATTTGTGGGTTTTGGCATGCAAACCTCAGTTTTCATCATTACCTCTTAACTATGTTTATATTGGGAACTGCTTCTCATTAGATAAATGAGCCTTCTCTGAGCTCCATGTTATCATCACTTGACTGCTAATGGTACCTTTAATTCTCCTTTGGGTATTTTTCTATTATAGTCAATAATCTAGACATTTACTGAAGTGTCTTCAGGAGCTCTGTGCATGTGGATTGTTGACAGAGTGTCCTGGTCACAGTTGGTTTTTCCTGACTTGCTTCATTGTTTTAAATCACAAGTTGTATTCAGTTCAGAAGTCCATATGATAGATATGGACTTTCAAAGCAAGTTTGGCCTGGTGAGTGATTTAGACTGGTAATCACATCTGAGTTGCATGATTGCAGCTTCTTTTGCAGAGTATAAAAAAAACATCTGAGAATATTCATAGATTAAATGCAGGTGTCTTGAGTAAAGAGCCAGAGGAGCTTTACATCAAACTCAAATAAAAAACTCATACTCTACTCAGGAGGTAAAAAATAAAAAGGCTTAGTATATACTGTAAAATACTCTGTTTGTTGAAGGAGAAGTACATCTGTTGGTTTTATTAGGAGAGGAGAATGAAAATGTGTGCTTTATACCAAGTAGAGAAGACAAATTGCTTAAGATGCCTTTATGCCTGAAAATGCTCTATATTTCATTTCTTCTTGAACAAGTACCTAGGTTTCTTTAAACCTTTGCTTCAAACTAGTGCCACATCAGTAACTTTAATACAGGCTTGATTTGTGCTACAACCTTTGAGGATATTTTTTTCCCCTGAGTGCCAGACATATGTAATATGTTTCAAACAGCACTGAGCAGTCCTTGAAAAATAAGTGTCCAATACTGCAAGTCTCCCAACAGGGACAAGCTCTGTGATGCTGTCTGAGGCAGCAGTTTTTATCTTCACCTGCTTCAGCCTCCTGAAGCCCTTGTCCCAGGGTGGTCAAGCTTTTCCCCACCTTTTGTCCTTGCTAGAAGTGTGCAGTGGCAGCTGTATTGGGTGGGAAGCTGCAAATGCTTGGGTTTGACTTGCTATAAGTGGTTTTTTTTCCCCTCTTATTTATCCATTCTGCCTTTCATCCTCCTTTCATGGTTAGCCATAAGGCTGAAAATCCACTGTTCCCTCCTCTCCGCCCCTGATGTGCACCTGTACTTCTGCTCTCTCAGGTTTTGGTGTGTGACAGAGGTTTCAGTTCTTGGTTTGTGTCGGCAGGCTTCCCTCTCATGCTCATCTGTGAAGCACCACATAAGCACCACAGACCTCTGCAAGCTCAGATACTGCATAGCCAGAGGTGATTTGTCCTGTTTGGACCTGTAGAGCCCTAGGGGACAGGGAGGTGGCATTTCCATAGCTAGAGATGACCCGTTTCCATGACAGTGCTCTTGCAGCATTTCAAGCTTTTGGCATCACCCCTTGCTCTTAAAGTACGGATATGCTTGAAAACTTCTTTCAGGTTCTGTGTTTGCATATGCACTTGAGAATTCACTTTTATCCTGGGAGGAGATGGAATACCTCTTTTTGTCTTACCTTTGCAATTACTCCCAAAACCAACTATAAGGAAAAGATCTGATTTCATCCAGTCCTCGTCTTTGGTTTCCAGAGGCCAGCACATAAGTCCTACCTTGCATATAAGATACTAAATACTTACAGTTTTATTGGTGTGCTACTGATAAAATATATTTCAGAATTGACAATCTCAGAATTTGGCCAGCTCTGCAGGCACATTTAAATTACAATGCAGGTATCAAAGTCTTTGAAGATTTGTTTTTGTCCAGGTTTGGCACAATATTCTTTGATAAGAAACAGGTTGGAGAGCACATGGAAATACTGATTAAACAGGCCAGACAGGCTGTGGGAGGGGGACCCCTCCTGAAGCTCAGGAGTTGACATGGCTGAGGGTCCTGCTGCAGCCTGGTCCTTGCAGAGGCAGGAGTTTGTGGGACCTGAGCAGTCCCCAGGACATGCCAAAGTTTAGGAATGGCTGGGGTGTGTTGAGGTTATTTTGCTGTTGTAGCATTTTTTTTGCTCATTGCTGTACTCCTATAGGTAAATAATACTTTCCTTGGAAGGTTGCCTGTATTCAGTATCTAACAGCAACTTAAGGGAAATTTGTTGCAGAAGCCCATCCTGGTTTGAATATCTGAACAAAAAGCCTAGAAATTGCAGATGATGAGGCATGGAGGTCTTCATGAAATGGGCTGAGTTTTCACAAATCAGTAAGAGCCCAGGACACATCACTTGATTATAGAGACTCAGGCTGGAACTATAACAGTTGCCCTTAGTTTTTGTGCTTTCAACACATGCTAAACCCAATGTAAGTATCCAGGCTAAGGTCTGTATTAGGGATTGGGGTATTCTTATGGGTAGTTCCTGGCTGAAAAATAAATCTATTTCTGACTTAACTCAAAGAAGACTTCCTTCTCTCTGTGCTGTAGTTCACCTCATCTGTATCCATATCACAGTGCCTCCCAGGAAACCAGCAGATACAAATTCACTGAACTTGACACTGATGGTGAAGTGTTGAGGGCTGCTAGTCACGTGTCTGGATTTATGGAGTGAAACGTGAAATCTCCTCTGCAATCATTCCTTCCAGCTATCTGAAAGATCCACATGGATCTGCTCTCTTCTAATAAATAACCACTGTGAAGCAGGGATTTGAATTACACCATTTTTGGTAAATTGAAAATCCTTACTTCAGCAGTGCTGTGGTTACTCACAAGATACATCACTGAGGTGTGGATCAGGGAGCAGATACTCAGTCTGTATTCAAGCTCCCAGCCCAGACTTTAAGACCAGGATACCCTTACCCATCACCAAAGGAGCACTGTAACCTGTTAACAGCAGTGTCTTTGGAGATGAGCAGTGGCAGTGGCTGTTGCTGCACCAGGAGGATGCTCCAGGCCCATCCCCATCCCAGAACACCTGGTGTTCCCATTCAGAAGCAGAAACTCACCCACCCAACCCTGACATTTCCTCTGCTACAGCAGCCCCAGCCCGTGTGCAGGAACATCTCTCCAAACTTCACATGCTGGCAAACAAGCCAGGCCCTGGCTGCAGCCTGTGCCCAGGCAGTGGGGTTCCCTACAAGCAGGAAAAGCTGTGGATGGGGCTGCTGGAGCCCACTGAGGAACAGAGACAAAAAGAATTAGTCTGGTTTCAGGGCCACTAAATGCTGATTGTGTTCATGTTGCCCTTGAGGTGTTTCTGTGCCCTTCAAGGCTGCTATAGAGGTTTGTCTGCTGGAGAGGACTATTTTTTTTGTTCCAGTGAAATACTCTGAGCAGGGCAAGGTCTTATTTATCACTGCCTCAGCTGAGCAGTCATAAAAGTGGCAATAATAGTTAATTGATAAGAGCAGGAAAAAGGCAGGTCTCCAGCCCTGGGGAAGGTTTTGACAAATGACTGCTCACTGGATTGGAGGTGTTGCTGGCTTGGAGACAGATGGGCTCATCAGTTGTATGCAGGTAATGCTACAGGTAAATGAGAGAAATTACTGTAGGCGTGGTTGAGGTCATTAGAGCAACCTCTTTATCTGCCATTGGCATCTTTGGCCTTCATAACTAACTCATTGTTCTTTGAAGGAGATCAGGAGTGAGGGGTGAGTGAACTCTCTAGGCACAAAGAAAAGGCAGTCTCTTGATTTTGGTGCCATGCATTAAACAGGTGTGTTTGTGACAGATCTTTGCCCCAAACTGTTTTGTTACAAGTTACATGGGCTCTGGACTTGCAATCAGTTAATGACAGATTTAGTCCTTTTTCCAAAAAATTTTTGTCCTTTCTATTCCCTTAAGTGTATCATGACAGGTATCAGCTGGTATTAACTGTAATCATTTGTTAAAAATTTCTGTACAGATTTAGATGGGTGGCAATTAGAATGTTAAATCCCCATAAAGTCCCTTTCAAAAGGAGACAATCTGTAGCTTGCCTTGTACAAAGTTTTGAGCAGTACAGATTTGTTATGTTTCTCCTCTCATATTTCTGAATTAACAAATTATTGTAAAAAAAAAGTAATATTTCAGGTAGGTATTTTGGGGGCTTTAGTCTATTTCTTAATGTGAGGTCTATGCTGATTTGACTTAGGTGCTCTGAGGTCAACAGTGGAGTCTTCAAAGACCAAATTAATCTGACAAAAGAAAACACTCAGAGCAGAAGCTGTGAGAATGAAAACAGAGAAGGTCACAGTCACTCCCTCATTTTCTGTGGATTCTGGCTAAACTTAAACTTTATTTGATGCAAAAGTATGTGTTGGTACTTTATTAGAAAGAAAAAGAGTGTGCGGGTGAAGAAATCTGGGAATTCCTCCATCAAAGACCTTGAAAATGTTTTTGACCTTAAGTTTTAATGGTAGAAATAATTAAGAGTGTTTCTAAAGGTAGATTGGATGGGATTCTCTACTCTTGACACTCATTTGTTTTGATTTCTTTTTGCAGCTTGTTCATATTTTAAATTTGAGAAAAAAAAATTGAGAAAAATATTTCTCATGAGCAGATGAAGAAGTTTCTTTAAAAAAGCAGGCAGAGATCTTCAAAGATTTTTCTAGTACACTCATATTTTTTCCTCTTTGAGAACTATTGAAACAAGGTCTGCATCAATAAAGACAAAGGTGAAATCTTCAAACATCTAAGTGAATTAATGGCCAGTTGCCTATTTTGTCAGACCAGACAGTCAAAAAGGAAGCAGCACTTTTGACAACCCAGCCAAAGACTGGCAGAGCAGGAGGTGCCATTCCCCCTTGCCACTCCTCACCTTGTGCTATTGAGCCACAGTTTAGAGGACCCCCTGTTTTGGAGAAAGGCTGTTGCCAAGCTTTTGGAGGTTTCAGAGCGGGTTCTGACACTCAGAGCTCAGAACAGAGACACTGAACCCATCACACAGCCTGAAATCACTATGGACTACACTATGCACTGTGGATGATTGCTTGGCTCTTATTGATGCCCTTTCTAGTTATCTCCAGATTCCTTAAAAAGGACTGAAAGCCCATGACCACAGCCTGTGTTTTCAGTGCATTTCCTGCCATCCACAGCACACCCTGAGAGTCCTGTGCTCTTTCTTCTGCTTTAGAAATCTAAAACCGTGTGTCTCAGCACAGCAATTTCTACTATAAGAGTAATGAGTTCTAATTGTTTCTTTGTTCTAAAGAGAACAAAATTTGCTGGACATGTGATAGATTAGAGAAGAAAATTGAAATAAAGAGCAATGAAAATACAGCCTGAGCACTGGCTGTGCTCATCATCTCAGATGGCCTTTTTCCATATAATTGGGCCATTCCTTCATCTTCCCTAAATTGAGACTTTCCCCTTTCTTCTCTTCCAAGCTTACAGGGAGCTGTGCTGGTTTGGAGGCAGAAGTGAGCAGAGCTTGACAAAATGTCAGACTTTTATGGGTAATGTCTGCTCATTTCCTTATCTCTACCTTTCCAATTTTGTAATAAAACTGCTGATATGCAGACGAGAAGAGATTTTTCATATGCCATTGCTTGATTCTGAAGTACAGAGCCTTGAACTACATCCATGTTTCCCTGCTGCATCCTGAAAAGGAAGTGTTACATATCCTTGGAAATGAGCATGGAACCATTCCCTGGCCTGTATCACAAGCTGAGGTTTTGTTACATTTACATTCTTCCCTTGCAGTTTATTGTTGAACCATATAAAAGTCATGGCACTGGCTGGATCGTGGCTACAAATGCTCTGTTCTTGTTTAGATTTTAGGGATCTCACCACAGACTGCTGGGGTGACTGGGCTGGTGGCTCAATCTATTTGCTTTTGCTACTTTAAAAATGGGATAAAGGACCACTGCACCGCTACAGGGGTGTTATGAGGGTGAAATTCATTCCTAATGGCTGTGAAGTATTCAGAGGTAGTGGTAATGAGGCTATATGGATGTCTGGAGTATGTGCTTCACTGCACATCTGAAGCAAAACACATCTGTTTCCTTGGCAACACCTCTGCATCTGCACCATTGTAGCTGCTCTCCGCTGGATGTGGAAATATCAAGCATCATTACTGAATCATGCTCACATTTTGCTCCATCCATATTCTGCTATTAAAAAAATTCTGTTTGTTACATTGACACAGTGGGCTCTGAATGGCGCAGGCCTATTCCTGTGTCTCCCTTCCCTGTGTCCCTGCAGCTCCCTCCCTCCAGCCCCCCTTTTCCCCAGCTTAGCCCTCTCTTCTGCTAACAGCAGAAGCCTCGAGGTCACCCCACCTTCAGTGGGAAGCAGCAGTACTTCTCTAAGCAGTGCATAAATAGGGTAATATGGAAACACATCATGTACATGTCCATGCACTGCCCTTGAGGAAATTAAAACAACATGAACTTCCTGAACAACAATTAGTGCTGCCATCTGTTCCTGTCAGCAGATGTACGTGATAACCTTGTGTTTGGTTCTTGGAAAGAGCTGTGTGTATTTCACTTATGTTATCCATAACATCTTTTCCTTTTTGCAATGTAGAGGTATGTGATATCATCTAGCAGTTTTATCCTGATGTGTCATGGTTGTATGAATGCCTTTACAAACACAGAGATCTGCAGCTCTGAGCTGTGTGCAGTCACTGCTTCCAGGCCAGTGAGAGTTTATATCCCATGGAAGACCAAGGACTGCTCCTGTGAGGAGGTGCTCACAGCCTGGAGACTGTGCAGCCTCATCCTCCTCATGCAGCCAGTGTCTGTGTCCTCCTTCAAGCTGCTGTGTGTTAAGATGAGTGATGGCTGCCAAAGATCCAATCCTCTGTATGGAGACAGGCAAATGTGTCATGTTCAGACAGTTGTCACCAATTCAAAATAAAAATTTCAGGTTTTAGGGTTTTGGTTCTCGCTGTCAGTCTAGCCCAATTATCATGTAAAGATAAAAGGGAAAAACAGGAAAAAAGAAGAATTGAAAACACACCTAAGTTCAAATTCTCATGCTCTGCTTATTCTCAGCACCTGCATCTCTTCCACTCAATTTCTCTGGGATCCATTGCTTTGAGCGCTGCTTCACTTGCCTTCATGAACAGGTCATGAACAGGTTTGCAGCTCTGTACATTTGTGCTGGGTAATGTACCATGAAAAAATGCCTAACAAAAGGGTTAAGGTGTTGCAAGACTGAACATAAGAATCAATTTTTGCTTAAGAAATGGAAAAGGAAGCACAGAATGTAGGCCACAAAGCCTGTTCTGTAAATCTGCCCAGTCATTCAGTGCTTATCTGAGCATGATATTACCACAATTATATCTTTAGTGTGAGTGAGACCTCCATCCATTTTCTAAAAGCTGGAATGTGAATATATTCAAAAGAAATGAGAATCTTCCTTTTTTTCTGGCAGGCTCTGAAGACACATAAAGGAGACTTTTCTCTGTGAGATCTAGGAAGATTATCCTAGCAGTTCCTCCTTACAGGTTAATGTTTATACATCTCCTTTTGCCTAAAATAGGTTGGTGTCTACTAAACTCTGTTTTCTAGAGCAATATCTGCTGCAAATTAAGACATAAGGAATTGCTCTACAGTATCCTGGGAGACCATTTTCCATTTTAAAATCAATGCTAATTAAGTGTACGTACTTTAATGTTGGCATAAATCAGTTCCAAGTTTCCATGCTGCCAATACCTTACAAAACATCATTTACCTCGATTCTAATGAGCTCTTACCTCAGTGTATTTTGTGCAAGTCAATTAATTGCCTTTATTTTTACAAAAACATACATAAACACACATATAGTATCTACATATGAAGAGGAGGTAAAAAATAATGGGGATTTAGGTATTTTGGCCAGATTTGATTGAAATTCCCTTTAGCTGAAAGATTCCTCTGTAACCAAGTCTTCTAAAACATCCTAAGTAGGCTGTTGGGTAAAATCAGAGATCTCCTTATGTGTTTTTGTGAGAAGGCACTGGCACAGAAGTCTAATTCTGGCAGAGTAGTTACTTCCTGCAGTTCTCCTGTAAGAATTCAAATTCCTGGAAGAAATAGAACTTCTTCCCACTTCCTACTATTTCATGCAATTAGATGTAGTGATTTTTGTTAGGATGCTCTATTTCTCCAAAAATTCTTAAAGGATTGGAGCATTTTCCCAGCAGGTATTTTAAATAGCTGATCATGCACACAGCAGCAGAGCTGTACTATAGGAAGTGTACAGACAACAGCAGAATGTTCTTTGCATTTGAGGAGGTAGCAAGAAAGCTTTGCCTATGTGACAAAGAGATTTTATGGTACACATGTCTACTTTAAGGAGGGGCAGGGTAGGAGAACACATATACATATACATATACATATACATATACATATACATATACATATACATATACATATACATATGTGTGTGTGTATATATATACATACAGACAAAAATATACCCCAGAAATATGGGAGCCATATGGGGGAACACAGTAATTCCCTGTGCTGGGAAAAAGGCTCAAGTGTGACAGAAATCTCAGTGAAAATAAACTTCAGGATTCAGTAGGCACTTCTGCAAGGGATTAACAAAGCAAATGTAGACTTGCCTCTAACAAGAAACAGAGTCTCACATTCAACAAAAAGCAATTAGACCATTATATTTAGGTCATGCTAAAACTCTGAGAACCAAGGAAGCACACCCTTATATTATAGTTCATGCTGTAGCTGTGCAGCACATTTCACAGTGATTAGATTCTAGGTTGCCTCCAATCAAATAAAAACTTCTTGATTGTATGGTGCCTAATGGACTATATTTCTGCAGGGAATTAAGTCAAGCCTGTGTGCTGCCTTCAGTGGCAAAGCTGGTTTAAGAAACTCCTTTCTTCCTTCATAACAGCCTTGAACAAGAATTGTAATGCTCTGCCAAAGTTTACCACCTCCAAGGTGTGAAGTTATGGCTGGTTTTGAGGCCTTGCTGTAAATCAGGTCACTGAAATGTTTAAAATAGCCACCAGAAGCTCCAGGGCAGGTGAATTTGAAGGCAGCTTTGTCATCACCACTAGCACTGCATAACTGCTCAATAAATGTCACACTGAGTTCAAGTCCACAAAAGAAACATGGAAATCCATGGAAGCACAGAAAGAATGAAGAGTGCTGTTTAGCCTTGCCTTCCAGCTGCGTGGTGAACAGCTACTGGGCACAGCTGCAAAGAGGAAAAGAAGCAGCATCCAGACCTTGGTTTAGTTACATGCAGCACATCTGATCACACCACATTGTTGGGAGCTACAGATTTGTTAGCAACCTGCACTTGTTTCAGAATTTCATCTTGACTTTTAGAACTGTTGATGGGAAAAGCCCCTATGTGATTATTCTCAGGATGCTCTTTTCTGACTATTCCTGAATGGAATGTTCAATTTTTATTAAAAGGTATTTTGATTAATTAAATTGCATTTTAATAAATTAAAATGCTTCTTTCAATTTATTTAAAATAAAGAAGAACCAGCAAATTTAAAATGATTTTACATCTAAAAAGGTGTTTAATTTCATCCCAGCTCATCCTCACCCTTCTGCTGATAGACTTTGGCAATTGTTTTGAGAAGGAATGGCTTAAAAATAGATGTAGAACCTTGTATGGACCCCAATGATTCTTCTTTCAGAAAACTACCTTCTTTCAAATCCAGTAGTGATCTTTAATACATTGCCTTATACTTTGACCTATGATTTCAGCATCTTCTAAACAGTAATCTGGAATAGCAGCCTTCCTGTTGGCAGCCCTCAAATGCTTCTGTAGGATTAAGGCATGTAGTCATAGTGTCCAGACCTCTGATTCTTCAGATTTTGCCAAGCTGCTAGAAATGTACACTGGAAGCAGCTTTGGGACATTCTCACTTGAGAATGTCCCTACAAGCAGATCTGGAGCATGGAAGTTAAAAATCTCTATTGTCCTTCAGAACAAGAATCCTCAGTATGATCTCAGTGGGGACATGCCACAAGACCAGTGTTCAGCCTCTGTGTGCGGGCATTACCTTGGGACCAGAACTCACCTTTAAAAGGTGCAATAGTGCAGCAGTAACACAAGTCCTTTGCTGCTGGTGGGGCTAAAAACCACTTCATGTGTCCAAGAGACTTCAGTGGGTGTGATGAAGGCAAGATATGGGCTGTTCAGGTCACTGTGTGCCTGTGTAACCAGGTGCGCCTGCTTACAGTGCTGGCTCATCACAGGCACACTGAGAATGGAAATTTTACCATGTGCCAAGAGGTATTGCCTTCAGCTTATGTCTTCCATAAGTTCATCTTCTTTTTCAGTGACTGTCAAGTGTTATAATCTGTCACTTTGAAAAATACTATTCCTTTGAGCCTATTCTTAAAGAGAATATTTTTAAAGACAATCCATTCCAGTGGGCTGAAAGGGTTTAACACCATTATCTGCTCTATTCCTGGATCCCTGTGTGTGGGTAATTGCCTGGAATCCCAGCCTTTCCCATCTGCTTTCACTAAAGGACAGTGTATCTCTGCCTTTAGGAGATTAAAACCAGACACTTACTATTTGGGCTGTGACCATCAGGCATCAGAAGGAGACAACATCGCAATTTTGTTTGAAACAAACTAAGTGTAACAGGAGCTTTCTTGGGCTGAGTTGCAGAGTCTGTGCATGTTTCACACATAAATGATGCTTTATGCTTTACCAAAGCCAAATCATATTTGCACTGTCTCTGGAGAAGTACTCTAAAAATTCAGTTGGGAGGGGTGTAAATACTCATTATTTTCTTTAAAGACAAAGATTGAGCCTTCCTGGGGACAAATAGACATGTCATGAAGAGTTTCAGTTTGGGTGTTTCTTCAATCAATTTGTCTAAATTTGGCATAGAGCAGTAAGGAAGTCAAATTCCCAGTCATGTAGCATCCCAAAAAAATACAGGACACACACATTCACAGATACAAACACAGAGCCCTAACAAGAGTGGTAACGGGGAAGAAAGCAAAATATACACCCAAAATATTACCTGCATGACTTGATGAACTGCTGGAAAATGTCCAGATTCCATGGTACTACAGGAATACACAGCATATTGTTTTAACTTTTTATTATGTTTTGCTTTTTAATCACACAAGCTGCATTTTCCTTGTATTTATGGATTTATACTTATCCTTTGTACCCCAAATTCTTGAATCCAGATAGAGGCAACCAATTTCATTCACCTAAAAGGCAACTGCATCAGGGCACATAAGATTCCTGAAAGAACTGTTGAAATCTCTGAGTCTGAAGACTTGCATTATGAATATTCCTGTGTTTCCACCTGCCTTTGCTTCTGGCTGGTCCTTTTCAGTCAGACCTCCAGGACACACACATGCCTTAGAGCACAGCTGTGTGTTTGCCTGCCATTCACCTCCCAAAGCTTCCTCAGGTTACCTTTGTAAAGTGGTGGATGGTGGTAGTTTCATAGACTTTTAAAATACTGTGAGGAGAGACTTGTTTTATAAAAAGAGTTTAGCTTTCTTCACTAAGTTTTGAAAGAGGTACTGAAACAAATTGGTAATTAGTCATTAACAAGCAAGATAGTGTAACACTTAGAAGTTTAATTCTGTTTCCAGCAAAAGCAACGGCAAAATTCCCACTGACTACACTGGGGCAGAATCTGACACTGGGTACTTGACCTTCTATCTTCTAAAGGCAAAGAGTTTTTCAGTGAATATAATGAACACAAAAAATTACCACTAGAGTAGCTGTACCACATTCAGGAACTAAGAAACTCCTTGTACTTAATTAAGGACCAACAAGAAAAAATTACATGTCATTTGCTCTGCTCAAAGGAGAATCAGGTTAAATTGTATTTTCTCAAAGCTTTTTTTAGACTAATGACTCAAATATCATTGTTCAATGAAATTGAATTACCAATACTGCTACTGTTTCTATTTGTTGTACTCCAAAGGGTAACATGGGTAAGCAAATGAAAGAAGGCTGTCAATACATGTATCTGTTCAATACAGTACAAGCTCTATGTGCAGGTATGTGTAGAGATGCATCAGGTGTGTATATATGTTAAAATAACATGTGAATGTTATTTTAGATAATTTGCTAATTATCTTTAGGAAATGGGCACACTCTTACAAATCACTCTGAACTAGAAGAAAGCATATTTCCCCCCAGAATAAATATACCTTTGTGGAGTGAGACTCACTAACATTGTTTTACTCAAAACCCTTATATTTTTTTCAGGGGAAAAAAAAGAAAAAGGGTCTAACAACAAGCACCTAAAAAATTATAGTGCAATGTACTTTTCTTTGAGGTATGAGATTGAATTATTTGAAGCAGAGGAGAGAATGAAATGCTGCTGCCCCATCTCTGATGGGGGATGCCTGGATAAAAGACAGAACAGCATCTCCAAGTCTGTCTGGCTTTTGCATGTGAAGGAAATCTGTGGGAGGGGTCTATGGAAGAGAGAGTAAGAAATCCAGTTTGTTGTCCAGAAAGGACTGCACTGAGTGAAACCCTGCCCTGCACAGCCACACCAACATGTAGCTCCATGAGCCATGCTCAGGACACCCTCTGGCAGCTCCTGCAGACTGGCCACTCTGAGGATCTGTGTGCCTCAAAGTCTCTTGTGTCTCGAGGTGGGGTTGCAGATTTTGAGGCTTTATTAATGATTTGATCTAGTTGGCTTTGTCCCATCCCTCAGTCCAAATTAAGCCTCTAGTTTGCAATGCTGAACTGGCCACAGAAGTATTTCTGTTCAACTGTCTAGACATTAGGAATCATACTGGTGTTTTGAGACACACAGATTTCAATTGTAGCTAATTGTTGCTACAACAACTAAATATACAAATATCCCTGACACTTTTTCACAATAAAAACCCCTCTTAGAGTTCTTGTCATGAATGTCTGGACATGATAGGTTTTTGTTTTATAAGAGATAAGAACAGTATGGTTTTGCAGTGATTATCCAAGATACCCCCTTTAAGAAAAGCCCAGTTTAAGCAGCTGTTGCTGGCAGGCTTGTACATGCTTTGTAGATGCACAGAACCCCTGGAATAACCTTAATACAGCTTCTGGTAAGAAAGTAGAATGTTTTATATTGCCCTTTCTCACAGCTTTTCTTACCCTACATTTTTTTCACTGGTGAGAATTTCTTGGTGCCCTTCTGACTCCATCTTGCTGCTGAAGCAGAACAGGAGCACAAGCAGCAATGTCCTTCTACATGAACCAATAACAACAGGGAAGAGGAGAAAGCTCAGCCCAAAATATCATTTTCATATTAGTATATTTAAGAAGACTTTGCAGGTAATAATCTCCTTGGCTTTTTTTTTTAAATATAATTTTGGATTGATTTTTTTTTTAAAGAAAATTACTTGCAAAATTTTCCAAACCAAAACCCATCAGTTTTTCCCCAGGTTATTTTTTTTTCTTGGTAGAAATGTCTCATTACCTTTGGCAGAGTCTGAGTGTGTTCACACTTGCCTTTGCACAGCTACTTGAGCTTTCTACAGCAGTAGCAGGTAAGATGAGGGTCAGTAACCAGAAATTGGGGTCAGTTTTCCAGATATCACATTACATAGCTCAATCACTATCTCTCTCTAGAATGTTTCATCTAAAGACAATAAAGTTGATCTGCCTTTTAAAGCAAGGTCACCCAGTTTCTCCTGATTCAATCCCCATTCTGTGACTTTTTACACAAAGACCCAAGTGAGACTTGCTCACAGCTGTTTAGCATGTGAGTGGTGTAGTTTGATGGGAGCTGATTTGAGTATCTACAGAAAGTGGAAACAATGCTGGGTTAGTGCTCCAGTCCAGTGTCTTCTTAATTTAAAGGAAAGGGGATTAAACCTGAAAAAAAGCTACAATATCACAGCATGATTTCTCCTGTGGGAATTTTGCATACAAGTCCCAATGAATGAGTGCAACTCAGAAAGCATATTTTACTGCTGTAAGGTGGGAGAGATCAATGCATGAAGTAATTGGATGACAAATAAAGCAAGAGCAAAGAAACCCTTGTCCAAGTGTTGTGAAGCTGCAGGGAAAACAGAACTTTCCCTGCTGTGCTGTGATGTTTGACTTTTCCCTTGGGGAATTCCCAAGCCCTGGCCCTGACCCTCACAGAGAATGGCAGAAGGCTCCATCAGGAGCTGCTGCACAGGGAGCTGCGCAGGCAGCCAGGGGTGAAGGGCACAGGCAAAGGCAGGGCTGAAATATCCCTGTGACTGACTCAGAGGGGACCCATGTAGCCACCTCCTGCTCATTTGCATGCTAGTCTTCATTGCTAGTCAGCATTTTCCACAGAAGTTTTATTATGATGGAGCCCTGAAATATAGTCATTTGGTGACATCAGAGCAGTGAGATACAGCTCCTTGCCATTGCTGTCCAGATGATTTGTGCTTTTCATTACAGCAGTATAATAATAAAATCAGAGTCTGGAGAAGGAAAATGACAGACAAAAGCAGACGCTTGCCAGCAGTGGGGTATGACAAAGTCCCTTGTACTGTCTGGAAATATAAGACTTTTACATCATTAGAAAGCTATTTTGTTCATTTTCATTAAATTTATTGGTAGGGTGACTTTATATAGGTCTGGCAACTGCATTTTTCTTGGTGTCTTTTGCTCTAATGCTGAAATAGACCACCATGAAGTAAACCTGGCTTTACTGGTCAACTTCAGCAATTAGTCGGAGAAAACAGCCAGAAGTTGCTGAGGTCTGCAAAGCAATTCCTTTGTCAGGTAATCACACCTTTATGGAAGCAGCCTGAAAATCTGAGGATGTGCTACCATGGGATCCAAGCTCCAACACTTTTCTCTGTATGTTTAAGGATCTATCCTAGGAAAACAAAAACACAAGAAAAAAACGTTACATGATTGAATGGTTTGGGTAGAGGGGGGAGGTTTGACCATTGCTTAAAACAGAATAGTAAGAAATTGAAATGTAGAAAGGTTTGGTTTTTTTTTTTTTTCAGTGGAAAAAACTGATGTCCAGGTCACAGCCATCTGTCACATTCATTTGCAGGAAAATACATGAGTGCAAATCACAGTAGGGGTAAAACTGCAAGACGCTTGAGAGGGATGTTTAATGAAAGGGGGGTATCTTCAGAAGCAGAAACAGAAGATAGGCCCCTTAGGTAAACATTTGTAATGCAATAGAGTTATAACTCAGGAGCCAGGGGCAGACTGCTCATGGTGCTCATGGTTTCATACTGCACACAATGGAAACAGACCTTACAGACCTGCAGCACAGCAGGGACAGCAGGGCTGCTCAAACCCTGTGGCACTTCAGCCCCAGTAGGGTGACATTCCAGGGAGCAGTAAGATGGTCCAGTACGATGGCCTCACTCCAGCCCTTGGCTGTTCCCAGATATTGTTTTTCTTGCTCACTGATCCATGTCTGTGCCCAGATCTTAAGGGACATTTGTTCCAACAGGAAAGCCTGTTCTTTTGAGAAGAAATAGCTTTTCTGGTTGATATCCTGAAATGAGCAACAGCGCTGGTGACTATGCAAGGCTGAGAGAGGGAACACACACCTGAGCATGGGCCACAGCCTCTTTGAGAGCATCCACAGATACTGCAGCAGTAACCAGAGTAAGTCCAGAAGCAAAGACTGAGCTAAGTTAATCCTGGATAACTTCTTGCTGCATATTAAAATGTCCCATTTAATTTAATCATCAGTTTGTTGTGGTTTTGGGGCTTGGCAGAGGAGAAGCATCAATTGTGTTTTGCTATAGGTTGGGGTATGGTGCTGCATGTTGTCATTTAAACATTTGGCCACTTGTACTGAAAGGAAAGCAGAAGTTAACTGCTTCCTATTTGAAGAAGAATATTAAAAGACTGTGAAGCGTCAGATAGAAAATGAGGACTAGTGAGTGCTCAGAACACACTAGGCATTATATAGCAAATACTCTGATGGCCACGTGATTACTCAAGTGTTGAGTTTTTTGCAAGATTTTGTTTCTGGCGCTTTATCCAAATAAGCAGTAGTGGAAAAATACAGTAGGTTATGTTGTAAAATAGGGGTGGATCTGAAAAGAAATACTTCTCTTGCAACATTTCATGATAGTTTAATTTACAAAGAAGATTAAACAAACTGAAATCTATTAAAAAATAATAAGCATATGTCTAAGAAATTACCCATACTAGAATCAGACTAACAAAATAGTTTCCATTTGTAACTGCATATGCAGCCAAATCCCTGTAATTTTCATAGTAATCTGAAAATTGAGTCATGACCACTTCAGAAATATCTTTGTCTTCACTGAATTTACAGAAAACTATAATGAGTTTAAAACCACCATTTAAAAACTGAAACACATGGGTTTTTTTCCAGAAGACTGGAACTGGGAGGTAGTTAAAACTACAGTTCTTGTTTTTTCTTTGTTTTTTTCCCCCATTTAATCTCTGTGTAGCATGGCCGGTTGCTTACTAAATATTATGACTAAAGACAGCTGTGTTTATTTCTTTTTTTAAGAAAGTAGCAGCTCGAAAAAAAAAATCCTTACTCTCTTTTAATTCACACTTAGGAAATGTGGTGATATCCTTGTAATCTTAGTAGCTCATAAAGAGAAAGAAATTTGCAGCATACTTCTAGGCACTTTCCAAGTTATTGTGATATAGAGAAAAGTAGCAGATCAGTCATTAGCCATGAAATGCAGGTGATTTACCGGAGCTTCTTTAAATGCTAATAATCATTAATGACTGTTAAATAATAAGGCATACATGAACAATCCACTTTTTTCTATACATGAAGACACATGGGCTAATGTCTGCTCCGGGGTTTTCACCGCTCTAGTTAATCTTCTCTTGGTCCCTGTCCTTCTGCTTAAAACATCTCAGGCACATTCCATCTAAAGCTCTTCTAATAGAAAACATCAGCTTAGGGTAATGAATGAAAGACAGTGCTTCATTGACCCTGGCAGAGTTACTTTACTTCCATTTACTTTCAACAAACACTTGATTTCCATATATATGTTTTGTATATATATCTTAGGCTCTGAGCAGTGCTGTTACCTATTCATGAAACATTTTCAAAAGACTTCTGTTACCTTGCATTATGGAATTTTGTAGGAAATAAACCACCCTGCAGAATTAGCAGAAAATATAATCCTGGCCACAGAGGCCTTTATGGGGCTTCAAAAAATACAGGCAAGACCTCACAGTCTCCAATGAACACTCCAGTTTACATATTTTTTATTATAGCAGTGCAGTGCTTCTGTATTTACTAAATTTTCCAAATGCTTTTTAAAACATTAGAGAGTCATCATTTTATAAGTAATTTGATAGCATTTCATGCACTCTTTTAATATTCAAAAACACAAGCTTTCTTGTTTAATTTTTGGTGAAGAATTATTTTGTCACAGTACAGTCCACCCAGAATAAGGGGCAATAGCTCACTGTGCTGTTCAGGGGCTGGGCAAACTTACACAGTTCAAATTCTTGTTTCTCTTTGCCTTCCTTGGAGAATAAATCAGCATCCAGCTTTTTGGAGAGTGGCTGGCAGTCCTCTCAGCCTTTGCCCTGGAGTATGGACCTCCAATCTGTCCAGCTCTGTGCTTGCCTGCAGGTTCCACCCATCACTCTGCCTGGGAGCAGCAGGTTGGAAGCAGCTAATTTTACAACCTCAGATCCTTTCTATCCTTTGTGCATACCCAGGATGGCTTTAAAGCTGATTTGTAAAAAGCCAAATTGCCAGCCTGCGCAAGCCTGTCCTCTTGATAGATACAGGGTCAGGGTGGGTTCCATGTCACCCCCTGCCAAACACAGCTGCTCTGTCACTGGGGCTTGGGACCATGTGAAAACAGCATCAAACCCAACCAGCTCTGGGGCCACCAAGCAGAAGAGATTGTCCATTGGCTCTGGGGACTTCTGGAGTCAGCAGCACTTCTGTCTCTGACTTCAATACAGTCAGAACTTCAACCACCAAATTAGACAAGTTATAGGAACTCGTCTGGAGTTAGCTTGAAAGCACCTCCTGTACTTGCAACTTTTAATTTTAACATCATCTTCTGACATACACTGTCTTGATCTAGAGGAAAGCATTGCCCTGACAGCCAGCTCTGTAGTGTGCTGGGATGCTCACCCGTGCTGCCTGTGGTACTTGCAGCAGAAGGCTTGGCTGGAGGTGGTGGGACTGCACTCTCCTCACTCCAGCACAGCATCCTCACATCAGCTTGCCTTGACTTTTAAAAAACCTTCTCACAGGCTTAATTTTTATTGCAGCGGGATTGAGAAATAAAATAATGAGAAATTTCTCTTCTCTTTGTTGGTCTCCACCAAAATTAGCACTCCTCCTATGCTTCAGCCACTCCTTAGCAGGCAATTAATGCCTGAAATGTGAAAGCTTGACTACATGCCCTGCCTTAATCTCTCTGACTCACTCATCCCCAAACCAGTCCCCATAACTATGCTTTGAGCTTTTCTTTTTTAAATTCATTATGTAAAATATCTTCTACAGAAAATAAAATGTTTCTGGGCAGAAAGTTAACTGCAAAGTTCAGCTAAGGTTTTATTAACAGCTTAGCATGCTTAATTCCACATTGCTATTTAACTCTGTTGTGTGCCTCATTGATAAAAACATTATCTTTATAGACATATGGACATATGGTAGTAAAATGTGGGTGAAGTATGATGTAAGTATAAACATGAGAGGAAAAAGAAATACAAGAAAATCAGATACTGAGAATAGACACATATTCATGCCTTAGAAATGTAAGAAAACAAAATGAGAGGAACAGCTTTATTTAATGAGTTTATGTATTGGTTATTAAAATGCTTACATGAAAATATGACTAGGAAAAAAATTAGGAATCACTGCAATGATATATAAAATAGTGGTTTGTTTTTTTTTTTTTTGCACCTGCAGCTTTCTCCAGATAGCTAGCAATGAAGACTGCAGTATATCTCAGCTGTTACCAAGATATTATTAGTCTGTTTACAAATGTAACAATTTAATCAGACAGCCCTGCGTCAGCTTGTCTCTTTTAAAAATAATGACATTGAAGGTGAGAATGAAACAAATAACTTCAGGTTGTTAAATGATTCACCATGGCAAAATTCTAGGGTCTCCTGAATGCAACAGAAATACGGAGAAATTACAGGAAAGACTAACAAAGAAATCCATTTTCTTAATCATGCCACATTTAGTGGCCCTCCTGCATGGCTACCAGTGTGTCAGGTAAATCCTTCAGCTCTTCTAGGCCAGTGGAGCTCTGCATTATTGATGTCTGGTGCTTAAATCAGCTTTCGGTCCCTTCTCCTGCCAAATTCAGCCTTCTATTAAGCAGTCAAACCTGCCACTTACTGAAGGTCTTCTTCTTGTGAGAAGAACCACATCACAATGGTGTGCTGTAGAAAACAACTACCTAGTCTGAAAACATTGTCCTTTCCATGGAGAAAAGGCCATCAAGCTCAGAAGGGCCACCACATGATACCTTTTATTTACCTCTGCACCCAAGTGCTGCAAACACATGGCAATTGCTGCCATTTGACTCAGTGCACAGTTCAAAACTGCTTTAGAGTTTGCACTTGTGAGGGGAGGACTTTTTTCCTCCATGGTAAATGAGTGATCTCAGCATAATGTGATATTGCAACTTTTTTTATGCAATATGAGCTTTTCCTCCTATTCCTTCAGCCAAATTCGTAAAAAGAGTCAGTGGAAGGCACCTGCAGAAAATTAGACATCTTTCCCCCTCTACCCTTTTCCAAATTTAGAAGAAGCAAATTACAGCAAGTTAAAAACACATGAACAAGTAGCAGTAGGAGTGCCTGTTGCCCTCTCTCCTGTCTCCTGCCATGGCTGTGTCTGCACTGTGCATTTCAGCTCTCACCTCTGATCTCCTACTCACTGATGTTTTGAAATTAACCAACAGTATTTGGTCATCTTTCTCCCACTTTTCAGCCACAGAGAGCTGTGTCTGGTCTCCAGGGTCTGAGTGGAGGGAAGGCTGTGTGGTCAGGGTGTACTTCACTGCTTCACCAAATCCCCTCTGGGATGCAGGACAGCTGCCAGGCTGCCTCCACCTCTGCAAACACACCTCCAAGGAAACTGTCACACAGGGTGAAAAACAACTCTGTGACTTGATAAGACTGAAATGAGGGAATTTACACCGAGGCAAAGCCACATCCACTGCAGAGGACTCCAGCCTCAGCTTTAGCCACTGTGCAGTGGCTGATGGGTGGTCAGGTTTAAGCCGCCTTACTCTCACCAACTTGTCACAGGCAAAAGGGGACAAAAAGACAGAGCTGGCTCACTTTGCTGTATTCAGTGCACACACAAGATCCCTTCAGGAGGCAGTGTGAGAGTACCTCAATCTCCAGCTCCTTCGTGTCTGGCTGTGATGGACTTTTTCCCAGGGGCTTGGCAAGGGGCAAAGGAGGAACTCTGCTAGAAATGAAGTGAGGTATGGAGGGAGAAAAGGGTCAGGTGGGCTCAAATACAACTTGGATCAAACCAGCTTTGATTGATCTTTGAGCTATGCTAGACAGAAGTGTGGTTACAATCTCAACATGTTTGGGATATGTAATTTCTGAAATGAATATGGGCCATTAATTCTCAAGTTTTTTGTTGAGAACCTTACCTGTGTAGAAAAATGGCATGTTCAATAGACTAAATAGTCCCCAGAAAAAGCACATTAGTTTTAACATGATTTGGTTGATCAGAAATTAAATTGTGGAGGGACACAAATATAGCTTTTGTTTCCTCAACACAAATTCATTGTACTCAACTTGAATAGACTTTAAAAAAAAATCTTTATCATATAACTGAACTGAAAATCCATGATTCCTCATCTAAGTCTCTTCATTTTTTTATTTCTTATTTCTTTCCCTCTTAATTTTTTAATGAAGTAGATATGTTTTCTTATTTGGACTGTTAGAGCATAGTAGTTATCCAGTTCCTGGTGGCTCTTTAAATGTATGATAGTCATATCTACAAACTGAAATTTGCCTCCAAAAACGTGTTCAGGTCAGGAACCCTTTCATTAGTCCTGTAGTGATTTGTAATGGTTTGGCAGCACTTTATCTATCTAGAAAGCAGACAAATACCCAACACTGGGCACCACCTGCCACAGGGCATGAGGACCTGGCAGGACACTGCAAGGATGGGCAGCAGCTGGTTCCTCCCACTCCAGCTGATCCCAAAAGCAACTCCCTGTTTGGGCAACCCCCTGGCTGGGAGGTGAAAAGTGAACATGTGAGTCCTGCCCTGGGAGAGTTCCCTGAGCAATGGCTGTGGCTGAAAGAGGTGCTTTGCATCAGCAGTGACAATCCAGGTTTCTCCTTGGCATTTGCCTGTCAGGCCTTGCCTCATCTCTGGGCTCAGCTGATTTGTTAGGTGCCACAAATGGCATTGAAACAAATGGACATTAGTTCAGGCAGCCAAGGCATCCTGTAAATCATGTAGCTCATAAACTCTGTCCAAGTCCTTTTGCAGTCAGAAGGAATTTTCCCACAGATTTGGGCAAGGCTGGATGAAACTCAGCTTGTGTGGGTGGAGAGGGGTGAGATTCACAGCCACCTTCCTTCAGCACATATCTGTCAGTAGTTGGGACTACAGGGGTATTTTATCACCTGTTCACAACTGCCCTGGGTTAATTTTCAAGGTGAGTCAGGGTGAGAGAGCATCCAAGATCCTGCAGCTGGAAATATGAATTGGAGTCATCACCAGCAGGATCTGGCTACTGTATTTCATCCAAGACTAGACCAGGGCTGTGCTTTGATGTGCAGCATCAGTGCCTGTCCCCCTTCTCCAGACCCAAGGGAAGTTGTACACCCTGTACACCTACCTTGGTCCTACACCCACCCCTACCTTCTCCCCCAGTGCCCTGAAGCCAATGCAGGGAGACTGTCAACTCCATGACCTGTTTTATCTGCTAAAAATCTTATAATAGCTGTGTAAACAAATTATTAGTGTGGTCAGAATGCATAGGCAAGAGAAACTGACAAATTTGAAACAAATTCCGAAGACTGAGTTTATTTTCCTACTCCTGGTTTTAACGAGTCAAAATGAGCACCCAGGCTACTCCCCCACCAGAACTGCTGGGAGTGAATTCAAACTCACCCCTTCTCTCCCTCTTTGGCTTTTTATTTTGTTACATTCAAATTTCAGTCAAAATCTGGATTTCTGGTTCTGACCTGTCTCACGGTACTGAAATTTGAGAATTTTTCAGGAAATTTCTGCCGCGTTTTGCAACACTTAATGATCTAGGAGACAACCAACCCTGTGGTTAAGGCAGGGTAACAGCAGTCTGGGGAGCTGGCAGGTCAGCCTTTGCCAAAGGAGGGCAATAAATACAGCTCCTTACATCTGTTATAACACTGATTACCTGAGATCTCTACAGCTTTCTTGCTACAGTGGATTTCTGAAAAATTGACTTCATGCTGATCCACAGCACAGACAGTCTTGGAAACTGTCACTGAAAGGCACTGCAGGTAGTCACAGATCAACCCAGGGCTGCTGCCTTGAGGCACAGAAAAATACAGCAGGGGAGTCTCAAAGAGAGTCCCTGCTCCTTGCCTCTGCTTGAAGTGGGGTCATCTGTTTCTTGCTTAACATTTCTCCACCCTGTTCTGAAGACCTCCAACACCCTGTGGTTTCCCAAGGTAATCTGTTTTCAGGCTTTATTAGCTTTAAAAGCTAATAAAGAAACTGAAAAGCTGTTTCTAATATTGATTTGTATAATTCCTGATGCAGTTAGAACACGTTTCTTTTCTGAACCTTCATGACCACAAAGAAATAAAAATCCCTTCCTCTCTACAGCAGTTGTCTAGATATTAGAGGACTCTCATCATAAATTTGACATGGTTTTTAGGCAGACAGTTCAACTTTCACTATTTCTTTGAAGATTTTATGTTTTTAGATTGCTAATAATTATTGTTCTCTTCTTAGTATCTTCCTGGAAGTGTGATGCTTAAAACTGAATATTATGTCCTTGTTGAGGCTGCACCAGTCCTCACTGTTGACTCGGTCTGAAGGATGACTCAGTCTGTGGTGCAAGCCATTTTCCCACTCATATATTCCAGGCTGACTACGTACTTTTTCTCTCTGATAAAACATTGTCCAGCAATAATTGAGACCCTTTTTTGAAAGGCTGTTACATAAAGCACCTTCAGTCTATGACTGTGATTACTGGCAAGGTCTTGGTAGCAGGGGGGCTACAGTGGTGGCTTCTGTGAGAAGCTGCTAGAAGCTTCCCCATGTCTCACAGAGCCAATGCCAGCTGGCTCCAAGAGGAACCCACCTCTGCCCAAGGCTGAGCCCATCAGTGGGGGTGGTAGAGCCTCCAGGGTAAGATATTTAAGAAGGGGAAAAACAATGGTGGAGAGAGGAGTGAGAATATGTGTGAGAATCAGCGCGGCAGCCACAAGGCCCGGGCGGCAGGAGGGGCAGGAGGCGGTGCCGGAGCCGGAGCAGAGGCTGCCCTGCCCCGTGTGAGGCCGTGGGGAGCAGCGGTGTCCCTGCTGCCCACGGGGGAGCACAGAGCCCCACGGCCTGTGGGGGACCCCACCCCGAGCAGGGGGATGCACCTGAAAGAGGCTGTGACCCTGTGGGAAGGCAGGGCTGGGTCATGCTCCTGTCAGAACCCGCTGACTTGTGGGGAGGAGGCCACAATGGAGCGGGTTTGCTGCAGGATTTGTGATCCTGTGGGACACTCACCCTGGAGCAGCCAGTTCCGTGGGGGGGACCAACACTGGAGCATTCATGAAGAACTGTAGCAGGTGGGAAGGACTCACATTGGAGAAGCTGGTGGAGGACTGTTTCCTGTGAGTGCAACCCCACAGTGGAGCAGGGGAAGAGTGTGAGGAATTCTCTCTCCCCTGAGAAGGAAGGAATGGCAGAGACAACACGGTGAGCTGACTGAAGTTCCCCACCCCACTGTGCTACCACAGGGAGGAGTAGAGCAAATCTGAATGCCAGGAAGAAGGGAGGGAGGAGAGAAAGGTGCTTTAAGATTAAGTTTCTATTTTCTCATTATCCTATTCTGATTTGATTGGTATAATTAAGGTAATTTTTCTAAGGTGTGTCTGTTTTCCCAGTGAACTGGTGGGTGATCTCTCCCCATCCTTATCTCAACCCATGAGCCTTTTTTTAAATTCTCTGTCCCCTGCCCAGCTGAGGAGGGGGGTGCTAGAGTGGCTTTAGAGGCCAAGGTCCAGCCAGGGCCAACTCACCGCAGTCCTGCTTGAAGTGACACCCTTCACTTGTGTTTACTGAAACCCAGCCTATTTTTTCATCCTATTTTCCAGGTTGTCAAGATTGGTTTGAATTCAGCTGTTACCTTTCCTCTGTTCTTCCCAGATTTCTGCCCCTCCTTGCACCACACCCTCAAGTCACTTGACAGACAGTCTGTATTTCACAGTCTGAGTCATTAGTGAGCAGCTGGACAAAAATCAGGTTTGGGACAGACTTATGCAGAGCTGTTCTCTGTGTCACCTACAGAAAACTCTCTGGGTACATTTATTAACCAGTTTTGTGCCAACCCCATTACAGCTTCACTCAGATTGCGTGTCCACAGAAGGGATTAAGAGCCTTTCTTGACCCTATATGCACCAATGAGCACTTTATTGGAGTGCTGATGTGGGTTCAGATCTCATTTGACAAAATTAGGTTTGGACCTGAGACTTCATGGTGCTATTTTTGAAAGTCCCTACCATCAAAACACTGAATGTGAGCCTTTCTTCATCTTCAGACTTTTTTTTCAGCTGTTCCTCTTCTTGCAGCAGTTCTTCATGAGCATTGAGTTAGTTCATGTTCAGTGACTACGTGGTAACACAGCCAAGGATGATGGAGAGCACAGTGCTCTGTCTTGGGGTCAAGGTCTAGTGGTGGACTTGGCTGTGTGAGGTGAATTGTTGGAATAAATGATCTTAAAGGTCTTTTCCAGTCAAAACAAGAGTACCAAGAGGGCTCTGCCTGCATTCTGCCTGCAGAATGTTGTCTTTGTGTCCAGGGCTTTTTTTTGTGTACCCAAGAGTACAGCAGGAGTATTTTTTAATTGCAATGTCCTCTGGGGTGCAGAAGTCCAACTTGCTGCAGCATTGGCACTGTCTGCCGGGATTAGACCCTGTGGTGACCTCTCCTGCCAAATGTGTCCAGTTTTCCATAGAAGTGGTTTAATTTGTTCACTCTAAAAACAAGCCTGGAAGCAAGTAAGGCTGCCTACAATGTGAGCAAAGAGGAGGCTTTGAAAACATGAAGGCTAGTGATCAATAGCTGCAATTCATTTAGGAGTTACTGCCCTTAAATTGCTTTCAAGGACTGTAATACATCAATAATTTCAGCTGTGTTACAACTGAGGCATCTGCAATCAGCTCCAATCACTGTAAGCCTTTTTGAGTTTGATCATTTTTATCTCTTCTTTCATAATGATTGTAGCTAAACTAGCAGAAGAAAAGGAGAAAGTGATTGCAAATTGTCATCTGTAGAAGACAAAGTCTGTCACAGGGACAAAAAAAAGGCAGGCTGTTTCAGAACCAATGGCAAAGTGCTGAGATGATCTGTGCATACCTCTTGGGTGCCAGTGTCATTTCAACAATACATGATTTGCTTGTAGATTTTTCTGCAACACCAGCTCACAAAAGCATGAAATAGGAGAAATGACAAAGGGAGAAATGAATCAACACAAACTGAACTGTGATATGTACAGACAAGGCCCTGTGTGCCTGAACAGACAATTTTGACCACTACCATAAATTGTACATATTTTGTATTTCACTTCAATATGATTATTTCTTTCAACTACTGACACCTATTGAAATTTTAGTAAATGTAGATGTAATCTGTTTGGTTAAGCAAGGAAAACACTTCTGTAGTAGTCAGCATTGCAACTCATTGGTATTGAAGGTAAAAGGACAGAGTGAGACATGGAGGCATTTGCATTATATCATAATGCTGCCATTCGTCATTTGCTGTTGGTTATGAATTCCTGAGACAGCTTAATGGGTCTGTAGTCTTAAAACAGGAAGCAATTTTTTTTAATCCAAAGTTATTACAGAAAATAACACAATTATAAACTTCAAGTCTAAAAATTTCTATTAAATCTTCTATTCAGAACTGTCATGAATGACACTGAGTAACAGGATCTTACTTATGGCACTCTGCACTTTGTTAATGTCCTGCTCATTAGTATCACTATTAATACAGTTTAATTCTCAATCTCCCAAATTTAATATAGATAGACTTATTTGGAGTAGCAGCCCAAAGTGCTGGTGCAAGAGCCAATAACCATAAGGGTTATAAGGGATAAGGGGATTCATCAGGGTAAGGGAGGGGATTCATAACTCATTTCTGTGTGTTCTGATCCCAGCAGTGATGTAAGTGCCTGCTGCAGAAGGAAGGGGCACAGTCCCACCTGCCCCAGGAGTCCTCTCTGCAGGCACTGTGCAGAGCTGTTGTCCTTGTTTCTCTGAGCTTTTTGCAGCCAGGAGGGTTTATCATGCTGGTGAAATGTGCTGGTGGAAGTCATGCATCTGGGAACTGGTGAAAAGAAACTACCTATGTCCCAAAGTCAATTTCATTGAAAGAGGAATCCAAACAGAGAATTGCTACAAATTTCACATTTTATTTCCAGAATCTCTATTGGGCAGAAGGAAATACTGGTGAAAGAGAAAAACCATCATGTGAGACAAAGTCCTGGGAAAAGTTCTGTGCCCCAAGTCCTTTCCATGCTTTCCAGTCTGGAGCTGACAGTGTTACTGCTGCCAGGCTTGGGCTTCCACTGGCTGCCAGTGCAATGCAAACAGCAGGGGCTCATCTGAATGGGGAAATTAGCTGGAGCTGTTTGGCAGGGACTGCTGTGGAGTCACCTTCTGTGGTGGGCATTGCCTCCCAGCAAAGGAGCGCCTGGGGAGCTCTGCTGGGCATCCTGGTGTGTGCAGTCTCCAACCACTTGGCCACATCCCTCTTTATAGACTGCCTTTAAAGAGCTGCAGACTACAGCTGACTCCTCTAATACAAGTAATTTCCTTTTAGCTTCTCAGAGCATCATAAACATGTTTACATCAAGTCCCAACCATCTCTTCTTCCAGAACCACTTTCATTACCAGGACAGAGGAGGATGGGTAGAAAAACAGAAGTCCAACAGGAGGGAGTGTCAAGGTGGGAGAAAATGGAAATTTAGCGATACAGGACTATATAAAATAATAACATTTTCCAGGGTAATGAGACAAATTAATTACACCTACTCTAATACTCCCTGTCCTGCTTGTTAGTTTAATGTTTGTATTTTTCTCTTTCTATATAATTAAAATGTGACATGGTTTTAATGTCCAGTGCAGGTCAGATGACAGTAACACACTAGATCCTGTTACTTGTAATGTGAAATCTCGTGTTTTAGAAACAATTCCTTTCTGTGGAAGGTGAGGACTCCTTTAGAAATTTCACATACTGCAGAGCAGTGCACTGAACTTGCCCTTCCTGATCATTGGTCACAGACCTATAGAAAGTTATCCCTGGGGCATTACAGGTCACAGGCTAAAAGTGAGTACAGGACTGGGATTAAGCAATCTGGGTTAACATCATTTAAAGTTAGATATTTGAATGCCTTTGGAATTCTCAGCATCAGCCATCAGCTGGAGTGAGAACATGTGCTGGGACAGCTGTTGAAGAGTAGTGGGAGAATGGGAGGTTTCCATCCTTGCTTGACTTGTGACTTTTCTGTGCCTGGGGAAAACAGCCTTTGCTCTGTTAATGAAATGGGAATTTATGGAACTGGGTTTTTTTCATCTTCACTTACAATGCAAGAATTTCAGCAGCAAGGCTTTTATTCTATTACAGAAAGAGGTAAATATTCCTTTTCTTCTAATCTCAGACCCAATTTCTTGCTCCAAAGTACAGTGTAAAATCTATACACCTGCATCCTACAGTGCTGTAATGAACAGTGCCATGACCTCTAGGTGTTCTGTCTTTTCAGTGAAGAACGAAGTCAGGTCTGTAATTCTTTCAGCTGCAGCACTTGGCTTTCCCTTGATGGCAGAATTAGTCCCTTGACTTGGGCTGGCCAGGTAGAAACATGATGGTTCAGACACCGTAGGACTCAGACATTAGCACATTAAAGACAGAGTTTCGTTGCTTTGCATGGGGCTCACTTTCTGTCTAGAATGAATTTCTTCTTGGCAGTTAGCCCGGCTAAGTCAGATAAAAGATACACATCTTCTTGAACTCTGTCTTGTTTTGTTCATTCCTTAGCCATGCTGACACATGAGTCAAGTACAACTAACCTGATACTTAACCCTGCCTTCCTTGGAGATGTAGGCTGTTGGGTAGGGGAGAGGTACCCTCTCTCTGGATCCTGCCTGGAGGCCATTTGCAGAATGAGCAGCATCCACAAGGAGCCAAACTCATCAAGAGCCAGTGACCACATCAGCCACATCCTTGGGTGGTGCATCATGTCTTATGAGACTAACAACTCAGCTGACAACTTCTTCAGCCTCTCATCTGCCTCTTAGCCACCTTTGTGGCTGACAACAGGGCACCAGGGCCAAGGATTTGCAGAAGCTGCACAAGAGCACACCTACACTATTTTTTTCTGCATTAACCCCCCAGCAACTATTAACTACTGGGTATTGAGGCAAGCCAGTCATTTTGCAAGCCCAAGCTTCATCCATTCCTGTGAGGGTAATGCTCAAAAAGGCTAAACCAGTGCTTCCCTTCCCAGAGCCAAGTGGAGAGCTTCACTGGGATGAGGACAGAAATTTATCCCCACAAGTTCTCCCTCTATTTCCTTACAGATCTCCTAGCTGGGTTCTGTGCAGGTATTCAGTGTGTTAAATTCTGCTAGAGACTTAAAGAAATTATAGGAAAAATCCCATTTCAGGCATGAGCTTCCAGACTGCTGTGGCTTTAACAGTATAGTTTAATTTCTCTGCCGCTGGTATTGCACTGGGCAGCACCACAGAGGGTGGAAGAGAAATAGAGCAGATTGGTGGCAGATTTTGAAGGGAGGTAGCCTTGGGCAAGGAGAGACATAAAGATTAAAATCTTAAGTTTTTGTATTGGTTGTTTTGTCTTTTTTACTTCATAGCCATTTAAAATTGTTGCCATTGTATAGTCTGTGCTGTCCTGGCAAGTGCCCTGACTGCATTCACTGCTGTCCTGAAGGCTGATTTGAGTCTGTGGTTAATTTGGGGATAAGTACTTGTGAAATAAAAAGACAAAAACAGTGCATAAAAAAATTTAGACTGTCTGAGGAGAAAAAAGCAACTAAATCCATCTTGTAAAGATAAGGTGAAGGAATACCAGAGGGCAGATTTACCTTTGTATGCTGGTGCTGAGTACTGCCTCCAAAAAGGTCTGGAGTACCAACTCAGAAAAAGTCCAGTGGTGGAGTTGGTATTTTTATGTTGCAGTAGTGAACAGAATGCATCTTGTAATGAAAAAATCCAGCAGGAGACATAAGAAGTTCCAATTAAACATTCTCTTTATTGGGGCCTTGCTCCAAAATGGCACAAACGCTTAGAGTGCTCATCAGTGCTGCTAATGAAAAGACCCGGAGTCACAGGTTACACCTTTATTTGGATTTAGATCAACACCACAGATAAGATACTTTGGTCAAACACAAGAACAGATTGCTATGCCGCTCCTTCCTGGCTGCAATAAGTACAATAATGTGTAAAAAAAAAAAACAAACGCTGGTTCTCCTGGAACACCAAATGTAAATCTTGGATTGGCACATACATCTAATAAATACGCTGTTTGCACTTAGCACTTTAAAACAGAATTGCACATGCAAGATGTAACCGGGCTAGTGATCACCTTTGTCATTGTCCCTGTCCTATTTTTACTTTGTAAGTTCTTTGCTTGCCTTTTTCCCAGCAAGAAAAAAGAATATAATTTGCTGCTCTACTCAGTATTTCAGTGATTAATCTGTTGATTTTGCCACGTTTAGCAGAGGTCACATTGAGGCCTTCCAGACAGAATTAGTATCTCCTCTACAGCTTGGCTTGAAACACAATGCAGGTGGCAATGGAAGTCCACTGAAGTGAGGTGAGGGGTGTGCCCAGAAGCTGACAAGGAGAGGTTAACACCAAGCAAAGATACAGTAGAGGGACAGGCGTGAATGCAGTTCTTACAATATCAAGAGTCAATACTACTACCACACAAATAAGGACATATCAATAATATATTGTACAAGCTTATACAGCAACACATGTTGATTTGCAACATTGTACAGTTTAAATCTAAAGTGCACAGCCTCAATCTGAGGTGACAAAACAGTACTATCAATATAATAAAGGCAACACAATTACAGACACTTTATTTCCTCTTACTTCATGTCCTCATACTACATTGAATCAATACTCCATTTAGCTATTTAAGATGAAATTAAACCCACATTGCACTTCTTTTTTTGTCTTCAAGTATCTTAGAGACAGCAAAACCATATTGCTTTACAAACACAAGTTGGCCATTTAGGCAAAGTTAAAACCAAAGCTTTAGTAGGGTTATAAATAGACAGGTCTAAGCTGCAGAACTCTTACCAACACTTCCAGATGCTGGGGGGAGAAAAGATAAATTTAAGTTTCCATGCCAGAGACACCTCTAAAGCTAAGGAATGATGCAGCAAATAATTTCTGCAAGAGCTGTACCCATGGTTTCTAAAGAGGTTTTGAGGCTCTGTTGGGGTTGTTCTTTGGCAGATGTAGCCATATCTTGACTTCACTGTAGACAAGGATGGAGTCCAGCAGTGTGAAAATCCTTTGACAAACCAGTCTGTACTGAGACCCCATCCCTGCCACTCAGATTACGGTCACATTTAATTTAGGCCTTTTCTTGCAGACCTGTACATCTGTAAGAAGTCTTCACCTTCTTAATGCAGCTGTGAGGTTTTCAATGTAGTTTGGGACTGCTTACAGCAGAAATAGTTTTGAAATAAGAATTTACTCAGCTGTGACCTTTTTTTTTAAATAGGCTTTTTAAACACAGAACAGAGAAACCATCCAAATACAGCCTTATTTCAGTCTTGGTTAGCACTGTGTATTGGTTGTGCGTCTGCTTAGGCCACATGGGAAACATAACTAGGAATAACAGCATCCTATTGTTGTACTGTAATTGATCTTATTAAGTGGTTGTAAGAGCTGCAGTCCTCTTGAGGTTTTTCAGTAACCAACCCTGGAGATGTACAATCCATATGACATGGAGAAAGAATGTATTACGTGGGCTTGTCTTTTAAAATAAGCAGTAATAAATATTCGAGGCACCTCCATCAAAAGAAAAAGAATCCCAGTTAATTTTCAGCTTCTGTACTTGCAGTTTTATAACCCATATAAAATAAAAATATATAGTTTACAAAATAGGATTTTTTATATATATATATATATTTCCTTTTGTAAAACTATACTTATTTAAATACATTTGAAATGTTGCTATAGGTAAATTAGAAATTCTGTTCTAATACTACGAAAAAGGCAAAATCCTTTCACTTTTAAACATACAGCATGTATATTCTGCATCTCACCACCCCCTCCCACTTCCCCCAATCTGATTTTGTCATTATTTTGGGCAACTTTGGCATCATTCACTCTGATTGCTGTTAAAGTAATTACTGTGTTAAAATTTGGGGTAAAATTTAAAGTATCTTCTGGTCTTTCTTATTTGTTTCAATGAAGCTTTTTTGTGCACCTAATTGTTAAGGAGGCATTCTATAACTCAGGAAAGGACTTTAAAGGAGCCATGTTTCTTGATTTTAAACTGTACTCTACTCCAACGCCACAATATAGAAATAGATTTACTTTGGAACAAACTACAAATACATTCGCACAGTTTGTGACAACTTAATTGTCTACTTAGAGGTCCAGGAACAGGCTTTCACACCAAGTTATTATAAATCTTGTCCCAGGCGTTCTATTTCATCAATCAGGAAATCAATGTCCTGGTGAGTGGCTGCAGGGTTGGAGATGACCATCCGGAAGAAGTTCACTTTGTCCCCCAGGGGCTGATAGCTCACCATGGTCGTGCCATACTCCATCATCCTAGCTTTTATCACTGGTGCCACCTGCAGAGCAACAGAAAGTAGATGACAATGATGATGACTATCATTATTGTCATTATTACCATTATTTTCTTTATTGTCATCACCCTCATTGTTATTAAAACATAGTATACTTCTTTTTTTTAAATGGAGGTTGGAGAGCTACGAGCAGCTGAAATGAAATTACATCCAATATTAATAAAAACATTAACCTCCAGTAAGGAATAAATGTCACACTGAAAAGGCATTCAATTTATCCTGTTTCTTTGTTGTGCTCTTTAAATGACTGGGGAAATTTCCCTCTTCTACTCCCTCAATACAGGGACACAGGAGCTGTTTTTTGTATTGTTCACAACATGGCTACAACTGGTTTCATATGCTGGGGTGCTGTAGTACTGCTGAGTTCTTGCTGCCCTTGCTGTGTTTAGTGACTGCAGCTCCCAGTACCTCCAGTACATAAACACGGAGCAAATACGGGCTCTGCACGTCGGGCAAAGCCAGGGAACACCACACCCAGGACCAGACAAGGTGGTGCCAGACTGGCCTGCAGGAAAACGACCACGGAGCTGTCATTTGCCAGAACCTCCCTTGCCCTGTGCCCTGGGAGATCACCGTGGGGATTGCCTGCCTGCAAGGGTTTCGCTGCTCACCTTCATCAGGCGGCTCGTTCTCTCTTCGCTGTCCTCCACTCCACGCAGGCTGGGAGGGATGTACCAGAAGCAGACATTGGTGTGCTGAGGCTAAGCACAGAATAATAATGGTTTATGTTGTAAGAAATGCTCATAATATCTCAATTGAAATTAAGTTCATGCCTTCCCTCCCTCTCATACATCATCTTGTGACAGCAGTCAATGGTTTTCATTATTGCGGTCCACTGAGAGTCATCATCGTTATTAATGCAGAAAAGATAATTTTAAGCAATTTATTCCCAGGGTGTCAGATGCAAAAACACATCATCCAGCTGGGCAAATATATTTATGCCTTTCTGAAAGGCATCTGGATTTTGCAGCTCCTGTCCCCTCTGGGGGCTGAAGGGATTGTATGGCCAGGCAAGAGTCTATTACAGATAATTTAGAGGTGAGGACCGTGTCATTTACTTTTATTACATGACAGAATAATACAGAATCTGATTTTGTAAACAGGAGCCACAGGTATTGCATAAGATAGTCTAAGATTTTCTTACATTTAATGAAATTTATTACTTCTCAATTTGATTCAGCTAGCTGCTGTATTAATATGCATGCACCACAGTATCTTAGCTCATTTAACATCTATGGGACCACTAAGCAGAAAGGCATAAAGCAAGAACTAGCTTTTTTTGCATTTTTTGTGCATTTTGTGGGGTACTGTACACCCACTCCTGACAGACCCTGCTATTAGCAAACTGCAACTTGTTTTTACAGCAGAAGAGCTTGTTCTCATTGCACCTCTGAGTGTTGTGTTAGGCTGAGACACCGGTGTTTTATTTCAGCAGAGTTAAACTGAGCAAACTGAACACTTACAGACAGCTGCCTCATCTCCCTTGTCCCTGCATTCCATGAGGAAGAGAGGAACGGGCACAACAGGAGGCTTTGTTACAAGGGTCCCTGCTTTCTGTCTCATGCTGTTTGATTTGACCTGTTGGTAGCATCCCAACAGGTAATGAAGCAAACACTCTTGGCCAACTGAGAAAAAGAAGTTGCACTACATACCTTTCCATCAAACACCATTTCATACCCTTCTCTGTTCTTTATTTTATTGTATAGGTATTCAGCAAGTTCCAAGCACTTATCAATTTGTGCTTCAAATCCTGTGGTTCCCTTTACAGAGAGATGAAGAAAAGAAGTTATGTAAAGATCTGTTCTATGAATTAAAAGGGTGAAAGGACCATGCAATACTTGCCAACACATCAGCAGAAGTCACCTCTCAGAAGTCCCCATGAGATCAAGGATCTGATTCTATGTGATGAAGGGCACTTTGATAAGCAGAGCTCATTTGTCTCTAGCTCTTGCCACTGACACCCCTATAGCCAACTCTGCAAAATAATCATAGGTACTTGCTTGGCTCTCAGGAATATTTTTCTGAGAACCTGAATAGCACTTCAAAGGGTGCCTTTGGCAGATTTTGCAGAGAGGCTGAGGGTGGTTTTGGACAGCTTGGACTGGCATGGAGGGGGGTCTTCAGGAGGTGCTGAGTTCCAGACATGGGGAGTCTCCCACTATTTTCAGGATAGGGGATTTTCATCTTCCACTAATGATATGCTGGAGACTTTCCAAGAATATTTTTTTCTTTTTCTTTTTAGTTAAGCACAGAATGGGTAGATACTGTTTTAGAGCCCAGTCTAATGCCTGTGGAAATGCACACTTTGTTTAGGTACTACCCTGCCTCTGTAGTGTTCTTCTCTCTTCTTTTCTAACAGATACCATACAAACTCAGAAGCTGTGTTTTTAAGAGCTGCAGAAAAGCCTGCTTTTTCTTCCCTGGCAGAAGTCATAATCCTCTCTGTGACATCATAATTGTTCCTGCAATCACCAACTGTGATGCCTCAAACAAAGGATGCAGCTTCAAGAGGGAGAAAGGGGAATAAACAGCTGGAATAGATAAACTCTTTGAGAAACACACCCTATTTTGTAATGTTAATATTACAAGGAGAGTGCGAGAAGAGAAAAAGCAGTGCAAGGCATTTTGAAAAAATGGGTTTTAGGAGAAATGTCTCTGAGTAATGGATGCATGTCCCTGCTAAATCTGTTCTGGCAGTGCAGAACTGACTTAAAAAGCCCTTGTCATTATCCCTCTGTGTATAAAGATTTCAAAACAGAGTAGAGGTAGCCCTGGGAGAAAGGCTTGGAGTAAAAGAGACATATGGCTAAAATCACCTGCCACTCTGCAGAACCCAGTTAGCACTACAGCTATTGCATCCTCCTTTACAGACTCCCACACATCCTCAGAGGTTTAATGAAGCACATGAGAATCTTTAAGGCTTTCTGGAAATGAAAACAGTGATCTCATCTCCTCTGAACCAACCTTAGGCAACCTGACATAACAGATTAAATAAATACACACAAGAACTTATTTAGCAATATAGATAAAGTAATCACGAGAGCTAGTGTTTACAGATTATCCAGTGAAGTTTTCCTCTACTCCTTCAAAAGATTACTTCATATCTACTGCATGCAATTAAGTATTTCCTAGGTATTCCAGTCTTGATTTGCCATGTATATTTTCTGAATATAATTAAAACATCTTTTTATTTCCAGAAATCTTTGTAACAACATTCCTAGGTATATGATTTATGCTGTTAGACTCCTACAGTTACACAAGGCAAATGCTATGCAAAGCCATACAGTTCAAGTTTCAAAATCATGTGTGCTGCTTTGAAGCTCCATCCTTAAAAGTATAAAACCCCCAGAAAATAAAAATGTTCTTTCTTTCATGTCATATATGTGAAATTCAGGTCAGGTATTTTCTAAGATTATGATTACAGAAAAAAAACCCTGAAGTGTATCTGGTGTGCATTATTTTAACACAAACAAATGTGCAGCAGGCAGTCCTACCTTTGCCCTCCACATCAGCCATAGCTTGAAGACATCAACATGCCGTCCACACTGCAAAGCCTTGTCTCCTGTGTCGTAGGACAGGTCGTAGTGCTTGTCTTGTTGAAAGAGGTAGGAAGCATGCATTTGATTGCAACTCTGCATCAATCCCTTATGGGCACAAAGACACAAGCACAGGGATGTCAGCCCAGATTTGACTACTGCTTCGAGGGCTGATTTGGGTGAAAAATTGCAAACACCCAAATTCAGCCAAATATATGTCCAAGTGCAAAAGGAAGATAAGAAACCCCACAAAACCAGACTTAGATGCTCAATGGATTAATCCCTATCAGTGCCCAAGATACCTTGGTACCTGATCCAGCAATGTCTAATCCATTCCCAGATCCAAACAATTTTTTAAAAAAGCTGGATAGTGTGCTTCCTAGTATTCTTATGCTTAATTTTTGGATCTTGCCTTTTATTCTTTGTTCTGGTTCCTTTTCCTCCTTTCCTTTGAAGACTTCTTTTCTGAGTCAGACCAAGATAACTGGTGACTAATCTAAAGAATATCACAGCACTTTTCAATTGCTTTGGTCTCTAAAATTCTGATTTTTATTGTTTCCTTTCTTTGTAGGAACAGTTCTTTTCTGCAAAGCCCTCAGCTGTAGATTGGATGCCTAAGCGGTATAAAAAGCTTTGAGTAGACACAAGAGCATATGGCCTTTAAAAACCCATCCTGACCCGTTTCTGGGCTGCAACATACCATTCTAAGAGGTAACGTTGTGGGAAGGACAGAAGCCAACAAGGTGAGAAAACCTGGCTCATGAACGGATGAGGTTTCCTTTTTAACTTTTTAAGTAAAATGCAGAGAGCCACGTTCTGGCTCTAGTTAAGTTCTCAACCAAGTTTATGGTATACCTTAGGGCTGTTGCCTAAAATGGCAATTTCCAGTCCAAGAAGAATCATAACATGGCTGTTTATCATCAAGTCTAATCTTTATGTGTAACTCAAAACTGAGATAGCAAAATGAGATTTCTCCTAATCTGAACCATCTGTTCGCACTAGAAGTCAGGGATGGTACTGACTTCAGCTGGGCAGGGTTTGTCTTGGGGAACTGACCCAGAGGGCAAATAAAAGCCAGTTTCTCTCTTCCTAAGTGCAATCACTTTGTATACAATCTGTTGTACAGCTGTTAGCAAAACAGCAACCAGCTTTTTGATAGCTGGTCTATTAAGTGGTGGCTGTACGGCAGCTGTCCCAGTCAGTGATGGTTATATGAAAATTACAGGCTTGAAGGGTAATTCAAATTCTAGCACTAAATGAAACATTTACTTTTTATTCCAAGTGCACTTAGTGTTCCATTTTTACTTCCATGTGCCCCGAGTGGATATATAGATCAAAGCTGGGTAGGAATATCATAAAAGTCTAGAAAGTATAATGATGCCTCGATTCTGGACCAAATGTTGTGCTGCATGTAAACCACAACTTTCACCCCAAGAGGACCAGAGTTTGCATGCAGTTACATCTTATGCTACACAGCAACTAGTGGAGTTACACAGTCATGCAGCCACAACTTAACCATGGATATTTAGAATGGAAAGTCACAAAACTCTGTACAGATATTGCCATTGATTGCCTCATTTTTGGTAGACATCTGCTTTAATTCCTTCTGCAGACATGGCTGAAGCATATAAACAGAGTTCATTTCTCAGTTCCTGTTATAATCCTCATCACATTAGCAAGTATTAGCTATGGCACAGTTATGAAGAAAATATCCAGGATTTTCAGAAGTAAAATGCCAGAAAGAAGCAGAGAAGCATATATATTGTGACATACCTCTTCTCTTACTAGCAAGGCTGAACACTGCAGTGGGACACCCATCATCTTGTGAGGGTTCCAGGTTACTGAGTTAGCCCTGGGACAGAAAACCACATGAAACTCAGACATTGTACTATGTGATGAAACCCCAGAGGCATTTAGAAATAATTAGAATAATACCAAACATGTAGCAATACTCACTTTTTTCCTTTTTCTGAGCAACCAAAGCTGAAAATAATCATGGCTGATATTAGGAAAGTAATGCCTTCACAGGGGACCTAATCCACTCCAGTTGGCTTTTGGATGACAATCCTGGCAAATTACCACAGGATAATTGCTCTATCCACTAAAATTAATCAGCACTGAACTTTCTGGGGAGTCATCTGCACTTTACAAACATAGGGCAAACTTCCTAAAAACTGCACTTGACTGACGAACTTTCTAAAATTGCAGAGTCAATTAAAGATACAGATTAGAAGCTGGCAACCCAGCAGATCTCCCTCCTTCTATTCCAGTTTCACCAAGATTTTCATAACTGGTTCACACAGGCATTAAAAAAATTCCTTGAAATACTTCTGGGTATCACTAAGTCTCTGAGTAACCTGGAAAAGCTGGCCCAAAGTAATTTTTCTTGTTGCTCTGATGACAGCAAATTTTCATAGCTTCCCAATTTTTGCTTGGCTACAGCAATTCACACAACTACAGTAATAACTATTAAACTGACCCATCTTGCCAGAAAAGAGTCTGATTCTGCCTCCCTTCAGGACATGTGTTGGAAAAACTGCTTTCAGCCTAGGTTTTGGGAACAAGCAGAGGGCTGACACAGTACAGTCTAGAGAAGAGGCATTTGGGACTGTGGTGAGGGCTGAATGGAAGACTGTCCAGTTGTTTATTTTAATTTTGGGTTACGCTCGATTGGCTATTTTATAATTACTATTGTTACATATGATGAGTTAGCTGATAAATGTATATATTTGCATCCTATTTGGCAAGCTGTCAAGGACACACAGTGCATATGATTTTATCTAGTGCAGTGATTTGTATTTTGATGGCGTAAATTGGTATGTCAGTCAACTGAGGCGTGGGAATACTTAAAGGACACACTTGCAGGTAACACTGATGGGAACAGAGGTGAGCAGGTTAGAATCTAGCAGTGCTTTCCTTTGTAGGACTTGGAGACAGTGCCACACATTTATGCATCTCTTGCCAAATTGCTTCCACTCCTTCAAAGCAAGTGACTTCAAAATTCACAGGGACATCAGGCAGTACTTCTGTGCTTTCTTCTTTGCTATTTCATTAGGACTGTGCAAGTGCCTGATGCAAAATCTGTAGGGAACAGTCTTCCACAGGCAACATCTGGCCACTTGGCTTGGCTTTTTGAGTATTTGGCAGCTTTTAATCAGCTCAGTCAGTCCTCTGATTACAACACCAAAGCTAATGGTTCTGAACACTCACTCAGGTCTATGAATTTCCCTTGATATGAGACTTTTTAATTTTATTTGTGCCTATGCAAAATCAGATGGAAATTCTTTAAGAGACCTCTAAGTAACAATAGTGGTATGTATTTTCTCGAGCAAAAGGGTTACTTACTGACAACAGCCAGATGGGAATTATCTGTCAAAAACATTTAATCTACCCTATGGTCACTTATTTACCTAATTACATACCAATTGCACACAGAAAAATAATTAATTATGTAAAATAAAAATCCGCCATTTTTCATTCGTTATCAGTTATTTTGGGCTTCTGTCATCAGTATGTGTTTGAAGAAATTGCTGACCAAGACAAACAGTGAAGTAAAAAATTCTACAGGAATCCACAGATGTTTTCCCAAAGCATCTTATGTTTGCCCAAATAACTGAACACCAAGAACTTATGTGATTTTTTGGCTATGGGTCAAAGATAGAAAAAAAAGCTTTTCCTTTACAGATTTCAAATGGATGACAGGAGAGATTCATGACTGGCAGAATTTGGTCCTGAGCTATCATTAAATACAGACTGATGAAATCACTGACCAGCCACAGCCCTGGGAAGGGTGCCCAGACCCTCGAAGGGAGCACTCACTGCACACATGCTGTTCTCATGTAGCTGTGACCCCCTGTCTGAGCCTCTGCACAGGGGACACCAGGCTGGAACTCCTGATGCTGGCCAGACCTATCTACTCCACACACTGGGGCTTGTGCTTCCTTCAGGTGCCTTCCAGCACCTTGAAATCTGCCATGGGGAGACTGGAGGGCATGGTAAGGACAGTCCTGCAAGTCACCCTCCTGTGACAGGAGTATTTCTGCTGGCTGACTGTTACCAGAAGGATGTCAGTACTCAGGGCACAGTGTGCTGCAGTGAATGTTCCCTCTTCCATCAAACATGAGTAACAGCTTCAGCTCTCTTCTACTCACACCTGTGATAACTCCATTATCTACCACAAAACAGAAAGGTCCTTGAAAGGTCCCTAAGAGGTCTGCTCTAAAGGCTCCCATACTTGAGATCTGGACAAACTGAAATGAGCTGCTGTGTCCAGCAAAGAGAGGAACAGCATTCAAAATACCAAATTTCCTTAATTCACTGCCAAACACATTGAGATGGTACTTATCAAAGCACTTAATAAAATCCAGTGGAGCTCTGGATCTAAAGCTATTATGTGGAAAATGCTCCAAAGCAGATTTAACCTGAACTTCTCATTCCAGCACAATTTGGACAGCAATTTGAGAGGCAAACCCTTTGCTCCATACTCTGCCCTCAAAGGCAACAAGGTAGATTTTTGCTTGCTGGATATTTGTCCTTTTAATGCATGATATGTAAGTCTAGAATGCTGCAGGCAATCTTAACTAAATGAAATCATAGAATCATTGGCTGCTTTCCAAATTTTGCAAGAGAGATGTATGAGAAAAGAACTGAATCATCAAGGTATCCTCCTAACTCCAGGATCACGATGAGGAAGTTGTTTGCAATTTTAATTGGCAAGGAACAGCAATTTGATTTAGTGATAAAGAAGGAGGAAGGGAGTAATGCTTTACTCTCAAACATTATGAGCTTCAGGAAATACAGAAATGTAAGTGACTCCATCCAGCCCAGTATACTGCCTCTAGAAAGTGGACTAAAGAGATGACTGGGAAGAATACAAAACAGGGCAAGCATCTCTGAAATTTCTCTAAATACCCTCTGAGCTTCCACTCATTTGTGGCTCACAGAAATCCTGAATGGTTTTTGTCTTTCCTTGAATGTAGATAAATCTCAACATCCTAAAAAAAGGATTTCCATGGCTTAACTAGTGTTTCTGAGTAACCAGCTGTTTTTAAGTTCAAGTTCAGTCCTTCCAGCCTGGATGAGCATCACTTACGTTCATCTGCATTATCTGCAATGTTTATGAGCTCATGGCTACAACTGCGTCTATATCCAGGCACAGACTTACTGAAGACATCAATGACACAGTCTGGAGAGAGTTATTTTCTCCAGAAGTGACAAAGCAGGGCGTCTATCCTAACTGCAGGTCCACTCACATTTTATACTTTGAGTTTTATACTTCAGTGTACAAGACCTACAAGATTCACTTCTTAGAGAAATGAAATTGCTAATTCATGTCGGATGCTGAATCAGAGAATGCTGCAGAAACTGCTCTGGACCTGTGAGTGCATGGTGGAGAAGAGAGAAACAAGCATGGAATGTCTGCTGTTTATACTTCAAAACAAATTGTCACAAAGGCACTCTGCAATGCTGCTTCAACTGGAAGGACAGTTTATATGATTTCTCCCAACTGTATCTCAGAGGTAACATCGATCCTTGATTTTTACAGGCATTGCTATGGTAATCACAAGTATGTCAAAATGCATTTAATCAATGTCTTTTATTGGTACTAATAAACCATACCTTTCGACGCCATTCAACTTCCATTTGTGTTTCCTGGACATCAGGAGCCCACCACCCCACGCTCCCTGGAAGGCAAGGCACATCATTTTAATGAGAGCTCTGCTTTCCTCCCTGATGACATCTGTGCCTTCCCATCAGTTTGGGACCCTTTCTATCCCACTGATGGGGCACACTCCAAAATGACCAGGCAGATGGGGCCTGAGGCATGAGCTGTGCTAACAATCTTCTTCCAGTAGCTTGGAAGCAGCAGTTAATGGCCCTTAATCCAGGCTCCCAACCTCATCATCTGCAAACCCCTCACTCACCCCCTCCTCTGACACCAGCACAGGGGGCTGCCCCATGCTGTAATTAACGACTTGCAGATCTGCTCCTGGGTCAGCTGCCTTTTCTCTTGTAGTCACTAAGTTATAATAACAACCCAGGCTGGGATCTCAGCTGCTTTGGGGGATTTTCAACATATTTTGGACCCACTACTGCTTGCCCTCTTCTCATTTGCTTTCCTTACAGAGATCTGGAACAAGCAGGCATTTCTTGTGACTGTGAAGTATTTAAGGTAAATAGTAATTCTTCCTTTGAATGGACTGATTTTGGCTGACACTGTAATTCAAAATCAAGACTTCCAAACCTATGGGAAGTCAATTACCAAGCCTTTTTGGAGAAAGGATTTGCAAAAATGACATAGAAGATATTCTAGGGCTGAAAGATGATCCTTCAGAAAAATTTCTTGGCAAGAGCCTGGATAAAGCTAAGAAGCCAATCTGATAAATTTCCCTAGCACTTGCATTAACCTGATCAGCAATTTGCAGTACTTTATTCCAGACAAATGTATTCTTTTCTTTATATATTTATTTTGCAGCTGCTGCAGAAGCTGAGCCAGTGCTCAGTGTGCTTCTTACCTATTTCTTTACTTATGGCATTTAAAGATAAAGCCAAAAAGCCAAAAGCACTCAAACTAGGTCAACTTAAGTGTCCCAGTTGCTACAAGTACAGTCACAGCTCCTAAAATATCCCCCTGACCTGAGCCTTTCAGAGGAGTGGGAAGTCGGTGCTCGAATGTTAGACTTAATTACAGGAACTAAATACAATGGGTTTTGTACAAGATGACGCTCTCCAAAATGAATAAATTAATGTTAATACACCTTGTAATCCAGCCCTCCACGTATGATGGTACTTACATCCACATGCATCCAGATTTTGTATTTCTTGCAGATGTCTGCAATAGCTATGAGAGGATCAAATGCCCCATACACTGTTGTCCCAGCTGTGGCACTCACCAGAAAAGGAACAAATCCCTGCAAGAAAGCAGAGGGACGATGTGCATGGTCAGAGGGCTGCAGCCCCCTCACCCCATGGCAGCCCCAGCTCCCCTTGTGCTGCCCCCACTAGTGTCTGCCGGAGCCATCCCTGCTCGGTTACACTGGTTTTCTCCACGTTTAGATGCCAGCGATATTACAGTTTCTACCTTCAGGTGGCAGCAAACTTCCAAACCAGTATCCTCCATTTATTAGGATGCATGAGACAGGTACGGGCTCAAAAGAACAATTCTGCTCCACACCACCTGCCTGAAACAAAAATGTCTGCACTGCAGGATGTCACATAAACAAACCTCAACCAGGCAGCACGGTGAGAGAAGCGTTCCTGCTGGGCTGTGCCCTGGGCTGCAGTGCCATTGTCCCAGTGAGTGTCCGGCCAGGTGGTGCCCCAGCTCTGTCAGCGGAACATCGTGTCTGAGGGTCTGCTGGGGCAGGGGAGGTGTGGGGCTCCAGCCCCTCCCTAAGGCAGAGCAGGGGGACAGCTCCTCAAAGGTAAAGGCAGGGACTAGCTCTTGAACTCCCTCTGCTAAATGCTCACAGCAGAACACTCACCGGCCAGCACTTCCGCACTATGAGAACTGGTGTCTGCTGAAATTCATAGAAGTGTTTCAATTTAATTTCATTTTTAGTTATGTTGATTTTATAAGGAGTACTTAGAGGTTAAGAGTGGCTACCTTTTTTTTGCAGAACTGGGGTTCAAACCATAAAAAAAGTCCAAACATCCTCCTGCAACAGTCTGTAGGTTTGAGTGGCACTCTATTACCATTTTGCCTTATTTTTTTTATCTACTCTATTGCTTTTCTTGGGAAAAAAAGCACTTTTAATGAAGATTTGTGTTATTAATCAGGTTTAGCTGCTGTGTGTCTAGTGAATATAAATGCTGAAAGCACAGGGCTGAGCTCCTTGCATACTTTAATCTGATGTTTTAATTCTAGCTTCTCTCAGTGAACAAATAGAAAATTGTGCGCATTTTTAGAGATATGTGCATTTTAGTTCACCTTCTAGATTTGGTGAGTCTATGAAAAGTATTTTCAATGCGTTAGAATAAAAAAAATTCCCCAAAATAATGACCCAGGTTTTGACAACATTCAGCTGAGAAGCTGCATCATAGGCTGATAATATAAAAGAGAATGGCATTATGCAAAACATCATATAAAAAAGAAAGCCAAATAGCTCATGGATATTATAAAGTAGTTCTAAACCTATTTTCTCAGCAACTCTTGCCTCATTAATTGGCAGGCTACATTTATAAGAAATAAATCAAAACTTAATGGGCAAGCCTGTGTATGCAAGGAAAGCAAACAACTGGCTTTACCATTCTTCAGGTTTTTTTCTTCTTTGGAAGCAGAAAAGCTGGTAAACTTACTTTTTGTTTGGCTTCAACAATTCTTCTTTCAAGGTCTGATGGGATCATTTTCCCTCTAGAGCAAGAGAGAGTTATATCAGTAACTTGATCTTGAAATCAACTTTTGCTGTTGCTTCTTCACTTAATAGGAAACCCAAAGAAGGAGCAAAATGACTTTTTTGACCAAGAGTTATGCAGCATTGAAGAGCACAGAAAGACTCTGTCCATTAGTCTGAGTTTTTACCCTCTTTATTTAGGCAATATATCTGCATCAATATAGTGATGGTAACTGAGAGAAAGTATCTTAAAGACTGATACTGCTCCTTGGAGCCTTTTAGTCCTGTCTGAAGTTACAGTCCTGGGAATGAGCCTCAGTCTCCAAGGACAGGCTCAGCCCAAGAAGTTAACTGGGTGCCAAATCCCATGGCCCTCCCTCAGCAGGCACAGAAAATGCCAGAAGAGCTGCACAGCCTTGAGCAGTGCAGCCCAGTGGTGCTGCCAGCTGCTGTCTCTGCGCTCCCTTCCCAGGGATGAAGGCGTTCCAGGGTGGCTTTCCCACGGCTCAGGGAATGACATGTTTGCCTTTCTTGGAAGCAGGGTGTGAGAAGCTGCCAGTTTAGACTCGCTAAATGCACTGTCAGGCTCTTTGCACTGACTGCATTTGCAACACCTCCACTATGAACCATCCACTTCAGATTCAGTCGGGTAAGGCCTGAAGGCTAATTTAGGAAATCCTGTAAATTAACTAGGTGCAAGATAAAACAGCGTTGATACTGAATATTATAAGGCTATGGTTTTCTTTGCTTTAGACAGAAGCAAGTCTATAAAAGAAGAGGCAGTGTGAATACCAGCAATACAAACATGATAGATTTTACATGTCACAGAAACAAAGTCTTCACCAGCTTTGAATGTTGTACATTTAGATTTTTAAACACTTTTTAAAGACTTTTTCAGATTTTTTCTTTCACTAGGCCCTCATTCCTGCTAAAAAAAAAGAACCTAATTAAAGCTCAAAATGAAGTAGAAACTAATAAACCGTTAGTTTCAGTTTCCTTTTGCATATAAACCCTTGAACTGTTTTCATGACATTTGGATGCATGTCCTTTTTTAAAAATTATCAATTTATTGTAATAAGATTCTATTGGTTTTGTAAGTTTCCCTCCTCACATTGCTTACAGTAAGATGGTATTTATTTAAGTAGAAATGGGTTTGTACTGCTGAGTTTTTTTGAGAAATCTCTCCTGCATATTCAAAACTGTAAAATATGGAAAGAATAACTAAAAATAAAAAGCTCTAATAATCCAAAAATTAACACTAATTTTTCTTGCAGAAGTGCAAGGAAGGCCTAAAGAGTATTCAGCTCCTTGTGAGCTCCCCCCAGACACATGTACACGATCAGAGATAAGCAGTAGTAGTCTAACGCTCAAAAGATGTTCCTGGGATCACGAGAAGAATGAAGAAAATAAAACCATGTCAAAGGAGGGCATGAGCTCCTCTTCAAAACATAATTTAGATGTTGCTCTTTAGTAGTTTCTGATTTAGTGAGCTTGTGCATAGAAGCATACACAGAACTGGGCAGATGCTTTCACTGCTCAATTTTTTTTTTTACCAAAGCAAGCAATTATCCAGCCCCATGTCACATTGAGTAGATGCAGGAATTCACGGCCAGGAGAGTGCAATACCCAAGCAGTGTCAAGATTTACCAGGTAAACAAGGCAAACTTGGCAGGTGTGGGTCAGAATGGGAAAGAGGCGCCGGGAAGTATGCCTGGTCATACTGAAAACATCAAAAAGACATCAACATGCTCCCTGTCCACAGGCCAATCTTCACAGAGGCTCTTCTCAACCACACCAGCCTGCAAACAATCTGCTCTGTCCCTGTGCTGTCTGCTGTGTCCCTGGGGTGTCTGTGAGACACACAGGAATCCTGCTGTGGATTTGCTTCAGTGTGGGCAGGCCAACCTTTGTGGTCTTCACAGAAAACCATCACACTGAATTTGCACAAGGAGAAAAAGAAGACATGGCTTCATTGATCCACATCCATCTCTAGTGAATAGAAACAACTGGGGATTTATTTCGGTATGTGTTGGTTGTTCAGACATCACTAAATCCTCTTCAAGGTGTGTTCAGTCTTTTGTTACTGAAGAGATAATAGGACCATAAGTCAATATGCAGGCACTGTGATAAGCACTGTAAATTGCTTACTTGATGCTTGTTTTTAATGTGGGAGCAGAGTATATTTTGACAGCAGCAAAGCCTTCCATTTCTGTTAGAGACTTAATTAATTCAATGCCTTATAACAGTAATGGACTCAAATACCATTTTCTATTGGAAAGACTCTCAATAGAATCAGTAAGAATTGTTCTATTAATTTTTTGTCCCATAGAAAGTGTTTTCCCTAAACCAGAAAATTTTTATTAGAACATGTCGATTTTGTTAATATACTTTTTTCTCAAAATGGGGTTTGACAGAGAATTTAAACCTTTTAGTTGGGTGAGTTAAGCAGTAAGTGTCATCTACCACCCCTTCTCAGAGCCTGTGTGAGCTGCACATCAGCTGCCTCTTGTGCCGTTGGTTTCCAGGGACCACCATCCGTCTCAGCCTGTGTTTCCCACAATGCTGCCAAGATCCTTCTCTGCACTTCCTGTCACAAACATGTCCCTGTCAAGGGCACTGAGGGGAATGCAATCCAGCTGAGAAAGATGGTGGGGGCACGAAGTAGTGGAATTATACTAGCAAATGCTCCTAAATATTTTATTCCTGCAAAAGGCCCACTGTAGCTCATTTTAATGGATCAAAACATGAGAGTGTGATTTGACCAAAACAAGCTTCCCCCTGGTTTCTTAGCACAAAATGTAAAGAATGATATTAGTTTGATATCCTGTTTCACACCAGAATGAAACAAAAAAAAAAAAAAAAATCAGAAACCTCTGAGGAAAGAAACTTTTAAGATATTTTATGAACTCCAAAAATGGACCCATAAAGAAGCTGCTAATAGAGCCAGTTCCTCAAGTGAGATAAATTAGTGTAAAGCTGATGAAGATGACAGTGCTGTGACAAATTATACCAACTGCTGACCACATCCTACATACTCTCTCTGAGATGAGCATCTGATGATCCTCTGTTATGCACCACAATAAAAGGTGTATTTGACATCTTTACTTACCTTTCATCACATCTAATCAAAATCACACTATCTGTACCAATACCCAAGGCCGCAGCTCCTTTCTTCACAGAAAAGTGACTCTGAAAAAATACATTTTTTATTATTATTTATTTGTTTTATTACTTATTATTTAATTTAATATAAAACACTACCCTCTTGCAAATCCTTCAGCTAGAAGTTCCACAAGGCAATAATTACATTCAGAGCCCTTTTGGAAACTGATCACTTTAATTTGAGGCTTCAAAGCAGGTCACTACTGTGAACTGGAAGAACCGCAATCACTCTAATCTGCATTTACTCCTGGAATATTACAGACACAATTGTGGTTCCTGCTGGACCTTGATGCAAACCTGCAGCTTCTCTTGCTTGTACACAGTCAGCTACGAGCTTGATTTACTGAAACAGAATAGTCTTCCCTGGAGAATTCATTTAGTTTGTGATGCCCAGAGTCATGTGCTAAAATATATCTTCTGCCCAGAGAAAAAGAGAGGAATTAACATAGGAAGCCTAATTGTGATGTCATGCCAGTGAAAGCCAGTAATAACTCCTACTAATAAACAGAGCTACTGAAATTTAAAATCAGAACAGGGCTATTATTATTATTAGTAGTAGTAGTAGTATTAGTATTAGACTATTAGTTAATCTGTAGGTACAAAATAAAATGTGGAAGTTACATACTGTAGTTCATGTTGGCCTAATTTTCTCTTGCTCATAGCATTTAACTCCCAAGCCAGAGTTGGTGTATAACCCTAAATTCAATCCCAGTGATTATGATAATGCAACAGTTTTATACCAAATTATGGCCCCAAGAATCTGATTTTGTATTAACTCAAACCCAGCTGTTAACAATATTGTCTAAAGTAATTTTAACTACAGTTTATTAAACATTGAAAAAAATAGAAATTCTTTAGATGCTACAGGATCATTAGCCAAGGATGTAACACTATAAAAAAGATCCAGAAGACAAAAACCTAACAAGGCTTTTAAAGTGTCCAGAGTGTTGAAGAAGAAAGGAAGACCTAGTTTGCAGATCACAAAGGAAAGAAGTAATCACTGTGGCTTTGTCAAGGGAGTATTTGCAAGCAGCAGAGAACAGTAAAGAGAGACTGGCACAATGGTTAAATGCGTGGACTTCACCTAAAGGCTACGAGGGCACAGATTCACTGCATGTTAAAGGACTCTGTACATAATGAACACTTTGAAAATTACAGTCATTCCAAACCAACTTAATGAGAGGAAGAAGAGTAAAAGAACTGAAACATGTACATCCAGCTTCAGAAATAAAAAACCTCTGTGTTTTAAAAATTTCTCTGGGAGTAGTTTTCATAGAGGCTTGACTGCTATGGTTAAGATTGCTCTGGTTAAGAATTTCCTTTTTTTTACATGCCTGTATTCTCACCATTTTGGCTGAAATTCTTAACGTTTTCATGATGTCTGCTGACTTTTTCAATATCCAGAGATTTTTAAGAAGTTCAGATTGCTCTTAAGTCATGTTTCACTGATGATATATGGACGATTTGAAAATACTTCCTCAAGTAAATATTTTTAATACTAGATTCATTTTTTAAATGCACTGGGTTGGTACAGCTTTTCCCTGTGGGACATGGCTGCAGTGCATGAACAATGTGTATTGAGCAGCCCCTGAACATGTTGCCTAGATGTAAAGTCAGTGTTTGAAGTACTAGTACAGCAAATCTCCCCAGTCTCTGAACTAAGCCCACTCTGAAAGGAAAACATACCCACAGTGGACTGACTCTCACATGAATTGATGATAAATGAAATGCATACTCATCACTTAGATGAGCCACAGGGGATTTGTGCCTGTCCCTTGCAGGTAGCCAAACCAAGCTGACATCATCAAGTAGGCTTCCTCTGCATTCAGGGGGAGAAAGGCACCTCCAGGAAAAGATTAATCCAGAGCAAGGGTGGCTAATTTGGAGTGGGTGCTGAATGACATCAGGTGAAGAAGTTTCTATCCCCTCTCTCTGAACAAAGCCCTGTGATATCTGCTGTGAGAATGGGAAGTGTACAGCATCTGCAGCCACCAGCACTCCAGACACTGCAGATGTTTGACACCCAGACATAATCCAGCCTATTAAAGCCACTGGTCACTGGTATGTTCATCTTGGAATCTGCTCCGTTGTTTTTCTAAGCTGGGAGTCACAAGGTGCTAGGAAGTATTTATACACTGAACATCACAGCTCAGCCATCACACTGATATTTTTCATGGCATGTTATTTCCTTCACAAAACTGAATTTTTGAACAAATGCATTTCTATGAGTTTCATCAGCTTCGTTAAATTCAGGGGACTTTTTCCCAGCACAAATGCACTGTAGATGAAGGCTCGGATTGTGACCAACTTAAAATCCTCTAAACATCAAAGATACAAAAGTCTGTTCCCAGCCCTGTGGGGCTGCCTGAGCCCTATGGGGCAGCAGTGCAACTTTGTGAGAGTGGGGAGGAGAAGGCCCATGAGATAGCTATTGGCAGGAGGGGGCTTATAAAAAATTCCAAGTTTAGGAAAGTATCTTGGAACTTTGCAAAAATTGAAAACAGAGTGAAAATATTGCCAGTATAATGACTGTTATGCTATATGAAGATAGAATTGAATTCATATACTTTAAAAAATTTAATCTGCTTTTAATAAATGTATTACACAAACTGATGTGCCCATACTGGGTGGTGTAAATATATAAATGCAGGTAGAGATTTAGGGGTGAAGAGGCACAGATATATTTCACTGGGGTTTGAGTCAATGACATTACATAATTTTGCTCCTTACTCCACACTGGTTAAAAAAGATTTACTGTTGCAATTTGTTTTTCTACTAAAAAACCAGAACTATTCAAAGTGCCTTAAAAAAGAAAAGACAGATTTAAATGGTCTGCTATGAGGAAGGAAATTAAGCCCATGTGCTCAAAGGCATCTATTGGAATATGGCCAAGCACAGCTGCCTTGCTAAGAAGTCTCATGGGACTGCTAAAAGAGCACTGGGGAAAAAAAATGAATGTAGTGCTGATAGCTCAGTTGCCTGAGGGCTTTTTACAGACTGAAGGGAATTCACTGGTCAGGAACCAAAACTGGTTTATGGATAAATTGGGAAGAAATACAGAAGTCTGTGCACAGAAGGGCAAATGCAATTACAATTTCTAAACAAACTCTGAATATGAAATGGCCCAGTCTGTGTATACAGTCACAGATACATGACTGCTGTTATGTTTTCATGTTTTAGGGCAAGACCACAGGAATTGCTCCAATTACTTGAGAGGCTGTGAAAGACCAAGGATGAAAACAAAATAGAAAAAATATAGTTGCACAACCAAAGAAAACTTTCACAATAATAAGTATTAAACTTTGGTTTAATATCCCTGTGATGTTGCTGAAAGTTTGGATGCCTGTGTAATATAATGGTAAACACAGAAAACTATAAAGGTCAAAGAGATGAAAAGGTTTGCAGAAATAAACCTGATCAGACAGAACTATTCACAGATGATTTAACTGGGCTAACAAGGAAGGACATTAAATGTGACCCCTTTGCAAATACCAGGGCTACAGACTTTTCAGACACAGCAAGAAGAGAGCCTGAACACCACCTTTCACAACACAGCTGTGTAAGAGTTAAATGGATCTGAAGCCTTATGGTGGGAGAGCCAGGGAACAAAGGGAGTGCAGGCTGCCTGATGCCAGTCCTGAAGGAAAAGCCAGGCTTGGGGGCACTGGAAGATCTGGAGTTTAAGCACTGTCCTGGGCTTGCAGAGGACGACACACAGGTGGGAATGGGCTGTCACTTCGGCTTCCTGGCTTCCTCCCTCCCGCTCCTCACACATTGCAAAGGGTGCATGGAAGACTGCAAATACATCCCCAGTAGAGAGGAACCTAATTTCTACATGGAAAGAAATGTGGTGAAATTCAGTGGTGAAGGAGAAGGGATGGATATTAGTGACTAAGAATGTCCTGACAGTCAGAAAAAATATCAGCGATTCTGAGCCAGGGGAATTTTCCATTTATCTAAAATTTCAAATGCTGTTAGGTATAGGTTTGTTCCCCAGATAGCCATTTTTACATTGTTAGCTTTGTAAGGTAGAGAGACTGTAAATGTATTACATGTGTAATAATGAATAGGCCCTCTGAAAAATGGAAGAATAATTAAAAATGCTATGATGCTGAAAAGTACAGCATTGTTATCTAAAGTGCTTCAATATACAGATGCTTCTATTTTTATAGCTTGCTAAATTACTTGCTCATCATCTGGCATGGTTGAAGCTGTCACAAACAACCATCCTAATGCCATGAGCCCCACAGGGCATGGCTGTGTTTTCAGATTGCTGCTTCTCCTTGCTTACATAAATCCAGAGTGGCATGAGCTTTGTGGAGGTGGCTTATCAGTAACCAGTTCCCAAATGCTGAGCAAGCTAAGGCAGACATTTGCAGCTGAAACTCCCCCGAGGTCTGTCACTGGCAGTCTAGTGCCCAGGAGATCTGGACCCCCAGCCTGACCTTATCACCTACCCACCAGCAAAGAAGGAGAACACACTTTCCTATTCACTTCTCTTGGGCTTTAAGCATTGTGCAATCCCTGGATGTGCAGGCTGGGCTATTTCTCTCTTAATAATCTAAAATGTGTTGCTAGTTTAGGCTTCCTGTTTGAGCTCCTACAAGGTGGGGGGAAAAAGGTACCTCCAGAAGGCACTGATCTCTTAAGGCTTTGGCACCTGCTTTAAGACTTAAGATGAGTTGTCTTTTGCAGATCTTGCTCTTTTTTATTGGCCATAAAAAGTGTATAGACTAACTCAGATTAAATGTTTACACTTCAGGTGATTAACATTAAGCAATATGAATCCTATCTTTCTCACCTGATTCCAAGCTACAGCTTCTCCCTCAATTACCTACAAAAAGAGCATACTGTGTCCCATCCAAATTTTAAATACACTGCAATGAGAGATATATTTGCTATGGTTTCATTACCTACTGCTATTCAATTTTTAAAGTTACTTGTTAGTATCAGGTGAGAAATGAGGATATTAATGTTTCTAAACATACTAGTATGCACATCTTTGGCATTTTTCAAACACAACTTCATGCTGCTTTTCTAATCAGAAAAATTCATTTGGTTTTCTTCTAATGCAGATAGTTTTGTAGCATTGTATGTGATAAGAAATGTTGCACTGAGTTCAGGAGGATATTGTGGCAGTGTAAAAGCCACAAGGGATCTTAGTCGATACCAGACAAAGGATGAGACCCAAATGTTGATTTTCTCCTTTAGGACTGACTGCACTAGATCTAAAAAATTATTTTACTTTGATTTGAATGGTGCTACCTGAATTAAGTTGTTCCTCAAATAAGACCAAATATTCAGTTTCCCCTGGCTTCAAATGCCATAAAAAATTTTCCTAGTTATTATGCAGTAAGTAATGCAAAGAAAAAAATGTGTGAATCCATCAGTTTAATTTTAAGCTTCCTTAGGTGGGAACAGATCTAATTCCTACTTACTCTGTATGCCCAGAGTGTAATTTACAGCTTTGTAGTCTATGCTACAAAATAGAAAACAGGACTTTCAGGCTCCTCAAATCTTCATCTGGAAGCAGCACCTCACACAACACCCCCTGGACTGCTTCTGGCAGGTGGCAATTCTGCAAAGTGTCTTCTAAGTTGCAGGGACAGAGGGCAACACTACATATCATGGAAGTGGTACACTAGAGATCAGATTTTTATTCATTCCACACAGAAACCAAACCAAAATCTTCCACAGCCTGTGTGAAATGGTCTATCAAGCTACAGACACAGAAGTCACTTTTTAATTTCCTTCTGCATCACCATCAAGAAGCTTCACAGTAGGCTTCTGGAACTGTTCAGATAAAAACTTCACAAAGCCACTCTTCTCCCACAGATACTGGAATCGTTTGACACATTCCCTGCAACTAATGGGGTTTTTTCACAAAGGGAAAGCAGCATGCATGAAGCTGAAGAGGGATTTATTGCTAAGTGCCTCCTCTGAACTAGCCACAGTGTGGATGCTGGGAGGGTGCTCCCCTACCACCCCAGACAAGCCACCTCTCCCAGTGCTCACCCAGAGGATGAGGTTCCTCCAAGTGTCTACAATGCTGATACCTGGAGAGCCAACAGACCCCCCTTCAATCAGCACACACCAGAGCTGCACTCCCAGTGAAGTCTTCAGCAGCAGCAATTTCAGCACAGGAACAGTGCAGATGGAGAGATGCCAGAGGCAAGGAGAGCCTCCTCTGCGTTCTCTGTGGTCTCTACCTGGGTGAAGAGGTCCCTTATTGTCAGATCAGACTGAATGACCTGACAGTTCTGAGCTCTGCACTTTGTTTTCTAAACCTATGATAAGGAAGAGTGTTGCTATCCCCTCAGGGAGCATCTGACAAGATGTTCCTTCTTAGGGAGCTTCTAGAAGAGTAGAAAAGTAAGAAAGCTGTTGCGAACTCAGGAGAACAGCCTTGCTGGGTTGGAGAAGAGAGAAGATGAAAAAATTTCTGTCTTTTCAATTAGGAACAGCCTTTTTTTCATTCTCTGAACTGTGGATTAAGCCCACACAGTCCGTAATTAATCAAGTCCACAGAAGTTCTGCAAGCCTCTTTAAGCCATTTTCCTACTAGCAATGAAAAGGGCCAAAGGCTGTTTTGTGACTTGAACCCACCTAGTTCTCTCCAGCTGAACTTCCCCTCTGCACACTTTCCTCCTCAGGGCAGCATGACTCTGTCCTTTTCCCTCCTAGATGTAATCCCTGCTCCATGCAATTTCCAGCTACTATTGGATACTATTTAAGTGCTGGTTGGGCAGGTCAAAATCACAACAGGGAATCAGTTAAAATTTAATAGGTTTTGTCTTGGGGCCAAATGGAACAACTAAAATACTCTGAGAAGGTAGCTATCCCTTTCAGCAGCTTTCTCCATGCTGAAAAAGGGATGGACTCCTCAGTTACAGCAGCCTAAAGCTGATATGCTGGAACACAGGAGGAGGCTTTCACTTTAGATGCTTCATTGTGTTTGAAATGATAGACTGAAACAGGTTTTTACAACTGGCATCCATCACTTTTTCCCCTCTGAGTCAAGGTCTCTTGCATCATGTACAGTCCAGAACAGCTGCCCTGAAGGACATCACTGCTCCTGCAACAGTGCAAATGAAAGAAGACTGATGATGCCCTGATGAATACAGAGGACTGAATGAAATCCTGAGTGCAAGTGCCATCTCATGAAATCAAACCTGAGGAAGACCTACTCAAGTAGTTGCAGAGTACTTCACCATCACTGGTGAAACAGAAACAAAAAGCAGCAGAGTGTGCTAAGTCGTGGGTTGGGGAAAATTTGCTGGCTGGGAACATGCACAGGTGGAATAACCACATAACCTATTTTAGGCACCAAATGTAGGTTGTGTATGTGAGGAGGCTCTTTATGGTCAGTGCACAGAAGTAGGTGAAGCCCTCCCAAAGGTGATTTAGAACATTTAAATTCAGGAATATTTAGGTTCCTAATTTGGATGCTCTGAGTTTCTCTCCAGAGATGCTTCTCTTCACTGGTTGTGCAGAGAGTGAGGCTCCTAATTTTGGAACATGATGCACTCCTAAATTAGGGAGGTAATTACTTAAAAGCTGTGAATTACTCCTCCCTTCTCTTCTCCCCCACCGGCAGCTGAACCCCTAATGGCATCAGACTGAGCCATATTCTGATTACAGTAGTAGTGGTGGCAATTGTGACACAGCTCCATTCATTTATAGTACAGGAAGCTCTAGACTGGTAGTAATGAAAATAGAGTCTCATCTGGGATGCTGAAATTCTTCGCTGAGAATTGCTGATATTGAAATCTTTGCACCTGACTGAAAATTTCAAAACCAAAATCAACAAGTTTCTAAACACATACAGTTACTTTAAGCTTTGCTTACTATCACACCATGCATGCAGAGCATGAGGGGATGATACTGTGGATCTGCTTCTCCAGCTAGATCCCAACAAATCTAGGGGGCCTGATCCCTACAAATCTATGGGGCCTGAATTCTCAAAGAGCTGGCTGAAGTCATCATAAAGCCTTTCTCATTGATCTTTGAGTAGTCTTGGGAATCTGGAGAGGTCTCAGCTGATGGAAGCTGAAGAACATCATTCCAACTTCCAAGAAGGGCAAGACGAAGGACCCCAGAAACTACAAGCCTGTTAGTTTCACTTCAGTAGCTGGCAAATTTACAGAAAAGATTATTCTGGGAAGTACTGAAACACAACACCTGGAAGACAACGCAGTCAGCCAGCACAGCTTCATGAAGCAAAGTCCTGCTTGTCAAACCTCATTTCCTTCTACAACAGGGTAACCCACTGATCTAGGACAGCCAGCAGATGTAAGCCTTTTGGACTCCAGCAAAGCTTTTGATACTGTTTCTCCCAGTGTCCTTCTGGAGAAAGCATCCAGCTCACAGCTGGACAACCCTGTTACATAATGGGTGACCAACTGGATCATGGGCATAAAGGGTTACAGTGAATGGGGTGACCTCAGACTGGTGACCTGCCACTAGTGGGGTTCCATGGGACTCCATCCTCACCCCTGTGCTCTTTAATACCTTCATTAATGACTTGGACACAGGGCTTACCTGGATACTGGGTACGTTTGCTGATGACAATAAACTGGGGAGAGCTATTGACTCCCTCAAGGGAGAAAGACCTCGATAAATTAAGAGGACTGGGCAATCAGCAACCATACAACGTTTGACAAGGGGAAGTGCCAGATTATTCACCTGGGATGGGGCAACCCTGGTTCTGTGTAGAGATTGGGCAATGAGAGGCTGGAGAGCTGTGCCATGGAAAGGGACCTGGGGGTCCTGGTCCATGGCCAGTTGAACATGAGCCAGCAGTGCCCTGGAAGCCAGGAGGGCCAACCCTGTCCTGGGGGGCACCAGGCACAGCATGGCCAGCAGGGCAAGGGAGGGGATCCTCCCTCTCTGCTCTGCTCTGGAACTGCCTCCCCTTGCATATTACGTGCAGTTTTGGGTGCCACAATATGAAAAAGACATTAAGCTGCTAGAGGGTGTCCAAGGAGAGCCTCCAAGGATGGTGAAGGGTCTGGAGGAGAATCCATATGAGGAGTGGCTGAGGTCACTCGGTCTGTTCAGCCTGGAGGAGAGACTGAAAGGAGACCTCAGTGTGGGCCTCAACACCCTCAGAGGGGGAGGCAGAGGAGCAAGTACTGATCTCTTCACTCTCGTGATCAGTGACAGGACACAAGGGAAGGCACGAAGCTGAGTTAAGGGAGGCTTAAATTTAATATCTAGCAAAAGTCCCTCACCCAGAAAGTGGTTGAGCCCTGTAATAGTTCTCCAGTGAGGTGGCCACCAGCACCAAGCCAGACACAGTTCAAGAAACTTTTGGACAATGCTTTCAGGCACATGGTGTGGTTTCTGGGGTGTCCTGAACAGGGCCAGGAACTGGACTTGATGATCCTGATGGATCCCTACCAACTCAGAGTGTTCTACGATTCTACAATTTCCTTGTTGCATGGCCATTGTCTTTCAAGAGCACCCAACTGTGTCAGAGATAAACCTCAGTCAGGCCAAGGAGTCCTAAAGTAGGTAGATCATCAGCATGATGTGATAAATGAGACAAATGACATTTTCATATCTTAAGTGTCTGTTCAGGTCCTGCATGACACTTCCCATATTAAAAAGGATTGTACTTCTAGGCCTCTGTATTTTCTGTAACAGCTTCTGCTGTTTTGAGGGCTAAACAATGATCTTCGGGCAATTAAGGGTTAAAGAGTCCTGTCTTCACATAGTGCAGTGTCTTCACATCTCTAGAAGATGAGAATATACTTTTTATAAAGCTTGATTGAGGAAGGGACAAAACTGCAATTTTAAGATACTTTTAAAATGTACTGGATTTCAAATGCCATCCTTGGAGTTCTCTAGCCTATTTGATTTTTGAATGTTTAATTTGCTAAGGGAACTGCTTCTTCCCTGGCATGAAAACACAATTATTAAAGCTCATTTCATTATTTTGAGACTGTTAGCACAATTTGGGTCATTGTTTAACACTACATTGCTATGAAAACAATTAAATACTCTAATGATTAATAGGATTTGCTACTTAAATAATCATGTTGAACCTCATTTGCATGACTTAGGCTTGTTACTTCCATATGACTGATGGATCCGTAGCTGTACATCCAGCTTTGGAAAGTTGCTGCTCATCTGTAGACTGTCCTCTTTAACTGCTATGGGGACAATAATTCTACAATGTGGAGCCCACAGCTGTGTATCACATCTCATCCCATCCTACTGCTATGAAAGGCATCCTCTGAGAGATTTCCTCCCGCACTTTTGTGATAACTTTTAGGGTATTTTGTTCTTCACCCTTGCATAGAATGGAAGCACATTCTATGGTAAGTCCAAAGAGGCAGCAGGAGGACTTTGTTACCTAACATGGACAGTATCCTGCTGAGCCCTGGCCACAAATGAGTCCTTTCTGGCTGAACACACACAGCAGGAAAGAAATTTAGAAGTGGACAATTAAGCCTGAAAACAGCTCACAGCCCCTCCTGGGGATAAACCTTCCTCTTTCCTTTCCTCCTGCACCCACATTCTCCACTCTAAGCTGCAAGGAGTTCCAAATGGTCATAACGCAAAAAACAACCCTCCCAAGACAGACTTCCATATGGCTGCACAAAGAGCAAAGAACTTTCTCACAAGGAGAGAGTTCTCTCTCCTGTTTCTCCTGTGCCCTTCCCTCACCCCTGGCACTGCCAGGTCCCAGCAGTGCCTGTGATGAACCCCTGTGTGCTGAAGCTTTTGCTCACAGGCAGAAACTCACAGTGAAGCCCAGCTGCCCAACAAATACTGCAGCTGTTCTGCTGCACACACACACACAGCATTGTCATATGACTGTCTTCATGTATGTTATCACCTTCTCATTAAATAACAGCAGGAGCAGTTTCACATGGAAAGATTTTGACTCAAAAGGATTTTCTGTTGCCCCAGAACAGATGACATTCCTGTCAGAAAGTGCTGAAGGCCAATGACGAGCTGTCCTCATTTGATATGGTCCTTACCACTCACATCAACATTTATATGGACACAAGTGAGAGCAAAGAAATAGCAGTGGTTTGTAGAGACTGCTCTGCCTGCATTTCAGCCACTTGAGAGAAGCGCAGAGATCATCCCACTATAGATAAAAAAGTCAGCCTCTTCCCATGTTTTTATTCCCAGTGAAAGAATAACAGAAATGAAGACAGTTGTCAAAAAATTCCTGTTCACCTGTTTCCTTAATCATAAAGTCATATCAGCAGATGTAACAGATAGGAAAAAACAGAAACACATACATGTTCCGACGTGAAGGCAACCAGTCTGGGAATAGCTGCCATTCCTTTTTCTTTAACTTCTGGGAACATCTTGAAACGTGCAATCAACATAGCATACATGTTAGATATGGCACCACCTGGAGTCCACAGTAATATACTGTTATTTTTCTATTCATTGTAATACCATTTCAGAACAAACAAGTTTTGCTACAGTTTTTCTATATAAATGTCTCTGCCTTGTGGCAGAAACACAGATTCTTCTTCCTGATGCTCCTCACAGCTGGGCTGTGTAGTAACAGGATCTACTACACACAAAAAAAACCACTTATGCAAAAAGTACCACTGCAAAAAATGACTGGCGCTTCCTTTCACCCTCATTCTAACTACCATCTCTCCTTCAGTCCACAGTCTTAGCTTTCCATGTGCCATCAACACATAATCCCCACTCTATTCCATCTCCTAACCAGATGCCCCCACAAGGCAACTTCCTAAGGGATTTCCATGTGCCACCTAATCTGTGCTCTCCCCTCCTTAGTCAGGGTGGTGTTTCATGCCCCAGCTTTGAGCAAACCCAGCCACTGAGACACAACAGCCACTATCTTCTGGATAAGTGGAGTGGGAAGAGAGAAGAGAAAGGAAAAAGGGTCATTCGAACAAATATTTTTCATTTTAATTGTCGTCTCATGGGAACAAGGGGAAAAGATTAAATGTCCCTAACACTTGCCTTAAAATCACTGGCATACATTCACTTCAAACAGCCATTTCTAGATGGGTATTTAACCCACTTCAAGATGGGTATCAGATCTACAGCTCTGCAGTGGTCTGTTTCTCCTTTTTGAGATTTTTTACAAACCAAGTCTCTGTGTCTACAGTGGAGCAATGTTTGGCTTTACATTAATGCTGCATGAGCACTATGGGAATATAATGCAGTACTTGAGGCAGATGCTGAGAATTTTTACATTTGTATGCACACAAACACACACACAGACAGACATGTATGCATGAAATCCATCAGGTTTATCCTATAAATATGTGTGTATACACACACACACACAGATTGACTGTGTATCCATGTTTATGCACATGTATTTATATAAAGCAAAAGTTTAAAATGAACATTTAAACTGTTCATTTAAAATGAACAGCTAAAATGCTGGTCAGGTAGAGCTCAACTATTGCAACCTTCATCCATCTAAAAATGAAGAGCACAAGATGTACACCTCCAGAGGATGGTTCAGCTCATCCTATGGCAGCTGTCTGTGGTGGGTGGGACTTGCCCTGCAGACACATCCCCACTCTCCCTCGAATACACAGGAGCTGCTGTAACTAGCCCAGGGTAGACACCCAATACTTGGACAGCCAAAGTGAGATAAGATAAAATCCATCCTTTGAGATGAAGGAAGCACTGTTGCTTATCTGTGCTGGCAAATTAACATTGTTTTGACTTTTGTAAGATTTGTTTTACTCTCACTAGAGATACATACTGTTCCACAGCCCAGACAACTGTGCCCTTCATTTCTAATCAGTATCCTGGCTCTACTCTCGCAGTAAGGCTGCCCTGCTGTGGGCTTTCCCTGACCTCACTGGCCCTCCTGTGAATCCAAGGGAAAATGCCACAGAAGAATGGCATTGCTGGCATACAGGTCAGGACAGATTGGGGGTTTTCTTCCTCTTAACTATCTTGAGAGATATGAATGTATTTCAACACCTTTCTTTGAAATGACAAAATAAGGAATGGATAGATTAAGAGGAAATGCTCATGTACCTGTCCCTAAAAAATGCAGATGTCATGTAAGAGCTGTTATTGATGATTTAGGTGACTGAACTAGGTTGAAGCAATTTGGCCTATCTTGTCCAAAGTCATTGGCTCAGTGTCAAAAGAATCAAGACTGAAATGTTTAGTTTCTTCAATACCAGGGTTTCTTATTAGCATTCATTACTCAGTCATTTAACCTTAGTTTACTCATAAGCCTGCATTCTGCTTTTAATTTCGTAGTTGTGTTCACATCCACAGTTAACTGCAGCTAACAAAACACACCTACAGAATGTGGAGATAACAGTCAGGCTTTTATGCTTCACATGTATTGATACTATATATTTAATTCCAGAGAATGCAGAGAGAAAGAACCTTTCCTTTGCAACAGTAAGGTCTTCAGCTAAAGCCATGAAGTGAGAAGACAGCACAGAAATTATTTTGATTATTGCCTAAAAAAGCAGAACCTGCACACTGAGTGTTGCTGCCTTAACAGAGAAAATTATAAAGAGGCACTTTGCACAAACCAGAAATTGCGGAGAAAGAAAGAAAGAATGAGAGGGGGCAGCCCTGCGAATGCCAGCACAGGTGCATGCCTGCCAGAGCGCCCATCCCCACACAGGTTGCAGCTCGATGAAGTGAGCTCTGGCACACCAGCAGCACCCTGGGCCCCTGCCAGGCAGCACCTTCTGCAGCCCCAGCAGCTCCTCCTGAGGCACACACCTTTCCTGACTCACACAATCTCTACCTGGGTTTGCCAGACTCGGGCAGATCTGGCACATCCACTGAGCCTTTCACCCAGCCCGCTGCCATGGGCTGGGCAGCGCTGCTATTGCTCTTCTCTCACCCTGCAGGTCCCTGACCAGCCCGTGGGAAGGGGAGGAACTCAGGGCAGCTGTACCCAGTCAGGTCAGGGCTGGTAACCAACCACCACTCAGTTTCCAAAAGCTTTCACTTTGGTCCTGGGCTCGTGAGACACACTTAGATGTCAGGTGTGATGTAGGCCAAGGTTTTCAGGGGATCTCTAAGCACCACAGTAAAAGCTGTCAGAGCTTTGCTTTCAGGCTTTTTAACTAAGAACTCATAAAAAAGCGATGTCAGTTCTTCTCATCTATTTCTCTACATCTGTGGAAAGGGCCAGAATAAAACTCCCACACCACTTCCCACATATGCACTCAGATGTGAGAAGCTGAAGATGAGCCTTCCCTGACCTCCATGGCCTCAGAGAGCCAAATGTCCAAGGCTGTTATCAGTGAGGCCTTTCCTCTACTCAAGAGTGCACTCTTTCTCTCTCCATTAGGTCACCTAACTTCCCTTCCAGAAAGGCTCCTTCTGCAACAGCTAACAGTCTGTTCTCTTTTGACAAGCCAAGATATTATACCCAATGTAAATCCTTTCATTATTTTGCAATTTCATAACATAGACAAGCCAAAATTTTTGAGCAATGAAATTACAGAGTCAGAGAAGAGGTGACAAAGAGTATAAATCAAAAGACTAAGTGGAATGATTAAAAAAATAAAAAAAGTCTTAACAATGTTTGTCAATGATTTTTCTACACTAACTTTTTTGCCTTACTGACTTGCCCTGAAGAAACCACTTTAAGCACTCAGATTAACTAAGCACCCAAGTAGCCCACTGAGAAAAACAGGTCAGCTTCACATGGAAAGCTAACAGCATGCTCTAATGCTGGCAGGGTCTTCCTGACTCTACTGAAATTGCTGGAAGGTATGCTACGTCTTTCCCTGTTTGCTCCAATTTCCCCTGCGGTGATGGAGAGCTTTGTTGTGTTTCTTCCCTTTGTTATTAATACAACAGTCTTTCTATTTCATGGAATCCATAAAAAGGGGGGGCAAAGCAAAACTGCAAGGCAAATGTCTCTTCTCATTATGTTTCCCATGTGCCGTTACAGCTGCTCATCATGCAGTGCAATTTGCTCAAACAGACCCTCATAATCACATCCCTGAAATTCATAAACATGCAATACTTTATCTCAAAGAGGCCACTGGTGTTTACTAGCAAGTGTCCTCTCAAACATGCATATTTAATTATATTTACTCTTTAGCTGCAGGGGATGTCATATACCACAGTCTGAAAAATAGAGAAAGCTTGAAATGTCATGTACCAGGTGAAAATATCCCATCGCCACAGCCCCCTGGCCAGCCAACCATCTCTCTCATTTTCCTTAGTGTGACATATTCCAAAAGTACAAACACTGGAGCAATTTCATAGGTGAACCTGAAATATAGTAATGTCCATATTTAATGCTTTAATCTACAATCTTTTTCCAATATTACATTACATTATAGCCACAATATACTCTATCTTATACTGGGTAGAGTTCTGTGTCACAATATTTTCCACAGTCTTCTTTCTGATTTGATATCCAATGTCTAGAAGGAGAAATGCAGGGAGTGCTAAACAATCCATTTCCACCCACTTCAGGGGGTAAAATCTTGCCGACCTCTTCCAGGTTCAAGGCTTTGCCCTTTATCCAAGAGATGCTGGGCAGAGCCCCTTTGCCTTGCTCAAACCTGTGTGCATGTCTAGAGACACGTCAGCAGTCCTATTCATAATGGCCAGACAGTGCATGAAGCTAAGCAAGTACACAAAAATGCTTCCTAATCCCAAAGTGAAAAAATCCCCACACTTTGAATTCCACATCTCTTTCTTACAGAAAGCAATGGCTTTCTGCTCTGGGTATGGATTGTACATAACCCCTCTACATGAATGCAACTGCTCACTCAGTACCCCTTTCATTTTACATATTTATGCATGCAAAATGCTAATCTGTATATATTTTTTGTGTGCTTCTGAGAGGCAGCACAACCAACATCCTATCACGATGATGAAATTTTATAAATGACAGCTTACAGGACAACATTGAAAGTCTTTCTATAAATAACTGTTGCAACCATTGAAAAAACAGATTATTTTTCCCCCAGCAATTTTCACATAAAATTATTCCTTCACTCAGATACAGGAACTAGTATTTTAGAGTATCATTGTGAAATTACATTAAATACCTACAAATTAAATTTAAAAAATCTTCTACTTACATATTAGTATTTGCTGCTGATGTCAGCCAGTCTGCCGCCAATCCAACCATGTCCAGCCCAGTTGAAAGTTGATTAAAATATCTAGGGTGCCCTGCATAACATGGAAAATGTTATCAAAAGGCTTATGACTCTGAATGAAACTATTCAGCGCTGAACAGTATATTTACCTCCATATTTCTATAGAGAAGGAAGCACTTTCAAGGTATGAAACAAAGCAAATGGCAGTAAATACATTTCTTGAAAAAGGCAGGATAATTTCTCTTCTTTCTCATTCCAAAGTCAGTAATTATACTCAACACAGAATAATGAATTCCAACATTCCCTATTATCCTTTCAATATGCCTTGAAAATTAGCACATTGCTGCCTCACAAAAATAGCTGTTTGCTCCCGTTAGTGTGTCACATGTTGTCACTGGATATGGTTTTGCCTGACTAGGTTTGAAAGGCACACATGAGACACCATCTGAAAAGCTTGCCAGGACATATAACATCAGTGATGAATGGCTAATGATTGTAATAGACAGGGCGAAATGAGAAAATGGAATATTTTGGTGACTGCTTTGCACATGACTCAATGGCTGATGATTGTACGAAGATGGCAGGGAAGGTGGTGGTCCTTGTCATTTCTTCACTGTCAGAGTGCAATTACGAATAGCCTGGCTACTTGCAACTGTGATTTTAATCCAATGCCATAAAAACAAGCTCTGCTGCCCCAGCAGAATGATGCACAGGACTATATTCAGTGAGCTGATCGTCTCTTTACTTGGTTAATCTAATTGGTTTCTGTTTGTTTTTCTAAAATCCTCCTAGAGATTTTCCTTAAAAACGTGCCTAGAGCCATTAAACACGGGAAGCATTAAAATTCCATTTTTACTAGTTCCCACAAGCCCTTGATAAGCGGTATAATTACTGGTACAAATTATGGATAGTCCACAATTACTTAAATGCCATCTAACTCAAAGGACGGAAGCCTCTGCTTGGAAAACACCTGTCCTGACCCTTAGACGATGTACTGTTATTGCCATCAGAGAAAACAAAAGATAGAGCAAGATGATTGAGGAAATGCAGGCCCAGCACTGAGAGAAAACTTATCTTCAGTCTCCTGTGGCCTCTTATCAGGCGTGGACACATGGCTGGCAGAGCAGCACGGGGAATTGCTCCCCAGCTCCCACCCTGCAGCACACAAAGGCAGAGTAATCAAGCCGAGCAGGCAGATCAGAGCTGAGGATGTGGGGCAGGGGACACACGAGCAAATTCCACTCGCCTGCGCCCTTAACCTGAGACCAGTCCTGCGCTATTGCCATCCAGCTGATCGCGTCTTGCACGGAGCTCCCCCTCTCACTGACAGGAACTGCCACCTCTGCCTGGTCTGTGCTGCCAAACACAGGAATCCAAAGCCCCCGAGCACCGAGGAATGACGCTCAGATCCAGCAGAATGAACTGGATCTTGCTCCCTGCTCTTCACGCTCTTGAGTGGGGTTGATGGACCTAAGTCACAGTGCACCCCCCATCACCACCACCACACCTCAGCCATCCTGCTCCAGGGTCTCTGCCTGCAGAGAACTGCACCTCCCCTGACTGAGGGATTTTGAAGAGGATTTCCATATTTATAGCTTAGGTTCCACATCACAGCTGGATGACAAATTTCACCTGAAAGCAACAGAAAATTAGGAGCTAAAAGCCTTTAGTGGATCGGGACTACAGAAAGACTCAAAGAAGGTTACAAAAATTCCTGTTTTGGAAATAAATCCACACCAAAAGGCTGGGGAATGGCAGAATTTGTATTTGCAGCTGCAGTGTCTCAGCGGTTCTCTGTCAGCCCCACACCCGGCCCAAGGCGACAGCCCTGTTGTCACTGCTTGTTTCTTCAAGCAACCCTCCCAGCACGGCACCTGCTTTGGGAGCGCCCTAGGAACAGCGCCCTGGAGCCAGCGAGGCGGAGGGAGCAGCGCTGCAGGGAGAGATGTCCGGACAGAGAGAGCAGCAGCTGCTGCTGCTGGGAGAGCCCCCGGCAGCCACACCTGTGACACAGCCCGCTCCACTCCGTGCCCTTCCCTTCAGCAGCGCGACCCTAACACGGAAAGGCAGGGAATGTACTGCCCCAGCTGCCGGCGTCTGTCTGTCCATGTGACACCTCCCTGCGTGAGCGAGCTCTCTTCCCTTGGCGAGGTGGCCACGGAAAACTGAGGCTTTGCTGAGAATACAGGCTCCACTCTAAGAAGAGTTTGTGAGAGCTGCGCAAAAATCTCTCCCCAGGTACCTCTGCCTGAAATACACATCCTTTGCTGAAGTTGTGCCTGAACAAAGAGGTACTAGAAAAGAGATTGTGACAAGGTGAAGAATTGGTTGAGAAGTGAAAATAGGGGATTACTACTTAATGGTTTGTTTAGCAATACATAACATATTCACAGAATCCCAGAGTAAATCAGGAGATGATGGCCAAGAACCAGGGCCAAGGCACAGGAACACCCGGGGCCGGGCTTTCCCCACTAAGGGCGTTGCCTCTGCCCCACGCACCCTCCCGAACACCCTCCCACCTGCACCGGCTTGAGGCACAGGCATGCCCAGCGGGAACAGCCGGCCTCCACAGCCCCCACAGGGAAGCGACGAGAAGGGCTGGCCACGACCAGACAGCACGGAAAAGGCACGGATAAAAGCACGGATAAAGGCACGGGAGAAGGCACTGGAAAAGGCACGGATAAAGGCACGGATAAAGGCACGGATAAAGGCACGGCCGGCAGCACTGAGTCTGGCCGTGCCTGCAGCCTCACTGCGTGCACGGCCAGCACCGGGACCTGCCAGGGAGCAATGCTGGGCCAGAACCGGCTCCTCGCACTCCTGGAGTTTCCAAACCATTTTTAAACGTTCGTATTTCAATTCAACTGCTCGTTTTCAATTGTCCAGGGCACAGTAGCTGAATTTCACACCCATCTTTCCCTGCATTCACAGTCACTGCCTTTTACATCCTCTCAGCAAGAATTGTGTCTCTGCTGGCAAGGGGGCAGAAAGCGTGGCTTCCCCGGGCACCCCGGTGAGCCGTGGCATGCAGGCAACACCTCGGAGCAACCCACACCTGCCCCTCGGCCGAAAAATCAGCCATCTGCCTCGTCGAATCCCTGGACCTGGGTATCCAGCTGTGAGGCTAATGCAATACAATTTATTTTTCAATCAGCCTCCGGGGCCCTGCAGCCAAAACGCCGCCCAGGAGGGGCCGCGTCCGAGGGGCTTCTGCGGCAGGAGTGGAGGCAGACGCTGCCGCCAGAAACCACACCACACTGTCCTTCCTCTGAGGGTAATTCCAGTGTTTTACTCTGAAGCACATGCCGGAGGGCTCCAGGTGCAAACCCCACGCATTTTGTGAATCCCCTCCAAGGCTGGGGCTGTCACCCCACGGTGCTGAGGAGCAGCAGCAGCCAAACGAGGTGGCTCTGCACCCCCTGGGCTGAATCCCGCCACACCAACACACTTCACAAAGCGCCCCAGCACCCATTTCAGACTTCAAAACCATTATTTTCATTAAAACAAATTATAAAATGCCAAGATGGGAAAGCCTCCAATATTTATAGAGAGGAAGATAAATGGCAACATTGTTTTTAAGGATCTTTTTTGGATGCACAAAATGAAATAGGTCTGTTACGAGAAAACAGGCTATAACAAAAAACGATGAATGAAAATCAGCCTAGAAACCCTATTTTTTGATTTCCCAGAATCACAGATCCCACATTCTTCATCATTCTGTGCAAACACGTTCCCTATGTCCTATCCAGACTGATCGACTTTGCTCCTCTGGGTATCAATTACTTAACTATTTAATTCAATATTTTACAAACATCCTGGCAGCACCCGACCCATGCATTAAAACATGCGCATGGTCATTTCCACCCCTAAACGAGGAGGATTACACAGATCCCTCACAATCTTTACCAGGATCAGTCTGTTCGGTTCTCTTCTCAAAACCTGAGATTTTTTTGTTTTCTTCTCAACCTCTAGTCACAAATCAGCCTTTTGTCTTTTTCACTAAACTGCTTCACATTTATTTTAAAGCAATTTCTCAGCAATTCAAATTCCCACTAAGAGCTCTCCGGACCCCTATTATTTCCCAATGACAGCCGTAATTGCGGCTCCGGCTCCGCTTCCCGCCTGCTCCGCCGCGGTGGAAGGCGGCCCCGGTGCGGAGCCGGGCTCTTCCCCACGCCTGGGCGAGCCCCATGCTGCCTTCCCTCCACGAAGCCCACAGGGGGGCACGACTAACGGGGGATCCCAGGCAGGGAGGAGTCAGCCCATCGCTGCTTTCCCCAGTGAACAACAAATGGCTGTTGAAACAAATCGGGCTTTGGTTTTATTGCTTGAGCCTAAAGTTGAAACTAAATCCTCGATATTTCTGTGTAAGGTTCTTCAAAATTCTCTTTTTATTTTATGTCTTGCAGGCGAAGTGACAGACTCGGCAAATGGCCGCTCGGAGTTGGAATTTACAGGCCGTTTGCTGTGATTTCGGCCGCTAAATGGGCTGGTCCCTGCTGCCCCCGTGCATGGACTCCCCTCTGCCCGCCCGCCGCACCCCGCTCTGCAGGCAGCAAGAGGCAATCGCCGGCGCATCACACGTGAAATGATGAAAAGGAACGGCAGAAAGTGGTGAAAGTGGTGCAAAGTCTGCTCAGCGGCACACTCGGCAACTCCGACGCACAGACGCATTAATTTTAAATCGGAAAGGGTGTGCGAGGCTGCACTGACAGCTACAGAGATGGAGCTGCTGGAGTGCTTTATCATTTTGGAAAATGATTTCTGTCTCTGCTAGAAATTGCTTGGAGCTGACAAAATACAGCCGCTGCTTCTATCTTTAACGTTTCAAGCTAAATTGAAATGACACCTTTAATCAATGGATGAGACCATACAGGGTAGAAAATGAGCATCGCTATTACCTGTTTTAATTGCATACTTCAGAGTTGTCCTGCAGTTCAATAAAATTTCTTCCAAGGTCTGTGGCTGGTCTGCCAGTTCCCAGTTATATTCCTGGAGCAGCTCATTTGGGTAATGGAAATCAATAACTTTTGTTGATCTATCAAAACTTTTCACCACATACTGAAGCAAAATGTCCACAACGTCTTGTAGGAAAGACATAGTAGTAATTTCTCCATTGCATGTCGGCAGAAGATCTGGGAATGGAGAAATTTAAAAGTTAACTTCGTTTGATGACCACATGCGTAGATTCTGAACAAAGCCTTCTCCCATTTATGTTTACAAAATCTTTACACCATAGGCAATAAAAACAGGTTTTGTTTTCATTTAATAACCAAACTGGCAAGGTTGTATTTTGAGGAATGTTGTAAGAGATAACAAGATTTAATATGCTATCTAAATTGGCCAATTCTGACCACAGTATATTTCAGACTAATTTTTAAGACAGTGAGAGCAGGGAAACAAGACAAAAGGGAAAACGAATCTCACAGGAAATAAAGATTGTGAAACAAATGCTACAAGCAGCACCCTTAAAACTGTCATTTGCCTTGTAATAAATTACCTTCTTGGTGACTCTCCTCTGCAAGTGACTTGTTGATAATTTAATGCCTTTTTCTGAGACAATGCTGCACGGGTCTAGGTGTACACAAAGCTTTTATTTAAGAGCGATGGCTCAGTCAAACCAGACTATAGTGGAAGCCCCTAATTTGGGGTCCCAGGCTGCCGAACAAACGGGAGAGTCCTTGGCTAGCGCCTGTCGGCGGGGAGCTGGGATCTATTCACTGGAGGAGTCGATACCTCCAGGGTCAGGAAAGATGAAGTGCAAAAATATCTCGAATTAAAGCAAATGAGTAGGAGAGCGCTCTATCTCCCTCCTCCCTTCCAACCTTAATTACATCGCGGGGTCTTCAATGAGAAGGTCGATGCTTTCACTGCTCTTTAGAAAGAAAAAGCTGCGGGCTCAAATACGCGGGATTTTACTGCTTTGGGTTTTTCTTTTCGCGATTTATTTTTTTGTTTGTTTGTTTGCTTTTTCGCAGATTTGAGAGACGCCCGGCGGGGGCCAGGGCTGAGGGCGCAGAGCTCCGGCGCGCACGGCCGGACCCCCCAACGCGGGCGGGGGCGATTTCCCGACCGAACCGCTGTTTTTTTCTTGTTAGTTTTAGAGAAGCAGCCTGCCCCGGGAGCGCCGTTACCTGTTGAGTGCAAAAAGGCGTAATTCACGTCCGCTTTTTGACAACCGCAGGGTTTCTTGTCACAGGTGCAGGTTGGCCTCGGCTCCGCTACCCCCGGGGCTGCTGCCCTGGCTCCGGTTTCCACGGGCTTCTCGGCATCTCCGTAGAGCAGAGCTTGACAGCGACACGGAGACACGGCCTCATTACCGGGGCATCGACCCTCGTCCCCCGCCCCCCCGGCCCGGGGCAGGTCCCACGGCGCTCCGTGGGCGCGCAGCCGCGCCCCCGCCGCGGGCTACCGGGGCCTCCCTGCCCTTACCGCAGAGTTTGTTTCCGATCCCTCCCGTGAACTTCTGGGCAACCTGACACCAAGCTCTGGCTGTAAGAAAAAAATCGAGCGAGAGTCCGTGGGGTGGGAGTGGGCTGAGAACGTCTCGCCCGACCCCCGGCCCCGCTCCCCAGGAACCGCCTGCCCCGCAGAGCCCCGCGGCGCTGGCCCGGGCTCGAGTCGCCTTCGGTCCGCGCTTCGTCCCGCCGATCGAGCGGGGGGCTCCGGCGACCGGGCAGCTCTGTCACGGCGGCTCCGTCGGGCCGGTCCCGCCCGGCCGCTCGGCGTCCTCCTACCTGTGCCGGGGGTCTCGGCGGCTGCGGAGCCCTCCTCGGCTCCGAAGGGCCAGAAGCCAGAGCCGGGGCTTGCCATGGCGGAGGCGAACCGGCGGGGCGGGCGAGCAGCGGCGATCTGCAGCCCAGGCGGCCCGAGCGAGTGTGCGTGAGTGTGAGTGTGCGGGTGTGTAAGTGCGCGCGGCTGCGCCAGGCGGCGGCAGGCGGAGGGGCGGGAGCGCCCCGGGCACGCGTGGGTGGGAGCGTCTCCCGTGGGCGCCCCCGGGGTGCGCTCCGCCGAGCTGCTACGGCCGCGCCCCGCAGGCGCTGCTGCCCGGGACGGGGCGGGCGGCTCCACGGGCAGAGGTGCCCGCTGAGGCGGCCAGAGGCGACGGCTGTTCTAAGGCGTGTCCGCACCTTGCTGCATCGGAGGAGCGAGGGGCGGCGGTGGGACGACGGTAGCAATCGGGGCAGACCCGAGCTAAAGGCGCTGCTTGAGCTGGGACTGCGGCTGCCTTGGGGGGCGAAGGCGAGCTAGGGTGCCTGTGCCGTCTTCACCCCACCGACAGTCCATGCGGCCGCAGCCCGGCGGGGCGGGCCGAGAGCGCTGAGCGGAGTGGAACGGTAGTTTTCCAAGTCTTGGCGTACGTGGCCGCGGTGGTCCAGCCTGGTACCACGAAGGGAGGGTTGGGACTACGGGGAAGTGTCCTTAGTCCTTTAAGATGCAAAGCGAAGGGAAATCCCCCCCCCCCCACACCTCCCACTTTAGCACCGGGGCACCTCTGCACTTGCGAGCCGGGCGCTCCCGGGCGGCGGCACCGAGGCCGTGCCAGCCTGTGCCGCCGGCGGTCCCGGGGTGGGGAAGAGACAGCCCCGAGCCCCCGCCGTCCCATCGGCCCGGCCCACAGCCACCGGCGGGAGCCCCGTCGGGCCGGGCCGCCGCGGAAAAGGCGCTGCGGAGGGGCCCGCAGGGTGCTGGGCTGCCGCTGTCCCTCCTGCGCCCGGACAGGCAGGGGCGTCCTGGCTCGGTCGGACGTGCTGCAGGAGCCCTGCGCGACGCTGCGGCTGCCCCCGCGTGTCCCTCGATCCCCGGGGCGCTCCCGCGGGCCTCCTGCGACATTCCGGCTTGGGGACCCTGGTGGCACCGCCATTCTGGCTCCAGCCCCGAGGAGGCAGAGGGAAGAGCACGATAACAACTGTTCCTATTTCCTTCACGACGTCTCTCCCTTCAGCCAAACCTCCCTTTTCCACCCAGCCGGGTCTTCGCGGGAGCGTTTCCCTGCCGCGGCTGCCTCTCCTCTGGCACAGGAGGGATTTCGAGCCCTGGCCTCGGAGGGAGGCAGGCGGGACCACACCAGGTGAGAATGTGGCTCTGCCGAGACAGCTGGGCACGCCGGGCCCCCACGCTGCTCTCAGCCAGGCCCCGTGTTCAGCCCGGGGCATCTCTCTGCTTTTTGTAGCCACCCACATGGTTATGAGAAAGTGCCCACCATGAGACCTCACAGAAATGGCTCAGTGCTTTAAAACACTGTTGTGGTGGGAAAGCAGAAGAAAACCAGTCCAGGCATCTCTTCGTGTGAAATTAGAGTCTGTTCCAGTTGCCACATCACACTGGCTTGCACGTAGACAATAACTCCAGCTTGTCACGGCCAGAGACTGCTGCGAGCCCTTCCCTGCCTTGCTCACTCATGCCCCAGCCCACAGTGTTTTGTTGGTTCTGGGTGTAATTCAGACACAATCAACCGTATCGCTGCTTTGTACATTTTTATTTTCCGTTTTATTAATACATGACAAAGCAACTTTAGAACAGATTTCAAAATTTTAACAATTTATAGCAAATTTTACATTGCAGTACGTTTTAATCCAGTGCACAGCCTTGTAACTAGTTACAGATCAGGAAGCGGTGGTTATCTGTCTCTGGGGAAAAGGCCAAAACCCAGCCCCTGTGGCTGACTGCTGCCACCAATTGTCACATTTAAGAGAGCTGAGGAACCGAGTAGGATCAGGCCTTTATGCTGGCATCATGAAATTTGCCTTCTCTTGCTTTGCAGCTGGGAACACGCAATTATGAATCCTGAAAGGAAGCGCTGCAATTATCTGTGTCGTTTCTGTGAAATAAGGTCTTTTGAATACGGAATCAGGGGGAAATTTGAACACTGGGGCTATTGCTTTTATTTTCATTTAATTTCTAGTGGAACTGATTAAGAATGATCATTACATTTCAGTAGCAATCAACCAGAGAGTGTATTTCTATTCCTTTCTTGGTACCCCAGAGATTAAGATTCCTAAAAATCTAATGCAAATGAGAACAAAGCAAACATGATTTAGAAGTTCATCACTTAGTCACAAAGCTCAGAGGCAGAGGAGAGGGCTTGATATACTTCCCATAAATGGACATCTCCAACATAAAGATTATACACACAATATTGACCTTTAAAACTGGCTACTAGCTTTACAGTAAAGTCAATAATGAAATAAATTGCCATAGTATGCTATCCATCTAATTGGATACATTTTCATTAGAGGGACACTTGCCACAAACAGGTCATCCCAAAATTAAAGCAATATAAACTAAAATAAGCAGAAATTCCCCCATGGTGCTCTTGTAATTTTTTTTTCCTGTAAAACAATTTATTAGAAATAATAACTAAGGTTTTCTGAAGTTGAATATGGAAATTAGAAAACTTAACTAGGGAACTATAAAGTAAATTAATTTTTTGATTGGTTGAGAGTGATGAAATGGAAAAAAGAAATATGCACTGAAGAAAGTAAACAAGACTTATGCTGTTTAATAATTTCAGGTTGTAGCAATGGTACATGAAGGAAAGCTGATTTTTTTTTAGGGAAGAATAGGATATGTGACTGACGGTGTCCCTTTGCAATGGTGTTGGGCTGTAAACCACAGTAATTCATCTCCACGTGAACACACACATAAACTTGAAACATTGAAGATTTAAAAAAAAAAAAAAAAGGAAACACATGGTATAAAATGATAAAAAAAATTTATGCTAATAAAAGCCAAATGGCAGCAGGAGCAGCAGCAGCAGCTAGAACTGCTGGATAAGGCGCCGGCGCTGTGAGGTCTTCCGCAGCAGTCGTCTGTAGTCATAGGGATTATCTTCGGCTTTGCTCTCTTCCAGGGGTCTTTCTGCAACCCTCGACCTAGGGATTATGCACAGAAGTGTTTTAGAAATTAAAGTCAAAACATTTACCTTGGCAAACAGTCCTAATCGACTGCTTAACCTCCACCCTTGTGGGGGAAAAATAAAAGGAAAAAGAAAAAAAATCAGCTGACTTTGCTAGGCCTCTTCCTGTGCTGCACAAAACAGGCACCTCGGAACAAACACATTATATGCTAGAAGCAGATGAACACAGAAGAGCAACATGTTCTTCTATGAAGGGGACATAATTGAAGGACATAAAAATGTTGAGAGCATGGGGATGCTTTCCAGTAGCATTTGCCTGATGGTTACTGCACCAGATTTTCAGTTGGCATAAATTTGTTTGCTCTGTATTTAACCTGCCTTTAGAGTTCACCGTAAGCGTCCATCTCATTTCATTGTATTTTCAGATGGCAAGATGTATTTTGGATGCCACCTCTGACAGGCTGGAATAGTGATGTGGCATCAGCTGTTACCATGGAGCAAGATTAAGAAAAAAAAGACAGTTGTTTAAAAAGTAAATTACTCTAAAATAATTACAAAAACTTGTAGTGTTCTACACTTAAGGTGCCCCCACTACTGCTCCTATACCAATGTTAAAGGTAAACTGCTAAATAAAAAGTACTCAATGCTTCACTTATTGAAGTAGATTGAAATGGCTGTACGGTCTTTATATCCTGGTGACCCTATTCAGGAGACAGTGAAGTGCAGAAATGTTTATTAATTGCATTCATCTGCCCTCTGAGGTAACTGTAAATTTAGAAGTTACACATATTTTGTTTCAGTATGGCTACTTAGGCTGCAATTAGAACAGGGAGCAGTAAAGGCTAAGAAATTAGTTTTAGTAAGCTCAGTAGTAGAACTTTTGCTCACCTAAACCAGACCTCAGGGTGACAGATTTTGTGTAATTAACCACCTTAGAAATGCAATATTTTCTCATGGTTGTAAACTATATGGTAATTGCCTGATACTATTACTTTTAATTACATGTCTTCACTTTCCTGAACTAGTGAAGATTAGATCCTACGTGAAAAAAAGACCAGAAATGAAATATGTAAAGTGCACAAAACATTCTACATTCTGAATGTTTTACAAGCATTTCCTCTGTTATTACAGATGCATTTTCAAATTCAGTGCTCATCCCAGGCTTAGCATTTCCCTTAAGACTTCGACCTAGGTAGTTTTCCAAGCTTTTCTTACATTTAGGAACATGCAAGAAACACTCATGTTAAGATACACAGATTTGTGTTTGCATGTGCAGTGTGTGTGAGTGCATCGGCAAGAGTGAGAATTTGAATTTCCTTAGCCTGGCAGTGGTTACCCTCTATTGAAGTCTATGTGGGAAGAGAGGAGGTTGAGCAAACCCTCCCTTTGGGATTTTTCTCCTGGCTGTCCACCTTGGTGAGCTGCATGCAGGCTACAGACACCTGTGCTGGTACAGGACAGCAGGAGAAGGAGGCAGTCAAGCTGGAGTCCTACCTACAGAAAACCTGCAGAAAGTCTGGTGCACGTCCACCCTGTTTAAAGCCTAACCAGAAACACAGTTTTCTGGTTCTGCTTCAGTTTAATTTTATTTTAGATCAGAGATGTAGAATGTCTGTCCATACAGCCCTTGAGAAACCAAAAACTGGCAGGTAGGCTGAACCCCAATCACACTGGAATTTATCCCACTTGCATGAGGAATATGTCAGATATTCCCATTTTGAGATGGGAAATTTTAGCTATATGTTTTGCAAGATAGTTTAGCAAAATTTCATGTCTCAAATAATAGATTTATGTGCAATTCGAAAGTGCATTTCTTTTCTTTTTATTAATATTTTTACTATGTCAACAAGGATAATATTTATTTTTTCCTGTTACTATTTTGTATGAATTACCGCTCTGTAGCTCGTAAAATGGAAGTCCTGCGCTCAATTGGGTATCTCTTCCTTCTTGTGGTAGTACTGCTGTCCTTGGAGCTGGAATCAGTAGATGAAATCTCTTGGTAGTAGATATCTAAATCTAGCACTTTGCTCAGACTGTCAATAAATAAGAACACTAAGTTAACAGTTTCAATTTTTGATATTATTTTCAGCATACAAACCCAAGGCAGCCAAATATCATTATTCTGTTTATGTGTTAAGGATCTGAGAAAAAATATATATAGGCATAAAAAATCAGTCTCTGAAATGTGGCTGCTGTACAACATAGATATTGAGAATTTTGAAATGCTAAATACTTTTATATATTCATAAAGGAGACATAACTGAAATTTTTGGGGTTTGCCATTAGACTCAGAAGAGAGGCATTTTTATGGTATAATTAAGCTGGTCTATTTTAGGTATCTCTTTAAGCAAGATATGAATAATTTTCCTAAATATGACTATTTTTTCTCTGAGTACAAGAAGACAATGTAAAGCAACTAGTTCAGATATGGGTGTCAATAATGCAGATATCTCTTATTTTGTTAGGTGAATACTATCCAAGGTATTATACATACAGAAAAAAATCAATCCCAACATCCATTTCAGAATGGCTAAGGAAAGAAATAATATCCTAAAAAGAAACTGAATAGAGAAGTTCAGAATTCAATCCTCACATTGTTATAAACCAGAAGTAATTAATTGATTTCCCTTGGTATGTTCCACTAATACAGAGTCAGCACATGAGAGAAGATGCAGTCAGGGAACTGGTTAACTTGATTTAAGACGAGTGAAACCTAACTGAGGCAAATGAGAGAAAACACTAAATTTTGGTGTGTTAGGTTTTTTCCTCCCTAGACTGGAGTCAATAGGTGTGAATTTTTTTTAGGAACCAAATGACATGAGAAAAAAAGCTGAAAGAGACCAAACATGGAGGACGTGGACATAAGGTCAATCCTTTAAGCTGCGGCATAATCGAGTGCAATTTAAACTGTGCTTGAATAAAACTCAGTGCTGTGAGCATATATTTATAAATGTAATGCCATGCAACATCCTCTAAGATACATATTTTAGCCACGGAATTTGTATTCTGCAACAGTTCGCACTGAGCTGAGGCCAGTGCAGAGAGCGCATTCATCTGGCAGCTATGAGCAGGCTGCCATCGCACACACGGTGCCACAGCAGTGCCACTGAGGGGGCAGCAGGAAAGCCTCAGTACAGAAACACAAATAAAATAAAACTATGGTGTATGTCAGGAGCTGCAAACCAGGTCTGCAGCACACATAAGGATCTAAGATACGGAAGGACAGAATATCAAAATATAACTACTGCTTCCTTCTTTTCTGCAGAGATCCATCAAAATAGGCTAGTTACACTGGGAAGAAAACACTTCTGGTTCAAACTTCTTCTTTAGCTGTTATTCATAGTGATTATTTTAATTTTTTATTATTTATTTCCAGACACTCATATATTTTTAGGAGAAAATTTTGACAGTCTCTGTATTTTTGCTGACAAAAAAGAACTGGTTGCCCATTTGCTTTGACTAGAATTTTAAGCACCTTCAATTATTTTCTGTGTCAGAACTATCTTTGATGTGGACCTTATCTTATTATAATGCCTGTGTTACCATGGTAAAGGACCACGTTTTAGGAAAACTGAATGTCTGAATTCTATAATGGATTTTAGTCAATGAAAATTGCATTTTAACTTTGTATACATGTCCCCCTGTGAATCACCAAATTACCATTATTTTTTCAATGCTTTATTCTCCTGGTTGAAGTACAGCTAAAAACTGTTCTAGAGTACTGGAGTGACAATAGCGAAATAATGAAAAAAAATTACCTTTCTTTTCTTGGTTTCCGTTTTTCATCTTGTATTGATTTCTAAGAAAATAAAAAGTAATTAAAATACTAAAAGGAAAGCTTATGCAAACATACAATTCATCAGTGTTAGGTAGGAGAGTGTTGTATATTTTTCAGTAAAAGAAATGATAGAAAATGAGCAAATGTCCCAGAAAACCCTCTTTTAAGAACCTTTGAGACTGCGAATGAGATTACCATTGTTGCTCCCAAATTTGTTGCCATAGTGTGAAAAAAAAGCCAAAATAATGATGATCAGAACAGAAAAAAAGAGATCTAAAACTTTCAAATAGCTATAGCTGTTTTAATGAAGTTGACAACACTATCTCACTGAGGCAAATTTACTGTGATGCCATGAGAATTTCCATGAATAGAAGCAATGCAGTGGGAAGATGCATAATCCTATTCTCATTAATGCCAACGCAGTCTTCACACAGGTTTGGTAGAATAAAATGGACAAAGGCCCCATTTGAAAACAATATAATAGGTGACAAAAGAACCTTGAGGATAAGAGATTTCTAAAAATGTAGAGGAGAGAAGATTTATAGGGAATGTGAATAATTTCTTATCTCTAATAGAGTTCTATCCCTACAGCCAAAACAGTGCTATGTTGCAGCACCTAACACACATGATACTTCAAAGGCAGTATTTTTTAGTGCAGATTGTGGTCTTAATTGTGTTTCTTGCAAATGAGTGAAAGTGTATTAGAACTGGGGACTGTAAAGTCACTGAGAATCAGAAATCCTGATGGACTTCAGTATGCAGGCAAATAAACATGGCATATAATTCCAAAATGATAGGCTGATTTAAAGAAATATACCCTAAAATAAAACTCTAATGCCTTATATGAATAATGGGCTATTGTCAGGCTTCATTTATACCTGTATACCCCTGCAGGTCATCTGATATGTAAGGAGATGTGTGAGAATGTAAGGTGTCTAACTAATGTCTATAGCATGATGTGAGAGAAATATCTGATTTCACAAAAGATAAAGAATTCTTTTTAAAAAGGAACTCATATTGTGCTTCTTCACATTCATATGATCTGGGCTTGATAATAATCTGTGAATGCCTGAAGGTCACAGAGATTTTTAATAAGGTAGAAAATCCGTAATAGCTGGGAAAGCTGACTGCCCTCTAAAGCTGACTACCATCTAAAGTTAGAGCTTAAATACTTACCCAAGGTCTAAGAATGTAACAACTAGTAGGTCTCCTTTCTAAGCTTCAGTGCATAGGTATTTATGTTGGACCTTTCCCTGACCAGTGAACTTCATGTCAGAGAGACAGGTTTCATTTTTCACACCTTCTTGAAAATACAACTCATTGAAGGTAATATTAATACCTTGAAAAGCTGCTGCTAAAAATTGATTAAAAATCTTCTGGCACTACTGCAGTTTTTGTTTGCACTGATGCCATGGCTGTTTTCTGGTATGGAACTGGCCATGTAACAAATTACCTCTCAGATAATACTATATTCTTGACCTTATGGTCTTAATTTCCTAAATAGGCATTTACTTTAGAATTGTGCTTCTCAAAAATTTCTGAATACAGACCGTGTCATGCCTTTCATTTCAGTCCTTTATCTCACCCATCTTGCTTTCACAAAACAAATTTATTCTTATGTGCAAATTAATTTTTAAGAATGCGATTTCTTTTCAGAATATCACCGTTCCAAAGCTGTGTTATTTCAAAGTCACAGAAAAAACATAGCTGTGTTTGTCTCTTTTGGTATGCCAGACACAACCATCCCTACAGGCCCTGGTGACACCTTCTGTTGAAAGGAGAAGCAATTGCTACGGTTAGTTTATTAGCTGGGTTCTCACCGGCTGTTAAAATAGGTCACTAAGATACAGGCACCTCGAGCAAATCAGTTTAATTGCTTTTTTGTTGGAAGTGCTTTCTGAGCTGCTTTTACATTTTCACTCTTTCTGCTTGCTTTCTTGCCTTTTTTCCTATGTTTAAGGGCACTGAAGTCAAGAGGGGAAAGCAGCACTCGGACTTGGACCAAAGGCTATATATAGTGACACTCAAATCCATTAGTCTCCTGAGCTGTTGGTATTTGCCAATGCCTTCATAATCACAATCTGACACATTTGTAAAGGAAGTTACAGTGTGCATACTAATACAACTTATTTTAGTATTTGCTCTCTCTGCAAGATCAAGTACTAATTTAGATGCTCAAAATAGCTCCAAACAAACCTGTGCCTCTCCTGGTTCTCTCCTGTGACTTACAAAGAAACGATGGAGACAGAGCACTTGATTTGGGTATTGAAAATGCAAATGCTACTTATGCCCATAATGAAAGTGTGTTTAGGTACAAAAGTGAATCCTAGTCTGACACAGCTCCCCAGTCTGGGTAACTCTGTACTTCCATTTCAAGTCTCGTTTGAAATGAAGGTTTGTGGCCTGCCTCCTTTCAGCAGGACACAGGTTTTATGCTGCAGAAAAGAATAATGGGAATCGGGCAATTAGAAAGATAGTTTAGGTGGGAATTATCTGACAGTTTTAGCCAGAAAAGCTTCTTAAACTCACGTGTATTAGAGTGTAGTAGGTGGAGTCTTCTGGATTATTTAATGTCTTGGGCTTCCGTGGCCTTCTAGGGGGTCTCTGCATTGGGCGAGAGTCTTCTACTTTGGCCACAACTGTAAAAAAGCAGAAGACAGCAATGCTTATTTCTTCACAGAACTGGAGGCCTTTGGAAAAAAAGGAGAGAATTTCACCAAAGGGAGAACAAAATCCACATGGACACTTTTACTGCTTTCAGTAATTCAAGTAAGCAACTGGTTTGGACATTTTCATCAGCAGAGAATGGGTTTATCCATTTGAGCCCTGACTGCCCACAGGGACAAATGCCACATAATAATGAATGCCAGGCTGGAACAGCCCAGAGGTCTGCCTGGCACAGGCCTCTCCTTCTGAAAAGGGCTGGTGCTCCACATTCAGAAAAGGGCTCTGAAGGGTAATGGCTACTGTGAGGCCACTGCCTTGTAATGGGGACCTGTGTGGCATGGGTGATGTTTTTTTCAGACTCAAGTCAATTTTTAAGGTGCTGAATGAGGGAACTAGCATTAGGCTTCTGTTTCAGAGTTTGTCCTCTACATTATCACAGAGGCTGTCCTGCTGAGGCTTTTCATTTCAAGCCAAATCACGTGCCACTGGGAAACACAGGATGACCATATCCATAACATCCTATGTAGTCCATGTTAGTGTACTCAAATTCTGGTCTCTATTTCTACAAAAAACTTTTGACAAACATGTGAAAAATGCCTTCACTCTAATAGAAATTAAATCAAGATTTTAACACAAAATGGAACTACTGTCCCCTGGCAGTCTCCCAATTCAGAGTCAGACACTGACTTGCAGATTACATTGGCTGGCACATAGAGAACTAGAAAAATATCTTGGGCATTTGCTTGTTGAAAATCTATATGCAATTCTGACAGTGCTAAGATACAGGGCTGCTTGGGTTCATAGGTAGATTGTCACAGAGACAACACTGAGTGCAGGGTTCCTAGTGCCTTGGAAGACCACAGAACTGGCCCTGGAGGGACAAGAGACCACACATGTACAGCCTGGTGAGCCTGGTCTCCTTCCCTTCAGCTACAGGAAACATTACCAGTTACAGCAATTCCTTCATGATGAAGGAGGAGGGATGCACAGGAACAGAACACCAATGGCAGAGATGGGTCATGGGGCGGTGAAGGAAGTCACAGCACAGTGAACAAACAGAATTTCTAAGGTATCTTGCATTATCCAGTGAGGTTTGATCTTCTCCTTATCCCATCACAGATATACTGTCCAGGAGAAAAGACATCTCCTCATTCATAAATGAATATGGTGTGAGGTTGGAATGGTGATCTAGATCCCAGTGAATTACTAAAATGTGTTTTGCTGATATAATCAACTTCCACATGAAGTGACTTTAACACCATTTTGTTCTCTTATGACCATCAAAAACCCTTTTACATGAAAGAAGTAAAAACTCTCCCATGTACAGCAGACATATTTTTAATTAAGGGTAAGGTAGCACAATAATTTAAAATGAGAAATGATCAGTCATACATCAGTGTTGACTCCTGCAAAATTAGCTGTTTAAGTTTTTTGTTATGTTGATAAATAAAGACTTGTAAAGGTCATGGGTATACAGAGAAGCTAGGATGAATAATGTTAATTTAAATTGTAGCTGGATAATGATTAAATTTACTGTTTTAGTTTCTTATCTGAAATGCAGACTGCTTTTTCTGTAATGAATGAACAAGTATCTTTTTAACATTTTGCACCTAAGAGAACAATGGTGTTTTTCTAAGCCAGGTTGCGGATAATACATGTTAAACAATGAATTTTAGAAATAAATTCATTTCAGTAACCTGTATTAAATATAAGTGAGATTCCTTGATTTCAATAGGTACAGCAGGCTTGACTGGGCTCTTAATGTGGGTTGTTGCTCCCTCACTGTATTTCAAATGGGCCACCTGGAGTTATCTGACTTTCCATTTGTTTGAGAGAAGAGGCATATATTCCCTATTTTATTTTCACACACAACAGGAGTCCAAAGTGGAAACACTACCTTAAAAAATCCCTTAAAATTCAGTGCTGTTGAATATTGTCAGAGATCATGACTGCATGAAAATCTGAAAAAAGAAATGAAGCCAATTTGGGGGCTCTAGGAAAATCCCAATGAAAAGGTTCTCATTATGCCCAAAGATTTTTTACTGTCCCCTAAGAATTCACCACTGAGTATGCTGTTACATTATTTAATTCATCAATGTCAAACAGATAAAGCATTATTGTATTCTAGATTACAATTATTCCAACTGAAATTACTTGTACACTTCTCGTGTGTGTGCTCTGCAAAGAAGATTGCTTTATACATTCAAAAAATACCATTTTGACAATGATAAAGGTTTCAGTAAAAAAAAAAGCTTTTCATCTCAGCTCTTGTGTTGTACATATGTATAAGCTGTGCAGAAGAATTGAGGAGAAAGAAATACCATGTCAGGGCAGGCAACCTTCTAAGCTTGGACCTCCATCATTCCTTTTTAAAACTGAATATGGGACTGAAAAGGCATTTCTGAGTTTTGCTTGCAAATTACACAGTAAGGTTTTGCTTTCTTTATTTCACCAGAAAGTGAAGCTGTGAGTTCATTTTGCACTTAGATTTGCATGTTCACTGCTACTGAAATTCAGCAGATGTGGTAGCTACTTGCATTGGATAATACAAAGTAAAATTTGCTTTTTTATTAGTTTCTGATAAATACAGAAATAATTTACTTAGTAAAATTAAAGGTTGGGGATGTAAATTAAATACCCAAGTGTGATAAATGGTGAGTTTGATGGACTTGTTTTCCAGATGGCTTGTACCTTTCTGCAGCAGGCAATGAAGCAGAAAGGTGGAGTGAAATGATTTTCTTATTAACAGGGCAATTACGTTGCTTCTGTGTTCCATTACAAAGAAAAGGTTTTTACTGAAGTCCAGTCTCTCCATAGTAAAGTCTCTTGTAGCTTATTTTCCCTTAAGACTTCAAGTACTTTAGCAAGGTCTGGCCATGTGCTTTCTATGCAAAAGGAAAACCAATGTTTCCCCTCTAACAGTAATTTAAATTTATATTTTACAACACCTGTACAAAAACCATTCCCACAGTAGCTGTTGAAGTGCTTTGGAAGTGCCAGGTTGGCCCTACCACCCCTGTCCTACAAGAAGGGTAAATAAGATGCACAAAGATACATGGAGACTTGCTTAAGGCTACATCCTCGTTAGTCATCAGCACAGCAGAGCTCAGGACTGGGCTGTGCTGGGGCTCCCATTCTGCTGCCAGCCCACACCTGGCTGTTGTATCTGCCTGAAGAGGTGCTGTCAGTGCTGGGACACACCCCTTAGGAGCAATGTGGAGGAGAAACTGGAAACTTTGATGTGACACAGACAGTCCCTAAAGGCTTATCAGGAGGAAGACAGATGGAATAACAGGTTGAAATGGGGGGATTTTCCTCCTCAGACTTCCCAAGTGCATCAAATCAGTACTTGGTTAGTCAAAAATAAAAATTAAAAAAAAAAAAAAAAAAAAAAAAAGTTAAATCAGTGGTGATAATAAAAGTTGAAATTCTTCTCCATGAGAATAAATGAAATACAGAGTTAAGGGTTAGGAAAGGCATGTGAACAGTGTAACTGCAAGATAACATTCAAGAAGGTTTAGTAAATCTAAGAAAAATTTTTTATTCACTTCAGTATCTCAGCTAGCTCATTTAGCACTACCACAAAGGTTCCTACCTAAGTTGCACACACACTCAATTCCACAACAAATTAATACTTTCATACTCAGCCCTCACTGAAAGCTCCAAATAGGCTGAAATGTGTACACAATATGTATGTGTATCCTGAATACCAGCACAAACTACATGAACTGAGGAGAGCTGCATGTGCTTGAAAAGTTCAAGGATGAGCAAAAAATGTTTGAATAAAGATGAGTCAGTATCAACAGCCCTTTAGGTTGAACTGTCTGTAGATTCTGACATACAATGATAAGCTTGGAAGACAGCAATCTCGAGGAATCAACATCTGTGGAGGCTAATGTAAATTAACTATGACTTTCAACAGATTTCATGCTGAAGACTGGAGAAATAGTGGTTACAGCTGTGATAAATATCTAAGGGACCAAAGGTCTCTATTTATTAAGCTACCTGGAGAAACGGACAAAGCCACCTTCCATCATTTAAGTGAAATGTTACATGCTTGATTTAGAGCTGTTCCACATCTTATGGAGACAGAAGTATAAAGCCAGGCTCAGAATTAACCAGGAAGGAAAACAAAAAGAAAAGCAGTAATTGTATAGGTTTTGTAGAGGGAGTTGAAAGTAATCCATAAAAACAGAAATACAGCAACTAGAATTCCAGGACTTGATAATGAAAAGCTAATAGTTATTACTGCTTGCAACATTTATGTGCATACCTTTTTACTGTTCTAATTGTACACAGTATGAGTCAAGTCTGGGATTTGCACTGAGAAAAGCATTGCTCTTCAACATTCTGGTTAGTAACTTTTAGGTATTTTCAATTCATGGGATGTTTAACACAGCCAGATTTGGAAATTACAGTTGATGGCTGCAAATTCTTAGCAATCAGGAAAAAACCAGAGGGATTACTCTAGCACAGACCTAGAAGGAGAAACTGCAAGAGACTGAGAACTCTCAGATTGTGTACAGCAGAAGTTGGCAGTGTTTGATCTCTCACACCTAAATCCCACAGCCCCACTGAGAGAAGCAGTTTCAGTCTCTGGCTGACACTAATGCAGAATGACAGAATAATAAACATTGGCAAAGACCTCTAAGATCATCAAGTCCAGTCTTGACCAGGTAGACCATGGCATGAAGTACCATATCCAGCTGTTTCTTAAGCGCCTCCAAGGATGGTGACTCCACCACTTCCCTGGGAAATCCATTCCAATGCTTAACAATCCTTTCAGTGAAGAAATCCCTCCTGGTGTCCAGCCTGCACCTCCCCTGGCATAGCTGGAGGCATGTCCTCTTGTCTGTCTGCAGCTGCCTGGGAGAAGAGCCCAACCCCCACCTGGCTGCACCCTCCTCTCAGGTGGTTGTAGAGAGGGATAAGGTCACCTCTGAGCCTCCCTTTCTCCAGGCTAAACTCCCCCAGCTCCCTCAACTGGTCGTTATTGCACCTTTGCTCCAGACCCTTCACCAGCTTTGTTGCCCTTCTCTGGAATTGCTCCAGCACCTCTCATTTCTCCAAGTGGAGATCTGGGATTAATGCTTTTTAAGAGAGGATTATTTAATGGAAATGGCTGTATTCCACTTCCACAACCTCCCAGATCTTGTGCTCTGCCATGGTTCTGAGCAACTCCCAACACAGACCTTCTACATCCTGGCTGTGTGCTGCCCACAGGACCACTCCTGTAGCTGAGAGCCACCAGCCAGCACTGCTTGCCTACCATTTTTCTCCAGTCCCACGTCTCAGGGTTCCCTGGCTGACTACTCACTTGCAAGGAAGGAAGTTTGGCTGGTGAATACTGCTCTGCTCAGCCAGTGCTACACATGCTCCCTTTTCCTTGCAAAGCCTGCCCATTAAATTCCTGTAAATAACGTTTTGACAGTCTACAGCAGGAGGAATCCTGGATGAAAACCCTGCTTGTCTTATTGCCTTATTTAGTTGAAAATGTCCTTCTGCTCTATCGGGGTTCCTCATACCATGTAAATTTCATTCTAAATATAGAAAATTCTCTTCTTGAGATTTTGTACTTGAACTGTCATTTAATAAGTAGAGGGATGAGCAGTATGATTCATCTGGGAAAAAAAAAAGAAAAAATTTCCTCCCATAATTATCAAATTCCCCTCACTTCAGGCTTTGATCTCAAAAAACTTGACAGCAGCCATTTGTGCATCTGTTCTGACACCACAGCAACCTAAGGCTCACTAGCAGTCCAAGGGTGCAGTTCTGGGGTGCAGCCATTACATTTGGCTGAAAGCATGTAAGAAGCAAATATATCCTACTCAGAGATTCTAGCCACGGGGAATTTTTGTTTTTTTCCAGGAACCTTGTGCGGCTTTCTTTCTTTCTGGACTAAAGAAACTCATTTAAGAACAACTTAACCTTGTGGATTTAAGATTAAATTAACCTCTTGCTCAGATGTTCTTTGAACTGTAAGTGTTGCATTTTTATTAAAAACAAACAAACAAGCAAACCATTTAAAAAATGTGAACATTTGTCACAGTATGCCATCAGCTGTCCCCTCAGTTCCTCCCCTTCCATGGGTAGCAGATGTAATAAAATATTGTATCAGAGGAAGTGGTAAATTGTGTTACTACACAATGGCCACCTACCCCCAGACAAAGGCAGCCAAGCTCTCCTGTCTAGCTATAAAATACAATTAATGTGCAATTCATTCTGTAAAACAATATATATAACTAGTCAAGCTGATGAAAAAGTGTAAATAAATGTAAATGACTGATGTAATTACAAATAGGTAAATACCACATGATTTAAAGAACACCTAAAGCTCAACAATCCCTGCCTTCATAACAGTAGGACAGAAAAAGCAGCCACAGAGGGAAAGCTGCAGTAAAAGCATATCCTTCTGTAAATGAGTGTGTATAAATCCTACTGTAACACATAATGTAGGCAGGTGGACAGGAGGATTCCTCCCTGTTAATAAGGCAGTGGATCACTTCATCTACCTGCTTCACTTTAGCATCACCATCTGCAGGATCTTACCTCAAATTTTTGTAGATATTTTTGTAGTTTTGTAGATATTTTACTATATTGTATAGCGGAAGAAAACACGATATCCAGATTGTTGGTAGATATTTTGTAGATATTTGTTTTTGTAGATATTTTACTATAGTTTTTATAGTAGTATATTTTACTTTTAGTATATTTTATAGTAGTATATTTTACTACTAGTTTTGTAGATATTTTACTATATTGCATAGAGGAAGAAAACACGACATTCAGATTGTTGGTAACTCCTGTGTTTTAGACAGTACAACTTAAATGAACTGAACATAGGCATATTGTTACTTAAATATTCTCTGCATCTAGTTAGATCATGTTTGCTATAATAAACATCTACTTAAGACAATGCAGCTTTGTGATAAAGCCAGTTTCCAACTGGCTTAGAGGGAAACTGTGGAATTGCTGTCCTCACCATCGTGTGCATTGGTCATAGCTGGAAAAGAAACAGTTTGCCTGTCCTGTGAATTACATTCAAGTGTGGAAAAAGAAAGTTCACATTCCACACCAAGAAAGGTTTTTCAGTGGACAGGTTAGCACACTTTACCACTGGAAAGCTTCTGCACTGTGACGCTGCAGGGTTTTACAGCAGTGTGACATTTTCAGTGATAAAGGGAAGTGGCTGGCTGGTCACCACTTCAGGCAAGGTTGGATGCACAGGTGACAAACCCTGGCAAGCTTTTGTCCCCTGTAAAGCTACTTAAATGAATAGCAGTATGAAGGGCAGACTTCACTGCATTTTGTGCATGGCAGGAACATACAGGTACATTTTCACTTGGTTCACTCATACAAGTGATGAGATTTTTAACTGATAAAACAAGGATTTGTATATTCCCTTTTCCTCTATCTACCTCTTTTCTCTAGCTTCTGTTGGAAGATGTGTTAGAACCAAGAGGTATTTTCCAAAGCATACATTTTTAATTTCTCAGGTTTATTTTGTCAAAATTTAGTAGCAGTATTTATTTTATTTATTGTCAAAACTTTGTCAGCAGTATTTAGTAGAGAACTCAATATAAGACCATTAATGACAATCACAAACCTTGCTCTGTGTTTAATGAAAGGTCACGGCACCTAGTTTTTCATTTCCCATTTCTTTTTTCTTGCAGACTTTGGTCTTAGTAACAGGCTGAACTACACAGATTACCTACCAGCAGCTGGTTTGCACTTAAGAGGTGTAAACACCAAGCCCTCATTTTAGCAGCTGGCCCATTTGAGAGGACTCCAAAGCAGGATTGAAGTACTTTTAAGATCTTTTCAATGTAGTCATGGGAACAGAAAGAAATTTCATCACACATGACAACTGAATCCACAATGTTATAATGAAAATAGTACAACTAGCTCTGGGCAGTGAGAGACAGTCTAGATCTTATCCCAGCTCTTCCCCAGAGGCAGTGCAGTAAGCTCACACAAGCCCTGCCACACAAATGGAGACACAGCCAGTTATCTTCCCCATCTTCCCTCATCTTCTTCCACATCTGCAGCCCAGGACATGAACTGAGAAAATTCCTTGTTACATCTATTCTGACAGAAGAGGTCTCAGCAGCTCAGTCAGGTCTTTGGGGTCCTTTTGGTGGAGCTCAGGTCTTAATGATCTGCATGCTCAGAATCCCATGTCCTCTTTATCTTCCTAGTACTCTTCCCCACTGCCACCCAAGCTGCTCCAAGCATGTTTGCATTTTGGGAACCTTCACTGCCCATGTTAACCAGAATATAAAAAACTCTGGAGTGAATTTCTAGAGATCACACCCTCTTAAATGTGTGAGTTAAATGGATGCTGAATATTAATAAAACTTTACATGCAATTACAATACATGCAATACATGCAACATACCCACCAACATGGGTAGGAATTACAGGTTTTGAATAACCTCAGTTGTATCTGGGGATAGCTAAAAATTCACTCAGCATATATGTCATAAACTTTAGTAATTAGTTTTGCATATTTACATAAAAACCTGTTGTGTTTTGAAAGCATAATCCCATTTCATACCAGTAGCACACACAATTGAGAGACAACTGAGTTAACAAGAGCCAATATGGAATTTTACTAAAGTATTTCTAGAAATTGTGTGTCTAGATTCATTCAGCAATCCTAAGCAGCACTGAAACAAAAGACCAAAAAAAAGGGTAAATACATAAATCCCAACTAGGCTTGGGTATTTCTCTGGAAACTGTGTTCCAGACACGTACTGATATGGGGCTTAGTACAAAAATACACAGCCAGAGTAATATGAGCAGCTGGAATTAATTTATCTGCTTGTTCCCTGACATGACCAGGAGTAGCTTCTTGTCAGTCCTGTTTACAAACGAAAATTCTGCCAACAGTAAGGTTAAACATTACCTGACTGACAAACATGAGGAGAAAGCCGGCCATTAGCTTGCTTATCTTTGGACATCATCACAGGTCTCAGCTGATGGGACATGATCATTTCATTCAGTTTTTGCTGCAATGCTAAGTAATCTTCAGATAATTTTGATATCTGAAAAAATATATTTTTTACATTATTACAGAAATATGTATACATGTTCTAAGGTAATCAAAGGTAAAACAGTGGACTAGAGAATTAATTTAAAAGGTATTGCTCCACTGATTGCAGTGCACACCTCTACCACATTTACCTCCTCATTTCTTGAAAAAGAAAAGAAGATGAGAAAAACAGACATATAGGAAACTCAGCACTGCAGTCCAGTCCTATAGCTACTTTTCATTGGTTCACACACATGGGCAGATGGTGCCTTGCTGATGCAAGAGTGCTTCTACAGCTGTAGGCATATTTCTCTGCACATGTGCAAGTCTCTGACATTGGCACAGCAGCTTTAGTTTCATTTACAGGGACATTTCACAAGTGTACTGAATTGTAGGGACCTTGATGGGTAAACAAACATTTGAAAGCTGCTGCATTTAACTTAAAGCAGATTAACATTATGTTTACCAGTACTGTTTGACGTTTCCTCCTTCCTGAAAAGGCTGTTTTCTCTTGCAAACCAAAATACGCATTTTCAAAGAACACACATTACAAAATCTCTGTCTTAGTTGAGAGAGCAAAACCTTGGTGCCATAGAAGTCAGTAAAATAACTTTGCCATTCTGTCATGCTCAGAGTATTATGCTCCACCTACATTGTTTACAAGCTTCTTACCTGTCGTGAAAAGGCTGCCAAATCACAAGCCTCTTTCTCTGAGTCTCCCTTCAGTGTCTTAGAGTCTTCAGCCTCTGTACTGGTGCTTTCCCTAGCTTTTGTTGTTTGGGGATTGTTATTTTGAACGGGCATTGCTTCTGTAGGCTCCTTTATTGTTTTTTCTTGACTTTTGCAAGGTAGTTTCCCTTCTTTTCTGAGTTGTCCTCTCCTTCTGTAACCCCGGTAATTACTCTGAATTACTACTGCTGCCTTCTCTTTGTCTTCTGAACCTTGCTTTTCTGCCTCAGCTTGCTTCCATGAGCCTCTTCTTAGTGACTCTTTTCTTGTGATTCCTTTACTTCCTGTAGGCATCACTGCTTCATGCTTTAGGTAGCTTCTTTCCACATCCCTGTCGGTCCTGGGCTGGACCACAGCAGATTCTTGATTTTGCCAGTCTGCACTGAGTGTGTCTTGATTATTTTGCTCTTGCTGGGGTCTAGGTTCAGCTGAGGTTTTGACAGAAGATTTGCTGGGTAACTCTTCCAAAGAGTCCTGTTCTTCACCTTCACTAACCTCTTCTACTGCCAGGTTCTGCTTCACAGGAGCTGCCTCTCCTTCACTAGATGTTTGCTGTTGCTCCTCTCCATTCCCCGTGTCACTGTACCCAGAGTACTTGCTGTCAGTGACAGCACCAGGTTCATCTTGAGTCTCCTCAGTTGCTACTTCTTCCAGTGTATCACTTTGAGCTGGTTGCAGTTGTGCTTCAAGGAATTCCACGGCAGATAATTCATCCTCTGCTATGGCAGCTGCTTCTTCTTCTGTTCTAGGGAGGGCACTCTCAGTTGGACTTTCCTCAGGATCTTGAAGTTCTTCATCATTTTCCTTCTTGCTAATAGCTGCATTTTCAATTTCTTGCTTTCTAAGTGATTCCCTGAATGGAATACAGTTTGGGGCAAAAATTACAGTTGAAGGAGATGAAGAATAGAGACAACTTTACAACTACCTTTGGTGGTCTTTGTGTACAAACTGACAATTTGATACATTGCAACATGGGAAAGATTTAGTGCATATAACTGGAATTAAAGATAGCGATTTCTCTTGTTTTATTATTATTATTATTATTAGTAGTAGTAGTATTAGTATTAGTAGCAGTAGTAGCAGTAGTATCTCTTAAAGTGAAAAAGGGATAATATTATTATCATCAACATCATCATCTCTTAAGTTTAAAGGGACATCCCTGTTAAACTTAATGGAACATTGCCAGGAAGAGAATCTAGCTTGTGTAAAACACTAAAGAATTAATAAATAATAAGATAAAACAGTAAATAATTAATTTAAATGGTAACAAAACATAAGACATAAACCTCTTAGCATTTCAAGAATGTATATATACACACAATCCTAAAGGTATTCTGTGGTTCCTCTGTCATCACCTTTACTTATCCTGAACAGTGTTTTAAAACAAGAACAGCTCCTTGCAGATATCTCTCTCATCCTTGTCTGAACATTTTTTTATTATGAGCTAATTCCAAACAGACTCATCTATAGGTTACATTAACATTACAGGTAGGTACAGTGTTGTTGATCTTTCTCCTTAATGTGCCTTTATTCCTTGGGTTTGAAAAGATAAGAAAATTGGCTACTGCCATTAAAAACCTTCACATAAATATACATTACTTCTGCATACACATCTAGAATAATCCTAATTTTCTTCACTCTTATCTTATAATGTTGTTATTCAGTGCTGTAATTACTGGAAAGGGACACGTTTGAGTGACATAAGAGAAAATAACACTACCTCCTGCTTTTGAAGACCTTCCTCTCCTTATATCCCTTGTAGTGAGACTGAATTGTTATCGCTGCTTTGTTTCTTGTTTCAGTTAGTTCTTTTCTCTTCTTCCTGAGTAAGTATCCTCTGGCAACTGATACAAATTGTAATGCAAAACAACCTTAGGCAAGAAGCAATGGGTGCCACATACATTTCAGACAGTCAAATACTAACAGCATTAAACAAAAGCTAATCAGGAAATACAGACCAGGGTGCCTATTATGATTATGTTTCATCTGAAATTACTCCCATAAAACCTTTTTGAGATTTCAGAAAGCTGTACCCCTTCTACATGAGGATACAAACAAGCTCTTTCTTCATATTTTGTTGGACTAAAGAAAATATAGGAAGATGCAGAATAAAACAGAAGCACAGAGCTATACAAGTGCCTCTAGAACACAGTACTCTGAGCTTAATGTACCTGCTTTGCCTGATTCAGGCAATTGATTTGACTCTGTCTTTTCCATGGGAAATGTCTGATTATCAGCCTATAGAGATTACCAGGCTGTCAACTGGCACAGGCTTGGAATTAGCTGAACATTCAATAGATCAGAGAGAAACTGAGAATTTTATAGCTCAGCAGTTACAGAAGACTAAGCTCATGCTCCTTCTGCAAAGACTGATTATTCAAAATGAAAATGCTCAGCATGAAAGATGTGCTAAGCTCCACAGTACCCAGGGGAACTGTGCCAGAGAAACTCCCTACCTGTGCTTTGTGGGAGGCACAAAGTTAATTTTCTGGTTAGAAATAGGGACTCAAACCAGAAATAGGGACTCAAACATGGGCCTTCCCTGGGCCACGTAGGTGCTGACGGGTCACTGGGGCCTTGATGCAGTTGCCAGCACGTTGGTATCTGGTGCCATCTGAAGTGCTCCAGGATAGCAAGGCATCCACATGGAGCTGGCTGAAAGAACAGGACAGATGGGACTTTCTGGACAGGAAAAGTTGGGTATACCAGGTGAAAGAAAGCTGGAGGCCAGACCAGATAACCAGGGCACCACAAATGACACTAGATACCGATATGAGGGCAAATGAGCTGAGCATTTGCTGATTTTAAATAAAATTATTCAAACCCTAGGTTCTACTGACTAAAACAGCAGTTTAGACACCTAGATCACATTTAGACATCTACACTGAAGTGTCCTAATCAGAAACTGAATTGCATTCAGAATTTTGCTTCAAAAACTTTTGAACTTGCAAATAATTTCCTAATGGGAACTGGCACAGTCTCCACAGTGCTGTGATTTGGACAAATTGCAATTCTAGGGATTCAGCCCAAATCTGCTAATCCCTGGCAAAAATAAAAATAACATAATGCTTTGTCAAAATATTTCTGTTGAACTCTAATTCCAAATGCAGTACCAAGAGTATGGGGATAGTGGATTCAGGTGATTTAAATACCCTGTGGACATGGTATCTATGGGACTCTCTTTCTCAACTCTGCTGAGGGTGTTTTGCATCACACTGAAAAGGTCAAGCTCACTCAAAAATAAGAAGGCAGCATTAGCAGTCTGTTCCAGCTCATTCATATAACTTAGTGCTAAGTTTTATGTGCTTTAGCATTCCCTACTCATAACTTAGACCAGCTTGGGCTCCACTAGGTGCAGTCAATCCATGTAAGAAGCACCATATAAAATGGGTATAAATTACACCTTGGTAACTGGATATAGGACAAAGAAACACAAACACTTATTGGAAGTAGCACGATTGGATTTTATATTGCAGTCTGACAGAGCCTGAGAAAAGTGGAAATTGTAAAGCACTTGGAATACTTCTTGAGTTTCTTGGACTTCTGAGACAATTCTCTTTCCACTTTCATATAAAAGCAACTCAAGAGGAGTAGTTTTGAAACAAATCAAGTTATCAATGGGCATGGCAATATAAGCTACATCTGGTCTTTTTAGACTATTCTGGTTCACTTTTGAGGTTTTCTGAGAAGTTTGTAATGATATAGTTGCTGTCTAAGCTTTGCTTTCAAACTGAAAGAGAAGTTTTGAATTGCTTTAGAAATAAATGGGGGAAAAATGGAGAGAGCTAAGTAAAAGTGGACTTTGTTTGAATTTTGGCTTCTTGTGCATTGAAGAAGTTGAAATGCAACTGCAGACATGACAGAAGGTGGACAAAAATAAACATTTGGGACATTAACAGAGTAAAATGGTAAGTTTATACTTTTGTATTTGCTAAATATCATAATATAATTAGCTGCATTCAGATGTGTAATAATTATTGGCACATTACTGGATTTTATGCTGGATTTAGACTGTTTTCTATACTGATGAAGTTCTACCAACTGCAGTGAAGTAATCTTCAGTACTCACTGGTCCAGTGCAATTAACGAACGCATCTGACAATGATTAAAACCAACACTGGTGGTGGTATATACTCATGAAGGCATATCTGAGGTTGTTTAAATCTAGATAGCCTGGGTACTGGCAACAGTAGCTTATATTTGGGTTACCACCTTTGTAATTACTGAAAATGCTGTGCAGATTTGTGCCAGCTGTTTTTATAGAATCATAAAATCATAGAATGGCTTGGGTTGGAAGGGATCCTAAAGATCATCTAGTTCCACTAGATGGGATTGCCCAGAGCCCCATCCAACCTGGCCTTCAGTCCTGTATCTCTCCAGTTACACTGCTCCTGATTTCAGAGCTGCCTAGACTGTGTCTAGCTTGGGGATGTCTCTGCAGGGACAGGGAAAACCAAAGTACAGGGAGGAAAAAGGGGTATCCCATAGCAACACCTGGGCCCAGGGTCATTATGGCTGCAAAAGAGAAACAAAGGGATGGCAGAAAAGAAGAGACATGAATGAATTTACAGCTTGCAGTCTTCCCAAATATAACCATTACTGATACATAACAAACCCAATTCCTAATTGAGCAGCACCCTTGATATGCAGACAGTGTTGAGTGGGATTCAACAACACCCACAGCTGGGCAGCTGTAGTTCTCAGAGTAGGAGTGACAAAGTTTGCTATGGCATTTGAGCATCCCACTTCACAGCAGTGGAAAATGCCTAAATCACTCTGAGGTACAGGTAAGAGAATAGAGTCACCCATTTCAGCCACATATAATAGATAAGTTATACCTCAGAACATGCAGATGAGCATAGTCAATCAGTGTAGTGAAAATCTGGGTCAACATACTGTGTATGGATAAGACATTAAAAGCCAAGAAAGCAAACAGTTCTTACTTGCTTGAAATTTGATCATGTATTCTTCAACTTTTTTATTATGCTTTGCATTTTTGTATTCTTTACGAGCAACAAACCCCCTGTAAACTGAAAAGAGATGTTAAAAACTAGGTAATCCACTAGGTACAAAAAAGAATAAAAATATTCTGGAATTACAGACCTCTATTAAAATGTTCATAAATATTTTGCAGGCTTTATGTTTCAGAAAACACGGCAAACAAGCACAAATAGTAAATCTACATAAAAATACATTTTCTGGGTAATAAAGTTATTATGAAATAAATGAATATAAAACACAAGATAATCAGAATGCAAAATAAGATTATCTTTAAAAGTATTAAAAAATCAGTTGATGCCTCCATCAACAGGGTAATTGGCCTTATTATCTAGGACAGTTAATATATTTTATTTTCATTATTGCTTTATACAACCTTGTCAGTGCATGCCAGAATATTATTAACAAGAGTATCATCTGTGCAATCACATCCTTCCATTCTTAAAATTGCCTTTTAAGTATAACACTGATAAATGTAATTTCAGTAAAGAGATTGTCATAACCGGGTTAAAAGAAATTTTTTTTCATAAGAACAGATATGACCAAGTATATTTTGTCAAATGTAACAGCAGGAAAAGAGCAAAATCCACATCCAGCATGCACATTCATCTATCAACTGTACACATGCACTAGCTTTAAGCAAAATGTTAAATGTTTTAAAGCTATTACCTGACTGTATTTTAATAGCACTTTGTTCCCTTTGTTCCTTTATCTTTTTGTATCTCCTCGAACCCAGCCACCCTCTGACATAAGCTTGAATCAAAATAATCATATCAACTGTCTCCTTCCGCATTAAATTCAGCTGCTCCACATGATAGTATTTGAGGAATACCTTAAAAAGAGAAACAAACAAAAGTTTTAGTTACCTTCCCTGCCTTTTATTCACTCGATCCATTTAACATCAGCAAGAGTTACAAGTTGGTTTCAAGGGATGAACAGACCCTTCAGTTGTAGTACCTAAAGGATAATTCTTAGAGATAACATTTTCATTGTTTGGGATATTAGTTTACCTTACTCTTCTCTTCAGCATCTTTCATCAATCCCTGCTTATTAATTTTTTTATGGCAAGATTTTTTAAAGTTCCAGTGCAAACCTTCAGTCTGTAGCTATAAATTTGTTTTCAAAACTACAAGGCCGACAGTTTTGTTAACCTCACAAATCTAATGTACATTACATAAACATGATCCAAATCTGGAACCTTCAATTTCTCCGTTTCCCAATTTTAAACCTAAAGCATAGTTTATTTACTAAACTGCTTTTATCAAGCATGAAACACACAAAAGTCCTGAAAAATGAATCTAGCACAAGGGTCACCAACACATTCCTGGTGTATATTAAGGACTTTGCTTTTTAAAAAGAGTAGAGACCAAGAGCTACTCCAACCAAAAGGGTGAGAAAACAAATTGTTTAATATGTTAACAATGGCATACTGCAATGAAGAAGACACAGTATATTAAAAAATTACTTTAGTTTTTCCAAGAACCCAGTTGTCAAGGTGGGCTTTCTCCAAGATGGCAGCACAGGTCTCTGGGCTGACTGGAGGATCATCATTTGTTTTGTAACAGATGAGGTAATACCTAAAGACAAATGCATGATTCCTTATTTGATTAATGGAGGATAATACATGCAAAAACATTTAAACCATTCTTTTAAATAATAAAAACAATTGCATGAAAGAAAGCATAGCACTGAAAAAACCAAATCAGCATATGAAAGAAAGTGCAGTTATTTATACACAGTACTAAGAAACTCAATCAAAAGTGGATGAGTGACATATTGCACACCCTGGAGGGTTTTTTAATTCTATACCAACACCAGAAGGTTTTTAAAAAGAATTCAGCCCAAGTAGAATAGCACAACATTTCTTTCCTGCTCACTACATACTGTGAAAGTGATTTCAGTGGCAATATAAAAATAAAATTAAAATATTTTAAAAGCTTTTCTGCCTAAATTATATTATTTCATATTTAGAAATGTCACGAAAATTTCCTATCTTGTCTCATGTGCTAGACCATCTGCCTTTGAGATACTTAATATCTCAATAGATGCTGAGATGCATCCCAGCTCTTGTTAGCTCCTTGGAATCAGTTTTGCAGATCCTTTTTGAACATGTAAGTGCCATTGTGACACATCATCTGTAAGCACTTAATCTGGCAAACTCATTACTCAGAATTAATTCTGACTAGGAAAAGAGGTCACGATGCTCACTCATAAAAATTACCTGTGATACACCAGCTCAGCTGCTGGATAGAAAATACTTGTTTGTTCCAGGACTTTCCAAAATGCTCTATAACAAAATGAACCATATCCATCTTGGCTTTTTAATTTAAGAAAATTACATTAATTATGTGTGCTTCCTGACAGTACATTCTGTTTTTTTTCTTGTTATTCAGCCTTTAAACACAAAGCCTGGGTTTACGAGCTTTAAATGATGGTAACAATTTGCTCATGGAATAATAAAAGAGACAATGTCAATTTCTTCATTATTACCTACAGTTCCCTTTTTTTTCTCCTTGTAAAACACAATGAATTGGCTTATTTCTATTACAACCAAATAATAATGTCATTATCTCAAGTCTACCTGTAACCCTCAACTACTAAAAAAATCCCAAACCCAAAATAAGACATACATTTAATAAAAATCCTTTTTCCTTTGAGGGCCACATCCTCAGTGCCAGAGATCTGCACAGCCTCACTGTAATCAGGGGCACAGTCTCTAGAGAGCTACCCCATTATGTTTACTGCTTTTATCTATGTTACTTGAACAGTTAAGTTTGGGGTTTTTTAAATAAAAATCTGTTACCAAAAGCTACAGCACATCTTGTAGTGATAACTATCTCTTTCCATGCTGCACTCTTCTAAAAGCTGCATTCTTCCAAAACAGCAGCAGTTTCAGGATTATTTTTTCCAGAAACAGGGCTTTAAAAACATCCCTTTGCTGTTCCCCTCTCATCTCATGCACCTGCAGCACTCGGCTACTAGCTCTCTCTTTCTAGTGCACTATTTCTTTTAAGTGCTTCTGTCCAAAGAGGTGATGCTTGCTTCTTCCCAGTTTTGATCTCCCTTCCCCACAGCTATGTTCTGATTGAGACAAATACTCAGGGTCTTTATTTGTAAGAGAGAAGTACAGATTTTTGGGGTGGAGGAAGAAGGTAGATAAAGGAATAATACAACCACACTGAGTTCATTATTCTGCTTCTTAACAGAAGTGACTAATATTACAAATTATATTTTAAACAACACTATGCACTCAATGAACTTTTCAGCCCTAGACTAGGAATCCCAAACCATCATCTACCCTTGCATAAGCAGATGTTGCACAGTGCTGGAGCTTGGGAGCTAGAGAAACTGTGGTGCTCCTTGGATGGTGTGGCTGCAAATTCTTGGCTTTTATTTGAAGTAATGCATTTCTAATACTGAACTCCTTGAAGAAACTTGCAGAGTATAAGCAAGTAAATTTCTACCCAAATGCTTAGAGAGCCTGAAAAATCTGTAATTCATCATCTTTCCCTACCCATCAAAACCAGGTTACTAATCTTGTGCCTGAACTACTCTTGGTCATTCCGTCTATAACCTTCTTTGTCACAGGAAACATCCTTGTATTTTTTTTCAAAGACCATGCCAACAACAATGCAGGTGCTTAACAAGCACTGGATGGCAATTGTAGGAGAGAAAAGAGCTTCTTCACGTTGATGTTACCGTTTTATGAAGTTAGCGAAGAGTATACGGTGTGAGTAACCCTGTCTTCGGATCCGCGCTGTCTCCAGAATTCCCGTGTAACGCAGCTGAACCAACACTTTCTCTTTGTCAAACTTGTTTGCCTGCCGGTCATTGTTGGGCTTGATGCACCTGACAAAATGGGGCTGGCCAACAACCATTTTGGATAACAAATCCATTAGAGAATACTGCAAAAAAGGAACAAGAGATCTGTCACCAGGATACTTATGAAACTGGTGTATAGATCCATGTCTAGTTGAGATTTTATTTCATATGATCAGAATCATGTCCAAAACCATACCTGTCATTAAGCTGACCCTTTAAGAGTAGATGAAGTAAATGACCCCCCAAAAATTCTAGCTTTTCTAAGCTACTGGTGTATATTACTTGGAAGAAACACTGATTCCAAATAAATGTACCAAATTTCATCCAGGACATTCTCACAGATTTCCATGATGTCCAACATATGACAGAACACTTACACTCCTTACATTTACTTGCTTATCTTGGAGCTTTGCTAGGTGATTACAGCCATTTTTCTTTTTATTATTGTCACCTGTTTGAAGACCCTTGTTCACTCAGAGAGTAAATCATCCATCTGTGGATGGGAAGGGGAACAGCAGCAAGCCAGTAAATATTTCAATTCTTTCATTAGACTGGAGGAAACGAAGGCTACCCCAGAAGAAGGGCTGGTTGAACTGCTCTAATCTTGGTGTGTTCACTTCACTTCACTTCACTTCACTGTATAGACTGATGTGATACAGTAACTGCCCTGCCAAGAGGAAACTTCCAAGGAGGGCAAAGCTCCAAGATCACAATTCCAAAGTTGCATTTTTCCCACCTCCCCAGAGTACCATGCAGCCTGTAGTTCCCCATGCCAGCTGAGGGGAATCTGACTGTAAACAACCTTGACTGGGGTTTTGAAAAATTGCTTCATGGGAGGATCTTATTAAAACACAAATGAAGAGGCTCATTCCTCAAGATTCATCCTGACTCAACAGAAAGAGGCAGCCAGGAGGTAATGCAGCTCAGCAGTAGGTTGGTTACATGAAACCAGTGTAGGACGTCAAGAGCCATATGTTTCCTATTAAAATGTGCAATTCCGTTCTGGACAGAAGCTGCACCATACAGCAAAGTGCTTAATTAGCTCCATCACCAGTGTGCCAACTGAACACAAACAAGTAGGACACGCTAATGGATATCTTTTTTTCCATGCAGTCTGAAGTGGCATATGCTTTTCTCAGTCACCCATAGATTTCTGTGTATGAGTAAACCAGTGGGGCTGAAGGTGGATTTTCATTTAAGAGCATTAGCTATCCTGATCTAAGCAAGGATGTCCAGGGAGAAAATAGTATCAGAAAAGTGTAAACATAATTAACTCATTTGCAGCCTCTGATGCTAGAAGTGCTGATAATGCACTGAACCATAGACATTAATTTGAATGAGATTCAATATCTTTTTCCATCTAGAATATTCAAACAGTATATAGCTTTGGACCACTGTGGTACCTAAACTGAAATTATCCTTCACAGTCCACAAAGCTGTGTATCTAAAAAAGAGAGATCTGGCTGCTCATTGTTCTGACATAGATGTAAGTGAACTCCTACAGGTCATAAAATCACAGAATATATTGACTTGGAAGAAACTCATCAGCATCATCAAGTCCAACTCCTGGCCCTGCAGAGGACACCCCAAGAATCACACCATGTGCTGGAGAGTATTGTCCAAATGCTCCTGGAACTCTGCCAGGCTGGTGCTGTGACTGTTTCCTTGGAGAGCTGGTTCCAGGGCCTGGCCCCCTCTGGGTGAAGAACCTTTTCCTACTATCCAACATAAACCTCCCCTGATTCAGCTCCGTGCCCTTCCCTTATGTCCTGTCACTGGTCACGAGAGTGAGGAGATCAGTGTCTGCCCTGCCTCTTCCCCTCACGAGGATGTTGAAGGTCACAGTGAAGTCTCCCCTCAGTCTCCCATTCTCCAGGCTGGACAGACCAAGTGACTTCAGCTGCTTCTCATAGGACTCCTCTCCAGACCTTCACCGTCCTCATGGCCCTCCTGTGGACTCTAACAGTTTAATCTTTTTTTTGTATTGTAGCACCCAAAACTGCCCCCAGCACCTGAGGTGAGGCCGCCCAAGCCCCGAGCAGAGCAGGACAATCCCCTCCCTTGCCCAGCTGGCCAGGCTGTGCCACATCCTCCCTAGGACAGTGCTGGTCCAGGTTCCTGCTTGCCATGGACCAGGACCCCCAGATCCCTTTCTGTGGCACTGCTCACCAGCCTCTCATTGCCCAGTCTCTACACACAACCAGGGCTGCCTCATCCCAGGTGCAGAATTTGGCCATTGTCTTTCTGAATCGTCATATGACTTGTTGAGGTCTCTCTGCAGGGCCTCTCTGGTCTCAACAAGTTGACAGCTCCTCTCAATTTAGTGTCACCAGCAAACTTGGTATTCCTTTGAGCTGTGTGCTAAATTCATCATGAACATTCCCTCAGCCACTTTATGGTTTGCTGAGAGAGATGACTAAACAAGAGTTGGAAATTCAGAACAGAACCAACTCCGTGTGCCAACTCACATGCTCTTCACTTCACTGCTATTTGCTGTTTTAGGACCAGCAGCACAGCCAGTGCTTGGGAGCAGAGCACTGCTGAAGGAGCCACAAGGATGAACCCTGGGCAGCCTCTGTGCAGTGACCATCAAGAACTTTCTCTGGACCTCCTGCTTCCAATTCACTTTGTCCTTTCTTAAACTCTTAAGGAAATGGTATTTCACTAATGTCCAATCTCCCTTTATCTTTGGTGGAAAAACAAGCAAGTGAAAGATTAATATTGATCATCATACATCATTATGACAGAAATGTGGCTGTGTAATCAAGTAGAGATGAAACATCACAATCTCCTTGAGATATTTGGACTGCACAGACTGCTGCACCATATATACAGTTCACAAACTCTAAATGGATCACTACTAACTCAACAGGTGCATTTCAAAAAGCAAAAGAATAAGCATTTTTTGTACTCTAGAAATATTTATTAAAAGATCTGACATCTTACTCTAAAATAAGAAGCAACTGTCTGTGTTTTCATGCTGGTTGTTTCTCTTGGATGATGTCCAGTATCTCCTGCTTCATTCTATAAAGATGAAGAAAAAATGACACTTTTTATCTCTAGTTAACCTGCAGTGCTCTTTCCAATGAAAGCACCCCTCAGAGAACATAAATAGTTTAAAAAGTATTCTAAACAGCAAAAGTTACAGCATGATCACGAGCACAAATTAGTGACACCAACACTTTGCTACACAATACACAAACATTCACACACACAAAGGGCACAAATTGGTAACAGAGCATCTAATAACTGCCACAAATAACTGGACAATGTCTGAGGTCCTGTCTGTTATTTCATCATCACTGTTAATTTGATGGTTTTCTAAGGAAAGTGGCTATACTCCACACCGATATTTTAATTTCTCTTTTTGCTACAATACAGCTGGGAAATAGTATTTTTTCCCCCTGAAGTTGTTATAAAACTATAGCCAGAAAGAAGGGAAATGTTAGGTTTTTACCTCACGGAAGGAATATGAATTGCACAACACAAAGATATCCAGCTAAACAGAAAAGAAAATAGAAGAGGGAGAAAAACCAAGGAAGGGGTTACTCACTTACTTTCAATAGCAAAACAGCTATTGCCTTTCTAGTTTAAATTAGGCTTCAATGCAGAATCACAAAATCAGTTTTCTTACCTTTGTATGACTGATTGATTTTTGGGAGGTCCACATTTGATAACTGATTGTAGTTTTGCTCTTGGTGTGTGCCAGGTTACCTATGGGAAGATGAAAGAAAGTGCTTACATCTCATCTAGACTAAGAATGATCCTGAACCACTATTCATGCCCCCAGTGCAACCATATGATTATAAAGGTCATTGACTTTTTCAGAGTGTGTCCTCGTTTCCCCTTTAACCCTTAGGATGGAATGAGCTCTGAAGAAGCTGCATGAACACAGAACATGTTTTTTTTCTCCTTCAGCTCATATGTCATCTGCTAGATAAAAAAATAAACAGACAGACTGCTGTAGAAGGTAAGATAGATACATCTTAGAGCATCCATGTGGTTTTACCCTAAGAACGTTACTGTACTGTTCTAGTCTAATGCTACATATTAGTTAAAGAAACATGTGCTAATACCCTTCTCTGGCCCTGAGAAAGTTACATGGCATGACTCGCATTTATACACCTAAACTCTACACTTTACTTTGCTTTCAACCCCTGGTAAAAATAAGATTGTATCTTTCCACAGAACTTGCTGGAAACCATCACTGGCCTGTCATTTCTCTGAAGTGTGGCTCAGTATTCCTGGAAGGCTACTAGCTGACATGGACCAAAACTGTCCCAGGGAGGCATTCTAAGCATTAATCAGAACAAGCAGCCCTGTGGGAATGTGTCAGCTACTGCTCACTGGCTCTGTTTGGTTTACTAGCACAGGCAAAGTCTTAAAGCTCTAACTCTGGAACTCTAAGCCAAGCAATACCTTCATTATGATGACTTTGAAGGACTAGGTGCATTGACATGCTTTACACAGACACTGGTCTTTTCAAGGAATAATGAAAATTTGCTGAGCTTTCCATCATGTCTCTCTGTGTTGATAAACTTTAAACATTGCTGCATGCTGCCACTGCTTCTGCTAATACCATAACACCTCTGGGAGAGGTGTTATGGTATTAGCACTGGGAGAGCCTGTATATCTCTGTGCTCAGCTACTATCAGGAAGAGGTGGATAACAGCTGGAATAACAGCTGCAAATATGTGTCATGGTAATGCAGCTAGTATTATGTGATGATACTGAGGCCTAAACCTCCCTGGGGTTCAGCTGAATATCACAGGTGGGAAGGAAAAAGAGGGGATACTCACAGCTAACTTTAGCTATTTGAAAGTGAGGTGTCTACATGATCCCTGCTGTATTCCGTGGAGAGAGACAGCTTCAGAGGAGATTTTTCCCACCCCAAGAGAAACACCTGAGATAGTCAAGATGGGTTGGACTTGGGGTAATTCTCTGCAATTACTCTGATTCTAGAAAAATAACATGGATTAGAAAGCTAACTTTTAGCTTTTAGCTGGAAGGTTTGAGTCAGTTTTGAAATGCTACATGCAGCGTTTCACCGTATTTAACAAGAAGACTAAAACAGCCTTCAGAGTTATCTTGCAAAACATGAAGACTTGGGATCAGTTCTTGGAAACATTTGGATGCTTACTTGGATTCTATGGAAATTATAGTTTAGTATATTACAAATATCAACAAGTCAAAAAGTTCAGGCAAGGGCATTTAGCTCTGTGCTTTCCCAGGAACACTCACTTAAAATAAAATTCCAAGACCAAATTTCGCATTCTGATAGCAGAGCTCCCTTTGTAAAGAACAGAAGCCTTGCCAAAACCTCAGCTTCTGTAAGTTATGATAATATTTTCATTTCCATTAGGCTCTTTTAGCTTTTCTGTTCTGCTAGAAATATGTCTCCCATGTAATTGTACAAGAAAGTAATGTTGTAAAGTACTTACTGTATGGCATCAATGCCATCACACAGGGAGTACTACAACACAATAACAAACTGGTTGTAAGGAGACTTACCCATCATCCTGCAGTGGAAGGCAGGACTTTGCAAGGACATAGTTCAAACAAGGTGCAATTTAGGAGTAATTTCTGTAGAGCCAGTTTTATTCCTCCACCTCTACTTACAAATTTCTTCAGGAAGAACTTACTACAAGAACCCCATCAGCTACCTATTGTAGAGAACTCTAAGACTGAAAATAGAGGAGTGTCTTCTCAGTCTTTGCAGCAGATGTTAGGAGCCCCAACCTTTGCTCTCTACCACTTAGAGATAAATTGCACTGAGGCAATTTATATATGCCCTGTCCAAACAGGCCAGTGACTTACCTAATCCTTCCTGTTCAGTGCTCAGCTCAAGAGACGCACTCCACTCCCTGTCTTGATCCCCTAGCCTGAAGACAGGGCCCTGAAAGAAGTCTCTACCACTTCCTTGGCACTTGACCAGACCAATATCTCCCTGGCAGTTTGAGATGGCTGCAGGTCCATTCAGTATAGATTCCATGGTTGGAAAGTAAAGCCACAATGTGAATACTATCATCAATGAGTGGTCATATGAAACCTAGCAGTGGTCATCATTAAGACTGGAGAAAACTAAGAAGATCACCACAAAGCAATACCTGTTTTTGTGAGAGGGTGAGTTACCAGCTGTCGTGTCAGGTTGTTTTCAGATGATCGCAGTAGCAGCACAATATCAGCTGGCAGAGTATCTCTGTTTTTGGCTAGGAATCCACTTGCATTATATAGAACCTGTTTAAAAAGTGCATTTATACATCTTCTTGGATTTTGAAAAGTAATTGTAAGTTTAAGCTTTTTGGAATAGGGCTTTTACTTTAACAAGATACACAAATAGTTTTTCAGCCATCAGACTCACTCTCACTTCTAGTCTTCTTTTTTGATCACTGAAAGTTCTACATTTTTGAGATATGATGCAAATCACTAAAAGCAAAGCTATAATTCCAAAGTAGCTTGAGACATTTATTTTTCCTAATGCAGGTAGTAGTTTTAACCTGTGTGGATTTATCACCAGGACAAGTGTATTGCAGTCCTCCTTTACACCTGTACATGTGCTAATGCACAATTAACAATGCACTTGATTTCAACCACATCACACAGCATTACCCATATAACTGTACAATCTTTCTGTGCTATTCATATTATGCTGTACTGGACCCAGGACTTAACACTCTTCCTAGGGATCTCTGTATTAAGTGCAGTGGAAGTTTGCAGAATCACAAACTGCATATTGGCAACTGAAATCTCTCTAAAAATTCCAAGAATGGCGTACCTAATTCAAAATGTACCTTCAGGATTCTATCTTAAGAGTACAAGAGATTAACAAGAAAACCTGACCTGTCAAGAAGGGTAGAAGATACTGGGACATATAATTTAGAAAAAGCCATCACAGAACAACTCAGCAACAATCTTAAATGATGAAAAATCCTTGTAAAGGAAGATGAAATAAATTGTTCTCCAATTCCACAGAAAGCTGGACTAGGGGTAATGAACTTACAGGGCAGCAATGGAGACACAAGTTAGACGGCAGAAGAAACTTCCTAATGAAGGAGTTTTTAAACACTGATGGGGCACTGGTGTAATTCCCCATCTTCAGTGTCTGGTAACAGGAATGGTAGAGGGACACCTGGCTTTCCACTCCTTGCAGTGAGTTATGCTCTGCTGGTGAAATGCAACTCAGCTGGAGATGAGGTCCAGAGGAGTTACAAGAGGCTCTTTGTAGCTGACTGTCTTACACAAGGGGTAAGGTATTTTCCATCAGCTGATAGGCAGTATTTGTGTCCTCCCACTGCTCCAGCACTGCACAGACCCAACATGGTTTCCCATGAGAGACATCAGTGCTCATTCTGTACCCTTTCGAAGAGCTCAGAAAGGAGGTGGGAGCTCCTGCTTTCCCAAAGAAGGAAGGAAGGAAGGAAGGAAGGAAGGAAGGAAGGAAGGAAGGAAGGAAGGAAGGAAGGAAGGAAGGAAGGAAGGAAGGAAGGAAGGAAGGATGCTGCTGCTCACTGAATGAAGCAGGAAGCAGGGCCTGCACTCTCTGTCTGGCTGATGACAAAGAACAGAACTAAGAAAGGTTGATGGTGGGTAGGAGGTAGTAGAAAGAATGGAGCTGGGTCCTGGTTAGAAACTGTGGGAACAAGCATGGTGCAGGACTTTGAGGAACTAAGGGGAAGAGCACTGACTTGCATTACATACCAGTTATGTTTTGGGTCCTCTATAATACAGTCAGTTCATTTACCTGGTGACATTTAAGAAAAATTCACTTCTGCTATTGCTTTTTTTTTTTTTAATGAGGGATAATTACTTTTCAATTTACTTTTGATATGTAAGGCACTGCCAGCATTCCCATGTCTGGACTGAAGAGACAACTATTGAGAACCAACCCAGATGACCACTTCCTTCCAGCCCTACCATTCCACAATCCCCAACTAACACCATCAGGTGTCTTACCTTTCCTGCATAATGATAAATTCCAAAGGTTAGATCTACTCTTTTGGGTCTCCAAAAATATTTTGATTTCAAATTATCTTCAAATTTTTCTGAAAGGAAACACATAGCTTATCTTACTGGAGTTACTGTACAATCATTCTCTTCTGAAGCTATATCCTTCCAAGGAGATTTCCTGACCTCTCAGCCAAAGCAAAGGCACAAAACAGACACTGATGTTTTCAAGGACAGAGATACCATAATAGTCTTGTAACAAAAAACCCTGGATAGAGAATATGGGAGCTCTTGGACAAGTTACTTACTTTGTTCCAATTTTTTAATGTGTGATCTCAGAAAATCATGGAATCATAGAATAATTAAGATAGGAAAAGATGTCTAAGACCATTGAGTCCAACCCTTAATCCAGCACCACTCTGTTCACCACTAAGCCATGTCCCCAGGTGCCACATCCACATATGTTTTGAACACTTCCAGGGCTTGCCTTTCCAAGATTTTATCTATATATGAAACAATGCAGAAATCTTTCCTAAGGATTCCTTGAGGAGTTGTGAAGAAACATTCACTGATTGAGTGCTTCTGTGCTGTAGACTAAAAAGCATGAGGATAAAAGAACAACAAGCTCATATAATTGCTTTAACATGGACATTGTTACTGGATGTTCTTAGGTTTTCTGATTGCGTGTTGGCTAAAATTCTAATTTGACACTTTGTACATTCAAAAATGAGTAAAACCAGGATTTATCTGCACAGAAATACCACTGAAATAATGAAGTCAATGGTAATTGCAGCTACTCAACAGCACTGAAATATTCAGGATCTGAATTACAATGACTTCAGGTGTTTTAATTTTAATTTGTGAATAGAAAACACTTAGAAAGCATAATTTGCTGAAAGGCACTGAAGCATGTTTGCAGTCATTACTCTTACAAAGTACAAACTTCTTGCTCAGATACTGCTCATCAAAAATCTCAGAGCTGAGCATGACTGAACTTTGCAAACAGTGTTCTTGGCCTGTGAACCTAGAGTTTTAACTCAGTTTGATCTTTACTCTTCAAGCTCTGCAGCAAAAAATTCCTGAAGGTGGGAGAACTTTAAACCTGGATCAGCAGCTTAGGTTCACTTGTACTCTTGATGTTTCTCTATGAACTTCAAGGATACAACCATCCCAGCATGCATGTCTCCCTCAAACACACTGTGACACTGAAATGAGGGCTCACTAAAAGTGTAATTAACATGTAGTCTGAACTGTGCATGCCAACCAAAAACTGAAGAGAAGACCAGCTGTAAAACTGTGAAATGAGCCATATACTTACCTACAAGAGTCTGATCTGTTGCTTGTGGGAATCGACTTTCCTCATCCAGCAGAGACAATAAACCCATTGGTTTCTGCAGGAACATATCTAGCAGGGGCCTGTTGTCCTCGTACTCTATAACTCTTGCATCAACACCTTCATAAAGGTATTCATTCTGCAGCAAGAAACAGAAGGCATGCTTTGTCTGTGTACACAGAACCACTTCAGAAAATAATTCACAAACTGTCAATTGAAGCAAATTAAAACTGCATTGAGAGAGTATGCCTCAGGGCTAAAGCCATCAAGGTTTTGCAGAAACAAATGTCAGCTGGGATTTTGGTTTTGAATATGTCCTATGGCATATTTGGTTAAATAAGATACTTTACAGGAATAGCAAGAATTAAAGAAATAGAGTTGAAGAAGATAAAGTATATTGTTTGCAAATAGAGACCTCAGGGTTTATTTATTTCCCTGATCTGAAATGTAGAAAATTTCTTAACCATTTAGAGCTATATTTACACTCTCAACTCATTGCTGAGATCCAAGTGATGGCTAAGATTTACAGAAGTGACTACAGGTTCCAGTGGCTTTACTTGTTTGATCACCCTCCTCAAACACCTGGAAAAATTCTTAAGTGGAGAAGAAAGGTGCACATACTTCCTAAAATTAAAGAATTGTGTACATACTTGCTAAGAATTAAATAAATTGCTTCAGATTTGCTTCTAACACATTTTCATTCCTTTTAAGGAACTAGGCAAAGGTACTCCCCAAGATTCAAAAACAACAGAAAAGCTGGTGGGGTGGACTTCTTTGTTTGCTTTTTTTGTTTGGGTTGGTCTGGCTGTTTTTTTCCTGAAGACTGCAAATATCTGAACTCCTCCCAGACTAAGAAAAAAACAAAACCCAAATGTGTCCACAGCATGTTGCGATGGTTTTGTCTTTACTATGATCTAGATTATAGCTGGAGAATACAAGAATGACCTTCCTTAATCCTTTAGCAAGGCAGATTTACCAAGAGAAGGTTGCTCTAGGAACTACCACCCCCCTTTATTTTTGTTTGAATTAGGTAAAGCAATAGCAGTTTTCTACCACATAGTGCTCCTGTTTGTGCCAGGGATGCCTTCAGTCCTGTGCAGGCTGTACTGTGAAACACAGAGCTTTTGATCTACTTTAAATCATCCCTAAAGGATAGACTTTATAAGTGTTGTATTCATGTAAGGTGGTAACATCACAGTTTTGCCATCCTGAATTCATTGTGAGAAGAATGTCACAAAAATGAATGATGGCTAATATTAATGAGTTCAAAGACCTCTAACCTTGGAGGACCTCTCCTTATGTGTCATTCACTTGAGTCTGAATGAGCAAAGAAGGCAACACATTGAGCGTTTAAAAAAGTTCACTTTCATATGCAACAGAAAAGTGCCTTTTTCATACCTCCTAATCTCAGAGAAACAACAAAGGCGTGAAATCAATAAGACTGGTCTAAAAATACAAACACAAATAAAAATCAGGCTGATCCATTTGAAAGAGGACATGAAATATATATCTAAACCTGCTGCAGTGTGATGTCATAGTTTCCTTCCCAGGTGCCAATCACCTCTCCTTCCCCCACCCTGACCCTTGCTGAGTGCTGTCTGTCAAACCTGGCATTCCAGAGGAGCGTCGAGTGACTGGCAGAGTTCAAAAGATGCCCTGCATCCCTGGGGGCCATTGGCCCACCCAGGTGTCCCCTTGCACCTGAGACCTGCCCGCCCTGCACCTGGTTGGTGGGATCCCTGCCCCTTCCCTCCGCCTCTCCCTGGGGTTAAAAGAGCCAGCAACCACGCGGTTCAGGTTCTGTTAGAGCTGTCACGGCATTCAAAAGCCTGCGGGTCGGAATAAAACACTGGAGTGAAACCCTCTAACAGAATCCGACTCCTTTTCCTTTGCCTCGCCTTAAAGCATCTCCAACAGAGGTAAACCGGAGCTCTGCAAGTCTGGACTTGTCTCCAGTGCCCAGCTGCAGCATCCAGCTTAGCCAGAGGTGTCTCTGAGGTGAAACGCCGCAGCTGTCGCCTTTCGGTCAAGCAGCAGAGGCTGGTCAAGCCCGGACAATCCCCATCTGGATATATTGGTAATTATTCCAGTATAAACCCTTCCAGTATCCAGACTGATGTAATTTCCCAGGACACTCTTCACTCTAAGGATAGGTTCTAATTCAGTTTATATGCCATACAAGGGTGTAATCAGTAAGAATCTCACCTACAGCCCCATGAGGACTCCTCATTTGAGACAAATAACATTAACCTCTTTCGTGTCTCCCCTGAAGCAGTGGACAGGTGGAGTTTTGGTTTTTAATTTAATCAATGACCTGAGTAGCAGGACAAGACAGGAGAGTAATAAATGCATCACAGATATACGTGAGAAGTTAATTATATGTGGGAGCTGGTGGCAGAAAGGGAAGGAGTCTGTGTTATCTCCCAGAGATAACATGGGAGTAAGGGCAGTTTAACTGAGAGCTACAGCTACACTGACACACAGATGTTCATGGAACCAGCTGTCACTGCTTAGGATTATCTGGAGTGCCCTTATCAAGGGGGCAAGGGCAAGAGACTGCTCAGGATGGTCTATCAGAGGAGAGCATTTCTGTGACACTTGGACATCCTCAACCAACCTGTCTAATCATAAACTTTTTCCAGCTTCAAATGTGGGAGCTTGTGAGCTTCAGCTTGTGAGAGAGGCTGGTTTAGAGAGCTGATAAAAGTGTTCTCCTTGAAAAAGAAAGGACCTCTTAGAAGCTGTACTACTATGCTATAACAGCAACACCTGCTCCCCTCCCTGCCCAGGCAGCACACAGGGCCTGACCCCAAGCCTGCGGTGCGTGTGACCACTGAGTTTGTGTCCTTTGTGTCTCACAACTGGATGAGTGTCAGCCCTGACAGCTTTGGTGATGCTGCCATCTCCCCAGCAGGATATGAAGGAGTGCACTCCATCACTTCCCACGGGCTCCTGAAGGACAGCTGATGACCAAGCCAGGCACCAGTGTGACAGATGACTCAGAAATTATACTGTACTACATTTTCTGATGCAGTGCTGGTTTCAACCACATCATTAGGATACAAGCAGCAAGTATAAAAGCTTTAATGATGGAAATCATAAACTGTAGTGAAACGGGTCTTATTTGAATTAATAAGATGAATCAGCTACAGGATTTTGTAATCCCCTGTGATGTTTTGTGACAAGAAAGCTCCACAAAATAGCTACTTCTTGAAATTCTAAAGCATAATCTATTATAAAGTATTCCTGTGGATGGGATGTCAAAAGGAATAACTGAGTTACGCTATTAATTTGGCTCCCATCTCATCTTAGTATTACATGGTATCTTTCCTATGATCAAAACTACGTAACATTAGCTTGTACCACCTGGTTTCAATGGTAATAAAAGAATTACAAAATGCATTAGGAAATGGTCTTCATGTTTAATAAAGTAATGCCATTTACTGAGAACATTTTATGATAACACTTTGGTTTAAATGGGGACACCAGGGACAAGGAACCTTTTCCAGCTGCAACTAGAAGATTAAGTTGTCATGAGAATGTAAAATAAACATTGCATACATTTAATGCAAAAAGCATCATCCTTCCAACTGACAACGAACTTGCTACTTTCCAAAATGTTTCCGCTATCTGCCATTACACCTTTTACTTCTTACAGGGGAATGACAAATGAGAAAAGAACAGGAAGGCTGTTTTGCTGGACATTGTGACCTGCAGATCATGGAGCTGACAGAAAGTAACTTATAACAGTATCTAATCTGTAAGGGGAGCACCTTGAAGGACAGGACTGAAGGTCCAAAAATTTTGCTTTGCTTTATATTGACCAAAAAAACCCCTTGTGCTAGCAAAACAAAAAGCAGTGACTAAGTTGAGAGGCCATATTCTCTCCCCAGTCAGTAGAAACAGGCATATATCTATTTGTTTCCATTGACTAGTGGGAATCTACACTATCTTAAACTATATACCCACTTCAGTCCTTTCACTGCTAGATTAGTGAAAGGAGATTGCATTCAGGCCTAAAAGCCTTTATTCTTAAATGCAAACGTTAAGTCAACAATAAAAAATAAATTCTCTTAATTTTGACTTGAGTCATCCATGTTGGCCCACAGACACTACACTCAAGCTGAAACACTGAGCCTCAGGTTGTGATGGTACCTGTTCCTTTCTTCTACACCTGTCACTACTGTGACTTTTTTTTTTTTTGTGGGCCACACTTTCAAGGAAAGCAAATCTGTGAACACTTTTCAGATTCAGATACAGAAAAGAGACCACTGACAATGATAAAACAATTTCGCCTGCAATTCAGTAGTACAATTCAGCCTTTTGAGTGTGTTTACTATTTGGTTTCATTTTTCAAGTTGCCACAATATGATTCACCTTCTCTGATGACATAATCACTACTTACCAGGTGAACATGGGTGAATGACAAACTAAACTGTAATCAACTGATTAGGCCTCAGCTTCCCAGTAAATCTGTCAAATTTCATCAAATTGCATGTGATATGATATTGAACAGCGCAAAACGGAGAGGAATGAAAAAACAATGTATCTGTATATTTTATGTCTCTAGAGGGAAGTATAAAAGAATTTAAATTCTTCAGTCTTCCTTGGGTAGATCTACAGGGTTCAATGCAATGTTGTGTTACAGATTTCTGAAGTAGCACAGGGCAGTCTGACATGTCTGTCTGGCACTGCACAGGGCTGTGGAGAGACACTAGCCTGGGTCCCAGTGACAGGACAGCTCCAGCAGCACAACAGTCAGGGCTTAGGGAAAGTCAACAAAGATCTTGGTGACTTCTAGCGTCAGCCTTCTTGTAAACATAACTTCTGTCTTTTAGATTCTAAGACACAAACCCTTGCACATAAAGTCATATGTAAAGTCAAGCAGATACATCAGCAAAGGGCAGAGGTCATCCTAGTGTTTGTTTTACATCGGTGATATTTTTTATTTTAGTTTACAATGAAAGCACATTACTGGTGTCAACACAGCAGAGTCCTTACTGTGAACAGGAAAGATTCTGGAGCCACCTGCTTTCTCAAAGGCTGTTCTTGTGATGTAAAACTGGGACAATCATGTAATGAATAAGTGAAAAGTGATGTCTTATAATGACTATAAATCATACCACAAATCATTCTGTGCCATTGGGTTGTAATGCAGAATAACACATTTCTCATTTCCCGTCTCTGAAAGGGGCAGATTTACACCCACACTTGCATGAACTTAATCTGTATAGTTCCTTCTGCACTCCTGTAGTAATATCTTTGGAGACTGCTACAAGACACTGTAAGAAAGTTTGGTATAATCTGATGTAGTGGTTTGATGTACATTAAGGTAGACAGTCATTTGGTTGGTATTACAGGCTGGATGTGGACACTTGTTATAGAAATATTAGGACTGGTATAAATGAAATATGAATGGGAATGTGCATATAAACACCAGAAAAAATAGTCTTAAAAGAATAGCTGTGTGATAGCCTGTGATTTGAATGAAGAACATTTGTTCGTAACCATAAAACTGAGGAAAGAGTTCCTTACATCTAGAACAGAAGGCCTTCACTTACATAAAAACACAGTACAGAGAGTTAGTGAGTGGAACACCCTCTAAACCTGACAGCAGCAGCATGACTGTGAGGTTATGGCACATCACACACAATTTTCTTATGAGCCCACCAAGGAAATGGACTGTAGGCATAAAAATGTATATGTTCCAAACCAGTAAAGCCAGATAATGACCTTGCCTAAAGGTTACGGATGCTGAAGTAAATAAGGGTGTGAGGCAAAGAATGGCTGCTAAAGGCTGTAAAAGATATGTCCAAAAACTATTTCAGCAAGAACCTAACAGACATGATGAAGACTTGCCAGCTGGTGTCCATTATTCTATATGTCACTCACAAATTTTCTTGGCCAGACCATTTGAACACAGACACACCCACCCATCCACACCATGGTGCATTCTATGTATGTGTGAGTCCATGAAATCTGTGAGGGAATGAATGGAAATGGGTAAAATTGATGTACTTAGAGATTCTGTAACTAGAGACTAACTTTCCCTTTTATAGAGTCTGTAGTTGTACTAATTTCCTACAGGGAGAAATGGGCAAACTATATATTGTCAAAATAAGAAGTTAATTCCCCCCCCCATCTGCTCAGTAGCAGAATAACCACCCTGACCACGGTGCAGCAAAGCACATGTAATGGAGCAAACTGTTCCTACTGCATGGTGACACCACAAACCTCTGCAATAATATAGGTCTGGCCAAAAAGTTCTGAAATAGGATACCTATAAACAAGTGAAGGCAGATTACACTAAACCTGACTCTAATTTAAACAATATTTGGGTGTGTAGGAATAGGACTAAGAACACCAAGGCTGGTCTCTCAGCAACAACAGGCCACTAGGGAGAATGTGGTCCTGCTGCTGAACAAGTTTTTGGATGAGATGGAAAAGGCTGAGATATTCAATGCCTTCTCTGCATTGGTCTTGACTGATAATCCCAGGTCCCTGAGACCAGGGGAAAAGTGTGGAACAATGAACTTAAACTTAGATCAGGAGGATCAAGTTAGTGAACATTTAAGCAAAATGGACATATGCAAGTCCATGGGACCTGGTCAGTGCCTGGGTCTGACAGAAATAAATATTGATGCTGCAGTCTGTGCTATTTCCATCTCCCAACTGTTAGAAACAGCAGAAACAGCAATAGCCAAGTGCCCTTCTTTTGTGAACTTCTGTACTTTGGAAAGAAGATGCCCAAGTAATTACAGTAGATCTAGTTATATTTTCTCTGGCTTTTAGATGATATTATAACCAAGGAAACACCTGTGTTGGTAATCTTGCACATAAATCTATCAACAACTACCAAGATACAAGACTGCAAGACAACATTTCCTGAAATAATTGGGAAGAGAATAAAACATTGAGTCATTAAAAAAAAAAGTCATATTACACATAAATTTATACACTTTTAGACTGACACATGCATGTACACACCTGCATACATGGACACATTCCAAACCTGTATCTGTCTCAGCCTTAAAACAAACAGTGATTAACACTGACAAAATACTCTGTTTCTACTAACAATTAAAATTCAGGAGAATTTTTTATACATGTATCATAAAGACCAAAAATTTCAGTAAAATAACAAAAGTATAATTTCACCTATGGTTTGAATTCTGATTGTTCTGCCATAGAGAATTCTGAAATATTTAAATTTTCAGCAAGAATTTTTTTTCCCTGAAAATGTTATTTCTTCAAATAACAATATTGAATAATGATTTAAAGGTGGTTAATTTAATTCTCCTGAAATTATTTACAAAGTTGAGATGATTTTTTCGAGTTTTTTCCCTCTCCTCTTCAAATTCATAAACTTTTATATTTACAATGCTATTCCTTTTCTCTGCTTTAAAGTAAATTATTTAGATTAAATACCATCATTATTTAGCTGAGATGATCTAGTTTCTCAAGAAGAAAAAAAAATTGTGAGATTTGCAGGTTTTAATAATGGAATTTCAGTGTTCATTAAGATTATTAGTAAACTATTATGAACCCTGCATTTCAAAGTTTTGTTACCAATTATTTACTTTTTTATTAGAGAATCATATATTACAACACTCATTATTCCTCAAGAAAACAACATTGCATTTGCATCAATCAGATTATCACAGTGCACAGTGTTATGTTGCTTAGTTACTGTAAATTTCAAGTTTAATGCATTTTATGTTGGCATTTTACTTGCAAATAGCAAGCACTGGTTCATGGAAAAATACTTAAAAAACATTTTTTATGATCTGCTATTTACAAGCTATCATGGAGAAGGAACAATGTAGTTTCTTGAGACAAGGTTTTATGCATTCAGTAATACTGAAGCTTTATGTTTTATGTTTTTAGTAATACTAAAGCTTCATCAAAATAACCAACACCTACCTGTTCCCAGGCAAAGACGTGTTGATTGAAGTAGAACTGAATTTGTTCATTGGCAATGTTGATACACAGTTGTTCAAAAGAATTTTTTTTGAAATTCTCAAAGCCAAAGATGTCAAGAATTCCAATATTCAAGCCATCATCATTTTCACTGCAAAGATGAAATATACTTTTTATTGTTGTATCTTTATTTTTTAACCACTTTCATTACTATTGCACAAAAGGAAACCTTGGGCCAAATCTGTACACCAGTTAGACAGGATAAGTTTTGCTGAAACAGATCTCTCTGAAAATGACAATAAGTGTTACTTTGAAATACATAAATGCAGATCAGTTCAAAGATTACTGCAATGCAGACCAGATACACAACAACCAAGTCTACTGATAAGTGAATAGGGGATTGAAAATGTTATTTTTACACTAATATTTGTAAGTAAGCATTCTAAAAAGCTGACTACAGTACAAAAAGAACATGCAGTTCTTTTTGTTTCTCTTGGAGTAACACAGGCTTTACTCACCAGCATCCTGAAATTATAGAATGTTGTCATTAAGTATTATTTGTTCATATTACTTACTCATAACAATTAAAATTGCTTAGTTTAACATTAAAGTAGCAAGAATGACTAGCTAGACCTTTTATGCAGCTAAATAGCTACTTTATGCACTGGGATGTAGTATGAATTTAAATTACCAATTAAATTCCAGAGAAGCACTGGAAAAACTTTGGTTTGATATTTTAAGTAGGGCATACTCAAGATATGTAATCACTTCTACAACTGGAAAAAATCTTTAATACTTATTTGCTGAAGCAAAAAATTAAGAGGATATAATTTTATAACAAACTGAGGCTGACATTAGTGACCTTTCCAGGCAAGTAAAATATAAATCACATTCTTTCTATGAAACCTCTTTGAGGGGCTATCTGTAACCATTTTTTAAATAAAGATTTAGGAAATCAGTAACTAAGAATCAGCCTCAAGACACTCATGAATAGCACTTAAACCTCTTTGTGAAGTCCATCTCAAAAAAGGAAGTGTTTCATTGTGGAGAATCTGAATTTGGTGACAATTTAATCTGCCTCAAAATTATATTTTTGATGAATAGACTGCTAAAATTTATCTGCCCTATTCTTTATTTAGAGTTAATTACATAAAAACAGAAAAGGCAAATTATTTTACTACCACAAAATCAAGCAGAAGTTGTTTGGGTTTTTTTTCATAGTGAGCATTTCAGGTTGAATTTTCTCCCTCTTCATCAGCATAATAAGTAAGTAATCAGTTTGAAAAGGGCTCTGTAACAGACAACTGAGAGAAGCACACAGGCTACAAGTGCTGCCCCATCTATCATGGATTTTATCCTATCACTTACTGATTAAAGTTCTGTTTATTGTTGCTCTGCTATAACAAAATATTTAAAAGTTTAGACAAATTTTAGGATTGCAACTTTGGCTCTCCTCTGATGTTTAAGAAGAAAAAATCCAGGAAATCCAGATCTGCAAACCAAAGCTATTTGCAATTGATATGGTGTTTAAAATGTCACCTTTTAAGGGTAAAGTGGACAATACCTCCAGTAAATGTGTTTAAAAATTATTCCCACACATATATGAAACCATGCTTATAACAACAGTGACACAAGCAACAGCACCAGTGCAAATAAGAGCAGAATTTGACCTATGTAATCAACATGATGAATATCAGAAGTTTACTTTAAAAAAAATACAAAAGAAAAAGGGTTAAAAGTTAAAAGCATTACAAATATAAAAGGGGGAAAAAAGGTTAAATGAGTAAAGATCAACAGGAAACACCAGATGCTTTTCCAACTATATCTATTTTCACTATATACTATGAACAGCACAAACCATTTTCGACATGGTGGGGTCATAGACAAAAAAGTAGCAGAGGAAAAGAACTTAACTACACTAAATGCTCTAGTGTAAGACAATATTATTACCACAGAAATAATATCTCTTTATTCTACAAAATCTGCTTTTACCTTAGATGTTTGTCAGGTTTGAGTAGAGTGTTGATGCGATTGACTATCCAGCTGAAGAGGCGCCCATACAGTGCTTTGGCCATGGCATCTCTGACATCAGTGGCTTTTTCCACCGTGTTGGGACGAATAATTGTTTCTCCTCGAGTCACAACACAGTGAGAGGTGAGAGCCTCTTGCAGTTCATCTGCCTGAATACACAGCAGGGATGCACCTGGGAAGGAATGTCACAGACATAGCTCAGAGAAAGATTTTGGAAGGTGACTATGTAAGAAGTATCCAAGTTGTGAGGAGTGAATACTCCTCTCAGTTATAACCCAATCACACAAGTCACTGCTGTTCTCCTTTTGCTCCAAAAAAGGGGTGCTTCTTTCCCAGTTCCACAATATTTTTCTATGGCAAGAAAACATGTGAGAAGATAGCGTGAAGACTTCATTATCTCCCCAGGTGTAATTACTGAGAAAGTGCAGCCAATTTCTGGAGAACCTTTGCCCCTTTGCCTCCTCTACCTCCTAGCAGCTTATAATGTAATGTGTCCCTTCCAAAGAATTTGTGAGCCATATTTCCACAGGCACATGTGGGGAACAAGTAATGAGCAGCTGAGAAAGAAACTGGGAAAAAACTATTCAATGTGTTAATGAGGTTCTCCATCAAATGTTCAAATAACCATGGAAAAATTCCAAAGATTTTTTTCAGGCATCTGCAGTATTAGTCATGTTTCCTGTATGCCAGTGAACTGGTTAGTCAAATAAGATGCAAACATGGAATTTTTTTTTCTCTTTTGCATTTGAATTCAGGTGGGCTTAGAATTAATCTACCTTCAGTTTTTAATTATTCTTGCAAAATTTCCATGTGAATACAGTTTTCATTGATATCTCTTGCAATAAAATAAATTTGCTATGAAAACACTAAAGAAAAACAATGTTAAATCAAGAAAAAACACTCACAGTTCTCAAGGGCTACTGGATTGGAAATGTTGCTCTTGTCAATCATATGTTCAGATACTACTGCAGAAAATTCAATGTTACCCACATTTAAAATGGCAGCCAGGACACTGTACACACTTCCAAGTTCCTGAAAAGTATATTAAAAAAATGCAATACTTAACGGCCAGGTAATTTGTCTCAGTGGTTTGTGCCACGGGCACATGTGTGTGTGCTGTTTTCTGCTGTCTGCCACGTGCCCACTACTTCTAGGAGTGCTGCTCTCAGCAATTATTCCCATTCTGTACTTAGCAAAGTCTTTCAAGAGTAAGACAGTCAAAGAGGGCAGGACAAACAGTAGCCTAACCTCTCTTCTGTATTTGTTGACAGGACAGGATTGATAGAAGTAAGGAAATAAAAAACAGTGATGTGCATATCCTCTTACACAGAAAGAATTCAAAGGTTATTTATATCTGCCCTTCACTGTGTCTGTGGGTGCAAACATGTCTAAAGATTTAAAGATTTAAGATTTAATACGTAGATCAACAAAAAGTAGAAAAAAATCTTTATTGATGTTTCTTGCATCATGGAAGCAAAGATACTCCAAATAATAATACTCCAAATATCAACTCCCACCAATGTCATCAGAAAAAGTTTCACTGGGAGAAGAGTGAGGCCTCACATCTCCAATTTGACAAAGCACTTTATCCTTCAAAATGTCAGCTAGAAACTCACCAAAGCATCTTAATATGGACTTTGCTTAAACAAATTTAGATTTCAAATTATTTAGGAGGTTCTGCCATGGTTTAGTTGGTAAGGCAGTGTTAGGTCATAGGTTGGACTTGATGATCTCAAAGGTCTTTTCCAACCTAGTTAATTCTGTGATTCTGTGAAAAGGGACTCTGTCATCAAAAAGGCTGTTATTACTCTGGACAGTGAAGTGATATATTCAAGTAAATTAAGTACCTATCCACAAATACATAAATTTCAAATAATATTTAGAGTTAGTAAAACAATGCTTTCGTTGCAGGTTGGACTTGGACTTAGATTTTAACTGCAAATTTTCATCTGAATGGTGAATGTTTATCATTGTACCTGATGATCTGAGTGTTTTTTACTCAGAAAATTCCAGGTGTACCTGTGAAGCAGACTAGCAGTCTGTGACACTGTCTATTTTGAGGCATAGAGTAATAGTATATTTTATAAATAGCAGGTTGAAAACTTTTGTAGCAGTTTTATAAGAAGTACTTTTGAAAATCTGACTGGTATTTTATAACTATGAACTTTTTATAATTGCACAGCATTTTATCCATATTATTCAATACTTTGCTGGTACCATGTCAGGCATCATTTACTCAGATAAAATCTTTAATTGCTCTAGAATACTTGAGCTTGTTTTCAACACTTTCAGAAGTTAATCTAGCAGTTAATAAATAGTGATTCCAGTGACAGCAAGACAAACTGCATAAGATCACTAAAAAATTATGCTGAGGATAATTGCCACACAGTTTTCTTAGGATTAAGTACTCATTTTCATTCTAAGCTTAGGGACACAGTTAAAATGCAAAGAAGTGGATAGCTTAACTTCTGCCATCATGCTGTACAATATGAATAACTGCTGACATTTTTCTGCCCTTTTCCAGTGTGTTTGAAATCTGGCTTGATCTGTCTCATACAACATAATTATTGTTCCCCTCAGGCAGTCCTTTCTTACTAATTTTGCTGTGCAGCCTGAAATAAAACTGTGATTTTAAGACAGGGAGTACTGACAGTAGTTACTTTTAAAGCCTGTCAATCAGTTAAAAGCAAATTTCAAAGAAATAAAGCTTTCCTTAGGTCTCAGTTTAAACTGAAGATTTTTTTCTGTCCGTGGCTTTCTGCTAATAAAACACTGAACGTGCTTATATAGAAGTTCCTCTGTGCACTGAGATGAATGTCAAAGCTTAAGGCTGCATTACTAAAAAGTGAATTTAGGAAAGGAATTCAATGTCCTATCGGATATTTTTTCACTGAAAAAAATTGTCTTTGCATACGTATCCGAGACCAGAACCTCAGTGGGGGAAGAAGACTCTTCCTTCACTTGTGCAAGCACAGCCTCAGACAGGTTAATTCACCCTGAGGAGGATGCAAGGCAGGCTGACATGGCTGGGGCTCACAAGCAGCCACAAGCAGATGGCCTCTGGCACTCAGCCTGCTTCTGAAACTGCAAGGTTCTACAGGTAGGTAATTCTTCACAGATTCAGCTCCCAGTGGCTTGCTGAGTTAATCAAGTGAAGATCCAGGCTAGAACTGCACAATGCAGCCAGTGACCTGGTTCTAACTACATCTTCAATGTACATGGAAGGCCTCTTTTGGATGATCAAGATTATTGTTTCCACCCATCCAAGTGAACAAAAGAGCTGGAAACAAAAACAGACTTTCTGCTTTTCATTGTTTAAATTAGGACTTATCAAGGTCTCTGCTACCGTGACAAAACTGCGATCAGTGCTGAACCATGAACGTCCTTTCATGCTGCTTCTGGAAAGGTGAAAGCACAAGTGAAAGGATGTGATAGCAAAGGTGTGATATTACTAAATGCAGCTGTGAATAACATGTAGAGGAGAAAGAGACTGTGAATGCTACTGCTACTACAACCTAATGCAAAGTGACTCTGGAGGAAAAAAATAGGTGACCACTTCTCGTAAGGCAAAACTAGGTCACAGGATGGGATTTCTTTCCTTTATAAACACAGTCCTTTTTAAATTTTAATTCTACCAAATACAGACTGGGGAGAAGGGTTTAACAGCTAGCTGAGCAATGATATGAGATTATAAAGAAAATATGGGTTCAGTTACTGTTTAGTGTTGAGATTAATCTCCAAAGGGATTTAAGAACTTCATTCAACTTTATCCCCAGAGCTGTGAAAATGTATTGAGTTCATCAATACTCAGATCAGCTCAATGAATTTTTAAAACTCTTACCATGGACTTCCTCTTAAAACTGAGATGAAGCTCATATTCACAGGCCTAAAATTATTGGCTAATAAACAGTTACAACATAATTTTCTATGCACTAAATTTGCTAAAATCTCCCCCCCCCCCAATTTACTCAGCTGTGCTTTGTTCACTGATTTCAAAGCCTTGTTGGCTAATATAATTTTATTGGTTTACCAATGCCTTGAACTCTTAAAAATTTAAATGTTACTATATAACAGTAAGTTGACCATGCAAGATCCTAAAACACAAACACATCCTAAAACACAAACACAATATGCTTAAGGAACAAGGGAGATTTGAATGCTTCATAGCTTTTCCTGCTTAAGGTAGCGGGTGAAGTTCACAAATGAAAAGGGTTATCAGCACTCACCTCCAGTGTAAAACCTATGACTTTGAAGCACTGTTCTATCAATTCAAACTGAGACTTATAAAAGCTATTGTTCATGAAATCTTGCACTATTCTGAAATGATCGTTTTGCAGATATCTGAAAGAGTTGATGGATACAGAGTTAGAATGTAAACAAGGCTGAGAATTTACCACGCATTTCTTAGTAATCAATTTATGCAAAAATAAACTGCATTACCTGGGAGGTTTATATTCTGGCAGCTTATAATGTGCCAGTTTTTTCTTTTCTGCGAGACCAGCATAAATATAATAAAAAATATGGAAATTTTTCTCTCCTCTGAAACAACAGAAACAACAAACTTATTTAGTAATATAACCATGCTACATTTATTAATGACACACATACTATTACAAAATGTTATTTTAATAACAGGCAAGACTCACACAAAGTGACAGAGGACTCTGAAAGAAGCTTTATTTCAGAACTTCCTGTGAACACCCTTTTCATGCCCTTGTGTGTTTGTCCTGACCCTGCCATCGTGGCAGCTCAGTGCTGCTCTGCCCTTGATGCAATTGGTAGATCCCCTGTGAGATCTTGCACATTCCTCACCCACCCACTCTCAAGTGGTTGCTTAACTCCAGTTATTTTAAAAAAACCTTCTGACAGCGGGGGAGGTCTACACTCTTGTTTCACTGAATGCAGTAGGTCTGTTGCGTCTTGTAGCCCTGAACCAAGAAGCAGACATTCAGCAAAAGGGCCTTATGACTCGGCATGCTTTGGCTAGAAGCTACATGCCCAAACCTAGGACAGAGGTTTATTACATATTCAAGGTTCCTGTGCGCCTTTTGAGAAAAAAAGAGGTGAAAATTTAGAGCCATGACTGAGCCCTGAGATGCCCAAGTCAGTCACTATTGAAAAAGGAATTGTGTTCAAACTCCTGCTTTGTGCATGAGCTTAGGTCTATGTCTCAGGGGCACCATTAGATCATAGAACCAGAGAATGGCTTGGGTTGGGAGGGACCTTAAGGATCATCTAGTTTCAACTCCCCTGTCATGGGCAGAGACTGGGTTGCTCAGAGACCCATCCAGCCTGGCTTTGAACACTTCCAGGGATGAGGAATCCTCAGCTTTTCTGGGCAACTTGTTTCAGTGCCTAACCACCCTCACACTAAAGAATTTCTTTCTAAAATCTAATCTAAACCGACTCACTCTCAGTTTAAATCTATTGCCCCTTATCCTGTCACTACATATTCTTGCAAAAAAGTCTCTCTCCATCTTTCTCACAGGCTCCCTTCAGGTGGAAGGCAGCAATTTGGTCACCCCAAAGCCTTCCCTTGTCCAGGCTGAACAATCCCAATTTTCTCAGCCATTCCTTGTAGCAGAGGTTATCCATCCTTCTAATAGTCTTGGTGGCCTTCTATGAAATTTCTCCAACAGGTCCACATATTTCTTGTAGTGGGACCCCAGAGCTGGATGCAGCACTGCAGGTGGGGTCTCACCAGAGCAGGGTAGAGAGCAGATCCCCCCCTCCACCCCTTTACCAGCTGCCCAGGCTGCTTTTGATGCAGTCCAGTGCACGTTTGGCTCTCTGGGCTGGGAGGGCACATTGCTGGGTCATGTCCACCCTCCCATCCACCAGCGCCCCCAAGTCCCTCTTGGCAGGGATCTTTGACCCATAATCCTACTAGATGTTCCAAAATGGAAAATGACCAAACAAACAAAGAAATAAGCTACAATACTACAGGAAATTTAGAGGAAGTAAATCCAAGTAATACACTACACAATACTCCAAAATCCCACAATGAAATGTATACCTGAACTAGTAGTAAGTTTTTAATTCTTTGCACATTCTTATTTAATATATCACATGGGCATTTTTATAAGATTTGTTTAAATAACCCAGGAGGCAATGAAAAAAATTGGGAGTAGTTTTCAGCTAGCTTACAGATTCGTAAGCTATTCATATACAACTTTTAAGGAAAAAAAATCCAGGTACCTCATTCATCTTCGTGTTTTGAACCAAGGTGATTTCCTGCATCATAGGCCTACTCTGTAACCCCAAATTAGGTCAAATACAACTTTCATACTTACACTGCCTGGTGGACAACTCTGGATTTTTCAAGGAGATACTCTGAAATCTGAGCTCCTACTACAGTGCCCCCACAAGTGAATTTCATTTCCAAATATTTTCCAAATCTGCTTGAATTATCATTGATGATAGTGCCTGCATTCCCAAATGCTTCTACAAGGTTGTTCACCTGGAGAATCTTCTCCTGCAGAGTCCTGTTATTAGCCTGGATATTAAAAAGATATTGCTTCAAATTATCAGTGATTATTCAAATTCATGCATTTTTAGGTGTTCCTTTAATCTTCTCATTGGAAGTGTGACATAATCAGGGCAGCTATTCCCATGGAAATTATATCGAGAAAAAGGCATATATATATATATATATATATATATATATATACATACAAAAAATGAAATCTATACAAAAAATGAAATCTGTCAGAATATAGCAATCCTCAGAACTAAGGCTGTCTGGAAGAAATAACACACATAATGATAACAACACTATAAATTAATTTCTATAGTTTCTGTGGGTTTTTGGCTCTGAGATGGCCAATCTGCTTTTAGGCTTGTTAGTATCTGGTTACTGCTCCACTGCACCCTACCAATCCATTAGCTTGCTTTCATCTCACCTCAGGCATGCTAAAAATGGCATTTTATTTAGGCAGGTATGGTGGCCACTTCCCAGAATGACTATGTCTCAGTGAAAACAGACTGGTTGTGGAAGGATGAGGAGCAAGAAGAGGATTTTCTTTACTACTGCTTGGGTGACTTGAAGGCATTCAAACAGGGATCTGACCTAAGTCACAGCCCTCATTGCAGTGGGTACCTTTTGTTGTGGAAACGCCAGCATATTTCCAAATGATCCTTGAAGGGAGGAAGGATTAGATAGAGGAGCATCAGGTTCTAATGTTTGGAAAATGTTCCTTGGTAACAGTCTCACCCCACAACCAATGCCCTGCCTATAGGTTCAGCCCTTTAGACCCAGGACAGCAAAGCCTTAAAGTGTTACAGAGACATCCCCTTGGCCACTTACCTTGCCAAGGACAGTGAGCTGCTGAACCAGCAGATGGGCACTTTGTGTCTTGCCAGCTCCACTTTCTCCAGAAATAACAATACACTGCAGAGAAAAGAGCAAGACTGAGCTCATCACATATCTCTCAGCCTGGCAGAGGATGTAATTAGCCACCACATCCATACCTGATCAGAATTGTATGTCACCATGGACTGATAGCCTATGTCAGCAACAGCAAAAATGTGAGGAGGGTTGGCAGTCCGTTTGGCTCCAATATACAGCTTGGAATGCTAAGTGTAAGAAAAACAAAAGCATTATCACTGCCCTTTAAAAACTTTTTTTTTTTTTAAGTTTGGGTTTATTTTTAGATTAGTGTACAGCATGCTGAGGTTTCCAGCAGTGATGTTTTCTGAGGGAGCTGTTACTGCACTCACTATACCATGAATGTCTATGTACTTGGGACTATAAGAACTGCTAAAAAATGAAGTGCAATTTTCTATAATTTTAGCCCCAATTACATTATGAAACTCAATTTATTAGGAGAAAATTTACTGTTGTCAGACATCATAGTTCCAACTTATTTAAATTTATTTGTACTTCCCTTCCTATTACTATCTCTGCATGGTATTGATGTTAAAACTTCAGATCTTTTCTGTACCTGTAGTATCTCATAATTAATAACCCCAAATTATTGTATGATCGGACTTTAATATCTTTATATCTTTTATATAACAGGGAGACAAATTCCCTTTTGTATAATAAGGAGACAGATCACAGAAGTTAACATTTTACAGGATTGCTTTGTGCATTATCTACACTGTAGATATAAAGATACTAGAAATTAATTATTTTGGAGTTCCTCATTTCTGTGCTGAAATTCAGCAAGTCTTAAGAATTTGTGTCAATGTGCACTTGAAAGAACATCCTACTGGTAATTCCATTATTCAGAGTAAGCTAAAATAAATCTCAAGAATGGTCTGGCTTTATAATTAAAAATATTTATATTTTAGTGGAATTTGGTGCTAGTTTAAAATAATAAATCTTAATTTTCACACCTGTGAAGAATAAATATCTATGTTCCGAAATGGATTGACAGCGATGAGAATGTCCCCAACGTATGTGTAGATCTGGTCCTTGGCGTAACCCTTCTGCAACTGCTCCGTTACTGTGTTCTGATAGAGAGGGAACAGGAACCATGAATCACATGGGGGGGAAAGAATGTTAGGAAAATGTATAAAATATTTATATAGTTTCAATGGGTGAGGATGGGGAGGGAAGGTATTTATAGACAGGAGTACAATGGATCATGATCAAAAGTAAGTAATATTTTCAAACACACTGGCATTTCTAATTTTTGTCTTACTTTGAACAATACATACTTACAGATCCTGAAATGGCTGAAGAAAAAGGACTGAAGTACTCCTTTCATCAGAGGTTTCCATGAAACAGTCTTGTCTACATTTCTACTACTAAAGTTTCACGTAACTTCTCAAGCAAGAGCCTTTTCATTGAGTCCATAACTGCCATTACAGCTGCTCTAACATCACTCTCAGTTATGATACAACACAGATGTTCAACTGTTTTCTTCCCATTAATGTAAACAATGAGGCATCTTTCCCTATTAAAAACAGTCTGTGGTGTGATTGTTCTTTGCTATTGCAGAGCCAGCTCCCCCCGAACCAAGAAAAAGAAGGGCCCATTAGTGGCATTCAAATTTCTTGATGTAATTTCCCTCAGCTTCTTCTGCATACACAGCTGGGTCTATAAAGTGCCTGGTTAGGTTTCCAATCAAAACAGGCAACAGAGCTGAATGAAGAAATTCAACCAGCCTTGAGACTAATCTGGCATACATGTGAAAATATTTAGGCTCCATAGCCACTGGAACAGACCAACTGGCAGCAGAGGACTACAGAAGGAATTGCTTTCCTTCCTCATCTATCTATTCACAGTGTTGTACACTGTGTCCTGTTTAATACACTTACAAGCTGAATTCTCAACAGCTCTAGAGGCTATATTTCCTTCATGAGAAAACATAAGGAGAAAATCTTGGTGTTTGATTGCCTTGATAAACTTTTTGGTTTTGAATACTCTCTTTCCTTTTTGCCAAAACCAGATTCACGTTACAGAATCACTTTCAAGGAACTTCTGCCCTTTCTGAAATTATTTATTGCACCAATAGAAAGAAGGTCTCTTGTCTTGCTCTGATGATGGGGCTATCTAAACTGGAAGAAAAATTTGAGTGGAAGAAAGAATACAGTTCTGAGAAGCTGCCATTCGTATGTGAAAGTGGTTTTAAATTGGATTTGATTTAGTAACACCACATAGTCAAACAATGCATTTAGACAGAGGCTTCCTGAGGACTTCCATGAGAATGCTCCATCTCTGAGGACATGGGATATATTCCAGTTAGTCTGGGTTTTTTTGTGCAATAAAATCTCTTTAGCTTGGATAGTTTATATGTATCATAGTAAAAGATTAAAAAAACCCCACAACAATCTTATTCTTCCCAGTCCTAAAAAAATGCTTAAACCTGAACTTTGTCCAGTAGATGAATTTTGGGTTTGTTTTGTTCAATTACAATTAACTAAACATCAAGCTACTATAACAAAGCTCTTGGGTAGATGGAAGATGTTCTGTGAGCTGTCAACACAATACAGTTTACCAGCACAAGTGCCACAATGAATATTCTGGACTGACAAAGGTACAATATACCAGAGAAGTTTTACAGATAAGAGAAAGTGAATTATAGTCTATGCACAGCCCAGTAGATGAAGAATGACAGTTTGTTTACAGCCACTGATGGCCTCCAAGACCTGCAGATAATGTGCTGCAGCCTGATTCTTCTTTCTGGTTTTGAAGCTTAAAAAGCATAAACACAGCAGACCTCCTCCCTCCCTTATACCATGTTTCCCTGCACCCAGTGGACTAATTTTTGAGCTTTGACAAACCAGTGGTATTGGTATCAGTAATTTGGTCAAAGGTTCACCAGCAGGCATTGACAGATGAGAGGCTCAGCTGACATAAATTGACCCTCATGCATTTCCCCATCAAAGTAAGTCAGTGAGAACCTAATCTGGGAGAGTATGGTGAGCTAGTTTAAGGCAACTCTTGGTGCTCAAGCAACAGCGACGGAAGGTCTTGGACTTAGACCAATTTCAGGTTAACACACACCTTTGCAAACTGTATACTTAGCTGTAATAAAATCCAGTGATAGAAATCCTGTTTAGTCAATGGTGTTACAATACTGTTTGGTATATGGCTGTAACTCCAGAGATTGTTTTAGCTTTGAGTTAGAACCTTTCTGACACAGTAAATCTTGTCTAAAATATTTGGCATAAAGTGGTGAAATGTCATTATACACTTACACAACTGAAGTGTGACAATACAGTTGAATTAGAAAATCAACAGCACACTATTGTGATTTAATATGTGATTACTCCTCTTCAGGAAAACATGAAAAAAGAGGTTCTTACCTCATCCAGTACCTCCAAGGTTGCTAAATCATCTACCTCTTCTTGGTTTGAAACTAGTGACTTACTGTAGTTCCCTTTCTTTGTGTGAATACGTTCAAATCTAGAAAAGAAAGAGATACAATCTCCTGACATAAGGAAACAAAGAGCAGATCTTGCATCTGCAACCATCTTGAAGGCCAAAACATTCTAGCTTTCCATTGTTCTGAATTTAAACACACAAATGTTTGAAAAGCAATAAAGAAGTCACCTTCTTGGTACACAGCACACCAGTACCTGACAGCTCAAAAGCTATGATTCGATCCCAGAACTGCTACCATGAACAACTTTGTCACTCTATAGATCCCTGTTTAGATTACACCCCTACATCAGCTATAAGACATATTTATAAAGCATGTAAGACTGAAACTCTGGCACCAACTTGCAAAAAGATCCTGCTAACAGTTATGTACAGGACAAAACCAGGGGTGTATGATGAAATAGTACAGCAAAGATGATGCAGACAAAGCACTCAGGACAGAAACATCTCTAGCTTAGTAATGACAGTGCTCTAAAGCTTGGCTGAGATGACCACACTATAAAGCAAGTGCTACAGAACCACCAGGGTAAGTGAAATACATCTTGACTAAATTCTCTTGGACTTGCTAGGAGAAAAAGTCATACATGAGAAGGAAACAAAATTTCAAGTATTTTTCTTAGCAGGGTTAAACTTCAAGTTTAACTTTAAATTTGTCTTAGATTTCTTTTCTCCTTCAATCAAGCCATAAATCTGACTTTATGCATCCTTATTCTAATTAGCAAGAAAATTCCCAGAGACTTGGATCATTTTTTACCCAAGAGTAAAGGCATTGCTAAATAGAGCAAATGCAGCAGAGAATGTAAGGTTTACAATTCATATTAGTTATACTTGTTTTATGAGATGAGGGAAAATAAGGGAAAGAGAAACTGGATAAATAACAGCAGAGTTCACAAATTAAATCAAGCTCAGATATGTAATAAGGCACAAGCATAGGAAAACTATTAAGTAAATCTGATCTCCTGATATGACCTCACTCCCTTTGATGCCACTGGTGGCATCAAAGGCACCTCTCAAACACAAGCAACATTTACCTTGGTAAACTGAGACAGCCAGGAAACTGTTGTGAGAAGCATTCACTCTTTACCTTGATCCCAGGGAATTTCATTATTTAATTTTGATATTTGGATATATGGCACAGATAAAAGCAGACAGGTGTTTTCTACACAGGCAAGAATTTTGATATACAGTGAACAGATGACAGAAGAAAGAGTGTAGTCACACCAAGATGGAAAGTTAGAGTGACTGAACATCACACAGATGGGGAAAGCTGAACACCCACAGATTTACTGCATATTTAATGGGCTGTACCTATTCCATGAACATCACCTAGTTCATGAGTGCTGCTTCAGGTCATGCTGGCTATGCACTGACGAGGGATGTAGATGCAGAAACTCAAGCAGGCACTAACTTGGTGCAATAACTATCTGCCAGGACTGAAAAGGGACTGGAAGAAATGGGCAAATTATGCCCTCCCAAACTCACAATCTGAATAATGGAAATCCAGACAAGATTCATCTATGACTTCTTTCAATTTTTCTTGTTTCTAACAATCATTCCCTGAGGATGACAGAAGGGCCTGTTGTCATCCTGGTGCCAGTTTATCCCTCCTTTATACAGATGCCAGATACCACTAGAGTTTCTTAATTGTCCACAATGCAAAGGCAGGAGCTTCACACCCACAGCTGACTAATTCTGCAACTTTAATTTCAAGACACAAATATATAAGACTTCCTGGCAAGACCTACCATAGTTTCACAGTTTCTGTACCAAAATTGCAGCACAGTATCCAGTGAGGAGGCTAAGTGACCAGGAAGCAAAATGAACCAAAGGATTGACAGGATCTACATTACCCTAGGTTTGACCTATTCTTCTCTTTCCTTTGGAATCCAGTTTTACCGTGAGAGCGGTCCTGATAGTACTGTCCTTCCAACAACAGTATGAGACCACTTTTGGTAGTATTAAAGAGGAGGTGGTAATAAAAAGATTTAAATTAAGTCCTCAGCCTTGCATGATCTGCTGCTGTTTGATTTGCATTTAGCAGCTAAAGGACATTACTGAATCCAAAGTCAGAGGTGCAGACAATATCCTACCGTCTATAATTCACACTCCTATTTATACCTCTTTTTAAAAGTTTCATTTGAAAAAAGTTAAATTTGGACAGCTGAAACAATTTCTCCTTTGTACCTGTATGAAGGTCATTTTGTGTCTAGAAGATGCATCTAATATCAGTGTGACTTTGAGAGAGAGCTATCAATATGTACACAAGGGAAAGATGTGGGAACTGCAGGACTATGTCAAGCTCTGCTGTACTATTTTTTCTGTTGCTGAAGAAAGACCCAAAACAAAGCATCTGTCAAGCTTTGCTTTCCATTTCTGGTGGAAATGTTACACATTGAACACATTTTTTTAATATGTTAGATCCTTAAATGTAACTGCATATCAGTGAGAGAGTGGTATTTCCCAGGATTAGTTTCAATTACCATTTTTTCATTTAATGTAAGAAACTAACAATTGCTGTGCAGGAAGGGAGGAGAATGCTCCAGTCATGGACATTTTTCTATTTTTTTTTTCTTTTAAGGAAACAGATCTCTGTGTATGCCAGGGAAGTTTAATTACATAAAATCGATCCTCCTGTAATCCTCCTCAGCTGACATTATGAGAACACTAGCGCTTGTTGGGCTAGATTATATTCTCCATTCTCCAGAGTACATAAGAGTGGCAGATTTGCAGAACACAATATTTTTCCACTTTGCTGTCAAAGGGCACAGACCCCTCAAGGGCAGTTATACTGCTTCACTCCAACCACTTAAAAAAACCCACATCAGTGCTGTTGACATCAGTGCTGAAGTTTCATTAAGATCATGCACATAGACATTGTGAACTGAAATAACCATGTATCTCTGTTCTGCTCAAAAATATATTGGAGGCATTGGATTTTACAAGCATGCCCAACAAGCAATTCAGGCAGCTAAAGGCCAGAAACTTCAATGCAGTAAAGGACAAGAAAATGAGTCAAGGCAGCATTGTTTCTGTGCATTCTCTTTCACATCAATGCTCCCCTCCCCCCACCTATCTTTCAAGATTCAGTTAAATCAAAATGAGGCAACCGCAGCTTTTCTTCTTCAAATTGTCAGAATGTATTTAAAAGATTTCTGATAGTTCCAAAAATACCATGAAAAGGAAAGTGTGACTCATGATGCCCTGCTGAACTCTCTGCCTAAACTGGTTGGAGAATCATCTACAGACTAAGAAGTGACAGTAAAAGGGCTGGCCTTAGTCTGAGTGTACAGAAGAAACTAAAAATAATGAGGTTTTTGTAAGGTGAAGGTGGAAACAGCTGTACACCTCCCAGCAGTTACAAACAGCAGTAAAATGACAAAGACGCAACACAGAGAAGCCTCTACAGGATCTGTCATTGTTGGTGATTCTATTTCTCTGGAGGTTGAACAAAGCAGTATTAATTCACACTTAAAATCAAATTTTTTTCTTCACAGATATATCTTGTGAAAGCTGCCTAAATAAAACTACAGCCTGCTATCTATGAAAAATCTGTACCTGACTTTAGAAGGTGTAACACTTCACTGATAAGCCTCCAGCTGCATCTGCACAATGCTTTGCAGACAAACCTGTGTTCCCCTCTGTGTTTAAATGATTGACAGCACTGAGACTACAGGCTGCAGTCTCAGGGAGCTGTGCTGCAGCTTATGCAATGTTTCTGAGGGCATACTGTTGCCCTGCAGAGCTAAGGGGCTTTTGATTCAGAGGTGGCCTGTGCCCAGCTCTGCACAATCTGTTTGACAAAGCTTGTGCTGCTTTTCCATAACCTGTAAACAAAGCAGATTATTATTATTCCTTCATGACAGCCCTAAGAAATAGCTGTATCCCTGAAAAATTTCAGGGGGAGGTATATGTTCTTAACTGAGCAAATAGGAGATCTCCAAAAGGACTCTTTGGGATTATGTCCTCACGAGTCAGTCCCAGGCCCTGTGCTCAGAGCCATATCGAGACAAAAAAGGGGAAGCTCCATGGGTATGAAATGCCTGCCGAAGTGTCCCACCTCCAGGAGAAATGAGTTGCTGAGCAAGTGGACTGGCACAACAGTAAAGTACCACTTGCACAGCATTTTTCCTGAAGAGTTCTGAATGCAGGAGGAATATCTTCCTCCTGTTTTCTTCAGAAGGTAAACTATTCTTCATGCAGGCATTGCTGGTGTCCATTGTGTTATATAGAAGAACATTATTCAGATATAGAGATGTGTTTTTGCTATGGGATTGGAGATCTGCTTATTTGAGGCCTTTGCTCCCAGAACTCCCTACTGCTTCTACAACCTAAGAGAAGTTTGCAGCACAGCCATCCCTATTTAGGAATGCCCTATTTAGGAGTGTCCTCAATGCAGAAGCACAGACTTCTTGGTATAACAAAGCCCACACTGAGTTCCAGGAGAAGAACTGGCCTGAAGGGATCAAAGATTGAATCCAAATTCTAAACCCTCCCATTTCAGCCACTACTCCCATCCAGATGTCATCTGGAGACCTTGGCCAAGACAGCACTGGACTCTGTGTACTATCTTGTACTGCTCCTCATATTGTCTTTGCCGAGCCAGCGTGGGGATCTCCCACCCTCTCCTACAGCCTGCCCTGAAGGATTGCTGTCAGCTGCTTTCCATTGGCAGGATGAGTCAGAGAGACTGGGACAGAGTGAACACCCAGAAAATGGGCAACATAAGTCTGTGCAATCAGGAAAAGTCATGAAAGGAAACTTTATGATACTCCCTGCTTTTAATAGGGGTCAATAAATTGATAAACACCTTTGTACATGTTGTACATGAACTTCTGTGAAATTATCTCCCTGGCCTGTCCAAACAGTTAAATAGAGCAACTGTTTAGGACTCTGTTACTGATTTCAGTGCCAACCCTAATGGCCAATACAGGAGGACAAACTCCTAAGACAATAATTCAGGTCACCCAAAACTTTGCATCATTTTGCAGTAGAATAGGTCTCTTTCCCATAATTACTCAGAGGGTATATAAAGAAAACTCTTAATCTGGGGACCAGAGTCATTTGCTGAAATCTAGGTGCACTGAATACCCCTCATATGAACAGCTCATTTCTGGAATGACTCACAATTCCCAGGAAATACACAATGTACTAATCATTGCATATTTCTACAGAGATTATTGTAAAAGCAGTCAAGAAGAAGACAGCCGAACAATTCGAGATAAAAGTCTTACAAGCCTGACTGTCAGGTGTAGATGCGACAGTTCTGAAGGTTGTTTCAAAGACAGCTATTTCTGTTGCAGAGTAAAATTCTTTACAATGCAGGGATTTTTCCCTCTTTTGGCCTAGCAAGAAGTGTATTTTTAGAACTGTTTTGGGGTATATGCTGCAGCACTCATTTTTAATAACTATTTTCATCACTAATTATAAATTTTAACAGCTATACTGCTATACTGAAAGCCTTCGTCAAGCTCAGGGACCCTGTCCTGAAAGTGACTCTCCTCACAAAAAACCCACCAAAATTAATTGCATTTAGTATGCAACTCTGGCTGCTTCACCTCTTTTCTAATGTGAATTAGCCCATATAGCATATCTCATACAGCATATTTGATATATAGCTCATATGTCATTTCCAGCAGCAGATTTTAATGATGTTACAATCAGGATGATATGGGAAAATGTTAATGTATCAAGGCATATTTTCTCCTGTTATTCCCATTGTCATTTCAGCCTGAGTTCTGAGCTAGGAAACGTTAAGTTGCAAATAGATATTTGTAGCGTAAAAAAATGATTATCTTAGAAAAAAATGTACTGCATTTGCTCAAAGTAAAAAAGTGGAATTTTCAATGAAGCTCACTGCTAGTATTCATGCTTTTTTGAGTCTTGAGTAGCACAAGATACTCTAGTGCTACAACACTGCTCAAAGGCTACTGAAAAACCACTATTACCTTCTATCACTTCAGTGAAACCTGGAGTCAGGCTGTGGCACATTTCTATCTGAAGTTTTATCAGTGTTAATTGAGATTTCTCTGGTTAGTCAGGTGGTTGATGGGCTCTCTTTCTCTTGTTTCCATCTCTTGAGAGGATGCAGTACAATGCAGGACCTAAACCTTGGTTCCTCTTCACTAGAATAACAACACTGGGAAGGCTCTGATGGCCCTCATGACTCAGTGACTCCTCAGCGTTAGAAAATACCCCAGGAACAGTGGTGCCAATGGGAGAGACTTCAGGGTGGCTCCACTCTGTGCCTAGAGATTTCACATCCTTCCTGAGCACACACAAGGTGCACAAGGATAGGATCTGAGGGTAAGGCCCTCTGCAAAAAATCTAGCAGAATGAGAACGTGATATATCACATTCTCACACATATATCACGTGTGATATATCACCTATCACATGAGAATGTGATATAATGTAATGAGCTTTTCTTTTTGAGCTGTATCAACTGCACATTCAGCAAACAGCAAGGTAAGATCACAAGCACATCAAGAGACTACTGCTGCAGAAAGCAGTCAGAACCAAATTGCACCTCAGTCCAATGGGCTAAGAAGGTAACTTGATTTTGAGTGAAAACAGAAATAGTGAACACAATAAAACCTAGAGGCTGGACCTCAGCTATTAAATTTTTTTTCCTCTGAAATACAAAAATGCAATTAATGAATTAAATTTGATGAGGAGAGTAATCACATGCAAAGAAAATAACTGGACTCCTAATTTTCAGCTTTAACTCAACATTACTAAGTTTATTGACTTTATATTCCAATGCCCGTTTATACAACACAATACAGGTAGCAGGTTTTCTTCTCTCAGAATAAGGAAAAGATCTTTAACCCCTTAAGCTACCAGCCTCCCACTGTCACTCCCATCGTCAAGAAGGAAGAGAGTTATGCCTTCAAATTAGGGACTGAGAGAGTGTGAGCTCAAGATCAGGAAGAAGTTTTACAAGGAAAATTGCCAGCAACTGCTGAAAGTTCAGAAATTTCACTGTAGGACCCTAATATATCACTGTAAAAACAGTGCCAGAATAGCATAAACAAGAAAAGAGCAGCTCTTCCAGGGGACTTGTCACTACAATGCTGATGTCTTGATTTCAAATCAGATTTACATGGTACTTCTGTACAGACACTGCTTTTAACACCATTTGCTCTGTGCAGATTAAAGGTCAGAAGATACATATGATTAGTAATAAAAGACTTTTAAAAAAGCATAACTACTGAATTTAAAAACCTTTGTATTATCTCTTATCATTCACAGCAGAAAAAAAACACAAATGGTGTTCTGTAGTCAGTCTTACAGCGTATTTCACAAAATTACACAATCACAAAATCATTTAGGTTGGAAATACTACTTATTTTACTACTACTACTACTACTTTAATACTTCTCTACTACTTCTACTACTACTACTACTACTACTACTACTACTAATGCTTTAAAATACTGTTAGTATTTGAAACTGCTAAACTGAAATATGGGCTATGCTAATTTTAACCATGCCATTTAAATTACAGTCTGAATTAAATGAGTACATTTTTTGCACAGATTCAGATAAGAATTTATTTATTTATTATTATTTTGAAAGAGAAAATTCTGTTTTCCTTTGGGAAATTTGACATAAAAGTTGCACTTGATCAACTATAAAAGAATAGGTAACTTCATCACATGGTAATATATTCCCTTAAATTCTAGTTCTCATGAAGAGCCATCAGCTTATAAAACACAGTTGAAACAGGACAGAGAAAATACCAGTAGATCATCCTGTTCTTGTACCACTTGAGTGCTTTGTACACATGCAAATGGGACCACTTTCTTTATGTTTGTATTGTACAGAAAAAAAAGTTAATGTAGTTTGCTTTATGCAGAATTTGCACAAAAAAAACAAAGGATTTGAAAAAAAAAGGATATGAAAACAAAAGTGAGTTCTCTAAAATGGCTAAAAAAAGCCACAGTATCTAATTGACTGGAAGCTTGATTTTTTTCAAAATTATTTAGGCTTTAAAAGGACTAATATCACAAGTGTTAACAAGATTTCAATTAATATAACCTAGTGGTTTGGACTTATTTTACCACATATCATTTCTCTGTGTTTTTTAAATAAATGCTATTTAAAGTCTGGATTATGTTGCTGGTTTAGAGCTCAGCACTGACATCCGATAAGCTTATTTGAACTCAAGAATCTTTCTGGATTAAGCAAATGTCAAGTCTGCAATATATAGAGCATATAAATCCAGTCTGAAGCTTAAATGTAAGCCAAATGCATAGTTTTATACTGCAATGTCAGAAAAGAGAAAGTACTAGTCCTCTCATATCCAGTTAAATTTGAAAAAACTTCAATATCAAAATTATTTAGAAATATATTTTTGCTATTATCTTCAAAGCATAGAATAAATAGAAAATTCTCCAGAACTAGAACTGAAGACTGCTGTATATATTGTTACTCTAAATGTGTGAAAGGAAGTGTGGCAGATTTTAAAAAGCTTTTTCCACATAAATGATAATGCCAAAATGTCTTTAAATTTCACGTTCCATTAAAAAAAAAGGTAAAAGCATTGTGCTTTTCCTTGAAGCAGGAGCAGTCACACCAGCAGTACTTTAATACTTTTCTACGACATTTCACATCTGATACATGAGTGAACTGCATGGAATTTTTTCAATTGTAAAATGGAGCCAAGACATTGTTAAGTATTTTAAATAACAGCCATCAGGTGTTAAGTGATTTGTTCAGAATTGATATCACTTAGATGCTAGTGGAAGAAAAAAAGTTTCCATTCAAGAAGACATAAGATTTGAAGCTTGCAAAACATGGTCTGCTAGGACTATCACTTATTTCAGTCAGAAACATCCAATTCCTGCAGGAACCTGACTAGCTGTTTTTAGCATACTTGAATAAACTAAACATTAGCTGACCATGCAAATGTATGAAAATGCCATACATTAATTTCACCTAACCTTAGCTTTCTAAAAGCTGGGGTCTAAAACTATATCTGGAGTCACAGAAAAAAGGGGAGGCACTTCTAAAGATTGTTTCATCCCACATGTGAATCATGATGCCTCTCTCTTTCCATTGGCAGTACAGTATTAAACTTTCCATTTTTTTGCCATCTAAAGTTATAAGGGTTGAATCTTTCTCTAAGTGCTAGTCATTTTGAAACAGTGAAAGTATCAAAACTGACCCAACTGGTCTACTCTTTAGCTACTTTTACCTTGCCTTTTCAGTGACTCCCATTTGTTGATGAACATCAATAAATTCCATGAGTTGCCTTTGTAGCACGTTTTCTTTTCCTTCAATTTGCTTAATAAAATCATGCTGCAAAAGAGTAGATACTGTGGGACGCTTTTCATAATCTTTAGTCAAGCACCTGTGCTGGCAGAAAAAAACATACAATCATTGAGGGTTTGCAGTTAAATTTTGAAATGCTCGTCTGGAGCTCATTCATGACTCCATAATAAATATATCTGTCTTAATCAAAACAGCTCTGCACTGAAAACTGATACGACTTCACAGAATTGATGGGTCCAAAAAGTGAAATTATTGCATTTTAAAACTAAAGACTCTCTAACTTAAAAAATGTCAAGGGTGTTGAAATGCTATTTCATGTATAAATACAGAGCCTCACTTGGAAGTCAAATGGATTTACTAACTAGCCTTTTAAGGGAGAGTATTAGTTGCAACAGATTTCCACTAAAGATATTTTACACATGACATTTACGCATGTTCCATATTCAACCAGAGTGGTCTCAGTTGTTACTCACTTGTTAATGAAGTCATTGAATTCAGGTGACCACAGTTCAGGCTGCTGTAGCGTTGGAGGAGGATTCCTGCAAAGGTCAGTGTGGTGATAAGTTAATAAGCTACTCACTTGACAAAAACAATGTGTGAAGGCAGGCTGAGTAATGAGTTTTAGAAAGGCACTGAAAAAAGATATTGATTTCCACTGGTAAAAGGAGCATGGGTATATGATGCAATGCCTCATTGGTTCTCCTACTTTACATAACTAATAAGGAGAAATAGCATCAAGATAATCTACCAAGTGTAGCTAAGAATCACTGTGATTTTTTCAATCAAATCAATAAAAAGAAATTAAACTAACAACACATTAATCACTATTCACTTGTAATGGCAAGTTCATTTTTTGAAGCCTGAAACAATATACTTTCTTAGGAGAAATTTTAAAAAGCAATTCTATTGTAAGTTTTCTCAGAAGGACTGAATTCATCAACTTGCTGAACAAAGTGTCCAAAAGAATTGCTTCTTTATTTATTATTCCTCATTCATCAGAAGATAATCAGAAGTGAAGGTTTAAATACAGATCTATTGTAAATGGATATACTGCTTTCTTTCCTATTGTTAGAGCTGTTTACTCTAGGCGTTATTTTAGTTGAAATGGTCTTGACAGTCTTCTTCCATTCAGAGATGCCATTTTCACTGAGTATGGCCATGAAGACAAAAGGAATGACCAGCCAATAGATAAGGTGACTTGCTGTCTCTTTTCAATCAACCATAACTGCTTTTCTTCAAGTGCTGCTTAATGTTTACTCTATTGCTCTCAGGTTTTACTAAACAGAATGAAAGGCTCTTGATCTTATATCGCTCCAGGACAGAAAGGTGCCCAGCACTTGTAAGAGTATAAGCCAGAAGCTTTTTTGAAGTCCTAGCTGCAGTGACTGACTACAATACTTTGCAACTGCTTTTTCCATAGCAAGCAAAGGTAGGAAGAGCATTGATACTCTGCCTCAGTGTCAAGTCAGCCAAGATTTCTTAAACCTAAAGGTAATTTAAACTAATTTGGGTGTCTTGGCTGAAAAGGACTCGAGGCATGTACATATGATATCTGGGGCTCAGGTGTTGTGGTACTGCTCCAGTTCTTAGGATGAAATCCACAAACTACTACTATATATGATCATTACCTACAGACTTGGAGATTGATGTTCTTTGAAATGCTGTAAGTGGCACTTTGGGTACTTATATTTTCAGCTTCAAAGCAAAAAAACACAAAATAAGTTGCTATTTGCACTGCCCGAGGACAGCAACACTGGAACTGCCAGAAGCAGCACAAGCCAATGAAAAGCTGAAGCCTAAATGTATGTGAGTGGAGGAACAACCTTTACTTCAAAGGATAGATGATAACTCCTGAAGACAAATATGGGACCTGTTCACCACAGTGGCATATTCAGACTCTGTATTTCTATCATATGCCATTCTTTGTAACAGAATATACAAGACTCAAGCAAGTCCTGCATTCATGTGGCAGCAGCTCACTCAGGAGAAGGCCCTATGACTTTTTCTCAAAAGTAGCTACAGTCAGCTCCGAACTTCTCAATGTGCCCACATGGTTAAAGCAGAGTCTGCAGAAAATACAACTGGGCAAAGCATCTTAAACCTACCTCCTAGTACGAATAATATAAAGCAAGTCCACAAACTTACATGGTCTAAGTTAGAAGAAAGCAAAGTTTTGGGAACCAAACTTTAAGGAAAAAGTTCAGTCTAACCCATCAACAAACAAAGACATCAAGCTATTACCTTGGTATTTTGAAGAGTGCCCTCATGGGATGCAAATCAGCAAGGGGTGGATCTCCATCTCCCAACTCTATTGCAGTAATACCCAGTGACCATGCATCACATCTAGCATCATAGGAGCTATCTAGCTGCTGCTCACAGGCAATCACCTGTTGAAGAAAAAGACAGGGATGATTAAATGTCCACTTTTAAGAGCACAACCACATCTGGAGGAATCTCTTACAGATTACTCAGTGAAATAAACAGATATGCACACATTTGGAAAGCTAAAGCATCCATCCAATTGCCAAAACCCCCAGAAATGTTTCAACTAGAGGAAGCAGGTGTCCATGAACACCACATTCTCCAGCCAGATGTTCTCGGATTTGGAGAAAGGGTACAAATCCATGGCTTTTTCAGCTGAACAAATTGCATCCCATAACAAAGGAAGTACAAGAACTCTACAACTTTTTATACGGAGTAGTCTTGCTAAGTAATTATTGTAAGTATACTGCTCTCTCTATGAACTGAAACAATCAGGAAAGCAGAAGCTGGATTTATTATCTCTTACTGGGTCCTTATTCAACTAAATCAGCCAATTTCCAGATCAATTTCAGACCAGATTTCCAGATCTGGACTACTTCATTAGATCACAGCAAAGTATTTACTTTCAAATACATTTCAGCTTATCCATAATGCTGGATGAATCTAGAATTTTTATCTCATTAGCTGCAGATCTAAACCCACATGTATACCATTAGTTATATGGCTAGACCTATGTGTATGAACAGACTGTGTTGATAAAAATAAATATGTATAAACAGACTAGTTTCATGTGCTATAAACAGATGTACTTGCATGTGTTTGTGTGCACACAAATACTCTAAGTAGATAAGCTTATTTATAAGGAAATATTTTTCCCGTCTCAGCTTAAAATATATCTGCACATGCTTCAATTTCAGTCAGGAAAAACCTCCACAGAATCATAGTGCATCTTCTTCATTCATAATAACCTTTTCCATTTCTTGCTGAAGCAAGTATCGATATATAGTATCAAAAACTTTCCAGTTGCAGAAGTAAAATAATCGAAGCTATAATTTGTCACAGTACCACCCTGGGCTCCTTCCATCCATGGGGAGATATCTATAGTTTCAGAGCTTGAAAGGCTGGAAAGTACCAATAGTAGCACTCTATATTCTTCAACATTTTAGTAAGCATTTCAGATTATTGCTCCCTGCCTTTAATCTTGTAATTTTATAAACAAACCTAATTTTAACTTAATTCTCGCAAACATGTAAAACAGAAAGGTTTAAAACACTTTTTAAAAGGACATTGCTGTTTCATTTGGTGAAAGGACCAGGAAGAAAGACAAAGAGCAGAAATGGAGATACAGCAACTCGAGTACCAGTGACAAAATGTTCTGAAACCTGACCTCTGGAGCCATCCAGAACGGGGTGCCCACGGAGGTGTTCCGACGGAGACGAGTGCTGGTCAGCTGAGCAGACACACCTGGAAGAACGAGGGGAAGCTATCATCAGAGCAGTTTCATCCAAGACAGCCCTTCTGAAGGGTGACATCCTCGTCTTGTCACGCTACAACTTCCTGCACAGGTGAATCTCAGATACATCTTTCCAGTTCTCTGGAAAGAGAGGCCCAGTCCTGAAAGGTTCTCTGCATCCTTTTTTCCAGTGGCTTCAGCAGGACTGGGACTTAGCCCCAAATGACCATTTGATTAGTAATCAGACTCCATATATTTTGACTGGTTAATTAAAGGTTTTCTACATCCTGTTTCAAGAGAGCAGTAAAACACCTTAGGGAGGGTGGAAAAGTACTGTACCTTCCACACCTTCTAATGCTCACTACTGACACTAACCCTCTGTTTCATTTTATATATATATATATACATATATAAAATGTTAACACTACAAAAGATACCTATTCTCGTCTCTTAACTGCTCTGCCGTAAAAAAGAAACAACAAAACAGTGAAACCTCAAAAATTCTTACAAAAGCAGAAGTCTCTCCATGCTCAAAGCACATTCTCAAAGCAACAATCCTGTAAATCAGCTTTGCAATATGAGCTGTAGTTTAGGGAATTAACTATTTCAGGCCAGGGGTTGGAAAGTGAACTCAGAAGTTCAACGATTCCTTGCAGTTTGAGTTAAAAGACCCTGAAATATTAGAAATACAAGTGGGCTACAGCACAATTCTGAGCAGCCTGCCACCAATTTCCTTCCTTAAAAAACAAGAGTGTACTGGTTGGAAATAGCTCTAGTGCATGCAAAGGGGACAGTACAACATGGAAAAACAGCCCCTCAGCCAGCATGCCCCAAACTACTACAGATTTATGAGTCACCAGTACCGGTGAAGTCCACACATGGAGAAAAACAGCCCGTCAGCTAGCAAGTCCTAAACTATTATGGATTTGAGTAATAGCCAACAGTGAGGTCCACCAGGGGCATATTCTGAAGAGCTGATGCCATGGATGGCCAGAAAGGTTCTGTGCTCTACATACACATGCTCCAGCCTCAGTCTGACTGACACTGGAGCTCACTTATTTTGCCTTCATACGTACATCTGCCTTTTCTTTAAAATGTAAAACAACTCAGTTTCACTCTGTGAGTTCCATTTCATTGTTCTGAAACACATGAAGCTCCAGTGAGCACCACTGTCCAGTTTCAACTCTGTATTGTCTGGTTTGAAAATGCTTGACCTTCTCCTCCAGAACAGCCTGCAGACAGTTCATAACAAGAGCAATTCACATAAACTATCCAATAGGAATATTAACTAAACCTCTGTCTGGGCAAAGTTTGATTGCTTTGGGTTTTTTCAGCCTAGGTAAGAAACCATAGAGAGGCTTGATTTGTTTTTTCACTCTAAAGCCACATATTCAGTTCTGATTCACTAAATATCTGCGTTGGGCTCTCACAGAAAAGTATGCAACATCTGAAAATAAAGACTGGAAGGAATTACCCCACCTGTTCCTTTGAGATAAATGCAGCCACTGTGGCTGCCTCCCTCTAGTCTAAACCAGCCTTGAGAAAGTTCCATCTTTTTCTCTCTTTATGTCTGCAGAAAGTCCAATACACAGTGTTATGAATCAGGGAAAGCAGGACAATGTGAGTCTTAGCACAAAGTCCATCAATCCTACTTCTACTCAGCTAAGCTAGGCTTTGTTTTTGCCATCTCAAGGAGTTGTCTGAGATCCAGCTTCCGGCTCACAGAGTCTGTGGCTGTTCTGAGCTCCCAGAAAAACATGTCACACATCACCTCAGCTCTGAAACCACTGCAGGGATGCCAACAGACGTTATCATGTGAGATCCTTAATTTCAGAGGGAGCTGAGGCTACTCTCCCTTCCTCCATGTTGTGGGAGTCCCCTATGCGAAGCTCTTTTTTGCAGTCTTGGACAAGGATATGAGATTCAGATGTGCAGGCAAAGAAGGACACTGACGATATTTTTATGATTCCAGTGTCAGATTTTATAAATAATCATAACTTTTTGTAGCCATAAGGAACAAAAATCTAAAAGGTTCATTAATGTGTTTGATCTTCTCTGTCTGTGCACTACAATCTTCAAAATGTAATTATTAAATGAACTGAAGATTTTTTTCCTCCTCACCCTTGTTTCATTTCAGTAAAAAACTGATTTAATTTGAATTGTTCACCACTTTCTTCAGGCTCTTGAGAGTTTTGTGTGCTTTTTGTTTGGTTGTTTTTTTTTAATCCTTTTGCTCTCAGCATTTAAGTGGCATTTTAGATTATGCAGTGTAGGTCTTATGACAAATGATATTTCCTTGGGCTTTTTCTGTGTATAGAGGAAAGATGATGTAATTCCACACTTAGTAACATTTCTTCCAGCATTTCAGTAACCAGTCAAGCATATAGCTGGCCACTTTTTTTAACCCATATATTTTCAAACAAAACCATCTTGCTCCTCCCCTCCCCATTTACTACTGCTTTGTTGCAAAATGAGCCAAATATTATCCTAAGAAAATCTAAAATATGTCATAAATTTTTATTACATATGAATTATTTTTTTCTTATGAAAATTAAGAGCTTTATAAATATATGCATTAATAGTACCAAAGCACACCAAAAAGAAAATATTGTGCATACAGCTGCATTTCTTCTTATTTTTTTCAGGCACCATTTTACTAATAAAAACTGAAAATCAGGACACTTACACTACGAGCATTTTTCAAAGTTTTCATTGTGAAAACAGGCATATTGAAATACCCTTGCAAGTAAAGCCATCTGCTTCTGACCTTGGCACTCAATAAAACAGGGCAGATTAATTCCCTTAGTTCCGAAGGAAAGACTTGTCTCACAGTGCCCAATCTGAGCAGACACCATTATGATCTAAACTGGGAGCCTGTACAACATCCCTTCATGATGATGTCCTGTGACAGCAGTATGCCCATTTTAGTGCCTGATACTAATGAAGGAAGGGCCAGCCCTAGTAAATTGTACTGATCTCCCATTTGACACACAGCAAGGAGACTGCATTCATATACAATGACCTTGACCTTATCCCCAAGGGCTTACCCTCCCTTAGCTATTTCTTCCTTCTTTATTTGTGCCTTCAGTGTACACTTCACTACTAAAGGATCCTCATTGTGATCTTCTGTAGATTTAGAACATGTAACTCCATCATTCCTCAAAGTAGCGTCTGGACCAAAAACTTCTCGCACTTTTAACTCTGCAGATCTAAACAGGCCAAAATGCTTTGAATTATTTCTCAATCTTTTTTTTAATCTCCTAAGGAAACAGATGTATAACAGCAGCAGTGCTTCACACTGCATTCCCCTTAAGCTCTCTGGCAGGTATGTTTTGCCACTCTTGTTCCATTTGTATGATGCAAAAAGTGGCCTCTCCTTCCATCTCTTTGCCCAAAGGTGTGACGTCAGTCTTTTATAATATCATCTTTTTTAGTAGATCTGGAGGCAGCAGATCCTAATGGTCCCAGGTTTTTCTTTAGCACCTTAAGCTTCACTTAGAGAAGAAGCCACTATTCCTGTCAGGATGCAGACAGGGAAGTAGCTATGTCCCTCTCAACAGTGGTGGAGTTATAATTCAGTTCCTCTGTAATTGCTGATACCCCTGACACTGATTTCTTTGTTTGCTTATTTCAGGTTGTATTGGTGTAATGATACATATCCAGACAGAGTATTTCAGACAGGTCAGCTGAAATGCATACAAAATGCTGAGAAAAACCTCAATCATGCAATTCCTTCATACTACAAAATGACAAAAGACAACAGGGAAAGAACAATATTAAACCCAGGCAATTCTGATAGTCCAAATGGCAAACATCACAACACTCCAGGTATGCAACCACATATAGTGAAATCGCCACTAAGACTGTAGAAGGAGAGCAAAGAGCTTCTCTCAGGTTTAATTACTTATCATGAAGAGAAGGCATGAAGATATTTAATTAAAAATGTTACTAACAAACCATAAGGACACAAACGGTGGGTTTGATGAATTTACAACAGACTTTTCAGAATCTTTTAAAAATAATGTCAATATTAAAATTCCTTATGGATTATAAACTGACCCCAAAAGTAAACTTCTAAATTAAAAGAGCACAGAGACTATACAGCTCAACAGTGAGCTGTTGTGAGAAAAGCATTCTTGAGAACTTCTGGTCAGTGATAAGGGCTCAAATTAAGTCTAGAACTAAAAATCAGATTCTGACCCATAAGATGGAAATAAAGAAATAGGAAACAAAGTTGAAACGATGAGTCAAAAGTATTAGAATTTACAGCAGTATTTTTTTTTGGAAGGTGTTATGTTATGAGGAAGCATGACTTGCTGTTCATAAACCCATGCCACCTCCTTCCAATCACCTTCTTGTCTGTCATAGTTTAGAAATTATTTCCAGGATCATTGACTCCGTCACCTTCTGTGATGGAGATCATATGTGGGTCTGACCAGACTGTAGTTCTCTGAATCCTCCTTCTTGTCTTTCTTGAAAATTGGAATAAAAATAATTTTCTTAATTGCTTCAGGAATCTCCTCCAATCTCCAAGATGTTTCAAAGATTATTGGCAGTGATCTTGCAATGACATCAGCCAATTCCTTCATCACCCAGTTTCCTGGGTGCATCCCAACAGGCTCCATGGACTTGTGTCCGCCCAATTCTTTTAAATGCTCTATAACCTGATCCCCCTTTACTGAAGGTACATTTGCCTTGCTCCAAACTTCCCCACTGTTCTCAGGGATCTAGGATTACAAGTTAAGACAAAGTGGCAAAGAAGAGATTCAGTGCCTCCACTTTTTCCATGTCCTTTGTCCACATTCTCCATCTTTCTGTATTATTTTGATGTACACAGTATTTTACTGTTGAAAAATAGTGTTTCCCAAACCCGCAGGAAAACACACACTGTAGATGCAAATTTTTAACTGAAATAGACATATCCTAGAGATAACCAAAAGGCCCAGAAAGATCAAAAGCTTAGTATCCAGGAAAACCATATATATAAACTGCCTGGGAGATGAAAAATGCATGGCATTTACTACAAAACCAAGAGACAGGAGTAAAAGGGGATAAAAAGTTAATCTGTACTATCAAACACAGGGTATATTAAATATAAATATAAATATAAATATAAATATAAATATAAATATAAATATAAATATAAATATAAATATAAATATAAATATAAATGGATGTTAATGAAATTAAAGTCCAGTGGCTTTCATGATAAACTCACCACGAGTTTTCAAGATAAAGAAAAGATATTTTTAAGCACACAAGGAAAATAAATAAAATCCTAAATCTGATACAGAATCATTAAAAGGTACATACTGATAATAAAATGACAAATAGTGCCTTAAACAAAAGGCAGAACATTCACAACATTTGTGAGATAAAGAATCTTTTTTTAAACAAAAGGGTTTAATACAACTTCTTTCTTTAATAAATCCAAGATCTTTCATTTTACAGACTGGCCCTCCAGTAGAGCAGGTGACCAGACTCCCCTGCACATGTTCCTGCCAGTTCAGTGCATCACACCAGCAATGATTCTAATCAAATCTCATGCTTCAGGGCTTCAGCTGGTTTCCTGAAAGGGATGCACAGGAACATTTGTTGTCCTGTTGCACAATTGGCCAGATGTACTTGGATAGGAGAACTACTCTTCTCTAGAGCCTCAGGGACTTGTACAGCTACACACAATCTGGTGCAGTATGATGGTGAGGAAATTCCTCCTTCTCAGATGCTGCCTTTCTTATACCTTTAATTTCAAACTGACTGCTGCTTTGACACCCAAAAAGGATGTTTTTTCTCCCTGTATGACTAGCAAAACTCTAGAGATTTTTCTCATTGTTCTATGACATGGTTTTCCTGTTATGATAACCCTGGAAACACCTATGCTGTTGGAACAGAATGTTTAAAATTCCTCGGGACTGGAATACTCCAGTATAAATAAGTCACTGGGTTCCATCTTCAGGTAAAAAATGAATGGGATTTAGTATATTTAGATGAGACCAGAGAGTTTCTAATAACCTCAAGAGATGACTGTTTTGTGACCCATGACAAAACCAAGTGGAAGGCTTTGCTGCCCAGAAAGGGCTATTTTCTCACTTCATGTGTCTCTGGCATCTGACAGCAGCTTTCAGCGTCAAGCTTCTTTAATGCTTAAGCCACCAGTGACATCCTTATGTGAATTAATAGAAGAAAATATTTGAAAGACCAAGTGAACAGCTTATCCTGGATATAGCATTTGGCCACATGATTTCTGTTTTTTATTACTGGACAGCACAAAGGTTTTCATTCAAACATGGTTCCCCCCAAAAAATTTTCAGGACTAAGCCTTCAACAAAGAATCAAACATTCAACAATGAAAAAGCTCCACAGCTCAAGTCAATGCAATCCATCTTATCCCTGCTAACCCTGGGTTGAAAAATTTGGAATTATTACTTTGATTGGGTTCAAAGCAGTTTGACAAGCTGCTCACAAAGACAGCTTTCTTTAAAGTCTTTTACTTTTATTGGCTTCTGCCATGTCTCCTGCTGCATTTTAGCAGCAACATGTGAATGTCATGCTATATGGTATGCAGAAATGACAACACCATAATAGCCTGGTTTTGATCTGAACCAGTGAAGCAGACAGCTTTACTATGGATGTATGCTAGAATGACTAAGACAAATACAAGTCTTGCTATGACTCATTGCTCAAAGTAAGCTAAGGGCAGAAAGAAAATTATTTTGGTTTTGAACTTTCAAATTAAATTAAATTAATTAATTCTTTTATTTTTGCAGAATGATTCAGACAGCATTTATAGCTAATGCAGGGCAAGCACAAAAGGACACACTAGGATATTCTGACTACTCCAGAATAAGTCATCTACAAAAGTTTGGAACACTACTCAAGGTCATGCTGAGCTCCTCTTCAATGTCAGCAGGACATGCAAAGCTGGGAATGATGATATATATTAAAAGCGACAGAAACTGAAATGCCCCAACACTCAAACTTGGATCACTCACAACTGACTTCTCAACCAATTCTCTGAGCACAAGGTGGCTCTAGACTCCCTCTGCTGCAGCCCGACCTGTGCCACGTGCAATCTCAGCACAGTCCCTGGGAGCCTTCTTGGCCTCTGCAATGCCACATGGCCCAGACACTTGCTGGGCTGAGCTGTGATCAGCCAACAAACTGCCTCTAACAAGGCTATTTGTGGTCATTTAGGTCATGCCAGGAATGGCCATAGCACTGTGTCACAGCAAGACAACGCGAGAGCCAGTGAAGTGTCGCGGTGAAAGGATGACACCCAGTGCCAGGCTTCCCTGCCCAACCTCTGACCAGAGATTCCAGATGCTTTTTTCCCCACCAGACCAGCAGAAAACTCCCTCATGCATCAGAAAACCAGGAGATCTGAACAATTAAAGAGATGGAATTATCAAGATGCAGTTGTACCACGGACCCATTATTCCATGGAGACTGTCCCCATTGTTTTGGACATGCTGTACAGTGTAACTGATTTTACTTCTCTTGCTTTGTCATTATAGCAACTGCAGGCTCAGATACACTTCAAAAATTCAACCTTTTCAGCACATTCACAGAATTTTAAATATTTTGGCCTGTATTTCTGTATCAGAATAGGCATAGATATCATGGAACAATACTTAACAGAAACACCTGTGTATTCTAACTCATGTTGATCAACTGTTATTGATCACTAGTAGTGGTAAAGCACTACTAACAGTCCATAATTTGTAAGGAAAAGTGGTATACCACTGAGACAATACAGGATGTTGGCAGAATAACTCTTTCTAGAGGAAAAAACCCCAACAAAATTTTTTAATGACTCAATTGAATTATGAAATTAATAGTTGCATTTAGTTTCATTGCCCAAATGAAATTATGAATACATTTTAAAGTAAACATAGAATGAATTTAAAAATATGCTGCCAAAACAGTGTCTTGCCATTGACTAGTTTCACCAAATTGAAACTTTAAATAATAATAATAATAATAATAATAATAAGAAGAAGAAGAAGAAGAAGAAGAAGAAGAAGAGGAAGAAGAAGAAGGCAGCCATCTAGGAATGCCAGTATTAAGATTTCTTTTTTTCTTAACTTTGAAATACTTCAAATAGCTTTCAAGAAGAATGATCATTCTCTCCATAGCAAAATAATAAATCAATTACATTCCAAACACAAAATCTGACCTCTGTCAGCTCCCAAACTACATAGAAGCAATAGTTCAAGTATTAAACAAAGCAATATCAGTGTGTCTAAATAGAGCAATACATATTCCCTTCCCCAATTCATTCTTCCCCCAATGAGCTGTACTCAGGGTAAATCCGTAGCTGACCCTGGCTACTGTCCATGATAAACTGTGCTAGCTATATGCAAAGTGGGATATCTGAAACTGCATTTGGAATGCCAAGACAATATTCACACACAACTTCTACATCCAACACTGACACAAAAGCAGAAAAATGCAAACTAAGTGTGTTTAAAGTGTGAAAATCACCCCAGCTTCACTCTATATTTCATTAATATTACAATACATGTTTTAATTATGCAACCTATTTATCCACAGTGCTACAGGGACACTTGAAGACATTCTATTAACTGTAGCAACACAGCTTGTATTTTTCCACCATCTGACAACAGCAGTGAGATTGCATTACCTTTTTTCCATGCTTTCCACTGGAACCTCCTTTACATATTAAAACACATAGATCTTTCCTATGTATTGCTTATCCAGAGCCTCTAGTGATGGAGAGCTTTAGGTACTATCAGCAAAACACCTCAGAAGAAACAGGAAATGGACAGTGCAAACTCTTTCCAATATCCCCTTCCCCACAGTTAAACTACTGGGCAAGCTATGAGGAATCATGGGATCGCTGGAAGCAGGCTTGAATTCTAAAGATTTAATGAGTCCACCCACATTTTATTTTCCTTACAGGTACTTGAATATTTCTAATATCCATCTAGATGTCTGACTTTTTTTCCCAGTGACCTTTCCTGGTAATAACAGCAAAGGTCTAATTACATGTGCTATGAAAGTATGTTTGATGCACAGACAGGCATGGCCTTCAGAAAGAAACAGTGCTGCTGGAAAAATATGCATTTCTTAAGTGGGGGAGTATAATTTATATTTTTTCTGGACACTTCCAAGGCAACAGCTGCTCATCCTGAGATATTTCTAGCCTGAGTGAGCAGGTTTCAGTAGTCCTGAAGAAGTATGAGCTACCTGTCTCTTGGTAAAGACTATCAGCCTAAAGGTCAACCCTCAAAAATATAGCTAAAGAGAAATTTTCCATCAGCATTACAGTCTCCTCTTTTTAGCTAAGAGAATCACTTTGCCGCATGATCATAGGTCTTTCACATAGCTTTTGGTGGAAAAATGGTTCTTTCCTCCATGGCTTCTGAGACATCAGCAACTTGTCTAGTTTGCTGATAGGGAGTTGTGTCCTCTAGGATCTTCTTTGATAAAAAATATAAGCATGAAAATCCCTGGCTTTTGAGCTCCCAGAAGCACTGAAATGGCAGGAGATTTCTGAAATAATTTCAAATAATTTCAAATGAAATGTCGCTCTGACTTTTTCAGACCAAAGTTCAAGTAATAACAACAATAATAATAATAATAAACCTAAATTTCTCTTCTCCCATTTTGGAACCACACATTATAGAGCTGTGGCTTAGATTGACATTAATGCATGAAAGGCCCTGTGCAGCATCCCTCTTCCAAGAAAAGAAACTGAATTGAGAGGGACTATCCAAAGAAGCAAGTATTCGTCAGCAGGAGCAGATGTTACACCCTCCCTTAGTATCTCATGAAATTGGTTGCACATTATAAGATGCAGATGAATGTATGATTTTTTACTACAGATGAGGTGTGCTATGTGTTCAAGTGACTCCAGGACAGTTTTTTAACTGATGAAAAAAAGATCAGACACTTAGATATTTAGGCAGAAAAGGCTGCTGATAAATTTGTCACATGGCTTTCAAAAGCTATCTCACATTAAATTAATTTCTTTAAATTTCATTACATTAATTTCCTGCACCTTTAGAGCTAAAATTTCATTTGAAATCTGTCTTTTTAACATCAATCCTCTGTGTGCCACCAAAGTTCTGAAACAGATGTAAAAGACTTTCTCTACAGAACAGTAATAAGAAACTGAACATAATTAGGAATATTTATCAAAAAAATAATTTAATTCACACCTTACTTGCCTCCAGTTCTTTCTATGCAACAGATTACATAGCAGTTGCTCTTTAAAGTGCTAAAACTAATTTAATGTAAATGTATATTTTTTCTATCAAATCTCTATCTTATACTGAACACATAGCAACTACACTTAAACATAATGCAACTATATAACGTGGTAGAGGGTGTTGCTTGCTTGAAGCCTAATTGCTGCCATTCTCAGGCAGAACATCCTACCTCAAAGCTTTTCTATCAGAACAGCTTAGGAGCTAATTCCCACAAATGTTCAGGTAGTGAAAATGCCTTCAGTCAGCCTTCTCTTACAAAGAAAATATGGACTATTAATGTATTTAGAAGTTTAATGACTTTTTAGACTGAATCTGTGATCAGTGGACATTCTTACAGTAGATGCCCTTGGCTGGTATTAATTTTCTGAAAAAATAAAAATAATTTTTTTTCTCTCTGCTGATCTAAATTATCATTCTGGATGGATGCAAGGCCAGAGGATGCATCCCTGGTAACAGTATTTCAAAATTTTTGTGGCTTGGAGAGTTTAAAGTAAAACTTAATCTGACAGCTCCTTGATAAGCAATTGAGCTCCAGAAGCATTGTTGTGGGATGTTACAGAATGGCCTGGGTTGCAAGGGACCTTAAAGATCATCTAGTTCAAACTCATCTGCCATGGCAGGGACATTGTTCACTAGACCAGGTTTCTCAGAGGCCCATCCAGCCCCTCCAACCTGGTCTTGAACACTTCCAGGGATGGGGCATCCACAACTTCTCTGGGCAAAAAACTGTTCTAGCGCCTCACCACCCTCACTGCAAAGATTTTTTTTTCTAATATCTAATCTAAATTTACTCTTTTTCAGTTTGAAGCCATTCCCCGCTGTCCTGTCCCTACATGCTCTTGTAAATAGTTTCTCTCCAACTTTCTTCTAGGCTTCCTTTAGGTATTTTACTTGATTTAATGATTAATCTATATTGGGATTGGGTGTTAGATACAAGTATGTTACTGGGTAATTAAACAATATTGCAGCAGAATTTTAAGGGAAAGCAAAAATTTCATTCTTCAAAGCAGTCTGAGTGAGGCATGGCTGTGGGGCTGTGGTATTTTTTCAAAGTCTATTTCTTTAACTGCCAGTACCTCTAGAAAGGCAAACTGTTCAGACAGTTAGCCTGGATTTTGGAAGAACTTTTCCCTGAATTTTCTGTGTCACCTCAAGCAACTCCGTCTCTCAAAGTTTCAGATCCCCAGCTGTTAACTGGGAATTAAAGTAATTTACTTCTCCATAAGGGTGTTGTGCTGGTTATCCATTACAGACTGTGCAGTGCTCAGAAACTATGGTCCCAGAATATATAAATACCTATGATACAATGACCACAAAGCAATGTGTATAAATTGTGTCACAAAATGAAGCTTCCGAAAAGTTTGTACTGTTGTGCAAGGAAGGACACACCATGGCAGAACTCTATACACCAAGGTCAAAGAGTACAAAAGCAATGAAGGAAAAAAAAAGCCATTTTCAAAGATGACTTAATTCACTAGAAGGTAACTGTATTTTCACTTATGACTCTTGAAATGTTCCTAAATGTACTTTAAAAAGAGGACAAAAAAAGCTAAATGATTGCACAGCACACGCAGACTAAGAATAGGTCTTTTTCTAGTTTCGTGTTCCTTAAGGCACTTCACAAGCCCATGTTTCAGACACAGGGTGTATGTTTAGAAGAAAACCACCATAAATAGTATCAGGGAGGACAGCAAAGGCTTCTTCAGGAACATCTCATCAGCATCCAGCATGAAAGAGGATGGTGCAGATAAAGTTATCTTAGGAAAGGCTCACTGCCTTGGTCATGTGTGTTTGGTGGTTGGAGTCCTTGGCTCCCTGCCTCTGTTCTCCCCTCCACACAGAAAAGCTGTGTGCATGCCAGGAAGGGTGATGTGATTATTTGGGTTGGAATTTTTTGTGTTTGTTTGCCCCATGTAATAATTGGTTCAACCTAAATCAAAAATTTTGCTTCCTCTGAGTATTTACTGGGTGAAAAAGACACCGTATCTCCATGTCTATCTTATTCTGTAGCCTGTCAATTTTATAGGCTTGTATAATAAAAGATGGCTGAGTTTAAGTCCCAGATCCAATAAATGTTTTTGTACAACAGTCTGTAGCAATGCCAACATGAGAGATTTTCATCAACTCACATTCCTGGCTAAAAAATGATCTTGGAATCTGATTAATGTGGGATTAAATCCCCTAAGTAGAAGACACAAATCCCACAAATCCCAGCTGAATACCTTGAGAAGCAGCTTGAATGGTGAATGGTACATCTTCCATTATGATTTTATGAAGACTATAAATTTATTCCATCTGAAACTACTCATTATTGGCTTCAGATTGTTTTTCTTCCTGGGGAGGAGGGGGGAAAGCCAGGGAAAATATCAACCTACTCCAAAGTTAAAGTGCCATTTGCATACTCCTTTGAGAGGATGGACTGCAGCTATTACAGGCCCCTTTTGAGCCCACATAAATGTGTGCGTAGGTATATTTGTTTCTCGTGCCTGTTCTAACCTGTATTTTGGCATCACAATTTTCCCACAAGAATTGAAGATTATTTTTCAATTACAGCCTTATCAGGAGATTGCAGTACCTGGGGAATAAAGAATTCAGGTCCTCATCCCTACAGCTTGTAAGTTTTGATATCTGCATAAGTGATTTAATTTTCAGAAGCATTGATCCTCTAATTGCCTCCAGCAACTTAAAAATTTTTTCCACAACAAATTAAAAGCCTGTGTGCAAAAATAGTGGGTTTTGCCTCACAATAAACTTCCAGATTATCAGAAAATACTAGTAAGTATATTGCAGATGACTTAGGAAATACAAAGATTTTTCAACGGAAGATTTTATCTGAGGAATAAAAAAGAAATACATGACATTTCAAAATGATTACTAACTCTAACAGTTTTGGGAATTTGTGTGTGAAGTCCTGAGAGTTCCATAAATACAACCTACTGGCAGGAAAGAGAGTTAAAACCCCATGATTAGTTTAAACAATTGTTATATATCAATTAAATCAGAATCATTAACAAAATAGGAGGGCAAGGGAAAAACAAACATTTTCCATCTGCTGAATTAAATATATTTACAGTTGTCTGCTGTGCTGTAAATTAGTGACCAATAAATTTACTTTTAACATAAGAAGGCAATGTTCTACCTGAACATAATAGTTCATACCAACAAGCACTGCAAATTTTTATACCCCTCATATGAAAAAAGAGTCAAACCCAACCTTTTAGGCAAATGACTGTGGTACTGCTGATAAATAACAGGTTGCATCCACTTATCCATGTCTCTCCTCTTCCTTTTCAGTGGTGACACCAAAGATGGAAGCATTCGAGAATCCTTTTAGGCCTAACAGGCTTCAACTGACCCTGTTAATGCCAGGTCTCAGATTTAGATTTGACAAAATTTGTCTTCCCAGACTTTAGAAAGGGGGGATTACCTATATAATATTTCTTCCTCTACTGCCTTCAAATATCTCTTGTTTTGTTTTAAATCAAATAAAGGAAGTATATGCATCTGAGGTGGAGCTCTCCCATTCTTCACAATACCTATTAAGTTTTAAATGCTCTCATATAAAACATGAAGCTTTTTACTATCAGCTCCTAATTTCACTGAACCAGTGCGTAGTTCCTGGAGGAACTGAACACCAACCTTATTTTGAATCCTCTATTCTTGCTTTGCTATTTCACTTACTCTGTGCCTCAAGGCATTTGGCACTTACCACCACAGTATTATAATTCCTGCTTTTTAGCCATGCTATTGAAACAGCATTACCCAAATTACTAAAATAGCTATCAAGTTTAAAAAAGTAGTATTGGTTATCCAAGTGAATTTTAACAAAAAAACAACACAGTTAATATTTTCTGGTTTATTTACTCTATTTTCCATACTTCAGGTGTAAAACATTGCAAATATAAGTAAACATAACATACCAAAATCCACAAGCTTGACTCCTCCTTCAGTGGTCAAAAGGATATTATTTCCCTTAATATCACGGTGGATAGTTTTGTTTTCATGCAAGTGCTGAAGTCCCTGGAAGGTGAGATGTAAACATGAACTTTTAACAACAGCTCTGTTCTCCATATTATATTTGCAGAAACAACAAGGTAGTGGAAAAGTATGAAAAATACTTGAAGCATTTTTTTTTAATCCAAAACCACAGGAATGTCATTTTTACTGCAAAACCACTTGCCACATGACAAGGACAAAATATTTTTTCATTGCCCCACTTTACGACAAATAGAAATTTTAAGATGAAAGCAGAAAAATATCACTATAAACCTACACATAATACCTTTAGAGCATAAACTCAAAGAAAACTACTAAGACCTAAATTCCACCAGAGAAAGTAAAATTTCAGTTATAAGAAAATAATAAATAAAGACAGTTGATCCTGATGAGCAGAACGAAATTCTTGTAGCAGGGTTAGAATTTGCTAGATATATGGATTATTTTACTTTAAAAATAGTTTGGATCCAGCATAGGAGGCTGAACAGTATTTTGATGGTTTTTCTGCTATTTCTTAAAAGAAAAGCAATTTTGACGCTGAACTGCATTTGCTAAGAAAATTGATCAATGGTCAGAAATCAATTTTCATTCTCTTAATAGTGAAATGAACAGATTAACTGCTATTTACCTTGCTTGCTTAAAAAGAACCATCCTAATTACACATTGCCTTGATTTTATTAAACACTGCTATAATACAAGATAGTCACTGTGTTAGTGCGGACATGATCTTCATTCATTTAAAGAAAAAAGTATGAGCTGAATATTGACTGTCCTTTCATTGAAAGCTTATCTTACCATCAGAGCTTCACGTAAAATGTAAGCAATTATAAGTTCATTCATCCTTTCGCCTCTCTTCAGAAATCCCTTCACAAGATCAGTCACAGATCCACCATTGCACAGCTACAAAACATAAGGGGAATATAAAAAGGAATTAAGGAGTGTTGGAGTAGCCATCTGGTTTTTGTTTTCAGTATTTTTTTTTAATCTGTAGCCAAATGAGATTCTACTAAACTGACAAACTACAAATTTGTCCTTAAGTCTACTATTTATACAAACAACATATACAGCAATTTTTGCAAATTATTTTTCATTACTTTCTGCATTTAATTCTTCTTGTCCAAACACAAGTATAGTAGTGTATCTCTTTGTTTTCATATATCCATGATTGCTTTTCACTGAAACAGAAGTAGATTACAATGCAATAAATTAACTGTGAAGGCATGTTTTGTGGGGCATACTAATTGCTTCTTATATTCATCATGTGGAACTCACTACCAATGTAGATTATTACAACATCAATTCTCAGGTACAAAAGCTATGTACAAAAAATGGATTTAAGGCATCAGAAGAGAAATTTCCCCAGCGTGAAACCTACCAAGGGTAAAGCTGCCCTTTTTGCCAAGCAGCACTTAATTCCTAGCACAGGGAGAAGTGATACACAAGGCATGGGCATTGTGGAATATGATGAAAGCACTGTGGAAAGAAAGGTTTCCCACTGAAACAAGGTGTCTGTGGGTGTAGGATTAATTATAGCCTTTTTTGCATCAACCCTGTCAGCTCCTTGTTCCAGATGTAGAGCCACAATCTGCTCTGGACAATCCTCTCCCACTCTCCAGAGGAGAGAGCCCAGCCAGACTCCTGCAAACTCCTGTCCTGTCCCATATACATGGGAAGCAGAGACCTGGCCTTGCTCTCTAGAAATGATAGTGAGCACACATTACCAGCAGATTAGTTTAGACTGCACTACTTCGTATGTTCATTTTTATAATTTACAATTTTTCTGCTGGAAAAAGCAACAATGTAACTTTAGTGGGTACCTACTGCTGTAGGAGTTTCACATCTGCAAAGATGAGATAGGCACTTAAGCCCTTAAACTATCCATAATGCACCTGACAATACTCATTGATTGAAGAGCCATTTGCCTCTGTAAAGGAGTAGCTGCTTCCAATAAAACAGTAAAAGAAACCTCTATTCTAACACAGTATTATCATCTAGTAGCTTTTCACATGAAACTAAGTTTCCATGTAAGATATTTTAACAGTGCAGCACAAAACAGTAATTCCTCTGCACATTTGAAGTATATTCAAATCAAGGACATAATTTACCAGGAAAACCTTTCAACTGCAGAATTCTAGACATCAGATTCTTTTGTATATATGCATTTTTCATCTGTTCTTCTTTACCCCTACATTTTTTCTGTGCTGCAATTAAAAAAAGACTTGCACCTTACAGCACCTTACAGCATTTTTTAACCCTTTTTACCCCAACATAACAATAATTATCTGACTACCTTTGAAACCCCTAGGCTGCACTGAACTTGTACCACAGGAATGCCTACAGAAATGCCATTCAATACATAACTCTTGTTGCAAGATGGTCCTCCATCAGGGCAGCAAAGGCTCTGGTCTGTCAGGGGCTGAGCTCTATGGCAACAGTCGTGGAAGTCACTTAACCTCACCCTTACCTAAGTGGGACAATATGCATGCTTAGAGAGGGAAGAACTCACATGCTTAAATGATGGGATTAAATGCTTTGCTGGATAAGGATCAGATTCCCAAGCAGGATTTCATTTATTGTCATTAGCCATGCTGGTCTGCCTTCTTCACAGACTTTTTCAAGTTAGTTATTTTTTCACAATGACATTTTTTTTTCAGGGTTTCTATCCTTTTAACTTTGGCACATCACCAATATATTTAATCAAATCAAAAGGATTATGAAAATTCTGGTTAATTTAAAGCTCTTGAATTCAGAGCACTGAAACTGTCTGAGAAGTAACAAACCAATTGTGAAATACATTACACGTATGATATTCTTCAAATTATTTTTCTTCATTATCTCATATTATATTTTGCCTCTAACAGATGGATCTTTTTTCTTTACAGAGCTGTATACCTGTTCAATGTAAAGAAAACCAATGCAGAAATGAATCTATTCTTTTCGTAGGCAGAAGAAGGGAGAAACTACACCTCAGAAATCGCCCTCTTTAATGCTTTGGCAGTAAAGCCAACACTGAAATTATTTGCCTGGGTCAGCAATATTAATTTTCCCTTTCTTTAACATGTTGCTCTAACTAATTTTTCTACTACTCTCATAAGATATAAATCCTCATTATGAGATAACTATCTGCGTTGTAAGATAAACTTACTGAAAATATCAGGTAAGGTAAGATACTAAAACTGTGATTATTTTAGACAAAACAAAAACTGAACCTGGGTATAGAAAAGGTCAGCTAAAAAGGTCTTGAAATAAAGAACCCAGAAGTCAGCTCTACCACCATGGAAACCCTCCACCAACTCCCAAGGCAGGGTGGCTGCTTAGACAAAGTTTGGCTGAGAATGTTATAGAGCTGTACTTTCACTTACATCAGACAATAAATATTTTTCTGAGACCACCAGCATACTAGGAAGAGGGGAAAAAAAGGCTGGGTATTAGAATGCAAGCAGCTATAAGGAGGAAAAGGGATTATTGGAATACAACCACAATTAGAAAAGGAGATTATGGCAGACACTGCATGTGTGTGCTCTACGCTGTGTGGGTGGGAGGGGGAACGATGACGACAATGATGACACAGGTTAGTATTAACTTTGTTCTATTTTAATCATCATGGGTAAAATCCTGTATCTGCCCTAATTTCCTATCTCTACTGTGCATTTTTTGGAGGTGAAGCTGCCGCATGTCCCTAAAACCTGCACATAACTAAAGCTGAAATGGTGATTCTTTCTCCTGACTCAGGTTATCAAGCTGAATGTGTACTCAATTCAGAGGTATCATACACACCTCAAAAAATCCATCTCCTAATGAGTCTGGCTCTTCTCCTCTATCTCAAAACAAGATGCTACAGAAAGTTACAATACTCCTGTATTGTAACTTTCTGTAGATCAAGATCTTGATGTTGATCTACAGAATGGGGATGTTGATCAAGATCTAGTCCATAGAAACTTATAGGAGTAATAAACCCTAAATCATTAAAAAAAAAAATCACATAACCTTGATTTGTACAATCCTTTAATGAGAGATTATGGGATAAACATTATTTAGCAGTACTGCTAGACAGAAAGTTTCCCAAGGTGTTCTTAAATATTGCAGCTTATAATTATGATATCTGCTGATTCTTAGTAGGATGCTGTCCACAGTAAAAACACTGTTAAGCCTCTTAGCAAAGCTGCTCAGTTCAAGTTAAGTCAACTGAAATGCTTGGATGACAAGAAATCATGAAGGCAACAGAGATAATTTTTAAAAAAGATCTTTCCAGTTTTCATTGAAGCATCTAGAGAAGGGAGGTACTGGTAGCTGTAGCTATTACTTTGTTGCAAACATTGTGAACGTAATTACATGACCATACAGCTGGTCAGTCTGTGTCATTTGCTCTACAGCATTTGGTAAAATCTCCTCAGAACAACTTGATGACAAGCACTAAGCAAAGAACAACAAATGCACAGAGAACTTGGGACAGCCATAAGCAGGAGCTACGTGTCTGACTGAGCTCTGCCCCAGGGTAAGGCTGCTCTCTACCATGAACGTCAAAGCAACTCTCCAAATCAAATGACTTTTCACCTGTCACGAGACATGACCTCTTCTGGGAGGAGAGGATTGTAACTCTCTTTCTGTCCCACACTAGAAACCCCCATACATTCACACACATTCTCTTGCATACACAGAAACATTTCTTGTGGTTTATATCAGATGGAAGCCCCCATTTAGCTTTGAATATACTCAGCTTGAAAGGGACAGACTCTTGAATTGTCCAGCCTATGAGACACAGGAATGGAAGATATTTGTGACTGTCCCACAGGGAAGTAACTTAGAAATGTCAGAACTTTGCACATGGGGAATTTTCATCAAATTAATATTAGTCACTTATTCTATTATCTCCTTGTGATTTAGAGGTATTTTCCTTACCAGCAGTTTTTTCAGTGCCTGCATTGATAGAATGCAAATATTATGTGCAAAAACAAGCAACTAAAAGGAGGGTAAACTGAAGGCTTAAAATGGGGTGGAGAAGACAGAATCTTCCTAGTGTCCCACAGCAAAGGCTAAGAGGCAAAAACTCCCCACTGCAAGACAGGAGATTCCTACTTGACATAGATTGAAAATTTTCCCACTCAGTTAAGCACTGGAAGAGATTACACAGTGAGTCTGTGATATGTCCATCCTTGGAGATATTCAAACTTAAATTGAAAAGACAAACCGGTAACATTTCAGTTAATTGTGTTTGAGCAAGGGTTGGACCAAATAACTTCCAAAGGTTCCCCTCCATGCTGTACTTTTATATGGTTCAGAATATACGAATTTTACAATATTCAGTTCTTAGTCTGGATTTTCAGACAGCAGAAAGAGTGGGAAAGAATGAAGGAAATCTTGCATACCTAAACCAATGGAAAGAAAAATTTAATAGAAAGCTTGCTTCATATAATAATCTGTTTTGAAGAGCTGTAACTCTGATGGCCATGCAAAGCTGTACCAAAAGAGGTGCTTAGGAGTCTTCTACAGTGGTAGAAAAGGATTCCTCCCTTACGATTTTCTGGCACTCAAAAAGGCAAAGACTCATACTGGGATGACATGCAGTTCTCCACCCACCCATCTGCCACAACCATGTGCCACTGTAATCGAGCTATTAGTATGCTAAGCTATCTTCAGAAAAAAAAACATAGAAAAGTATGATCCTAAACCCATGAAATGTCACTTAAAATTGCCATTGCATCACAGTCATGCAGATGTTCTTTTTAGGTCTTAGTCACTCTTCACCTGACCCAGTTACACATTTCTCCTCTTCAGCTCCTCTTGATTCTGATGCCCATTGAAGATTCAGTATCAGCTCCCCTTTTAAGAAAACCATCAATTGCACTTTTGCTGGAGCCATTAGAGCCTTTAATCATCCAACTGCTCCTCACTTATGCATCTGTACTAAGCTGCCAGGTACTGTTTGCTTGCATTCTGCAGTTGTCAAGGGGCTTTCATCTTACTTCAGTAGCTTGGAAGCAAACAATGGGACAACTACAATTACTTCCTCCCCTATCTTTACAGGCTGCTCAGACATAAATGACTGGGCAGCATATCACACAATGCACAATTTATGTCATGAATGAATTACAGTTATGAAAAAAAGTCCAACCTTGCTTTAATGTTATCACATATAGGAATGCTAAAAGCATCATAGGAAATAATCTCTATTTTTATCCCTGTTCTTAGAATAGATCAATAATCAGACCTGTTCTCCTAAGCAGCACTGCCAGTCTCTGACCTGACTGCACCTTTTTCTCAAGACTGACTGCTGTAAGAACAAAAGATTCTTAGAAGAACAAGAAGAACAAGAAGATTCTTAGTTGTTGCTGTTTGTAACATATAATTACAGAAGCAGAGGAGTAAAAGGGATCTCAAGAAATCACTTAGTCCACCACATATGCACTGTGAAGAGACCGGGTACTTTCAGATATGGCAGATATATGTCTAACTTGCTCCTAAAAATCCCCATTGAGGAAGATTCCAGTCTTTCTAAGTAGACTGTTTCTGTGTTTCTCTAGCCTGATAGAGCATTTTCCCGCTATCCAACATGAATCCTTTTTGCTTCTCCCAAAACTGCATTACTTTTGCCCTTCCTTTCAGCTGTATCTGATAATAAATTATCATTATTTTCTATTTCCATCTCTGTCAGACTATTGTCATGATACACCATTTTTTTTCTCTTTTTTAGGCTGTACAGTGTTAATTATTGCAACCTTTTGAAATTCTCCACATTTTCTCAACTTGGACTGCCTTCAATTTGCCGCTGATATTTGTCACACATTTTGCCCAAACTGCATACAGAATTCCTTGGAAGTCTTGTCTTAGCTGAGAAAAGATGAGCAGACCATAATAATCTCCACTTTACAGAGAATTCCCTTCTGCAGAACCACAGCCTGGTCAGGTATGTCCCATTTCTTCTTCCTATGGATAGCACTATTTTGCATGAATCTCTCTTCTGTGATTCAAAAAAATTTCTCTGCTACTCACAACTGTGAATCTGATGCAATTCCCCTATGTGCCTGTAATTAAACTGGGTATCTACTTCAACTTTTTATGTGAACTTTTTTTCATCATTCAAGCTATTATTGAACAGAAACAGACCTAAAGCAGATGCCCACTCAAGATTCTCCCAGCCTAAAAGTGAACTAAATCCAGTTTTGTGAAAAAGAGGTAATTTGTTTTATTGTTTTTGTGAAAGTTCTGTATTTCCACATTTTCCTCACAAGCATGTCACATGGGACCACATAAAATCCTCACAAAAGACACATTATCATGTTAAAAGATTACATTGTACTAATACAATTTGTTCTGGTCAGTCCAACTTGACCACTTATGTTACTGGGTTCTGCATGTTCCACAGTGGTTTCTATTAATTTGTTCTGAAACCATTGTGGGTATCAAAGTTAAGAAGATTGATCTGTATTTCCCTAGGACATTATTCTTCCTTGCAGATTCTAAGTATTCCTCTATCTCATTTCTCTAGTAACCTTGTCTTTACCACTCTCCACGTTAGACCCTCTGAACTTGTGTTTAAATGCTTTAGAGAGCATTTTTGTTCCTCCTATTTTAAGACATTCTGAAATTGCATTCTTACTAGTCTCTTACTGTGCTTCTATTTTTCTCTGCACCAGCTAATTTGTTATTGTGTTTTTAATGTGTTTAAAAAACTGCCAGCTACCCTGGTATTTTCCTGTATTCTTACATTATTTTTTCTAAGTACAGGTACCCACCAGCTCCTGAAGCCAGCTAAAGCATACTGTTTCTAAGCCCATTATCTTTGCCCTGCTGCCACTTTGCCATCCTTTCTTTTCCTAGGTGAGTGAAAGCAACTATTTTGGGACCTTTTTCCCTCAAATTTCCTTCCACCTCTTTTCAAAAGAGATCTTCTCTATGAGAACAGACCAGAACAAAATCTACCTCATACAGCCATTTCCAGAGTCGCTTTCTTTGCCTCCTCTCTCCAAACAAAGGCTCCATGAACTGTCCATCTCACAGCTCAGCTGTGACCAGTAACTCTTACTCTCTGCCTACGTGTGACACATTTTTTAATTATTACTGCCAAAGAGCACATTCCACTGACAGTACTTAACACCTACCACCCATACCTAAAGGTTCTTTTGAAAACTTACAGGAAACTAAATCAGTTTCTTCAGTGGGCTGAGTGGTTCAGTACATAGCTCCTGTCTGTGCAGCACAGTTCTAATTTCACCTCCAATGGAAGAAAGATGTGCATTGTAGTTTCTATTTTTCCTAACAACTGGACAAGACAATCCATAACCAAAAGAAACCACAGCAATGGTTTCTCTATGCTTTTAGACAAAGCTGATTGCTTTCAATTTAGCATGAACAAAATATATTACTGAAACAGGCATCTTTCCTGAATTATTTTGCTCCAGTGATCAAAAACCATGGGGTATTTATGATTTTGCTATCTTATATCATCTAGCACCTCCAGGGCTGTGTTAGTCACAGCCTCACGGGTGTTTATTTGTTGCTTCTGATTTCTTTCCTTTCCGTTTGGTTTTTAACTTCTCATTTTCTTTGCCATGCACATGCACTGACAAGACAGCCAGCCAGAGGAAAAGCTTGTCTGTTTCATCTTATGCAATGCTGGCCTTCACAAACTCATGTTTCTCAGTCAGATCATAGATATCATGGCCAAAATGGAAAAGCTGCAACCATGCAATTATTGCCTAAATTTCTTCTTTCAAACTCAGCATAATTGAATGAAGCCAAACAGGCCTTACATAAACAATCCCCAAAAGATCCCCAAAAGAAGGATTTTTCTGTTCTAAAACATTTGTAATATTGTGAAAAAAAACCCAAGAAGGTGACAGTGCTATTACAAAGATTTAATGGACAGAGCCCCGCTCAATTCCCCTTCTAGCTCACCCCAATGCAAACTTTACATTACACTATCCCATATTTCACAGTCTCTATGTTATATTTACATCCCCATCGAGTTGCTAATGCAGAAATCAATGTATCACCTGTCCATATCTTCTTAAAAGATTATACAGCTGAAGTGGAACCAAGCAATTTTCTGTAAAACAACTGGGAGTGAAATATATTTAAAACAGAAATTCTGAATGAGCTTCAACTATAGCTTCATGGCCTGGCAACACCATAGCACAGCTGTAATTTTTTAATAATCAAATAAATGGAAGGGTCATTTTACAAAATAAGAGCTTACCTAAGTGCAAAACTGAGAGGCATTGGTCAGTAAAAGGCCAGAACTTTCTGAGCAAATACAAGAGGCATCTTACGAAGAAAGATTTTGATAAAGCTAACTTAGTGCAATTCATTATTCATCACAAGGAGCAGTGGTAAAAATAACATTTAAGAGGGCAAAACCATTTCCTTGGCTAGGGAGAAAAACAGGGACTAACTTTGGGATCCATAATGACAGAAGTATTTCTACTGACTGCTTCAAACCTTAGCTGAGGCTCTAGAATACACACAGAAACCCCTAAGCAAATAGGGCAGCCTGTGGTAACAGCAGGCACTTCACAGCTTATATTTCCTGCTCAGAGCTGCATTACTTTTGTCCACTCTTCACCAGTTAAGAAACATTTCAAAGCACCTTCCTTTTCTGTAGCATCATTTCTGTTATTCAGAGTTCAGACAGTAGTACCAAGTACTGCCATGTCCATGCTACTCATAATCCATTTTATGTGTGTATTTCTACACAAAGACAGTAATTTAGCCTAATTCACTGTAATTTAAATTACTGCAATAGAATTCTTCCCTATTGAGTTTGAAATCATGGCTGGGAAAGCACAGATCCAAACAATGGGGCTTGACTAAAGGCCGCTTTTACAAAAGGAGTGAAGCTGAAACCCACTCATCCCTAAGGCAATTTGTCTCCTTATGGGAGTGTGTGGGACATGAAAGGAGCTAGAGGACTCTGCCACAGGACTCTACTAAGCAAGCACATTCTGAAGGACTTTCTTAAAGGTAATTTATATAAGAACAAATGATTCTAAACTCAAAAGCCACATTTTTCTTCTCCTTTTTTTTCTTATTTTAATGAACTACTGGAATGATTAACTCAGAGAGACTAGATTGGACAGAATTGAAATTAAAGTGTTTTGTTAAGCCAATCTCTCCCTGCTCTGTGTGTATATGTAAGGCAGTTCCCTGCTTCGAGGCTTTGATTTCAACAAAGTCAGCAGCAACAAATGCTGGCATTATTTCTGGAGCCCAGGAAACCTTTCATCACCACTGACACCTATCTTGTTTCTGAACCCCCAGTTCCTTGCTCCTTGCTATAGTACTTTTCTCCTTTAGTCAGCAGCTTTCATCTACCTCTGCCTGACAAAGAATGGGGGGGAGACCCCTCTCCCTAGCACTGGAGTGCCTTCAGTCACTCTCTTTATAAAGAGACCCAGCATATAAACTGAGAGCAAAAGCAGCAAAATTGTTCTGTCTATCACACTTGAATTTAAGCACCTAACCATCAGGTGTCAGAGAGCAAACCCTCAAAGAAGGAACAAACAACTCTTACTCCAAGCATTCTTTCAATTAATGATGCTATTCCCCATTACAGGTAAAGGAGGTCTGGTTATCTTGGATCTATTCAAAAACAACACAAATGTGGGTTTTGCTGTTTTGTTTCATTTTGTTTTTAAATTACTTTACATCTTTGGTAAAAATTGTGTTATAATTAAATGCACAGAAAACAAAGTGATGATAAATATTAGAAAGTGAGAGGCATATTATTCCTATGCTACTGAAGTAAATAGTGGTATTGTAAAACTATTTTCTGGGCTTCTGCTTTACTGCATGGTGGCAAAAGTTGTTAGAGGTTACTGAGAACCAGGTTTTTGTATGTGAGTATTCTCCAGCAAGGTGCGCCATAACCAGTTGTTTAAAAGATGCAAACTGTTCCAACCACAATGTATTATGAAATATTCATTATGCAGGGAAATTATGAGTATTAGTAAAAGTTTGAAGCATCAAATGATAGTTGTAGCCACACATCTTTCGTCTTGAAAAAATAGGATATGATTCAAGAATGAAAAATTGCTATAATTGGGAAGCAAAGAGGGACACATTAGAAATGGAGAAATCAAGCCCAATTCAGGCATGTAATGGATCAAAACATTCAGTGTTGGTCTGAATAGAGCAATTATAACCAAAGGCATTTCTGAAAAATGACCTGCATTAAGAAATATGAAAAAGCAATTTTCAATTGTTTAATTTTTCTGCTATATATGCCATTTGAAAATAGCTAATAATATTTAGGCAAATGACAGGTTCCTGCCCTTTACTCAGCCTTTTATGGAACCTAAATGGACTTGTTATTTTCCAGTATACTAATTGCCTGAAACATTACTGTTTTATAGCAAATATCACATATCAAAAACAGGTGTATATCTGTTTTCTTATTATAACTCTTATTATATATTCCATTAAACAGCACAACTGCCATTCGAAGCTTTTTTTGAACTCCATAACTTGCCTTTATTCCTGTAGATGGAAACACATCTGCATATAGTAACTCCTATTTCGAACAAAAGTATACTGTACACATGCCAAAGGAAAATCCTAAATAAATTATTAAATTGTCCATACCACAGGGTTCTCTATTTCATGCAAAAGAGAAGTAACTGATACAGTGATGTCTCTAGTTCATCTCAGGTAGGCTCATCTTTTTAGAAGCTAAAGAGAGACTGTTGGGTCTTGCTTCAAGGCAAATTCCTGTGGGGCTGACTCCAGCCACTGCTCATTACTCAGAGGGGCCTCACCAAAAGAATCAGGTGATTGAATTTGGATTTTCCCAGTCTTGCTAAACTGTCACAGCAATTAAAACAATATCAGTTTCCATCCTTCTACCCATTCCTTATAGAATCATAGAATATTGCCAACACAACAAGACCCTCCACAAAGCCACTATTCCATACATGTTACAGGACTCTTTGCCCTTTTAGACTGAGATATGGGAAGGAGGTGAAATCATCACAAGCTTGGTCAAGGAAGATTATCTAGATTTTTAAAAAAATATTGATCTATTTACCTATCACACAGAACTTACCAGTCTCACTATATAGCTTAGAAAATCAAACTTAATGTGTTAAACTTAAATGCATAAATATATTGCCATCTACTGCAAAAATTGACGTGATTGTAGAAGTCAAAGAATCTGTCATGGTTGGTTTGGGTTTGTTTTAGCTCATTGGGGTTTTTTTGGGAAGGGTGAGGAACAGGGTGGTAATTAGCTTTTTACAGTTTCTTGTCTTTCTTTATATTTTACATCACCCTGACTTCCAGCCCTCAAACATCTGAAGCCTCATTCAAGCTGAGGTATGCAACAGCAGGGAAATATTTTAGCCTTCTTTCTTTTTTTTTTTTTAATAAAAATACCAATGACTGGATCTTCGGACAGTTGTTGCTCCTCTTTTGTAGAAACCACACCGCAACCTAAAATTGCCCTACTCTGAAGTAGGAAAAAAAAATCTCCCATCCCCTCAGCAACTGGACTTGCTGAGATTATTTCTTTACATGAACATACTCCATAGATAGGACATTATAGAACAAAGCAGAGGATTTTTGTTGTTGTTTAAATAAGAAAGATGCACTTCTGTGAGCTTCTGCCTCTATTAGAATTACATGCAATGTTTAAAAGGCAACAAGAAGCACTTTCACAGAGCGTCAGTGAAAGATCCAAGACTATTAACCACACAAAATTTGGGCATTAATTATACTCATTTTTCTCTGACACACATGTAAATTGTGCTGTCACTGTTCATTTGTGAATCTCTGAGGAAAGTTTATAAATATTCTATGAACTCTAAGGCTCTCTTTGTGACCACAGTTAGATTTGCAAACATGTGGAAGCATCTGATTTGCTAAATTTCTCTCTCCAAAGAGCAGTGCAACAGCACTCCAGGCCAGATGCAGCAGTGTACATATATTGTGCAGCATTCTTAATTTTACATAGGAGTTTTTGCAACACCTTCTTCTCTTGGCTTTAATGATTACTTATCCCTAACCAGCCATCTCCAACCGTGCCATTATTCCTTAGAACCCTCATGCTGGCTGCCCTTTCTCAATCACATCAAACATGAGCTGGATGCTTTACCTGTCAAAGCCCTCAGCAGTGCTAATACCATTTCTTATGGAAAAAGAGATCTACTTCTATCCTTGATCAGCTCACAGTGGTATCCATTACTGGGTATCTGCAGGCATAATGTGTTTTCCATTCTGCTTTGAAGGAGCAGCTAAATCGAAAACCATAGCACCATCTTCCTTCAAATCCAACCTCCTCCTTAATAACTCTCCTGAACTACAGTGCTGACAAATACTTACTGCTGATTTGGATCACAACTGACTTCTGTTATCCATTCAGTTCTCCTTTTCCAAAGCTATTTGTTCTATTGCCTTAAATCTATGAAGAAAGCTCTCTGCTTTGAAGAGTCACTTTTCTGACAGGAAAGGAGTGAATAACTGATGCTATACACATTGTGCTGGGTTCTACATCTCTAGTCAAACTCAAGAATGGTAGTTCTTCTAAAGGATCTCCATAAAACCAGAAAGGAGTTCTATCAGGGATCTCAGCTTGTCACATTCTCATTTCATTTAAACACCTCACCAAAGGCAACTGCCCTTGTGATTGGTAACTGGGCAGGAGCTGCACTGGTGGGCTACTCTGCTGCCATAACACAGCAACAGTCTGTTGGCCGGTTCTCTCTCAGCTCTTACCCTGTTACAAGCATTTTGGCAAGCTTTACTGGAAATAAACTAATTGTAATGGACCAACATAATCCTGGTATAGCAGGCTGGCAGTTTGATATACTGGCCTTTTATTCCTTTTTTCCATATGGTGCTACATTTACAATTGTTACAATGTCCATACCCTGATTAACCACAGAATCACAGAATCACAGAATAATGAGGTTGGAAGAGACCTCGAAGATCATCAAGTCCAACCTATGCCCTAACACCTTAACTAGACTATGGTACCAAGTGCCATGTCCAGTCTTTTTCTAAACACATCCAGAGATGGTGATTCTACCACTTCCCAGAGAAGAGCATTCCAGTACTTTATTATTCTTTCGGTGGAAAACATTTTTCTAATATCCAACCTATACCTTCCCTGATGTAGCTTGAGACTGTGTCCTCTTGTTCTGCCAGCTGCTGCCTGGTGGAAGAGACTGACACCCACCTGTCTACAACTCCCTTCAGGAAGTTGTGGAGAGCAATAAGGTCACCTCTGAGCCTCCTCTTCTCCAGGCTAAACAGCCCCAGCTCCTTCAAACGTTCCTCACAGGGCTTGTGTTCCAAGCCCTTCATCAGCCTTGTTGCCCTCCTCTGGACACACTCAAGCATCTCAACATCCTTCCTAAACTGAGGGTCCAGAACTGGACACAGCACTCAGGGTGTGGCCTCACCAGTGCCGAGTACAGGGGAAGAATGACTTCCCTGCTCCTGCTGGCCACACAATTCCTAATGCAGGTCAGGATGCCATTGGCCTTCTTGGCCACCAAGGCACATTGCTGGCTCATATTCAACTGACGGGTTTTCACTTTGTCTGTGTTTGCAGAAAGAGTGGCAGGTGAACTGATGCACTAGTTTTCTGTGTTCTAGTTTAATTCAAACTCCTGAGAGCTTCTACTTACTGGGTTGAAGATTTTTTTTCCTCTTTCTGAAAAAAACCCATCACAAATAAAAGCATTCCAAGGACTTAAAAGAGAATTTAGAGAATTTAGACATTTGTACATTTCACTTTTTTTCCTCTTAATTCTAACTTTAAATGATCAAAGTTAAGTAAAAAATCTGAATTACTTCAGGCAAATTATAAATCAGCAAACATAGATGCCAACTGAATCACAATAATCCATCATGACAATATTTCTGTAATTCTTTTGAGTTATCAGTGTCTGGTTAGCAGGTTCAATTAACATAAAGAAAAACATTTAGACAATGAAACTCAAAGTATACCACTTTGCAAAAAATCCAGCATTACACAAGTTATTAATTCATTCAATGATTTCTCCCATGTTAAAAGGTTGAGGGAAAGGGAAAGGCTAAAATGACACCTCTTCAGAGAAGCAGATTCCAAACACAAGCTACTCTACACTCCCACATGATTGCTCTGGTGAAGATTACACTAGATCAACAAAAGGTTCCACATGAGAACAAAGATAAATCAGGTTCACTCAGTCTGGACTGTGCACTTGTACAAATTGCATCTACTACTCTGCAGGTACTTTTTAACAACAGAGCTGGCTAGAAAATAGAGCCTGAAATCCACTGGAAACTGTAACATATTCCCCTTTCTCATATGAGCAGGAGTCTAAATTTCTTCACACTGAAATATAATTAGATTTAGCAACATTTTTGCAATGTTGAAAACATCATATTCTACTACATGGAATATTTTATAAATAGAAATCAGCATATTATAGTGATGCTAAAACTCAACTTGTAAGCTTGTAAGGGGAGACTGTAGAGAATGCCTGTAACATCACCAGGTTTAGTGTGTCCATAAATGGATACTAAATGGAATAGTCTGGGACATCTGTAATACAGCAATCATGGTTGCTGGAAAGCATGAGGGAAATGGACTGCAAAAACTGGACAACAAACTCTTCCTAAACAGCATTGTCTAGTGCCACCACAGTACACAGAAAGCTGAGCTACAAGGACCATTGGCCTAACTCAGCAGGACACTGCTCATGCTCTTGAAATGTTCAGGGGAAAAAACCCCACCTAAATATAAGAATATTTTGTCAGTCTTCTTGACATTCAGCAGAGTGAAAGGGACGTATTTCTGTAACACTTCTTGGCAATTCCCTCTACCTCTCCAGAAGTGAGAGGTTTCTGCAATGTGCTTTGATATTACAAAACCGTATTTTTGGGTGGAAAGTCATTCCTTCCAAAATTTTTCCCCTACCAAGGTAAGTTTTAGCCCATTAAATAAGTTTTAGGGTTTTTTTACTGTATAAATAATGCATGCTTCCTCTATTTCCTATACAATTATATTGATGGCTATAAAATATACTAGCATACTTATGTGACTCAAATTATACCAAATTCATCTCAAATAGGGTATGCATAACTTTGCATCTTCTCAAAATGGACTGAGATGCTCCTTAAAAGTTCTACGTGATGTCTGTAGGAAGTGAACTATATAGAAATATGTTGCATTATGATTCTGGTTTACAGCAGCAAGTAAAAGCTGTGTAATACCTACCATTTACCTTGCTATGGCTTTTCAGCCTTCACTCTTTCTTGCCCAGGTTGTTCTTTCCACCAGGCAAGGCCTGTGCCATTTGTTCTCTCCACCTCTCCCAGACCTACATGCCTTCCTGTAGGGGCCTGATATGATTCCTCTCTGCTCCATCTTCCATCAGATGATTTCCAACGATCTCAGATATTTTCCCTTCTGAATTAACATCCAGAGCAGAATGAAATGGGCTAGAGCACACTCTGCCTCTGCTGTGTCACCATGCTGCTGTCTGCTGGCACCAAACTGCTAAGCTGATTCGTCCCAAGTATGGGATTTCTTTCCAACACAGACTCAGTAGGACAGTTCCTCCTGCCTGAGTCTCTGGTCACACAGAGCAAAGCTTAATGCACCCAGCAGGAATCCTCCTTCCTGCAACATTCTGTACTATAAACATGATTAGAACATCCAAGGAAGAGCAGATGTTCAGCTTATCTGAATGCAGCCTACAGAGAGAAAGGCATTTCTGAAATGAGAGTCAAGAGTACTGTCATTCTGTACAGATGTTTTCTTGTTTCACTTTCATTCCCATAGGCAGTTTTCTTAAAAATACATTACATGGGACACGTCTTAAAAAGCTGAAGATTTTTTCTTCTAGGAAAAAAATCCCAAACCCAAACATCAAAATATATGGATTCAAACACTCCAGTGAATAACTTTTTTGGTAACCTGCAGTGGTGATTCTAAATTCATTAGTAAATGCTAAGTTTTACCATCTATCACAACCCATTCCTATTGAAATTTGAGAAACTTTCTCTCCAAATTGTCTTGCCCACATATCCCATCAAAGAACACAAAACGGAGATGATGAAAAAATACTCATTCTTATAAACTGCAGGACACCTTAACTGCTGCTGTGAAAAGCAAACTGCAGCTGTAAAGCTGCACACAAGCTGATAAGAAGATGCCACTTAAACAGAGAAATCTGTTTCATGACAGTCTTCCTTCACATACACTATTATTAATAGGAAAGCTTCACCAAAGTCAATACTAAAATTTATTTTCCTGCTTATGCATATCTACACATACCAGCTAAAATTAATTGCATTCACAGATCTACATGTGCAGTGACAGAAAGCATCCAAGACTGTTCCACACACTCCATACTTGCATATGTACAGCTTGGCTTAATAAGAGTAAATATAAAACATACTCCATATGTAAGCTGGTGTTTTTCACATAAAGAACATAATTCTATGTGAAATATAAAAGTTAAAATATAAACACTTGACTGTTTCCTCCCAGTCTGTTTCAGCCTGGCTGTTTGGCATCCATCCTTTATAGGCCAAAAGTTTCACAGATGGGAGTTTCAAATTCCCAGCAGACACAATGGACACTGGATTTTCCAAGATGCTCACTTCACAAAGACCTGACAACTTTTGATGTCAATCTAACATAGTAATTTGTTATGATTTGCAATGCAAACCATTTTTAAAAATAACTTCCAATGGAACACATAAGAATTTGGAATATTTTTTTTTAGACGTTACACATTGCATAGACTTAATTTGAGGAAAATGAAGGGCTCTTCTCCTGCTGCTGTCAACACCATTTGGGCAGTAGCTGCTTTAATTGGCTTACTTATCTATCTGTACATTTACCTCCCACAGAAAAAAAAGAAATCAGTAAAATAATTCTATAATTTCATTTGGAAAAAAAATCACCATACTGTATTCTTTAACTGCTATGTCATATGTTAGTGATATTTAAAGAAATGCTACTACAAGAAGACTCCCATGGCAAGCCTTTTCAACAAATAAATATTTTAGGAAGCAAATCCTGAAAATTTATTAGAATTTATATCCTAATTCTGAAGGCACAGGACTATCAGTGTAATATCAAGATAAGAACACTGAACAATTTAATCAGAACAGTAAAAAGACTAAACGACATATTTATCACTTTGTATGCAACTACTCTTAAAAAAAAATTCACAAATTACTTGCATCTCATTCATTGAGTTTATACTAAACAATGGAATACCAACTAGAATAAACCTCCTTTTTTTTCTGTATTATTTACCTCAAGAACTAGCCAAAGCTGGTCTCCATTTTTCACATCTTTCTTATAGTACATGCCGTAGAATTTGACTACATTGGGATGATCAGAGAGAGCTTTCAAAATGTTGTACTCAGCTTCAATTTCTTCATCAATATCCTAGTGTCACAAATGAGAAATACATAGCAGTTAACAAATAAATAATGACAGCCACTAAAAAAAACCAAAACCAAAAAAAATCACGAAGTATTTTCTGACAATTCTAATGTAGTCTGAAATGATAAAAGAAAAAAACCAAATAGAACACAAATATACCATTTCTAGAACTGCAAAGCCTGGCTCTGTTTAGTGAATAAAAACCAGTTATTTTTTAAAATTTTATTGTCTTTATCAATTTCAACTAATGAACATGTGGGGTATGACAGAGCAGCCCTCAGGAAGGAGCAAGGGTCCTGAAGGACAAGAAGTTATCCATAAGCCAGCAGTGGGGGTCCAAGAAGGCCAATAGGATCCTCAGCTGTATTAGGAAAAGCATTGCCAACAGGTTGAGGGAGGTGATGCTGCCTCTCTACTCAGCCCTGGTGAGGCCACACCAGGAGTGCTGTGTCCAGTTCTGGGCTCCTCAGTACAAGAAAGACATGGAGCTAATGGAGTGGGTCCAGAGAAGAGCTATGAAGATGATTAAGGGATTGGAATATCTCTCTTATGAGGTAAAGCTGAGGGAGGTGGGCCTGTTCAGCTTCAAGAAGAGAAAAACTGAGAGGAACCTCAACAATCTCTACAAGTATCTGAAGGGAGGGCGTCAAGAAGATGGATTCAGGCACTTCTCAGTGGTGCCAAGCAACAGGATGAGAGGCAATGGGTAAAACTGATGCACAGGAAGTTACACTTGAATATGAGGAAAAAATTCTTTATTGCATGGGTGACAGAACACTGGAGACAGAACACTCAGGTTGCCTAGAGAGTTTGAGTCGTCTCCCTCTCTGGAGATATTCAAGAACTCTCCAGCTACAATCCTGTGCCATGTGCTCTAGCAAGACCCTGCTTGCACAGGGAGGTTAAATCATATGCCCCATCACTGGTCCCTTCCAACCTTAACTACTCTGTGATGTCAAGGCAAAGCCAGAGCAATCCACAAGTAGGTAGCTATGCAGGTGCCTTGGGAAATTACGTGTTACTGCTTTAGTCTTAATGGTAACCCCAGCTAGAAAGGGTGTGGTTGGGACTACCTCTTTATCTCTTTGTGCATGAACAAGTATGACTTCAGCCACATCTTATTCATTTGTCATCCCATTTTCTAGAATTATCTGGGAATTCTTCTCATTTTCTGCTGTTATAGAAGCAGGTGACATCCATGGTTTCTCTGGGTTCTGCTACTGAACTATAATAATCATGTTTTTTTGTCACACTCTCATTACAGACCTTGGGTTTCTTAGTGTGGGGAATCCTTTTAGAGGTGAGATATGAGGACCAGTTTTGCCAACAGATGCACTGGGAGCTGTGCAAATCCCTTCAGACCAAAAATGGACACAGGTATTGGCAGGCTTTAGCAGGTATTGGATGACTCAGGTAAACCTTTCCCACCTGTGCACTGGAATTGCTCATTGAGGGATGATGATTACACTGCATTTGAGTCACTCTGACAAAATATTCAATCCCTCTTGACAACAGATAAAGGCAAATATCTACAGCCATTTTCCCCTCATTGTTGAGATCTCAAAAAAAAAAAAAGCTGAATACATTCATTTCAGACTTAAAAACATTTTCAATACAATTTTCTATTTACAACTACACAAAAAGAAGTGAAAAATCCATTCTAGAAGAAGGCTCCCTTATGAACTACACTATCCATATGAATGGATTTCATACCAGTGAAAGGCTCTGCTCAGTGCCAAAAACCCATCTCAGCAAAGCCAAAAAGAACTGACCATGGCTGAGAAAGGGGATGTTCTGTATTCCCAATGAATGATGCTCCTTCTCATTCTGTTCAACACACCTGCCCCAAGAGCACATTGCTCACTTGTTTCTTATACAGGTCTCCACTATCCTATTCAAGTTCCTCACAGGAGCCTTTTGTCTTGAGACCAGCTTGACTGTTCTCCAAGAACTTCCTCTGTCACCAGTATCTTCATGAATCAGCCCATTAAACTTTCATATTAAGATTACCAGGATAAGTCTTCTCACAAGGAAGGACTTTGGAGGTCTTGTTATTGGAACAATTCAAAAACAGCAGGAATTTACCTCTTTCTAAAAAAAGGAGGAACTCACTTTAAGGTAATTTTCCCCAGCACAACACAGAATACAGAAAAGAAAATACAAGGAAGGAAGAAGGAACCAAAGTATTGAAAGTGGCAGAGGATGGAAAGAGAAAGAAGAAGGGATGAAGACAGAAAATACATCTGGCAAAAACAAAAGAAAGAAAAAAAACACAGTCAAAAGCCAAAATTAAAAAAAAATTATATAATAGTTTTGACTGCCTTGGGGAAATTGGAAGAGAATTAGTCCACTATCCTACTGTGAATTCATAGAGGCTTCTGTCTCCTGAGCAGTACTCGGATTTTATGAGCTTTTTACAATTATAAGGAGAAATTAAATGATAGAACATTCATTCTGTGCCTACCAAAAAGAAAAATATTCCTTGGTATTTTATGAAGGAAATAACTTGAAATATTTAGTTGAATTTAGCACATTTACCTTCATAAAAAAAAAACTGTATTAGAAATGGCAGACTGAAAATTTTCATCCTATATATAGGATAATTTGGCAAAGAGTTCTAAAGTACAATGGTGTTTACTTATAGTCCTGAGGACAAGACTAAGCCTTCTCAGTTCCATCTTCATTTCAACACCTTTGTTCTCTTGTTTCAGTTTTAAAAAGCGAAGCTGTTATCCAGCAAAAAGAGTCTGTGCTCTAAAGGATTAAACATTAAAAGCTTATTTCAGTTTTCTATCACCCATGATAATGTAGGTTCCCAGTTTAATTTCAAAACATCAGTTAAACCAAACCATATTTCTTCTGCTTTGTTTCCCATCTACCTCTCAAGAGGCACAATTTTGAAGAAATCTCCAAAGAAAAAGAATTGTAAAATGTAAAGAAGAAAATACATAAAGTATCTTTTCCTTTATTGCAATGGCTCCCTCTGCAGCCATTATTAATACTTTCAGTTTAAATAAAAAGAATTCATTTATTGCTTTCATTTTATTTCCAATACAGGATTGTCATTTTAGCAGTTACATGGAGGTACAGCAGCTACTCCAGACACCCTGTAAATAGAAGAGGGCAGAGAAGAATAGCGTTCTTAGAATAAAAAGGGTAAAACATTTAGTTAAGAGTCAAGTCTTGGAAGACTGATGTTGACTGCACTAGTGCCACTTTTTCATTAAAATAAGGAACCTGTTTTTATCCGTTATATATTTGCCCATCTTCAATTTCTTATATTGCATCTTTATCCAGCCTATTTCTTCCATCTCCTTTACATTCTATTCCTTTTTCCTACTTAATCTATTTCTCTTTCCTCTAGCATCAGCTTTACTGTTTCTTTTTTCTTCCTACTATCATCCTTTAATCTTTTTCTGTAACCTCACAAGTGTACAGAACATTGAAAGTTTCACTGATTTCTTCAGGAATTCCTGCCATAGCCAGCTGCCACTTAAGAATCACTCCTGAGCACTTCTGAAGCATAGAAAAGCAAAAGCATTTCCTGACAAACAGGCATTTAGATGAACACCAAATGCAAGGAAGTCATGCCTATTTATTGTAAGTACAAGAGCCTTGTTTACAGAAAGCAATAGAGTCAAAAATAGTTTCCAATACGTTTGAACTCATCAAGATGCTTATCACTTGGCAAGTTATGTTTACTTTGGAAGCGGTTGTGGTACTGAATGGAGATGAGCACCCTTTTGGTGCTTTGAAAGCATGCTGAAATAAAAAGCAGATCAACAGGAAACAGCATAGATAATGGAAGACACTACGTTTTCACCAAAGTATTTCATAGACTTTTGTGTCTATGGAATTATAATCTGACACTGTGTGATGTGCAGAGGTAGAAGAGCCCTGTGTGGCCGCGCAGTTCCAGACCTGTAGGGTCCCCACAGCACGGCATGCTCACCCATTCCTGCCCAGAGGTGATGCCATGGAAGCCCACACCTTATAAACCTATACTGAGAGTGCAGAAGATGAACTTAAAAGGGCGTCCAAATTAGGAACAGCTGCTTTCCCATGTTTTGGTCTTAAGAAAAGTCCCAAGCCATGAGCAGGACCACTGAAGTCAGTTGGGTGAGCCTCTACAAACCAGACTAGTGTTCTTCCTTATTCTTTGAGTGTTAATCTGCCACCCAACAAATGTCAGTTATTGAAAACAAAACTGTGCTCTACAACTTCATAATTCCATTTCCCAGTTGCCAGGTGCTTTGTGTGTAGAGCTAATCCCCTTGCATTTTCCATTTGAAAAGATGGATTCCTCTATGCGACCTACTTATTTTGGCACATTTCAAAAACACAGAATGAACAATAACAATAAAGTATGCTATTTTATTTTTGAGGTATCGCTCATAGCATGCAACTCAGCTACAAGCGTGTACTCAGATGCTTGAAGGTACAGGTAAGTACTTAGAAGTAAATAACTTCCTTACTGGCCAGCACGTCAAAACCTTAGAAAAAGGAAAGGGAACAACAGTAAAAATAGAAGATAGGACTCCTAATACTGAAAAGGAAAATAATCATCTCTGCTTCCAAAAACAAGAGAGAAGAGGTAACAAAGTTTAGGTATACTTCTGACTTTTACCATAAGCAACCACTTTTAAGATCACTTATGTTGAGAAAAATGCATTGATAGATAGCCTGATACATAGCAGGCTGAAATAGTTTATTTCACAGTCACTTCTAATACAAATTATCTACAAAGATTAAGAGGAAAAAAAAAAAAGACTACATAAATTCAAAATTAACCAAGTAATTTAAGTAACTTACATGAACAGGATCCAAAATTTTGACAGCTGCTTTGCTGCCATTTTTCTTATTTAACACCTTGAAAACTTTTCCATAAGTTCCTTTGCCAATAGTCTCAATTATTTCCCAGGTATCTGAAGGATCAGGAAAGCTATCAAATATTATTGTTTTCCCAGACAATGGAAGCATCTCAAATGATGGCTCCTAGGAAAAAGAGATATCAGTGTTCACTCAACAAATGGTTAATAGCAATTCGTTTCCTAGAAATGGGAAGAGAAATACACACTCCAGCCTCAAACACTAGAAATGTTTTTGTATATAGTGTGCATGCACAGATAGCATTATGAATAAGAACTGCTGCACTTGAATTTCCCTTCATTGGATATCGTGTTGACTGCACAATAACAAATGAAGGTATGTCTAGTCAACACAGTATAAAATGAAGGGAAATTCAAATGATAATTCAAAACCAAATTTGAGTGAAGCCAGTTTCCCATGCACTTCAATGAATATATTTGTAACTCCCAGATCTTTGGAGGGACAGGGGAATAAGAGTCAAGTTCATAAAATTCCAAAGGATTTAGGTCCATTACCAAGAATCGGGCAAGAAGTGGAAAGAAACCCACACGAAACATCTTAAATAGTAGCATTAGGTTCATTCAAGCTCTTACAGCAAACAATCACTTTTACAAGCCAACTCTTAGGATTTGATTTATGACATAGAACTCAAAAGGCCAAGCAGATCAAAGTGACAGATCTTTTCACAATGCTATAGTCTTCCGACAGTCAAGCACTCTCAGCCATGGAAAACATGCTTATCAAAGTACATCCTTTAACAACTGGTTTACATACTGCAAAGGAAACACCTTTTACAATGATTGAATTGTATCCATCAGTGACCAGGTTGCAGCAACACTCTGGTCCATGATGAATACAATTCACCAGGAAACCTGCAGCAGTCTTTTGTGTACTTGGTACTGCAGCCAGTACTGGCCCAGCTCCTTGATTCCAAATACTGTGGGAACTAAATGACCCAATTTAACCTGATACCATGAAATCCCCCTTAAAACTATTCCAGATTAAGGTCAAAGCAAAGATCAAGATCTAGAGACATACAGCTGTAATAACTATAGTCTCAGTTTTCCATTCCAGATTCAAAATTTGCTTCTCTCTCCTGTCCCATGGGATTCACAAAGACTCAACACAGGACACTGACTGTAGTCTCTTCCTAAGGCATGACCTTTTGCCTAGTCTTTATCCATGCTTTGGGAGCTCCACCACACTCAGGTAAAGCCACTTCTTCCCCCAAAAAAGAACACAAATGAGTCACAACTTTCTTTTTCTTTGCCTTTAAAGTAGTTCTCAAGTACAGTAATTCTGTTGGCACTTTTTAATCACTTCATACATAAATGCTTTGTAATTAGGTTCTGCACTCTGCTGTAATTAGGAGACCACACAAAACAATAACTAAATTTGGGATGATAAAGGGATGAAAATTCATAATCTCAAACCCTTGCTTTGAGGGTTTCAATAATGGCATTTCAAAATTTCTCATTCTAAGCTTTAGTATTTTAAATTTGGGCTATTTTTTTAAGATCTTACTGGATACTACTAAACCTGTAACTAGGGATTTTTTTTAATCAGAGGAAAAAAAGTAAAAAAGCATCAGTGGTTGCCTTCATAAGAACTGAGGCATCCAAACCATATTGAAGCCTGTCTACATACAGGCTATTTTCTAGAGAATATGTAATTTTCCATTGAAATCTAGAGCCTGCTGTGTCTCACATTACAAGAAAACACAGGAACTTCTGACCCAGGCAGTAGGAGATATGAAGAAAGGAAGATTTATTTCTTCCCTTTCGAAGATGAACACTTCTGACACAGGAACTCAAAGAACAGCTTCACATATTTAGACTTTGCCAGAGTCAAGCTTAGAACTTTGATACCTTGAATCTTCAAATAAGCAAAGGACCACCGTGCTGCAGGGATATTTTAAATGAAGCAGAACACTCCAAGAAGTAACATTCCAACTTGGTGCTTCAGACAGCCTCCCAGGCTCCATTAACTCCATTTACATTGACAGAATCAAGCTGAAATTCATTGACTCCCAGTATCAATTGCTTATTTGTCTGCAGAGACTGGTACAATGAGAACTGTTTAAGGGCTAAGGAAACCTGATCCTGCAGGTGCTATTTGGCTACCAGAGAAAAAGCGCTAGAGAAATTGCCATGTGCTTTTGTTTTCTTTTGAAAATCACAACAGTTGCACATCATCTAGACTTAAGAAAAGTCACCACGTGCTTAAAAAATATGCATTCAGCAGCTGTCATACTTAGTTCAATAATTTAAGAGTGCTATTCCAGAAAAAAATATTCACCCTAGTTCTTTCTTTTGATTTACAGCTTCAAAATGATAACTTGAATAAATTATAATGAATACTATGTTTCCTCACTTTCACCAAGTTTAAGAACAAGTCCCTCAGATAAATTGTTTATTTTTCACGTCTATTATTAAAAATATATTAAATAGAATGATTTCAAGTGTTCTATTCTGGATGATGGATAATGTTTTATTACATCTCAGTGAAGTTGTCAAAGCTGATAATGATTTAACCTCATATTTCGGCAATAAATTGGACTACTCCTGGAATATGTCTGGATGCCCAACCAACTGGATAATTTATCATACCCTTCACCATTAAAAATTTACTTAAAAGACACCACAATTTATAACTTGATCCAAACCTCTAAGCTGGGAATGTACCCTTGAACCGCTAGGAAAAAAAGAACTTTTCAAAATATTTCTGGTGTGACAGTTCACTCAGCTGCTGCTCAGATTTTGGCTAACCTGCTGGGGAGGCCTGATGGATGCTGGGCACAGTGCCAGTAAGTCAAAGCAAGAGCACCAAGTAGGCAGACAGGTGGTCTGAAAGAGCTCAAGAGCCATTATGAGCACTATGCACCATTATCACTGGCAAATCTCTGTCTCCTGTCATCTCTTCTGATGCAGTTTCCCCAGAATCTGCTCATTTATAAAAAATGGTATAGGCCAAACCTCCAAGCTGGAAGGTATAAAATATCAGCTTACCCAAAAAGCTTTAGAAGCAAATCCAAGAGGAGCTGGACTGCTGAGGCCTTCCTGCTACTTGGTGTGATAAAGGGAACACTTGTACGTGACAGAGGAGAAGGGATAAGCAGTCTCCTACCCCCCAGCTAGGTTTTACTTTTTGGTTTTGCTTGGAGGTGTACAAATTAAGAGTTATAGGTTATAAATTACAAAACCTTATGGCTTGAATAGTGCATAAATGAATTCACATGATAGACTGACCTAGGCAAAAGGGGATTGAGCATGTTAGTTTGTCATGTTAGTTATAGTTCCTAATGAGTTCACGAAACAAAGTTTAAATCACAGAGTACGTTGTCCTGTAAGTTTGAGAGAGCCAAACAGACTGACACAGCAATTAAATTCAGGATATTCAGGGCAAGGAAAAAATAGATTTGGAGTTCAAATAAAACAAGGTTTTGGGTTTTTCTCTGTTTGTTGGTTGGTGGTTTTTTTTATCTGAGAGGGGGATCTGGTGCCAGTTATAAGAACAAAGTGGGTGAGAATTTATTTGCACCATTCCTATGTGACTTTTTGCTTCACATCAAACATATGCACCCTATGGAGCAGACGTCAGGCCAAATATGAGAGATAGCCCGGATACCCAGAGATGCCCTGCTCAGCAGCTGTGCTGACAGACCATTGCATTCTCCATCATTTTCAGTATCTAGTCAGTTTGGAGAGGGAAGGGGAAGCCTGCTAAAGAACATAGTATATTGCCTCTGGACTATCTCATTGCTGCCAAGGCACCTCAGTGAAGTACATTTATCACACCCAAAGCTTCAGACACAAACCAATTGCCCTGTGGAGTGCTTTTTAGTCAAGGCCACAGAGCACCAGAGACAACACAGTCACACAATTGGTTTTGCTTCTGCCAGCTGGGTTGAAAGCATGATGGAGCCTGAATTTCACACAGAATATCATATGTTAATCCAATATTTTCACCACTGTTTCATACCATCTAACTGTGCAACTTTCTAATAAACTTTCCCCCCCAACAGTTACTGAATAGACCTTCATCTCACTTGGATGAAAACATACCCATTTCCTTCATGAAGAGTTAATAAAATGAGAGCTCCTTGCCTCATGTCACTCATCTTCCTCCACACAGGGAGCCTACAGGATTAGCAAAGCAGACATCTATTCACATTTAACTACAATGAATGCAGCCTTTAGGTTCCTATCAGCATCTTGTCTCCTGGCTACCACAACTTTCTGAAACTGGGACCAGGAGCTCATTGGTTCAGTTCAAAACACTCAAAACACACCTACTGAGATCATCTTCTGGTTTCTTTGTCCCCATCCCTCTCTCCTTCACATTGCAAACATTCCTTACGTTTAACCAGACAGCTCCTGCACACATCCTACCCTGAAATGGGCTAGACATCTTCCTATATGTCACAACTGGCAGATGCCCGGTGCCAAGAACACTGGCACACATGGCATATCAGGTCTGTTACCTCTCTGAAGGTGACACAATGCATTCCTGCAGAATGTGAAACCTCTTGCCTAATGGATGCCAGAAAAAGTAATCACCCTAACAAAAACAAAACAAACAAAAATAGACAGCTTCTTATATCTAATAAAAAACTCCATCTCACCTCACTTTTTCGCCCACTTTATTGCTTTATTCAAAATCTGGTTTGGAAGTTCTTTGGTCTGGCACTGTAGGGGCCTTCAAAAGGGGCCTTCAAAAACTAAATGCAATGGCACAATCAAATCCCAAGCCACATTTCTTCTTATTTCATGAGTTATGCCACACTGACAAGTACTTAATAAGCAAGTTAAAGGCTGCCACACAGAATTCTCACAACAAGCCAAAAAGCATGAGGCTACAATATGCCCTTCATCGAACTAGCAATTTCTGGATAAATAATTTGATTATTCAACTAAGAGCATGGACTGCAGCTTAGATTCCCAGCTAGAGCTACAATGATTCATTTATACAGTATATTATTTTAGCCACCATTCAAAGAGTAAGTTTTGCTCTGGAAATTCAAATATCACCCCCATTCAAATCTGGGGGAATATTTGGCCTCTGATTTTAACAGTGATGCAACCTATATCTGAATGGGAACTATACTCAAATCTAAACTCAGTGTGAGCAGATTATCTAGTTTGGCCATTATTTAAAGACACATGTTTGCAGGCTGGTTTGTTGGTTTTTTTTTTACTTCATTTGTCAAAAGCTGAATGTACTTAGCATTGTAATTTCACTTTGAAACAACAGATTTGCATAATTACATAACTTTTTTACTTTCCATATGTCTAGAAAAATTATCCTCTTCAACTGCACATCAATTTGTTTACTAGTTTCTACTCTATATATTCCCTATTGCCTTCAACTGTCCTCCCCATCTGCAAAAAACCTTCCAGGGGGAAAAAACATCTTTTTAGTCCCAGCTATGGTAGATGAAGAATAAAAATCAACACATTCTCTAACAGTCAGTCCATGTCTTTTGCTGTTGTGTGCTTACACCAGTAAGAAAGACACAAGACATCAATTTAGGTAGGCTTCACCTAAGCTGATGTGTAGAATACACCTACTGGAACCTATGTTAGATGCTAATTCCAATTCAGTCAAAGAAATAAAAATTTTATCCACCTCACCTGATTAGCATTTATCTTAGCCTAAGACAGCCTAGTCTCCAGACACTGTTGATTCTACTGGCCATGCTTCCATTGCCTACAACAGGAGCCCCATCACACTGCTTCAGATGCAGACATGTTAAGGTAAATTACTTCTATCTACTTAAATGCTGGAAATAAAGACTTCTAGTTTGACAACTGACAAAATGACTATCAGCTCCATACTACAGACAGGAAAACTGCAAGCCAGCCACATCTCATCACCTGAAAGCTGTCAGGTGACTTGGACATTGTCTGATGATGCACAAACAAGGCAAGCACCCTGCAATGACCTTGCCAAGCAAACTTTGAATCCAGCAACCAAACCCTAAATTAATGTAAATGCAGGAATAAATGGTTATGTAAAGCGTTTGGAGGCAAGGAGTAATGATCAATTTAGGCAATATATCTCCTGGGCACAATTCAAATACCTACATCAATCTTAGGGCTGTTCATGGAAGAAATTGATCTGGTTTTGAAGCCACTTTTTAATGTTTCCTCTCTGAAAGGCTGGGTGACTGCTTCTTCTGTTTCTAAAAACACTTTTTTTCTTTGGTGACTGTTATCCAGTGACAACTTTCCCAACAAAGCAAGACAGCTTCGAGAGACATTTGATGCCTCTGGACTCCTTGACCTTTGTAAAACTTCTACACGCAGTAGAGAAGCAGTACTGCGTGGTATCAGTACCTGATCTCCTGCTATTGATAAATGCATATTGGGTGTCCACACTGACATTTCATCTGTGGATTATTATTCAGCTGATCTTGACATTTTAACTTGCTGCAGACTGAACTGGCCAGCCCGGCTCACAGGAGGCTCCAGCTCTTTGCTCTCTGAATGTTCTCAGAGGGCACAGATGCAAGGGATCTACTTCAGTGCTAGGTTCCACCTTGGTTTCCATCCATTCCCTGCCGTGCCCCACAACAGGGAAAGTCACACTGCATGCTGAGGCTTACAGTTCTAAGGTAACTCCATTGGAGGAAGGGATTTTTAAGCAGCAGCTTAAAGAATCAGTGAGGGCGGTAAGCATTCAATCTATTCTCATGCATAGGGGCCATTAGATTGCAATCCTCCAGAGTTTAAACATGATATAAGTACAGAATCCAACCCTTTTTAAGCCAATTTTTAGTTAAAGAAAGATGGTATGAAAAGAAGAAGGAAACAAAATGCTAAATTTAATTACTGCCATCAATTTTAAAAGCTCTGATGTTTTGAAAATAATGATAGCTAAAGATTTTTGTGGCAATTGTCATCCAACAGACAATATTTTTGTAGGGGCATTACAATCATGAAAGAAGATTAATAATGGTAGGGGGAATTGTCAAATTGTATTTGGACTTTGTGCTACCAGAAGTAATGAACTGACATTAGCAATCCATGAACTGAATTATACCCACCAATTTTGTGGCTCCTAGAAGAGAGGCACTGCAAATGATGAGGATAATTTTTCAGTGACTAAACACTAGATCAATATATTAGCAAATAACTTGGCTTTCAAAGCTAAAGCATCACTTAATTTTCCTATTTTAACACAGTAAAACTTTATGAAGCCACAAAAACCCATATAGTGTGACCTCGCTCACTCTGTATTTCTCAGAACTTCTAACAACAGAAAAGTGGCATCCCAAACTTAATTTAGCCGTTGTATCAATGAGCTTTGTTAGGGCTTGAAATTAAAGAGGTACAGTAACTTGATAGCAAGATAAGGAAGGCATTGCAGACAACAAGCAAACTTGCTAGCACTTAGCATTAGCCGAAGCAGTTATGGGGTGTGAGGGTACAGTGGGCACGGCAGGGCTGCACTGGTGTCCTGCCGAGGCCACGGTCACGGCAGAGCCCCGCGTGTCCCTGGGGCAGCAGCGCGGGGCCCGACTGCTCCCACGCGTTTCTTATCCAGCAACTCACTCACAAGAGGCGAAAAAAAAAAACAAACAAAAACCAAACAGAAAACGGAGGGGAGACAAAAAAAAAAAAAGGGGGGGGGGGGGGGAACGGGGGGTAAGAAAAAGTGTAAACAAGAAGGATTCATCTGAAAGAGAGACCGCAAGAGCCAAGCCGCACACGCCCCCGCCCCGGTGCCGGGAGCTCCCGAGCACCCCCCGCCCGTCCCGCCGCTGCCGGGCGCGCCCGTCCCGTCAGCTCCGGGGCTGCGGCGCGAGGCTCCGGCCCGGCCCGCACCACCCCCCGGGGGCCGGGCCACCATCCCGCGGGGGCCGCCCCGAAGCCCCTCGACGAGGCGTGACCGTCAGGCAGCGCAGTTCCGCGGAGAGCCCCCTCTCAGCTACCGGCGCCGGGGCTCGCCCCGGTGCCCTGCCCGCCGCTCCCGGTCGGGGATTACCCGCAGCGAAACCTCCGGTGCCCGCAGAGCCAGCCCGCCGAGGGGGCAGGGGCCGCGCCACCTCCGGCCACCGTGCCTCGGCTTCGTCCTCCTCCTCCTGCGGACGGCCCCGGCCCGGCTGCGGTCCCGCCTCGGGGTCAGCGGCGGATGAGCGCTTTGCCCCGCTAATCCCCCGCAGGCGCCGGCAAAGCCGGCAGGGCTCGGCCCGCCCCGGGCAGGGCGCGGCGGGGGCGCCGGGGCGGCCCAGGCTCCCTCCCGGCGGGACAGCGGCGGCCGCGGCCACTGGGGATCCCGGGCCGGCCGCCTCCGGAGCCGGGCCACAGCCCCGCACCCTGATCCGCCCCGCGGGGATTACAGCGGCCGCCGAGCCCCGGCGAGGTTGCTGGCCTGGCACGGGAGAGCTGGGCTCGTGCCCTTGGGGCTGCCCATGGCTGCGCTGCCCTGAGGAAACCTAATGGACCTACCTGGCCCTCTGAAAATAATTCACATCTGGTGCACGCCCCGAGCTCACGTTAGTACCTGTTGCAGAGAGGTGACCACGCTGCAACAGCACAGTATAAGTGTAATAACTGAATAGCAGGGTGAAGTTGCAAGACAAAGTACTCAAAAGTTGGAAATGGATGAATTTTAAAAGTACAGCTGCTATATGATACATGAACCAGGCTTTAATTATGCTGGTTAGGTTTTCTTTGCAACATCCCTAACAAATTCACTGCAAAGAAGCAGCAAAACTGTCAGCACTGGGGACCATATACCTCCATCAGACACTATGTCTGTTGAGTTGATTTTGTCTCCTTTCATTTTTCTGATAATATTTGAGGCTGGGTTTTGTTTTCAGACAGGTCTGACATGAGGGGAACTGTTCCAGATCTATCTGTTCTACATCCTTCTCAAAAGCGGAGTAGATGCCAGGTAGTTCATGGATAGCCTCTCTGTGGGAATATATCTTTTAAGAGGTATGGCTGCTTATCTCATCCCAGCCATCAAAGTAATCACACACACAAGGAACCTTCAGAAATTCTTCCCCATGGGAAAATCATCAACAGAAACTTCTGAAGCCCCAAAGCTAAACAGCCATGAGCCAGACATATAGAAGGGCATGAGGCCGCTTTGATTTCCTTCATCCAAGTACTACTACTTCATTGTATAAATGCTGTTGACAATTTTGGACTGTGCACTGAATTATGCATGTAGAAATTTATGAGGGATAGTTTAGACCTCCTTTTGTTGCTGGCTGCTCTGTCCTTTCATAACGGTCCGTCTTTCACTGGTTGAGACCCTATAAAAATGAGCTTTCTAGCTTTATGATCCCATTTTACTAATTAGAGGTGGAAGCACTAACATAATCGGGCCTCAGTTGTAAAAGCATCCATATATTTTAAGCTCAAATCACTACAGGAGCAACACTCAGTGAAGCTTCCCCATCCCTGAGCAATGTTCTCTTTGCTTTCAGTTGTGCTTGGGAGTGCCTGTCACCCCACTGCTTTTTGGTTGCGTGTCTAGTGGATGGCAAGTCCATGCAGAAGCATGACAGTCTAATCCTCTGATCATGCAGAAGCTTGGCCAGAGTGTGCCATCAGAAAAAAGCTAGAAGCCTCTCAGTGGAAATTCAGGTGCACAAAAGAGTGATGGGTACTCCTAGCTCTTCTAGAAAGAGCTTGCATGCCTCCAAGATCTGGAACAAGGAGCTGAGAAGTGTTAAGACACAATCATGGGAACCAGAAAAGACAGTAACGTCAGTCATTAGCTGATTCTGTCTACTTCTAGCAGTGCTGTCTTAATGCCACTGCTGCCCACCTCATCTAACTCTTGCTGTGTACTGACATTTCCATCCCTTAGCTCTGAAGACCTAAAATTCTCTATGAGCCCTCCCTCTGTCAGAGGGACCTCAAAGGCAAAACCCCATGACAGGGCTCAGATAAAGTATTGAAGTATTGAACACATGATGTCTTCTACATGAATTAATTTTTCAGGTGAACTGTGAAACTCCAAAAAACTCATATCTGTTTCATTTAGGTAATCTTCAACGATATATAAGTAATGGCAGCCTGTTGCTGCAGAAAGGGCCCTAGTTTAATGCAGTTGAAGTTTAAAGACCAATGTCCTAGGCCTATAGAGCTAGGCACTGTTGAAGCAAACAGGGAATTTATGCCCTTAGGGAATCTGCGTGTCAAATGGACACTGATTGTGCTGGAAAATTTAGTCATGAAATGATTACGTGACAGTCAGTGTCATGCAGCCCTGCCACATTCCTCCTTTGCCTTTATTTTCGCTCCTTCATGTTCTTTTTCCATCACAACCTGCCTTGGCTGTTGCCCCTCATTTTTCCAAAAAATTACTGCTTTGCTTTTATCTAGAATACCTTTCAGATGAGATTTCAAGGTTCTAGAGTAAATATGGGTATATGGTTTCTCTGCCCCAAAATAAATTTGAAAAAATTAAGGACAAATATTATGTATTGACTATAGCCAGATATATATATATATATATATATATATATATATATATATATATATATATATATATATATAGTAAAAGATAAAAGAAGTGTGATCATCTCCAGCTGTACCTGGTATGAGGTTAAGTTTGCTTGATGCCACAAGACAGCATCTATACTACACTCTCTTTTTAACTGATTGTGATTAGATTAGTTTCAGACTTTATCCTTGCCTTTCACCCTGGTTTTTATCTTCATTAGAAGCATTGTGGGTGCAAGTCTGAAAACTATTTTTAAATTATTATGTGACAAATGTAAAAGCAGTATGAACAGACAACCTTTCAAAGCATCTTCAACATTAGAGCACTTTAGGAAGTTGCTTTTAGAATGTCTTATTCTTCATTATTAAAAGGTAATGGACCCAAAATGTACATAAGTATAATAGACCTCTTTTACTCCAGAACTGGTACATTCAGACTTTTACATTCTGAGAAGCTTCTAATAACAAAAAGGGGTAGGGAAAGATTCCTTTGTGATTAAGACACCAAATTAAGACTATAATTTACTTAATATTTTATATATTGTGAAAGATCATGCTACATCCAAATAAAGTCAGGATGCAGATAGGCAGGACATGGTGGACCCTCCCTACAAAAGGAGGTCCTTGGCTGCTAGACTCCAAATCCTGGGCAGAGTTCAGCCATAGAGATTTTGTGGGAACAGACATATGTTCCTGCTTTTCATCTCTTTTTTCTCTTTATAATTGATCTTTTAACAATATTCTTCTCAAGAGGAGTTGTTTTGTTGGCTAATGAGGTACGTTTGCAAATAGCAAGTAATACACAAAAAGATCAGGAGGTATATAAATGATAACTTAAAAAAATAAACAAGCATGCTTAACTAACAGAAGAATAAAAGAATAAAAGAACTTACCTCTCTGGGGAAGTGCTTTTTGACCTCTCTGGCTGCTTAACTGAGCACAGCCTGTAGCAAATATAAGGAACTCCTCCCCTTTGGTGTTTATTACAGAGAAGCAGTACTTCCTGCAACACCTGAGTAAATATCCTCTAGGAAAACCACCACAGAGTTTGTCTACATCTAGCTCAGTATTCTTTTGATCATAAATGCCATCTACCATAATGAATTACCAAGACTGTCCAAAGGCATAAGTTATTTATTTGAATGCATAGTTTTCTCTAAAGCAACCTTGAGCTTTGCCAGATATTTTCTTTAGTTGATCAAAAGAGCTCTGTAACCCCTTTTGAATGTCTTAGATGTGTGATCCTTGTAATCACATTTAAGGGGCTGGTTAGCTCAGGAGATTGTTAATAGGATACAAAACCTTTAACATCCAACCCAGATCATTGCAGATGAAAAGCTGCGACTCTTCAACAGCTTTTTCATGTCCCATGACCTAACTCAGTTCCTATAGGAGAAAGGTTTGTATTCTTTCAAATTTACAGAATGTGCTTTCCAGACTCTTTTTTTTAACTGCACATGTAATACAGAACATTTGACAAACAGGAAAATAATTTAAAAGCTCAGTGGTAACTAATGAATCCAATTAAATCTGCAATGAAAAGAATTTTGGAATTTCCCACCCCAAAACTGTCTTCACAGTCTCACCAAGCCCATAAGCACAGAAATTGCCAGAAAGTAAGAGTGGTTTAGGAAGCTGACCGTTCTTCATTAAAATGTGCCTCTGTAGGTCCCTGTCATTAGACCCAGGAGCTGCCCATGTAGCACAGAAGTATTGCCTTTGAATGGTGATAGCCCAATTCATGTTTATTCATTCATACCGAGTAGGGAAAAAAATGTTGCAAGTAAAATGTGCAAGGCATTGTACTGACATTTCAAAGCTGTTTCTATTTCACTGGGTTTGAGGTAACAAAGTTTTAGAGTTTTACAGGTATTGCTTTCCATCTAAGTCCTAAGTTGGACAGAGTTTGAACTCATGTCTCAAATTCACTTTTTAAAAAGTGCTCTTAATTTTTTCAAACAAAATACTGGGAAAAGATGCATTGGAAAATTTGAGATATAAAGCCTTCTACAGTTCTAAAAAATTGCAGTGGAGAAGCTCAGGGACCTAGTGATAACTGCAGAGAACTGTTCTGCAAAATGTGTCCTGGCCTTTACTTCCTTAGTACCCTTATCCTTTTCTTGGAACACACTGATCACTAAAATAACATTAAAGGATTTTGCTTACGTGCAGTGATGTCAACCAGTAAGAAGCTGTTGGGACATCTGAGGATTGCTGCTTTCTGCATACCTGGAGGGAATAGAAAGTGCCAATTTTGAAAATGTGCAGGTAAAGATCTGGGGTTGTAGTACTGCCATTTCCTAGTGTGCACAACATATCCCTCAGTCATAAAGCTGTCTTAAAAATTGTGGGATTAAAAATCTAAACAAAGCAGTAAACAATACCAGTCACATGATAATATTAGTCACATGGGTCATCTTGTTTGTCATCTTGTTAATACAGCAGTTCCCAGACTAACTGCTTAGATATTTCAGGTTTGGTACTTTATAGTTTTTTGAACATTTTTTTGAATCAGTTGTACGGAGGGTCTCACTTGTATCCTGGAGTAGCAGTGCCTGTCTTATGAGGTGTTATGTGCATTTCTTCATAGTTATTCTTCCCAGCCCTTGAAAGTTGAGATGATCAGCAGTCTGACATTAAGTAAAATACCTATTAAACAAATACTACTATTAGCACTACTAAACACAAGTGTACTTTGGTATATAAATAGGACTGTGAACTAGTGAAGTATAAGCAGCTTCACAGTATTGATAACTGAAGCAGTTAAATTTATTTTTGATATGTGCATCTAATTAGCATCTAGCATTCAGTCTCTTCAATTCATTGCATTCCAGGTCCTGCTATTTAACCATTTTTTAATGGAGCAAATAGAGTTTCTTTTTATATCAGGTGATAAAAGAAGACTCAGTGTTGAACAAGTGTATTTTTTCTTTTGCCTCTGACAGGGTCACAGTGCACAAATGGAAGTGTTAGCCAGCAATGATAGATGTCATTTTGTCCAAATGAGATGGAGAGACAATTTTGCTTGTTCGGTAGCCAGAGCACATACATTTCTGTACAGGCACTAAAGACATTATGGTTTATCTAACACCCAACTTCTCTCAAGACTGTATCAGTTCCAATAGTCCTGGCAAGAGTCACAAGGCACAAGATCCTTAATCTGTGGATTAACTGGATGTTGAGGTTACCATTTGGAAAAATTATACTACTACTCCTCATGATATGTAAGGAACTGCAAAATGTAATTTAGGTTTTCAGCAACAAGATGGAAAAGAATGGTAACCTAAGCAATTTCATGAGCTTTATTAGGCTATACCTTCTAAATAACTTTTTTTTAAAGCAACTACCTTGATTTTGAATGGAAATTACTTGTGAGGTTTGCAAATTTGAGGCTCAAAATACTATTCTTGGAAAATTTGAAGTTTTGAATATCATATAATGTCCAGAATACTTCCAATGGATAAACAGAATGTGTCCAACATTCTTTGTTTTCCACATTTTTTCCCCTGTTTCAGACATACCAGTAGTTTGCTGTCAGTCTATTCCTTCCCTTGGAGACAGAGGTAACAATCACATTGCCAGACTTCACACACTTCACAAATACATGCTTCATTAATCCCAAACAATTACAAAAAAAAAAAACCCAAACTAGAAAATTCTTTTTCTTTCAAGTAAAAGAAGAGATAGAGACAAAAAGAGAATGATAACATAATCTGAGAATAACCTGGAAAGCTTGTTCTGGACTTTTTCTCCATTATTCTACCCATACTATTTTGAGTTCCTCAGCCTCCTAATCTAGAGGCACTCCACAAATGAGTTTTATAAACAGTTTCCTATTTGTGAGCCTGTCATTAATCTCTGAAGATGTTCCAAAGATAGCCCTTGGAGGATTTGGATTTGTCTTCTTTTTCTTTTTAATCCAGTTAGAGAGTATAGCAAACAGTGACACAAACAGGATTACATTTGGAAGGGTTCTGTGCCTGGTTATGTCAGTGGCACACAGACACAGACACACTGAGTTCTGCTTTCCTGCTCTGCAGTTTGTTGTCTTCCCAGCTGCTCCTCCTCTTCTTTTCTGGCTGATTGTAAACATATTTGAAAAAAACCCATATTTCCTTTTTTTAAAAAATCAGATTAAAAAAAATAAAGGAAGAGGAGGGAAGCTGTGTGCCATCCTAATTTTAAACTTATCTGTCTTTGTTACTACATTTGTGTCTCAGTGCTCTCCTGAATGATGAGACAGCCTTGTAATCTCATCTGGTAGCAGGAACAGAACCTAAGGTCCTCTGCTCCCACAGAGTACTTCCAACATTTTTGTGATAATGGTTTTTAGAAGCAAATTTTCATTAGGATTTTGTAGGTAACAAGCACTTTTTGAAATAAAAACATGAATTTTTAAACACCGAGGGTGACTTAAAACACTGAAATAAAACACAGAAAGTACCAGTTTATTGTCCACTTCAGATTACCTTCAAATCAAGACAAAGAATTTAAAACAATGAAAAGCTGTTAAAGCATCAATAATTCTGTGTTCCTGAAAGTAATAATTGCATATTGATTATGGCAGCTGGGGTGCTAAATCTTCCAATTGCTCTATCTATGATTATCTCTCTCCATTATTTGTAACTCCCTCAATTTCTGCCATTAGCTGCAAACTGTATCAGAAAATAATTCTTCTTCCCAGCTATTGTGAGGAATAAAAATTCTTTAGGAGACAGAGTGATACAGATTTGCATTAAAAACATGCCTAGTTTTGAATGGTTTTTAATCTCTTAAGATTTTGAAACCTACATGTAGCCAGATTCAAGTCTGTCAAGTGGTGATGGACTGACTTTATAGATTCTTAGGACTAATAGAAGATATTTAGAGTGACTGGCTTTGGTAGTTCATGTAAGTTTTTATAGGTAGCACATCTAAGGGTTCACATCTAAAGGTTCACATCTAAGAAGATACCTGATAATATATGCTGTCAAAAACACTCATAAGATAATCAAGATAAACTTAATAACCTCTAGTGCTTTTCTGACTAGAAACTTAGTTTTTAAATATACCTTATCTGTACTCTGTTATGGTTTGCATTAAAATCACAGAATGCATTTTATAGAAAGTTTATGTAACATTGGGTAGTATTGATTTTGCTGCTGTACACTTATACCTCAGATGGTATCTGACATGATTCCATATGAATTGTAAGTCACAACAACATAGCAGTGTAAGTCTTCCAAATTAGCTCTGAAGGTTTCAATAAACAAGATCTAAACTAAATGAAAAAGCCAATATTCAAAACCTTGAAGCCAACAGTCAATAAAAGTCAAGTAAAAATTTTTCTTCTTCACATTTTCTAGATAGGAAAGAAGACTGTAGTCTGTGTGTTTGTTAAATAATACACCTTTGCAAAGCTGAGGTAAACTTATCTGGCTGTTCTTTAAAACATTTAAGTTCCAATTAGTATAATGGTCCAGCAGTTTCTGTGTCTAGCTGCCTTCCAGTGCCAGAGTTAGATCTTCAGTTTGCCTTTTAAAATGTCTTTTTTAAAGGGATTGTTAAGGAAACCTGAAAAGGAGCTGTAATGGATCTAACCCTGTGGAAGTTTTCAGTCCTGAAAGTGAAAATGGTCTTTATGAAAGTGCTGTAAGGCACAGGTTGAGTGGCATAAACTCTGTTCCTCAAACTCAGCAGCCTTTGCAACTGCTAATGCTGAAAAGTCTCAGAGGAATGGATCATGCAATGTTAAATTTAATTTCAATCCACCCTAAATTATGAGCATCATGCACTAAACATATCAGGTTATGGGTTTTCCCCTGCAGAGTCCTATGTGAACTGGACTTTGAACTGGTTTTCACACCAAAGCACAGTGTCTCAAGGGGTGGGAGAGTGGGGCTGAAAGTGTGTTGCTGGAAGTAGAGGTAGGGCTGTTTCACCCCCCATTTCAAAGGCAGCACTGGGTAGAAGAGCTGGTTTTAAGATGTGATCTGGCCTCACTCACAGGCAGTCTGAAGCACAGCCTATTCTTGACCATAGTAATATTCTCTTCATCTAAGCTCTATATTTAATATTATATACTTAATATTGAATAAAGATATATAATAATTTATAATAAGCAATTCTCTTTTCACCTTCTTGACCTGTCCTTACACAACTGGGAATCCACAAACATACTATTTGGAAAGACTAGACCATAAATTCTTATTCCAGATGTCAAGCCAGTCCCAAATGAAGAATTAGGATGAGGCATTTCATATGGGGTTGTCTTACCCATCTCTGTCTGTTATAGTGCTTCATGCACCTTTCTTTGATGGAACTGAAATTGCTCACTGTTGGAGGTCCAACCCTAGACTGGGTAGCCCACAGGTTTGGTTCACAGCTGTGAAAATGTGGTGTTCCTGCTGCAGCCTCTTGGCCTCAGGATTAGGGTGTTTTCCTACCCTGTTGTTGCCTGAAACAATCTCCTGTGGAGAACATCCTCAGAACAAGCCAAGACTGTTTGCTTTATCCCTTTTAGCTAAGGCATACTAGTTAGTCATTGTTTCCACACACAATTGAGGCAACAATGTGATTTTTGACTTTTGATAAGTCATTCAGAGGCCAGGGCTGCTGTGTGCACTGCCATCCTCAATCAGCCTGTCTAGAGCAGAAAGGTTGTTCTCGGAGATGGTTTTGTGTCCTGAAGTTCTAACTTTGATTGTGGCAGCTGCCTTGCTTAGCAGGCACGGCAGGGCGCAGAGGGAAAGCAAATCAGAGCAGCGGGGGAGGCTGGTGCTCACCGCCGAGCACAGCAAAGAGCAGGGCCACCCACCGCTCCCCTGCTGCCGTCTGACAATTGAGATCGGATTTCTACCTCCAGGTCTGCTTGAATCCAAAGAAAGGAGCCATGTGTAGCAGCAAATTGCATACAAACTTTCCACAAACACAAACAATTTTTTTTTGTCTGTTTTGGTTTGGGGTTCTTTGTTAAAAACAGACTTCATCTTAGGAGAATTTCCAATTCTCACCTAGGAGTGCTTAGCGTGCATTTCCCATGCAATGCAAACCTCCTGCCTGCTCTGTTTGGGGGTACTGGAAGGACAGTGAGCCTGACTCTATGCTCCCTGGGCCTGTCTGACTCAAGAAACTCCCAAATTTGTTATGTGAAAGCCATGTCCTCTAGTTTAGTGTTCAGAATGCAGCTGCATGAAGTATCAAATAGCGAATTACTATTATTGTGGGAGGGAGTTTGCTATGGCGCTGTTTTCTGATTGGGGGAGCACACGTGTGTTTCTGATTATCAGATGCACCTATTAGGATTTGCATTCCTAACTCCAATGTCATTCAAGGTAACAGTAAAACTTGTGTTGGTTTGGAATGGGCTGGGGACTGACACTTGACAAGCAATACTTTTAAAGAAAATTAGTAAATTCCCTTATTGCCTTTCTAGATATAAGACAACAATAACAAGCAATACTTTACACTTTCTGGTACTGTTTATTCCTAGGATTTATTAATATGCTGCAGTCCACATGCACATTATCAGCCCATTGCCAACGGTGTTGCAGTAGGCAGTAAAGATCTCCATGCTCACAGAGAGCAGGCAAGATTTTGCTTTTGAAATCTGATGCAGAAGACCCACTGCACAGAAAGCATCAGAGCATCTCAGATGGCTGTCTCAGAAGGAGCAAGGCGCAGGATATGATGTGTTTTGCACCTGTTATGCAACAGAGAACAATTTGCCAATTAATTCAGGTAGAAGAGATAACATGTCTTGGATTTCCTGCTCTTAATTTATTGAAAAGCTAAGCCCTTGGGACTAATAAAAAGTATTTCATTCGCCTGCAGGAGGTTTACAGTTTCTGATAAAATAGAAAAATAGCAGCTCTCAGAATGGCAAAGTATCATTAACTGATGCAGACTTTGCATTGAGAGCATTTGTGGTGGACTAATTAGATAAATGTTCTACCTTACCTTCAAACTGTACTCCCCGATGGGCAAAATGATAAACAACAAGGTACATGGGTGAGCATTTCCTCATTTTCTTACCACTGTTTCTTGAACATGAGAAAACAAGGTAGGAAATAGCCTTTCCATCTTTCACTTTTCACATAGGTGATGGGAGACTTTAATTTTGTAGGCATTTGTTACATAAGATTGCATCCTAGGACCTAGGTGACAAGCTCAAGTGTCGTAGGTACTAAGCCATGACTGAGGGAATTTGAATACAGAGGACTCTATGTCTTTACTTAGGAAATAACTGAAAATAACTCATAAAAGATTAATTCACTTGCTAGTTTCTTCTACTCTGCAGCTTCATTATACAAATTGGAAGAACAGGTAATACAATAGAAAGTCTTCTGGCTTGACAACAAATTCCCAGAATCTTCTCACTTTCAAACTAATAAATAAATCAAATGTTCCTTATTCATGAAGATGGCTGTACCATCTTACAATGCTTGCTGTGATGCCAAGTGCAGTTTAACTAAAACACAGGGCCTTTTTGTTTTTCACTTGGGGACAGAGGGCTCTTTGAGGTCACCAGCTGCTCTAAAAGTGATAACATTTTTTGGCAAAAAGGCCATTTAAAAAAAAATCAATGTTGAATTAATATTCTTCAAAGAATTGGGGGTTTTTAACTAGTTCTTGTTTATACCACATTTATTGAGCTTCTTCTGGAGAGCCTGTGCCAAATCTCAGATGATTATGCATCTCCTGATTTGTGGTCTTCTTGCACAGTTATGATAGGATATATTTATCAAGGCACAAGTGGAGTTATAATCAGATAGGCCAATGAACCACTGTCTTGCCTCTTCTAGTAGATGCATTCTCTTTTTCTCTCTTTTCAAGATAGGCATCTCTCTCATCTCAGTAGTTTTGAGGACATATTCTCAGTCTGAAAATTTTGTTTCACAGTATAGTGAGGTTCGGTCTCAGTTTTATCATGAGATTCATGACTGAAAGCTTCAAACCAAACTGCAGACATGTCTGGTTTTTTAGTTAAAATAGTTGTACTTTCTTCCAGAGACAGGAGGCTGTATCCACTGAGATGTGAGATGAGATTCATATTACAGAAAACTGAGAACCAAACAAAACCTGTTTAGTTTGCAAAGTAGCTGAGGTCGTAGTCTGTAAAACCACCTGCACTGAAGCGCCTGTTGGTGAAGTCCCTCAACACAGAATGAAGTGCTTACAGCCAAAGACTCAGGAGTTTTATGTCCAACCTCCAGATTTCAAAGAGCTTCTGAGAAGCCAAAGTGATTCATGTGACTTCCAGGCAAACCTCACTGGCAGCGCCTTTCTCACAATTCTGACCAGAGCTGCTCAAAAAATTAATTTCAGTTTCTTTCAGGCTTCTTTGAGTCTCCATTATGTTGGTTACCCTAGGTCAGGTTTGTTGTCATCCAGGTTGGCTGTCTTGGATGTCCTTGCCAGTACCTCAAAGCTGCTCACAGGATAAGGGTGTCTGCTTTTGTTCTCTAGATAGCTTTAAATAATTTTTCTTCTCATGTATCATATATTCTGCAGTTTCTAAATCTAACTTGGTGAAGTGGGATGATCAGTCACTTTAATTATTGTTTATAATTTTGCCTTTACAATTTGAGCAGATTCCTATTCAGAGAAACAAGAAAGTTACATTTGATACTCAGCAGAAATCTTTGTCCAGTTATACATAACACTGAGATTTTTTTCCTGTCTTTTTATGTTCCATGAAATCTTTCTCAAAGGGAAAAGTAGTAATGGAATAGTTTTATTATTTTCTTTCTGTTTGCTGTTTTTTCCATGTTTACTATGTACTATTCTCTGTATTTGCTATTTCCCCATATCTCTGGGTCTCTGGGTTGAAGTGTTGCTTGTTTTGTTGTTTTTTAAAAGAAACAAAGACAAAAATGTGGAGTATAAAATTCAAGACTCGTTATTTTAGAGAATGCTCCTCAGTGCCAATACAGCGTCACTCTCATTTCTTTAACAGGGTGACTTGCAAAGAATCTTAACACAGCACACTGAGTCTGCCACACCCTTTTTTACTCATTTCACACAGATCTGTAGACAGCATCCAGCTTCCTCCTGAGCAGAATTAGGTCTGCATTGCTACTGCGTGACCTGGCTAAACGTCATCAAAAGATTTTTGCAAGCAGCTCCTATTAATGCTATCAGGAATGTGACATATTAATCTCTCATGTTCAGGGGAGAGAACAAATCCATTCAGTTGCAGAATTAAAATATCGTTAGTGTTTAAGGAACTATAGAAACCTGAACCATTTAACAACAGCAACAATCAACAGAACAATACATTTGGCTAGTTAGTACCATGCAGTACAGTACAACTCAGTACAGGTGCAAAGATAATGCAGTGTGTCCCTCCACTCTTCTACCTCTGCTAGGATGTTTTTTGCTGTTCTGTCATATTGTTAAATTGCAATTGCATTATTCCAGCTTCTAAGAAAACCTGGGAATGCATAATATAAATATTTAGCCCATTGTAGGGGCAGAACTGAAGAGAAGACAATGAAAAAAAATGAAGGTAAAAAAATAGGTCTGGATTACCTTTGTTTTGGTAAAACAAATTTTGCATTCACTTGTTTAAAAGAGTGTTTCCATCCTATATTCATGTGTGCTTATCTGTAGTAATCAGCAAGTTACTTTTCTGCTATTTTCTGGTTTTATAGTGTGATTTCATATGTTCTTCCCAATAAATATCATTTGTTTACTGAGGCTCAACCATAATCCAAATAAAGCAAAGATTCTTCTGAAATCCTGCATCTTTACTTTTATCTTGGAGCCAGTCTTATCAATATATCTTTTAAATTTCTATCTCTGCTGTTTAAAAATGGTAGCTCTAAAAGGGAACTTTATTGGGACAACTTTGAGGAAGATTCAAATCTATTGACTGGTTAGCAGAGGACATGTAGGTATCTAAACCAGAAAAAAGAGGGTAAAATTGAATGTTGGGAGACATCTGAAGATGCTGCGAGGATAGATTATATGCTGGGTCATGGAGGTTTAAATGTGCCTGTGAGAGACAAAAGTATTTTGTTCTATTCTACCACTTGTATATTCATGAGTAAACTGCCATATTATGGGAATGTGTCTGGTGCATGCTGTGAACCAACACAAACCTCTCAGAGGCACAGTGGGTGGTTTCACAATGCCATCCTCTCCTGGATATACCTGCCCAGCAAAGGGGAGTTGGATGTCTTGCCCAGGAGTGTCCCTAGGAATGCCTTGCTGTCTGCAGGTGAGACATGGAGCTGAACAGGCTCAAAGGGGACTCAGACTGGGTGGGGGCACTGCAAGGACCAGATGCTCCTCAGGTTTCTCCCTACCAGTGCAGTGGGATCATGTATAAAACAGCCCAGAGGCATCCTATGGATTGAACAGGAGGACTTGGGAAGGCCCTTCAAGGGTCTTGTTCCCTTCCAGTGGACATGCAGCCTTGCCTGACTGACACCCTGGCAGCACTTCTTGCTGGGAATGGGGAGCTAACCAACTCAGCCAGTTTTTCTGCATACATTTGAATGCCAAATATAGTTCTGATTGCAGCAGCATTTGCTAAAAGTATAAAATATAACTTATGGCTGTAGCCTAATTCAAAGCCAGTCAAGACACTACAAAAGACACCAGCTAAGACAAATCTCCTCCGATGCACTGAAATCAAAGTGAGTCCTGTGCACAACAGTGGGTTCTTTGGTGGTCTGCTTTGATGCTGGCTGGTGTTGAGTCAAGAGGCACGTCTGAAGAGTTCTGTCCTGATGTCTGAACTGAGAATATTGCCAATGGGGTGAAGCTCAGAGTGTCTCCTCAATGTTTGAAGACCTGCCTACATACCTTATGTGGCCTGTGGATGCCTTGGAGGTCTTCTAAGAAGCTGAAGATCCCAGACAACAAAAACAAGGCATTTCTTGAGGAAATGAAAGGAGAGATGGCTCGTAAAGGAAGAGCCGGCCAACCCCATTTGAAGAAGCTCTTCAGGCACTAAAATAAGATAGCTATCATACATTTCTTGTCACTGCTAAAGCTGCATGAAATTTACTTCTGTTTATACATTTTAACATACAAGTGTTGGTTTTGCATGGCATGGTTCTTGCTAGTGGGGGAGAGCACAGAAGTTGCTTCATTTACCAAAAACTGTAGTCTGGCCCCACTAGAGGAAGTACGAACACTTATGAACTCTTTCCAAAAAATAGTTCCAAAATGACAGGTCAGCTCTCACCTACATCAAGTTCATTTACTATAGTTTTCAAACCTGTAAAATATATTTTTCTTGTGATTTAATCTGAACTTTTTGTTTGGCTCCCCTAATTTGTCTTCTGGCCTGCAATTCAAGCAGCATTCATCATGCAGTTCTTTGGCTAGACCTGAATCTTTCTGGCAAAGTAAAATCTCAGGACTCTGGGAGTTTTGAGGTTTACCATAACCCTGTTATGGTAACATTCCATTCTGGAATCAAGAGCAGGGCGGCTTCTGGGGCTAATTTAATAGACTACCTTCTTGGTTTAAAACATCCAAAATGGGATTTCCAGATTTTGGCTACATAAATTTACCCATAAGCTCCCACCTGTCTTTCTGGATGTGATCTGATGCCCCACAGACAGTTTTTTTACTATAAAAAAATGAGTGGTCATGCACGTGGATTCAATACCACGTCTGCAAGTTAGCTGTATCATTCTTGTTAGCCTAACTAACTCTCCTTAGAAAGGTCTCAGCTGATCTTATGTGTACAGAAGAGACAGGCATTTGCAACTAGCTGGTGGCTGCTGTGGGGTGCTTTTTCATCTCAGACTGGTAGGATCAGGGCCTCCACTTTAGGAAGGAGGGAGGAGGCTGCTGCAAGGTGCTTCATCTGTCACTCTGGCTGGTGGTTCAGTAAATTATTTTCTTTCTCTTTAATCTATGTCCTATAGAAGGTCTAAAAACTTTACTTTCTCACTTCTTCCTTGGAGCTGCCCTCTATCACTATGAGCTGCTAAGGTAATTTCTTTAAAACTGCAGAAATGGGAAGAGGAGTTTGTAATCATCTCAGATCTATTTTGTCACACTAGCCTTGGGCTTATATTTGCATTTGAGGCCAACCTCCCAATTTTTCCTGCTGCCCCAGTTTTGTCACTGTCTTGAGTGTGAAGTGAGCCAGGTAAGTCAAGAAACAGCAAAGCATTGGAGTATACAGCTGGTTGAAGCTCAGCCCATGTCTTGACAGGGCTCATGGTCATAACCATCTTTGACAAAGTCCTGTGAGGTTCTGTACTCAACACTGGATTAAAAGGAAATTGCCACTTACCCACTTAGGAGTACCAAAACAAAATTGATGAAAATGGTGATATTCTAGGAGAAAAATATTGTGCTTAGGAGTCCCAAGACAGTGCAGTTTTACAGCCAGAGATCTGGCCTAGGGAACGAGTCTGGAACATTCATGGTGTGTGTTTGTCATCAAGTAAGAAATGTTATCAGCTGCCAGAGATTGAGATATCCATTAATGAAATTCAAAGGAAATACAGAGGGCAAAGTGTGTAAGGATTGTCCAAGCACACCTACATTTCTGTTTGTATAACCAGGAACTTCTTTTGAGTGGAGACTAACTAATCACGTGGGTTTAGACAGTCACACACCACAGACTGTGGTGTGATGGAGCTTGAGCTGCAGTGTGCTCACTCAGCATGACTTTCCAGATCACTGAAAAACACAGGACAGCCATGGCCATGGCTCCAGTCATTACTGCAATTTCCTTTGCTGCATCAGCTGACCGTGTGCAGTCACACAGGATGGCAGGAAGTCCAGAGCAAAGCAGTATTTCACAGCTAAGGCAGCCCAATAGATATGAGATTCATGTATTGGGCAATGTGAGAATTATGCATGGCAACTTTTGATGGAAATCATCAGAGGCAAAGGGCCAAACATCCACATGCTTGTTGGGTGAGAGACAAAAGGCCCTGGAGTAGTTAAAAGAGCCATGATATGTCAGGAAACTAAGACAGCAAAAACTGCTATGTGACTGCCTAACAGACATCCTGCTGCCACCAAGAAAGAAAACTGGGCTGTGGAGACAAGATAGAAAGCTGCACCAATGCTACAAACAGGAGAGAGTGCTGAGCTTGCAGGAAAAACAGAAAGCATCTTTTGATTTCTGTCTGGAAATGCTTCCATCTTTACAGGAGCAGTGCAGGCTCACCCAGCCAGCTGGGACTGTGAAATAGCCACCAGAGTAACAGGCTCTGTGAACAGAATGAGCTCTTTGGTCCTTCTGTTTTGTGAATAAAACAAGCATTTAAGATTGATCACAACACCCAGTGTCAATACCTAATATGCTCAGTGTCCCCCCTTTTACAGTAGCTCAGCACAGTATTTCCCCTTTACTCCATGTTGTTGGATTCTTGGACAATTAAATAATTGATTTCAGGCAAATTACTGCTACTAAATTAAAAAAAAATTAATTGCTATGTTAAAGAGTTGGCAGGCTACTAATGAACATTCAATGAAAATATAGGGCAGTCTCTCATCTACAAAGGATAAAACCATCTACCTATGGTGTCCATTCTCACAGGCCCACAGTTAACCAGCTGGCAAACAAAACTTAGGGGTTTATTAGCACTAGTGTGTACATTGTGCTGTCTCTGCAGGAAGGAGTCAAGTATTATTTAATTCAACACCCCAAACATAACAAAAGAGGGTTTTGAAACCAAACTTTTTATTTAAATGTACAGATGTGTATATATACTGCAGGTGGATAAGTGGTGGTTTGTAACTCAGGATGGCGTTAACCAGAGCAGTACCTTCTGCCCAGGAGAAATCATACATAGGGAACTATAGGAAGAAATATTCAAAAGCAATAGATACCACAGAGTGCTTTGAGAAAGTCTCTCTAGAATACCAAAGGATGGAAAAGCCAAGCATCAGCTTTTCATCAGTGAATTAATATGTTGTCAAAGGTCTGACCACTGCTAACGTGTCTTTGCATGGAAGAGAAACCTCAGCACCTTTTATCTCACTCCATGAGCGCTGACTCTTCTGCCTACATTAAATATCTACTGAACTAATCTAAACCTTCTGTAAATGTCTCTCTTCCTTAAAGGAAAGGGGTTTTCTGTATTAGATCTGACTGCATTTTTATGAACCAAGATAAATGAGAGTTGTTAAGACATTCTTCAAGCACTTATTCAGGTTTTCAGGCTTGAAAAATCAAGCTAAGTACATAAGTAAGAAGTCTGTATTCAGCACACACAGCACCTCTGTCACTGGATCGTAATTCCTCCACTCTGGGATTAAATTCCAATGGACCTTGTCCTGCAAGTCCTACAGAAGGTAATTAATGAAGAGAGGCTATATGAAAAGACAAAATTTTGTATAAGAATGAAAGATCACGTACAGAGGAGCAACATGTCTCTTGATTCCTCTCATACCTGGCTTGTAATTGCTTGCTGAAGTGTTAGGATATGAAGAAATCCAGGTGGTCTGTTAGCTCTGCCTTTTTGTAAGTGCTCAGCTAAACTTTTCTTCAGTCTGCTCCAACTCCTTTCCGGAATCAAATCTCTATGCCTTTAAGCAACTTTGTAAGGTCATCAAAACTTTAACTACTGCTTCTAAAGAAAATACTTATTTTCCTGTGCAAGAGATTTAGTTTTCCAAATTATATCTGCATATGTATATGTAGATGTTTTCTGATACTGCATTGGATTTGTGTGGCTGGGTTTTGGTAGCAGTGCGGGGAGAAGGTGACAGACTGCAGAAGTGGCTTCTCTGAGAGTCTGCTAAAAGCTTCCTCCATGTCTGACAGAGGCAATTCCAGCTGGCTCCAGGACAGACCTGGAGCTGGCCAACCTGAGCCCATCAGCCATGGTGACAGTGCTTTTTTGATAACGTGTTTAAGTAGAGAAAAAAAAGGTTTTGCACAGAAGCAATTGTAGCCAGAGAAGGGAGGAGTGAGAATATGGGACACAAATGATTCTGCAGACACCAAGGTCAGTGGAGAAGGAGGGGAAGGAAGTGCTTCAGGCACCAGAGCCGAGCTTCCACCATGAGACATGATGAAGGACGTGGTGAGGCACCTGTGCCCCTGGAGCCCATGGAGGAGCCCCATGCTGGAGCAGGTGGATGCCCAAAGGGCTGTGACCCTGTGGGAAGCCCACGGGGAGCAGGTTTGCTGGCAGCCCATGGAGGGCCCACACTGGAGCAGCCTGTTCCTGGAGGACTGCAGCCCACACTGGAGGAGGTCAAGAAGAGCTGGTGCATGTGGGAAGGACTCATGTTAGAGAATTTCATGGAGGACTGTCCTGTGGTAAGCACCCCCTTCCCCATACAGGAGGAGGGGAAGAACTGCTCTCCATGCAGAGGAAGCAGAGATAAAACCAATGTGATGAACTGACTGTAAACCCCATTCTGAGAATCAGGAATAAAAGTTAAGCCCAGGAAGGAGAGAGGCAGGGGGAGAAGGATCTGTTTTATTTTCATTATCCTACTCTGACTTTGATTAGCAATGAATGCAACTAACTTTCCCAAGTCAAGTCTGTTTTGCTCATGATGGCCACTGGTGGGTGATCTCTTCCTGTTCTTACATCAATTTATGAGCCTTTTGTTATCTTTTCCCTCCCCTGTTCAGTTGTGGAGGGGAGTGACAGAGTGGCTTTGGTGAGGCTCTGGCCTGCAGTCAGGGTCAAGGTCAAAGCACCACAGATATACAGGCAGGTTGTCCTTTCCTTCAGAACAGTCATTGGGTGGTTTGGACATTGCTTGACTACTTGGAGTCTTATGGTTCATGCCTGGGAAAGAGTACACACTTGTTCAGTGAGTGATTTATTTTCCCCTATTAAGGTTCACCTTGAAATTTCAGTCAATAATACAGTAAAGCAGAACTGCAAATGCTCTAATCAGCTCTATCAGCGCCAATATTTGCAAAGAATATCATAAGGGGCCTAATTTTGTTGCTCTGTGCAGTAAACTGCTCCAGTAAAATGTTCTGTATTAGGGGCAGGTTACAGCTAACACCTGGCAAATGGTGTGAAACAGGCTGGAAACTGTAATGATCATACAGTAGCATGTGTCTTGTATTTCAAGAAATTACTTCTGTCCACCCACAATATTGTTTTAAGTGAAGTACTAAATGATCCCATAGCTCAATAGGTCTGTGTGAAATATTTTAACAGTCTTACTGTTCCAGATGAGGCAAGGCTAAGGGCAAGTTGCAATGTATGTATGTGCAAGAAAAATCACTTTAGCCACATGTGAAATAGAGTTTGCTAGTGTAACTCCTGGAGGCTGATTACAGTTCATACTCAGACACACAGCAGATTACCATGACCAGGTGAAATTACAGGGGGCATTTTGCTACAGTAGGATACAATAATGCAAAGACAAAACGATCCTTTCATATGCCAAAAGTATATATGGTAAGAAATCACAGACAGACAACCCCAAGTTTCTACAGTGCCTGAACCATCTCTCCTTGTTTTGTAAAACTAAAGGGACAGCAACATGGTGTTCCTAAACTATTCTAAGGTGCCACATCAGACTGACAGAGAAGGAAGAATGTTACCTGCTGCTTTTTTGAAGGATCCAGGCCTCCTTCACTCAGTCACTGACCCAGGCTGGCCATGTTTATATTAGAGCTGATACAGTCACAACCTGTGCAGGCAAGTCTGGAGAGCCAGCCCAGGCAGCTAGAGATAATGCTACAGATCATAAACATAAATCTAATATTACATAAAGTCTCTGAAAACACCTGAAGCTAAAAAGTGGCTATGACCATTTAGTGACTACATAGGTTTTGTCATCATTAGGGACATATGATTTTATTTGTCTGTTTCCTGTTTCCTTTTGTAGCTGTATTATTCTCCAGAACCATGAGGTACTTATTGATCATTTCTATAATTTCAAACTCATTTTTTACGCATTGATCTCAGGACAGTTTTCACTTCTCGTTTCCTGCAAGTTATATCCTTTTTTGTTCACCCACAGTGAAAAGAAGGAAGACCCTTATGCATTCAGAACAGGAGTTATCAGCCTGAGCATTTGAGTGCCCAAACTAAAAGTGACAGACAACATTTGACTTAGTTCTCCCCTCTGGAGGAAATACTCTTAACCTCAAACATGTAGGCGACAGAAGCTGGGTCTGACAGCATCTCACTTGCCATCCAACAACTTTTCAGTGGTTTCTTGTAGTGCAGAATCCTACTTTTCTCAATATTTTTCTTTCTTCCAAGATTTTTGCATTCTCCTCAGCCTTTATGACCCCATGCCCAGGCTGCAGGTGTTTGGAAAACACCTCCATGCCCCAGCTGGCTGTGTGGCCCCAAGGGATGGCGCAGTCTCCTCTTCCTCTACAGGTTTCCTCAGACCAGGAGGGAGCCATCAGGATGAAGAGCAGCCTTCCACCCTGCTGCCCTTTTTCTCAGGCCTTTTCACAGAAACATGTTAACACATAATATGCAAGAAAGCATTTTAAACAGTGTGCCACCCATTCACCCAATTAAGCCCCATTTCCCAGATGGAGTCTGCTCTGGCCAGTATGAAGTGTGCTGAAAGGGCTGTGGTTGCCACAGCTGGCTACCAGGAGGCATTACCTACTGCATCAGTAGAATTTCCAGATCCTGCAACCTATGAAATGAAATGAACAAAACTTCCCCTCATGTTCAGCCAGAGGTCTGCCCAAGGGGCCAAAAAGGCTAGTGGCATCCCAGATTATATAAAAAATAGTGTGGCCAGCAGGACCAAGGAAATGTTTGTCCTTCTGCACTGAGCACTGCTGCTCAAGTCATGGGTCCAGATCTGAGTTCCTCATCACAAAAAAGGCATTGGGGAGCTGGAGCATGTCCAGAGATGGGCAGTGAAGCTGGTAGAGGGTCTAGAGTGTGAGTTATATGACGAGAACCTGAGGGAGCTGGGGGTATTTAACCTGGTGAAAGGGAGGCTCAAGGAACCTTATTGCTCTCTGAAAGGAGGGTGTAGCCACATGGGGTCAGTCTCATCTCCCAGGCCGCCAGAGATGGGACAAGAGGATGGCCTCAAGCTGTGCCAGGGGAGGTTCAGGCTGGACATCAGGAAGAAATTTTTCACTGAAAGGGAGGTTAAGCATTGGAATGGGATCTTCAGGGAGGTGAGGGAATCACCATCCCTGGAGGTGTTCAAGAAGCAACTGGATGTGGCTCTCAGTGCTTTGGCTTTGTTGACGTGGTGGTCAAAGGTTGGACTTGATGGTCCTGGAGATCTTTTCCAGCCTTAATGATTTTATGATTCTCAGGGGGCATGGCAGGCTGTGAAGTGCCTGGGCTTTCCCTATCAAATCCTCTCTGCTTTTTCTCCAGTGAGTGGAAGAAAGAATGTCAACACCTAAAGAGACTTTCCTACAATGAAAGGCAGCCCTGCTTTAGAAATTCCTGGTGCCATTAGGAATCATTTTTCAGACAAGGACCATCAAGATGGCAAGGGATCTGATGGCCAGTGGTGAGTGGGGAGCAATGATGTTTCTGGCTCCTTGGTGCCTGCAGCACTGTGCAGGGAGCCCAGCTTGTCCTGGCCCAGCAGAGGGCAATCCCAGTAAACAGGAATCAGTGCTGTTGCTGGGGTTCAATTTCACTGCAAAAATGAAAGGTTGAAAAAATAATAGAGCCACAGCTACCCAGCTGCTTGTGCCTCCCATGACCCCTGCCACTCAGCCTGTGAGTGAGTGTGAGATAGGAGCTGGGAGCATGGAATGTGAGGAAATGGCCCCGTTTCTGCCAATTTTGGGTCAGCTTGTGACCTCAGGAACTCTGCCCCTTTCAAAGATTTGAGGGGATCAGGCCCTGCTGGAAAGAACAATTCTGAAAAGCAGCCAAATTCTGCAGACATAGGCATATGGAAAAATCTAGGAAGAACCATGCACCACCTTGTTTATGCCTCTCTTTTTTTGTACTCCTCTCTTGTACAACATCAAAACTTTTCTAGACCTGCCTGGAAAAATATTTGCAAGTAAAAGAAAATCAGAGCAGCTTAGTAGTCAGACAGTTTCTGCTTATTTATTAGCTTATTTCTGCTAATAAATGAAATGACTCACTTCTAAGCCTCTGAGTACACTGAGTTTACTTTCCCACACACTGGCATCAGCAAACATTTTCACTGTAAAGCATATTTAGCTAGTCATAAGCTTTTTTGCCTATAATTTGATGCAATGTGTGCAAACCCCCGCTCATCTACATAGATACTTGTTTGTTATTCCAGGCAGTTGATCAGCACTGAAAGCAGAGACACCATAGAAATCATGCAATACCAGGAGTCACTTTACCACTTTTCTATATAGAAGGGAACTGAATTGTTCTTAGCATTATAAACATATGCGAGAGAGATCATGGAAAAACCACATACCTATTTGAGGTAATGTTGCAAGAAGGCTTTTGATGTTCCCTCCATCAGCAGCACTGCTCAGTGAATGCCCTAAAACGGTTGCACTACAGTAGACAAACCTGGCAGAGACAGTCATGGATGAATGCTGTGAGGTCTGCAGTTTCTGGGCCAGCCAAAGGTGATTAACAGAGCACAGACTTGTGTACTGCTCTTTGAAAGCTGCTGCAGGAAAGCAGGCTGGACAGGGCAGAGACAATTCCAGGAAGCACCATTAAGTGGAGGTCTGTAGCATTTGGAGAGGGGTCTTCTCTAGGGCCGCCTCTTGTTCCATGGGAAGAAGAAGAAATTGCCTGGGATGTCCTGTGACTTTCATACAGGCTGTCATTTATCCCACACTACCAAAGGGTTCAGAATAAATGGCCTTGGAGGTGCATCTTCAGGTATTTTCTCTCTGACTTTTAGTCACAGGATAAGATCCACAAAATCCCTCACCAAAGGAATACAATTGCTGAACTCATCTCTTCTTCCCATTTTGGAGAAAATCTCCAAAGATAAAATGCAAGTCTTCAAGTAGTTATTTACTCCAACTCTCCTAAAACTATATTTTTATATTATGCATGCAAATATATATATTAAAAATATATATAATAAATCATACTTATAGAAAAATATTTTATTATATATATGTATGTATAAAAAATTTATTTATTCCATACCATTTTCCTAAGCATCCTGATGCACTATGTCTTATCTATGCTCATCAATGCGCAGTCAATTCAAACGTTAATGAGATTTAAGAATTGTTTAAAACTTGGCTGGCTCATTCAGCAATACTCCTTCATTTCATAGTCAGCCTAATGTGGGTTTGAAAATCATATCAAATCATCAAACTCATTTCATAAACCCTAGAGAAAAGGAAATAATCACTAGAGAACCAGTTTGATATCAGCTGGCTATTGAATTAATTAGTAGAAGAAGAAAGATGAGTTTTAAATTTCTACTAGAAAAAATTTCTACTAATGCATTGATCATAAAAGGGAGCTTGGTTTTATGAACACTGCACTGCATGTTTCATTTGAAAACTTCTTCAAAACATTTTTTCAAGCAATTAAACAAATATTTTTGCTCCATGTCACAGCATGTCATTAGGAAACACAAAGAAAAGTCTAATGCTGTCAATGATACAGTGAAATGACTGCATCATTTTGAAATATGAATATAATACAAGCATTCCCTTTCAAACAATTTTAGTTAGGCCCTGTGTATGTCATTTTGCTGAGTACAGTGACTTTTGCTGAGGATTTTGAAATCAGCAAGAAAATATTTTGGCCACATATATAGACATGGAAATATGTACTAACATTTTGGTAGTTTCTATCATTCTCTACTGAAAGAACAAGGAAGGAAAATACTGTCATTTTCTCATTTGAAGGAAAGGGATGGAAGGAACAGATCAGACCAGACACAGACAGATTATTGAAGTGTGATGATAAGATGGTTCACTGGTATTAAGAGAGTGGCAGAGATGGATAATTTCTACTGGCACATTTAAAAATCAGATATTAAAATTACAATTGTGTAAATGAATCGATGTTGTTCTGATACTAATGCAAAGGTGAAGACATAAATAAAACCCCCACCATTTTGAGTCAATCTGTTGGCTTTTTTCAGACTAATATTTTGGGGCTTTTTAAATTGTACAAATGTACAGCCATTATATATTCACAGAACTGACGACTGGCACCTGCCTGCCCCCTTCTCACGTGGAATTTCCCATTCCCCAGGCCAGTGTACTCACAATGCTCTTTTTTTCTGATGTGTCCCCAGCTCTTTCATATTAACCACAGTGGAGCCTGTGACAGCGTTCATGTCACGCCAGGCCAGGAGAAACCTCTTGCCATCAAGTCCTGTATGTCTTGTGCAGTACAGAGATCTGCAGGATGTGCTGACCCTGGAGATGTGCTGTGTCTGAGGCTGTGCCAGGGGAGATCAGCTGCTTTACAACACACGGACATCTGAGGCTGAGGGGATGGCCCTGAAGTGCTCGTGTTATTGTACAAAATACGCTTCAGAAGAAAAAGAAAGACTGAATCTGCATTTATGTCTGCCTTTGATTCCTCACTTTGCCACTCTGTAAGTCCTGGGAAGACAAGCCCTGCAGCAAATTTGGCCTGCAGCAATAACCCACACTGTTGACAAAGTGTGTAAGATGTGGCAGATCACAGAAAAAAGTCAATGTATGGACTGGGGTAGTGATCTGCTACTGAGAATATCTGCTCATGGCATTTGCAATTTAAAGATATCCTGGCTTCTGGGAGCTTTTCTCTTTACGCTCTTGAGTGTCCTCTCCTTCCACAAACTTTGGTCATTACTCTTTATTTTGTCCTCCTCCTCTGAGCTGTCGAAGTGCCTTCAAACAAAGAAACATTAACAAAAGTTCCTCCAAGGGATTCAGCCCAGAGAATTCAGTCTATGTCTAGGGCAGAGCATGTCCCAGCATTTCCATCTTCCTCTCTGGTCATCCTATGGTCCATTTTAAACTTTGCACCTCTTCATGTAATGTCTATTTGAGTTCTTACTGGTGCTGAGAGGGTGATCATTAAACTTTAATTTCCAAGTATGACCTGGTCTGGTATGTGTACATCTCCTCAAAATCCCAGCAAATCAGATCCTGCACCCCAGTTCAGCTGGGGACACATCCAATGGGGAGTGTGAACCCCCCCTCCACACGGGCTAGCTCTGCCCTTAGGGCAGTTCCCAGATGGGCAAGAGACTCCTGACACAGTTCAGGTGGTCTGTACTGTACCAGGGAGAGACCCAGAGTCAAGAAGGAAAGGTCCAAACCTGATGAGGATGAGTGCTCAGAAAGGACAATGCAAACAACACAGCAATGGTGAGTTTGGACCATTGTAGGGAAAAAGGAGGGGCAAAAAAAAAAAGGTAAGTGAAATGGCATGAGTGAAAACACTGACTTTCACATGGAGTATGGAAATGCCATGGTCTAGATAAAAGTTATCTGGTCCAGATAAAAGTTAGAAATATCAATTAAAAAATAATCTGGGAAGCAACTTTGTGCAGAGTGAGAGGTTCCAATGCTTTGCATTGGATGATGATTTCACTCTTTTTATGAAGATCTTTTTTCATTGGAAGGAAACACTGAGTATTTCATACCGCCACTAAGCCTGAGAACAGTTATAGCAGTACACTGGAACAAGCATGGAAACATTTAGGCAGAAACTTCTGTTAGTTTTATACAGTCAAATACTTAAAGTCTCTACTAGAAGCTGGTTGACTCCCTGGTTTTCACACAGGGCTTACCCACAGGCAGTGAATCAGGCTCAGTGTTTTGCAGTTGCATTCTACCTTTGAACTTGCTAATTCTCTCATCTCTTAATCTCCTTTTCTGTAGGAACTGGCAGCCTGCCTGGCTTTATGCAGAAGCTCAGGCAATGATTTTGCATTTTTTGTGTGTATGGCTTTTTTTTTTTTTTTTTTCATTTTTAGGGCACTGCTCAATCTTGAGTTTTGGATCTCCCTACTGATATTCAGTTGCAATGACAGATACAGAAGAAGAAAAAAGTTACAGTCAGTCCAGTCTGTCTCACAGACAGATGCAGTTATTCCCCAGATTCCTATGAATTGTATGATTTCTTTGATTGGCATTTGGGAAAAACAACAGTGACAGCTATATATCACAGCTATCTATTGTGGCATGAGGAACAGTTATTTCCAAGGATCACAGCTGATCCCTGGGATGTTGCATACAAGATCCAAGGTATCTGTCCTCTGATTAGAGGTTGTGCTCTGCTTCCTCCTGCACACAGGTGGCAGACACAGGTCAGATATGTCCATCTCACATTTGGGCTGTCCTTCAGCTTGTCACTCCGTGTTATAGCATAAGTTTTTGGTGGCAGGTTTTTAAGTATATATTTTGAGATGTAAGAGAAAATCTGGAACATCTGGGAGTTAAATCAGAATTGAGATCTTCCTTACTGAAGGCACTAGTTCTTGAACACTAAAGCCATGGGTTTTGTTAAGGAAGTTCATTTTTTTCCCTTAGACATCTGGGCTCATGATACTTTCCCCAGACTATTAAAAAAGAGGAAGAAATCTTTTATCACTCTTCCAGTGTGGCCTCTGAAGGACTTTGGCACATTGCTGCTGGATAAAATCAGTCTGCTTCCTGAAATACATCCTGACTCTGATGTGGTTCCTGATTCCATCCATCCAGTAAGGTACCTACCTGATCCTCTTCCAAGCAGTGCAGAGGAGAATTTTCAAGGGTATGAAGAACATCTACATCACTCCTGCAGCATCACATGAAGTACACTCTCAACAGAAATACTGTGGATGAAAATAGCATTGACTGTATGATGACAGCAGTGCTTTTGACCTTGGGATTTACTTCCCCAGTCTTTAATGCTCCTTTTTATCCTTTAAAGTGATAAAACTACAAAATCCTTCACTATTTTTTGTTTCTCTTTTTCAACAGAATTAGCCACATATCAATGGTGTACATAAGAAACATCTAAGGAACTGAAAAGTCAGTCTCATTTTTTTATTGCTAACTCTTCATTATATGAATTATAATCAACAGCTTGAGGCTTGGGGATGTACAGAGGAGAGATACAGAAGTTGCTTAGTAAGAATTAGGTTGGATACTTGTCCACTTGGAAACCTGGAATTTTCACTCTGGTGGATGAAGATGTTGAACTAAACTAGCCCAGAACTGGTCCACACTTCTCCTCATCTTAAAAAAGAACTGTGAAACACTAATGCTTGCTTCTTGCTCCTCGTTCAGCTTTCAACCTGTAAAAAGGCCTTCACTCCAATCCTTTCTTTATTATTTTTGGAGAACAAACCCAGGCAATACAAACTGTCCAGATGCTGGGACTGACAGGTGGAAGCCTGTGCCCTGCTGTGGCTGGTTCTAAAAGACTTGTGTCATGTGGGGATGCATGTCTTGGCAAGTGCCAGGTAACCCCAGCAGTAAAAGCTGTTATTGCTGTGAAGATATGAAAGAGGGCCAGTGACACAGCAGAGGAGACTCTTGTTGAGAAGAAGAAAGCTTTAGCTGCCATCCAGAAAATGAGGGAAATGAGCAAACAAAACTGTGGGGATGGAAGATGCAGCATATAAAGTGAGTGAGAAAAGCAGCTGCCATCAGGTCCCAGTCAGCTGTGAGCATTGAGATGTCCAGTCAGCCTCTCTGGCACTGTCTGAGGAACCCATAAGGACCAGTAGATCAGCACTGATTACAAACACTAGATTTGTGCACTCTGTAATAAACAAAAATAGTTATTAAGAACATTTTTCCTTTGAAATTTTCAAAGCCTTAATGCTGTGTCAGCTGCAATGGGACATCACCTTCAGATTGAGACATGTGCTATCAACAATGCAAACAATCCTCAAAAATCCCTAACTCCAGATATTAGATCTTTGATTTTTTTTTTTTTTTGGCTATGCTAATTGCAGCCAACATAAAGCAGGTCATCAGTGAGAGATGGCCTGAATACCCTTTCTCTGAAAAGCATAAGCAGGGATCCAGCCAAAATGAATTATTATTTTTGAAAGAAGAAGATGTAGAAGGAGGCTGACAATGATAAGTCTTTATCACACACATCTGCATAGATTCATAAAATATGAAAAATGGTGAAAAAAGAAGTCAAAGGCAAAAGTCTATGAGATTCATTAATCAATGATAAGGAATGGAAGGATATAAGACAAATGAAAAAGCATAGAATAATGACTTTGACACTTTATCACATAAGACTGGTATATTATTTCATATTAAGCAAAAAAAAAAAAAAAACAAAAAACAAAGAAAAGGTTCATATTAGCACAGTTGACTCCTTCTTCATAAACTGTGAGGAGTGAAATAACTATTCCTACAAGAGAAAGTGGGGCTGTTACTGGTGACTGAGTGGGCAGCAGTAGAAAGCTCAGCATGTGCAGATTTCATCAGTGATGTAACAGCCAAGACAGAGATACAGAAATACATAAGAGTAAGTATTGTTCTGTAGTTTCCATAGGGTAATTGTTGCCAGCCTAGAGAGGAAATTGAAATTATGTGGGGTTGAAAAAGATGGTATTTCAAGAAAAAATATTAGTCAAGGCTTTGAAAAGTTGTGTGAGAGAAATAAAATGAACAAAAGGTGTGTGTTAGAATACTCCTACACCTGTGAAGAAGTTTCTAATGGATTGGTGCTTCTGCCCAGATGGCAGATTGCAAATGAAATTGTGTTTTAAAGGTAGAAAGAAATCACCAGTCCTTTGGTTATGACTTCTTGCATAATGTAGCTGCAGACTTTCATTCAAGACCACATTTTCAGAAAAACTAGTAGTCTTAAGATTTCAAATAATTGAGAAATCACTACCTTTCTTTTCCATTAACTTGAATTATTAACTGGCACATACCATGAAGGACACATGCAACATAGGAAGGACATGTATCTACTGGAACAAGTCTAGAGAAGGGCCACAAAGGTGATCAGAGGCTGGGAGCACCTCTCCTACGAGGAGAAGCTGAGAGAGTTGGGGATGTTGGAGTCTGGAGGAGAGAGGGGTCCCAGGATATCATAGAGCAGCCTGCAAGTACCTAGGGGGGCTATAGGGAAGGTGGAGAGGGACCTTTCACAAGGGCACGTAGTGACAATGAGGAATGGCTTTAAACTGAAGGACAGTAGGTTTAGATTAGATAGGAGGAAGAAATTCTGTCCTGTAATGGTGGGGAAACCACCCCTGGACCAGGTTGTGGGTGTTCCATCCCTGGAAGTGTTCAAGGCCAGGTTGGATGAGGCTTTGCAAACCTGGTCTAGTGCGAAGTGTCTCTGATTGGTGCAGGGGGGTTGAGTCAGGTTATCTGTGAGGTCTTTTCCAACACAAACCATTCTATGGTTCTTACCAAGTTGACATTGTCCAGTTCTAATTTCTCACTAATAGGTGGTATTGCCTCTGTGTAATGTGACAGTTTGACTAAATACTTTTATTTCCTGAAAAAAATGAACCTGTGCTCATCCCCTCCAGATGCTTACTGACAGGAGGCAAGTCATATTCAGTGGTATATAAAAGTTAGCAAAAAAATTTCTAAAATATTACTGTTCCACATTGCTGCATTTGATAACTTAGTTGACAGCGTTCCGTTTCTGGAGATAAAATAGCTTTTCTCTCTTACTTCTTTTTTTTATCTTATGTAAGTTCTCTCTTGGCCTCCTAGCCAGGCTTTCCTTATAGAAAAAAGAGAAAAAACAGACCAAAACCAGTTTATTAGTGCATCATCTTGTCAATATATGGTGAAAATTGCCTTTTGTTTCCAGGTGACATTTCTCTCTCAGTCTGTAACAGTGCACCAGCAAAACCTTCCTATCTAGGATGCATGTTATGAGTACATTTTCAATGCAGAGAGGGTAAAGAGAGGGATGTCTAAAGTGAAGTGAACTAGGTTTCTAGATCTCTAATACTACTCTTTTTGCTTTTACTGGAAACATCTTCTCCCCAGCTTGTCACATCCATTAGAGTCACAAGCAAACAAGTCAGCAAACATCTTTGCTAACTGGTTATCTTCTCTGACTCTTTAGAATTGTGAGACATATTGTATTATTTTGTATTTATTATATTATATTACCCTGTACCAACCTTCTCTGTCTGCCCTGTCTTGCACAGGGCACAAGTGACACCTCTCAAATATGCCTCCCTGCCATCACAGCCTCCCACTGACACCTAAGTGCTGAAACACACCTTCCTTCACAGCCAGCACCACCCTTCTCATTCCCTCTTCCTCCTCCATCTCCCTCTGCCCTGCACCACAGCTAACTCTGGCTCCAGCCCCTTCACACCTTGGTCCCTTGCTACTGAAATTCCTCTTGAAACTACAGGCTCTGGAGAAATTTAGTTAATAATAGTACCTACATAACTAAGTGTATTAAAGTTATATCTTATTCCTATTAATGTCTTATTTGTATTTGAAAAATACCTAGACCAATCAGAAAAGAAAACCTGCCAGTGATATGGCCTTTGCTGGCAAGGCTGTTGCTCTGCTTATCCTCAGAGACTGAAGGCAATTCCAGAGGGGAAGTTCAGACAAATCCTATCCCTCGAACAGGAATCACCTTGAAGGTCTAAGTACTAGAGAAATTTCTTTAGAAGACAGTCTCAGAATGAATCTCAGAATACATAAGGAAGACCTTTCAAAAAGTGAATTAGAAGGAAAATATCTGTATTTGGATTGCAGGTTAAGAACACAGTTTATGATTCAGTGTAATTTAATTGCTTTGTTACTATGGGACACCCAGTCATAAAACTGCCCCAAAGCAGCTCTTTACAGGGGGAAGGTATAAACATGATCCTGCAGCTGAACTCTTTCATTTGCTGCTGGATGCCCAGATACTAGAAAAGGGAACCACAACCCCTTCTGGTTGAGGGAAGCCCTTGTTTATGTAAATACCCCTTTCTAGTAATTTGGAAGCAGCTGCTAACCACAAGTGTTTTAATTGCCACCACACTATTTCAATTACTAATTTTTGAATTGTTCCCATCTCTCAGTGGACATGTTGTAAATTATTATAATTTGTTATGATGGACAGCATTAGAATGGCATCCATTAGCACTTCTATAGATGAAAGACTCTCATAATGTCTATTAGCAGCCCTTGCAGGTGATGACAATGATGGAGGGGAGGTACACCATCCTACATCTACTGTGAGCAGTAATTCAGCTGCTGAGTTCTGAATAATTACTTCTTTTTTAATTTGTCTGGGTTTTTCCCCTTTTGTTTATCTCTCTTCCAGACATAAATATTGAAATGTGTAAGTAAACTCAGTCGTCCTAAAATTTCAGTAGAAAGATTCTGCAGTATTTTCTACATTCAAAATTATTTTAAAATCAAGCATTTTACAGACAATGAACTCCTCATATACTTAAAGCTAATTTTTGACAATTAGTTTTGAATACTGAAAGAGAGCAAGTTAGGATTCTAAAAGAGTAGCAGGAGGCCTATTACACAGTGGGTGGCAACACAGAGGGGCATAGGAGACAGACTGCTTCTCTACAACCTTAGTGACCCCTGCAAGCTGTAAAAATCAATAAGAGAATCCAACCAATTAAGGGGTACTGAGAAGTTTACAGAGGCTGAAAATGGAACTGAGGGATGCAGCCATTGATTTATTGTCATAGTGTGTTCCCAAAGAATAGATTTATAATTCCATTGTTTGCCACTGGATTCTTTTTCTTCTTAAAAGTAATCAAATACGAGGCCCTCTTCTGATGCAGGTGCATTAGGTAATTATCCTTGTGAGAGGTGCTTTTGTCCTCCTTGCTCTTTAAAATACTTGAAGATTCACTTAGACAAAAAAAAAAAAAAGACTGGAAATGGCATATGGCTCAGTAGATGAGAGCATCATTCTCATTCCATTTCTGTGTGGGTGGAGGAAACTTAAATGCTTTTTAAGAAAAAAAAAATTGCAAGGAATGGGTTTCCTGCAATCACTCCTTTGCTAGTGCTAGCTACTTTAGAGAGTATTCTCCCAAAAATTGTTATGGTCTTGGATCCATGCAGAGGGTGGCACCAAACCTTGCTTATTTCCACGATGTGTCTGTTCTCCTAATGACCCAGCAAGTGTCACACCTCGTCCCTCAGCTGTTCTGTTCTCCTGCTCCCTCACAAGACTCCTTTTTTCTTCCCTCTACCCAAACAAGATGGTTTCACTCTGAGCCAAAGGGAACATCCTGCAGCAAAGCAGGCGTGAGGCTTTCAGGACTCTCTAATTACAACAGTACAGAACCAATGACTGACTGCAGGTACACTGGTGCAGGGCACTGGCTGTCTGATGTTCATTTCCATAGCACTGGTGCAGGGCTTCCCCTTCTCTTGTGTTTGACTTCACACTGCAGAAATCTGACTGCTTCAATTTTGATGTTAAATAGATACACACTTGAATGAAGAGGTCCTTCCCTTGGTGTCACAGCTGTGCTATGCAGGAGTGATGGATGCTTGCAATCAAGGTATCACAGCCAGTACACAAGGCAGCTGCCTCAGTTTGCTTTGAAATACACCCATATTATGGGGAAATGTTCCAGAATTATCTTATGTTTCAACCTCTCTGGTACCCCTCCAGGCTGCCCTTTCTCATTTCTTGGACAATGGAATGCTTCAGCCCAGCTCAGGTACTGTCCTTAGATGGGAATTCATGTGCAGCCCTCCTTGTATCTCCAAACTTGAAGATGCTATGGGATACAACTGAGTAATTCAGGATCCCTTTGGGAAATGAATGGTTCCATTGTTTGCAAAAAATCTCTTTCTCCACTTTGTATTTCATTAGAAATGTCTAGTTCTACCAAAGAGGTAAGACACAATTGTGTGATCCATGTCTTACTGCCCTCTTTACTCTGGCATACGACCAGGGGACTCTGAACCTACCCCAAAATGCAATCTCTACTCTGAATTTTTTCTGTTCCTTCTGCTGCCCTGCCCATGCCCTTTTTCTTCCCAAACGAAATCTATTTGGGGAATGCAATTTCTCTGTCTTGCTACCATAAGCACAGGGTGCATCTAGAATGAAACACAACATAGCTGACAATCTCAGTGCAGGCAAATTTAATTATTTAATTCTCCTTTAAGGGAGAGGGGCTATGAAGGCATTGGAGAAGCAACAGAATGAGGATAAAGGTAAGGCTGGGTTTGAGAATGAGGAAAGAGGAACAGTGGAAGCTCCTCAGCACGACTGCTCTGCTGCTGCTGTCATGTGAAAGAGGGCAGTAAGTGCTTCTGGGAAAATATACCCAGATCATTTGAAAGCAACTGCTTCTCTGCTGGTCTTCACATCTTCCTTCCTCAATGCCAGCAGTTTCCATGCAGGGCTGTAGGGCTCAGCACAGCTCAGAGCAGGCAGCAGGGCCATGGCTGGGTGACAGCCTCACACCAAGGCAGGCAATTGCTTACCTTGTCTTTGTGGGTCCTGAAAGTTGCTCCTAAGGACACAGAAAGTTCACAAAATCAAACTGGAACTTGTGTGTGTGGAGATACCACCCTACTTAATACAGTTTTCTCTAAAAATCAATCTGAGCTGCTTGCAGACCCTTAAATTTTTCCAAATGCATGCAAATTCTGTAGAAATCACTTTAAATTACTTTGGTTATATATGATGGAAAGCGCTGAAGATTACTTAGTTAATCTTTGCAAACACTTTAAAGATAAAAATGTCAATTATATTGTACTAGTAGCAAAAATACACCCTTATGTTATTCATTTCAGTAGAGATACCTGCACTTCAGTGAAAGCTGAGAAAGTAAAGGGGAGGGAGCACTGTTGGATGAATTGCTATCAATTGCACTCCACTGCTTTGCATTTACAGTCAGCTGAGATTTGTTTATTCATCTGCTTGCTGATTTAACTATGTGACTCCCCCAAAGCCAGGCATCATCACAATAAAATTCTGATGCATTTCCCTGACAAACTTATCCTTAAATTGCTTCTCTATCATTTACTGAAATATAACCATGCAGAGTCAGTTCACTGATCCCAGTGACACTGAGGAGTTTCAGCCTTGCTAGCAGCTAAGTGGCACTAATGTTATACTGAATTTGGGCAGCAACTTATTTGCATGGAAGAGCTCATTGCTCAGCTATAGTTTGTAGTTTGTGGAAATTCAGCAGCATCTACTGGATGTAGAAGCCCATGACCTTCGTATTTTTAAAAATTTTCACAAAAGAACTAAAATAGTTGCCATATATGAAGTGGTTTCACAAAGCCTTTGTCCAGCATTGGCATAATGTTTATAAAAAGACAAATATATTTGGTCTTTTGTTACATACAAATGAACAGAAAAAAGTAAAGCATGCCACATTCTCCCAAACATACAAAAAAGATTAAAGCCACCTCTTGAAATACAAATATTTTACAAAAAATGGGGCTACTTCTTGTTAAACCAGTTCAGGGTTATGACTTAGCTCAGTGATATTATACAAAATGAACAGGCATAGCATATTCCTGGTGATGAACTATTTAATGCTTTTTGCTAGATATTAATAATGCTATACATTTTCCCCATTAAAATGATAATAGCTATTAATTTGAAACTGTCTTAACATGACTGATGCAATTTCACATGGGCTAATAATATTCCTCCATTTGTTTCTCACCTATTTCTGTGTTACCACTTAGTGTTAGTGAAGCGTGACCCTGCCAGATGTGCCTGCAGAACTGAAATGAGTGCACAGCAGCAGTGAAAGCCTTGCAAGCCCTTCAGCTAATTGACATTATTATGTGTACAGGAGGATGCAGGAGGAACAGCACAACAGCAGTTTGTTTCTTCACCAGACTTCCACTGCAAAGCCACAGCCATGCCGTCCTGCCAAACTGAAATGCCTTTGTCAGGAGATATTCCCACTGGTTTAGTGTGAACTTTTAAAGATTCAAATTCTTTATTGACAAGAGGATCTTAATCTTTACCATATTTACATGTTTTATTAGAATCCAAGCAATTGTCCTGGGTGGGATTATGCAATTTAACCTTATTTGGATACAAGTTTTGGAAGATAGGGCATAAGAACAGCACTTTCCTCCCTCCACCCACCCCTCCTCATTCAAAGGCCACCTTATGGGAGAAAATGCCAAGTAAGACACAGTATTTTTAAACCAGTATAACACACCATTGTCTAAGTTATGTTATGGGGTTTTTTAATCTCTTAGATACAGAGCTGGCCTTTACTTTGCATTACAAATACCTGTGGATGCTGATGCTAAAGTCCAGAGGGGTTATTCACTTTAGGCAGCAACTCCTCACAGAGGCAGCCCTCAGTTCCAAGGCTGAGATGGGTCTGAGTCCATGCCCATGTCTCAGAACTTTTTGGTAGCACCTGGGAAATAAATTTCTTTACTACATGCACTGCTTTGCTTCAGATCAACAATGCCTCAAGGATACCCCATGGGTCAACCAGCTGGGAATTTGTCTAGTCACCTGCAGAGATAACACATTGCCTTTTTTCTTGCTGTGGTGCTCAGGGAAAGGAGCTTAATCCTCAGACTACTTCCTTTCTCCTCAGAAACTTTATGTGTTGCATGTGGCAGGGACAGCAAAGACCAGGAGTGCAGCAACAACCCATGTCCAAACATGGCTGGGGGCCATGGAGGGGATGAGTTGGATGAAGCATTGGTTGGACATGGATGGGGCAGCCTCAACAAGACAGTCCTGCAGCAGTCCAGGATGAGCTGACTGCTGCACAGATGCAAAGGTGTGCAGCTGAAGCTCAGCAAACTGAGCAATTTTGAAATCAAACCTTTTTTAAGTAGGGGGAGTAATAAGCCGTGAAACAAATCTTTACGTATAAAGTGTCCTTGCTGCCACCACTTGAAAATGTGAAATCTTGGGTTTCTTTCTGAAATATTTGCCCTGCTTCCTCCAGCTTTTGCAGGTGCTATGACTGGGTAGTTCAGACATTAATGATGGGAGGGATCCTTCTCCTTTGCAATGTACAACAGTGAACACAGCAGTCTCTGCCCTTACCATAGACTGGCCTGTTAGTCCTGTGGCTCCTGCCAGTTACATCTCAAAATACCTTCAGGTTCTCATCTAACATCACTTTCCTGACATGAGAAATGAATAGATAACTTCTCTCTTTGTTGGCAGGGAGAGTGGCATGACAGAAGCAGTGGGTGCTGAGGGCCAGATTTCCATGCTGCCCACAGCTGGTGGCCACTTTGGGCAGTTTCCAAATACCCAAGGCTGATCAAAGCACCTGAGGTGTTCCTGCAGAGCCCAGCTCCTGCTCTGTTTCATCCTAAAGGGAGACACTTTGCAGGCTCTCAGATTACCCTGCATGATAGGTGCTGGTGATTTGCTTAAACTACAGTCTCATGGTCAAACCACAGTGGTGATGTGGACACACAACAACTAGCCTGGCACAGAAATGCCCCAGTCCAGGAGAAGCCTTGACTCTGATAATAATCAGCACTGGGTCCTCAAGAAGCAGGAAAAATCACATCTTGTGGTTCCCATGGCCAATAGTGTGACACTTTGATATGGACTTTGCCTTAATCTGTTTTGAAATGATAGCAGGATCTGGCTAATCTCTAGGACATATGGTTTAAGTCAGTTATGTAAAAAGAAAAATATTTACAACACTAGAAATGCTGAAACATATGGAATATTATTTCTAACAACCTGAAAGAAAAAGTTGCTAAATAGCAGTTCTTGTCTTCTCTTTTGAAAGGCTATTCTTAGTCTTCATTTGTTTTCCAAATGACATTATTATTCAGTAAATAGAATATGAAGCCAAGGAATTGAAATTGCTCAGTTCCTGGCAAACTTTATTCTCATCATGCTCAATAATCATGATTATAATGATTTTATTAATAAGTCACATTAAGTTTTTCCCTATGGTAAAATTAAATGCAATGGGAATTGAATGATCTGTTCCCTAAATGCAAAGCTAAAAGCAATGCTTCTTGCTCCTACATGAAGCAACTATATTTATGCTCTGGATAGTCAATGACTGAATCAGAAATAACTATTCTGATGAACACTGGCATTCAATTCTTCCTTTTCTTTTTGTTTTATAGAAGAAGAAAATGTCAGTCTAATAAATTAGAGCATTGATATCTCTATCTATGGAGACCCCAGAATGTCAGAAAGATTGATACTAAATGGCTGGATGCAGAGTTATCAATGCCATCTGGGAGATCAGAATCCAGAAGTCAAACATGACACTGAACAGTTTGATTTGTGTCATGTTTTATTATAAAACATGTGCCATCAGCTCTTTACATTTCCATCAAACTGAAGGGGACCAACTTTAGGACTAAATTTGGTGTGAACATTTAGTTGAATTGTGGTGTCCTATAAAAACCAAAGGCTGGACATAATTTATTGAGATTTTGGTTTTGTAGAAAATAGTTTCTTACAATTGGAGTGAAACTCTGAAAACTGTATGCCCAAAGAAAGTACCTGGGGTCTGTAGGTTAGTATGCAAAATGAAAGAAGTGGCATCCTCTCAGTTCACTATTGCCTAGTGAAGGTGCATTGAGATGTGCCAGCACACCTTCTGGAGGAAGCAGGCTAACTGCATGAAAGCCCAATAGTCTTTTCCCACTGAAGTGAAGCAGATGATTTTTGGAGGAGTAGGGCAAGCAGAGAACACCACTTGGGGCTTGACACAATCCTAAACCTGGCAAAGGAGACAGGGAACAAGAAGTAGGAAAAGCTGCAATAACTTAAATCAAAAACTTGCAGCCTTGGGAGATGAGAGACTGATGTGTTTGCAAAAGGCATTGCAATGCTTTTATATTGGCTTGGCATTTATGAAGGGTCAGTCTTCCAGGTTTGTGCTTGTCACATACAGTAAAGATGTGAAGATTTGAGGGAAGAAAACTTAATAAATCTGCTAAGGCTCTATGAGTATAAAAGATTCTGTCGTAACAGTGGCTGCCTTTACCTGAGATATCTGCATTATTCCAGATAAATACTCCCATAAAATTTATGGTTGTGATGTTCAGCAGCTCACCAAACTTAAAACAAGTTTGACAATGGTTGAATATTGTGTATTGCTTTAATTGAGGCTATGGCATGTCCATGACGCAAATCTTGGAGAATGAATGTTCCCACCAGCATTTTGAAAGCAAAACTAGTTAAATGCATGGGATCACTGAGCAAAAAGAGGTTGTTTTGTCCTATCAGGGTGTTGTGGTTTGACCCAGTCAGCAACCATGCACACACAGCTGCTCACTCCCCCACCAGGGATTGGGGAGAGAATTGAGAAGGTAAAACCCACCCTCTTGGAGGTTAGCATGAAGGCAGTTTAATAAGGAAAGCAAAAGCTGTGCATACAAAGAAAGCAAGGAATTAATTCACTTCTTCCCATGAGCAGGCAGGGGTGCAGCCATCTGCAGGAGAGCAGGGCCCCATCGTGGTCAATTGTTACTTGGGAAGAAAAATGCCATAATTTCAAATATTCCCCTCTTCCTCCTTCTTCCCAACAGCTTTATATACTGAGCACGATGTCATGTGGTTTGGAGTGTCCCTTTGGTCAGTTTGGGTCACCTGTCCCAGCTGCATCTTCTTCCATCTTTCCATTCACCCTTAACTTCCTTGCCAGTATGCCCATAGGAAAAGCAGAAAAGGCCTTGGCTCTGTGTAAGCCCTGCTCAGCAATAACAAAACCATCTCTGTATTATTGATTCTGTGTCCAGCACAAATCTAGAACACAGCCCTGTACCAGCTGCTGTGAAGAAAACTAACTCCACCCCATCCCAAACCAGCACACCAGATTACCACAACACAATAATAAACGTTTACTGGACAGCAAAGCAATATAGCTAGACTTGCTACATTGTGTCTGCCTCACAAAGCCTATTTTCTGGTGTAAGCTGAATTTTCCTACAGTTTTGCCATGGAGGTCCTTTTTAGGATTACCTTTTGACAGCTTGGGAAAATCAATGCCAATTTCCTTGGGTCGATTGAGACAGGGGGAGTTATTAAGCACAGCACCACATCACCTGGCTCTCCTGTCAGGGAACACCGTGCACAGAAGCAGCTCTGGCAGGGCAGATGTAGGCCAGCCCCATCTGAAATGAGGCTAGGAGGGCACACTTAACTCCTAGGGGCTGAAATGCCCAGGGCAGGCAAAAGAAAATGAGGGACCAAAACCACGCTGGGCACTGAGCAGTCCTCCAAAAACAAGAGCTTGGTTTGCTCAGGACTCTGTCTTTTGAACATAAACCTAAGCAAATAATGACACCTATTTCTTTATTAATTTCTCTCTCTTGTTTAAAATGCCCTAGATACCAGGAATCCATGCCTGTCTAGTTTATGCTGAACTTATGGCCAAAGGAAAATGTGGTCAGTGTTGAAACCATATTCCCCCAAATAACAGAACTAATCCTGTAATTCAACAGGAGTGACATGGAAGCAGCACATTTAAAAGAAAAACGAGGCTTTTATTAACTTATTTTTGTGTATTTGCATACATATGTGTATGTAGTGTGTATAAAAGTTTATGTTTATTCACACCTGGCATGCCTGTCTAGTACCAGATACTCCCTTGCAGAAAAGAAGATGTCCTCTTTTTTGCCATGAATTTACCTCTTGAACTACAGATGGAAGAACATTAAGATTTACAAAGCTATTACAACTGACATATTAAATTTCATGGGGATATGTATTTTAATTGATAGCCATAAAAGCAGTGCAGTAAAGGTTATCTTGCAACTATATTTGGAAATCACTTTCATAACATCACTTAATTCCTCTAGAAGATATCTTTAATCAAAGAAAATCTCTGCTGATATTATTACATATATTTTTATCTGAAAGTGACCCTATTTTGTCTTGTTGTGACCTTCTCTTATGCATGATTCAACAAGAATGTGAACTCATTTACTTCCCACAGATCCTTTTGCTTCATATATCCTGCATAGATTTTCTATCCCCAAATAGACAAGTGCAAGAATATAAAACTGGCTATGATATAGCAAAATCTCTGCTCAAAAAAGGGCTGGCATGTAATGGTGCAGCTGACTGCAAAATGTTAGAAAACTGTGGCAGAAGGCTGACTTTTTTCCTTCTGTTTTTTGTAAAATAAAGACTTTGTGGGGGAAATGTGTGTTGACAGAAAACAGAAATAATGTTATAGTGTCATTTACTACATATAACATCAAATTGTTTTCACCATTAAAAATAGAAGAAAATAAAGACTGTGCTTTTTAACTTGTAACTCTGCCTCATGTCTCTCCCCAGCTCCCGGTGGACAGCCCACATTTTGCCATCAGCACAGCCTGTGCCTCTCTGCTATCAGGTATCCACAACCTGAATAAAGGTGTTGTGAGAAATACCAATTTAAAAATCTCCCCAGGCTGTGTAAGAGCATCACCATGTCATGGAAGTATAACAGCTTGCAGGGTGATTTGACTGGCAGTGGTTGTTGCTGTTCCAGTCTGTGTTTTCCCTCCTCCCATATTAAAACACGCCGTCCGTTCAGCTGTGTGGCTGTGGGGAGCCTGGGGCATTCCAGGCTGCAGGGCTGTCTGTAGGGGTGTCTGCAGGTGGCTCTGATGGTGCCTGTGGGGATGTCTACAAACATGACATGACACCTTTTTCCTTTTTTCAACATGACAGTTACCGTATTCATTAAATAGATTATCCAATAGTCAACAATGAACAAGCGTGTGTTAGGAACTGTATCCATATTGTTCATGGAAGCACAAGTGTTAGAAGCGCTTTCAAAAATGAGAAAGGTGTGAAATGAGAGCTCTGGCAATGCTCACGTTGTTTTACCTTCAGTGCTCTTGCACAGCCTGTGCCCCAACCCACCTGTGCTCCAGGCCCTGGTTGTGGGACATCGGGCTGTGCCAGTGACACTTAGTGACAAATACATGTGCCAAAACATGAGTTTGCCAGTAAGCAAAGTTATGGAGCAAATATGGACAAAGCAAACTGCAACAACTTGATAAGATCAGAGAATTTCCACCCATCATCAAGGGATCTAGACATTGACATGCATGGTGTCATGAATTTAGACACCCAAAAGTTCTTGTATGACTACTGGACAATAGCCTTGTCAAAGTAGTTCGGCTGAAAGGGAGGAAGAAAGATGGCTCTGGCCTGAACATGTTCATTGGTTTCAAGGTACAAAAAGAGAAAAAGTGACCAGTTTTGACAGTAGAGGTGATTGCAAGCAGGGTGAGTGGTGCAGCATAATCATAGACAACCTGGAAATGGAATGAGCAGGGAAGTGATGTGGCCTGCTGATGACACAGAGTTATTCAGAAAGAAAAAAACTAGGGCTGGTTGTTAAGAGCAGCAGAAGAACCTAGAAGTGATGTTGGACTGTAAAAAAAAATTAGGAAATTAGGTTGAATTCAGATAAACATAAAGCACAATGAAAACTTGTTTGAACTGAGAAGCAAAAACTTGGGCTATAAGTATCATATTAAAATTACAAGCTCTAAGTTCAGCAGTCAAAGGAATGCACCAAACATGAGGAATTACAAGAAAAGAACAGAGAACAAACCAGTGAACATGGTTGTGCCTCTGTAGCAATGCATGATGTATTTGAATTTCACTTGTTTAGGTAGTTCTGGTCCATAGATTTCTGCCCACAGGGAACATAATGGAACTGGAAGAAGTTTAGAGGAAGGGAAACTGGATGGCTGTGGATATAATGCAATTTCCATTAATTACACTAGAATGCATTTGCTTAACAATAAAGCAGAGTTACTCTCTAAGAGCACAAGTGTACTGGACAAGGTGAACATAGCAGCGAGGAAAGAGTAGACGACTTCAGATGAAAAATTCATAGGCCCAAAGCGAATCAAATAAGGGGGTTTTTCACCCATGATGAAGAGTAAAACTGCTACTCCTTGCTGCAGAATTATGTCTTCTAAGTGTCATTTCACAGGACCAATGAGATAAAATCCACTAAATAAAATCCACTGACAAAAGTGAAATATATATTTATTTCTCTCTCAAAAAGTGTCAGTGGTGTAATTTTCAGAGGCTGGAATGGTAGAGCTTATTCCAAGCTTGCCCTGTGCTTTTACTGCTCTCTAGCTGCTGGGTCCTGCTCAGGGCAAGGCCCTGAGCTTCCTGTGGTTGTGATCTGGCCACTGCTACCACTCTTGCCAGAAAAGTGTTGAACAATAAATACACTTTCGCACATTTATCAGTAAATATTTAAATATGACTATAAAAAAATAATTGAAAAAAGTAGTAAAGTGACAAATGTCTTACCACACAGTAGTGGATCCCGTGGTAGCTGCTGTCCCACTAGGGTCTGTCTGGGAGATACATATCCATGTTTTGTCCATCTGTGGTAGGCTTTAACATTTTGACCAATGGTCAGACAGACCAAACAGGGACTTTCTGTGAAGTTAACCTGCAGTGTTCAGCCTGACAAAGAGGTCAATACTGGTATTTTACAACTGACCCAGCTCTGTAACTGTACTCTTCCAGCACACAGAACTGATTGGAACCTGGAGGACCATCATGCTCATATTAATTTACCAGCTAGGATAAATGAAAAAATTTTGCTTGCATAAGATAACCAAATTAAATAACTGTTGGCCTTTATGCTACTGTTTGCAGAAAGTGCACTGGGGCTTTGCTATTCTTCTGTTATTTCTTAGGATTAATTCAGATTAATCTGAAAGCTCCTGAAACCTTTACACAGTATTACAGAGATCATGACAGTTCATCAGCAACTTTAGTCACAAGTTTTTTGACTGCAAAACAGGTATATATCCTTCCACTAACCCCTCTGAGAACTGTACTTCCAGTGAGTTAAACACATAGAGGCAGAAAGATTCAGAAAAGTAGAGATGGGGGGGAAAGAAAACAACCAAAATTGAGTGCCTGCTTAGTGACTTCAGAAGCATCTAATCTCCCTTTGGTCCCTGGTTAAAGGCCAGACAGCCTTGGTGAAAACACATCTGACTGAAAAGAGGAACCTGGACACTGGAAAAATGCATTGTACAGAAAGACACAAAGCATTGTGACACCATTTGGGAGGAAAGTGAGTGGATTAAATATGAAGAAACAAGTGTTCTCCTGAGGCTGATGTTTTTAGTCATCTTCTGGAACCACATACTGGGTGGTGTATTTAGCATATATGTTATCTCACAGTTCTGCGTTCAAAAATCCTATAAAAACACATCCTACTAAATTCTGGTGTCCTTTTCCAGAAAATAATTATACCCACTTACAGTTGTTTTCTTGGTGTATGTCTTCTTTAAAGGTTTGTGGTTAACTAAAGCTTCCTTCTTCAAAAAACAGACATGGAGAAAACAGCGCTGCCAAGAAATCCTAGTCAAGATTTAGAACAGCCTGTTGCTATGGAAATAGCCATGGCATCCAATATGACTTCTGCAGGGCTAAAAATAGGTTGAAAAAACAGGAAAGTCTGGACTGAGTAAAATAAAACAACAGAGTAAGCAAATTGAGTGAATTACATCAACGATATTTTAATGGTGAAAATTTGGCCTTTATTAATTATGCTTTCATTGGCTCATTTTTGCCTGCAGGCAGAGGAACTGCCTCCCACCAGGCTGGGTGAGTGCAACAGAGGAGAATTACTTGTCCCCAGGTACCCAAAATGAGTTCAGCATTTTGCTGAGTATATATTTAGTTGGAGTGGTTGTATCTGCTCTCACTCATCAGTGCTGACACTAAGGGTTGGGAAATCAGGACTTAAGTCTGCAAAAAATAATGGAGTTTTTGGAGAGCAAAGGCTCCCTGCTCCAGGGGACTGTGTGAATGGGGACTGCAGTCAGGGCTACTGATTATTCTCATGGATTGGCATGGCCCCATAGGTCTCAGCCCCACAGAAAGCTGTAGCAGTTTATCCTACATCCCAAATTAAACCAGGTGCATTGTACAGGTATCTTTTCTGTCCCATCAAACTCCAAGACATGGTAGGCTGCACCTCCAGCCCGCCCATCTGACAACCCCTCTGTGACAGTTCTGTACTTTCAGCTCCATCACATCCCATCCATTGACCTAATTTTGACCTTCTAATATTCAACAGCTGTGTCACTTAAATTGATGCAAAAACATCATGCTGCAAAGAAAAATTTGACCACAAGTTCAGGAGTAGCAGGGTCTGATCCTGAGTCTATTGCAACATCAATTTTTGGGGCTCTTGAGCCCTTTTTTTGTTTAGTTTGATCCCTTGTTAAGAGATTACTGAAGTTGAAGATACAAATTGTCATTTGTGCCTGGAGAGTTAATGTCCTTGCAGGTGAATCAGGGGGATTTGCACATCCTTCTGGTCCTGGCTCTGGATATTTTCCACTCCAGGTAGATCTCATCACTTTGACAATGCTCAAGAATGTGGAATCAAATTAAAGATGAAAGCTCAGCTTATGGAACAGGAGCTGAGTGGCTCGTGCCAAGGATGATTGTGTAGCACAACCATTTTGGGGCTGTTCATGGATATATGGAGATTGTGGGGACAATGGGGACTGAATTCTTTACAGCAGTGGCTTTACAGCACTTCCACATGCTGGGCAGGATTGCCTCATGCACGTATAGTGCAGCTGCATGTACAAAGTGCAAATGCTGCTTTTCTGCATCCCCTGCACCTGAATATCTGATTTTAGACCTTAGCAGCCATCTGGCTGCTGCAAAACCTTCCTGCAAAACTGTATGTTTTTGGAGGAAAATGTGATATTTAATGTACAACATGGAAAACCCCATATTATACAGATTGCTTAAACCTAGTGTTGGCAGATGGATCTTGGAAGTCTTTGGACTGTGTATTATGAATCCAAATCTTAATATGCAGCTGATCCCATGCAGCTCCTTCTAAGCCATCTTATGCCAGTGATGACTACAGTGACTCTATTTTAAAAACTAGAACAAAAATGTCTAGTTATTTCAACTGAAAATTCCACCTTTTAATTTAACCTGATATGGCCTCAGGATCAAAAAAAGAAACAGGAGGAGTTAAGTCCGATGTTGCTGGAAGGACATGCTCTAAAAGCCTGATTATCCAGATGGAACAGATAAATCTGTTACTCTTTCTCTAAATATCAACACTGCATAATTAGCAGCTGCTAAAATAATGGAAGCCAATTGAAGAAAAGCATGGTATCCTCTACATTCATTTATTAAATACCTTATGTTTCCAAACAGAGCTTTCCATATTTGCTGCAAAACTCGGTAGCTTCATGCTTTACACAACTGAGCAAAGATGACAGCACTGAAATGAGCTATTACTATTTCCATCAGGAAGATATGGGGAACTAGTCTGTGTCTTTGAGGTGAAAATATATATTCATCAAATGGAAAAGCTTGAAAAAGCAGCACTATCTAAGATATCAGCATCCTGTCTCCCTTGGAGACAGCTAAACCCCGTATTTATCTAAATTATCTTGGTAATATGACAGAGTGATTGCTCACTAATGGTCAGTAACAGTTTTCTTTGTCATTTTCCTAGTCATTACCTCCTCAGAATGAACTCCAGAATAAACTGCTGATGCATCGTGACTAGAATATAAAGCTTATCATCACAACAGAAACCATTTCTATTAAACTCACAAACCTGTACCTTGGACTTCTGACATTTTCATTTACAAAAAATAATACCCCTCTATTACAAACTCTAGGGATGAGCTCTAGATGAACCTAGAGATATCTTATTCTTAAAACAGAAGTAAAGTAATATTTATCTTGAGCAGCTGTCTTCTGTTTTCTTTCTTTTCTCCTCACAGCTATTCAAGCACAGGAGCCACATTCTCTGCAAAGAGCACAGCTCAAACCAGGCTGGTTTTGTAGGTGCTGTATTTCATGACCCATTCAGCTGCATGTTTTAATTTGGATGTTGAAGTCTATTTGCCCTTTTTCAGGAGCTGGAGACAATCACTGATTACACAGTCTGCCTGAATCTCATTTTCCCTGCTGAGTCTGAGAAAAGGCCTCTCAGAAACCTTGTGCACGTGGCAGCTGCTTGGCTCCTTCTTCTCCTCTCAAAGACTGGAAATTGTCAGTGCTGACATCCATTGTCTTTATTTCAAATTAAATGGAACTGATTTTTTGAGCTGCCAAGATAGAGGGGTCAAAAAACCCAATCGGAAGGAGCCAAAGTGCTGCCATATGAAGCAGCCTGACTTTGACATAGAGCATCAGCCTAGAAAAACAGCATAAGGGTGACCATAAAGCAGGATTGCATTTTCCCCAGCATTACAATATATGGATGTATACTGATCCTTCAGGAAGTCCTAAAGGCCAAAGTGCTGGGGAGATGCTGTGGAGCTTCTTTCTACACTGCCCTGTCTGACTTTTCTACAAGAGGCAGTCCTGTCTGTTTGGTGAACAAATAGTCACTGGCATCATGGGCAGCCACAGAATGACAGAGTGACTTCCTCCAGTGTGCTGTCAAATACTTTTCTAACCTTGCAAAAAAGATTGCACAAATAAGCTATACATATAAAAAGCTATCAATACTACTTAAAAGCTCTGCTGGAATTAGGAGGGAGGAGAGAATCACAGCACACTCTGACTCCTAAGAAAGTGGGACCCACCTGGAAAGTCTGATATTTCCCAGTCATTAGGGCACAAGCAATCAAAGAGACCAAATTTTTATTTCTCTTATAACAGGCTACCAAGCCACCTGATTTCCCTTGAAGTAAAGAAAATTCTGTTTATCTTTGCTCCAGTGCTTTGGGGAGTAGGAACATTTGTAAAGTTAGACAGCACTTTTTGGAAAAACTTGGATGCATTAATCACTGCCTGTTCTTGTGGGTCAGCTATGAAAAGCCCCCCAGGAAGCTCTGTGCCCTCTTTTTCTTTTGCAAACTGTGTACCTGTGGATTAGCTAAACTGAGGACATGACCTGAACTCCATGGTCATGAACTCTAGCGATCTGGCCTGAGCTCATGGTCAAACTGAGCTCCTCCGTGGTCCTCACCTGAGCTCCATGGTCAAGCTAGGTTAGCAGACAGCTCAGGGAGGAGCAGCCCTGAGCTGGGCTTCTCTGCTGAGCCACATCCTGGGGCTGGTCAATGCTCTCCTCACCAGGGTTTGGGCTTGCTCGTGACAGTGGATGATGCAAACTCTTACTGCCAGCAGCTTTCAGGCACAACTTTGCAAGAAACACAGATGTATTCTTTTTATTTTAAAGGGAGGGGAAAGACATGAATCTGAAGTCTGACCATGGTTAGATTTTTCAAGTCCAGGTTGCTTCATTCCAATTGCCTTCCCTGGAACCCAGTGGAAGATTGCATATTTCTGTCTATGTGCAAAGAGTAGATCTCCTTGGCAGGCAGTGTATTTACCTGATAGGGCAAGGAAGGACTGGCACAGAAAGGAAACATTTTTCCCTGCCAAAGTGTTGGTGCATGTCTATTCAACTTCTGTTTTCTTATTTTCAAAAAGCCATCTACCATCTGAGTGTAATCAGTCTCCTTGAGGGCTAAGAAACAAAAAGGTGAATCTGTTCCACTTGCTGAACGGGTCATGAGGATGGGACTGGGAATTTGTCCTGAGCCTATGTGTCCTGCCCCCACGGAGTGAGGGAGCTATGATTTCATAACAGCATTACATCCATGGATTAGCATGAACTTGTTCTCTAGTAATCTGAAACTAGATTAATTTTGTAGATGTAGGGTAAGAAACACAATAGGAACCTGAGAGTGTAAGACCCAACAGGCTGAGCTGGACAAAAGCTCAAGTGAGCTCATTGCCATATCTCCAGTGCCCAGCATTGCTTAAGTATCCACATTTGCCATTTTGTGGCAGCAACTGATTCCACAGTTCCATTATGGATTCTGTAGCAAATTGCTTCATCTTTTGAGACTTCCTGGAAATGTCATTTAATGTCCTTTAGTTGCTTTTTAGTGAGAAACAGTCACTACCTTTTCACCTTCTCTATGTGTCTCTTTCCCAAGTCAGGAGTTTTAATCTGATTTTATATGGAACATATTCCCACAGACAAGATTTGAATGTTAAATGACTAATTTGCAAATCAAGTAACGTAATGAAATGTTTTTAAATAAAGCTAATACGCCTCAGAAGAATACCTATTTTAAGATGGAGATCAGTTCAGATTGCACTGAGATAGGTAAGATTATTTTCCCTGTTTGATCCTTTGCTCTTGGGACAAATTAAAACACTCAAATATTTGAAAATCTATGTATTGCAATGAAGAAGCAGTAAAAATATCAGCAGGAACCACCTAAGTGTGTGTGGGAGAAGCGAGAGGAGGCAGGAGGAAAGGGAGTAGGAGTTTAACCTAGCATAGAAAATTCCCTCCCCAAAATAATTTGAATGCAAAAAGAAATTAATCTATTCTATATATTTCCCATTATAATGAGTTATTTTTGCTTCAGGCTGCCAATCATTTCTGCTGACATGGACTCCAAGCATTCAGATATCTTGCATCATGCTGTACTGCATGAACTAAAATTAAATGTAAAAGATGGTTAAAAATAGATATTGAAAATTTTGCTTAATTTATCAACTAGAAAAGTGGCAAGGGCTAATTTATAAGAAAATAATTTCATTCTCCAAGGTGATTTAGTCTATCTTTCGTGACTGTGTCTAAGAAATTAGCAGGCTATGTCAACAAAAGAGCTCTTTTCAAAACGTGCAGTAGATCTGCAGACAGATGTTTTGGTCCTTAAGGAGATTTTAATTCATGTTTGCACAACCCTGAACCCAAGTTTTCAGGTGGCCTTGCCTGAGGGGAAAAACAAGGTAGAGGAAATAGGAATACATGAAAGAAATACCGCTATCCCAGCTTGGTGAAAGGAGAAGCCTCCTAAGGATCCAGCCCCATGCCTGGGATATGCCCTGCTGGTGACACCAGGGTGCCCAAGGGGATTATCACCCAGGAATGAAGGCTGGGGGTACCTCAGGGCATCCCCTCTGGCAGTGAGAGCACACAGTAATCACTGCTGATCACCTTTGGGGTGCTTCCCTCACCAGCAAGGCCTCTGAAGTGGACAAAATATACTTTGTAATAACTTTCATCATCATCATCATTATTGTTATTGATGATGATGCATTTACAGGGAGACAGAATTTTTTAGGAAAAGAAGTTTTGTTATTTTAAAAATGAAGGGGAGGCCTTTTTGACCTTAAATGACATGCACAATTCTCTAATCCTCTCAGAAGCAGCCTCGTCACGCCACACGAACCATTTAGAGGAAGTCCAGGCCACTCTGAAATCAGGGGGCATATGATTAGCATTAAACCAAAAAGCATTTTAATCCTACTGCAAGATTAAAAGGGTGCTGAAAAACAAAGTGGTGTTCCTGTTTCCCTCTGAACAAAATATTCCATAGCAGCAGGAAGCTCTAGAGATGAAACACCTGCACATTGAGGATGATGAGGATGTGGCTGGAGGACTTTTCAGCTTTTATCCATCCAGCTATTAACTCCAGGGCAGTTGCTCCAAATCTGCATCAGCATCACTGGAAACCACCTCTGGTCTCCAGCCACTGAGACCTTGCTCAGTTCTCAAATGGCTTATCTGTAACTCCCTAATAGAGAGGCTTACAAATAAGTGGCTCAGCTTGGTAAAAGCCACTTTATAAGCTGCCTGCTACAATACAAAGCTTCCTTCTTAGATTAAAAGGTACTAAATTTATGGGAAGACAGCAGTGATGCACCTTCCTGATGCTTATTGGGAACGAACTGATTTGTGAGAGCAGAGAATCCAATAAAAATGTATAGATTGAGTCAAAACCTTTTTGGTGGAGGTAAAAAATATGCTTTTAGATATTTGTAAAGAATGAGCTGCTTCCTGGACTCAGAGACACAAACAGAACAGTTTTAAAAATCTCTCCCTACTTAAAACTGTATACATGGGGCTGAAATTATCCTGTTTAATTATAACACCTGGCTGACCATCAGCATCCTGGGTATCTCTTCATGCAACGGGATCAGGAGTGCTCTGAGGGTGACTATTTCTTTACTCAGGACTGAGGGATCCAGGGTGATCAGGCTTCTATTTTTACAATGCACAAAAATACCTGAAGCTCCTAAATCCAGGCCATAGGTTGAAAATATAAGGAGACATTACTGCCATTTTGCCATTCCTTTGTAATTTTATGTTGAATTTGGTCTTGAACCAAGACTGGATAGGGATTTGCCCTTACTATCCATCAGTTTGTTCAGTATCTGTAATACATGCCATGATAAGAAACAAAATCCAGAGTGCTGTGCTAAGATGGAGCACCTATATTTATTCTCTAATCCATTTTCCATTGTTCATGGCAAATTTCCACTCCAGCTAGTGGAAATTATAGTATATTGATGGAAAATGATTCAAAATCTGGAGAGAGAGGAGACAGAAAAATCAAAGGGAAACTTGCAGATTCAGCATCTTTTTTACAATATAATAGTATCAGAGTGTATATTTTCTTTTGAAGACATTCCATTAACATGTCACTTGCTTTGGATTGTTGGATTTAAGAAAAAAGATCTTAACCAGCCCTTGCTGGAAGATGTGCTGCAGGAGAGCCTGGTGCTATGGTAACAGAGCTGCACGCCCCTGTGAGCTGCACTGGAGCGGGAACCATCAAGCACCAGCTCTGCTCCCACCCAGCTCCCCTGCAGGAGCCACTGTCCTTTCAAGCATCATGAAATCACTCCTTTTGCTCTGTGTCAGTGCAGGATCGTGTGGGACTCACATTCTCTGAAGCTGAGAGAAGCAGGGAGAGAAGCAGAGAAAAGAATGATCAAAACAATTCTAATCTCACTGGCTGCCCCTGTGCTGTGCTGCAGCAGGATGCAATACAGAGATTGTTTACCCAGAGTGAGGGTGGTTTGCTTCCTTGGCTGCCGGGGCCAAGCCTGTGCACAGACTGTCGGGCAGCAGACAGTCACAAAATTCTGAGCAGTTGAGTTAAGCGCTTTGTGCAGATTCAGTTTAAATGTAATATAATATAGTGTAATATAGTATAGAATAATATAGTATAATAAAGCAATTAATTAACCTTCTGATATCAATAGAGTCAAATGCATTATTTCTCCCCATCGTCGGGGTTGCCCTAATTACCGACAGGATTGTCTTTCTTCAGATAATTTCCGTTCAACATAAAATTTTTAAGGGAGCATGCATAGAAATTATGTCAGTTAAAACTAAAAATTTCTTCGAAAACACCTCCTTTACTCAGGGTTGAGCACCCAGATACCTACTTCTGCATCTTAGATTTACTCATGGTTCTATTACCCTACTTTGCAAATTGCTCATGAAATTCAAAGGTCTGAAAACAACAGACACACTTGGCCCTGTATTTACCCAGTGGTCTCACAAGTCTGTGTGTTTGAGGTCTGATTTCAGGCACCATAGTAGGTGTGTGCAGGCAGGTAGCAATTCCTTCATTTTCAACTTCAATGACCATTAGTAGTTGCTGAAAATGTAAGCTGCTGACTGTGTGCGTGCAAGTGCTGGTGGGATCAGGGCGCAGTGGTGATTGAAACCAGGTATCTTTTAAACAGCCCCAAATCCCTAAGGAGATTGCCTGACTTGAACTATAAACATCTGCAATTATTTCTTAATTTGCACTTACTTTTAGACCCTTGGATAGTTTCGTTGATAACAAACAAACAAACAGACTGAAGCTGCTAATTTTAAATTGATTGCAAATGCAGCAGTAAAACTAATTATGCCTAATGTCCTAACTCGATAAAATGGTGTAAGCAGAGAAGGGAAGGGTATCTGGCAGCTCTGTGTTTCTAGGGTGTGTGTGAGGCAGGCCTATCTTCACTTCAGGAGTTTAATTTGGCTGCTGTGTCCCTGGAACTCTTATGGGCTCTCCCAGCTTCTGTATCCCATGGAGAAAGGTGCCATAGGTAAAGACCTGTCCCACCCCATGTGAGAGCCTCACTCCCTCCAAGACGGCTTGGGGAGGCCACAGTGCAGCCCCAAGAAGCCTGCAGAGCAGGCAGCTGCTCCCTGTTCCCAGCCTGGCATGCTTCTCATTCATTCAGGGGACCACGGAGTTCGGGAAGCTGAGACCAGAGCTCTAGCAGAGGTGAGCAGGGGATAAAGCACAAATATAACACACCTTGTTAAAGAGAAACTGCCTCATGATTTAAAAATTGTTCTAGAAGCCTGCTTTCATCTTTTACCAGACAAGACAATAATGCTCATTTTTCCCCTTTGAAAGAAGGAAAATGGAGAATGCAAATAACACTGTAGCCCTTAAAAAAAAAAAAATGAAGGCACAAACACTGGATGGATGTACTGAACAGCACTTCAGTAAAGACCTCCAGGTAGATGAATGGCAGACCCAGTGTGATGTTAGAGACAGTTAAGAAACAGGATTCATCTCTCTCAGAGAATTTTTTTGGAAGAAAATTACTTTCTTTTTGTTTGCTAATTGCTCCTCAAAAAGTTGTGCCCAGAATTGCATACAGCTCAGGCTGTTATTGCAGCAGCTTCCTCACGAGTGAGGCATACCTTGAGAGCAAGTGTTTACACATTGAATAGGCAATGCAGCAAGTATCAATGCATAATAGGATATTGCCTGTCCAACTTCCTTCAAGTGTTTTTGAATGTTATTAGATCCTGGTGGGACTTGCCACTTGATAAAAGTTAAGCAAGTGCATGGATTATAGCAAGAAGGGGCCCATGTCTTGATAAGAACATTACAGGACATCTTGAAGATATTTATAATGACTTTCACCCTGCCCATGTTTACAACAAGGTGCTACCCTTGCTGTCCCCTTACCTCTCTCCAGTTTCCTCCTGCAGTGCTCAGGCAGCTGCAGCTCTCCTGGCTCTGAAGAGTGGAAACCCAGAGGAGTCACGGTGGGGAGCAGCACGGAGCTGCTTCAAAAGCTCACTCAGAGACAGAGCAGCTGAAAGCAAGCTCCCATAAGTCAAATCTGTGTCTGATGTGCACGTCTAAAAATAACCCCGCACTGCCTGTGAGAGGTGAGAGCCCATTGCAGCCTCCACCTTGCCTTTGCTCAGTGTGTCCTCACAAGGCACAGGGCAGGATCACTGGGCTGACCAGGGTGAGCCTGCCTATGCCCCCACGAGGAAAACAAGCAGCCACTGAAAAATGAAGGCAGATCCTTATGTGTGGTGGCTCAGCGCTCATAGTTGTCCAGGCAGCAGCCTAAGACAAATCAATATCTGTAATAAGGCTCATCATGCTCCAATAACCACTGCAATCTGCATAGAAAGACTCATGCTGGACCAAGGGGAAATGTGTGTTCCTGAGGGAAAAGGCACTTAAGAGTAAATTCTCATTAAGTGAAAATTATTTGCTGATGAAAGATTAAGCCAGTTGGCAACTGGACAAAAGATGGGTGTATGGCAGGGAAAGAGCACATGATGTTTTCTGTTAGATTCAGCTGAGGTTTGCTGGTGGTGATATTCAATGTAAGCTGCACTAAAAACTGCAGCTTTGCTTCCAAGCATTTTTAATTCCTTTTAAAGAATTTTCCTAATATTTTCACAGAAGAAAGCCAAGACAGATCTATTGGAAAATAGCTGGAGAGACTATTTTTATATCTTTAATTAAATATTATAAAGAAGTACACTTCTGAGAAAAAAAATGTTATAGTGTGGGGTTTTTTTCCCAAATGTGTGGTTAGGCTATTAGAGATAAGAGCATTTATGATTTTCCATATAGATCTGATGAAACAGCTTCTTCATTTACATTTCAAGGAAGGAATTGGATGGGTGAATTATGCAAGAAAAGAAAATAAGACAGAAGAAAAAGAAAGAAATCAAAAGGGAGAGAAACATCATACAGATACAAATAGCTCCTGGAGTTACCCTGGAAAGAAGTGTTCACAGCTCGCTGTAGCTTCATGCCTGACAAACAAATTTTGACCATTTTACTCTGGAAACGAGCACGCATTATGGTTCAGGGATGAGGGGGAGGGTTTCAAATGCTTTTGTTACTGCCTATTGACTTCACACCACTAGTTAATGGCTCTTTAGATGTGCCCTGGCAAAAAACTCCTCCTCGACAAAGCCGAGGAGTGGCACACCCATGTGGACAGAGCCTGGCTCCCATCAGTGTCCATGGGAAACTGGGGCTGGTGTCCCTGGGGATGTGGGGCTGGTGTCCCTGGGGATGTGGGGCTGCTGTCCCTCGGGATGCTGGGGCTGGTGTCCCTCGGGATGCTGGGGCTGGTGTCCCTGGGGATGCTGGAGCTGGTGTCCCTCGGGATGTGGGGCTGGTGTCCCTGGGGATGTGGGGCTGGTGTCCCTGGGGATGCTGGAGCTGGTGTCCCTCGCGATGTGGGGCTGGTGTCCCTGGGGATGTGGGGCTGGTGTCCCTCGGGATGTGGGGCTGGTGTCCCTTGGGATGCTGGAGCTGGTGTCTCTCGAGATGTGGGGCTGGTGTCCCTGGGGATGTGGGGCTGGTGTCCCTCGGGATGCTGGAGCTGGTGTCCCTCGGGATGCTGGGGCTGGTGTCCCTGGGGATGCTGGAGCTGGTGTCCCTCGGGATGCTGCCGATCCGATGTTTCTGGCGCTGCACTCCTGTGCCCAGCGGGACCTGGCATCGAGACTGCCGGGGGTGCTGGCACAGAGGGAAGATTTGCACTCCCACCACTTACTCCGGGCACAAGTAAATAACTGGAGCCCTGGCTGGGGAGGGTGTCTGCCTCCGACGCCCTGCCTCCTGCCACCTGATCTCGCAGCCATCCAGCCCTTCCCTCCCTTCCCAGCCAGCAGCAGGGAGAGCCAGCAAGCCCCAGCTGGAAAGGGAACAGCGTGGCCGAGACAGAGTGAGTACAATGATTTAAATGGAGCGAGTTGGACAGTTGTCAATGGAAAGGAAATTAGTTGGAATCTAAATCTAACTAAAAGAAACGACCCAGATTACTGACACTGTAAATTGGATTAAAATGAAATCCTACAGGAAAATCGATGGAAAGAGATAAGCGAGCAAGTCAAAATGACAGCAGAAAGAGGCAGAGGCTCCCTGAGAGCTTATTCAAGAGAACCAGTCAGAAGTAGAAAAGAAAATTTAATTGAGCCAACCCAAATCTAAATGGCAGAAAAATAAGAGGGAATTGGAAGAGATTAGAGAGAAAGCCCAAGGAAAATTTTTTTAAGAAGGTTACAAATCAGTATACAAAATAGAAAATGGGAGGGAAATTAAAGAAAGGAAAAAGGCAATATTAATTATGTCTTAAAGTAAGTGAAATTAAGTGCCTGGGAGTAGGTTTTTTATAGGATGCATCTGTTTACATGGAAGTAGACTTTAATTGACATGAAGATGTTGTTTTTCTGAAAAGTGGCTGCTTTTTTTTACCTGTGTATGCTGTGACAAAGCCCCTGAAATACATGTGTCCTCACTCTGTGCTCGGAAAAACACCGTTTTTTTTCTCTCTCTCTTTTCCTTTGCAGGTCCATCCCTTACAGAGGAGCTGCTCAAGGCAGTGGGCAGCTGGAGCTGCCTGCCTCCTGCCAGCCTCCCACGGGGCAGGGAGCCTGTCCCAGGGTGAAAAGCTTTACCTTTCCTTGGCTACACCTAGAGTGCCACTGGATGTCACTGTTGTTTCATAAAAGACAAAAATCTTACTGTGATCTTTTTGACAGATAATGTCTAGTACATAAATATATGCATGTATTTATATTCTCTTTCCCACAATTTTCCGCACAAGGATTGAAATTATGGAAAGTGTCTGCAGCCTCGTGGCTCTCACTCACATTTTCAATGATTATTTTTAGAGAGACTGTGTTTATGGGTCCTTTTGTGGCACTCCCAGAGGCATCTCTTCCATAAAGGATTGCTTTCTGCTGTGGTAGATGTAGAGTGTGGCAGAGTTGCCACAATAGATTTCAGTTGTTTTGGGCTTTCTTTTCTTCTATTTGTTTTATTTCCAGGGAATTATTTCAGCTCACCTTGGCGGGACTGATTGCAGCAGTGCTGGGGCAGAGGTGTGAGCTGCCCATGGAGCAGCATCTGTGTGGAGCCCAGAGAGTTGGGCACTGCCAAGGCAGCGCTGCCCATAAATCAGGAAGCAGGTGTCTGCTTCCCTCCACTGTTACAGAGCGTGCAGAGACTGACCCTAAATCCCCTGTACCTCCTGTACTGAGAGTCAGTGAGAAACTCAGACCCGATTCCCTACAGAGGAAAAAGATCTTTTTTCTTCCCCTTTGGTTGCCGGGGTTGTATTTAGCTGGCCAAATGAAGACAAATAACTCTCTTTAGAGCCAGTGAAGAGGAACAGGCAATTCCAGGAAAGTGATTCATCCCATCTGAAAGAACACTTGTAACAGACTGGTGAGGTAGGTAAAGGCTTTTAGGCATCTATTTCTGCCACGTAACACTGCAGAAACCTTCAGTGACCAGTCACACAAGAAGATTCCTGCCCATTTTTCCTGGTATAGGCACTTCTACAGCAGGCTCTTTGTGTACCAGTAGGCAGACCTTTTTTACATAATCTCCACTTCATTATTAATCATCTTTGAGGCAACCTTCTACATATTTCCCTAATGCTGAACATGCCAGAAAAGGCTCACGATGCCCAGTGACTCACCCTGAACTGCTCATCAGGAGCTTTGCTCTCTCCATCCAGGGACTGAGAATGAATCAGGAGAGCCCCCAACAGCCCTACTGAAACACACCAGGAGCTGACCCAACAGTTTGGCAGTATGGACAGGGCACTGCTGTGCCCAACAAGGCTTCTGGTGCTATTTCATAATCAGTGCTGCAGCTTAGAGGGAAATAAAAAATCTGTTGGTGGCAGCTATATAGTCTTCTGTTTCAGCCCCCAGCTCCCAGAGGTTTATCTGTGCACTGAGGACAACAAAACTGTTGTTACATATTACAGGACATGAAATGCAATGCTGAGAAAGTGGTCCTCTATTTGCATGAAAATAGTTCAGCTCTGTAAACTGTTCTCCCTCCCACACCTATTTCAAGTAACAGTGTTTTAGCACTCTTTAGGACATCATCGACCTCCCCCAGCATGACTGGTCCGTGCAATGACATAGCAGCTGTGGACTTCTGTCCAGAAGCAAAGTGTGAGAGTCCAGCTCCTCTTAAGAGATCATGCAAGTCTAAATAGAGTAAATAAGGAGAATAAGAAATTTCTGATAGTTGCCGCTGTCAGAAATCACTTAATGGGAGAAAATTAAAAGAAGAGACAAAGATTGAGAATAAATGCCTAATTATTCCAGTGAGGAGTTAACATATTTGGGGCTAAAGGTCATGAATGCAGACTGGCCTAAGAGATTTGCCAATTTTAATTAAAAATTCTGCTAAATCAACAAGGAGGAATAATGTGTGCTGTGCAAATTGAACAGGAGACCCTTAAGTCCCGGCTGTTTCTAGCAGCACTCTTTTAATTTCCTATCCATAAATAGTGTGGAGAGAGTGCTGTCATTTAATACAGCACAGCAAAATGTCTGAATCATGCAAAGTTAGTTTCAGGGAATTGAAATGATAAGACTTTTCTAAAAATAAGGCTTTACAGAGAAACTGCTCAGAGTGGGGCTCCCCTGGGGTGTGATAAGCAATTCCTTCACTTCTCCACGGCACAAACCTCTGCCACCACCTGAGTCTTTGGGCTACCGCTACCTACGGTGACAAAAGCAGGTAACTTGTCTCCCTAGAGTACGCACACGCACGCTAGCTGCATCTTCTAGGTCCTATTTTGATGGCCACCAGGAGGAGATCTTTGTACCTGCCAGGGAGCCTCGGGCACTCCTTGAAGGTGCGCAGTGCCCCCAGCCCATGCTCCCCAGAGCCGCGGGCGAGCCGGGCTTCCAGCGCAGCCTGCTCGCCATGGGGGCTGCCGAGGAGCCGAGGCTGCTGCGCTGCCTGCCCGGCCACAGCCCGCGAACCTGACAGGCAGAGCTGCAGTCACGTTAGGGGCATGGAATGGAGCAGTGCGCAGAGTGCCCGGAGAGACGTGCGAGGTGTGGGGCAGGGCGAGATCCCACCCCGCTGCCTCCTCCAGTGCTATGATGGTTGCATGCTGCCCCACGGGTGCGGGGAGCTGAGCAACATCCCTGCACCCTCACTTTGTCCCGGGCTCCTCAGGACAGAGGGCACCACTAAAAATATCAGGTTTTCTCTATTTGTCATTGAATGAATTTTCCCCTAATTTGGTGCCATTATTCCCATCACTCAAAATCTGACTAGTGATTAATAGAAGATGGAACACGCCTGATCCTTCTCTGATGTGTTTGCTTCCCAAACTGTTTCACGGTACACGTTCCCGTGGCAGCCGCGGAGATCTAATCTGCTTCGGGCACTTGGAGATTGTCACGGGCTGGGAGCCTTTGTTCCCCCACGCTCCGCAGCTCGGGGAGCTGGGAACAGACGCGGGCCCGTGGCCGGGCCCTGCGCGGGGACTCAGCCGAGGCGGGAGCTCCTCCTCGCGGCTCCGAACGGGGAGCCCCATTCCCGCTGGGAGCGCCTCGAGGCGGGGAAGCGGCACCCCGGGAGCGGGAAGCTGACAGCATCCCTGCGCAGCATCCTTTTAGAAAGCTTTTTGCATTTGCTGTTATCTCCACGAGTCATATGTATGCAAATCAAACACGGCTGGTAGCAGCTAAATAGGTATTTCTTGCCAAAAATACCTGCTCTCTGGGGTCTCCACCATTTTGCGCTTGCAAAATGCATCAGATGCCGCACAAGACATCCTCCAAAATGTGCTGACACTCATACCAGTATCAGGCAAGAAGTTCCCATCCCTCCCCACTTTTTCCCTTTAATCTTCTTTTTTTTCTTTCCTTCCCCCCCCCCCCCCCCCCGCCTCCCCCCTTCCCCCCCGTGATTTTAGGTTTCTACTTTTACATTTCTAAGCAATTAATTTTTTGGCTTCCATGTACGACCAACAGGTGTGGAATGACTGATACGCTCCATCTGGTTGCTGCTGATAAGGTAATCCTGGGAGTTGAGGGCAATATCTTCAATAAGCTTAAACCGCAGCAGACTAATCTATTTGCAAGGGAGAACAAGCCCGGCAGCCAATATTGTTATTTCACGGGAACAACTGGGCACAGACAGCGCTTTCACAGGAGAGGTAGGAGGGTTTTCACCCTCCTATTTTTCCCCTGGGAGTGATGATTCACTCGGTGTTGTCGTACCCCCGCTTAGAAAAAGGAAAAGCTTTGCTTTGAAATTTGCCCCCCAGACTCATGATTTCTGAATCAAATCATCGCTTTACTTCTTTACATCCCACTCATGGGTCCTTATTTAATCTTTCCCAAGGCAACGGGGAACTGTTGGCTTTGGATTGATAATAAATACTATTGTCTGTAACTTCCATAAAACTACCATAGCTGTTGAGTTCTGATGTGGGGTGTGATGAGAGCAACGGGGTGTGCTTGGGGTGCCCCCTGCAGATGAAGGGCACTGCCATCTCCGCTCAGGTTTGGGTTTGTGGGGACAGTCCTGGCTGTCACCACAGGCAGGCACACTGAGAACCGCGTCGCGTCCCCTTCGGGTGCTGTCCCGGGCACGAACCACGTAGTGTCGCGCCGACAGCATCACAAACCTACGCCTGCGCCTTTCCCGGCGCCCATTTAATGGGATTTCAGCCAACAGCTTTGGGGTTTATTTATCGATGATTTCTGTTCTTAGCTTTCACTGTGTGCTTACGCTGTCCAAATACCTCCTCTAGTTTCCCCCGAGCCAAACTCGTGCTGCGGGGTTAGCATCCGAGCCGAGCCACGCCGCCGACACCAGCCAGACAGACGGCCGTGCTGCGGCTTCCCGGGGAGCCACGGCAATGAACAGCGTGTTCCTCTCCCCTGGGCTGCGCGAAACGCAGAGGGCATTTTTAAGCCGGTGTCTTCTTAGCGAAAAAGCGGGCAGGGCTGCGGCAGACGTGATTCCCGAGGCGCGGGACGGGGCGATCCCGCCGCGCCCCCCGAGGCCCCTGGGTACGGAGCTGCCGCCCCGCGCCGGGCTCCGTGGGCCGGTGATGAGCACCAGCAGCGACCCTGCAAACACGGCGGGAGCCAGCATCACTGGGCCGTGTCCGCGGGAGCCGCGGCATTATTACCCTGCAGTTTTATCTTTGCTTCTGTCAGCCACAGCGACATTACAGCGCCTGATTTAGACAGCGAATGCGCTCGGCTGTATCCGAGCGGGCAGCAGCCGGCAGCAGCCCTCAAGCCCTCAAACTGGGGGCGGAGGGGAAGCGGGCAGCATCCGGGTTTCCTTCACGAATAGTTAAGCTTTTCCTGTTTTATACCTCGAGCTGCTGCTGGTGTAAGATATTACCCCATCTGCTGGTGAGCAAAGCAAGAAGCTCGCAGCAACGAGGGGGATTTTCTGCATCTTGTCCCCCCTACCGTGGACAGGGATGTCTCGGCCACTTCTGGTGCCCAAGGCTCCCCTAGGGTACTGGGAGCCTAGTCCTGCCAGCCCACTGTGGCGAATCCCTCTGCCTCCACCTGCTGCTCGAAACCAAACACACTTTTCCTGCCCCCAAGGTTTATGTCATTCCTTTACCAGTTGAAAAGTTAAGATTAAACATACGCAGTTGATTCTCCGGAGAGAGCTTAATCTCTGTCACCTCCCTTCTAAATCCCCAAAGACATAAGGACACAGAGACAAGACTTTCAGCTCCCAGGTAAGAAACAGGGTTGCCTCTGCCAGCACTTTTAAAACTGACTCTTAAGAGAAGTGGCTCTTTTCCTTCCCTGTTGTCCTCACGCTCACCCGGGAGCAATCCCAGCAGAAGGACTCTAGCTGCACCTGTAGCAGGCACAGGCCCTGCGAGCCTGCCTTGGCGTTCAGAAACAGGATGCTGAGTCAGGATGACTGAACAAAAGGAGCCTCTCTCTCCCGCTCTCGGACCCTGGCTTATCTCTCTGTAAAGCTATAGGTCACTTTCCTTTAACCTTTACCATTGGACAATTCTCAATCTTCCCTAACCCTATATAAACCCCTGTTTCTGCCCGGCTCGTCGGAGCCGCTGTCCCTGAGACCCTTCGAGACACTCCGTGGAAGAGCTACGAAGAAGACCAATAAAGACATCGTCTTGGAACTTCATACAGCGCTCTCTTCTCTTTCCCGGTCTTCTGAGTGCCTGCTGGGTGCTCCAGCCAAGCCTAGCTAGCCTAAAGAGCTGAAATCACTCATGAGCTGATAATCACTGAGCTGTATATCACTAAAGGCTAGCTAAGGCATAGGCTGGGTGCACTGCCAGAGCTTGGGCTGGTTAGCCCCCCTCAGAGCTGAGCTATCCGGCTTTAATGCAGCTCCTGGGTACACCCCGTAGCCCAGCCAGCGGCATTATGCACCCAACTCAGCATCCCAGTTTTTCCACGACCCTTCTGACTCCCTGCCACCAGTGAGCTCATATTGGGTGCTCAGCTGAACTGCTCCTGTTTGCAGCAGACAGCAAGTGAGGAAGGAGTGAGCTTCAGTAATTACATGGAACAGTTCACGTGATGCTCACACACATGCCTTTTGGGACAAGCACGGGACACAGAGGTGATGGGAGGGGTGTGCATGCTGTCAACCCATCTCAGAATAAATGAATGAATAAAGCCAAAATTCTGATTACTTTTGCACCTGGGTAGCTTTACTGGTGTTAATTACATAGTGGAAATGGAGGATCCATGTAAGCAAGATTCAAATCAGTCACTGATATTTAGCTCTGCTTCAGGTCCTCTCTATAGTGTTGCTTCTGCTGAAGTGAAGAACGAAACAAAGAGGGGAAAACCTAAATAGTGATTAATGAAGAACAGTCCTTATTTAATCACAGCTTTCAATTCAGACTTTGTAATTTAAACTTCAGCAATTGTCTTCACAATTTTGGCATCTGCTCATCTCAGCCTACACACTATCTTTGAACTAACAGCACAGCTTATCTTTGCAATTAAGCATTCAATGTAGCAACAAATCTTCAATTTGGTGTGAGTCACTCAGCTGCTAAATCAAACAATGTGTCACTAAACAAACCAGTTTCCTCCTGACCTCGCAGGATGATAATAATGACTTGTGAAACCATCTTGAGATTTCCTTGGTGTAATTTGCTGGTACTTTCTGACACATTCCTTTTCATAAATATAAATGGGTTCTGCATTAGAAACAAACAATTGAGAGTAGTGAGTTGTTAATATCATGGAAATGTACAAAACTTCCCTCAAAACCAGTTGCTAAAAAAGCAAAATAACTTTCTCCTAAGTAAGAGCTATAAGTACAGGGTGAGCCAAAGTTACAACTGCATTGGCCTCAGTGGGTGTGTGGGGATCTGGACTCCTGCAGTGGGGGTGGGCAGTGCTGGCTGGACAGGGTGGGCTCTCCTGGTGAAAATAGGAGCCCCACGCCTCCATATGCCAGACACATACCTGCTGCTCTCCATCACAAGTCTTTGTATGTGCAGTCAATCAATAGAAGTAATCCATAATCTTCATCTCAGTGTAGTCAAGATGACATTTGGTGCCATAAAGAACCTAGAAAGTGCAGTTCTGCACTCAAGTAGAGAACAGCAATGCTGGAGTTGTTGTGATGTGCAGTCCCAGGGCAGGCTGGGCTCCCAAAACTGACACCATTTCATACCAGTGAAATTTCTGAGAATCTGGGTTTGGAGTCATGTGGATGCAGGTGGTTGCTTACATTGGCAGCATTGCCTCATTGCATGATAGATGACAGTCACTGCAGAAAAGGCAGAGACACCCTGAAAGGATGACAAATCTCATTTGTTTTGCTTATGTGCATTTTAAAAGTTTGATTTTGCAAACTTTCACTTTCATTAGTACCACTGACTTCACTGGCTTCACTTCAGCAGCCCAGGCTTTTCTGGAACAGAGTCCCCGCCCAGTCGTTCTGAGCCTGAAAATGCTGCAAAGTTTCTGAACCATCTCTTTAACAGACAAAAATGAAAACAGACTCCCTTTACAGTGGAAGCATGATGGGTATTTTCAATTTTTTACCGACAGACTGCTCTTGCATTGTGTTTTTATGTTTGTCTTCACAACTGCAGTTATTTTTTAAAAGGTGAAAGCTGCAATACTTGTCAATCCTACACCTCCAATAGCTGGTAGAAGCATGTCATGGTAAAGACAGGCCACACAGCCATAGGACTGCTCCTGCCACGACACATGAAGGAAGTGGTACTACATGGATCATACCCCTCCCAAACATTTCAAAGAGATGATTGAAAGGCAGTTCCTTCCAAACTCATGTCAATATTTTATCAGTAGAAAACAAAGTAATTTCATCACATTCCCTCCAGCCAAAATCTGTTCAACCATAGCAGGTTTGGCTTGGGAGGGTGCTCCAAGCTTCACTGTGTACTCACCCAGGCCACCATGCCTGGTGTGGAACAGGGAATCACGAGCAGGTGGGTGGCTGGGCAGTGCACACCCTGACACCAAAGTCACATCCTAGTTCAGCTTTTTTCCATCCCTGCACATGTTTTCTCCACCATCTCCTGAATGTTTCTAGGAATGACCCCTAGTAGGAGAGCCAACCTTGGGAATGTGGGGACTTGTCAGCAGAACTTCTTCATCAGAGACCACATGGGTGGCCTCTCTACTTCCAAAGAAACATAACTTCGTGAGGGCACTGCCTCTGAGTGTCCCACCTCTGATATTCACTTTACAATTGACCTGCTGGGGAAAACAGAGTGGCTGAGGGATTTCCTTGCAGAGCTATGGCTGCAGGCACAGGCAGGCCCAGTGCAAGTGCAAGTGAGCACCAAAGCAGTCCTTTAGAGCTGTCAGAAAAAAAGTGGGTCAGACCTTGCAGCTTAAGTTGTCTGGGACTTTGACTTTAATTAATGTGAGATATCAGCACTCCCCCTCATGCAGACATAAAACAGAGGGGATGTGCTGCTATTACTGCTTACAGATTCCAGCCCCCAGGGTGAGAGCTCCTCTTCCCTGGCTGCCTGCCTCAAGTCACACAGAAACTGCTCTTGTGACTTTATGAATCCATTCAACTGATGCCCAAATGACACACCGGGTGGAATGGCACAAGAAGGACTTTCCTTTACACTGCTGACCAGAAGGAAGCTCCCCAGAGGGAATGCCATGTTATCCAGGCAGCTTTACCTCCACAAAGTCCTTGGCTTTGGCAGTGCCTGATCCTGGGAGGTCCCTGTGGAAGCTGCCAGGCACTGCAGAGCAGGGGAGCAAACTGAAGCCCCAGTCTCTGCAAGCATAAACAGAAATTTCACCTCAAATTTCCATGGCAGCTCTGTAATAGATTGACTCTTAACAAGAAAGGTTGTTACGTGTCTGAGGGAAGTAAACTGCTGACAGGGAGAAGTGTGGGATTCTGGAGCTGGTGGCAGGAACTGGGAACTGACGTCACAGTGAATGGTGACCTAATAGATTCGCTCATTTTCACATTTACAGGAGATGGATATGACAGCCTTAAAAAAAAGAATTTCAACTGCTCTGTTCAAAACAGCATTTTGCTCAGCCTGGCAGAGTTAGTACAATTTTACCTGTCTGTTTATGTAGTATTCTACCTGTGCCAACTCTCACAAGTTTTCAGCTTTCCTTTAATATTTTGTCTCAGTTCTTAGAGATAAGGGGCATCCTTAGCATTTCAGTTTCTGCTTTATTTTATAAATTTAGGCCAGAAATAATTTTTAAAATCCTCAACTGCAGTATTTGAGCTCCATTCTCATAATTTGGAGCATGACACCATATGTTTCAATACTTAACTTTCAAAATATTTATTGGTGCTACAGAAAGGACTGAAATGCTCAAATGTTGTGACTCACATGCCAAGTGTGAATTTTATTTTCTGGATGGCATATACAGCCTTGTGCAAGTGTTAGTCTATTTCTAACTAATCTGTACTAAGTAACTGCCATACCACTGTTAACTTTCCCTCCTTTGGAGTTTTTAATTATCCTAAAGTTCTGTTCATTTGGAAAGCATCCATTAAGTCCAGTCAGCATTTGAATGAAGATGATAAGCCTGAGAATACCCTCAAGTATACCATTAATTTACAATTTTTATTTCTTACTCAGAGTGAAATGAAGTTTTCAGTGAATCATGACCAGCCTGTAGAAGTTAGCTGAGTGAAAATCCCCACCTTATAAAACCTGTATTATTAGGTAACTGTGAGTTAAGTGCCCCTGTGCTGGCCGGATGGTCTCACAGCTGCTCAGAGGCAGCGCTGCCCTTGCCCCAGGGGACATGCCCATGGCTCGTGGGGCAGTGTCACTCTGACAGCTCTGCTGGGTGCTGCAGCAGGTGCAAGTGGTCTTTCAATCCTCACAGTTCACATCCCTTCCCAAGCCTGAGGGGAAGGAGAATTGGAACCTTCATGAGTGGATATAGATGCAGTTGGCCTTGTTTTCCTCCCTTTGCATCCCTTTTGCCCGAAGCAAAATGTCCTGGATATGGTGTCCATGATAGATGCTGCTTAAACATCAGCAGATGCTGCCTAGTTTAAGAAGAAGAAGTTTGTTTATTTTTGTGTGATTATCACCAGTTTCACTGCTCAGGAATCCAAAAGCACGTGTGTAATGCGAGCGAGCTCTGCCAGGTTTGCTGTGGTACACCTTCAGCCAAAGAGTAAATGGGTAAGTGCCACCAGAACAGTGACAGCAAACAGCAAGGGCAGTGCTTATACTCCTGCTGGTGGAGCACAAGAAGGAAACCAAAATGCACGATAAATCTGTACTGTAGAGTTGCAAGGCGCCCATGCTCGCAGCTGGCACAGTTCAGGATGCTGGATTGCTCAGATTGGATACCCGTAAGGATAAGCAAATTGGTGATTGCAGCACCTGATTTAGACTGTCACCATGCCACACGTCCTAGAACATTTAGTCACCTACTTTGCATTTGTACAGAGATGCACCAATTTTAGGAACAAACATTTAAGGTGGAGCTTTTAAAATTATTATTTTTAAATGAGGCACAGCACAGCAGACAGTATTTGTGTTTGGGGCTTTGACACAGCCTGTCAAAAGGAAAAGCTAACAAGGCTGGCTCCATCGTAGTGGTAGCATGTAGCAGAAAACATATTTAAGATATGAGATAGAATTTAATAATTTGGGGGGCTACTTTAAAAAGATGATCTAACAGCCAGCTAGTCTATTTTGCAGCTGGGATCACTTACACTCACTTGGCAACAGTGTTATGGCCATGCTGGCATCTCCTCAGTGTAGCAGCCTGCCTTCATTTCATTTTTTTCTGCAGCCTTTTGATGAGGAAACCAATTGCAATTTGGGTTGTGGGTGCAGGTGCATCAAGGAGAAGGTCAGCCAAGGAGAAGGGCTCATCCTCTTGTCTTCTGACAGTCACACAACATCGAGAGTAGGTTAATATGCACTGTGTGCATGGTATCCCAATGCTGGGTGAAGCAATCATGATCAGATCAGACTTGTGCTGTGCAAGGGAGAAAACACCTGGCATAGTCCTCTAGATTTCCTCGATGCAGAAAGAAACTGCTTTATTTATTCTTAGTTTGAGGGAAAATAAAGAAGCCTCACAGCTTTAAGAAGAGTTTCCCCATCTTTTATGATGTTGTTACATTAAGCTGTTCCAGTTGTCCTCTCCTAAATTTACAAGTAGCTCTATAATTAAGCTGGAATCAGTGGCTTGGTTGTCTTTCACTGCCTTGGTCTTTGTATGTGGTTGAATTCAGCATGAGAGTAATCCACATCTATATTCACAGGTCTGTGAGCTAAGCATGTAACCCACAAGTGTAGTGTGTGAGTGAGGCTGTCACAGATTTGGTTTCCCTGGCAGAGTGGGCTTCATCCCTCTCGTGCTCCAAGAGCCAGACTGCCCACAGCCACGTTGGTTGGTTGGGAATCTGGGCCAGGGACTGGGTCAGGCACCTCTGCTCTCCCTCATCCTGATGCAGCTGAAATTAGTGGTGCCCAGATCTCACTGGCTACATCTACATTTCAGTGTCTCAGACAAAAGCAGAATCCCACTCTGGATGATGTTCCCCCTTCTCTGGAAACCTTGCAGGGCCTGGATTTCACAAACACTGCACTGTGGGCTGGGGCTGTAACTGATCAGCATTCCCCAAGGACCAAGACACTCCTGGACATCCCTGCTAACGTCCCTGGCTCAGGGGGGGCTTCTGGCATTGCAAAGGGTAAATGAAGGCTTTGTGCTTGCCTGAGGCTGTATCTGAGCCCCAAGTGCAGTTATCTTTAAACTGAGCATGTACATGATTAGTTGGGTAGCTTTAACCTTTAGCAAGCAAAATCTTATGCTGAAAATAATTTGGTAATAGAATGATTTAAACATTAAACAGAGAAAATGCTGCTTAAGCAAAATTATATCATTTTCAGTCTTTTACTGAATTTTGCCATCTACTGTGGTGCTTTCACAGGGAGTCACCCCTCTGCCTGCTGGCTTTTGTAGAATTCTATATTTTGTAAGAAGCCTTCAAAAACTGTGTAATTAACATTGTTTTCTGTTTCCCTGACATTTGTTTAGCCCTTTTGTCAGTAACCAACTGGCAGTGAAGTGGCCTGGACTCAATTTCTAAGTATTCCAATGGAAAGTACTCAGGACTCCCTCTGGTCCCCAGGGAAGCCTGCAGTGCACTGTCCCCGTGTCACAGTAGAACAGCAGTGCTCACCCACCAGCAAAGGCTCCCAGGGGCACACAGCTGGACTGGGTGTGCATTTGCTGGGCCACGATGGGCCTGCTGCTGCTCACCCCAGGAGCATCAGCAATCCCCTCCCACAATGATCTGTGGTACTGGTGTGCTGTGATGGCACAAATACCTGTCTGGCTGTGAGAAGTCATGAAAAGCAGGAATGTTTTCTCCAAAAAGGCTCTATGAATTGTACCTGGTAGCAGGCAGCTTCTAATATGCATGACTTTATACCTGGGATTGAGTGTCAGCTTTCAGGGTAATTTATATTTACTACCAGACTAGGCTAAATGCCTCCTTGCTAATTTGGTTTATTCTATCAGTAAATTTGCCTACACTCCTGAGGAAGTAATGCTGAGCTGGCCAGACTGGCTTTCTGCATGACAAATCTAGATCCATATACTACCTCTCAGTTTGTGACTCTTCAGAGCAGTCAGTGCAGGAAGATGTGGTGTTGCAAATTTCTCAGGGGCCATGCTAAGTTTTCAGAGGAAGCAAAATGTCTATATAATGTTGTCATTGACTGTTATGAGGAGGGGCTTGTACTGTAGCAATTTACTAAATTCCAGTTTTGGATTAGGGGAGCAACCAGTGGAGCAATTTCATTGCTTGTCTATTACAGAATGCCACAGGAGGGCAATCTGCAAATTGTAATTTGTGCTGAGTGATGGCAATAGAAGTGCAAATGATCATCCATAAATAGGGACTGTAGGTATCACAAATGTCCTCCCCTTGTGTACTGATTTTGGCTGGATGGAGTTTATTTCCTGTGTAGCAGTCCAGATTTGTGGACTGTGCTTTGGATTTGTGACCAAAACAGTGTTGACAATACATCAATGTTTTGGTTGTTCCTTAATAGTGCTTGCACAAATGCATACCTTCTATAGCTGTTCTTTTTGTCATGCCCCTCCCTCAGCAAATATGCTGGCAGTGGCCAAGGTGCTGGGCAGGGACAGAGCTGACCCTAACTGACCAGAGGGATAGCTCATACTGAATTAAGTGGTCCTCAGCAATAGAATCTGGAGGTAAAAAAGAAGAAAGGGGGGATATTTGGTGCTTGCCTTCCCAAATAACCATTATGTGTGATAGAACTTTCCTGGAAATGAGAAATTTTGACTCTGGGATCTAGGTATCAGGTGCAGGAATTGCTGGTCTAATAAAAAAAGGAAAAGATGTGCTCTGTATCTCAGAAGAATGCACTCACAAGGGTCTGTTTTTAAAACAAAGCAAAACTTTTCATCTCCATCCACATCTGCACCTCAAAAAGATGAAGTCAGAAAATGCATAGAAGCTTGAGCTCTTTAACCCTGCTGACAGCAGTGGGTGCTGCATGGATTCCTGTGCTGGGGTATGAGCGAGCTTAGGCAGCAAAGCCTAACAAGGTTTGTACAGTGCCTTGTGGACACATTGTGATCTATTTGTTTCTGTGTCTTTCAAAGTCATTTCTTTGCAGTGTAAAGATATTTCATTACATTTTCACCAGTTTGTTAGCTCCTGTGAAAAAGCCAGGGATTTGGATTTGATGGGGATTGCAGAAAACACAGAAATGGCTGTTTTCCTTCAAATCCCTGGCAAAACTGGCTCTGCAAATTGGCAACGTGGGCAGACATAGGAGGAAGAATGGCGGGGAGCCCTGTCCCCTTCCACAGCCACACAGGCTCCTCTGCCTTCCCCCCTCACTCTGCCCCTGCCTCTTGGACACAGGATTGTTTGTTTTCTCAAACATGAGGATGGATCTTTCTTTGAGTGGATCAAAATGTGAGTGATTGCCTCTTTTTGAGAAAGTCTAGTTTCTGACATGGGCCAAGTGATAATCTTTTCAGAAATTGAAAAGATAGAAATAAAATAGAGCCAGTGTCAGTAAAGAGTATTCCTGCACTGCTATTGTTCCAGGGATACTATAAATACTGTAGCCTGTTTTAAGTTATATTAGAGAAAGACAAGAAATATTCTAGAGCCTTGAACTTTATGCTGTTGTCTGCATCTGTCCAATCATCCTTGGTATTTCTGCCATGTCCATGTCTGTCTGTCCTGTTCTCTGCCTGTGCCTGAGATTTCTCTTGTCTAATTTAGGAAAGTTAGAATGCAAATATTTCACCTGAAATAATTACCTCAGTGAAAAATCAGTGGTTTAAGACAGTCCTTAAGAATTCACTCCCACCTAAGGAAGGCATTTGCAGAGCACGGGTAGCTAGCCCCTCACCACAGAGGCTTCCTGTTTTGAGGTGCCACTATTGTCCAGATGGGGTTCCCCCTCTCCTCCACACCTTCTCTGCTGACCCACTGACAAGGGAAATATCCTCCCCTGGAAAAAAAAAAAAAAAAACAAAAAACAAACAAACAAACAAAAAAAAAAACCACACCAAAAAAAAACTTTCAAAACTTTCACCCATGTTTTAGTTCCTTAAGAGTGGCTCTGGGGAGGACAGGAGGGAGGCAGGGTTGCCCAGTGCTGTCTCTTGACTACTGGGAGCCCCATGGCTGCAAGGGCACCTTGGGGTGTGAGCCCTGAGTCACAGCAAGTCTGCACCCGGCAGATGCTTTGTCATTTAAAATGTTTCGATCACAGCAGCAGGAGGAGAAGTAACACTCCCCCAGGAAGGAAGAAGGTGAAAGATGTGCTACCAAAACACACTGCCATCCCCTTATGAGAGTGATGTTCACCTGAGATGACAGGAGTGAATGAAGCAAGTTCACATTATTATGACAAAACCATGCCAGATTTGGCCAGACTTTACCTTGTAAACTAGAATTTTTTTCTATTTAAATGCTGTTTTGTCCCCACTACTGAAATGGGAAGGAGCAGAGGATGGCACATAACTGTGTCATGATTTTCCCCAGATCCAGAGTAGAGATATTTCACATTTCAAATGTAAACTAAAGGGGCATCAGGGAGATGCTGCAGCTGCCAAAGTAGAGCCTGCCCTGGCATCCACATCCCTTCCCCTGGCAGATGGTCTGTGATGCTCTCCCTTGTCAGAGCAGAGGGAAAGCCTGCACTGGACACCCAGGCATCCAGCACATGTGTTAGAGCACAACTTGTTTTACTCAATTCTCTCCCCATGGACCAAAGGAGTCAGGTTTTAGGGAACACCTCACAACCTCCTGGGCAGTCACAGTGCTTGCCCTGCCACATAACTGCTTGTCTCTGTAGCTGTCATGTTGTGGAGGTTTAGTGGCCTTTTAAAATTGTTATATTCCAAGTATTCTTGTTTGGCATCCGAATTTATAAGGGTGAACTGTGAGGTTAAGAAATTGGGGTTTGGACTAATCTCAGTCTGGCCTCTGACTGAGCTCTCAGCTGAATGTCTCTTAGGGAGAGCTTTCTTTAACTCACTGAAAGATGCTGTGATCTGCCCTGGCTACATCTTATTAGAATGCCAAGAACAAGATCAGCAGCTGTGCTGTGATTTCCATTCCTGTGCTGCAAGTGTCTGACATTTGCTCACTCCAGCCCTCCTGCCACCACACATTGGACTTCTGAAGGTCCCTTCCAGTCTAAATGAGGCTCTGATTTTATGGCTATTCAAGCACAGACTTCCATGCACAGCTCTGCAGCTTGAACTGAATTACTCATAATGAGGGCATTTGTTAAACATGTCCTTTTAGGGTATGTCAATGCTTTCTGGTTTCTTTCCATAGACCTTTCCTTGAATAAAATATCTGACAATCTTTATTCTAATTACATAAAAGATTTATGCATCTCTTTTTCTGAGTAAATGAAGGTATTCTTTATGAAAGAGGGGGAAGGATGCTTAATGTTTTTCCTTGTTTGTATATTGAAATTAAATCTAAGAAGTATTTTTTAAATTTATTTTATAACTATATTGCCTTCTAAATTACATGTGCATGGAAAATTCAGAGACCTTTGCCACTCGGTGTCTCATTTCTTCCTTCCCAGAAATGAACATATTATTATTATTGATATTGATATTTCCATTGCTCTTTCCCCACCACAAGAAAATAGCTCGTGCAATTTTAACCACATCTTGGTGCCTCTTTTTCATTATATGGTTTACAACAACTCAGGGTCAGGGGGCAATTTTTCATAGGGAGGCACATTCACTGAAGGAGGAAGAATTGATATGCTTAGAGCAATTTACTTTGCAACAAAGCAGATCTGCAGTCTTACTATGAGGGCAGACTGAAGGAAAAGAAATATTCCTTATAAATCTTCTGTGGAAACCCAACTTCAGAGGTGACTGGATGAACTTGTCCTAAGCCCACTTCTCTCCCTCAAAGCATGACTGAAATGCACATTGTCTCATGCTCTCTGCACAAAGATAAAAACCTAAAGCTCTAGGAAATACCATCTCCTGATCATCTGGGACCTCACTGAGCTCTCTGGCTCTTTTTGCCTTCCTGCAAAGGTTGTGGGCTTCCCTGTCACCTCTCACACCATCCCCACTCACAGTGAGCTCTAGTTCCTCCTTGTGCACAGCTCAGCCAACAGCAGCCCTGCAGCTCTGCCACCCAAACTTGCCCATCTCCATTTTATATAGCCTCAAAACATTCTCATTTTGCTAATTTCATAGCAAGTGCATGTTTTGAAACTGAGGCAGAAAGAGGATTTAATAGCTGTGAGAGAAACAGCTGCCACTATGAAAAACATGGTGCCAAATCCACAGGTTAAATTTCAAGCATGAAGAAAATATGTGTGATTCACTCCAAGGATTTTGGCCGTGGGGAGGAGCAATGGCTGCTGCTCCATTCTCCTGTGCTGTCATTCCCACAGTGGGTGAATAAAAAAATTTGTAAAAGAAAAAAAATTTTAAAGAAAAAAAATTTAAATTCTTGTTTTAAGTCTTTAGTGTACAAATTTTGCAGAGTGACTCCCAGCTGTTGTATGTGGAGCCCTGCTGAATAACTGCTCACTTTGTAAAAGCTGTCACTTATAAAATGTTCTAGTGATTCTTCCTTTGATCATAATGTTTTCAGTGATATTCTCTTCAAACAGTGGCTGCTACATACACTGATCATATTAAAGAATACATTTTTTAGGCCTATTTTATGCTTTTATAGTGTGGGGAAAGAAGGTGGCTCCAAATGTTACAGCATTTACACTGTGGTATGTGACATTGCCTCTTTTAGTTACCACTCTCCCTCTGTTAATTCCTGAATATTTAATTTTCCTCTTTGGCTGCTATCAGGAATTGGGCTGAAGTTTTCTGGGACTCTGAGGAGTTTTTCTCACTGATTCAGGGGCCGTTTTCCATTTGCAGCTTCTATTTTGTCTCCTGCTCACCTGCCATTCCTGCAGCAAGGGTAAGGCATGGCCACCTGCACGACCTGAGAGAATTATGGGGGCCCCAGCAAGGCCTGGCACCTCAGTGCCATCAGCATCCTGGCATCAAAACTTTGGCTACTTGTTTAAAATTAAATCCACCATTTTTCAATCCTAAATTATTTTTGCTCACTAACTTGCGGGCTAAATGCCCTCTTGGAGTAAGAGGATGAGTATGGAAGTAATAAGGGACTGATGTGTCCCAGCTGTTGCATCCCCACTGTCTCTGCTCTCCTTTTTGTTCCTTTACCCTGTGCATTTTGACAAAGACCAGCTTCTGCTTTTATGATGAGAGCCCCCAGAGCTGCACACGATGCTCAGGTAGATACTGTTCTTATTCCCCCTGCATCCACTCTTGTCTGGGAAGATGATTTTATGGGGGTGGAGAGTGTGGTGCTCGTTAGCCCATACTTTAGACAGACTTGGTTAAATAGTCCCATCCTGGCACTGCCTACAAAGAATGTGACTTTATGTCTGTTTGCAGACACATTATCCTGAATGTTAAACTACTTTTGCTGTCATTCTTTACTTGCAGGGTCTCAGAAAGCACCAGAACATGAGCTACAGATGCTGTGGGTTTGTTTTGTTTGATGAAGTCCCTTGAACCTCACTTGCCTTGCACCCAAGCAGAGCCCAAGGAGTCCACAGAGTTGCTCACAGGAGAAAGAGTATTTTAAGCCCCCACCTTAGTTTTTTGCCCTGGTCTTTACCCTTTGTTGTCCAGTGCTTGCAAACACAGAAATATGCTGGGGTGACTCGCTCTTCCCATCCCATGTCTGTTCAGAGGGGGCTGCCCCATGGCTGTGACAGTGCTGCCCACCCAGTTCTCTGCACCAGGGCTGCTCTCAGTGCCTGTGCCTGCCCTCTGCAGCCTGGGCTAAGGGCAGCTCTCAGGGAGGGTGCTCCCCTTGCACTCTCATCACCTAAAACCGAGGTGTAAAACACCTGTCCTGGTAGCACAGGCAGTTCCTTTTATTCTGATTACCAAAATGTCTCCTAGAAATAACTGGGCAATACAGCAAAGAGGAGAGGCATAAATACTGCATGGCATCATTATATTTTCACTTACTTACCTTGCCTCTCTCTTTTCTACTGTTTTGTAACCATCATAAAAATAAAAGAATTTTTCCTTCCACTGTGTCTTTTACTTTGTGCTGCAATAGACTTGGAAACCACTTGGGGGAACTTTTCCCATTGCAGTTAATTACAGGTAAAAGACTGTTTTATCAAAAATATGTACTGATCTGACTCAGCTGCTTTTATGATCGCTGCATATCACAGAAGATATTCAGCAGATTTTTATTCACAGCAGATTTCACTTAGAAATGTCAAATACTGAGGAAATTTGCAGATAAACCATTCTTTAGATTTGTTACTCTGATTGTGTAGTTTGGGAAAGTTTGATTATGAGTGAGTGCCTAATTAAGCATTGAATTGGCACTGAAAGACCTCTTTTAAAATCTTGAACTGTATCGGGACCTACACAAATGGGGAAATATTATTTAGTTGCAAAATAGGACTTGATGAACAGTTAGGGTAATGTCACGATAGACATTGTTCGGCACGACAATGGATTTTCCCGTGGATTTTCCCGCTCACAACTCCTTTATTTTAACTCCTTTATTAAAGAGTTCGGGCCCTCCTGGGCAGAAGGAGCGAGCGGGAGGGGCGAGGGCAGCAGCGCGGAGCCGCCACCAGGGGGCGCGCTGCCCCGCGGCCGGCCTGGAAACGCTCCCGAAATTCCCGAAATTCCCGAAATTCCGCCTGCCGGGCGGGACCGCGCCTCCTGCGACCTCCGGAGGCCTCCGAGCTCAGTGCTCGGTGCTAAATGGCGCCGGGGCGCTGCGCGGTGCCGCCGTGCCCGGGCGGGGGGCGTTTGCGGGGCAGTGCCCCGTGCCCGTCACCGGCAGCCCTTCCCCTGCCGTGTCACCGGCAGCCCTTCCCCTGCCGTGTCACCGCCTGCCCTTCCCCTGCCGTGTCACCTCCTGCCCTTCCCCTGCCCGTCACTCCCGCTTTCCGCGCTCCCGTGCCCGGCCCGGCTGCGGGAACCCGGCGCTGCCCCGTGCCTTTGGCCCATGGTCCGGTTCTGCCCCTCCAGTGTCCCCCTGCCCGCCCTGCTGCCGAGTGCCGCCTTGCCCGGCCAGGCTGCCCGGTCACGTACCGGGATCACGGCGTTCTTCACGCTGGGATTTTTTTTCCCAGCACTCCAGCACAGTAATCCAATATGCTTCTAACAACGGCAGGAATCAAAAATTACTCAGTGTGAGGCCCAGTCACATCCCTTTATGCCTCCAACTACATCTAAATCCAGGAACAGCCTTACTAAAAACAAACGGTCAATTAAGGCCTTAATTTATGCATTTTTACCTGTGGCAAATCATGGAAATATCTGAAACCAGTGGAGCTAGCTCCATGGCTAAGGTTAAGCATGCAGCTGGTGGCTACACAGGACTGGGGCCCTGGCCTCTTCCTCTTCCTCTTCCTCTTCCTCTTCCTCTTCCTCTTCCTCTTCCTCTTCCTCTTCCTCTTCCTCTTCCTCTTCCTCTTCCTCTTCCTCTTCCTCTTCCTCTTCCTCTTCCTCTTCCTCCTCCTCACCTCATGGGGCCATGAGGGGAAGTGCTCTGAGCAGAATTTTTCTTTGTGAGGGTGTTGAATTCTGTGGCAGAGGCACCAGTGTCAGCCCCTGGGCCAGTGCCCAGCGTGCAAGTGACTGGAAGAAACTGATGGATCCATGTGAGAAAGAAAAGAGGGGAGGGGAGGGGAGAGGAAGAGGGAGAGGACAGAGGGAGAGGAGAGAGGGAGAAGAGAGAGGCTCTTCCTAGACCTGTTTTGACAGAGGATTCCAGCAGATAAACCAGGAGAAACAGACCACAGTCTGTTTCTCCCTCCTGTACCCCCAGGGAGAGAACAGACCTGCAAACAGGCGCAAGGAGTGATAGTCACAGAAAACAGGAGACTAAATGCAGCACATATATGCAAAGGTAATTCCAGTGTTTAGTTTTCAATTCCCTTTTTAGGTAAAGGAAGTCTGATGTTCACTTGCACAAATCATTGCACCCCTGGGAATTGTGTACCTGAAGTGTAGCTGAGACATTTCATGGTCTTGTGTTACTGAACCTGAGGCACACTGTGGTGCCTAAGTGCTGTTGAATAATCTGGGGGTGTTGTGTCAGCTTTTTAAAGGCAGGAGAGCATTTCTTTAGGCTGCAATGAAAGGCTTTAAACCACAGCCACCAATGCAAAAGAGACTTACTAGACCTCACTGACAGCCATAAGTGGGGGAACAGCTCCCCAGAGGGAGCAGGGAGGAGGCTGGGCATCAGCAAGCACACGCATCCTTGTAGAGAAGGGAAGGTTGGAGAGCTGGGGGGAGGAGTATCTGTCACTTTGCTGCTATTTTAGCACTCTGCATCCAGCAGCCAAGCTGATCAGAAGCAATCAGGACAGGGGTTTGATGGCCTAAACTGCTACTTCTGTGGAAAGTGGATTTCATCTAGGTCTCCCGACTGCCCAGCTGTGGGAGATGTTCTGAGAGAGGGACATGCACACAATCACCGTGGAATATTTGGTCCTCCACACTACTGCTTTCCTTGCTGAAGCCATGGCAGCACTGTTCTTTGCACTTCCCACAACAGAGACAGCACTCCCCAGGAAGGGGGAGCACCACCAGGAATGTCCTGGCTTCTCCGTTTAGCCACCTTTTGAACCATGACCAGCGCTGATGGCCCTTTCCTCTGGCTTCTTCTTCCATGATACTTATATATATATATATATATATATATATATATATATATATATATATATATATATATGCATATTTAGTTATTTTTAAGGTTGGGGTTTTTTTGTAAGAAATATGATTTTGTGGTCTCTGTCAGGTCATTGGATAAACCTCGGGGACTCGGGGCAAAGCTGGGCTTACAAAGCCCACCCAGTCATGGTGGAAGATCAATCCCCATCAATCGTGATCGGGATTAGCAAAAATTTGCACTGTAAAGAATTGGCTTTGACTGGACCATCAGAGGATTTCTCCCCAGGAAAAACAACAGATTGGCACTTGGTATCTCCCTGGTATGACTTTACATAGTTAACAGGAATCAAAAGAAATTACCATGCTGGAGCTCAGAGGCCCAGAGCTGTCTGACCAGCTTTTGCCAGGATTTCAGTTTGCTCAGCAGCATTGGGAGAACTGTAAAGAAACTCCTCAGCTTCTGACTGGGACATCTTGAGCTTGAGGATTTATATCACCCTTTGAAATGTTTGAGTCACAGCAAACATTATTTCTATTATGACAAATTTTTGAATAGAGATTGAAATGATAATTTTTCTTCTTGCTGTAGGAGTACATGTTTTCCTTTGCCTCCTAGTCTAGAGGCTTAGGGTTGCCTGGTTACTCTGACTCAGAAACTCTGTAAGGTGTCTCTTGGTGAAGGAGCAGATACAATTTGGCAATTAGAGAAGCTTGATTTGTCATCTAAATGTAGAAATCCTTAGGAAAACATAACCATTTGAGGAGCACTTGCACAGAATCCCCAGTGAGAAAACTCTCAGAACATACATTGGTACTGAACATTGCTGGTTTGCCTATTGTAGAAGCATGAAGGTCGTTAATAATGTATGCAGTAATTAGGAATGTTTTTCAGTGTTCAATTAATAGAATCCTGTTCTTAGCATATATGAATTGCAAATGTGATCAGAAAAGCATTTTTGTTGAAGAATTTCCCCATGGACTAGTGCTATAAAAAGACTCCATTCAGCCAGCAATCTGTTCATCTCGGGCTGGAGTTAAAGGTACACGATACATTCAGGTGAGGGCCCCAGTACAGCCAGCACAGCCAGCTGAAGAGTGTCTTATCTGCTTCAGTGTGCACATGGCTACATATATTTTTATATAACACATGTGTGCCTATAAATGTGTGCAGATATTCTTACCATCATGCATTTGTGCCGATTAGGAAATTTGTGATTGTAGGAATGATTTTACTTTGCGAAGTTCCTTTAGAACTGAAGCTGTGTTGTTTCAACAGTTGCTTCATAGATGCCCTTTAGTTGTATGCATTTTGGTGCATCAGAAAACGCTTCAAGAACATGGAGGGTTGCTTAATGGTCAGGAAGGTGAGGAGTGTTTGATGAAAAAGTCAGATCTGTGGACCAACAGTTTTGCTATCCAGGGACCAGAAAGGCTCAGCTAGCATAAACTCTAAAAGGTCAGAATTTGATTTAATGAACTGAACTTTCAAGACAAAGAGTGTTTTTCATACAGGATATCCCCCAGGCTTGCTGTATTCAGATAGCAAAAAATGCAGAACAAATTGACTGACAAAAATGTCCTGGTTTGTATATCTTGCATGATTTTAATCAACTGTCACCACGATACACTTAATGGTTAAATTTTGGACCCCTCATGCTGTATTTAGTAGGGGTAGGGCATTACCTGTTTCCCTTACAGCCTTATGTTATGCTCAGGACCATGTCCTACATCAGCAGGATCTGAATCATTGTCTGCAACTTGTGCACCACGTCTGCTCACAGTCTCGCTTTGGACACAGCCCAGTTGCAGTGGGCTTAAACACCTCCTGTCGGGATCTCCCACTTCTCAGTTGGCTTTTTTCAGCTCTTCAAATGCAGTGGCTGTAGTAGGGAAACAGAAAGCCACAGGTGTCTGTCCTAATTATTAGCAAATAGGGATAACTCAGGAAAAACACACATCACCCAGGGTTATTTTCAGAGTTATATAACTCACTGTAACAATCATTTTAAATGTGAAATGGTGAAACTCTTAGGTAGTCATGGTATCAGGAGGTTCTTGCCAGAACTTTGATAAAGAAAAATTGTGGCTCTCTTATGAAAGTTTGTTGGATTTTTGTGGTTTGGGTTTTTTGTTTGTTTTGTTTTTTGTTTGTTTTATTTTTAACAGAGTCATTTGCAGTTAATGAAACAATCAGAATACATATATTTTCCAGGCACAAGGTAAACCTACAATATTCTCTACAGGGGTGGTATGTAATCTGCTTGCTAAGTACTGTGGGAAAAGTACAATAAAATGAGATCATTTACAGATAACACTGCCCTCCAAAAATATTTACATTAAAATGTAAGAAATGGAGAGCAGTTCAGGAAGCCTTACTGCAGCAAAACTGAGTGAGCAATGAGGTGGGACATGCCTTGCAGAGGATGGTGGTTGACAGGAATAATTGGAGTTTGTGTTAATCTGAAGTAGTTCTGCCAGTTAAAAGCTGGGTTTGCAGTCCAGGAGCTTGAGAGGGATCATGGGTAGCCTGTGGCAGCTCCTCTGCTGCACTCCCTGAGGGGCCCTCCAGCCTCCACAACCTCCCAGGACAGGCAGGACCCCAAGCTTGGCAGTGGCTTTCCTGCTGCTCAGCATGCAGTGGCAGCAGGGAGAACTGGAGTAGGAAGAATCATAGAATGGAAAAGAAAACAGCATAAGAGATTGCACTGGGAGTTTGTTTTTGCAGACCACAAATCGCCAGTCTGTGACCAGAAAAATGAAAATCTGGTCACCACAACAAAGCAGGGTTTAACAACAGGAGAGTGAGTGTCAGGATACAGAGGTTGTGAGTGGGGGCTGCCTGCTGACAGGCTGCTCGTTCTGTAATGACCCATGAAAGCAGTGATGACCTGTTTGTGCTCTCCCTCTAGGATTCTCCACTTGTTCCTTTCTGAGAACTTTCAGTGAGAGGTGTATTTATGTTTCTATATTAAGGTTCACTCACATTAAACATCATTATTCCAGCCCCTATTATAGTTTTGACTGGTATATCTTATGTACTATTTTCTGAAGGTAATATCCATGTTAACTCTTGGAGCCACAAAATAGAAGGAATTTCCTCAATCTATTTTGGATGTTTTCACTGATTTCATGTGTGCAATATAATTTGTCTATACAGATATTTTATTTAAGAGGACTTAAAAGAGAAAACTGCAAATCAGAGACACATTATATTAATTATATATGTATATTTATTCCTGTCTGTAAAAACTGTTTATTTGTTAAGAATTACATTTGTCTTGAGTGAGAAAATGGTCTCACATCTTTTACCAGTCGTGTTTTGACTTGGAGTCATTGCCATGGTAAAGAGAGAAATTGTATTTCCAGGTTGTCTTTCTCCAGCAAATGGTATCCCAAGCATGGTATTCACAGAATTTTGGTGCTCCCTATTGAAAGGGAGGAAGGAAGTGATAACACCCAAGTGGGAAGCCCAAGGATATGAAGGATCTATTTTTACCCCAAATTTCTGAGAGCATCAAGTGCTTCTTTGTAACATGGCAAATATCATGGTGCTCCAGGAAGATTCATTTAACAAAACCGCCTGAAATATTCACAAACTCCATGCAGAAAAAAAAAATTCAGATTCAAACTTGAATGTAAAAAAATGTACAGAGAAATAAAGAAAACACAGTGGAGAGGAGGCTGGCTTCTCAAGCCCTTAGGGACTGACAGTCTCCCATCAGAATGAGGTATATAATTATATTATTTTTTAAATTAAAAATTATTTTAAAATACACCTGCCTCAGAGTTGGCCTAAACTGCAGCCCTTGGAACAATCAGGCTGGTGGCAAGCTGCTCTTTCCTGCATTTCTGATTTAATTTTAATACAAGAAAAGGGATTTTATTATTGTTCTTTCTTGCCTAATGAATAATCAAAGTTTTTCACGTCTTTGGCTGGAAACATGCTGGGACAAATTTTTTTCCCTAGTTTATGCCCACTTTTAATGCATTCACATATGAATGCATTCACAGCCTCACAGGGGGGTAACATTAGTTGAGGCTTAGAGAAAGAATAAATAAATTACTAAGAGACAGCTGTAAGTACACATCCACATACATAGCTGTGAGGTTCTGGCCTCATAATTGGAGATCCTTTTTACAGATTTATCCACAGCCTGGTAGACTTCTGGCTTCCTGCTGTGAATTAGTTTACCCTTTCTTAAAAGTCACTTTGTTACCTATCTGGTGCATAATATTAATGATGTTCTCAGCAAATGAGGAGAATTATAAACACCAGTGATGACGGAGAAATAATCAAGGATCAGGAAGTTTCTAATGGGAAAATGGAGCCTCCCACAGAGAATTCTGCTTAAAATATCATCTTTTACTAATTGATATAGTCACTGGTGTTGGAGATATTGTTGTTTTGCACCTGATTTAAATAGAGTTCAATGAATACTTTAATCAGACTAGGAATCTGAAGTGTTTATTGTGTTTTTTTCCTGAAAGAATGTTGTAAAAAGAGTATTTTAGAGATGCTGAAAACTCAGCAGCTAACATCAGTGATGCCCCAGCTGTGTGGGAAAGAGCTGGAGCAGTGCAGTTTCATATTGTTAGGTGGCCTAGATACTCACCCAGGTATAGCCACCTCTGAATATGAAAGAAAGATTTTTCAGCTACTACTGAATTGTAACTTCCCAGAGACCAGTGCTACTGGAAAAGGAGGAGGAGATTTTGAAGAATTAACTCACCTGTGCAGTGGAGGGGTCCTTATGAAACCTGCAGTGGGGTGGGCATGGATTTGTAAGAAGATTTCTGAAATGTAGCAAAGTCCAGGTTGAGTTTCCCAGGCTCCTGTAAAGGGTTAAGGGCACATTGCAGTAGATTTTCTTGTGTGTGAAGCTGTGAATGCAGAGTGACAATATTCACACAGGACCCCTGGGACCCTGGAATCCATTCCTGACAAAAAGTAGGCTGCATCTATGTGTTGCTGCATGTAGGAGTTAGCTGATTCTCTGCCGTGGAAATATCCTCCTCAAAGTTATTTTTGTATAGGCACTCTTTCTTTCTGTATGTGCAAAGCTTTAAGTTTTAATTGCCTCTGATGTTTGAGCCTTTAGGATTCATGGTTTTATGGTCCTCCTTGCAGCTATTTATTTCATACAAATTCATGTAAACAAAAGCTGATCTTTTTCCAATTAATAAAGTCCCTTCATTTAAGTAAGGAAACTAAAGATACACATTTCTATCAAGGAACTATTTATTTCAAATGTCTTGCTGCATTATTACTTAAGGGTGTAGGAGGAGGAGGAGGGGGAAGGAATGCATTTCTCTCTGATTCAACCATAGAGGTGCAAAACCTAAGTGAAGCCGCCCCTCCAGCTCCCTTTCTAGCAAACAATGGTTCTTGGACACAGTTTTAAGATCACTTTTTCATCTTATTGTTGACTTTCTCAGCATTGTTTACTTCCCCAGCACTAAGTTTGAGGACGAGAAGTAATGCCACACAGAGATGTGGCTTAGTGGGAGATGGCAGCAATAGCTACAGGAAGCTTTTTGATGCCTTTCTGAAAGCAGCATATCAAAGGGTAAAAGCTAAGCTACAGAGGATGCTTATTGTGCCAGGACAATAGCACAGACACCTCACTTGAGATGGTTAAGGTTTATTTTTCATGAAGCCTTTCATACTGCTGCTGGAAAATGCCATCCCATTGAATGTTTTGATGACAATGTACTGCTGTACCTTTCCTCAGCAGGAGCTTCTTGAATTCATAATGTACACGTGGTCAAACAAGAGATGGCAACACTCCAGGATGTTGCCATGATTTCCAAGCTGCAGTCACTCTTCCCAGATTTTTTAAATTAAGCTTGAAAAAAACCAACAAATAAGCAATAATGACACTCTCCATAGAATAGGGGTTTTATTTCTGCAGCTCTCCTTAGTCCATCCCTAATGGCAACACGCTGTGTGTCCACTCAAAGTACAGATGTCTTGGAGAAGCTCTGTCAGAAAGAAGGAAGTTGGATTGCTGTTGCTAGAGGGGCAGAGCTGGGGTTTCCAAGGTATTTTAGCTATGCATTGCTTTACTTTCAAAAATGCTCATGTTTTAGATTTCAAAAAGAGGCTGGGTTAATAAGTTGCTACAGGTTTTTTTGTAACTTAAACATTTTAGTTCTTTTTAGGCTGCTGCCACATCTGATGAACCTTAACCATGTTCAGTACAGTCCTAAGAATACAGTATATTGCCAGCATCAATCAGGACTAGAGCTGCAATACCAGACTCATCTACAATAATCATGTACAAATGTACATTAATGTTGTACACTGGTAATCTCTGAATGGGAACGTTAACACCATCAAAACCTTCATCTACTCTGGAAAAAAACACTGCCAGATATGACCAAATAAACTGAGACAGAAGCCCACTTGGATTAGCATCTCATGGCAGAGTACATAGGAGTAGATAAGCTTCTTTTTACATTAAAAGATTTCTAGAACAAGGCTGATGTTTCAGAGCTTCTGATATTTCAGTCTCTTGTCTAAAGGTCTGCCTGCAAAAAGCAGCAGTTCACTCCACAGTGACTCACTTTAGTGGATAGAAAACCTCCCCAACAGCACTTCATTCTGAGTCACAGTTTTCCAAAGTAGCATTTATTCAATGTACATGGACTGACTGTCATCTTACTTGATCAATTAAATTCTGGAGCATTGCGTAAACATCTCTGAAGAAAGGTGCAGCCTGATGGATTTGCAGCTACAGAGGTGATGAAATGCATCTGCATAACAAGAAAGTTGCCATGCAGTACCAGCCTCCTGCTATTAGAGCTTTTGCTTGGAATTTTTTAAAAATAACTGCTGTTAGATGTCAGGGTCTTTAGGCAGCACCTAGGAGATAAATCAGGGATAGCTGGATATAGTTGTGTATGATTCTATGTCTGCCTATGTGCGTATTTAAATGCACATATATATATATATATATATATATATATATATACACATCACACACAGACACATACATGTATATATAAACACATGCACAATCTATTTTTCCACATAAACGCTTGAGCCTTTTTGATTGGCTATTCATGAAAGTATGAAAGAAAACAAGAGAGAGCTTGAAGACCCGAGGCAGAGAGCTGTGATCCAATGCTGGCCACCTACTGTCAATTACTGATGGATTCTGGCTGAAATCAAGGCAGCCTTCATGGGGCAGGAGAGCACAGCCCAGAGAAGAGCCCGGGGTGGCCAGGAGGCAGGTGGTGAGGGACTGCAGGCACAGGGACAGCATGAAGAATAAGGACTTCACTCACCTACTGATAGCAAACTAATTGCATTGGTGCAAACTTGAGACCCCCACAAACTTCAATGAAGTGTTTCAAGCCCATCCAAAATAAGATTAAAATGGATAATTATCATTCTGGAATATTGGGGGAAAAATTACAGCATATCCACTAAAGTTCAGTGAAACTTAGCAATTACAGTTATTAACAAACCTGACATACAAAGGAGTTTTTACTCATAATTAAGTAGTAATCCTCCTTAGCAGCATTCTGGGAAGATAATATGGCTAAGTAAACACAACAGTGGTGCTTTTACCCCAGTTAGCCTTTAGACTTGCATTGTTGCTTGAACTTGAACCTTGACATCCTTCATGTGCAAGAGAGAAATTAACACTATCACAGAATCATTTAGGTTGGAAAAGATCCTTAGGATCAAGTCCAGATGTTGACCCAACACTGCCAAGTCCACCACTAAACCCTGTCCCTAAGCACCACATCTACACATCTTTTAAATACCTCCAGGAATGGTGACTCAACCACTTCCCTGGGCAGCCTGTTCCAATGCTTTGCATGAGATTTTGGGAGGTGTTTTATTTGATGTCTTAGATATGGAGTTAAGAGGAGATTGATTGTGTCCCAGACTTGATCAACTTTATCAATTCTGTGTCTGTTAAGGGGCCCCAGGGAGACTCACAGAGATGGCTCTTACTCAGTGGATACTGTTTTGGGGAGTCTTTGCCAAGTAAGTCCATGATACTTCCCAGTTCCCTCCCTCATCCCTCACACGCATCTTTCATCGTCGAGTTCTCCATCTTGCTGCTTTTCCCTCAGCCCCTGCAGCACATGAAAATCGTGGCTCCTCTTGGTTCCCAGCACAGATTTGGCTTGAATGTGGTGTGCAAGGTGGTTCTCTCAGTGACCCATTGCAATCTCTACAGCAGGTTTGACAGAAAGCTCCAATTCACCTGCCTGCACTGGGCTCAGCCCCTTCAGCAGGTCATGATGCCAACCCCACCACATCAGATGTGCTAAAGAGGGGAGAGGAGCCTTTCTGTGCGCTGTGATGACAGAGCACACCCCAAGCTGTGGAGTCCTGCTGCCATTCAGAAACATTTGGAGTCATTATTGGATTCCTGAATGAAGACATTGGCTGTCCTTGCACACTTAAGCAGGGTTAAACAGAGGGTTTCAGTAAGAAAGCGTTTGGAAGGAGGTCAGGTCTCATCTGTGTGTGGTGGCTCTGGTGTCTGTTTCTTGAGTCAGTGAGGTCATTGGGGGAACACAGAATCATGGTGCTCGACCACGGTGCGTTACTGATGCAAGTATTTTACTACACTGATGGTTGCTATGGACTGCAGCTATAATGCAGGGCAAACCACAGCATTCATGCACACAGAAATGTATGGATATTCATTTTTCAAAGAAAGAATGTTACTTTGTTGAGTGGTGTAGAAGATTGGCTTCAACAGCAAGCTATGTATCTTGGGAGGTGTGATCACACTGCATATATCACACTTGTGCTATGGCATATAAGTTTCTGAGGAAGAGAAAGAACTGAAATGGCTAAGTAGATGTGCTGATTTACCTCAGTGATAAGTGACATTTCAGGGGCAGAACAAAGGGGTGGATGGATCTCTGAGTGGGTTGGAGTATGATGTACAATTTTTACCCTCACCATTGATACAGTGAATCTCAGCTGCTCCTCATAACTTCACAGTAACTGTCCAGCTTTCTGCATTTGTTTGTGCACGGAGCATCTTTAAAGCCTCACCTCATATTAAGAACGACATCAGCATTATAATCCATACACTTCATGGATATCCATTTTCACTATCATACAGATTTTCAGCTGGGGCAAATTATAGACCCAAATTCATCATATCCACATTTAATGGATTCCAGTGCTGGAATAATACTGTACTACCTAACACTTTATACCTATGATTAATAGCCTTAATATTCATCTCACCATACACATACATTTTACTTGATACTGATAGTATGCTGACTCCCTTAATTTCAGTAATTTAGACTGTTATTCCAATGTTTAAAAACTATATCAATTTCAAGTGAAATTGCAATCCATATATTATTTAAATAATTTTAAGCTTCCAGTCACTTTACATGACATCATTTCAATTACATCCTTGATCAATGCAGAAAGCATTTAGTCATAAAAGAGAATGAGTTAGTCAGATGTACAGAGTTTTCAAGGTCACTGCATTGTTAATAAAACTTGTTAACTGACACAGGCATTAGTCATAAAGCTGAGTAAATGTAATGATTAAGGCACTCACAGCTCCTCACCATTCTGTTATATCCTGTTTTCTAAAGAGAGAATTTTTACTGTGGGGCCTAATTTAAACCTACTTAAGTCAGTAGAAAAACTGCCTGTGGCTTTGCTGGGCTTCTATCAGACTGCCACTAAATAACAGAAGCACACTCATGAAAGGAGCAGACAACAGGCTGGTAACTCAGGCAGACTCCTACACATCAGCTCCTGGCACAGTCTTTAGCTGTAACGTTCATCTCAGCAAGACAGATGGAGCTTGACCAAGCTCTAGGTGGAACTGTAATTACATTTTATTTCTTCAGATAACTCTTACTGCAGAAAGCACAACATTTCCCCTGCTGCAGAAAGAGGGGAATAATTACTGTTTGAACTTGTTGGGGGATTTGGTGATCCCCCAAGGGTAGGCTGGTGTCCACTCACTGGGCACGAGGGACCAAATGAGAGTATCCATACAACATGCACACCATACAAAGTGTGCAATAATCAGAGTACCCAAATGGACAGACTTCAATTTAATGAAAACCCTATTCAGCTCCTGGGGGAGATCACAAAAGACAGTGCTCCTTTTTAATGATAAGAAGTGCATTATTTCTGTGCACATGACCATTCCATACTGAATGCTATCAAGTACAATGGGTTCTGTTTAAAAGTGAAGGATTTTTTTCTGGCCTGTGTCTAGTCTGCCTTACTCAGACAGTCACCGGTGATGTAAGATCAGGCATTTGAATTATCCTTGCCTGATGAAAAGTTGGGAGGCTGGAAAGAAGTCTTAGGCATTGGCAGTGCCAATATATACAATACAGGATGAATCACATCCTATGTGGGATCCCACATCTCACCTAGTATGAGACATCTTGGATACCTATAAATCTGAGATAGTCATCCTAATCTGCCCCAGAAAATGGATAGATGGCAACTACCTCCTGTAGGCACTGTCTTTAGTGTGAAAGGAACTGCACCCCTGAATGCATGGAATATACTCAATAAGTCTCCATTGACCATACAAAGGCCCAAAGCAGAATCACCTATGTGTAGGTTTCTACACGGAGAGATTCATTCAAGGCAGTCCCAAACACCCAAAAGCATCTGCTTGCAAGGCAAGAGAAACATCAAGCTGCCAGTACACAGTGCCACCAAAATGGGCAGAATCCCTCCTTGGCAATGCCAAACCACAGCAATACACCCCTGAGGAAGCTGAGTCTGCCACGGACACTGAGGGAGCACAAAACCCTTCAACTGCAGTCCATGTTGAAGCCCCCTGCAGGGCTGCATGCAAGAGAAAATGTCCAGTTAAATGGACAGCTTGCTAACCACAACCACACTTACATGACACATATAAGAGGGGTCTAATGACTCCAAAGGGCAAGGCATTAAATTCACTGCAAAGTAGCAGGAAACAAGCAGTACCTCATCCAGAAAGCTGATCTGGATAGGAGCAACAAGGCAGAGAAGCCTGGCATTACACAGAGCTGGGAACAGCAGAGTGTATGAACAGTATCATCAGAACATCACACAGCAGAGGGACACCAGCAGCAAGGCCAAAGGACTCCTCCTCCTGGTAGTAATAGTAACAAAGGAGCATTCAATACTGAATCCAAGGCACTCAAAGGATGTATCTGGAAGGTACAGCTGAACAGCAACAGAGACTGTGTCCTTCAGCATGATTAATTTACCAGAACCACAGCCCCTGCTCCAGCCAGCTGCCACTGAAACAGCTTTTTCTAAACAAGGCAAATCCTAATCCAGCATAGTCCAAAGAAAGGAAAATCATGGGTTTGGAGCTGGACCTGAAAGAAGCAGCAGTCTGCGCACATGGCTGCACTGCTGTCAGCAAAGCATTTAGAAAAAGGAATTCAATCCAAAATCAATACAAAATTCTCTTAAGAATCTGTAGTTTATGTAAGTAAATAAGTATGGAACCTTCCTACATTATTGTAGAGTTCCTGGTTCATGAATAAGTACAGATACACAAAGAATCTAGTTTCGTCAACAGAATTATTTTAATAGTTTAAAATTATTTTTATCTCTTTTGTATTCTACTTTTCCCTGAAAAATACCCTTTATGGATCTTTAACAATATCTTAATAGGCAAATATAGCTGAAAAACTGCGGGATATTTTTTTTTAGTGTCAGTGATGTGTTCATTATACTCACGTGATAGTCATCCCTCTTCCTCTTTTGCTTTTGTCTTTGTCTTCCCATAATCGTAGGCTGCAAAGACTAAAAAAAGAATAAAATTGACACTTAATTTTGCATGTGCATTTTTTGTACAGTTCCCAGCACAATCTAAATGTATGCAGTGATGCTGTCACTCCTGCCTGTGCTGCTCAGGGAATTCAGAAAAGCTGGGGAGGATGAGGCAGAGGGGGGTTTGCTCCGGTGGGCAGCAGTGTCTGGAGCAAAACACGTGTGTCCATTGGGAGAAGAGAATCCAGAGCAAATGTCAAGGTGAGGGGTGATGAATGTTTGGGATGTCAGAATGGAGCACATGGTTTTTGCTGGTGGAAATGATTTTGAAGTTGAAAGAATAGAAAAAAATAGGGGGCTTTAGCAAAGGCACAAGCACAGACCTAGTGGAAAAGGCAGAGGAAAACTATAACACAGAGTTTCTGTGTCTGATGGAGAAGCTGAGAATAAAAGACAAGGAATCATGTGGAAGAGATGGGGGAAATAAGATTTTTGAGAACACCTAAATTCTTAGGGTTTTTAATTGTCTCTTGCTTTAAGTGTCCTACTTGGAAGCAACAGGTTGAGCTGACAAATCCCCCTGAAGGAGAAGAGCTCCAGTCAGGCCGAGCAAGAGCTGAACATCAGACATGTGAAAGGGGTTACAAAAGAAATATGCAAGTCCAGGAGACATCCGTGCATCTGAGCCAGTGGTGGTACATGAGCTTGTTGTGATCACTCTTTGTAAGAGAAAAGGGGGAGAAAATGCAGCCCTTGAGGAAGATCAGTAGAGAACACTAGAAAGGAGGATCAGGAAATGCACCTAAAGCTTTCTTCAAGATCTGACTTACTATGCATGAAAGCTGTCACAGTGACATTAAACACAAACAAACTGGCTGCTTACAACAGATTTGATCTCCACATTGTGCCACAATTTGCTTTTCTTCTGAGCAGAGCCAGCTCAGTTTAACACAGCCCAGCTATTCAGTTAAGGATGTAAAAAGAAACAGCCTTTGCTATAATTTATTTGAGTACATGGCTCCATGGAATTGAACAGAGGTGAAGACCTGCTGAAATTAAACAGACATATAGGGCTGTACCACATGTACCAGAGACACAAATACCCAAGACCCTCCCTGTGACATTTGGATAGTATTTGAAGAAGCAAGGAGTATTTTTAATTTGCTCTTCATGTGTACACAGGAATGCTGCAATAGCAGCAGCAAGCTGTGCAGGTGGGCAGGGGGAATTCTGGAAAACTCCTGCACTGGTGCTAAAACCAACAAGTATTCATTTCCCACATCTAAACAACTCAGGAGACTGTATTAATTTTCATATAGGAAAAGGTCAGGTCACTTCAGCTTTGAGCTCATCTGGGTTTTATCTATTGTGCTAAGAAAAAATGCAAATTATTAAAGAGCCAAGAAGAAATTTCACACAGTGTAAAGTGGCTTTCCATAACCAAGCTTCCATAACCTGAAAGTTGATAATAACCTACTTTGTGAATCACCTTTTACTGTCATTCAACACTATATATTCCTTTCTCATGTAGAAGGTGAGGCGCAGTATCATACATGAGCTTCTTAATGCTATCAAAAGTACTTGAAGACTGTAAGATTTTATCGGCATCTTTTTTCCCATCAGTAGGAAGCAGTCAGGTTCTTCTTCACACAAAGACAGAAAATCATGGCACAGGGAGCCTGGGAGCCAGACCAATACCTACGTAAAAAATGTGCCCCTTAATGATTTGCCAGATATTACATTGGGAATTTACAGCTAGGCAGAAAAGTGGATGTGTGTGGCTTTGTCCTGGTTTGGGACAGGGGTGAAGTATTTCACAAGGATGGCCTTAGTCGGCATGGTAGCATGATTTTTTAAAAATAAAGTGGAATGTTTGAAGGAGATGAGGATAATAGTGCTGCCATCTGCCCAGGACTTGAGCTGGGGAAAGTGATTAAAGGGAGCTGAAGGGAGCTGAACAGCCAGGAGAAAAAGCTGAAAAGATCTTTAGTTTGCAGCACAATGCTTCTGGCCTCTGGCTGAAAAGAGAGCAGCAGCAAGCATAAGCCGCTGCGACATTTCCAGTGAAAAGACAAACCTTTTGTACTACCTGCAGGGGGACAAAGGGCAGTAAGCACCTGGTGGGACCACCAGCTGGAAAGCAGGGAAGTGAAGGGGCAGTGGCAGCTCTTGGAATGATGAATGCTTTTTTGTTCCTTAAGAGTTTTGTATCAGGTGGATTGCTGACAGCAGGTTTCTGTTTCCCTGGTAGGAATATGAACCAGATCCTGACTTAACACAGGCCAGCTTATTCACTGGCCTAGTTTGTATGAGCCTGTGGACTCTCCACCCCAGTCTGGCTGATAAGGTGTTTATGCTATCAAAAGTTTTCTTTCCTGTTTGGCTCTAATGACTCGTTCCTGGTAATGCAAAATTAATTCTGCATATTGTCAATGCGTGGTCCTGTGTGTTGTTACCAGCAGTTCCCCATGCCACGAGTCCACCTGGCTTCCCACCAGCTTGTTTCTCCAAGGGGTTGTACAAGGGAATGGACTCTTCTGCTGACTTTGCAAATTTGTTATTGCCGTTTGTAAAGATCAGCACAGCATCAAAACCAATAATCCAGTCTGTCAGACTGGAGTTTTCAAAGAAGTTATTGAATTCAGAGAGAACTGGAGACTAAATCCCTTCTCTGGTGGCTTTGAAAATCAGTAATTGCTGTGCTAAGAATTAACTTTTAGTTTACCTCTCATTCAGTAACTGATAATCTCTTTGTCCCCTAGGTCTTCTTTTGGATCATATTAAGTTACAGTAGAAAATATGTTTTCCATGTGAAGAGACAACAAACGAGCAGAGAAAAGTGGGAGCTCTGCCTAAGCAGCCCTTAAAATGCTGCAGTTTGATTTATGTTAATGTATTTCCTTTTATAACCTACCTGCTTGACATTTCAAACATGCACACCCTTTTGAAGAAACAATATCCAAATAATTTACTTCCAGAAAAAGGCAATTTTCTGTAAGGTAAAAGCAGGAACAGCATAAAATGGTGCATAAAGCCCAAAAATCATAAGCAGGCCCGGAACTTCATTATATATATGTTATTTCTGCATCATTTGTTGAAATCCATCCCCATTGGGTAATTTTTATCCTTAGTAAAAATTGAGTTTGGGGTAAGAACTACAAGATGCATACTTGTTTCAGCTGAAATCACAAGTATTTTAAGTAGATGGAATGTACAGAGCAGTATCTGATCAATCATCAGAAATATACAAGTTTTCTCTAAGCTCCTTAATACTATAATAATTGGTTTCGAATGTGAAAGTTATAAATAAAATCCTCATAGTTTTATTCTGTTTTCTTCCTCAAAGAGGCCAAGGTTTTCATGCTCACATTTTTAACAAAATGAGGACTATGCATAAATTTTTCACTGTTATCTGCCTGCCCATTATATTGAATTATAATGTTGTTCCCAAGGAATTAAGAATACTATCTACATTTACAAGGCAATGAATAAAACACCAAAGCAAGTAGTTTAGCAAGTAGTTTAGCTTGTGTATAAAAATTATTGTCATACATGAATGGGATGGCAAAGCCAAAAAAACCAATCCCTACCTAGGCAATGGTTGTTTGTAATATGACTTTGCAATTCTAATTGTCATGTAGACAACAAGCAGTTGCATGGAAAAGTCATGCAATTGCAATCTACAATTCATCCTAAATCCTAGAAGGAAAAATGCATCTAAATGATACCTAGAAAGTAAAAAATGTAGCTTAATGTTACCAATTCTTACTGCAATTTTGTTGGTCATGAAAACAGAATAAATACTTAATAATTAATCAGAATAAAAGTCACAGAATCTGTATTTTAAAATATTTGACTATTTCTGAAGGAAAATTCCATGAATTGTGAAACTGTTCTTTCTGACTTCAAACACAAAAAATTTTGTGGGGAGAATGTTGGCCTTGCAATGGAGCCACTAAGATACAAATCAAGTTTATTAGCAAGTTCCTGTAAAAGAATAAAAAAATCATCACAGTGATAAAAAAACTGCTATAAACAAAGTAAAACCTAAATGTTGTGAACAAAAAACATTAAAGTGAATATAAACATAAAATACATTTCATACAGAGTGGCACTAGCCGATTTTGCTGGCTTACACAAATGCTGTGCATTTGCCAAGGCTGTCATAAAACATGATGTGGGAACAGAGCTGGACAGGTGGCTTCTCCAGTGCTGCTGTGATTTTCCTTTGATGATGTCTCCAAGATGACTGCTTTGGAACCACACAGTTCTTACCCCCCTGCAGCTTAAAAAAAAACTTTCATGACAGAGACATCATTATATGATACTATTTTTAGCACTGAAGTATGTCAAACCAGCCTGGTTTTTACCTGTAGTACTGCAGCCAGTCTAAACTCCCTGCTAACATCCTCTGTCAAGCAGTACAACTCAGAGTGCTCAGTCAGGCAGCTCCTGACCCTGCCCCACTTTGGCAACCCTGCAGCATCCAAACCCACCTGATGGGCACTGCTCTTGTCACCTCTGCAGAGCAGCAGGGGAAAGGCACTGCAGGGAGGGCTGGGGGTTGGCCCAGCAGATCAGCCCAAACCAGGTTTTTAAGTCTACTCCACGATTCAGCATCATTAAAAACGGGCACAGCAGGTGAAGTGCAAGCAGGACAGCAAGAGGTCACACGTGGGCATGCCAGCCCACTCTGTGGTGGGAGCAGAGAGACATCTGCATTTGCTCTTCCTCTGAACATCTCCCCAACAGCCAAGAAGCAAAGGCACAGGCAAGCCCTAACTTCACACACATTTTATACCCACAGATCCAAAAGACACCCAGCAGTGGCATTTCATTAAAAGACTCCCATTATGCAGGCTTAGCAATTTTCTCTTTTAATTGCTTCTAAAAGCAGATACTTGTCTACTGGAAAACCTTGCCTTCTGCAGCTACAAGGCTGCAGGAATGATTCTGTGCCTTCTATATAAGATATGTACAGCTATATTATACAGAAGATCATAAATGCACATTTCAAATATATATATGGCTATTTTGGGTACAATGTAATGTTTTTTCATGCTTTGCCACAATGCAAAATTCAACCTAATTCATATATTTCATTCAGAAATCTAAAATTCGCTAATTTCATGGTAAAATGTCCAGGGTTCAATTTGTTTGTACACTTTCAGTGACTGAAAGAGCTAACTCATAAATAAATGAAACTTTAAAAAAAAGAAAAATCATCTGCATAATTGGAGAGACAATGTTTAATCTTCCAGGAGTTAAAAGAACCAGGAGATTGAATATTGCAACATGATGATAGCCTGCCAACCCAGTGAAATAATCAGTATCTTTTACTAAATTTCAAGCATTGCTAAAGCTAATTTCCAAGTTGATGAAAAAGCTCCTACAGAATTGGAAAAAGTTGGCATCAGCCTGTCAGAAATCCCGTTTTATTGTAAAAAAGCAGATTCAGTTTGAAATAACTTCTCTGCAGACAGGCAGAGACCCTGAAACCCTGCAACCCTGAATTGAATCAACTGCCTTTTTGAAGAATTGCATTCACAAAACGCCCCAAAATTTAGAATTTCTTTAATAGTTCCTTCAGAATCCAATCCAGCACTGACATTCAAAAAAAAAAAAATCTCAATTTACGAGGGAAAAACATTACAATTTTTATAGGGTTTCTTTCAACTGTGCACCAGCTCAAGCACTCACTAAACACAGGCAGGAAAACTTCTTCCCAACCAGCTCTAAACAAAATTATTTTCCTGATCACTTTGTTACCATGGTAACTCTGGGCTGTGGGGTCAGAGGAAAAGCCAAATGCCTTTTTATCTCAGCAGCTGGTGTTTGTCAGGAGGGCTTGCCCAGAGGTACCTATGGTGTAAATGAATGTGTGCCCTGTGCTCCTGGGCAGGAGCTGGAGCTGCCTGGTATCTGCCTACAGGTGCTCCAGAGGATGAGGGGAAGAGTGAGTTCTAGTAGGGAACACTCTTTGTAGGATGATGGAATCATTCAGGAGGTCTCCAATCCAACCTGCTGCCCAAAGCTACTTTATCCAAGAAAAGGTCAGAGGACGGGAATGGCACAACCTTTGAGTTACCTTCTCCACTGTTTGACTTCTCATGGTGAAAAAGTTTTCTGAGTGTTCACTCTGAGCCTCTTGTTCAAGCCTGCATCTCTCTTCCTCCCACCATGCAGCGCTGTGCAGTGCCCATCTCTCCTCTCCACACCCTGCCCCGGGTGCCAGGCTGACAGTGGGACAGCCCCACTCCAGCCTCTCATGGCTGTGCAGGTGCAGCCACACTTTCCTCTCATGAAATGTAACAGGAGAAGCAAGAGGGTGTGTGAAAATATATCTCTGGATGATTCCCAAAGCTACAAAACTGTGGAAATAATTTCCTTACTTCTTAAAACCAGCGAAAACTTTAGAAGGCACCCATCACTTGAGGGAGCAAAGCTGAACCTAAGTTTGAGCTGAACACCCTGAGGTAGTACAGTGAAAAATCTCCAGGCCTTAATTTTTTGATACCTGGACTTCTTGCTTTCAAAGCACTTGTATATAGTTCATTGAAAGAACTTAAGTAATTCACTTCCCTTCTTTCCATCTCATGTTTCCATGGCACCTGACAGCTTGACTGAGACTGTTGCCCAAATGGCACCCTGGGACAGGTACAGGTGAACACATACACACGCCCCTGCAGGAACATACCTGGACTTGTACATCAATAATCAGTCATTAGAAACCACCAGGCTGACAACTGAAAATAAACTAAGTGAGCCTAAATTATCTGTATTTATGCAGACATAAGAATGTACAGAGGTTGTGCTGGACGAAATGTTCATGTAGCACCATATTGAGCAGTGGGTGATTCAGGTGAGAGAACCGGGTAATTATGCAAAGAGAATTATACTACTTATCAGCCATCTAGAGGTTAGGGATTTAAGAATTTTCTATCCACCATATTCAGGGATCTTGAGGGATTTGTCTTCCATGTCCCCTCCAATGCTTTTTGAACCCATGATATGCACAGCATGATCCATTAAAATGAGCTCCACAATTTATTTATGACATACGAAGAAGAAAACTTCATTTATTTTAAGCTGCTGCATGATGGCCACCCTGGGTGTTCTATAGTTCCTGCACAACAGAATCCAGCAAATTCCAGACTCCTAATTACCTTTGAATCATTCACAATTTTTTATAGGTCTCATCCCCCTTTCTGAGTCATCTCTCTCCCAAGGTAAACAAGTTGCACTTACACAGCTGCCATTCTCTCTCATCTTTTTTGTTCCCATTCTTTGTATCTTTTCTATACCTGTTAGACAGATATTTGAGATAAGGAACTCAGGCATGTGCACACATAGTACAGATGAGCTATAGGATTTTACAATGACATAGTAAAATGAGGTCTATTTATTTCCTCTTGTTTTCTAACATTGTAGTTACCATTAAATTCAAAAGAATATTGAATGGACTCTACAGTTTTGACCTCAAAATTGATACCACTGAGAAAACAGAGCTATTTCCCTAACATGAAATTCTGAACATGGTACATATCTGCTCAGGAAAATATAAGGCAAAATCCAGAAAATGATAATGGCATGATCTGATCATAGAAGCTGTAAAGTTAGTTACTTTACAAGTTTGATGGGAAACCCATTCAGTTTGGATCAATAGCGATTTCAGAAAATCACAACACAAAACCTGAGGACAGATTTAATATAAATGTGCTTTATTGCAGAGAAGTTACATTATTTACATGCTGCAACACATTACAACATAAATCTATCAAGTATTTCATGGTGGATGCTGTTGGTTGCCAGATAACATTGTCATAAGAACCACATTATAAAGTGAAGAGACTTACAGCTTTATATACTCTACAACTTGGAGTAGCTAAAATTTTAAAAGTCAAAGGCAGTGTTTGCTCAGGCCTGCCTGTTGTCATATGCATGCAAAAGCCTAAGGAGAGCAAATATAAATGTCTTGTCTGGTTTCAGGTCTATGATGCCACCAAAGCTGATGATAGGTGTGCACTGATTTATATTTTAAAGCGCATAATCTTGCATAAATTATACAAGTCTAATAAGATTGGTATAAATCTAATTACTTATAAACCATGGCTTAGAAATGAAGGAGAAATGCAGCTTGCACATGCATTTAGAAGGACAACCTAGCAAATGTTTCTGACCTTCATGTTTGTCTTTCCTCTTAACAGATCTGCAAGAGAATATCTTTATAACATCTTTACTCTAGAGTTGCACTTCTCTCGGCTAAACAATGACAATGAAATTCCAGAAAAAGACATCTAAGCAATCTAGTCAATATATGCTGGTGGAGAAAAATCTATGAAACACAAAACATTATTTATGTCTAACTTAGTATGTCTTCATTAAGCAATGCTTCTAGCAGCATCATAGTGAGATAGGATAGTTGAGTGAAGTTTGGCCCCTCAGTTTCTTGAATGTGAAATAATTTAAGTCCCAATTGAATCTGTAGCCCAAAGATCAGTTGCTAAATAAACTGGGGAAAGCTTTTTTGGTTTCTAAAGGAAAGTTCTCCAATTGTGTCAGTCTTAGGGGATGTGACTACAATGAGCCTAAAGAACCACAACAGACAGTTTTTAAGAAGTGAGGAAAAGGGTCAGGATGAAAGAAATCTAAACCAAACAAGAATATACAAGCCAATGCCTTCCCTGATTAACCAGCCATTGCTTTTTGCTTTCTGTGCAGTGGGCTGTTTTACATCAGCCAAGGAGCGGGCTTTGTTTCTGTGTTTCTAATGAAGTTATCTTTCCAAACAGAAAGAAAGGGAAAGGAAACCAAGCAAGTACAGATATACAGCGGTGGCACAGACACAGTCATGCACGACGGGCTGGATCCTGCCAGGACTGCAAGGGGCAGTGGTGCTGTGCGGACACTCTGCCGACGTGGATCATCCTCGGTGCACGGGGCACCCCGACACGGCTCCTGCAGGGCAGGGCATGGGCAGTGTGGCCTTGCTCAGCTCCCAGACAAAGGATGGAGGCCAGATGAGCAAGGGCACGAGGGCTGGTACCTGCTCCTTGCAACCATCTGTCTCCAAGAGGCAGTGAGTGCATACAGAGATCTCCTTCCCCGATCCCTCCGTGGATGTCCGCTTCTGACCTCACAGTGGGGCTCCCCTAAATGAGCCAGGGCAGCCTGCCATAAGCTGTCCCCATGTCCCAGTCCCAAAAACCACTGCTGAGACTGCAGAACTGCCCTTCAAGGATAGGAGAGGTGTAAGATTGTCACCATTTCAGCAGGTTTAAAATTGTGTATTTCTCTGCACACAGGGTCAGTGTGCTCCTGGAGGCCTCCCAAAAAGCTCTGTTCCAAGGATAGACTTCTTCCCATGGAAATTCAGGGTTATTTTCTCTCAGAAAAGCTGACCAAGTCCCACTGAAGCTGACAAGACAAGTTACAGACAAATCCCATGAGTATCTGGGACTGGGAAGGGAGAATCTGAGCACACCAGGTCTAATCTCAACTCCTTTCCACACCAAGGACAGAGCTGGATTTGGGCTGCACATAGGATGCCAGTGGCCCTGTGTGTGCAAATGTCTGAAGCAACCAGACTCCTATGCCTGACTCCCTTTCATGGGTGGAACAGGGATTCTGGGCTGAAGGGTCCCAGTCAGATCTCCTAGACCATAATTATGCCCCACAAAAAAGGGATGGGAGAGTCAGACAAGCCCAGGGTAGTAAAGACCTAAGTCAGCACATCCCCATGGTGGAAGTGAGCACTATCCTGGATAACCAGGTTGGCTGGGGCAGTTCAGTCACTTGATCTGGAGCTAATGAGCAGGATTTATAAGTGAGGTAACATGTTTAGACAGCACCAAGACCTGAGTCAATTGTGCCTAGCTGGCTCAGGTGTTGGCACATGTCAGTTTGGGCTTAGCAGCGGCAGTAAGAAAATCAGATCCATCTTGATCTGTCAGTCTAGACATGCCCATAGACTCCTCTCCTTTTTAAAGGACAGAAAAATCCTCATGCCCAAGTTGTCTAAGTCCCTCTGCTCATTGCATTTTATCTTAAGCCACTTTTTCTATGATGCCACAAAAATCAGTTTATACTACATACGTGTATGTGCATGTGTGTATTAGATATGACATTTATATATATATATATTAAACATATATAAATATCTATTTTTATATATATTATATATATTAAACAACACATTCTATTCAATCATCCACATTTCATGTTCTTTCACCGAATCCCATCACTTCTCTCAAATTACACAAGTTCTTTAGGACTGAGCTGTCTTTGTTTTGGAGTACACTACATACAGCCAATTCCTGTGAACAGCACTTTACTGGTACTGCATTGAGATGGCTGGGGCTGTTTAATTACTGCTGAGACTCCTCAGAGGAGTCCAACATGTCCTCAGGCCCTGATGGTGAACTGTCACTAAGACTCATAGTTGTGAATGGGCCACCTATGAATTAAGCTGATATGCACGATGAGGACTGTAGCTATTGCTGAAAAGTAGCACTGTATCAAACACCAACTTTTACTGTAAATGTACATATAAATGTAAAAAAAGTCAAAGCATTTTGGACAGTTGGAGAGAGATGCCATCACTTCCGTTCCCAGTATCACTTACATTTGCATATATGGGGGAAGAGTAATATTTTGGAGTTCTCACTCCAAGAGCCAATTTTTTGAGGTTTGCCAACAGGGGTAAACGGTACAGTGTTGTTCCATAAATAAAATATCTCCCAGAGCTGTCTGGTGCTAGTAAAACATGTAATCATTTCTGGGGTATATTCATTGTGATTCTTGCTAGTCATATTTAACAGGATAGGTTCAGTATGAAATACTGAACAAGATCATCACCATCGATGTTTAAAGTAAGACTTCTTGTCTCTTAGATGATATTTTCTAATTAATAACAAAAAAACCCAGATAAGTTGTCCTACCAGTATATGCAGCTAAGACAACTGAATTTCCACTATTAACAAAGTCTATGAGCATTAAGAGGGAAGTGCATAACTTACTGCATATAAAACCCCTGAATAATACAGTATCAAACTATAAATATAAATAACAGAGAGTAAACAAAAAAAAAAAAAAAAATCACTATATAAATTACAGGAAAGAAAAAAAATAATCTCCAAAGCCCAGAAGAATTTCCCAATACGAATTATGGCTTCCATAGCCAGTGAAAGATTACTGCAATTCTATATATAAACAAAAAGGTCTACAGCAGGTATTTTAACTTGCAATTAGAAGACAGTATCTGCAGATTGCATAAATATGTTGTTGTGTCACATAATATCAAAGTTATTTGCAAAAATTATACAATCTGGAATGCTTTAATATGAGACACAACAATGTACTTAAACACACAGTAATAAGAAAATGAAAGCAATCATTTTATAAAATATTCTTGGGATGCATTGAATTAGCAGTGCTATTTAGATTAAATATGTAAAGTGAAAAGTCGTCACTTTAATAAGCTGCTCGTTGGTACCCCTTTTTGCCATCAGGGCATTTTCTGTGTCCCACTTCTGCTAGATCTTTAAAATCCCAAGGGCAAGTTACAGCCAGTTACGGCATCCGGAAATAATTTGGTTAAGATCTACACTGTGCGTTTGTTATCATCTTGTTATTTTTTTCTTTTAAAAGAAAATTGATTTCACAAAGGCAGATTTCTTTCATTGACACAGTAAAATCCTTTGAGCAGGGACCATATTCTGGGCACTGCTAATCACATTGTTGGCACTCAACACATAAATAATAACAACAATAACGATAATTTACTTTGCTTAACTCCTACTTATTTGTAGTGCTGATTCCCTTGATTTAAGTGATGCTCCTTAGGAATTTTCAGATCCTTTTGGCCTAAGTCCCCTCTGTCTTTCTTGTGGTCTGTCTTCTCAATGTTGCTACTCTCCTCAGTCCAAAAGCCTCTTATTTTCGAGGTGCTGCTGTTTTATTTGCACTTAGAGCAGAGGTGTTCAATAAAGCTACACTTCTTTCTGCTTTTGGTAAATCTGCTGTATCATACTCCCAAGGGCAGACTTCAGCTCGAGATGCTAAAGGTTGCTGTATGTAACTACTTGGCTTATGGGAGTTAGATGAAAGCACGTTTCCCTCAGAAGAGGTAATTTTTTTCTGTTCAGCCAATTTATTGAGGTTTTCCTTTTCTGCTGTTTTCTGGGGCAGCTCCTCCCGCTCTCCAGGATGGGTATTAGGTGTATACCTATTAACATTCTCACACTTCAGCCCAGGAGACACCTGGGACTTGGAATTTGACTTGGAATTTTTCTCATTTTCAAAGATCTGCTGCTCTTGTGTCTCCTGAGTGGCTGCTTCCACCTTCTCTGAGCTCTTTTGATTTGACTCTTGGTACCCCTCAGGTGTCTTCAGCTTATGATGAGTCTTCCCCTTCGGCTGGGAAGGGTGGTTTTTCTCTGGCTCTGAGGAAGCAATAGACACATGTTTTTGAGCTTTAGAGTCAAAAGGCACAGGACCAGGAACTTGGTCATATATCTCCCAAGGACAAACTTCTCCTATGTTGAAATTGTCCTTGTGCAGAGACTTACCTGGGCCTGTGTCTGGATTTGCAGGTGTTTGACTAACCTTTTGCTGTTTAATAATTCCAGATTTATGTGTTTTCTTTGCTTCCTCAGACTGGGTAGAGTTTTTCCGGTGGGAATCCTTATGTTCCCCTTTATCGGAGGCTGAGTGCTTTTTGGTGGCCTCCTTACCCTTCTGCTGAGATTTATGAGATTTAGTGCTTTCTTCTAAACTTTGTGTTTTACCTGTTAGTCCCAGAGTCTTTTCCTTGGCACTAGCAATAACACTGAGGGATTTTTGTAACACAGATGTTCTTGGATGCAGAGGCTTCTTATCGGCACTTAAATTATGCGCACTTGCTGATTTGCACACCAAAGGGACTGATTCAGTAGAGACAGCTTCAACCTTTTCAGGAGCATTTTTGGTTAATTTGTTACCATTCAAGGAGTCCAGAAGTGTTTTCTCAGAAGCTATAACTTCTGCACTTTCTGTAGTTAAGCCATTTGGTTCTTCTGTTTGATCCCTAACGTGATCGTAAGTGCTGTGGGACTTTTTTAAGGAAAAGACTCTGTTTTTCAAAGTATCTTCTTTTGGCTTTGCAGAACTTGTGGAATCCGGTGGGTTTTTCTTCAGTGTGGCCAAGTTCTTCACAGCACTGTGCTCCATCAGGTCCTTCTCGTCCCTGGAGCACTGCCTGGTGACTGTCTCAGGGATTTCCGTGATACGCCGCATTATCGAGCGCCCCAAGCCCTTTTTAGAGCACCTTTTTTTCTGGAGATGTGGATTATTAGCAATCATCTTTTTCCTTTTATAGATTTCAAGCTGAGCATATAGTTTCTTCAACTCATCCTGCAAAGCAAAGTGAATGGCAAAACTAGTGACTACAGTCAAACAAGCAGCCTGATGAATACAAGAGCTATTGCTCTAAAAAGGGCATTAAATTCATTTCACTGCCTTTTCTAATTCTTGAATATGCCATTTCGCCATCAACTTGAATCCCGTTTTTTTCTTAAACTTAAAAAGAAGTTCAACTCTCGTGCACAAACATGTTACTTTCCACAGCATGCACACTTCATACTCATTTATGCTGTTTCAGATTTCACAATGCTGTAGTGTGAACACGCTGAACTCTATAGCTGTTTTTTGTTCTCTGAACATAAGGCCTTTAATCATGTAAAATAAGAATAATTTTCTTCATTAATCAAGTTTTTAAATTTTTATCTTTATAGTTATGTTTGTTTATGTATATGTTACATTCAAATTACTAATTAAACTGAAACCAAAAGCTGTTTGCACTTCAAAATAATTCAAGGACTCTATCTAAACTGAGTAACAGCTCCTGCTGAGGATGATTCTTGCTCCCCAGCCACCACTATGACTTTTGCTACAACTAGTAATGCAGCATCTCTTCACACTAGTAAATACTGCATGAGAGTTTACATGACCTGATAGCACAATCCTAAAAGATCTAAGCTGGCATTTTCCAGCTGATATCTGCAAAGAGAAACAAATGCATGCAAGTTGGAGTTCTCTTCTAGGAAAAAGTGTTCTTGGAAAGGAATGCTATTTAAATGAGTGCTATGTACCCGAATATCTTCAGGATCCAAACTGTGTTCACTCCATGCTGAGTTGATACTGCTGTTCAGATAGGATCCAGACCGGCCCATATCAAGCTCATCTTCATAAGCTTCTGTAGCTATATCATCTCTTGGGTTATTGCTTGAATGTGAAAACTGCAATAAGTATTCACAAAAACAATGTTGCCATGAGTGCAAAAGTTTACTTCAACATCAGTGTAAGAGCTTACAACAGTTTTTATGGTACAATGACCCTTGTACAGATTTGATGTGATTCTCAAACTCAAAACATTACTTAAGCTTCATTGGCTTAAGTAGTATCCCATAGAGTCTCAGTATTGTATGGAAGGAACTCTTATTAATGATGGCTTAACGTGATAAATCTGAGAAATTTGCATAAGGAAAAAAATCTCTACTTATTTTGATACTTGTTTGAACCTCTTTAAATGGCATTTCAATTAGGCTGGCGTGACTTTCAGATATAATTTCAGATATAAAACAGACTTTCAGATATAATTTCCAGTATGGCTGCCAAATCAGTAAAACACTATTTTATACAATACACATCTTAATAATGCTGCAGAAAGCAATTCTCCTAATTTAGATCCTAACCCTGAAAAGGAAGATATAAGGTGGGGGGAAAAAAACCAACACAAAAAAAGGGAAAAAAAAAAAGAACCTAATGAAAAGGTAGACAACTTTTTTCTTCTATGCTTCACCAGGCCCTTGAATCAGGAGTTGGAGTGAGGCTGTTATTATAGTCTTGTTCATATTGATTCACTCATCTGAATTTACTATTGTCCACATAGTCATCTGTCTTCAGGATTTATGAATAGAACTAAACCTTGCGAATCTTAATTGTCTGAATTCTTTGGTGTGTTGGAAGAAAAGTCTGTGCAGTGAAACACAGATAATAAGCTAAAAATTAAAATGCTGATCAGTAGTTATGAGTCAGCTTCAGAAAGGTCAACAAATTTTCTAGGCTAGTTTAAAAAGACACCTCTGAAAATGTGTAATATCTCTGAAGATATGTAATAAAGTACATGCATATAAAATAGAAAATATAAGATTATTGCTAAAGACCAGAAAAGTAATTTAAAACAAAACAAGGTTGTGCACTATTAAGGCTGCATCAATGGGTCCCTTGTTATGACTGCTCTATGTACATGTATTTGACAGCCATCAGCAGACCCTGTTCTGACACACAGGAAAAAGGCAGGAATAGTAGCTTCATTAAGCTGAAAATTCTATCAATCTGAACTGCCTAATGCTCTTTCTTCATATGTAGTTTTCACCTTTACTGCTATTTTGACTCTTGAGCTTTTGATTAATTTAATATGATTAGTCATTTTGAAACCCATTAAAAAGTCATTCCTCTAGCTGGGTACTGTCCTCAGAGGGAAGTTCCACTCCACTCCTGGGGACTGTTGCTAGGGACAGGAGGAGCCACTTGCACATCTCCTGCCCCTGGTGAGATGACACTGGAGCTTCTGGGAGCTGTCTGGGCTGCAGCTCAGGGGCTTTCCCTGCCCTTCCCTGACTCCTGCCATCCCCATCTCCCTGCGCCCCCACACACCTCTCCTGGCTCCCAGCACCGCTCCTGGCTCCCTGCCATGGCCATGTCCCCTCCCAGTGTGCAGCATCTGTCTGTCCCAGGCTCTGACTTGGGTTCTCCTTTTTCAGCCTGTAACTGCCAGGTTTAAATCCCTACCTCCCCATCTCATGGCTAGTCCAGCCTCCTGACCCCAGTGGTTCTGTGCCCTTGCCTATATTCTTTGTCTGTTCTCAGCTAACTCAAGCAGCAGCATGGTCATACAAATACCTTAAAAAAGAGCACAATTAGGCAGGATTCTTTCCTTCTTGTATTAATCATATCAACATTTTAAGTACTTTAAACTTCTGGGATTTTGAAAGCTGAAAGACAGAAACTTTGAAAATGTATACTTTTTAAAAATAAAAACAATACAGCTTTCAAGGTAAAACAGCCAAATTTTACATCCTTCTTTTCTATCAGTTGCTGCTACATTTACACAGAAATGCTTCTGCATGCCAACACTTATCTTCCTCAGACTTGGCTAAAGAAAAGAGACAGGAGACTCAAATACCTTAGGGATCAGAAGTAGCCCAACAGTGACTGTCACAGTCAAATGTGTGTGTGCAAAGAACAGCATCAGCATCCAGTCAGACTGAAGTCTTGAAGAAAGAATGAACCTGAAAATAGAATTCAGGGTTGCAGTTCACTGCATTTCTCCAGTGCATTAGATTTAATATCTTTAGTATTCCTTAGGTTTCTTTTCACTGAATGGCCAAACAAAACTGGTTTTGTTCTGTACTGCTTTCATACAGACTAAAAATTACATCCACACACTTTCCCTATATGCCAAAATTTTAAAACAACTCTGAAAAAAACCAATCAACAAACCAAAATATAAAAAGAAATAACAGACCTTAAATTATACTGCTTATTCCATATTTCTCACTCTATTGAACTGCCTTTTTGTTTTGTGTAAAATGTCACAATTTCTTTGGCCTGAGTTATGGCAGCTTACATACATTAAGGAGCTGAAGGGATGGTTTTAGGTTAAGCACATGTACTATGATGAATTGCAGTGCACTTTATAAACACAGGATGTCCACAGATCACAGCTATTGAGTAGAGCTGATAAGCCATCCAAGGGAGAACTGAACTGAAATGCGTTTTAGCAGGGAGCAGAGAAATGATCTTTATAGCAGGACCGCCCAGCTCACTGCTGCGGGATCCAAGAGCCTGTGAATGCTTGGAAATGAGTGGCTGAACTTGTCAAACAAAACAGTTCCTTGCTGAGCTTTCTAAAGGAGTGGTAGAAGAAGCAGTGCAGTTAAAGCTGAGGCATGCTTGGCTTGTCTGCTTTAGTGAGCTCCCAAAGCCAGGAGCAGTAAGCAGTGCAACGGATGAGCGGATGTACTGCTGGCTTGCAATTTCCAGGTTAACAAAAATCATTCAGATAGAAATGACATTTGCAACTTATCCAAGTTCACAGATGCACATTTTGAAGAAGCTTTTGTTAACAGAAATAGTCTGGCATGAAACACTGGCTTACATGCTGTAATAATACAGACAAAATTACTTGTTTGATACTTTGTAAATGCAATGTTTTATGAACACAACAAAATATCCCCATTAACTAATTCCTAGAGACTTCCTGTTGCTTTGGGGTGTGAGAGAACAGGAGGAGGCTTAGGCCTGAGATTTAGCAAACTGAACACAACTGTACTGATGAAGATGACACGAGAAACCGATGGATGCAACAAATACAGAGCAAAAGGTGAACAAAGTTACAGACACTGCTGTAAGGGATGGCAAGATTTCACAGGTGGTTAATAGGGAGTCATTTGAAAGATGGGCAAACTTCACAGGTAATTGAAGGACCTTTGAGGGAGCAGAACTTGCTCTGATGTAACCATATCAGCAACAGCAGATAAGATGGTGACCTAGATAATGGCATTACAAATGCCAAATTTGAGGACAGATGCAGGAAAACTGTGAGCAATAGGAAAAAAATAAGGAAGGTGGGTTGTTTATTTGGAAGACAAGGACTGGGACAGATAGAGGATAAGGCAGGTGAGTGAAAAACAAGCATGGAAAGAAGGGGAGGATAAAATGGTAAGTGACATGTAAGCAAGTTGTCATTGAGCTCTGTACCTGACATATCTCCCATCTTCTCATTAAATCCCTGTTATGTGTGACTCCCCTCTCTGCATGGCTGTGTGCATGTGCAGTTGATGAACAAACCTCAGGCAGTGCATGGGTGGCCCCTGGGCAGACCCAAAGCGTCAATCCATGCCCAGCTGCAGAGGAAGAGCAGGAGCAGGCTGTGTGTGGGACCTGCCCTGGCCCCTGTGGCCGGCCAGGCGCTGTGTGACTGCCCCAACGGGGATCTGCTCAACCTGCAATGGAGCCAGCAGCAGCCAGATCCATCAGACAGATGGGAGAAAGCACCCACATCCTGATGGCCACTGCATTTGCTTAACCTTTAAGAGATCCAATCCTCAGATTCTGTGAAGGCTTTTTTGCTTGCTTTATGCTGGAGACATTGACTGATTATGGTATCCATGCCATCCCATGCCTCTGAATGCAAAATCACATTTGTAGTAGCCATTCAGCCCTAGCAAAGATAGAGCTTCCATTTGAATGAGATTTTTTCCATATAAATTTTGGGTTTCTCAGTAATATAAGAGAAAGAGTAATACAGGAATTAATACTATGATGATCTGAAGATAATCCAGAATCCTTTGTTTCTGAAATGGGAATACTTTCAAACAAAAACAAAATGCAAACAGTTCAAGGTTTTATTTAGTGCTCACATCAATCTTCCATGAGCTTTGGGAGTTTTCAGACTGGATGGCTGCCTTGTAGGTGTCCTTCAAGGCTCCAGTACTTTCAACTTCATGACAATTCAGGTATGTCATATAAATCTAAGTTTTACATTTCCGCCCTTTCAGTTGCATCCAGAACTTGGCAGGGAAGATAGAAGCAAAAAAAAAAAGGAAATGGATTAAGAGTTGGGCATGCAGAAATGGACATAATCTCGGGAGGGAACATGTACATTTTTTTAAATCTTATCTATAAACACTACACAATATTTCTTCAACAAACCAGCATATATGGAAAAGAATCAATACAAAATGTACATTGAAAAAAAAAAAAGAAAAGAAGGAAGAATAGGATCAGCAGACCTTAGGCTGGAGGCACAGGATGGTCAATAAGACAAACTGAAAGACTTAATCCCTTTGTGTCTCCTTCATAAGGAATGTATTAAAATGCAACATTTTCCCCTTTTCCCCTTTCTTTCATCCAAGGTTACTTGCCTCCTGTTCTATTGTTAAAAGAAACTTGCAGACTACAAAAATACCTCTGAACTGTATCTTCTAACATGGCTCAACACACAGTTTAGGAATATACATTAATGGGGGAAAAATTGACTGAGAAGCTGTCATATTGGTAATAATAAACTCAAAAGTATTGTAAGTGAATTTTACATCTATCAGGAATGAAAAGGAAAATGCTGCCATCAAATAAAGATTTTAAACAATAACTTTGCAGATGTTTGTGTTAGGGAGTATAGATTTTGAGTGTATGTGGGTGTTGAAATACAAGGTTAGGAGAAGGGGAAGGGAAAAAATGGCATGCCTGAAAAATACAGTGTACTGTATAACAATGATAAGAGAAAAGAGCACCAGGAAGGAACAGAGATGAAGGATTTGCTTTGCTGATGTTTACTCAGAAAAAACCATGAAAGCAAAAATCAAGAAGACAAGGAGAAATGTCAGTGCCAAGACAGACCAAGGAACAGAGGAATGAAGTAAAAAAAAATCTTAGTAGATAAAATCTGTTAGGAGGCAAAAGAAGGTGTGAGAATGTCAGAAGAAAGTCTTAGGAGTTTTTGCAGGATGAGATGAAACTCATGTTACCTTCCTCTTTTGCATTGTCTAGGACCAATTCAATTTTACAGGGTTCTCTGTAGGAAAGCCAGATTTAGTAAACTTTCATGCAGCTCTAGCAGAGACCTGTATTTATTTGTTACTACCCAAATAATTTACAAGTATGAAATGCAGAGCTCATGATAGACTTCAGAAGAAATATGGGCTTTATATTTCTGATACAGCATTATATGTGTAACAATTTTTTTATGTCAGCATATAAAACACTATGCTTCATGCCCAAACCAGTACAATAATCTTAACACATAGCTGCAGCTCACCAATCTGTTGCACATCAGCAAAATTCATACAAACCAACATTCTTACCTGCTGTTTTTCTAGGGATACAAAACAGTGAGTGGTATGCAGATGATTGAAGACAGACAGTGGTATTGCTATACCTAATTTATCATATATACTGAATTTTGGTCTAAGAAAATATCACCTGACTATACTGAAAAAACCCCATAATTACAAAATTTCATATTCTTGGATCCAATGGGAACATTTTTAAGTTTACTAAGCACTTAATTTGCAGAAACAAATATTTATAAGATCTTCCATTATGCATCCTATCCCATTCACCCACTCTAAGTGGCACCATACGAAACCTGAAAGATAAATGGTTAATTACTAGATCTACAGATCACTTGCCTAATTGTATGGAATATAGCAGAGATAATGAGCTCATTGTGAACTGCAACAGCCATATAACGTGGCTCATGAAATGCTGATGGGACTGTCCGCACTGCATAGCAGAGATAAACACCCCACAAGAGGAATAAAAATTCAGCTGTGAGAAGAACAAAAAGAAATAATTTGCAATTAGTTTTATAGATGGAAGGAAATTTGAAGCACTACAGTATCTTCTGTATGTGTGAGTATCTATGCAAAGACAATACACATGTATATAAGTACACGCATAGGCAGTCAAACTCTTTTGGATATTGTCACTGTACAATATCCAATTTAATTTTACACATCTTTTTCCACATCAGAAACCCTTGGTATTTCAGTTTACCAATTGACAAACTTTGAGACAATGTCTAAAAATGTCTTGCTTGCTTTTATAATCAGTACTATAGAAGTCTAACATCACTTCAAATGACAAGTATTTTTAATTGTGCTCTGGTTCCTTTTACAGAGGCAGTTATAGTGCTACTAGCAGACTATATGCTTTTTAAGACAACACTTTCGTTTCAAAGGTTTATAACTTAGATAAAACAAGGTATCTTGTGTCTAAAAACTTCCTCTGTCCAAGACAGTTAATTCTGCTGGTACCCATAATATGACAAGTCACTTCTGAGGGTCTAATGCACTTAAAGGAATGATGTGTTTCTTTTAGGAGAAAAATGAGTAAAGGAAGAAAGGAGAAAAAGTAGAGTGTCTGGACCAGCCTAAACAATTCAGATAGAGACAGCTCATCTGCACCCAGCAGTACACTGACTTCAGCTTCCAGTGGACAGCCTGATGTGACATCATTTTGACCTTGATACAAATGAGGTGATTTCCTAACCACCTCAAAAAAAAAAAATCCCAGAAAAAACCCGACAGGTCTGTTGTGCAGCTGTGAATAGAGCTGGTGCCAGTCCCTCTTGCCTTGCAGTCTGGGTTGACAATGGCTGGAAGTGTGTGAGTGTCACCCAGTAATGTGCAGTTCATGTTAGACCCCTGCAATGCCAGCACTGCTCCAGACCAGCATCAGAAACTGTGATCCCATTGTTACTCATACACTTCTTTTATCTTGTTGAATTTTTGCAATAGAAACTGCACTTAAATGCAGTATAATAGAAAATCAATTATTTTTCAGACTTCTTTTTGCCAGTAATTTTTCTATACTCTAAACCTGGTGATCAGTGACATCACCCTGTGCAACTGGTCAGCAAATAATTACTGGTCTGGTTTCAGTAATGACACAAATGCTTGTGAACCCACCATTAACAGCAGACTAAAATATAATTTCACTGGAAATCTCATTAGAACAAACCCTCCAGTTCCTCCACTTTTAGTAGTCCATGACAGCTGTAACTTATCTATAATATATTGTTATACCATTTTGAAACTTCAAATATTGCTATTAATTCCAGCTAAAATCAATAGAGACAAGTCTGAATAAAATGAATTCAGTCACACAGATCTCTCTGTGCTATGACAAGAGCTCAGTTTGAACTCTGAACAACACTTTGCACATTTCTTCATGAAAAATACATGTCCTATCTCCAAGATCCTATTTTTACTAGAACACAGCCTTCATAGACCCAGCAGTCTTACCAGTCCCATAAACCCAAACATCTGAAGGGGCATAATCCCCCCATACTGCTGTTTTTGTGATCTTCCTCACCAAATCCTAACGTAATAAACTTTTTGATATTTTGACTAAGTAATAGTATGATCTGAGGCCTTACTGAGTATCAAAATGAAAAAAATCTTGGTATGAATCTTTGGAGACTGTGTGTCCCAGTCTGTTTGGAGCTCAGCAAAAACATGCATGCAGGTATGTTTTTCCCAAATTACTCCTACACTTGGGCAAACTGCCTGCTACTTCCATTTAATTTCTAGAAAATTATAGAAAAATGCTATAAATGAAGTCTCTCATTCTGGTTTCTTAAAAACTCCTGCACAGAATGACTTACAAAGCTCTCTTGATCCTGAAGTCTTTCCTGACCAAGTGGAATACAAAATTGGCTTCAATAAAATAAGAATAAAGGGTTTTTACAAATCTTAGCAGTTTGGGTTTTTTTCTTTAGGTACTTGCCTCACATATGCAGAATCATGGCACTGGAATGTATTGCTCTTCAAATGACTGTAATTTATTGCTTTCATTGCTCCAAAATTATTTAGAAGAAATTGAAAGGCAGAAAATTGTTGGAATTAGGCTACTAAAGCCAGCTCACTGTATCTTACTGTCCTGTCTTCTGTGGAAAGCCTTCATACTAACACTGTTCAGCAGGGCTCCTCTAACATGCCAGACAATGCCTACTTCCTCACTCTTTACCTTTCATCCAAACTTCCCCTGCTCCCCAACATGAGCAGCAGAACTGAATAGATGAGCTAATTGTGAAATAAGAGGCACACTCCACAAAACCACCCAAGGTCTGCTCTTCTTCCTCTTTCTCAGCTGAAGCGAGAAGAACCCTGAGTTCTTTCTGACTAAAAAGATCAGTTACAAGTGCTAACAGAGGCTGAGAGTTTGAAAAGGTTTGGCTTCCAAAGAAATAAAAAACCCATGTAAAATTTCATTTGCTGAAGGTATTCTTACTTGAACTAAAGAGTGAGGGCCAAATTTTGTGTACTTTTAAAAGAAAAAATGAAATTGCTGTAATTTTGAATTAGTGGGCTTTGGGGTTTTTTTGCATACAGAGCAAATGAAAATAAAAAAAATCATACTTCCATAAAAAAAAACCAAAACCAAAAAACAACCAACCCTTACAAACCCTAAGCATTTTAATTAGCTGGGCCAAGCAGGAAGGCAGGTAACATCTGATCTCCAGATCTGATTAATCCTGAAAATTTCAGTTTTCAGTTTCACAATCATAGTTGCAAGGAGTTCTTTAGACAAGAAGCAATTTCAAAGTATTAATATACTGGAGCATAACAGTAGTTTGTACCATTCAGTGCATAATGCTTTTAGAAAAGCTTTACATTTAGAGCAGAGTTGGCATTCCTGTCTGCAGATAATAATTACTGTGACATCTGGTATGGAACACAAATATGGAAGAGCTCTTAAAACATAAGGTAAAATAACAGAGTTCCTTTACTTGCTAAGTCCAACATTACAATAATTTCATTAGCAATGACAAAACAGACTGATAGAAAACCGATTTATTATCTAAACCACTAATTAAACAGATTAAATGTATGATGTAAAAGCTGTGTTTGGGGAAGAAGTCAAGTTCCTATAATTAGCTACAGATGGTTAGTTCAATTAGCAACAAAAATCTAAAGGTGTTAAAAGTTTTTGCTGTATTTTTTTTCCTACGTGGCCTTTTTACATTCTCAATATAAAGTAATGTAACATATTAATATATTTATTATTGCAATGAATAACAAAGATATAACTAATGATAGATAGATGGATAGATAGATAGATAGATAGATAGATAGATAGATAGATAGATAGATAATTAATTGAGTATATCTGGCCACCGTGCAACAAGGTTCTAATGTACAATTTCATCTCTCTCTTAGATTGTTTATGGGACACTAGTGACTGCTTTGCACCAAATATCTTTAATGGCCAAAATCTATGAAATGTGATATGAAATTCCCACTTGGTTTGCTGAATAATTTTCCACTAAAAGTCTGGTGTAGAAAAGTGACTTTCTGACTAAAGAAATAGCATACTGCATACCTGTCCAGAGCAAACTCAAAGCTCAAAACACATGATCTTGTTTCTATGATTTAGCACAAGGCTTATAAATTATCCCATTTCATATATTAAGCACAAAACCTAAAAAACCTTCCTTTCCTCTTCTGAAAAAATTATGGAAATTCCTAGGAGAGTGAGCTGTCAGCTGTTCTCTGGACAGAAAATGCAGAGTCAAAACAATAAAACATAAAAAGAGCTCTGAAAAAAACCTTGCAGCAGTTACTCAATAATTGTCCAAAACAGGCATTCAGATTTGGGAGAAAATCTCTGATAGATAAGAGGTTAAGAAAAGGCACAGTTGCTTTAAAGGCATAAATGGATGCAGATGTGAATGGAAGGTAGGAGATGAAAATGTAAAGTGACCTCAATATGTCATGTGCACAAATGAATTAGTCTTTAAATATCTCTCTTCTTAGTCACTACCTACTTCTTATCCACAGAACCTTTTATCTGGTCTTTGCATTATCTGATCAACCTGCTTAATATATTCGTTGGTGCTTAAAAATCAGGATTCTTCCTTGTCTTCACGATGCTGATTACGTTTTTGGAAAATGAAGCAATTTGGGGCACTTAGCTTGATCATCCCACACACTGGGCCAGTGCCAGTTACAATGCCTGTTACAACAAAGAGTCAACCATGTCCACTCACTTGAGATCTCTTTAGGCCACTGCTCATATTCTGCATCTTCTGATAACGAAGGACTATGCTATATATCCATAGTTTGTGATATGTATCTGCTTCACAGAAAAGGATAGACTTAGGGTTGTTATTACTGACTTAATCAAACTTCCTCAGAAGATCTGGGTTAATATATTTTCTAGGTTTTCCTAAACATGTGGTGGTCTGTGTTGCTCTGAGCAGAAGCAAATCCCCACGTTAATCCATTGCTGCTTTCACTCCTGCTATGCAGATGTCTGTACTCCACCTAATCAAGGCTGCTTAATGAAGAAGGCTCTGCAATTTGTTGCAAATGACGTTTGGATGTCTAGTGAATGACAGGAAAGACTGCAAGGGGGGAAAGTGGTCTAGCACAGATACACAACTGACTTCTAACTCTGCTTGTGCCTCAGGCTCATATTCTCATATTCTATGAATATGAAAAAAAAAGCATTTGACGTCCCCATTCAATCCAAACTTTGCATAAGTCACCATTTTTTTGCAGAAGTGGAAGCATTTTTCTTGCTATTTGGGTGCCAAATACACATTTTGCTGTGTTTGCAGCAAAAATAAGCATGCAGGGTTGTATTTGTAGCCAGTGAGACCACACAAATGTTGCAAGTATATTTGACTAAGCTCTGTAACTGAGCCAAAGGCACTGCAACATGGACAACCATATTAAATGGACCATATAACCCTAATCTCACTGTGCCTCAGCTCTGCCTGTGTAAAATGGGGATAATGCCACCCTGCCATTCAGGACAACAGTGGAAATAAATTTACCCATATTTGTGAAGAGCTTAAGTCCTAAACTGTGGGTTTCCTTCCTGCCATGTTCAGGAGAGGAATGTGAATTATTTCAGACTGTCCTGTTGGCTTCTCAGCCCTCCTAGCCTGGCAGAAATGCCTTTCTCTTCATTCTCTTCTTCATGCCAGCCCCTTGGTGAAGATGGCTGTGGGCTCCCTGGAGCCAGCACACCCATTCCTGTGCCCACTTGCACTCTGCTGTCCAGAAGCTACTTGCAAAAAGAAGACAGCCCTGAAAGATTAAAGCCCATTTTCATGGCTCTGTATGAAGCTTTATGTCTGACCACGCTTACTTGTTTAAAAAGCACCACCACAGGCCAAAACCAGGTCACTGCTCCCCAGGGATGGTGACATTAAAAGCTGTGACTTGCCTAAGTTCAATTGGTATTCTGAACTCTACACTCTTGGTAAAATAGTACTGTTCCAACAATTATACCATTTTTTCCCCATGTTTTAAACTCTAATTACTGATTACCACTCCACTTACGTCCATAGCACAGCTACGACAACTCATCTATTTCTCTACCACACTTCACTACATTTTAAATCCTTTTTACTGAGAAGAAGTGAGCTATGGATCTGGAAGCAGAGCTCTTCCATCCGTTCATTCACTCAGGGTGCCAGCTGGAGCTGAGCATGCACCATTTTAAAACTGGAAAAAAATTGTGTCCTCAATTGCTCCTGTGTTGCCAGCCAACGCAATCTCTTTCTGCATCGCTGTGTCCAATCTCCCACCTGGAGAGTTGCACCATGTCATAGGAGAAGCTTTTTTCTTCAACTGAAAGGATTTTCATATATTTCAATGAACTGTGATTACAAGTCTTTAGTGTTGAGTTATTCCTAGCAAATTATAAATTACCAGAGGTTTATCTGTCTCTCCCACCATATCTCAGCATCATTTTAATTAGCTATGCACAGCAATGAAGAGAGCTATTTGTGGTAAAAGAATTGATGGTGCCAGATTCAGACTTTTTTTCCTCCCAGAACTTCCATGGCCTGTGGCTGTGAAGGCTGAGAGAGAAGAGTGGGGTCCTGGGGCTGGTGGGAGGCACAGCATACTCTGTCCCCCAAACTGTGACAGGACTGCCTTGCAGGTCTACTCAAAGTGATGCAAGAGCCATGCAGACCATGGTCTGTGGGTCCCATGGCTTCAGGGTGCCCTAGAGATGGCTTTTGCTGGCAGTGGAGACATATCCACCGACTTGAGTGGGAGGAACAGAGCTAGGAATCTCACTGTGCTAAACCAGTGCTAAGCCAGTCAGGTCTCTAGGAACTCCTCTCATTTCTGCACTACTTTTAGCCCTTATACTCAAGCATTTTCTTACTTCTTCTAGAATTAATTTTCTTACTTCCTCTGTCCTGCCTCATGACTTCCACAGCTCACTGTTGTTACTAAAGTCAGCTGGACACTCTTCTTGTCTCCATGAGCCCCATCAACCTCTCTACTCGTGTGTGGATGAAAGAGGGAGAACAGGATCAGCTGAAAACTGGCTGAGCATGGGGCATCTTCTCTCACATCCTAAAGAGGATGCAAGCAAATGTCAATGGCATCCAAAGTACTGTAAGTGTTGGAAAGATTTGGAGCAGTACCAGTAGTGGACGCCAAAAAGAGTGGTGCAAAGACAAGAGGAAGTCAGAACACCTTCCAGCCTCTCCCAAACCACAGGAAACTTGCACAAGCAACTAAATATGGCATTCACCAACACATAAATACGTGGCCCAGGCAACACAAACATGGTTTCCAGGGCAGAAATACTTTGTAGGAATCATGCCTAAGTAAAGGATATGGGATTTCACTTCTCACATAAAAGGTAGCAAGAGAAAGCAACGTTACTGCAGGGGGTAATGCAACCCAGACTGCTAAACCTGGGGGTTCCAGCAGCACTCCCCATCTTTGGGGCTGTCCCTCATCCTCTTCCAGATTTACCTCATCCTAGAGGTGAGTGCCATAAAACTGCACACAGTGCTGGTGATGTGGACTGTGGAAGGACTGCTGAAGAGGTGTGCAGGCTGCCAGGAGGAGTGGTTTACAAGCAGAAAAGAGACAGAGCTGAAGGTACTTTGTAAAACACTGTTCTTTTTCTATTTCTGCTGCAAACATTTTATACAACCCTGGCCTTATCACTTAGGATAAGCTTTTCACAAGTGATCACTATTTTTACATGATATACTTTTTGAGTATCTAATGTGAGAAATGAAGGCAGATCCACACCAGTGCTGAATTCTAAGCATCTCCTGGTTGTGCTTTCCACAGAGGGGGCTATAAACAGTACTCTGAAAAAGCAGTCCCTCCATGTCTCAAGACAGACACCAAAAATGGATAATTTTGGCTTTAATCTTTGTACATTGATGCTAAGGGGAACATGATAAAAAATGTCCATTTGGAAATGAACAGTTCTTTATTCATTGCCTGCTCTGAACAACACACCCCAAATATGGCATAGGGCCACATCAAATGGGGATAACAAAAAGAAATAATAATCACTCATTCACTGAATGCAGCAGAGGGCCTGTAGAAAATTTAATAAAAGGGCCTCATAAGGATGTATTACAATGCCCTAGCTCAAAACTGTACAGCCAGTCTTGATGCCCAGTTTGTCAGAGCCTGTCCTGGCACCTCATGCCCTCGTTAGACACAAAGATTATGTACGTTAAGTATCAACAAATGAACAGTGGTAGGGAGTTCTTCTGGGAACAGTCCAAAAATACTCCTTTTGTCCCTTTTCCTGGCTGAGAGCATGCAGTAATTATGAGGAAGTTTCATATTTGAAACCCTCCTGATGCCCAAGACCCAAAGCATGACCTACAGATGGGAGGGCCACGGCAGCAGCTCAGTGCAGTGGAGCAGCCCTGCTCCTGCCAGCCAGAAATCAAACAGGTGCAGGGGAAAAACATCTCCCTGTGCTTAGTTAACATCTGTCATTCACTTCTGGTCTAAATAAAAACTGAAAATCACACACAGAATATATGGGGGATTTTTAAAAACTTGCTTATCCATTTGGGGTGCAACTGGCCCTGTTGAAGTCAGGAACCAGTCAAGATTTCACCTCTGCCTTTTGTTTGTGCTTGTGCATGCATGTTTATCTCTCTGCTTGCCTTTGTCTCCTCCCTGGGGCTTTGTTCATTAAACTTATTATATTGTCTCTTTTTCCAGTTTCTGGGAAGCTCTTTTAAATCCTGGAACAATATCTGTTACACTTATAGGATGTTTTCCCCTCGGGATAAAGAATACTAGTTTGATTTGTGACACTGCAAGCCTGTAGGTAGCAGAAGTTTATCACTTGGAGTTGTTTTCTAAGTCAAAATCTGATGGTGACAGGTAGAGGTATAGAATATATTCAGGCCATAGAAAAAAGGCTTTGTGGGTGAGTATTTTCAAGGCCTCAGGTCTTTCTCTGCAATCTCAGACTGTCAACCATACCATGGATTTTCAATGAGACAGATGCCCTGACCTTGAAAGGGATGCAGAAACTAACACAGAGGAAATAACCCAATAAGGCAAGTAACAAATAAGCTACCCACGAGTATCCAACCCTAAGGAAAATACACACTAACTTACAAACCCAAAGGAAAATATACAGTAACTTACATTGCATTATGTAGATAAAGTAAGATTTACTGAATGCTAATTTTTCTCATCAGCATATCACAGAGTAGAGAGGCAATGCTAGAAACAGTGATAACCATTGTGTATAAGTCCCTACATCTCTCACAGAGACCATCCTCTTAGACTTAATGGAAATGTAAATATAAAACATTCACTGTAATAAAAGTCTCCGGAGATAGAGTCTAAGTAGCATGATTAGTATGGAAAATGCTTCATAAATCCCAATTCCAATAATCTCTGGTAGCATAAAGGATTCATCTCATTATGACTTTCTAGCAGGGCCTTGTTAATTCTCACTTCACTAATCTGTGACCTTGAAAATTTCCTGTCTGCATTTCAGTGAAGTGTTGACAGCTGAGTGAAATAGGGAAGTATTCCAGCAAGGGCTACAAGTGACAGAATATATTGCAAAACACTCACTAGGTTTATATAAAATACTGTGCCTGACAAAATTAAATGAAATAACAAGTCTTTAACAAATTAACATCCACCATTTTTGCTTTAGCATTTGAAATCAAATAGCAGAATCTATCAATTAATTTATTACATATTATATTTTGCAAGGCTGCAAACATAGGAATAAAAGGAATTCTTTGTTAAGGATATTACTTCTGACACATTTCTGAGATGAAGTATCTAAGTTTGGGACTCGTTCCTACTGTCTGTAAGCTTTTGAGGCCGCTATTAACAATAAAAATCTTGAAGTCACAAGCACACACACATACACACATATAAATATATATATAAAATATATATATATACATATAGACCACACATGTGCCTACAGTCTTGTAGGTGCACATCTGTTGGTACCACTAATATGACTGCATAGTGTACTGAAGAGTTGCATAATTCTGTCTATGAGGAAGAGTAGGAAAGAAGACAAAATGACTGAACAAAAGAAATTCTGCCCTGTTTTCCAGGCTTGAGAGCTCACTTTGCTTCTAGTACCTCGGAGGGTATTTTGAAAAACATTAAAAATTCTTCTAAACGTAAACATACCTTAAAAAACAATCCTTACTTTTTTTCAACACTTGGCAGACAGCAACTTACGTAATTTCTTGCCAAAATATACAATTGATCAGAATTGGGTATTAAGATATGAATTGTTAATCACTACACCACCAGAATTATAAAACCCAGAGACTAAAAACATTTGTTACCATTATTCAAAAACCACCACTATCAAAATATTAATAAAACTACTAAACTGTCAAAAATACACGAAATAAAACTGTCAAATACATGAAAATTTTGATCCAAAATGGGTTCGTGCAGATGACATCATCAAGTGTTTCACATTTAATTCTTTTTTGCTAATTTTACAACATCTCTGCCAATACTGCTATTCCATTACCGCAAAGTACATCCTCCAAAAGGACCCAAATTGAGAGGCATTTCAAAACATGCTCCTTTCTACTCTTCTCTGCATGGTTTACCAGTGAGCATATTGACAGATGGGTGGTACCCCTGTGCCTGACTGCCTCTGACATCTTACACAAAGGAGGGGAAAGCAGAGCACAGGGGCACCTTGGAGCCATGGAAGTTCCTCTGTGAAGTTGGCAGCAGTGTTTTGTCATACACTGACTTTCTGTACACCAGTCTGAGAGAAAACACTTCTGTCCATCTCATCTGCACTCTCATGTGGAGAAGCCACCATTACCTCTCCCTAATCCTCAGTAGCAGAGCTCTGTCAGTGGGATGTCCATGGGAGAAGCGGGGAAAGGGCAGAAAAGTAGGAATTTATTTCAGATTTCAAAAGACTGAAGTATTTGAGACAGTGGGTGGCTAGCCTGGGCTGTACAAGCAGCACTGGCTCTAGGTGGAAGCACAGCGTGGGAGAAAGCACATCACACTGTTCAGCTGAACCCTGGTCCAGGGAGCCCACTGTTTCTTACAGAGTTCAGGAAACAAAAACTAATCCTTTCTCTGCTTTATATGACTTCTGTAGGGTGTCATTTTTAGCTCCTGCCTATTCCATGCACTGAAAGCACATCTAACAAATACAGCAAATTGGTGCATTTGATGTTCATTTCCTATTCCCTGTACTTTGATACCAATTTCTGTAAGGTCATGAATGAGTGGTGGTGGAAGTTCTTTCCCTCCTCACACAAGAACTCTGACCAGTTCTGTGGGGCAAAATCAAAAAGCCTTCATTAAACTAGTTACAATTTCTCACTTCAACAGTAGAACCATTGAAGAGCTTCAACAGCAGACAAACTGCTTCTTCCTTTTGCCTTCTAAGATGAAATGTCTTGAGCCCCCATCACTCTGTTACTACAATCCAAGTTACAAACCTTTGAAAGTCATAGAAGTGTCAGCATATTTTGTTTTACTTCTCAGCCCATTTAAAAAATCTATATGCTGATATTTTACTGCTGTAGTTCTCACATATTACACAGTCTGACAAAACTTTAAGTTATTCTAAAAGAAGAAAAATTAAAAGGCAACCAAGCTTTATTATAGAAATTAAAGATAAACTAGAAAATTAACATACCAACAGCCATCATGTAATCCCAGCGGTCTATGAGGCACATATTGAAGATCAGATGGTCAGATGTTTGCCCTTGACCAATGAGTGGAATGTTTCTCTCCAAATTTTGGGTTATTGCAGAAGTCCAGCCAATGAGAAACCAAAAGACTACCAGGAGAATAACAGACAGCATCCTCATCACTCTCCCACCTGTCATGTATGGAATACGCTGAGCCGTTCGGGACAGGAACACCTTCAACACCCTGAAAAATTCAGAGAGTGCAGAATTGAGAAGAGCAGTAGTAGTGTCACAGGAATTAGACTTTCATTTATTTCCTTACCAGATTATTTAAAAACAAATCAACAGTCTTTCCTCTGACGGTATGTACAAGAATGAAGTCTGGAACATTATCACTTTCATATTAATCATATTTAAATGGAACTGATTGCTGCCCAGAGAGTGTTACATAGCAATAATAGAAAATATTAGCTATGCTTATGTTAGAGACACACATTTACAGGCTGTCTTGTCAAGCTGTTTTGTACATTCCATCTCCCAGTGGAAGACTTCTGTCTTTGAAAGATGAAAGGTCATTTCCATAAACCAGCAACCATGTATGGGAGATTTGATTCTGTTTTGATGCTGTCTGCTCATCCCCAATCCTGCTATTTCCAAAGAACAAATTAACACTTCTTAGATTTTTTTTCCACTGAGTTTGATGCTGCTGAGACAATAACCCACTCATCATAGAAATAACCATGGAAGGCACTTTGCTAATTAAATGGGGTTTGATTTGTTTAGAAGCAACAACATGTTTTTTGAACAGAAAAGGACAGAACCAACATAAGAAAAGCCACAGCATACATCAAACACTTATAACACATACCACTTTAAAAATAATTGCACTTATTATCAGGATAAATTTATTCCCACAAGAATTGTTCAAGGAAATAGCACCTGCATTATCTATCCATCACCACCTTATAATGCAGAAAAAGTTCCTCCTAGGAACATGAAAACAACCAAAATTTGAGGAAATCCCCTTGGGAAGAAGGAGCAGTTTGATTCTTCATGTAGCACAAAATATCTCTCTGTGCTGCCTGCACCATGGGATCTGCCAGAAGCATCTTCTGGGAGTATTGCAGAGCTTCTGCCTTGGCCCTGCTAAGCTGACAAGGATGAGCACTGAGGAAAGTCTGTCATGAAAGATTTTATGTACCCAAACCATTAGAAGCAGATGAGCTGAAATTTAAAGGCTGTTTAGACACTGGTGTGAGAAGTCTTTCAAAGTGAAGAGTTCAATTATTTCAGTGATTTTGTCCTCAAAACCACAGTGGTTCCTGACTCCTGAGCATGAGCACGTCCAGTCTTGAAATCCATGAAGAGACAAATAATAATTGAGGTTTCAGTATCATCATTATTTTTTTTCCTAAAGTTGATTTTTTAAACGCCCTTGTCAGCTCTTAAGTTATTTCAGTGTACCAAGCCACCTCCCAAGGCATTCGACAGCCAGGCCTGCCTTTTCAGCAATACAAAATCACACTTCAGATCAACATTTATGCTTGTATTTGTCTGAGAGGAGGCAGAAGCAGTGCTGCCTCTCAAACAACTAATGGAGCAGTATCTTAAAGGCAGAAGCACGAAAGGTTTTCCACATCCATAACAATGAATCAGCATTTGACTACAAACACAGCCTTCACAGTGTGCATTAGGTGAAGTCAGAGATCTGAATATGTTCAACATTATTCAGCTGTTTCCCTCCCAACAGTCACTCCACAGGGAGTCACAGTTTTTGATCTTTCCATGTTTGATAGATGTTCTGCTCTCCCTTTACAGATGCTAAGTGCCTTATGTTGGAAGCAGACTCCCAAAGAATTCATCCAGGAGAAACAGAAAACTCCACAAAGGCAAGGCAGGCTACTTCCCTCTGCATTGCTCAGCCACAGCACTACTGTTCCAGGGCAGCACTGGTGAACCCTTTAGTGTTTTCTAAACACTAAATTCCTGATTTTTTCTAAAATCAGGAAGCAAAGGCTTCCCTTCTACCTGTTGTGAATGCTGGTCAATAGTTAGCTTCTCTGAAGGGAAGAAAAATTTATTATTTTTGTAATGAACTGGAAAATTTCACAGCTATAATTTGTCATTTGAGAAAAATCTCATCATACATTTTTTTGAATGTTGAATTATTAGAGAAATCACACAAACCAGCTGAGAACTATTAGAAACTTTTTGCATTTTGGCTCCAAAGTAAATTCTTGATGATTCTGCTGGAAGTCAACATGTGAGCCTATTTTGGGCATAATAAGGCAGAACCCATTAGATTTTTTTCATTACTAGTTCATTAACTGCTGCCATCTTTCTAAGGCTGGGGTGTGGGCTGCTGCTACGTTATTTACCTAAGCACAGTGAAACAAATATTTTGCAATACAGCAGTCAAACCTCCTCCAGTCTGGATCAAATCACATTTCTTTTTTTTTTCCTCCTCTTTTTCATAAAAATAATCATCCCCCACCACAATAATTTCTACCTGGGACTCATAGGCTTACATGTAAGCCAACCCTTACCCATCATTTTTCAAACATTCTTCTTCTGAAAAGCTGTCAAGAAAGTGGTCCTAGATCAGTAATGTTGCAAATCTCCTTTTCAGAGGTTGTGGTAAAAAAGCAGTCAATCAGAACACAAGCTCCCAAGCTGCAATTCCCTCATTCTCCTGCCACAATGTGAATCCAAAGCCTCACTGCTCACCACCTCAACATTGACTTACATGCTCTGTCTGCTCTCATCTTCTATGTATTATTGAACATGTATCAAAGCAGAGACAGCTGCCCAGGAGTTCCTCTCTCAAGGGCACATCATCTCACCAGACTGGAGGGTCATTATCTTTCCTCTACCTCTGACTCACACAATCCAAGTTCACTGTAAAAAAGTTGAATTGCTGTAGTATGAGACCAGACTGCCCCAGCAAACACTTGGGGTTTGATTATTGGTACCCTCTGTCAGAAAACAGGGGAATTCTTGATTCAAATCCCTGCCCTGATGTCTGGGTAGACAATGTTCAAGCCCCCCTTTTCCACTCAGTTCAATATCTCTATATTGGGTCAAACTAGGATTGAACAAATAAAAGAGAATTCTTACAGGGAGGCAAGAAGTGGGGCTGGTGGGCTGCACTGCTGCTAGGAAATCAAATATGCCCTGGGTCATCCTTGGCACTGAAGCCAACTGGCAGAGAACATACTATTATCCTCAGCATTACAATTCAGCAGGACAGAGGATGGAGTCCCAGTGCCCAGGAATGCTCTCAGATGCTACTTAATTTATAAATATAGATGTAGCAGATTCAAGTTCCTGAGCAAATTAATGTTTAATTATGAGTATCAAGTAAGGCAAACTGAATAAACGACTCCTCCTGTCTTATCTACAGCCAAAATTACTGGCAGTGACAGTCAGTGCCCTGGTAGAAGTTCAGGGGTCTGTTTGAGACATATGGTCTCTGATCTAAAACAGAAGAGAAAACTTAACCATGTTCCTCAGCATCTTCTAGCTATACTCCCACCTAAATCCACTCAGCATATGCAATCCACTTTTCTGCACTGTTGTTGGATAATTGAACAATCATTTCCAGTGACATGCCATCAGCTCTGTTTACAGGCAGATCAGACAGAACACTGCAATGTGTTTTACCTGCTTTTCTGGAAGACACAGCTGCCTTTGAGCAAAGCTTTGACTCCCAGACAGCTACAGCCAGGATTAAAGCTGATATGCAATAGCCATTCCCTTTACAGAGCAAACAGGAGGTGCAGTTCAGGCTGAAAGAACTGCCTGGAGACTGCAGCACGCAACTCCCAACTCTGCTGGCTGCACCATCAAGTCTGGGGAGAATTAAGCTACATGGTCTGAGGATTTTCTTTGAGGTGCCTGGCTCCATATAAATGTAGAAGGGGAGGGCTTGGCTGCAAACACTGAGAACCAAAGGAAGCCCAGCAGCTGGGAGGGGAAGCGATGCTGCAAGGGGATCTGAAGCAGAGGGACAGAGCACGCTGGTTCACAGGACCGGCTGGGATCACCAGCTTGGAAACATCAAGTGAAGCACACGGCTGCTCGAGTTATATCCTAAGATGCAATGTGTAACCTTAAAAAAGAAATAAAACCATATGAAATCTATATGTCATATCAACAAAAAGATGGTCCCCAAGCTACCACTGACTGCATAAACAGCAGAAACTACAGGTGAAGGATCCTGCTTTGACAGCAATGACCTGGCACAGTTTGTTTATTTTTTATTTCTAACATCTGTCATTTTGTGACTCAACTGAGTCATTCTGTCAAACTGCTCTGTTCCAGACTGGTGATTTTTATTATGATACAAAAGATACATCAGAAAGATAATGGGTCAAGCCCTTCAGAAGTCTATTGCCCTCCTACAGTGTAGGGATTATGTCTTACCTACTTTTCTGGACTAAGAGTGAATATGCCACTAGTTACTTTGAGTTAGTAAACTGATGTGAGTCTACTAAAAGTGAAAAGGTACCAGTGGGACATGCATGGCACCATGTTGACACAAAAGAGTGCCTACACTTACACAGACACACACACTTACACAAATGCTGAGTGCAGGTATAATTTCCACATCAGGAAAGATGACTGAATAAATAATATCAACACATAAAGCCCAAGACCTCAGAAATCATATTTAGATAGACTCATACCATGAGTTATTGGCTTTCACTGGAAAGAATAAAACCCAGCTGAGAAATGAACAGCTTTCTAAACAACTTTCCAGCTGAAAGTGTCCAAATTAGTCATTGTCTGCTTCCTAAGTGATTTCTCAAGACCTCAGCACAGAACAAACTATAAGTGCACCACTGAAGAGAACGCTCTTATGGGACGATCTTTTGCTTTATTGATTCTGACCACTCGAACCTGAGCAAACCTGGACTGAGAGGCCATGTCAGCAGCATGGCAGTGGCAGGGCAGGAGCCACATCCCATGCATCGTGTCCTGCCCAGTGAAAACACACAACAACTTGAAAAAGAAGTTTGGGCAATTATGTGAATGTATGGATGCTTCTGAGAGCCCCCATCTTGTGTGTAGCCAGCAAACCTGGCCACATATCACTGAGAGCCATCAACTTATCTCAATCGCTTCACACTACTCATGGAACACCTTACAGTATAAACAACAGGAAATCTCCCACATCTTTTATTTCAGAAAAGAATTTTGTAATAGCAAATACATGTCAAGAAAATTGCTATGAAAGACAACAAATGCTTAGATGAATTGACTAACACATCCAAATGCACTGGATTTTGTAATGGGTAACAGAGCACAAGTGTGCCTTTGTGGCCAAGACTGCCATTGGTGTCCTGGTGTATTAGGAAGAGCTTGCCAGCAGGTTGAGGGAGGTGATCCTGCCCCTCTGCTCAGCCCTGGTGAGGCCACATCTGGGGTGCTGTGTCCAGTTCTGGGCTCCACACAAGAGACTGTATGGAGTACAAGAGACACAGAGACTGTCTCAGCACAAGAGACACACAGAGCTCTGGGAGTTGGTTCAACTGAGGGCAGCAAAGATGATTGAGGGGCTGGAGCATCTATTTTATGAGGAAAGGCTGAGGGAGCTGGGCCTGTTCAGCCTTGAGAGGAGATGGCTGGGAAGGGAGCTCATCAGGGTCTATCAGTATCCGAAGGGAGGGTGGCAGAGGATGGATCCAGGCTCTCCTCAGCAGTGCCGAGCAACAGGACAAGAGGCAACAAGCAGAAACTGATGCACAGGAAGTTCCACCTGAATACAAGGAAGAAATTCTTCACTGTGCAGGTGATCACACTCCAGAACAGGTTGCTCAGAGAGGCTGTGGAGTCTCCCTCACTGGAGCTATCCAAGAACCATCCGGATGCAATCCTGTGCAATGTGCTCTAGGATGACCCTGCTTGAGCAGGGAGGCTGAACCAGGTGCTCACTGTGGTGCCTTCCAGCCTGACCCACCCTGTGATTCTGTGAAGGCTGGAAGGCACACTGAGGCCACCAATGGCATCACAGGCTGTAGTGACAAGGTAAACTACAGGTGCCAATGGTACTGGAAGTACAGGGAGGGAGATCATGCTGCAGGATTGTTTCCTTTGTCCTGGACCTGGGGGTCTGTGTTTAATAAACAGCAATATTAACATGTGAGGATATCTTAATGGCACAGAAAAAATTCCCAATCTGATAATTTTGTGTATTGAGGAATGGGAGAAGCAGTGCTGTTTCTGAAACATTTTCTGCAATGTTTCTGCTGCAGAAACATTTTCTGCAACAAATTGTATTTACTTTCAAAAATGTGATTTTGAAAGGAGAATTTTCTTGACATCTTCCCCAGAGTTTTACAGTGATTTCCTATGGTGGGAAATTAACGCAATACAAATTTATAATGTATGGCTAGAATAACAAGCTATGAAAATGTATTTTACCTCAGTGCCTGGTAAAATCTACCTCTAGTAAGCAAAGAGATGTGTCATGACTTAATGCTAATTTACTCCTCACAGAAGTTTCCTAGATAATGTTAATGCTACACATATAAAGGTAATCCTACAGTGCTTGAATGAAAGTTCCAGTTCCCTTTCTGGACAAACACTGACATAATTTCCAGAAGTTTGAGCAGACTGAGGAAGGTAGGAGGGAAATCACATGCAGTTCAAGGAAAGGCTCTGGGTATTGGGAGGCAACAGGACAACAATAGATTTCCCACTGCAATCAGAACCACTCACTCACTCGCTCCCTTGCGAGCAGCACTGGCCTAACATTTTCTGGCATATTTAATAACATGGAAAAGGTCTAAAAATATTACCTGCTTTGATGAAAATTTATTCATTTCAAGTAGCTTTTGTCTGCCAGTCTGTAGGTAAGCCAATCTGTAGTGAGCAAACAATGTTATTTCTTTAAATGTAGCCAAGGATTCTGACATTTTTCATACTATGCATAGGTTTTTATTTTCTCCTTTCACCTGCAAGTCTAAATTCCCACCTGGGAAAAGCTCAATTTCCTGGTGGATTATAGAACAAAAAGCTTTCTCTGCCTGCAGCCAGTTCCAAGAACTGCAGCTGGAGTCTTTTGACAGACCAGCTGAGCTTTGCTTTTCCCCAGTGCCTCCTTGCTCCTCAGCTCACTGCCCTGCTGCCTGCATTTGTTCCAGCTGCCTCCCAGCTCCCAGCGCAGGAGATATGGAAGCTTCTGCCTCTGTGTGTGTTGCTTTTTGAAGTGCTTTTCTTTGTATCACCACATCACCCACGTAGGTCTCATCAGAAATGGCCACTCCTCAACAGGATTTGCCCATCCTGAATGTGTGCTGATGGATGTATTAAGCACTGGGGAGCTGAGAGGTAAGAAGGCTCAACAAGGAGACTTTCCATGTCACGTAACTAGGTTTCAGTGATGCAGACCAAGTCTCCTTATTTATTAAATCCTCATCTGCTTTGTGCTAATTATCTCTTCTAATAAACCACTTACTGCACTAATACCCCCATGAATCCTGCTGAGATTAGCAGAACTACAGAGTGCCAGTGAAACGTCTGACACTCTGCTGTCAAACTCTGGTGAGGCAGAGCTGCTACAGAGCACACCATAAACCAATAAATAAAAAGCCCATCAATCTGTCCCCAGACAATGAGCAGTGACATATCACAGAATGGTTAGGTTTGGGATCTTAGAGATTATCTCATTCCACCCTGGTGCCATGGGCAGGGACACCTTCCACTAGACCAGGTTGCTCAAAGCCCCATCCAAGCTGGCCTTGAACACTTTATTGTCTCCTCTTTGTCAGCTACTTGGGCTTAAGGTTACATCACACAGAGCTCATGACCACAGAAGCTGATGCCTAAAGTTCTGAAAATCCCAGGTCCCTGGGCTAGGCACAAAGCCATCTCTCTCCAAGTCTGCCAGTGAATGGTTAACAGCCATTGCAATACTTTCCTCCTGACAGATATGTTTAAATAACCACATCCCTCACTCAGTGAAAAATGAGGTCAGCTCCTCAGACAATTTTCTCCATAAGCAAACCAATCTTGTTGAAGTCTTTCCTTCATTCAAGTCTGTAGTGATTTTGTGACAAAACTTTACTTCAGAGATTCTCAAGACTCCTGCCACTAGCAGTTTGGTCTAAAAATTCAGCCTATGTAAGGTCTGGCTAAGTTAATTATTTGCTTTTTAAATTTCATCAGGTGGTTATTATCTTTTTTGCAAATCAAAAGCCATTGAGTTCTTTACCCTTATCAAAGACTCTCAGAACAGGCAGTACAAAACATCTCAAGGTCAATATTTATCAGGAAGCTTACACTGTGAAAACAGATGCAAGAACTGCCTCCTGGTAATCTTTTCCTACAACAGGTCAAGAACATTTTCAAAGCTTTCATTCTAAAATTTGCTTCACAGACTATTGTGCAGCTGAATGTACAAAAGGCAACTCCCCTTGTGAACCTGGCTCACAATGTTTCGTTTAACAAAGGCTGATGAGTAAAACCAGCTGGGATGAAAAATTCCCCTCCTAGTTAGTGCTGCTCTATCTAATACTGTTCTTCTACTACTGAAAACATTCACAGACAATTTCAACAACCTTTCCCATTTTCAGAGGCATTTTCTAGCATCATCAATAAGGTAGCTGGGCAAAACCTCGTGCCAAAGCTTGTACTTTTATTCTTACATAGTCATACTACAAACAGGGAAAGTCTTGAAATGGATAAAACCCAAATCCAAACAAAAGTAAATTTGAGAGTTTGAGAATCCAAACCAGAGTAAATTTGAGAATTTATATTGATGTAGACAGATCATGGTGCTAATAACGCCAAGGATGGGGTTTGTTCCTCTCATGAGCCATTCACTTGAGAGCTGGACTTGATGATCCCTGTGGGTCCCTTCCAGTTCAGAATGTTCTGTGGTTTTCTTTCTTTTCTTCTCCTCCTTAGGCCATTGGCAAGCATTGTACTTCTGATCAGAGAGAAATAAGCCCCACTTAAAAAAGACAGTACTTTTCCAGCATTTTTAATGTGGCCAGAAAACCAAAATACCTCACTCCTTTTAAGCTAAAGATGGTAAATATTCTGGTCCATTTGCATGATGTGAAAAGTTGCTGCTTTAATAAAGATGTAGCAATTCACTGCAGCTGTACTATGTTTTTCACCACTTCTATAAATGTATTACAATAATTTATTCAGGTACTATATAAGAAGAATCTAAGGCTTTTCACTGGATGAAAAAACAGTGAATAAAATTGTAGTGTACTTGACTGAATTATAATTCCCTCTGCTAGCAGTCATTTATTGAGGACTGAACTACATATCCATAGCATATTTACAGATCACTAAACTTTGTTTTTTGAGAATGGCACTAAACAGCAGTCGGCAGCTGAAGTAAAACAATCAGAATTTCACAGATAAATTAATTGTTTTTATGGTCACAGATAGATACCATGTTATTTTACCCTTTGTATCCTACTTCCCTAGTGGTTAATGTGATACTGTAACTGTTAGTTTGGGTGTGCTACATCGTGGATTTGAACAAGACAAAAAGCTTTCACTACAAATATCTCCTGCTTTACTTATTTTTAGTCCTAACTGCACAGCAAGTTTCTGCGCTAAAGCAGAATAAAATGAAATGTGCTGCTTTGTGATCTCCTTTGTCTTATTAGCTGCTTGAACAAAATTTAAAACTATTCAATAGTGTTCTAATAATATCATACAACTATGCTACTGAATTTTCTGGAGCAGCCTTTGAGATGTGCAGCTTGCAGGGCAGATGTAGCTCTTCATTCCACCAAGGCTGACCGTTCACGGCTGACATCCTGGGCCCCCATGACACACAGAGCAGCGCAGGTGTTGGTGTGCTCTCCACATCCCAGCAAGGAGGAGCTCCCACCCCTGCTCTAAAGGAACAAATACATTGATTTACAAGACCTAACCACAGAGTCTGGGTTTGGATTTGTCATCACAGAAGCTTCAGTGACCTAGTGATTTTTTGAATATTCCACTTGCAGGAGATGAAAAGCCGGAAAACTGATTTCTCCTTGGAAGTCAAATTGTGTTTCCTTTAAAAAGTTTCTCATGATGATGAGATTTTCTTGTGGATCTTCAAGCTCCATGTGACATCTGGCATTATCTATATTTGTAAGACATTAAAGATACAACATTTTATGAAACAATGGGGTCAGTAGACTTCTCTGATGGAAGTGCTACTTCGCTGTCTCTCTACAGACTGCTGAGCAAGCTCAGACCTGGGAGACAGCAGCAGGTAACAGTAGGAGCCCTGGAGCAGATGCAGGAATCTGGAAACAAAATTTCCAAGAAACAGAGAAGATTGTGGAGAATTTGATGCAACTTCAAAATTCATGTAACTGGATCAAATCAAGACCACCCTGCACGAGCATGGAACACGAATCAAGAATTAGGCCCAAGCACTGCTACTTCTGGTCGATGCATCTCATTGCTCTGAGGTTTTCCATTATAAAAATAAGTCACCTGATTGACTCATCAATCATATTTTCTGAGTTTTCTCTTTGTCTTTTCAGAGGAGGATCCTACAGGAGCAGCTGCACACAGCACAATGGTGTCACTGACTGTGGGTCCAGCTGCATTTCCAGAGGATGTTCAAGAGAAGTATTTTCCAAAATAAACTGGTTTAAGTATACTGCATTGAAAAAAATCCAGAAAAAAAGCAGGAGAATAGGAAAAGAACTGTATATGTGAAGCACTGACTAAAGCACCACACACAAAATCTTTTCACACTAAACTGTCTCCTCACAGATTTACTTGCAAGCACTTACTTCCTTTTCTGCAATGTGGCTCTTACATACTACTTTAAAATGGCAATTCATTATTAAAGATGCAGGAAGCAAACATCAGCAGTTGAAGGGACAGGAGCCTGTCCTGTCTTTATACACTGCAACAAGCCACCATTTTTATGCCCTTATATCTTTTGGAGTGTGTTTTTGTCCTTTCACTTCTGTCAGAGTGTTTCAGTGCTGGAAGTTACTGTGAACTGGCTAAATTGCTTCCATTTTGAATGACCATCTTTAAATATGCAAATGAAGTCATCTAAATTTTCACTTTTTAACACATTTTCCCCCTAATCTTATCACTTCATTGATAATCATAAATATACATTTCTTTTGAACCATGAGGACGCATTTCTTTTGGACCATGAGGAAGATACACTGAAAGGTCCAGTCTTTGATGAGTTGTGCTCTCACTCAGATACATTGCCATGCCAGATAATTAAACAGCTCAGATGTAGCAGAAAGAACTTGTCTTGACTATTTTATTCCCTTTAGGTGTGAGAAAGAGTAATAATCACACCCACTGGATACAATCCTTCCCTCGGATCCACAGTGCAGACTGCTGTACTTGGCAGAGCTCAGAAGAGGTGCTGGGTTGCCAACACCTTTATTATATGATGCTAAGTTGACAGGAATTAATGAATTGTGGTATGGAAGGACATGTAACTGCATTATTTAGTTATAATATTTTTTGCTAGTTTTGTGCCCATTTTAATAAAACAAATGTTTGCCAATTTATAATGTGATTGACAGGCAGCAGTGTTTTGTATCGACTCTGCTGCAAAAGAAGCTCTTTATCAGCATTGTGTTCTCCTTCCACTTGTGGAATAAATATTAACTTTATCTCGTGGTTGTGCTTGCAGGTATCATGGCTAAGGCCTTCATGGATATTTGAAAGGAAAGTTTATTCTTCAGCTTGCCTGCAAAAGATAAGATTCAAACCACTTTTATAAAAGATAAAATCAGGAACATCTCCACCTGTCACAAGATACAGCAGTGTCAACACCAACAGAAATTGAAACCATAAACAATGTTAACTTCATGGAATAAAATTTCCATGTCATAAAATATTGTTATTATTAAAATATTCCTCTGTAAATGTGCACCTGGAGTAGCTCACATGGGATGGAATGAAAATGCTGGCAAGGGAATTAAAGCTCATCAGGCATCTGGGGAGTTATTAGATCTCTGGTTCAGTAACTCACAGAATAGCCAAGGTTGGAAGAGAGAAATTGAGAAATTCTCTGACCCAACCCTGATCCAAGCCAGATCAATGACAGCAGGTTACTGAGGACCTTGTGCAGTTGGGGTGTGAGTTAACAGACTATGTCAAGCATCTCCTACAGAGGGGAAAGCAAGGGGCCAGCTGCTGGCATGGAGGAGCAGTGACCCTCTGTAGAATAGGAAGTCTAACATGAAGTTGAATAGCAAACATTTCCACAGAAGCTTCACGTATTTCACTGCAAGTTCCAAGCTCTCAGGAGATACTTGACATGAAGGAACAACACCATATAAAAATATGTTTCTAATATATCAATACAGAGGTGCAGATATGGCTTTTAGAGGCTGCAGTACTAGCACAGACCTCCCCTTGCTTTGCTAGTCATCTTATTTTACATTCTCCACTCTCAAAAGCAACAACAACAAAGGTTCCAAGCCTTCATTACTCCAAACTCCTGTCTTTTCTTCTAAATACAGATGATGCAGAGGACAAACAGACATTAGTTCATAACCAAACTGAGAGTCACATGAATTCCCTGACAAATTGCCCAACTTACTTGTTTCCTTCACAAAGAAATTTAGAAAAAAAAAAATCTACAGTCAAGGTAAGCAGACCAAAATAGAAATTTTTAGGTACTTTAGTGTGCCAAACACCTCTCCTGATGGAAGTGCCTGTGTAAGACAGTGAACATCACTATGTACAAAACAGTTTTTCAGCTAAAGCAGAAAACAAATTCCGGTCAGAACAAAGTCAAAAACAGAAGAAAGAGAAGTATGCACTTCTTCAGTTTATAATACCATAGTAACAAGACAAATAACTAGAAAATCCAGCAGTCAAAAAGCCCCAGTTGTATAAAACTGACACCTGATAAAATGCATCCTTATGGATTCCTGTGCTTGGATTAGCTTCAGCTTGACTTGTGCATGCAGCACAGTACACAGCAGTAAAAGAACCCTGTTTTGGCATATTAAATAAAACATTCAATTATAAGAAATTTAAAGAATAGTAGCCCAGGATCATTGTACAGTGTCAGCAATATCTGATTAAAATTGATTCTTTGATAAGCTTCCATGATCTATTGCCAGGAAAATGCTCAATCAACTATGTTTACTCTCAGCACGTATGGCAATCAGAAAAAAATGCTAATTACGTTTATCATAACTATTTCTGAGGAAGCTATAGTTTCTTGGAAACTGGTTTCTGAATGTCTGTCTGAATTTAAATTTTGTGAAAATAATTAAAGTCATATGTCTTGATAACTCCTTGCTGGGCAAGAGCAATCCCATGAAACAGAACATTCCAGGGGCTGACTGGCTGGAAACCAGCTGTGCAGAGGATGACTTGGGGACCCTGGTGGCCATCACACTGACCATGAGCCAGCAGTGCAGCCCTGTGACAAAGAAGGTGACCAGCCTTCTGGACCAGACCAGAGCATGTTCAGCCAGCTGGGCAGGGTGATCCTGTGCTGTACTCGCCACTGGCGGGACCAGAGCTGGAGCTGTGCCCAGCTCCAGGCTCCCAGTGCAACAGAGGCATGGACACCATGGGGGTGAGCCCTGTGAAGGGCCACAGAGATGACTGAAGGACCTGATCACCTTACAAAGGGGAGAAGCTGAGGGCTGGGACTGTTCAGCCTGGAGAAGAGAAGGCTCAGGGAGAAGCTTCCCAATGCATATAAATACCTGATGGGAGGGAGTAAAGATGATTCAGCCAGACACTTCTGAGTGGTGCCCTATGAACACATAAGAGGCAATGGGCACAAACTGAAATCCTGGAAAATCCATGTAAACATGAGAAAAATTTTGGAGAAATTCAGAATCTGACTGTACACTGCTCAGAGAACTGTGATCTGGCTGAGACTGCTCTGAGCAGGCCAGTTGGACTAGGATCTCCAGGAGTCCTTCCCAACCTCAGCTTTTCTGTGACTCTGTAAGCATTGTGCAGTTGATACACAGGTGTATAGATGGAAAAAATGAAATTTTCTTGGTGTGCTTTCTGCAACAAGCTTTTTAATCAGACCTTAAATCTTAAAATTTAATATGCTTTAGAACGGTATTAGTACTAAAAACTCAGCAGTAGAAGCGCTTCTGTGTAACTTGTTCTATGATCTTCTTCTGAGCTTTGACTGAATATTCTACAAAGCATCACAAATTATGTTCTCAAGGGCCCACTAAAGTATACATTTTCACTTTTATTTTCAAATTTATTACTATACAGTACTGTCAGCCATTCTAATGAAGAGGAAAATGAAATTACTCAGACTCCTCTGCATGGTTATATACATCCCTGCAACATACAACTTCCATAAATAAATAAAACGCTCTCTTTATTTGTCATTCTGCAATAAAATACTCAAGTTAAAAAAAGCCAACTTCAAGTAACACTAACTCTCATCTTCTATGTTTCATCTCACAGAGGAAGAAATAGCATCATCTGACATGCTGAATTCCATGAACTGTTGTCTTCTGTTTTCCCCATAAAATAATGAAAGAACTTATAATTTAAATTGCAGTCGAAGGTTTAGTTGTCAAGAAAAACAAGAATAATGAGAGCTAATCTAAATGGCACAATTTTCAGGACAAAAGAGCAACAGTTGATTGCTATGAGATAGATAAAACACTCCTGTATTCTCACTGAAATCAAATGTAAAAGATGTAAAAAATACAGACACAGGCAATCCAGAGTAATGGGACCCTATTGCCAACAACATGGACTGAACAAAATGGGAGTAAAATGCAATAAGCTTAAAACTCCATAATATCTGCAAAGATAATAAGGGCAGAGTCCCATCTTCCCTTTGTGGTCACATACACATTAAAAGTGTTGATAGCCAAGCTGTTTTTTAGAGAGTAGTTGTTTAAAAATAAATATTGCAATTAGAGAGACATCAAATGGTGCTAAGAAATGCAGTGGCAATGACCTTGCTTCAGAACAAATAACCCAAGGAAGAAAACAGGGGGGAAAGGGGGGGAATTAATAGGGCTCCTTTTGAATTAATAGTCAGACATTGACTGAAATTCAGACTTGGTGACATCCATGCAACACAAGAAACAGATTTGGACTCTTGAATATAACAAACAGCTTAAATGTGGTGTTTGAAGTAGCATGAAGATGAAAATAAAACAAATAAGCCTGGTCTAACTGAGCATGGAGACAAAAAGGAACAGAACACACACTTTGTTTTCACTGAAAATAGTCTTGATGCATTTGGTTTCTGTATTCTAACAGATAAATCTTGCGAATGACATTGATGCCTGTGACTTTTCATGCTAATGCTGCATGATGACAGACCTGAGGGTGTCCAGGGCAGGGTGTGCTGCCAGCTCTTCACCCACCCCAGCCTGCTAGGGCTGATCCAGGCTGCAAGCCTGGGAAGCAGCTAAAAGCTTCAGTGCTCACAGCATTCTGAGAAGACAGCTACAAAACCTGTCTCGCTGGTTTTGACTTCCAATATCTTTCAGGATACTCAGTTTTGCTGTTCCTGTCAGTCTTGTGTTTATTCCAGAAACCAATGAGCCCACCCTTCTGGGATTTGGGATAAATAGTATTGTTTGGGTTTGCAGAATGATCTTTGTCAGTGACTTTACTATGTCACTGTCACTACACTTCTAGTAAAAAGGTGCAGAAAACAACTACACAGTTCACTGACTTGATTTATAAATATTACCTTTTTTCTTTAAAAAAAAGCCTCACAGCCTAAGTGGCTTTGGGTTGGGTTTTTTGTTTGGTTCTGCTCAGAAGGCCTGTGCACTCTGGCTGGACTGCAGATGTCACAGACAGGACATTCTGGCTGCCCTGGGACTCTGTTCAAGAAGCTGCTAGTCACCAGAGGGATCTGAATCTGTAGGAAGGTGGGCAGAGAGCTGCTGCAGCTGGTGGCTGTGCTCCTCCTGTCACACAGCACTGGATGGTGCCCACTGGGCAAAGCAGACTTTGGCTCTGCATGATTTCTGAACGCTGCAGAAGGAAAACAAACCAAGTGCAGACAACTCTCAGCTCTCTGTGGTCAATCTACCCTTCCCAGCTCAAGCAGCAGCTGAAGTGCTTCACAGAGCCTGGAGTGACACCCAGGCAAGCTGTGCATGTGCAAGCAGGAGCACTGAGGCGTGGGCAGCAGGCACAGACAGCGGCAGCAAGCTAAGGAACTGCTGCACTGACATTTCAAAGTGCAGGACTTCCTTCACAGGAGTGGTAGTTCAAACAGATAGCCCAAAGAAGGAGGGAACAAGAGAGTTTGTAATGTACCTGTGAGAAAGGTCATTGTCATGTGAGGTGGAGAAACTGAGCAGCAGACCTGGTTGTGCCTGACATCCAATTGAAAAAAAAACTCAGAAAGGAATTACTGGGATCCAGAATCAGCCCTTCAAATAGCCACTAGAATTTGTCTAGCAATTAAATTACCCAAACAGAACTTGGGATCAGAAGACTTCTGGGGCAAAAAGGCATGTGAAAAAAATCTACAATAAAATTGTACTGAACCTGATGGTGCTATACAAGACATTTATATTCTTCAAACACCAGTGATAGTGTTTCAAGAAAAAGATGCCTTACCTAGAGCTATGCCTGTTTGAAGAAAGACTGAGGAGTGACACAAGCCTGCCTGCTCTTACACTCTGCACAGGACTAAACCAGCAATGCTGCTGGCTCCGCAGGAGTGATGAATGAACCAAGGAAGTATCATAAGATTAAGCTTAAGGTGATCTAGGGCTCACAAGTCAAAATGGTAGCTGAAATAATGCCTAGTTCTCAAAGTAAATGCACAGATAATGTAAAATAAATGTTGTTTCAGAGTTAATTAGTGATCAAACATTCTGTAAGCTGGCAAGTTAAATATACAACATATAGATAAATAGATAATTGGATATTACTCTGTTTATAGCTTTTACCAACAAAAAATGTAAGAATTAAGAGGATAATAGGCCTCATTCTTGGTCTTGCTCAGCTTTGGAGAGGCAAGGAACAAAGAACTGAGGAACATCCTGGCAGAACACAGCACATTCATAAGAGTCCAAATGACCTATAGTTTAATGGTGATTGATGCTGCTTGCCACAGGGCAACAGCTGAAATGGAGAGAATCACCTGGTGCTCTGACAAACAAGCAAGGGAGTGGGTAGCTCTGATTCTTCAGAAAGGAAATAAAATCACCTAAATGTGCAACCCAGCCTCTGTAAGGCTAAATACAAATACGAATTTGAAAGAAATATTTGGGTGCCCTAACAAGGGAAAACCTGGAGGACATGGACTAGGCCAATGCTAAGGCAACTGTGCAATACTCTCATCTTCAAGAGACATTATGGGTATGGCACAGAAACGCTGTATTAGCAAAAAAGCACACCACTATCAGGACTGGAAGCACCCTCCCTATGTTAGTGAGATGCACACCTCAGCTATCTGTTAAGAGTTAGGCATTTTCTTCATTTTGGCCAAAGTTGTGCCAAAGGAGGTTTAGATTGAATATTAGGAAAAATTTCTTCCTGGAAAGGATTGTCAGGCATTGAAACAGGCTGCCCGGGGAAGTGGTTGAGTCACCCACCCTGGAGGTATTTAAAAGATGTGTAAATGTGGCATGCAGGAACATAGTTTAGTGGTGATCCTGTCACTGTTCAGTTTATGGTTGGTCTCAATGATCTCAAAGGTATTTTTCAGCCTAAATGATTCTATGATTCTGTGTTTGGCATGCTGCTGCAGGTTTCTATGGCTTGTAGGTACCCACACAATGTTGCATCTTGTGGGAAAAAATCAAGTAGTAGCATTTGTTTGGGTAGACCTGCCCCATGCTTCTATGCATGGCACATACTCACATTCTCCTTTGGGCAAGACAGTTTATCTTTGGCAAACCAAAATTTTCAGCCACAAACATAAAAGCCATTTGTTAGCACAGAAACCATTCAGATAGAACTCCAGGGCAGTTCTAACAGCTGTCCAAGACCCTGAGAATCTCTGGTGAGACCTAAGAATGCTGAGCAAAGATAAACAAATACCAGAATGCCACATGAGAGCAACAGCAAGCACAGAAACAAAGTTCAAAGACGTGTATAAATAATCAGTGGGCATCACCATCATGTTTGCTACCCAAATTAAAGAGGGCATGAAAACACACAGAATGGTCAGCACGGATTTCGTGCCTTGCTCACATCTGTGGCCCTGATGGTGCAGCTGTGCAGCACACGTGAATGCAAATCTCAATAAAGAATGCAAAAAACAGTAGGAGGAGCTTGTTGATTGGGCTTCCAGACCTGAGGCAACATCTTAGGAAGCAAACAAAGTGAGTGCCAGCCAGTATTTCTGAGGATATGCCCTGACGAAATTTCATTACAAGACACAGAGCCAGAGACAAAACTGGACATCACTCAGCATAGGTTCTGGCAAACTTCTCCATTTTCATACATTCATACATGGCAAACCAGTCAATGACTCTTTTTCCTGGGTGCAACAGTGCCATGGTTTACCAATCAACAAAAAGGTAGCTGACACTCACCAGAAGCCATCAATTGCTACTTTAACACAAGCTTGACAATCACGCCCTACAAGGATCCCAGAGCAACACACAGGACATTTTCTCAACTGGCAAAGTATCATTTGCAAATTGAATAGAAACTTAGAATTGAGACTTGGTCATTGCAGCCACATTCTCCAAAGCATTTGAAAAAGCACAGAGGAGCAAAGTCCAGAGCTGGATTACGTTAATCCGATTTAAAAGAAAAAAAAGTCTGCCCAGTCTAAGATAGAAGGCAGACTTATTGCTGAGGCAAGATCCTGCATAAAGCAATTAAGGCTTTTACTAAGAGATGGCTGGGACAGTGTAATTCCAGCTCTTCTATCAGTTTCAAGCCTCTCAGCACTATGTGGAGTTTCATTCAAAGCCAACAAGAGAGTGATTTCTGAGGTGCTAGAGAAATATCTCAGGAATATATGATGATTATTTACAGACTGAAGGAAGCCATAAGGGAACTAGAAAAGACATGGTTTAAGAAAAATCATTTAATATATCAAGTTTTAAAACATACCTTCACAAAATAGCAGCATGAAAGAAGTTCTAAAAGCTTGTCACATGCAAAAACTGGAAAAGCAAGTCAAGGAGAAGAATATAAGATCTGCAAAAATGTGCTAACAAATTTGATTATAACATCTGGAACTAAACAGTTCATACATTTGTAGTTTTGTTTTAGTATGTCAGTGGTACTATACATGCTTATGCATATCAACTTTCTTGTTACTAGCCCTGGTGAAATTGCGACAATACCTTCTGACATTCTTTGTTTAGAGGCCTTGAATTTCTGTAGTTTGAACTGAAGTATGATTTCAGACATGTAATACCTATTTGCATTATTCACAAGTGAACAGTAGAAAACAATATCAAAGAAATGCTGAAAAACATCTATGACAAAGGCCCTGATCCACAGACAGCAACCAGGCAGAACCAGTGAATCCCTGGTTGCCAATACCTGCCATTTTTTAGAACAGAATGGTGAAAAAAGAAACGTGCACTGGTGAGGACTGATACCAGTCAGAGAGGTTTGATGGTTGTATAAAAAGGCAGGCAAGGAGAAACAAAAAGCTCAGTAAGATTTGTGGTCACTAGAGTGGCTGCCACTTCCAGCAACTCTGTGCAAGCCAGTGCTTGAGGCACAGCCTGCCAAGGGCAGGGGCCTCCCCAGCAGCAGCCCTGCACTCACACAAAGTTGTAACCTCCCCTAGGCACACCTGGGAGGAACAGGTAGCATCTCCTCAGAAGCCCAGCAAGGGGGAGAAGGATCTTTTGCTCAAGAAGATCTCAGAAGAAGAACAGACATTGCTGTAGCAGAGCCAAGAGCAGAACATGGCTCAGCCAGGACAGCTGTGTTGCCCTGGACCACCAGAGCACAGCACTGCTGATGGCTGGGAAGAGACTCAGAGACCCCTGAGTAATGGAGCTCAGCATTAGCACTCCCAGCTAACTTAATTCACACATTGGAAATAGGCAGTCACAATTTTACACTGATTATTACAGCTAGGATTCTCAGATTTGCCAGAAACAGGGGCTCCAGCTTGAACCATATACAGTAAATGCAAGTATGAACAGAGGCTCAGGAACAGTGTGAACAGGAAGGAAGCAGGACTCAAGAACATCCAAAACTTGTCCTGTGCTATAATATTCTAGAGCAGAAGAACAGTTTTAATTTTTAATAATTTTTTTTGTAGTGAATATTAAATGAAAATGTTACAGATTAGTTCTAAAAGGAATAGCTTAATACTTAAAACTGAATTAATACTGAAACTTTTTACAGGACCTACTGTGTACGCATTCCCAAGGTTCAAGCAATCCAGTCAACATTATCTTGGGGGGGTCTTTCCAGCTCAGATCATGGATCTGATATATTGCATGTAAAATTCTTAGAGTATCTTGTGCCTCTTCCAGAAAAGCATCTATGAGGACAACTCACCAATGTGCAGAGCAGTACAATCCTAAATGAGCTTTACTCCTGTGCATGTTACAGCAGAGCAACACAGCATCTTATGTCACCAGTGGTTGGTTACCACTGATCAGATACTCAATTCTTCAAGAACATAATGGCAATTTTTTGCCTCCATGGAAATCCAAAAAAGAATAACGGATATGTGAGAATATTTGGTCCAGGGAGTGCTTTCCCCAGTACTTAAGATCTACACTAGAATAAGTGATCAAGAATAATGAATGTCAAAGCAGCTTTCATACTCCAACAAACAGTACCACTATCTGGCATTTCAATTGATAAATATGCTTCATATCCTTATAGATCTATACTAGAAAGAATGGTTAAATATAGTTTTTATTGCATGTTTGTAAAATAAAGGACAAGTATTGGACTAACTACTAAATTATACAGTTTGATCAGTTGTATAACACAGACCATTACATTTTTCTGCTGAAACTCCTGCCATTTGTAGTAGTACTTAACTACAGAATCTTCCAAGAGAGGAATCAGTCTAGAACTGAAAGCAGCACAAAAATTTCTCATTGCGCCTCTAATCTATTTGGATTTTTTGATAGCTAAACACCCTTCTGAGAAAAATGTATGCCAGATTGCTCATTTGAATTTCTCTGGCTCTGGCTTCCAGCTACCAGATATTATTAAACCTCAGTCCAATAGATTAAAGAGTCCTTTGTGACTACTTTTCCTCTCCCTGCTCGTTTACACACCACAAAATAAGTCATCTCTCCATCTTCTTGTGGATCTAAAAACCAGATTAGCTTCCACAGTATCAAGAATTTTCCCAGCTCTCAAATACTTTCTGAACCACAACCACCTATTGTGTGCCTCCTTTGAAAATGAATCTCAAGAATAGGACATACTGACTGCATTTATATGAGTTTCAAAGATGTTGTCTCCTATTGTAAAATCAATTCCCTACTGATTAACCTCCTATTCTCCATAACTTTTTGTCCTTAAATACTTCCTAGTTATAATTTGCCTTTTGGCTGCACTCAGATGCATCTCTTTGACCAAGACAATAACACCATGGACATTGACATGGCAGAGATGTTTAATGCTTTCATTGCCTCTGTCTGCAACACTGATGATGGGCTAAGAGGGTCCCAGTGCCCTGAGCTGCAGAAACATGGCTCTGAGAATGAAAAACTCCCAGTTGACTCTGAACTTCTATAGGGTCTTCTGTTCTGGTGGGATCGCTCCAAGTCTATGGGGCCGGATGGGATTCATCCAAGGACACTCAAAGAGCTGGATCATTCATTGCAAGGCCTCTTGTAATGCTTTTTGAACAGTCTTAGGAATCTGGGGAGGTTCCAGTTGATTGCAAGATGGCTAGTGTTGTCCCAAAGTCCCGAAAAGGATGACCCTAGAAACTACAGGCCTTTTAGTAGCTCTTCAGTGACTGGTAGGATTCAGGAGAAGATTATTCTGCAAGTTATTGAAAGACACCGGAAGGACAACACTGTCATGGGTCAGAGCCAACGTGGCTTTACAAGGGGAAAATCCTGCTTGTCAAAGCTAATTTCCTTTTATGAAAAGGTAACTCACCTAGGTGATCAAGGAAAGCCAGTTTATATCATCTTTCTTCAGCAAAGTTTTCAGTGCTGTCTCTCACAGTGTCCTTCTGCACAAGATGTCCAGCTCACAGCTGGATAAACACATCATGTGATGGGTGAGCAGCTGGCTCATGGGTCTGAGACTGAGAGGAGACATCATTACAACTTCCCTGAGAGGGGAAGGGGAGGGGCAGACACTCTTCTCTGTTTATATAGATATGTATATAATATTCACTATTCCATCTGTTCTCTGCGGCGACCAGACACAGGATCCAAGGGAATAGCCTGAGTTTGAGTCAGGGAGGTTTAGGCTGGATATTAGGAAAACTTTCTTTACCCAGAGGGTGGTTGGGCACTGGAACAGGCTCCCCAGGCCAGTGGTCATGGCACCAAGCCTGTCTAAGCTCAAAAAGTGTTTGGACAATGCTTCTGCTCAGGTGGGATTCCTGGTGCTGTCCTGTGTGGGGCAGGAGTTGGATTTAGATGAATCTTGTGGATCCCTTCCAACTCAAGATATTCTATGATTCTAGTAAAAAATAGTTTTCATTACTAGACTTTCTGAAACAGAATTTACTATTTTACCAAGCTTCATTATCCACAAATTTTGTGAGTAATCATTTTGTTCTCAGTTGTTCATTGCAACAGAAAATGCTAAATGGTATCAGGCTTTCTCCTCATCCTTCACAGTAGCCCACCAGAAGCCTCCTCTCCAGTCATGTTTCTTCACTGACAATCAGTGGATGTGATCTGCAAATCTCTGCTTCCACTGTGATCAGCCTGTCTGAGTCACATCCCTCCCGCCCTCATCCCGCTCCTCCACAAATAGCTGTAACTCAAGTTTTGCAGTGTAATGCCTGGATTTTCTTTTATGCAATAATCCCACCCCGCAGAGATCCCTTGTTCCACTGATCAATTCCATCCTTCCCACGTAATGAGAAAAACCAGTCTGTAGATCTCTCATTACTGGCATTACAAATGCACGCACAAATGCACATCTGCCTGGAAGGTATTGCCTCACAGCACAAAGTTTTGCTACCCGAGGGAGGTCCTGGGCTTGGATATCCTTGGAAAGGACAGATTGCAGTTCCAGCTCTGAAGCCCTTCTGCTATCATGTTAACCTGATGTGTAAAACCTTTCTCACAGTATCTGCCTGGGTGCTCTTGCATGCCATCAAAAGACATCTGTGAGGTCTTGTGATACCTGTGGATCATTACAAAGTGCCTTCCAACACACTGCTGTTTCTTTCCTAATCATGAAAGCAATGTAATTGAACATTAAAACACCAGATAATTTCTTTACCTTCTCTTTGAACTTTCCTAGCCAAACCCAGTCTGCTATGATATAGCAGAATGTTTGCTACATTAAGGTGATTAAAACACCAGCCCATGGAACTGCACAGCTGTATCTACAACAATTTATACAAATTAAATATTAATAGGAATATGGATGAGAATATTCTCCAGGATGCCAGTGCCCTATTAATCTTAAATACATTATATGCTGATGATTTTCTTGCTTTAAGATAATGTTTATTAGTCCCACTTACACATGGTGCTCCATCAAGATTAATTCTGCACTGTGTTTTTTAACAGCTGTGCTACATTTTCCTAGTTTATAAATAAGAAAGTAGATATTTTACTCAGAAATGCAAAATGGAACCATTATACCGTCTAGTTAAGGCTAGTTATTGCTTGAGAATGGCAGGGATAAAAAAGAGGGAAATAGGATTTTAATAATGTAGGTTTTATTGAGAAAAAAACCACAGCACAACAATATGACTCATTTAATCTGGAAGAACTGCAACAATAAGAATTTCATCTTGAATGTGCATCATGCAAGAATGCTATAAGGAGTTTACTGTCTAAAGCCCTGTTTTGCTGTATACCATAAAAACAAGTAAACAAAGTGGCAAAGGTTTGCAGCAGACATGAGGCATGAATTATACTCATGAAATTAATTAATTAGGTTAAGGCATGCTAACAAGAAAACAGATTTTTCCATGACTGGTCTAATTAGTGAAACTTCATTCCTCATGAACTGCTACTTTACAAGCAGACACTTTTTCAGCAATTCCAGCTTCTTCCCTCCCTAACCTGCATCCCCCAGTCTTTCACTCTGTACCCAGCCCCTAGAATCCTCATTTTTCTGCTCTTTTCTCCAGCAGCCAGGCCTGAGGCACAGTGTGTCCACTGATCACCCAGGGCAGACCAGGCAAAGAAGGACCTGCTGGTGCTGTGGGTTTCAGCCTCTGCTCTGTAGGAGCATGCATAAGGTCTGTTTTTTGCCCCAAAACTGTTTTTCACAAAGCTTTATAGGACTCATTTCATACAACATCAGGTGCCAAAATATGTCACTTCTAGGGAAGAGACAGACAAATGGTTGGAATAGTTATAGAATGGCCCTACAGCGTAAAAACCTCTACAGCCTGACCAAACCACTCCTTTTCCTGTATTGCAAATAGACTGAAATCCTGTGAGTCAAGTTAAAGCAGTAAAAACCCAAGCAATGGCAATTCAACAAGGCAGCATCAGACCAGCACTCTGTACACTCCATTTCTGCAGCAGTAACATCTGCCTTGAAAACAACTTTTTCTCCTTTTGTTTCATGTGAGATAACGACAGCTACAGAAATCACTATGGACCACATCCAGCGGCAAAATCCAACAGTGAATGCATCTGTCTAAAGGCATTTCACTCTCACCTTCCACAAGAAAAAAGGATAAATTAATAGGGAGTAAATCCTCCACTTTTTTTGAGTGCTTAATCAACCAAACCACAAGGGCCTGACGCCCTTCAAAAAATCAGGGTGGTTCAACACTACTGACCATGCTCATCTCACTTTGCTTGCCAATTTAAGCCGAGTTACACAGTAACCGCTTGCCCCAGACAAAACTTTTCTCCATAGTGCTTCGTCCCTAGTGTCACATTTCATGGAACCACTGGGGAGTGGTATTGGCACTATGGAAGTGTCACCTGCTGGCCCTATGACCTGTGAAATATTGGCCATGCAACAATCCAGCCAGGTTCCAACTGCCAAGGTCCCTTCTGCCCCTTTCTGCACCACATTCCCACCAGACACTTTTAGACAAGGTCATCCCTATCCTCTATCCCAGCCCTAGCTGACCTAGGGGAGGTCCTATATGCCATGTGTTGTGGTTAGGAATGGCATTCCCAAATTTAGGGTTCCCACTGTAAGACCCCAGACCACATGCCGCTTGCTCGCTTCCCCCCACCTCCCCCGTGGCAGGATGAAGAGAAGAAACGAAAGCACAAAAAGGTAAAGATCACAGGAGAAGAGCGATTTAGCAAAATGGCAGTGAAATAAGAAAAGAAACAGTAACAACAAGCAATACTAAAACCAGAGAGTACAAGTCAGGCAAACCATTCACAGGCGAGTGGTGCCCTTGTGCCACCCTCCACCCCCAGTCCCCCTGCACATGGTGTGAGGCAATACCCAACAAACCTGGGGTCCTGCCTGTGCCCCTCCTGGCTGATGATAACTTAACCCTGTCCTGGCTGGAACAGGATGCCATGTCCTCACCACTGATGCTTCAAGAAGCAAACTGACGTCGTCTTTGGGTTCTCTGCTGGCATGAGTCTCCTCTTCAGTAAGATACTGAACCACAACCCAGAGAGCCACAGAAGCATTGAATTGTTTACACTGGAAAAGACCCTTAAGATCATCAAGTCCAACCATAAATCTAACACTGCCAAATGAGTCACTAATCCATGTCCCCCACTAAAACATGCCTCTAAACACCTGCACGCTACCCACACTGCTTTTCTACTCCTTTCTTTACCACCTCCAAAACCAGTAGGAAGGTCCACTACTTGCTCCAACTGTACCAGATGGCAAAGCACAGCAATATAATCTTAGCACAGCATTTAGATGAAATGCAGAATTGCATCATAGTGTGCACATCTTGTTCTCCCACTAGCACTCCCATCCCACCATCGCTGCTACAAAAAAGTGGGGATTATGTCATTGCCATGTTTCTCATACCTGAAACATCACCTTCCCCATACTTGCTCATTCTCCTCACTTTCCCACTCTCCTTTTTTTCCCTCTTACTAATACCAGAAATGGAGATTCCCATAAACTAGAGACCCCATTCCTGGGTTTCCTTTTCCTGAAATATCTGAAAGCTAACCTATGTATACACACACAAATGCATACATTTGTCTATATGTATGTTACTTTCTTTCATTCTCATGCTTTAGTCCAGAATTAAGGATTCTGTATTAATCCTGACATGAAAGTGACAGAAGTTCACAAAATATTAAAAATAATGAGATAACATGTTCATAAAACACAGGGCTTGAAAGAGGACACAGAGTCTTCAGTTACAGAAATATACTAAAAGGTGCAACATCAGCTCCTTTAAACCCAAAAGGCTAAATTTGAAACATTATTATTTCTTGAGAGAATTATTTTGAAAAATTCATTGTTAAGGAAAGTATTGCATTTTAAGTTCATAGCTCTTCAGCTAGATTCCTTAAATTAAGCTCATTTCCATGCCACTATCCTTCCACCCCCACAAACATCAGCTCATTATTTAAAAAATGCACACTGAATAAGAAAGAGGCAATTAAGGATGAGGCACTGTAGGAATTGGCTGTGACAGGTGTTCAAAGAATGAATCAGTACATGACTTCTCTGTTCTTTTACTCTTCCTTAAGCATCTGCTTTTGACTTCTTTTCCGATTTCCCCTTGATGCTTGACCCTAACAAAACCTCTGAGGCCTCCTTAGGAAGTGAGGAGCTGCAGGAAAATCTAAAAAGCTACAAAAACCCCAGGCGTGTCCAGTGACTCCTACCTGGCTTTGGTTAACCTTCACGCTCCAGTGCTTCTCAAAGCATCTCATTTGTTGAGAGCTATAGCATTAGACTTTCTCATGATCATTAACAGCTACCTTTACACAATACTGGTTTTCCCATTTAACTCAGAAATATCACAAGTTCCTTTCTGGCAATTGGCTCTTCCCCCAGGCGGGACACAGCCTAGCTGCAGGAGGGAACCGGTGCTTGTCAGGAGTATCTGTGCTGCCTGCAGTAAGCCATTCCTCAGCCTTGTAAGAGCTGTGGATTGAATTAGACCTGCCAAAATTTTCTCCAAATTTCTATTAACATCACATTGTTCCTAAAAGCATAACTGCTGTGCATGTGTATAATAAAATTATATCTAACTCGACTCAGTCTTTTGCAAGGCACGCTCTGGGACTGAAATATTCAAAACCAAAAAAGACCACAATATGACTAATGTAGGAAAGGACTGGTCGGGATATCTGGGTGGAAAACAAAAGATAGACTCCTAGACAAACTAATTGTAGATTAACATACTAAAAAGGTTTTTTCCCCTCTTTGTGTTATACAAAGAAATACAGAATTATTCAAAAGGGTAGCCAATGCTCACAGCAGGGTTAACAGAGAATCCAGACCAGGTTGCTCAGTGCTTTATCCAATTGGGTCTTGAAAACCTCTAAGCATGGAAATTCATAACCCCATGAGCAGCAAGCTGCACTGTTTAATCAAACAGACACTGAAAATGCTTTCCTCATGTTACATTGACCCTGATATTCATTCATATTGTATAAAGTTGAAATCTCCTATTTCAATTTGTCAGTGCCTTTTGTTCTCCTGCTATACTGTAAAGAACTTGGCTTCACCTCCCTGTAGGTGTTGGACAGCTCATGTTAGGTCCTTCCAACGCTACATTTTCTTCATGCTGAACAAGCCCTGCTATCAACCTCTCTTTGCAGGACCAGTGCTCCAAGCCCCGACCATTTTGATGGCCTTTGACTGAACTCATCTAAGTTTGCTGACATCTGGACACATCATTGCAGATATGGTCTGAGTAAAGGAGAATTACCACTTCCCTCAGCCTTCAGGCTACTGTCCTGTTGATAAAGTCCAGTCTGCTGCTATCCTTCCTTGTTTTGTGATGATCAAGGATGATGATTAGTGCATTCTTGGCTTATTCAATTCTGTCTTGTTTCTGACCCTGTCAGCACAGGTGCCAAGTAACACCAAACAGCTGAACAGGCAAAGCTGCCAACCCCATGGAACCCAGAATCTGCCTCATATTTTTGCTCACAGGTACAGATGTTTGTGCCTGCTATGATTGCCTGAAGAAAACAGCCCTTGACATAAGAGCCATAAGAAAACACAGTAAGTACACACACTGTAGTCTGCTTTACTCACCATTGCTGTGTCTAAACACTCCAAAAGCATCTCTCTATGAACACTTCATGGGGAAACTTTTGAACATTCTATGAATATTTCTGTATTTTTTATATTCAAGGAAAACACATTCACCTCCTGTGAAAAGGGGTTCTTGCACAATTTAACAGTTAATGCATATATATTTTTCATCAAATCATGTCAGCGTTCATAGCTCTCAACTCAGATTAATAGCATATAATTTGAGCAGGAAAATTGAGTAGAAATACATGGAAATCAGAAATGGCACTTGTTTATGATAATATTTGCAGCTCCTCCATCTAAGTACCCACACAGATTGCACATACTCCCACAGAGATGGAAATGAATATGTGAAATACCTGTGCAGCTTGAGTGTCACAGTTCCATAAACAGTAGCAAAGCCCAGAAGACGAACCCATCTTAGGAGAACACAGCGAAATATACTTGGCTCAAAATACAAAATGACAACCTATAGAACAGAAAGATAGAGAGAGCTTCAATACTGCTTTCATGAGAAAGTAGTTCTTCATTCAAATGCAGAATAGTTGCAAAACAGGACAGCAGACACATTTCAGCTCGTACTGCCGTATATTTAGATTTTCTAGTAAAGCGTCGGGATGATCAGATCAACCAGCTGGCACAGTTCTGGGCACCAATTCCTTTTTGAAGGGAGCTGGCAAAAGCCCTGTGACAGACTGTGAAGTGACAACACTTTTAAATGCAATTTCACTGACTTTTCTTAACGGAGTGAAAACATATACCCCAAGAGGAGGATAGAACAGACAAGGACTTTTTCCTTGAGCAATTCAAGCAATATGCAGCTGGTTTAATTCTGGGTTGATAGGCTGTATTTACTAGGTTACACTTCAAAGTCACTCCTAATAAACCTAGCAAAATGCTAGCTGCTCATTTTTCTCTGCCGAACTAAAAATGATTGCACTGGCCTCTTTCTATCCAAAATATGAAATATTTAATAACACATGTAACTCTTTCTTCCCCATATATTTCACCTAAGCTATATCAAATCTCCCTATGCATCACCACTTTCTCAAGGAAAATAACCCTTTTGTTCACCTATGCATTTCTCTAACCACAATAAAAAATGTCCTACCTGCCTTTTGCCCTGTCTGCCAAGGCCCTGCACAAGAACAACACTCCATAAGCAGCAAAAGAAAGCTACTTCTGTAGGTATAGTGCATATACAAGCTTCACTATCAAGTAAAATACTACTCTTCTCTAAAACAGGGCTGCTCAGTAATCTCAGTCACAATTGGAATCAGGAGTCCATTTCTTCTCACTCCAGCAGACATTGTCCCTGGAGTCCTGAGGGTTCCTTCTCACTCATCTGGTCCCACCAGGAGCCTGCTGTCCCAGGGATTTGTTGGAAAACTGCCCCTACCCCACATGTAGACCCTGCTTAGTCCAGCAAACTTAGATCCCATGCATTCCATGTGTCCCACCAGAACCTGGTAAAACAACCCAATGCACCATAGTAAAAATTAATTAGGTAATCCTGGTCTAGAGAAAGCAAGCACTGAAACATTTCAGGCCATCTGTCACAGCTTCATTTACAGTCAGTACATTCTGGCAGCAGAGATAGTATTGTGCCTACTGACTGCCACATATTATTTTCCTAAGTAAATGCTCTTCTGCGTGGGAATTCAAGTTCAGGATATTGGCCAAAAGCCCAGGACTACATCCTTTGGGTGACATAGACTTCTTTAGAAGAGTGGGGGCAAAAATGGCAGATGTGGGCTGAGAGAGAAGGAAGCTGCTGTGCTTCACTGGAATGCTTTTTTATACAGCAGAATCAAACTATTCCTTTTAAAAAAATGATTTGCTGAATCAAACTGTGCTGCAAAATTTAATCTCCTTTTTTTCACTGTTATTGGAATCACAGAATGTACTGAGTTATAAGGGACCCACAAAGATCATCAAGCCCAACTACTTGATGCATAGGACACCCCAAGAAACACACCATGTGCCTGAAATATTGTCCAAATGCTTCTTGAACTCAGTCCAGCTAGTGCTGGGAACACTGCCCTGGGGAGCCTGTTCCACTGCCCAGCCATCCTTTGGGTGAAAAACTTTCCCTTGATTTGACATGCTCCAATGTAGACATTTTCTGGGATTCTGAAAAACCGTCCACGTAGGAAAGGCAGCAGCTTTTCTCCTTGGAAAATCAGCTGGAAAACCAAAATGCATCCACATATGCAGGACCATCCTTGGGCAAACAGAGTATCCAGCAAAAAGTTTCTCAGAAAGACCTGAATGGCAGCAATGACCTCTTATCCTAATATACAGTTATATGGATTAGGACAGTTGCAGAACCTGAGCGAAGTCTAGAGCAGTAACTTGTCTCCTGAGGTCTGCTAGGGGTTAGAAAACACTGTGTTCCATCTCAAGCAAAAATGAAATTCTCCCAAATAAGAAAATCAACATCAAAAAAAGACTGGCATAGAGAGACTCTGAACATTTCCAAGTTGATTTGAAAGCAGAATTTTTCAGATAATTGAAATGGGAAGGTCTGAAACTCTCCAGGCATAGAATTTTCTGAACAAGGGCAACAGCTCTCTTTGCCATGCAATCTGACACAGCAATTTCATTGCTGCTGCTTGTTGAAACATTAACTGCATGTGTCTAGAAAATCTCATTGATTTGCATTGAATCATTTGTATGAGCAGCTGAGGCATTTGGCCAGATATCAACCAAGAAGCCCCCACTCCAAATGCAGCCTGGTGTTTGCTGGCATCACAGCTCACCGTGAAGGCTGCAGAGGCAAGGCTCTGTTGGAGAAAACTGTTCTTATTTTCCCATTTGAAATAGACACATTTTAACTGTTCCTTCTCCCCGTGGTGCAGGACACTGCAGAAGTAAGATTTCATCCAAGCCTGAGTCTTTCTTGGATCTTCCCGTGTTTATATGATGGAGAATCACAACAGTGCCTTCACAAAGGCCAGTGTCCATTTCTTCCTATTCTTGCACATAGTCTGTCATGGACCCAGGCTTTGAAGAGCCAGAATTGCTATATGTACATTTTGCTTTCTTCTTAGGCATTGCAGAAGGCTATTCTAAGCATATGTCATTCCCATCAGGGCTCACCAGGATGTTCAGGTGACTTCCCTCTACAACCTCTTGTCAAAACTATGTCTCTTATAAGCACCATGAATTTTAGAGGTGCAATTTTTAAAAGGAACAGTCTTTAATAGATTGGAGCCAAAGGGCTACAGAAACACTGCCTTGGAAGCTTTGCTCAATTTTTCAATGCAAGTGAAATACAATTCTTGCAAAGAACCTGGTCCAAAGTATGACTGCTGCACTCCAACCCTCACTCTCCCTAGCACAAAAAAAAAAAAAAATCCAGCAATAAAAACCCCAACAAAATAAACCAAAAAAAACCCCAAAATTAAACAAAAAACTAACAAACCAACCAACCAACCAAAAAACCCAACAACAAAACCAAACAAAACCAAAAAAAGGAGGAACATAACGCAGAGAAGTCTTGGGTTTGTTTCGTATCAGCTTCTCCTACCTTATCAAAACCCCCATTCCCTACTGTTATCCCCAGAGCTAAGTCTTCTTCAAATGACAAATGTGCAGCAAAAGGTTGCTGAGCTGCAAGTGACGAGCTTAGGATGAGCACCAGATTCACCCACACATCCAGGCTGCTCTCATCAGAACAAGGGAATCCCTCAGTTCTAAAAGACTACCCTGCCCACCAAAAATCTGACAATATTTGATTTTCTCTTTTTGCATTTAAAATGCAATAGACCATGATCATCCTAAAAATGCTGGGAGGTTTTGCTGATGGATGGAATAAAACATCTTTACTGTACATAAAGAAATGTGATATCCTCAGTTTTGCCAGCACCTGGCATCCACTTAAATAGTAGACATCAGTTTCTGCTACTTAAACAAAGTGATCTGGGGAAAATTATTTGGAAACCAGAAGAAGATAAGCCAAACAGTGGCTGCTCATGCCCCAGTTACTGCAGCTGTGCGTGAGGCTTCCTGAACTGCGACTCGTCTTTGTCGTTTGGACAAATGCGTTCAGATGTTTGCTTTTTAAACTCAGCGTGGTTTAAGCTATTACTATCCTTGCCAAAACATTGTTGCAGTAGTCACGCTACCACTTGTGGAGTCAGAGATGAAAAGACTTCCTAAGGTCACCAGCTAACTGTCAAGTGTGTTTAGAGCTGGGGAATTACGGACACGGAAGAGGGACTTAGCCTGCTGACACAGCGATCAGCCAGCTCAGTTATTCATCTGACATGATGAACAGACACACACACTCTCTAAAGACAACAGCTGAGGTCAATAGAAGCACTTCACACATTACAGCAAATTTTCCTTATTGGGACAGGTCGGGAAGTAAAAGTGCAAAGAGAACTAACACAGAACAATTGAACATTCAAAAACATAACAGAGTTAGTCCACACAAAAATAAAAAAGGGAATTAAATTTGTAGGCTCAGTGCCATTGCTTCTTAAGAATAAGATAAACAGCATCTAAAAAGATTCTTAAAAAAACCCAACCAAACCTTTATTACAGTCCTATAATATTGATAGTGAGCAAAACTGTGCATTGCAAAATGCTCTTTTGTCTTTCAGGTTAACTTCACTGTGCACATTAAAAGATGGTTAACTCTGCCCTTCACTCTGGCACTAGATCCAGGCAAAAACACTTCAATACAGTGCACTTCCCCAAGGTGCAGTGACTGGGATGCAGTCTGCCTAAATCAAACATATAATTTCTTCCTACACTGCTTTAGGGGGTCTAGCAAATCAGGTCTACTAATGCAAGTTCCACAGAAAACCCAGGGATAAAAACAAGTACCTTGAGAAAGTTCAGCCTCAGCTACTTGGTCAGGAGCTTGGCCTAAAGGCTTCAAGTACACATCTCCATTGGCTAGAAAGGCACTACAGCATTTATTTTAGGCAATTTGCTTCACTATATGTCAATTAATAATCTGTATTAGGAGAACTAAGCCAAGCACTTTATAGCCAGCTGTAACAATTTTGTAATGTATTTAACACAAGTACTTTTTACTTCAATTCTTAAGCCATAGAAGTCACACGAAGAGATCAAAAACTCATCTTCCTCTACAACCATCAAATTGCTATACTTCATGTTGAGAGGAAATGGGCAACATCATAATGTCTCATCAGACCAGAAGACAAAGAGCTTAAAAAAAATACATGTATTGCCAGTGCTAAAAATCCTAAAACTAAACAGGAAATGATTGAGCAGGACCTTAACTCCAAAAACCCCTAAGTGTTCAAAATTTTTGAACTCTTCTTTTTTTTGCCCTTGGTTGTAGAATCATGCTAAGGTTTAGGTTGGAATGGACCTTTAAAGACCATCTAGTTCCTAGTGCTGTGGACAGAGGTGTTATCCATGTTATATGGATGGCAATTAAATTCAGAGCTTAGAATTTGAGTACCAGCATCATTGGCTGATGGATGTGAGGTGCAAGTCACCCACTTTAGACAAAAGTGAGGCAAAACTAATATTTTTTTCTCATTTACAAATAACCAAATTCATCTTGAAATCATGCTCACTTAAACCAAAGAACTTTACAGGAAAACTACCTACTTTTTTAAATTGAACTTCAGAGTTTTCTGCAAGTACTCTGCACAGTTCAATGCAGGACAAGACACAGCTATTCACGATAATGCCTTTTGGGCTAATTCCATTAACAAGCATCTAGGAGATACTGTGAGGAGATCCATATGATCTGTTCCACTGCCCAACACCATCTGTCCTTGCCTGACTGCAGCAGCTGTCTAGGGCTGTCTCTAGGCAGTTCTGCTATGCCACAAGCCATCAGACACTTCCTCTCGGTGTCCTGCCGTGCTGAGGGATGGGCAGCCTTCCTCCTTCTGCCATGTTTCAGTAGTTTCTTCCAACACATCAAATGTCCTCCAGGGTACATCAAGTCACCTATTAATGCCTCAGTCCTAACACTGAGAAGGGATTTCCTGCAGCAGAGATGCTGTTTGCAATGTTAGATAAGCTTGCCATCCAAACTCTCAACAGTCTGGCGCTACACTTCCTAGGAAAGGGCCCGATCCCTTCTCTGTGGCACAGTGCCATCCCAACAGATGGGATGAATGAAGGCATTCATGAGCCTGTGCACACTGTGGGCACCACTGCTCGAAACATGAGTCACAGCTCAGATCATCGGCTCCAATATTAGCGAAGGCACAGCTCCTTACCCAGCCCTGGGCTACCCACAAACGCTTCCAGTGCAGCTACACACAACATCTTAGAGGTATGATAACAGTGAATATTTACTTAGCCTAATTATGTAAGAAGATTGCCTTCCATTTCCATCCCATTTTTTTAAACCACGTGTGCTTTCTAAGATATTACATCTTACTGTAATAGGCCTGTGAGCACACAGTACCATCAAACCCCGCCATCCTTGCAAATCTCACCATTCTAAAGCAGAGCTGTGCTGGATCATTAGCTCAAATGCCTCTGTAAAGCACACATTTGCTGCACAAAACCACAGTAACTACTCAGCAGGTTTTATTCTTGCCTCTGAATTGGAACTGAATCAACCTCCCAGTACACAGCATTGGAAGCACTTTGTTTCTGGGAGCAATGCATTTCAGATAAGATGTATGTCACAAGCAAAAACCTTGCAGCCATTTAAGTAAGATCTTCTGGGTTTCTTCATAAAAAAACACAAATTTTTCCTTATCACCCACACAAAGTCCAATTCTGCCTACTGAAATCCTCATTTCCCTCCCACTATATTTTCAACTGTAGATATTGCTGTTTCTTTCATTGCCCATCATATAATATCTATTAATACATACATGTCTGTGTTTCAGCAAAGACATGTCTTGCCTGTGAAGTCTTCTGGAAGACCATGACCCAGCATAAGCACATAACCACCAGCACCAGTATAAAATAAAGGGCAGACTCTAGAACTTCATTCATCAGAATGCTCTGCTATCACTAGGTGTTATTACACTCTGGATTCATCTCCATCAGGCAGTAACAACAGATCTCTAATGATCTTTACAGAATACATATTTTGCAGTGGAGCTTATTTAGTCCCCCTGAGAGATTTGACAGGAGATTAAGCAAACAGAACCTTCAAGATCATTCTGGTTTGACAAAAGACTGCGTACTTAGAATGTCTTTTTACAGATATATCTTCAATTATTTTCCCTCTTTTTTTTCCTTCCTGTGTTCATAAGGGAGATCTCAATTACTTATTGACAAGACACCCTGAATAGGTTATTTTCAGGAATATAAACATCCATGTGATTTCCAAGATGCTGTCACATATCTCCTCCAATTTAAACGGAAAAAGTGATATGCCACAGATCCTACCAGCTCTGGAAATATTTATTTATAAATGACTTGAACACATGGCCTGAAAATGCACTTTTTCACCATTAATTCTAGCCTTTGCTTAAGCCTTACTAATGATTCAGCTTCACTGTTCTTATTTCCTTTGGCTAATGAATAGTATTCTAAAATCAAATAATAAAAAATCAACATGTAATCCACAATGGCTTTAAAAAGCAACATGCTTGCACTCTGTATTCAGATTTGATCAAAACAAATGACTTTTTATGCCCAACAAGGCCCATACAGTAGAGAAGAGGAATTTACAGTAGAGAATCCAGGACTGTGTCACAAAACAGTTCCTTAGCTTATGAGAGACATCAACTGATGCCCTGGTTGAACTGGTTATAAATGCTAAGGGTTGAAGGGTACTCCAAGTGTCAATTCACAGCCAACAGGAGAAAAGAGATAAAAAGAAAGACAGCAAACCAGGTCTACACCCTCTTTGGGGAAAAACAAAGCATAAAAGCAAGAATTACCAAGAGGACTAGACCTCTACCCCAGACTGCTGTGGGAACCCTCTGAGGAACTGAGGAGAAACAGAAATCACCTTGAAACACTGGATCATCATGTATGTTCTCTGCATCTATTGCCAAACACAGAGATCATGCTTAGCTTTTCAACAAGATCATGCTTTGTAATAGAATAAACTATTTAACTTCAGCTGCAAACTTCTCAAAAACAAGAAGAGATTTCAATGGTACTGGCCCAGGGAGTGGTGATGAACAGGTAAAATACGATCATTTGGGAAGTATGAGGTCTCCCAGTCTAAGGGGCTGTAGGCACTGAGGTGCTGGAGGTGGAAAGCCCAGTACCTTAGGGGCAAATGTTTGTCCAAGAAAGATGTCTTCTTGACCACTGGATGCTTCTGTAGAAGCATTACAAGACGGGGATAAGGTCTGAGGCTCAGAAGTTCCACCGAGACCATGCCTAAGTGTAGCACAATGAACAAATTACCTAACACTGAAAAATCCAGGCTGAAAAAAAATCTATTAGTTTTAATCATGTCCCATGTAAGGCGGAAGAGAAAATAAAGTCTGAATTGCACACCCTGTTCTCACTCAAGTGTACTTCTAACTCACCAGTACCATAAACCAAAAGAAGCAAATAAATACTTTTCAGGGAGTCCAAAAAGTAATGAGCTTGGTTGCCCCAAGTGACCTTCTTACCTGTCTGCTTTGATGTGCCAGCTATTTCTCTGTCTTTGCTAGATGTCTATCCCTCACATATATGTTTGCTGACAACCTCACAGTCTTTAATACAGTTACCCTAAAAGCAGCCTGACCAGCCTCAGAAGTCAGCCCCTGAGGACTTGAGAGTTGGCTCATCTCAGCAATTCAGACATTTGAACTGGCCAGATGTGGACTTGGCTGGATGTCTGAAGTTTCCACTGAAATCAAGACACTGCCTCAGAAAGTTTAAAATGTGTTTAAGGAAGATTGAACAAGATTCTTCAAAAACAACAATAACTGCTGTGTTTGAAAATTTAAAGTTTACCAGAATCTACCTAGCTGTGTACAGAGCAAAATGCTTTTCCTGACCCATGTAGGTCACCAAGCACAGCCTGAAAGTACAAAATTAATGCAGAGTAATTGATCTGACTTTAAGGATGCTTAGGGGCTAGTAAGAGAGTCAGAGCTGTTGACTTCACTGAAAATCAACTACCCAAATATTTAAAAAATATCTGTCTTCAGAAAGAGTGCCAAGAGCAGTGTATGCTAAGAGCACTGATGCTCTGCACTCCTTCACTCAATGTTTTTAAACTTATATGATAAGGTCTTCAATTACTTTCCAGTTAAATACTGAAAGATACATGAAAATGTGGGTTTCCTGATCAAGCAAATGTTCAGGTTTTAAGTGAAGGTTATTAAATGTGATCTGCCAGCAACAAGTAAAAGCAGAGATGAGCTAATGGGGCATTCAGGGCTCCAGCCTCATGCACACTAAAGCTGAGAAGAGAAGTACAAATGAAATACAGAGGAGAAGCTGAGCTCCTTAATCATTCAAAGCTTCTATTTTCATAGTTTGCATTACATTCAAAAAACATAATTCAAAATTAATAGAAATAATTTCATCAGGATGTTTTATCTCAGCAATATGTAGGCACACCAAAAATTGTTCATGCTGATGCAAAATTTAAAAGTGGAAATTCAAGGGAAGTTGCAAAGTGAAAATATCTTCTAAAATATTTGCTTCTTCTGCCAGTTAACTTTTATAATCCAATTGCTTCTTTCATTTGTTCAGATACATTTTCTTCCATGTGACACACCACTTGGGTAAACCACAACAGTCAACTGAATGCCCTAGTTTACCTACTTCATATGTGAAAAAAACCCCTAAACTTACTTACTGGGTGCACTGGGTCCTCTTTTCTTAAAAGAAACACGGCAACCAAAGAAGAAGAAAGAGAAACATTTTAACAAACTGACCCATGTCTAATGAACAAAGCCTGACATCTCCTCAGCCCATTCATTTGCCAAACCACTGACACATTTAATAATAGTTTTAAGGACATGTATTTTCATCATTTTACTAAAACCAAGGAATATCTAACAATTAATTTTAAGACCACATTTGTGATTTTAGGAAAAAGGAATCCTTTAAAAACATAATGGTAAAGTAGTCTATATTAAAATAAATCTTGCAAGAGCTGCAGCTAAATCAAGACATAAATAGATTAAATTATTCAGAGCAATTTGTCAAGTGTACTTAATGCAAGACACAGGTCATAAAAGAGACTCACAAAGACTTTTATATCTTGTTACACTAGAGCTGAAATCCCTACAAATATACAGTGTAAGGTGTGTGTGGGGGTGTTATTTGAGTGTTTCCAAATAGTGACTCCAACCTGGGGAAAAGTAAACATGCAGTATTTAGAGTTCCAAACATACTTACCTCCTTGTCTTAACCTAACAAAGCCAGAGAAGCATTTAACACAAACTTTGGGGGAAAAAAGCTATCTGATGGTTAAGGTTCTTCAGAAATACCTCCTCCCTTGCTGCACATGATCTCTCTGAACTACATGTTGGCAGGTTCATGAGTCAAGGCAGGAATTTTACTGACATCAACTATTAAGATGGTTTTTTGGAAAAGGTAATGGGGACGGACCAGGACTTTGAAATACCCTGCTAAACCGCAGCAAAGAGCAGGACAGAACTGTCTGCTATCCTCCTCAGGATAATTTTTGTTGGCATTTATTTTGACAACAAGAAATTTAGAAAAACTCTCTCCACTAAAATACCAGCCGGACATCTCAATCCAGCCGGTGCTGATTAGTTTACTGCAGACATCTCTGCTGGAACTATTGACTTTTCATTTTCAGCTTATGCACCTGAAGCAACAACAGCAGTGGGCACAAGCCAGAGACCACAGCGTGACCAGCCTCCAGAAGAAGTGCTGGGAACACTCCAGCTCCTAATGTTCCCTAACAAAGACCGGATGTCTGTCTGATAAATCTGCTTTAGGTAAACTGAAGCTACCGGTAATTGGATGAGTTGCAAAAATGAGTGACACACTCTGCTGCCATGATCTACATTAATCTTCAATCTACACTAATCATATCAAGAAAATTATGTTATTAACATAATTAATTCATTATGGGTAATTAATGAAGTCCAGAAGAAGCCAGCCACATCTGCAAACTCAAAATTCACTCCGCAGTAGAAACTATGGAAATAGGAATGAAACACTATGTTTCTTCCCAGAAGGAAGACATTCTCATAGTTCTTAAATCACATGGATATGAACAATTTTACCTTCCAAAAGAATTGTTTGGACAGTTTGCTTGGCTAAGAGGGCCAGAGTGCTCATACTTTTTTGGTCTAGTCAAAAGAGAAAAAAATGTTTAAGAGAAATCTATGCACAAAAAGTATTCATACAGTGTTGAGAAGATATTGAAAAATTATTATAAGCGAGAAATTAAAACAAATTTAGCAAAATAAATTTCTATATTCAAGATTATCAGGTTCTTCTGTCATTTTTTTTCAGTCCCATATGCCACCCAGGTGATATTTAAAAAACATCCTAAAATTAATCACATGCTTGTATAAATATTTGAATACATATACACTTAAATACAGAAATAGATTTGGTGCATTTGTTGTGCATTTCCTTTTTGCCTGTAAAATCATTATTCCCTTTCAAAAGTTAGTTACTTTTCCTGCACATTGATTTTAAAGTGCACGGATTCCAAAGTAGCATAATTTGTCCCAATGTTTTTTACTTTATGAAAAGCAACACAGATCAGTATCAGTATCCTGCAACCCTAAGCAGCCCTGAAATACACTTTATTGCAGAACAATTCATAGGGCATCTCCATGAGCCATAAAACACTCTTTCTCAAAGCCTTACTCTCTAGATCCACTCTCCTCACCACATTCAGCTAGGGTGGTTTGATATTATAATCCAGGTATTTCTATCAAGACTAGGAATCTGGAGAAGATGTTCTACACCTGAGCCAGGGAAAAAAAGTGAATCATTAAATTCCAAGACAGCCCAAGGTCCCTCTGTATTCAATGGGAAGCACTGTAGGCAGAGGCCAAACTACATCATCCTTCTATAGGAATCTGAGTGCTGACCTCCAGAGGTGCCTACTTCCCTCCACAGGCTAAAGGGAGCCTATGGTTAAATGTGATGTTCAGAGTTAAAATTAATTTTTAAAAAAGTAATAATAATAATAATAATAATAATAATAATAATTTAAAAATCCCTGCACTGCAAATAGCCACTCCAAAGTTTTACTCAGATTTTTCAGCACTCCTTCTTTCTCAAGAGGGCAGGCAGGCAGCACCTAGTAAGCTGTCAGACCATGTAAAGCCCATCCATCAACTCTGATATACTAGAAAAGAGAACAAGCTGGAAAGGCCTTCAGAACTATTTAGCCTAATTTAATATTTATTGCTATTTTAAGCTGAGTGTCTCAAAGGAAGAAAAGAACTTTAGAACACTGAACTGATTTGGAATGAAATGGATCTAGAACAAAAGTTATATTTCATGGACTTATTTAAGGCAACTCTTGAAAAATGAAGAAACACAGAAATAAGATGGTATAGAAAGTAACAGAGACATTAGCACATTGAGGGCCATGTTCTTAATGGACAGGTGACATTTCCATTACAGAAGAAAAATTAAAAAGTCCTAAAATGGAAACCACTGATCTCAAGATTAGGCATACAAGCCGTGATAGAGCAATCTGAAGCAACGTATCAGCACCACAGCTGGATGGACTGAGAGGAACCTGAGAAGAACTATTCATTACAGACAGAAGAATATTTCTTTAAGAGTTTGAGAACAACATACTCGACTCTGAAAGAGCAGTCTTCAAAAGCTTCAACACGTGTAGGCGGCAACCAACTAAATAGAACAACTCAGAACAGAGATCTCCTCTTGGAAACACTGCATGGAAGTGGAAAGTAGGAGAAATGAGTCTTGAAGCAGATTTTCAGGAAGCAGAGTGTAGACTCAAAAAACTTTAAGGAGTCTGAGGAGGCCACTGCACAGTTGATCAGAAGTCTGAAGTACAATGATGCAGGAAACAGAGGAATCAGATTGCACAATGTGAAATTAGCAAGTGGGAGAAACTAAGACAGTAAATTCTCCTCCTCTTGGAAACAAAGCTTCATGACATCTCCATGATATGTATGGCTGCTCATGACCTGAACAATCAGCAACAGTAAAATCACTTAGGAATGACATGCACATCTCCGAATACTGCATCTTCATAGTGTATTTTCTAGCCTTTGCATACATTCGTGTTTTCCAGAAAACTGCATTTCCAAATGCACTTATTGATGAATTCTTAATTGTTTGACATGGGCAATTTATTTTTCAAAAAGAAAGAGACACCACAAAAACATCTGAGATAAAAGGTTGCATTAGAAAAGCATATCTTTGATATTTAATGTCTTTTTCAGTTATCATTAAAAACCTGATAAATTTTCCTCACATGATATCAAATCTTTTCAGGACCTAAAGATTTGAGCTCAGACACTCAGAACAACCCTAGGACTCCTAGTTTGTTTTGCTGCATTATGCTCCCTCTGTAATTTAGGGTTAGTTTAATGCGATTGTAACTGCCATTTATTTCAAACATGTACATTAACTACAAAGAAATTAATTTTGAATAAAGAAGCAAAACTCAGAGGAGCAATTTTTTTATTATTTTGAAAATTTAGTGGGATTAGACAAAACAACACACCTGTCTGCAGTGCAACAATTAGCAAGTTTCTGAGGAAAGCTCTTGACAGTGAATGATTTAACCTGGAGAACAACCAAATTCAAGCTGTTTTCTCGTGACAACAGTTGAGGCCCATATGCCACTTTCTGCTCATACCTAAAAATAACTTAACCATTCCCTGAAGCAGTTACAAAGCCAGATCACCCCATTTTAACCAAGATGTAATCTAACCAATGGGTACAACACCTTTCCTACCGCTCTGTAGTTGAATTAATACTTGTGCTTATGCCCTTTTACTGCTGCTCAATGGAACAATGTGAAATGGAACAGTATCAGCACAACAGGCTGAACACCTCCCATGCTATGGCATCCTAGAGACAAATCAGTAAAGCTTTCTTCAAGGTGGTGTCTTCAAGTTTGGGTCTTCTGAGCCACAGAGGGGAACGAGACCCAAGTGTCACATCCAGAAGGAAAACATTAACAAATGGAATATTGAATAGAAATGCTGTCCATAGGCTGGGGGTTTTACCACCTGTACTTGGTAAGGAAGTGAAGATTGCATGGTGTACTTGAAGAAAGAGTTCAAGTCTGCAGCCCTGGTGAAGGAAGAGGTTTCCCCATGCAGAAAAACTAGGCAGATGAGAAGCACAAATCCTTCTCTCTCCAGGACAATCCTAAGCAAGCAAAGCAGGCGTGCTGCTGTCTGTGCCCCTGACTGAGCACACAGTCCTCTCATGTAAAGAGGACCTCACTTGACCTCAGGGCACCAAAGCTGAGCACTGCAACCTGTGATTGCAATGCTTACCCAATGGCAAGTGGAGTAAGCTTAAAAGACTTGCCATAATTAAAATTGAAGGTGTATGAGGAAACATGTTCCCTACTAATGGCTAAACTATTCAAGCATCTTTGGTCTCCTCCTTTGAGAGACACCAACCAAAATACCTATAACCAACCTGCTGGTTCCCTCCTGTAGCTGCAGCTGCAAAAATAAGGCATTAGAAATAGCAGCCTTCCCAAAGAAGATTGCTTATTTGCATTGCTGGCACAGCTCACTTGCACGGTCCACAAGATGCATTCATTAACAGATAACAAAACAGCAGAAGGAGGCTTTCTTCAAATGTTCCACTCCTTCCTGAGCACAGGGGGAGGCCTCCAAGCATTTCACTGATTTATCAAAGAAAAGGCCCACCTTCTAGCAGGAGAGACATATTCCACTGCATTTCGTTGCTAGGCAGACCTCTCCATTTAACTACAATTATTTATTTATATGAACTTCACTTCCTTCTCCACTCTCCCTACCAAGATGCTTGTGGTGTTGAATAAAGAACTGTACAATAAACACAGCATAAAAGCAGAAGGGCAAAATATTTAAGAGCAAAATGAACAGTTGTCACCAGAACTAAGAATGAGATGGCAAAGAGAAACCAAAAATAACTGGACTCCAGGGGGCCAGGGAGAAACACAGCAATTTTTAAAAAGAGAAGTCAGGCTGCTAAGATAGAGAGACAGCAATGAGATAAACCAACCAAGTGGTGAGACCCCATATGTGAAACCGCCCAAAACAAACTTTTCAAGACTCATATTTAGTTCTGGAGCTGTGAGTACTCAGAAGGCCATGACCTCCTTTTTCTTCAAGGCTCTTGAACATTTGCTATATATAACACAAGTATTTATGATTTAAAACAAATCCATTCAAGCAGATTGTGACAGGATTGCTTGTGACGTGTCTGAGAAAAATGCATTACTTTAAACAGTCTGAGGAAATAAACCCAGCAGATTCAGTGTATCATGCTACAAAATGTCATCTACTTTGGGAAAGATATGGATGGAGGGCAAAAAATGAACATTTCTTTGAGCTTGCTTAGATAACTCAAGATAACTCAAAATCCCAAGAATGTCTGCTGTGCTCCCCAGACCAATAGAGCACTCAGTGTTTAGCAGCAGGGACTTCTCTGTGCTCAATATAGTTTTCTCTCTTGCACATTGAATGCTTTCAACTTTTTTCAACTTCTTTCTGTTCTCTAACCTATTTCTCAATGATTTAAGACTAAATATTACTTGAAGTTAGATCAAGGTCCCAAACTTCTTGCATTTGTTGAATGTAACTGAGAATTTTTCTCTCCTTTACTGTTGTCTCAAGAATTCATTCTGTCAACTTCCTTGTTTAATCTGATCCATTATTATTATTATTACAACTATTAACAGTAACACATACTAATTATGGTATCAAATATAATTAGTTCTCAATTTCACATCTGCAAGTTCTTGATCACATCTGGTGTCTGCTATGCACACTGGAGAGTCAAACCAGAAATGAATGCCTTTCATAACTACATCATTTGATATGAAAGGCTTTAACCTGATGTTACCAGGTTAGCCCAGTTCACAAACACTTGTGAAAAATATAATATACTATAGGTTTCCTTTTCAAATGTAGTGAGCACTGATGCCCCTTTTCCTAAGCAGACAAAACATCCTGTCTGAGAAAAGTAGTGCTCCTTATTATTTGTTAATCCCACAACCAACAGCAGTAATTACAGCCCATATAAAGACATCTCAGCTTAGGATCAAGATAGATCAAGTTTCTTGTCCTGCAAATCTAGTAACTTGGAATGTGTTTTGGTTCCAGAAAAGTTACATGAAGAGCAGCTAAAACAGAATTTTTTTTTTGTATTCTTAGTCTTTATTTTTTTATGTATTCTTGGTTTTTATGTATTCTTTCTTTATCTGAAATTGGCAAATAATTAACTTATTATTCTTACTTGAGACTTACATGCTAAGCGTTTAGAGTATGTTTCTGATTCAGCTATCTTTCAAAATTCCTGGGTCTTCAAACAACTGAGCATATGATACTCTAACAGAGCCTTACATTGAATTAATGGTTAATAAAACTGTTCCTTAGGGTTTTAAAATACTTGTTATGACAGCATTTTGCCTTCTTGTAGCAACAATTGGTGATTACTTGAACAGAGAGTGCCTGCCACTATGGCAGTAACTTATCTTGATTATGATTTCAAAGATGTAAAAATGCCTTAAGGCTTGGAAAGTAGATACAAGTTTAATAAATATGGATATAAATAGCTGACTAAATAACCCATCACACAGACTTTTATAGATCAGTTCTCTACAGATTTCAAGGCAATGCCATCAATAAAGGCAGAAAAAATGATGAGCTGACTCTAGGGGCCAGCAAGCCCTGTCATATTTTTAAAAAACCTCACATTTCAGCGTTCTGCATGCTGGTGATGCCAGGTTAAGAATTTAAGAGAGATAGTTGAATATTAAGAATACTTGCTCTGTATATAGCACTCCAGTATGTGCTGGGGATTAGGTTGTTAGCAAATTAAGCAAGATTTATACATTCAACAACATACTGCTGGAATATATACAATCTTTTTTGACCTTGACTAATGTGACAATTTATACACTTGGATTGACATAGAAGGAGAGATCTGGAGGTTAAATCATAGATCCATGTTTTAAAAACCGTAATTACTCAGAACAAATTATTTTGTCTAAAAAATTCCAAAATTTAAAAGGATGATCAAAGTTTAAACAACATACCATGCTTGAAGGAAAAGTGTAAAGGACTTCCTTATGCCAACTTCTTTCACCTTTCTTCCTAAAAGTCACATTATCACAGAACCACAGAATATGCTGAGTTGGAAGAGACCCACAAGGATCATTGAGTCCAGCTCCTGGCCCTGCACAGGACAGCTCCAAGAATCACACCCTGTGCCTGAGAGCATTGTCCAAATGCCTCTGGAACCCTGCCAGGCTGGTGCTGTGACCACTTCCTCGGGGAGCTGCTCTAGTGCCCAACCACCTCTGGGTGAAGAACCTTTTATTAACATCCAACCTAAACCTGACCTGACCTGACTTCAGGCCATTCCCTCAGGTCCTGTCACTGGTCACAAGAGTGAAGAGATCAGTGCCTGCCCCTCTTCCTCCCCTCTCGAGGAAGCTGTAATTGCAGCGAGGTCTCCCCTCAGCCTCCTCTTTTTCAGGTCACAAACCAAGTGACCTCAGTCACTCCTCACACACCTTCCCTGAAAGACCCTTCACCATCCTCATTGCCCTCCTTTGGACACTCTCTAATAGTTTAATATCTTAAGAGTTATCTTTTTTATATTTCTTGTATTAATTTCATCACAGTATGCACAAGTACCAGCATATGCTATGCAAAGTATCCCTGTCTGATATACATGTAACAGGTTTAAACATTTCTTTCAGTGAAAATGATCAAAAATGCTTTGATCATACAGGAAAAACTGCATCAATATAAATTTAATAGAAAAAAGAAGTTGAAGAAATATTAAGATTCCTCTATGAAAAATTATTTCTTGTCCAAACTTTGTACCCACCACAAAGTAGACCCAAACCTCTTTGTAACAACCTCTCAGTGGGCAAATGCTGTCAGAGATGAAGCCCTGCTGCTGGAATGGCAGCCAGCCATGGTAGCAGCATAGGGAATGCTCTCCTGTCAGAAATTCCTAGCACAACTGTATTCCACCAAAAGCACCAAGACTGCAGGACACCCAAGAATGCACTCAGCCTTTGGGGTGGATCTGCCCATGTGAACCAGCACAACACATTCAGAATAGGTCAGAATTCATGTGTGTGTATGCTATGACTATGGTTTGCATTTCCCAATGCATTTGACTCCTCAAGATTACTTTTACAACCAATGATCCTGACACTGATGAAGTTTCCAGGTATTCCAAGAAAATGCTTAGGTTTACTTTTGCCTGGTTTTTGCCTCACTGCCCTTCTCATCAGCCTCGAGTCAATCTCACACAGGACATACAAAGCACTGTCTGCAATATATAAGAGAAAACCAGACTAGCAACCCAGTAATCATTCCTTGCCAAGGGGTCTAAGGACTAAAGCTTTAAGACTATTTACCTGTAAGTCACAAAATCCTTGTCTAATCTAGCGTGTATCTGAGCCCTCCCAACTCATGCTGTTTCCAAACACCTAATTCCCTTCTGAGCCCCCTTCAGCTGGTCATGTGTAGGATCCAGTCTTGATGACAAGGCCAAACCAAAGGACTGAGCAACCCTACTCAGAGCAAGGAAAAGCAGTTTTAAATCTCTGGTTAGTTTGAGAGAGTCCAAAGTCCCTTATGTGTAAAGGCATGCCCCCCGTGGGGCAGCTCGGGGATCTGCAGCTGGCCTGGTTTCAACCCACGCCAACAGAGCTGCTCCAGGGTGCATGGAATGCTGGAATGCATCCACTGGGACAGGCTGTACCTTCTGAGATCAGGGCAGGCCCCTAAAAATGGACACATTCAACATTCTGTGTCTATTCAGAAGAGGACAGAAATATTCATTTGAGTAGAACTGGGATCTCTTCTTGCTGTTGCCCCTTCACATTGCCAGCTTTTCCACTATTCCCTCCATCACCTTAAATCCCACAGACTGATGCTTTCTACCTACTGCAATGAATTTTCTTCTACTATTTCCAACTGCTTTGTTTATCCTCTAATGCATGTCTTCTCATACAAGTTGGTTGCAGCTCTATAGAAATTAGCAGAGCAGTTTCACATGGAACCAGTATTAGGTTTTTTTCTATTAGTATTTTTATGGCTTAATCTTTTCAAGTATAACTCAAATATTCTCAGATAATTCTCATATAGTACCTATACTCTCTAGAAGTATAAAAACAGTTGCATGCTACCAGTCCTCTGAAGATATGAGAAATTCACCATTAACTGTGTCCTTGCTCACACCCTTAACAAAATATTTTTAAATACTTTCACTGTTATTATTAGTAACAATCATTTGTAATGTGATTCTTACCCATTGATCAGGACCCTGCTGTGCACAGTGTAGCAATGCCAAACATCCCTGTACCAAAGAGTTCATAATTTAAATATGAGATGAGAAACCACACATCAATACAGAGGACGCAAAAGGAAAGAATAAAAGATTGCTATTCCACAATTATGTAAGTGGTGTTTTAGGAAAGGAGAAGAAAGCTTGCAAGGGGTAGTGAGAAACAACTGTAGGCAAGCAAAGAACAAGCACTGAATGTACAATCTGTGGTTTTATAAATATCTTCTATAACATGTAGTCGTGACAATAAGAGTCCTGACTGTATTAAGGCACAAGATGCCATTTGTGTCTTGTTTTCATTTCTATACTGCTTGGTTGCTCAGTTTTGGATTCATTTTCCAGTTCCTATATTGGACTTTTTCCTGTTTTTTAATTCTTGGGGGAAAGTTCTCTATTCTGTTTTCTCACTATCATTCTTTTCCTTTTCTCTTTACATTGCTTTTACTGTTTCAACCATATGCAATAAGGCTCTGGCAACCTGGCTTCTTTAAAATATTAACATCAAATAGTAATGAAAATTGTGGATGATTGAAATAATTTAAGTTTGATAAATTATCAGGTAATGGTATGTGAGAGAACTGTATAAAATGTTATTTTCTTCCACTTACAACCTTTTGTGTGATGAAAGACTAATTTCATCCTTTTATTTTCTGTAGGTATTTTGTCCCTATGTATTACCTTGGAATTCCTCTAAATTTTTTTTCGCTTGGAAATCCTACAATCCATTTCTGATAAGAGCTTTGAAGAGCTTTGATCAAATTGACATATTTCTCTTGGCTTCTTTTTTTTTTTTTTTCCCCCAAAAAAGTGCAGAACTTACTGCATGGCATCATGCCACTACAAGAAATTTACTTTGGATTCAGATTTCAGAGCGATCAGCACACGGATACTGTATATTGGTTATGAAGGACATGGTAATTCCTAATAGTTTCCAGCAAACTTGCATATATTTGCAGATCTGTGCTTAGTCTCAGAAAGGCAGAAAATCTAGAAATTAAAGAGTTTGTATAAAACAGTTTGCTGAAAACAGTGCTTTTTGTATGTGATTCTAATAAGCAGAGTTATATCTAAGAAAATAGAAAACTTGTATCACGTAGGAAGAAGCTGCTTTTTGTAATGACTAATTGCTTGCTCTAATGAACATCTTTTGTTGCATCTGCAGTACTGCTGTTACTTTTAAGAACAGAAATCTCATCTCTCTCCACTTGATGTGATGCAGATTTAGACCCAGGCACTAGTCTCTTGAACGTCTCATTTTCAGAAATACATCTAACTAGCTACATGGCAAATTTTTGACCTGCTGGCCCCTAATTCTTCATTTTTTTAACCCTGGCAAACCAAAATTTTGATATTTTTTGTCAGACAACTCTACTATTATCAATCCTAATTGATATGCAGAATTGAAATACAGAATAGCTTGTACACTGGTATTCATTGATGTGTTTTGATAATTTCTTATTGCAACTTATATGTTGTATTATAAATTTGTCTCTACTCCCATAAGTGTTTATATTACTTTTTCCAGTGCCTCTCTACAAGCAAAAAGCTAATTTCCTACTTACATCAGATGATATGTGGTCTTGGGTTAAAAGCACTGATTAAAATTCTACTGATGTCTTATCTCAGAGTTTAGAAAGGTTATGTTTAGGAGCACTACACAGTAATAAAAACTTTGCACTATCAGTATTATAATTCTGTAAAATTTTTCCAGTGCAAAGATTTCACTAGTTCTCATATACTTTTGCCTGCAAACTGTAAACTGCTTAACTTTTAGCAGTTGATATTAAAAACCATAAAGATACCATTGCCTGCATCCTCTCAGTTCTCAGCTTGTAGAATGACTATGGGCAGCCTCACCTCTAATGGATAAAATTTCCTTTCTTAAAGATCTCTTCCAAAAACATCAATGCTTCTCTTTCTCAATTGTAATGTATAGAATTTCTTATCTCTCCTAATCATTAACCATTAATCACCCTTCATGGTGCAGTACTAAAAATCTGAGTAGATGGTTAGGAAATACCTAATGCATTCATACATAAAAGAAGAGAGACTGAGATGAAAAACCAAAGGAGAAAAAACCCCATTATTCAGCTCCTGTATTATTCACAGGGAGCAGGCTTTGAGATGGAGACTCTGTCTTTTCCTTTTGCTCTGCATTGATGCAGAGTAGTCTGTGAAGTGACATGGAAGATGATAGGTAGGATATCATGCTTTATCACTCACCTCTGAATATTATACTGGTCAATGTCTTATTTCAACCTCGTATTCCAAGGCATGGTGAGCTACAATATTGCCAGTGTCCCCCTGACAGCATTGGTTTACAGCTGCACCCAATTTCAGACCAGAAACAGAATGGTAGTATCAGCTTATCTAAGCTTATCAAGTCTTGCTTAAGCATGAACTGCTTCTGGTTTCATTTTGCTTCAGATTCTTGTTGATGCAGATCACAAGAACCACAAAGCAGGCAACAGCTGAATCTAGCAAGTTCAGCAAGATTAAAGACAACCTACAGGCCTTTCACTTGACTATAGGTGTTGATCCTTGGGTCTTAGGTATGAAAGCATGAGTAAACAAAGAGAAAAGGCATTTGATGGAAAAAAAGGAACATGTCCCCAACTTTCACTGCAAGAGACTTGGATAAGTGAAAAAGAATGACTGAAAATTATCTCCCACCAACATGCAGTCTCACAGGTGCTAAACTAATGACAGAAGGTAAACCACTGATGCAAGGGCTATGCAATACTGAAAATATGTATGTGATGACTAAAATTTTTAATATTTTCCTTTCTGGCACAGCTCAATCATGGCTTATCAATACTATGAAAACCTCTTGCCTCTTTGGTTTTACAATTTAATAAAAATGTAATATTCTGTCTTTCAATATCTTTCCTGTAAAAGTTCTATCACATATTTTGAACTAATACATGAGAGTGCATTTTTTTGTGTCAATTTTTTCATAAATTTAAGCTGCTAGAGTAAAATTCAAACACATTCTAAGCATCTTGCTATTGACTCAGTTCACTTGCCAAGTGATCAATGTGGTCATCAAAATGTTTGACTGAGAAAATTATTCCTTTCTAGTTTATATGCACTGAGACCCAACAGGAATTATGTAATAGATATATAAAAGACTAAACATAAAAGTGTTATATAAAAGACTTTCTTCTTCTTTTCTATCTCCAATTCAGCAGAAACAGTGGGCCAAATGAAGGCTCTCACTGATTACATTTTTTCAATCAGGTATTCTTCCGTAATTCTTTGGCATGGAAGTGGCCCTGCTGTGGTCTCCTGCTCAAGTGCTTGCCAAGCACCAAAGGTTCAGCTTTAGAGAGCAGAGCAATGGATTATTAGAGCAGAGGATGGATTATTAGAACATGGTTCCAGGCTTTAGTGTGGAACATCCTATGAATATGCCCCAGCACTATTTTCCTCCATTCGAATGCACACACATTTTACCCTCTGATAATTTTTGTGTTTCAAAGCTTTTTATGATCAGAAAAGAGTTCCCCACACTTTCACTTTTCAAACGTAGCACATTTTTAACTTATGCATGTGTTACTGCTCAAGCTGTAACAAAACTAAAAATTGTGCACTGTTTTTCGGGACTGTAGTCCAGTTTTACATCACTTCTTTGAAAAGAGCATATTAATGCAGAGTGTTATCTACGAATTCTTGTATGCATAAGTTTACTCTTGCAAGTTACTTCATTGGAATGATGAGTAAAGACAAAAGACCACAAGATCTTGCTCTGCTCCCCTCTCTACAAGATTAATTTCTCTGAATGAAGGGCTGGCAAGACTGTACCACATAAGTGCCTACAAGCAGTGCAAGATATTAATTTAAAATAAAAGGGTCAACAAAAACGCAGAGTAGAAGTTGGCTCAGGTCACTGGCTGCTGTCCTTTTCTCTCCTACTCTCACACACATACTTGGCTATTCAGTGAACCCAGACTCTGAAAAATGTGCCCTTTGGACGTAGTTCAAAAAAAAGCTTCCAGAATAACAAAACCAGCAATGCCCTCCTACAATACCTCCTGCACCTTCAAATCCGTGGAAGGGGAAGATTGAGTTTTGTCACTGTATCACAAGGATAAGCATGGGAGTTCAAGATGTGAAAGAATAGTAAAATCAGTTACCTGTACCCTCACTGACCTATCTGCAGCCTGCCATGTATAAGTCCCATGATGTGTTCCAGCAACATCCCAAATTTTATCACTATCCAAAAAAACTACAACCACGTGATGTTATTGCATGACTGCACACCACCTGATCTGGTAGTCTCCATCCCTGCAGGTTTTTAAGACCTATAAAAATAAAGCCTTAGTAACCTTGCCTTGGATGAAGTCCTACAGCTGACTGTCCTTAGTGCAGATGTTGGAGTAGAGGCCTCCTGAGGTCCCTTCCAACTTAAGGTAATCTGGAAACACAGCACACAGACATACCCAAACACAGAGAACATACAAAAATACTCTTCACCAAATTCCACCTGTATAATCTCTTAGAATTTACGATGTCATAGCTCTACTATGCTCTAGCATAGCTCGACTGAGTTTCCAATACCTTAAACTTTTGTCATATACACAGAGATGCCAATATGTAACTAGACAGGAGACATATAGCTCTGCCTAATCACAGTTCTTAATGTGGATAATCACATATACAGCAGCCTCTAGTTATCTCCCTGACAGTTGCTGCCAACATTTTTTAGGATAGCTATGTAGATTAGTGACAACAGAACCATGAAGAAATACCACATGTATCTTATTTTTCTGACATTTTAAATAAACGTATTCAAAAAGCAGAAAATATTCAGTGCTTGCTTCCTATCAGTAAAAGCAGTCATAAACATTTTTCTTGGCATGGTTCAGGGCAAGGACAGAAGTGTTTCCAGTACCTATGAGGTTTCTGTATTTTGTAGCCTGTATGCAGAGGCTACACCAGCTGACTTCTGGTTTTTGCATTTAAAGCAAGCTGGCTCTCAAAAAAAAGGTACTGGTTTACTGGTTGCATGTTAACTCCAAAATGTTCATCTGACCAGGACACTGACCAAGAGAGACTAACTACTGCATCATCTTCTGCCTGGCTCCCTCACCTCTATGCCAAGCATACAATGTACATATAAAATCTTTGCAACATGGTATTTAAAACCTCCCTTTTGCATTGGCTGGATATCTAATCCACTGTGATCCCAATAAAATGAAAAGACCTCTTCCTAGAGTACTGTGGAAATCTGTAGTGATTATTTTAGAGCAGATATTTACGCTGTGTCCTTGGACTTCAGTGACATGAACACCAAAGACAGGCGTGTTCTTTACCTGAACAAGAATAAAATGATAAGTGTTCATTCTAAAAACCTTAAACACTATTTTGTGAGTAAAGGCAATGTGGTTATATCCTGACAAAGAATCAGACTGAAACATCTGGGGTATCAGAGCAGACTTGCAGAGCTAAATGTGTTGGAAAAAGCAAACTTTTCAGTTTGCCTCAGGGCACATCAAAATGCATGGAATAAACAGTGACTGTGATTTTGTAAAACATCCCTTATTTGAGGGACAAATGCATAAGAGTATTTCACAGTGTTCTATTTTCACATTCATTAATGTCAAAACTAGAGCTTTCCAGTGACCTTGCTCTGCTCAGGACTGCCATCACTAATGGATCTATCATGGTCTCATGCTCCCAAACTTCACAGCTCATTTCTCCATGCTAGCACTCATACAGACCATTTGAGGGGGAAAAAAACCCATATCCATATCTAAGCTCCATGACTCCCCACTTTCGATTACTTCTCATAAGGGTAGGTGATTTTAGCTTGAGTGTGAAAGAGGGAATAAACCCCAGAAACAGATCTTAACTCCTAACATATCCAACAAGATGTCTGAGCACAAATTTTATTCCAGGATTCATTGCTCAACTGCTTCATCAGCATTAGGAAGTCAATGCCCCCCAACCCACAGCTCCATTTCTCTAAACTGACAACAATATTGCCTTTTTATAACTTGCAGTTTACAGCTTGGAAAAACAGGGGAAAGCTGTAATTAATTTGTACATTGTTTTTTTTAGCCAAAGGAAGGGAAGAGTGAAAAAAAACTTAAGTTTTTTAAAAGACACTCTGCAGCCTCCAAAGCCAGTCCATCTTGTGATCTGACATCACTGTTACAAGATTCAGCCTCACTGTCAACTTTCAACTTTCACTTGCTAGAATTTAAATCTAGTACTTCTTATCTGCTATATCAACAGAAGAAGAGAAGAAATTATTGAGATGAGATGGGGAAGAAATTATTCCCTTGGTCTTTGCATCATCATACTCACTTAACTTTAATCACTGACTGCAGAAATTCTATCATATCATTATATCATGCAATCCCTTGTATGTATTTTGGAGTTTCAGTCAATGCAGACTAGCTGTATGGGAACTATTTAATACACCAGATAATCCTAGCTGCCTAGGGTGGAATTCATCACTATTTGAGTCAAGTACCCCAGACTTCATTTATAGTCCCTGAAGTGTTGGCCATGACACACCCCATCTTCAAGTCCCAAGTCTAAAACAAGTCAGAAAAGGCCCAGTTCCTCTCCAGGATTTGGTGAGCAGAGGGTGACTGTCTCAGCCATGGATGCATACATAAGAAACACAGACTCACAGAATTTCATTTGCAAGGGAGCTTTGCAGGTCATCTTGTCCAGCCCCCTGCCCAAAACTAGGCCATGTTGCTCAGACCTGCTCATAAAATCTGGACAAAGAGTTTTGGTAATTGACAATCCTCACAGTTAAAAAAAAGTTTCTTGATATCTTATCAGAATCTCCTATTTTTCAACTTGTGCCCATCACAGATGTCTAAAATCCCCCTATAATACAATGAACAGGTCACTCTCTTACAGCATTGTGCGACTGCTCACTTTATTTGAAGGTCTTTGTAGCAAGCAAAGACTTTTAAAACTTGTGTGAAACTTTGAAATGCGTGTTCCAAGCATTAGCAAGACAGGGAGTTAAGAAAGGTCTAAAGGTTTCAAAATAGTGTTTCTGGATGAAGAAAGTAATGAGATTCCTCCCCTCAGATGCCAAGTACAGAAATTAAGGGACTCATCCATAAGATGGTTGGGTTTTGGCTTTCTGTTCAAAACCTAAGAACAAAGAAATATAAACAAAATCAATTAGAAAGTCTAGTGTTCATTTGGAGGAGATCCATTGATAATTGGAAAGACTAAGTTAAGGGAAATTAGAGATGTTACTATGAGATTACAGAAAATGTAAGAAATGAGAGCTTCAGAAATGTGAGCTGCCCAGGAACTTCTGAGTAAAATCTATGCATTTGTAATAGACAAAGCTCATCTGCCTGCTTATAATTCAGGAAAGATCAGTGTTGTTATGAGTATAGCAGAACTTGAATAATAAATTTAGGTGGAGACCATCATTTGCACTTCCCATTTGGTTAGAAGGGCATTGTAACAGCTGTTTTTCTCACCAAAAGCAGCTGACTGGTGATATTATTTTTCAATTAATGATGTTAAACTATGAATAGATTACTGCAGAAAACAACAACAATTAGTGAAATAAATTCAGCAATGTAACAAAGTAAGTTTTGGTTTTCATTTAATTGGAGGGTAGGGAAAGTCAGAGATGGAATAAACCCCTTCTAGACACAGTGAAATTTGTATGCTGAAGGCTCTCAAAACAATCCGAGCCAGACTGAGTAAACAGATCTAGAAAGAAAGAATTAGGGAAGTGTAGAAGAGTGGAGAACAAAAATGCCAAAGACTTAAAGCACTGCAGAGAAAATCTAAGGGGATTTTGTTTCTTAAACAAGAGTGTAATTTTGCACTGAATCCTCAAATGAATAGAGATTTCAGTTATTTAGAACTGAAGTATCTTTACACTGTTACATGCACTAAGCCAGGCTGTGTAATTCCACACTTGGTTGATTGTGAAAGCAAAGCTTTTTAGTTTTACATTCCAAATCACAATAGAAGAAGAGATGATACCAAAGGAAAACTGCCTTATGTTAAAAGACAACACCCTATTGCAGTGGTAATGAACTGCATCGTCAACTCCATTCCATACATTAAGTCACATTTCATACTATCTGTGGAAAACACAGCCTAATTTGGGTGTATAAAATGTGAGATCTATATGAACTATCCTTAGAGCTCTAATGTACTCCTCTAGCATTAAATGAGGACCAAATCAAATAGCTGAAACAATGACCTCTGGGCACATATTACTATGTCTTTAACCACATCTCTAGGTCCTAATTCTTCTCAAAAGTAAATAAAAACACCAATAACATGAAGGGGTAAATAAATATGATGCAGGAAAAATGAAATCTGCTTTGCAGATACATGGCTTCTGACCAACACCAATATATTGATAATATATGCTCTACACCCTGCTATGAATGAATATGTGTGTGAATGTCAGCTGGCGAAAACACGACTCTTTCAAAGCTTGGGTTTTCTTTCTTGTGTCATTCTTCTCTGCTTTGTGCTCCTTTCTCAGACAATAGGCAGGTGAGCACATTTAGATTCTGTCCATGTACAGCAAAACATCAAGAGTTCACATTCCAAGGACCGACCCCTCATAATTCACACCTTGAAGCTTTTCTTCCTTAAAAAGACTATGCCTTATAGCTTTCACACATTTACTGTTTCACTATCATGCCCTGAATCAGAAATTGATGAAAAATTCCTTGCAGTTAATTGAGGGACAGAGATATTGGAAAGCTGATCTTTCTGATCTTCTTTGATTTTACAAAACCATATTTTTCTGGTCGGTGGAATCAGGATTAATTTCTCTGTCTGAAAATGCAAAGGACCTCCCACTATCACATTTGCTACATCCCTCCCCTAAAACCCTCAAAATAGAAATGATAAAACTGTTCTCTTTCTTTTTCCCAAGTCTGTAGGAGTAACAGCCTGATTAGTGATTCCCTGTATAAGAAAGAAGAGTGCCTCAGCAAAGAGCGTGGGAACATGAAACTGCTAGAAGATATAAGCCAAGTCTTACACTTTGCCTATTCATTTCTAATAGAATGTGCTCTCAGCAGACAGTTTTATATAGTAGGAGCTTGAGATTTGCACAGAAAGATAAACTCTGGTCAAGTATCTACATCCCATCTGGGATGGGCTACTCAGCAATTTCCAGCAAAAAATTTTTTCCTCATAATATGTCAAACTGTCATTTTGCACTCGTTGCACATGAAACATCTTTAATGCCAGTGAAAAAGAAAAAGGGGCTTAAATGTCGGTGAAGAGCTGAGGGGACACTTGGGTTATTGAACTGCTCCCTCCCAGGACCACCTCCTTTCTTCTCCCTCTGCATTTAAAGGTTGTGGATGGTCACCAGCTCTTGCATCCAACACCACGGTCCTTCAAGTCACCTGCTGAGAGAAGCCTTTTTCCACAGCAATATCTCCAGCCAGCCACCAAAGGATGTTTGTCCTTTGTGAAGCACAACAAATGGAGGACCAAGACAAGAGCCAGGGAATGAGCTGAAGGATGGGTGGCAGGTGGGCAGACTGCAGACACAGCTCTGAGGAGCTGTGATGAGGCTTCTCACACTTTGGAGCTGAGGCTGTGCAGTCACTGACTGGTTCTAACCGAGCATCCCTGGGGAAGCCAACCTGGCCCAGGGTTCTCTGAGAAAGCAAAGAGGAGACAGCCATGAAAAGAAACCCCTTGCAGAATGCTTTATGCTATGAATTTCTGTAAATGCTCCACAGCACCAGCTGAGGAAGCAGTGCATGGGCTTTCTGTCCTGTTCATTGAAAATAAATGCGAAAGAAGCTCTGAAAACCCACAGGAGATGTATTTATTTCAAGTTGCAAAAAACTTTTGTCCAACGTGAAAAAACCAAAAAGTCTAATTTCCCTGACTTCTGCAAAGTGAAGGATGAAAAAATACATAAAAAACTGTCCTAGAAACGCACACACTTTTTCTTTACAACTTGAAAGGCCCACACGATTCAAAAAAGAATGTATAAAAATTCCACTAGGGTATGTGTTTATTTATAGTATTCTTCACACATTCTACAGCAGTTTATTTCTTACTTGCTCTGCAGCTACTGAAGAGTTTTGTTATCCAGCTCATCTTTCAGTAACTACATGATGGTCTGTAAAAGCACAAAAAATTCTGACTACTGAGGGAAAGAGAACATAAACATATTTTAAAATAGTCCACAACTCCATCTTTGACTGTCTCCCAACCTGCATGCTTTCTATCAACTTTGGTCAATATAGACTTGGATGTCTTGCTTTATCTAGTCATTATTTTGGGTTTATGTGGCAATTAACGAGCTCAGCTTATCTGGAACCCTTGAAAAGAGAATGGACACAAATTTCTATGAGTTTTGTGGTATTTTTCTCATGTGACAATGAAGCTACCTTTTTTTCCACTTACAGAGAAAAATGCCATCTCATGGGGTAATGCCATCTAATTTTCCCTTAGACATGGTTTTGAAGATGCCACATACCTTCAGAAACATCAGATACATGCCAGTAATGCACTTAAATAATTAATCTCATTTATGCTGCATTCCAGGGAACTATTTGGTATAATCAGTGTCTTCCTTTTACATTACTTATTTTTTCCCCCCATACAATAGATCAGAGAGGTATTGTCTTTCAAAGCAAAATATCATCTTAGCCCAGAATACCCAAAAACTTCCAATTAAACCACTGGCAATTTTTACCAAATTGAAAATGGAGAATTATTGCAAGTAGAGTAAAACATTTGAGTGTTTTTAAGAATATTTGAAGAGCACAGGACATTTTGTAGTCAGATTAAACTAATAATTAATAAATAGTTTTTACATTTCTATTTTCACCAGAGTCAGTCATACAGTGTTTTAAAACATCAGCAAAGGTATAATTCTTTTTTTAAAGTTCTAGTTTGACTTACTGGGAAGTACAGAAGAAGTGATCCAAAAAGAATGGTTTCCAGCAGCACCAGCCCTGAAGCCCTGATACTCTAGAAGACAAAAACCAACACAAAATATTAGAAAATTCTCTCTGTGTACCATTTTCATAAAAGTACCTTCACTTTTGTCAGTGTAACACTTCCACAGTAAACTTTATTAAGCGGTCAGGCTTGCATGCTCCACACTCTTTAAATCACAGAATTACATTACAATTGTTGTGCTTTACAAAATTAAATTTAAAATATCTTTTCAACAGCTGCTTGGGATGTTTTGCATCTGTCTTGCTTGTTGGCACTTATTTTGATGTTATTAATTTTTTTCTCTGGCTGTTCATCTTGTGTTCAGTTTTTTTATTGCCATTTTGTGTGTTCATCTCCCATTCAGGGTTTCATTCTTCTCCTTACTTATTTGTGTCAGTAGAACTGTCCTTTCTGGATTTCCTGTCTCACTCAATAGTCACTCACTGCTGACACCTAAGTAATACTGCCATTTATTTTGTTCCTATCTTCATTCTAACTTTCATACTTAGCTACCTATACCATTCACTTAGCTAGGTCTGCAAAGAGTACTGTTTGTGAAGGACTGATTCATGCCTTCACCCATTCTATCCATTCTATCCAGGCCACATGAGCAGCCTTTGAGATAAACAGTCATTCCTTATCCTTGAATCTCAGAAAGTAACACCATTTCTGTGAAAAATCCCATTTAGAAAGGAAAGTCATCCATGCCTCTTGGCCACTGCTAAAGGGTCACGAATAAATGTTAAATAATTATTTGCACAAGGGAAATTTTTAAAAGTGTAGCTGCCCAAGTTGCATCAAGCATAACAAACCAAAAGCTGAATTGATGTATAAACAAGCACAGGAGAGATTGCATTTCAACTGTCTGTGGTCCTAAGTAATCCAGGAAATACAACAGCATTCATTAGCACCGAATTCCTGAATGTCATCACATAAATCAGTGATAGGAGTGTCAGAGTATTTTCATAGTGGAGAAGAAAAAAAGAAAGCCAAAATAAAATTAAAGTCATCCTGTATTGGTTACATTGTGTAATACTGAATTAACTGTAGACTTTTGGTGTCAGTCCAGGAAGACTGCAGGTTCCTCCAGGGCCACATGTCACTGTGTATTATATGAGCATGGTACCATGGAAACCTAGTGAGGGGAAAAGGTTGGCATATTTTGATTTTTTTTTTCACTTTTTTTAAACAGTTCTGCCACTTCTGTAATAAAAAGAATGACCGAAGAGGGCTGTGACATACAGAAAATTTCCTTTTACAAAGGTGGTTTCACCAGAATGTGAGCTTGTCTTTCAGATAAATAAAGCATATCAGAAATCATTAGAGGAAAAAAAAATCAGATACATTTCTTCTTTAATCTCAACTTTGAATACATTCATATTTATTAAATTGAAAAGTGTATCTACACTCCATGTGTAAGCACATAGGGATACACGACAGAATGGTAGAGAAGCAAGGAAATATAGAGAAGGGGCACAGGTTTGCCTGCTGTGCTAAGCTGATATATTTGAGATGACTGGAAAAATTACAAATGCAAATTGTCTCAAAAGAAGTGCAATAAAAAGTGCAGCTAAAGGTAGATGTGAAGGCAACGTGCTCGCTCTGCAGTGCTCCCAGGAGGACCCTGGTGGTGCAGGTCTGGCAGATCCATCCCACTCTGCACGTGAGGAAATGGGAGATGTGATGAGACCTTACAGGATTGTATTCCCAAATCTGCTCTTACTTCTCTGAAAACCCTTCCTGTTCAAATTATTTTTATTCCTGGTACAGGTGGTTCTTTAGTTCTATTAAATTAAAGAAGTGAGAAGCGATTTTTGTCAAGTTGAAAATATGTGGTCTGAAATGTTTTATTACCAGCTGCTTCTCCTACTAAAATACACCTTCCCAATAAAGAATTTTTTTTCCAGTATGACTATATTTTTGTCTTGATTTCCATGAGCTGTTTTTCTAAAGCCCATCTAGAGTCCTTGTCCCTCTGTCTTATCCCATATACCTTTTCCAAACACAAAGACACAGTCATCTTTCTTAGTGAAAGAGCTGTGTGGAAAAACTAAATTTCAGGAATTTTATCTCAATTCAAGTTTACTTTTAAGAAATAGACTGCACAGATTCTTCTCTCTGTCCCCAAGGCTGAGCAGTAGCAAGATGTTTGGCTCTTTTGTTAAGAAACAGAAGTTGGACTTCCAGTTCCCAGACAGTGATATCAGGAGCTGCAGAAAAGAGTGGAACTATATTTCGTTGTGGTGGGCAACCTAAACTGTTCACACCTTCAAGAGGAGTACTGGGGACTAAAGAATGGGCATGAAAACAACTGGAAGGAGTCCTCTGAATCCTCAGTTAGTGCCTTATAACAGTGGTGTCATAAGTTATTTATTGTCTTGATAATAAAATCAGGGACTGATTAGGACCACTACCCATGAAAACGTAAATGTTGAATTCTTTAACAAGGCTTTGCTTTAATTTTATTATTGTTGATTGAGGTATAAAATTTCAAACAACTCATTCCCAGCTAACTTCAGGAAAAACTCTTCAATTCAAGGGAGAAAAAGTTATACCTCTTTTGAAAATTTCCCTGTAAAATAATGAAGAGGAAATTGTGTGTCCTGCTCAGCCTTTCATCACACTAATACTTTTAACCTATTTGAATCATAGCCTCCTAATAGAATACAGATTTCAAGTACAGAAATATTCACAGTAAAGACCAATTTTCCAAAAACAGGCCTACAGTTATGGGCTGCCACTTAAACTGTACTGACAAATTGTCAGAATTTTCTGGCATTTGCAGGTTTTGTGCGTATTTCTAAACCAAATAAATATAATCCTCATGTTTTCTCCTTTCCCTTTCAAGCCTTTGAAGTAGACTTACATGAAGGTCAATTTTTTTGTTCTATTACTAGTTGAGCTCAAACAGAATATAATTATTAAATTTACTTTTACCTGAAAAAAAGTCAGGAAAAGCAAAGGCCATCAATCATAAAGCAATTTCATTACAAGTACACAAGATTTCAGGCATCCAAGAAATCCCCAAATATTTAATTTTTCAATTCATGTGGCCCTTGATCCTTTCTGCTATACAAGTAACGAAATCTGTTGAGATAATCATGATGAAGGTAAGGTGTTCTGCATGAGAAACATGGGCATTGCTGAATCTAAGCTGCACTACACTACCTACAAGACAGACATTTGAGAAAACTATTTTCTGGTGAAGAACCCTCACAATAAAAATGGTTAATGTCCCAGGGACATCTTTTCTTATAAGGGCAGAAATTCCTGCCTTGGGGAAATTCTGCTTAAATCAAGATACCTGCAAATAGTGGTGAATATATACATCAAAGAAATATCAGTAATGAGGTAAACACCTAATTTCAATTTCAGTCTCTTCACAGCTTTATGGTTAATTCAAAAGATGAATATGTACAATGACAATCATCAAAAATCTGGATCACTTAAATTGTGTGTTTCACTAGGTTATACATTCAATTAACACAGAAATTAAATGAAGATCCAAAGACATTACTTTCAGGAATAAAATGCACTCTAATATTGATTAATCACCTAACCACCAAGAGATTAAATTGAATACACAAAAAGCTGATGAAACAGGAAACCAAACTTCAGTAGCAGGAGGCAGGGCTCAGTATGTTCCTCTGTTCAGTTTACAAATAGCTTCAGAACACCTGATCTAAATTTCAGCTTTCTTATGCAACATGGCCTCACCTATTAGAGAAGATAAACCACAGCTCAATAAATGTCTGTATAAATTGTAGTTCAATCACACAGAAATAAACAGTTTATGGTAAAAGAATAAAAAACCAACCTGACTGCAAAGTTCAAGATTCATAACATCTCAGAGGAAACAAACTGAAAATTATGTGAGAAGTGCTACAATAAAGCTGATTGAGGTAAAAAAATTCTCATTATTTTCATGACTTAGAAGGCAAATTAACTATATATGAAAGTCATTATAATAATTTCAGAGCAGTCAAAACCTCATACTTTGGAAGGTTTTAAATCCAACTTCAGTTTATTTTGTTCACTTTTACTTTACAAGAGCCACATGCTAAACCACTTCAAATGAATACTTTATAATTGCATCTGAGAAATCCTAATCCCAAAAAGGGTGAGATTTTTCAGCTCTTCAGAATTTATTAAGCTAAGTAATTCCTCACTAAGTTTAGATCACAAAATGAATGTTTCACTGAAATAAAAGCACATTTGTTTTTGAAGGAAATACTGCTATGCGTAACTAAATTATTCTTCCTTCCAATGTATTGCTGAAAGGGAATACATTGGAAGCCTCATGTTAGTGCAGACCCTGCACAAGGAATTGTGAAAATGGCTGTGCTATCTGCACAAAGTTGAGTTTAAGACAAGGGACAGCATATGGATACAGGCAGATGAGAAGAGCAAGGGAACAACAAGGCAATATCACATTTCAGAACTAGCAATTAGTGGTAAGTCCCAGCCTATCATTATCCCACTCTAAGTTAAATACTTTGTCAGCACTTGAATCTGAAGACATGATATGGAGAGCAGAGGATGCTCTCAAAAAGGCTCCACTAAACATGAGGAAAGCACGAAGGGAACAAGGGGTGTTTTTTGGAAAAGGTAACAAGATGAGGCTGGTGTGGCACTTCTGCATCACAGAAATGGCAAGCATTTCTTTTCAGTTAGGAGATAGGAAAAAGCTCATGTGGGAGCTGAAAAAAACCAGAGATACACAGCTCACGTATGGTGTCAAGAGGGAGATGCAGCGAGGACAGCAGAAAGTGGAAGAGCCGTAAATCATGGGCAGCATCATTTAGGACAGACAGGAGCAGGCTGTGACTGCATCTGCCAGCTGAAAGGACATGGCAATAGCCAAGACACAAGACACCAAACTGAGACAACAAACAGGGCTGCAGACTGGCAGAAATCATTTATTAAAAGGGAGCTCAGAAGGAGTTCGGCAAGGCTTAGACATAGCCAGAGACACAGAGATCTCCAGAGTCCGAAATGACCTTTGGTAACGAGCAGGTTGCTACAGTAACTATGAAAGAGTAGCTGGGATGTCCTAGAGGGAAGCAGGAGGAGATCAAGGTTTCTTTTCTGCTATATTGAAGTTGATGAAAAGATGTCAGAGAAAAATGTCATTATTTTATTCCAGACAGGGGGAGGCACGGCTGTGACAAGGAAGGCAAAAGCAATGTGATTGTGTTCATAGCACAAAGTTGTAATGAGAAGCTGACAGCATGAGCCTGTTCCTAAAAACCTTCAACTTTTACCCAAAGAAATTAAGAAAAGAATGAAGAACAGGAATATGTTTTAGTCTGAGTAATCTGTGTTCAGCCTGTACCACATGATATAGGCAAAACCAACCAAACAACCAAAATATTAAAAACAGCACAAAGTTTCTCTCAACACTCTACCATGAACAACAATTTTTGCATTTACAGATATGCAGTAAAAAATTGCAAGACTTTTCCTAGAATAAGGTTTCCAATAGAGTTTTATTTCTACTATTTGAAAGGTCTCATGCTACATTACTTCTTTCTTCTCTCTGGGTAAAACTTCTAAAAACCCCTATAAGACGTTTTCCTTAGTTAAATTGGTTTTTCAACATCAAAATGGGGTCTTATTACTAGACCCTTAAAACAAAAAGAAAGGTCTGCTTCAGACACAAGTCTTCTCTTGGAGAGGGAGGCATGCCAAAGACGTCATGCAAGCCACCAGGGACTTTGCTATTGCTATTGATTGTACAAGGAAGGTTCACAGCAGGATACAACTCCAAGACAAATAGCAGGATAAATAAATAATGTCGCCGTTATTCTGCTGACATGATAGGAAATCTCTTCCCAGCAAATCTGTAAATGCCCATTCAGAAGCCCAAATCAAACTTCAGATAAATGCAACTGTCCTGAAGTTACTGCATCAAGGAATCAGTGGGGAGAGCTTATTACCATGTGACAGACCATTCAGTCTACTCAGACACTCTATAAGGGCTATAAATATGAGACCAGCAGGAATCAGAGAGTAACAGACAAGCAAAAATCTTAGCAGTTTGCTCAGTTTAATTGATGACTCTGAAACAACCTTGGAAAAACTCTTCTATGAGGTAATAGTTGTCATTGTTGGAAAATATTTGCTGGAATTCAAGCATTCAATTACTTAATTTTTCATAATTTATTTTTAAAGTGAAATCATAGACTTAAATGAATGTAGGCCTTCGCGGCTGCTACAGCTTTTTCTTTGTTGACAGCTATATCCTTGCCAGCTCCCTACACTGAAAGCGTACTACCAGCTCCATTGACTTGAACTTTGGGGCTCTGTGTTGCAGAGTTTTGTTGAATAGTGGTAGAACAGAAGGTAGCAATGATTCACAGTCCACAGGGTCTTACGTGGCAAAACATTAAGAAAGCAAAGGCAAGGAATCTGTTTCAGTGCCAAACTGGAGCAAATGTGTCACAAACCATGGCTGATTGACATCACCTTGAAGGCAGCACACTCCTTGTAAAAAATACCATTCATGTTTTCCAGATGAGCTCCCTAAGATGTTGTGCAATTCAACTTTGTAGAGACAAGCATTGGCTTAATACAAAGCCATACAGAGAAGATTGCAGCTTTTGAATCCTTAGAGCTACGGCTGAGTATTGATGAAAAGCCATTTTTATGCCTTACTTTGTCCATTAGCAGTAGACTCTATCTAGAGCAGTTTGTTTTTTGTTTTGGCTTCCTACCACCCTGCTCTTGTCATTAGCTCTTCTTTATGAGGCTGAACTGAAATCAATGAACATATTTCATATCTAGATCTTTAGTTTCTTCACACTTTAGTTTTCATTAGGCCTAAAATGTCTGTAATTTATTTTTTTTATTCACAAGTACTTGATGCCTCTAAACTGTGTATTAAATGCAAATACATATTCATGTGAAACCTTTGGCCTTATGAAGTGAATACACACAATACCCTGAAAACACTGCAGCCATGCCTACTGCTTTTGGGAACTCCAGCAGGCAGTACATCCTCCCTGAGACTCAACTGCTGCTGCAGGCTAACAGCCCCTTCACTTCTTACCTTGCCAATATGGCACTCTTAACTTACTCATGTGGGAATTAAGAAAGTACAGCACCCCTAAAGGCACATCTTAACTACACAGAAAAATGGGAAGGGACGTGCAAATAAAGGAAATGAGAATTCCACTAAAAACAACAGTTTTGAAAACAACATCGGCAATGCCTTTAAACCTGCATGCCTGAAGATTACAATAAGCTTCCTGAGAAATCACAAGAAACGAGGTTCTCACCCTAGAACAGGATGAAGAAAGGGTGTCTAATGCACTGCACAGAGTGTGTATAGGCTGAGTGAACTATCAGGTATGCCCACCAGCACAGCATGTAAAGGCAGCTGCTCCATTTGTGCAAGATCTTCCCTCTATGAAGTTTCCACTTCAGCTGAAATGTCAGAAATTGTTGTCTAGGGAGAAAAAAGCAGAATGTGCACCAAAGATGAAAACCATCCAGGCATAAGCACATCAAGATGCCACTGTGGAGTAAAAAAAAAAAAAAAAAGGAAAAAGGATTGGCTGATTTACATTAGAAAAAGAGGTATGTTTGCAAAGCCAGCATGCTTTAATATTTAAAGATGTATCACACATCAATAGCCTGTGATTACCTCATTCTGAATTACTGTATCCTATTGCGGCTGCAGTAAGGGAGAAAAGACATTCTTGATTTCTCAGTATTAGAAAGGGGAACTACAGCATACATTTGCATGTTGCCTTTCCATCTATGTGCAGTTCTGTGCAGTATTTAAAATTGCACTGCTAAGGGAATATCTTCACAGTTTCGAAATCATATTCAGCAGAACACTTAAATATATTTACACTAAATAAAAAAATGGGATAGTGGTGGCAGAGTGTATCTAGCCACCCTGAACTCCAAAATTAAAATCTGTATTTGACAGAATAAAAACCATATAAAAACAGTCTGTAGCTATTATTTGCCACATTTCCCTCAAGAGAGGGAAAATTATTTATTCCTGTTGATGATTAGGCATATGGTCCTATTAACTGTATTTACCTTGATTGGTGTTCAAGATGTATATTTTCTTCCTGTCATTAAAAGTATTTATATTTCTCTATTTCCAACAGTTCCCAAATGTTCATAAAAGAGGGGTTGGGGAGGGCAGGGGTAGAGAAGATTAGTAAAATAAAATGTAATTTAGTTAAAAATTTCCAATATTTGAGATTGGAAATGGTCTTGAACAGGGCAAAGCCCTCCATTCCAATGGGCTCTACCACAGTCCATCACTGTTGATGCCATATGACAACACCATTCCAAATTACCATGTTGAACTCTAAGCATTTTTTCCACTATTTTTCAGAGCTGAAAACAACCTCTTCCAAGTGTGCTCACTACTACCAATTTTACCTTGACATGCTGGATTTGCATCCAGAGACGCTGGCCACAGGTGCATCAGGAAGATGGAAAGCCCAGATCCCCATTCTCGCTCTCTGTTCCCCTATTTCCAGAACCTGGCAGCACCACAAGGTGGTGAGATGAGGGCAAAGTAGTTTGGCTTTAGTGCAACTACTTTGGAGCCCTTAGCACTGCTCTGAATGAGAATTCCCAGCAAACAAGACCCTTCTGAAAAGGTCTAGCATGAGTCAAGGCTGGCAGCACGTTCTCAGCTCTCCTTCATCACAAAGTAGCAATTAGTGCCTTCCAGTCCCTGGCTGAGATCAACTTCTGTGTTCTCTTTGCCAGTAGAGGTTCTTGGCATTTCTTAAGGGCACTTACAATTCCTCACAGTAGTTGTATTCTACCCAAAGCTCCCTGTTTGAGGTGGTAGGCTGCTATGCAAAGGTCAGTTATTTTCAGCTCTTCTTTCCCATTCATTTGAAAAGGCAGCTTTATAACTGACAAGTCTTTTAGGTTCTTTGCAGGTAATGTCCTTCCACAGTCCAGTACTTTAACAAAAACATGATTACAACACAGCTGGTTTTCTCTTTAAGGCTCTGGTAGATTTCTAGCCCTATGTTAGGTCTGAAATTTTTAAAAAATCTGATTTTTATTCATAGTTATTTAAATGTTCAGTTTCTTTCCAGCAGCTTTGCTACCCTTACACTGTATGTAATCAATGCTGCAGTTGGTCATTCCCTGTTTGAGTTCTCCCTTGGTCCACACAGCACTGCTTGCAAAGATGAATTCTACTATGTTGTTGATGCTTTTTCTCACAAAATCACTGTTCAGCTTCTCATTTTTGAGAATATTTGTTTTAATATGATTTCTGTCCTTGCCTAAACAGCTACTTTTGTTAGCTTAGCCTCAGACTTTTTGGACGTGTTTTTTGTAGTGATGTTTGCATTATTAAATCAATACTAATGCCACAGCACATAAAGATGTTTGCTACTATCACCTTGAGCTGTTTTGTTCCTTAGTTGTTCTACTTTGAGAATGTTTTGCACCTCTGTATACAGCCATGAGTAAGGCTGAAAGTTGTTCTGCAAGATGCTCATACTCAAACTCTGTCAAAGCCTTTGACAACCAAGGAAATAAGAGGAGCCTATTCCTTTACAGACTCCTCTGTAAGGAGATTGCAAGTCTGTAAGACTCCTCTAAGACACATAACAACACTATCAACAGCACTGAGCCTGTGCCTTGTTTTGCATCCAGTGTCCCTTTCCTTCTCTGACACTGCAGAAGCCCCACCATCTTCCCAGGCCATACTCAGGAAAATCACTCTGTCAGACCAATAAAATAGAATTCCAACATTTTCACTATTGAGGAAAGATCTCTTTTTCCCAGGTCTCATCACACAATTTCCTCAGTGGCATTAAACTGGTGCTGTCAGCCTTTCTGATGGAATTTCACAAATTTTCATCTCCCTTAAGTTTTTGAGCCTCTTGCCCCTTGAGTCAATACCAGGTTCATGGCTTCCAGCTTTCACTACTGATTGGCACAAGGGCTGTCCACAGGAAAGATTTCTTCCAAGTGATCCAGACATCTGATTTCCCTTCTGTATTAGCTATGAATAATTTTTCCTCTTTTCTATTTGTAAGGCACATTTCCCCCACTTACTCTCCTGCTGAAATGCTTCTCCTTTTCCCACTATAGCAGTAGCATCTCCTCTTTATCTATTATATTTTTCATCTTTTTCTGTGTTTCCCTACAAATCTTTTCACTAGTGGTTTAGCTTCTGCTACTCCTTCTGTGCCTTCTTCCAGATTTTTTTTGGTTCTTATCGCTTTGGAGTTCTTCCTTCTCTTGGCAATGGGCCACCTTTTCTGCCTGTGACTTTCTCCAGTTATGACTCTTGCAGTTAAATAACATTACTGCTGAGCTGATCTCAGGGCTGCTGAGTCACTTTCACCTGTGTTTGACAAAGCCTCAAAAAGAATTCCACAGCACTGATCAGAGCTTTGTCACAGTATCTTTTTGCCATTCCATTCTGCTCTTTTGGCCAATTCCAATGACTGCTAAAGTCACTATTGTGCACTTACATTTACAGGTTGGCAATGGTCAGATTGGTCAGTGGTACCAGTGGTTTGGATCAACTGTATTTTGGATGAACAAGCTGAATTTTGTTCTGTCACCTATCAAATGTGCAAGTCTACATGAGTAACTACAAGGTTTTCAAGAAGAGACATGAAATCTAACTTAATGATGCCTTGCCAAGAGAACAGAAGATATTCTGGTTTAGACTCTAGTGTCCTACCTCACTTCATGGCCTGTGCTGCATTATTAAAGAAGCACACAGGGATCCTTCCTGATCTATCCTCCAAGTTTCCAACAATAAAATTATGACCTTGAAGCACCAGATATTTCACAAAAACCACTGTGTTTAAACATCCAAAAATACAGAAACATATATAGAAAGATATATATATATAGAGAGAGAAATATCCTCCATGATTCCTTCCGGTTTTTTTTTTTTTTTGCTTTATACTTTGGGATCTGTAACATTCTTTGCCAGTGAGCAACATAAAGCAAAAGTTTTGTAATGCAACTACTACTTTTTTTAAAAGCATTTGAGAGATTCCTTGAACATTTGAGAGATGCCTTGATCTTTAAACCCTCTAGTGATACCCTAAGAGGAACCATGAATCTATATCTATGTTGGCACATCAACATCTCCCGCTGTACATGATTTTATACCGCATTTCCTGCCCTGTCTTTTCCTCTGCCACCCCTTGGTTACCTATGAATAGTGCAGCTCACCTAGACCCTTGAGACCAAAATTTTAAGAGCTTTTGGTGGCAGACCTTGGAAGTACTCTCATAGCCACATGCTCGTAATCCCCCTTTCACAGAGCTACAAATACATTTGTAGGGCGTCACATTCTCTCAAAAGCCCACTTCCCACATTTGCCCATGGACCCAGTAGTTTTGTTATTTATTACCATTACTCTGAATTTTCATGTGAGAAAGTTGGACCTACTGATCTTTAGTTCTTGTCACTATTATAAGGAGCCTTTATATAAATAGAGATGTCACATTTCCTATCTTCCATTGCTCCTCCACCGCTCTCAGTGTAAACTTATTACACAATAAATAGTTTGGCAGTTTTCTAGATAGAAGTCTGAAGAGGATTCTTCAGAGGAACCTTAAGAAGTTCTAGAAGATGAGACTTAAAACTTCAGAGATTTATAGAAGTCCCTCCAAAGAGGAGCCTGGCTTTTAAAAGCCAGTCTTCTGGCTTGCTACAGGCTTTGCATAGTTATTACCATTCATTTTGTCAAGATCTGAGTGGGAACTCACAAGCTGGTATTAACCAGGTTCTCTGTAGAGTTATTATTACAGCCTAGGTGAGTAATAATGATCTGTCAAAATGAAAGGTGTATCATCACATTTTGTCAGTAACACTTTGGCAGTAATTGTCAAAAAGGTCTCTGCTCTCATGGCTGTGCTCTGTGGCAGTGCAGGGCTCCATCTTTCACCCGTGGTTGGTCTTTCAGCAACTGCCTTGGATCTCACATGTATTCCACACTGCTGACAAACTAGGCTGATGGCAATTTATCCACTGTAAGTACTGCTTGGTCATAAAAAGTACAACCAGTGTGATCTGAATAGCTGAGTTATTTCTTCACTTCCCTAAAATACTTATGGTCTCTCTCTGCTCTTACCGATACATTGATCTTTTTTAAGACAAAAAAATGTCTTGTCATTTCCATCATAAGCTGAAGGATGCTTATGGACCTTTATCATTCTTTTTGTGAATTATTATATATCACTGCCAAGGTGCCTGGGGTGTTTCTTTCCAAGTGCTTTCTGTTGGCAGACCTTAACTTTTCAGGACCTAATTTTTTTGAAGGTAGTAATTACCAGGAGTCCCCATGAAGTACAAGCATTGAGGAGCCTTCCACAGTCACTTTTACTAAAGAGGCAACCGGATTCCATTTACCTTCTGATTTTACTGATCAACAGAAGGATCAAAATGTCATGTATCTACTCTTCATTCCTTTCAGCACTGAAAGGGCCTTAATTTAACATCTTTTATTTTCAACTCCCATCTTTTGCTCCCTTAAACACTTTGAAGTTTGCTTCTTGATATAGTAGCAGTATCCTGTTCTTTCTGTTAAAATGTTGCATTAAAAACTATTTTTTGCAACCATTTGAATATTGTAGTGCTACACGTGGGAGAGAAATGCTCTTCTCTAACTCCCACGCAGCACAATGGAAATGAGCAGTTTAACACAGCAACTTTAATCACAGACATATATACTAACCTAATTGTGGTTTGCTTCACTAACAGTTGGAAATTCTCAGAAGGCCAGATATTTTGAATATACTTCAATATGTGTTTCATTTTTATGATTTTGGCAGAGAGTACATAGTAAGTTACTAGTTTTCTTCCTTCACTCCAAATTTCTGTCATTTCCCAATGTAACCAGCAGTTTTCTTATGCAAATACTCATTGTTCTCAGTATGTTTGCCCTTCATGCAACATGTCATGGTAAACACACAAGATCTTTTTCATGCTTTACCAACAAGATAAAAACCACTAAAGGAAAATCCCAGAAAAACTCAACTGCAAGACATGAAAAGCAATGAAAAATATATCAGTTACTATTCCTTGAAAACATCAATCATAATGGAAAGGTTTGTTAATCACCATATTACTTCTTTTGTCTCATTTCCTTCCCTTTTCCTTGTGAGATACACATTTAGAGAAAAGTTAACTTTCCTGTAAGGTACCAAAACTGCAACTGAATCCATCTCTGGTCAACTGAATGAACAGCAATGTCTCAAAAGCATAATTTTTCTTTCAGGGAAAAAGAATGCTTTGTTTTATGACTGATTCTCACTCATTCATATGTCATGATTAACAATGGTAAGAGGGAATTTGGAAAAAAAAAAGAACAAACTTTTTCCTATTGACTGAAAAACACTTCAGAGGCAACAAAAGATGTGTATATGCTGCTTACTATTGCTTTGGCATTAAAGATTCAGATTCCATGTGTTTCTTTATTCATAGACTACTTTGGAGAACTAACTAACCATCACAAATGTAAAAATGTGCTATTCATCACTAGTAGGTTTTGTGAAACAGAAGATTTCTGTGTTATGTCTAATAAAGATAGATCTTTTTACTGTAGCAGATATCTATATCAGAACATATGCAAGTGTAAAAGTGCAAGAGTGAAAACAATTTCTCAACCTGTTTGTGAGAAAATATAAGTATTTCCTATAAAACAATCAATATTGTGGTGTGTAAAAAAGAAGTGAAGCCCAGCTTGCAATAGCTGCATATCACTTTCTAAGTCAAGAAATAGTTTCCATTCACAAGAAATGCTTGTCATGATGTTGTTTATTACATTAAAAGTGAGAATATTAACAGATTAAAACCTCACAAAAGCAGAATGAAGTTCTTCTGCAAAGTTAATGTCAAGCAACTAAACAGATGCCTACAACAAACTTTTCATAACAAAAAAAAATTTTATGAATACAATTAAGTCTGTAATTTGAATCATTTACTATAATATCATTAAATACAAAGACACTGTCAGAAACAGAAGAGATAAAAAAAAGGAATGTTACTGCTCGTTCTGTGATTTCCTGGCAGGATATTAAAATCTTTCAAAATGAGCCACGCATTTGTAACACAGACACTGCAGGATCAGGAAGACTGTGGGATCAAGTGTTCCAAAAACCAAAATGGAAATACTTATCTAGGTATAGAAAGTGGATGAAGCTATTAATTTCAATAATGCAGCATACGGTGTGCACACCTACGTTTCCCAAATGTAGGTAGTGAATATATGCCATCTTCAGTTAATTTCTTTTAAGTAAATCTGAAGTTTCAGAGAATATTCTGCATTTACTGAGGCAACAGTGAGATTCCAAGAGATGTTACCAGATTTTCAGTGAGCTAAAAGCAGAAAGTTCATTAGCTTAGTACAAAAATGCTGCATCACAATTTACAGATACTCCTTAGTATACCCTTGCTTTAGTGAAAAAAAGTAATATTCTTTAACTATTAATCACATTTAAACTCTCTAGGAACTAGAATTATTCAGAAAGATTTCTCTTTGCCATAATTATTTACCAGCTAGTCACTCAAATATATTGAAACCAAACATCATTCCCAGTAGTGGTAATGCAGAGACTTTCATGATCCCAAGTTTCTAAAAACCCCATGTGCCTTTAGATATGTGCATAATTAACCGGCCTGATTTTCCAAAATTACTAAATACTTTCCTTGATTTCTGCTGAGCATCCATAAATGCAAGCATATTTCACTGGAAGACACAAATTGCTTCGCTTTTTTTTTTTCTTCTTTTTCCCCAAAACCACATAAACAATTCAAGAAAACATTCCTGTTTGGAAATGCCATCGTCCCCTTGAGCTGTGCTCCTTGCCTGGGAAGCTGACCCTGAAAATGGGAAGCTGTGGAACCGAGATAAACGAGCTAGTAGGGCACAGTGAGGAGGAACGCGCGAGCGAACGGCGCGGGTTTACCTTGGCCTTGCGGAAATGGTAGACCAGCAGCATGCTGATAAAATCCAGCAGCATGCAGAGCGTCTGGAAGGAGATGATGGCCAGCCGTAAGTACTTGTCCTCCTGTGCATAGCAGGGAGTATCATCTGTGCAGAAAGAGCATCCTTCTCTGCAGGGTAGGCAGGTGTAGACTTCCTCTGACAATTCACCACCAGAAAAGCGATTTTCTGCATCCTTTCCTGAAAGTATCAGAAGAGCCAGGGGAGACACCTTTAGTTGATGGGGAGTTCATCACCAGTCCTCTGCTGGGCTTCCTTTCCCTCCCATTCTTTCTCAATAGGCTACAAAATAGCTTGCCCAGTGCTGCTTTTCTCACTGAACCATCCTTTGTAACGTTCAGAAAATGCAGACCAATGAGGGAAAGTGAGCTTATTAAACATCAAATGCTTTCCTGTTACATTTAAAGTGGGCTAAATCAGCACAGGAAATTCTATGAAGAATTTTGAATGGGGAAAAATTACATGAAATATTTGGGAATAAGGAATGAATTTTACACAGACAGATGAAGGGCAGACCCATTAACTACCTAATGTTCATAGTACAAGCTCTGATCCCATTTCAGATTGCTCTGCAATTTCATAAAAATGCTATCGAGTGAATTAATGAGCTTCAAATTATATTAAAACCTTCTTAATTAACATTTGCCCAACAGGCTGTTGCATGATTGCACTACTCTGTCCCCAAAGCAAAACCAGTGCACTTAGACTAAGTATAGTTTTCCATTGTTCACACAAACACACCAGGAAGCAGACACGCCTATTTTGTCTAGGAAAATCAATTACTCTTGAACTGACATTTCACCCATCAATGTGAATCTATCAAGAGCACACACAAAAGGATTCCTAATTTTTCTGATCTATGACACTTGCCCATAAACCCTTGTAAGGCTGCTTAACCTACAGGCCATGAAAAGAATTAAAAGATGAAAGAGAAAGGGGGGGAAAGAATATTGTTAAATAAAAGGAAAAAAAGAATTTGTTGAAAATGTTTGTTATAGGCAAGACAGTCTTAGGAGTTCGCAGAAACAACAAAATGTTGTTTCTGTGAGCTCAGTCAATGCGTGTGTTACAAAGTGTGGTAACTCCTCTCACTTTTCACAATTCTAGAGAACTGCTTCAATTACTTTGATCAAAATTCTCCTTCTCTGTCAGGGAAAGTAGTAAATCATGCATTGCTGAGTCCTTCAAGAGACAACCTATTCCACCTATGCTGCACATACACATGGGCTTATGCAACTCTCTTCAGACTTTTAGCTTGTAGCAATTGAAGTAGAAGGTTTTCTACAAGGGTAATTACTTCTTGCTTTCTCAAATCCATGTCCAAATGTGCAGGAGCACACGTGTGCTGCCAGGCAAAGCCTGGGAAAGGGACAGAGGCCATGCTCCTTGTCCTCAGTGTAGGATGCTTCGCTCCCACATGCCAGAGTGAGTAGAGAACAGGATGGTATCTCTCATGCAGTTCGTGAATTTCTCCTTGGAGCTCCACTCTGAACTAAGATGTCAGAAGCCTAAATATAGCAGAGTAGTGCTGACTCATGTTGGAAGTCAGATTTTTAGGTACCAGGAGTCAGCAAAAAGAGATCTTGTGCTTTTTTGACCCAGACTGCGTGAGGTAGGAATGGAAATCTTGGAAAATAACCATGCTTGGGCATACCAAGCAGATGGAGAACATCTAAGGAACACTAATGTTGAAGATATTCTAGAACTGGAACTTCTCTTCAGAGCACACACCCATGGACCTCAGCCCATCATCACTCCAACAGCTTTAACAGAAACCACCTTCTCCAAATCTAACATCAGATCCCTGCTTCTTAATTACAGCTAGAGCAACAGACCCACACTGTCCTCTGCCAGAGACAGAAGTCACAGTCTCCCACGTCTCATCTCCATATCCAATCCAAGAGTGCATTCCCTACTGTCCAAGTTTCCCACTTCATTTCCTCAACATTTAAGGTCATGTCACCCTTTCCACCACATACCTGTTCCTTTATCATTTCTATAGCTGCCCTTCAATTAGCCCATCTCTTTAAAACCTCACATTTCTGAGCCCCTAAGGCATTCGTTAATATATTTTCATTGTGTCAACTAAATCAATTATTTGCAGTATAAAAACTTACACACAGAAAGATATAGTTCAAGACCCACAGCTATGAGACTACTTGTCACAAATATTATATGAATATGGCTTGATAATTTAGCATGATTCTAAACTTGATGCACTTTATTTCTGAAATGTTCAACCTTGAAAGTCATTGCAAATACACTATATTCCATCGTATCAAGCATTTTCTTATCAGAATCATATGTGGGAGTGTCCTCATGTGGATGCTCATCACATACAACAGGGATCACAGTTCAATAAGCAGTTGCATATTGAAGTGAATATCCCACAGATATGACTTTGTAACACAACAGCATGCTTTTGTTTAGATGTGTCTGGTGTCATGTTTAGAAACTGGGATGGGCTGCACAGGGAGCTGGTGGAGTCACCATCCCTGGAGGAGTTTAAGGAAAGACTGGATGTGGCACTCGGTGCCATGGTCTGGTCTATGGCAGTGTTTGGTCTTGGGTGGACACAATGACCTCAGAGGAGTTTTCCAATCTATTGCTTCTGTGGTATGGTGTGTTGTATACAAAGGAAGATCACTGATCCACATCTTCTGCACTGGCTGCACTGCCAGCCAGGACTGATTTTTCTGTGAGTATCTTTTGACTATCAGATGGAGGTGGAGGTGTCTGAGGAGCAACTGGATGTGGCCCTCAGTGCTCTGGTCTGGTTAACAAGGTGGGGATTGCTCACAGGTTGGACTTGGTGATTTTAGAGGTCTTTTCCAACCTACTGGATTCCGTGATTCCATGTGATTGCTCCTTATAGCTAATAAAAGAAAGATCAAAAAAATTGGATCTACATGAAATTTCCCATAATGCAATGAGGAACAATTAACAATTCCTATGTGGAACTTCTTTCAGCCCTTCTGAAATAAATTGTTGGGGAAGAACTGTTTATTATATATACCAGTGACATGGATCTTGTCCACCCACACCCTTGCCATGACTAGATGTCTCAGGGCACAGCTGCCCAATGCACAGTTGAACATTTCTGCCCTTTTTGTCTGGTCCTGTCCCCTCACCAAAGTCAATGTAACATCAATTCAAGACACAGACAGCCCAAGTCAAGCCTGGAGTGCCTCTAACAGAACTCCTAGATGTTTCATTGTGCCTTGTCCTATTTCAGCAGTTCTTTGGGATTACATGTTTCCTGCAGGGAATAAAAACAATTTTTCCTCCTCAAAAGATGACAAAAGATTCTAGACACAGTAAGGTAGATGGACAAGAAGTAATTTGTGCTTTGTGTAAAGCAGTAGCAGTTTCAGCACTGTCACAAATGAGATGGAAGCAAACACTGGGCTGCAGAAGTTAAAGCTGAAAATGAGGAAGGTGTAAAAAAAGAAAGGAAGAACAGAAATAAACCATAGTAACCAAAAAATAAAAAGGATAAAAAGGAAGGAGAAAGAAAACAAGCAAAGTAGGTGGAAAGTAGGAATAGGGACACAAACTAACATGAAATATAATAAAATAAAACAAAAAGCTTAAATGTTTCAGCTATTTCCACTCCACCATATTTTTTTTCCTAGCTCTTCTCTCTTCTATCCCAGTCTTATTTTTCTGTCTGATTGGCCCATCTGTTTTTGAAATGTTCTCCTGAGGGTAACTCTTCATCAGCTTCAGTTCTCCTAAGGACAATTTGCCACGCAAGGGGTGCCTCAGCAGCTGTGACATTGCCAGCTGAGACCTTCCTGCAGAGTGAGAGTGGCACCACAGACTGCTGAGAGCCAGGGCAGGGACTGCCTTGTCCCAAACCAAATCATCCTGCACTCCAGTCAGAAGTCAGCCCATGAACACAGAAAGCACAGTGCACGCTGAGCACTGAGCAGAAGACAGATTTTGCTGCTGTTCTATAATAGAGTAAATTGGGAACACTGCAGTCGCATCAGGGATGTTGTGGTAACTCGGTGAGAACGTAACTGGACCTCTTGGCACCAAAACCTGGTCATCAGCCATGGCCATAAGCCTCACCCCAGAAAGGGATCACTGAAGTCAGTGACAACCTCATATGTGCAAATATCTGCATGTGCAGGTTCTGCTGAAGAAACAAAGCCAAATGGCAGGTGCAAAAAATGAAAATTCCTGTTGAACTGGAAACTCCTCTTGGAAATTTTTATGTAATCATGGCAGTGTTAGAGACAGCAAATTCCCATATTCAGACAAAAGAGCCACTTCTGTTGCAAGCAGGGCAGGTTCCACATCCAAACAGCAAGAGCTGGGAATTTCTGCAGTATACGGATGATTGCTAAAGGGCAAACTTCAAGGCTGAACAAAGCACCGTTGCTCTGCTAAAGACTTTTCAATGCAAACCTGATTATCCCATAAGGCAGAGGACAGAAATGCTTTTGAGTAGGGTGTTACAAGAATGTTAAAATATAAGTAATCATCAGTTAGTCTATTCTATCTGTACTAATAGTGCTACCTAAAAATAAGCCATTAGGAGAAAGTGCATAACCACGTACTCAAGTACTTACAGGTTAATATAACCTGTGTGCGTGAAATGTGGTTTTTTCTAAAATCAATTTCCAACCTCAAAAGACACCCTGGAAATATGTTAATAACTTTGCTCCCTTCTAGGACCCAAGGTCCTCATTAACACATGCAGAAAAAATAGAAAGGTTTTACATATTTTGGCACCATCAGTTCTGAAGAATGAACGCAGACTTGGGAGGGAAATGCCCTCCTACCTGGCTTCTTATTCAGTAAGAGAACAGCCTGAATTCCAGCTGTGGCCCTGTCCCACTCACTCTTTGGGAGCCTGTAACATGTGCAGCCTTCCTGGGAGCAGCCACACCATGCTGCTTTAAGACAAGAAAGCAACTGATTTGCAGAATCTTTCCTACACAGGACACTGCTTATTGTGGCCGCATTTGTCTTCACAGAGAAAAGCAAGGCACAACTTCCCAAGGATTTTTGGGGATTCACATTCTCTGAACCTCAGAGAAAGAAAAAAGCAATTCCTACCCCATTTACTGCTCCTGTGTTTGTTCACAAGTGGAATGTTGTGGAAGATTGTTTACATAAGGAATTGGTAATTGGATTCTGGTGTCAGTGTTTTGATTCACTGACCAATTGAATCCACGTGTGTGCGTCAGGACTGTCAGCTGACAGTCACAAGGTTCAGTTCAGTTGAGTGGAGTTGAGTGCTTGGCAGATTCAGTGTAATATAGTGTGATATAGTACAGAATAATGTAGTATAATAAAGTAATTAATTAGCCTTCTGATATCAGTGGAGTCAGATGCATCATTCTCCCCTTCGCTGGGGTTGCCTTGTTTTACTATAGTTTATGTCACGTTGCAGGTTCCCACAGAGCCAACCAGTAAACTGTGTGGAGTGTCCAACATCTCTGTGAAGCTGTTCTTTCAGACTTATCTTTCAGACTCAAACCTTAACATTAATCTGGGCTGAAAGCAGAACCTTTCCCCCACCCAAAAACTGGACACTTCGGACACAATGTGAAACTGCAGTTATCCATATTTTGCTGTGGCACAAAATCCCAGCATCACTGAGAAATGTTCCCATTTCAAGACACAATACAATCCAATTTCTCAATTAAGCAAAGTACAAAGCTGGTCTTTTTTTTCTATCTATCTCCTTTCTGGTGTCTTGAGACCTGCAAATCTTTGCTGCCTCTTTATTTTCTTCCACTAGGAATACTTTCTAAATGATTAGCATTTCTATTCAGTTTCATCTCTTTCATCATCAGATTTCACCAACCTATCTCCACAAAGAGATCTCCAGGTCAGACAGTTTCTGTCAAAATTGCTTGCAGAATTCATATCTAGAATTCCTATGTTAACATCACTTTGAACCACCAAATACATACTACAGCCATATTTCCCATGTCATTTTTTCCTCTTCTTTTTACAGAATGCAGCTGCGTGACAGGACCAAGTTTCCTTTGAACCACAGGCTTTTCTCATTACTTCAGTCATTTCCAGTCTCACTGTTCACTTTTTGAAATCATCTATACAACTTGGCAGATGGAGCTGCATCTGGATGAATTTAAAAAGTGCTTCATTACAGTTATAAAACTCAGGTTACCTCACAGCAACAAAGGCTCAAATCAAACTGGCCCCCTACATCCTACAATATCAGCATTTACAAACTTCTTTTAGACAAATTTCACTTTAGGAGGAGCTAAAAAGCCATTTTAAGGCTCTTCATTCTATAGTAGATGGAGAAAAGATGGAGGTATTGTGTTTTCCATCTAAAGACAAATTAGTCTCCAGGAGAGCCATGCTCTTGATGCTGACAACAGTTGAAACTATTACATACCAAGCATTTATATTTTGCACAACTGATATGAAATAAAGTTAATCTTGTCCCTACTGATCAATGTTGCTTTGATCTCTAGCTGCATTTTTTTGTGTGTGTTCTATGGCATTTGGCATGAAGTCTTTATACGCAGTCTCATGGAATTAAATCCTAACTCCACCAGAACTCATTGCACCTCAGGAAGAACCAAACATCCTCCTTACTCTAGCAACATATTCACACAGCCCAGAGAAACAGCACTATCACAAGGCTGCCTTCTGCAACCCTTTACCATATGAAAAGACAAGGGAAACACTCAGCAGATAAACCATTGAACAAACTGTGCAATTTATTCTACAAATGTACACAGGAGACATTATATCACATATACATATATATATGTGTGTGTGTGTGTGTGTGTGTGTGTAAATTAAATGATGATTATTACTAGAGGTATTTCTCTTGGGAAACAGAAACAGCTGCTTTCACACAAGGCAGGAGATAACAGACACAGTCCTGGACCAAGTTCAGTGAAAGTCACTCACTGCCATTCCCTGGATATCTCACACAAACTGATCTCACAGTGAGAGCTGATGACACGAACCTCTGGCTAAAGGACAGTGCAAAGAAGCTGGGCATGAGATGAACCTGCAAGCAGCAAGCAGAGAAGGATCCCTGTTACACCTCCAAGCAGCAGCTTTGCCCCTGTGACTGCAGCCTGAGCTCTACCAGTACAGCTGCAACAATTTCAGCACAAAATCCATACAGAGTTTTGGTCACATGATGACAGTAACAGACATCAGCTTTGGGCATGCAGTTTGTCTGTCTTCCCTAACATCAACCCAATTGTGTTTCTCCTGTTGTGAGCAATTCAGTCTAAGAACCATGCAATGTGTGTCCTGGGCATGTTATCTATACATCCAGCCAGCCAAACAGACTCCCAGGCTTGAACCATCTCTATTACCTCATCAGCATGTATTAGAGTTTGGATGCTCCTTTGAGTTCTCCTTTGCAAATGAAGTAAAATGAAAACAATTAAAGGCTGCACAAAGCCAGAGGCTAGGGCATTCCAATCTCCTCTGGCTAAACAGAAAATCAGTAGATTAATTTCCAGAATACTTCTGCATGGGCACAGATGCCAGAAATCTCTATTTCCCCTTAGCGAGGCTTCTTTTCATGTTTTTTAATTTATTTACAAATCAAATATTCTTCAAGTGGGTATGTTTTACAGGATCCTCAAGAGTATTGTGAATGACAAACCAAAGGGCTGGAACTCCTTGAGTGATTATATAATCCGAGACTTGCCAACCACTGGGATTTTACTGTATAACCCTGACGAGGATAAAAAGCAGCCCTGCATTATTAATGCTAGCTCTGTGTTCTTTTTTTTTTTTAAACTCAAGCAAAGGCACTTACTCTGAAAGCTGTTCACTGAGAAGATGTTGGGATGATAGAATCCAGCCTTGCAAATACATTTGTAGGCTCCAAGCACAAATCCAAGGCCTTTAATTGGCATGCACTGTGAGAAAGGAAAAAAAAAGAAAAGTCATGCAGATGATCACACAACTGTATACTCAGATGTACATTCAAGCATAAAAACATTACAAGATACTCTGCACAGACTTCTAAGAACAAATAGGCACTCCTTCCAGACTGACAGTATTTCCTCAGCAGCTTTTCCCACAGTTATATATCACTCCAGCTTTTTTGCCTTGCTGTTCATCTCCAACAAACAGCAAAGCCAGCTATAATCAAGCCTGTCCCACTGATAAACTGACCAAGTGCCAAATTTAACTCTTGCACATTTGATCTAGGCAGGACATTAGACAGCTGTGGGTTTTTTCTAAAGGGTTTCCAGCACTTTGCCCCAGCACAGCAGGTGAGTTTCAGACAGCTGGATATCACACTATGGGAGGAAGAACATGAACACCTGCAGCCAAGCCCCAGTCCTCTGCCCATGGCACATGCTGGTGCCTCCACAACAACAGCAAAGTGGAACCAGCCCAGCTAAGAAAAAGACAACTACTTGCTAGAGAAAATGGCTGCAGACATAAATCTGACCTGGCTGAAAGAGAATAAATCTATGCCAACAGGAGCCCCATACTTTTAAAATATCTTGTAATTTTCTGAGGTAGCAATATGGGAATCAAGTTTTGTTTAAACTCAGCTTCACTCTTGCTTGGTTTTGACATCAGGTCAGCCACAGCAAATTTATTACTATGACAGAACATCTACTATCAGACAATTTCTGCACATCAAATGGACTTTGCCTAGTATAGAGGGAATAAACAGTCCAGCAACATAAAGGTAGAAACACTTGTAAAATGATGATTCCCAGTACAGTTTATTTCACTTCATCAGATGAAAGCAGACAACTAGACTAGATGCCTTCCCCATGAGTATAGGTGTACCTATAGTGTAGGTGTACCATGAATATGAACTAGACACTAGCAGTTCCTCAGTGACCAATTGAATGATTTATCTAAAACAGCCTCTGTCTTCTCACCTCCATATGTTTCACTTGTTTGTGACTGTCTGTGACTTTAGGACATGCTTCAATATCTAACTGCCTGTGACTGGGAGGAAGATGCAGAAGGCAGGGCTCAGTAAAAAATGCCTGAGTATAAAAAAATCAAATGTACACCAAGAGAGGACAGTCTGCTCTGTAGATACTCTAGAAAAACTCAGGGGAAAAAAAAAAAGCTAAGAGTTTCTTGCTATCTCAAATTTCAGCTTTGTGACATAATTCTGCCTGATGTTAGGGAAGCCACTTAGCTTTTCTTTGCCTCAGTTCCCCAGATGGTACCATCTCTTCTTGCACCCTTTGCCAATCTGATGGTAGTGCTATTGGAGACAATCAGCAAGTAGGAAACTGGTATGCAAGAACACTGAAAATTCATTCAGCCTTTGTACAAGCATGAAAGAAGAGGGAAAAAAAAAGGAAAGAGAAGGCCCAAAAGTTTTTTTGTTTTCCACATTATCTTCACCCTGCAGAAATGTGACTGTTGACAGGGTGGAGGACAGGACAAATTGAAGTGGAATGAGTGTGTGTGCAAGTCTGCTGACAGCCAAACCTCTTTAACCAAGAACAGAAAGATAGTTAAAGTAGTAAAAATACTTTTTCAGATAAAAATTCTCTTCTGCATTCTGGCTCCTTTCTTTGTAAGTTGAAGGTACATGCTGCTGTAGAGACTGCATTTTCTTTTTGAAGAAAAGGAAGAAAAGAAGTAGCTCCCACTGTATTATGTGAATGCTGCAGCACCCCAAGTACTGTATTCATAATTCTTTGCCACTGAACAAATTTATAGAATCACAGAATCACTCATATCAACTATGCTGCAGGCTCATGAATCTGTTCTGCATTAAAATCAATGCTTTCCTGATGAATCTTTCACAAACATCCAATATCCATGCCAAATAAAAACCATGTAACTTTTATTTTATTGTCTCTGACCAGTCGAGAACTTGAAAATGGACAAAATACTTTAAATGTTGTTACCTTTCACTGGCCTAGGACATTTTCCTTTTTTCCAGAATTTGGTAGTGTAATACAGCTTAAAAACCATCAGTCAAATTGTTTCTTGTAGTCCACATGATCCCAGGTGAAGATGTAATAGGGATCATAATATCATGTTGACAGGCGGGATCGAGAGAAGGAGAGAAAGAAGCCTAGATCCCCCTAGATGCAATTTCAGACTCTGAAATTCCACTGTGCTCAACATTGCATGGAAACAGAATTATTTACAGCCTGACTCTTTAAAAGAAATTGCAGCACCTAGGCAGGAAAAAACAATAAACACTATGAGGCCAAAAATGGGAAAAAATACTTCCTCTGGAAATAAAAAACTTCACTCTTTTTACAAAAGATTTAACAGACTAGATTTTATTATCCAATGGTGGCAAATACTATGGTGAAAAAGGTAATAAATAAACTCTTTTCTGCTGCACGAAAGGAGTTTAGCAAACCAAGTCCGGATTTGTTTGTTATATTTATTTACTGAAAAAGGCTTTTCCTGGCTGTCTGTAGGTGAATCTACATGACACATGGCAGGCACAAGCAAGCAGATTTGTCCTTGCCCTGACAAGTGACACCCGGTTCCAGTGGCCCCCGTGGCAGGCTCTGAGCCCAAGCCTTGCAGAGCTGTACCAGCCCAGCACACAGAATTGGCCATGGGCTTCAGACCAGGAACCCAGGGAGCACAGAACTGAGTGAGGCACAACAGGCTCTGTAGACACAGCCAGTAAAATATTCTGCTGATAAGTTACTTAAGATTTGATGCATACAGAACTTAGCGTTGAATAAAAGCAGATGTGTGAAAAATACCTGCTTGCACATAAGCAAAAAAAAAGGGAAGCATAAAACTGACCTGGTTTCAAACTTCATTATAAATGTGAAAGCACAGCTCTGGGAATAATCCCATCATATCCTGAATATTTTTGCCTCATCAGTAGTTATCAGCTTTAAAAAAAATCATACTTTAATCAATTCATAAAAGCAGCTACCTTAGGCTGGATCAGAAGCTCCATTTAGGCTTGTATCACACTTCCTATGTGCCAGCAGCCAGTGCTGGGGCAAACAGGGAAAGATGCAGGTGGCTACTGAGTGATCCTGCACCGGCATGCCCTTCAGGACACCACACTCCTAAATGGAATCTGTATCGCTTTAACTTCCAGTTCTTATAGATGGCTTAGTTACAATTAAGATCAGCTTTATCATCATGTTTACTGAAGAGAGAGTAATAGGTGTCTGTAGAATTCACAGAGTGCATTTATTCCACTTGTCTGTTCCCTGGTATTATATTTTCAGCTTTACAGTATTAGTATAATGTAATGACTCCAAAGCTTTTTATAGCAAGCTTTAAATCATATGTTCAGCTCAAAAAATACTTAGATATTCTATTGTGACCGTGTTTGCAGGGGTCCCAGGATGAGGGAAGAGATGAGAAAGTTGACTCCATGTTCAGAAGGCTGATTTATTATTTTATGATATATATTATGTTAAAAACTATACTAAAAGAATAGAAGAAAAGATTTCATCAGAAAACTTAGCTAAGAATCGAATAAGAATCAATAACAAAAGTTCAGAATGACTGAAACAGTCCGAGACAGCTGGACTGTGACTGGCCATTAATTAGAAACAACCAGATGAGACCAATCCCAGATCCACCTGCTACATTCCACAGCAGCAAACAATCCTTGTTTACATTTTGTTCCTGAGGCCTCTCAGCTTCTCAGGAGGAAAAATCCTAAAGAAAGGATTTTTCATAAAACATGTCGGTGACATTCTATGAATATTTATCTTGAGATTATTTATAAACAAATAGCTCCTGAATCAACACAACATCTAAACCAGCCTTTTAAAAGTCTGTATTAGTTTTATTTTATGCTGTTTGTTGAAAAGGATGAAGTTGGTAAAATATAACGTGATAAAGATTATCTCTGTTGGAAAGAAAATAAACCCTTCAAATAACCTGCGCAATTGCTTTGGAAGTCTGAGCCAAATCTTCTGGCACAAGAGAGACAAAGCCCTTCATCAGATGTGATTAGCCAGAAACCAAGTGAGGAAGTATTCAGCAGACACACAAAGCAGGTGAGACATCCAGAAGGGCAAAAACAAACAAGTAGCTTCAGACAAAGCATGTGGCATCATGTCCCACGTGTAATTAAGAAACTCAGATAAAGGACTAAACAAATCCATACAGTGGCATTCTAAAGCAGAGGGGGCAAACCAGTAATTTTACAATAAAAGAAAGAAAAAAAAAAGAGACTAAAAACACAGCCAGCCTTGAGTTGGGTACTTCAAGTTTTTCAAAGAGCAGCTTTCAAAATCTGTATTTCCACATGCATACAGCAATGAGAGTGTCTCCCTTTTCTAAAGTCGACTCCTTGTTCAAAGGATGTGGTAAGAGCAATGTCATGATAGTTAAAGCTTAACAAAGATAATACAAGTAAGTCCATGTTTCTTTGCTCTGGTTAGGGGCAGCACGTAAGGGATTTCTAGAAAATGTAGTGTATAGAGTAATTTTGTACCTGGCACACAATAGCAGCTGGAGCAGGTTGGTGTCATGCAAAACCCCAGGAAGATTTTTCTGATACCGTTTACCACTCAAGTGTAGCACATTCACTCTTTTTAAAAAATGAAATAAATTAAAAAAAAAACAAAACAAACCACCAAAACAAGCAAACTCCTCTACAAAAACAAGAAACAAATTAAAAAAAAAATTAAAGAAGATAAAAGCCAAAGTCTCTTTGCCTAAGACAGTGACAGCTCTGTCATTGCAAAGGCTTTACCCATTGTCTTGTCTCACTTCATTTACCCTTCAGGACCAGAGAGTTGTGTTACAGTGTGTTTGCAGCCTCACAAGTGAGCAGTGAGCACATCCACATGTCCAAAAACCTTGTGCATCACCTGGAAGGCCCTGCTTGCCTCCAGACAGCTTGGGAGGCAGCCAGCTTGCCAACCACACTGCTCATTAACTTTTCTACTCAAACACTACATTTGGGTTCAAAGAGACAGGACAGGGTTGGCCACTCTGTACTTCTTACTGCAGGGTTACTTAGGCCCCTGTAGTTCTTTTCCTCCTTTCTGAATGCATTGGTGAAGTTAATTACTTTTTATATTCAAGTTGAAAATGTGTTTTCCAGCAATAGGAGACTTAGAATAACATTGATTTGTTTAAATCTGAGTCAGTCAAAGCACAGCAACAGCTGATCTAAATCACTTTAGAGGAAAGGTAGTTGTCAGGACAATATTTGCCTTTATAGTTTGATGCTTTGCTAAAAATTCTTCAGTGCTTTTTAATTTGATTTTTCATTATTCTGCTTTTGTTAAGTGTAGGATGAGAATAAGTAGAGATGGACAGGAGCCTCAGCTCATTCACACAAATAATGATAAGTGGCACATGACTACTGACAAACCGTGAGCAGAAAAGTTGATGTCATTCACGAAAGGTAAGGGACTGTAGAGTCTTTAATAACTAATTATTCTCTTTTGAAATGTGACTCAGTTGGGTGATCAGCCCTGTGTTTGAGGACACACAGGATTGACTCCCTTATGGTTCTCCTTGTCTTCATTTCAACCATGATGATGTTATCAGCCCACTGGTAGACAAACACTACAAATATGCAAGCACTAGCAAAAAAATAATGGTGGAAGTGGAGCATTTTGCAAAGAAATGAAGAATGGAGATCAGAAATATGTACAAATCATATTACCTTCTTGGAAGATGGTGAAAGGGGAGTAAGTTTAATTGAGCAGTGTTTGAAAGCAGGTTACATGGGGGTCATGGTGCGGCTAAGGAGCAGAAAACTCATCAAGAGCTGTTGTCCTGCACATGGAGAACCCAAGGCCAGCTTACAAACTAAGCTTCCCACAGTCAGGATCCTTTACAGGCAGCTCAAAGTACAACAACTACAGCAATTTTCAGAGGCTGGGTAGCTTGGGCACTCATAGGTTCTCAGCAATAATATTTTTTAAGACAGATTTTTCATTACTGCTGAAAATATCTGTGCAATCTACAATCAGACTACTTCAAAAATAAAAATCTCTTTATTTGATAGTCTGGAATTAACATTGATAACCCGAATATTATTTTGGAACACATTAAACTTTGCTTCTGGTTAACATACTAAACAATAAAATTGCAATGTCTCCTCTCCTAGAAAACTGCACTGCAATTACAGGGGAACCTGTTAACAGACACCAAAGGGACTGAGAATTTTATAGCCATTAAATAATGCAGTGTAATTAATTCAAAGGCTCTTTCTCAGGGCCAGATATCCTTGGCTTTGAAGATGAGTTAAGACATTTTTCACCATTAGCACAGGTTAAACTTCATTTAGAGCAAAGTTTAGTTCACTTCCTCAGGGTCTTAATTAAGAGAGAATTCTCTTCAAACTGTCTCTATAACCCTTCCTTCCTATCACTAGGGTAATTCCAGACTCTACACATGGGCAATACTGGAAATATCTAGCATTATCTGCAGTTCCAGAAGCTGTCAAGTAATATGCCAAAACACACAGAGGTCCTTTACCTCTGGATGTCTGGTTCTGCCAGCCAGTTCTGCATTCATCTGTAGCTCAGCAGCAACTGTGGCAAAGTTTGCCTGGAAGATGAGCCACACAGTGAGAGGGGATTGAGAAAGCTTGCCAAAATCTGCAAGAATGTGAGTCATTTCCGAAATCATTTTGGGGCGGGGAGAAAAGCTGTATCTATTTCTGATCCCTACAAAAGATGCAGTGTTTTAAGAAATGCAGAAACCCCTAACTTTGTATTTTTGTAATTTTTAAATACTGATAATTTTTAAATCAAATTTTCAGTTCTCCCATCTCTGCCAATAAATACAATTAGTGGCCCTATGACAATGCAAACTAGTTCCATTCTGAAATCCATTTTACACATTTATAAACTTTATTAAAAATATTTATTTACAGTACTAAAAACAGACTTTTATATTTTCTTCCAAAGGCCAATAGGAAATACTAGAATTGCCAATCCAGCCCAGTAACTCATCAAGACAATTGAGGTGCTTAAGCACAGAAAACTTATTTGGAATAGGAAAGAGTAACAGGGGGTGGGGGTGCACAGGAATTGCACAGCTCATCCCGCAGAAGGGCACAGCCAAACATCCAGGAGACTGCACTGTTCTTTGGAAGGAGTCTGACTGTTGAAGTGCTTCCAGCACGGACAGCCTGCTGGCCCTGCTAGCAGGAAAGGGAAAAAATTCCCTATGGTTCATCCAAAAGCTAACAAATAGCTGCTATAATCAGTAGGTAATTTAGACACATAATTCAAGGAGGGGAATAAAATGGTGGAAAACAGTGCATGATATCTTAATAAGTTAACATGGACAACATTGCTAAACCAGCATTTTCTAGCCAGCAGATGTATCTGTCATTTCTATTGCATTTCCTAGCAACTATTCATGTAATTACTTCTTTATTCCTAAAATACGATTTTTTGGCTGATTCCACACACTAGCAAGACATACATAACCACACTGAAAAGATCTCCAACACTTTGTGTCTCTTTTCACAGCCCACAGTAATTTTCTGGACTTACTGCCTGGTTCCAGAGAGTCCAGCAGGAGTCAGAAACTTGCTAAGTTGCCACAAGCTTCATGAAAATAACATCCTGCTAGAGAAGAGATACCCTCTGAGTGTCCCTGCTGAGGGGGAGACTACATGATGAGGACATACCTTTTATTGGACACCAGAGAACGCTCTTTGAACACTCCACAGTCACAAGGAAAGCCTTAGCTGGCACTGGTGCCATCTTAGATATCAGTGAACAGCATAAAATCCTCATGGAAAAACTCAGGCAGTGTGGACTGGATGAGTGGACAGAGAGATGGAATGAGAACTGGCTGATTACCAGATCCCAGAGGGTGATAATCAGTGGCAGGGGGAGTAGCTGGAAGCCTGTCACTAGTGGGGCCCCCCAGGGTTCAATATCAGGTCCAGTATTGTTTAACTTATTCATCAAGGCTTGAATGAAGGGGCAGAGCCTCCTCAGCAAGTTCACTGTCAGCAAAAAGCTGGCAGGAGTGGCTGATACCCCAGAGGGCTGTGCAGCCCTTCAGAGGGGCCTTGACAGGTTGGAGAGATGGACAGAGAAGAGCTGCCTGAAATTCAACAAGGGCAGGTCCTCAAGAATCATCTGGACACAATCCTGTGCAATGTGCTCTAGAATAACCTGGCTTGAGCAGGGAGTCTGGACCAGATAATTCACTGTGGTCCCTTGCAACCTGACCCATTCTGTGATCTGTGATGAGAAAATATATTAGGAAACCAGGCTAAACTAATCTGATGTTCCTGTTCCTTGCTATTCAGCCCATCTTTAGGACTCAGCCTACTTTTCCAGAGGTTTTGACTACTCAACACTGCCTGGAGTCTTGAGTTGAGTCCAACTGGGCAAAGTTGAGTAAGTTATGTTCCTAGTTACAAAATTAATTCTTACTGAAATTCTACTTGAGGATTTTGTGTGAAACCTGGTTGAGAATACAGCTATATAAAGGCTCCAATTTTAATATATTTGGTCAATTTTTCCCTTTTATAGTGGTGTCACATTAGACAGAAATTGAAGGAAAAGACCTACCTCACTAGTACTTGACACAGCATCTTCTACTACAAAACAGTCTGACATAATTATTGCATGAGTCTTTCTGTCTATTTGCTGGTCATTGGTAAAACCAAACTCTCTGCTATGTTCTGTCCATCAGCAGCATGCATTTTAAAAGCACATTTCTTTAATTTGAGAAGACAGCCAAATCCTACATCAGAGTGCTTGCTCTGTCCACAGCTTGATCAATAGCCTCTCATTAATTTTGCTTCATTCTGAACTGTAGCCTCTACAGTTTGACAATGTGTCAACTCAACAGGAAAGTTAATCTTACTTACAAGACGCTATCAGAATATGGGTTTCTCTACTTGTCAAGCTTATTTCCATGTTCAGGCACAAGTCTCCCATCAGGGTCAGAATTTCCCTCAGAATTAAAGTTCAGAGCACAGTTTCTGGGTTTAACCACGATCTGAGCTCTGTTAAATTACAGATTATTCTTGATTACTTTCAATCCCACAGTGAGAAGAAGCACCATATTGTTGCTGTCAGAAAAAGATCCTCTCCAAATCCCACTTGACAGCAACACCTTCACACTGATCTCCACAGCCTGGAGCAGCACGCTCACTCATGATGAGGCACAAGGCACACAGAGGTGCTGCATGTCCCACTAGCACCACAAAAACAGAGCACCCACTGTTTGCCAGCTATTTGATAGCTCATTCCACCTCTTCTTCAGCACTAGGCAAGCACAAGAGTTTTAAAAAATGCTTTGGGAAAGGCAGTTAAACTTTTGGGCAACAAATCAGAAGCAAAATGTTATAACAACCTAATATGAAACAGCAACACACTTGATAAATTAATATCTGTCTAGTTGCTTACTGCTTCTCATCTAGGACACCTCAGAGATCAGCCAGGAAAATGAAATCCTGATTTTTCCTCTGAATACTTGCTTTTTTCCACAACCTTTTTCAGATTTGATGAAAAATGTCCTAATTTTGAGTAGCAACTGTTCCATAGGCAAGTCCCCACTTCTAAGTCTAAAACTAGCTAGAGGGCTGGTGATCAAGGCCCATATATGAAGCCATCATATTCTAGACAGACACCTTGAAATTATTTCCTCTATTCTTCTGCTTCACTTATTTCAAATCTAGATAGTTGCTTTTCTGCAAAGCCAATGCAGCCTTGATGACTCATATCTCACTCCTCCATTGCCTTCTGGAGCTGGGAGGTTTGGCCATGGATGTAAATTCCTTAGAAGTTTCATTCTAAATGTCTGCTTTTGATATTTAATGATGCTTCATTATTATTTCCATCATTATTTTTTCTTCAGGTTTGCACTTATTCCAACAAGGCCATTCCTGTGCCCTGGTGATTAAGAGACACTTTTCCCTGCTCTGCTTGCCTGCCATTTCCTGCCCAAGCTGAACTCCTCCTTCATACCAGGCTACAACCTTCCTCCATTTAACATTAGGGAAGCCACACACTAAGAAGCTCTGAAGGTCACAGTGTCACATGAGCTTTGTCACAGCCCTGTAGGGAGCATTCAGACTAAGAATAAGGGTTGTGTCCAGCTATCAATAGGAATGGAAACGCTCCCTTGTCCTGTCTCCAACAGGGAGTCCCTGTGCCACAGAGTCCTCTCACACCCACAGGAATTCTAAGATGATGTCTGCTGGAGCACATCACCCACAGCTCAACTGGTCCCAGAGCCCTGCAGCAGCCTTGGGACACTCTTAGGGCAGGGAATCCATGGAACAGTCCAGACTCCTAAGTGTGCCAAGGTGGCTTAAAATCTTGGTAGCTGCCCTCCTCTCTTTTGAGATCTTTAAGCAGGACAGATTTCTTCTTGTAAAAATATGAAGTACAGATTCCTACATAGTGAGAACTCCAACCAGGACAGCTTTCTTCTTTTATGAATCTATAGCATAACTAATCTTCACCACAGAAGTGCAGCCACATTTAATCAATCTTCTGAGATGCATAACACCACACATTCCAAAGTGATGGTTAAGTTCAAATGTAGGCTGGAAGGATGAAATATATATTTTTTTTTTTTCAATTTCTTCAGTACCCTGCTTTCCCTTGGTTCAGCAAGGCCCTGTTTTTGAGCCAAGGTCCCAAACCCTGGGACAGGTTGCCCAATTCCAAAATGAGTTCCCTGCTAACCCAAACAGCAGATGGCCACACCACAGAGATACACAGTGATGTTCCAGCTTGCAGCACAAAGCTAAAGCAAAGCATCAAACAGTCTCTGGAACCAGAAACTCTGGAACTTTGCATTCCTTCTCCTGACAGGGTAACTACTGATAACACTATGAGCACACATGACTGCAAATTTGGAAGCCCTTTTCCTAGAGATCATTAAGAATGCCAGAACATTCAGCAAGTTTACTTGCACAGCAATTACTTCTTCCTCAAATGCTGGCAAGAAGAGTGGTAGAAGAGTAACACCAAAACTCAGGAATCAAAGTGGCCTTCAGGCAGTACAGTACCTATCACTCACCAATTCTATTTAATGAACTTGCATGAATAACAAGTAACATGGTACATCATCTAAAGAGAAAGCAAGCTGGAGTTTTCTCTCTATTATTCAGCAGCTGCCAGGAGCTGATTCACAAAGCATGATAGACTGGATCTTTTCTGACATCATTAAAACTAAAAGTGAAATTGTTTTCCATTATTAATTATAGAAATGTCCCTCTTGTTTTCAGAGCTCTCAGAAATGGCGAAACAGCATCTGGTAGCAGTGCACTGTAGACATATAAACCTCAGCAGACAATAGGATGCTTGGAAGAGTTTGCCTCAGACTGAACAAAATGTCAAGTTTACTTTCCATGTGACAGAGAAAATCCATTTTTATTGGAAGCCACTACAGAAATAGCACCAAAGACCTGCCAGCCCTAATGTGACACCGGCGTGTGCACGCAGGCATCCACCCTAGCTCTCAATCATTACTTTTTAACTCTCATTTTGAAATAACTTGAAGATGTGGCAACAGTTACCACTTCTATCCACTAGTAAAATCCTGGGGACCAGTGAAGCTACAGCTGGGACAAATTAAGGCAGAACCAAGTCCTTTCCCACAACCATAGATTTTAGTTGGTAACATGCAGATGTTGTAAAGTTCACAATGGAAGAGGAAACAACTTACAGGTTAAGACAGAAAATTTCTGGTTAGTAACTCTATAAACCTGCACTTTAAAGGCATCAGATTTTGTTTCACTTTTATAAATAAATACTGCTCACAGTTTCCTGGGTTTACAATTCCAGAACAAAAATATTATAGCACAGAGGCCTGTAAAATTACCTTACTATGTTTTCTTCTATGTTACTGCTTTCCCCTTTCTGTCCTTTTGTCTCTCATTCTGCAAAATGCAACACATCACAAAGGGCATGGGACTGGTGACCCAACTCTCCAGAAAAGCCTTCCTCCCCAGACTCTCCATTGCCTCACTCCAACAGACTTGTATTTCAAACACTTATGAAGCAAGACACAAGTCCAGGAACCAGCCCATTTAGTCTGAAGAGCCTTCCCAGTTCAAATACATTGACCAGTATTTTTGCCAGTCTTATAAAAGTGCAAATAGGACACAAACTGGATCTTCCAGATTTATATCCTGAGACTTGAAAAATTCCATCTCAACCATTCTCTTTATTAAAAGAAACAAACACAAACAAACACAAACCACCAGGTAAATTGTTTTAACATTGTTCTGTATGGTAAGCAAATTATAAACCAGTAAACTTTGTAGACAAGAATTTCTATTGAATTTTCTTGAGTCTGAGCAAACTCTCAAAATGTATTGCCATTGTTTCACAGATTCCAGGAACTTCTGAATTCTAGAAACTAATGTTGTAATTCTATAATACAGTGAATGCAATCCCATAATAGGATAACTATATCCAAAAGTTCAATCTTAGTTATCTTATCATAGGATTGCAGTCACTGTATTATAGAATTACAAAACTGCATGAATGGACCACAGCAGAAGCTTATGGTGAAATCCTGCTCTCTCACACGCCAACCCTTCAAGTGAGTCAGCTGCAGAATATGCAATGAAAACCCTAAAACCCAGAGGCAAGGTTTTGAAAGCTCAAAAAATTCAGAAACATCAGAGGAAAAAGCTAAGCATTCTCTATTGGCAGCCCTGAAGAGCCTGCAAGCTTCCAGGTCAAGTTGGGAGGTTCTTGGCAAGATTCAAAATGTTCAGAAGTTCACAGGCATGGTCAGTCCAGGACAAATGCTTCCACAGACTGCCAGTGTCACCTGGCTGCTAACAGTCCTTACTTACCTCTCACCAGGAAAAATGTTTCCTCTACTTATTTACTTATTTCTTTCTCACTTGTCTTGTAGATGATACATCTTTTCCTCATCTATGGGCTTCTCTGGGGTGAGGAACTTTCTTTCTTGATCCCACTTTCAAATTCTCAAGAGATCTCAAGATTGATCTCACTTTCAAATTCTCAAGATATCTCAAAATTAGGGATTTCATACAGCCTTATACAATAAGAAATGTTTTGGTGAAGTAGTTATATATACCAGGTTGTTTAGTCAGCATCATACCCATAGGGAAATATAGGAAAAAAAAAAGAAAAAAAGAAAAGTTTCTTGCTCTAAAAGCAGTAACTTGCTCACTCTAATGTAAAGATTTTTAAAGTATTCCTGTGACATACAGAAAGTCACTTGACAGGCTAAATTGTACTTGGGTTTTCCCATCTTTTGAGACTGTTATGCTGCTTATAATTACTCTGACTTGCAAAAAAAACCCCAAACAGTTCATGTTGGTAGTGATGCTGGTACTGACAGAGCAAGTTACAGACACTAAAATTAATTCTATTCAAACTAAAGCAAATTTGGGAAATGTGTAGGGATGCACTCAGCATTTGGCTACTTTTTAACTTACAATCCATCATTTTTATAGTCTTGAGGTAGAGCGATTCGTTTGGATGAAGTTCCCTGTGTAAGGACCAAATGGAAAGAAGGGAGTGGGGAATTAAACCCTCCACCTACAGAGCACATGCCTCCAGCAGCAGTCAGGGGAGGGCCAGTGCCCCTTCATCTGCCTCCAGCTGTCACAGGTGGGGCAGGAGAAGGGGGGGCCTGGATGTATTGTACCCATCAGACATTTTCTCTTACAGTTTCCACAGCTACAAGATGGGGGATTTAACACAGAAACTACCTTCACCTGCACTCTGTAGCACTTTACAAAATTTTACTCAGGTATCCTTACAAATATTAATAATCTTAAAACTAATAAATTAATATTCTTAATATTCTTAATTCATATTCTTAAAATATTCTTTCTCTCTAGAAATACGCCACAGGCTCCTCAGTCACATCTCCTAATTCCTATTATAAAACTCCAAAATAAATACACAGAGAGTGAAAAAATCTCATCTTGTACTAATCTCTTATCAATAAAAGTAAGTTCTACTGTTAATTTACAATAATAAATATGAATTATTTAAATCCACATGATTACCAACCATATAAAGTTAATATAAAAAAGGACCCCATCCAGTATCTTCCTCATACTTCTTGTAATCTCTAAATCTTCCCAACAAAGCCTTTTATCCTGTGCTGAACACCAAACTAGAACTGAGGAAACATATCTGAAAGGCAAACTAGCTTTCAGTGGCATATCAAAAGCAGCTGAAAATACACAGCAGTTCATTGAAAAGGACAATTCTTCAGGAAATGATTAGTGGCTATTTTCAGAATCACAACAATATGCATAGGGTTCCACAGAACAAAAGACATATACAGTCTTTGTCACACAAAATTTATTGTAACAGACACTTGAAAGACAAAATGAGAAGGATCCAATTCTATTCTCATTTGCCCTTATTTTAAATAAACCAAAATTTCAGTGATTCCAGTGCTTCCAGTCACCTCACTGAAACTACTGCATAATGAGGATTGAATCAAACCCACTTTGTCTCCTTCTGCTTTTATACTTTCTTTTATATTCAATTTCTTTAATATAAACTCATTTGTTGAGACTATTAAGAAGTTATAAAACCTAAAGAATGAAGATCACCTCAGCATTAAGTGCCACCTTTGACACCAGCTTCCAGCAGATTCTAGAAGGATGAGAAAGTAGGGCAGCCCTGCTACTATTGCCAATTAGCAAATAACACTCATTAAGCCACATGAGTTCTCAGGTCCCCACCAAATTCCAGCTTTATCAATGAAAACTTTCCCAAAACTTTTAAATGCCAAAATCTTTCTTTTCAATCCACAGCGTGAACAAGCCCCTCTCCTTGGTGTAAACTGCAAACTCACCTTGAGGTGACAACCAATTGCCAAGTTTTATCAAAGCAGCTGGATTTCAGCGTTAGCAGGTGGGAAAAAAATCCCTGAGCTATTCTTGAACACAAAAAAGTGGATTGTGGGATTCTTTGAGGGATGAAGAGAGTTATACAGTTCTGTGAGTGCTTTCCATGAAAACCAAAGACCCTTTGGAATATCTATTTATAGCATCACTTGAGATTACAGTAAAAGCTGTCTCAGAATACAATCACAGAATAGTTAAGGTTGGAAGGGGCCACTGGGAGTCTCTGGTCCAGCCACAGATTCTCTGGTCCTGCTTAAGCAGGTTCCCCCAGAGCACATTAACTGGGGCTGTGACCAGATGGTTCTTGAGTATCTCCAGGGGGGAGACTCCACACCCTCTCTGGGCAGCCTGTTCCAGTGCATGGCCGTCACACAGCAAAGGAGTTCTGCTCATATTCAGATGGAACTTTCTGCACATCAGTTTCTGGTTGTTGCCTTTTGTGCTCTGCCTGACTCCTGTTTTATTACACAACCAAAATAGCTATTAAGTTGCAAAATCCTCTGAAAAAAACGCAGTTTCAGTATCACAACTGACAGCCCAGACCCTTTCCCTGTCAGCAAATTAGCTGGTTTTTACACAGCAGTAACACTCACCTGAGCTGTGAGAATTTCCCATTTCACTCATCACCCAGATCTCTCTACAGACAGCATCCTCACCCTTTACTGTGTAAATCCACTGTGCTTTTCATGCCCTAACTGATTTTTCATGAGAGCTGCCTGCTGGACTGGAAATGGAAATGCCATCTGCCCCAAAGCACAGGTTGGGTTTGCCCTCTCCCCCTCCTGTCTGCAACCTGTTGGCTGCCTTGGAGGTTTCCCTACCTTCACAACCTGAAATTGTGCCAGTTAACATTTTCTCCTTCCCACTTTACATAGTCCTTTGTTACACTTTTCAATTCAGTCCAAGACATGCTTATTAATTTATACAAAAACTGGGGGAAAGTCACTAAACATTTTTAAGCAGCCACCCTGGAATTCATATTCCTTACACATCTCCTCACCTGGATGTGTCAGCAGCTCCTTAGAAATGAAAATGATTGGGATATTCTTCCTATTAGGATCACATTTCAGATTTCAGTCAGGATTCAATATATCATCCTTTAAAATAACTTTGCAAAATTCTATTAAACCCTTTCACAGAGGTAAGAAGCCCTCTGCACTTGAAGACACCAACTTCAGACAGAATTTCTCCTCATTTGCTCTAAGACAAGTCATGACTGCTCATGTCATGACTGCATATGTCCTATGTCATGACTGCATATGTCTTATGGCTACAACAGAAATTCCTTCTTTGCATGGGAGAGTCTGCCACCTTCCCTATACTGATTTACTTCTATTCTGCAATAAGTCCTTGGATTCTCATGGCTGCTATGCTGGTATAGGAAACTAACAAAAAGAGCAAGACAAATAAAATATAGCCCTAAAAGAAGGTGCATAACAAAGCTGTTATGCTGTGAAGATGTCAAGCATTTCTCAGATTTTGGAGGAATCATTTATACAAATATTTAAGCCCTCAAAGCCAAAACATTTACCAATCATTTAGACATAATCATCTTGTCACTTACACAGAGCTCAACAAACATGTCATTGGGGAAACCCCACAGTGTAATTAACATTACATTGAATGACAACTGAAGAAAAACATTTTAAGCAGTCTCATTCAAACCTGAAAGGCAGCCTCTACTATGTCAACACTCGCTTCACCAGGAAGATTGATTTTCCCCATTATTTCTCTTAATTGTACACAGGTAGCTTTCGGATGGATTTCACTGACTATTCTAATCATAGCTTGACTTTGAGGTTTTCTGTTTAGCAGTGCAGTCCAAAGTTTTATTCTCAGGAAAGAAAGAGATCAAGACATTGCCCAATAGCACAGTTAAGAGATCTGATGGTCAGAATGGAGTGGAAAGAAAGGAAAACTTAATGTTCTTAATTTTTATTAATTTACTTTTTATTAACTTTCAATTTTTTAGGTAAAATTTTCAGAACAGTAAGCAACAGTAAATACACCAAACAAAACAGTAAATGCTGGTTCCACTCTAATAATCATTATATTTTTCTAAATGTACTGTCCAGTGTTCTGAAGGAACTGTAGCCCCCCCAAAGCTCTTAGTTTTCTCTCAGTGTTGCAAAATTTCATACACCAAAGCAAATTGCAGTTATGTTTACCTAGGTTACAATACATTTCCTCTACACTGACTGCAGAGATGCAAGCAGGGCTATCTGTCAATGTACCATTTTAAAATACAGACACAACTCTTCTCTAAGCAGCACAGCTCTGAGCTCTGAAATGCAGCAAGGTCTCACCAGCACATCTGAATTCTCCATAAAGTACTATTAGTGTCTGATGAAATATTAATTACAAGAATGCAGTTGGACAGCATTTAACTGGGGAAAGGCCATCAGCAAATCACAATTTTTCTGCCAAAAATTACCTAGCACAGCACTATGTTACTTTCTGCCCTATTTAATGTGGATCACATGGAGGTAGTAAGTGATCTGGAAGCATCAGTCCCACCCAGTGGCAAAGGCTGTGGTCCATGGTCCTCCCCAGTTTAACCTGACCAGAATCCTGCCTAAAAAGCATGCCTGGGAGATGGGAATATTATTTATTTCAACAAGAGCAAGAGGAAAACATTCAGTTCCAAAGAGAAGTTAAGCCTGTTCATGGGAAGCCAACAGCACAGATGTTCCTGACCTCCCCTGTGTTCCCCATCCCCTCCTGCCTGCCTGTCCTCACACCCAACTGCCTGTTTGGGGTCCCTGCTGACCTGCAGCCATCCTTCCTCAGGAGGAAAGAACCATCTCCCCAGCCATCCACACACATTTCCTGCAGCCATCCTCATCAGCAGGTCAAGCTGAAGACCCTTCCCACACCTCCTGTCATGCTCAGCTGCTTCATGCCCTGTCCCATGGATGTGCACCAGATCTGCCTGCAAATGTTGATGGCAGCAATGCAGCTGTGACATCAACTTTTCCCTAACAAACCTATTTCATTGAGGGATGTATCACAAATACTTGAATTCTACCAACTGAGGAGAGCAGAACCAGGGCCTCCACTGAAAAATGGGGGCCATTCCTATTTTGCTAACTTACAGCTATGAGATATGGGCTGAAGAAAAGCTCTAGCACTACCTTAGGACAGGGCTGAGCAAATACTTTTCAACTACTATTTGCAAAATAAGAATTGTCTGGGTCATATTTAAATTATTTAACTGTCTGAATCCACTCCAGTGAAAAAATACTGCTGAGGAGAGAGAGAGCTTAAATTTTGTATGATTAAAACACCGATTCAATAATGGCTGCAGAATTGTTGTTTCCAACTGGGCACTGAAAAACCAGGAGAACCTGCACCTACCATTGAACTGTAGGCATCACAGGTACAGGTCCTTCTCTTGTGTTGAAGGACCCAAACTTGTATCTCCCATCCCCAGAGACTGCTCCAACACTCAGATTTATTGTGGAAGTAGTTTGTCTCTGATTCAATAGAACAGTGTAAAATAAGGACCTCTGGGCATTTTAGTTCAAGTGTCTAAATGTGCCTTAGAAAAAGCATCTCATCTCTCAAATGCACCCTTTAGCTACCAGGCAGCTAATCCATTCACACCTCCTTGCTGCCTCCATGCCTCATGGCAGCACTCTAAGTAATTTATTAAGTGACACTTAGTAGGGTAGAGTTGAAGTGTCCCATTTCCTCACACCAAAAGCCCTGTTACATTTTTTATCACACACTTCCCTCCTCAAGGTGCCCTCTCAGTTTTCATGTTTCACCAGACCACTGAAATATTTTATAGCGCTCACGAGAGCACTGGATGGCAGAGACACATGATCCCTGCACAAGGAACTCTCAGCCTGGAGAAGCAGCCAGGGACAGCAGAAGCACTCAGTGCCAGCATTTCTGAGCTCTGGGAAATGCCCTTCTCAGGCTTTTGCCTGGGAATTCACTTAGTGCTGCATCCTCTCCTGCCTGCCTCCCAGAACACTTGCCTTTCAGAAAGAGGCATTTTCACAGTCCTGACCTGCATCTGCAGAAATTACTCTGGTGACCTTTTTTTTTCAATTTTTTAATTTCCTTCAGAATATTTTTCTGCTTCTGAGTTTTCCCTTCTTTTCAATTCTACTGTTAGATCAGTTTGATATGATTACCACTTTTGATTAATGAATGAAGGACAAATTCAAACACGCTGTTCTTCCCAGTAACACAGGTCACACGAATTGCTTAAGAGTTAAGAAGTCATCAAGCAGAGGTTTATGTGAGCGATCTTGCAAAGAAACTACACAATCTAAAAAGAATAGCAGCTCAGAAGGCATCTTTACATTGGCTGGAGAAGTTGGGCATCCTCCAGCAGGATGAACCAGCTCCCTACAACCTCAAACAACTTCTGTCCACTTCCCCAGGCGCTTTGTCTCCAGAGAGCTGTGTCACACTTAGAGCATTTTTGTGTCATCAGAGCAGCTGCTAATGGAGAGCTGGTAAGCTCCAAGGGAAACAGAAACAAGGCATGCAGGCTGGTAGAGCACCAGCACACTAAGTGTTCCCAAGGGCTCTGTGGGAAGTGCTTCTCCCACCTGGGCTTTGTAAGGAACTGTGCTGCAAACAGCACCACATGCAGAAGTAAGAAACAACACCTGGGGACAGAATTTGGATATGTTTTTTCAGTCCACTCATTCTTTGCTTGCAGCTGCTGTAAATCCATGTGAAATTGCTCCTTGTGGTCCAACTTCTTCAGTTTCTACACTGGCTTTTAGAGTAAAGAACCAGCTGAGTGTGTTATTTTTTATTTTAGCTGTTGCCTCTGCATTAAATAGGTTATGTTCAATGCTGAGAACGAACAAAAAAAGATTTCTTCTTAAAAGCTGTCAGAGTAGGATTAGCCTACTAGGAGATGAATGCCAAGGAATCTCACACTGGACAGCCTGGATTCAGGCACTCTGGAAATGCAGACACCCTGGGAGAGCCCAGGCTTTTAACTCCAGATGCACTGCATCCTAGCTTACACTTGGTGTTACTTCTTATGATTTGTTATATGTTGTTACTTGTTATTTGTGACTGCTCATCTCCATAGAAATGAAAGGATTTACATCTTTTTAAATAATTGCTTTAGAATTTTCAAACATATCTTACAAAGGCAATTTAAAGCATTCAGCCAATGTTATTTAAGCTGCTAGAGCAGAGAAGCAAACAAACCAATATAATTCCCTTCTTTTCCTAATGCATTTTTATGTTCTGCATACTTCAATTTTTAGCAATACGCTTTTTAAACTGATAAATGAAGAACTATTTGAACATTACATCTAAGAATACTGCACCATATCTCAGGAGTCACAGGGAAGAGTTTAAATTTTCTTCTGTAGTGTTGCCCTCCTTTCCTTTCCTATGTTTTTAAAATTTTTACTATGGAAATTGAAAACAAAACTTACTAAGAAAGCCCAACAAATAATTCCAGAAGCAGTGATGGCAACGGAAAGTTGGTCTAATAGATTTAAAACAGGCTGGTGCTCCAATGTCCCTGCCTCACACAGTCAACAGTCATAAATTCTAACTCATTCTTTGAAATCAGAAGCAGGTTGCTGATGCAGACAGATCCAGTTACACCTGGGAGGTAATGAGGTGAAGTCATTGCATGGGAGAGAAGAAAAATACATCCAGCTGACTATGCAGCATTTAACTCAATGGCTCCCTAGAGGGAAGCATCAACAGCAGGGGTGCAGCTGACAAGTGAAATGCTGCTTTGTGTAACACTTTACTACCCATTTGTGTGCTATAGGGATAGCAAATTGTCAAAAGGCCACAGAGGAACAGAGCTCCATCAAAGGAATCTGCAGAGGTACCCTTTGTGGTTAGTAGGCAAGAATTCAGCAAACTCATGGGCTGGCACAAAGCTTTGTCCCTTGAATTTTGTTAGAAATTTTTTTTCTGATAAATGCTTGTCCAGGTTGTGCAGTGCTTTATAGTATTGACAGAATATAAAGTCCCTGCCTTTAGACCTCAGACTATATAAAGGGTGCTTGGCAATAGGATTTAACATCTATCCTGCTACTCTGGATGCCTTTGTTGCCATCTAAAAAAAAATCTCTGTAGTCTGGTTTCTTAGCAGATGTACCTCATCTTTTACTGCGAGCTCCACTTCAATACCCCACGTGGCTGGGACTCTGACAGCTTCTCCTGCCTGAAACACATGAAGTCACCCCACATCTTTCACCTCATGGAGAGCTTCCCCTTTCCTCCACTCCTTTCTCTTCAAAAACACTCAAGACCAGAACACATTTATGCCTTCACTGTCATATTGACAAATGGCTCAAAATTTTCTGTGAGATGACCTGGCAGTCACACAACATGGTTGGTAAATACATCTTTTCCCATGGGAATCCAGACTAAAATTACAATAGAAACACATCCAACAGTAACACAGTCTCCCCCAGCTCCTGTCACTCACAGACCTAGGTTGTTGTGCTTATTACCCACTGAGCTATGAGACTGTCCCAACTCAACCTGGATGGCTGACCGCTGAAACACTTCCAAGCCAACCTCCAGTTTAGTAAAATTGTGATATTGGAATGTGTTGACAAATTGGACAAGGTCTGATTCTTTTTATCCCAGTACTGCACTGAAGACGATTAAAGAGGGCTCTATCTCAGCATTTCTTTACTGTTGAGCTTGTAGATTTCTGAAATCACAACTTCAACTGTGTAGCCTGGATAGAAAAGTGACTGTAGAAATATGAAGTTTCTTATATGTTTGACATTTTATCAGTTTAAAGAAATCATCAGAAAAAAACCCATTCTTTATCTTAGAATCTCTACCACAGCTTCCACATTTTATAGAAGCACTGCCCTGGCTGAAGACTGGGTCACCTCACTACAGCTAATCAAGAGCATGCCTCCTTTGTCCAGCACCCCCATTTGAGTGAAGTACATCAGATAAAAGTCATTACATTAGCACACTAATAGCTGCTGCAAGTAGCCAACAACAGAAAGAAGATGGGCACCTACTGATTGATGACATCTTGAAAAGACAGAGAATTGCCAAAAATGTGCTTTCTGAGCAAGGGGGTTATAATATAATTTCCAACCATTTCAAAGCAGCAATGAAGCAAGGATCATTGTACAATCCAAATTGCTTATCGATTGTTAATTAATTTGATTATCAGCAGCAGGAACCAGCTTCCTGAGCAAAATTTATCCAACAGTATCACCATCAGATACTCTACCCTTCCCTCTAATAAAAAAAAAAAATATATTATAATTGCCATAATTGTTTCTTCATGAACCCTTCCCAACCAGGGAGGTCACTAATCTGCAGTATAAAAGAATCTGTCCAAAATCCAAGTGTCCAAAGATAATACAAAGTAGCCTAAACAGTTTGGTAAGTACCACTGCCCTACTCCCAGCCAAAAAACACATTAGCATTTGATCCATCATCTGCCACCTTCGTAGCCTTACAGCAAGCTGAGCAGCTTTGACCTGCATCATTTCAAAAACACTGGAAATTTGAGAATCACTGGAAATTTCCTTACAGCTGGGGAGCTGCTGCACCTTGTTGAGACAGACCTCGTTAATCAGACTGTCCTCAACCTTATCAAGGCTGCAGATGCAACTTTACAGATATGAGAATGGATTACAGACAAATGCCTATGAACAAAAAAATATACTTTCTAGCCTTGTTTTCCTGATGGATTCAATTCAAGACATTCTGGTTTGCTATGTTTAAAAGCAAGCACACAGCAAGGAACCTACATTCTTTCTCCCACATATGAGGAACATTGTTTTGCTGTTCCCTAAGCAAAGCAACAATAGTGTCAAAAGATTTCTAGGAGAAATAGAAGTCAGTCTAGGACACAGCAACATCTATTTTCTTTTTCCTCTTAGTAAGTCTCCAGGGTTCTAACAATTATTAGATGCCTTCACTGAGGAAGAGTTTCAATGTCAGAACAGAAACACATGAATAGCAAGAAAACATAGGAATTGAAGTGACAATTCACTAAGGTAATCTTATAACTTAAAAAGTAAAATAAAGTTTGAGGCTGACTAGATCACTGTTGAGTTTTGCCATTATCCCTACTGGTAGATAAAAATGTCTGATTTATGTGCTGCTACTCCTTCCAGTGAAGATGCAGGTAATGCATTTGGGCTTAGCTCTCTGAACTTAAGATTTGCTTTTTGGTGTATTGGGAAATTCCAATAACACTATAATATGATTTCTAATTAGCAGATATGTATTTACACTTTCAGCTAAATTAAGGATTTTTTTTTTTTTCTGGGAATGACAGGGTTTTTCATTTAATTTCTCAGTGGATGTGGACTGAAAGCAGAGAATGCTGATACTTCTCTAGAAATTACTATCATTTTTCTCAAATTAGGAGGATTTAAATTTTATATATCTTCTTCATTTTTGGTTGTACAGTTCAAAAAAATCACTTATTTAGAAAAAAGTGCATATATTAGGACCATTGTACTGCTCTCCTAAATAAGTCATGCTTTCTTTAACTCTCTATCGATATAGATAGCTATCATTGCAAATATACATTATCTTTATCACTTGTAAGAATGGTTATAAATCATTAAATGGAAATTTGATACCTTTTCATAATATTTTTCACATAATACTGTGGAAGGATTAAAAGCTTCAATGAATCTCCCATTATTTAAACTCCCACATATAAACAGCTAAACAGCTTACCAAAATAAATATTGGTACAAACAATGAAAACCAAATGACAAATGCTTACTAGCTGGGTATTTGTAAGATAAATAAGAGTACAGAACACATGAGACAAATATGTTCCAAGAAAACCAACAGAGATTGCTTGAATTTGGAATATTACATTGTGGAGAAAACCAAGAAAAAAAGATGTCTACAAAGTCAATTTCTAAAACAATCCTGTACATTTTTCAGGTTTTTTTCACTTCTAACTAGTACACATGAAATAAAATAACAAAAAAAAAAGAGTAGTGAAACACCTCTTGCCCTATTACAGTGTTTGAAACATGCTTTAAACCAATAACAACATGAAGACCCTACAGATTTCTGCAGGAAAATAGTTCATAGCATCCTGTTTTCTTTTTGTCTTACTAGATAATTGGTAACACAACATCTTTGCTGTTTGTTGTTTTCCCATTTCATCACTACTTTAGACTGGTGGATTAAGGTTACTCAAGTAGTGGTGGTTTCCTTCATCTATTTTTCTTTTTTCCTTCCCTCACAAGATTAATTGCATATTTATAGATATCACAAATCTTTTCCAGACCATCTGGGAATAATTTCAATCTGCCCCAGGATCATTTCTGTCATTATTGGCTACTCATTCCCATTAGAAGCTGTTATCCATCCTGTTATTCACCATAAAAGTGAAATCCAATATTACCTCTTCAATGCTTCACAGTTATGCTGGGTTTTGTCTCCTGCCATTTGAACAATTTGCGGCAGCAACAAGACCACCACCTTAGAAAGTTTTCAGAGAAACTCTGCTCGTTCAAATGATGCAAAGCAATAGATGTATTACACATAATTCTACCCACTGTATTATTATACTGCCAGGAGTATGTTTATGATTATGTTTATGTTCATGAACCAGTGATCCCAGAGCATGGAAACCAGGCCACGGAAACATGAGAGATCACTGGTCTCTGTGCTATCCCTTCTAGACAAAAAAATCATCTTCCCATACTTAGAATGCTCTACTTGCAGAAGCCATGAGTCTGCCTCCAGCACAGGATATACCTGACACATCAAGGGACTGCAGTGTGAGCTGTGAACAGTTTGCCCCCAGCTCTGACCAGCCCTGCTCCTGACTGCAGGGAAGGAACAACTGCCCACTGGGCGTTTTCAGCCCCAGCCCTGCCTCGTGCCATGGCTCCCAGAGCCCCCTTGCTCCGTCACAGCTCCTTCCTAGGGACACCAGTCAGAAAGGTGTCCCCTGGCAAAGCTGGGGGGAGCAAACTGCAGCATCACTTTCCTCTTGTGCTTCCCTTTGTTTTCCAATTTTTCCAACACAGCTCACCAAGATGTACACCATGCCAGCAGGTAAGGACCATTCCTGGTGACCATCTGGTGACACTCCTGGGGACATGCCAGCCTTGGTCTCCATTGCAGACCCCCTGACCTGTCCTTTCACAGCCCTGCCATCAGCTGCATTTCTGAATGCTCTGCACTGGCTCCTTTTCCTCAAGTTATCAACCAAGTTATAAGTTTTTTTTTCTCAAGTTATAAACCATAAACATTACACATCTACTTTCTCTGAATTCCGTGACCGATTGTTCCATTACAAATCACATCCAGCAGTATCCTGTTGCCATTTCCAACTAAAATACCTGGACTTTTTAAAATTTATTTTTTCATATAGTAATAGACTTTCTAGTATGGCTTGTCTGACCACATCTTCTACCTCCACGCCACGGTCCTGAAATTTATATTTCTGTGACCCTTATAGGACTGATTTATCTCAAAACAGAAGCAAGGAGAGAAATTTGGGATGGCCCAAAACCACTGAGATAAGCAAAAGAGATAAGCAAAATCACACAATAGTGTCTGTAATTGTACAAGTCCAAGGCTGCTGCCTCTTCTTCATTCAGGACACAGGGCAGACCTGGATTTGGGACAAATCTCAGTGCTGACAGTGCCTGCCTTCTGATCACCTTAGCTTTCTTTGCTGCTGTAGTTGAGCAGGACATGAAAATGAGGCAAACCCTAGAGGGTTTGTAGGATGATTTCATGGTTCAGGTAACTTTGAAGACCAAGCTCCTGTTCCAGCCCATGCTGCAAAGGGCACTGCAGTCAATCGGGCACACTGGAGCTCACCCTGCCAGTGAGCTGATCCAAGACTGCACATCCAGAGCACAAAGCCCAGGCTCACGTGCCCTGTGCAGGAAGTCAAGCTCTTGGCTGCAGGTAAGGTGTCTGAAGTCAGTAGAGTGAAGTATTTAGAACGTTACTTCCACTGAGGTCTGTTTGGTTGAACCCCATCACAGTCGGGGATAGCTCCTGCCCTGTCTCAACAGCTGCTGCAAGGAAGGTGTGCAGCTCAGGGCACTCCTCCTGAATCCTCCTGGCAGTTTTGTGGAAAACAAGAGTTTTTCAAGAGATAGAGACCTGCTAAAGCCTGGGCACAAAGGATTTTGGTTAAACCAATCAGCAGAGATCAGAAGAAAGAAAGAAGGAGATGCCATTGGAATCACAATTTTTTGCTGCTGCGAGGGAAGCCAGCTGAAGCAGTTTGATAATCACACATGGTATGATCAGCCAGACAGGAGCATGAACAAGAAAAGATGACATACAAACAAAGCTGATGAATAAAAAAAAGGAAAGCAATTCCAGGGAGAGCTATCTTAATAGTGCCTCTAAAATTTCTGTGTAAATAGTCCTTCAAAGGTCACTTCATGAGAAATCTGAAATAAATGTTAGGCAAGAGCGCTCAGCAGCCCACAGCTCTTCACAGAGCAGGAGCACATGGAGCACCATCCTCCTGGGCTCACCAGGGGCTCATCCACCCTCCCAGCCACACAAGTCACACAGGCCCTGACACCACCCAGCTCTGCTGGCTTCCCTGCACAGCAACCCAGTCCCAAAGCTCTCTGCACACAGCAGCTACATCTTGTGTGGAGGTCACCCCTGTCCCTGCCTGCTGCCTGTGCCAATGGATAAAAACAGCTGCGGTTCTTCCTACGTGTCTATATGCAATAGCAGTGCTCCACATATTTATTTCTGCGTGGCCTAGCAAACAAAAGGTGAGTTGCACACTTGGTTTTACTTACCTAATGCTAGATCTAAACTACTATTCCCAATGGTGTTTTATAGTTGAATTAACCTGTAAATATTCTGGGATGCACACTGTGCTGGTTTATTTTTAAACAGGCAACTACTGCATTTCATTCTAGCAAGCCTTTCCCATCATTCTCATTAAAGGGAAAAGCTGTTTTCACAGGGATTCATAGAAACTGAGTAAAGGATGCTATATATATCTTAGGAATCCTGTGTGGTTCCCAGCTGTTACAAGCCTCCAGTGTTAACAAAAAACAGTAAACACCCAGCCAACACTTCAAACCACTTAGGGGAAAAAAGTCCAAAACCCAGAAACAAGTGTTGGGTGTTCATATGTTCTTAATGACTCCAAATCTAACCTTTGCATGAAGCTCTGAGCAGTTTGATGATCAGATGGCATGCACCAAGGTGACAAGAAGTAAATGCCCTCAGACACAAGTCATTGTTTTCCTCCCACTTTTTATGATATCTGACTCTGCTCTGCAGTGATCATACACTGCAGTTTTCCTTTTATCTAAAAAAAACCCTGAGAAGGTTACAACAGGTGAAGTGATAGTGCTGTAGACATAGCCTACTTCTCTTTTTGTGTGGCAGTTCTCTAAAATACTTATAAAATATGCATGTTTTAAGCTTCTTCATGGCACTGACTATTGTGCTAGTTAGCTTGATGAAAGCACTGCAATAAATTTAAAGAGACACTATCAACTGGTTTGACTCGAATCCAGCATGTGCTTGGAACCATTGGCTGTTAAGTCTAATAACTGCAAAAATGCATGTTGCAACAAAGAGCTTTAATTGAGAATCAACTGAATTCCTTCAAATTATCTTCCATAATGTTGTGAAGCCCCTTCCAAAACATGACCATGACAAAATAGGTACATAGTAGAAAGAACGATGCAAACTATGTTACATAATCAAAATTATGTAATTTTTAAAATTACTTTAGATGTTTGCTTTTTTGCACAATCCCAAGCAAAGATCTTTCTTTGCTCCTTTGGTGCTATTTTCTGAAGAGATTGCTCTAAAGAAAAGATAGTACTGCAGGGAAGCTCGAAGATCTTTGATTAAGTCTGAAAACTTCTTGGTCTCAGTGACATGACCTTCCCCAGCCTTCAGCCCTGGGTATCCATTACCTCAGTCCACTCAGGACAACACCCAAAAATGGCAGATGGACTTCAGGCCTTAACACTCACTCCATTACTAACCCAAAGAATGACCCTGCAAAAAAAGTCAGAACTTGGGTCACAGAGTACTGAAGGCCCTTGGTGTCCCTTAACAAGAGCTCACAAGGTTTTACACTCTTTGGAACAGATGCTGACAGCTGAGGAAGGTGCAGAACTCAGGTACTCCTGACCTGACTGCAGCTGCCCCTGGCAGGCGCGTTGGTGCTGACAGGTCCCTGCCCAAGGCAGCTGCTGCACTTGCCTGGCTGAGCATCCTGCCACCCTCCACCACTTCTCTGGCTGTCTGTGGAGTAGAGCAGTTGCATGGGACACAGAAAGACATAGATTTAGGTTCCTCTGGTCTAAGCATGGTTCAACCCTCACCACATAAATCCTAAGAAAAAGCATAAATCACCAGACATGTGACAGGAGAGGAAGGACAGGAGAAGGTAAGAGTGCTCCTCAGCCATGTAGCTGAAGTATTATTAAAGATAATTAAAGATTCATTGAACAAAGCCCAGAAATTACATTTGCAGGAGGAAGAGGACAAGTTTCCTCCAGATCTAGTGAGGTCTCTGACCATGTGGCTCCAGAACAGAGCTCGCCACAACCCTTTTCTCCCATCTGATTCCTCTTGGTTCCTTGGTTAACAAGGAACAAGTCAGCAAGAAGAAGGTTAGTGTCCCACCTAAGAAAAAACAGCACTAGCCAGGTGGAATGCTACCTCTCTGATCTATATTAACTCAGAAAGAATTGGAATCTGGTCTCCTCCTTGTCTGAGAGCTTTAATTACTGAGCTATTGCTGCACAAGGAAACTAGCTGGAACTGTTGCTTCAGCTGTGTTTTAAATTAAAAGAGTGGGACACGGTGAGGTTCCATGGGAAAACATGAAAAAAGGCTGCCCATAATGCAGGGGGGGCTCAGCATAACAGAAAGAAACCTCTTTGCTGCCTTCAGTGACTTGCCAGAAGTCATACAATGGGGAACTGAATCTATAGCTGCCTCCTGACCCAGTGCCCTTTCTGCTGCATCTTCTGACCTCCCAGCTTCCAGTGCTGGAGTAGAGCTCAGCCACCCAAGACTCCTAGGCTTACTTCAGTTTGCCTTGAAGGCTCCTGAGGCTCTTCAGCACATTCAAGGAAAGGACAGAGGAGAGAAAAAGCCAAGCAGGGGGAAGATTCAAAGAGACAAACTGCCCAGCCTTTGGGGAGCCTTTTCAGAGTGCATGCCTGTGGTCATATTATCAAAGCAGAACCCATTTTTGCTGTTACCACACTCCTCTAAGTCCTTTGAAAATAAATACCATCTCACAAAAATGGTAAATATTTACTCCTGTAGTTTATGCAGCACATGGTCATTATTCCCCTTTGGCTTTTGCTATACCTGCTAACATGCTTCCTACAGCTATTGGAAGGTAGAAAGGCTTTTTATTTTCAGACATCAGCTATTTCAGCCTCTTAAAGATTTTTCTTTCTCACAGTTAACTTGCAAAGAATTTCTCTTTAACAGTCTTCTGAACTGCTGTCCATGGAACTTGGCAGTCCAAGGAAGAACACCAGCTAATGTCACCAGAATAATCTATACTTTATCATCATCTTCTTCTTCCACTTCCTGTCTCCCCCAAGAAGATGAATCAAACTATCACTTGAAGATTTTCCCTCTCAATTGTTACCCCTCACTATTGCTTACTTAAAACTCTGTGCTTCAGAACATTTCCAGTGTACAGCAGATACACACCGATAAAGAGTAGGACAGTCTTAATGCCAGAAAATTTGGAATGACTCATCTTCATGAAAGCAAGCCATGTGAGTCACAGCCATGATGACTCAGAAGCCTGAGAAGAAGGCACCTTTCTGGGAGGAAGAATTGAAATTGTCCTACTTTTCCAAATCTATGACTTAGAGAGGAGCTTCCCATAGGGGCAGATTGAATCAGGGGGAGGGGAGGAGCAAGGAGTGATGTGGAATTATATCATGGAAAAGTAAAGAGACAACATGTATATCATTGAAAGAAAAGAAACCTGCCAGCTACATGGTGATTTGTCATATTTATTAGATCTTCCATTTAATACATAGCTTCCTCCTGTTCTTGTTATGGGAAATTAAATGGAGTTAGCTTTTCTGTTGAAGTGCTTGGTTGCCTGACTCCATTGCCCCTTCAATTATGATTTCATGAGTGACCACAGGGAAAATAAAACTTCTAAGACCTGCAGTTCATTAAAGCTGTCAGCAGAAGTGGATAAATAAGACACATTGAGTAACAAATTTCAATGGCTTTAGATATAAACATAGTTGGGCATTTATTCACTGTGCTTCACGCAATGGTAGGAAAAGTATCAGACAGGATAATCTGAAACAGCATAAAGTCTGTTTATCATAATTTACCTATAAACAAGAAATGATAAGTCTGCTTATCAAAAACTGTGCAAAGATCTAAAGTCACAACCAAAATGTGATGGCAGAAGTCCTGCTAATTCCCATCTATGGATCATATGTGACCCAGACTATGTGAACCACAATGTGCAAGTTTCCTTTTCTAAACAATGTGAAGATGGTCTCTTCATTTTTTTACTGTTGCCCACAGGGTCTGCACTGCTGTTTACTAAACTGCCCTTTGAGTGCTTTCAGTGTCAGAATCACTCTATTCTTCAAGATTCAGCCCTTGTTGCCACATCTGGCACTCGAAATCTGATTTTTCTTCCTTCAAATTGACCATCATACCCATGGCTATTCTGGCAACATCCTTTAGGCACACTGTCTCATAGACTAGACTAATCAGTGGTTGTCTCTAAACCCCTTCTCTTCCACCTGTTTCCCCTTCTAAATTTCTTTTTATGTTTCAATTCCATATTTAACTTAAAGTTATGAAGGAATGCAGCTTCACTTAAAATCTCAGCAAAAAGGTTAAAGCTAATGCATTTTACTGGGGAAGACTAGGAATATCTAAATGAACTCCTGAGGGCCTTCCAGTCTGAATCACCCTGGGAGTGACAGTCACAGTGCCTCAAATAAAAAGCGGCAGTCTGTTACCCCAACAGAATTTTGATGCTTTTCTGAGACCACATCAACATTTGAAGGCACAGCTTACAGCACATCCCTAAAGCATGGGCAGTCACACAGAGGGCTGAGCAAAATGCTGGCAGTGTTCAGATATTTCCCAAGGAAAGAAGGCACATGAACATGCTAAACAGACAGGTCTCAGATATTCCCTGGAGAACCTACCTGTTGTTAATTATTTTGAATATTTAGCCTGACAGTCAGCAGGGCTGGTTCCAGCTGCCACTGCCATTGCTGCCCTGGCTGTTTATTCTGCCTCAGACACGGCTGAATTACTGATGGCCTTATCATCATCACCTGGGAAAGGTGGGTTTGCATTAAAGCTCAGGATTGAAAATTGATGCAGGTAATGTACCTGCCCACAATCTCTTGGCAGCACCCTGTGGCAGGAGTGTAGATCTCTGACTACAGGGACAGACAGAAGGCTGGGGGTAGCAGTGCTTCAGTCTACCATACATGGGTTTGCTAGGAAATATCTCTAAATTCCCTGGACTTAAATGCAGATAATTATTTGCCTTCCTATGGATGCAGGTGGAGTAATGCTCCACTCTGACATTTCTGTTGCTACCTCTAAGGTATCTGTAGATCTCGGTAACATTTTCTACAGCAGCCTGTTCTTGTGTGTGTTCTGATTCCAGGGTGCCTCGGCTCGATACTTGAAAAAGCCCTGTTCACAAACAGACCAAGTGCCAGCTCTCTCCAGAAGCAGATCATGGGGAGGAAGCTGAGCCCCCTGGTCCCTCTGCACAGCCAAAACATTCAATCTGTCTCCCTGACTCTTCTTCATTAGGAGATCTGTGGCAGGCGTGACACAGCAAAATTTCCACCGCCTAATAGAAATTTTCAGACCATCTTCTTGCAGGTTTTCTACTTCAGTTGACACAGACATGTTGCCCTTCAGTTCCCTCCATTTTCCATACTTTTTGGCTACCTCTTAGAAACAAGCTTGAGGTCACACCACAAAGCACTTATCTTGAAGCAGCAAATAAAGGCAGCTTAGAAGAAAAAGCACAAAGCAGATGTACAAAACAAGCCAAAGTGACTTGTTCATGTATATATATGGTTGTGTATAAATGCATGACACTGCTACTTTTCTGATATACATTACTAGAATCAGTGGCTTGAGGGCTGTCTGCAGAAAGAGAAACAATTTACTAGAGATCCACAAAATCCTCTGACACAAGCATGTTTATATTTGTAGAAGTCCCATTTCCCTGAGCACAGGAGGAATCGAACAGCGGGAGGCAGTGGGTGTTGATGCTGCAGGACGCAGTGCAGCACAGAGATACCATCTTTAAACAGGCTGGCTGGCACGCTGGGAAACAGAGCTGCCACAGCAGCACAGAGCACCAGTTTGGACCAGCACATACACCCAGGTTGGCATGTGAGCTCCTTAAGACTTTCAAACACTTTTTTTCATTAATTCCTGGTTCCCTGACTGTAGTGCTAAAGTCACAGTCAGTGTGATGTGGGCATGCTGAAGCAGGTTGCAATGGTGCTGTTCTCAGCCAGTGCATGCAAACCATGTGGAAAAGGTTCAAGCAGTAGCAGAGGCAGAACTGCCTGCCCAAGCTCTCTGCAGAGCAGTCAGGCGAGCACAGGACTGAACTCCAGGATGCTCCAAGAAAGCACAAGTTTCCTGAGCCAGAAAGAGCCAGGCTCTTCCCTAATTTGGGTGCTCTTTTATATTTAAGCATCTTCAGTGTCCCCCTGCTATTATTTCTCCCACTAGCCAGAATAACTTATATGAGACTTCCAGAGCTCTTGCAAAGTAAGGCTGGGATGGAGAACTGAATGGAGTCACTGTGGCTTAGAAAACACACACCTCAGCAAGTACACACATATTCTTAAAGGAGAACCAATAAACAGAACTTCAGCAGCTCCAGGAGCTAAAATGTGGATTAGGCTCTTGGCTCAATCTGTGAGCTCTCCAGTCTCCCAGTGCAAGAAACTTTGCTCTTTCCTTAGCTCTTGTCATTCCCTCTGCAAAAACTCACTCAAAGATGCCGAGTGAAGAGTGAACACTTGCTATTATCCCCTGCATCACACCCCACCTTTACAAGCTGCCTCTGCAGGCAATTGATAAGATCCTAAGTTACATCAACAACAAAAATGGGAGCTGCTGCACAGCAGTGCTAATGCCTCTATTAATCCACAACCTCTGTGAAACCAAAATTCATGGTCCTCACTTGCAGGACACTCCAGGCACAGCTCAAATCAGACATAATTAGCAGACCGTGTGTCTAATGATAAGGCATCAATACTATTCAACACTGAAATTACTTCAGAACCTCAACTCACGAAGGCTGTATGTTTTAATTATAAACCTATTTATAGCCTTGATAAGAGGATAAAACTAAGTCCCTTCTGCCTATCCCTGGCTGCTGAGCACATGGATGCTAAAGATCCCCCTTGCATTCAGGGATCAGGATAACCCATCTAAAATCTCCAAAACAACATTGCTGACAAAACTAAATTCACAGCTGTTGGCATTATTGAATAGAAATAAATACTGCTAGAGATATCTGTGTATACCTTAGGGCACTAGACCAGTGTCATATTAAACTGGAAAGAAAAGGAAATTGTAAATGGTTTTCACTGCTTAAGAACACAGAATACAACGGTATGTACAGTGGTTATATGCATAACACATAGACAATTGTAAACATGTTCTGAAGAAGATCACAAGCAATACTTTTTATTAAATGTTCCTTACTACAAAACACGCAGAATTAGATTATATTGTGATTTTTCTTTTTTACAAAGCCAGCTGGAACGTAATGTAAAGGTATGTGGATAAAGGAGCATATTTGACTTTATCTTTCATATCCTAGGTGTTGGGCTGGACTGCAACTGGAAGAATCTATGGAAACCTGCAGTATGTCCTATTCAGAAGTTATCTCTATAAAACCACTTTACAATTTATTAATTCCGACAAAGTAGTTGGCTGTACCAAAAATGGTGTCACTATATTGCAGGCTAGAATTACAGCACGATCATTCATTTGTAATCAGATTTTCAGAGAGAGAAGGATAAGAGAGATGGGTGACACTAGGAAAAACAACCCCTACTGCAAAACCTTCTCAACCTCAGTATCCAGAAATTAATAGTTTATTAACAGAAGAGTTACCAAAAGGTCAGGTGAGAATTAGAGAAAAAGTAAAAATAACTAAGCACAGCAGACAAGGAAGAGTCCTGATAAATTAAAAAGTCAGAGATGTGTCTTTCAAAATCCTGCCTTGCTAAGCCTTCCTGAATCAATAAAGAGATAAGAGAGATAACTTCCTATCACCTTGTCCACAATTCCCAGTTCAAAATACAGGTTGGTTGTGCAGTCTTAAATTCACACTTGCACTGCAAGACCTAACATCCTTCTCCCTATCCAAGATTTCTGCAATTAGAGCTTCAAGAAATACCCTGCATGATGAGCAGAAGTTCCAGAACATTTGGACAGGACTGCTCAAATAAACTTTAAGAACATCTGTTCAGAAAACTAAACCCATCTTTGTGTTTTTATATGAGTAATTGTAAGTGGCCAAACTGTGCTCTCAATCAAACTTAAACAACTTTGGTGATTTCAGCACCGCACGTAATGATCTCAGGTGATACGCAACACTTCTGCCCATTGGCAAAGAAGTTGCAATATTCACTATATTACAGGATGAGGTGCTTTCCATGGTTAATATTCTCTCCTTTCATTGTCTTTTCTCTGGTAATTTTATTTCCTGCTAGTCTTCAGTCTGCTATGATTTAGCCATTTAAGATCACTGAGAGCATTTTTCACCAAGCTGAGAATTACAGTTTGAAAAAAATTGCAGTAGGAAAAAGGCAGAAATGGACAAAGGACAGCATTTGCATACATTTAATCCATTCAAATGACTCCTTTGTTCAGCCCAACAGCAGAGTATGAGCTAGTCACAGCCATGAGTAACAAAGTGATGAGCAAAGGAACTAAGGAATCTCTCAAAGATTAATCTTTAATTTCAGATGGTAGGTTTCTCTCAAAGATACTGAGTTCAGTTACAATTTATCAGACTTGACAGCTTTTACTTACATCCTAGAATAGATGAATTTCCTCCACAACAGGAATTACTGAGTGACATTTTTGTGCTCTGAATTATGCAGGTGATCAGACAAGTTATTTGTATTTTCTCTTTGTGGCCTTGAAATTGGTGAGCCACAGCTGAGGCCATGATATGTGATTTGATGTGGCCTAGACTTTCCAAATCAATATTTCACTTTACAGACTGGTCTCCATCCTGAACAATTTTAAGGCGGCACACTTCATCACGTTACCAGGTCCTGACTGATCCCAACACCCATTATTCTTTCACAATTTTGGTTCAATCCAAGTCCAAACCTAGGAAACATTTCACATATGCACAAGTCATAGCCCTAAAGTAAATTAATAATCAGGTTTAGATTGTATGGGGGAAAAGAAAACAAAACCCACCCATATTTTCTTTCAATAACATTAATACATTCATTTTTATAACTATTAACCTGCAATTATTTTGAACCAGAGGAATGCTAAGTGATTTTGTAATCTTTAGCATATTATGTTTATGCCTTTGAAGAGCTCAGAGATTAAATGTTACACTGCAAGATTCTCAAATTTCCACAGTTCCCCACAGAAAATCGTTCAAGGCTGGGAAAGTTAATATCTCATGGGCCAGCAGCAGAAGACTGGCTGTGCTAATGGAACACAGCAATTCTCAATTACCAAATGGTAGAAAGCATTTTATTCTATTCCTGGCAAGTGGCACAACAGCAGACATTAAAATCACATAACTTCATTTTTATAACATTTTTACTTTCCCCTTATTTCAATTTGGATGCAATATTAGCAACCAATAATTCAAGTGCAGCCAGAAATAGAAATCAGATCCTTGTACTAGCCAAGAATAGCTTAAAAACATTTCAAAGGCTATGAAGCATTAACCTTCTCCTTTAATTTTTTAGAAAAATATATATACTGGATCCTTAAGTTATATTTGACCTGGGAGGAGGCAAGATTAGAAGCAGATATCAAAGGGTCACATCTCACAATTCGCAGTAAGAAAATACTCTGGCAAAGGCATAAATGATACAAGGTTACATAAGAATTTCCAAGTATACCCTAAAAGCTCTTTCTGTAGCAGCACCATAAAGCACTTTGTAACCAACTGCAATACACTCATTATCTCATTGCTTTTGCACTGCAGTAACCACTGTAATGAAAAAAATGTCATTAAGGCTAAATTTGACCACGGCAAGTAAACAGGGACAGCACTCGGTTCTTCTGTGGTATCACACTCCAGGGGCAGCAAAAGGGGATAAATATAAGGCTCTATTCAGGTCTAATCTAGAGGAAATTTAAATCTGTGGAGTTAAATAGAATTGTCCTACTTTCTGTCTCACCCTAAAGGATTCTGAAAATTGACCAAAAAAAGGATTAGAATCTCTTTTAAAACTTCATATAAACAATACAGAAGTTGTAGCAATCTTCCAGTGATCCCATTACACATGAAATTTGAAGTCTCTATTTTTTCAGTACCTACACAGAGATTAAAAAAAAACCCAAGAATTTTTTATTTAGCACTTTGACCTTAACAATCTTACCATGTTCCAATGGCAGCGTAGAATTATATTCTGAATTTTGTAATGTTACTGTCCAATCCAAGCTTCTGTGAGAAACCATCTCACAGACTTCTGTCCAAGTCTCCATTCAAACACAGTGCAAACCCAAGACCATAGGGGAGCCCAGAGCATCTCTCCATACCAGTGAAGGGATTTGCCACCACTTTGGCATTACTGCAAGGATCATCAAAGGTCTTGTGATCTCTTGACCATTTTCATCCAAAAAAACCACTTCAAGTGTCTGAGGGATGTTGCCAGCTGAGCATATGGGCAGTGGGATTTTTGGCTGTGTTATTATGACGGCTCGGCAAGGTCTCAGCTTGATGCTTCATACATTGAAATAACATATAGTGCACATGCCAACAGGTAAAACTGCTGTACACTGAGGAGAGACTGTGCTAATTGCACAAACCCATAGATGAGTTAAAATAATAATGATTATCCCAGTGGTACAGACAGGGCTGAGCAAGCAGGAAGATCTAGCAAAGCTAACAAAAAATAGAATGCTTTCAATTAAACTGCTGTACATGTTGCTTTAACTGAAAATAACTAGATCTGGAATGATAGCATATATTTTTTGCATGCCATAATAATTTGAAACAGATACAGACTTTAGGTGTACACAAAATATGAAAGAATAAAAGGAGCAAATTTGCCATATTTTTGCATTGGGCACAAATAAGCAGATGGAGCGTGAAAAGTCACAATTGCCTGACGTGATACACTGGGAGGTGCACTGGGTAAGAAAAGAGCTACAAATCAAGATGCTGGATAGCAAAGCTGAACCTGTGTGGGCTCCTGGAGGTGCCACATCTGGGGGGGAATTCTGCTGTTGGAGCATGTTCATGGCTTAATGGTCCTGAGATGGTAGAGGCTAAAAGCCAGGAGCAAGCTCACAGCCCGCCATGGAAAGCTGCAGCACGCAGAGGTGCTGCTCAGCTCCACAAGAGAGCACCTGCATGCTGTGAGAGCTGCAGACAAGTTACTAAGGCCTCTGTTGGTAGGAGTTACCACTCAGGACAGGCAGCTCAAAAAAACTGCAGAGAAAAGAAGAAATGGACATCTACTCCATTTTTTCATCCTGAAAACCCAGGTTGTGTGGAAAAGCCTGTATCACCTGCAGCACATGAGCAGACCAGTGGGTCAGGCATGTGCTAGGAACCACTTCTGGCTTGAGGAACAGCACAAGTTGACAGCAGCAGAACTCAAGAAGCTATGAGCCATCAACAATCAAAAGAGAACCCCATATGCAGCAGACTCAGCAGAAAAATAAAATGCAACCGTAGTCAGCAGAAGGATAGAATTTCTGCCCATGTGTTTTTGTGCAGTTTGTACTGTGGATTTTCAATTTTAATATGGATTTTCATAATGTTTCTACCTCTAAGACCTCCCTGTGCAGTTGTGTGTGTCCTGTCCAAAATTTGCTTTTAAGAGGATCACTTGAAAAAAAACAACACATGTTTAGGTTTCAGTAAGGTATGGTAATAGAGAACAAGGAGAGATTTCACTACTTCACTACTGTTTTTAACCCTTCTCATTCTCCTTAAAGCCAGGGAGCCACACTGTGCCAACAATTCTCCTACCTTCTGTTCCATGCAGCCAGAGACCTCATCTGGTGTTATTTTGAGCATTCTTTAAAGAAAATTGTCCAGAAGACAGGACAGCCACATTACATCAGACCAACAAGATGCTTAGCATCCAGTCTGGTCCCATGGCTAGGAGGAAACGTAGGAAAGCCCATAAGGTCTGGATTAATATACAGTGATACTCCTCTGCAACACTCCCCCAGCTGTGCCAGCTCAGTGGGAAGAGGCCACATTACTGAATTTCATAATCCCCATTTGATTTATTCCAGATTTGATTCTGCTTCCCTTCATGTGTCCAGACATTTTTTGAACATATATGAACTTTTTGACACCCAGTGCTCCCTCTCAAGGTATTTCAGTGCAGAACTATTCAGCAAGCAAAGGAGCCCTCTCTTCTTTTTGCCTCCTGCTTGATGCCTCTGGTACCTTCCTTCCCAGACTGTCACTAGTATGGAAAGAGAAAGTATCTCTGATACTGTGGGGGAAAGACCAAAAAAGAAAGACAGATCTTACTGTATATAATAATAAAACAAGTGTTGGAAGAGAAGGACAATGAAGGATGGCATTCTCCTAACAACCTGAAGAAATAGACCTCTCTTCCCTGGGACAGAGGTGTATCCAAAAGGCTGCAGGAAACAAAGCTGGTGGTTGTGATTGTAGTCAGTAGCAGAGATTGCAGGGCTCTGCCTGCCTGGGCCCTTGTAAGAAATCAAGGCATTGCCACAATTGTCACAGCCAGAGAGGAGCCTGAATTGTTTCTGGGTCTCTCAGCCTCCTTGGGAGTGATGAGAGGCAACATTATATACACTTGACAGACTAATCAACAAAATTTCTTCCATTCCAAGGAGTTATGTGCATGCTCCAGTGTGTATTTATGTCCAGCCACTTAACAAGAATTCTACATAAATGCTGAAAGAATATTGTCAGGAGAAACAGAAATGCTCAACCTGTTTTCACAAGAAGCCTCCTTCTAACAGCCCTTCTCAGGCGAACATGGCAGGCAATTAAATAAATATGTGTGGGTCAATAAGCATGGACTAAGAAAATTTACCTAATATAATGCTAATCCCAAGGAAGGGAGCTGAAAGTAATGAGAAAATAACCACCCTATAACAAGAAGAAAAATTGCAGAGGTTTTTTGTCACCCCAGCTATCTACTAATGTCATATCATCCTGGGAGACAGATAGTAGATCCTCCTTAAAAGTAACCAGGGCTATGAATACACAGGGACCCAGCTGACCTGTACCTGAGAGCCCAGGAAAGGCACAGTCTGAGGTCACACTTTGGGAACAGCACACTTTGGGAACAGCACACTTTGGGCTTGGAGGCAGATGTCAGCATTCTTCCCCCATTCCAACAAGGAGTGCAGCCCTGCACTTCTTGCACACCACACACAAAATTCCCTGTAGACATCCACTCCCTACTGTAGAGAACTGTTCCTAAAAAATCTCTGAACTTCAGAAATATTCACCTATTTTAAAATTAAAGCTCCACTTTGATTTTGTTGCATATCATGTTTTAAATCTTAATGGTTTTGCTTTTTTTTTTGGTATGTTATTTGGAGAAAGGAATAAATATCCTTTTCTGTTAATCTTTCTTTAAAAAACTGCTTCTCCAAAATAAAATGCAAATCTTCAACAGCTCTGTTATGTACACACATATACACACACAGAGCCATACCTTTTCACATCCACTGTTTTCAAGACAGCCCTCACTCAAAATCAGGCACATTCCCAAGATAATTTTCAACACTCTATCCATCTAATGAAAAATTGTGCTCTTTTCACTAACACAAAACAAGAACAGAGATATGTTCACCAGGGAATCCAAAATCTCTTCCCTTTCCTATTTACTCACCACCTCTGTTGGCTGTTCATTTCATGAGCATCTCACACTATGTGTTTCATCAACACAAACTTCAATTTAATGGTCAAATATTAAAAATAACCAGACATTCATAACAAGAACAACTTTAGATTTTTCACTCTGATTTTACTCCCATATAATTTAGTTTCAATTATTGTCTGTTTACTTTTTTTGGTAGCTGATTAAATTTGGGAATGATGATTGATGACAAATTGTGCATTCTTCTTTTCAAACATTATCCAGTGGGTTCTGCTGGTGTTTACCACACCAGACATGTATTCCAAGTAGTGTTTTGACTGACTCTCCAGCTTGGCAAAGTCCTGCTTCACTAGAGGTATCATTGATGCTTTCAAAATGACAGACCCAAGTGACTGAACAGGGAGGGGCTATTCACAAATTTTTTATAACACAGCTAGAGGCAGAAGAAAATTATTTTTTCCACCACAAGATGTACTATGCCAAGCAGGGGTGAAGAACTAAGACTTTTTACCCCAGTCAAGTTAGCACTGAACTCTGATCAGCCTTGAAGGATTTTTGTGTGTGTCGATTTTCACAGAGAAATCACAGACATGAATATTAATAGATAAAGTCAGTGGTTTTGCTGCTCTCAGCATAGCAGAGTATCCGCTCTAGGAAAACAAAATTTCATAAGACCAAAGGCCTTCATTTGTTCTACAGAGTTATCTTCATTCTGTTACATTAGACACAGCCTAAGCAGGTCATATTTGCTTTCCTGAAGTTTGGAACTGTGCCTATCAAAACCCACTACTACAGCAGCAGCCATTCCTACTAGAAGCCATTAGCCAGCAGGAAATAACAAAACTGTGCAGACACAGGCAAGAAAATAGAGCAAAAATCAGAAATGTGCAGAGACAAGAAAAGGCTTAAAATATCAATGAGCAAGTTTCCAGATATAACCAAAAAATACAGTCACAGAAAACATCCATTTTTCAGCAAATGCTGGTTCTACATGGGCAATGGTCACTAATTAAAAGCAAAATATATTACATGATACATGAATAGAGTAAACTCTCAGAACTTGGTTGAAAAAGCTGAGAATACTTTTGAAGATCACAGATCTACCCTTTCTGTGCTAACAGTGGCAGATCTGCTTCTCCCAGGCCAACAGTTATATCAGGATGAAGAACGGTCCTAATTCTACAGACTGCAAAGGATTCACCATTTTTCATAAAGTTTTCAATTTATGTTTATGACAAGATTTATTTTGAACCCCCAGGTTAGCCTTTTGGAAATATTTAACTCTATCACAGAGGAGAGGGAGGGAAGCATTTGGATGATAAAAGTAGCCCAGGACAGAAGCAGGTCAGCATCTTCAGGATAATGGAGATCCAACTACTCTGTTTGGAGTGCGGGCCAAGATATCTAGAAAAGTAATTAGAAAATATTTAGTCCTAACCAGCCTGTGAATTGTTCCCACAGCTGGTCTTAAATTGTTCACTTACTGTGATCTCTATGCTCCACATTAGTGACCAAAGAAATAGTGTGGATGGGTATCTCTAACACAGAAGAAAAGGGTGATGATATGGCCACAGAGCAGACAGGAACAGGATGCGGCATCTCTTTAGTGACTCATTCATTTGGCTGGACCTTATTAATTTGTAGGTCTTCAAAATTAAATGCTGTCAATTTTAAAAGGCCACAGAACATGCAATAATCAGTTTTATGAAGAAAGATTTATAATGAACAGCAACAGCTAATATTTAGAGGCAATTCAAACATTCAATGAAAAACCTTAGAAATACAAAGTCATTTCTTTTGTTACTAAACACACGTGCTTTTTCTTTTCCTGTTTACAATTTTAGTAGATTTTTCCCCTGTATTCCTTATGGCTACTTAGTAGATGTGACAGGGACCTGTTCTGTGTCAGGTTCCATAACCCAATGCAGTGATTACATTTCACATTCAAGCCCCAGAAACCACTGAATTCCTACAGCTGCAGCTGGAGGGACAGGAGGGGGGGTAGTTTGCAGAAAGAAAATCTCATGCCCTGAGAAACAGCACAAAACCATCCTGACCATTTCCATTAGGATGCCAGGATATTCTGTTTTCAGAACTGTCCTAGTCAGACAGGGATGTCTAGACCTGTAGCTACTACAGACATGAAGCTTCATCTGTGCCATGGTTGCTGGCGCTGCCAGGCTACTGCTGAAACCACAAAGGAAGGAGTACCTGTCCAACAGGCTACACTGTCCTTCTGCTACAGAAACTTCTGCAAACACTTCCCACCTTGACAAGCAGGACAAAATTTTACCCCAAATGATGACTCAAAATTCTTCAGTTGTGAAAAACAACAAGCATTAACGCCTCGAAGCAAGAAATCCAGAGCCAGCAGTCTGGGTAGCGTTACTCAAGTCTTCTGATATTTAAATGAAAACTGGACTTGGAAAGGAAACTCAGTATCTATTGAGGATACCTAATTTGAATGAATAAATTCAGTCACCTTCTTCCCCTAGCAGCAAATGCATAAGTGGTTAATATAAAAAAAGCTTTCACAAAAGAGGAACATACAGGAAATGCCTCCTGATGTTCTAGGAAAGGTAGAGTCAAACTTGGAAAACCACTGGCTAAAAGGAAGGCATAATCAAGAAAAAGTGCTACCAAGACTACCTAGGAAAAATAGGAATTTCATAGCCAGTTAAGGAGGTTCACAGAGCATGCAATCTGAATTTTACACCTAAAGGAGCTAAAACAGATGAAAGAGTGTCAGAGAAAGCAGTTACACAAAACATGAAGTTCAGGCCTTCCGAAAATCCACAGGAATCTGCTGACTGCTGAACTTGAAATCAGCAAAAGGAAACACTGAAGGATTTCTGGATGATTAGAAATCAGCGATCAAAAAATCATCACCAATGACTCTTGACTGCTATCACAGCAGAGTTAATCCTGACATATATCAAGATGGGAATACTACAAGAGCGAAGAGACAACATTAATATCGCATTGTGGCATTCATGAAGCCATAATTAAAATGTAGCATCTTGTCTTAGCATCCAAGTATCAGAAAAGATAAGGACAAATAAAACAAAAAAGTCAAAGATGGCTACAGGAATGAGCTAAAGGTTGGGAGATAATGATAATCTAATTTATTAAAAAATAAAGTAGCAATCAATTATTTTCAAAAATACTTTTCTGCCAGACAGACTTCTATTACTGGTTGCCTTTACCCAACAAAATGTTCTGAGTCATTTCAATTATTAGAAATTGAAGTTACATAAGCTCAAAATGTAAATAAGTTTATTACTCTTGCCAGCTAGAGACTTTTGAAACCTCTTGCCTCCTGTAATTGGTAAGAGATGACTCTTAAGAAATTTAACCATGACCAAGTACCTTTACAGAAACCTTATTGAAACTAAATGAGTAATTACAAACGTGCCGTACAGACAAATGAAATTTTTTAACTGAAGTGATACAAAACCAGTGGTTCCTTTCACTGCCAAGTTGCAAAATTCAGTGCACGAGGGCAACTTCATTGATTTCAGGTAATTTATCCAAGATTCACTTCAATACACCTGACATGAAGCACTTGCACAGGGACTCTGAGTAACACACTGCAGCTGACAACGCCCAGTTCAATCTGAATTAAGTGTATTTGGAAAGTTTTAAGGAAAAGGGATAGCTAGGCAGCTTACATTGTTGAATATTGCCTCAGAAGAGTCTTAAGTAAAATCACTTGGTATTATGCCACCTGCTATTCTCAGTGATACTTTTTAAGTGTTGCAAAATGTGATAGACATACCAGTGACGGGCCAATCAAAAAAATAATCACAGCTGGTTCAAGCAGGTTCCACCTGCTCAGGGAAGCATCCTAGCTGAATACTGGAACATTATGGATCTGGCAGTTCAGTTCACTTCAAATTTCCATTCACTTTACTTTTTCATGTCAGTGACAGATATACAAACACAATACTTGCAGTAATTCATATTCTAATTTCTCAAGAGAAGCAAAAAGCTGAGTTAAAATATCAATGCATAGAGAACTTATTAAAACCACTTCCTATTTTGCTAAAGGCTCCATTCAAGGATACCAATCAATTTTAAAAATTTTATCTTTCAACCGTTTTGATCCACTTTTAAGTCAAAATATGTAAAAAACCTAAAAGGCAAACATTCCAGTCACCTGAATTACTAATAGATAACATAACCTTTGACTATAATGCCACCAAAAATATCAAATAGTGAAGTGGGGATATTACATCATCTCTGAATTCAGCCATGGTGAAGCACATTCTGGGATGTGTGCCCATTCCTGCTGTATACATTTTGTGACAGATCAGTGGTACACACTAGAGTAAATCCAGAGAAAACCCATAAAAATGATCTGAACACCAAAAAATGGGCTTTTCAAGAAGACTTACTTTACGACAAAAAAAGGCTGAATAGTTTAGATTTAAACACATTTTCACAAAAAAAAAGCAAACTTCACTTGATTACCAAGTATTGATAGCACAAGCCAGACAACAGTAAAGGAAATACAGAATGAGAGACTTCTTTTTGCTGAAAAACCTACCATGCCACCAAACAGTTCATTTTCCAATTGAAACCTAAAAACAAAAGGGGATTTCCCTCTCAGGAGCACAGTAAGACTCTTGGGTCCCTTTATTGAATGAGAAATTATTCAAAGTTATTTTCAAACCTTTTCTTTTATCCTTCCACCTTCAGTCTCATATCTTGGCAGTATTCATGTTTCTTTAAATACAGAAGCATTTTAGGCTGAACAGTACTTTTTGCAAGGCCTGGTATTAGCTGATTCCAAGGGATGCCTCGCTGAAAAAGTGATCCAATAATTCTTGCAGGTCCCTTCCAACTCAGAGTCTTCTGTGATTCTGTGAAGCTGTGCTGCAGAAGTGGGTTTTGGGTTTTGGCTTCTTTTCTCAGGAAAAGACTGCACTGAACTGTTTCACAAAAGATGCAGAAAAAAAGCCTGGGGTACTCTCTTCAGTAATTACATGAGAATGGTTCTTGTTCAGTCCCTATGCCTGCTACCACTCCATGATTTTTAATTCCCTCAGTAATTCAGTTGGTGCCTTTGATTTCTGTTTGTTTCACCTTGAAATACAGTCCCTGTGTCCTGCAAAGGTAGGAGACTGTGAAAGAGCAGCTGCAGTCTATTGCAATAATACAGCGAACACAACCATGAAAACTTTCCCGAGAGCAAGAGAAAAACAATCTGAAATAAAAGTAACAGCAGACTGATGGAATATGGCCATTCCTTCTGTAAAAATGGATAGCAGAATCCCTTAGGGGTTTCTGGCTTAAAAATATAAGTCTGCTTTTAATGTTCATGATAGGTAAGGCTAGCTGTGACTAGGGTGACAATAAGAATAATTCCTCCTAAGAAATAAATCAGCAACACTATTCATTAAAAAAATAAAGATACAAATAAACTATTTTAGAAGCCAAAAAGACATTCATTAAACTAGACATTTTTCTCGCCCTTATGAAGCCTTAATGAAAAATTAATCTTTATCCAATGGCAAGCCAACTGATCTTAATGAGGACAAGTTGTGGATGCAGAGGGCAATAGATCTTATCTGTGCTAACCACCCAGTAAATAGTCTTTCCTTTTTCAGCAAGGAGTCCCTTGGAATCAATTAATACCAGACCAAAAAGTACTGTTCAGACTGAAATGTTCCTACATTTTAAGAAACCTGAAGACTACCAAGACGTGAGACTGAAGGTGGAAGGATAAAAGGAAAAAAAAAGCTTGAAAATAGCCTTCAATAATTTCTCATTAAATAAAAATTAATGTTTTAAACTATACACTATCTTGCATAACAAAGAAATCAGGATTCCTGCATTCTGCAAGTCTTATATTAAACAGCACTTTTTTCCACTATCACCTCACTATACCCATTAGCCTGTGAACTGAGGTGTAACTAAGGTGGAGCAGGGCAATCAGCATCTCTCTCAGAAAATGCAATGGAAACTGTCCTTTGTTTCATTAAATTTGTATTCATCATGCTTCTAACAACAAAGCTGTGATACAATTTACACATCATTCTGAGTACATAAAAAGCTTTCAATATTTCATATTTTCCATATTTCTACCAAGCAATGGTAGAGACAGTGACCCACATCAGTAAGAAAATTCTAGTATTTCTTTCTGGTCTATTAAAACTAATAATCAGTTCTACTACTGTGCCAATGCTGACAAGTCAAAAAAATGTGACTTTTACTCAGTAGGGAGAATATAATTTTTGCCAGAGAAGAAAGACTGAAAAGATTCTCAGTTGATAACAAATGAGAGCCACAGGGCTCAACCCGTCTCTGATTTCCTCCATGTCCCCACCATGAAACAAACTCTAAACATGGTTTTCCTCTCCTGAGAAGTCTCACCAAGCTCACTAGATTATATATAAAGCACTCTCAGCATTCTTTGTATGCCTTTATCAGTCTTCAGATAAAAATGGCTTGCTTTGTGTCTGTCAAACATAATTAAATCACTTAGTGCTCAATTACTGAGACAAATGCTGACAAATCCATTTGATTGCCACAGACAAGGCTATGCCATCCATTGTGGTATTTTCCTCAGGTTTTTTCCTCTGGATATTGCTCATCCTTTTTGGACATTAGTTACAAGATGTGGTGAACAGGGTTCCAGTCAGAGGGTCGGCCGAATAACGACAATCACACCAATGTGGCTACATGCCGTTCTCACTTTACTAAGCAACTCTGGCATCTTTATCCTTCTCTATACACTGTCTCATGCCACTAATGTTTAATGCTCATTGGTTAAGTACCTATATTCATCCATACACGTTAATCACTGATTGGCTGTCACGCTATAAGCATTTTTAGCTAAGCTATGCCAAATTAGCAGTTCCCACAACGTGCTTGGCATCTGGTCTTGTCTTGGCACAAAGCTCGTTCTTCCTTGTTGTATCCATTCGAGGACAGTACATGGTCTTCAAAGTAACTCTGTAATCTGCAGGCCAGGGTTGTGCAATTCCTGCAGGAGAATAGCGTGGCCTTGTTCTGCTAAAAATCCTTCTACAAGGTGTTGTCCTGTATGTATTTATGCAACACTCAGGAAATCATATCTTCAGCATGACCAGGAACAACTCAGCTGCCTATCCCTAACCAGGCAGCACAAAGAGCTCTGTGAATTGGTGTAAACTGCCCCAAATTCCACGTTACCTATCTTTCTTTGCTACCGCTGCTAACTGGTCTAGGCAGATGAAAGTCATCTTATGGATGAACTTTTGCCACTTTTATCTTTACTGGAGTGTGAAAATATCTTTTCCTATCAAACAAACCTTGTCAGTATTACAAGTCTCCTCTGGAAGGCATATAAAAAATTCACTACAAAGATGGGTAGCCCACAAACCCAAAGAGATGCTCTTGTACACTTTTCTTATGGAAGATGAGTTTTACAGCGTGCTGACCTCATTTCTTCAGTCCCTCCCAAGCCAGACCTCAAATCAGGAATGCACTTAAGCTTGTGCTGAAAATTAAGGTGGCATTTCAATACCATTGAGGTTTAAGTCCTTCTATCCTGTTCCTAATGTGTTCCTGATCATAGAATGGCTTTGGGCTGGAAGGAACCTGAAAGATCATCTTGTTCCAGCCCCGCTGCCACAGGCAGGGACACCTTTCACTAGACCAGGTTTCTCAGGGCCTCATCCAACCTGGCCTTGAACATTTCCAGGGATGGGACATCCACAACTTCTCTGGGCAGAAGAGGTCTGACCTAGGACCTTGAACCAATCTGAGAAAAGATTCAAAGTCAGAGTCTTCATTTGAGGGTGAAAGCCAACCTCATTGTTGGCTCCTTTATTGCTGCTTCTCCTATTGTTGTTTGCACTGTTATACCAAAACAAGGATTGCTTCCTAACAGGGTGGGATTTTTTTAAATAAGGTCATTAAGGTCTTACTACCCTACAGCCACTAAAGACAACACAGATAACTGTAATTAAATCCCCAAGAAAAGCAAGTCCTTAATTTTTTACTACACTTGCAGAAAAAGAATATTTAGACTGCTCAGGACCTATCTGTCCCAAGGGAACTGAACTTTCAAAGTCTCTGAGAGCTGAGCTCTGTTTCCAAACACAGTTTGTGTATTTATAGTTATGCTTTCTGACCTCCTTTTCTCATTTTCTGGTGGGAATACAAAAACTTTAAAAAAAGAAATAATTTAATTATAGTAATGATTCATAAATAAAAATTCCTTCTTGGTACAGTCAGCATACAGGGTAAGCCCTGGTGGCCTCTTCACAGACTACGTGTACATATTAGTTTGCTTACCTTTCTTTACTGCTACCTAGTGATTAATTGACAAATACTGTAGGTGAAGTGCATAAAAATACTTGAGAAAAGCAAGTACACCTGGAACATTAAAACACTGGACTGGAAAATGCTAAGACACATACCTGCAGTTAATACTCAGTGTTAAATAATACTGAATTGTTCAAATTATTCTTAAGTTTGGTCCTGCAATAGACCTGGATATGAAGAAAGTTGAGGAAATCTTCCCCCCTAATTTTAGCAGGAACACACACACAGCCTCAGAGAAAAATACTCTTCAAGTTCCTAAAAGACAAAGTAACTTAGTTTCAGGTGGATAAATGAATTTAATTCCTATTTCTGAATTCAATCCATGGTATCTATACAATACACTAATATGGTTGGACAAACATGAACCTGATTTTTTTCTCATATAAAGAAGACAGAGCACAGACTAATTTTGAGATCTAGAGTTTGGTTGGGTAGAAGTTAGAGTGCAGAAAATATGCCAAAAATCATGAACACGGAAATTAGGTAGTAGGCGCAAATATAAAACAGCAAGGAAGGGAAGAAGCAATGATTTTAAAAATCTCTGAGTCGTGTTTTGAAACTTTTAGGGGAACTAATCACCTTACACATGCCAGTTGCTAGAGCAATGCCTGAGGCTGAAATTGCCCAGGAACATAAGACTTGGTGATGAACTCCCAGCCTAACTCAGCAGCAGTTCCTTGGAATCTGTGCAGTCACATTCAAGCAAACCCTGTGTGAGCAAGGGGAAAATGTAACCCTTTATCAGCCTATCAGTATTAATCTTCACGGTAGAACAGCATTCCTCCTGTCAAGGTAGGAGTGAAGTGTGAAACAAGCTGCAAGATATGCTCGCTGCCACAAAGAAATTTAGTTGGGTTCTTTCTTAGAATGCCTAATTCTCAAATCAAGTGTTTCTCATTCCATCCAGGCATGCAATTATGTATCCATTACTGACTGCAGCAGTAAAAACAAATCCACCGCTGGAGTTCTGAATTAAAAGTAGGTCCAGCTTTTTCACTTTGGGTAAACTGACCCTGACCCTCATCTGACATTCTTCCCACACAGCACTGGCAAGAACATTGTAAAAATAAAAAGGAGAGGGGGGGAAGAAGAAGAAGAAAAAAGCTACTTAGTGCAGACCAAGGGGGTTTTATCTTCTTCATTAAATGGAAGGAAATAGATCATATACAAAATGCATGAAATGGGAGCGACAGAGATGAATAATGCATCCATTCCTTGTTTGCATAATGGAGTTATTTGATCTACTTTGACTTCTCAGGCAGAGCAAAACCAAAACATAATGGTTTTCCCACCTTCTTCCAAGAAAGTCCTCAGAAACTCCTGTCCTTTGAAAGGCCACAGGATGCTATACAATACAAATGAACATACTAAAGAACTCCCAGGTGTTGTAGGCATGCCTGTAAAATAGCACAGGTGATTTTTCCCCAGGGAGGATATCAATGACCAGGCACCTCTGCCTGACTGACTGAGTGAAGCTCAAGCACTCAGGCAGGACGTGGCAGACAAGAGTCCATTTGTGCTCCGATGCCAGAGAAAATTTGCACAGGGGAAAGAAAAGCAAAGGTATTTCAGAGGGGTTACTTTAACAGGTTTAGGGTCCTTTTACCTATAAACCACACATACTTTTGTGAACTTTTAATACAGCAATTTCTCTCCCAGTGTTTAAGAAAGTTCTGTAAATTTCTAAATGCTTTCAAATGTCTTTGTCACTACTATATTCAAAGGCTGTTTGATAATGTTCAGTCATTTGAACAGCAAAATTCTGCAGTGAAAGGTTCAGTCCCAAACTGAAGTCAAGGGCTGCACCTTCCAGTGAGGAAAAGCTAAACACTTGACCAGACCAGCTTCTGTTGACTTTACCTGTGCAGGTACACACAGTACTGCCCATCTTTTTTATTTTTCTTTTTTTCCTTTTTTAATGTTTTAAACTACCCTTGAAAGGATGACATGCACCTCAAAACCAAAAGACACACTTCCTCTGTGGCTTCTCTGCATTAATTTTCTGCTAGGACATTTTGCAGTAGGGAAGGAATTCTCTGCTTCTCAACTGAAGCTACTCTGCTGTCATAAAAAATTACAGCCAAACATCAGTGACAAAGAGGTAAACTAAGACATAACTCCTCAACCATAGCATATTTTTCTTCTCATTTCATGCTGAAACATAAGTTATCAGTTGCCAAATTTCTGTAGTCCTAAAAATAGTGCTTGAAGTCAGCACACCAGAACCCAGAAGGTTTGGTCCAGCAGCCGAGCAGGGCTGCCTGGCCTGGCCAGCCTGTTATAGTGATTTTCATGTAGGACTTTAGGGTGCAGGCACATGGCAGAGTTTAAAACCCTGTGTGGACAAACTATCTTTACAGGTGCTCATCAGCATTGCAATGGGAACAACTTTTTCTCCTTTATTTGAAAATTGCTGAGGAATCCTTAGTTCCTGTAATGGCAGAACTATATTTATTGAGTAAAAAGAGTCTTATTACAGGACAATTTCAGCATTACTTTCATTCTAGCTAATCTAAAACTAACATTAAACCCAGGGACTTACCAATAAAAAATACTCCCTGATGGAGATTTATATATAAGTCTAAATATAGTCTAAAATGTAAGTTAGTTCTAACCTGTGTGTAATAACTTTCTACAGAGTGCTCTACTGAATTAAAGTGGTTCACTTGTCTTAATAAAAACAATTACATTAATAGGATTGCATTTTTCTCAGTTTACATATTTGAAACTTAATAAAATGGCTTTTTTCTCCATCTGATTTATTTAGTTAATATCATCACTATATGCTCTCTCAAATAATCTAGGATTAAGAGGCTCCTGTCATTTATTTTTCGTTATACTATTTCTTTTTGGTAATCTCTTTCCCTCATTATTTCTTATTTATGAAAGCACTTTTTATTTACTGTTGTAAATTTTGAGTTCTAGGGTTTTTCTTTTTCCTTAAGAGATGATCTTCTCATTGTCACCTAGAAGATGCTGAACTGTGTTGTACAAAGCAATAGTACATGGTTTCTCTGTCAGAATTTGCTTGGGTGTATTGACAAACTGGGCATCTGTCCTTTCAATGTACATTCCAAAATGAGGGGGTTTTTTCAGCACTCCTTTAAAATAGTGTTTTTATCTATTCCTCTTTCTCCCAAAGAATTGTTCATCTCTGTCAGAATGCCATTAACTGAGCTTTCAGTCCTGACAGTCCTGAAGGTTGAGGCACAATCTCATCTTCACAGGAAAGGCCCCTGGCACTGTTTCTTCAGGAGAAATGATAATGAGAACATACTTTGTGATGTGCCAGAGTTGCTCTAGTTCTACGAAGCTGTGGAAACAAATATTAAGAACTCTTGCCAAAAAAGCCCACTTTTACTGGGAAACAGTGTGATGGGTTTTACATTACAGACATAAGGAATCCAGACACCTTTATTATCACCAAAGTAAGGTGTTCCTAAAAGCAATTGCAATCAGACTAGAAAAGGTAACCAAGTATACCATACTCAAGCCGAGGAAAAGGGATAGGAAGCTTGGAAAGTACCTGCTCTTTCTCATGACTTCAGTGAAAATATTTATGAATACAGCTAACAGAAATTGAACTACCCTGTCAGTCTCTGTCCCTGAAAGGTATGCCATTAACTTAATTCTTGTATAAGGACAGAAATTTTAAAATGAGGTTGTATTTGGCAGTCACTTTTGAAGCAATTTAAATATCTTCAGGTGTTTTGACAGCTCACCAACCTTCCAATGCATAACCTTTTCCTGTCACTCAGAGCACAGTTTCTTGAGTCAATTCTCACAGGATCAGTGCTAGTAGTTTCAGGCAGAACCTACCTCCTACAGGTAGAGAAAAATAGCAAAAAAGAAAATTTAGTCCAATGCTCACTGTTCTGACTCTGAACTTTTTCCTTATAGATGGCCATGGTGATTTGAGGTGAATGAGCAAACTGTACAAGCTGCATTTAAAAAGCTGGGATGCTTCTTTTATCTGTCCTGGAGAAGATTCACTCAGTTCAATAGTTTGCAGCATTTCCTCTGTAAAAGCCAAGCTGCCAGTCTCAGGCAGGCATCCAAAATCTAGCTGCTGTTTTTCTTCTCACAGACTATTTTCAGGAAGAGATGTGACCAGCCCAGTGGAGCTCCCCAGGTGGAGCACAGGACCAAAGATACCTATGATAAAATTACTCATAATTTCTGAGACTTCATTGTATATTTTAAGATAAAAGCAAGTGTTAGGTGATATAACGTAACCACCTACAATAACAGACCACATGGATTCAAAATATCTCTGTCTGGATTTCAGCAGCATGGGAATGGCTAACAGGAATGGCTAACAAGGGTTTTCCAGGAAGGTATCTGGTCTGCATTTAAACACGGGAGAGAAAAGAAGCTGGGCCATATTTGTACTTGATTTTCCTGGTTAACAATGCAAATATCCCCAGCCTCACTAGATATTTGCACTCAGAGTCATCAAGGCAAAATAAATAATCTTAGAAAAGCTGCAACTCCAAAACCTTTCGGTGGGTAGTCAATTTAGAGAGGAGAAAAGCAAAACCAGATTTGAGGCAGAGTTGCACACAGGTAGCAGCATTTACATCTGCATGCTTCCCAAAACAAGGAATACAACCTAAAACCAAAGCTAAGCTGAGAGTGCGAATTAAAAAAAAAAGACTGCAGACGTAAGAGAAATTTATACAGTTGTTTGGGGTTGTTTTTTTCCAAAAAGGTGTGGGATTTGATAGGCGGAGAAGGTAAAAAGAAAAGAGTCTGATTGTCCCAGTTATGACACTGTATCAAAAGGCAAAAAAAAACCTTATTGGTAACATCCTTTTAAAAAGAGGAAGCAGAACAAGACTCCTTTTAACCTGTACAAGGGTACTCCAGGAGTCAGAATGAAGGTCTGCCAGAAACCAGACTGATCTTAACAATTTGGATCATGTCCACAGAACTGTATTTACTAAGAGCATGTTGCTTGTACTGATGGTTAAACTGAACATAAAGATCAATAGTACCTGCAAAGGCGATAGAGAGAATGATCCCCCGAATGGTGAACTGATTAGCCTTTGCTGCAAGAGGGAAGAGCATATCCCACCTGCCTTCATTCTCCCTCCAGGATCTGAAACGTCTTTCTGCAGAGGATGCACTCAAAAATGCTGGTCACAGAACAAAGCACAACTGGAGTTCTGAGGGCCAACACAACAGGTCAGCAGCTCCACTCCTCTCTGCTGAGATCACAGATTACTGCCTCTGTTCTTCAGCATCAACAAGGATTCAAATGATATTAGTGAGAAGTGTCAGCATGCTGCAGACTGAAAGACCAATTCCTAATGTAAAGGTGCTGCTATAAAGTCAAACAGCTGTGGATGATCTGAATGGATAATTACAAACATTCTCACACCTGCAACCCAAAATTATTTGGGACTTATCCAAGGCAAGAAATAACAGGGGGAAAATAACCTCACAAAACACAAGGACTGTTCTTTGTAACAGTGCTTATATCTTTGGAGAAAACAAATGGAGCGGAGCAAGAGCACTGTCAAATGCTTGGTGTTTACAATGGACAAGTGAGGTATTCTCTCCTTACAATAATGTTATCCTTCCATGTAACTCTCACTAGAAAGGTGAGTGCACAGCTGTTGTATGGAATTCATGCTTTTCAAGCCCTCCCCTTTTTCATCACTCTTTCCTGGACAGGGCTTTGAAGGTTGTGGCCCCAGTTTATGGGGACAGCTCCCGTGGCCTCAGGGATGTACACGGTGGTTCCCACCCACACCAGCTTCCTTTTCCTTTCCACATCTGTGACCCATGGCAGTCCTTTCTTGTGTTACATACAAATTCAAACACAATTAATGTAAAGCCTATGGAAAATTCTGTGAGAAGCAAGGACTTCAAAGTTGATGCATCTCAACTATTACAGGTATTTCAACATTTTCACCATTTAGCAGTGTTACAACAAAGATACACAAATAGGGAAAACACTTAGATTGCTGCAGTGTGACAAAGATACAAAATGTCTCTCCATATCATCATGTAATCACCAAAGAAAATATTTTTAGGTTACACTGTAACAAAAATGTCTGCTATAATGTACCATTTCTTAAAAATAATGTTACAAAGCAGTTAGAATAATCCACTTATGCATAATTAAAAGCAACACTCAATCACCTATGGAAATGAAACATAGCTGAAATGCGCATTAAACATGCAAAAATATTTCTTCTTTAAGTAGCTCACTGAATAATACTTCATGAGAATTGCTTTTTATTCACAGTCTATGTAGCAATAAAGTGGGCCCTTAGAAAGCAATCATTATTACAGAGAAAACCCAAATTTAAAAATTAAAACTCATTCTACTACCAAGAAAAAAAAAAAATCAGTCTCACCATTTTTCACAAAAATATTCCCAAATATTCCTATCAGGATGACAGCAGCGTTTTATTTTGACATTTCTTTTAAACAAGCATCATATATTAGTTATCCATACAAAAATTCTGTATGACTAAGTAACCAAGAAATGCCTTCTTCAGCCAGTGTATTTCCTTTGAAGGGCAGTGGAACAACATGAATTACGGAGTTTAAGCTCTAAAGAGCAAATATTTGCTCTCACGTGCTTAAAATCAATTTGTGCCATGTCTTGTATATATTGGAAGGTAATGATGTCTTATCATGGCTGGTAGAAGTTTACAAGCTCTGGAGTGCTGCTTTCTTTGACTTCCTTTCTTGGAAGAGAGATAAGATGCTTTGGCTGAGCTAAAATAACACCATGAATACCCAACAGCATAAGATAGATATGATTAGTGATGGAACTGGACAAATGGTATCAAAAGTTTCTAAACTTTTCAAGAGGAAAAATGAAAAAGACATGCATTTGGTGGGGCTTTGACTGGTAGACAGGTTTCTAGAAATGCTCAATTTGTATCACAAAGCCACCTGCCATCATCATAGAGCAGGACCTTCTCCAAGTGTCCTTTTTACATTTTCTCATCATAAAAAAAGAATTAAGATTAATGCACGTTTTTAATCAAGTTTTACCAGTCTTTCAAATTATACAATTTCCAAGAGAAGCTACCTGAAATACATGTTTTCATATTTCAAAATTACACTTATCAAAAATGTTTATTCAGAAAAATGCACTGCTTATGTTGTTTCACTGCATTTCAGGATCAAAACAAGTATCAGAATGTCTTAATTTCAAAAGAACCCATAACAATCTACTAAACAGCCCTTGGAATCCTCTAATTCTAGGACAGAATTCTATACCTTGTAGTCTATTTGGAAAACTCCCAATTTATAATGCAGCATTAAATGCACCACCAAATCTATATTTTAGATCTTCCATCCACTCAAAGATTTAACCATTAGATACTTGGATAATATATGAAGGGATAAAAATATTTAAAACCTTGTGCAAGCCAGCATAATCCAAAATTTAATGTTATCTCTGCTAAATCAATTTCAGAGAAGTTTTAAAAGTAAGTTGAGATGCTTACAGCTATTATCTAAGGAAATGAGAATCTGGATATATTGATTCCCTTTCTTCTATTGTAGTAGAAGAAAGAAATGTTGAGCTTGTTATAGAAAAAGTGTCTAGAGCAAATGATTTCTCAAAAAACTTACATGCACATCTTCACACACTTATTAGAAGTTTAATAGAAAAAAGTGATTAGCAAAAGCAGCTGGCAATGGAAGAGAGTCTTGACACAAGTATAAATAAAGCAGAGTGGAAATGCAAAGCTCAGAAGGCTTTGTTTTCTGCACTAAATCAGACAGGGAAAATGAATCTACAAAGGATGAAAGAGCAGCTGACCACAAAATCACACAGCAGCTGAGCCTGGAAGGCACCTCTGAAAATCATCCAGTCCCAAGCTCTACTGAGAGCAGGCTCAGCTAGACCAGGCTGCCCAGGGCCCCACACATTCTGAGCATCACCAGTGGTGGTCACTCCATCACATCTACGGACAACCTGCTCTGCTGCCTGACCACCCTCACAGTGTAACCAAAAAAGGGTTTTCTACTGCTTCAGTCTGAGCCCTACCTCTTGCCTTGTCACTGACTACCCCTGAGAGGAGTCTGTCTCTCCTTTAAGTAGAGAAAACCCCCAAAACTTCTCTTCCCTACGCTGCACAGTCCCAGCTTGCTCAGTCTCTCCTCACCCAACAGGTGCCTCAAACACCTGATGGTTGTGGTGGCCCTTGGCTGAGCCCTCTGCAGAGCATCCATGTCTCCTGAACTGAGGAGCCCAGAAGTGGGCACAGCCCTGCAGAGGAGACCTTGACCAGCTGGCAAAGCTCTGCCTAACACAGCCCCCAAGGCTGTGCCAGCCTTGCAAGAGCACACTGCTGGCTGACGATCGATGTGGTGCCCACCAGGACCCCCTGAACCTTCTGCACAAAGCTTCTCCCCAGCTGCTCAGCCCTGCAGCCCGTGCTGTGCATGGGGTGAGGTGCAAAACAAGGCCCAGGGTCCCCTCCCAGCATCTGTAACATCCCAGCACAAAGCTGCTCTGGCAGAATGCTTCTGTGCAAAGGACCAAGCAATCCACAGCTCCAAGAACGTGTATACATGTTCAGACACACACATTTATATGGTGTTCATACATGTGCACACATACACAGGCTAGCTGTAAATACACTTTAATATAAAAACATACAAAGATATTTGAGGGTTGCAAATATTTCAGTTTATTAGCTATAGAGAAAGTTCAATTTGTTTCTCAGGTCAGGCCAACTGAGTTACTTTTATAAAATGTAACAGTACAACTATAACTGGTTATGGTGGCTATATGGGACTCACTTTGCTTAAATTAGAATGCACGGTTATACCTCTTCATGAATACTTCTTTTCCCTAGCCAACCATATTTGAAAGAGGAAAAATTATTAAAATGTTTAGATGGAATTGGTGGTGGAAAGAAAGTAGCTATTACATTCTGACAAAAAGAGTAGAGTTCAGTAAGCAAATCCTACTACCTCTTTCATGCAAGTAAATGAAAACTGGTTGCCTTGAGAATAGTTATGGAAAATCTGGGGACCAAATTTAACTCCAGTGGGGTTCTGATCCTGCAGCAAGAAGAAAACAATGCAATATAACAAATATTGTCTGATTGGTCTCTACTTTCCCTTACCATCTTTTATAAGTTAAGAAATAATCAAAGACAATAAATATCTTACTAATCTTAGGAATTTTATATACATAAGATGTTTGGAAGAGGTGTATTTCTTTTCACTACTTTTTCAGTGATAGAAAAAAGAATAAAATCCTTATAGATGAAAAATAAAGAAATGCAGTAGGATGAAACTCAGCTTACAAAATAGTCAAAACACAAAAAATCAGTTATACTGAAAAATCTGAAGATCAAAAATCAAATGTTCTGCATTGCCATATTAGCACTGATGCTTAGTGCATTCGTAATCTCAAACAGCAATGGACAAAAAAGCATTAAAGAAACACAAAAGATGATTCTGAGGTTAATAAAGACTAAGAAATTTCCAGGACACCAATCCTTGATAGCCATCAGTTTACAGTACTGGCAAACCAGAATAAAAAGGTCATACAAATTACTGAGATTTAAACAAAAGCATAGATAACCCAAAAGCAGTCATTTTTCATTTGCAAAAAAGCTTTTGCCTCTTAACAGAAATCACCAACAAAAGTGACTGTATTTGAATGTCTAGTGTTATAAAATTGTGCTTAAAAATAAAGCTAAATTAGTTTTTTTCCATTAGGGTTATTACTATGATTCAGTACATTGTTTTGAATATAAAGATTCAGCAGCTATTGTCTCTGGTTTTTCTTCCTGAAAGCTTTAATATGTTTTCAAGATAACTTTAATTTGTTATAGAAAAACAAATAACCTTTATTCTCTAGGCTAAATTAAACTTGCCTCTTTTGTAGGTATGATGAACTATGAAAAAAGCAGGAAAAACAGTTACTACAGTCGATAAAAGCTTTTTTAAAGTAAGACACGTTTTTTTCTATTGGTTAACTTTCTCAAGTCTTGGGGAAAAAAAACTATCTTTTTTCAAAAATAGATAGGTATGAGCAGAATTTTCCTATTTTAACTATGAAAAAAACCATCTGCAATATATTACCTGAGTAAACTGATAGCTAACTCAAGAACAGAGTCTGCACAGTTCATAGGAAGTGGTGTCCTTTGCAATGACAGCAACAGTGTGTTTATCTAAGAGGAGTTTGGGTGGTTTAATTTTTGACCAAAATTCTATCACAAGTCAGGATCACTAAGAAAGCTATGAAGCTCATCAGACACAGGTTTCAGAAATGTATCAGGATGCTTAAGTTTTGCTGGAAGCATCTAAAGCATGGTGTGGGTTCATGCTGTGCTGCACCCCAAAACCCCATTCTGAAGATGATCCAGCCTGAGCCCTGGCTGGAGCACATCTCAGTTCACATGCTTGGCACACCTCTCTGCAGAAATCAAACTCTGGAGAATGTAATTCACACACCTGGAGATCACTCTGCAATTCCAGTCGATCAGTTTAGAGATAATAATTTTGCCTGTGGGACAGCTGTAAAATGGGGGCAATAGTCTTTGTATCACCTCACAAGATAAGCCTGTCAAATCTCTCACAGAATGGATCAGATGCTTTGAAACCAAAATGCTGTACATATTTATCTAGTTGCATATATCTACTTGTGCTTTATGCTACTAGAGGCATTTTTCAGACATTGTACAAGCCTCTGGACGTAGTGATAACAAATGAGGACTCTGAATGAAGCTGTGCTCTGTTTATGCCTGGGTTTGCTACAGCTTCTGCCCTTCCACTCTGGGAAAGGCAACTCACAGCCAGACTGCCATGAGAATGGTGCAGCCTGGCTCCAGTCCCCACGCTCCTCGCTGCAAGGCTTTCTGTGCCTCCCAACACACCCCAATCTTCCTTCGCTTGCCCCAGCCACAGGTTTTCAATCTCTCTCTTCCCTGCATCCATCCCCCTCTCTGCAACTTCCCCTTCGCTCCCACCATGTATATTTTGCTCGTGTTCCACCAGCCAACTAAAATTCCGGGCCTGACCTCTTCCCTTCCCAAACACAACAGGAAGAAGCACCAGCACGACTAATCAGCATTGCCTGACAGGATCATCTGAATATCTCTGTTCAGCAGAGAAAGATCCAAAAATTGCAGTCACAGATCTGAAAGAACTGGAAACTGATGTAATGCTACATCACCTGTCATATGCAAGATAAACCAAAAATCTCCCAGCTATTTTAATTTGACAGACAGTATCATTCAGCCAACCATCTACCCCTTTTCATGTTTTAACTTTGGGGGAAGGAAAATGAAGCAAATAGAACTGACCCAGATGAATTTAAAGGCTCACGTTAAGCCTGCTAACTGGGATGAAAGGAATTTTTGCAAAGGTTTTCTTCTTTGAAGAAAACATTGATAACCAAGATTAGCTCCTGCAAAACACAGACTCATTTAAATTTTTTGTCTTTAAAGCAATGCTGTAGCTAAGCAACCTGGCTCTTCCTTAAACTGAAAGCTGGTTTTCATAGCACCTTGTTTATCACTGACAACTCCAGCAAACCTCCACCTTCTTTTATGTAACAGTGTCTGGGGGAGTGCCAGATTAGATCTGGTTTACTGTCATAAGGGGACTTTTCCCATGAATGCAGATGATGCAAAGTTATTTTTAAAATAGCATCCAAAATGTTTTTTGTGTCTACTGCATGCTCTTCAAATACCCTGAGCTGTTGGAGAGAACAGATACACCTGCCTGCTTCTGAATCCCAGCCATGCTGGCTATGTTTTCTTCACCTGCAGACTGAAGTGAGCCACTGCCCTTTCTGCCTTAGTTTCCCTCTTCAGCCCAGGATTTGATATAGCGTTTAGTATTTGTTTTCTACCACTAATGACGTTGTTTTAAGACAAAATATATCCTGACATGCTCTCTCCTCTGGTTGGGTACTGCTCTTATCCTGTGTTGAATGCAATCTGTAGCTTCAAGAATGATTATTATTTCCAAATTAGAAGCTAACTATAGTCCATAAACCCATTCACTCAGACTGAATCACTAAACAGCTTTGATTTCAAATTCTTCTAATTCTGACTGCACTTTCCCTAATGGATAGGACAGAAAATACATGCAAGTAAAAAGCAAAATCAATGACACTGACTATGACCCAGTGGGTTATGACTTCAGATGCTAATCTCTTGCTACAGTTCCCCTCCCACAGACTGTGCACATTAATAGCCTTTTCCCAGTCTGACAAGGGCACTGAAAAGCACTTGCTTGAAAAACCTGGAAAGCATTGGGTTCTCCCCACGCCCCCTCCCAACCCAGTCCCCATTACAACTCTATTTTTAACCAGCCCCCACCTCCCCCTTGCTCAGTTGCTTGCAACCTTGCATACAGTAGAATAAAATATGATGGACCAAAATGTTTTGCTAAACAATGGAAAAAAGATTTTGGCTGCGCTGCTCATTTGTTTTCCCTTCTCAACTGGTTCTGTGTTTGTGCACAATAAATAAACACACAGTAGGCCCGTGCATCCTTCTACAAACACAGATATGCAGCCACTGTATACAGACAGCACTGCAGCTTTCTTGTTTACTCTGCTTCCCTCATTTCCTCCAGATATTTTTGCACGCTGTCATTTGTGGAATACTGTTGAAACCCAAAGGGATGTCAGCTGAGCCTGCCTCACACTGCAAGCTGTTGGCAGGCTCATTAAGGCCAGGGGAACAGCGTGGAGTCTGCTGCCACTGCTCACAGACTGACGCTGCTGGCTGCAAGGACCCGGCCGAGCTCGAGGGGCCACACCAGCTGATTTCTTCAGATGCTCCTCAGCCTTGACATTATTGCTGGAGGCTCCACAAGGACTCTAAAGTTGTTACTAAAAGTGCCAGCAGCTGCTGTCAGCATTTATGGAGAAGAAATCCAATATAGTAAGTCTTCAAGGGTTTCAAACAGGGTAACAGTGCATGTTTTCTTACTCCCATTACCAGCCTTGACTGTACATTGTACAGCGCTGCCTGTACAGTGGAATCACTTTGCATTTGTTATTGGGTAACTACGCTTTTTCTGTTTGTAAATTTCAGACTTGTCTGCATTGTTTTATGATCTATACAACTTCATTATTTCTAACTCTGCAGATAACACCTGTCATATTTGTTGCAGCCCCAGAGAATCCAAATATCTTGCCCAATAGCTTTTGGGGCAGCCGTCACCTATTTGGGAGCCAAGGTAGAAGGCAGGAAGAAGAATGCAGCTCTACCTCACAAAAGCTACCTGGCCATCAGGCTCTTTTTGGCTGATCCAGTTATTAAAAGAAAGGAGAAAAGCATAACAACTGAAATAGACTTTAGCCATGGCTGCAATTTGGCTTTCCTGTGTTAAGTATTACCTAACTTCCTGCTCAATTAGGTTGAGCAGTGTCCAGTTACCCTGTGGTTTAAGAAGGGCACTCTTGTTCATCTAGGCTGCTACAAAAGCAGGGATGTATGTGTACTGCCCACAAAAGAGAACAAATCAGAAAAAAAACCCACTATATATTAGAAATTTAAGTAGTTGAATTAAAAATGGGGAACTCAAAGTTCTTAGTACTTGTTTTTTTCCTGTTTTTTGTACTTGTGGGCACCATACATAAAGTGAGATATTTAAGATCCACCAATCCTAAGGAACACCTAAATCTAAGGACAGATGGAAGTTTAAGGAAGATTAGAATGTCTCAGCATTTTGCATATTTGAATCATAATATTCCTAAATCACTCAACCTGACACTGTTTTTTTTCCAAGCAAGGACTAACACTATAACAATTCCATCACAATCAGGTTGTTCTTGACGACCTTCCAAAGACAAATCCCCGTGCCACAGTTAGCATCATCTCCTAATACTGCTGTGCCAGACTATGTGGAGGCAATGAGTACTTTCAACAACAGTCTCTATTTTCTGGAAGAAGTTGGATCCCATCCATGCCTTCCCTTTTTTCTGTCTAGCACATACAGACCACTGGCTTACCATATGTTTCCATGCACCTCCATCTCCCTCATTTCAACTGACTTTTATTTAGAAGATAAACATTTCAGAACAGCACAGAAAGTAGGAGAATTTGTCTGCCATGTGTCTAGTAGATTTTAGCCACTATAAAGGCATTTTGATCAATCCATAACTTTGGTCTTTTCCTCCCATTCTTGCAGAAAGTCCCTCTCTATTTTCATAGCATTAGGGAAGAAGGGAGCTGTATTTCCAAAATTTTAAAATATTCTGAAATATTGAGATTCATGCCTTTGGTTTAATGGTATTGGTGGCCTGGCCACATGGTATGGGCTATGAAGTAAACACTTTCAGAGCCAAATCAGAAATTCACTATGGCAAAGGCTTATCAAACAGTCTGCACAGAGGCTATGCTGCAGTAAATACTCATATCACCTAACAAAACTGAAGTGGGCAAGGAGGGTCTAACTACAGCAGAACTGGAAATCCAGAGATCTCTGTTCTCTTCCTACTCTGCTGGAGAGAGACTTTGTAAATGGGGACAGAGCATTCAACCATCAGCAGGTATTTGTTTAACTGCTCCTAGGTAGACAAGAGAGAGCACAGGGAATACGATTTCTTTAGCATTTCTAAGTAAAACTGTGCGGAAAATATGGTTGCACAACTATGTAAGTTACCCTTATTCCACACAGTGGGTTCCAATGAAACAAGTATGGAAAGCAGAACATGGAACCTTCTCCTGGACCTTCAGCTGAGGTAGTTTTTGCTCAGTAGTAGGTACAGTGCTGTGTTTTGGATTCCCTGTGAGATAGCAACAGCCAGAACACCAGCATGCAAAGCAATGCCTGCATTAAGTCAAGGGCTTTCCCGTTTCCAATGCTCTGCACAAGAAGCAAGCAGAGCCAGGACAGCTGACCTGAGCTGGCCAAAGGGATATCCCACACCATGGAACATCCTGCCTGGAGGCATGTATATAAGCTGGGAAGAGTTGGGCAGGAAGGGATCACTTGCTGCTGGAGGACAGGACAGGCAGGGGTCAGCAGGAGATTTTGTGCATCACGGGTTGTTCTCGGGTTTTATTTTCCTTTCCCCCCCCCCCCCATCATTATAGTAATATATATTTTATTATCCTTATTAAACTGTTCTTATCTCAACCCACCAGCTTCATCTTTTTTCCCCAATTCTCCATCCCATGGCAGTGGGGGCAGGGGAAATGAAGGAATGACTGCATGGTACATAGCTGCCAACTGGGGCCAAGCCACAAGAGACCTAGGACTGGATTTTTTCCCTTTTATTCTTGGTTGCAAAGATGCACTTTACAATCCCACCCCTCTGCTGACATGTTTTGCTCATAAGACATTAGGAGAAGGAGGAGCACTTGCCAAAGTATATTATCACATTTGGGATAACTGGGATGCATTAAAAAAACAAGGTTTAGCCGATCACATGGGAAAGAGTATTTTCTTCTAGGAAGAAGCAGGAGTGATTTAAAAAGTATTCCCTTCAATTCAGAAGTCAAAAAGTACTTGGCAGACAAATTTTTTCACTTGCAGAAATATTTAGTCTTTAATTTGTCTTTATCAAAGACTTGATTTTGCATTTCAAGTTTATTTCATGAAAAAAAATCAAAGAGAAAAATACCAAAAAAAAAAGACATTTATAAAAATTCTGAGTTCTTCTTGCTCAAAAATGTTAGCAGCTGAATTCATCAAAACCAACTGGTTTTCTAAATTTAGACTTGGCTTTGATAAATTGACATTTTACAGAAAATTAGGCAAACATCTCCTGACTTCTGGTAGACAAATGTCAATTTCCCCTACATTTTAATTGTCCTTTCCAAAAGTACAGAAGTGCACTAGGTACCTACTCTCACAGAAAACAAATAGGTGCCTTTGTGCCTTTGAAATCACCTTCACACGGAGAATTAAAAGAAAAATCAACATGTATTTTGTTTAAAAGTTTCATAGAATACATATGACAAGCCAGGCCAAATGATCTATGATTCGCTGACAGATGGAACCAGACACAGACCTTCAGAAGAAAGGGGAAGCAGGAAGGAGCTGAGCACAAACATTTTAGTCAGCTCTGTCAAAATGTTGGCATTTCTACTAGGAAGGAATTACAGTATCCAATTCTGCCTGTTATTCTGTATCACTCTATCAAATGACCATGTTTTTCTGAATAATTACCATTAGCATTTCAGCTACATCTACTACACTTTGCAAAGTTGTCCAAGCAAATGTGATACTGACGCTAAAATCCTATTTTGATTTTGAGCATCAAATAATTGTTTGACTCGCAAAGCAGAACCTCATAAATTATTTCATTTGTAATCTTTTTCCCTGTAACTGTTATCTCTTCATAATAACTTCGCTTCTGTTTTGACATCAATAGTTTTGAAATGCAGGCACTCCTGAAACTCCTGCATTCCATAACACCTCACTCAGCCCCACAAACCACATTCAATGCCTACATACATATACATAACATTTATACAATAAAATACATAACATTTACGCTACAGAACGCTGCTCAGTGTAAAGATTTGTTACTGAAGTGAGGTCCCTTAGGGACAGACATACCTCAGAATTGTTGAGATGACACCTGTGTGTCCCTGAGAACCATCCCTCGCTCGAACACTGGTCAATGTCCACCTTCTGCAGATTGATGTCGACTTTGACAACACCTCTGAAAGCAGAGAGGAAACAGCCTTGAACACAACTGCAGAAATAGGTTAAGCTTTTTTGTGATGCTGTAGCCTGAAAAGCAGAACTACCTCTTTCTTCTAAATATGGAATTGGATAAAATGTCTAAAACCAGAAAAGTTCTGTGCTCCCAGAGCCACGGTCACAGAAACATTCTTATTTTAGACTTTACTGAGATGTACTGTGGACAAGAGCTCAGTAAATCTAACATATTAAGACTGGGGTTGCAGTTAAGAACAAGTTGTGTGTTCAAACAATGCGATGCCCTTCACATTTTACTATGCAGCAAAGACCCAAAATAAACACAGTGAAAGAGCTGCACTACTTTTTCTGAAGCCAGCAACCTTCCCAGGCAGTTCTGAGCGCAAGGTACCAGACACTGCACCTCACCCCATATCCAGCAAAAACTATATTCTCCCCTTTGCTCCAGGGGAGAGCAAAGGGGAGAATTTTGCCCGTTATTTGCCAAAACAACTGGCAAAAGCCTTTTTTTGTACCCTCCCCAGAGACATTCAGGTCTCTTCTCTGCAGCTCAACATCCTCGTCCAGCAGGCATCCAAGCCCTCTCCCCACACCTCTGCAGCTGGCCCTGCAATAAAACCTGATACAACATCAGAAAGCTGCACAAGCCACCTATAGACCACTGATGTCTGTGAAGGAAACAAAAAGTTTCCTACACACACATCCTGATGGACCATCTAAATTGTGTAAGTCCTATACCAAGAAGTCTCTAGTTTACCTCAAAAACTCTTTTGAAAGAAAAGCCAACAAGCCAATTTCAATGCTGACACTCTACTATATAAAAAACTGGAAAATTATCAGAAGAAAAAAGGTACAAGACTGTAGTTCTATATCTTAAAAAAAAAAAAGCCTTCAAAGATTTACATATTCCTCAGAATGACCTAGGACATTTATAGCATTATTTTGTCAGAGCGTGTCATCTCTGACTGCTTTGCTGTAGTCTAGACTTGACAAAAATGTCAATATGCAACTTCTAGTTGCTAAATCATTACACAAACTCATTCATAGTGGATGAATGCTCTGTGCTAAATTCTTACATCTAGAATACCATTCCTTTCAAGTCAATCATTTCAGCCACTTGGGACAGATGTTTTCATTTCTACAGTCTGGACTTCCACAAGTGCAAACACCCTCATCTCCCTTCTTTCTGGCTGTGAACTAACAAGGGCATGGCCCAGCCTCTATCTCTCTATCTCAGAAGCACCTCATTCACCTCAAAGTGCGTTCCCTCTTTTAATTAATGCTCATAACACAATAATAGTAACAAGATAGCTACAGAGCCATATATTAGGAAGGATATGTCAAGCAAAATTAGAACATAAGAGTGAGCTTGATCAAAACCAGGACAATACTGTTCCCTCATATTGACCCCAGTACAGCAAGAGCTCACAACAGCTGAATTAGGACATTCATCTTCAGGCATGCTATACAGTAAATGGAAAAACACAACTACATCATGTAAGTGGTCAGAAGAATGCATGAGAAAATTACATAAAACAGACAGTAGGAAGTTTGACAGTACAGAAGCACTCAATCCCACTCAGTCTCCTGACTAGAATCTAAACAATCTAAAGCAGGGCACATTTAGAAATTGCTTGAAATACTTAAGTGATGGTTCTAGCAAGTTAATTTTAAATTAGCACACACCACGTTTCCGGAATATTCTGATACATTTTTAGGTTTTGTCTTTGTACACTTGTTTTGAACAGCAGTTTCACCAGGGACTGTTCAAACCATGCTTCTATCCCAAGGAACCGTTTTTTCCATGTTCTGGGTGAGCAATAACCTCGAGAGGAAAAACTGTCATACTGCATAGATTATCTCTTTAAAATGCTGATATCAGTGGATTACAAATTTAACCTGGCAAGAAGGTGCCTGATTCAGATGCCCATAGCAGTAGAAACAACAGACCACTCATCTGGTCATGTGTAAATCCCACCAGGTATGTTTCTAATATTTTCTGGACCTTTTTGAGCTAATACAAATATTAGTGAGTGGGCTGAGGACAGGACCTGTTCTGCAAATGAATACTCTCCCCATGGCTGCATACAGGCACAAGGCAGGCAGCAGGACCAGGACCAACACTACTCCTTGCTCTCCTAATTCATGCTATACACCAGTCACACTGGCAAAGATATCAAGGATTAGCATCATCCTGACTACTCCAAAGAAATAATTTTATACAGCAGGAAAAGCAGTGGTGATTCAACTTTAATAGAAATGCAACCCATTCACCTGAAGCACCTGATGGAAGAAGGTTTTATTTCCTTTACATGCAAAGGTTTTCCCTTGTGTACATTTTGTTTTTAACTAGTAGGAGAAGAAACTCACCTTTCCCTCCTCAAACATTTCTGCAAAGAGAAGTACAGATTTCAAATGTAGGACAAACTAATCACTGCCTAAAGAGGAAAAAACACCTTAGAGTTTGCTGTGGTTGTATCATGAGAAAGCCCTGTAGAAACAGAGTGCCAGTAAAAAAAAGGATATAAATATTTTCCAAAGAAAACTCACCTAGAGGTTACTTGTGAGAAAGACAACACACACAAGCCAGAGAAATTAGGGTCATTAAGTACATTGAGAAGGCATTTGAGTATGGCCTTGTACCAGAAGTGCTGCAATTTGGAGAATTCATGCCATGTTCCAATGGAGCAAGCATCAAACGGCAGGAGAGCATCCCAACACTCAGAGCCATGTACCAGAAAGAAAGGAATAGACTTCTGGACTTCACACATCAGAACTGGTTAAAGAACTTGCATCCTTTGAAAGCTCTTTAATACAATTACTTTGTTAAAAATAGATGTGAAAATCAGATTCATACAGCAAACTATCATTGGAAGAAGCCTCTTGTGATGAATCCAATCAGCTCAAAGCAGGCTCTTAAACTGGGGGGTTTTTATACCTTCAATAATGGAGACTTCATCTCTGGGAAATCCAATCTAGTGACTGACCAAACTCACAGTGTCCATAAAAAAGATCTCTGATGTTTAATTGAAATTTCTTGTATTTCAGTTTCTTGGGCTTTCCATCCTTTCATTGAATAATGCTGAGAAAGGTCTGTCTCTCTCTCCTTTGCACTTTTTCACCAGGTACTTGCACACAAAATGCCCCTGAAGCCTTTTCTTCTCCAGGCTGAATGGTACCAGCCCACTCAGTCCTTCTTGTATGTCAGATGCTCCAGCCTTGAACTATCTGTGTGGCCTTGCACTAGGTTTGCTTCAGTACCTCCACATCTCCTGTGCTGAGGAGCCAGAAGTGGACATGGCACTCTTGATGGGCCCCCCCCCCCCCACCAGGCTGGGTAAAGAGGAAGGATCACTTCCTTCAACCCACTGGCAAAACTTCCTCTCACCCACCAGGAGGCTGCTGACTCTCTGCCACAAGCAACGTTGGTGATTCCTGTCAAACCGGTGCCCACCAGGAGTACAGCAAAACTGACTGACCTCCAGATGACCACCAGCTATCTATACACAGAAGGCTGCTGGGTTGGTAAAACTCATTTTCCCCCTCAGAAATCCATGCTGACTACTCCCAATCACATTCCTCCTCTTCATGTGTTCCAGAAGGGGTTTTCACAATGATTTGCTCCATCATCTTCCTGGGGACTGAGGTGAGACTGATCAGCCTGTAGGTCTCGGACTTTCCAACATCTTTTGTCACAAAGTACACTTTTCCATTCAGCAGCTTTCATTCCAAAGACCTTGGAAAAGACCTTTAAGGTCATGGAGTCCCAGCCATTAACCAAACAATGCCAAAGTCACCACTAAACCGTGTCGCTAAGTGCCACATCTAAATACCTCCAGGGATGGTTACTCAACCCTGGCAGCCTGATCTGATGCATGACGATCCTTCCAGTGAAGCAAGTTTACCTAATATCCAATGAAAACCTCCTCTGGCACAACTTGAAGACATTTCCCCTTGTCCTGTCACTTGGGAGAAGAGACCAACCCCTATCCCACCCCAGCCTCCTTTCAGGCAGTTGCAGAGAGCAGCAAGGTCTCCCCTGAGCCTCCTCTTCTCTGGACTAAACTCCCCCAGCTCCTTCCTCAGAGGACTTGTGCTCCAGACCCTTCACCAGCTCCACTGACCTTCTCTGGACTTGCTCCAGCCCTTTTAATATCTTTCCTAAAGTGAGGGGCCCAAAACTGAACACAGGATTTGAGGTACAGCCTCACCAGTGATGAGCACAGAGGAATGAACACTTCCCTGGTGCTGCTGGCCACACTGTTGCTGATGCAAGATACTCGTGATCACAGTCGAAGCTCAGACAGAGTCTCCATATTTCTCCCAGGTTATCTGGCTCTCTTCCACTTTCAATTTATGCTTTATTTTTGTCAGGATCACAGTTAAACTACCCAAGCTCAAAACTATCTTCATAATACTTCTTACAGTAATACTACAAAATTCTTTCATTTCAAACTAAACACATGTTCCTTTTGCTTCTCTTGTACTAAAGCTTTTCTTACAAGAATGTTTGCCTTTCACAAAACCCAATCTTCATGAACTCAATGCAAACTTTTTCACCTACACTCTTCTCCATCTGCAGCTCTTCTGTAGCACAAACTTTTGACATGGCCAAGTTGTTCTGGTTTTCCCTTTTCTCAGAGCTTTGTGAGTTTCTGGGGTGAAAATCTACAGCAAGAAGAAACAGGAGAGTGCAGGAGCAGGAAAGCAATCTCTCCTAACAGTTACAAGCTGCCACAGGACTTCAGCTGTTGTCCCCCATGGTACAAATTGATCTTTTTTCACTAGACCTCTGCAATACATGTTTCATAGTAACAACACAGTTCTGAAGTAGTACCAGGGTCTGAAACTCCTGAGGAGACAGTGCTTTCAAAAGCAAAGCTTCATTAAGTGTATAAGTGGCATTTATAAAAGATATCACGATGGTACAAGACTTCTATGAGTTCATTTGAGATCCATTTTAAAACACCATCTCAGACTTGTACCCCACTGCTATTACACAGAGCACACTAATATCTACACGATCGATTTCTGAAATTCATCTGTGATTAATACAGTAGCTGGCACAGCCTGTTTAGCCACCCACATTTTCAGCTATTTTTGATTCAGCATTCAGAAAATGGAACATATGAAAGAACACATCCTCCTAGAATGTATATGGACCTGTGTTATATTTATCTAACTAATTGGGAATAATTGCAGTGTTGCTATCTTGGTGTAAGCAATCAAGACAAATATCAAGGGTGTAAGAGTAGACTCAGCTTGTCAGAGTAACACATTCATCCACACGAGCAATGCTGCCTGGCTGAACACAAGCCACAGCCATAAGTTAATAACAATATTACTGGTAATTGTGGACCATCTGGCAGGTAAGTATATTTTGATAATCTCCTTGAAACAATAGATATTTGTTCCCTGACACAATTTTACAGTCCTTACAAATACAAAAGAGATATCAAAGGATTGCATGTCTATGTTAAACAGTTAAGAAAGAATTTGTTGAATTATATATAAGATAATCACTGAAGAATGATGTCATCAAGGATTTTCTGTCAGGTCAGAGGTTTGATTTAAGAGGCTTTAATGCCTGTCTGTATTTCTAGTACTACTGTTTGTTGGCATGCTGCTTGCCTTGAAATCTGTGCCAGAAATTGATTTAAGCTTATTTTCCCAAACTACTAGCTATCTTGATAGTTTCAGTAGTTATAATATTTCATTGTAACAACATGTTGTAAAACCTATCTACAGAATATTTTTTCCCCTCTACTGTTACATCATTTAAAAAAAAAAAATCAGAGGGAACATGGTCATTTTCTCCCAGTCAGCTTAATCCAGAATTGTACAAAATAATAGCCTGCCAACACTTAAATGGTGATAAACAGTATCCTTGTGCTCTCGATCTTCAAAAGCTTTTTTGGCACAGAGGTCATCACAACTCAGATAAACGCCCAGTTTGCCCTCTAAGCTTGTACACTTTTGTGGCCATAAGTATTGTGAGCACTTTTTAGGTATTTAAAGTATAAGGGATGGTTATCACACCCTGAAGTGGGCATCATCACCCACGTCTGAACAGCTGCTTAGATACTTGCTGCCACATTCATTCAGCCCTCCGTGCTGTCCTTCATAAGTCCTCTTTACCAGAAAACAAGGAGATAAGAAAAACAAGTTCTCAACAGCCGTCAGGAATCTGCAAATGCCCACTCCTCCAGACAAATACACACTGTATTTTGCATAGCCAATGTTTTCACAGCAGATGCCTTTTCTGACCACTCTCATTTTGGATGTTTCCACTTTCAAGAATATTAATCTTCAAATACTGCATACTACCTGACACCTGAGGCTCCTCCCGTGTACCATCAACTCCGCACCCAAAAATTACCCTGGTGTCAAATTCACACATGAATTTCAGCCATAAGTCTTACTGACAAACAGCAGCTTCTGCAGGTTCAGCTTGCCTTTGAAAGTTAAGATTTCGGGTTCTGCATCACTTGGACATTGTTAAAGTTGCTACCATGCACAAGCAGGCAGACTCACAAAAGGCTGCTGGGACGTGAGACACGACTTTGGTCGAGTCACAGAGCCACCACCAAGTCCTTACTAATAGGACAGACACCTCCCTAATTCCTCAGCCATAGCATGACTGCTGCTTTCCAACACACATTTTCATAGGAGAACCAGCTTCCACTTAAAATAAACTGAACAGTAAGGTACAGCAGTGTGGGTACATAAATTAGGATTCACCTGTAAAGAAAGTCTCTCTAGGCCATTTGAAACTGTACTACAAGGGCAGAATACTTAAAGCTGAATCCTATTGTCTGAAGAATTACTTCAAATTTAAATCTGCCTTCATATTTATGGCATGCAGCGCTGCAGGGGATACCCCTGAAGTTTAGTCAGAGATTTTCTTAGATACTCTGAGGAGTGGGGATGGTTTGAGCTTGGTGGTTTGGTTTGTTTTTCCACTTGAGGATGCTCAAGTTGCTGCTAGCATCTTAACTCTTGTCACAAAGCATCACCTTGTATAGACATGCCAGGTGTCAGTGATGGTAAATTACCACTTACATTAGATTATATCTATGAAATGAGGTCTTGGAGCCAAATTCAGGTTACTTTTTTTTAATGTTTCCATTACCATCCATAGGGTCAAACAGGCAGGTGGAAAGAAAGGGTCCCAAGGAACAGAGCATGACAGAAGAAAATACATGAGGAACACAAAGAGCTTTTGCAATAGAAGAATCCTACACAGGATGGATGGTCTCAGCTTAACTATACTAAATCTTGTGACCCTCAAAATTTATTCAGAGGTAACAAGGTCATTTTAAAACTCAGAAGTAAGTGGAAGCCAACCTCAAAAAAAAAAAAAAAAAAGAAATTGAAAGGCATAAACCTGGGCAAGGAGGAACATACAAGCTACAAGAATGTAAGACAAAACCAAGATACCGAGATATTTTTAGAAAGTGCATGTTAAAAGGATAGGCTCTACTAAATACCTTGGAAAGTGGAAGGCTGAAGTAGAATCTCTAACACAATACACAACCAAGACAGAAAAATTGCTCAGAGCAGAGACAGCTTTTGACAAAAAGGAATTGTTTTCATCAGTCTTGAAAGAACCAATGAAACAAAAATCAGCTTTCACATGCAGGGAAGTTAACAAGTTGGACTTCACAAGTGAGTGGCTATTACAAAGTCTGCAAGTGATAAAAATACTTAATATAACCCACAACTAAACCTGGCTGAGGCAGAAAAGATGCAATAAAACACTTTGGAAAGTATTCATTCAAGAATATGGGATCTCCCAATGAATTTAGATTAATGAAGTGAGTTTAAAACTAGAAAACTATGGAACCCACAATAGATGGCTATAATGGAATATATAAATATATTATAGAATACAATGCTAAACTATTGCAGAAGACAAAAATGTGTTAAAATATGGATAAGAATCATGAAGGTCAGTTTAACATGTACTTACTATCCAGTCATTCAGATAAGGCCTGAAAGAAAACAGTTTCTTTTTATTGCTTATCATTGGTAAATTGGACATAACTAGGATAAAAGAACTTGACATTTTTCCTTCAGTACCTGCCAGAAGCTGCTTTTGGAGCAAGGGCCATGGAAACCTTTTATTTGACCTAGCACAACAATACATTTTTTCTTACATTTAGGAACATTTCTATCTCAGCCCACACTCAAAAATAAAATAGATGACAGTCCTGGAGCTGAATCCCAGATAGTAAGGTCTGCCACATGTCCATCCCCTTCAAAAGAGCTCTGATAACCTGCTGTGCTGGAAGTCTGGCCCAAGGGCAATGGGAGTGGAAAACACAGGAATTGGAAACAGAAGTTTGACCCAAAAAAACCCAAGAATTGCTTTTATTGCAACTTAGCATGTGCTACATAATTGTGGACACGAATGCAAAATGTGTTTTAATCCTCTCACGGCCATATTTAACTTCTTTCTTCAAAGATCCACTTCTGTTTCTCCAATACTGAAGAAAGCTGAATCATGGTTCTGAAAGAGAAATCCATATTTATTGCTCCCTTCCTATGTTTCATCAACATCCAGTTTTCTATCGCTCTCCATGACCTCATATGAAAAATGCTGGCAGGGACATAATTAATTGCCTAAAAAAATACTTAAAATATCCTGAGGGTTTCCACAAACAGACAGCATAATAAGAGACTTTTTTGTTTTAACTTCTTTTCAGGAACACAAATCCAAGACTTTCAGAAATTCTAGAAAATAAATTATTCCTTTTCATTTTTGAAACCTGTTCTAAATCCACCCACACCTTCAATCAAGGGCCAAGACATGTTATAAAAAATGTCAACCTCACAATTTAAAAATATTTTCTGCATTATACAACTAACATCATATCACAATGGCACAAATAATTTAAGTCTCCTTAAACAATTAAAATTAATTTTCTCTTAGTTCAGTACTCAGACTAAAGAGAGATCAGAGAAAACTAAATAAGGGGGCAAAGGAAGAAATTAAATCACATCTAAAAGAAACAAAATTACCCATTTTTAAAATTCTTTTTTTTCCCATGTTTACATTTCTTTGGGTTTTTTTACCAAGCAACTTAATAGCTGTGAAATATTTAGCAGAATAATAAATCATATAATACATATAATCCCTAAGAAATTACTTATTTGTCATAAATACTTCTACCTCCAAGGTTTAATCTGCCTTTAGTAATGTTTCTTTAACTAAGAGTCCCATCATAGTCTAACACTGGAATGGTCCAAGTAAGTGTTAATGGTACAGTAGAAATCACTACATTACAGTGCCCTTAGGGAAGAAACAGCTCAATTTAACCGTGCAGTAAAGATTATCTTTGCATCAAGGGATATCTTTCCAATACCTGAGAGAAGTAGCAAACCTCTGGAGGGAAGAAAATATTAAGATATGGCACAATCTGGCCAAACTTCAGAATGAAGTTACCTGTAAGTGATCCAGAACAAGACTCCATTCAAAATAAAATAAAATTAAAAAACAAAAATCCAAAAGAAACAAAACCAAAAAAAACCCACCTTCAACTTATTCAACTTGCTGATTCAGTACCTTTCTGTCAAAACAGACATTATTCCATTGGATTCTCCCTAAAAACCTTTTAAAAAAGATAAATGCTGTGCTGGATTTGGCAAAAAACCTGCCGGAATATGGTGGGAGGGGGAAGGAAAGCCAGTGCTTCATATCCTGAAGACAGTCTGACCCCCACAGTGAGAGATCATGCAAGACCAACGACCAGTTCCCAAAACGTAGACATATTTCAACACAATGTTAAAGAAAATGAGAACAGCACACAAGGGAACATTTTGAACTGCAAAAGCAGCAACTCATTCATCAGAGTTTGGGGATAATTGATGTCATTGCACAAGCCTGAAACAGTACACATGGATCTGACTAACCAGGCTCAGGAAACACTGGAACGGGACTTGAGAAGAAGGACCATGGCAACAGAGAGCTTATAACAGAGACTAAAGAAAGCCAGTTTGTGTAGGCTAGTAAACAAAGGTGGTGAAGGGGCCACTGCCTATAAATAAGTCAGGACAGCAAACACCAGCTAAGGATGCTAAGTCAGATGGAAGACAGTTCTGGACCAGAACAAATGCAAGAGAACTGACTGTGAGTGAATAAATTCAGATCAGAAATAGGAAGTTATCCAACCCTTAGGTCCAGCATGCCAGTGAACTGAAGACTCAAGAGGGAAACCCACCCACTTAAAGATGGAGATTCGTCAACTGATGACATTAAGTGGGCTTGTGATAGCAGAAGACTGACTCAGTGACCCAGGAGGACTTTTTTTAACTTGTGTGTTCCTGTTAGCTGACTATTTAGTCATCTTTCTTCTAGATGAAGACATGACCTTTCCCACTTGTCTCCTGGACTGCTAAAGCAACAAAGACCTCTAATTTCTTTCTCCAGGCACCAAAAAAAAATCTTTAGAAAAGGAATCGTATTTACAACATGCAACCTCTCACACTTTTCCACTTTCTCAGTAGGGCTGCAAGGAGGACAGTTGGGTCATCACATGCCATAAAATATAGTTCATTCTGACCATGTGGTAGGCAGCAGCAGAGGAGGGGCACAGAAGACCTGTGACAGATGCTCCTGTGCTCTACCCCCTGAAGCACTACAGTAGTAGAGTGATTAGGCAAATTCAGCCACGAATTTCAGCTGCAAATGGCATCAGTTTACACAGGAGGGATGGGTAAGATCAAGTGATTACTTGGAGTCTCTGTGGATCCTGATTTCCAAACGGGAGCCTACACAGCACCTTATGAGCAGTAATGTTCTCTCCATGCATTCTGGGGGGAAAGACCAGCAAATGGAGAGAACACAATATGAGCAAGCACTGCTAAGAAGCTGCAGAAAGCCAGCACTGCTAGCTTGGCATTGTACTAGGCTAATGTGGCCCTGAACAGCTTCTGGTACACTTATCAGTACAATCAAGTTGCCTTTGATTTCTCCACTTCATCTCAGTATTTATCTACAGTATTTGCCATGGCAAGACAACCACATTCTCTCCTTGGCCTTCACTTGGGGCAGTTTGGCAGTAATCTCTTGGGAAGAGGAGAGGTGAAACTGAAGACAGATGAGCTGTTTGCAGGAGGCCCCTGGCCTGTAACACTCCCATCCTCAGGCCAAAAGCACTGTAACTCTTCACAACGTTAAGAGGAAAGCTTGCTGCTTTGTGCTGCACTTTGGGAACATCCCTGACAGCAGCACTGCAGCAGCAGCACGCACTGAACACAGCCAGCAGTAGTTACCAGTACTGGCTTCATTATTCGGTATCAGCATTGCCCTCAAACTCTTCCCATTGCCATGCCACAAAACAAACCCATCTGTTACTGCCACAGAAGAGACACCAAGAAGGAGCAATGGGCTTTTCCTTCTGTCATGTGAAAGAACTCTCTTTCATGGATATGGCATGCTCCTGGAATGTATCTCACCCTAACGTACCATGCCTTGAACCTAACGTGAGCAAAGAAAGTACAAAAACTGTTAGAATAATATTAAAGAGGCATACACTAAATTACCATTAATGATAACACACCAGACTACTAAATGGGAGGAGCATGGTAACTGATTCATTAAAATGTTTCTGACAGATAGTTCAAAGACACATTTTTGGGAGAACCAACACAGCTGCCCCAAAAGATGGAGGTTAATGAACACTTTTTTCATATGGGCTTTAAATAAGAATTTAATGTCAAAATATTGTGTCACTCAAAGACTGACGGTGAGAGGAAGTAAAGCTTACTTCAAGAGGCATCTCATAGTAATTCACACAATTAATTTTCCAGTAGCCACACTAGATGTTACATTTTTCTACTATGTGCTCATGCTTTAAGTCATTTTTTCTCTTAAAAATTCCCATTGAGGCTGTGTACCTATTAAGTAATGAAAACACTGTGTAAGTATTGAGACAAACGACAAGTCTTTGAAGCATATTTTGTATATACCATTTTCTGTGTAGCTGAGAAGTTACTTTCTCAATATCCCAAGTCATAACTTTATGTTAAAGCCCATCTTTCATCTAGCATACCTGAAATCAGGAACACAGGAACTATCCTTCAGCCTTGCCAGAATGCATATGTATTTATAATTTTACTTCTTCTACCTGCTTCTTTAATAGTTTGGCAAAAAACATAACCCATTTTTTAGAAATGCTTACAAACTCATCTCTGTTGATACAACAAATCTTTGTTAGCTTTGTCCTAACTGTTCAGTATAACAACAACACAACACTTTGAACTCGCACAGCATACTCCATCTCATGATCTTCTCAATAAGAAGCAGTTCTCCAAGGTTAGATGAGCTCGGTGAATGCCCCTTGAAGAGTCAGAGTTATAACAGGTTATTCTGTTTCTTCAACGGAAGTGTCCCCCACGTGGCAGGCAGAGGCTGGGAAGATGAGGCAGGGAAGGAAGGCAGTGCTCTGTTCTGCATCCAGGAGGACATCTACTGGTTGCCGTGGCTGGCCAGGGTTACACCAAAACAGACCTGGTCGTTCTGCACACCAAAGCTGCCACGGCAGAAACCTACACCACTGAGATGCTTCCTGACATCACAGAATCTTGGCACAGAGCCAGGATTGGAGCTTTAGACTCTTTTCCTTAAAACATGGGTTCATTTCCTCTTCAATTAAGTCAATATTGAAGCTTCTTTGAGTTAGACTTTAAATCAAAATTTATATTCTCGGAGAGCTGGTCTGTAGCTGCCACCACACCTCCAGCCTAGTGGTTCTGCCAAACTCTATCCCCAAAAAGAGAATATCAGCCTACATTAACACTCATCCACATTCCAAAGTTCATCAAATTTCAATTGCACAAACATTGCATTTCAATGATCTCTGACAAGCTTCCTGACTTCTCTGGACTCCCTAGGGTCCAGAAGAGCTCCACAGTAGACCTATTCCAGGGTTTTGGTCTCAAGAGGAATTCAGCAACAAACAGCCTACAGCTGAGCTCATTTCACCTTAACCCTATCATCCCCATAAGTGTGAAAATTTTAGGGCAAAAAGTAATTCAACAGAGAAATAAGCAGCCACTATCCATTCAACAAATTTTGCATTTTTTCAGGGATTTATTACTGCACTCATATCTCTTTGATCACACTGGATTTCAGACTAAGCCAAGAGAAAGAGCAGTCGCAGACACTATTGCCTTGCCACCTACATGTGGCAAAATTTCTTTGGTGTCTGCTACCTTCTTATCAATCTTTACCTGCTACTAATTCATAGCACAAAAGAAATCCTGTGCTCCTCTCTCATCCTGAGAGATAGCTGCTTCTGGGAAGTGCACATTCCCCACAGGACAGAGCTACCGGTGAACCCCTCACAGGAATGCCAGGGGGAAAACTGGCATCTCACACTCCACAGGTTGCTCTCATTCTTTGAGCAAACCTCTATTTGGGGTCAAAATACAAAGACACAAGAAAGAACCTTTTCTATCTTCCTCTCTGTGGAGGAAGATAGAAAGATAGTGGCAAAGTATATAAAAGCAACAAAAAGTATATAAAGCAATAAAAAAATAAGCAATAAAATTAAAAAAACCTTTACATATACCAGCTACCAAATATAAAGCTGGAGGTGCAAAAGGAAAGCTCTCCCACTGCCACTTCAGTTTATAGCCACATGAACTATGACAGAACGGCAGTCACCAGCACTGATTTACCTACACATCTACTACCACTGACCAGGCTCGAGCACCCCACAGTGGATGTGCTCTGGAGACCAGAAACAGCAGTTTACCAGCACTAGTAATGTCATTAATTACTGGGAATGTTATTTCCCAGCAGGTTAAGAGCATTGCTAGGATCCAGCTAGGTTCAATTTTGCAGTATAGCAAGAAAACACAACTCAGTGAACATTTTCCTCTTGCAGACACAGATGAACTTCAATTGGCAGCTGCTGCTCACCTCTCCCCACAAGCACACCAGGAACGTAACCCACATGCACGCCTGCTCCAATGGGAGCAGGTAAAGCAAACGCTGTCTGACAGACAGAGACGACTGTGATTCTTTTAAGGAGCAACAGCTCCCGAAGGCACGAAGGTACCGCTCCCCAGGAAGGCCTGAGGGTGCTCTGCCGTGTGACTGAGCAGCCCGTGCGGCTGGGGTTGATCAGGTCACCCAGAGACCAGAATGCCCTTCCCTAGGAGGGGGGGCAGAACCAAACCCCCATCCTGCTTTCCCCCTCCCCTTCTCGACAGAAAGTAAAGGGAACACTCCTCTTACCTGAACTCGGGAAGAAGGTTCGGCCGCAGCCCGTAAAAAGCCGCCGAGAGAGTCACTAGCCAGCCAGGTTTGTAATTCCCATTCTCACACTCCAGGTATGGTGAGGACCACCGGATGTGGTTCTTATCAGCAGTGAAGCTCTCCCGCCTCTTCCAACTGTTTTCCAAAGTTTTGGGGGCCGTGTTTAAGACCTTCCTGTGCAGATGAGGCCTCCACTTGCGCTTCAAGCTGTGGAACCACTCTGTTTCCACAGAGGCGTTGGCCAGGCGGTGAGCCGTGGAGGACAAGTCCTGCAGGAGGACCTGGCTCTCGTGCCTGCTGGCCTGGAGGAAAACCTGGGGAGTGGAGGAGAAAGGCTCCGTGCTGAAAGTGATAGCGGCCCTGGAGATGTTGGGGTCCTCCTCCAGCAGGCTCCTGATCAAGGCGCGGTACCACTCCAGGTCCTCCTGCAAGTTCTGCTCCCGCGACTTATTGCTCTGGAGGATCATATTGAGTAAGTTGGTGGCGTGGGTGAGGGTGCCCAGGGCGCCGTGTAAGGAGGGGTGCGAGGTGAAGCGCGACTTGCCGGCGAGGCTGGCCAGCTCGTACCGCCCGGAGCAGTTGGCTCTCCGCAACTCCCGGGAGTCGCCCGTGTAGAGGAACGAGGCCACGTCCTGGGGCACCTCCTCGGCGAGCCGCTGCGCCAAGATGGTGCTCTCTGTAGAGCGGCTCCGCGGAGCCGGCAGAGGCTCCCGGCTCTTGATGTGATTGTAAATAGGCTGCTTCCCTCCGAGCGCCCGCTCCCGGCCGCGCACTGCCTGCCCTTGGTCGCCGGCAGCCCCCAGCCCGCGCTGGGCGAGGAGCAAGAGGAGAAGGAGCCGGAGCAAAGCCATGTCCCCCAGTGCTGCCGGTCGCGCCGGCACGGCGAGGCGGCTGAAGATGTGCTTCGCGCAGGCGGCCGCGGCGCAGGGGTGCGAACGCGCAGAGGCGGCCGAGCGGCAGCGGGGCGGAACGCGACCCCCGGCCCGCGAGTCACCTGTGGCGGTGCCGCCCGCAACCTCCCCAGCGCGGGGCTCCGCACAGCCCCACCGCCGGCGCGGAGCGGCGCGCAGCCCCTCCGGCGACAGCAGAGCCGAGCCCTCCTGCGCCTCCTCCCGCCGCGGCCACCGCGCTCACTGAGCTCCTGCCCGGCGCAGCGCGCAGGGGCGGCGGCGCCCGCGCCCGGCGCAGCGGCGGGTCCCCCCGCGGCGCCCCGCCGCCGCCCGCGCTCCGCCGCTCCGCATCCTTCGAGCGCCGCTGCCGGAGAGGGGGGCCCGTGGCGCGGGACTGCCACTTGCTGCGGGGATCGGCGGGCGGGGCTGCTGCCGGGGAGCCAGCGGACAGGCGCCCGCCTCCGCCAGCGCTAGGCTCTGCGAGCGAGGGCGCCCGGTCGTGGGAGGACGGATAGTCACCGGGCGGCTCCGCCACGGGCAGCCCCACACCGCGCAGCGCTCCTCACCACCGGCCCTTATAGGTGTACGCAGGCAGCGGCCGCCCTATGTGGCCGCCTCGCCTGTCAGTCAGCCGGCAGCCACTCACGGGGCAGGAGGACGGCGCCGTGCGATGCCGGGGGAGGCGGCGCTGCTGCCGCGGAGAGGCGTCGAGGCACCTGGCTTCACCTGCAGCCGGCTCAGCTTGGGACGAAGGCGGGGCAGGCGCCCGCCCCTGTGGGAGCTGCTCCGCTTTCCCGGGGCTCGGGAGTGCGGGCGGGGAATCCGCGGGGGCTCCGCCGAGCCCGGGGGTCGCCCGCGGCGTGTGGCAGCGACACCTGGTGGTCGGGCCTGGGGCGGCGCCGCTGCGCCGAGGGCGAGCGGCGGGACCGGCGGGGCGAGCGCAGGAGGGCGGACAAGGTGCCCTGGATACCGTGTGCCTCCGTGTGTCCCCTCTCTGCAGGGAGCAGGAGAAGCCCGGCGCTGCGGGGGAAGGCAGTTCCAGCCAGATCCGCAGCGTGGGCTGATGCCTGTCAGAGCTGCGTGCCGCTCTGGGGAAGGCGCTCCCGCTTCCAGCGTTTCTCGGGTGGGTGGAGGGGGCGCAGGCTGATCCTCGGCTGCCCCGGGACGCGTGGGGCCAGCCGGGCTGCCCAGGACGGAGGCGTTTGGCGAAGGGAACGACGTTTGTGTGGGAATGGGCAACTGCGCCTTCGGGATCTCCGGGCCCGTCGCCCGGGCTGCCCCACTCGCCCTGGCCGCCTCGCCTGCCCCGGGCGCGGAGTGCATCCCGCCGGAGCGGGCGCTGAGCCACCTTCCCTCTCCCTGCAGCTACGGTGGCTGGTTGGTTGTATTTCTGTAACCATGATCTTTTTTTCCCTTGGTGTTTTAACTCCAAGGTGCTAATTCCTACTGCTCTTTTCAAAACTAAATCCTTAATCCGCTGGCTTTTAACACTGACCTTCAGAGCACCTGTGAGGAGCTGAAGCAGCACAGGCTGATCGCTCAGCTTTCCGCCTGCTCTGTGGAAACCCCCTTGGAATAATACAAATGCTTAGAAGACATAGTTAGGATTTTCCAGATAAGCCATCATGTTTAGTAATAAGAATCTAGTTTAGTAAAACATTTTAACGTGTGTTTAACTTTGTACGTTTTCTTTGGCAGAATTATGCACCTGCTTAATATCTTGCTAATGGATGAGGGATTTGTGACAGGAGACAGCAAAGGGTGAGTTTTGGAGGAGGTGGCCCAAGGCAAAATCTCCTAACTACATTCCATTCCCATTTGATATAAAATTCCCTTCTGGAATTCAAAAGTGCAGATGAAAAGAGTAGTAAAAGAGGACCATTTTTTTTCTCCCCCCGCCCCCCCCTACACGTGCATGCACATCCTAGGAGCAGATTTCAGTTATGCAGAATATATTATCTAATTTTAAACCACTGACAAGTTATATCTGCTCCTTAAAGCATAATCTTATTTTAGAATTATTTGAAATGACACTTGACAGAATAGTCACTCTAAGATAGCTAGATGTAAATTACATTTGCAGTCCATATATCCTAGTAATGCTATACACTACCTATGGAAACCTTTAATAATTATAATATTGTTGGTTAAGAGAGAAAGTTATAAATTATTTTTGTCTCTTGCTGCATGCAGTTGAAGAGGATATTCAACATGTAAGAATAATTTACTTGTACTGAGCTTTCCCTCAAGTGAATAGTTTGTGAGATTATTTAGAAACTGCTTATACTGAGAAGCTCAGAAGCTGGTATTTACAGTTTAGCACAGCACAGGGAGGCTGTATTTCCAAGTCTGCGCTGAGAAAATACCTAAAGACGCATCATTTGCTGTGGATAAGAGAGAACTAGGGCTTTTGACAGCAGCAGCTCTCAGGGCTGAGCTAAACTAATGTGGGATCTGTTACAGGGAGAGATATCACTGGCATCATAAATAAACACATTTTTTTAATGTTGTGCCTGGGCTGATTTTCTTTATTGACAGACAAAGGCTGCTGTAAAGGAAAGGTTAGTTCCCTGTTGGAAATTCACTTTCCCCACTTTAGCCTGACTATCAATACCTGTCTGAATTGCACTAGGCCTGTTCAGTGGCCACATTCACACATTCTCAGGATAATCAACTATCCCCTTAATGTACTTGCATGGTAAGTGCTTGTATTTCCTGATCATGGTCCTTCCACATACCCTTCTACAGTGGCACCCACCACTGCCCCTTGTCCTTCACTAACATCCCAGAAGCTGCAGTTCTTAACCCAAAGGTTTGCCAGGAGCAAAGACCCAAGTGGGTTAGTGCACACCTCCAGATGCTGGATGTCTCCCCTAAACTCAAGCATTAGAAGTCTCTCTTTTTTCCCATCCTATCAGTCTGCTCTGGGTGTTTGGTCTCTATGCTGGCACTTGTGAGTCAGAGGGAGAGGATGAAGGGTTTCTTGAGGACTTTCTCATTCAAGGTGCCAGGATCATGGCTGAGTTTTGTGCTACTTGTCTTGTATAGCACAAGATTGAAAGAGGCCTCCTTTATCCTGTGGGGCTTCCTTCTGCAGTCAGTTCAGAGCTGATCCCAAACAGCTACTGTGTACAGCCAGGTCCAAAATGAAACACAGATTTTAAGCCATTGCAAATGTGCATTTTCTTATGGCTTTCTAAACACTTTGTTAGTGCTGTGGGACCCAAAGCCTGCCATTCATGGCCTAGATCCAGGGAATTGGCAATATGGAAATGTAGTATCCTCCTAGATTAAGGAAATCTACCAAATATTTTATTTACGTGAGTTTACTAAGGACTGGGAGAGGTGTAGAAACCTGTGATCATTGTATTTTTTATTTTAATATTAAAATGCAATTATATTTCTGGACTGTTATATGTAATCAGTTGAGTGCATCAGAAATCTGTTCAGCTATGACCAAGATAATGTGAAAATGGACTGGAAGTCCCCTGAAACACAAGATTACTGTGACTGAATAACGTTTCCTATGCTCCTGCCTCAATTAATTCTGCCAGAGGTGCTGCATCAAGCCATCCACTGCAAGGAATCAGGAGGCATCTGACCACTGTCCTGAATATTTTTGAGTTGTTACAACTATTGCAATGGCTTCACTCAATGTACTTGTACATGAAGCATCTCAATTCACTGTATTGCCTATCAGGACTGAAGTCAGCTCTACATTAATCTAATTACAGTGTAGAAAGAACAGTAGTGCAAAATGCTAGCTGTTATTAACAGACTAGAGCAAGTGTAACCTACTTTCTTCAAATATGGCCTATGCAAAAAGATTGTGGTTTACCTGAACTATTGGAAATGCTAAAAGCTTCACAATTGCTGCATTGTTAAACCAGCTGGGAGGAAGGAAAAACTGTTTTAGCTGTGAAATATATTTAAAGACTCATTTATTAGTATTTATCCTAAACTATTTAGGAGATATACAGTGAATACACACAAGAGTAAGTGCCAAAACTTTTAACATTGTGTTGTATTTCTCTCACAAAACAGAGACAAAATGTTTATCAAAATTGCTGCTTCTGGTATTTAAAAACACATGAAAAGTAAAGGATTCTTAAAAGTACTCCTACTTTTAGCTTAAGTACTTAAACAAATAACAATATCTTTTGTCTGTCTGCCAAAGACTTCTGATCCCTTTAATTAATTTCAGGTAAGTTTGACAGAAATCTACAAGTTTCTACAAATGTACAAGCTTCTACAGCTGGATCAAAGAAAGGAACCCATGTTCATTTCCATGCTGAGGGAAAAGCTTCAGCTTGAATTCAACAGTTAAATAGTCTCTTTGGTCTTTCCTTTGGCCACTCATATTGGCCAATAAGCATAAATATACCCCTAAAGCAGCTGGAACATGTGGGACAGCCTCCCTATCCAACAGGGAGGGAACAGCCAAGGGGGGCTGATGGGGTGGAACTCAAAAAGACAAGGAGGAGCTGCAAGTGCTGTTGATAGTGGGCACAGAGCCATGAGACTTTAGGAAACAATGCAAAGAGTCCATGGGGGCTGGGAGAAATGCAGATATTACAGCAGAGGGTGAGAGAAAGAGTGAACACAAATCCACTGGAAACCAGGCTTTGTTAGTTCTTTTGTTTTCTCTCACGAATTAATTTAAACCATCAGCTGAGTATGTCAGGAGAAAATAGTCAAAATGAAGAGTACTAAAATTCTTACTTAGAAGTGGACAAAAGAAGCAGCAAGAACTTACCTGTTACTGTTCACTGGTAGTGGGAAATTCCAACCCACCCCATATTTACTTAGAAACATTGGGACAGAAGGAATCTGACAAAGATTGTCTAGCAGAGCACTCCAGCATTGCAGCAGGACTACATACTGCACAACTGTCTCTGGCAGGGGCTGGCTTGCCTACTCTAAGAGATCTTCCAGTCAGGCAGACCCCACAGCCATCCTAACTACCTTCTTCCACATTTCATTACCTTAACAACAGGTGTGGGGTGAGGGGACCCCATAATAGTCTTCTTTACTTTCTTTGTTTCTTTGCCTTCTTATCAGTGACCAATCACCATAAACTAGTATCTTGTGCAAAAGACCACTTTGACTTACTCCTTTTTTTCCTTTATCTGGGCTAAATTAATTCAATTTCTTAACAGGCTATGTTTTGCCTTCCAAAACTGTTGTTGGCCCTGCTGTTCTCTTCTTGACTATCCATTCTGCTATCCTGCTTTTCCAGGCATAGCAGACAAGACCTCCCATTATGCACCATCTCCAGAACATGTAAAATTCTCTGTTAATACACCCCACGTGAGGTCTGCCTGCTTTTTCACCTTCATCACGGTATTGACCACTACTCAAGTCTGTAATGCTGAGTAATCCTCATAACCTTTCAAAACATATTGCTTCCCAGTTATCTATTATCTATTTTTATTTGAGGATTTGAGCTCTGCTACCTCTGGGTAGTTTTTTGTACTTGTATTTGCTGAATTTTACCAGTGATTTTAGGCAACCTCTGATTTTTCCAAATTATACTTAGTTCCTATTCCATTTTTCAAAATGTTTATAACTATCTGCTTTTTTCTTGTACACATGTGCTAATGATTTGACCTTTTATTTCCTTAGCTAATCTGTTAATTAGCCTATTTAAAAGAATGTATCTTTTGGGAACCTACTGGAAACATCTTCCTGGTTTGATAGTACACAGCTGATACTTTTGAGAATTAGTTCAGGAGCAATTGCTTACCCACTCACGAATCACCCACACAATAGTTCCTTAGCTTACTGATGAGAACCTCAAGCTATGTAGTGAATGCTGCTGATGCAGATATACAGCATATCTACTTCTTTGTCACTACCCATGAGGTCAGTTATGAGTCAAAGAAGAAAATTCAGCTTGTTTCATGTGGAGTTTTCTTGACAAACTCACAATGGCTAATCTTAATTTATTATTTTTAGGTGATTACTAAAAAGCAGTTAAATAATACTTTTGTGAGTCTTCTGGTGATATCTATTTCATTAGTTTCTTTATAATTTCTCTCATCTCTTTTTCTGAAAATACACAGCATGGTTTTTTTCCAACTTTAGAATCTCCCCCCAAAAAATTGAAATAGCAAGTGGTAGTATATGCTTGAAAGATCACATCTTTTCTCCAACAGAGAATGTTATTCTAGATTAGGAGAAAATGTCAGAAAACACATTGATGATTTTGATGCCTAATTGTTTGTGGAGAACTTGCATCTGATATGCAGATGTGCCTAATATTCAGATGCAGACTCTACAGTTTAAATAAACACTACTCAAAAGCTTTGTTAGCTTATTCACAGTTGGGAAAAGATGGGGGATGCTGAAATGCAGGGCTCAATATAGACCATATAAAATACAAATAAAAATACAGTCCACTCTGCTTGTATGTTACAGACATGATGTAAATGTTGTGAAACACTGTGCACATAAACTGAGAGCTGGTGGTGACTCTGTGGTGAGGACACACACTGTAACACACTTGCACTGAGGAGAGCAGCACTGCAGCTCAGAACACATACCCAAAGCACTCAGCATACCCTGAGCCGGTTTCCTCTAATTCTTTATTTGAAATTAAAACAAATGTAAACCAGAAACTCCTGTGTCAATTAAGGCAGTGTGCAGCAAATGGAATAAATTACTAGCATAGTACCTGAGCTGCCTTCAAAAGCAAATCCCACTTCCCTTAATTTCCAGCGCTAAATAAGGACATTAAGTGGGCAACACCCATAATAATGGTAGAAGAAGATTCACTGCTAAATCCAAAAGGAGACATTAGTGTTTCTGGCCCTGTTTTACAAAGCCTGAAAGCTGACATGAACTGCCAGTCCCTGCAGCAAAAGAAGCTGCTGAGCTCAGACCCTCAGCCATCTGTGGGTGAGCAGTAACACTCGTGGAGAGGAGGAGTGCTCAGTCCCCTGATACTCTCTCTTAGCTGCAGCAAGAGCAGCATTCATTCAAGGGGTAAAAATATTTATTGTCCCTAACCACCTAAATGATGTATTTGAGTACAGATTAACAGATGTCTGCTGAAGCACAGGCAGAGGTTGTACAAGTGGTTATCTTTGGATTAATAGCCAGGGCCTAGAACATGGCTAGTGAGAGGTAGAGTCCCTTCTCAACAAGAGCTTCAAACCCACAACTTTGAGGAGACAGCTCAACAGCAGTCCAGCACCTTGTTAGAGTCAGAATGAAGCAGGCTAGAAATGAATGAGAGATAATTGCACTAAGATGAGATAAAGGGAGAATCACCTGAAAAAGAAAGCTTAAAAATCATTATAAGCATCAGAAAATAACATCTCTACCAGGACATGTTATATGAAGTAGCTAAGTTTCTTCTGAGCACCTTGGTTTCAGTAATGAACTAGTTGATTACAATGAGCATTCAAATTAATACAGTGCTTTTTAACAAGAACTATCAGGAAAGAATAATCACTTTGACAAGGTGGGCTTATTTGTTCTCTTACAACAAGAATAACATTCATAGTACTTCCAATAATATCTGAAGAAAAATTAATTTTGTTATCAAGCAATAAACCATGAATGCATACAATCCTGATCCAGTGGGTACAGCAGTAAATTGCTGGCTGTTGTTTTCTTCCTTGCTGCTTTAGGGATTTAGAGCATTAAAAATATTTTTTGAACTTTCAAAGATGTAACCCACAATATGATGGCATGGTAACTACTTTGGATTTAACTTTATGTCTAGATGAAGTATCCTCCCTCCCAATTATTATACCAATTACCTTTTTTTTTTTTCAAATATATTTTAAGGAATCATTTTGCCTTTTCTCTCTGTTACATAAAACAACAAATTGTCATCTGATGTAGATTAGCATATCTTTACTGAAGCCAATGAAATTATATAAATTTATATAGAAAAGTATTTGCCCACTCACCTCATATACAGAAGGAAGAATACAGAATTCCCATTAAAATGTTACAAAACCTACATCCTGTTACATTTTGTTCTAAGAATTTGCAGATCTCAGCTAATGGAAATAAACTTCAAAGGGAGGAATAATTTGAATTAATTGGGAGCTAAATCACAATCTCAAAATAAGTTCTGTTTGCTTGCTTTATGCAGTGTTGTTAAGTGGGTCTTTTAACAGCTTTGCTGTTTCATGTAGAGCTGTCCACTTGAAATCAGAAGCAAATAGCAGAAGCTACTGATCATGGACCTTGAGCTTTGAGGCAGCCCTTGATTTCATGCTGATAAAATATTCAAAATAAACCTTAAGTTAAAATGCTGTTTTTTCTCTTTCTTCTTGAAAGAAACAAGACTTATGGAAGGAAACCAGACTATCCTCTCTCAACCCCTGTCCATCTGCCCCATTCTACATTCAACAGAAAAGCAAGAGGTAAGACAGAGTAGATTTTTTTTAAAACAATGAATGAGAGGGACATATCAATGATATCAGAGATGGAAGGGAAAAGTGGAGGCAAGGAAATTTCATTTTCCTGACTCTTTTTTTCCATAACTTGTAAAAAGAGAGGCTCTGCTTCAGTATAGGTCAGACAGACTTCACTCTGGAGGAGAAAGGTAAGGTGCTGGAGATAGAACAGTGAGGAAAAGAAAATAATGATACAGCCTTTTGTCTGATGTACAAGGCTCCAGAACACCCATGGTTTTGATTTAGGGAAGCAGTATTAATGGACAAGAAGGCACATGGCCAGATAAGCTTTGGGCCAAACCCTCAAAAGTCATACAAATCCTATAAAGCAGGGACAGCAGATGAGAGATGAGACAGTCATTTGCCATGCCAGTGTTGGGGTGGGAACTCTGTAGGGTTGATGTGGACAGTCCTCTGGCATTGAAGAGGGAGGCATGGCATGAAGAAATAAGGCAGACAGTGGGTGGGAGCAGACTGACAAATACACTTTCAGATCTCTCCCCACCAATGCCCTTTATTTGCAGCTATGGTGTTCATATTTCCCAATGTGGATCGCTGGTCACTAGGACCTGTAGTGAATAAAGATGCACAGAGCTACATTGTTCATAGAGGTGGTAAAGAGGTCTTGTGTGGCTAAGAACTTTTGGTCTTTGAACTCAGAAAAAAATCCCTATAGAAGAAATAATCTCTTCAGCCAATCTAGCTTTCCTCTAGAATTATCTTCAAAATTCATGTCAGTTCAAGAGCAGAAGAGAATTTTTGTACATGTCTCTAAAACTGGGGAGACTTGAATCTATGGTTCAACTGAGCAAGGATGACATTCAGCAGAAACTGCTTGTTCCCCACTGATTCTAGAAATCAGAGGCTACAGAAAAGATTGAAAGCTAATACTGATGAGATACAGGAGGATTCAGCCATTATTGTCAGGAGGAAAGCTATTTCAGAGGAACATTTTTATTTACCTTCTCTAGAAAGAGTGATGATTTCCTATGAAAAAACCCCAAACCACTTTGCAGCAATAGAAAAGAAGGATAATTCTTTTTCTGCATCTAACCTAATCCTGTAATTCTTTTCTCTAAAGCATAACGTGGTTTAGTTCTTGCATTGATTATCTCAATTACTTTTTAAAGGCTATTCAAATAGTAAAATCAAAACAAAGGTATGTCAGTTATCCATTAAGTTGTAGCTTCCAGGACTTGTTCATATTCAGTTTTCATCTAATAGACTGTTGATACTTGCCTACTACAAATCATGATTTGAGCAAAGTGCCTACTTTTCACAAATCCTGTCCAATAGTGTGGGATGGATGTACTTGAGTTGTCTTGGCAGTATTATCCAGCTGTTGTTTCAATCTATGGAACACACACCAAGGGCAGACAGAGGGGAGGACTTGGGACTTCCAGTGTCGAGAGCTTTGTTACCCATACCTTCCCCTCTCTTTCATTTAATGTTTGCAAGGGAAAACAGCGTCAGTCCAGTGCAGGGCTTGATGCCTCTCTTGTGCCAGTGCAGGCTAAAATACTAGCTGTCTCCAGGATCAGTGTGCTTCTTGATCCCCAGTGTGCTCCAGAAAGAGAACGATGAGCTAGGTCACTTGTTAAACCGGTGTGTCCTCTGACTCAGCTGCACCAAATGCCTGAATGCAAGGAAGCCACATCAGTGTGTCCTTTTCCAAGAGTGTATGTTGTGGCCCACTGTGATTGTAGCATAAGTAACAGGACTCAGTCTGCCAGTTTTCATAGACAGACAATATTTTTACCAAGCATAAGTTTCTTTTTCCTTTACTGAGATACAGTAAATTTACTGATTCTGAGTAACCTACATAAGGACATGCAGTTCTTCACATAAAATAAACTACCAGAAGCTGTAAGAGAAGCCAGCCAGCTTCTCTTACACAAATTACAGCTTTCAGAGCAGTAAAAATATTGATGGTAGTAAGATAATCCAGGGACCTATTTTGACAAGTGCACTGTTGTTAGTGCTACTTCCCTATTCAATATTATTTTTTTCTTTTTTTACTTAAACAGTTGGTCTGTCTAAACTCCATCTTCATTTTCAAATAGATGCAAAGGCTAAAATCTCTTTACACTGCAATCAATAGTAAACCACTCACAGATTTTGCCAGAGTCAGTGTTTTTGCCTACATTGACACATGAGAGACACCATCAAGTTTTGTACTGGACTGATGCTTTGCCTTGCAAACACTTAATGTCAGAGAGGGGAAGATTGGATTAATGTAGCTTTTGACACTATAAGTCCTTCCTTCTGTCTACCCTTGATGCATGTTCCAAAGTTTAAAACAGCAGCTAGATAACAGAGAGATCAAGTATATCCAAGCTGGACAGGATTTGTGGGCAGTGAGCTCCAACAGATAACTCTGCTGAGGACAATTCAGGTTAATGTCTTTTTTTCACTTACTTGCAAAAGAATGTAATCTGGTTTGATTTTATCCTGCTGTGATTAGAAGATACATAACCTTCAGCTTTTTTTTCAGCATCAGTCATTTGTAGCAAATAATTTCAGCAAGTGTAAGCAGTCTCTGTGCTGCTGATTCTTTGGAATCACGATGTTTTAGTTAAAAATCATTTTGGAAAGTGAGACTTGGACTCTGTAGGTTTGGAAAATTCACAACATTCTACTTTTTTTTCCTAAAAGATATCAAAGAATCATGTTAAGAGATATGTAAATCATCCATTCTCTTCCACAAGCTGGAGAGGCATCTTCTGTCTGATAAGGCAGAACTTATCATCCATCTTATCTAAGATCTGCTATTTATACTGCCCTTCTGCAAATGTGTTATCACTGCCCTGCACACTGTTCCAAGGCATTTTCCACAAAACCTGCAGATTTCCACATCCCAAATGAGCACAACCCAGATCAAATTTATACAGAGGCTGGAAGGGAGTCTTCACTTTGGATGGCTGTGTGTGGGTGTGTGTGCATGTATGTGTATTTGTGTAGGCGTATCAGCATTCATTGCTTAAATTTTGTTCCTGCTGTAAAAATGACTTGCATAGAGGTTTATTTTAGTACCAAATTGCAAGGTTAGTTCATTTTACAAGATGGCAGTTAAACACATTGGGAGAAGGAGGGAAAATAGACTTTTTTTTCCTAAGATCTGCAGTGTCTGTGATCCTCTGCAACAAACAGAGCAGAACAAAATTCTGGTGACCATTTTGATGAAAAAGTGAATGTGCTCAGTGAGCCAACAAAAAGCAGTCAGGGAAATCAAATATGAGACTAGATAATTTTTTCCTCTTCCAACCATTCCATCTGACTTTCTGTAATTTCATTTAAGACAGAAATATTGTACTTAAGGGGGTTTAATGCTTTTTTAAATTAAATATGCTAAATTAGTTTGTGTAAAAACATTTCTCTATAAAAATCAGCTGCAATATTTGGCGAGTTTGTGCTTTCCCTAAAAGTAAAAGCAGCTGCAATAACTTTCCTTCTAACTCTACAAATAAATATTCTGTAACTTTGGCTCTGAAATCTCCACAAAGTCTGTATAGAAATAACTACATCAAATGAAGAACAAAGAGATGCCTTAAGTTTTCACTTTTATATTTTTCAGATTCTGTGCTGCTTTCATGTGTAGTTCTGAGTTTCACATTAGTTAATAGTAAAGTCTCTTCACAGAGTAGGTAGACAAAACAATTCCTTTCCTAGCTTGGGACCAAGGACAACCACCCAAATTTCAGGTCCAAGAGCATAAACACCATGGACTGAAGAGAGAAAAACAAGAAGAATGGGACTTCCTAAGCTAAAACTATAACTGGACAATTAACTCCAATATGCAAATGCAACAGAACTAATAAAAGTGAGAGACTCTGTGACTGGTTGTCCATTTTGTGACCATTTTGGGTTCATCTTGGGTGTAGCCCTGGCTGGGTCCTTGTACTGCCCAAGGTGTATCCATTGACGTCTTCTAATAAATCCCTACTTTATTCTTTAACTCAGTCTAGCCTCTGTGCTAGGTCAGTCTTGACAAGGCATCAAAAGAATGAAGACAAGCTGGCTTTAGGGCTCCATTAAAGAAGGGAAGAGAAGGGAAGTGTGCCTTCAGAGCCTGTGCAGTACTGTAGCTTATGCTGGGAAGCTCAGCAGCTGGCAGCTGGATTGGGTCCTTCCATCTCTGTGGTTCAAGGCAGGAGGATTCTCCTTTCCTCCCCTCTGCCCAAATGAAAAATTTTCTCTTGACATTGTGATGTACCTGTTGGGTAAGATTCACATCATCTGCTTAAAATCCATCAGATCCTCTCTCTGCAGCTCTGTGTCCCAGTGTCAGGGTGACCTTTCCACCTCCCAGTGGGACCCATCCTCCGGGAGTGTGGATCCCAGCGGCCCCACCCTGATGCAAGCACAGAATTGTGCGCTCTTGCCTGGAGCTCACCAAGGTCTGCCTAAAACCAGGTGCAGTTAAAGGAGGAGAAGGCAGCACCATTCAGTGTGACACAAGCTCAGGTTTGGTGTCTGGGAGTGCTGCTGCAGATGTGTCTGCTATTGCCTTTGTCTTTGCTGAGAATGACAATGCTTTTGTGCTGGTGAACTGTCACATACCAAACATATCAGGTACCTCCAAGTGCTGCAAAAAAAGTCCAAAACTGGGGGGAAAATTCCTTCCCTTGCCTTCTTGTTCTGGTGAATAGCTTTGATCCTCTGATACTAGTAAGTTTTCTGTTTTTGTCTCTTCTGTTGCACTCTTATATATTCAACTATGTCTGTACACAGACACACACATCCACATGCTTTAAACCCTATGGATTGTCCTAACCATGTTCCTTTTCTACTCCATCTACATTTTCAGCCCTGAGAGACTCAGTTGCTCAGCTGAGGCAATGTCAGAGCCAGCATTTGCAAGGACAGGAAGAGGAATGTGCAGCATCTCACACATCTGGGAAGGAGCAAGGGGCAAGAGAGGAGGAAAAGCCCTTCCAGCATTTTTATTATGTTCAGGTGTAGCACCTAACAAAGACTGCAGCAATGAGAGGCAAAGGTTAAATCAGTTAAACTCCAGGGCACACCTTCTGACTGAAGCTTGCAGAACTTTTCTTTTTTCTCCACAAAGGTGTGCAGCCACTTCTGCTGTGCTTTCCACTGCTTTTCACCACACTGCAGATGTTCCCCTGTCACTTTGCTCTAGGCCATCAGACTTGATAAATTCCTATTGCAAACAGAAGATAAGCTCCATGTTAATCAAAGTGGAATGATACCAAGCCTATTTTCATTTCTGCTACTCCAAGAATATGCATTATGCATACATTTTACATTTATGCCAGTTGGACTCAATTCTGCATCTTCCTGTCAGCTGAAATGATTACCTTTGTTTCTGGCAGGGACATGATGATGCTGTATTTACCTGAACAGGCTTTTAACTCATGATCTTTATCAGCTGCAGAGTATTTTCTGGTTTGAGCCACCTTGGTTTTGATAACGAAATTTGTGTGGTCCTACCAGTAGCAATGGTAAAACACACTCTGTAGGCTCTTAATCTTTCATCTCTCTTGAAATTTTGGCCCCTGTGGGAGTCATCTGTGACAGGAGGAGTGAAGGCACAGTCCTGAGCAGCACCACCCAGCTTGTACAGGTAGTGCAGACCCTGGGAGGGTGCTGGCCTTGCCCAGCACTCCTTCCATGGCAGTTTTAGGACATTAATGCCAACCTGGGAACATTTCCAACAGGTTTTCTGGTCACATCCATCCCATTCTGTCTGAACATTTAGCTCTGTAGGTGCAATCTGCACTAGGCCAGTCAGTCTCCAAGTGATCCCTTGACTGTTTCATAGTGTGAGACAGCCTATAACTTTCATGTGAATTTGCTCTTGTCTTTCCCATTTTCACTCCATAAATTCAGCTGTTTCAAGCTTAGCTGTACCTCTTTTAACAGGATAGCTGTGTGTTTTTATCCTTCCCTGCTCTGCATCCTCACTTGCAGCCAGTCCTTGGATGTTGCCTTATTGATCTCTTTCCTGTGTTCAGTTTTGCCAGTTGACCACCTCTTACCATCTTCCATTTCTTGTCATCTGAACACTTTCCTTCAAATCATTTGTAACTCCCTGGTACTCTTCCAGGGAGAGTACCCTTTCTACTTTGCTCTTTCCCTTCTTCTCCTTTTTTTCCTGTTGATTATGGTGGCAGAATCCTTGTAATGGCACATTTTATTGTAAAGTGATAATATGTGATGGTAACGGTTTTAAATCTCATCATTCTTTTATTCCTCCCTCATTCCTTTTTCTCTGGTTATCTTCTCCATTGACTTTCTTTCCAAGCCATTTCATTTTCCTTTTCCACATTTTTAGAGCTCACCAGCACCCTGCTATTCCTTCTGCAGCTTTGCAAGCTTTGGAGTTTTTCCCTTCTTTTTCAAAGGCAGTGGCCACTCTTAATCTTTGCAGGAACTGTTAATCTCAGTGCAACACCTGTCATCTCTTGTGCCCCAGCTTCTCAATTTGTATCTGGTCTGCACTTGCATAGTCTAGTTTTTCAGCTATTTTTCCTGGTGTCTTTTATGGCTTTCCCCAGATCATTTTTTATCTGCTCTGTACTGTGACTCCCTTCCTTTTTATCCCAGAGGCAGAAGGGCCTTGTTAGCTAGTTCTGTTCCACAGGAAATTTTCTTTCAACATTTTCTTTTCGAGAATACCAGATTGCAAACACTGTTAAATTTAGCACACAGCTCTCCAGATCCTGACGAGTTAGGGCACTGGAGAAAGGATTGTGCCCTAAGAGTTCTTATTCATCCTTGGGGTTAGTGCCGATCAATTCTCTCTAGCTCAGATGTTTTGGCCCTCAGTTACTCTCTTTATCCATGTCTGTACCTCTATGTCAGTTTTGAAAAGGCTTGTTCCTAAAGCTTTTGCACCACTGTTCTCAGTCACTCACTTTTGCCACTAAAATGCAACTGAAAACATACTTCTTGTTCTAGGATTAAATAATTTCTCAAAATTCCTTAGTGGTGGAGTTTCCACGGCCTTGCCTAGCAACCAGATGCCTGCCCCAGTAACCTTGCTCCCTGTCCTTGCTTATCCCTGTTGCAATGTAAGTCTATTTTCCTTGTGCTAACACAGGGGGTATGGTGAACTGTTCATTCCTTCCTCTTTGCAGGTACCATTTAGGTTTTGCACACATCCACTTCCAGATTTCTTTTCTCTGGATTGAGCTACCACAGGGACTTCAATCCTCTTCTTCTTTGGTCATATTTTCTAGAGCTCTGACCACTCTTGTGCTGTCTCCTCAGGTCCCTCAGGATCTCTTGCCCTGCCAGATTACTGCCACCAACACACTAACACTGCTTTACTGAAGAGAAGCCTTTGCCTCTCTGTTAGTCTGCTCATTCCCCAGTAAATGTTGTACTTACATTCCTCTGTATTAGGGAGGAAGTCTCAGTGTTCAGATTTGTGGTTTGTATATAGGATCTAAAGCATTTTGGAGCATTTGGAATCATTCTGATATCATGTAGCACATGCTTCCTTCACTCTCAGCCACCCTTTCAGCAAAGGTATGTTGCTTTTTCCAAACTCTTAATTCTCTTAGCAGTGACTTTGGGCTGAGGGCACCCTTAGCTTCACTGTCTATTCCTCTAGTCTGCAAGACTTTACTGCTGAGAAGCTCATTTCATTTTCACTAGCAGTTTTCTTTCTCCCCAAAATGGCAGGGGTGTTAGGGGTTAGTGGCAGGGATTTGTGTTATCCATCAGTATTTCATTTCTAGAATTTCCTGAAGACATATAAAGGGCCAAACACACAAAGTTCAGTGCTGTGTTTCTATTTGAAATAACAGAAGTATATAAATCCACCTACAAGTGGTGACCTTTCAGGATTTGCAGAACTAGATCACATTGGAAAAACTCTGATGGATAAAAAATATAAGTGTAGGGAAAAGCAATATCTGGGATCCCTGGTGTAATGTTTTCAAGAAAAGATTTTATAGCAGTTATCCCTTGATTTATTCACACCTTTTGCATTTATCCTCAGGGCAAAGTGCTCAAACTGCTCATCTAAAAATCCCCATTTGGACAGATTTTTCCTCTAATGAGGTGCTGGCTGCCTGTGGTAGATTTAGATTTTTCTGAGAGTCCTGTCTAACTTGTTGTGACAAAGGTTGCAGCTAATGTTAAACCTGTAATTTCCCTACAATAACTTTGTGGGTCCTGATGGTACTGTAGAAAATGGGGATAGCCTGAAGGGCAACACAGTAAAATAAATGGTAAGAATTTGCTCTGAGTGATAGGTAAGGGCTGTTGGAAGTGGGATATCCATCCACAGACACACACAGAGTAGGTTAAGGTCACAATGCGAACTTTTCCACTTAAGTTTTTTGCAAATCTCAACAGAGAGTCTATTCCACGTCTCAAAATTAGTTTAGACATTACTCTGAGCGAACTGGAAAATCTGAAACACCACTTTTTGTGATAGATAAATGCAAGAGAATGAGCAACACCACTTCTTGCATTCAAGATTCCTTCATCAAGTTTTGCTCTTAAGTCACACAAGGTCAAATAAGTCTTTCTAAAACTTGTCTGTTCCCTTCCTTTCAATAGTTTTGCTGGGTAAAACTTGTCCTGGTATCTGGGACCAGAAAGTGTTGGTGACCCACAGAAGTAAAAGGCAATCCTCTAACATGTCAATGGAGTTTGCTTTTAATCCTTAAACTAGAAATTTAGTTTTCACTTTGTTCCTGCTTTAGTGTTAGCAACCTGCTTGGCTATGAAGAGCTTTTCCTAGGAGGCTTACTAGCAAGAATAGTCAATTAATTAATTATTTGCCCAGAGAGGCAAATCCCTGGAAGTGTTCAAGGTCAAGCTGGACGGGGTTCTGAGCGACCTGAATTAGTCGGTGTCCCTGCCCATGGGTTTGGATTCGATGGCTTTTGGAATGTGCTTTCCAACAGAAACCATTCGATGATTCTGTGATTAAACGAATATGGCCCAGTCTTAAGAGTGGAGCCAGCAAAAACCTTTGGGGAGGGCCAGGAAGGGCTCCTGGTTCGGGTTTAGTACCCGAGCATCCCTCCCGAGCGGCGGGGCCGCGGGCCGAGCAAGGGCTGTAGGATATGGAAACAACATTAGGGGGAGCTCCGCGCCCTCCTCCCGCCCGCCCGGGAGCGCCGCGCAGGCGGGGCGGGCAGAGCCGGGCCGGGGGCGGAGCCGGGCCGAGCCGGGCAGAGCCGGGCCGGGGGCGGAGCGGGCCGAGGGCGGAGCAGGCCGAGGGCGGAGCGGGCCGAGGGCGGAGCCGGGCCGAGCCGAGCCGAGGGCGGAGCCGGACTGCGGGCAGAGCCGGGCCGGGCCGAGGGCGAAGCGAGCCAGGGCGGAGCCGGTCCGAGCCGAGGGCGGAGCCGGACCGCGGGCAGAGCCGGGCCGGGCCGAGGGCGAAGCGAGCCAGGGCGGAGCCGGTCCGAGCCGAGGGCGGAGCCGGACCGCGGGCAGAGCCGGGCCGAGCCGAGGGCCGAGCCGAGGGCCGAGCCGGGCGGAGCCGAGGGCCGAGCCGAGGGCAGAGCCGGGCCGAGCCGAGGGCGGAGCCGGGCCGAGCCGGGCGGAGCCGAGGGCCGAGCCGAGGGCGGAGCCGGGCCGAGCCGAGGGCGGAGCCGGGCCGAGCCGGGCGGAGCCGAGGGCCGAGCCGAGGGCGGAGCCGGGCCGAGCCGGGCCGAGCTGAGGGCCGAGCCGAGGGCGGAGCCGGGCCGCGGGCGGGGCGGGTTCCATCTGTCCTGGCCGCCTCGGGCGCCCTGAGGGTCAGCGAGTGCTGCTCAGCGGCAGGATCACGTTCACTGCAAGTGTCTTCTTGCTAGGAAAATTGGCCGCCAGCTAATCCCACACCTCAAAGTGGCCAATAACCAACGATAGTTTCATTTCTGAGTGAAAAGTCATAAATGCCCCAGACTTAATTACTGTGTTTACATCCACCACCGGTATAGGTAATGAGACCAGTTAGTAGGCATGGGCACTACACGCTCCCAGGTTGTGGCGCTTTAACAATGAAATGTTTTGGCATTTTCCCTGCGATTTTCAGGGCTTATTACCCTGTAGTCATTATGCAAGAACGTTTATTATTTTTGTACAAGCTGTAATGTGCATAACATACTTAATAAATAATCATTAGAGAAGATATGGAGAAAAAGTAAAAGTTCTGATTCAAAGGAGTTGGGATGAATTTGAGTTACAGAGAATAAATGTGGGCAGATCACAGCAGAGCAGTTGTGGGGAAAGATGGATTTTCTGGGGAAATGGAGGAGAGACTGGAAGAGAGCAAAGTCTGTGCAATTGACTGCTTGTATAAGAGAGAGGGAATATTAACTCTCTTAACTATCTTTTCCTTCTTTTTTTTTTTTTTAATGGGACAAAAAGATCAACTCCAAGCTATTTCAACAGGAAAACAATAAAATGCTTTACACGAAATGGTCTTTTACTCCTCTTTAAATGCTTCCTACCCTCACGAGTCCCCTGCAGACAGCAGCAGAGGTCGCACAGCAGCCCACAGCTCTGCCTTGGAGCACGTTTTAAGCACCTCAGACAAAAGGAGGATGCTTTGTGTTTGGGTTCTGTGTGCACCATCTGCTGAGAGGAGACACACAGACTTTCAGAAGGCTGCCAGCTGGCTGGCCATTCCTCTCATTTCAAATAAACATTCAACATGTTTTCAGTAAATTCTGAATGATAGAAACCTGCTTTTTCCTTTCTGCAGTTCTCACGGGAGAGGGTGAGAGTTTTTTTTTTCTCTTGGCCATATTACACATTTCCAGCAAGATGAACTTTCACTTCAGATTGTTACTATCTCATAAAAATAGCCCACATGGATTAATATTCATTGTTAGGGTGTTTTATTATGAACTGTAAAGGTGTAATTAATTCTTTGAAGCATACTAAAGAACATTTCACTTAAAGATCACTTACTGAGCCTATACCTGAACTACTCCGAGAATGTTCCAATAAATAAAATAAATTTAAAGAGATATTTTTCTTCCTAATGTGTTTAATTTATAAAAAGTGAGGAATGCAGGGATGAAATGCAAACTTTGCACTACCTTCACTGCATAGTGATCCAAAATGACAAGCAAATGCTATATCTAGGTACAGGACACTAATGAGTGTACATCATTCTGTATATAGCAAAGACCCTGCAGCCAGCACTGGGTGTCCTCAGAGAGAAAGATCTCAGTTTTATGTCTGGGATGATGCTCATCATGCATGGACACCCAGATGTCCATGTTTTAAGTGAGCAGGATGGAGCATGGCATGTCTGGCATGGAGGAAGATACTTTTGTAACCTAGAAGCAGCACAGACCCGAACCACACAGTCACACTCAGCAGGAATGCAATTCTTGAACACTACTTCCAACCTTTTATCTCAATGTGTCCTAAATAAAATCATGGGGACTACCAAAGTTGTTGGAGGGATTCTCCCTGCCTCTCTGCTCAGTGCCTGTGAGAATACAAGCAGTCAAGTTATTGTTACTGGAGGAAATTCCAGAGCGTCAGCTATTGTCTGATAATTGCTCATCTGAATGTTCTTCCTTGCAGGACATGTGAGGTCATTTTTCCTTTTTCAGCTCGAAGATAAGCAGCCTCAGTCCCCTTAATCCAGAGAGGTAGGCACAAACAATTGCTGTGTAGCCCCAAGATGTAACTCCCTTTTTGTCTCCTAAGAATCTCTGCTGATATGTGCTGAATGACCACAGAAGGTCCATTTACACATGCACTAATTCTTAATTTCAGATTCTTAATCTGTCCTGGCACTTTCTTCCATCTTCTGCTTTGCATCTTGCATAAAGGAATGTTAATTTTTGTTCAATTTTTTAAATTATATGAGCTATTCATTATGCAGAAGGTTTCATTGTATGACCTTAAGTGGAAGTACCAGGTTTATGTCAAAGGACTCGAAGCAGTCTGGGGTGGTAAAAGACAGGTGGACAGACAAGCATACCTGGGTAAAAATACTCATAACAACAGCCTGATCATTCAGACAGAGAATAAGGTAAATAAGTTTTTTGGGGTAGATACTTTTATCACCCCAGTAAGTTTATGTAAAATTATTCCTATGCAGAACCTTAGCAGAGGTCATTTCAAATCATTCACTGTTCTAATCTTATCTTTTCCTTTGGTGATATATATTGCTCATACATCAAGAAGCTAAATCAAAAGCACGGTGGTATTTTACAGGTTTTAAATCCTTTGGCATAAACCATAAGACAATTTCCTTCCCAGGAGAATGTGTCATTTAAAAAAAGTTCTTTCACCCCTCACTCTCCTCAAAAATGTAAAAATAATTAATATTTAGCTCATTTCCTTTTGGGACAGAGAAATAATGTGAATGAGAGTACATGGGAGATTTGTGACCATTAATTTACTGGCAATCTCAATAGCCTGTTCAGTGAAGAAGGAAGGAAGTATAGTTCATCTGAATGGCAATTCCTATTGTAAGAAGTGTTTCACATGCTGAAATGTTCCATATGACCATGGAAATGCATCCTCATGCTACTAAAAACAGACTAGGAAATTGTTACTTACAGAAACATAAACCAAAAAAAAAAAATCCCAAAATAGCATAAAAGAATGAAGAAAACCATTAAGTTAAGGAAATTCCAAATGAAGGTGGTAACTACATCAGGCAGTGGCACAAGAAATACAGTGCACATAAATAAGGCAAGACATAATAAAAGGTAGATTTACTGAGATGCATTCCGTACAACTCATATCCTGCTGCATTACTTCCTGTCATTAATTACCCCATCTACATCCAAATAATATCAATCAGCCAACTGGAAGCACAAGTTAATGAGCAAAATTTCATACTCTGGGGTCAAGTTCCTTTTCCTTCATTTGTCTTCATTAGCAGCACCTCACAAAGCTTTTCCACAGATTCACAGGCAGTGAATTTTAAAAGAAGAGATTTTCAAAGTCGCACTCAAGAGTGCTCAGAAATAAAACTGCTGGATTAGCCTCAGAGCTCTTAGGATGAAATGGAGGTTGTTATTGTTATTAAATGAGATTATCAAAGTGCAGTGTCTTGCCTTCCTAATTATTTTCACCACCTGTAGTCTTGACTCATTTGTTGCCACCTTGGCACTGAAGGATCCACAGAAGCTTTACCAATTACTGCCTGGTCTGTAAAGTGTGAAAATGTTCCATGTTTGGTCACTCCTGCACAGTACACTGCAGTCAGTGATTTTCTCCTCACAACCTCTTATCTTTTCTTCCTGCTCCATACAAACAGGTCTTATCTCTTTCCTTCCCAAGGACAAGGTAGGAACAAGAGAAGCAAGGCCACCACCAATATCCTGCAGCATCTGCACAGCAATAAAAGAGCAGGGCAGACAAGGGACAGCCACACAGGTGTCCTGTTTTCCATAATCTGTTCCAGGAGTTTCAGTCTCCTCCAGTTCTGTTGTCCTTGCAGAAGTCACACACTAAGACTCTTCTGCAGAGTCCATATCCCTTAAAAAGATGGACAGGAGCTGGAGAGGCAAACAGCAAAGTGAGATATTCCTGCATTCATTTTCCCAGGAAATCTCTTTGGTTTATGTAATTTCTGCTTGTGAGCTGCTGGGGAAAAGAAGGCAGTGTCTCTGGGAGTCCTTCTTTATCAGTAGCCAGAGTCAGTTTGAAACCTCTGCCCTTGACCCACAGGTGCAAAAATACACCGCAGACTAATAGTCCTAGGAAATATTCCTGTCACCACAGATACAAGCTAGTATGGGGTGGAAATGCAGCAGTTATTTAATAGCTCGAGTAGTTTGCACACTTATGGGAAGTTTGGAAGCATCAGCATCACTCTCAGGCAGCACAAGTTGGAAGTGTTGGGAGATTAAATGTGCACACAGCACATCTCTGCACTGAGGCAGGGACTTCTGGGTTTTCCAATGACTCTGTATATAAGAATCTCAGACTCATCCCTCTTGAAAATAGATGTTTCTTCTGAGCTGTTCCTATTCTACTCAGCACTAACACAGAGTCTGTTTATAAAAGAGCAAGGTGATTAATGACAAAAAGCTGTTCTTGCCTTACAGTGGAGCAGTGTTTTACTTGAGGAATATAAAACAAACTTACAGGGATCAAATGGAGTCAAATAAACACAATCAAAACCGCCCTGTAGTGTGGTTCTGCCTACACATAAAGGATCAGGAAAAGGAGAAAAGATTTGTGCACTTGGAGTTAGGATGCTGAGGTTCATTGTGTCAGTGAAATTCAAGCAGTTGGTGAAGTCAGACGTCCCCAGCCTGGTGGAAGTTGAGGGCACTTGCAGGGATCAGACTGAGGTGGCAAGGAATGGTTCTTCTGCTCAGTCAGAATGCTTTCCTTGGATGACCTTGGCCAAAGGCCTATTGCATCCTCTGCCTGCTGCCAGCTCTCTAAGAAGAGCAGGAGCATTTTTAAAAAACTGACAATAATACCTGATTTTTTTATTGTAGATCTTTCAACACTGACCTCTCCAATGTGGTGTTCAGGACCAGGTAGGGACTGGGGACTGAGCCTTGGTTGATGGCACTCAAAAGCAAGCTGATCTTTGTGAGGATGTGACTGACCCTCCCAGGAGAACCACTCATGACACCCTTTGGTAGCCCCAGTGCAGCCTTCCAGAGAGCCTTTAAATGACCCAAGTCAAAAACTGCAGTATCCTTTTAAAAAAGAGCCTTTTCAAAACAATTGTAATTACTTTTAGGTTTTATTCTTAAATCGGAACTTAATCAACAACAGCTCCTCCCAGAAAACAGTTTCATTCTCAGCTGCTTGGCTTATCTCCTTGTCTCCACACCAAACCTCTCAGCCCTCTGAGTCAGAACACTTTTCGGGTCTGGGTCGGGTCGGTGGAGGGATGGCAGGTCACTCCTGCTGAGAACAGGCACTGATCCCTCCCAGGCACGCTGAAATGAAGTCAAATCCTGCCTTGGTGGCAGCTGGTGACAGCGAGAGCAGGTGGTACCGGGGCGGCGCGGGCACCTCATGGCTCAGCCACCCCTGCACAGCAACATTCTCCAAGGACAACACCGTGGACCTGGGAGAGGAGGCACTGGGGGACGTCGGTGCCAGAACACGGCGCTTCCACAGCACCAGGGCACAAAGGGAGGGAATTCCCACCAAGGAACAGGGATAACTGAGAAGTTCGAGATGCTCAGTCCTACCCAGAGGCTTTTCCACACAGCCCAGCTGGGCAGAGAGAAGAAAGGCTTGTTTTGGTATTTTTTAGTTTATAAGAAGGCCTAGCTACAGAGCCTGAGTATTTAATAGATAAAATAGGAAAATCAATTTATTTAACTTTATCATCAGTTTTCTTGGCAAATCTCAAGATAATTGAAATGCCAGGCTCTAGATAGAAAATTGTTTCTGCACAGAAACAGATGCTGAGCTACTGGACCAGTCTCTGGAAGATTAGCCCAGCTCCTCATAGAAAAGGCTGTGACTTCTTTTGAAGAAGTCTTCCAAAATTTGAACAGTTCTCTCATTTCTGATGTTTCTAGCTCCCTAGATGGTCTCTGTGAAAGAAAAAGTAGTCCAGCCAATGTTTTGGCCCTGCAAAGAATCTGTATTAGTGACACTGTGATGGCCCTAATGCGACAGCTATTTATTGCTATTGATTTTCTGTGGAAAATTGACAGAATTGTGTAGCCAAGCCTGATAAAAGGGATATAAAGAAGGATTTTTATACCAACTGTGTACCTTGTCAGTCATTTATGCTGGCAGATTGATGGTAAATTGAATCGTTTTGGAAATCTGTCTATCAGCAATCCATGAATCTCAATTAAAAACCCTCATGCAGTGGCAGTACATATTAAATCCCAGTACTTATGCAGTGGCACCCACATATTAAATCACAAACTTGAGTTTATGAGGCTAGTGTGCCTTTTTTGCCCCTGTCTTTCCAGTTCCACTGGGGAGCAGATGCCAACGTTAATGACAAAAGGCAAATTCCAAATTTGCTAAAGCTTTATGTACCTCCTACTCAAAAGGAAACCTTCTCCAGCAGAGAATGTGGCCAGGTGAGCAAAACCAGCTAGTGTCTACTCAACACTGTGATGACTTGAAACATCTGGTGGCCTTGATCAAGGGCTACATGATAGGCTAAAGTGAAACCTCAAAGCCCTAGATCTGTGAAGCCTTATTGCTGCATGTGTGCCACTGAAGCAGTGGGGTGCTCCAGCATGGGGCAGGTCAGTCATCAGGTGTTGTGCCTGTCTGTGATCCCTCAAAGAACTGACAGAGGCTGAGGGGAGCCAGCTGTGGTACATGAGCACTGAGCAGGACACACAAACCAGGAAATTGTTACATGTGGCCTTAAAAGATGTGCAGCATAATAATATTAATTATTCAATATATTTCAATATTCATGTGGGCCTTGGTATGTTAAGTCATAGTAAGCAATCTAGATGCAGTTTAAAGAAGGAGAGGTAGAAGAATTTGAGTGAATGATACCACAAGCCTCAGCCTGATTTTGATCATTCTAATTAATGTTAATGGGAAATAAATTAAAAGGAAAGCATTAGAGGCAAAGAGTGTCAGATGTGAGTGGTAAGCCATGACATCCTATCTGCTGGATTAACAGAAAGAAGCTGGATTGCAAAAAGCAAGGAGGGATATTTGCTGGCCTTAAAAAGAGAGAAAATTTCTTATTAGAGGTAAGCTATAAAAGGAAGGAATCAACCCATATCTGAGCTCATGTTCAAGTGGAGATTCTTATCAGCAAATGGCTTTGGAGCTTCCTTAGAGCTCAGGTTAATTCAAGTAAGAACTCCCCCCTGCCTGAGAACTGGCCTCTTTATCAGTGAATGGTCTTGAAGGTAGGGCTCAGAACTTCTGGCTGTTAATTCTCACTCCTGGGCTTTTTATCAGAAATTTAGTACTGGAGCTTTATAGAAGGTCTTTTGTTTTAGCAGTAGCAGATCATCCTTTTTCTACTCTTTTCCATCCACAACTCTGAGTGCAATGTTTCTGTGGAGGGCATTCCTATACTTCCTTCCTTTCAGCTCATGTTTACAGATAACAGCTGCAAACAACAGGATCCCACTTAGAACATATTTAGCATACAGATAATATAATTAAGTTATATAATTAATATAATTAGAAAAATGCATTGTAGGAATATGAAAAGTCATTAAAAATGTGTTGGGAAGGAACTGGATTGTAGAAGGGGTGATCATTGGCTGCACCTCGTGGCTGATCAGTTTCCTGCTCTCATCAGGGTAAGAAATCTGCACTGCAGCTCTGCACCAGGCTGAAGGCAGGAAGGCAGGGGGAGTTTGGTCCTAGAAAGATGTGGCTTTAGGCAGGCTCCAGCATCCAGCACAGCTGCCTGTGATGGTGGGGGAGCAGTGCTAATGGTGACCAGCGTTCATTGTCACTGCTGGCTGTACGGGGAGTCAGCCCTGGAAGGGGCATTTTTTACTCAAGATGGTGAAAAGAAACCACTTCACCTCCTCAGCTGGTACCCAGCAGCCAGGGATGCAAATTCATTGACCCTGTAAGACAAACTTAACCACCCAGTAGTTAAAGTTCTGGGAAGAGATGTACCGTGAGTCTGTGCCTTGCAAAGCTGCAGCCAGACCAGGTGGACACCAGGCTGGAGCTGCCCTGCCAGCACGAAGGAGGTAAATCTCATTGTGAAATGCAGCCATCAGGTCAGCATCAGTGCTAGGACAGGACCAGTGGATGGGATGTGAGCCTCCAGTGGGTGTGGGAGTGTGGGGGAACTGCTCCAGCATGCCCTGGGAAGCGCTGCAGAAACCCTGCACCTATGGAGATCAAAGCAAATATTTCCAGCAGCTCGGTGCAGCTCAGACCTGGGTAACCTGATCCCGTTGATGCTGTGCTCCATTTGAGCAGGGAAACTAACAGGTCTTTCAGATGGAGCCTGATGTCTGCGTTGGGAGAACAAGGAGCAGGAATGTGACATGAACCACTGAAGCAGTGCCCATCTAAAGGGGCTCAGGCTGCATTAAGCTGAGTGCCCCACGACTGCTTTGGCCTGTCTGCAGCTGTGTGGCACAGCATGGCCACAGCTCGCTGACTGCCACCTCTGAGCCAGCTGCCCTGCCCAGATGACTGCAGCAGCACGTTCTGGCTCTCTGAAGCAGTGCCCACAGGTTCACTGAATTTTGAACAGCTGGACAAACTCACACATGCACAGTGCTTGTTACTGTGGTTCCTGTCATCACAAGGGAAAAATATTAGCATATGAATTTGGGTGAATCCACAACTTGCAAAACAAACAAAAAGGAATACAAATATATTACATAGAAAATCTTGTGATTTTAAGTCAATCTGTCCTCTAGAGATCAGGGCCAATGGTATAAATACAGCTAAATGAAGTCTATGCAGTGTTTACTCCCTTTTCACTGCATGACCTAAAAATCCAAGCAGTAGATATTCCCACTGGACACCACTCTGGCCACCTGCATGTTGCCATGCTCATGGTGCCAGTGCCTTGTCCACAGTCACAGCTCACAGCAATGGCCTCCTGAGGTTTTACCTGTCCTTTTTTCTTTTCTTGTCTTTCCCAACATCTTCTTTCCTTCTCCCAGAATCTGCCTTTATACCATGCCAAGCATCCAGCCCCAGGCCCCATGAGCAGCTGTGTGTCCTGTCAGCTGCTGACAGTCATGTTTCCTTCCCTTGAAGTGGGGCTAGTTCCTGGCAACATTGAAGCAGATTAAAACTTTTCACAAGATCAGTTGATTAATCAGGACAGCAGCAACATTGATCAGCAGGAACCAGAACATAGTAAGTGTACAGGAGGCCCTAAAGAAAATTTTCTTTAATAAATAACAACCTCTCTTTCATGAAGCCTGGAAGTGTCTCATTCATGACTACTGAGCCAGCAGCTTCTCCTCCAGCCTCCTGGCACAGCAGTCTCTTCACTGTGCTGAAAACAATCAAAGAGATTTATCATGAAACCAAGAGAAAGCAATAACAAATCCATGATAGAATAAAGACATTTTTTACAATGGAACAACCTTCACAAGAATATGGTAGTCCCCGTCACTGGAGGTTTTCAAGTTGGGCCAGTCCCAGGGTGCTAGATAGGGTTCCTTTCCCCATAAGAGGTTGGACCAGAAGATCTTTTGTGGCTGCTTCCAACACAAGCTCTTCTATGATTCTGTAACAGAAGGGAATATGAGGTCCTGAAAGTATAAAGCAGGTGATCAGGCTCCACAGGTTTCTGTTACTCTGTTGGCCTTCACCAGCTGTACCTCTGAACCTACTGCAGCCTGGTGAAGGGGGCAGTGCCAGCCTCTGCATCCCCTCAGCTGCAGTGCCTCTTTTTCCAGGCAGCTGCAGCAGCCACCAGGACTCGGCAGGAGCTGGGAGTTCTGCTGTGTACCAGGACCCCAGCCCAGTGCAGAGCAGCTCCAGGAGCAGAGACAGGGGTGATGTCTCTAAGGCTGAAGTCCTCTTCTCTCTCCTTATCATGATATTAGATACAGGTAGTCTGACATATTTCTGTATACAGAGAAATCTAATTGGATTCATTATAGCAGTATTTGCATACATTAGCATCACCACTGACACAGAGTGGAGTTATTATTATATAACTGTCCCTCTTTGGAAGGAGCTGTCCATCAGCTACCTACAGTGCTGGCAGGAGGCATTTCCTTGGCAGAGGGGCTCCTGCAACCTGCTCTCCTTGCCATTTGTTTGACAAACAGTATTCTATCAGCCAGGGGACTTAGCTAGCTGTCACGGTGATGACACATATCTGGTCTATCATTAAAAAGAAAATCTCTCTGAATTTCTATGTGTATAAATGAAAAAGATATTTTTTCAGCAACTTCTTAACCTAGCTAAATTCTGAGCAAAGTGATCTAAATTTTCCATTAGACATCTTGTCCTGTTTTGTAAACCATAATGGAAACTGTGAGTGCTTTCATATATGACTTTAACCAGAAGCGTGTATTGAAGCAAAATTTATTACACCATCAGTTATTCACAACGTTTTGCAATGTATGGAAATTTATAAACTCTGTAGCATGATCAATAAGTGGGTAGTATATTCTGAATTAGAAGACTTTTCATAGAATCATAGGTTGGCAGAGACCTTCAGCTTCATCAAGTCCAACCAGTAACCAGCACTGCCGAAGTCACCAGTCAACTGTGTCTCTAAGTGCCACATTTACATGAGATTTAAATGGTAACTGCGTGGCCTTCCTGGGTGGCCTGCTCCAGTGCTTGACAGCCCTTTTGGTGAAGAAGTTTTTTCTAAAATCCAGTCTGAACCTTCCCTGGAACAACTTGAGACTGTTTCTTCTTGTTGCCTGGGAGAGCACAGCGGTTCCCAACTTGCTTCAGCCTCCTTTCAGTTACTTGTAGAGAACAGTAAGGTCCTCCGTGAGCCTCTTTTTCTCCAGGCTGAGCACCCCCAGCTCCCTCAGCTGCTCCTGATCCGACTTGTGCTGCAGACCCTTCACCAGCTTTTCTGCTGTTCCCTGGACTCACTCCAGAACTTCAGTGTTTTTCTTGTAGTGAGGGGCTTGAAGGGATTGGATTAGATACTAGGCTTTTAAACCAGTTTAATGTATTTTTCTTCTTTCAGTAGAAAATGAGCATACAGGGTGACAGCCTGAGGAACTTTATGGTAACCTCAGCCCCTGACAATGACATCATCCCCTTTCTGTGCCCAGATGAGGTCAATTCTGCTGATGGAAAAAGGAAAGAGAAAACTTGTGAATACTTTTTGATACAGAGTTTGCCTGGAATGTTTTAAACACGAGAGACACTAAATTAATAATTATTTTAATTTTTTTCAAGTAATACTGTGTATTTGGAATGCAAGTACATGTCTCATGAAAAACAAATCATGTTATCAACCTAGGAGGTGCACTCCTTTATCACAAAAGTGTCCTAACAAACAGGACTGAAGGTCACAGATAAGGAGCAAAACCTGACCCATTAATGCCTATGTGGATATCACAGCTAATGAAAACAGCAGAACAGCTCCTCAACCTGCAGAAGCCAAGGCTTGGCAGAGACACATCCCTCTGCTGTACCAGAGGAATTTGCTGATTAGACTCCCAGGGCCTAAACTGGGTGCTGATGGATCTTTCCAAGAGACTGGGGGTAAATTCATTTGTGGCAATCTCTGTGAGAAAAGCAAAGCAGCCCCTGTTCTCAGCCTCATTAGGAATAAAACTTGTAATGGGAAAATAATGGGAAAGGTGGTGAGATACTGTCAAAGCCCTGTCAAAGCAAAAGCCAAATGTCATTTCTTAGGCAATGCTGCTGTATTAAACAGGCTCGGTACCAGAGTGCATTATGCAAAGGAGGGGTGAGATAGACAGTTTGACAGCAATTCAGTTATTTCAGACAGGCAGATCACTGCCCAGTTTTTCTAGAGAACAAGTATTTGCTAATTGCTAGGAAATGCCAGTGAGTGAGCCTCTGAATCACAGACCAAACTCAAAACTTCCGTTGAAGGCATCTCCCAGTTACACTGAAGGGCTGTGGTGGGCAGTGTTCTCCAGAGGGTCCTTGGGGCTGCTGTGGGAGGGAGAGGGTGAGGGGGCATAGCTGAGAGGTTTTGAGCAAGGCTCTTTTCTTCTTTCTCGAGACATATGGGGATTAAAGAGAGAAGACACAGTGATGCTCTCACATTCTCATTTAGGACAAGACCAGTTTGGTACAGCCCTAAGCATTTCCCAGCAGTGGATTGCACATATGTGTAATATATAACATGCTCAATATGCTTCCTGGAGACTTCATCAGCACAGAAAAGGAGTCACAACAGAGTCAGGCTTGGAAAGTATTTGAGAAACCATTTTAAACCCAAGAGGAAGGGCATCAGAGGACATACCAAAGTGAATTCAACCACAGCATTCTTCAAAATGTGTTCTGGGCTCCATTGTGCCTGCAAACAGAGGATCACACTTCTGCAGAGTGAGAATATTCCCAGTCAGACATTCAGAGTCTGCTGCAAGCTCTGAGACACACAGCTGGATCATCCATCCACTGAGCTTCCTCTATTTGCATTAAAAACCCTCAAACTCAACGTGTGTTAGACATCAACAGAAAAATAGAGGTGGCTTTATTAATTACAACCTGTTAAAATAGGCAGCTTTTAAAAACAAAGCCATGATTTGGAGAGTGCAGAGATAGGCCTTCAGAAACAAATTGTTCTACCCTTGAAGGAATTGTTCCCCTTGAAGGAAGGTGTCTGGCAGCTCCCTGCACCTGGTGTCCCACAGCCCCCTCTCTGGAGAACATGGTGCTGCAGAGATAAAGAAGATCTTGCAGCAGCCATTGCTTCCCTCCCAGATAAGGATGACTAATAACTCACTCAGCAGGTCCCTCTATTTTGGAAATGCCATTTTTAAAGGCTTACAATTAGTCAAGTCTGATGAAAGAAAATACCGTTTCTCTGGGAGTGGCAACCAGCTGAGCAAGCTGGTGGCCCCAGATGAACGAATTAATCCCTATCAGCCTGTCCCCAGAACAGTGAATCAGCAGAGGTCACCAGGCTCTGAACAACAGCCCACTTTTTCCAGAGCATGAACTACTGTGCACTGGTACCCAGGGCACTTTTAGGGAATGAGTCCCCTTCCATTCACCAGTGTGAAGTCCTGGCATGACTAACCTGCCTGCGAGACTACCCAGACTGCTAAGCCCTGAAGTGAGATTGTTTAATGGGCCTCTTGGTCTGATTTTTACTGAAAGCTAAACCAGCTGGATGGGCAGGGAGAAGGAATGTCAACTGGAGGAATGGCAGCTGTCAGCAGCCTCAGCCAGAGTGCTTTCAGCAGAAGGGAGGGCACAAGCATCCTCACCCCAGTGCCTGCTGCTGGAGCCACCTGGCTCTAGAGTGGCAGTGCCTGAGCTGCTGCCACTGGTATTTCCCCAAAGGTGTGCCCCATCCAGCAGCATGGCTGTTCCTGGTGCCTTCAGCTGCTGTTCTCCAGCACTGCTGCTAATGCACATGATCTAGGAAGTACAAGCACACGGAGAAATCCCAGCAGCAAAGGCCAGGGCTGGGGATGCCTTTCAGGAGGAAAGCAGTGCCTTTCCTGTCCCTGCAGAGAGATTTTCTGCAAGCAAAACCCTCAGGGAAGCAACACCAAAATCTAGAGGCAGAAAAGCAAAGTGGGTTTGGCAACCATAAGGAGTGTCTCATGCATCTGGTGGAGGCAGCAGGAGGGTTTGGCTGCAGGGGAGCTACCGAGGGGCCTCGGCTCCCCCGCTGCACTGATCCAGGCACAGCCACGGCCAGACAAGGAGAGACAGGAGCAAGCACACAGTTCCCTGCGTGTCAGCAAAGGGAAACAAGTCAGATTAAACCCTGCAGACTTCAGTCAGCACCCGCTGCTTATGCCAAGAATTTCAGGCTGCAGATAGAGGTTGTATAGATGTTTACATGCAGCATTTTAAATCAGTTCCTGTGACTCATCATAATACAAATATTTTTCTAGCTGAATGTAGGCATATAAAGATTACCTTCGGAACAGCAGCCACATTTAACTACTGCCATGTTGTAAATATCAATAATTAAATAGTAACCATTCTGAAGATCACAGGAGATGACAGCAGACTATACTTATGATGCTCAGAGAAAAGGGTATTTTTCTCTAATAGCTCTGAGAATGTCTTAGAAAACCATCTCATGAGAGTGCATGTTTTCCATAATCTAACTAGCAACCCCTCAGCTTTCAAGCAAAAGCAATGTAGAAGATTAAACCAACTGTAATTTTAAAAATTCCATTAAGATAAAAAAACCCCATGAAATGGCCTTTCATTCTGCCTGTACATGATCTCTCCTGATTTACCCAGCCACATTTCCTACCCAAAAAAGCTTCATCTGCCAGCCCCGCAAAGGCAGTAGCACAAGAGGAGAGCAGCAGATTCTGTCTGCCCTTTGCATCATCAGGAAAACTGAATGCTGCCTTCTATCTTTCAGCTACTGAAACATGCTTTTTGCACATGCTGCAAAAAGCCAGCCTGGCTTTCCAGAATACAAGTGATGTTTAAAAGGATTGCAATGAAAAAATGTCAGTTGTAAGCTGAGCAAATAGTGTATGGTGTTTATTAAAAAGATAACAGGCCACCCCACAATTGGTAGTTTCAGTTACAGCTCTAATACTGCTTGTTTTACAGAACAGAAGGGGAATTGGGAAATGGTTCTGCAACACAAAACCAGGCAGGCCACCATTTAAAGGCAGATTAGGTAGCTATGTTGTGATCTGCATGAAATGAGCTGCTAATATCACCCCACTTTGGAGGCAGTAGATACTCCCATTAGAAAAATCTCCATCAGAGCTATCATTTTTCTTACTGGAGGCAATTAAGTCCCAAACCTCCATCTGTTCCCAGAAATGGTTCTTCTGTGCAGCCCATGGACTGACAGGAATGTGGGTGCCCAGTCTGCACTCCTCAAGTGCCATACCCATTCCACTTCACAGGCAGACACAGGAATTCACACTCCTGGAGTCTCAGGAGCAGCACTTCTAACCATGCAGCAGCTCTTTTTGGTAGAAGAGCTGCACCAGCATGTGCTGATATGGCACTGCATGTGATTACAACCATGTACTCCCAGACATGGTCTTACTCCAGGATGAAGGTTTGGTTTGGTTCCTTTTTTTTGTTTCATTTTACCACTATGGATTAGAAATCAAAAGTCCCCTTATTCCAGAAGTGGAGTTTCCCCATGGGGATTTATTTCTGTGTGTCCATATTGGCTTACATGTACTAGAATAAAAATATTGCTGACTGATAAATATCCCTAAGCTGTTTGGAAGTATAATGTAAACAAAAGAGCCTGGGTAAAAGGGAGAGAAAGGATTGGAGGGAGAAGAGGCAAAGGGCTGGTCTGTTTCACTGCTCTCCAAACAAAAAAATCTTGGAGTTGTGTCTTTGAAGTAAGGTTTTCATGGTATGTAGACATCCCTTTCACATGTGCTTTATCAATTCCAGGAAAGCTGATGAGACTCTCCTTCTGAGAAAGCAGGTGGCTCTGCTCCATCCAGCTCTTTGAAATCACCTAATGAGATCATTTCATCCAAGAGACAACTGAAGAGCCCACGCTGCACAGCAGCCGCCGTGCGGCAGAGCAGTCGGAGAGTGAAGGGCATTCAAGGTTTCAAAACCACATCCTCCCTCATCTGGACATAATCAGATCAGTGCTGAGGTGGTGTCTGCAACAGCCCTCGGCAGCGCTGAAGACAGAGCGACCGGTCTGTCAGTCGGCAGCCGGTGGTGAAACGGGGAGCACTGCAGTCCTGGAGAGAAAGTAATGAACCTTCATTTCCACTGCTGTCTGCTCTGTGACAGATAAAAACTACACCTCACTGCCGAGTTTGCCAGGTGATAAATTCAGGTTCCTTTAAGACAGGAAAGCTGGAAAAGGCCTATGGATGCTGTCAGCTGTGAGTGCACAGCGACAACCTCGGCAGTGCCCCTCCTGTCCAACAGGAACAACTGAGCAAGTATAGAATCATGGAATCATTGAGGTTGGAAAAGACCTTTAAGATCATTAGGTCCAAGTGTTAAACCTAACACTGCCAAGCCCAATACTAAAGCGTGTCCCTAAGTGCCAGACCTACACCTCTTTTAAATACCTCACTGTGCTGTGGAAGTGTAAAAGCCAAGCAGAGACCTCACTCTAAATGCTCTTAAAATTCATGTTATGTCATACAGCAAATGCCATCCCTATAGAGTCAGGAGATCTGTTCTTTCAGACACTAATCTTTTTATGCCCTTAAAGGAACAGCCTGCCTATTTTCTCAGTCTGGCAGCATTTCTCCAGTACATCTCTGTATCGAAAGCAGCATGAGTAGCAGGTGGAGGCACTTGGTTCTGCCCCTCTGCTTGTGTGAGACACCACCCAGAGCACTGAATCCACCTCTGGGATTCCCAGCCCAGGAAGGACATTGACCTGTTGGAGCAAGTCTAGATGAGGGCCCCTGCTTGACCATGAGGCTGGAGCACCTCTGCTATGAGGAAAGGCTGGAAGAACTGGGATTGTTCAGCCTGGAGAAAAGGCGGCACTGGGTGTGACCTAATTGTCACCTTCCAGTAACTGAAGAGAGCCTACAAGAAGGATGGAGAGAGAATTTTTACAAGAGCATGTAGTGACAGGACAAGGGGCAATGACTTCATACTAAAAGAGATAGGCCTAAATTAGACAGTAGAGAGAAATTCTTGTCTTGTCGCTTTTCAGATTTGAGAGGGACTAAAGAGGTTGCCTAGAGAAGATGGGACATCCCATCCCTGGAAATGTTCAAGGCCAAATTGAATGGGGCTCTGAGAAACCTGGTTTTGTCCCTCACCATAGCAGGGGGTTTGGAACTTGATGACCTTTGGGTCCCTTCCAATACAAACCATGCTATGATTCTATGGTCTCCCTGGCTCATGGGAAGCCAGTTGGAGTTCGAATTCTTTTCCTAGTTTGTCACATCCTAGTCAGGAAAGAGTGTCATTACTGGTAAAACAAATTCAAAATTCATGTACTAGATTTACACCCCTTCCTTGGTGTCAGGTTTTGGCTGGGCAGGAAATGGAAGAAAGGTCTTCTGTTGTTATTCATCAGTAGATGACTTAGGACATAAGCAGAACTCTTGACATATCCCTCTTATATCTCCTCAGATTTACAGCAGGACTGCAGGTTTGGTGAGCTGATTTCTGCCAGCAGCTACTGCTTTTCCTGGCTGTCCACAAGTGATTATCTGGGGCGGAGGAGTTTGAGGTGGGAAGTGCATCCCTCAGGCACTGCTGAGCATATTTAAAACATGAGATACTGGGTTCAATAGAGGGGGCTTTATACAGTAGCTGCTTCCTGCTGAGCCACAAAACACCAAGAAACACAAATACCAACTGTCTATAAGAGCTGAGGTTGCTGTGCTGCAATAAGATACTAATTTACTTGGTTTTGATGAGGGTAATGATTTTTCTAGTTATACAGACAGTGTAGGATTTACACTCACTTGAGGATGTGTGTTTAGAAATGCTAGTAACTGGGGGAGCAGAGAGGGAAAGTTCTGGAAGGCAGAGAACAATGGAGAGCTAGAACAACCAGCCAGGTCACTAAGTCTCATCCCCTGCTGTCCCATAGCCCAGATGGTGTCATCCCTTCCAGATGCCAGCTCCTTTTCTTTGGCAGAATAACAAAGCATTTTCTTTGTGAAAATCTTAGAGAGCTTATTGCAAAGTCTCAGTGTCTGGGGGTTAGGAGGTTTCTGACTGACATGTATTCTGTGTATGACCTGTCTGAATGCCAGTTTGTGGGCTGGTACTGCTCTTTCAATAGACACATCTCTTCTTTCTCAGCGTTTTCCCTTTCATGTATCAGCAGGCAGAAGAGTGGTTTGCTGGACTTGACATGTCCCTGAGATTTGCTAATGGAGCTCTGCAAGGAGTCTGTGCAGACGCCTGTCAAATGGCAGAGCATCCTTGCTCTCCTGTCTATGATGATGGGACAAAAGCTGTGTCTCCCTGGTGAAATTGCCCCAATGGGGAAAGAGAGCAGGAGCCAGAAGAGGGTCAGGATAGGACATGAGCCTGCACTGCAGCTGAGGCACTTTCCTTCTGCCTGTCACTCAAGTTAATGGTGAGAAATGAGTGAGTTTTTTGTTATGATTTCTTGTTGTCATTGTCATCTACAAAATAAGCTGTGTTTAAAAGAGAGTTATACAAATATTTCACTACATGCTTTAAACATCACTGCATATTGTCCCAGTATGAAGAAATAATGTCAGGGCTCTGTTTTGATCAGAATTTTCTCTTGTGGGACATCTACTCTTTATTTTGGTCGTATATAGAATCCATCCCAACTAAAACCCTTCAGGAACAGCACCTGAGCTCTCTTTAAAGGGATATAGTGATTCCATTCCTGAACCCTGTCCCCATTCATTGTGGGGAGGATCCCACTGTGGCAAGCAGGCAGGTGCAAAAGGGCACCCTGGCTGGGGAGGCACTGAGGGTTGGCACAAGTTTTTGTTGTTCCTGTTCTGCAAAGCTCCCCAAAGGCTCAAGGACATTCTTTAAATTCCTTTCTCCCAGCACAGTTGTTTGATAACCCAGAAATAGCTCCTTTTCAAACACAATGCTGAAAGCCCCGTGTAATGAGCCAAGAGTGAAAATGTTTCAGTATTTAAACACTTTATTGAACTTGTGGAGGCCAAAAGCTTCAGTGCTCTGTTCAGGTTTAAAATAAAAAACAAAACCAAAGTCATATTCAAGGAAGGCAATTTCATTCCCAAAGTTTCCATAAAACAGGGTTGTTTTCCTTCAGTCATTACAATATACCTGCAGAGCACAAAAGGTCATGAAAATGGCAAGACCGAGCTGAGCTGCAGCCGTTCTATGTGCTTTCATGAAATTGTCTTGGAGATTGTGGCTAGGGTCCTAACATTCAGATACCTAAATATAGAACTGTGCATACTGACCATGGTAGAATTGCCAGGAGCCTTTATGTTCAGAGCTGGAATATGATCAACCATTTCTAAAATAATCTTTGTGATGTCTAATTTAGGGAACTAAAAAACAAATCCAAGCAAGCACAAGTTTCTTATAGAAACATAGAGATTTGTTTTCTGTCAAGTGTCATTCATGGGATTGCTTTCTTCCATGGCTGTGAAGGCAAGATGAGGGAGCACTGACCCTGAGCTTTCTTGGTATTCATATCATACAATATTACCTTATAAATATCATACCAAGACATCCAATAATAACGTGGCTATCCCAGTCTGTTCATTCAGCACATCCTCCTAGCAACATGAAGTCAAATTTTGACTTAAAGGCAAAGCAGTGCTTTTGGAGAAAGCACTTTGCAAAGGGAAAGAAGAATGTTTTGTCCTGAAGACTTTCCACCTGTGCCAACGTGTATTGCATTAACTGTCAAGCACAAGTCCTGGGATGCCCTTCTGTTGTGCATGCCTGTGCAATGCTGGGCTTCTGAACTTCCTGCCACAAATTAGCATTATTAGCAGTAATTTGATGTCACTAGATGGTAATCCATGATAATAACAGAGTAAAATACCTGTTATCAACTTGCCTGTGCAATCTAGAAATGCTGGCTGGTCATTTTATGCTGCCAAAACTAAGTCCTCTGCAACAAAATTAACATTACACATTGAATGCCCCTGAGTATCAAGGATGTTTTCTTTACCTCCTAACCTAGCCTGACTCTGAAGCATGTGTTTACTTTTCCACCTGGGAGTATTCCTTGTAAATGATACAATCTGTTTGATACGTTTCAGTAGGGGTTAAATTGCCACAGGAGACAAGGGTGTCCAGGAGAAACACCTTCCCCTTCCTGCTCTCTGCATCCCATCTATGCTGGACTAGGAGACTGAAGATATATTGCACTCATTTTGGTGATAGCTGCTATAAATATTAAGAGGCCTGTGAGGCTAGGAATATCCAGCAGAAAGCAGTCATGATAAAAGTTTTAGATATGCCTGTCAGCTTTTCAGCTAATGTGTCTTTGGTGAGGATATAATCATGAAGAGCAGTAAACTCACTTCCAGACTGGTCTCTCTCACATAACTGTCTTGCTCTGATAGGTGGTGGTTGGAGGCGCAGTTGTGTCTTGTGATTGTTTGGCTCCCTGTCTCCAGGTATGGTATTAACCTCTGTAGTCCACTGAAATGCAGCCTGGGAATTCACTGATTGGACAATTCCACCCTCACTTTGCAGGGAAAAAAGATCATCTGGCATCCCTGTTCAGGATGCTGCCATCACTTCCAGTCAGGGAGAGGCTTGTGCCTCCCTGAGGTCTCTGCTCCCACTTGCCCCAGCAGAGCTGTGCAGTCACAGACTGACATGGAGGAGCTTGTTCTCCTGGACTGGCTCTGTCTCCTGGTTCTCCCCTAATAAAATGACTTCTTGGTTTAAGATATAGTCTATTGAGTTTTCTTCCTGTTTTAGGAAATTAGATTTGTTTTTTCAGCTTGATCTGTATCTGTGAGAATTTGACCAATTTCTCAGTCCAAATGCAAGACCAAACATTATGACAATTTTCTTCCTTCTGTGGGGTGTGGTGTGGAGTCAACTTTTTCCAAACATCTTTTTACTTTTAGTAGAAGATTTTAAATCATTCACTCACACATCATTAAGGATACAAAAATGAGCAGGAGCTGTGAAAGATGTGGCCACTAAATATTTGAGAAAGACCTTTACCCAGTACACATGGCATTTCTCCAGCTGGACAGAGAGTGCTGCAGCTGTAGAGCAGCTGAACAACCAACCCTCGTGGTGCCTGGGCCATGGGGACCTGGCACAGGGTGTGTCACAGTGACAGGCTGGAAAGGGCAGTGAAAAGGCATCCCCAGCCACACAAATCTGGAGTTTAGACAAACCCAGGTTCCCCACATTTTGAAGGAATGCCAAGAACTACTTCTAACACAGAAAAATGGGCACTTTTTTATGCCCTTTGCAACATTAAGCCTGTAAACAGAGAAAACTGCAGGTCCTCTTATAAGCAAGGGGACAGACAAACTCCAAAAAGACTACCAGGTGCTTCCCTGTTGCTGAACTGTGTTTCTCAGGAGGTGGCCCTCTGGCAGTGCTGGGATCTCCCAAGCAGCTCCCATTTTCACGTTTCCTAGGCAAGGTAAATGAGAGGGAGGTTGGTGTAGCTCCTTCTGCCTCTTGCTCCCAGGCAGCATCTGCTGATGCTCAAACTTAGTAGCCAAACAAGAATTCAGATTAATTTATAAAATTCTACTAAGATGTTGAAGATAAAAGATTTATTTTCCTTTCATTTGGGATAAAATGTAATATAAACCAGTCTCACCTTCAGGAGTAAGACTGGCTCTAGTAGAGCAGTCAGCAATAAACTAGGCTTATAGACATACTGGCAACTGTTTGACTACCAGTCAGGAAAGGGAATCCCCTCCAGGCCAAATGATGGGTGAAGAGAGAGCATCTTTGCACTGGTGATATTAATAGCTCATTTGAAAAATTTTACTCAAATCTACTCACTTCAAAAGCTCAGCTTGGGGACCAAGAGAGATATTTTTCAACAAAACATTAGTCTCAATTAACAAAATGTAACCAGGATAAATGAGCTGCACACAGATAAAACTGGTGAGGCCATTAAATCTATAAAAGGAAGATGCTGAAAGTTGGAAGGTATCTGAATACAATCCTGCAAGTATTCCAAGGCAGGGTCAGAAGGGGATAACAAGGCACTCCCAGGCCAGAGAAGCTGAGTGGCCGGACGGTATTGACACAGACAGTCAAACAGCAGCACAGCCCACAGCAAACACTGAGCACTAAGGTGGAGAGGAATTTTAATGAGTAATTTCAGTCTTATACATGCTAGGAAAAAAGGACTTGGCACTGTTCCCAATGACAGTGCCCTCCAGATCAGAGACTAAATCACAGCATCCTCAGGGGGGGATGAAAAGAGATAGCAAGAGAGTATCTTTCTTTTCTTTGATCCTGATGTACAAATAGCAACATGTGTGCGTGCAAAAGAGCAATGGTGGAGTATAACAAGCAAGCTGAAAAATTAAATTAAATAAACTAAAAATAATTAAAAACTGAAAGTAGTGGACTGAAATAGAACCACAATAAAGTAATGTTAGATTATTTTAAGGCATTAATCCAAAGTTTAATGAACATTTATAGCAGGTTGTGCATTCTCAGGCAAACAGTAATTTATTTGGCAAGTAGAGCCCCTTTAACAGACGATTTTCTGATGTCTTCAGCGGGACCAACACCCCAGTTCTCTCAGACGAGGCAGATGTATCAAATCAAGTAACATCACGTTGGATGACAGGTTCTGCCCTCCAAAACATCACGGAGGAACCGGCATACGCAGTGAAGGCAAAAGGAACAAAGCGCTCTTTAGGCATCAGGAGGTACCACAAAGCTCAGCTGTTCTCCGCAGAATCCCCGCAGCATGTTACCAGCGCAGGGGAAATGAGTCAGATGCTTCCCCTGGAGCCACGGCACCGCAGGCGGGCGGGCAGCGGGCGGCAGATGGCTGCTGGGGGTGCCTTTCTGTCCGGAACACGGGCAGCGAACGGAGCGAGCGTGCCCCGAGCCCGGCCGGCCCCAGCCCCAGCCCCAGCCCCAGCCCCAGCCCCAGCCCCAGCCCCAGCCCGACCGTGTCCGCTCCAGCGCCGCCTTTGCTTCCCGAGCGGAGCCCGGGCTGCCGCGCCGCCGTCCTGCCTCAGGCTACCCAAGAATGGTGAGATAAGTCGGCAAAACTCCTGGAAAAGCCTACTAATACTCTTGGAGGGCTGAAAGAGAAACGTGCCGGTTATTTCTGCAGCTCTGCACCACGCTGTGTCACGTAGCCCTCCAGGAGAACAGCATGCCGGGTTGGAGGAGCGATTGTGCTGCCACGGGATCTGGGCTCGGCCCCTTGTGCGAGAAATTCCCCAGCCACAGAAGGCCAGTTTGCTTCATCTGTCGCTGCCGCCGCTTCTGCAAGGACAGGCCCTCTCACTGCTGTGCCATTCACTCCCACTTCATTCATTGTTTCTAAGCAGCTTTTTATAAATCAATGTCCCGCAAAAAAACCCTGAAACTGAGCACAGTGGAGATCTAGGCATGAACAGTGCTCAGATCCAGATAAAGAAATGCCCATTAAATTTTTCATGGGTCTGTGTGGCTCTGAATGTGCAACCTGACTGCTGTTCATGTGCCTTCAGATAAGGGTCTTCAGCAACTCTAAGGCTGCACAGCAAGACCACCTAGAGTGTCACCTGGCACTGGACAGACACATTCATCCTTTCAAGCTTCCTATCAAAATAGTCAGGAATTGAAACACTTGAAACCAACTAAGTCTTTGATAGTAAAGATGCAAACTCTTTGTTCCCCCACCAGCTTGGGAGCTGTGATATTTTTTTACCAACTGGAGTGGCTATCATAATTTTTGAAAACATAAGGTAAATCTACTAAAAAGGTTTTACATTATTTGGACATTTTCTTCTATTTTTCCTCAGGTAGAGTCAGAAACCTTGACTGTTTTCTACATCAGTGTCTTCCCTCAGATTTTTCACTTAAAAATCAAAAAGATTAAATTTTGCCTTGATAGATTTTTTTCTTTTATTTATTTATGAATTTTCCTGTAAACAAGACTGACTGCTTAATGGAAAGTCATCTCCTGTGTTTCTCAAAGAAGAAAGTAGCTGCTGTCTCAGAGGCAGCAGTAATTGCTTGAACGGCAATGAATAATTGCTTGGTAACAGCCAGTGCAGGGCTTTGCTTTTCACTGGAAATCTGTTCCTGACTTAGAGACTGATTAGCTACTGCCAAAGGAAAAGGGAGACTTGCAGAGCTGCTCCTCTGCTCTCATTCCCAGTGACTTGTAAGATGTTTCCTGACACCTTCCAATCTCTGACCAACCTGATTCCAAAGTCCTCCTTGGAATGTTTGCCTATCTTCTGTGTCCCCTTCCTCTGTGAGAATGTAAAAGCATGCTGCATTATCTCTGTCTCTAGAGCAAAATAAAACCCTGAATGCTCAGCTAGCACAGATGAGCTTTCCAGCTGGGCAAAGGGCTTTTTCTTTGGTTGATCAGTGAACTGTACTTCTAGTAAAATATAAGGAGTACCGGATGGGACAAAGAGACCCTGGGGCTCCTCTCTCCTCTGTGGGCTGCCCACAGCTCTCTTCAATCAAGGAAGTCATGCCAGGTTACTTTTACCTTTGAAACTTCAGGAAATCAAGACTTTATATCAAATCTCTGTCTGCCAGGTTCTAAGACAATCCCCTCTGGAAGAAATGAAGACCTAGCTCATAGGGCTACATACATACGCATATGCTCAGAGAAGGTGTTGGGGAAGATGAAAGAGGAAAGCCTTATAAATATGATTGTCTGGCAAAAGATTTTGAGAATATAGAAACTATAAGAGAGATTGAAATGAAAACAAGCTTTGAGATACCTTAGTTACTGAACAACTGGAAAACAATGGTGTGGCCAGCTGAAGGTATTGTTTTGATGAAACAATACCCTCTGCTTGCAGATAGGTCCAAGGGTCAGGGCAGACCCTACTAGCTTAGCAGAAGGGGTCCAAAGAGTAGTTTTTAGGGTTTAAAATGTAACACAGTATGGCAATGTAATGATTCTTATAGGCTGTATGTAAATGCTATAGGATTTGTGTATTGTACTGGATTTGTGAGAATTAGAATATTCAACACAGAAGATTTATTGTATTCTAATGGGAACCTCGCTCTCTTACCTCTTTACTCCCTTATGCTCTTACCTTCTTACCCTCTCTACCCCTCTCTTCTCTTGGGCCTGCTCTGAGCTGTGGCTGGCTGCTCCCAGCAGGGCCCCTGCACCCAGGCGCTTTGCAATAAACTCCAAGTTCCATGACCTGGCTTCAGAGATCTCTCGTTTCCATCCATCCTACCCCCCAACACTCCTACAGAAGGTATTAGGAAGAAATTTCAGGAGTAACTTTTCTGTGATGATGTAATGAAATACTAAATTATAAAGGGTATATATAGGAAATTGAGTGTCACCCTGGTTTTTTGAGATTCTCTAAGCCTTCTGATGTTGACATTCTTGTAGCAAACTTTCTCACACACTTTCTGTAAACAACTCATTGTTTTGCATTCCTTTATGGAGGGGGAGAGAGTTGATGGACTGTTGGTTAAACCAGTGTCAGTGGAGAGGTGTCACTGTCACCCTCCAATCCACTGTCACCTTTGTAAAACTATAAATGTCGGAGTCAGAAAATAAACTGCCTTTTTTCTTCTTCACCCTGAGAGCAGTGTGCTGTGTGTTCTTTCGTGTTCTACAGCGACATCTGGTGACCACCGAGTGTATTGCAGCCTAGGCTGAGATCCAGACCACGGAGTTTGGTGAGGTTGTGTTTCCCCCTTTGGTGCTTAGCTTACTGTTCTTGGGGTGATGGCGACCTCTGTGTCTTCTGAGGACGACTTCCTTGTTTTGGATCTGTGGAAGTCTCTCCTGGAGTGGAAACAGGTTCCTGTTTCCTGGAGTGATCTTGAGAGGTTGTTTCTGTGGGCCCGGGAGCAAGGGTTCTTTTTGGTCCCTACGAAGGCGTTTTCCAGGCAGGAGTGGTCTCTCGTGGGGGACCGCCTCATGGAGGCCCTCCTCAATGACTGCACTATAGACGTGGCATCGCTGCTGTTGCAGTGGAAGAGATGTGAGGGGGTTTGGCAGGTGTCTGGTTCTTGTACCCCTCGGAGTTCCCAGGGGAGCCCTTCCGTCTCAGACGTGGATGAGGGGGAGTTTGAGTTTCTGTCTGATGTGGTATCCCCCTCCCCACCCCGGGACGGTGTCCTGGGGGGTGGCGGTTGCCCCCCCGGGGTGAACTGGGCTTCTGGCCAGCTGGCCTCGGGTCTGGGGGGCTCTGGGGAGTCGGTGGTCCGTCCTCGCCCCGCCCCGCCCTGCGCGAGCAGCGGGGAGGGGGGCGGGATGCCCTCTCTCTGTGTCTTCCCGGCCTTTGAGGGTCAGGATTCACCTGGGTCTGGTTCGGTGACGACTCTGTGTCCGAACTGCGGTGTGTCCATCACGTTCCCCCCGAGCGTGACGGGGGCGAGTTCTCCTGCCCCCGAGTCGGGCCCTTCAGCACGGGGGGCGACTTCGCCCGTCCCTGAGCCTGCGCAGCCTGCTGGGCATGCGCAGTCGATGAAAGCAGCCGGGGGCAGGGCGCCGGTCAGCGCTCCGCCCAGCTTCGCTCCAGGGGGCGGGTGGTCCACCCCTCTCCCAGCTGGGGGCAGGGCATCAGTCAGCACTCCACCCAGCCCCGCCCCAGTGGGCAGGCAGTCCACCCCTCTCCCGGCCGGGGGCGGGGCATCAGTCGGCACTCCGCCCGGCCCCGTCCCAGTGGGCGGGCGGTCCACCCCTCTCCCAGCCAGGGGCAGGGCGTCAGTCAGCGCTCCGCCCAGCCCCGCCCCAGTGGGCGGGCGGCCCGTCCCTCTCCGCTTGTTGGGGGGGGTGCCCTCTGTGGAGTCGTGTGGATTGGGGTGGACGCTCATAGGGGGCCTGCCTGGCTCCCTTGTGCCGCCCCCCAGTGACGTGGCCCCGCAGGCTGCGCCGCTTTCGGCATCCCGCCCCTCTCCCGTGTCGGGGGCAGGCCGTTATGACAATGTTCAGGGGCAGATTGGAAACGATCCCCTTGTGCTTGATCAGTGCCACACGCTGGGCAGAGCAGCGATTGTTCAGACCCTGGAAATGGCTGCTCCAAGGCAGCCGTTTTCGACCATTGTCCAGGGGGACGATGAGCCTTTCATGACATTTGCGGCAAGGCTGACTGCATCTGTGGAGAGGCAGGTGCCTGATCCTGTGGTAAGAACAGTTACGATTGCAAACCTTGTCAGGTGCAATTGCAATGAGGCTTGTAGGAAGGTCATAGCAGCTATGCCTGGTGCTCCTACCATTTGGGAGATGGTGGAGGCCTGTGCATACGTCGTTCCCCCGGGTCGGAAGCTGGCTGCCGTGGCTGCTGCCGCGCAGCCGGTCTGGGCATCGCCACAGGGCAGGCAGCCACAGCAGGGGACTGCGCAGGCTGGGAAAAAGCGGGGGAAGAAAGCGCAGAAGGCCAAATTCCCCATGTTCTTGTGTGGTCGGTGTGGTAGGCCGAATCACATGTCCAACATGTGTAAGGCGACTGTTCATGTTAATGGCCAGGCTTTACCGGGCTCGGGAAACGTCAAGCAGAGCGCGCAGCTGGGGGGGACGCGCTCGGACACAAGCTCCTCTCCAGACCCCGGAGCCGATGGAGGTCTCCTTTGCCGGCTTGCAGCCAGCACCCGTGGATCAGCAGGCGTGGATGTCTGCACTGCAGCAACAGTTGTCTTAGATTCTTCTGAGATACGCAAGGTTCCCCTGGATGCCTTTGGTCCTTTGGGTGGGGGCATGAGTGCTCTCCTTATGGGGAGGGCTAGTGCCACCCTTCAGGGCATCATTGTTCACCTGGGGCTCATTGATGCAGATTTTACAGGGCAGATTTGTGCCATGGTCTCCACACCCACCCCACCTGTCACGATCCCGAAAGGGACACGGCTTGCTCAACTTGTGCCTTTTAAGTCCTCTGTTCGCAGGACGGCTGACCAGTCACGTGGAGCTGGTGGCTTTGGATCCACTGGGCTGCCTCAAGTTCACTGGACTGCTATTCTGACGAAGGACCGTCCCAAGATGCTGTGTACCCTGTCTGTTCCTGGCGCAACGCCGTCGGAAATCCACCTCCGCGGGCTTCTTAACAGCGGTGCTGATGTCACGGTTCTCTCCCTTGCCGCATGGCCCCCGGAGTGGCCTTTGGATCCGGTGGGGACGTCTGTCGTGGGCCTGGGAGGGACGGCACAATGCTACCTGAGCCAGTGGCCAGTGCTGGTCACAAATCCAGAGGGACAGACGGCCTGGGTTAGGCCTCATGTTACTTCTACTCCTGCCAACCTCTGGGGGAGGGATGTTCTGTCTGTCTGGGGGGTGCGCATCGGGACAGATTTTTGACGGCGGCCACTGCAGTGAAGGGCGCAGGGTGTCCTACGCCTCCTATACGGTGGCTGGTGGACAAACCTGTCTGGGAAAAGCAGTGGCCCCTCCCTCAAGATAAATTGGATGCCCTTCGGAATCTGGTGCAGGAGCAGTTGGACCAGGGTCATCTGGAGCCTTCTACCAGTCCCTGGAACACTCCTGTCTTCTGCATCAAAAAGAAATCTGGTAAATGGAGATTGTTACAAGACCTCTGAAAGGTCAATGCCATGATGGAAAGCATGGGGACGTTGCAAACAGGCATGCCGTCACCTACCATGCTTCCCACAGACTGGCCGGTCCTCATTGTGGATCTGAAGGATTGTTTCTTTTCAATTCCTTTGCATCCTAATGACAGGCCGAAGTTTGCTTTCTCGGTGCCAGCGATTAATGAGGCTGAGCCCGCACAGAGATATCAATGGAGGACATTGCCTCAGGGCATGCACAATTCCCCAGCCATATGCCAGTGGTATGTGGCTCGTGCCTTGTCTGGAGTTCGCAAGCAGTTCCCTGATGCACGTCTGTATCATTATATGGACGACATTTTGGTGGCCGCGTCCACCCAGGATGAGCTGCTGAGGATTCAGCCTCGGCTGCTCGATGCCTTGCATGCTCATGGACTGCAGGTGGCTCCAGAAAAGGTTCAACAACAACCACCTTGGAAGTACTTGGGGGTCAAGATTCTGGAACAAACGATCCGTCACCAGGAGGTACAATTTGTGCATTCCGTGAAGACGCTGAATGATGCTCAGAAACTCGTAGGCGTCATCACTTGGTTGCGTCCGTACTTGGGACTGACCAATGCACAGCTGTCTCCTCTGTACGATTTGTTGAAAGGAGACTCTGATCTAAAGTCACCTCGCACATTGACCCCCGGGGCGCATAAAGCGTTGGAGGTGGTTCAGCAGGCTGTTTTGGCTTGCCAGGTTTATTGCATTGATCCCTCCGTTGATGTCACTGTGTTTGTCACCACTCCAGATTCGTACCCCACAGGCATTATTGGCCAATGGAGTGACAAATGGTCTGATCCGTTACACGTTCTGGAATGGATTTTCCTGCCCCATCAGCCGTGGAAGACGGCAACTGCATTGTTTGAGCTGATTGCTCATTTGATACTCAAATGCTGGCAACGGTGTTTGCAATTGATGGGTGCGGATCCTGCAAAGATCATACTCCCGGTGTCACGGGAGGATTTTGACTGGAGCTTTGCAAACAGTGTGTCCCTACAGAGTGCTCTGGAAAATTTTTCAGGGCAGATCTCTTATCATCTGCCCAGCCATAGGCTACTGCATATGGTGAAATGCACGCAGATCTCTTTGCGACCTAAACATAGCCAGGACCCCGTGCAAGGACCCACCGTCTTCACTGACGGTTCAGGAAGGACAGGAAAGGCCATTGTTACCTGGAGGGACGGATCTGAGTGGCAGGTTTTGGTAGGCCATGAGGAGGGGTCAGCCCAATTGGTTGAACTGAGGGCTGCTGTCATGGCATTTGAGAAATTTTCCCAGGAACCTTTCAACTTGGTCACGGATTCTGCCTATGTGGCTGATATCGCACAGCGGTTGGGTCATTCGGTTTTGAAGGAGGTCAGTAATCCTGCCTTGTTTTGTTTACTGAAGACCTTGTGGTGTGCCATTCAGGCTCGGGTTCATCCATTCTATGTTCTGCATGTGAGGAGTCATACCAATTTGCCAGGCTTTATAGTGGAAGGTAATGCAAGGGCTGACAAGTTGGCTAACCCGGCGTGGGTAGCACCTCAGCCTGACACATTCGCGCAGGCCAAGGCATCGCATGGGTTTTTCCACCAAAACGCACATACCCTGCAGAAGCAGTTTCACCTGACGCCAACTGAGGCTCGTGACATTGTTGAGTCATGTGATGACTGCCATGCACTTGCTCTGCCTTTGCCAGCAGGGGTAAACCCCAGAGGCCTTAGGGCCTTGGAACTTTGGCAGACTGATGTCACCCAGATTGCCGAGTTTGGCCGGCTCAAGTATGTGCATGTCACGGTGGACACGTTCTCCTCTGCGATGTGGGCTTCGGCTCACACTGGGGAGAAGGCCCGTGATGTCCTTGGCCACTGGAGGCAGGCCTTTGCTGTTCTGGGCATACCTTCTGCTGTGAAAACCAACAATGGTCCTGCTTACACATCACAAAAGGTGAGGCAGTTCCTGCAGTTGTGGGGTGTCTCGCACAGGTTTGGTATCCCCCATTCTCCGACTGGTCAAGCTATTGTAGAACGTGCTCATGGTACTCTGAAGCAGGTTCTACAAAAACAAAAATGGGGAATGCAGGGTGAAACCCCGCACAGTCGGTTGGCAAAAGCTTTGTGCATAATCAATCATCTCACAGTGCCGCAGAACTCAAATAATCCTGTCATTTTGAATCACCATCTCTCGTTGCAGGCTGCGGATGAGGCACATCAGCCTCAGGCGAAGGTTCGGGTGCGGAATTTAGTCACCAAACAGTGGGAAGGTCCCTATGACCTGACGGCTTCGGGGCGCGGGTATGCTTGTGTATCCACAGATACTGGGGTACGCTGGGTACCTTCAAAATGTGTTCGCCCTGACCTGCGACCGCAGAGACAGAATCCAGCCAATGAGCAAGATGGAAACCGTGACCAACCTGAAAGGCATCAAGCAGGTGAATCATTGAGTGATGACTCTGATGCAGATGATGAGAGCAGTCACTCTGATGATTCCTCCGCAAGTGGACACTGAGCATTGTTCATTTTCTTTTTTCTTTTTCCTTTTAAACAGAAAAGGGTGAGATGTCACCCTGGTTTTTTGAGATTCTCTAAGCCTTCTGATGTTGACATTCTTGTAGCAAACTTTCTCACACACTTTCTGTAAACAACTCATTGTTTTGCATTCCTTTATGGAGGAGGAGAGAGTTGATGGACTGTTGGTTAAACCAGTGTCAGTGGAGAGGTGTCACTGTCACCCTCCAATCCACTGTCACCTTTGTAAAACTATAAATGTTGGAGTCAGAAAATAAACTGCCTTTTTTCTTCTTCACCCTGAGAGCGGTGTGTGCGTGTGTTCTTTCGTGTCCTACAGTGACAATTGAGCTAAGGCTGCCTTGGAAGGTATGACTTGGTTATTTTCTAGAAGCTGAATGTTTGACTTTGGAACTGTAGCACTTCTTCAGCTAAGTTTTTGTGCACCATATTAGTAGGGAACTTCAGTAGCTTCAATCACAGACTTGACAAGTATCTCCAGTGACCATGTCCCATGCTGTCTTTCAGCTTCATTACACTCAGCAAGCATGATGGAGATGGAAAGAGTGAATGAGAATTTTAATTGTTTTGGAAAGCATGATGTCCTGTTCATGTCCACATTTAGAGCCACTTCATGGGTAGCTCTTTTAGGCCGTGTAAAACATAATGAAAAGGTTAAGAGGGAATATCAGGGATAATTACTTTAAAGCTAATAAATATATCATTAATTTTAAGCCTGCATTTTGCAATAATCTAATCTTGCTCCCACTGGACTCCATGGCACTTCTGTGATTCACTTGAAATGAATCAGGTTACAGAGTTACCATAAAGTAAAATCCAACATTTAATTAAACCCTTTTTTCTGAAATTCCAGGGTCGTTGTCTTCAAAGACAAACAGTAATATTTCTCCCACACAGATGTAGATGCTAATGTTATACGGTCAGTCACATAGCCAGGTGATGAACAAAGCTAAAATACTTCATAACCTGCTTAAAAATGAACTTCAATGAAGTTACAGGTTGTATTTACAATAGACTATTTTTAATATTTACAAGAGCTGTTCAGCTTCTTCTTGCAATCCATTTTTAAATGCTGTTTGGAAACTGTATTTCTTCCCCCCCCACCCCCAAATAAAATATTAGCTTATCTATATGCCCAGTAAGCATATCTTATTGCCTTCCCTAAATGTCAAAATTAGCCCCAAGGCTCTCAGCAGTGCAGGTAAAACTGTCATCTTAGCACGAGTTCTAACATCATTATTGTGCAAGGATTTCATATCTCCAGAGCTTCATACCTCCTCAAAGTTCCTGGCAATGCAGCTCCTCTATGAACTGACTGTCCCTGGTCCTTGCCACAGCCATCTGACTCCTCTTCCCCCAGATCCCCCCACTCCACTCTTTTATATCACGTGTTCTTATTGGCTACAGGTGTGGCCTGTTAAGATCAGGGCTGCTTCTAATCTTTAGTAATTAGTCCAGCTGCAACTCATTGGGGGATAAGATGACCTTCTATACCACTTTCATTTACCCATACTGTATTCCCCTACAATTCCCCCTTTTTTCTTTTAACCACAGAGTTGCAGCATTTCCAGAAGTACATATTCAAATAAATTAACACCATGACATATCTGTACATTTCATTTAGAACTAAGAGTTATACAAGTGTTCAAACAGCATGGCACAGCATAGAGATATATGTATTTCTAAATGTTAGTTCAGTTCCACAGCTTTTCCCAGTTTACAAAGCACCCATCTCCAAGGTCTCTTACACTCACATTCAACAAACACCAATAGCTGTAATTGATATATTTTTCCAGTAGTTTAGTATTCAAGCCCAAGTCCGGTCCCCTGAATCCAAAGGGCTATCTGGTCAAGTCCTGTTCCTCCAAATCCACAGGGTTATCTGGTCAAATCCCAAATCCACAGGAAAATATAGTTTAGTCCCAAATCACGTCAGGGTCACCATCTGTCATCTCAGACAGCCCAAGTTCTAACATTATTATAGTGCAAGGATTTCATATACTCCAGGGCTCCATATCTCCTCAAAGTTTCTGGCACTGCAGCTCCTCTACGCGCTAACTGCCTCTGGTCCTCGCAGCAGCCATCTGACCCCTCCCTTCCCCCCCTCCCCCCCCCCTCCACTCTTTTATACCACGTGTTCTTATTGGCTACAGGCGTGGCCTGTTAAGATCAGGCCCGCTTCTAATCATTAGTAATTAGTCCAGCTGCAACTCATTGGGGGATAAGATGACCTTCTATACCACCTTCATTTACCCATACTGTATTCCCCTACGTAAAACCACTCACTGCAGGGAGTGACCAGGCAGCTGTGGTATTGCAGCAAGGGAAGAGGGTGGTTGGATGACCCAGTGCAAGGTGAGATTAAAGGAGGTTAAGGAAAGATGTATGGTAGGCTCTGTGAATGAATGGATGGGCTGGTCTGTGGGTGGTGGGGTGGATGTTTGGATAGACACTGTCACCCAGTGGGCCAAGACAAGATGGTGCAGGCAGCACTGGGAAACAGGACCCAGAGCCCTGTGCTTGCCCTGGGTGTGACACCCTTGGCAGGGCAGCCGAGTTCCCCAATTTCCACACCAGGGAGGCCGCATTAGTTTTGCTGCCACAACAGTCACACAGGTGGCACGTGGCTTCTCCTGCACCTCAGACTCAGGCCTGGCATCTGCAGATTTGTGAAAACCTTCAATGAATCAGGAGTGAATTTTCCCAGTTTTCTCTAAAAGTGCCTGGCAAACACAGAAAATGCACTCACAGCTTTCATCTTCCAACACAGACTCTGAGTTATTGTGTATTTGGTCTTTTTTCCATCAGGGCAACCATACCAGCAGTTTTGTTTTAGGCATCATGCCTCTAACACACTCTGATTCCCCTTGGACAGGTGTGTACATCAGTGGGCATTTGCTTTGCATCAGATTCTGGGTTCTGGTTCACAGATGAATGGTGTTGGAACTTTTTGTGGCATACAGGCACTCAGACTCTTTCTGAGAGCACAATAATTTCTGGTAGTCATGCTATACTAAGCACTGCTGATTTTGTCTCACAGCAAAGAGTTATTTCCGTTCTGCCTGATAATTCAAGGTGTTTCTTTTGAAAATTATGTTTTAAAAGACTCAGCAAACTGAAAATTAGCAGTGATTTTCTTTTATTTTTCCCCCTTTTTTAATAATTAAAGCAACCAGCACTTCCAAAAATACCCTTGTTTATGTATCAGTTGCAAGCCAGAAACTGCTCTCAAATTATCGCTGCTTGTAGGAAACTGCCTTGGCTTTACAGATACCAGAACAAAGTACTTATTTTTGTTATCATGAAAGAAAAACTCCTATGTCCTTCAGCCTGCCAGTATTTCAAAGCCCATCTGAAGCAGAGCAGCAGGTGTAGCAGTTTCTCACAGTCAGTGAAAAGAGTGATGATGAATTGCATATATTGCCCCCAGATCCCTGCCCCTCCTCCAAAAGCCAATCTTTCAGATTAGGCAGAACACAAACAGGACTGCACAGGACCACCTGCTCTCCCTTGTGCTACATAATATGTTCTCTAAGCTCAGATGTGCCTGGAAATGTAGTGAATCCAAGTTCAAAGGAGGCAGCTAAGGGCAGAGGGGTATAATGGAGTGGGCTGCAGGAGAGGATAATTTATTTTCCAGTTGATAGACTGCTGTGAGTCTCTCTCCAAAATGTATCTTTTGCCTCTTTAGCAAGTGCCCACAGGTAAAAGCTATTGTACACCATGCAATAACATTTCTGCCTTCAGCTTACACCAGAGACTGGTTTCCTTAGAGGAGTTTGGGCAGCAGCAGTTTTTACACAGCAGAAGCTCACAGTGTGACCAGGAAGCCTTTTATTCCTGAGCATCTTTGTTTCTTTCTGGTGTACAACATTCTACTTCTCCAGGTTCCCAAGTGATTTAACCATGTGGGCAGTTTAGTTCACTGGATATGTTTTTATATTTTGTCTCTATCTAGTTCATACTTTGTAGCTTTGGAGACCTCTCAATAGTATCATGTCTCACTGCTACTTTGGAGTTAACATTCATGGGGTTTTTGTTGTATAGAAAATCATCCAAGTACAAAGTTTATAGGCCAGATTGAGGTCATATCTTTCTCTGTAATGAACAGCTTTTTCCAGATAAAAGAAGCTCCTTTTTACACCCCCCCCGCCCCGTTTTTTGCCTAATTATCAACTTAATGAAAAAACTTCCATTGATTCGCAGCCATTGTACTCACATCTGAAATTTTGCCAAAGCTCTAGAAAGCTATTGCACTTCCCTTGTACACCATAACATTAATATCTTCAAATAATTCCCCTACATTAATGAGTTATGAACTTCCTTCTTACCACTACAACCACTTCCCTGTCTTCTGCCTCTGCCTTGCCTCCATCACTTGTTTATTCCTCTCTTTAGTTAAGAATACACAGAAGGAATTTCTTCACCACTTTAAGTACAAAATTATATCTCTAATTTCTTTGAACGTTACTATTTTCCAGCCTCCAAGGTTTTTCTTTAAATGTCCGTTGGCAAATAGCAGGCGTTGTTCAAGAATTTAAATCTACAGCTGAAATCTACACAATGTGGGTATAATAAAAATTTGATTGGTATTGATTGGTCTGATTGCAACTAGTGAAGTAGATGTAACTTCCCCTGTACACCAAAATGGATACTCTAACAAAGTCAGACATAAATCCCATTCCAAATCTGGTCCTCAGAAATGACATTTCAGGGACACCTAAATTGCCAAAGATTTTATGTTAGCGTCTTCATTTAAAAACAAACAAATAAAACAATCCACAAATAACAAACCCAACCAAAAAAAAAACCCCTCAGATTAAAACATATGGAATCAAGGTATACTTTCAGTCCAGCTTAAATTGCCCAGGTTATCTGTTTAGTCCAGTGCCCTTCTGCTTGCCTAATTACCTGGCATCAGAAGTGAGATGAAGAGACTGGCATCAAAAAACATGGTGCTGGTAGAAAAGGTCCTGGTCTAAAGGACACAAGAGACAAGGAGATGCGGCATCTCCACTTTGTCCTGAGGAGTTGCAGAGCACATGCCAGAAGCACACACATATTTCTTCCATGTCCAGACCAAATGAAAACCAACAGAGGTTCAGTAAGGCTTTGGCTGCATATCAATGCCATCTATACAAATAGTATATCCAAACATGAAGCCTATAAAGGCTATTCCCAAAATGAGATGATTTCTTTAATCAGAGGGTTATGAAGGCAGCAGAGTGTCTGCCATGCATAAATGTAGTGTGCTTCTGGAGACAGCTGGTGACTTTGGCAGCAAGGTAGGGAACCTCTGCCAGGGCCCAGCAGTGACTGGTGACTGCTGTGATTGGAAACCTGAGTTATTTTCACCTGGCTTGTACAAGCAATAGTGCAGAGAGCATTTTGCGTCCCCAGTCCCTATCCCAGCCCCAGGTACTCACATCAGGGCTGAGAATGTTGCTCTTGCTCCTCCAGCCCTGATGCCAAGCTGGCCTGTGGGTGGCCAGAAGGCTGGCTGGTCACTGCAATGACTCCAGGGCCACCACATCATGCCAGTGTGGACATTGGGGTCAAGAGCAGTGAGAGAACAGTACCACGTGCCAAGTGTGCCTTGGGGGTTGTATGATTCACAGAGTGAAATGAGAACAGTAAAAGGCATCAAGAGCACTCTTGACCAGGGGCTGATCAGAGAAGCATCCTTCAGACAGGTCAGGAAGGAGCTGATGAGATGAGGATCCATATGGAAAAGGGAGAAGGGAAAAGAAAAGCATATGAAGTGGTTTCTGTTGCTTTTTATTGATGTTGCACACTTTATATTTAAAAAGAAATGTCTTTCATTCATGTAAAAATAACCCAGTAAATCAGTACAAGTCCTCACATTTGCAGAGGTGCCATTTTCTAAGCCTTTTCTTTCTCCCTTAGATTTTTAGATTCTATGTCAGTATTCGTCCCCAATCCCCGAGACAGTTTCCAGCTCAGCACATTCAGTTCTGCTTGTTTTTACTTTTCTTATCTTGCACAGTTTCAGTTTACAGACTCTCAGAGTTCAGTGACAGCTTCCTCAGTGACAGTGAACCAAGATCAGAAAACAGAGCTGCACAAAACCAGCCCAGGGTCAAGGCCAGCTGAGCCCTGGGCTGCAGAAACCCTGAACCTGACAGCAGAGCTCAGGGAAGTTGTGTGGTCCCTCTGTGACATCAAACTGGCTTTGAGTAGGAAGGACAACAGACCCCATCTGGATGTGATGATGCAGCAGAGTGGTAGCCACAGGGATCTCTTCTTCACTGGGATGCACATCTCTTTCAACACATGATCTGAGATGCACCAGTCAAGATGTCTCACATTGATCCAGCAAGCATGATATTCCACGCACACAACAAACTGAAATACATATACAATCATGCACATATACAGGCATGCACATTATATATACATGTGCACATATATAAAATCATACAACTTCAACTAGACTACTAAACCATAAATCCTCATTCCATGTTAAACACAATTTTTGAATAAAAAAGTTTAAATAAAAATTTTAATTCCTTCTTCTTCTTTTAGCTCAGAATTATTGGCAGACAAAAAGTAGAACCACTCATCTCAGCCACCCGCTCCCCCTAAAAGCTGTTTCCCTGGTACCCTCACTGCAGCAGGCTTTTACACAAATCTCTCAAGAAAACCCCAGCTCCACTTTCTCCACTTTTATAGTAAGATATTAAGGCTAGGAAGCCTTAGTCATGGCCATGGTAAAAGGAATTGTTTAAAGGGTCAGAATTTCAATCTTGTGTTTTAATTTACAGACACTCAGCAGATTTGTGTGCAGCTCCTGAGTATTCACTGGATCTGATTTTTGCTACTTTTTCCCCTCATTTTTTAAGTCTGATTTTAAAAATTTTTGTATCATTCATTTGTGAATTTGGAAAGGAGTAAGGTAGAGGAAAAAAATCAGAATCCCCTAATCAATTTGAAATCTTGCAAAAATCACCACTTTCAAACTTTCTGAGGAAGATGTAAATTTATCAAATATCCTCACACTCATATATATGCACCTCTTCTCCTCTTAAGTTATAATAACAAAATAATGGCTTCTGGTTTTCCTTTCCACTGAAAATTGTTGCATACATACACTTTTCCTTCCAGTCAGAACTCATGGCAGTTTTTAAAATTCTGCTGAAATAAGTACAGTGACAACACAGTGTCATAACACAGAATGACAACACTGTTTACAGAATTTCAGCATGAACATTTCAAAGGGTACCTGATTCCAAAAGGGAAACAAAACTCTTGATTTGCATTCCAAGTACCAGCCTGAAAGGAACTTAATTACATTAACTACAAAATGCTTATTACAAGATTATTTTTAAGATTCTGGTATTTTGAGTTGTAATATAAAGAGAAATTTATCCTACAAAGACTGATTTTAAAATGTCCCATGAAAAGGCTTAGAGAATTAAAAACCAGTTATGCTAAAATGACTTTATGATAATGGGTGACAGTGAAGAATTTGAGTGCATAACAGAGACATCTGCTTTGCAAACAAAAAAAAATTAGTGAAGTGGTCTCAATGACACTCCAAATGTTGCTTATTTCATTTGTCTATCCTCTAAAACCAGATCTACACACAGCATCATCCCTAACAACACTTAATACAGCTATCAAAAAAGGAATAAAAGGAAAGGGAATGTACAGTAGGGAATTTAGGATCACAGGACTGGGCCATTGTTTCTGGGGAACTGGAGACAAATGCATCATAGAATTGCTTTCATAAGCTGACCAAAATACTTCTTAAATTAAAGTGACAGGAAACTCATTGGAAGGGGGTAAGGGACACTGGAGGTCAAAGAGACCAATTTTTGTCTTTTTGGTCCTTATCCACACAGCCACAGTAGCCATAAGGCACAATAACTCATCAGTTGCTCAGCTGCACAATTACTTTTAAGCTGTTCCATTTAAATGTAAGTTGATTTATGAAGCAGATCATGCAATTAATACAAGGGAAAAAAACCTCACAAATGAAGAAGATGCTTCTGCTGCCCCTGAACTGATTGAAGAGTCACCACCATGGGGGGTGGGGGATCCACTCATCACCCTGAGGCTTAGCAGAATAAGCTAAGTTCTCACAGAAGACAAATTTTATTTTGGACAGATTTTTAAAAAAGTGATTTCTATTTCTTCCATCAGCTGTCAGCTGTGCCTTGCAGAAATGACTAACAATTTGTTTGATATTGGGACATCTTAGTAGTTTCAAGTAGTTTTCAACTAGCTTTTATACTGGCTCTATACAGTGCTGAAAACCTCACTTTGCACTCAATGACTTCTGGCTCAGCTTCATCACTCTGCATTTTGAACAGTGGTTGACTGAGTATTAGGTTTGATTTGTCTTTACTAAAAGTAATTCTAGTGTCAGGCCAAAGTAACACAGTGGATAACTCTGTTTTGCACTCAGATCCCTTGGAGAAGGAAGGGACCTGGACTTATAACTATCTCTTTTCACAGTAATAAATGCATAAGAAAGTAAGAACTTTACCATCAGTGCCTATGAGCACAAAGAACAAGGTGGTGGCAATTCAGGTGCTGCACACTTCCTCGAATCAGGACATGAAAGCAAGATTTAACAGTTTGAAAATGTAACATCTTTTTTCCTTTTGTAAAGGAAGTGAGAACAGTTTTTCCATTTTCAGAAATCATCAGTATATCATTAGCACCCAATATAAATTCAGAGAATCCAGCATATGCTTTTGATGACAGATAAAATAAAATAACACAATTTGGAAGTACATTAAATATTTAAGTATCTGATAAGTTTCTCACATATGTGGTTGTAGATTTCTGAAACTGACAAAAGTGAAAGAGAGAGACTGAAAGAGATTATGTGACTAACTTGGGGAAGCAAACCTTGACCCTTTGTCTTCCACCAATTTAAAACCAACATGAAAGTACTTATTAATCTAGCATTTTTAATAGGCAGATCTATTCATCTATTGAAGGTAAACAATTCCAAATTTCCTTTGTAGTACAATCATTCCAGAATAGTCTTTCTTCAAAAAATGTTAGCCAGAGTGATAAATCACTTAGAACAATAAAATCACCTGCATGAGCAAACACCGTTTCTGTCAGTAATTATGCTTCCTTGCCCTAGGCATGAGTTTGTTACATATGGGAAGTGATAATACTTGTGGTTACAGTTCCAAGTATCACATTTTCCTTTCCCAGTTCACACTTACTCATACGTATGCTTATCCAGCAGCAGTTACATAAGATGCAATTCCAAACAACATTTATAATCCACCTCTTGCAAACAATAAACTGCATCAAATTAGCCCCTGACGTGCTTTGTACTATCAAAGCAATTTGCAGATCCATCATGAAGTATCAGGACTATTATCTGTCTGCAGTCAGTACAGCTGATTTTTCTGACAGTGTTACCTGCAAGTGCTGGGTTATGTGAACTTACAGTCACTGTCAAATAACTGAGACACCCTTAGGCAAAAGGACAATTCAGCAACCCCCATTTCTGGGAGTTGGAGTACATATCCATCTGATCCAACATCATGAGATGTCCCAGAAGCCACATCAGCGGTGCTCCAGACTACTGATTTCTCCTAGTGATGTCCACCACACCCTACACATTACAGCATTTTTGGGCACCCTGAACCCTGCCCTTACCTTGACTAACCTGTTCCCTTGCATAGCTGTGTAGAGTTCTACCTATGGACCATAAGCCCTTTCCACATGGCAGCCACCAGAGCAGAGAATGTTTCTTTCCATTTGGTTTTTTTTTTTTGTACATTTGTTTTTCCTATATTTAAACCTCCACCGTGGGAAAGATTTACTGCTCTTCTCAGAGGAATGTTGCCCTCATTTACTCACCTAGGGCTATGCCTAACTACTAAAAAGAAAATTCAGTGTGTAGCTTAGGTTGAAAGGCAACAACAACAAATCATTTACTTCCTCATTAACACTTCATAAATATTATATATAACTTTCTTTGTCCAGCCATTTCCACATCCTGGAAATAGTAATTTTCACCACATTTCTTTAAAATTTGCAGCATGTGGGAAATGTTCAGGCCCTCAAATTTTACAGGCAGTCAGCATGAGATGCTACCAACTCAGAAGGTTTGCCTCCATAGTCCTTGTTGCCAGATTCAACCAGCAGGTAGGTTCCACCAGCTTGATCATTCTGAAAGTGGGGTTTTCTGACTGACAATTGCTTTCAGTGAACAGGAATTCGTACTCTGTTTTGCAGAGCCATCTTTGAGAGATGATAGACGTACAACAGAATGTTAGGGAAAAGAACATCTGCTTAATGTCAGAACAGCGCCCACTACCTCAGCAAAGACTGTCATTAGTGTCAGCCGTGGTGCAGCCACTGCTCTGTCCTTTCAGCTGTGTTGAGTGAAAGGAACCAAACCCAGAAGTCTGAGGCATCAGTGGGAGTCAGCACAGGGAGCAGAGGGATTAGCAGGAAATGTACACACGCATTAGAAAAGACTCCACAGAAGTTTTGCTATCACTAAATAATAAATCAAAAACCAAACAACTCATATTCCTTTTTGTTGCCTCGAAATGGACTTGGAAAAAATTCCACAATTTACATTGGATTAGTTTCAGCACAAAACCTTAGGTTAGGCCTTTTTTATTGCAAACCAAAATGCAAGTAGGGCACCAGCTAGAATGGAAATAGAAATGATTATTTAGCTATGGTCTGATCTTACAGAATCAGCAAAAAAAGCAAAGTAATATCAGGACCTTAACCATGGGGGAGAAAAGTATAATATGCACGTCCCTGCTATATAAAATCTAGCGCACTTGTATTGGTTTAGAAGATTATATTATATTCCCGTCATGCTTGTATTTAAAGAAAAGGAGTAACAAGAGGTATTTGAATTTAGCATACAAAGTCTACAAGAAACTGGAAAAGATATAAAGCCTGAAGAAAAGCAGAGCTGCCCGCTGGCTCCGTTATCAACCTGGATGACAGGGATATGAAAATAAGTTGCTTGGTCATTGTAACATTACACTATGAAAAATCCTCCCCTGCAGAGCAAGACATAATTTATACAGCTTTTCCCCATGAACACTGTTATCTGCCCTTCCTTAACCCAGAACTCACTACAAGTTCCATATGCTGCATCATGTTGAAAACACCAAACACTGGGGCTTGCATGCAAGACCATGGTATTATTCGTGCTCTTGATTTATTTTAAGAATTTTTTAATTATTATTTTATACTCTTTCACTAAAGCAAAATTGATTCCAGCTTTACAGTTGAAAGTGTCTAGTAGCATATAATGCCATGAATAAATGTGCTGTTTTGTAACCTGAAACCATCACGTATTTCTGGATGCTCCACACATCAATGAGTATTAACCTAATTATAATTAAGATTTCTTAAACTACTCTTAATTACATTTTATAAAAATGAAATCATAAAAAGCTCATATAATATTACAAATGCTTATGACTGCCTCTCACTTAGAGCTCTTCAAAAACTGCAGGAAGGGACCATATTTATCAAACTCCTGTTAGGAATGCCACCTTGTGGATAAAAGCTGTATGGAACAACATTCCAGGTAAATTTCACTAAAATTTTACTTGCAAAACACTGGTTTTACAGAAATAAGCTGCTCTTGTGGTGTTTCAAAACTGCATCAAATTCTTTTATTAACCTTTCTGGTAGAAAAATACTGTGAATATGGCTCATCTGTATAAAATGCTAATTAATTATGCAGAGAGCACTGGTTTCATTAGGAGATGGGATGCATTTATTAGCATTTTAAACAGAATCAGATTGCCACAGATACTTAGAAAACAAGTCCACTAAATGCCTGCTTTATTTAGATATAATTTAGTGAATTAGTCTGAAATGTAATGAAAAAATACATTTAAATCAAAATATGTTGCTAGAGCAGAACCTATTAGTACGCTTTACCTTCTCTAAGCTTTAATTGGCATATAAAAGTTCAAGTTTAACTATAAAAAGGAACCACTGGATTTTTCCATTTGTCATAAAAGTCTTATTATGAGCTGAAAATGAATTTTAAATGGCCATTGGATTGCAGGTTGCTTGTAAAAGCCAAGAAAAAAGGGGCCCAAAAGCATCTAATAAATTTCAAAAGATCTCCAACTTTTAAAAGCTTGAGAAAATAAATAATAATTAGCTACATTCAATAAAGCTGACATTTACACAGACACTTTCCTCCTGTGCTGTTCACCTCATTTTCATAATGAAAGTATATATAGCCCAAACCATCACAAGGCGTATTGTATAAGGAAATTTAAAACTAATGAGCCATATCCTAATAGCCATGAGTCAAGTCAGGGTATGCATTAGTAGCCCATTTGCAATTCTCTAGAGACAGAAAGAACAAGGCTAAACATATCCAGTAGCCTATTTTGCTCTGTGTACTGATCACACCACAGCAGAAGTTAAATTAGTTCATAATCTCTATCTCTGAAATCTCTGAAATGCTGTTCATGCTTTTGTTAAAGGCAAGTTACTCCTGGGGCAGCCTAACATGACTTGTAATTGTTTGGTTTGACCTCTTTTGTAACATGGGTCTGACTTGTCTGAATTAGTCCTCTTTCTATCAAATCACATTTTTTTCAGGAAATCATCTCATATGTCCAGACTAGGGATGCCTTTACTGTTCTGTTACGTACTTTTATCTCTTTTTGTAATATGTCCTTCTGCTTAGACTTGCTGGATCACTCTTCCTCTGCTAGGTGGAACAGCTCTTTATTATCATTTTTTCTCCAAAGATGGTTCATCTAGGCTGATTCTTCTTTCACTAAACTAAGCAGATTCTGGGTTTTGAGTCTTTCATGCCAGTGCTTCTTTTTAATACTTTTATTGCTCTCATGACTTTTCTGTCCAGCTTCCCAGAATTACTGAAAATTGTGACTGTTGTAGTGTTTTTATACTTTGGAATACTTTGAAGTAGTTTAGTTTTTGTATCCCCATAGTTTTCCCAAATAGTTTATCCCAGATTGTACCCCCTTTCCCTTTACCTATTTAATTCTTCTCCCTTGCTGAGATCATCCCCAAATCCCCACCCTGGCTCTCTGTCAATCACTCAGCATCCCATCCCCTCCATCTAGAAGCTTCGGTCCAAGACATCGAGTGATTAGCCAGAGGCCAGGGGTCAGCACCCCAAGATTTGTTTGTACACTGTCCTAAATGTCCATCCCCCAGTACCCATCCCTTTGGGTCACCTATTGGTTGGTAAAATGTTCTCTACTTTTGGTTTCCACCTCCCTTTAAATGTAACCTTGGCACATCTCCCAGGGCTCTCGGCAGGAGGCCCCCTGAGGCGTAGGATCTCCCTTGGCTCCTGAATAAAACCTTGGATTTACCCCTGCTCAGAGTCGACCCTTTATCTTCCGTCTTCCACCGATGTCTCTGGTGTCTCTCCTGCTGCAAAGGTGACCAGCCCGGCTGCCCTCAGCACCCTGGGGGCACAGAGAGCGTCTCCCCGCCGTCGTCCGTGTCAGGGCGGCTTCCCCAGTGTCTGCGGACTGGGGGCTGGCTGGGGGTTCCTGAGAGGCTCCCAGAGGGACTGAGACATGTGACTTCTGAAATTGAGTGTAATACTCTTCCAAACGGTTACACCAAAGCTACATACAGCAGTATTTCCTCCCTGGCAGTATTCCCATTTCTAACCTCAGGATCTCACTGGTCCTTTTGGCCACAAGGCATGCTGAAATTTCATGCTCAGTTGAGAATGCACATCATCTCCAGACACCATTCAAAGTCAGCATTTCCCATCACAAATTTTTCAACTTGCTAAGTATATTCTCAAACCTCTATCCTCCTAAAAACACAGGTCTACTTTAGGCCAGAGTGAAATGCAAATTGCTTACAGCTCCTAAACAAGCAATTAATCTTGCTCTGATTAAGTGGCTCCTTAGTATTTAAGTTTTGTGGCATCTGGAGATTTGAACAGTCATTACTTTATTTCCTCCTATGTTCTTAATAAACTCATGGTTAAGAGCCAAATCCTATGTGAACTCACATAACAAATCTGTTAAGTCTTTTCTTTCCAATTTATATTTTGAGTTCTTTCAGGTTTGACTCAATTATTGTCATGATGAATTTGAAATCTCGGGGTGACACCCTCCATGTTTCTATAACAATAACAATAAAAGGAACTATTTAAAAATCTAAGTCTATTCCAAATACCAGTGACAAAATTTCTAAATAAAATGCTAGAGTAACAATTTCTGTGCTATGTAACTGATTTTTTGAAACTTGAGATACACTTTTTAAGACAAATGTGTTCCTGTAGTGTACAAGGAAAACACAGTGGCTGCTCCCCTTAGTTAAATTTTATAATATCATACACATGCAAGTAAATCAGGTGTTACCTTAATTCTACTGAATAATTTTCCTATACTGCCAAGGAGACCAGACAGCATCTTAAACACTTATCAGGAAAGAAAGTCTTCTCAAGTAAAAGGAGCCAACAGCTTAGATCTTGGTCCACACTGAGAGATCTTGGAAAGTTTTAGCTAAGTTGGAGAGCAAGACCAAGACAGTTGTCTTTTAGATTTCTACATTCTGAAAAAATCTGAAGAAACAGCTTCACAGGTCTGATAAGCAAGCTGAGCACATTTGTAACTGCTGTGAAAAAAACCCAGTGACATTTAAATCCTCCTTAAGCTGCTAATACATGTTCAGAATCAATGGCCCACTCACATTAATTCACTGACATTAACTGCTCATTGTGGTTTCAACCATTCAAGTAATTTTTACGCCCATGATCTGAAATGATATTAGAAGTGTACCAAAGTTGCTCCACATCAGCTAACAGACAACTAGCTCATCTCTCCACAGAACTAAACATGAATAAGAAACATTGAACTGTCAGAGATTTCCTCTTCCATACTAATCCTCAGACTACGGGCTTTCCATGCAGCGCTGGACAAGTCTGTGGTGCAATGTATACAGTGTGTTTAGACATTTGCTGGTTTTGATCTGTGTTTCCTTTTTTATACATACTTTCTTCCAGAATGATACACATTATCTCACTAAAATCTTGGTCTCAGCAAAGTGAATTACTAGATTATCACCAACTATACCCCAACTTTCAAGGAAACACATCTTTCAAGACTTAAGAATATCATACTCTGAAACTACTTATTTTAGTGGATTTTCTTTATAGCAGATTGGTAAGAATTTGCAAACATATTTGCAAACAAAGAGCTCTAGTGCTGTATAAATCCTGCAGTGTTTATTTAGGAAAAGATACAGTAGATACAAATGAGTCATGTGGATTTCAGGTATGCCAAATATGATATACTTAATAGCAGTATCTGTTCTTGATGTCCTTGAAAGCAAAGCTGACCTTTTGAACAACAAGAATCTTCCCTGCAGAGTTCCATCAGATAAAATATTTCATCACCTCTAAAGTGTAAATAGCAATTCTTTTTATATCATAAAATACTAAGGAAACAGAATTATCTTCTGATGTTCTATTCATCCTTTACCTCATGTCTTCTCCCTGACAGGAAGGGTTGTGACTAAAGGCAAGTAATGAGCACCTGGTACATCTGTAAACAAAACAAAGTATTTTCCACATAAATATTCTTATAACAAAAAGTGTAAATATAGATGTTGTATTTCTCCTTACATTTGCTAAACTTGTCCCTCAGGTTTTTCATTTAGCAGGGAGTGTTTAGCAAAGATTTATCTATACAGAAGAATACCAGCTTAACTAAAGCAATGCTATTACACTGGGTCAACAGAACAAGTGGAAATGTGTAGCTCTGCATACTCACAGTCTCTGTCAACCTGGATTTTATTGATTGATACTGCAACATTCTGCTAAACTAATAGGAGCAAACTGTATACAACAAACCTAAATGGTTTAAAGAATCTTACTAACCAGCACAATATAGATTTGCTTTTCTGTACCATTGGCACAGAATAGTACCTTGCCTTAAGAAGTTAATAGAAAATAATGTATGACAGCATTCAGTGTGCACAGTGTCTGCACACTGAATGCACAAGGCCAAAAAAAGGGCACTTATGCCAAATCTTTAATGCCTTTTGAATCTTTCATAATACTGACAGTGGGGGAAAAAAGGACCGTAACAGTAGCACAAGATTTGCTGAGCCACAGTATATCGCTGACACTAAGAAAATCTGGGCTAGGAAGAAAGGAGGATTGCTTCCCTTACTAACCTCTGTACCCACAGTCAGCTATTCTGAGCATGCTGGAAATTTTTTTCCCTTCCATTGCTACAGGCCCTGCAGGACAGCAGATCGTACACCACAGCTACCAGAACACAGCATTAGCACCAGCTCACAAATACTGTGTACATCCAAGATCACAACACTACTGCAGCATTTTATAATGTTCATTACTAGGATCCAAAAGCAGATGTAGAGCAGGAAAATAGTTTACTGATGTAATTGAAAGTCCAAAAATTAATTATTTTTTAAAATTAGTAAATACTATATTGTAAAAGCCTTTAGACATTCTGAGAAATGTATTAATATTGTATGCTCTACATTGAAAGCCCTTACCTAAATGCAAGTGGTCATTTTTTTACTTATTTACTTTATATCAACTGCTCTAATGGCTCATGTGATAGGAAAGCAGCAACCAGAAATTCAAACCATGCTTGGGCTACTACCACGAACTTTAAAACAATTTAGTCATGCCAAAATAAATCCCCTGCTAGTTTAGCTCTGACCAGTTTATCTAACACTGAGTTATCTCAGTGTAGGATGTTGGCTTCTAGTCTTATCTTGTTTAGAATCTCAGCTCTTCCCTTTCAGGTACTTTCTACAAAAACAAGCTCTTTGAAGATGTTTCCATAAAGTATTGTAACAGTTTGTGACAAACAGCCCTGTGATTAAAATGGCATTAAGCCCCATGGAACCATGTATGGCAGGATTTCCACTGAGTCCTTATGCTGAAACCAAGCCCTGTCCCAGTAATTTTACCCAGGCAGTTGGGTTTGTTTGGCTTTGAGTTTTTATTTTCAAGGTTTAGAACTCTGGTTTTGTACTGAGCACGTCCAGAGAAAGCATAAAAACTTCTTCCACTTGGAATTACTGTGGGAATCAGATTGAAACATCAGAAATACAAGGTGGATGCTCAATTATCACTGATACAAGCAGTGTTCCTTTCTTGGCAATATGCTTATGTAACTTTTTCTTACAGGACTTGGATTTTTTTAAATTACATAATCATGGTCTTTTCCATGATCATACTTGGAAAATGATGAAAATTCTCCTGCCCTATGAGGACATTGAATGAGTCAGATCTTTTCATACTACAGGAGGTTCAGTGGACATTTCAGCACAGTAGTCTAATACTTCAGTGATGGTTAGGAAGAGATTGGAGGCTCTCTCTTTACCAGGAGCCATATGGAGATGACGAGGGGGAAGAGGAGAAGGTTGTACCAGGAGAAGGTTCATTTTGGTATAAGAAAGAAATTTTTACAGTGAGAACACTCAATCACTGGAACAATATCCCCAGGGATGTGGAAGGGTCTCCATTGCTGGAAGTTTCTAAAACATAACCAGAGAGGAGACTAGATAATCTCATCTAGGCTCCCTTTGTCACAAAAGCTTGGCCCAGACAATGTTTTCAGGTTACTTCCAACCTGGTCTGTTCACAATTCCATAAAAACAAAAAGTTATTTTTCAAAGTTACTGCAGAAATAGTGAATAAGGTTTGAGCAAAGAAAGGTCCTAAAAAAGTATCTAAGAATGGGGGTATCTAGAAAGCTACTGTGTCATACCCCTGTTCTCAGCTACATTTAATGCTACTGTATACTGTATATATATTCACTGTGGCAAAGGCACATCCTGCTGGAGACTTTTACCTTCGGCTGAAAGAAATGACAATTCTTTAAAATAGTTTGCTAGATGGGGTCTTGTTCACTTCTAGTGTGGCAAAAAGTACAAGCAGGCACACAGAGGAAGCTGTCAGATACGACAACAGTTCAAAGCCTCAAGTGAATCTTGACATGTAAGAAATGTTGAAGAGGCTAAAAAATGTTATCAATTACCAGATTATTTGAATCTCAGCGGGAAACACAACTTCCCATAGCTATATGTCCTTACATCTGAAGACTCTTAGGTCTTTACCTAACTGCATGCCACTCAAACCTTTCAATACATCATTTTGCCACTTCTCATGGTATGAAATGTAGTTTATGTCCTTGTGAAATATAATCTTCAATTAGTAGAATACATTTGTCCATAACCACATGATCTCCTAGGACAATCAGTCTAATTTTTCTTCAGGAAAAAAAACCCCAGCAAAGTGCCTGTCATTAGCAAAACCACACAGATGTATTTTGGGTTACATAATGAACACTTCTGATGCTATCAGACTGGAATTCATCCTTCACTTTCCTTGATGAGATGCCAAGTAATTTGGGAAGCTTCTTTCTTACATTAATTCATGCAAAGCTTGAATAGAATAGAACATCAAGGAAATTAACTTAAGAAAAATATGAAAACATAAGTAATTAGAACAAGAAAAGCTATATGATCTCAAAGATAAAACATAATACAAAAAATATATCTAAATAAATGGTGAAGTCTGTTTCTTATTTAAGACAGCTGTTACCACTATCAGATTCTTCTATAGTACCAAAAAAGGATTTTAAAGTTGAAAGTTCAAATAAAAAATGTCTAGGAAAGAGACTACAAGACATTGAAGGAAGAGGAGCACCTCAAATATATTAAAAATATTAAATTAGATATTCTATTTGACACAGGAAAATATTTGTGAAAAAAGGGTGTTAAAAACAAAATGACCAGATTTTTACATTTAGACACTGGCAACACAATACATAAAAAACATTATACAAGAAGGTAATATATCACAAAATTCAATAGCTCAAGGATTAACAATACAAGGGATTTTAATCTTTGTAGTGAAATCAACCCTCATTAGTAACATATGAACGCCATTATATCATTATGTTTCAGTGCCCTAAGTGAAATGAGTTAAAGTTTAATTAAACATCCACTGACCAAAAGTTCACATCATTGTTGCAACAAAACCAGAGCTATTAGTTCCAGAGAGGTCAGACTTCATTATCTGTCTCCTTCTGTTGAGGATGCTTCAGCATTGCCACAGAGAGCCAGCAGTGCTGGCATCTCTACTGTGCATGATTTTCAAAGTGGTATTCCAGTTTTTTACACTCTAGATTCACAACCTTTCACTGCCACTAGAAATCTCACACGTTACTTACAAATACTGTTGAAAGCTTGACAACTGAATATAAAACTGTGAGATATGCTGTGGACTGGACACAGGCCAGATGAATGATGGCTTTCATAAAGCATGCAGCTTGTTAAGAAGGTATTGCAATTGTGGACATTGGATCAATTGCTCAAAAAACTTTCATAAAATGATTTTGAATCAAGGTTTCTATATGGGACATCAGCACACTCATATCAGCAGCACAGACACGGTGATCCCCATTTCCTGTCTTTTTCAGGGTCTCCAACAGACCCCAGTGGATTGGAGGCAGAGCGCTGTAAGAACTTAGCAAGTGAAGCTGACTTAATGGATTCTGATTTATTTCTGCAATCCTCAAGGCCCTCAAGATAGCAGGTGCAAACTTAGAATAATGAGCTGTAGATGAAATAATAATTGGGCAAGTTCTATCTTGTAATCGATCTGCAACTACTTTAGCAACAGCTGTGTGTGTATCCAAAATATATCCTGTAGTACTGTACACAGAGTGAATGGCAGCCAGACAGTCCTCATCAGAGCACCAGCCAGCCACCAAGTCCTGCTGAAGCTTTCCAAGTAGATCTTTCTGCAGCTGGAAGTGGCCCTGATTTTCCAGCTGATTAAATAATTGTGTCACCAGTTGTCCATCTTCATTAGCAATCAGGTGTAAGTATCGCTCAAGATTGGAGGACTTCAAAATATCTACTGCTGGTGAAAAACTGGAAATTAATTTTCTTCCCCTCAAATCATAAACACCTGTTGTTATGAATTCAGTCAAAACATTGTTTTCGTTGGAAGCACAAATACATTTTCTAATAGGAATTCCCATCATTTTAGCATAGAAAGCAGCTAACATGTTGCCAAAGTTTCCTGTAGGAATGCAAATATCTACAGGGCTTCCAAAAGAAATAATACCCTGATGAACGAGATCAAGGTATGCAGAGGCATGATAAACTATCTGAGGAAGCAGTCGTGCCCAGTTTATGGAGTTTGCTGCAGCTAAAGCTGTTCCATATTCTACTGTAAGAAAGCCAGTAAAATCAGAATTAGTAAAGATTTGCTTTATAGCTGTCTGGCAAAAATCAAAATCTGATTTGACACCCACTGACCAAGCATTTTCCTTCTGACAGCCAATCATTTGTGATTTTTGAATTGGGCTTACTCCATCCTCAGGAAAAAAATTAATCAGAGCAATTCTCTGTTTGTCAGTGTCATGGAGACGACTAAAGCCATCTAGAACAGCACTCCCTGTGTCTCCAGAAGTAGCTACCAGAATCAAGTAATTGCAGCTTCTGGGAATGGAGTAGGCAAATAAATGTGGCATCAACTGTAATGCAAAATCTTTAAATGATGCTGTTGGTCCATGAAATAACTCAAGGAGGAACTGATTGCCTGCCAGATGCCTAACTGGGGCAACTTTAGAACAACTAAAGTTTTCTCCATAAGCAGTTTCAATAATTTCTGCCAGCTTAGAAGCAGGAATATCAGCAGGATGAATGCACCTTTCTAGTATCACCTGGGCTCTTTCAACATAAGTTGCTTCTATCAGACCTTGCCATTCTTCAGCAGTGAATTTTGGAAGTCCTCTCTCAGGAACAAAGAGTCCCCCATCAAGGGCTAAGCCCTGAATAACAACATCACTGAAATATAATTTATTAGAGTCTTCTTCCATACTCCTTCCAGACCTACTAGACCTCGTTGAAATGAAAGTTTCCAGTTCTGAGTCTTGATATCTCTTCACAGCATCAAGTACCTTTTCTGCTACAACCTCTGCTGCAACATCCCCGCCACAAAGAACACGGATGTCAAACCACCTTTTGTAGAACTGCTTCCTAAACTGAAGTACATCTCTGAGAGAAATACCAGGGGACAGTCCCACGATACGATCCATTTGCTTTGATTTCAGCCTGCTCATAATGACTGTTGTGGGCACATCCAGATATACAACTATTCCATTTCTCTTTATATGCTGCATGCCAGCAGCATGCATTGGATTGGATCCACTAAGGGAAATTACACTTCCAGATGCTGAAAACTTCAACAGGGCTTTTCCTTCCTCCTCTAGAAATTCCTCATAACCAACGTCCTGCAGTTTTTCTGACACGCTCATATTCCAGGTTGTTTCAAGGACATCATCATCTATGTCTATGACAGGGCAATCCAGTTTCTGGCCCACTATTCTCCCAGTTGTTGTTTTCCCAGCACCTGGAGGTCCCATCAGGATAATATTTTTCTTTCCAAGAAGAGAATGACTTGAGAACCACGACTTCCATATCTGTGCAAATGCAACAGGTCTTGAAAGCATGAGTTTTAAACACACGCTAGAAAGACTGTTTTGGGTTATTAGTCTTAAAGGCTGATATTGAAAAACATGAAACATCTTCTGATGAGTTATTGTGGGGTTTTTTTCCAAGACAACTTGACAATCCACTTAACTGCTTCAGAAAGAAAACAAAAAAAAAAAAAAAAAACAAACAGTAACTAATCCTTCAGTGAATATCTAAGAAAAAGCCCTTAAGGATATAAAATTCAGAGCAAGAGATCAAACATAAATCCAGCTATGACCTCATCAGTGTTAAGGAGGTGTTTTTCAGAGTAAGACTCATTGCCCACTCCTGCTTAGTTCCAGCTTGTTTCCACTGACAAACCCAACATCAAAAAGTCCAAGGTAAAAAAAGACATCCAAGCCTAATGCTACAATACTGTTCACAAATAATATTCCTTATAGGAATTAAAAAACAATTTGTTTTTCTTCTGGAAGACTTGCTTTTAACTACACATTTTTAAGTAACAATTAACTTGGTTACCTTCTTGTAATCAAAATGTTACCAAAATATGCATTTGCCCCACCTCCCAAGGAAACTCTGATTATTTTTAATCCTTTCCTTTTATAAAAAGTAAATGCAAGACCCACTTAAATACGCAGATAACTCACAGTCTTGTGCAACAGCAAGGCTGGATGAGTTGCATTCAAATCTCTTCTGAAGGGATGGAAACCAAGCAAGGGATTTTTGAAGAACTCCTATACTGGAATTGTATTGAATGTAATTTGGGGATGGAAAGAGGAGGAGAAAGAGAAAGACAGACAGACAGAAAGAAATCATGAGGACCCTCTAACAAAAAAAGTAACTAAGGATGGATTTCCAACAAAGTAAGAAACTCCCAACATTGTGCTTTGTTTACTTAGAGAAATAAACACCAGTATCAGCACTAACTGGAGCACATGATTTTTCTGAGATTTTTAGAGCAAAAGAGGACTCTCAAAATCTCCCTAAAACTGTGAGGGGGGGCAGGGGGAAGAGCATTTGCTCACTGCTATGGAAAGTTGAGCTTGCAAACAGTAAATCTCTGTGTTTGCAGCGAGTGCTGTGACCTGGAGAATATGCTGTAATTACAAGGCATATTTCAGGGAAGAGATGGACATATAATGCTATCCAGGTTTTTTCCTCAATCCTTGGGAAGTATAAGGGGATCATCCTGTGTAGATGCAATATAAGGGTTTTATAAATCTTTAATAAAAAAGGGTTTTAGAAACCTTTATAAACCCTTAATAAAAGGAAAAACGAACCACAAAGACTAATTGTAATATCCAGTATTGCTCTGAAAGTGTATTGCAGTAGTAAGCACTCTAGTGCATATGTAAATATGTATATTTTCTTTTTAGGGACAGAAAGAGATCTCCATATTAAACTTGCATTATGTAAGAAAGTTCTATTCAGGAGTAAATAAACCCAAACCCAGTATATTTTAGTGACTTTATTTCTTGAACATAAGAATCACTTCAAGCATTGTGTGTGCAAACTAAGGGAGTGAAAACCACACTGTTATATATATTAGAGTTAATTCATGCTATATATGTTTATAAAATATTGTAAAGTCCAACTCATGTCTTTGACCACCCTGGCTGGGAGCAGAGTCTTATTTCTATTTAATTGGTTCCTGGACATCGTTGAGATAATAAGTCCCTGAGCTTAAGAATGAAACCTTCCCAGGCCACGAGTGTCGTGTCGACTACCCAGGAATGTCTGAGCCCTTCACTAAAACTTGCACCTGGAGGAGATTGCATCTACCAACTACATGTGAAAGAAGGCTATCCCAAAGAAGTTCAGACAGCCATCCGGACCTCTGGACTGACTTTTGTATACTTCTGCATCTGTATGGTCCCAGTTATACACGTGAAGGGACACAAAAGAACCTTCTGTCATTTCTGTCTCAGGCAGAATAAGTGGGATATAAGCTGGCTGCATGAAGCAGTCAAGGTGAACCACCAGTGAGATGCTGACACTCTGTCAGTCAGATCCAGGTTCACCCAGCACCAAATTCTGGAACTGACACTGCCTTGGCTGCGGTGGTTTTTCAAAATTCTATTTTGTTATTGATCTAATAAATATTTGTTAAATTTTTTTTATAAATTTGGCTGCCGATTTGATCATTTATAACACACACCAAGCACAGAGTCCTGCCTGCCATGTCCTGCTCCACTACAGGTTAACTTTGAGCTGCAGTCAGTTGGTGTGCATTACTCAGATAATGGGTGTAACATCTGGGCTGCCTTATGAATTTAGGCCATAGGTATTGTTTAAAATCAACTTGAGTTTTGCACTCACCTACATAAAGTGCATGTACATAGAAGGCCGCAAGCATTGAAAGCAACCCATTTTTTGAAATTATTTTTTGGCCACTGGTAAAACTTCAACAATAGAAAGAGCCGAATGATCCACCCACCCCACTTTAGATAAGAACCCCATGCCAAAAGGGTGGGGTTGTTGCGGCAGAGCTTACACCCATACCTCCAGCAACATTTTGCTTTGGCTATTCAGCTCGACAGAGACGTGGACAGCACCGATATATCTTTAGGCGTGACCCACAATGTTAACAACCACCACAAGTGCTCTAGTAAAAACTGAGCCTACTTGCATAGACACAAGACCAGCCCCCGCACCAAGCTCCTGCCGCGGCTCCCTGAAGGAGTCAAAGCGCGGATGGGGGGAGGGAGGGAGCCGGACGGACCGGACCGGACCGGACCGGACCGGACCCACCCGCTCGCCCGCCCACCCGGCCAGCACTGCCCCGAGCTGCGGGCTGCCACCTCCGCTCGCCCTGTCCTGCCCTGTCCCATTCCCCTCGTCCCGGCTGGGTTCCACCCCCATTCCCCTCGTCCCGGCTGGGTTCCACCCCCATTCCCTTAGTCCCGGCTGGGTTCCACCCCCGCCCCCCGGCGCCCTCAGCGCGGCGCGCGCACGTACCGGCGGGGGCGGGGGTTACCGCTGCCACAGGTACCGCGCACGCGCACTCCAACGGCCCGGCGCGCCCCGCCCCCCTCTGCGCCGCGCGGTACCGGCTGCGGCTGCGCCTGCGCGGCCGTTCCGCGCCCGGCGCTGGAGCGGGTGCGGCGAAGGCCCCGCCCCTCATGGCGCCGTTCCCCTGGCGGTTTCCCCGGTAACGGACAACAGCCGCCGGCCCGCCCCGAGCCCCTCGGCGAGGCGGCGCTTCCCCGGTCCGAACCCCCCAGCGGGGCGGGTACCGCGCGTCCAGAGCCCCGCAAGCAGGCGAGCGCTCCCCTGTGCCCGGGCTCCCGCGGCGGCAGCATGGCCACGCAGAGCGCCCAGGAGGGCGCCTGTGACCCGCCGCCCCGGCCGAAACAGGCCGCCAAATCTGATGGGTACGTGGGTGTCACAGAGCTGCTTGCGGGCAAGGGTGGCCGGTTCTGGCAAAGCAGTGCATCTAACGGGTAACAGGTTTTAAAAACCCCCAAACAAACTCGTTTTTGCATAGTTACTCCCCCTCCTGAGGAGTTACTAGCATCAGGAAGGACATTGATGTGCTGGAGTGAGTCCAGAGAAGGGCAGCGAACCTGGTGTAGGGTCTGCAGCGCAAGTCCGATGAGGGGCGGCTGAGGGATGTGGGGGAGTTTAGCCCGGAGAAGAGGAGGCTCAGGAGTGATTTTATTGCTCTCTACAACTGCCTAAAAAGAGGGTGCAGCCAGGTGGGGGTTGGAGTTTTTTCCTGGGCAGTTAGCGACCGGACAAGAGGATGTGGCCTCAGCTGCACCAGGGCAGGTTTAGACTGGACATTAGGAAGAGATTTTTCACAAGAATGGGTGATCAGGTACTGGGGTGGACTTCCCGGGAAGGTGGTGGACTCCCTGTCCCTGGAGATGTTTAAGGAAATACTGGATGTGGTGTTTAGTCTAGTTGACAAGATGGTGTTGGACTTGATAATTCAGAGGTCTTTTTCAGCCTAATTGATTATCTGATTCTGCGATCTGAGGATTTACAGTCTGCTCCAAGAAGTGATGATTTAAGTTTGGTGTCTTCAGTGACATCTTGTTAGTTTAAATTTACAAAGCACTCCTTCTGTGTGCAGGAATTACATGACATCTTTGTTATTTGTACTTAGAACAGCTCAGTGAGGAGCTGAAAAGGTGGGCTTTCCAGTTTCCATGCTTTCCGTGTTTCAGGTGTATCCTCTGACATTGTTTCTTTTGCTTCCTTTTCTTACCTCTTGCCTTAAAAATATAAGAAAAATCTTTTTGCCAAGAGCTATGCAGACCTGTTGGTTTTTTTCAAGTCCCTATTTATATAAAAGGCTGTTACACTTAAGCATCCTTAGTGAAAGGGTAGGTCGTAACTCAAGAGCTTTGAAACAGTAGATGTATCAGTGACACTCATTAGAACAAAGATAGTTATCCTGTTTCAGGTAAAAGGATTCAGACTTGTGAGATTCCTAGTTCTGAGTCCCATGTAAAAGCAGGTCTTTACATTTTGTTTGTTTTCATTGTGAATGGATATAGTTTTGGACACATACTTTTGAAGACAGAGGAAGGTGAAAGGACAATATGGTGAGGCATGCACACTAAATCCATTCCTGACTTAATACCATTCAGAGATTTGGATACTCCATGACCGTTAGGTTCAGTTTAGGCAACAGATTCCTTGGTTTAGATATAATCTCACTAAATCCCCTTCTGATCTCACTGACTTCTGTTGTCACCACACTTGCAGCTTAGGTTCACAATGTGATAAATATTCAACTGGTGACAGGACTATTGAACCTGGTTAATAGCATGATTAGACCAGTTTTAACTAATGCATACAAAATCTACTTTCTTGTGTGGGTTTTTTTTCCCAAGTGAAATCATATATATTTCACTCTCAACTGACTAGTACTGCTCATGAAACCACAGCAAACATCCTCATTTTCCCCAACTTTGATATCCCAAGTTGACACCTAAGGAATGGGTGTCATCTTCTGTCTTTCTTACACATGTATTGTCTCTTTTTCCCTTGCTAAATGATGAGCAGATTAGATTCTGATGTTGCTCATAATCAGGTTTTCTGCCTTGCAACCCTCTCTAACCCTGTGATATTGAGCCACTTCCTTGATCTGGAAAGTCACTGAAAAGATAACAGATCTCCCATCTCTTTGTCCAAATGAATGTCTATAGCTGTCTACAAATGATGTCTTCTTCTACCTCCTGCCAATACGTAAGAAAATCAGGGTCTTCTCATGCATTTTCTCATTCCAAGACTGTAAACCTCACTAGGTCAAAATTTGCATCAAGCCAGTGCCTTTCTCTCCTGTGTGCTCATGATGCTACTTCTAGAAAATGGTGAGGAATACTGTTATATATCAATTTTGTGGGTTTGTGCAGTGTCTATAGCTGTTTGCCATGAATTTAACAGAAAAAAAAAAACCTCATTCCTTATAATTAAAAGTATTTCAGGAAGTATATATGATCTTATACAGATAATCCTCTCTCTGATTTTGGAGACCAAATCTCCAAAAGACAAAATAAGTCCACAATTTTAATGAAGTCCTCTGACATGTTCTAATGTTATGATCAAGTACAAATACCTTTATTGGACATTTGCAGCTCATGGACAAGAGCTTTTATCAGTGTTAGTACTGTGCTACACATTCAGTGGCCCAGGATTACATGATTTCTTTCTTCCAATTTCAGTATTTCCATCAAATGGGTTGCACTATATGTAATCTTTTTCATTTTTTTTATCCTTACTTGAAAACATGACATCATTTTTTTCATAAACACTTTTTTTTCTGTAAAAGAAGCACTGTTTTTCATAAGCTTTTGTCTACCATAAATAAATATGATATGTTTTCTAAAGATGGACAGGTTATACAAGTACAGTGAGGGAGCCTTCGCTTCAGGAGCAGGGAGTTCTGCTTCCTCAGGCAAACATCTGTGACAGCTCAATCCTTCAGATAGAGGCAAGATGTTGCCAATCAGCTAATGATCAGCATTTGGCTTCTTTTGGAGATTTTGATTAAAGCAGAAGTCATCATGCCATATGCAACATTAGACCAAAACAGCAGTGTGTGCATGCCATCTTCATACAGCTTTTCATGTCTGAGCCCTTACTGATTTTCACATCAGCTGTTTCAGTGCCAAACCCACCACTGATTACCATTGTTCAGGATCACAGCTCCTGTCTGTGTAACATAAGGAATCTGCAGTGTGCTGTGCTATTTCAGAGCAGTCACCCCCCTCATCTCTCATAAGTGTCTGTAACAGATGGTTCAACTGGAACATTGAGACAGTGATACAATGGACAGTAATAAGAAAAAATTATTATCAAGGACATCCTGTACAATTCTTGACTGCATTTGACATCTTTTCTCGAGTATAAATCATAGAATCATAGATAATGCTGAGTTGGAAGGGGGCCATCAGGATCAGAGTCCAACTCCTAGCCCTGCACAGGATGCCCCAAGAATCACACCATGTACCATAAGGAATTCATGCAAGCAATACTCAAGTTTATGTACAAAATTTAGGTTTTGTTGGAATTCAGAATGTCTGTGTTCAGCATATATATTTGGTGTTTATTTCCCCAAGTGTGATAATTCTGACCTCAGAGACACAAGATTAGAAGGAAGAAGCAAGCTAACTTCAGAATCAGAAAGCTCATTTGTCAGTGCATTACTAGATTTAGCCTTAGCATGCAGGCTGTGTCAATTATGGTCTTTATTTGGGAGAAAGTACAAAACAAAACAGATTAGGCTTTTGCCATGAGCTACTGCAATAAAGTATATTCTTTGAAGAACTATTTTGAATATTTTTCTGACCCTTAACTTCTTTATGGATATTTTTTAACCTCTAAGGTATCTATCCAAAATTAGAGAACTTGTGAAACAGGAAGCAGAGAAAAATAAATCTCAGTGGAAAACTATGGGGCCAGCAAAAGTTGCATTGCCATCTCCAAATGATTTTCTGCAGAAACGTTCCAAGGAACCCAAGCTAGCACCAAGTAAGTGTAGACAGAAAATATATGCAGTGTAATGTGTTTTTTAGAGTAGAGAGTTACATCTTCATGTCCTACAGTATTATGTTATGGGCAGCTATTGGGTTGTAAAAACAGAAGCACTGGTTTGTGGGGTCAGTATCTGTATTGTTGTGGGGTCAGTATCAGGACCCAGCTGTTGTAGGAATGAGCTTTGTCACTTGTGACATTCCACTTATTCACTGCCAAAGAAGAACATGACCTCAGATTACTTGGATAAAATCATTATTTCTGGTAATGATAATGAATTAGAGTTATGTCTAGTGGGAAATATGATAGAAAATAATTATTCTTAATTGCTTACTATATGTGAGACTACTCAGGATACTACTGAATTTCTGTTGGTGCCTTGGAGAAAAGATTACACTAAAATGGAAGAGACTCTATATTCTCTGGAGAAAGGATTATGAAAAGTTTTTTACAAGGATTAGGGAGCAGTAAGAGCAGGGCTCTTGCCTAAGGAGAGATGAGTCAGACATTGAGGCCAACCACCATGCAGACTGGGCAAAGACCTCACCAAGGGAGTGCAGTCCCACCATGTCAGGCAGGTCTGCAGAGCAGGGTGGTGAAGAAAGTCTGTCCTGTCAGTGTGTCCTACTGACCATCAGGCAAAATCGAGTTACAGGCCAGGTCCTTCCACTGATTCCATATAGCTCTTGAGGAGCAGGACCAGGGGCAAACATGGCTGAGACAGCTCATCCAGGTATTGACAGGTAAAATGGGGTTTCTGAGCCCAAGGGGGCGGGGTAGATGCCCCAGGTGAGACTGGACAGGACCATTATTGCCCAAGGGCTCTGACAACAAGCACCTCTACTAAAAGTAGTTATAATTACATTTGAAAAAAGTCCTGTACTACTACAGTTGAGAGAAAATGAGTGACAAAAAAAAAAACCCATCTGAAATACCATAGTATTTCCTAGGTTATGAAACTTCTGTTAGGCCAAACAAATATACCTCACAATTCATTGACAGGCAGTTCTTTCATTGTAGATACTGTTGGGTTCTATTTTCATGTAATTCTGTACAAAGCTTTTCCCTTTTGAAAAGTGTAATAATATGAAATTGCAAATCTCTTCAGGTTTATTGCTGAGAATGTTTACATGCTCTATTCACAGAAAAAAAAGAAGAGGATGGTAAAAAATTGCTTCCCTTATCAGTGCCACCCAGGACATACCACCCAGTTACTCGTATTAAAAAGAACTTTATAAGTAAAAATGCAGTTGCTGTTATGACAGGGGAGCCTAAAAAGCCTCGACATTTTTGTGTTGATACAAGACAGGGAGATAAATATCTCCTTGAGCCTTCAGGACTTTTTCCAAAATACATTAAAAAAAAGGTATGTTTTATTAAATTATATTGGAAACACTATTCATAATGCCTATTTTAGTTTCACTGTTGCATAGATACCATGGCTGTTTGTGTTAGACCTCTTGAATTCATCGAGAAGAAATCACTGGCACTAGATTTGTGCCTTGCTTTGCTCTGTTTTCATTTGCTTATGCTGTCAGCCAAAAAAAATTGCAGAATGATTGTTGTAAAGCAATGGCATATGTCTTGCATTGGAAACCCAGGGAGTATTTAATAGGGAGACATGAAATTCTGTGATGAATGAATGTTTGCTGCTTAGAAAAGACAGGCAGGGAAGAAGAGAAGGAGGGGTTGCCCTTTGAATGAAGGAGCTGTTCAAATATATGGAGTTCTTCTATGAAATTGGCAACAGGCTGGTTGAGCCTGTGGGTCAGAATCAGAGGAAAGGCCAGCAACTGTCAAAAGTGTGTTTGTTATGGAGCACCCAATAAGGTGAGGAGCTGGATGAAAATCTCTATAAGCAACTTGAGGAAATCTTTAGATCGTGATGCAGCTTCTTATGGAAGACTTTGCTCTCCTTGAAAGCTGCTGAAAGGATAACACAATGGCATGAAAGCAATTGAAAACGTTTCCTGAAGCATGCCAGCAACATCTTTCTTCACAGATGGTGCATGAGCCAATCAATGGTCATGCTCTTCTGCTACTTACAAACCAGGAAGAATTGCTCAGGGGTGTGATAATCAGTTGTAGTCTGGGTGGCACAGACCATGTAGCAGTTGCAGACCCCCTCCTGTTCAGGGAGCCAAGTGGTAGGGTACTGACTGCTCAGGAGAGCAAACAGCAGCTGATTGAGGGTAACTGGTAAGTAGGACCCCATGTGAGACAGCTCGGGAAAGCAAAGACCTTGGGAGAGCTGACTTGCTTTTAAGGAGAACCTCCTCTGCGCACAGGAACGGTCCATCCCCTGCCCAGGAAAATAAGATCTATCAAGAGTCTGGCTTACCTAAACATGTAACCCATGACAGAGCATTAAGAGATGACATAACACATAACTCGTGTCAGAGGAGATGCCAAACAGAACCTGAAGCCCTTGCAGTACTTTTCAATGGCTAAACATGTAAACAATGCTAGTCATCGTGCTACCTGACACAAGAGATTAGTGCATAATTTTGCATTTAGTAGAAAGAAGATAGACTCTGATATCTTTTGGCTAGAGGAGCTTCATTTTACAAAGGTTAAGGAAAAATAGGTGTGTTTCCCCAAGAATATCTGGGATATTCAGAAGTTATTTTTTTCCTCTCTGAAACACATCAGTGTGGGATAGTTTATCCTTCTTAACTAGTCCAATTTTCATGTATGTGTTCTTGTATGTTGAAATGTTCAGCAAAAATCAGGATGCAGGAAGACCTTTCAAAGACATTTTCTAAGGAATGCTTCCAATCATAGAAGCTGACACCGTATAAAAATGTAAAATAGCTCACTGTCATGAACAGGTTTCAAACTCCTTGCTCAACCATCAGCTCTTATAAATAGGCATTGTGGTTTCTGGATTCTGTTGCCTTCTAAGGTTGTGAAAATAAATTGAAGGGAATTGTTTCTATGTTTTTCTCAGGCTAAAAAGATTATCATGTTTGACACTTTTAAGAACATAGTGACTTAAGATTTTAGTGCTCAGTAGCCCAAATTGTCATTTCAAGCTATTTTTGCAAATGGATGGATGACAGATATCTCTTTGTTTCCTTCTTAAAAACATATATAAGGAATTTCTTCCTTCTCCTTATAGAATTATGGTGTTTTACCAAAATATGTGACACAGAGAAATGAAGAAATGAAGAGAGAGGAGGAAGAATACCAAGCCAGTGTTTTGGAGCAACTCAAGAAGAAAGCCATGAAAGTACTATCTGAAGAAGAAAGGACAAATGTTCTGAAGGTGCATATTTTAATTTAGTGTAATTAGTATAATGTCCAAAAGATTAAATGCAGTAATGTTAGTCCATATAAATTTATAAAAGTACACTTTTTTGGTTTTTTAGTGAAATTAATTACTTGGCTACTTTTTCACTAGATGGAGCTGTAGAACAGTTGTATACAACTGAAAGGAACTGATTTAGCTACAGTCTTAATAGTTTTCAATTTTGTTTGGTTCTTATTCACATTAATGACTTGAAATTTCAGTGAAACTTCAAAGAGCAGAAAATCACCAATATGGATTTAGTGACACTTATTAATGGAGAATTTTTTTTTTCCTAATGCAGAATATTTCTTTTTTTACTGGCAGTTTCTATCTTCACATTGTAACCTCACTGATTAAGCACAATGACTTGCTTTAAAATGTGGCAAAAAAACCCAGAATTAAACTGCAATATAGTCATAGAACTATGACTGAAAATTTTGTATTCTGTCAAGTTGTTCTGTATACTGTCTTTCCTATAATTTTTATTGCATAAGACTTTTTAAAGAGTATTAATACCATAAAAGAGGTAGAGCACAAAAGAGATATCTTAAAAGTATTTCCCAACATAGAACTGGAACAAGCATGGGACAAGCTGATGGTCCAACAAGTTAACAATGCAGCAAAAACATATGTGCAAAAAAGGCATGTGAGTTCAGCTGCTCACCATTCTCCATTTGGTTTGATTAAAATGATATTCTATATTTTTCAAATAGAGGAATGCACTGGAATGTTTTTTCATTTTTATTTTTTTTAGATTGTTTTTATTAACTCAGTATTTATTTTAATTTTTTTTCAAAAACATTTACCCTTCCATGGGCTTACTTATACATTTATATTGTCAGGCAGAATTAGTGTCCCTAGGGTATGTGGCTTCTACCCAGTGCTCAGCTGTAGACATATGGGAACTTCTGTACTTTAAAATAATTGACATTGCCAGTGAACACATGTGCACTATCTGAATTGAAAGAATACGTGGCAATAGATGCCTGAGACCAAAATCAAGCCTCATGACCTTACAAAAATAAAGGGAAGTAATTTGTGCCAGCATTTTTTGAACTCTTCATTGTAGTTGCTTTGGTTGGGATTTTATGAGAATAAAAGTGAATGTTGATAAATGCAGTACATATTTCTCACTGATCCAGCATGTATTAGAATTCCATATATAGAGTTGGATATTCAGTTTGTGATCTAGCTGTAGGAATAGTGGTCAGCATATTACATTGTTGGAGGAGTTGTGAAGGAGATTTTTACAGAATCATGATCTGCTTTTGATCTCTCTGCTTTGTAGGGATAGAGCAATTTTGATGAATGTATGCTCTGATGTTTTAAAATTCCCTGTTTTCAATCATTTCCAAACCAGTTCTAACTAATGTACACAAAAAAGAATTATTTAAAGAATCTATGAATTAGTCTTTTATGAAAGTTTTTGAAAAGATGAGATTTATTTTTATGCCGATATATTTGTAAACTGTACCTGATGCCTGGTAGACTGTGAAACTTAACAAAGTACTTTACAGCCTTGGATAGCAAAAACAAGTGTCATTACCAGACAGTTGGTAAATATCCTTGTTGCTCTAAGTTTCATATGTAGCAGTAAAGTTTTTAAGCTTATGTAGATATTTGTATATGAAGATTGTTGTAATGACCTTTATGAATAACACTTAGATGCTTAATATGAATATGCAAAAAGCATGAATTGCTATGCATTAAATACACTGGTTTGAATTGTTAAAATATTAGTTCATAATAAAGATTAGATTTTTCTTAGTGTTGTCAGGAGAATTCACTTTTTTTCTGTAAATCAATTTATACAGTCAACAAAAGACAAGTTTTTAAGCACAAGAGCCCTTGAGTTCTGAAATAGAAACAACAGTCTTCAAAGTTAAATATGTATAAAAATAAACCCTCTAAATTTAACTTCAGTATGTTCATCAGTTAGCCAGACTGTGAAAAAAGTGTTTAATAATAATGGAGGACATGAGGTTGGAAATCACAGTGTGCCATAAAATCAGTGTGCTGATTGAATCCAGTTTTGGTTAGGGAGAAGAGCTGAAAATTTTGGTTTCCAAGAGAGTAATTTCACTTCTTTGTTCTTGAAGATACATTTTGATATCCTCTAAGGTGACAGAACATTTTTGAGAACTGTTTGCTCACCAATTGGTGTGTTATTTACTGATTGCTGTCTCAGTTCCTTGTTAGTTGTGATTATTAAGTTCACCCATATAGTTTTCATGGGGCAATTGATGCAGTGGATAAACTCTACTAAATCCTCACATACATGGGGATAGAATGTGTAGATTTTGATTATACTTTTGAGGAGAGAAAGTAAGAGCGATGGTTGCAGTAATTGTAAGAAGGAGATAAAGACAAGATGTAAATTTTATTTTTCTACCACTGTCTGGTTCTTTTTAGTGTATATTCGTGGATAAAATTGTTGTCTCTGGTGTCTCTGTGTCTCTGAGTTAACAGGTTTATGAATAAGTTTTGATTATAGCATTTTCAATTTTTTAATGAAGAATTTTAGTCTCAAGGTTTTATATATAGAGGATATGGTTTGCTCTGTCTAGAAAGGTAATACTTTGCACAGCAGCATTCAAGAGAGGTAGTAGTTATTGAAATTATTGTTGACAGGGTCAGTGACAGTTGGAGTTTTTAGTCCAAATGATAAAAAAATATTGCCAATAGTTGTTAGTGTAAATGTAGATTAGAAGAGGAATGCAATTATTCAGTGTTTTTTCAAAGTAGTTTATAGAAGTTAAAGTGTTATGGAATCAGTTTTGTGACCATGGTCTGAACAAAGTCTCGATTACAGAAAATTAAGCTGGTGGTGAGATGGCCTGAAACTTTGCTGAATATGGCTAGAGTTCCAAGTATCATAACTCTTAAGGATTTAATTGATTTGGTCCAATAAAGATGACTACACATTATTCATGTACTTATCTATTATTTTTATGTTGCAGTGACACTTAGCATGTGTAATATAAATAAAAAAACCAAGTAGTTTATGTACATATTGTTCTTACTTTTTCTCATATATTTCTTTTTCATGTAATGGCACTAGGCACTGAAAAAGAACTGGGAGGAACTAAATCGTGCGTATCAGGGTCTTCCAATACTAACAGACACCAGGTACAAGCAGATGAAAAAAGAAGAGCTGGAATTAAAGCTGAAACAACTGGAGCATGACATAGCAGCAATTGAGAACCACAAAAGCGTCTACATTGCAAATGTGTAAGGATTGTTGTTCAGAAACTGCCTCTTTTCTCTTTTTTCTCTGTCCCCGCATCTCCAAGGAGTGCCTCTCTAAATTCTCAGATGCTACTGTCAACTATTTAGAAGGAAATACTCAACTAAGTATGTAGCATCTTAGAAGAGTTGTTACATATAACTCTCATCTGTACAATTCCCCAAACATTTTGAAATAAAATGCTTAACTAGACTTTGAGTATGAATAATGAATTTAATTTATTTTTCTTTGTAATTTTTATTAACTACTAAGATTTCTATAAACATCATACAGAAAGCATATAAAACACTGTTTCTTATGTTTGGAGTACATCTTTCCTTGCATAGCCAAAACAAAGGGAAATAATTGGCTGCTGAAGACAGCTTGGCAAATATAACTTCAGGATGGAATGGCTTCTGGACTATATATTAAAGAGATGTTGTGCTTTAATTAAAAGCTTGAGTAATTGTATTTCTAAATAGCTTGGGTTCTGTATAACATTTTGTGTACTTATTTTTTGTTACCAAAACCAATTCTTAATGTGGAAACCTGTAATAATACAGACTTCACACAATACAGACACCACATGTGTGTTTTTACAAGTACATAATTCTATAATACTATAGTAAATCTGCAGTTAAATTAGAAAAATGTGTTTTTACTGGAATTATGTGTGTACTGTTAGAATGAAAGCAATATACTAGCATCTGAATCAGCACTTAGACAAAAATGATATCAAAAATTGTATCAAAAATTATATCACACTGTCTCACAATTGTTTGCACAGAAGAAAAAAATGTTTTTTTTCCTGCTGCTTAACCTTTGCTTCATAGAATCGTAGGTATTGGTCAGATTAGAAAAGATCTTTCTCAGCCTTTCAGAACACAGCTTTTTCTGTATGGTATCAATCACTACCACCAGTAGCTGTTGTGACATCATATCTGACATCAGCAAAGGATAAAGTAAAAAATTTGAAATTAACTATGAAAACCCAAATTTTCCCATACATTGAGTTCCTTTCCTAAATTTGTCAGGGAATGGCTTTGAAGACTTCACAGTGATTCTAGGCTCTATTTCTTGTGCATGTTATACTTGTCTATGACATACACTAGGAACAGGTGGGAGAGCAGGAATGTGTATTTTCTTATTTGTAACTTATTGTTTAGCAGTCGTGTTTATTTTTGAAGGATATAAGCTGGAAGAAAGGTGCAGATTTGTAAAATGTGGATCCAAAAGAAATGAATGTGTCATTCAAAAGAATGACACACTGTATATTTTAACAAAACTACACTTAATTGTTACCACTTAATAATATGTGACATTATCTTCTAGTGAGGTAGCTGATGCCCCTCTTAAGAAATTCAGTAATCAGAAAAGGCTGTTTCTTATGGCTTCAAATAAAAAAACAAGGATTTGACTCCACAAGAGCATTCATTCCCACTGCCTCCCTGTTAGCCTTTATTTATTTGCAGATGGGCTGATTTAGGTTAGGATCAGTATTTGGTTCTTCCATTTATCATCAGTGCTAACTTTATGGAAATACAAAATAGGTGATGGCCTATCCCAAAATTTGGGATGAGCAGCTAGGCCACACAGAAACATTCATCATTCACCAGTAGAAATGACTGCTTTTAAATATTGTCAGAAGTATGTTAATACATTATTGGGAAATTAGGAAGTGAATGGGAAGGGATGCAATAAGTATTCCTGCTTAACAGAAGAGGAAGAGACAAAAGCCAGTGTCCTTCTGTAGCTGGACTGTCACTAGTGTCCTTCAACAATGCTGTGGCATTTTTTTCCTGAGCCTCATGTAGCTCTTTACAGGTAGATCTGCTGCATGTTCCCCTCATGAGACGCAAATTGCTTCTGTCACCATATGGAGAGGCTTTTGGTGTGTATTCCATGGAATCTGCCTACACCTCTGATTATGGAGAAAAAATATCATGAAAATCATTGAAAATGCATGCAGAATGATAATGTTCTTACCCTTTAGCTCTCTCTGGGAAATTTGACAAAATAAATTTACAGAATCCAAAGCAATGTAACTGTGTATTTATATGTTCAGGAAATGCCAGTAATTGAAAGTATAATGTTCGTGAATCAACTAATATGTACCATTGGTATAACAAAATGAAAAAGGTGTAAAAACTCCATTGTTCTGATAGAATTGTTCCCTCATAAAAGCTATAAAATATTAACAGAAACAAGTCTGTCCACAGGCTAAAAAGTAGCATTACCAGTTGAAACATCCTTTAAATTCACTAGTCAGTTACTAATAATCAATGAAATAACAAAGACTAGAACCAAACTACTTCAGTACTTCATAATTATAAAATTGGTAATTTTAAATTTTCTATATTAAATTGGATAACCATAATAAAACATGAAAAATGGGGCAGAATAGTCTATTGGTCAGTAAGAGTTACGTTCCCACAAACTGAAAATATTTCCTGTTGGAAGTTGTGCATGACAAAGCTGTGTATCTATTTTTAAAAATAGCAACGTGAAATTATGATGAATATCTCACTGGCTTTTCTTGAGAATGAAACTATTTATATTCAGGAAGGAAGGGATCAGATATGGCATCGTCACAAACAGAGGGAGTTCCTGATTGCCTCGAGCAAACATCAGCTCTGACAGGAGCATGTGGGCTCCATGTGGCTGATCTTGGACCATGGTGGCTTTTTGGGCTCTGCATGCATTCCTGGAGACTAAGTCTGGGACAGTTCTTCAAAACCTAGAGAGGTAACCTCATTCCCCTCACAAAATTCAGTGGAAAAATGGGAGAAATTCTCAGCTGAATTCATTTTCCATAGTCTCTGTAGGCAGGTTTTTTTGTGGGAGGGCATGTTCTCATGCCTTGTATATTTTTGTGGAAAATTGCTACAGCAAACTGCTGCTGTGATGGCTCTGCCACAAAGCTAAAATCTGGTCCTTTCATTGGCATACATTTGAGGCAACACAATATATCTAACAATTTCAGACTTAATGAAGGCAGACATCTTTCAGATAAAAAAATTTCACATATATGCAGATTAATAGGATCCTAGATAAATGCTAGCCCTAGTCCACACTTTCATCCTCAGCTTTAGGATGCTTATAATATTAATGTCTTAATTAGAGGAGAGACAGGTGGCAAACCCTATTATTAAGGTCGTCTGACATTTCCCGTAGTCAAGGAAGGCAGCTGCTGAGTCCTGCAGCATTGTCCACCCCAGGAACCAGGTGTGTATTGAGCATGACTAAGCCAAGGAGAAATGGCCATTCCTTCCATGAGTGGCCTTCCAAGGTGGTGACCTACACATGACCACATAAATGCCTAGATGGCAGGATTTTTCATACTATCTCTATCTTCCTCCTGCTCCTTCTTGTCATGCAAAGTTATGTAAATAAAATACAAGTAAATTGCTCGTATTTTTGCAAAGTTATGTAAATAAAACACGAGTAAATTGCTCACAGTGGTGTTCACCTTCCAGGCTAAGCAGTGGCATTATGGTAGGAATGCAGTGTGAGTGATTTCTTGTGGTTTTTTCTTTACTGTCTAAAGGTGCTGATATAAATGTGACATATTTCAGCAAGTTATGAAACACAATTTTTTATAGACTGTACCTCCACAAATAGTTGTAGACAGGCAGACAGACCCAAATAGTAGCTGTGTGCTGGTCTTGTTGGTGCTGCAAGAGAGTGAACTTTTGTTCAGTCACAGTACCAGCCTGTGGTACTGTGTACATTCATTATGCCATGCCAGCCTCTACACCGACTCCACAGCATGAAGAAATTCACAAAAACATGCAAACACTGGAATAACTTTGTATTCAAATCTTTCCTCAAATATCCTTTGCAGTGGTGCTTACCAAAAATTTAACAGCAGCTGAGCTGCTGGTGAGCTGAAATAAGGCTTTATCTTGCTGACCTGTGCAGTTTCCTTGAACCCCCTGGCACTGCAGCCTGTTGTTTCTTGTCTTAGATTGTGCTGTGTTTTTCTCTCTTTGCTTAGTGGCTGACAAAATTTTGTCTGTTAGTGGAGCTCTTGTGTGCTCATAATAACAGTAATAATAAATATGATCATCTGGGCATGAAGACCATGCAATATGATTCTTGTTGTTTACTAAAAGGATCTGTTTTCCAAGAACCCTCATTTCATTTGTTTCAGCAACTGGAAAGTAGGAGTTGAAGGAAGAGAAATGAGATTTAAAGCACTTAACTCATTCCCTGGAGGAATATGATTTATTCATGTCTTTGTCATAGCATGTTTTTGAAATACAATGGTAAATGACTTATACCTGGCTTTTTCACTGGTAACCATTAATACTGCATTTCTCATTTTTGGGATTTCTGACATGCAATTTGAGCCCATCTCTTTTAAATACAGGATATGTGTTCCTAAAGTTAGAGCTATGATTTAAGCCTAAACAGCGCCACGGAATAGTTTAAAAGCTATTGGTTACTCAAAAGTAATAAAATTAATGATTAGTCTTGCTAGGTGAGAGACCCTATATGGAAAATTCAGGTGACTCAATCCTCTAATTCAAATAGCTGCTGTAAAAATGGACAAGCACCTCTAGAACTGTTTTTGAGGTCCATTTTAAAGGACCTCATGTTGCTTTGATGTCCATATTCAAGCTGAGGAAGCAATGTAGTAATTCTCTCTTTGGAGGAAAAAAACTCCAGTAGTGTTCAACATGTGGCTCCAAGCACTGCACGAGGAAGAAACAACCACATTTTGCTGTTTTATCAGGAGGAATGATTTGTCTTTTACACAAACAATAAATTTAGTAAATGGTCCAAATCCAGCATTTCAGCACAGTAGGGTTATGGGTCATTCTGTGCTGCAACAAAACACAGAGGCTGTCCAGCCATGAACATTCACTGTCCTGTGCCACAGGAGAACTCTTAGGACTCTGTTTTTCAATAACTTTTGTTACTGCACTGTTTATTCTAGGCAAGCTGTGAAATGTACAAAATTATATCAAAGATAACTGAGCTATTCTGGGGGGAAAAAAGTCCTTAAAGTGTTACTTGTTGAGTTGTTTAAGACACTTTGAATTCTTTTGTCTGGTAGACTCTTTTAGATTTGTTTAATTAAGAAAAAAATAATTTAAAAAGAGGGATGAAGCCAAGTGAACAACCTCCTTTAAAAAGAAAACAAACTCTAACAGTTAAATACATTACATTGGGTGTGACCCACTATAAACCTACAACTCCCTGACTAGTTTTCATGGTCATGCATGATGAATTTGTCATAGGATATGATGTGAGCAGCATTCCTTGAAAACAGTGCTTTATCATTCAAATGTCAATACCTCTAAATAGCTGGTTAGGGCAAATATTTCCATAATATTGTAAAGTTTATTCTAGTATTGAAGGACAAGAGGAAATTTCTGTTTGCATTTCTTTCAGCTATAAGGACTTTATATTAATAACATGAACCTGAAAAGCAGGAAGGGTATCTTCAGGAGCCAGGAAATTGCAAAGCAAAGCTCGCTGCTCCAGTTTGGCACAGTGAGATTAATAACAAACAAAAATGTAGTTTTGTATTAAAGATGTTTATCATAGACCAAATAAGTCAAAGCCCAGGGTTCTGAAGGTTATAAATATTTGAAAAAATAGGCTAACATCTTGAATGGCAGCTTTTAGCCATTTTCTTGATTTCAAAGTTACTTCAGTTAATTTTCAAAACCTAAGTCAGTCTCACAGACTCAGTACAGGTTAACTGTGACCAAGCTTCCCTTGTACATCTTAAATGCTGCAATTGCTTCAAAGTTAACTTTCTAATTCCTCTAAAATGATGGTAATTCTGCTGAAGTTGAAGTAGACAGGAGCCAGATTCCAGCCTGCAGTGCCACTCTGTCACCTGCTGTAGTACAGGAGTCACAGAGAACAATGTGCATCTCTTCTGCTGCACATCACAGGATGCTCCCTAGCCCTGCTAATGGGGCAGCATATCCTATGGCCTCTCTGTGTTCATTACTGTAGGGGAATGGCTTGAAATCCTGCTTCATGTTCTCCCAGATGTCTGGAACACTATCTGCCAGACATGTTCTGCTGCACTCAGGGTCTCCAGCAGCTACCCTGTGGACTGGGTCACTGCCTCAGGTAATATTCAAGAACTCAAAATTCTGGAATATATTAAAACTGGATATGCAAACAATTTAGAATTATTTCCAACATGCCCTAAAGTACTGTACATATGCTAGACTTTTGCTTTTAATAATCTCTTCAGTAACCATTTTACCCAAAAATGTCTTCCTCTGCCACAATTGGGTGTGGGGATGTGTGTGTGTGTTGTAGCTTACCTTGTAACCACTAAGAAATGCAAGTTTATGCTTGATAAGATTGTTTACAGTTCTGCTGTTCACATAACAGCTGCAGCAACAGGCAGAACGAGAAAAAGAGCTCTTACTTCACCCACTAATTGGCAAGCTTCTACCTGGGTAAGCCATACCTCTTGAAATATTCTGGATTTTCATGCTTTTCTTGTCTAGTTTTGGTGTTTACATATTAGACTGAGTTGTCAAATGTTTGTTATTGCTTCTTGGAAGCAGAACACATAATGCAGTTGTAAAGGTTGCTTAAGGGTAACTCCATAATAATATTTGCCTTGGACTGCTCTCCTGGTATATCCCTGTCCCTAACCTTTTATTTTCAATATTTCTTTACAATAAAGTTGTGAAAGGGTGGGCATGTCCTACTTTTATCAGTAACATGGTAAGAGAGGAATAGTTGTCTAATTGAAATGATAAAGTTGTGTAAAGGCCAAAAGCATAAATATATTTACACAGGATTTATGTATCAGTCTTAACCCTGCTTTGTTTCCCTGTGTGTCACTTCTTTCATCTGGTCCTTTATGGCTCTTGGCTATGTGTCCAGACCTACCCAGTCCTACTTGTTAGTATTATCTACTCTTATTTTCTTTGTTCTTCTCCCCTTTGATAATTTCCCCTGGTTGTATATCTAGAAATGTTTATTCTTTTCCTCCTATTTTTAGTTCATAAATAAACAGCTAAACAAAGACAGTAAGACATTCTTCAGAATGTTTACAGGCTTTTTCATAGTGAAGCCCCAAATATATAATACTTACTAATCATATTTTGGCCCTAAATAAAATAAGTTTTGAAAGTCTACTGTAAATTCATTCATTCTATACCAGTTCATATTGTAAAAGTAAACATTCAGTAAATATTCATTCCTCCATAACAAAATCCTTAGCAGCTTCATGAACCTCATTAATTCTGGTTTCTACTAATTCTGTGAGTTCACAGAACTATGAATTTGTGTTATTTGCAACAAAACTAAACAAAATGTATTACCTTTTGTGCCAATGAAAAAATCTTCCATGGAGAAGAACAGCTTTGTGGGTTGGGCATGTGGCTGCTGACAGTACTATTGAAGTGTACCCCAGCTAAATTTATCTAGGTTTTAATTTCCTTACTCATATTTATCGTTATTAGCAAGACATGACACTTCATTACACTTCTTAAGCGAGCCCTGTAAAATTGCTGGAAGATAAGAACATCAAAACAAAGACAGACACAGTCACTCAATCTTGATGGGAAGAACAAACGTCTCCTGCTTAAGTTTTCCAGCACAATGCTGGAGGAATTTATTTTTTAGTGTCCTGCTCATGTTAATTCTTTTCAAAGCATTAATCCTCTGCCTGTAGTTAGTCAGAACAATCCCTCACATTGCAGTAGTCTGATAAAGAATATGCTTAAAAAATACAGAAAGCTCTGATAATAGTAACCCAAATAGTCTGAAAGGTAGAAGAAAACAGTCCTCATATAGCAGTGGCAGAATTGATTTGAGTTTCCAGCTGTAATCTAAATAGCTTCAGATCCACAGGGTTCAGCACTGTGACATAAATGCAACAGCAGCTTCATTGGCAACTTGGTGGTAACTGATTCTGACTGTGCTAGCTTTAGGGCAAATATGGGCTTTAGGAGGCAATCTTCCAGACATGAAGAGTCTTCAAATCCTGAAAAGTGTGGATATGTATCAGGAGCATTTAACCCAAAGATCAGATGAAACATTAAACTTTCTTTCTCAATAGCTGTATGAAATGTTGACATGGAATGGAAATGCAAATCTACTTAGGGATTTTGTCCATTATGAAAATTTTTATTTGATTTATGTAGGTTTGTACAAGTCTGCATATGCTGTTTATCAGATTCACTACTTATTATTTTACAGCACTGTGAACAGGAACTATTTTTTCTCAGTACACTTGAGTCCTGATATACAGGCACCACTTTGAGGCAGATATATTCTGGAGTGGACTTCTGACACTTTGTAAACCTTGTCTTTTGTTCTTTCAGACATGCTGTCTGTCTGTTGTAGCAATAGTTCTTTAAAGAATAGTTCTTTAATTCATCAAAAACCCCTGGCTTCATATAAGAAATAAAGCATTTATCACAAGATAATCTTCAACTGCTCTAGTACTTCACCAGATTTTAATTAGTGATTTATAGAAGCATTCTTCACACCATATTCCTAAGAATTGTCCTATCAGTTCTAATGTAAGTGCATTAACAGGATGCACCTGAAAACTAGTCCACATTAGAGACCAAACTCCCTGTGTAGAATACCCATAACTGCTCCCTGGATCCATCTGTTGTGACCAGAAGTCACAAGGACCACATTCTAGAATAGCAGAGTTCCAACCTGAAATGTTTCATACTTGGTTGGTGAGAGCCCTCAGGTAGCACTCAGAGTTCTATTTCACTATGCCTAGGTCTCCCCTAAAAACAACTTTCTCTTCCTTTAATATTTTCTAGTATAGGAATGGCAGAATTCTACCAGCTGTGTATTTGACAGGTTGATATTAGAAATTATAACCAACTTTCAATTTTAAGAAAGTGAAAAGCTCTGTTTTTATCCACAGTGGGCAGAGAGGCTTGCTACCATTTTCCACAAAAGACAGGATACAAAAAGGATGGAGCAAGTCCAAATTTGAACTTCTTATATGGGAAAGTAAAGGTGGGCAATGATCAGAGTAAGCCAAGAAAAAACCAAGCTCCTTCTGATCTGTGAGGCAGTGAAAGCAAAATATCAATAATAATTTTAACAGAATTGGAATGGAGTGGCAGAGAGCTGCACTGTTCCTGGTGCCTGATCTGTTTATCTCCAACTGCACAGAGAGCATGGGCAACATGGGCATGGCCTGGGGGCAATAGGAAGACACAGCCTGGCCTGCATGTGCACAGTGATGGGAAGGAGCAGCAACGCCAGAAGACAGTGAGGATGCAAAGTATGATTGCTGAACTGTTGGGAATTTCATTTTTTCTTCCCTGGAGTATAAGAAAATCCAGTTAAAACGGCAGTTTAAACTACACCACCTTAATATTACCCATTAACCCAGGCCAGGCCCCTTGGCCAGCCCTGCCCAAGCCTTTCAATCATTCCGACTGTACCTATACCTGCACAGCTTCCATCCCGCACTGCCCATCCCGCATCCCGCACTGCCCTTCCCGCACCGCCCATCCTGTCTCTCGCACCCTGCATCCCGCACCGTCTGTCCTGGATTCCGCACTGCCTATCCTGCATCCCGCACCACTAATCCTGCATCCTGCTCCCCGCACCGCCCATCCTGTCTGTCGCACCCTGCATCCCGCACCGTCCATCCTGCATCCCTCATCCTACATCCCACACCCCGCACTCTGCCCCTCTCACGGTCCATCCTACACCCCGCACCCGCACCCTGCATCCCGCACCATCCATCCTGCATCCCGCATCCTACATCCCACACCCCGCACTCTGCCCCCCTCACGGTCCATCCTACACCCCGCACCGTCCATCCCGCACCCCGCATCCCGCAGCCCGCAGCGCCGCAGCCGCGCTGGCCCCGCCGCGGCCCCGCCCCGCCGCAGCCCCCCGGGCGGGCGGGCGCGCGCAGGAACATGGCCGGGCAGGGCGGGAGCAGCGCTGGAGGCCGCGGCGTTGTGGTAAATGCGGAGCGCGGCACGGCCCGGCCCGGCCCCTCGCCGGCCGCGGTGCCTCCCCGGTCCCCGGTCCCTTTTCCCGAAGCTCCCCGGCGCTTTGTGGTGAACCCCCGCGCCCTTCCCTTCCCCCGCTTCCTCCGGGCCCCCCGGCCGGCGCTTGGGCCGCGTCCCCTCACCCTGAGCCGGTCCCGCCACGCCCGCCGGCCCCGGCCCCGCTGCGGCTGCCGGAGGGGGACGGGCGTGTTGGGCTGATCCGCGCCTTTGGCTTCCGCCGTGAAAACACGGTCCGGTATCGCGCCGAGCTGTGGCCGTGGCTGTGCTTCCCTAGGCTCCTTGAGTACGGGGGATGAGGATCCTCAGGCATCCCGAGGTGTCTTTCTCCCACCGGCACTCTGGCAGGCCCCTGGGAATCTGCGGGCGCCGTGAAAGAGGGTTGGGCTGCCCGTGTTCTGCTGGGGTGGGAAACAGCCCGAGCCTTGGCAGTGCGTTTGCAGTGCCTGTAGGGATGGATAAATGGCGCAAAAATGAATGAATGTGATCCTTGTTCTGATAGACACCCCAGATTCTCCTGTGAAGCAAATGTCATCACTGCCACCACCTTAGGTATGTTCATATTTTAATGTGGCATTAGGATTTTAACAGAAAGTTCACGGGTCAGCTGCTCAGATCATGGTCCAGGGCCCTCTGTGTCGGCAGTGGTCACACTGTCCACTGCAACATCCCCTGCCTCCCCCTTCTGAAGGACCTGTCCCGTGTGTTCGAGCTCTGTCTGAAAACACCACACATCAACCACGTCTCCTGACACCTGTATAATAAATGACATTCCTTAAGTGGGTCTGTGCACATCATCAAGCAACAGGAGGTTATTGCAAAGAAGGACATGCATGTGCCTGACCATGATCTGCTGCACTGGTTTAATTTTTTCTGCTCAACTCCCCAAGTCCAGTGCAGCATTTTTGAAGTTACAAAAGCTGGACTTTGCTTCATGCTGCTTGGAGCTGAGGACTGAGCTCAGACCTCACCTCTGCTCACTTTGCCAGATGAGAAAACGAGCAACATCATTCTGAAGGTGTTGCAATTGCATGTCTTCAGCTTGTCTCTTAGGCCTCAGGGGAACACTTTTGGATGTTGCCATGTATTTGTATTCCTTTTTGTATCCATTCACATCAACTTTTTAAAGGCTTACTGAAGAATATCTGCTGGGCTATTCAAACATGCAAAGCCTGAACTTTAAAAGTAGGTCTTTCTTTCACTGTAGGAATTTTTTTACTCACAAGTATGCCAATGTATTTAAAATAAATATTTACTTATCCAGTTGAACACTGTTTTCCTTCTGAAACAATATGAATTTTTTCCTTAATATTTTTAAGGGCCTTTTAAATTCTCAAACAGAATAGTCATAAGAATTTACAGTTACTTGAAATTTGTCTTATAGCATAATGCTGTGAATAGCTTTAGGATAAATGAGAATTTCTTAGACTTGTTGAGAAGTGCCTGTTTAAAAGAAAGAAGAATATGAAATAGGCTTATTGTATCAGACAAATAATTAATCTGAAAGTACACGTGAATTTCATCTTATTTGTCAAATGCCAGCAAGCACTTGTAAACTAGAACTTCAATATTGTTGTAGTGTTACAGTGTTTATGTTCTGCTATTCTAGAGAACCAGAAGGATAAATGGGAGAATCAAAACTTTATCCTGATCCTGTTTTATAAAGGACTTACTGTAATCTAAGTAAAAGTTGTTGGTTTGTATGAATTCTAAAGCAGCTTCTATCCATTTAATTTCATCTGCATCACACTGAAACCAGGCAATTTGACAAGAATGCAGAAGTAAGCAGCACTGACAGGGTGGTTTGCTAGTGGTTGTTTGTAACACTTAATGAAATTGTTTCAGTTTGCATGAAAATGCTTTTGAATAGACCGTTCATTGCTAAAAAATGTTTAAAAAGTTTCAGCCCCCCCATGTGAAAAAGTAGATGGGAAAAGTCTTTGCAGGCCTACTGCAGCAGTGTTTCTGGGACAAGATTTGCTCCAATTAAAAACCTTGCCAAGGAGGATATTTATAATCTCCTGTTTCTATGGAAATGAGGAACACAACTAAATAACTTTTTTTCTTTTGTGTAGTTTCAAGGCTTGTGTAAGGCAGGGGGAAAGCTTTCATTGATTCCAGTTATCTCCCAGTTATGCCCTTCGTGGCAAATATTCAGTAGCAGTTGCCAACAAGTAACTTTTTTGATGCAGAAATTTTTGGGTAGAGTTAAGAAAACATGCCAGTCAAGGTGCCTGTAGCTGTCAATAAATATGCAAAAAAAGCCCCCAAGCCACGCAAAATCCACAAGGCAGGACAGTGTTTCAGTACAGCGTGAGGCAGGGCTGTGTCTGAGTTAAAAAAGAGGGGATGTGGAGGAACAGCTTGACATCAAATATGTTATCTTAGCCAAAATTGTGAGAAACCATTTATTGCTCTACAATAAAATAGTAAGCAGAGGTTTCAGTGATGGTCCTTTAAAGACTGTCTGTAGCAAAAATGCTATTAAGACATGTGTAGTGGACACTGAGATGGCTAAGGCCCTGTGGAGGATGTAAGCTTGAAATAAGCATTTGCTGAATCAGTATAGCTAAGCCTGGAGTCCTCACTTAGGTCTTCTGGCCTAGCTTATCTCTGTGACCCTATAGGCTGGTTTTCTCTAACCCTTACAATTGGTCAGCTTTCAATCCCCCCTAACCCTATATAAGCAGCCACCCTGGCCCATTCTGGGGAGAAGAGCTGCCGTCGGAACCCTTCGCGAAGAGTTCCGATGGCAGCTCTTCTACCAAAATGTATATACTGACTCAGCAAATGCTTATCTCAAGCTTGCATCCTCCACGGGGCCTTAGCCATCTCAGTGTCCGCTACAGACATGCACTGCACAATGGCAAGTTTGTCACCATTTCTGCTTGTATGCAAGATTTCTGTAGCCAAGAAAGACAATGTGTGACTTGGGGAATATGATTGTAGGGAAAACCTATTAGGTGTTGCTTTTTATCTTGAACCAGTATTGAAGCAAAGCTTTCTAAAGATTTCAAGGTACCTGGTGAACCTGCAGGTCTTGTCATTCATAAGGAATAGGGAAAATGTTTGTTTTGGAGTTAGTTTAGTTTTTGTGATGGAGACTCTGCATTTCATAGCTTTTTGAAGCCTTCAATCGTTGGCTAATTTTTGACCCTCTTAGTCTCTACCACCATTGTATGTTGTGAGATCTAATCTCTGTATTCTGATACTTAAAAAACCAATGTATATTAAGTCTGTAAAATATTTTTCTGTAAATATATGGAATTACAGACCAGTTTCATAGTGAGGTGAGATGCAAACATTTTGTAATCACTTATCTTTGATGACATCTAAATTAAGAACCTTGCCTTTGGCAAGAAGTACAGTTTTTCACTGATTTGTACAGATATCATCCATGAACCACATAAATTATTCTCTGTATGTGCTGTTTCATCTGTAGAATACTTATCAATTTATTTATCATTTAAGTAATTCTAAACTAGAAATGTACAATTTTAATATAGAATTTTATGACTTTTAATTCCACCATCTGAATCTTCCATTGGAAAATCCCTTCTTACTGGCAATTTTATATTTGCACTTTGAGTTAGAAAATACTTATAAACTTACTTTTGCCCCTAGTTTAGTATTTAATATTTCCTTTGTCTGTCTAGTAGTTTGTAATTTCAGGTGACATTTCCCACATTCCGTGGGTGTAAAACTGTAGCATTTGATTTCTGAGTTATACGAAGATGCAAAATAATTAATGGGAAAAGCAAAATAGTAAATTGTAACTGGAAGAAAGTACGACACACGAGGAGTTCATCCAACAGAGTGTACTGGAGTGCTGATTCTGTATCACTTAGATAATGTCAAACACCATGAAGTTTTCTTGACAGTACTGTTTGATATTCAGATTTCAGACAATTGGCCTGGATACAGCCTGGATTTGTTCACTTATCCTCAGCACTACTATGGTGACCTGGAATATGTGCTCATTCCTCACGGCATTATTGTTGACAGGTATGTGTAGCTTGAATGTTACTAAATAAATTGTTTGGTCAGTAGTATTATTCTTTTTCATAAAGGCTGTCATCCATATACAGTGTGTATATGATCTTTGTCCTAAAATATTATAAGTTAAAACTTGGATATTTTTATTTGGAAATTTACATGAGTACATTTTTGTCTGTGCTGGAGTTCCTATACTTTTAACATACAAAGTGGTCTTTTGAATTCCTGGAAATTTCACCTGCAAACAATCTGAGGAACAATATAAAAAATGAAAATTCATCAAAGAAATGTTTCTTAGTAAGAGGTTTTCCCCCTTCTCAGACTTGGTAAAAGATGATAAAATACTGTTTTATTAATCTTCAGTAAAGTAAGTGATCCTCATTCTTACAACACTAAAAGGAATTATGTGTTTCAGATCAAGTGAGATGATCTAATATTTCTAATATCTTCTATTTCTCATATAACAAAATATACTAATTATTGCTACATGGAATTTACTACAGCATTAAAAATAAAAGATGTGGAAATTAACCAACAGCTGTTTCTTATACTTATCTTCAGTCTAGAGCTTATTCTTCTCTGCGCTATGCACAGAGAAGAAGTTTCATTGAAGTTCAATCAATCTACTTATGTAGGGGCAAATTGATTTTTGTATTATAGTTGGTAGAGAAAGAATAAAACCAACCAAACCTGAAAAATGTAAAAAAATATGGGAGTTAAATGATAGGATTATTTAATAAATTGCATCCTGTTGACAAGTCCATTCTCATTGAAACTACTGATCTAATTCAGAGAGCTATCAAAGAATTTTCCAGTGTGTTTCCAGGATATAATGCACTAAACTGTTTTTCCTCAAAACATCAAACAACATTGTTAAGTTTTCTGTTGATATTCATTACATCTAGAAATGACCCAGTACCCTATTGGGGGTCTAGAAATGCTATCTTTAAAGTTAATATTTATTACTTACATTTATTATTAAGATTAATATTTATTCTTTTTATATTGAGAATGTATGTAGCATTGCATGGCAGAGAAAGGTGTATCTTTTGTTTCCAATCATCTGCCATATTGTGTTTGCCATGCAGAATTGTCAGAGAGGATAGGTTTGGTTGGGAACCCCACAGTTCTGGGCTCACTGGAGCATTCGCTCGATTATTTGCCTGGGTGTGACCTTGAATAAGTCACTGAAGCTCTTTGCACTCTTCATTTCTGCTGTATAAAGCAGTGAGCTGTACAGAATAGTGATAATATATACTCTTTATAAGCTTTTCACTGATTCTCTATTTCTTTCTAGTTTTTATGTATATTTTTATTAAAACTGTAAGGGTAGCATCTTCCAAAGCCAATCAGCATGAAAGTTTCAAATATTCTTCTCTATCTTTCACTTAATTTGTTGCTCTTGTGCAGTAACTAACATAACAAGTTAGGGGTTTGTACAGGTATATTTTATAGTGAAAATTCCTGTGAGGTAAAATGGAAGGCTAGTTCACATTCTTTTCTCTCAAATCTCTGAGATATTTATGAGCCCAAAATATGCTGAGGTGTGTAGATCCTGTTTGTATAGCTGGGGAATTTATGCATTTAAGGTTAACTTAAATGGTTAGTTAAATTTAGTTTAACTTAAATTTATGCATCTAAGGTTAAATTAGATTCAAGTGCTTTGCATCTTGCATCCATCACTCTGTCTGTTTGGATCTGCCGTGTGAGAGCTGGATGCAAACCCAGTCAAGCATTGGAATGGACTGTCCTGGAAGGTGGTAGAGTCACCATTCCTGGAGGTGTTCAAGAAATGACTGGACATGGCATTTACTGTTATGATCTAGCTGACATTGTGGTGATCAGTCAAAGGGTTGGGCTTGATGATCTTGAAGGTCTTTTCCAACCTAAATCACTCTGTGATTCAGTGAAGTCAGGCTTCTTAAGCAATGCCACTCAAGCTTTGTACTCAGCATAGTGTTTGTAAAGCATACCGTGAACTTTGAGCATCTGCAGCTAAAGTTATTTTATCTCTATTTTTTTTTTGCCCAGGACAGAACGACTGGCAAAAGATATTATGCAAGACATTGGAGACAATGATATTGTGGTTCTCTGTGTCCTCAAAGGTGGCTACAAGTTCTGTGCTGATCTTGTGGAGCACATTAAAAATCTCAGCAGAAATTCAGAAAGGTTCATCTCCATGAAAGTTGATTTTGTTAGACTGAAAAGTTACCACGTAAGTCAACAACTGATTTATGTAGATTCTGGTTGAATGGCATAATAAACAGTTGATTTTTGCATGTGAGATCTCCACCTCCAATTATAAGAAAAACTATGTGAAAAATATTTTTGTTTGAAAAACCTGTGAGGTTTTTTTTTAATCTGTAGATAGTATGAATGAGAATATTGTTTTATTTATCCTGTCTTTTACTTCTGGACAGAGAAGTATTCAAATTTCATTCATGTAAAATGTCAGCATTTGCTTGTTCTCAAAATCCTCAGCAGTTCTGTCAAGTTAATTTCCACCCCCACATAGTTTGGCATAACTGCAAGGTAGTAAATCTATGTCTTCTTCTAAATGTTTAATGCTAAGTAAATGAAATGCTTTCATCTTCATAGCATGCAGTTTACAGCATGCAGTTTATAGCAGCAAAATATACCACCAGATGATGATAGTGTTCTACAAGAAAAAGCAACAAGCCATTCAATCAAATCCAGTGTTGAAGTAATCATCAAGCCCTCCTGTTATCTTCAGAGGAAATTATGCAATAATAATTCATCTGTGTTACTGAGGATATGATAGTGAGATGACCAGCATTTTTTAGAATCTCTAACTACAATTTCTTATTGTAGAAGTTATAAATTTATATTCTATTTTGCAATGTATGCTTCGTAGTGAGGCAGCATTTCTATAAGTAAGTTGTTGTAGAAGTGTCTGAGGAAGTACACTAAATAAATAGAGTGATAATAAGGTGTCTTGCAGAAATGCAACTTGTTATGTCCAGTAGTTCCCACAATAACACTATATCCTTTCCATAGTTTTTTGGCTGGCATTTTCTTCTGACCCCAGTGACTATAAAATTTTCCTAGCTTTCACAGATCTGGTCTGACTTTTTTTCAATGTGGAAAAAAACATGAATGAGAACCTTTTATAGCAATTTGGTTAGGATTTGGTCCTAGGACTTCTGCTGCAAGAATTAGTTCTATGAAGCACATGTGAAATATTAATATATTTTCTAGGTATTCAGCAGCATTACAGAAGTAATTAATAAATTATAATGTTACAGAATATCTCACATAATGGCACATGGAAATTTTATTCAATTTTTTTTGCGTAGTTATAATAGCACTTCAGTAACACTGCTGAACAAATAGAGGAATTACTTAAATTGGGTTTTGTTTTGCAGCTGGCATGTAGGTAATGCACATGCTTTTCCTACAGAGTTATCTCTTATCTAGTATGAAGATATCCTAGTTCTAAAATTTTTTTCCTTGGGGTCAAATCCTATTAACCATACTAACCCATAACTAATGAGCAGCAGGAGATGTGTACTGAAAAAGTGTGTAAATTTTCACCTCTTTAGCTTAGGAAATAATGTAAAAGCATGTTATATCAAGCTGAAACATCACTAAGAATTTTATTATGCAAAGGGGCAATTACCGATACTAAGTCTTAGATAATCTTAGCATTTAGTGGCTGTGCATATTTTGGGTCCTATCCTCATGCTGTATCAGAAAGGTAGCACCTTCCCAAGAACTAGTGCCTCCATCTGCATTTTTGAAAATATATTCTTTTTTCTTGTATGTACTTCCAAACAGGTGTCATGTATTTAGAGGATGAAGCTGTCCTTGATTTAGTGCTTGGATCAGTGCTTGATACCTGTCTGGTCTGAGAAGCTGAAGGACACTGCAGTAGAAATTTGAAATTACATTAATATTGGTAGATGCAGTCCATGAGATATGCATAAACGTAATGCTGGCTAAAGCACCAGTATCCTTTGCATCTTGAGTTACTGTTGTGTCCTGTGCAATTGCAGGTTTTGGAGAATGTCCCCTTGTCAGCATAACTGGGCTCAGATCACTGAAGGAACTCGCTGTACCTAGTCTGACTGACTCTTTATCCCAGCCTTACACAAAACTCCCAAATCTCCATTCTGTAATAACATGTCTTTCTCAGTGTTTTACACTTTAATCAGAGGCAACAATTACAGCGTTAGAGATAAGACTCGACTTAAAATCTTGGAGCATCACCAAGATGCACTTTGTTCTCTTCTGTGTTTTCTGTTCCACTTTCTAGTAAGACTTATTATTGCCCTCTCTTTTTATCCCTTTTTCATTTTACAGACGCTGTTCTTCTCACATTATTTATCCTGATTCCTTTTACTAACTGTTCTCTCTTTCTCTCCTGAAGGGAGTCCTGCTGCTCTCAATATGCTTCCTTCAGACATGTCTCCCTTTCCCCCTCCAGCTGTTTAAATCCAGCAACTAATTTCAGCTCAAACTCATGGGATTTTTGTATTGTCTCATTCCAGCTTCAATATTGAAAGGTTAGTTGATTTTTAGGGGCTGTAATTCAAAGTGGAATTTCTTGGTTTAACAAGAAAGGATAGCAAAAATGGGCTGTAATTGTGACCCAGAGTCAGATCTTGGCACCAGTGAAAGTACCCCTTAATTACCAGGTATCAGTGGAAATGCTGTACTTTGCTGTTTGGCATACAGACACAATTACAGGAAAAGGAGATTGCAAATAGGACCAGTTTTATATGGCTCTTTGTTTTTCAAACCTGTCATGATGTTACAGAATTTAGACTTCAGAATTTATACTTAATTAATATGTTAGGATTTGCTTTCATATTAAGTAGCTGAAAGCTGGGCATGAATCTTCTTTTTAAGATTTCTTCCTGCAAATGAATTGATTAAAAAAAAAAGCATAGTACATTTAGATTTTCTGGATATTAATGAGATGAGTGGCAACTTGTACTGCCATAATCAGGATGGTTTTATCTGGTTTGCAAAATATTGTCATATGTGTCTGAATATTTTTACGTTTTTGTGAGAAACTTTCCTGTATTTTACAAGGAGCAGATTAAAAGAAACCACCAAGATAACAGTTGGAAAATATGATTTCAGGAGTAAACAGATAGGAAGCATCACGTGGAGTTAAGGATAAAAATCGGGAAGTAGATGGAGAGGAAAACCAAATCAATTTTCGAGATGGAAATCTGACTGAAAAACAGCAGCTCTGAGTTTTAAGAGGCAGAGAAGAGAAAACATACACATTTTTGAGTGAATTCAAGAGTAGCAAGGCAAGAAGTATAGTGGGTAGAGCAAGACGCACTACAATAGTCCTCATGAGAAATATGATGAATATATAGAGAGATGCATGCCAGGTTTTGGGGGAAAACGCTGTATTCTGGCAACACTGATATGAGAACTGACAGAATTTAGCAGCTTTTTAGATATTAGGTTCTAAGATATTGGATTTTAATATAAGTCAGGAACAGTGGACTTGACTGCAGAGATTTTTGAATTTAAAACTAGATGAATAAAATTTACTAGACTCAATTTTTACCATGCTGATTTTTTTCCCAAGTGATTGCTCCTCCACAGGGAATTGGAATTCTGAAGTGGGAAACGGGTGAGGGTTTCAGTTTGGAAGGAGAATTCAAAATTATATTCAGAAGCATGGTATGTTGATGTCAAAGATGAAAAGTAGTTGTGGAAGAAGTTGAGTTGGGGAGTGTCATCTAAGGAGAATGTAGCAGGAGAGATGGTGGACCCAGCAATTCCAGAATACATTTGTGATATTGATAACTTCAGGAGATCAAAGAACTGATTAGGAAGAATCCAGAGGGAAGTAAAACAGAGAAATTATTAAGATACTTTACTAGTGTGTTCTGAATTAAATGATAGGACTAGACAAGAAAGAATGTTTGAGGATGAACCAAAAGAGAGAATGAACAAAAAAATAGAAGGATGTGGATGTCATGAAGAGAAGGGCTGAATAGGATATGTTTAACTAAAAACACCCACTATAAGAAGTGTAGCAGAAGAGTAGACTGTTCACAAACAATAATTAGAGCTTCTCTTTGTTAAGTGTGGGAGAGACAATTTAGGACAAGCTGAAAAGGTAAAGGTTGAATTACAGCTTCAGAGAGAAGAGGATGTTCTGGTTTAGCAAGTCTAATCCTCAACCAGGAGATGCAGTAGTATCACCTAATCCTGTTCCATGGCTATGCCAAATGGGACCTTTAAGTTAAACCTTAATTTTTAAATAGAATTGAAAAAATTTAGAAGTAGAGGAAGTATGCAGACTTTCTTGAGAAGTTCTCAGCAGTCTCTCAGAAGAGAAGGTAAATGAATGTGAATTAAGACTTCTTTAGTGGATAGATGATGAAAGCTAAAAAGAGAAGGAATCATAGTAAGAGTCATTGTTGAAACTGGTGGTAGGGACTGATGGAAGAGAGGAGAAACACCACACACTTTTATTAGGCAGACCAGTGTGCTTTCTACATGTATTGCTACCTGTTCTTGTAAAATATTTAGTATTCCCATATGGTTATCCACAGATATCTATCTAATTCACTTAATTACTATATTTTATAGAATAGATATGATGGTACAGCTCACATCTTGGGGAAGGACAAGGGAATCTTGGAGGCATAACCTTTTTTCACTGAAAACCATGGAGAGGTAAACTAGGAATGAGATTGTTACTTTTCCTTAAGTCTTTGTGATTTGTTTGGTTATATGTGTGGACTAAAGTGGCAGAAGAGCAGCCATCTCTGTTATTTTGAAATTACATTTTTATAACAAATTCTGTTGTTTTGAATAACTTTGGGACCCCACCTGGAGCACTGCATCCAGCTCTGGAATCCTCTGTTCAGCAAAGACAAGGATCTGTTGGAGGGGTTGTGGAGGAGGCTACATACATGGTCACAGGTCTGGAGCACCTCTCCTAGGAAGACAGGCTGATTCCATTGGGCTGTTCAGCCTGGAGAAAAGAAGGCTTTGGGGAGACCTTAGGGCAGATGGCCAGTATCTGAAAGGGGCTTACAAGAAAGGTGAAGAGAGATGTTTACAAGTCTCTCTTGTATGGGAGAAATGCCTTTAAATTGAAAGAGAGTAGGTTTAGACTAGATAGAAGGGAGAATTTTTTTTTTTGTTACGAAGTTGGTGAGGCACTGGAACATGTTGCCCAGAGATGTGTTTGATGCTCCAAATATGAATGAACTTCAGAGGAAACTTTCAGAGGATTTGGTCAATTCATGTAATTCTTTCAAATGAGTACATTATTTGTGGTTTCCAGAACATAACTAATAAAAAAATGTAAAAATGTGACTGCTGAATTGTAATCCATGTACAATGGTTACATTGAATTCGGTTCACAAACATATTCATTGATAGGATCTGTTTCCTCTTCAGCCTCCAGTTGTTTGAAACATATTTACAATTGTTGGTTATTAGTCTTGGCATAAACAGGACTATTAGTGCTGCAAGAATCTGAAAACAAGCAACAAAACAAGCATTGTTTAGTAGAAATCTGAATGTTTTTGCTATATGAAGCCATCTCAGTAAATAGTTTTGCTAAATCTCTCTACTGTAGGAGTGAAGAAACAGAGGGATTTTATAATGAGTAAGTTGAAAGGTTGGTAAATGCAGTAAAAGAATTTCTTTTTCTTCCATGCACCTTTCCTTCTCATACACCAAATGAGTGCACTTAATTCCTAAAAGACTCGACAAAATGAAGCATCAGACTATAATCAGAGTGGTATAAAATGTACAGTCCTACTTTTCATAATAACCTATTCTTATTCAGTATAATTTTACTGTATGTAACTTGGCTTTTTTAAGATCACTATGAACTTTGCATTTAAAAATAATATGTTGAAATCCTGACGCTGAAAAAGCAGGTAGCATCAAAATGCTGTTATTAATTTAACAACACAGAAGAAACAACTGTCTTGCTTGCATTTAGTGATTCATGTCTATACCCAGACTCTACACCGGTGTTACAATGATTGTTTATCTCCATTGCTGTGTCACACAGGAGAACACAACTTATGATCTCCTGGGAAAAATATACATGCTGAGATGAAAGAGAATTCATATTAGTTTTTGTACTTACAAGTTTTCTTTTGGGCAGGTTGTGAGTTCCCTTTATTTTGCTTCATGTACGCAGTTTAGCTGATGACTGCATCATCATATTGATGCTGAGTAGCCATGGAAGAATTACAAATTGGAGCCTACCTGATAGAATGTGTTCCTGTCAGCTTCCTGTCAGTGGTTTATTTAATTTGGAGAGAGGTTGTGTGTGTACTAGACATAAAAAAACTAAAATATACTCTTAACCTTTTTCAGGTGCATGTTTTGCAGTCACCACTGCAGTGAGCAACTCTACAGAGAATTTTGCAGCATGACATAGTTTTAGATGCTAATGGGCATCAGGAACATGACATAGTTTAGTCCACAGAAGCTACCAGTGTCAAGGTTGTTGCTGTTCTGAGAGATATATTCTGTTGATTGTAGATGGTGTTGTCAGAGAGATGTCTTATGGGCAAGCTAATGATGAGAGATTTGGGAAATCTGCTCTTTGAATTGCCAAAGGGGTTTCATCTCTGTGCACCTTCTTTGTCTATGAATGGATAAAATAGCATTTACATTCTGAAGCAGTAGTATCTTTTTGAGTTCCATGAGATGTTCAGACCTGCTAAAACAAGTAGGTAAAAGGTCTTTTAGTGCCCCAAGCCAAAGACAGTCCCAAATCTTAAGCAGGCATTGGTGCTCTCCCTGTATCTCTTGTACTTCAGTTATTTTCTGAAATTTAGTAAGACCTGAGATGGTTAAGAAAGTGATGAACAGTGGAAACAGTTCATATTTTTTGTGAATTGAGTGTTTGGAGATATGACTATTCACAGTTCTCCAAACTGTGTCCAAATGTTCTTTTTTCAAGTGTTAAGACTTGTTTAAAAATAGAATATTCTTCATGAAAGAAACAAAACCCACATCAACATACAGCAGTGTCTTACTGCAAAATATCAGCCTCAGCAACACTCAAACTTTTCAGAGAAATAGCTGAAGATGTGTTTGTAGTGGAAGTCATCCCAAAAGCTTATTCTTGCAGCTAGCCGATGAAATTTTAAAAGAAATTCAGAAAAATGTAATGAGAAGAATGACAGTCTCTTTTGTTAAATTGTGGGTGGTGTTATGAGAGTAGCAGCACAATTCAGGCACTTGGAGAGTAAACTCTCCTGCCAGGTTAATGTGTACATCAGGTACAGCGGCTTGCTGTGAAAACAAGCCCTGGAGAGGGGTCTCTTCTCTGATTGCACCTGCACTGGCTGGAGCAGTGGCTGTCTCCATTCCCCAGGGACTGCAGTGCCCTCCAGGCAGTCACACTGGCCAGCTCAGATGCTCCTGAGGTCTCTAACCTGTTTCAGCCCAGATAACACCACTTATGAGAGAATTTCTATTTGGACCACTTGAGCTTGCTGGATTTGTTCTTAGCGACCCAGATGCACTCATGCCTCTCAGTAGCCCCTGCCAGAGGGAGACTTACAAGAAGCTGGGGACAGCTTGTGGGCAGTAAATTCTTTAGTCAGCACAGTTCTTGCTGGAAAAAGAATTTGCTCATAGTCAAGGGACCTTTACTACCATGTGTGCAAGCCTCAGACTCACTCACTGCTTTACCTGAGAGATGCTCCTCAAAGGTATCAGGAGTGTGGATATTTCAACTCTAGTTATTTTTGTGTACCAGGCTAGTTTTCATATTGTTCTAAGATAAACTGAAGAAGGTCATACTATATGGAATAAAATGTAAACCTAAAAGTCAGGGTCTTGAAACCTCTTAGGTCTGGAGGCAAATGCTCTCCTTTCACTTAAATGGCATCTACAGCTTCTGTGATGTCAGTTGTGAGATATGAGAGCTTTAATTCATTTCTTGCTCAAAGAAAGTCCTTTATTTAAAATAAAACATACAGTTTTATTTTGTGCTTAGGGGCTTGAGATGCTACTTCTAATCCAAGCAGGTGTTAATTTGTGAGCATAGTTCAGGAAAGGACATAGTAAGTCTATCATACAGTCAGTTTATCCAGTTTATCTCTAATGTAAAACTTACTTATAGAGGATGATCTTTGTAACTGTATGCATCAGATAACACACCTACACATCACTTGAATATGTTAGCACCATCTGAAATCTTAGTGATTTTTTTAAAGTATGAGTAAGTGTGTCGGTGACTCACATATGAAAGATTTGGAGGAACCAAACTACTCAGCCAAGAGAGAACTGAGTAGGAAGTGGCCTGATTGCCATGGGGACAGAACTAGAGCAGATGTGGCAGTGAAGGCAGAGTGATACTGAACTGTCCTACAACTTTTCAGAAGTATCAAAGTATTATTTTAAAGCTTTTATGGAGCATATCAAAGCAAGTAACTACATGCTTTTTAAGATACTTTTCATTTTTATCTATCATTTCCAGCTTAAGTATTACCTTCCTTTATACTGATATATGATTTTTAGCTATAGACTTCTTGTTTAAAATTTTTTAAAAAATCATTTATCCTCTATTGTGGGTTGGTACTGTGTTCTTTTGGATTTCAGATGTAATATAAACTCCATAGAGGTATTTTCTAATGTTTTTTGAGAAATTTGTGCCCCCAAGGGTTACATTTTTCTTACAAGCTGTAGTGTTTTCTTTTGAAAAATGTCTTCTAATTTGAAATAAATGTCTTGGATTACAGTATATTGCACATGGTACAGCTACTATGTATAAATGGAGTTTAAGGTCTGAAATTCCTTTTTCTTAAGGTTTTTTTATATGAGTGGGGTTTTTTTTGTGAGCTTAAATCTTTGGTAATTTTAAGCAATCCAGGTTCCTGAAATCTTGCCATTTAAGAGTGTAGATGTTTTTGAAACTGGCCACTTTTAGAATAGATTCAAAGCATCAAGGGATTTTATTAGAGGCATCCAACTGTTCATATTTTCAAAGAATTAGATCCCCTGGATACAGTATTTGTTGTAAAGCAGTGGTTTCTTATAAAGCCTAAAATATTGAAGTTTTAGTAAAATGTTTTGTTTCATATTCTGCCAAAAATATACCAAGCTATACTAAGTTATGGCATTTGCAGCAATACTATATGTCATCCTGCTTCATGGATTTTACAGTGACAGGGAGATAGGATCGTGTGTTAAGATAGGACCAGAACTTAATGGTCACTAATCCTGTTGTAAAAATAAGATCTGATGAGTTTGAAAGGATTGTGACATGTTTATGCATTGGAAAAATATCACATTACTTGGATGATAGCAGTACCATTTAATATGGGAGTTTTTAATATTAAGATCTGAAATGGGGCGAAATTAATTAAAAGAAGCCAGAGGGTTCTAATTTTTCTCAAGGAATTTGATGACTCCCTTTTACTGGCATCTTAAATGCTTTCTTAAAACAGATCATAACATGTGTAGTGTTCATGCAGTGTCACACCCCAGTGGGTCTGTAAGGCATAGACCAAAAGGGTTACTCTAAAGGATGATGGCAATAGCAGAAACTCCTCTGTAATTGCAGTGCTGATCTGTGTGACAGATACAAAATTCTTTTCCCTCCTCATTTGATAGACAGAAGTTAAAATATTTAAATAAAGATGGCATACTATAAAACAACTGTGCAAGAAAATTCACAAAGAATATGTGTGCTGTCAAAAGTTTCCAAGTTGTCATTAGCCAAGGGAGTAAACACAGTAGTATGGAAAAGAGTGCTACTGATTTGTGAGAATCAATGATAAACTAAGCTCCAGATTGCTGGAAGGGACTAAGCATTTGAGGTTTTTATCAGACTCATCTTCTGTGAATTTGCTTACACCTATTTATCTGTTTTCTCAGCCTGTGGCTATTTGACAAAGTTCAAGATTCTTCTTCTGTTTCTGTTTTATCATGAGGTTCTAGGAACTAATGATAGTCAGGGTCAGAAGGTTAGCACTTTCTGGTTATTCTAGAGAAAGCTGTTTTCTCTTGTTCTTGCGGAATCCCCAGGTGGACAGGGTTTTTAGTACAGAGCTACAAACTCTCTGTATGTTTTTTCACAATGTTCATTTACTTTTGATCATTAATTCACAATACAGTTTAAAAAATGGGGTAAGATCATAGATGTGGATCTAATAGTGTCTGAGTTGGCAAGCTAAGATCCTCTGTTGAGGCTGGGAAACATGACTTCTAGTTCCACTGCTGTAATGTTCATGCATTTATTGCTAAATAATAATTGTGCAAAAGATACTCCAGTTTTTGTGGACTTGAATTCAAATGGACATTTTCCTATCAAGTCCAATATAGTTGGCCATAGCATGATTGATGATCTCAATGACTTTTGCATTACTATAGCAGGAGGAGAATTTTCCTTACACTCTTTGGCTTATGGAGCTGAGGAGGAAAAGCATCCCACGTCTGCTATTCCCAGAGTGTGGGCTGGTATTACATTATTATCAAAAAAGTACACACCCTTAGCAATGCCTCCTGGCAGCCCAAGAGGAGTACCTGTGAAGGACTATAGCAGTTCCAGAAAGTATGCTTCCTAAACTTTTCTTTTACCTGTAAATTTTAAAATTTATTTGCTTCCCATCTCTGAAGAAAAATTATGTGATCGTAACCTTACCTTACATGACTGAAGAGCCCTGTGAAAATATTAATACCTTTTCTCATCCTGCAACATACACAGATTTAATTTCTATGTTGTAAATATTATCTTAAAGAATAAAAATAAGCAAGAGTACAAGGAAATCTCAGATTATAGTATATGAAAACTGAGCTGAATTTTGAGGATTTATTGTGTTTCTGATATACAAACAAGTGAAAATCTTTGTTCTAGTATGTTCTTGATTTCAGTTCTTGCTGAACTTTTTAAGTGTTTGGATGTTGTTTCTGCCATATGGTGTGATATGTGGTATTGCAATCTTACTGCCTCATTCTTAAACAAAAGAACCCATTTAACCAATGCTTAGCAAGTATAGAAAATTTAATTGCTAAATCAGAAATTAAAAAGTGAAATAATTTATTGCCTATAATCCTTATTAGCCAAGTTAACTGGTCTGAGTTCTGCTTCGATTTATGACAGTTTGGCCCTTTTTTAAGATAGCTTACCTTCCTTGGATTAAATACAGAGAAGGCATGCAGGAGCCCTGGTACACAAAAAATTGCTTAGTGTCTGAACAGATGATTACAAGCAATTCCATTTATTAAGTTTAATAATTTACTGTTTCCCAGAGTATTGTTAAAGTGGAGAGACCTGCCTTGCTTTTACAGTAGGGAAGAACTATACCCAGGTGTTACCACAGGTCAGCTGATAAGGAGTACCTTGCTGTCAATAAGTTCACTGTTTGTCTTTCTCTGTCCAAAGCCAACTTCCTCATTGCAAAACTCTGGCCTTCCCTGGAACTGGATAGACTAGCTTGAGTTTGAAGCAGTTCCAAACCTGAGTGGTGGAGCTTTTAGTTAAGGAATATCAACAAGGAAGAAATAGAGTAAAAAATAAGTAAATCTTTACATGAGTTACATTGTAGATCTACCCCTACATAAGTAAAATATGTCTTACACTGTGGTAACTAGAACTCTGCTAGATATACATCTAATGCAGTCTAAAATTTGCTATCATGTGTAATCCTGGCAATAGCAATAAGGCCAGGCTCAGTGCAGCAGAGTCAGTGGTGTGGTCAGCTCAGGAAGGCAGCTTTAAAGCTCTCAGAGCTGCTCAAAGCTGTCAGTGCTTCAGGGCACATGTACCTGTACATCCTTGCAGGAAAAGGGTTGTTCTGGCAGTGGGTGTGTGCCAGTTTACTGGATTCCATTCCCACTTGGCTCAGCACTGTTGGATTGTTTGCAAGGTATTCAAGGCACCTCTTAAAAATATATCAGTGACCTGGCGCTTGACTATTTTGAATGTGGGTGTACCCCAAAGGTTGCAGTCTGGCCTTTGGTATACATTTGGTTCTGGGTAAAGGAAGGCAAACTTTCTAGTCTTTACTTGGAAGTGATTCACACCATTCTCACTCATTTGTACAAGTCTCCAGATTAACAGTACTTACTAGTTGCCCTCTGAACTAGTTGTTCCTGCTTAAGCCTGGATAGTCCTTCTAGCTGCCTGCCATGAAAACTGACAGCTCATTTTCTACACCCTTGAGGTCTTTTATTCTTAGCTGTTTTTCTTGAGAGAAGAAACCCAAAATTGTATTGATTCAAGTGGATGTTGTTTCTAAGTACAGCATTTTGTATACTACCACTCACCTTCTGCTGATTCACTGAGGATATTTCATAGCCATACTTTAAATATCAGTTTGACTTTACCTATTAGCCAAAATAGGTTAACAGATCCTGTAAATGCCATACTGACACTTCCCCACCAACTATTCATATTTTGAAGTATTTCTCAGGAGGCAAGTTGCAAAGCAATTTTGTTACATACTAGGATCCAAGGGACAACTCAGTGGTCTGTTATTGACTTCTTTTTGTTCAAAACCTTCTTGGAAAACCCAGTTGTAGGAGGTGGAATGATGGTGTGAAGTGAAAGAGCTGCCCTAATGGGAATTCCCAGGTTGGAGGATCTGCTGTAAGACCCAAGGGGACAAAACCGACATAGAACAGTGCCTGATGGTCACATTCTTCTTTGTTTTGAGTTTCCCTGATGAATTTTGGGAGAAAAAGGTAACCACATTTTTAAATAAATTCTATATGAACTCTGCAGACTGTAGTAATTAGATGTGTGATAATGACCTTGTGTCCATATTTAATAATTTAGTTATGCATTTAAACTGTTCTGTTAAAGCTGCTTTTTTTTTGCCATGATTAAAGAATCTTTGTTTCACTGAGCCCAGTATTAATGTATTCCAGATTCTTTTTCTTCAGAAGAGTAACAGATGTTCACAGTTTGGTGCAATTTTCAGATGAGCAATGCTGTTTATAATGAATTTTCCTGAGACCACCCAACTCATTTCAGTTGTAACTTGAACTATGCCCAAGTGTTGATCTCAAGAGATGTAAAAGAGATGTAATAATTCTGTGCCCCACCCAGTTCAAAACACATGACTTAGTATAGATGGAATTTAAATATGTATGCTTCCAATCTACATAGAAAGCTGAAGTTTTATCTTGTATGCCATGAAAAATGGTGGTGGAAATAACATTCTTGCTTTAATTAATCAAGTATTCCAGAATTAACTAAAATAATAAGACAAAGATGAACAAGTGAAAAACCACAGCCCACTAATTAAAACCAAAGAAACTGAGATTTATTCTGGAAAATGCAGCTTTATTAAGCACCAAAAAAAAATAGAAATATAGCTTGGGATGAGGTGTGGGGATGTGACACAATGCATCACGTCTTGTCAGAAACAGCTGCAATAAATTTTGTGCTACATTAACCAAAATATAGTATGATTTAGACCTGTCTCTATCCAAGCCAATATATTTAATGTCAAATATTAAAAAAAAAAAAAAAGGTTAATAGCATTTAGGGATATTATAAAACAAGTATTGAGGAACTTTGACTGACAGAAAATGAAGCTTCAATTCATATTTCTGCATTTATAAGAAATCTCAAAGACTTAATTATATCAGTTGGAAGAACTCACAAAGGAAGAAAGAAGCTCTGAATGACTTGAGACTATGAAAATTAAACAAACAGTTCTGAATTGACATTAATTGGTACTGAATGAACAGGTTTTTTTTCTTTCCTGACATTCATTGTACCTTATATTTAACATTTAGTGCAGTGTTATTTTGAGATTATAAACTGAGAACTCAGAAAAAATAATTGCACTGAGAGGTTCCCATGGCAACCATAGTGTGCAAATTATCTATGTGAACATTATGATCAGGGTAATGTCACGCCCTGGTATTGAGCCTTGCTGTTTGGCAGGTATGTATTTTACAACATGAATTAAGTGATAAGTGTAGATAGTTATAAATGGCATTAAAATAAATTATCTGAATTTAATTTTTTTTTAGCAAGAGAATTGCTCTCCAGTGTGATGCAAGGAATTTCTTTAATTTTTTTGAAAATACCTTGTCTGGAGGGGTCTGAGCTGCGTATAGAAAAACCATGTAGAAAATGATATGGTTTTAGGGACTATAAATACTCAGCCTTATCCTTTGCCAGCACTCATTCTCCAGTCAGAACTCCAGGGTTTTCATAAATGTGTGCAGTTGTGTCCCAACAGCCGATGTGTGAATGCAGAGACTGACGGGATGCTGTGATCCCCCTGCTCTCAATGGCTTTTGTGTTTGCTTAGCTGCTTGCCAGCAATGAAGATGCTATTTCAGCATCTTCCTTTCAGCTGAAGCCAGAAATACCAAATGCAAAGGAAACAGTGCTGCTGTGAATACTGTAGAAAGAGAGGATTTGGGATTTTTTTTTGTGAAAAATAAATAAATTCATTAATCATTGCACCTCACTGTTATCTTTTTTTCTCTTTCTCTTTCTCAACTAGCAGCTTAAGGGCAAACTGCCTCTTCAGTAATTCTTGTGTGCTGGTTGCTAATGAAATTCTACACTTTCTCATTTGGAAATGAAAAAATATTTTGTCAGTGCCTTGGTTACACATGCTGTGGTAGATATTAGAAACAATCTGCTTTTTATAGTCTTATAATAGTCTTGACTTGAATACATGCCTGACTTTTGAAGAGTGACCTGTCTTGCTTTACAACAAAAGACTTATGCTTTTAAGCCTGAACTTAAAATCTTCTCAATCTCCACTTTTTACTTAGTTTTAAAATAATCTTCTGGGAAAATCAGTTACTTGCTTTGTTATTGTTTGGACTTCTTTTTCTGTTTTTCTTTACGAAAATAAAAGAAATATTGAAACTTATAGTAGAAAATGTATGGGATGTAACCTTCATTGCTGCTCTAGCTCTGTTTCCTGGGAAACGGATCAGAGCAGCATGAAATTTATCTAAAGCTCCCAGATCCGGTGCAGGAAAAGTGAAGGCAGGTCTGAAAACTGTCTTTTGAAGCAATGACTGCTAAGGACCTCTTACAAAGCTGTGGTGTCAGAGTTTTGTGGGGAGAAGAGTCTGAGTGAAAGCCAGGGAGCCTTTTGGTGGGTCTGCAGAATGCAAGCTTGGAGAAATTCTCATCTGTGCAATTTGACAACCTTTGCTTACAGTTACTCAGGAAAGCTGTCTTAACTTAGACAATCCATTCCCATGAGGGCCACAAATAGTTCCTGGGGTTGCCAGATTGCTTGTGGTCAGGTATTTGCAAAGGTGCTTGGAAGTCCCCAAACTTCTGCCACCTGGGCTGTGAGCATGGACAGGTGTGGTTCCATCTGCACAGGGGGCAGCTCTGACCCTCTGAGTGCTGCCTCTGCTTGTCCTGGTTTGGGAGGGGAAGAACAGCTCTAAATCCTTTAGTCCTGTAGGTCTTTACCCACAATTTAAGTACAGATGTGCCACTATTTACCTGTGGAAAAACATTTGGCTTCAGAGTTCTGGATTTAGGAAATAAAAGCAGAGAATCCAAGTATTGTATATTTGTCAGTAGTTTGTAATGATGAAGCTTCCTGGTGTTACCAGTAAACCACAGTGTCACATTTTGCTACTGGAGCTATTATCAAAATTGGACTCACGCTATCTTCCTATGGGTAGGAAGATTAGATTAGCACATGCATCAGTTTGGCAAAAACCCCACATTAACTATACTTATTTCTGCTCTTGATTTTTCTGAAAAGTTCATATAGCCTGGCCATGACTGTGTATTTTTTTAATTTGCCACCTTCTTTAAGGCCTTTTTTGTCTTGCCTTAAAAGTAAGGCTTCCATGTGTCTCCTTTTTGTGATCTTAACTTCGTGTTCTGCTGATAATAAATGGAAGCTAGAACTGGTTGAGATTTTCCATCAGAAGGAATTCCAACCAGAAATGTCTGTAAAACAAATTCAGCAAGAAAAGAATTCTTTAAAAAATAACCTTTTTAATAGGAAAATCAAAACATACTATTCTGTTGCGTTTAGTTCAACCTGATTTGCCATATTTATGTAATTCACCTCAAGGATTTTATCTTTGAGTCAGTTGAATAAACAAAGCTCTGGAAACTGTATGGCACACTGAAAAGATTTTTGATTGTAAATTTTGCAAAACTTTTTTCCCCTGAAGAAAATGAAGTGAATTTCTCCAAAAAGGGCTGACGTAAGCACATTTAGCCTGTGTTTCCAAAAGCTGTTCCAAACCAAGAATGTGCTTACAGGTGTTTGGTCAAGTGTTGAGATGCTCCTCTCCTCCCATTTTGAAAGGGATAAATATGTTATTCAATCCTTGTCATACTAAGAAATAGCAAGCAAGGGAAGGCTATTTTAAAAAGAAAGATGCAACTTTTTCTAGTCCAGTAAACCCTAGAGTTTGATGTTGGCTTAAAAACAAGCAGGAGATGCAGGAAGTCACAGGAAGAAGTGAGAGTGTGGTTTTCTTGCACACCAGTACTAACAAGCATTAGAAAATATTCATAACTAAGACTAGAAATCAAGATTTTTTTAAAAAAAGGTAACATTTATATTTTTATTTTGTTATAACCAATTTCAAAATTTTATCTTTCTTCTTTCAGAATGATCAGTCTATGCAAGATATGCAGATAATTGGAGGAGATGATCTTTCAAAGCTGACTGGCAAGGTTTGTTTATTTTATATTTAAGAAAGAAGGTAAATTCACTGAAAATACTTGAGAAGAGCTGTATATTTTTTGTCAGATACTAATACTGGAATCAAAGTTATTTATTCTTCTGTATTAAATTGCTGTGATGCCAGTGTTTTCAGATTGCAGATGCCCAAAAAGGTCAGAATGTTGCCTCTCCATCCTTGTGCAGGATTTCCCAGTGGTTATACATGTACCATCAGTGAGACTGTGGGCAAAATTTGTGCTGTAATGTTTCCCCTTAGCTTGTTTATGTCATGGAGCCTTGGTGTGTACAAGCAAACTGCACAGTGCATATCTCTGCTGAATTCAGCATATGTGTTTAATACCATTTTGCCTACTGCACAAAATTCACTTGAGGAGCCTTTCACTCAGAGAATCAAATGGGATTTTTAATTTCAGCATCAGGCTGGCAATATGACTGAATCTGCACTAAGCTTGAGCCTTGTGATAAGGAGAGAAAGTGGTTTGAGGCAGTGAAAAGGCCATTTTCATCCAACCATGGTAATACAAAGCAGTACTTTGAAGAGGAAGGAAGGCTGATTTCATTAGGCAAATGGTCTGTGTGGCAAATGGTCAAAAAATGGATTCTTTACTTATGCATTAAGGCAACATAATACTTATCTTGTTATTTGTACTGTATGTGCAGTCACTGTCTTATTAGGTGGTTCTAGATAGTATCAGTTTCTTCAAAGCACTCAAATGGAGCAACAGCAAACTCATTTGTTTTGTTGTACTATAGCACACAAGAAGAAGAAGAGGAAAACAACTTTAAATATTTCATTAATATTAAATAGGGTTTGATGCAACTAGAACTGAAATTTAAAAAATGCTGTTATACTCAGAATATTTTAGTGATATGTATGTACTCAATTTACACTTCTAAATACTCCTGCTGGGTGTTGTTTCCTAATTACCACTAAAGTGTTAATCATATTCTGGGGAAATATTAATTAATTTGCTACTTTCTAATATTCAAACACTGGAGTTACCTGTTTTTCTGTGATGATTTTGCATATGTTTCTCTGCCTCACAGGCAGAACTGGCGGTGCATCTTACTTAACATTTCTTTTTTTGCACATAGTTCAAACACTTTCTAAACTTCCAGGCCCAGCTCTCCTTCCTCATCTTCCAATCCCAAATTTCCTTGATTAATGGTTGCAGATATTATTTCCAGATATGATATTTCCAGTTTCACTTGAATTCACTGGGCAAAGCATTATTTTTTGCAAGACTATTGTGTATTTATCTGTATCCACATGTGTATGAGAGAGAAGGAAGGTTTCACCCTATTTTGTCCTGCTCTTATCAAAAATTAAGTAAATTTTTTCTTACAATGAAAATCCTGGTAATCTTTTTCTCAGTGGCATGGCTCTCCTGTTCCCAGGTGTGGAATGGGACACAAAATTTGGCTGTTGGGAGGCTGAGAGATACTTGGGGAGAAAACTGAGCAGCAGCATAGTTTAAGATAGCTGGGCAACGAGGCTGGGATCTAGGGTAGGTGTGAGGCAGCTGCTTTGGGAATAAATTGCTGCTCAGGAGGGGAGCCCAGTGCTGGGTATGAAGGCTGAAGTGGGGCAGGAAGGGAGAGCTGGGACTGCCAGGGGAGCAGATGTCCCTGTTTGGGCCTGTTTGGTGTTTGTTTGTATGTGGGGCTGTCTGTGACACAGCTGAGGTAGGAATAATGAAATAGCATTTACTAGAACACGTGAGAACAGGGTTCCCTTAAGACTGATTTTACCGACTGAAAAGCTGGAATGCAAAGCTGAGGCTCAAATGCTCATGCTTGCATGTCTAAAGTTGGATATGTGAAGGAGTGGCCTTATGTCCACAGATGCCAACTCCTCCATCTGTTGTTGACTTCAGCAGTTAGAGCAAGTATTCAGCACATTTTACTAATGAGCCATTTGTGGGTTGATTCAGAGCCTCCTACAGGCCATGTAAATCTTTTCCTTGAAGTGTTTTTAGTACCTCTCTTTAGCTGCTGCCTTTTAAAACTGCTGGTTCAGTAGTCATCCAGTGTCACTGAGTGAATTAGTTGAAGACTTACTCAGAAAATTCAACTTTGCTATCGAGCAAGCTGTGTTCTTCCTCTGCCTGCTGGAGTGGTTAATAAGAAAAGATTGTAATGATATTGAAAAATTAATATACTAGGTAAATCTCATTAACTTACTGATCATGGAAGGTGTTTTCAAAAGCACAAGTGTGGGCTTGGAATATAAGTTCCATTATGTTTCTGTAAAGTTGAAAAGTATCAATAAAAGTAAACAGTTTTGAAAAGTAAACAGTTTTCTTTTACAGAGAAAAGATTCTGAGATTTTGATGTTGAATTGCCTTTCATTAAGTAATAATACCTGGAACCTCAGCTAGCCTATAATCTCAGTGAAGAGCTAAGGCATGTTTGCTGCCTATTGGAAAAACAGAGTGAACATGCTGGTATATAATAATGTTGGGTTTTTTTTCTGAGAAAGCTTAAAGAAAGCAGAAAATTTTAACAGCTAATTAGAAAGAGGCTGTTAAGGAATAGTTCTTAGCTCTGTTAATAGCTCTTCAGAATAATACCTCCTCTGTACTTCTGTACAATATGCTTTTGTATATAAAATTATTATAAGCCCGGCAAAAATGTATAATGACCCAAACCACAGAAAAGAGAAATGTTATGAGAGTTGGCATATAGACCCAAACTGCCCAAATTGTTACCTGAAGAAAATCATCCCCCATTTGAAATTATTCTTCTGTGAAGAAGGTCACTGAGGCAAGAATGAAGTTTTCCATGGCACAAATCACTAATTAAGGTACTTGAATAATGAAGCCTGATATAGCTTAACACTCTAATGCTTTGTAAGCATTTCTATCCAGAAAAAAAAATAATTTAATAATCTCTCCTTTAATCATGTAAGTAGTGAACATAAAGTTTCTCAGTATCTGATTTCATAGTAAAGTAGTTAGTTTTCAAAGTTGCTTTAAAGCTGAAATACTCACTTGGGTAAAATTTATCATTAATGTTTGCAAAGGGGAAAACATTTTGAAAATGGGAGATAATCAATTACTTTTCAGAAATCTGTTTTACAATAAGATGGCAATGAAAATGTATGGAGATGAGGTGAAAGAACAAATAATATAACTCTGCTTTGTATCAATACTGTAACCATCCTGTATAATACTGTAAAAATTCCTAACATATTTTCAACCATTTGTGACATTTGAGCAAAGTAAATTTTAAAGCATCTAGAAACTTCAGTAAGTTCAACTGTACCAGAGTTGTGAGTAGCACTGCCATTTATCTCTTATATTTGTATGCATGTATGTTTTGTCTGAGGAGCTTAGGAGCTGGTTTTGTAGTCCAAAATCTCTGATGACAGGAATAATTCTGAATATCACTCCATATGTAAAATATGTGATGTAACCTTTCAAAAAGCTCCTATACCACTTTCTCCTTGCAAGTGAGACAAGTTAGATAAAATAATAAATTTAAAGTTTATATATTTTTGCAATTAAATACTTATTACAGTTGTATAATATATTTGATGTCAAACTTAGATCCATGTATACTGTCATATATAGAAATATGCTATTTCTATATAGCCTAGAAAGTGAACAAAAGAATCATTATTAGTTTTTAAGTTAATAAGAACTTTGAATTGAGACAGAGTAGTTATACAGTTAGTACTATACACTTATGGAGCCAGTGAATTTCAAAAATTCTGTCAATGCTTATGTTCTGTATGAATTCCCCTTGTACACATTAAGTACATGTTGTTGACAGCCAGTGGTTCTGTCATTTTCAGTGAAGTGTAGGTCATAAGTAGCCATCAAGAAAAAAGGAAAGTGAGTATTTGTGTTTTCTCTACACTTTGTTGTATTAGTTTGAGCACTGCATCCTCACTCTGATGGTCTCCTAAAATGACTGATCAGCTCATACAAAAAAGAACTTTCACTCAGAAGAAGATATCCTCCATGCAGCTCTTCTTAATTCCTTCTGGCAGGATTTTTGCTATAAAATCTCCAAACTTCTTTTATAGGTCTTGCCTAAATCAATTTATCCACTGTCTACCATTTTCTTGCCCAGCTTGTCATTTGGGAAGGTGTTCCAGGAGCATAAAGCATTTTCACTTTCTTCTCTTATGCCTCTCATTTCATTCCTATTTTATTGAACCATTTTCTATGCATGCCATAGGCTCCAGCAACAGTTCAGAGAGCTGTCTTTCCAAGTGTGCTGAAAGATGTGGATGAGCCCAACAGAAAAGATGAAAATCAGACATATGTGGCTTTTTCTAGAACCATGTAGAAAGTTCCTAGCTAGATGTCTCATTTTACAGAAGTTTTTCATATTATCTTCTGACATTGTGATGAAGTGTTAATATCTGTGAATTTCATCCCTGTGTGCATAACATAAAATTATTTCATTTCTCACAGGAGTCCATTTAGCTACCTTTGAACCTCTTCACTGAAACTTTATGCATTTTTATTTAATTTTTATTAGATGGTGATTCTTCAGCTTTATAGCACTATCATAAAATGTCTTGTTTAACTACTGGTACCTGAGGTTCCCCAAATGCAATGCTAAGAAAGCAAGTACTGCATGTGTGATGAGTAAACTGATAATCCATTAAAAATTCAGTTTGAAGAATCACATTATCAATTTATGTAATTCTGATGATATGGAATACACATGAAAAGGTGTCTTCAGAAAGAATTTACCTGAAAATGTAGACTACTGAATGGAAGTTTATCTAAAGGGAATCAAAATACACTATATTGTTGCTTTTTATCTCCTTACTGTCATAAAACAAAAAAAAGAAAGTAGAGATTGATAAAAAAGAGATTTTGTGGGGGGAAGGTGGTAGGGCTTTTGGGTTGGTTCTTTTTTTTACAAATATGCTTTCACTTTTAGAAGCGGACAAATAAATGAACTCACCTTTTCTTGACACTGTGTATTCATGCATACTTTGCAAGCTGGTATAACTAACAGCATGTTACAAGTACTCCCAAGTAGTTTAAAAATAGTTCTATCCAAGAAAGAGACAGGAAGGAACTCAGGCTATCAATGGGGATTTGAAGATAAAAGCATTTCCATCATCCAAATTATGCCAATCTTCCCACATTATGGTTCATTTTTTTCCCTTTGTTTTTTTCCTTCCCAGGACAGTTAATTGGCCTGATCACAAACAGGGCTTTGTTTAGAGATTCCTTTCTCTTAAGGGCTAAAAGCATCCTCTGGGTGATTAGAATGAAGGGTCCTGAATGATAATTTCTTCACTACACTACCTACAGTGTATCTTTTAAACTACCACCAATTTTGATTTAGAGGCTTGATGGAGAAGCCTCCATATATCAGGCATGTTATATCAATAGTCAACTGTCATCACTGCTAAAATGGTGAACCTAATTTTCTTTTGTGAATGTGAGCAGTTTTTTGTCTTTTACTGTGCCCTACTGGATTAAGCTGTTTGCCATTGTCAAATTTATATTGCCATATGGTTGCATATTTGCCTATCACACAGTCATTACTTAAGCTTCTTTTAGATAAACTAATCCATTGGAAGCCTGCTGTACAGTACTGGCATACTGTAGGATGTAAATGAGACAAAGTTTGAAGGTGGAATTAACAACATGAAATTATTAGTAGGCAACTGATATAGTTGGAAGAAATGAAATTTCAAGCATGCAGATCCTTCTGTTGGTCTGAATAAAATCAGCTAACATAAAGCTAAGTACAGATTGGGAGAAACTCTTTATTTTAACCTAATGTGGTAATCAAACAATTTGGGATAAGAGAAGCAATTGCCCTACATAATCACCTGCCCTGTGACCAAGGGGCAGATAAAAATGTTAAGAATTCCTCTGAGCTAAAATAAGAGAGGAAATTATCAGCTGTGGAGCACTGATAAATGAGTTGAAGGGCAGCTGCAGTGGAGGATTATAATGTGCTGTAAAGCCACTATTTTATTCAGTCCATGATTTTGAGTGCATACAGCAGTTCTGAATTTTTGTTCCCAGGCTCAGCTGTTGAAGGTATTTTGTGGTCTCTCTCAGGCTGTGGGCTGAAAGGTCAAAGTTCTTTTGTGAAAAATGTTCCCCCACTGGGAAATGGGCTGTTAATTAAATAAAAGCTATTACTTCCTGCTACAAACCTTACTTCACTCTAAGGTATTTTTTGAAGTTCTCAAATAATTTTTCTTTTCTCAGTTTTAAGTTCTTTCTGTTCTTTTCTTTCTGTTAAAGAAAAAATCAGCTATTCTGCTGATTTTATGTTGCAACATGTAAGGAGAAAATACCCTCTTTATGTACCTACCTGATTTTCTTGCTATACATGTGTGGGCTGAGTTTGTCCTCGTAGCTGTAGTGTTGCATTAAATGAAGTTGTTTATTTGATTATTAAAGTGTAGTTTTGACTTTCAGGGAAATACTCCCCCTTTCTAAATGTGCAGCTTAGAATTTTTACCTTGTTAAAATTTCACATTTTATATTAATTCAAAGACACAGTTTTCCTCAAAGTCTTACTCCATGCTAACTTCAAAGTACTACTATTTCATAGCAGTTTTCCTTTGAAAACAGTCTTCCGAATGGAACATAAAATCCAAGTCTAGAAAAAAATTGTTATTCTTTTCCAGGAAGATGAAAAATAATTTCCATAGCACTTACTACTGTCAGGCAGGAGGCAGACATGCTCTCATTACTCTGCTTGGTCTTGTTAGCTGACATTGTTCCATTTATTACTGACCTGTGGGAAGGTAAACAATAGAAATGTATTGACTCAGTGCCGGAGTAGTTTTCATCTTACTGCAAGTCAGGATTTTTTTTTAATGTACTGTAAAAACAACATACTTTCCTGCATTGTATGTGTGTGGCTTTTAAAGGCAGTAAATAACAGATTTTCAATTTTTGCATGTTTTCTATTCATTATTTAAAAAATTAACATTCACAGAGAGTTTCTTTAGGATGAGAGAAAGATTCACATGCTACCTGGGGATTAGAAATTATTTCTTCCTTATTTTACATAGTACTAGTATTGTCAAAAACCTCCTTTTTCCAGATGACCCAAGACATGCTGCTATGGGCCATTTTTACTACTGTCTAGAAATGTATATTGCAAATGCAAATTTTATTTTTGTGGAGATCCAGCTCACACCACAAATATTATTTCTGCTCAGTTCAAGTGTTTATGTACAGAGTTGCAAGTTGTGTGTGCCCTGATCACTCAAAACCGGAGAATTTTAAACTCCACAGCACCCCTTTGCATTCAATACCACAGAGGACAATTTTAGGACCACTGCTCTTTAGTGTTTTTACAAAAGATCTGGACTCATGAATTGAATGTACATTTAGAAAATTTGCTAATGATGCTAAAACATGAGGGGCTGTGAACTCCCTCAGAGGCAGAGGGGCCTTACAGAGAAATCTGCATAGGCTGGAGAGCTGGGCAATCACCAATTCTATGGAGTTTAACAAGATTCTCCATCTGGGACAGGTTAGTCCCTATTATATGTAAAGACTGGGGAATGAGGTTAGTCCCTATTATATGTAAAGGCTGGGGAATGAGATGCTGGAGAGCTGAGCCATGGAAAGGGACCTGGGGGTCTTGGTCCATGGCCAGTTGAACCTGAGCCAGCAGTGCCCTGGCAGCCAGAAGGGCCAACCCTGTCCTGGGGGGCACCAGGCACAGCATGGCCAGCAGGGCAAGGGAGGGCATTGTCCTGCTCTGCTCTGCACTGGGGCAGCCTCACCTGAAGTGCTGGGGTCTGCCACAATGCAGGAAGGACTTCTGACTATCAGAGTGCGTCCAGGACAACCAGGTTGGTGCAAGGGCTCAAGGGCAAGACTTCTGAGGAGTGGTGAGGTCACTTGTGTTGTCCAGCCTTGGGAAGTGAAGGCTGAAGGGTGCATGCATCACAGCCTACAGGTTCCACAAGATGGGCAGTGCACACAGCTCTCTAGTGACCAGCAACAGGACAGGAGGAAATGGAATGAAGCCATATCAGGGGAAGTTCAGATTGGACTGTTGGAAAAGGTTCTGCATTGAAACTGTGTTCAAGTCACTGGAACAGGCTCCCCAGGGAAGTGGTCGGGATCTGAAGCCTGTCAGAGTTACAAGAAGCAATGGTCAATGTCATATGGTTTAGTTGTAGGTAGTCCTACAAAGAGCAGGGAGTTGGACTTGCTGGTCCTTAAGAGTCCCTTCCAACTTGTGTTCTTTGACTCTGTGTTGCACCAGCCTACCTTCTGCCAGCTACCTGGTAAAAAGCTGTGTAAACACGGAGTGAATCATCCAAATCTATGAGCTCCCAGCCATCCCTCTGATCTATCAGTAAGGGCAGCTGATTCTTGGCAATGTTGATTCTTTTGCAATGACTCAGTAGGAAGGTGTTTCGTTCTCTGAAGCCTGCATCCCTTTTTATTTGGACAATGTATAAACCTTTCCAGAGCATATTTTAAAAAACTGACTGTATTCTGTCTCACTCTAAGATATATTAGCATCCTTATTAGATTTCTGGATGTACTTCAGAGATTGTATTGGTGAAGATGGCTCTGCTCAGAAATTAAGCCATCTTTAGTCTAGTCAACATGTCAGTAAATATTCCTATATCCTGTTCTCTGAGTTTCAAAAGTAGACAGAGTCCAGAAGGCTGGATTACTTTTCTTTTCATGTGGTTTCCTTCTTTGTAATTGCTTCAAATATATCTGAAAGGACAAAACATTCTTGATCTATGTGATACTGGAGCTTCAAACACACATACTTGAGAAGGATCTTTTCTTCAGTGTTCTTTAGCTTCCTATTTGTCCAGCTATCAGTGACTGCTGCAGCACCACAAGCTGATGAGTTTTACCAGTCCCCTGCCCACCGGCTCACATGGGGACTTCACAGTGAAGCTGAATAAGGTCTTCCATATAACTGACCTTTCACAAGAGATGCTTGGTGCAGCCAGCTGTGCCTTTAGGATGATGGTGACATCACTGACAATGTACTAATTTGTTGTATCTATTGCATTTTTCTTTCATCCTCTGCTATCCATCTGATCAAGGATAAGCTATTCTATTTCAACCAGTTTTAGCTGGACGTCACCGCTATCTAGTCTGGGATGCTGTATATCAAAACATTTCTTGGCAGTTTGCTCTTCTACTCTGCTATTCCATCCCTTTTCTGAAATCTTCTATCTGTAGACTGCTTCAACAGTAGAAAGGCAGGGGACAGGCAGCAACACAGTCAGTTTTCCAGCAGAATATTTTGCAGGAGAGGGTTTGTATACCAGAGGATGGCAAACCACTCTGAATGCCTTCAGTTGTAAGCAGCAGTTAATGACTGAAATGTATGGAGACTTTAGGCACAGTAACCCTGTATAATGATAACAGAGATTAAAGTATCACTCTGAACAGTTAGGATGCCTGCTTACTTACAATTACAAAATGTTTTCATATCTAAATATTTTATAGTGGCTTTTCCACCGCCTTACCTACAGGATTCCACTGTAGTACAGAAAATCCTCTTCTGTGTTTAGGAAATAGTGAGAATGAGCATAATACAAAACAGTAACTGTGTTTTCTGGCCTAGACACCTTATAGGAACTTCCCCAGTCTATATGATTTGCAACAGTTGGACTCCTTGACTCTGTGGATGAGAGACAGTGTCCACCAAAATCCTTCCTTGTCAAGTTAGTCAGTAAACATGAGATCTTACACATCAGCTGAAGTCATGTGCAGGAGACTATCACTCCTATAACCAGACAAACCTTTGAGGCATATCTGGATCCATGTTAATCCTCTTTCCTTCATATGTGTCATTTGTGATGAGGAGACACAGACAGAATGAAATTTCTATTAGATGTGTAACTGGCTGCAAAGCTGTTCTCAAGAAACACTTAATTATGCTTCACTGTCAGACAGGATGCATTAAAGCACACTCTCCAGGGACTATACAAAATTTAATTCATGATTGAAAAGATGAAATTAGCATTTAATGGTACTCATACTACCTGGAAAAATACTACAAGATATTATGATCTTAAGAAATTATTTTAAGAATTTGGTTCAAAGAATGACATGTAACGACAATAAAGATGAATACCACCTTCTGTGTTTATACAGAAGTCATCTTTTGCATAAATGCAAGTGAGGGAGGACTGACTCAGCAGCAGTCCTGGAGACAAAAGGTGGATCACAAGCTGCACATGAGACACCAGTATATTTTTATAAAGGATGTAACTGTTGCACTGGGATACATAGAAAGGAAGATTATTTATAAAGCACACAAAGTGGTTCTTTTATTCCTCTTGGCACTGGAAAAGACTTTCTGGTTTGGAACACCACAACTGGAGAAGGATTCTGACCAACCGGACCAATTCCAGAGGAGAACAAAAGAGTGAACAAAAAGCTAGGAAATATAACTTGTGAGAAAACATTAAATAAATAGAGGCTGTTTAATCTGAAGAAGAGGAAACTGAGGAAATATGTCTCTCAAATATAGAAGAGAAAAGAGGAGAAAACAAAGCTTTTTCCATGTTCTGTTCAAAATAAGTTCAGGCCAAATATCAACAGAAGTTTTCTTATTATATTTTTGTTCTTAGATAATGAGGTATTGAGACATATTCCCTGGGGAGATTCTGAAGTATTCATCATGTTCTAGAAGAGGTAAATCAGAAATCTGTGAAGGATAGTTTAAAATTTCTGCTGTAGCCCAACAGACAATGATCTTTCATGGTCTCTTCAGACCCATTTTCTATTATGTATATGGTTATTTTTTCTCACAAGTTAATAGTAAGGACTGTGTAAGGACATACTCCTCCTTATTGCTTAACCCAAATTCCATGGCCAAGGAGGCTGCTGTCCTCTCATTCCATCCAACTTTGTGATTTCCACATGTGAGCAAGCAATCTTAATCTTAACAGAACAGCTGAAGCAACTGTGGTAGCAAAGAAACTTACTTGTCTGTGTATGAAATGTCCCAGGACTTTGCTTTTGTCTCAGTCTGTCACAGTGCACTAAGAGATGCACAAATAGATGCTAATGGTCATGACCTGTGTCCCTTGGGGCCTCTACTCACACCTGTGGCCACAGGAACACCAGCTTTGCCCTGGGCTCTTAGCCCATGACTGATCTGTGCTCTGTGGGTACCAACCTTCAGCTCAGCTGCATCCAAAGCTGAACATTACTGCAAACATTGACCCAGACCCTGACTCACAGACTGACTTTGTTGAACCTGTCTCAGGACTATGGACCTGCCTTGAGATCTGTGGGCTGTGATCATGGTTACTCTCATTGGGCCTGGTACTAAAGGGTTCATTTCCATTTTTAGTTCTGGTGAGGTTCTTTTCTTGTCAACTCTTTTGCTCTCTCCCTATATCATGTGTGTGTGTGTGTGTGTGTGTGTGTGTATAAACAAATCAATATTTACAGGTTCCTTGGGGTGGTTATGCCATTACTCCTGCACATTATCTTCAGGTGTCCACTGACTGAATCAAGTAATTTCCTTATGCCTCAGACCCAGGTGTCCTGAGCTAGTCCTCAGAAGTGTTCTTCTCAATTATGACTTCATACAGGAAGCCAGATGAGATCCAAATTGGTTTTGGATCCAAATGGTTTCCTTCAAAAACTATGTTCCTACACACCTGTCATGAGCTTCTCCTGAACATGGTTTTGGTTCTTCATCCTATCTAGACAACTGATATACTTCCATTCTTTCTTGAAGGGAGAAGTTTCTAGAGAGAGGATATCTTCAGACTTTTGTTGTTAAGAAGCCTTTAACTTTTTGCCTTCACAGGACTAGCTTGAGATCCAAAGTTGTTTGTGTCAGCAGCTGAGAGGTTGAAAGTCAGGAGTGCCGAGCAGGATAACCACCAGTGAAACCTGTTATGAAAACACCAAAAAGGAGCCTCCCTCCAAGATTAATATACATTCCACCAGAGCTCAGTCTAAATTAGTGGCTTTCTTGAGTGGTATCTCCATTGCTGACATTTGCTCAACTGCTGCCAGGAGTTCCCTCCACACCTTACCAAGTGTTTTGCCATTTCAGAAGCATCCAGGTATAATACAGTGTGTGGTAAAGTGTTTCTGCAGTGCTTAATGCATGAAGTATGCCATGTTTCCCTACCAAGCACTGTGAGTGTTAGGAAGAGCTGCAGTATGAATATAAATATGGATAATCTATATTAATAATTTCTGGTTTGAAGTTTAAAAATTATTTACGTATCAGTTAACGAAGCTGTTAAAGGTGTGCTGGTTGTGAGCATGCTCCTGTTACACACTCCTTCTCTGTGTGAGTCTCTCTTACAACTCTCAGCCTTGGGTTTCTGTTATGGAAAAGGAAGCTAAACAGTCTCCATGTTATGTACATAGCAAAGCAGCCAGCCTGACAGAAAGGAAGTGGAATGTAAGCGAGGCTGGTGGACACTGCATGGATATGAAACTATGTGGTCTCGAGGTTTTGCAGGACACACAGCGTGCGCATCCATGTAAGTGTATACACTGATAGATAGATAAAGGTATTTGTGAAATAACTTTCTTCTTGCCACTGCAGGTTTCACTTCAGAAAGTAGATCTTAATGCAAGATTGTAAGAGTCCATCCTTTTGATCACGCATATGGTCATGCCTACTAATAAATAGATTTTTATTTATTCCCATAAGGACATTGCATCTTAGTATTGCTTTTAGTAGAAGAACTGAAGTCTCCTTAGACACTGTACTTCCTGGAACAGAACCATTTCAGCAAAAAAGATTCAGCCTGTGTGATGATACTGTCATAAAGCTTGACGTCATGCTCTTGGCTGGGCCACTCCCCTTCAAATAATTCTGATTTCAGCAGCAGGATGTGAAGAGAAAGAGGGTGCTTTGCAGTATGACAGTGGGTGTTACAACTTGGCCTCGAATCCTTTACTGTGAAGTTGCCCGGGTGTGGGTGGAGGAAAGAAGAGCATTTATTTCAAAGAAAGAATATTATTGCTGCATTCTCATACTAACATTGGAAATAGTATTTTAGTGAACTTTAGGGTACACTGCAGTACACAGCTAGAGACGCTGGAATGAAGTAAAGCTCATCCCATTTGGATTTCTTCCATCTAATTTTATTTTCCAAAGCTACATCCGTTCTTGGACAAAGAGGATAATCTAGACAGAGCTGAATTAAGTTGTGGTCCCTGACTGCAGGGCTTGCTCTTATGGCTGGCTCTTTTTCAGGGCATAAAAATGAAACAGGAAACTCCTTGTGTCCTACTGTGTTGTACATATGTAGCTGGACCTATCTTCATTTCTCTTTTTTAAACATTTGTTTCTTTTACTATGTGAATATTATGTAATTGTATTCCTTTTTGTTTGTTCTTCCAGAATGTTCTAATTGTGGAGGTAAGCTGCGTGCTTCTGTCACATTGTACTTAGATAAAGTCACACAGCCAAATCATGATTGGCTGTTCAGTTTCTAAATCCTGTCTGTGTTTATACATCTCTCGCTGGGAGGTGGTGAAAAGGGAGAGGGGTTGATTTGCTTAATGGCCTCTCAGTCTTTTTGCAATTGCATGACAGATCAAACTACATTGCTGTCACTCTAACTGGTGTTCTGCCTCGTGATACCCAGGAGTCTTTGTTTCTGCCTCATTTGATTTGTTCTTTCTGTGGTTTCATCAACTCCTGTTCTTCAAGTTGTTCTGTTCCTTGGAGGACAGTGAATCAACTGCAGTGATGCCCTTCATTTCTCAGGTGCATGACTTTGAAATAATGGCCCTGCATATGCTTTACAGCCCCAGGGTTGTTCACAGTCTGGTTGGGAGTGTCAGTCATTCCCTCAAGGCCCCAGCTCCTGTATCCAGCTCCCCACCCAGCAGTGTCCCTGGGGGACAGCCCATCACAGAGCTGTTGCTGATGTAAGTCAGCAGTGTTCAGTTGTAGAGGGAAAGAAAATGTCACCTCACTGGTGCTACAAATTCTCATATAATTAAGATAGGTGATTCTCTTTCAAGATATTGAATAAGGAACTGGGACAGCTAGAGCACATTGGGATCTGCCTGGCATTTCAGAGCCAGTTTGCTTGTGTGGGAAGTAAGCTGGACAGTGTAATGAACTGTATACTGTTGAAATTTCTTCTCTTAGCAAAGGATGGAAAAAAAGCCATCAGCTACAGAGATAGCTGGCTACCTGAATAGCTGCTAAGAACTCCAATTTACTCATTCCAGCTGCTTTAACAGAAATTAAAAATATCCACAGCAAATTTCATATTAAACAACTGGAGGGCAGAGACAAGGTATTGCTAATCCACCCCCAAAGTTCAGATCAACAACTGCACTCCATGGTCAGTTTTCTAGCCAGGTAGATCTCATTGATATTGGATATGGCAGCTCTGGAGAAATCCCATTTGTACTGTGCTAATAAAACAAATAGGGCAGATTTAGCCCCAGCATGGAGACACGGTGACATACTGTGATCTCAAGCATAATATGAAAAGTCTAATCCCTGCCTCCTTGCATAGCCCAGTAGAGTCATCTCCAGTCCTGAGTTACATCCCAAGTACTTGCAACACAGCTGTTTTCAAGAGGAAGTGGACAGTCCTTGAACTGATAATTTTATGAATAGAAAGTGCTTGCTTCAAACAGTGTAAGCTCAATTATAGCTTTTTTGGATGTGGTTTACAATGCACTGGAAAAAAAAAATTTCTACAAAATAAGAATGTGAAACTTCTCAGTCATTGTCCAGATTTCCTTCTTTCAGCTTTCCTTTGTATTTTACTTACTTTATTTTTCTTGTTTTATAAGGATATTGTCGGAACTGGAAGGACCATGAAGGTTCTGCTTAACAATATAGAAAAATACAAGCCAAAAATGATTAAAGTGGCAAGGTGAGTAAAACAATCACAAAATTTAGTAATTAATTAGTCTAGTCCAGCATATTTTCCAGAGTATATTCCCATTCAGACATCCTGGTTTAATTTGATGCTGCAGTATGAAGGAGAGCTGCACAGAGGAGCTGCCTGGGTCACTAAGGGGAGGGTGAAGGAAAGGAGGGGAAATGCTTTTGTATTGTTTTGCCTTGGCAATGATCCTCCAGCCCTTTCAAGACTGGCACTGATGGACTGGGGAGGGGAATACACCCAGCTCTTCCCTGCAATCAGGATGTTGTCAGGAAGAGAAACAGAACAAGAACAGGGACTCACGTGGCTCAGATTTTTGATAAAGGGAATAGTTTTATGTGGGTTATTCAGTTACATATCTAGATTTAAATGGGGTTTATTTTATTTTTAATTACAGTTTGTTGGTGAAAAGAACATCTCGGCCTGATGGGTACAGACCAGATTGTAAGTGTTCTGAAAATCTCTGCTTGACAGTTGAAGTTACCACTACTCTGTCACTTGCCTTTCATCACATTCTATGGACTGCTAGAAGCATTGTAAAATACCAATTGTCAGTGGGTCTGTGGGATACAATGGAAGGATTTGCATAATTGTCATTTGGGAAACCTACCCAACTTAGGTTTTCTGGAGATATACTAACTTTACTGGGAAATTTTGAAAGGGTTTAATTTTATCAATGAAAGGTGAGTGTTTTATCTTCTGTGTCTGACAAATAATATCGAAGAGAATATCCATTTCTTCTTTTTCCTTCCTCATTGCATCTCTCTGGAGGAGCTGCAGGATTCCATCTGAGCATGAAAGGTGTTTTATTGTGACTAACTAGTCACAAGTTTTACTTTTTTTTTTCAGAAAAGCACTTCTATTTTTTAAAGTATTATTGTTCAAAGGGAAAACACTAATATTGTAATTAAATCCCACCCCCTAAAAAGCAGAAGATAAATTGGGCTTTTTAAGCTTTCTCCTCCTGCTCGGTTTGCACCACACCAGCACCACTTCTCTTTAAATTACTGGTCCTTATACTGTGTTATGATGAAGCTGTAAATGGAGCTATACCAAGCAATTGTCATTTTAGACTTATTTAGAATAAATGATGTAATAACAGGTATGTGGCTAAATACGAAAAGAATAGATCCATCTAGAAGAGATCCACCAGTATTTGCTACTGAAGAAGTCTCTCTGGTCAGCTGAGCTGGGGAGGAGGGTAGAAGGAGAGTAGGCAGGTGAGTACCAGGAGGCAGCATGAAGGGTTTTGACTTGGGATGTGGGAGAGATGGAAAATTTAGGAAGCAAAAGTTACCTAAAGATTGGGCATGGCCGTGAGGTTTTAGCCCTGTTATCTGAACTATGATCCAAACATTCTGTTGTACAACTTTTTACACAGTGGAGTGGTATTTTTTAACATTTAGAATTTAGCCCAGTAAATGAAGGCATGTATTTGACTGGATTCACTAATGTTAAACATACAAAAGAGGCAATAAAATTACTTCATGAAGGGTAGCTTTAAATTTTTATGTATTAACTTTTGAATGAAACAAATTTTATCCTTGTTCATTCATAGCGTGATGAATTTTATAAAACATCAGAGATCTCTTTTGTAAATCACTGCCAGTGGTGTAGCATTTCCTCACTCACCTAAATTTATAATTCCAAAGTTATATAACCTCCAATCTTAAACAACGAAATAAATTCTTTACCTGAATACCTGCAGAATTTCTTATGTGGACCTATGTTTGTGTCAGTAAGATTGGTTTTTCCTCTAGTTATTTAGAGAACAATTTGGAAAGAGTCCAACTTGTTTTATGTAGTGCTGATATTGCACAGACCTTCACATTCAAAAAGATGCATGTCTGTGCTTGGCTTCAGGTGTGTGAGTTGTATAGCTGAGGTGCACTGCATGCATTTACTTTGCATGTGCCTGAATCTTCATAAGGTTGGGGCCTTAATCTAAAAGCATTTGACATGTTTTGGTAGCATAAAATACGAGATAGTTTTTGCTATTCTTAGCAGAAAATATATAGATCTCTGAAAGTTACTTCTGATTTAATATTCCACATTTTTTCATCATTACTGTGATACGGGACAGTAATCTTCACACATGCATACCAGTGGAGCTTCCAAATGCAAGCAGAATGTTCCAGCTCTGATTTTGGCTTCCTTCCACAATGTGCCAGTGATAATTTTATACAAAATTATCCTCTCCTCTCCTCTGACTGTTCACATCCCTTTCACAAGTACTCCCTGACTGGGAACTGGTTATGGGGCTACTGCTGACCATGATATCTCAGATTCAAAAGTAACATAGCCCCAACTGACTACATATAAGTAGAGTCTAGTTGTTGAGAACCACACATGAATTTAAGGACTTATAACTGCCACTGATCTTATACTGATGGTGTTTGTTATTTGTCTCACTACAGATTACGGATTTGAAATTCCAGATTTATTTGTGGTAGGTTATGCCTTAGACTACAATGAGCACTTCAGAGATTTAAACGTAAGTTTCCTATAAAAAAAATAGTTTAAGAAGTCACTGATCTACATTTTCCATATTTATTCTCATAAATATCCCACAATTTTTCTCCTCGTTGGGGCCCTGTGGAGGTGTGTCTTTGACGTGGTTGGGTTTTGGGATCCTTTCAGTGAGTGCAAAACTCCCTGCAAAACCTCAAATAATCCAAAGGAGTTCTTGCTCAGCACTGTGAACAGTTCCCTCCCCCTAAGAGTTCCCTAAATTTCCATCTTCTGTGAGCCTAGGGCTTCTCAGGTCCACCATTGCCAGTATGTGCAGAGACAGCAGCAAAAGTGAAACACAGGCACAGGTCAGACGGGTTGTCTGAATAATGTGTTGCCTGTCCCTTTTCTCAGAGAAGTGAGGATGGAAAAAAGGTGCAAATCTTTCCTTTGCTTCTTGTGGCACTCCTAGGGGAGTTTCTCAAAGCTGGAAATTCCAAGTGGGAAAACTTGCTGTAGCTAGAAAGTGAAATCAGAATTCACTTCCAGTTGTCTGGAAAGGAAAGAGTAATCCTAAGATCACTAGGTTGGCCAAGCCTAAGTATTTGTGAAGAGTTAATGAATAATTAATAATGTGCTCAACCATACTTTTGCAATCTGTTCTGTTTTTTTCAGCACATATGTGTTATCAATGATCATGGCAAAGCAAAATACAGAGTCTGAAGCAGTAACATCCACACCTGACTATTTCTGTGAAGCTAGAAATTTGACTACACTCCCTCAAGCATCTCCCAGAAAAGCAATTCAACTGGCTTGTGTGTCTTTCAACTCAGTATAATAAGGGCTTTACTCTAGAGATGCTGATGAATATTTACAGAAGTGAGAGGTCTTACCTAAAATGTGAAGCATAGGACTTTTACACTTATTACCTTTATTAAGTATTAAAATTGCCACTGAAGATGCCTTTTGCCTAATAACTTGTTTGCCTCAGGTCTCATTGTGAACACATCTTTTCTTTGGTCAGTTCTTCATTCCACCTATTGCAATTCATATACTTCACTGTGTTGCACAAGATAGTTCAAAAGTGCCATTCTGTACATGAGGATTATTTTATAAGATTTTATTGACTTCATCATGCAAAAATGAAAGCATTATTTTGACTTAATTCAAAAGTTTCAGTGGAAATTCTGTTGTTTTGCAGTTCATTACCCACTCTTCAAAACAAAATTTCAGCTCTCAGAATGTGCTGAATTAGAGTACAGGTCAAAATGAACCTTTGCAAGACACTGTTGATCCAAAATTGGAAGATATCATGGTTCTGGTATGCCATGCAGCCATAGATCTGACCTGTTTAATGTGCTGAATTTTAATCAAGACAAACCAATGCCAGGCAGGTTTGAATTTCTGCATGGTATCCCTTTCTTCTCTAGGATACAAACAAGTATAAAAATTAACAGTGTTCTCCTGAGCTTATATTCTTAACTAAACCTTATTAAGCACAAAAGTTTAATGTTAGTCAGACAATTATTCAGTTATGATTTGATTTTTGCAACGTGTCTAAGTAGAGACTTTTTGTAACCATCTGTCATCTTTGAGAATACAGGTCTGACAATGCTGAAGAAGGCTTGTATAGAAAAAAAAGAAAAATATATAGGAAAACACAGAGAACCGGTTAATGAATGACTGTTGTAGACTGTAGTCTCCTTCCTTTATAGATCATGTTTGAAGAAATTTGTGAGTTTTATGTACTGTATTAGCTGTGAAAAATTTAATTCTGTATTAAATATGTGTTCTTAACAACTTCCCGAGGGAAACCAATGCAAAGTAAGTAACTGTGTATCAGTGGCTTTCCTCTGAACTGTGAGAGGCAGATTGTTACTAGCTGCAGATTCCTATAAACTAATAAAGAAACATTAGGAATACTTATTACATTGCACAGTTGTTTGTTTTCCTGCTTCAGCATATTTTGCACATCCCATAAAAGTTTTTTTAAAAATATGTATTTGCCTGGTAAAATAAACATACCATAGGTATATATTCTCTATTTTATAAGCTATTGTTATTTGGATAAAATCCATGCATGATGTTAAGGGAATGAAAAAGATCAAAGAATTCTGGTGATTGCTACAGAAATGCCTTAGCTCATCTCTACTCCTTTAGCTTGTATTTTAAAAGAGTTCTGTTGAAAAGCTTTCTCTCAGAGTAAATTTCTTCTGGTTTAGAGAATAATGCATACCCTTACAAACCCTGGAAGAAGCTGCTGAAGAATTTAATCCCCTTTTGTTTGATGAGAGTGGTAAAGTTTTTTTTAATGCTTCTGACTGCTATTAGTAGTAATGACACATTGCACAGACTGACATGCTTAGACTTAGGCTTAGTCCAAGATATCCATTAGGTTATTTTTTTTCCTCTCTTCTTGAAAAATTACAGTCCAATTCACCTTGGTACAATTATCAGCTTTCAGCAACAACAATAAAAATTTAGTGAGAGTGTTAGTGTAAAATTAGTGTAAAAATATGAATAACTGTAGATATAAATAATTCAGACAGTGTTAAAACTGCTTAATTGGAAGACTCAGATTATTAACATCTACATACTTAAAAGAAAAGACCAGATTTCTAGATATTATGAGAACTGGAATGTTTCTTCAAATTCTATTTCCTCCTGTCATCATATTTTTAACATTGTGAAAAAGGAATATACAGATTTCATTAGTGAATTTGCATGTGGAATTATTCTGTGAATAAGGGGGGTGTTCTCTTCTAATGCCATATTGAATTTTGTACCTATATGTATCTGAGCATCTCCAGGTGTCTCAGCTGCCATCCACATTACTCTTTGCTTGAAGGACTTCCACCTGAAAAATCAGCTTTCAATTACTTGAACAATCAGACTCTGAAAATCATTAGTGTAACTAAGGGAACAGGTAATCATGCATGCATGACTGATTAATATTGGGCTTATTGGGTACTCTTTGGTGTGCTCAGAGAATTTATTGTCTTGTGTTTTAGTAATATTGTTGATTCCACTCCTTTAACTAAAAGGCCACTAAGTATTTTTTCAGTTGTGGTTGCACACTATGACCCACAAAGCTATGTTTGGGTTTTTTTTAATCAGTTCAGCAACATTTGTTACATAAGAGGAGAAGATGTTCTCTAAAATCCATTATTTTCCTTGGACATTGTGTTTATGGGCAGGCTTCCATTTTATCTCAATTTTTCTTCCTGCGCACTTAACATCAGCATCTTTTCCCCACCTGTTGAATACAAATTAGCATGGACAGTAATTTTGTTTAAAGTGACATAAATACTTATCAGCTATCAGGTTTTAAATTTTATTCATTTATGTCTGATTGCAAAATATCCATAAATGATTTTCTGGAGAGAAGGTCAAACTAGGAAGAATAATTCCTGCACATTGGTTAAATGAATATAAATTAGGATTTCATGTTGCAAACCATAGATATAGTCTGAATATTTGGTAATTTCCGCCTAAAAAATAGAATTTAAATAGTCTACAAGGTCTGTAATTAAGATATTTTTTCAGTTGAATCAGCTGCTGTACTCTTCTAGTTAGAGCTGGACAAAGTAGGAAACAGTGTCTGTTTGATTGATTGATTGCTATTAGTGTTATATTTCTTGAACATGTTATGTTAATACTTGGAGTGTTATTAATAAATTTGTATCATGTAAAATTCCAGCATTTCCCCCCAAAATAGAATACTAACTGTAATATTCAGCTGCAGAACAGTTTCTGGTCTGTGAAAGCATGAAATCATCACAGTTTATACACTGTGTTTATGCACAGTTTTCTATATTAAAATGCTTAACTTTGAGATATACTTAGGTAATGAGTCATCACTATTGATGATCTATATAAATTTATATATATATATATATATATATATGATCTATCTATGATTCTTATATCTATAAGAATCTGTAAGAATAAGATTTATTTAAATATAAATATTTGCAATTCTAACTCTTAATATTTCTTTATACTGAAGAAGGCTGAATCTGCTTCTCTGCATATCTTGCATTTTGATTTGCTCAGAAAGCAGAGCAGAGAAAGCCCCTGTTGTAATCAAACTTGTTATGGATGCAAACTGTAATTGATTCTAGCTACCTTGAAAACTTTAATTTTCAGTTTCAGTTAAAAATGAGAGTCACAAAAGAAAAACATTGCAGGGTTGTATAGCAAGAGACAGGATTGTTTGCCCTTTTGTAAAACCATCATATTGGAGGATGCCTTTTCCTTCTTTTACCTTTTAAATGTGTTCCAAAACCTCTCATAATCTAAATATAAAGATCTGACATGAATGCAGTATCTCAGTGTACTGGGAAAGGTATCCTAAATTCTTCTTCTCCTTAAATTGCAAGGAGAAATGAAGATACATAAGTTAATGTAGGTGTGTGTTACCTCAGCTCAGTCTTCCAAAAGTTAGCTCTGGCTGTACCTCCACATGACTAAGGTGGCTGAGTCAGCCCCCTCCTGTGCTTGTCTCAATGTCCTCATTTGAAACCTTGTAGGTGAGAGAAGCAGGCTGCCAGGTGCTTTAGCCATCCTTTCCAAACACAAAATATAGTGGAGGGAAAATAAAAGCTTGTATCCTAATTTCATGCACATTTTACAGTTACTTTTTTAATGCCACATGCCTTCCTCTGGGAAGGCAGCCTTGGCCAGCTATCCCAGTACCTGGCTGAAATTTTTGTACCACTAGGGAATGACTGCTGTGCTTGCCAGGGATATTCAAAGCAGTGACAGCACCACAGCAACACTTGGACAGCTAGAAAAGTTTGGTCACAAGCAATAAACTATACTGTGGCATTATTTTGTAGTGTTAAAAGTATAATTATTTATGAAGAAACAGCAATATTATGGACTTATAAATGATTAGAAGGGAAAGACACCCAAATAAGTAAGGCAATACAAACAGACTGAAGAAAGGTTGTCCTTTATTTTGCAGAAAACACACAAAATTTTTTAAAAGGGGAAAAAAGGAGACATTAGTTGTGGGTGAGGCTCTGTAAGCCTTTTGAAGGCTGTCAGCTGTAGTTTGGATGCTTGTGCTGTTACACAGAGCTGGCTGACCCTGCCTTCCTTTCTGTCAATAAAGCAGTGCTTGGTTTCTTTGTACCTTCTCGTGGACACATGCGTATCCGCAGCTGAACCTTTCACTGCTGCCAGCAGTTGTTTTGGAACACCAAGGGGTTTCCAAATGCAGAAATTTAGACTCAATTAGTTAAATACTTGCTGTCAAGCCTTGTTCCTTCTGCTGTTGCATGGAGCAATGAGCTACTGACAAACTATTGGAGTCTGCAGTACAGCAATTTATGTCTAATACTAAGTTTTGGATACTGTTCAGAGGATGACCTTTAGTTTGTTTCAGGAGTGGCATGAAAGTTTTCCTGTTTTTCCATAGCAGAAAGAGACAGAAATTACTTTAGTACTGTAGTTCTAGAAGTCTGTCTTCAACCTGCATGATTGAACCTCTGATAATAGTAAGAAAGTGTTGTTTCTAACCATGACACAAAACTCCATTAAATTAACTCATTACTGCATGTGTTCAAAAATACATTGTTCCTACTGTTAGTAGAGCTTTGTACATTTATCAGTGCTGTTAAGTCATGAGGTTACACAAGGGACAGCTATTGCTGGCAGACATATGTTATGCCTTCATAGCTATTGAATTTGCATAGAAAAACATTGGAATTTAGCTAAGATGTTTTGGAAGCAATGCCAGAAAACAGAGTTATCTTGAAGTGCCTTTTCTCAGCAATCTTCCATTTTCCTAAATTTCTAGAAGTATTAATCTCTTTTCTTCAGATTTCTTATCTGCAGTTACACATCGGTTTTATACTCTATTCTATCACAATGTCTTTTAAGCAAGTCCTTGACAATCCTGTGTTTTTTAAGGACATTCACAAATGCTTGTTATTTACCAGGAAACTTCAGCCCTTTTTCTGAAACATTCAAGAGCAGATTTTTTCAAAGGTTCTTATGCATCCAAGAAAATTGCATGGGATTTCACCTGCTTGGATAGGTGCCTAGCTGCATCCTTCAGTGACCATGTACCTTTGAGAATATGTTTCTTGCCTAATCTGGACAGACTGGGAAAATATGCAGTAACATAGCTTGGAATTAAAGCAGGAGGATATCACAACAAAAAGAAGAGGCAAGCACAATCATGTCATTCTTTCACGTGGGCATGAATATCTCTTTGTCTTTCTGAATCATGCAAGTGTTTAATTGATTTATTTGTTTGGGTTTTCATGAGAATTATTGTAGCAGTGTTTCTGCTCTTTCTTAGGAAATTTGGAATGCAGTGAGAGTGCTCAAGATTTAGCTTTTGGAAATAATAACTCGGCATAAACATTAGCAGAGAGAGACAGAAAACAGATCATCTACAAAGGAAAATTCAACAACAGTGGCAGAAGAGTCAAGGAGAGTAAAAAATGAAGTGTCATAAAAAAAACCCTAAGCCATAGAGTATCGACTGGAATGGATCCACCAGTGGGTGTACAGGCAAGATATTAAAATTGGTTAAATATGACCTGCTGAATGAGTGTGGAGATGAGAGCTTTCTGCTGAGAGCCAGTTTGGTCCTGGGCCCATTTGTGCCATATGGGAAAGAAAACCATAACAAACTGAAACTGTTTATCTTCCTTCAGAAGCATTTCAGATAATAACATGATGCTATTAATTGGGTTGAAGCTTTTAACTACAAAAACCCAACTGAAGCTTCCAGTACTATTTTGCCTAAGCTGTAGACAAGACAATCTTAGCCCTGTAAAGTCAATATCAATCTCTCTGTTTTAAATTTAATCAAGTACTAGACACTGATGTTACTCCATCTGTATAGATTCCAGTGTTGTTCCTCACAGCCTCTCTGTCCTATTTTCTGAGATTTTAAGATCTTTCCATCTCAAGCTTTCCCCTATTCCTTACATCTTAATTTATCCAAATTCCTCTTAGCCTATTAACCAATTTACAAGCTTAGCAGATGCTGGGAGAGAGGTGAAGAATGATCTGCAGACAGACACTGCTGAGTTTGCAATCCTAAGAGAAAACAAAACCCACAAAGTGCTGAGATACTCTGTGGGGTGGCAGTCATTGGTCTTTCATGGGAGATTTTAAGAAAAGTAGCAAATATTTAACTTTAGGAAGAAAAAAAATCTTTGCTTTGTATCCAGAAGTGTCAGAGTGGAGGTGACTGGCTTGCAAGGCATGGAGGGAAGATTTTGTGCCACCACCACTGTCCAGTGTGGTTTTGTTTGCTGCCAGAGCTTAGGCACCAGCTGGGGCTGGAGGAGCAATCAAGCCACTGCAACACAAATCAGCACAACTAACATCCTCCCTTGCTGCAGCTTTTCCAGCTCCGGTACTCAGACAAACACAGAATAGGGTTTATCCTGGGCAGGTCTGGCACATTGTTGATTCTGTCAGGCCTCAGCCATATCTCACAGCAGTCTAGCCAAAATATGCCTCAAAGTATTTTAATATTTTCCCCACACAAGTCACAAGCTGGACTCCAAAGCTAGCAAGTGTTTTCCTGATTATGGTCCATTTATTTATAGAAAAAGAGTCAAACATAAAAACACATTTCCTATGCAGAAGGGAAGAAGGAAATCAAGGGACATCATGGCACTGCCCCAGGCAGATCTGAAGTCTTTGGTTGGGAACAGATTTACCATGGTTATTTTCCATCACCTAAACTGTGTTTAGACTGTCTCAACTTCAGCAGTCTCTGAGACATGTAAATTATTTTATGCAGAAGGACAACAGTATTTTGTGAAGCCAAAATAGGTAGTGAAAACTGTATGTGAAGCTACATAGGAAGGAGTGCGTGCTCTTTGTGTTTGAATGGCACACTCACCCCACACATACAAGCCCCATTCCTACAGAGGAAAGCAACCCAAGTTAAGCCCCTACAGAGTCTGAGCAAGATTGTACCAACAGATTTTTGTTAGTGTAGGTGTACACATGTGCATACTATCATTTTCAATATGGATGGTATTCCAAAGATCCTTTTTGAGTCCTTTTGCCTCCTTTAATATAATGAAATCAGCCTAAAATTAGGAATGGTGGTACTATTGTTAACTACAGGAATGTAAATTTTGGGCACAAAATTTCATACATCATGAAATGTGATGGGAAAGCAGCCATGCAGTTTGAAGTAAGGATAACCACAGGTTCATCCGCCAATGTTTTCTTGAAGTCTCTGCTGCTGAGGTAAATCTTCATTACCTGAGGAGACACAGGCACATTGTAGCTCTTCTCAGCCATTATTAGGCAGACTTTCCAAATTCATAATAATTTACAAGGCCCATTTCTAGTAAATCAAAAAGAGTAGAATATAAACTCTTGTTTATGAATCATAGCAATCATTACAGAGCACAGCTGCTTTATTCTCCTCTCTAGTTCACCTGCCCATAAATTCCTTTCTCCCTTGAGGCTCTTCAAGACCAACCTGGCCTGCCTAAAGCCACAGTTTCATCCACAGCCATTATCCTGACAGAGAAGCCAGAACCTTTGTGTCTTCCACCTTAATTTGCTAAGAGAAACCCTTTCCCAGCCAAAGCACTAAATGATGTCAAATTATTATCAGTCATGTAGCGCAGGAGTGGCCACAAAGTACTGGGGATCAGCACAGCCTCCGGGGTAACAGCTTGGGATGAACTGGGATGGGGATAGTGCCATTTCACCCTGCCATTTTTGGAAGGGCTGAGCTGGGAGGATAAGAAGGACAACCACAGTCTTTGGTTTATGCAGCAGCCAGAGCACCTCATCAGAAGCACAGCGCTCTCTCAGGGCTCAGAGCCTCTCATAGCAGCTCCCAATGTCAAGTCCAGCACCCTGCTGAGATCTCCTGCTATTTTCCAAGCTCAGCTCCCAGTGTTGGAGCAGATGGGATCACAATTTAAAACTGTAAAGGTGTAGGAGTTAGCTCTTCACCAAGAACAAGTTCTAAATAAAAAATGTCATCATGCTACCTTTATAAACATCCCTGCCCTTCTCCTGAGGGTTTGTGCTGTTCTCCCTGGCTGCTGTTGCTACCTTGGTTCAGCTTCTTTCCAGAACCAGTTTTTCTCACCCTCCACTGGCTCTCGCTCTTGCCTGAGACTGCTTCATAAATGTGTGTTTTACAGCTCAAAATTACCATTCCTGACCTACCACTCCCTCCCAGCCTGTGGCTACAACTGAAATAATAGGGTGAGTGGGAAAAAGTTATTTTGAAAATCAAGAAAGTAGGTGATTTCCATGTTTAGGTTTAATCAAAATTATAGTACCAAGATACGTGACACACCAAGGCCTGACTGATGTTCTCTGCTGCTTCCTTCACTCCTTCAGACAGTTTTGATATATAGGGAAATGTAGTGTCCTAGTAGGTAATATTGGAGTTATTGTAAAAATAGAGAGCAAACAGAGAAAGATCTGCCAACTTGTAAATAATTATTTAAGAATTTAGAGTTTGGAGAGATTTTGGCTTTTTAAAAAATTTTCCTCTTTCCTGACACACTTTGCAAAGGTCCCTCACCAGCTTATTTTCAAGAGTCTTCTAATTAGTCATTCCAGGAAAAAAACACATTTATCATTTGTTCTTTTGTCTATATGTTCACCTGAATTGAAATTCTTGGGAAACTGCCATCAGTCTTCTGAGTTAATTCATATTGAATTTGCTCTGTTAGTTTTTAAATAGGCAGTTAAACATTCAGGTATCACTATCTGCATTACTTGCTTTCTGAAAGAGAAAAATAATTCTTATTTATGTATAATGTTCTTATAATAATAGTTCTTAGTAGAAATGTGGACATAGAAAAGCAGCTCAAAATAAAAATAATTTTTTTCTATCCCTGTTTTGATAAAGTCTCAGCTAAAAGGTATTTTTATATTTCTCATATTCTTAGTGATTTTCCAGAATTCTACCAGAACCTCTGTGTTCAATGTTTTAGGTCAGTAAATTTAAGTCATAGAATTCCTGCCTCACTGCATATGAAGCCTTCTTCATTAGCTCTGCTTTACTGACTTTAGAAATTCCAGTTAAGGGACTCCTCACAAGTCTGGTTTTAACTTAGTATTCTCACATTTTATACTTCCAGCAAGTATATTTCAAAGGTGGCAATGCAGATTGCTCATCCCAATTAACTTTCTTGTTGCCCTCCCTTGTGCTTTCCACAGCAGGTCAACGCTCCTTATTTCTCCTGATACATCTTGCCTGTATTCCGGTGGATCACGATAAACTTCTGAATTATCTCAGCAACTACAGAATTGTTTCCTCTTGCTCCTGTGACATTTTATGGCACAATAAGGCAGCCTTGAAGTGACAACAACTGGCTTTAGAGGAATATCCTTCATCATTTCAGCCCTTCCGGCCATGACAATAGGATAGAACATATGCTGGGCCTCCTCTGAGTTCCTGTCGCAGATTTCTGTGGCAATGCCAGAGATTGCTGATCTGCTTTTCCCGGTGCACTGCAGTCAGTGGCGATCTCTGCAAGCCCAGGTTTGCCTCTCTGCCTGCCCCTGGACTGGGCAAACCTGCACAAGCTTTACAGGCTGCTGAGATGCCCACCTGGCTCCCACCCTTGGGACTGGTTCTGCACTCAGGCACAGCACAATGCCAGACCACAGTCCAATGTCCTGGGCCTCTCCTGCGAGTTTTGATTATTTGCAACACCTGGAGAAACTTCTGGAAGCCCTGCTTCTGAATTTCGTCTGTTTCTCCTGTGCGCCAGCTCGCTCCTCTTTATCTTTGTAGATCTGTCAGTCTTTTCAAAACCAAGAACTTTTTTCCTGAACAAAGCCAGATTCTTGGCACATTCTTTCAGCATTCCTTTGAACATCCAGTCAGCAAACAACATCACAAACACTTGCCTGCCCCCTCATTGTTTCCTGGCCCTGATTTATGAGAGGTCAGTGTGATAGATGTTTAAACTAACCACAGGCCCAGTTTATGCCAGGCCATTCCATCTAAGCTATCATATAATATTAATAACAATTTTTTAAAATTCTATTGCAATTAAAAGCAACAGCTGTATGCTTTCAGCTCCCACCCAAATGTCAGGTATTGCTGAAGGCCAGATTCCACCCCTCTTCTCCTTTCTGGATATCATCTTCTCTTCTATATCTTCATATTTTCAGATCAGTCTTGAAAAACAGGGAAGCTCATCTAATTGAGTGGACAGCCAAGTGCAGTGACGTCCAAGAGAAAAGCACTGCATTAGATAAGACTTTTACAGGTTGGCCCTTTGCAGATATGTCTCTGAGGTGGCTTTCACAGCAGAAATTCAGGATGTGGGCAAAACCACAGATATTCTGTTTCAAAAATTGAGAAGTTGCAGGCATTATAAGCATTACTTTCAAGCTATTAGGGAGTTTACCACAACAAATGAAACCAAGGTTCTGCAGGGGCTGAGGTGTCCTGGCTTTTCATCCCCAGCAGTGGCACTGCACGTGGCAGAGTGTCCTGTTCAGCAGCAGCACCCTAAGGGGATGCCCCATCAGAGGCCTGCCAGGTGTGCTGGGGTTTAGCTAATTGGCCCCTTGCCCAACAGATCAGCTGCTAGTCATGCTCTGCCTGCAGCACCTTGGCCTCTTCCTATTCCTTCTCTCTTTTTCCCTTACTGTGTTTCTTTTATTGTCTTCCTGTATCTTTTGTTGTATTTCTAGCTCTGCTTAGTCTTAATTTTGCTGGAACCAGCAGCCTTCTGCTGGACTCTGAGACTGAAGGATCTGCTGCACTTCCTTTTTGGTCTCACAGGACTGCTGCTGAAGCTTCTGGCAGAATTTCTTTCTTGTAGCTTTTTTTCCCCCCCAGACTCTACTGAAATAGCTGTTTGCCTTTCCAGTAAGAGATGCTGCATTACTACCAGGAGCAGGTGGTTCTTGTTTCAGAAATTCCTGTCAAGAAACTGAAGCATGTGACATTTTGTGAATCACAGATTCTTGCTGTCTGTCCTGACAGATTCTCTTATCTTTCTGAGCTGAAGGCTGATCCTTAAAATGGATAACTAAGTGATACTGCATACCATGCCACTACTATGCATACCATACCAGTCAAATAATATCAAGACAAATGGCTTAGGTGGAGTCACTGCAAAATGCAGAATTAGAAAAAATTACTTGATGTTGGTCTAGACAAAACTTTTGTATTTGTACTATTGCCTCCCAGATGAATTAAAATTACATAGCTTTACAGCTCCTAAATCAGTTTAAAATATCCTAACGTTTTATAACCCCTGATTTATTTTCTTCTTCAAAAAGTTCAGCTTGAGATCCTATTTGCCATTTTGCAGCCTTTCTTTGTTCCTGCCTGACAACTAGAATGCCGGTGACCCTAGCGAGCTGCCAGGCACTGCAGCTTGTTCCAGAACAACTGAAAATGTACCCCCTTAAACTGGGCAATCTGTCCAATGAGAAAAAAAATGCACAAGGGAAAAAAGCAAGAGGTTATAGAGAAAACTAATTTTTAAATATGTATTACAGAAAGTTATCCATGGCAAGAGTGAATATAGGGTTTAAACTTCTACAATTCAAAATCTGAATGTCTTAGACATTTTAAAATGTATCTCTGGGCTCAGATGGCTCTGGCTAGGGTCAGTCTATTTGGCATTATCTGAACTGAGCTAGCTGAAAGGAGATTCTGTTGTCTCCAGACGAGTTCTTCCAGTTTCTATCACTAGCCATCACATAACAACAATAACTTTACACTTAGCTCATGAAGATATGCCAGAGAATTTTCTTCCACACCTCGCTGCAGTCCAGATGGGCTGGAAGGCAATGCAGTGTCCCGGGAACAGCCATGCCTGAGCCCATAGCAACTTTTTGTCCTACTTAGTATCTGAATGTCCTTGTTTTCACTGGTTTGCAAAGGACAAGAGCCTGGAGTTTGTGCATGTGCAGTTGGAGTGGCCCCTGATAATGTCAGTGCCGTGGAGCTACAGTCATTATCCCCAATAACAGCAATGTTCTCCTGCTGCCTCCTCAGTGCATTCACAGCGAAAGAGGAAATAGCGTATCTGCAGGTGCCAGGAGCAATGCTTTCCAAGGACACTTCATTCTCTCCCACCTGAAAAAATCCTGTCCTTGGCTCCAGTTGTCCATCCAGGTGCTCTCTCCTCCTTGCTGAGGGTCTGCTCCTTGAGTCATTGCTCAGTTTTCTTCTTCACTTCTGACCTAACTCTTCCCTGACTCAGCTCCTGCCACCTGTGCTCCACTGAATCAGTGTGCTTGGCTCATGATGTCCATGAAGTTCAGAACTAGAGGCAAGGTCAGTCTTTCATTCTAATTTTAAACTGTCAGTTTAAAACATATTAAACTGTTATATGTAAAACTCAGATATATTAAAGACAGAAACTCGTGGGGGAAGGAGAAGGAATTGTGCATCTCTCTCAGCAGCTTCCTTATAATGAGGGCAAAGCAGGAACAGACTGTTCTATTGATGCTGCATTTTAGACTGAGCTTCCAGAAAGCCCTGCTCTCTGCTGAGGGTCCCACAAAAGCTCCTATTTATTTATTTCTAGCTGATGCTACCTTCTTCCTCTGATCTGTCTCCTACTTTTACAGGATTTGCTCAGGTTAGTCTCCATTCTTTCATTTGGCTTCCAGGATTCCATTTCTGCTTCCACATTTTTAATCTTTTTTGCAAGGTCTTAAGGGATCCTTATTCTTTTTTCAGCATTTTCTGCAAATTCAAGAAAAACTGTATTCAATCACCTCATCTTCCCTTTCTGTACTTTGCCTCTGAAAGATCTCATCATAAATACCATTTTGGCAGCTTTCTCCATGCTTATGATTCACCAGCTTTTCTACTTCCTATTTGTCACATTCAGATATTTATGGTAATCTTTTAATGCCACTCCACTAAACACATTTTTCTTGCAACTTATGTGTCCTCTTATTATAGGAACCTGATTTTGGTTTCTCACATCCGTTCCTCCCACCTTGTACAACTTCTGTTCCCGTAGTTCTGATATGGTAGGAAAGTGCTGATGGGTTTGTGTGGGGTCACCAGTCACTGTAACCTAAAAAATATGATCAAGTCTCAGTGAGGTGTGGTGAATGGAATTAGATCAAGTCTTGAAAAGATCTTTTAGGACTAACTTGTACTAGCCTTTACTCATATTTTTGTTTGTTTTTGCTTTTTATTTGAGAAGGTGGAAAAAACATAATCAAGACTCCCAGATTTTTCTAAAGACAACTGTATCCAACGGTGAAGGTGTAAACACAAAAGAGAGGGGCTGAGTTCTTGGCACTGACTGACAGGGAATAACTGGGAGTAATGAGATTAAACTGAACAAAGGAAAACCACTGAAGGTTGAACATCAGGAAAATATCCTGACTGTGTCTATCAGACCATGGACTAATTTCCCACGGGAAGAGGTGGAAACTCCATCTCTTGAGTCATTTAAAATTAGAACAGATAAATCACTAAAAAACAGAGGGTTGGGAACAACCCAGTTGGAATTGGAAGGGGATGGAACTAGACAGTTTTGAAAGATGTTTTTAGTCTCAGTTTCTCTTCCCCTGAAATTAAATAACAAGCCTTGTTTAGGGTTTGCTCACGTGGGACTGACAAACCTGCAGCAGCATGTGTTCTACTCATTGCGGCCAGGTTGAAATGCTAATGTGACTCTGTCTGATCAGTTTTCTCTGCTGTGGCCACATCACAACTAAAGCCTGGCAGGGTGACCAGAGGACTCCTGTACATGCCCTCCTCCTCCCCTAATCACAGGCCAGGTTGGTCTGTCCCTGGATTTTTCTGCCAAAATCCTTTGTCTTTGATAGATTCCTTGTTATTTCCTATAGCACATACCCTGCTGGGCTGAGCTCCCCTAGATGGCAGAGCTGAAGCAATTTACAATGCAAAATGCTTTACACAGCCCTTCTGGAGCAAGGACTGCCATAGCCAGCCGTCTAATTTCTTCAGAGCTACTGGCTAGAAACAGCTTCTGTTGCCATGGGTCACTTTTTGCTGCATGTGAGAGATGCTCCAACTCCATGTGCAGTAAGGCCTTGGCCCCAAAAGGATATTGTTCCTTAGAAACGATTCAAATTTCCAGTTTTCAAAAACAGCCGGCCAAGAAAAGGGTTCATTTATGGTTGTGTCTTTAGCAAACCCCCAGGGCCAGCCACACTGACTTCTTGAAAAAAATCAGCTATAATACACTTGTGCAGATGCTTGGAAAAGCAACAAAGGTGATGAGGCAAGTTCGGAGAAGATACAAGTGACCTTCTTGTGTATTTACATTTTCTTGCCTTCTGTTATGTAACAAGGGGTTGTCCTGTCAGCAGCATCAGTCCACACAGCACTGCTCTCCCTGCACACAGCACTGCTCTCCCTGCACACAGCACTGCTCTTGGTCCACACTCAGCTCTTCTTCCATCTCACTGAACTCTACTGCAATGCATTGTTTTGGGGTTGAAGTGCTGAGGAAACTTGAACACAAACTGGGTCACATTTTGAGGATTCCTTCTGAAATTAAACACGTAACTTCAAGTTTAAGAATCAGATTAAAAAAAAAAATACTTGAGTTCTGTTATCTCCAGAATTGTCTTTATTTTCTGTGGTTTTCTGAAGAGGACAATAGCTCAGGGGCTTTGTGTGTGTGTGTCATTTCTTTTTCATGTGGGCTACTGTATTTCTCAGTTGGCAAAAGACTTTTTTTAAACACTATTGTTGGAGTAGCACAGATGCCTGACAGTTTCCCATCGCAGAGTTGGAAACAAGTTAAAAATACTGACAATGGCTGTGGTAGATCTATGGAAGGGAAATGGAAGCAAGAAGATTGATCTGAACTATTTAATGAGTCTCCCTTTGTTACTTATCTGAAATTGTAAGTTTAGATAATAAAACACAATCCAAATCAAGAGCTGTGAGTACAACATAGTGGAAAAAAAATCATCTGTGTTTATAAATGATCAGTTCAGAATCAGGCTAACCTTCTTAGCTCTGAATTTGTATAACTTTACAGTTTGTTCCAGAAGAATTTATTTTTCCTGAAAGGATTATTATGTTTGCATCCAGCCTTTTACTGATCATTTCCTTGTTACTCACTCTATGTTATATTTTCCATTATTTTCATCTCTTTTTTTGCTGACTTTTATAATTTCTCTTTTACTTAGCTTTGATTATCTCCAGCTCATTTCAAATTTATTTTACCAATTTTGTCAATTTTTGCTTCCTCCCTGTATCTGTCTTATCTTTATAATCACTGTGTATCTTTTTTGATTTTCCACAGCAGAGCTTCTCAGTATCAAATACTCATGTTGCAAAATTTCCCCTTGTATAAAGATCAACAGTAAGTTAGCTGGAAGTCATCTGTATTTCATGATATTTGGCACTGAGAAGTGCAGCTTTTAAAGAGCCTCCACCCTGCAGCTGCATCACATCATTGATCCATTTAAATGCACTAATCTAGCCAAAAAGCCAATGTTTCCCATTACAACCTGTCTCTAAATGACATCTATGTGCTAGTTTAGGAATAGATCTTCATAACAGAACTACTTTGGAGGTAAACCAGGAAAAGATATTCTGGTTCAGTGCTGAACACTTGCATGCTTTTAACCTGAAATAAGTATGGAGCTGTGTAGTTCCATCCAGTTATGTAGTGGGTAAAATAAACAATGTGAGTGTAGCTCACTGAATACAAATTCTGCAATTATGGGTGGTGTGTATGACCATTTAGGTGACTAGAAATTGGCTCCTGCATTGGAAGGGATTTCTCCACGTAAAAGGAAAATTATTAAAAACTCTGAAATTCACAAGGAACACAGGGGAGGAGGTCTAACATGTGACTAATATCCCAAAGGCCTTTATAATAGTGATCAAACACTATAACTTCATGAAAGGAGGAGTAATGAGGCCTGATTTGCTCCCGGGCTAAGACAGTAGTGTGTGAGATTGCTTCTGAGTTAGTTTGACTTTGTGCACATAGTTATAATACTGGAAATCTTGCTAATCAAGATGAAGGGTCTTAAAAATATCACAAACTGGGACTTACAGGCCCTGTGACAGAGATACCTTTTGATATAAGCCTCGTAGATGAAAAAAGGGTTTCTTACAACAAAGAAGGAAAACACACAGTATATTCTATAGCATATTCATTATTTCAAATATGTCTATGTTGAAATAAGGATCAATATCCTGTGCAGATCTTCTTCCAGTGTGATGCTGCCTTCCTACACTCTCCAGGAGCTGGTGGGCTGCAGGACCCGCCCCCGGCACTGCTCTGCTCCAGCAGCTGTCACAGGAGAACCAGAGGGTTTTATAACAAGAGAGTGGGTAACTGTAATTTGGGTACTCAGGAACTCGTGGGAGGCTGTTTCTTGACTCCAAAGGCAAGTTGATAAATGAGAATATACAGTGGGAGATGCACAGGCTTTGGAACACTTCGCAGGAACTGCTACCAGGAGATCCGCGGGGGCCATACCCAGCTCCTTATGTCTGCTGGCACCTTCAGAAATACTATGGTTTCTCCTGAAGGACCATCTTGCTGCCAAATGCTTTTTGCATATGTTCAATGGATGCCTGAGTCATAGATTCTACAGTGCTAACACTCACAAAACTAAGTTTATTTTTGATCTCCTTTCCAAAACTTCTTTTCTAATTCATAATTGTAGTCAACAGCACCTTTGACATGCCTTCCCATAAACTGAGCCTTAAGACAGACATACAGTTAAAGCCCTGAGTTGTATTTGCTTTCTAAATTAACATCCAGGCTGTGATCAATGTGGCAGTGCATGGATAACAAAGTTATTGTTTCATGCTGTCTGCTGGCAGCATCAGAAGAATAACTGCAGCGGTGTCGGTTCAAGGCACACACGACTGAAAAGCCTCCTGCTCTAGGGTGGCCTTCGTTCTCAATGCCAGTTGCATGAAAAGAACACGCCTCCAATCACTGTCTTGTCCAGGTGAACAAGATAAGGACTTAATCACTCCTTCCTACAGAGTAGTTTAAAGAACATCTGTACAGAAGTTCTTTCTGTGATGCTGACATACAGATATACAATGAATAAAAAACCCCCTGGCCCTCATGAGAATGTGTACTTTGAATTTAGTTTTAATGCATTTGGCACATAGTTTATAATGTTTCTTCACCTCAAGAGAAGTCAATTATATCCTGTTTCAATACTTTATTTTTCTCTGGACTTACACACAAGTCAGTGAAAGAGATCTAATAATTTCCTGTGATAGGGGACACACTGCTCAATTTTCTATTATGATTAAATGGACCAAATTTCTACATTAAGAAAAATTGCATGTACTAGGTATATTGTTTCTAAGGTCATAACCATTCTTGATATAGTTTGTGACAGCCAGACTGCTAAAATTTTTAACATGATGAATGAAACTAAACTGAAGATCAATATTATCTTTTACAGAAGCTTTCAAAATACAGGGTCTGGTACCTTGCTCAGAGTAAAAAATTCTTCCTTACTAAAGACAAACTTCTAGTAATACAGATCCTGCAGCACAGTCACACTTGCTCTCACCCCACAAAATGGCATGACAATCTACAAAGCTAAAGAATTAGAAAATAACTAATTAACATAATTGAAATGTCTCAGTTAATATACTTGGTTAACAGCAATGTTTTGTTACCAAGAGAAAAATCCCCCTACACACTTGGATGAAAGCCTTGCTGTTACCTCATGTCATATTTATTTCTTAATATAGAAATAATTAATACTTTTGTGTATACAGTTATACAGAGCAGAATTGCACAGCTGTCCCTGGCTAGCCATCAAAGGTATGTCTTTTGTACACAAGAATAAATTGTTACTTTTTCTGTAATTCTCCCAATATGAGGGTGTACAAAAAGAAAGTGGGCTAATATGTCATTGCAGTTGCACTAGTCTGGGCTTTCCCAGAAGTAACTGGAGAGAAATAAGAGCCCTGAGAGGTTGAGGCAAGCCTTCTTATGTGTGATACGAACATGCCTGGCCAGCTTCTTTGTCTTTCATTGACTATTGAGGGAGCATAGCTGATTAGCTCAGATCAAATGAATAATTTATAGATGGGTAAAATCAGGTGTCATGAATACCATCCTCAGTGTCTAGTGCATTTGGAGAGCACAAGGCAAGCAGAAAATTTCCCTTGCCTCAAGATATTAAAGGGTTGTGTTATTAAGCTCCCCGTTTGCCCAGAGAGGGAGTCCTATTGCAGCCAAATTTGTAAGGATTTGCTTTCTCCAGGAATAAACAACAGTGGCTGTACAGGAACACCTGTACCTGCAACAAGAGCCCCTCATTCCTGTCTTCACATTGAGCTAAACTGAAGGTGAATAAGACATTCATATTTTTGAAGGAGAGTACCCAGCATATACTTTGATAATCCATTAATGTTTTCAATATTTCAGCAGTGCTCCTGCTCTGAATTGGAACCAAAACAAGTCATTTCATTAAAAAGAAGAAGAGAGTATGAGATCCATTTAATTAAAGCTTTTCCAGCCAATACACTGAGGAACATTTAGATTCTGCAGGCATCTTATGTATAATCAATGGGAATTGCATGAGCAGAAACTGGAAAGGCTTGCAGGAAGCCAGGGTAGAACGAGCAAACACTACACCAGACTAAGCCTCAGATTACAAGGCTCTGGCATTTATCAGAGAAGAACTAAAATATCTCACTGCTAAGTGGACCCTGTCTGTTGAAGAGCGGCAGGTGAGCCCTGCCATGGTTTAAAGCACCCTGCCAGTCTGCTCTGCACCAAGTGACCCATTTGACAGGAACAAGGAGCTTCTGCAGGAGCAGGATCACTGACCAGCACAATCCCATCAGTCAGAAGTACCAGTCTCCCTATAGCTGGCATTCCCTCCAGCTGGGTCAGTTGTTCCAATACCCTTTCTCAATGCAGAGCAGCATGAAAAGGAAGGGGGTGGGGCACTATTTCATTAGTCCAGCAGTCTGTGAAATAACCACTTAGCTTCAGGGGCAGCTAAATCAGGGAGCTGTTTGAGGTAGCCATCTTCAGGCAGCACTGACATGGACCAGCCTTTCCCAGTGATCCAAGTAATGTGCCTCACTCTCTGCTCTCAGCTCTCATCTTTGTTCTTGTAAGAACAGTATTGTCATGAGCAAGAAGAGCATAATCCTCTGAGCTGGAGTCAGAAAACACATCTTGCAGGAGGAAAAGCCAAAAGATGACTGCTGCAGTGTTTCCAAGTGGTTTACCCTCTTCGCTAAAGCAGCTAATTATTGGAAGGGACTTGAGCTCTGCACAGATGTTATTTACCTCTATTTTGAAATGCAGAAAGTTGCAGTAATCTGTTTATTTTTCTTTAACTCTTTTGTGCTTTGGAAGTATCACACAGTTCAAAAGGCAATATAACTAACTTTTAAGAAAATTATTGAGCGGCCAATGTTTTAATAACTATTGTTTTATAAAAAAAAACAATAAATAAGGAAAAGCAGATTAAATAAACTTAGGAGCTATGAGCAGCACACAAAACAAGTTTTAGTGCATAGAGAAGTTTGACAAATGATGACTGCTGCAAATCTTCGCTTTTTCTCTGGCTTTCATCAAGATTTCTCTAAAACTTAGACCATGTCTCCAGAAGAACAGCCTGACACATTGCAAATGGAATAGGACCTGTGGCTCCTGCAGCTGGTCTCACAGAGGATGAGAGGAGCAAGCAGGAATCTGTACACCATGAGGGAGGGTTTTCCCTTTGAATGTATTTTTTATATTAATCATGTCCAGTTACTCATGCTAATTACCTTTATAAATATTGTAAAATACTTGTGGCCCTCACCTCAGGTAGTCAAGTAGATCTGACAGCTAATAGTCCATCCCCACCTGATCAAAAGGAAAGAACACTCTTAATATATCAAAAATATTAATCTGTGACCTTAGACATCAGGGAAAAATGCTTTGCATTACTGTGCTCATAGTTTGTTTTGTATTTTGCTTAGGCCCTAAGGACTGCCTTGAGAATTAAACTAACTTGGACTGCTTTCCCTTGCCTCCATTGCAATTCTTTGGTCTAATCCTGAAAATGACCTTTGTGTGGACATACTTTGCATCCACAAGGAGCCATTTGGAGTCTGGCGCATATGAAACAGCACAACACTGCAGCGAAGAGTTCAAGTATATCTAATGAGTTAAAATATTTGGCTGCAGCTTTTTTCTGGGAAAGCAGTTCTGAAATGAACATCTGAGGGTGTCTCAGCAGAAGACTGGGCTGAAAATATTCTGTAAACGTGGCTTTGTTCTTTAGCTCATTACTTGAATTTCGACTTCTCCCAGCATTATGTTATTGCTGATCAGATTTCTGGATTGATTTTTGACCAGATTTGAAGTTGTAAGTCCATTGTCAAACAGGCACAAACTGGTGGAGGGTGCTGATGATTAATTTAGTCACACTAGAAATGTGTTATACATAATGCTTTCTTCAGTCAGTTCAAAAGCATGTTTCTCCTTTCCATACTACAGTTTGCTTAGGCAATCAACACAGCCCATTCAGAGAAAATTAATGAGCATTTCTGTTCATTAGTTGCAATAATTTACATGGCTGGATTCTAACATTGTTTTTTTTTCCGTAAAGGCAGATGAGCCACTTGGAACCTGAACCCAATCCTGGGTGTCCTTAATTCCCACAGTTGTCCCTGTGTTGGTCCCTAAAGCTAGAGCAGAACCAGTCATTAGATAATATCTCTAACTCCAAGCAGTCAGCATCTTCTGCAGCATTTGTTTAAAGGGTTTGTAAAACACTGAAAGAGAATGAATCGTGTGCTTTCTTCTCCTTGAAAGCAGCATTCAAATAAAGTCCTTTCTGTGGAAGCAGGATGCAGCTTGCTCAGGAATTCATAATATTTTTTTCAGGAAGCTATAGTAAAAGTTTAGTTCTGTTAAAATACCAATGATATTCCTAATCCAGTCTCTTCTCGAAATTTATAACCTACAGACATAAATACAATCCAGTTTGCCTCACACATTTGGTTTGGTTTTTTGGTTTGTTTGTTTTTTGTTTTTCTTTTCTTGTGGAGATCATGCTTCTCTGGATGCTGTCTCCCCATTTTCCATCTCACTTTTTAAAAGCTTCAACAGAAAGATGGGTGGTGGGAAAGTGGCGGGGAAATAAACCAACCAACAGCCCCACAACCAAGCAACCAAAAAAAACCCCCACCCCAATGTAATATCACTTTCAGAGCCTAGTCCCCATAAATAGTAATCAGCTTACAGGTTTAGACACCTTCTGGCCTTTGGATGACTCCTGCTGTCCTAGAGAACATCTCTTGTGTCTCTTCAGTGAAAAGAGAGCTGAGCAGCGGTCGGTTGGTGTAAGTAGCAGCACATGAAGTCAGGTTTAGAAGCCAGTAAAAGCCAAGTACCTGATTTCTACAGGGGATCTTGCAGTGAGGTTCTGATGAGCTCAGACTGAAGTATAAAGTCTTTGGCCAGAGTAGGTAAAATGTGGGAGCAGCAACTGACACATTGCCTTGGGGTGGGGCACATCATTTTTGGGAGGAGGGAGAGTTTGAATGAAATCCACATATTCATGTGATACATATAATTTTTACTCCTGCGCTTTTCCTTAATGGCTGAAAGCAGTCTTGATCCAGCCCAGTTTTAGAGGCAGATCTGTTATATGGCAGAGCGCAGGAGAAAGCTGCCACACTTTGTCTATCTAAAGGGAAGCAGTGGACAGTCATAAAAAATACAAGATAGCTAGCCTGAACCTTGGAGATGGCTGCTAGCACCCCTGTGCTACTAAAACAAGGCTTCGCTAACCAGTGTATCAAGCTGCTGATTATGTGATAAAGCAAGGAGAGAGAGAGACAACACTGTTGTCAATTACTCACCCGCTACTTCCACCTAAACTGTCAGTTCAGTAGTTAAATGAAACATCTTACAAAATAGGGCTGATTTATTACCTTCCAGTCAGAAGCACAGAACCAAACACAGAGCTGTTATTTCAGTGGAGGAGCTAAGGTGACTCGAAAAATCATTTCAATTTTCTCTGTCATTTAGGCACTTAAACCTTTGCTGTCATGGCCAGTTTAAGATTGGATATTTATTGTGTTGAACTCTTTTAAACTGTGTGTGTGTGGGAGGGGAGTGTTTCTGAGGGAAAATGCTGCACATGTAATAGTCCCTGCTGGCTTTCTAAAACAAGTTAACATTGTTTGACCTAATGTGAATAAACCCTCAGCAGAACTGAGGCTGATGACTTTATCTGTTAGATTCTGGCTCCTCTAATTTAAAACAAATGAAAGAATGTAGATAGTTTAAGTGAATGCAGAAAAGACTGGAGTGATTTTTTTCCCCTCGACCTTTAAAAAATTAGGAAATCCTCGGAAAACAGGCACAGCATCTTTAGAAACACTGTCACTGTTTTTATTCCACAGTGACAGTTTCCAACAGCAAAGCATGAAAAACATGTTTTACTCTGCTCACGGTTTCAGAGTGTAGTAGATTTTCATTCCTAGGAACCCAAGTTTAATGTCTTAAGTGAGTTCTGCTGGGCTCCTCCTAACCATAATCTCACTTGCTCAAATTTTATACTGCAACTCATTCTCCTGGGCTCACTGAATTATACTCAAAATTGTTTTTGTCCCTGGCTGGGTGACAGTAAATTCCTGCAGGCTTGAACAACTTTGTGTTTTTTTAAAGAGTACCAAGTTTGTGGTCTGAGCTGAAATACTAATGCTGCAAACCCACCAAAACATATCCAGCTCCAGACTCAGAATAGCAAGGATGATTGTGTGAACAACCGAGGCTTACTGCTGTAAAAGCTGTGCCAGCCTGCCTCGGGGCACATTGGTAGCCTCACACAAACACCTCTGGGTCCAGCTCAGGAAGACTGGCAATGGGTTAGGGATGCTGGCCAGGAGGAACAGTCATCTTCCTGTCCACTTCTTTGTGCTTTGGACATTGTTACTCTCTCCACAACAGGAGCAGCATCTTGACACAGATCTCCCTTTACACTGCAGCTTTGTTGTCTCAGAAGACTACATTGAGGAGCAGAAGACACATCATCTGAGACACTGGTTTTCATAGCACAGGTTCCCAAAAGTGGACAAATGCCAGAAGCCAAATGGCTCCATTCTCCTTACAGTGCAGCAGGATAAGAACTAGATATCCAGACTTCTATCCAAGCTGCAATGTCACTCTCTGTTGGCACCCCCAGGCAGTGATTTTCCCTGAGAGTATTCTTGCAGAATTCTGTATGCATTTAAAATGGTGTTACTTCTAGAAGGTATTGCCTAACACCCTGTGACTGATGGAGATCCTGATTGAAGCTTCAGGATATCAAAACCCTCTCTTACTATGGACCCAGTGGTAGGCCTTGCTGCAGTTCTCTCTGGCAGTGTTCTAAGCACTTTAAAAGCATCAGTATCCAAGTGAGGAAGGTGTGATCTCCTGTGAAGACTGAAATAAAAGAAAGGAAATACATTTGTAAAGGTTCAGTGTAAAAAGGAGAGCCAAGATGTAGGCATGGCAGCAATGACATTTATTTCTGTTGCCTGAGTATTGGTGATAGGAACATATATAGAGCAAAAGGGGAATATTGTGGTACGGTTACCAAGAAAACAGCCATTGCTACTGATGTCTAAGATGACTACTGTACTAATGCTGGACAGGAAACAGATGCCTGTATCATGACTGAATCACAGGAATTTCAATGTAGAAATCTGTAAAGCAAATGCAGTTGCAGACAATGGTCACATTACTGTGTAGCTATAGTAATGATTTCATGGCTTTTACATATCTAGGAGGGACTAACTATTATCTGTAGTATCTTGGAAATACCAGTGAATGAAAAATGTATGTGTAATCCAATCCTCAAATCCCCATGCTGGGAAGAATCTACTGAATTGTTCTTGGGCACCTGTCAGCATCTTTGGGGAGCAGGGTCGCTGTTAGGCTGATGCCAGTGATGAAAAGCCTGTAGCCAGGCACACTGTGGTGCTTGCAAAGGTATTTCTTATGCCCAAAACAACATAACAGAGGTGTTCAGGTTCAGCCTGAACTTCTCAAAGCAGGCCCTGATCGTGAGATTAAAGCCAGTGGCAACTATAGCAGAAACTCTAATCAGAATGATCATTACCTCAGCAGCTCCTACAAGTGACAATTTCTGAGGGCAAACATCAGTACAAACATCTACTTGCCTGAGGCGTATGTCCGCCCACTTACTCCTCCTTTCATCCCTAAACTCAGGCCCTCTTAAACTTGGACCTTTACCTGTTTAACTCTCCTTAGGAGAGAAGTCCTTATCCCAGCACAAAATACCCAAGATTTACTGCTATCTCCTACAGCTGCCTATCTAATCTATTTTACTCAGGTACTCCACACTAATCTAATCTAAAGAGTCCTGTAAAAAACCTGCTCTCACTTTAAGTTCTTTTTCTCTCTACTCCTGTTGTTGTCTAACCCAAAGGCTGGGCATTTGGGACTGGCTATGGCTGGGTCTCCTCAGTGCCTGCGGCACCTCAGGTCTGACATATCATGGTGGGCTGAAGATGGTGAGAAATGAGAAAGCCTTCAAGATGGCAAGGACAACAGAACTGCTTGGCAAATGAATTGCTTCACCTGAGTGCAGGCTACAGGGCTACACACCATCGGGAAAGGAGGCAGCTACCCAAACCATATTTAGTGTACTGAAATTCAGTCCTCCAGTCTACCTGGCCAAGTGAATTTTGATGTCCGCAAATTTGCCTCTAGAATATCTATATTCTCAACACATTCACTCATCAAATGACAGTTTAAGAAGACAGAGCCCAATAATTGTGCCACCACTGACCCAGCAGAATGGGCAGAACAGAATGACTGAGTACACATTAGCCCCCAGACTGCAGGACAGGCTTAACTCTGCCTACCTGGGCAATTTAAATGAGCTGCTAGACTTTGCACTGAAGCGTCTGAGATGTGCTCAAAGATGTCTGCAGCAGCTCTCCTGTGGGGATGATACTCTTTAGCAAGGAGTGATAATAAACAGTAGGACAGTGCTAACACTTTAAGCTGCTGCAGCTGCCTGCTGAGTATGTGTCAACACCCTCAGACTGGAAGGTGAGAAAGTGAAATTATAGCTTTCAGTTTCCCTATTTCTCCTTTTGCAACCTCTTTTATTAAATAACTTTCAAGGATGATTAGGGGACTCAAAGGCTTGCTTGTGTATTATAAATCCAAGATACTGAGCACATTTCTGAAAGTTTGTGTCCTTCTTCAAGCTTGATAACTTATGACACCATATTTACAACCAAAAAATTACAGGAAGATAGTCTTACACAGCAGAGTCCTAAAAACAGTCCAGTGTCTTGAATAAAAACATCTCCTGGTAAAAAAAAAAAGAACACTGTAATATGAGGAAGAAAATTAAATACGCAGTTTAACAAAGGTTTGTGCAGCCTGAATTTTCTTTTGATAATTACACAAATATATATGTCTCAGTCAATAATGAGATCTAGTCCCTCAACCTAGCAATGAAGTAATACGTGATTCTAGGATCAAATTTTCCTCTTATATTTTTATCTCCCTGTTAAAGTTTGAAAGCTAAAGCTAGAGAAATTGATTGGCAATGTAAAAAAAAAAAAACTGGAAGATTTGTCTCTGTATTGATGTAGCTATGCTGATATGAAGACTTGTTAGACACTATACTCAGAGTCCATTTGTAGTTCAATCTCTCCATGACATTTTATAAATCTGACAACATTCTATATGGGTATTAGTTATGATGCTAATTTAGATTTTGAGGCAGTACTATGTCTCTATTAAAAAAAATTATTATGAGTACATGAACTGATTTTCTATATATCATGGATTCTTGATGGTGTTTTGCAGATTGTCATGACTCCAGTGCAAAGAACAATACACAGCCAAGCATATAGCTACACTTCCTGGCTCTGTTTGATAACAGAATCTCAACACAAGTGTCCCAACTGTTCCCCTTCTCCACTCTTCAAAAATCTCAAGTGATTTTAATTCTGTTTTTTTCGACTTCTTGACAACCATTGTGCAAACAATAATATAACAGCTTTCTCTGGGTCTGGATGGCAAATAAATCTTTTAATGTTGTAGGATGCTGAGCTGGGAGAACCTTCCTGTAGATTGCCACATGTAGAGCAGCATGCTTATTCAAAATATGTGTATGTCATCTCTGGTCCAGGTCAGGTTCAGCCACAAAGTAGTCTTTAACACCAGAAATTTATGAGCAACCCAAATTCAGAAACTACCACACATTTAAGGCATACATATATATATATATATATATATATATATATATATATATATATATGCCTTATGAGATCCACAGCAATATGCAGTATTGCAGGCAAGCACCTGAATCAGTGCGACAGGCTGTGAGTTGTAACACCCTTTCAAACTCAGCAGATGTGACCTTGGTTGACAATAATTAGCATATGGGCCTTGAGACTATTCCTCCAGCTACTGGAAATAGGCTTGTTCTTCAGTTCTCTGGATACCGGTATTCATCCCTGCTGACAACGCAAGTTGCTGATGGATAACCCAGGAGAGGCACCTCTTTTCAGAGATTGGGATCTCATGGGCAAGGGTAGCACAGTACGAAAACCACAACCCAAAACATTACTATTGTTTTCAGAACACAAACTAGACACAACCCTCCGTTTCACTCAATTCTTTACCAATTCTTGCAAATGCTTTGTTTTTCTTTGTTTCCTGCCACACTTGTCCGACATCCAGACTGGAAAACACCATCCTAAAAACCGAAAAGAAATTTCAAATCACATACTCCGATGATGATAAAGTATAGAAAATGTCTGCGTTTACCGCCTTCGTGGCTACAACAAAACCAAGTTCGCTCCCCCCGCCACTGGCTCAGGGGCGGCTTCGGCCGAGACCGTCCAAAGCCAGCCCAGAGGCGGTCGCGGTCTCGGTCCTCCCGAAGCCAGGTGCAGGTGGAGCTGTCTGCAGAAGCACCAAATCCTGCGTTAGGGCGGAAAGTCTGAGATCGTTGCTGTGTGATCCCCCCCCGAAAACGCCCAGGGAAGCGTTAACAAACGCCGCCGCCCCAGGCCGCGCTGGCGGGCGGGGGCCGGCGGGGCTCTGCTCTCCCCAGCCGCAGGGCGGGTGCCCTGGACGGCAGCCGGGAGCCAGCTCCTGCCCTCGCGGTGCCGTCTGAGAAGGTGGGTGGATTTTTGGAGGGAAGAGAAACCGCCAGTCGGGAGGCAGGGGAAGGGGACATGCTCCCCCAACAGCAGAGGCGGCGGGAGCCGCCAGCGCCGGGAACGGCGGGGCAGGGGCAGGAGTCCGGCGGGCCGCCGAGGAAGAGGGGCTGGCTGGAGGGCCGTGAGGCGGCGCCGCCGCCCTTCGCGGGGTCACGTTGCCGACCCGGCGGGCTGGGGGCGATGGTCACCCCTATTCTTGTGAGGGACGGGGCCGCCTGCGGCTGTGGCGCTGGGACTGCCCCGGGGCCTGCCCGGAGATGGGCTGTAGTGCGTCGGGGCACAAGGGGGCCGTGCGAGGGCCCAGGGAAGCGATCGCGGTGAGCGGCACAGGCGAGGCGGCACAGCCGCGCAGAACCCTGTGATTCGGGAGGGCGCTAGCTGGAGTGCTCCGCCGCTCCCCCCTCGCCGAACCCGGGCCAGTGCCCAGGTAGCCCGGGGGGCTCTGGGGGGAGCCCGGGGCGGGGGGGAAACGGCGCAGCTGGCGCGGCGCGATGGCCCCAGCGCCGAGACGCCCTAATTGCCGCCGGCGGGGCCGCAGCGGCCGCCGGCTGCCGCTGTCGAAGCGAAGCAACGTCTGTGCGGGGGGAGGCCCGAGGGAGGGGCGCGGGCGGGGCGTGGGGCGCAGTGGTCTGATCGCGAACGGCTCCGGCTACGTAGACGGGGGGAGGGAGCGGCCTGTGAGCGGGGCAGACCCGCGTAAGAGACAAAAGCTCGGCACGGCCTCGCTGCTGTCGGAGGGGTCTTTTGTTGCCACTTCTTCATCGGGGCTTGTGCGTTTTCTGCTGCCGCCCCCCGCCCTAGCACGCCGCTGGATACCGCCGGGGTGGGAATCGTGAGCAGCTTCCGCCCGGCCCGGAGAGCGAGCGGCCCCTCGGCCCCCGGTCCCGTCCTCGTCCACCAGTTGATCAAAGTTCGGCTGGGCCGAGGCGGGGAGCGGCCCTGCCGCCCCCGCCGGCTGGGGCTACCCGGACAGCGCTGCTGCTCCGTCCTCGCTCCCTCCGGCGGCGTGTAGTGAAGTAGGAAGGATCGGACGCCTCCCGCCTCTCCCCGCTTGCCCTCTCCTCCCCGCGGCTGGGGCTCTGGATAGGAGGAGCCGGAGGAAGAGGAAGATGACGGAGTGGGTGCAATTAGCCTAACAAGGGACGGGCGGCGGAGGCGGCGGCGTCCCCGCGCCGAGGACTGACACATCTGCTCTCTCTCCTCCTCCAGCCATGAAGGCAGCAGCCGGGGAGCGTAGCTGAAGCCCAGGGTCGTTCCGGTGCTCTTCCCTATGGCAACGGCGTAAAGGGGCCGACCCGTCCCCCGGCGGCGGGGCTGGGCTGGCAGAGCCTCGCCTGGTGTGCGCGAGTGGCTTTGGCGTTGGTTCCCTCCTCCCGTCCCTTCCCTTCCCCGATGTGGGCTCCAGAGGATTTGCGCCTCCTTTGTAACCAGGAATGAAATAATGGCGACCCGGTGGGCAGCGGGGCCACCCGACGGAGATGGAGACAACGAACCCCCCCCGGGCGGCGGCAACGGTGCCGGCGGCCAGGTAGGAACGGCAGAGGCGGGCGGGGCGCGGGCCGGGCCGGGCGGCCGCCTCCCGCCGCGGGGAACGGCTTGGCTGGAGCGGGCTTAATGGCCGCTCCCTCCCGCTCTCCCTCCCTCCCACTCTTCCTGCCCGCCCGCCCCGGAGTTGCTGGGAGTTGGACGCTGGGAGTGGTGCGGTTCCCCAGCAGCGGAGGGGAGGCAGCCGCCCGGCCGAGCGCTCGCCGCGCACTCGGGGCGCCGCTCCCGGGCCAGGAGGCGGCGGCGCCTTCGCTGCCTCACGGGCCGGGCGGCGGCTCCGCTTCCCACCCCGCGGAGCCGCCGCCGCCCTCGCCCTCGGGACGGAGGTTTCCCCGGGGCCGCCCCTTGGGCCTCTCGCCCCTCCGGCCCCGCGGGCAGAGCGTGGCGTGTCGCTCCCACGCCCAACCTGCCCGTCCTGGAGGAGCGCTTCGCTGGGCGCTCAGGAGTACGGCTTCGCGTCTGTCACATATCTAACTTGGTCATTTTCAGTAGAAATAAGGGTCTGGCCTCTCTCTGCTTGTGCCCAGTGCTCTCTACTTTCCTGTCTGTCCGCAGCCGCTTATATTAAGGATATTTCTATCCTTAGCATTTGTTGCTGGAACGATCATCTGTGTGTTTAGTTCAGAAACTTAATAGCATGCCCTATGGTGACACCATTGCATGTTTTGACTTGTAAGACAAAGTTTTTAACACAGAACCGTGTCTGATCCTTCTGTGCTCCCTATTAATAGTAATGTCTCTGAAACAACTATTAACTCTAGATTCAACAAAATAACAACTTCAGTAGATTTGTTTTTGGATTTGTCTTTAAACTTTACTTACAAAGGCAAGCCTGATTTTGTATCTCTCAAAATTAGGGTATGTATGTTGTGCTGAAGAAAATGCTGATTTAAATCCACACAGGGCTGTGAAATATATGCCCTTTATCTAGATATTCCCCCTTTTGTTTGCTGAAGTTGAAATACAATTGATTTTTAGGCATACAGAACTTTAATTTAAAAGTGTGGGTGATTTTTGGTTTGGTTGTGGTTTTTTATTTTATGTGATTTTTTTTTTTTTTTGTTCCTTAGGACCCTGAGTTTTAGTTTACTGCTATCTTGAATTCACCCTTTTGCCTTAGTTTGAAAGCATTACATATGGTATTGTAGGATTTTCCTTTCTGCTATCACCTCAATTAAGAGGTTCCCACAGTCTCTTAAAGCCAGGTGGGTTAGGTGAGGATAAAATCAGTCTTAAGTAGGAGCACAGAAGATGTTAAGACTTTGTGATAAAATACAGCTCAAAAACAGTGCCATGTCTGGAGAGCCTGTTCTTCAGTACTGTTCAGGTAGTGTGGGAAGAAGGAGAAAACTGCATGTCTAAGGATAAAAATTAATATCTGCTTTTTAATTCTGTAACGTTGAAACTTCTGGTCTTTGGCACTGGCCCTTGTCATAATCTACCTCTCCCTGTGACGGTAAGCCTTAACAAGGCCTGTGGCACTATTGGAGCTCATCGTGTTAAGGCTGTCTAATTGGGGACTACTAATAGGCGTGGAATTGCAAAATGGACTGCTCTGCCTGTTGTTTTGCCAGGTACTTACATGTTGGAGTTAAAATGTAACTGGTAGAAAACATGTGCTGGGACCTGTGATTGCCTTAATCACAGGAGGCCTGATGTAATCTTCGCTTGAACTTAGACAGCCCTGGTGAATGTCTGATCAAGGTTGCAGTGCGTTCTCAATTGCCTTCATGTAATATTACTGCGTGTTTTAAAGTTCAGTTTATTTTCTTACAACTTTGCTTTCATAGATTTGTGTAAAATGCCCAGAGAGTGAGAATTTGTGGTTTGACATCTGCTCTGTTCATTTGATGTAATAGTTACTGTACAGTGCTTCATGTGCTATATGTGAACAAATCCCTTTCATTGAAGTCTCTCATGTTTGTATTGAACAGTAAGAATGGCTTTTCTGTTTAAAAGATCAGAAAACACCTGTAATGAAAAACAATTAGTATAAAAAGGGACTTCAGGTTTCAAAAAAATGGCTGCAGTTGCAGGGATTTCTAGTACTCTAATACTGATATGCAAGGTATTGGCAATTTTGGGAAATGATTTATGTTTTTGGGACAATGGATCCCATATGGTGTTTGCATTATAATGCAGTAATTAAGTAATCTACATTTAATGCTTAGGTCTAGATATACACACAGCTGGCTGTCACAAGGAAGAGTCCAGGCATAGCTGTTGTTCACCACAGTCAAGGGAGTTGTAACAGAAATTAAACTTTAAATCCGTTTAAGTTTTTGGAAATGCACAACTGTAGTCATCAAGGTTTGAGGAAGAACTGAAAAACTTATGCTTTATCTTCAGGATCAGTGGTCAGACTAAGAAAGGGAATGTTTGAGAAGTGGTGCTTCTGTGGGTCTTTGTGTACACAGGTAGGAGAATAGAGGACATGCAATTTGAGTCCTCTGGATGCCATGTATGTTGGTTGATAATTGTGTTTTGTTTTGGACACCTGCCTACTCTGATATGAAGTTCTGTTTGGTCACGCCTTGCTATGTTTTCTATTTTTGTTTTCACTTTTTGTTTTTTTTGTTGTTTTCCCTTTGACACTGTACCTGGTGGTCTTTCTCAGTACAGAGCCCCTTCACTGAAACAATTGTTGCGAACAAAGATTGCACATTCAGGCTTGCAGGCTCCATCTGAGCATGGAGCGCCTGTTCAAAGGGACAGGTCGCGTATTCTGGGCTCCTGGGGGAGCTGGCAGAGAGGGCCAGGGACTCTCAGGGCTGTTTGCCATTCTGTTTGAAATCTGACACACGTTTACAAATGGAAGAATTGCTGGGCTTATGTTCCTAAGGACTGATAAGTGAGAGCGTGTTCTTTCTGGCTTTTAGATTAATAAGCGTTGGCTATCTCTGTTCTGTCAGGTTGTAGCGGTATTTTGCTGGAGAGTTTTAAGCCCTGCTGAGGTACAGGCAGTACTGCTTCAGTCACAACATCCCACCTACAGGTCTATACAGATTCGAGGCTGGAAGTAGTATCTTCGTTAGTGTAAATTCAGTTTCCCATCCTTTGCCTAGAAAGGCAAAACAAAAAGTGCTTTTTTTTAAAAACTTTTTTTGCTTTTCTGTTCCTACTGTTTTGTGTTTAAAGAAGTACTGTGTCTCTTTGTGGTATAGTTTACTGTTAGTCTATATTAAAAGTACATTCTGAATATTAAATGCAAATTTAAGAAAATATTAAGCACAGTGTGTGTGGCCTGAAAAGCCAAATTTAATTCTTAACAATACTATGTCCTCAGTTTATAAATAATAAAATGAATACTTTATCAAATGATTTTATGAAGATTGATATTTTTCTTCTGGTTTGGTTGCATGTTTTTGTTTTGCTTAGCAGATGAGTTGTTAGGAATAGTGAATGGTCTTTAGTGATTCCCAAGAGCTTCTGTATTTGTTGAAAGTTAGGAATAAATTTCCAAAGACTTCTGTAAAAAAAAAAAAAAAGAGCAGTTGATCAGTACTTGCTTTGTCATCACAACTGTTCAATTTCAGAGAAGAAGAAAACCATAAACAATATTCTTAAGAATATTGTAAGAAACAATATTCTTACTCCTACACCTTATCAGAGAGAGTGCAACTGCATAAACTGAAGACAAGCATGTGCTAGGTCAGGAACTAGAGAAGGGCAATGATGGCGCTAAAAATAGAAAATCATTTGGCTTCTCGCTAACAATAATGAATAGATCGTTTACTATTTTAACAACCCAGTTGGGATGACTTTCGTAAATTTCAAGTGGTGAAATTTCCCAGGTGTTAGGTCTCTACTATCAGAGCAGAATGTCAGTCTTTCTGTAATTGTGCCTGTGTACATGTGAACTGTTCTAGAACTGTGTTGTTGGTTATTGATGCTTTTTCTATGCCTGATACTCAGAGGTTGGAAGATGTAATTGTAATTTTAAAGATCAGAATTCCTAAAATCCATTTATAAAATTTTATATGTCTAATAGTACACAATATTGATTGTTAAAAGTGTACATAACTTAAGGTGCTAGAGAATTCTGCACAAAGCTTCTATTTAATAAATTCATTATAAATACTAGCCTTACCTGGAGTTTTGGTTGCAACTGTTCAAAAAGCTTGAGTCAAATCCTGTTTAATCATGCAACCATAATGCTGACTTCTGCTCTATGTCAGCATAAGCCTAGGATAATTTGACAAAACATGGACCTCTTCCATGAAGAAATGTCACGTATTTGATAAGTGACTACATGGAGCAGGAAGTAGTTCCTTCAAAGGTATCTGCCTTCTAATGTAGCTGCATTTAATGTGTTTTTCTAAGGTGGCTTCTTACTTTCCAGTTACACAACTTTGTTGATTGTACCGCTTTGGTATAGTTGTCTGAAAAAAAAAAACTTTGGCAAGAGAAATGAAATGGACTGAAAGTATCTTGAGCTGTGTCCATATGAAATAGCTGCTCTTACTGCATGCAGTAGATACATTATACAACTGAACTTCTTTCTTTAACAGGTTTGACAAACATCAAAGCACTAAGTTGACTTTATCTGTATTAGCTATTTTTAATGATTTTTAATAAGATGCAAAAATAATGTCTGCTACTTATTTACTTACATGCAAAAACAATTGAGAGAACAGTTGGGGAAGAGGAGCTGTTTCATCTCACACACTTGTATGCATTGGTGATCTTTTCTCTTTTGTATCTTTGAAAACATCTTACTGGAGGTGGATAACCAAATCATAACTGAACAGTATGGACTCTGAAAAGAGTAAAAGCTGGTATATTTTTCTTTAATTCTCTGATTACATGTGTATGTGGCTGTGTAAATGATGATTATAATATAAACATGTACAACCTGTGAGCCTTACTAAGAGAAAAAAATTATCTTTCCAAGGAAGTCTAAGTAGCAGTGTTAGGCTAAACTGTTAGGAATATCTACTGGTGCTTTGTAGCTGCTGTTTTGGTTTTTTTCTCTGATAAGAAATGGAAGAAAAAATTGAGGTTTTTCTAGCATTCAGAGGTTAAATGCTATTCTTCCTTGCATTGTTTGTGTGCTAAATTGCATAGAATAGGAAGCAGATATAAAAAATTATGCAATAGTGTTAAATGAAAACAAGATTTATTGGTTGTGGTTAACAGGAGTTGTTGTTTTTAAAAAAGCATGAGTTAGCCCTGGTGTAAATGTTGAGGCTTCTAAACTACATTGAAACGATCTGAATTAACAGTACTCTAGAAGTCAGTCTGACGGGCTGTTAGATACAATTTTATGATTGTGGAAGCTGTCAGAGCCTATGATCTCATCAAAACCTTGAACCTTAGGGCCTTGCTACAGAGGAAGTGTTTGCTTGCCATAATAGATAATGGATATATACTAAAAATATATTATGCTAAGCATAGTACTCAGACAGTGGATATGAGTTATGCTGTTTGGTCAGATTGATTTCTTTCTACAGAAATCTTGTAACACTTTGCCTGTTTATAATATGAAGTGTAGATTATTGTAAATGCTGTGCTTTTTTGCTGTCCAAATCCTTCTTATGTCTTGTAATTTTTATTTTTTTGCAAAGACACTCCATGGTTTTTTTTGCCCATCACCCAGTAGTAGGCACACACAGTAGAAGTATAATGGGTAGGAGCAGTGACATCAAACAGGCTTTGATTGTGTTCATATCAGAGGCCTGACACATCTTGTAAACCTGAAAGTGCATAATCTTGGAGTTGCAAGGTGGGATTAAGCTGTTTTATGTGTACAGTTCCTGGGTACATAAAGGTTATTTAGTGGGAAGGCTTTGTCTGTGGTGTGTTTTTTCTTTTTGTTGGGTGGTTTTATTTTCTTTGGTATGGGTTTTGGTTTTTTTTTTTAACCATTGTGAAATGCATTTTTCATTTACATTAGTTAGATGCGAATTCTGGTTTCTCCCTGTTTTGTTGTTTACTGTGGTAATGGGAAACAATTTTCTGAATTTACTGTTTGATGGCTGCTGTTGGATTTGAAGAGAACTCTTCTGGGGAGGTGAAACTAGAGTTTAGTGATTGGATCACTTGGGAATGGGATGGTCAAGATTAGGCACAACTGTATGCTTTGTTCTCTGCATCTCTGTCCTGGGGGGCTGGAACTACTGCATTTTTCTGAATTGGTGTACCCTGTTGTTCTATATGCCAGGGAATTGTGTTCAACAGAAAGTGTTGCTGCTTTATATTTTCTGTTCAAGATTTTTGCACTGAGAACTTGTAGATAAGTGTTTTAATGAGGCCTTGGGATCTGTTGCTGCAGCTCTCTCCAGCCTGTTTGAGAGAGCCTGATACAAATCACTTTAGTAAATATTTGGTGCTGGGCATGAGAGGTTCTGTGTGGGCATTCTGGAAAAACACAAACAGCTGTTTAGATTTTGACTCTGGCTTGCAACTCTGAGTATACACCTTTGGGAGTGTAGGTAGTAGGCTTATTTTTGCTCTAAAATTCTTAATTTCCATTTGCCAGCAGCTGCTGCTTTGGTGAGAGTGAATGAGGTGCCTCCTTAGAGGACATGGCTAATTACAGATTGTCTGCTGGTGGAGGGGGGCACTCTGAGATAGACATTTTCTTTCATGTGTCTCTCATTTGCATAATGTGTTAGGACACACAGTATGGACTGCATTAAGCACTAGCAAATATGCTGTAGGGAGTAATCTTGTACTGGCATCACGAAGTTTCCTAGATAACGTAATCTTCATATTTTAAATGTTGAGGTTTATATTTGTCATTTGAAGGGCCAGGGATAAGAAATCAATAGAAAACCATATAAACTGTAATGAGGAGAGAAATTTTAAATGTTTCTGAGTAACAGTTGCAGTTGGAACAAATAGGTTGAAAAGAGAAATCTGAACTTGTGTGGAGATTTTGGTTTTTTTTTGTTTGCTGTGGGTTTTTGGTTTTTTTTTAGTTGGCTGCTTTGTGGGGTTTGTGGTTATTTTTGGGAGGGTTTTTTTTTTTTTTTCTTAATGTAAATGGCAGTGTGCCCTCCTATTTGTGTGTTTGTATATCTCTACACTTTGATGGAATACTATTTCTTATTAAAAATTCATTGCAAACCACTCACCCTTTAAAGGACTGTATTTTGTTCACTTCTAGTTAAGTTCTTCATCTAAATATTTGGGGCTTTTCGTGTTGCGAAGTTCAAGACATAAGGGAGTGAACAATCTGAAATTAAATAAGGTTTAAAAAAATAAAATCTTAAATTTCCTGAAATGTTAGTGTTGAATATATCTGTGTAATTCTCTTAGTCTAAGTGCAAGGGCAGAAAAGACTAAGATTCAAATGCTGAAGTGGTTTAAAACTTTGAGGTGAATAGGGTCTTGGATACAACTTGTTCTCTCCATGGGGTGAGCTAAAAGAGAATCTCTGAACTCTTAGGAATCCCTTACAGATCACTTGGCTTGTGGCAGATAGATGCAGTCTGCTCAGTGATACATTCACAGCACTGAGGTGAACTACTCAATTTTGAAAACTAAAACGGCGCTCAATCTACAGCTTAAGTTGCAGTTTTATGTTGGGAAACTGCACAGGGAGAGGTGTTGTTCAAAACCTAGTTTGTGGAGCTAAAGTCATATGGATTTCAAAACCATAATACAATTCCAGTTACTTTTGAGAAAAATACAACATTATAACTTGTTCAAGTCTGTTCAGATGTAATAGAATGTGGAAGACGTTGCTTTCCTAAGCAGCTTGACAGATACTTAGATGCAATTCTTTCATTAATGTCTATGGTGGTTTAGACATGTTTAAATGTATATGTCCTCCGTTCCGTAATGTTTAAGAGGGCTAGTGGTCAGTCATCATTTTTCGGGGCATACAAAGCTATCAAAATTTGCTCTTGATGCAAGAATTGAGAACTGAAACATTTTGTTGTTGTCTTTTTTTTGTTCAGCAAAAGAAGCAGCAGGTCTAGTGTGTGCTCCTCAAGCAGGTCACTCTTCTTACCTGTGGGTTCTGACCTGTTTTTTGTAAGATAAAAATCTATTTAGGGTTATCTCCAAAAGAAATGCTGCAGTTTTCATGGAACAAGCTGTCCCATTGCACTTCATGCTTTGTTGCTGTGCTTTTCTTTTAATTTTGATGCAACTTTAATAGGGAGCCTATGACTCCAGTGAAAAGCATTCCCATGTAGAGCCGCAAACATTTCTTACTCATCAATAGCTGTAAAATCTGACTTGTTCCTTCTTGCATGCATTTAAAAATTTTATTATCCTCAATCATCATGGTAAAAGGTGAGTAAGTAAACTTTGCCTGGAGTAATCAATTTTTCAGGCCTTCTGCTCCATTCTCTGTACTTATCCTGTTTCTGTCTACATACAGTCTCACATTTTCTGTATGCTTTAGTTATATTTTAAAGTATGTTGGAGAAGTTGCTTTGGAACTGCTTGTGAGGTGGGATTTAAACATGATATTTCTTAAGGAAAAAAGAATGAATGGCTTGTGTGCTGCTCTGAGGATATTAAAGTTTCCTGTCTTTCCAAATTACCAATCATATGGAATTTGGAAGAGTGAAACAAGTGAACATGAACAGTCTTCAATGTTCTTTGCAATCTTTATATCTGAATCATATGCTGAGTAATTCAGTATCAGTAAGTAGTTTGGCAAGCTGGTATTCTGATTCTGGTGTCATAGAGGTGATTTTTACAAGCTCATTGCTTGCATTTCTTTTGATGGCATTTAATTTTTTTTTAAACAAGTAGTATTCTCGCTTTTTAAAAATACTGCATACAGAACCAAAATGGCCCTTGTAGCTGAGTCTGTGCAACAAAGGGCTTTTTCTGTATGAAGGTGTTATGAAATGTCATGTTGGTCATAATGGAAGCTGGCCAATACAAGTAGCATTTTGTAGCCTATGCCATTTAGGTGGGGTTTTTTTTGTGATTTCAAAACTGTAGATGGTTTTGAGTAATTTTCTCTCCATTTGCACTGTGACTGAGGCTGTGATTCAGCTGTGTATCTGAACAGGTCTGGTGACTGTCTGCTGTTTTCATGAATTTAATGGAATGGAGAGGTAACAGTGCTTCTTTTGTTATCTTTCTTTGTAGAGAACTTTTGCCTGCTGATAATTATTCAGATTAGTGAAGATGAATTGTCTGTGCAGAAATGCTCAAGGACTTTCTTCAGCACTAGTTGATATAAAATATGCATTAAGTGCCAAAGTATTAAATTGCATATAAAATACTGAGAGCTAATGGTTAACCAGGAGCTCATGGGTGACATCTTATATGTTCTGGTAGGTAACTCCAAGGATTAAACAGCACTTTAATGCTTGGTGTTGTTCAAAAGAGTGAATTGTCATCCATTTCCTAATAATTCTGAACGTGTTCTCAGTATATAAATCCATAATACACTCGGAGCTGATGTGTCTGGGACCCATTTCTCTCCATTTTTCCCTGTCTCAGAAACAATATAGTAGAGCTGGAAAAGTTGTGGAGAAAGGCTAACTATGATAATTGAATATATGGAGTTGTTTCTGTATCAAAACCAAAAACAGAAGCTAGGACTTGGCAGTTTGGGAAAGAGGAGACTAGATTCAGGTGATCTTGATATTTTGTAGCTTTTTCCATTTTCATCATGAATTTCTATGGATCAGCTCTTTACTGTCTGCACCAAGAACTTGTCTTTGTCAGATGAGCATGGTGGGGTGAGATCAAGCAAAAGGAGCTGGTCCTTTGCATAAAAATAAATTAAAACTTGTTGCTCCACTCCTTAATATTATGAAAGCTAAAAGTGTATGTGTAGTCTGGATATATTTTTGAAAGAGCAATGCTTTTAGAGTTACTCCGTACCCTTGTAGTGGAATGAATTATGGATTTGTGAATAATTAAAGCTGGGAGGATAGTCTAGTGATGCTTGTTTTTGTGTTCTTTCCTAATTATTCACAGCTATCAGCATTTGGTCGCTGTTAGAGCTGGGCTAGTTGAGTTTTCGATCTGATCTACAGGTGTTCTTACTTGTTACATTGCTGATTCCATAATAGCTCATCAGGATTCCTTCTGCTTCCAGGAGGTTCTGTACCAAGCCTGATGAAACAAGGCAGCTGTTGGTGATCAGCAGCAGGAAATGGAGTTTTTAAAATATTCAGAACTGGGCCTATTTTTGCTTCTTGAAGATACCAAACTTATGTCTTTGGTTTTACTCGGTTTTGTTAAAGTTGTTGCATCATATGGGTTTAATGTTCTTCAGTTTTAATAAGCTAAATGAGATGCACCATTGCCTGTTTTTGTGTTTACTCCATCTCTTCTCCATCCCCCCCTACTAGATGAAGGAGAGCTCAAGGTGATTGAGGATTATGCACACAAGTTGCATATGCTGTCATACTTTTATTTCTTTTCTACTTGTTTGCAGTCAGACAAGTGCTTTTTTTGCCCGTAGAATAGTTTTCTGTGCCACCTTTTTAGTGGACTGCATTATATTGCAGGACTTAATTTTTGTTTACAAGTCTTATTGCAGCAGCAAACTCAGTAAACCACTTAAATCCTGTGGAAAACTCCTTTCTTCTTTTGTGGTGAATGATGCTGCTGGGACTTTTGCTTGTTGTGGAATAGTTACTTCTCTTTCACTCTATTTCTACAGCTTACGGGAAGGAAATAGCACTTTCAGAGGCTACACAGCAAGCTACATAGCTCCAGAGGAATGGAACTGGGTGTTGTAGGGATAGGGAAAGGACTGGAGGGAGCAGCTCCATCTGACAAAATGAAACTTCTCCCCTTCACGAGTCCTGAAAATCAGTTATCCAGAAAGTAAGATAAAAGAAGGTAAACTTCTACCTAAATAACTGGGAAATGAGATGGCCACAAAAATAGTTATGTTGAGTTGGGGTTTTTGTCTTTTGTGGGTGGGTAGACAAATAACCTCCACCCCCAAAAACTATTTTTAAAGCTAGATCTAAAATGTTAAAAGGCATCTGTGGCTAAGATGGTTTCTGGTCTTGTAATCAGTGATTCATGACTGAGAAACTAAATTCTTTAATGCGAGTGAGTAGAGACAGTGGTAATATTAGACAGTTACTCAGCAAGGCGTGTTCAGGGTAAACAGTCCTCACGGGTAAGTTTGTCTGTAGAGAATAATTTTTTCCTTGTTTCCTTTAAATTGTAGACTTGGATAAACTTAGGAAAAAAACTTGTATTCAGTTAAGAATTCAGTGATGCCTGTTTTTCACACTATCCCAGTGTGAGTTTATTTGGGAAAAAGATTCTCCCCTTAGAACTCCCTCAGCATGTTAACCTTTATACATTTCATGGCCATCGTTTAATGGCTTAAAGTTTGGATGATGCAATGTCAGTAAGTGATGTAATGGTTGTCTATAAGCATGATGTAATGGTTGTCTATAAGCTGCTTTGCAGTTCACAATGGGAATCTGAAGTTTGGAAACCAGATTTTTTTGCGTTAGGTTCTCTGTCTGCTGTAAGGGAGGTGAAGCACAAACACCGGAATCATCTTATTTTGAATAGTGCCAAAAAAGTGAATAAAAGTGATGTTTTAGTGTGGGAGGTTTTTTTGTTTGTGGTTATTTGGTATGTCTTTTGGTGGTGTGTTGCTGTGTGGATAGTGGTTTGTTTGTGTTTTTTTTTTTTTCTTTAATGATTGGATTTTTAAAAAATTCAAACCATTAATTCTGCCAAATGAGTTAAGGGGAAGGCATTATGTGTGAGATTAAAACCAGGATTTGTGGGAGTGACTTGACCTTACATTCAGTTAATACTGTGGTGACTTCCCCCACTTGGATAATCTGGTCTGGCAGATTTCTCTTTCCTGCTTAGGACCCAAGATACCTTGAGCTTTCATTCCTTGGAAAGTGCCTCTAGTCTTCCCTACTTTTCTATGTGGAAAAGCTGGATTACAAGAATTGAATTGAATGTCCTGAATTGAATGTTGCTAACCTTCTCAAGGCATGAGGAATAGTAGTTGTCCTTCTTTGTATTCTTTATCCCATGGAGCAATTGTTTTTTGTGGAACTTGATTTCTTTTTTGCAAAGACACTTCTCATTTGGGAAAGAAATACAACCTAGTTGTATTTTGGAATGACTCACTGGAGAAGGATCTTACAGTTTATTCTTACTGTTTAATAAGGCTGTTCTGGCCTATGTGCACATTATTTCACAAGCCTGTTTTTCTCTGTTACCTTATTTACAAATGCCTGTTACAAAGTGGCAATAGAGGCTTTACTTTTCCGTTATACTGTTTTGTACTTTGTGTTCCAATGAGTTCTGAGAAGTTCCATTGTATTTATTGTTTTAAATGGTTGAAGTCCAGACTATTTTTTATTCTTAAGTGCAGATTTAGGTTAGATGATTTCAGAAATGATAAAAAATATGTCAGAAGACATCTTGTGTTGTTTACGTTAATAAAAATTTTTTTAATTATCGGTGAAAAAAAGTATTTGGTCTAATTTAAAATATTAAAAAAGGGGGAAAATTACATTTATTCATACTTCATAAATAGTCTGTATAAATCTTTTCAGCTGGAGATGGTTCTGGACTTTGGATCAGTGGTTCTAATAAACGAGCCTTTGGAAAAAGTCTTCCGTTTCAAAATCACTTGTGCCTATTCTGTTCTTTAATGCTGACTGCTTTTTGTATTATGTGCTAGAATATGAATAAATTACTTGAATTGTATACTTTCTTCAAACCTTCTTTTGGAGATATCACTGTCAGGTTTAAGTAAAAATATGCCAAGCAACTAACATTTCTTCACTTGTTAGAGTAAAAAGCCTACAAATACTTTATTCTTTGTATAATGCAAGACCATACATGCTATAGAAAACCTGACATGCTATTGTAAATGAAATCACAATGTGAAAATATGAAGAATGTAAAAATAACTGTATATTGAAGCTAAACTCAGTGGAAGTAGATACATTTGTTTCAGGAACAAATTGTTTGTCTTTTTATGCAACTCCTTTTTACTTGCTCAAATTTAGAGGGTGAGAAAACTTGTCTGTTTAAAGGAAATCTGTGAAGAATGAAGCCTGCTTTTTTGAACGTGTGCAACTTGAAAGTGTTGTCGGTATGTCTTCAAAACCAGGTAGATAAGACTCTGTTGTAAAAGTAGTAGAAGTTGTGAATTTAAAAAAGGTAAAATTAATCTAAAAAAAAAAAAAAAGCAAAACTAAAAGAAGTTTATGAGCATCTTTCCGTAGCAAGTCATGAACTAAAGTATGATTATACTTCATCTAGTGTCTCCTTCCAGCAGTAACAGTAATTCTCTTAAAACAGCCTGTTTTAAGAGAATTTTGTCTTCCTGGTGTGGTTTTCTTTTCTGTATCTACCACAGGATTTTGCCTGGAGCCTGGAAACCACTGCTATACCTGCAGCAGTCTCTCTTCAGCGTTAGATCTATGACTTGAGAGTTTCTGGCCCTCTGAGAGTAATATTGAGGTTCTTGTTCTTCTTTTTCCTCCTTCCTTGCATATACACATCTGATTATATGTTGTAATTGTGAAAGTGGTTGCTGAAGCCAGAGGATGAATGGATACACTTTTGTACTTAACATTGAAAGCCCTATGTGCATGTTGGCAGAGGGTATTGTAGACTGTACTGGACATGAACAGGTAGGGGATGTTAGGGATTTGAGCTAGAATGTAGCACTTCACCAAAATAGTCTGAACCTGATTTGCCTGCAGCTCCAATTTGTGTATCTGCTGTAAAATGCTTTCTCACTACTGAAGATAAAGCACAGATTTAAAACCAGTTTCTACAGTATCAGTGAATCACGGAGGTTGGAAGGCACTTCTGAAGATCGTTCAGTTCAGTAAACAGGAGCAGGCTGTTGTCCAGCATGGTGTCTAGGCTGGTTTTGACCACAAGTATGGAGACTCAGCAGCTTTTCACTGGCAATATGTTTCAGTGTTTTATCGTGCTTATAGTAAAATTTAGGGTGATGGTAGTGATATTTTTATGGGTTTTCCTCTATTTCAGTTTGTTTCTGTACATTTTTTAATTTCATACTTGGCCTCCCACTGGATCTCTTCTTGTTGTTCATAAGTCCTTCAATTTCCGGTTCAGTTCACTGTTCTTTTTTATCTCCCCCATACTTCATTAGTTTGTCCATAAGAATATAATAAGAGACAGTGTCAAAAATCCTCCTGATGTCAAGGTAAAAAAAATACCTGCTATTCTCATCTGTCAGGCCAGCCAACTCTTTACAAATGCGTGTCAGGCTGATTAAATATGTTTTATTCTTCATAAATCTACCTTCTTGTCCTTTGTATGTTTGGAAGCCTTTCTTGTTGCCTTTCATGTCTGGTACCAGATGAAAATCCAAGTGGGTTTTGGCTTTCCCATGGGCTTTAGCTTTCCTAACCCCTATCACTGCATGCTCAGACAGTGTCTTTGTTTCTTCTGGATCACCTGGATAATGCTTGTGATCCTTGTACACTCCCTTTTTCATCTGAGCTCAGCCAGAATCTTCTTGCTTGTCCATGCAAGCCTCCTGCCACCTTTGCTTGATTCTTTGCACACTGGTAAGGACCATTCTTGAACTTGTAGGAGGAGATCCATGAAAATCAACCAGCTCTCCCAGACTCTTCTCCAGGCCAGCCTCCTTTGAAATGCTTCCAGGCTGATCAGTAGGCAGTTCTGTTCTGTGGAAGTCCAGGGCTGTTAGTCTGTTACATGGCTTTGCTCTCTGCTCTCAGGATCCTGAACCTCATTGTTCACAGCCACTGTAGCTAAGGTGACCCCTGAACTTCATGCTCCCAAGAATTCTTCCCTTTTCTGAAAATACAAGGTTTAGTATTGCCTGTTCCTTTTTGGAATAACAGCCACTGGTATCAGAAAGGAACTGTTAGCATGTTCTGGAAACCTACTGGATTGCATGTGGTCTGCTGTGATGTTAATAAAATTATTTAAAAAAATAATATATTTTATTGCATATGTTTTTGTGAATAACATAATTCTTCTGAATTGGTCTTGTACAAGGTAAAGCCCTTACAGGCTTTTCCTTACAGGAACTTGTATAGGCGAATTTAAATGCAGAGAAGAGGAAATTTCATTAGATGATTAATCTGTTTCATCATATGACATAATTTGAAAGCCAGGATGTAAATTTGATAAGAAAAGCAGTGAAGACATTTGGAAAAGGACTGTTAAATAAAACTGAAGCAAGAGTTTGTATTTCTGCAGTTAAGTAATTTTTAGCTATTGTTGATGTCAGTTTAGAATGTCATTTTTGAAATCTGGTTGAAAGTATTTTCGTAATTGTGCTGTCTTTGTCTTGCTGCAGCTTAGTGGGGTGCAGGTCTCCTGTCTTTAACACATGATATTTCATGCAAACACACCCAGGTCATGGAACTTCTGCCATTTGACCTGAAGTTGCTAAATGGTGATTTTTAAAAAAATTATTCCTCACTTGAAAGACAAGATTAGGAAATATATTGTCTTTTTACAGACGTAGTAAACAATGAAAGCAAAGGCCTCCAGAAGAGAGTCAAATATTTTTGCACAGGCTGATTACTGTCACTTATGTAATGAGGAGCTTGGCACATGTGTAGTAGTTCATGATGGATGGGTCACAGTGTGTGTACTCACACTTGGGACAAGACTGGTAAAATACATTCCTAAGATATACTGTGAGCTTAATATGATATTAGGTGAAATCTTTGTTAAGGGTCAAGACCTGCTGTTGGCTGAAGAAGGCAGACTTTCTGCAGAAATAAAAGCAACTCTGAATTAAATTCATGTGACTTAGTTATATAATGAATAGTCAACCTGTAGTTTTCCACTGTTAAACCTCCTGCTTGTTTTTTGGTTTCTGCTACTGTGTTGCTTTTTTCCTCTATTCCACACATTCAACTATGTTGTTTTTCTTTAATTTCTTTTTGAATGTTTTAGTTTTCTATGACTTGTTTCCTCCGATTTTTGGCTGTAATAGTAGTACTCCCCTGAGTATTGACAGAAGTCTGATACCTGCTATGTTATGATTGATTTAGGACTTGTTAAAATGGTATGTTTTTCTTGAAATGGTAATTTCATTAAGTTTCAGTGGCACATTAATTTCAGACTTTGAATGTAGCTCTCACAGACTGTCTCAAACTTGTCGATGACATTTTGTGTGGTGTGTTCTTTTTCATACAGAGAATGTGTTGGTGGCTGAACAATTTTTCAGTCTGTTGGAATACGCTAGCTCAGGTGGGTTTATGTACCATATCCTGGGTTTGTGCACCTGAATTTCTGTCTCAGGTTGTTTGTATCAGTCTTTAGTTATTAAAAGTTTCTTTGAGATTTTAAGTGCTAGTACATTTATTCCATATTTACTAGGAGTCCTTAGAGTGGGAATTTTTTACCTTTTTAATTAGTTCTGCCCTGTAGTGCTGAATTTTTCAGTTAAAAAAGAATAAAAAAAATCCTTGACCCTTTATTCTATCCAGCTTGTTTAGACAGGGAATCTGTTGCTCATTTATATACTTTGTGCTTAGTATTCAGTATAGAGGTATTTAATGTGTGACAGATTATTCATGTTCAGTTAAATCTTTGTGTGCCTTTGTTGTCAATCACACCTGCCATGCATCTTAAAAATAAGGACCACTTTATGCCCTCTCTCATCCCTTCTCTTCCTCTCCTTTTCCTACTGAACTGTTACTTCCTCTGTTGCTGGGGTTTCTTTCCATTTAGTGTGTGGCAAGACTTCAATGACTAGAAGACTTAAGAAAGGCCAGGGAATGACATGCTGATCTTGCAGCTCTGGAGGTCATCGATCCAACACTTCAGTGGGGGGAAAAATAATTAATATCAGTATAAGTGGTGCTGCTGGTGTAATTGTTGTTGTTGTGCTTGTGTAGCATATCTGTTTGGCCATACTGTTCACAGTGTTTGTAAGCATTTGTACTCCCTAATCTCTGAACATTGTGTTGGTGTCATTCCCAATCTGTTTGCTGTTGTGTTCTTCCCAGAAGACCATGTCCAGTGTTTGTCCCTCTCTGTGGGATGTGACAAACTGGAGAGAGGGAAGGTGTTCAGGGCTGGAGTGCCTGCCTGGACAGGAGGCCACTGACCCCAGCTTTGCTCAGCCTGAAGCAGGGAAGGCTGAGGGGGCAGCTGGATGGGGCCTTCAGCCTCTTGAAAGGGAAGGGATGAGAAAATGGATGTAGTAAGGGAAGCTCCAGGTGAACACAAGGAGAAAAAAATGCTGTTTAGTGTGGTTAAGCATTGGTACAGCTTGTGAGAGGTCCTGGAACCTTCCTCTTTGGAGACTTCTGGGACTTCACTGTGTGAAGACCACAGCAGCCTTTTAATCTGCAGCCTCCAGTGTCCAAGATTAGGGCTATGTGTTTGTCACTTTTTCTTGGAAGAAAAACATTGCTGCATTGTAAAAAGTCTTACTGCCAGGTCCTTTCTAATAAAAATTAGGTGTTTCTTAATATAGTGATGAAAAGGACACCTGTCCATGCCTGTAGAAATCTTTAAAAAATCGGAATTAGATTCAATGCAAAACACTGGTGTGGGGCTTTTTTTCCTTTTTTATCCCTCTGAGTACCACCTGTATAATGCCTCATGAAGATTATATTTCCAGTATAACGTAAAGCTCAGTGAAATTGTCTTATTTTGGACTAGTCTGTTTTAGAGATAAAGGTGTTTTAGGGATAAGAAGGAAAACAAACAAATGATGGATCTTGGTTTAAACCTGTCTCAAGAACTTCAGTGAGATGACTGCAGAGGATGTGGCTTTTCATCATCCAGCATGGGTTTTTACTAGGGTGATGATTAGGTCAAATTTACAGTTCCTCTTTATTGCCTAACTTTGCAGGATGAAATTTTGGTGAAGAAAATGGGACTCAGGTTGTCTTTCTTAGGACTGTTTTGTCTATGTGTTTCCTGTATTAACAGATTTTTTTCAGGTTCAGCGCTCAGGAAAAATGAACAAATTTGCTTTCTAGAGTTTTCTTTCTTTCTTTATCCTTATGTTGGGGAATTCCAGAGATTGTGTTTTAAACTCAGTTCTTGGAAGCCCTTTGTATTTATTTTTCATTGTGCTTTAACTTCTTAGTGTAAATAATTCTCTCTGTCAAGATCCTGGGAAATAAAGATGGGTCTCTAAGAGTGATACATCTGAAGGAAATGGTGGAGTTAGGATTTAGGCCATTGTACCACAGCTGCCTTGCTTGGCCTTTATTTATTCGTGAGATCAATGGATGTTACTACTGATCTCCAAATAGCATTAGTTATGTGACTATTTGTTATGTGCAGGGTTGGAGATAGACTTGGGAGTAGCTCTTGGCTTGGTGGGATGGAACCCTGTTGGCCAGAGTTTTGCTGTGGCTCTGCTTATACCCTTTCATTAATAGCAAACACCCCAAAATATTTTTAAGCTTAAAAAGATTTTGCGCAGCTTTCTCCTCTGTAGAAAGCTGAAAGGAAAACAAAGTTATTTTATTGGTTTAGAAATTAGGAGAATGTATCTCCACTCCCTACTGACTAAATCAGAATAAGTCCTTCCTTCTAGAATTAGCTCCAGGTGAGGCTTTTAATTTATTGGTTTTCTGTTATGAATTGAGTAAAGATAGTATTTCTCAGAAACCCATTCCTTCTAGTTCATAGGTAGGAAGTTTTTCTCCAATCTCCTCTGAGGCCAGGCTGCACTTCTGGAGGCATTCTTAGTAGTCTCTGCCCGAAGTGGTTCACTGAAGGGGCAGACAGTAAGTTGTTAGGCTGGCCAAGCCCATCACGTCTAGAAATGTCATGTATGCTTGAGAGATCATTTGGAAAGTGAAACATATTATTAGTTGGACTTTTTGTGCTGATGAATGGTAATGTGCTAATATGAGCAAACTTCTGGTTTTTAAGATGCTTCCTGCATTTAGGGAAGCAGATATTCTCCTTGTCTTAACCTTTCAGAGTTTTCTAAGAGTTTTGGAATGATGAATTGTGCCACCAGCATAGTGAGGTTTAAGACCGTAATTCTAAGCGACACATCATTACTAAGATCTACTTAGATACCATCCCCACAGAGCTACATGTGTTGAGTTCTGTGGTTTTTTGCAATCAGTGTATTTCCCTTTAGTGGTAAGCAGTAAAAATTACCCTGGGTTCACAGTGTAATTGAAATGTTGAGGCCAGAGGGTGAAGCTATTGACTTCCTCTGTAAATGTAATGGGGCAGTGCTTCTAGTTGACGAAAAGCAGGTCTTTGCCAATGCTACAGTAGTGTTTTGCATACCGTGTGTTTTTGTCATAAAAGTTCCTTTTATCCTGTGGTTAAGAAATAAAAAGGTTTTAAATTCCATTGTGTGAAAGAATTATTAAGTATTGTGTCAAGTCTTTTGTGTGCCACAGTTAATTTGCCTGTTACATACAGAAGAATTCAGACACCTGGCTTCTCTGCACCTTGGATCATTTGCACGTGCATTGCAGTAATTTTACATAGTAACTTTTCACATTGCATCTGGAAATGCATTATGTTGTCTGAACTTTAAAAAACCATGGGATTTCAGATATACTCCTTTCTTCAACATAATGCTGCTATTAGCATCTGCCTGGTCTGTACTTCACTGTTTTGAATTTCCTAACTAGATGCTTAGACCTGGAGCTATATCCTGTTAAGAGAAGTGCAACACTACCTTTGTTCTGCCTGTGTTTTCTGAATTTGAACTTCTTGCTAAAGAAAAAAAATATCTTTAGCTCACAGGCTTACAAAAAATGAGGAAAGTACAGTTTAATCTATTGGAAAATGTATGTTGATCAGGAAAAAAAAAATTTATTGTTCCACCTGTACTCATGATTTTTTGCCAAGAATATTTCTGATTCCTTAATTTTCAATTATTATATTTTTTCCTAAAGAATATATATAAGCATTTTAAGATCAAAATATATTAAAAGTGCTAGCTTACGATTCTGCAGGTTTCTTCTTTTACTTTTGATTAAAAGATCACAATATCTGCATGTCTGTAGGATAATTGCATGCTGAAGGAGCAGAAGGCACTGCAGGTGAAAATGCAAGGCTTGTTTTCTTTAGGCAAAAGATAGTGTCAGAAGCAAGTGTTGTAATGGAGCAAAGAAGTAAAAATTCTTGAATCTAATTTCTTTTGTTCATGGCATCAGTCTGCCCATCTGTTGGTTGCTCCGCAGTTGCTCTTGAAGGTCCGTGGCCAATTTTGGTCAAATTTCAAGGCAGGAAGATGGTCTCAGAGATAATGAAATGCCTGGAAGTTCAGTCACTCAGTAGGTAGATGGAAACAAAGCCTTGGTTAATACCTTGCACTGCAGGTGAGGTGGGGGAGCTGTTGTGGCCAGTCAGAACATGTGTGACTGCCAAAAAACCATTCTTTCCCTTACAGGGGATCTGGCAGGACGAAAGAAGGTGAGGGGGAGTTACAAGATGTGTGAGAGCAAAGTCAATTCTACTACTCATGTAGCAACTTGATATGTTTAATTAATTTGTTTCTAAAATAAACCTTAAATCTTCTTAGAATTCCAAAGCTCCTTGGAAAATTTGCTAACTTCTTTTAAAGGGTATTTTTTTCCAAGTAAATCTACCTTTGGTTGAATGAAGACTTTTGAGAAGAGATGGAAAATTGTGCAGTGATGAGGAAGAGCTTTGATCAAGTCCACATATTTTATAAAACAAAAAAGAATGGAAGTCATGAAAGTTAGTTTCAGATTGTGTCACATGACTGATCTGATAACACTGTTCATGCAAAACTAGGTTTTTTCCTAATAGAAAAAATTATGGAAAAACTGAAGGAAAAACTGAATTTTTGAATCTCTTCCAGTTATGTAAATTGCCTACAGAGATTACTAGATATTATAGAGATCAATCTTTGAGGTTTTTTTAAAAAAGACCAGAGCTTAAGCTTCTGAAAATGCAGCATGTGGAAGCATGGTTATAGGGTCTAAACTGATTTTTTTTTTTAATACAGGTAACAGAGGTGTTTGGTTTTGGTGTTTGTTTGATGTACCTCATCTTCGTTCAAAGTGAATGAAAGCCTCATCAAATTCTAGACAAGCCTCTGGCACTGAGCAAGTTCAGAATTTAGGGACAGTCAGAAGAAAAAGCTAGGCATAAGTCACCAAGCTGTATTAGTTAAAAAGCTGTTTTTATTTAACTCTTCTTCTCTTGGGAGTGTCAAGTGGTGATACTTGTTTCTCTGCTGGGTTTTGTAGCTTGAGTGTGACAGGACTGTACTGCATTATGTTGCCTGTAATCAATACAACAAGTTGCCTGACAGATTTGAAAACCTAGCCCAGAGTAGCTTTATTTGTAGCATATGTTAGCTGGTATATTTACACTTTACCATCCTACAAAAGGCAAGTAGGGGTGCAGGTGTGAAAAATGTTGCTCATTAGTAATCCAGTATTTTAGAGTCTGTCCCCTGCCCATGCATCTGCAGGAAAAAATGTGCTGGCAAAGGACTTCAGACTGCACTGAGTAACTCAGTGTAAGTAATGTTTCTACATGGCACCTTCTCCTGTAGCATTTGTGTAACACTAACAAAGAGGGAGTTCTACTCAGGCTTTACATTTGAGACCACAGATGGGAAAAGGAGAAAGGGTTTTGGAAAGGCTCCTGTGAAGGGTACTTTGAGATCTCTCTTGGTGTGGAGGGAAGTGGCCAAGGAGGGCGTTCAGTGTCATGCGCCTTGCCAGCTGGGGTGCAGCAGCCTTAAAAAGGTTTGCTCTGGGAGCTTAGGGTTCTTGCTCTGTGGGAGACCTACAGGAAGGTATTAAGGAGTATAGTGTTCACTTAGAAGTTTTTTTCCCTAGGGTTTTTAGAACATATGTACAATGACTGATCATTACTTGAATTTTGGGAGAGCAATTCTAAAATTGTCATTCTAAAGTCTAACACCTTGAAGAACTAATGCTGAGTTTGAAGTGTTTTGACTCTTGATAGTGCAGCTGGTAAAGTTTAACACTATAGAGATATCCAATCTGTAAGGGTAAGTTATCATTTAATAAAAGCAAATTTTTGTTATTCATGGAAAAAAAACCCCAACCCTGTATGTTAAGAATAGCAAAATAAGGATGTTCTGTGAAAAATAACATCAATAATACTATGTTAAATGTTTTCCAGCATGCCCAAACTGATTTTCTGGGTTTGTTTTTTGGTTTTCAGTTCAGTCAGTGAACTAGTTAAGTGAAAGAAATGTTTGGAAATTTTTTGTTGTAATTGAGATTAGACTTCTGCTTTCTGAAGTTAGAGCTTACCTTTCTGACTGAGAGCTCAGTACAGTCCCTTTCTTATTTCACTGGTGGACTGCCTTCTAGCTGAGGGAAAAGGAAGGGAGAGGAAGCAAATGTGATTATTTTGCTAGCTGATAAACTCACGTTGCTTCACACGTGCTCTAGTAATTTTATTTTAATGAAGATTTTATTTTTCTCATTTTAGCTGACTTGAGGAAGAGCTCAGCTGTTCTGATTGCCACTTAGGTGAGGCTATGTTAACTTCAAAATTTGTACTTGGTGTTGAAGGACAATTCTGCTGTTATTCTCTGTGTATCAGAGTTGTGCTTTGAAGTACACCATGTAGTCAAGTGCTGAGAACACACTATTCTAGCAGAAATTGGAGGATTTTATTGAAAATGTCGTAATATTTCAATAGTTCTTGTGTTTACCAACAGCATTATTTTTTAATTCTGGTTCTCTTCTTAAGTCTGAATGCAGACAAAGCAGGAATGTGTGTGTTGTGATCAGGCTGGCACTGTCTGGAGTGACATGGGTGTTGCTTTCTGGGATTGTCTTTCAGGAGGGCGGTTCTCTGTGCACAAACAGTTCAGCCTTCTGAGCACCCCCTGGTCTCAATAAGAGGGTATTGGGCTGTAAGTGAAGGTGCTTCAAGCGTGGTCACAATTGTTAATTAGTTTTATCCTAGCCTTGTATTTAAAGACAGCCAGATTATTGAGAAGACTTAAATGTATTATAATAGATTTCCTATCTAAATAAATGTCCTAATAAATTGAAAGGATTTTCTTTGTAATCACTAGAGGTAGCACTGTATTTTCCTGTGTGTTTCTATAGGGATTAATGTATGTAGGGATTCTCTTTTATTACAATGGACATTTTAGGATTCTGAAGCCCTGTCTTAGCCTGGCAAGTAACTTAGTTCTGGCTTTGTGCTGGGATGAGAAAATGGCTGAGCTGATTGCATGGCACTGCAGTGTAGTGAAGAATGGAAAGACAGCAGGAAGTCCCTGTTAGAATTCTTCCTGTGGTGCTCAAGCCAGTTGTGAACCCATGTGTGTTCAGACAGGATCACTAATACTGTAAGTGAAAAGCCTTCTGTAAAAGAAAATGTGTGTGTTGTTGGTACCAAAGCCATTATATTTGATGTGTTCAATTTAGATGCTTTTACCAGCATTCCTGGGGGTTGAAAAAAAAAAAAAGGGTAAGAAGACCTGCTAGAGATTCAGATGTAACCTAGAAACAACTGGTAATGTATCTTATAGTTATTGTTTTCATGGGGACAAATAAGTGGTGGTGGGTAGTGCATTTATGGTAGGAATAAGCATTGCAGTATTTTCTTTCCATGTTTTGCTTGGACATGAAAAATTACCATATAGAGAAATTTCAAATTAAGTCACATTGCATATTGTATTGGACTGGAGATGATGTAAAATAATCAGGCAAATAGTACTAAGGTGATCTAAAATGCATTTGACAAATAGACTTTTGTAAAATTTTTGCTCGATTTTGCTGTTTTAATCCTCTGCTGACATAAAAACTAAAGATAGTGGGAGCAAGTGGACACTGAAACAATACTGGTGTACTTGTATGGACACTGGATTGGACAAACAGGAGTGTCCACAGGAGCAGTACATTTGCCAGCCAGGAACGTGCAGGTGGAAAGCAAGTGATCTGCTCTGGAGAGACGTTGAACTTGTAGGTAGCAGTGATGATAGCTTCGGTAAACTTACATATTCTCAGGAGCTTGGTCTTGTTAACACTGTAAATGTTACCAAGTGCTTAATGGTGTGACAGAAGTATACTTTGCATGAGAGTACATATGGCTTTTATTTCTTACTCAGTCCTCACTAAACTTGGCTGTGCATTTCTTAGATAGAACAGTGTTAGAAGCTTGCTTGCAGTTTCTAAAGATTGGCAGCTGCTTTACTAGAGTGCAGTTTGAGGAATCAAAGTCTGTTTGAGTATATTCATTTTTATGGGATAACATGAAAATTATATTTTCCTATAGCTAAAGCTGGTAAAAAGTCAGGTTTTGTTTGGATGTTGATTGTTTGCTGAAACAGATCTGTGGCTGAATGTGTCAGATAAAGAAAAGGAAATGCTAGAAGTTGGTTAAAGAAAGGAAACACAGGACTAGGCTACTGAAAATGACTATGGCTAAAATCCAAGGAAGTGGGCATTACTTGAGCTTAACTGCTGAACTGAACCGATTGCTCAAGAGAAAAGGACTTTTCTATGTTGTGACTCAAACTGACACTTGACAGATCAATCCTGCTATTGCATGTCCTTCTTGGAAGCAAACATGATGGTGAAGTTGTCTTGAGAGTGGGTGCAGGAGAATTTTTGGAGAATTAGGCAACCAAATTGATGAGTGCCTCACTGCATAAGTTTTTAAAACAATTACCAGAACAACTCTCTTTATATTATTTAGATATTGTGAATTTGTTTGTGGGGTGATGGAATGATGTGTGTACAAAATGCATCATAAAATACATTGTTGCGCTTATACATTGATAAAACACAAGTTACATTTATGCAGAAGAAAAATGACAGTTATGCTAATCTCAGTTGTTTTTTTTTTTTTTGCCCATACTTTCTGAAGGAAAAGTGATATATCTTGTGTACTCCCTTAGTTTCTCAGGTTTTGGACTAAAATACCAGTAGAATTGTAGCAGACTGGTATGCATGTGTTAAAACAGCCTGAAATGGTACTGTGCCACCCTCTGTACCCTGCATTCCCCGCCCCCCCCCCCAAGATTCTCTTGTGTTTCTAACACTATGAACTGTGTTGCATCTTAAAAAGGAGAAAAGGAGTCATTACAGAGGGAAGGAAACACTCCAGATATTTTTTTTTCCACTATGGAGAGAGATGGTTTTTGTATTTACTGTTTCTTCCTTTTTTTTTTTTTAATGTTCATAGATTTTTGTAACAATTTCAGTGATAGGAAAGGACTCAGAATGAAATCATATTTTATCTTCTTCCTGCTGTTGACTTGGTTTGTAGGAACTTTTTTCCTTGTCAGTCTGTGTGACTTGAGCAATGAAAACACCTTTGGACACATTTTTCCTTTTTTGTTCTTGTGCACTTCTCAGTTTCATTTGCTAAAAACCCCCCGCAGTTCCACTAGAGCTTCACTATCATTATTGTCAGTCTGCACTTTGTTAGTAAAGGATTTACCCTTTCAAAGAATTGTTGCAAGTTCTGAACAGCATCTTCCCTGTGTGCTGCCAATGTGCTGACCCTTGTGTATGGTTTGTGTATTTACTCATGTAGAAAAAATATCTGGAGTTTTAGGGAAATGGAAGCCCTTCCTTTCTGTAAGTATGAGCTGCTTTTGTTTCAGAAAGCTCACTGCAATTTTTAGAGAAAAGTCTAGATACTTGGCCCAGTTTTAGGGAACTTGTGCCTCTTTTCTGGTGTTCCTTTTTAACCTTCTAGAATCTGCATACAAAGATGGAGAGTTCTGAAAGAGTTGAGGAAGTTGTTTCTGAGCTTTTTTTGTTTAGTTACCTCAAAATATTGAGATCTTAAAATCTGGTTTTTAAGAGCAGGAGAGAACACTAAATTTTGCAACAGATGTGAGAGGACATTGGATAGGCTCTTGATTTTTTTAAAAAATTTAATAAATTGCATAATTGGGGTTCACCTTCATTGTGTTCTCGCAATTCTAAGTGGTCCCCTCATTATTTAAAGAGGTGGAAAGCTGACCAGTGGTAGAACTTCAAAACCTGAAGTTTCTGAATCTTTTCAGTCAAAGCTCAGTGTATGATTAGGAACTCTCTGGGCAACTGAGTGCTGGACTCAAATGGGCTCTGGACGGTGAGTCCTTTGGTGCCTACTAATGTTGATGTATGTCATCTTTCGTTCTCTACTTGTGCTGTGGGTGCATCTTTAAATGCTGTTGACCTCCAAATTGAAAATTCAGTGTGTAAGCATTGCTTTTTTGCTTTGAGTGAAATGTTTAAAAGCTCTAATGCTTGCAACAAAAATTATTTCAGTTTTACTTCTGCATTAAACTTTTTCAAGAAAGGCATTGGTAAAATGAATGTTGAAGGGAAAAAGGGAAGAAGACCTCTCTTGATTTTATGCCTTTTTTAAGGAAGTTTCAAACATAGTAACTATGCTTAGGAGGAGTAAAAATGGTCTCCAAAAAACATGTTAAAGTAGAGAAAATAAGGTTAGAACAGGAGAGTGCTGAATTAGTGGAATTTGATTTAACATGATGCCAGGAAGGAGATTTATCTCTTGTAAATGAGAGCATTGTCGAGCTGGCTGATGATGATCAGGAACAGTTTTCAGTACCAGCAGATTCAAATTTACAAGTATAAAAACTGACTTAGAGAAAAACATTGAGACAGTCCATTTTAAGCAATAACTGCAATTTACTGTTGAAGGTGCTGCTCTTGCTGCAGTTTGTGAACTCCTTTTACCTGAGACACGTAGTAAAGGCTCATGCTTGAAACAACTTGTCCTCAGGCCGTTCTTGTGACCACTGGAATTTACAGGCATTTCGATACTTACCTTTGGCAGCAGCTGACAGGCTAAGACTGACTGTTTCTGAAAATGTTCTCCTACTGCTCTGTATTGCTATTTATGGTTTTATCTGCAGTATTTAGACACTTTTGCATAAACTGCAATAGTGTATAAACACTGTCCAGATTGTAGGAGATAAAAATAGGTTTAGGATTTCCTTGAAACGGATTTGAAAGGGAGTGGAAGGTAAAGGGTAAATAATGGCTGCTGACTTTGTGGAAGGAGTTATACAAATTTGATTCTGAGTTGCAACTGCTGTTTTTAAAATAATGACATACTGTACAGTAGGAGATTCCTAATATGTTGAATGCTTATTAGGAAGTTGAGTGCTTCACAGGAAATAAATATGGAGTGATATTTGATGATAAAAGTAGATAATTGATAGTAAAATCAATCGCTGCAAAATTGTACTAAAATACTTTTAAAGAAAATCTTGGTTGATGTTGATTTTAGTATAGAACAGCAGTCTTCCTTTTATTTTCCAGATCTACTTTCCCTTTTCCCTCTACCTTATTTAGTTGGTGACAGCATTTTTCCACAGTCCAACAAATGTGCAGCTGGCTGCATTTCCAGCCATGTGTAGGCTGCCCCACACGCTCTGCCAGCATCCCTGCTGCCAGTCCTGCAGAGTGCCAGGTCCCTCTTCATTCCAGCATTGCTGTCCTGGGGACATCACTGCCTCAGTCTGCTCTGGCATCTCTGCAGTAACCCCCTGCTCTGTAAAACCTTCCCAGACATCCTCTCCAAGATTTCTCAAGCTTGGATAGTTAATGGTGTCTCTTGTGAGGAAGTGTATCTGTTCCACCTAGTAATAGTTGCTAAGCAGGACATTTCTTCTAGCCACATGTCATATCAGCCCTGCCTGCTTCATTACAGACCATCTAACTGGAGATGTTATTGTTCTATTTTTTTTTCACCTGAGAACACATTCATTTTGTGCTGTGTTGCTGTTCTCCCATTTGCACAGTTAGGTGTTGTAAAGATAATAGAGGACCTCCTGCCATATCTCTCTTAAAATGAACCAGAATGGATTTTTTTTGTACACAACAGGGTCTTGGAAGTTTTCAGACTATTCACATTGGCAAGAAAGGAAGAGTTTGGCTTGGACTCTGGCATTAATTTCTAGGGTCCTTTGGATGAGAAATTGGAACAAGATTTTTTTAATTTGGTTTGGTTAAAACAAATGAGGCCTTATTTGTAGAACTGTCTCAAAGTTAGAGCTGCTCTTTGGCCACACCATTTGTTTAACTCTCATGTGCAAGTTTGTTTTTTTTCCAGGCTGCTTTTATAGCACACATTTTCTTTACCATTTGTAGTACTTTTCAGTCATTTGGCCATTACTGAACCAAAGGGTGAATTGGCCACTTGTTCCTGTAGCATTTCCTCCATCTTTTCCCAAGAGTTTTCTGTCTCTTGCATCTCACGGATGTTGTTATATAACTGTATCACTTCAACTTATTTATGCAGGTTATTCTAGGTTGGTTTTGTGACTAGTCTAATAGTTTGTGTAGTCACCAGATAAAATGTGTTTGTTTCTGCAGAAACACATTTCCTGTGTTTCCGAATCTCACTTTGGAATGGGATTATTAGGTAGGCAGTCAAGATACTGTAAGTGAGGGTCATGCTAAAATAGAATTGTTGTTTGCAGATTGCAAAAAGGGAATACATGAAGGAAGGAACTTTTCCAGTATTTCTTCAGTTTCTCAGGATCCCTCTGGTGTTGCAGTCCTGATCAGTAGGATTGTCATCCTTCATTACAGAAGGCTGCCAGCATGCCTGTGCAACGCCAACAGTACTTTTACAGGTTTAAAGAGAAGTCTGCTGTTTAAGAGTACAAAGTAGATAAACCTGTATAACTTTTATAAACATTGTGATGTTATCCTAATGTTGGAAAGTTGCTTGTATTGTGCTGTTTTAAAAGAGGCATCCTAAGCTTTTGAATCTCATGTACAGTATGGGGAGACATTATCACAATCATGCCTAAGGAAGTTTTGAGATTCATATGATGTGAATTATGACACTAAATTGTTTATATTTCAGTAGGAGCAGAAAGGGACAGGGAAAAGAATAAGGGCAGTTTGAGAGTGCCTTTGTTTGCTTTAGTGTGGTTTCTTAGGATGTTCTTATTTCCCATATATTCCCAAGAATGCATAATTTGTCAGCTTCGGAAGTATTATTTTGAAGAATGTTACGCAATTCTGTCAATTTATCTTGTTGACTTGACACATAGTTGGGGTGGGAAGGGAGACTGAACAGGAAGGAAAGTCCTTGTTCCTGAATGTCGTTGCTGCATAGCTCTCATATCCTCGAGGATCACTCAGACAAAAGCTGAGTCAGAGCACAGCAGCACTGTGCACCGCAGCAATGGCCCAGTTCAGGATTTTGGACTGCGTGATCAATCACAACTGGAGTTTCATATGTAACCTGTACTGTGCATGGAGCGATCAGGTTTGTGGTTTGCTTATCCTTCATACAAGATGATTATATAATTTAGTATAAGGGGAGAACAAAAAGGCTCCGGCTGATCTCTTCTCCCCACCCCCAGTCTTACTGAGGATGAACTGTTAGAAATGCTGCTGTTTACTAAGGAGTTTTCTAGAGTTAGTAAGCATACAAAACATGGCTTGACTGTATAATTGCTTTTTTTAACACTTTGAGTACTTTACTTTGTTCTCTTTAGAGTCTTATGCTTTGAGGGATTTTGTTTAATGAATTGCACAAAAAGGTAAATATCACATACAGGAAGGGGATGATATGCCAAGACAAACTAAGTTGTTAATAAATACAAAACTGATTTGTTTTCTTGCTTTAAAAAGACAGCATCTTGGCTATTTCAAAATACTTGATCATAAGCAGGATTAAAATAATTGTGAGGGGAGGTTGTTACCTTTTTTCTTTTAATATACAGGATTAAATAAATCAGAGGATGCTATTCAGCTTTTAATATGGACTGATATACTGATTCACTACTTTGCTGTAGAACCAGAGGAGAAAAAAGCCAAACAAACAAAACTGCCTGGATTCTGAATGAAAATGTTTTAAAATAGACTCCAATTACTAAAGCCTTTTAAATAGTGTATGCAGTTGTAATACTACTTTAAAGTTACTCTTGATATTACCTGTATTTCTCATATATCATTCAGCCAGTCACTGAAGAAAATTTATTTAATTTTTATTTGGTGTAAGGGGAAGGTAAGCAATCCTTATGAAGTTGTGGTTTCAGTACAGTTACTAGAGATGGGTGATTCAGATTTTTTTCTACTGTGCATAGAGGTCCTTTGAAATCATCTGCCATTTAAAAATGCCCACAACCCCTGTACCTGATATCTATACTGAAGCTTCTTAATCAGGAAAATACCCTGCAAGGTGATCGTGGTGGGGTTTGGTTTTGTTTGTCGGTATTGTTTTAGTTTTGTTAACCTGATTGATGGTTCCTGGGTTTTTCATGTAGTCTAGTTAATGTGACAGGTGAAAAGTATCTTCTGTTGATTTTGAAAAAGCAGAGCAAACATGATACATTCTCTTAAACTTTTAATTTTTACAGATGCCCAACTATTTGATCTGTTTGCTTATGTATGTATAAGAATTCACCTGTCCAGTCCAAGCAGTATGACAATTGCTTCCCATGCTTCAGAGGAATCAAGAAGAAATAAGAAAAGGCTTAGGATGTGGGCAGTCCTGCAAAGTTCTAAAATGCATTTGATATACCCACAGGGAAGGGAAAAGAGAATTGTTTTTGAGCATATTGAAGTGAAAGGTTTTAATAAAACCAAAACACTACCCCCTCACCCCAAAACCAAACCCCAAGCACTTCCCTCTTCAAAAAAACTCCCTCCAACCAAATCCAAACAAAACAAAAAAAAAACCCAAAAAACCAACAAAAACCAACCAACCAAAAACCACCAAAACCCCCTCACCTTAATGCAGAACTGGGTTCACATAATCTAAAAGCTTTTTCTTATCAATATGGAAAGAATAAACAAGCTTCAGATCAGTATACCCTGATTTAATTGCATGCTTGAGGTAGTAATGGTGCAGAACTGCTTGATCTTGCTAGATTTTATTAAATAGATTATGCAGTTGTTATGTGTGTTTGGGGTTGTTTTGTTTACTTTAACTGAAGTCCAGTCTCTGTAAACTATACAATTTAATGAACTGTTGCAGATAGTTTTCTTTGAAATGAAGCTGGAAGTTTGTTTATGCGATACATATTCCAGATATTCTGTTCCTGCTGCACTGAAATGCTGTGGCAGAAGTGGAAGCTGCCAGGCCTGGGGAGAGGTGCATGCTGCTCCACACAGCAGTGCTGCTCTCCACCTTTCCCATCTCGCAATGCCCAAGCAGGCTGCTGGTGAGAAAGCAGATGGGTCACCTCCAAAGTTTGTGTCACTAATAATATCTCAAATTAGGTTGCAGTCATTTTAAGGATTTCTTTTGTTTTTCTTGTTCACTACCCATTCCCTTGGCTCTGGAGCATATATTTCCCAAAGCTTATTTTTTAAAACAGGAAGTGAGCGAGTATGAAATAGCAGGGGTATTTTCTTCTGTCTATCATGGTGGTTTAAATTTTAGAAAAAGTATTTTCATGGTGTGAAATTGAAGTTATTGTGGCTGGGCACAGTTGCCCTTTGCACTCTGATACAGCAAGCTTTACATGTATTAGAATATTTTCAAAGGATATGTAGTGTTTCATACTAAAGCAAAAACCCTTAACATAAAATTATTCTGTGATGTAAATCAGTGAAGTTCTGTTGGCATCAGTGAATTACAGTTTTTAGTCCAAACATTGGATGGGATTGATGACTATCACATGGTGATCTATAAATAACAACTCAGAAGCCTTCACTCACAACAAACTGATTGCTTGCAGTTTTTCATCCTTTACTTTTTGTTCATGGGAGAACTGCACTACCTGTGTTAAAAATATTTCTTAAAATGAGTTACTGCAAACTACCAAAGTGTCTTGCTTCTTGCATATGTTGTCTGTGACAGTTGTCTTGTGGGACATGGGGTAGATTCAAGTGTGACAGTCTACTGGCAATTCAGAGCTCCAGCGTGACTGCAAATGTAGAATTAGTGAAGCCAAGTAGTAGATAAAAATTTTGGATCTTATGGGGGACCTCAGTACACAGCTTTATGTGGAAATATATGTTTGTACTTACCCAGATTGCCCTGACAGTATCATAGATGATTAGTCTTATTTTTAATATAGTCTGGTATTAGTAAACAAGGAGTTTTTAGTGGTTTTTCTTGAAGAAGAAAAAAGAGAGAGGGGAGGTGAGAGTCCCTTAAAAATTTAAAGCAATTATTTTTTTGTGATAGTCTGGTGTTTATGGAATTGTAATCTTGGAGTCATAACTTAGCATGCTAGCTGTGGTCCAAGAGGCATTCCTCAATGAATGTATAGAAGAGCTAGGTTATATTTTTCCTCAGTAATGTATGGACTAGGCTCATCATCAATAAAATGTAATAGGAGCTCCTCCCTCTGTCCTTGTAAGGATGTCCTTTATGAACCTCCAGCACATGAGCAGACTCTGGAGATGCCTGGTATGTCAGTTCACCGTGTGGACATGATGAGATGCAGTAGAGCAAGTATCCCTAAAACAGTAAATTCCCCTCCTTCAGATGGTTGGAGGAAGTACTGGTAGGTAATATGTTGTAGGTGATAAAGTGGTTGTGGATTTTTTCCTTCCTTTTATCACAAATGCCTTTCTTTAATGTGTTAGATAGGAAACAGTAGACCAGAAATTGAGTGTAGGTTGTCTTCTTACCAGCACAGAGCATAGGTCAGCACTGTACTCTGAGTAAACTTCTGTTAGGTCAAGGAGAGCAGATGAGATCTTCTCATGTCCTGTTCTCATTGGTTCTTTGATGAATTGCATCAGCTTGGTTTTTTAATTCTTATTGCTGCACCCTAGCCTATAAAAATACTGATAATATTGTTTCAGCCATGTAAATAGTTAAATCTTGGGTTTTTCAGCCAGGGGTAAGTATTTTACAAATTCTGTAAACTTGCAGTTGGTCAAATTTCACTGTGCAGGGTGGGCCTCATCATTGCAGTTGTTGGTCTTGGAGAAACCTTCCCATCAAAGACTATTTTGATGTACATGAAGGTTTGTTGTTATGTGCTGACCTGGCAGCCAAGGTGTCTGATTTCTGTTCTTTTAGCTGGAGTTCATTATTGCAGGCAGTGTGTGAGAATGAGATGTTGTGGTGCAAGCCCGGCTCTAGCATCACCTTCGTTCGAGCCCCAGAACGCAGCAGTACTGCAGCAGCTGCTGCACTGCAGCTATTTCCCTTCCTCTGGAGAATCTCCAGTGACATTAAAAATGCTTTTCGGTCTTCCAAATGTGTCATTTGGAGGATGAAATAACAAAGGTGTCTGCATTTCTTCTGAGATATTTGCAGCTGATAATGGTTTTGAAATGTGATATTTATTATCTTACTATGCTCTTACTCCTATTCATTGGCCTCAGAGAGGGAGGGAGGCAATATGATAAAAATCTGTCTTGGTAGCTGTACAGGGTGTGCTGTTTTCAGTTTAAGCAAGAAGTGTAAAATCATTGCGTGAAACAGCTGGTGACTTAACTCATTGTGGAAATTCACATCGCTGGAGTAACATTTTGTAATGTCCAGAAGTACAGGGAAACAATTTGGCAACAGTGAGCAATTCAAGCCACAATAATAGGCATGCAAAGACAAGTAGTTCTTAAATAAGCAAAAAGATTTGTGTTAAAATAGATTTCTTCTCTCTCCCCACTCCAGCCTCCAGACAGAAAAATAAATGTAGATTTAGTTACCTCTATCAGCCATTCTTACTGACATGCGCAATGCAAACTGTGAGGAAATATATGCAGGTCACATATGATCATGTCATAAGTCAATGTTCAGAAGCTTTTGGATTTGCAGTTAAACTGAAAATCCAGTGGACAACTTTCTCCTCTTTATCCTCTTAGTGACATCTCCAGGCATAAAGATTTATTTTTTCAGGTTAATGACTTCACACTCCTTTTTTAAGCATTTTCCTGTGCATTGTATCTTTGTAAAAGAAGTTATTCACTGAAAAGGCTGCTTTTTTCCCCCTCTGTTATATATGCACAATAGATTACAAATTTAAAGGTCGGTCATAATTTAATTTGGGTGTTTGAATATGTGGCTTTACATCTGTGTATGCTTATTTTATTTTATTTTGCTTTACAATGGACAAGCCTTTTCACTTCCAAGTTTAGGACTTTGAAACGTAAGAGTGTAAGAGTTATGTGCGCATTCTATATAATGTTGAAATTAAATGTCTTGAAACACAGGACCAGGATTGTTTTTAAGTGGTGAGTTTGCAGGAGTTCATTAATGAAGTCACTGTATTAGAGAGCTTTAACACTGAGTATCTCATGCTGTATGTAGATCTGTTTAGAGGTTATTTTTGAGGAGGGAAGCTGTGTATGTGTGGAGGTAAGGAATCTTGACACAATGGTCTTTTTTATGTTTTGAGCCATGTTCTCTGTGTTAAAATTCCTATGCTGTTATTGAGCCTTGATCCATGCGGCTGTTCCTGAAACTCCCCCCTTATGTCTAGGTAAGTCTTCTACAAATGGAGTCAAATTCTGGAATAACAACCCACATGCACTAACCATGTTTTTTAGGTTACTGTTTAGGTTTGACATTGAAGGATCAAATCCCTGATCTTCCAAAGGCTTCTGTTTGGCTTTGGGCAGGTCATGAAATAAAATCCCAAGTAGAGCTGCCGTAGTGCAGTACTGAATGAGTTTAAGCCTTAACAGCTTGAATTACCAGCAGGTACAGTGATGCACTTATGCAGATGAAGTGATGTGTCTAGTCTCTAAATGACCTCATTTTCTTGTTTTTAGCACAGAAATGAGCATATTCTGTTTATGTTGCAAAGTTCAGTAGTTTCAGTAAGAAAAGGTCAGCCTCATGCTTACATTCAGTAGAGAGCAGGTATAAGGATGCACTGTCCCACTGCTCAGCTCAAAAGCAGTAAAGCTCTTACTCAGTACTGTAGCTGCATCCTGGAGTAGCCTAGTCAACATACAGGTTTGCCATAGGGCAGAGAAGCTGTGGAAAAATGGTTGTTCTCTTGGGTGTTTTGGTCAATTTTAACTGTGTTCCTTGTAGAGTTAATAATTTTTTGATTCAAGTCATAGTCTCTGGCTGCAGTGGAGAAAAACACTATGAAGGGAAGGAAATCCGTAGGTAGTTTCAGGGCCGGTAGTAGTTTCAAGTGTGGAGCATCAGTTTATTGAAATGGGGTCTGTCCAGGTGATTTTGGTGATTTTATATTGTGCAGTGGTTTTGGTTTTCTCTTGAAGGCTTCTGCAAAGCTATTTCACATGTAAATACATTTGTGCTTATACTGTGGTGGAAGTGCAGTGGAAGCTATCTGGTATCTTGTGTGTTTGGTGGAGACCAGGTTATTCTTGAAAGCAAAAGGAGTATGAACTTCATTGACACTTACGCCAATTTTTGCAGTAGTGTACTTAGCTGGGGACAGAGGTGGCATTTCTTATTGTCCTCTTCCCGTTTGTAGGAAGCAGAGTGGGTCATGGGGCAGCTTATAGTCTTGGGTCTGAAAAAATTCCTATAGGTTGAAAGAGCCAGTACAAGCCAGCCCTTGACAGCTGGTGACTATGCAAGGTGCTCTTACCACTTCTGTTAGACTGCTGAGAAGATTCTTGTATCTTGCATGGAATAACCTCTAACATTTCTTCAATGCTGAGGAGCAGAAGCATGCTTTGTCTCCTGTCTCTGATATTTCCAGACTACACTGTAAGGTGAGGACAGAGAATTTCCTATTGCTAACAAGCAATGACAGAACAAGCAGAGAAGGAAAATTTTCAATTTAAGTAAATTAAGATCACATGATATTTTGCTGTTGTTAGCTACCAGCCCTGCAGATGTTTCCTTTCTTTCCAGTTTAAGGATGTAGCTGTTAAGAGGGGAGGCTTTTGCTAATGGGTCTATAAGAAAACAAGGAAGCTCTCAATTTCTCTTTGTTGTTAATGTTTTTCTGGCTGAATTTAATATTATGAGCTCCATGTTGTTTTTATGAATAATGAAATTCAAGATACAAACAAAACATTGTGAAAATAGTTTGCATCTCTGTCTTGTGAAATTTTTCATTATATGCTTTTTACTTTGTGTCTTAGTGCTGTTGTTTGAAATGGACTGTTACTCTGTGGCACTATAAATTATTATCTGAAGTGCACTTAATTAGCTTTGTAAAGAATCCCAGTCAATTAGTACACTTCTTGGATGTATACAAGCAAATAATTGTATATACTTGTACACACACACATACTTAATTTTGTGTGTATATATGTATATAAAACTAAAATAGACATATGGTAGATGAATGAATTGAAATATGCTACACTTGGTACTGTCTAGAGTTTAAAGCATTGTTCAAAAGGTCCAGAACTACCGTGTGAGAAAACCAGAGCTTGTGCTGTCTAGAAAAAGAAAAAAGTTCCTTTAAGTATAGGCAACACTTAGTAAGTTGGAATTTTCCTTACTTTGAAGTAGATCAACTCTTAATCTCACCTGGCCTGGGAAGCTGAAAGTTGCTTTCATTCAAGCAAGTATGTCTAGCTAGGCACGGTTTGCAGAACCACTTGGGGTGTCACTGCTTTTAATGCAGAGCCAGATAAACTGAGAATTTTTCAGTTGAACAGACACATGGAGGGGGCATTTTTGAGATCATCCTTGCTGTAGATAGCCTTCAGCTTTGCTTTTTGGGTCTTGTGGTGAGACTGACATGAGCACCAACTGCTTTACAGAGCCGCCTTTCATGAGCAGTAGAGTGCAGTAGGCAAGTTTGAGCTGTGTAGTAATAACAAGCGCACATGGAGGTTTTTTACTGTTTGTTTTCTGTGTATGCCTTGACCTTTATGAGAACTGAAATCCTTTATGTTGAAAATACTGTTTCTCCTTTGAATGACTATGTTTACTACAATGCTAGTACTACAGAAGTTGACAGAAAGTACACAGAAACATGTATCCCTCTGTCCTGCTTCCAAGCCCAAGCCTGTAGCCTGCATGGTGCTTGACAGAATTTTATGTTTCCTTCCCTGTGCCTCCCAGCCATCTGCCATGCTGGCACAGATGCTTGGCTTTGGAAAGGTCACAGATTTCCCACTTACTTCATGCACTGAGAGTAGTTATGTATTGCCATCTTAGTTGCCTTTCTCCTTACCTGGTCTTGGTTTAAGGATATGATTTATGTATTTTATTGAATTAAAGTATTCAGTCCTGAGATGCAGTTCAGGGTCTGATGTCCTCACTAACCTCTGCTGCAGGCAAGCAGCTGTTGCATGTGCTACTGAGCTATACCAGCTTATATTCCATCTGGGTGAGATTCACAGTCCTTAAAGACAGGTAGGTTTGCTCCCAGGATGATGTCCTAACACATGCCTGAATTCAGTTTGTTTCGTCCACCAAAAAGGACCCAGGCTTAGTGCCATAATGGTGTGCTACAGTGATAAGAGATGAACTCCTGTGAGGGGCACACCTAGACTGTGGTGTCCATCAGGGGATGCTCACATCTTATTTCCTTCCCTTGCTCTGAATTGTCTCACTGTGGGTCTCTGCAAGACCCATGAGGGGGCTAAGAGAGGGAAAGCAGCTCATGGAGACCACCTTGCTGTTGCTGGTGGCTGCTTGAGTCCCACCTCACTAACCCAGGTGAGCAGCAATCAGGAGGAATGGCATTGCCTGTCTTCCCATTAGTCGTACTGTGATCACTAATGATCTGTTTTCCTGTTGTTTGACATTGAACCATTAATTGTAGTGAAAGTCTCTACTTGTAGTCATAAAGGATTTGCATCTTGTTCTAGTGGTAGTTGAATTCTTCAGTTTGTTTGCCTCTGCTGCCCTTTCCAGTTAGTGCATCCCGCTCAGCTGCAATACAGGAGAAATGTTAGTGTTGGGGTGTTTCAGCAAATATCCTGCCCTTCATGCATGCGTTACCCTTGCTCAGTAAGAGATGAATGGGAGCTCGGTGATTCTGAGTGCTGGTGCTTTCCCTGAGTTTGGGAGTTGAAGTCTTCCTCTGGAAACTCTTATTTTTTTGTTTCCCTTCCCCCCCCCAACTTCACAAAGCACTGTAGCATGGAAGAAGAGCTGTGCCCCAGTTCCAAAACCAGACAGCAGTGACCCCAGAGTGAGGGTCCTGACTAGAGCAGCTTTTTCTGTCTCTCTAATGCTATCTACTGATGGTTTTATGTGTGTGGACTCGGGCTGTGTTTTATCTCTGCATCTCATCTTGTGGTGAGTGTGGTTCTGTAGCTGTTTGATCTTTTAGAGCTTTGAGGGTTTGTTTACATCTGCACCTCCAGTTTCAGGTGCTTCATGATGAGGCAGCCTCCTCTTGGTAACTACTGAAAACAGGCTCAGCAGTTACAAGCACTAGCAACCATGTCCTTCCTGCAGCTTTCTTAAATATATAGCACTGAAGTAGCCAGGATGGAGACAGATACCTTCTGTCTCATGCTCTGAGGGTCTTGCTACCAGTCAGAGATCTGTTGAGTGGGATCCATTTCCCTGTGGCCCATTTTACAGAGCAGAAACTCTTCTGTGCTTCAGTACATCTGTGTCTCAAACTCCCTGATTTTTCTGTTTGGGGAACACTCTTAACAGAGTCACTGTGTAGATAAAGGCTTTCTCAATGGAGTGAACTAATTTCACTTCTGTGTATCAACACACAGTAAATGTCAGCAGTCACATAAATATATGTCTGATACTGTTAGGTTGAGTATATTGTGCTGTGAATCTGTGCTGCATTTTAGTTGTATGTTGAGAGTTCAGCTCATTATTGGATTGAGGGAAACTTTTATTTTTAAATTACAGTGATTTAATTCTGCTTGGCAAAGTTCACTTTGATAGGTGTTGATTACATTCAGCCATGCCCAAGTAATGTTTGTATTTCTAACAGGTAGACAAGAAAAAGGATGTAGTTTTGGATTGAAGTAGGTAGAGCATGTAGGTAGGAACAGTTACTTATTCTTTATAATCTGTCATCAGCTTAAATCTATACATAAATTTAACGTTACTCATTTTTTTTAACCTTGTTGCTTGCTTAGTGTGATGGGTGACACTGGAGTAGCATGCAAAAATGAATGCTCCAGTTTGACACTAAAAAATACTGAAGCATTTGGGATATTTGTTAATTAACTGTGTATGCTAATTTTGATGTTAATAAAGAAGGCACAGCTTTGGTATTATGCATGCACTGCTGCATTCATCTTTGGAAGTCGGCTGAGAGTTTTTTAACAAGTCTAGCATGTACAGCTGTTAAATGTTCAGTTGGTGTTTTTCTCAGGTTTTTTTTTTTTGGGGTTTTTTTTTTTTTTTTGGTTTTTTTTTTGTTTGGCCCCTTGCTTTCTGCAGATTCTAGGTGCCTTTTTTTTTTATGTTGCCAGTTACCATCCATAATCTTACATTGAGGATTTTTACAGATTTCCTCATATCTCACCAGTTTGGCAGACTGATTTCTCACCATCCATGTGGTTTTGGAGAACGATGTTGATTTTAATCTGTAGCCATCTTTCAAGGACATAAAATGATGAAACACTTCTTTGAGGGAAGGACACTGTCAGTATATATACTGACAGCTTTAATTTCCTGCCTGAATTTTTGTCTCTGTCAACATCCTACCTATTCAGGGCGAGATTACAAATTTTGGTAAACATAAGAGTCAGAAGTTTAGGCAAGTGGGTATTGGACACAGAAGCCTAAAATTATTTGGGTTTGGGGTTTTCTGTGTTCTGGTTTTCCTGCTGGTCTCTTTGCAGTGATTTTTTTTTTTCCAGTAAGAAATGAATGTATTTCCTGAGGCTAGAAATGATGGAACTGATTTATTTGTTTTGAGAAGAAGGCTGTGTTCTGAATACCTGGAAGATGGATTTACTTAATGTCAACTTTGTGTCAGTAATTACTTTTCTTCAGCTGGGAATAACTTCTGTATAAGATGTTGTTTGTGCATTCCAGTTTGAGTTAAAGATACATTACAAATTACCTCACTACATCTTTAGACTGCTTCAGTACATGATAATAGTATTTGACTTTATAAATGTGACCTATTTCACTTGAAATTTTGGTTTATTAGCTTGAAGACTGAAAGAAGGACTCAATTTACACCTTGTGGGAGTGATCCTGCTTCTCAGGTGCTACTAAGATAAAATATGGTCTTTGTATGCTCTATATGCCTTCCTATGCTGCAAATAAGATGTAGATAATGTATGTCAGAAAAGGTTGTATAATCTTTTATATAGCTGCCTTGTAGGTAAGTTTTTTTCTACATATTCTGTAGGCTTAGCCAGAAAAAGAACTTTTTTTTCTTCTTTGTTAGCTTTTTAAAGAATCTATTTTGTTGTCACATTAAATAAGGCAAGACTGTCCTAGAAAAGCCTTTTTGTCTACAATAGCAGATATTTAACAGGGCAGTTAGCTAAGTGATAGTGACTGAGTACAAAAATGGGGAAAGCAGATGACCCTATACAAGAAAAATCCCTGTTTTCAAGTCAGTCCAGCTATATTAGAGCATTTGGAATATCCTGTCTGTGTCTCAGGAAGATTTTAGGGATTAATAACTATATTTTTTTTCCTCTGGCTTAGGTTAGTAGTTATTGAAAAGCCCTAAACATCATTTGATGACTGTTGAATCAGTAAATCAGGTAACATCAGCTCATTTTCTATTCAGCACATATCAGTCTAGCTGAACAGCTGTATCAGGTATCACTTTTCTTGGTAGACAAGCTAAAAGTTGAACATTTGCTAAGTGCAGGTGCTGCTTAGCACAGGCTGTCTCCATGTTGTGACTGAGGTACTGATAGATAAGTCCCCTGGATGGTCAGGTGGTGGGGGAGGTTGTTTGGTTGATTTGAGAGCTGGGGATTTTTTTGTTTTAGTTTGTTTTTTAAATACAGGTGTAGGCTCTGAAAAATGTAGTGTGGGAAACCCTTACATCTGCAATGAGACTTTTATTTACCTAATTGATTTGTGAAGCATTCTGTATGGTAAAAAACATATAAACCAAAACAGTCTAAAAAGTTAGCAAATCTGGATGCCAGTCCCATGCCCCATTTTGTTAGGAATAATTTTGAATTTTGGTACTGAATACAAAATAAAGATAGAAATTGATTGCTCATACAAACTTTAAAAGGGCTTGAATGATTTTTCCAGAATAGATGGTACAATGTATCAATTATTTCTTGTGTTCACATTTTTTCCCCTATGAAGACAATGTTCAGAACTTGGGCAATACCTGTTTATCTATTTAGACAAGATGACTATTTATAGTTTTGATTGCAGTTGCCTACAACTGTCACGTAAGGAGTTTTAGCTTGTAGAGTACTGTACGTTGAGGTCTGTAAATTGACCAGAAGATTAAAAATTAGAGGGCCTTTAGAGAGCATGCAGGCTGGATGTGTTAGCTTTTTTAGTTGTTATTTTAGACTGATATAATGGGAAACTATTGCTTTGAGACTTACTTTTAATTTGAAATAATATTATTTACAAACATAATGCTACTTACTGATTTCACATAATTCTGTTACTGCATGTTAAGCCACCAGTGATTCATGTAGTTTTTTTATAGTGCTGTCTGATTTTTCATGGATGCTTTCATTGCTCAGAAAGAAGGGGGAAATACAATATTAAAAACAAGGTTTACATTTTACAGTGCATTTAAGCATCTGTTGTATGTCCTTGTAATTGCATAGAACAGGAAACGATGTTTTGAGATACTCTGTGCCGAAACCTTGTACAAAAAATTCCCCAGGGAAATGATGCTTGAATCATTTTTAGTAGCCTGGGATTCTTCAGTCCTTGAACTCGATTGTATGCATTCTGACTTAGATTTTGAGGACTGAATCTATAGAGAAATAAACATACAGGTCTTCAGTAAGCACTATTGCACAATGATCTTTGGTTTGTTAGGTCTTATATGAAAATGAAGCATTCATTTCTTGTTTCTTGTAATGCAAATGACTCTACCCAGAAGACAGATTCTCTTATGGATATGAGATACTTCTGTATTTATAACTTGATATTTGATTTGCAAGGAGAACTGTAGGGACTTTGCCTTCAGTAGTGTGTACTTGTCTGTGCTAAACATCATCATCTATTTCTTGCTTGCTGTCTTGCATCCTTGTTTTGTTTATGTTTTTGAGAACTTCTCTTGTTCCTTTTTAAAGCTTTTTCTGGCAAGGGATATTCTGGTGTGTGTGCTATGGTTGGAAGTGTCAGCGGGTTACTGAACAGATGTTGATTCTCTTTATAAATCAGATTCTTGCTTGCTCGAACTGGTGGCTGAAAGTTGCTATTACTGAACATGTCTCACATTTATTACTGATACTACTGGCTTTTTCTGTTACCCTGTTGGCAGACCTTGCAGGAGGTCCAAGGCTGGCATGAAGTTCACCTTTCCCTTTTAGTGTGGTCTTTAAAGAAATAATTATTTGACTGTGGGTTTATGAGTAACTTCTGTTTCAGTAACTTGTGAATGCTAAACGTTTAAATGAAATTACAAGGGAATTAGAGGTTCTCTTGCTACACTGAAAGGCTGAAACTCCTGTTTCTAAAAGCTAGTGAAGTTCTCTGTATGGGTCTATTTTGAACTGAGGTTGCAGTACTCTGTATGTAAATTATAGTCTTTAGTTGTTACACATACTAAAACTACCTTTTGGTGAATTAGGGAGGTTTTTGTTAGAATAAAGATGGAAGTAAATTGAACAATTAGATTTTTTTCAGTGCTACATTTAAGCTTGCTGTTTACCTATTTCTATCTATGGGTATTTGCTTATGGATATTTTTCAATATCTGTGGTTGTTGGATCATTTGAAACTTTGCATCATGCGTTGCGTATAAAAATCTGAGAGAAGCAACAAAAGATTGCAAGGGAATATTAAATAGATGGGTTGCTGTGAGTCATTTGATGGAGGAAATCACTGTCATTTTTTAGAGGCCAGTGATACTTTTCTTACTAGGAGCTATTTCTTTTGCCAGTTTACTAGGATCAAGATGTTCTTACTGGCTCCAGTTTCTGCCTGTGTCCTGAGATTGAAAGCCTGAAAAGCGACATTTATATGTGCAGAACTGATAAAATGCTCTTGTATTCAGAAGCTGAACAGAGTGGTTAGGAACACCTCAATAACAAACTTCATCCTTAGGCTAAAGGATTATGTAAATTTTACTAATCTTTCCATTGTTTGAACTTTAAGCTCAAGCCTCTCATCTTGGCAGTTCTGCAGTGCTCACTAATTTTTCGTTCATTAGTCATCTAATTGCAGAGTCTTCTCGGTTTCACACTAGCAGTTTAAAACATGAATGAAGATGATAGATGAGGACAGACTAGGCTGAGATGGAGTCCTTGATATTTATAACTGTTCTTTCCAGAATCTGCCATTAATTCTTCCAGGCTGTTTGGAAGAGCAGGCTGTTAGGCTGCTCTGGTTTCTCCATATTTTCTTGTTCCTGAAGCAGCTCAATTTCTTGGCTTGGCTGTAGTATCCATTTGTATGTTTTTTCCTTGCTGAAAACAGGGTTGTTGGAGGTAGGGAGGCTGGTCTTTGGAGCACTTGCTGCTAGTATTTGCTGGTTCTCCCTGTTGGACAAAACCAAGATGTGGGTTTCTGAGGACAGACTGTAGCATCTGTGAACAAATGCATTGTGTTTTACCTACCTGAATGCAAAATGTTGTTTTGGTGGATTAAGTCTCACTAAAGAGCTGCAATATTTTCCTTGTAGTAATGTGTTGGTCTCCTTGTGGTTAGAGCGGAAATGCTCTGTGTTTTCCGTAGATGTTGGTTGGAGCTGGCGGAGTCCACCTTGCCAGCTAGCACTGCAGTTTGAGATTCCAGCTCTAAGACTGAAGCAAAAGAGATTGTTTTGGAGTAGGACAGGGAGAAACTGAGCAGTAAATTCTGGCACTGATCAGCCAGTTGCTGAGCCACAGCAGCAGAGCTACTGGAGGACAAGAAGACTATTATTTCTGTTTGAATACCCTTTGAATAGGCTATAGGCTCTGGTATCTAAATTTGTTTCACGCATCGTTGAACTAGAATCTTTAGAGGAGGGTCATAGAATTTTGCATGCTTTCTTTGTGTCTCCTGCCTTTGAGTGCTGGTGTGGCACTCACTTTGAAAGTTGAAATGGAAGATTATATATAAGGCTGAGAAAGTAGATATTTTATTGTGTTGCTTGACTCATAGGTATATAAAATTACCCATAAGAAAAAAACCCAGCCAAGATTGCTTATTTCGGTATGAGAGGAAGGATTGCAGTAGGGCTGTAAAAGAAAAGGAGACTTTTTTTACTTTTGTGTTTAGAATTTGCATACTGAAATGTTCAGAGACAATAGCTAAGGGTGGAAAAAGCAAAGGTGAAGTAATAGATATGACTACAAAAAAATGTCTTACTGGAGAAGTCTAACCAATTGCATGTTCTGTTTTACTTGTATTAAGTGAGGAGGTAGTAGTCAAGAAAATCATCCTTGAATTGTGTGGGAAGGAGAACTTCATTTTGTACTTGTGTGTGTGAGACACGTACAGCCAGAAATGGGGTTCCGGAAGTCACATGTTTATCTCTAAATAGAAGGCAAATAAAACATGCAAGCTGTATGCATTTCTTATGCTTCCTTCAAGTCTTTCATTGTTGAATGCTGATTTTTTTAATATCTAACCTCGTTTAAAATTTAAGTGTTATTCTATATGCAGTATGACCAGAGGTGCAATGGTGTAAAGGGTGCTGCTTTAGCATACACATTTAAAAGTACTAGTGATCATCAAGTTATTTTGGTTATGGGGGGAGAAATTCTATTTCCAAGTGTACAGGCGTGTCTGGGAATTCTTACTTTTTCTTGTTTTCTTTTTATTTTTCAATGATCCAAATTAAAACTCCTCTGTGTATCTTTTTCTCTTTTAGGCATCAAAAAATAAAGATGGAAAAGAGCAGAGTGAAGCTATATCACCATCGGAAGAGGAAGAAACTTTCTCTTGGCCTGGTCCTAAAACTGTCGTGCTAAGGAGGACATCTCAGGGTTTTGGCTTCACCTTAAGACACTTCATAGTTTACCCTCCGGAATCTGCAGTTCAGTTTTCTTTTAAAGTAAGTGAAATTAATAATGAAGCCCTTTAATATAAAGCCTTGTACCTTTCAGGGTCATAAATCCCACTTACTTGAAAGTAAATAGATCTGTCTTGCACAAATGAAAGATCCCTTGTAAAGTGGGTGGGGTCATGACATTGTTTAATAGCTGTTTGCTGATCTGTTCCAATAAAATGGAATTGACTGAGTTTGTCAGTCAAAAATAATTGTATCATGGATAGGAACAGTGGGCATTGAAGAACAGGTAAGTATTTCTCTGTAGATTCTTTTTGCCCAAAGCCAGTGTCATTACTTGGTCTGTACCTGTTCTGAAGTGTAGACTTGAAGGGTAGGATGTTTGGGTTTTGTTGCTGTTGTTGTTCCCCTCCCCAGTTGAAGTTTGTCACACCAGGGCATTAAGAGATGAAGAAGAATGTTTGTCTTGGTTTCTAGCTGAGTATCCTAAACTCAGTTGTATATTAGAAAGACAGATGGTATTTCAGTGTTACATTCTTTCTGCTGAAAAGAGGATCTGCAGTTGAGATGAATATAAACAAGATATATACTGGCTTCCATTAAAAATCAACTTTCTTAAAATATTTTACATTTTTTTGAATTTAAAACAAGAACATCTGAATGTTAAATAGCTAATTGGTCTTCCTTGCTCAAAGCACGTACATGTTCTTTTTTGTGACTGAAGCTTTTGAAAGTTGCTGTAATATGGGGTGTTGAGAAAAAGTCCATTTAATAATGAAAGGAATTTGAAAATTGAGAGAGGCTGTTTCTTAGTGAGTTCAAATAATATTTGCTCATTTTAAAGGCATCAAGTGTAGTAGTTTTCATGAGCCACACTACCCCTCAGTTTTGCTTTTGCTTTTCCAGTTAGGCAGAGAAATAAATTCTTACCAAGCTGGGGAATGGGTGATGACACTTTCTGGAAAGCGCAGGAAGTGAATTGACTCATGTGTCTCTGCAGGTGTCTTTCAGTAAAGTTGTCTGTCTTTGCCTGCCCTTGGTGGCTGTAAGATTTCTTTTGAAGTAGAAAAAGCTTTGCAGAAGAAAGTTGGCACATTTTTCCAGTTTACCTCAGCTATTCAGCCTTGATTTGAGAGCCCAAATTTTTTTCCTTGACAAGGAGTGACTGAAGTTACATGGAAGTGAAACTGTTAGCAGTATCAGGGGATCCCAACATTTCTGTCATTGAGCACAGGTAACAGCAGTCTCTGGTTGAATTCAGTGTGAAACAGAGGAAGGAGGGTGGGGAAGCCTTAGCCTTGAGCAGAACAAATGACATGTACTTGTTAGCATCTCTCAACAAGAGCCCCTATTTGTGTTGAGGGTGAAAATAAACAGCATGAGCAGGATTAGCCTCCTTAACTAAGAAGTGACTGGAAATGTTCTGGAAAAAAGCCATCACTAGATGTCTCTGAGGGAGTCAATATGTTTTTCACATGCAAAAGGGGACAGGCATAAGGGAAGGGCATTATAAAAATGAAATATCAGTCCTTCCTCTCCAGTTCATATCTGATGGCTGGAGACACCCAAGCAGTTCATAGTGAGCTCAGCACCTTGTCTTGAAGCCCTTAACTCCCTCTTTTTCTGCAAGAGTGATCTTCATGCCTTCTTAATTTTTTTCTCTGATTTTTCTCTGACATGTTAGAATCTGGTTCATTCATTTGTATTTCTGTCTGATTTTGAAAAGGAAATAATGAGATGATTGGATACTGTAACACCTTTATTCATGGATTCAATTACAGATAAAGATGGTAATGTTCATTTGGACAGAGCTGTTGTCCTGAACTGTTATATTAACCTGAACAGTTATATTAATTAACCTGAATGGTTATATTCTCTTCTCTACTTTTTAATGTCCATGAGGTGAAGCAAAAAGAAGTACAGATGTTACTACTGATGAGTATTCATAAGGTGGCTTTTGTAGAAATTTATGCACCTGAGTTATGGTACGAAAGAATGAAATTCACCTATTGTCAGCCTGATCTAATATGGGGCAAATCTGATTTCTCAGCTGTTCAGTAGGATCTTCGATCAGATAAGGTTACCACCTAATTGCAGTCTCTGTCATTGATTGCAAGCTCAAGTATCAGTCCTCTCTCTTTCCTCCTTGATCAAAATTTTAAGTGCCTCAGAAGTCACAGATGTTTCATTTTGCACTCCTGAAAGGGAGTATAATAACAGTGAATATGATTTGGTTTTCTGACTGTTTTTAATCTTGTAGTGGCCTTGTCCCTCCTTCACACCTGAGGATGCAGCTACTACTGATATAAGACAGAGATTACAGCTGGATGTTGAACGTGTCCTTTACATAACAGCTGGAGTCACTCAATCCTTGACCTGTTTCCCACAGCCACAGCCCCTTTGTTATCACAAGTGTCAGTGGGATGCTGGTGCTTTCCCTCTAGATCAATGCAGAAGTCTCTATTGTTTACCTGGGGGTAAAAAGCATTCTAGCTTCTTTAATTTTATTGTTTGTTAATTCCTCCCTGCCCCTTCCCCCCATCCCCCCAAGGTAAGCTTGCCCTACAATCTCTTAAATTTTACTGCAAATCAACATAAACTAGTAGAGGTAGTGAAAAGAAAGAAAAATACCTAAAAGTGCTTTTGAACAATCTTTCCACATTCTTGTGGATATATATGTTTTTGATTTTTTTAATACCTATCATAGGTTCCCATTTAGAAATACTGATGGAAATGTCTCCATTCAAAGTTCTGCCCCTGTTGCTTGTGTTTTGCATGTTTGAAAAAGCAATTAATGAGTCAGGTGGAATCCTGTGGGAAGAGGAGGACAAGATTCTTCACAAGGGGGAACAGTAGCATCTTAAGAACATAGAAGATAATATTCTTAGCCTGCAGGGTGTGGTAAAGATCACACCACAGCTGTATATTCCATGGGAATTGGAAGATAAGGTTTCTATATGCTGAAGGATGCTGCTGCTTGGAAAGCCACTGAAGTGAATTTTCTTGGAAGCAAAGAACTGCAAGCCAGAGGATGTATTTGAGTGGAGAAGAGTGGGCATTACTTCAGAAAATGTATAATCTGTTCTCTGGTTAGGTGTGTTTAAGGTGGTGAGCTTTTAAATTTTGAGAAGTTCGGTGTTCTAGTTGTTAGTCTAATAAAACCTTTGTTCAATTGTAAAGCCTTTTTGTTTATTGTCTGAAGAATTCGCTGCAAGGGAGGAGATCTAGGCAGATCCACGATGTGGCTGACTGCTCTGAGTCCTAAAACACTCTTGTCTTGATACATAAACTCCTTATAGGACTTCAGGTGGTTTTTATATTTGTGACACCCTTTCCCTATGTGAAAATGATTGGTTATGATCAATTCAGGAAAGTGTCTCTGCATATTTTAAAATGGAATGCTAGTATGTTGCATTTTGATTATTTCTATTTTTTATTATATATATAAAAATAAAATATTTTTATGTCCAGTTCATTTAGCATTCCATATGTATGTAGTAGTGCAGGTCTAGGTCAAACTCAAGGTATTTTGCTAAGTTCTATCTTTCCATGGTTCCTGCACAAAACAACTATTTAAGTACAAATCAAGGGTCTCTTTCTCACCGTAATTATCCTTATTTAACTAACTTATAAACACTGTGATAGGTTATGGAAAAAACTGTTGTCTGGTCAGTCTCTTGGGAGGGACAGCCCTGTGTGAAAAATGACCTTGGAAATTGAGGGTGTGACTTGACACATTTCATTTTGGCAGAGGTACACGACTGTGCTTCTGTGGGGACACACACCAATCTGGGAATAGCTGCACATTCAGGAATGACCCATTTATGTATTGTGCTTGCCTCCTTTCCCTTAAGAAAGTGAATATGGAATGTGTGGAAGAGTTCTTAAGCTAGCATTGCAAAAAGCAAGTGTTGGATAATGCCTTTAACATCAGGTGATCATTAGGATCTGTTAGAAACACACGGTTTCTGCACGTGATGTTTGTTCTCCCAAGTTCATTTGCCTGAGAAGCGAGTAAGTGATAAATTCTTCTCGTCAGGTATGGATGCAGCATATGCTGACATCTTGCTGTGTGTAAGGGGTGAATGTAGAAGGGAAAGCTGGTTTCAAAACACTTGTCTTACAAAGCATTCATTCCATTTTTCAAAGCCTGATCTCATTGGCTTGATACCGTGAAAAAATAGTTTTGCAGCTGTCTTTGGTAACAGAACTTTTTATGACCAGTGACAAAAGTGACAAAACCCGCTGCAGTATTTCATAAATTATGGTATTTCTACATCAGCTAAATTTTCTCTTAAAAAATATTTGTTATATAGCATCAAACCAAGTAGCCTCCCATACATGTAACTCAGATTTTTCAGATTATGAATTCTAATATTTCAAGTCCTAAAGATGTCTTTTCACTTGACAGATAGGGCCACAACTCAGAATGTGCAGAAGTTACCTATGTCTAATTATGGGCTGCTGATTGTAGTTCAAAACCAACTGACTGTTACAGAGCTCCAAGAATAAGCATGTCCAACTAAAGGAATGTCTTCCTTTAGTTGGAAGACAAAGAATATGGTACTTGCCTTCCAGTGCTCTATACCAAAGTATAGAGCAGTCAGGACTGTCCAACTTAGAGATACACTGTTTGGGCAGCAATAACAATTATCACGGCTTTTTAAAAGTAGAATATATGCTAGATTTTTGTTAACTCCATATTTTGGGTTTGGGAGAGTTCTTTTATTCTTTATTTCTTTGTCCCTTAAAGTAATCTTTCAAATATCTTTCAAAGCTCCAGCAGAACTTTGTATGCCTTATAAGAAATGTCTTGCTGCTAGAACAGACTTGTCTTTTCCTCACCATTATACAGTGTTCATATCCACATCTTATTTCCTCTCTTTCTTCAAGTCTTTCTCTCTTGAATGGCCTGCTGAGGTCAGTGTGTAGTTCCTTTGAGCTTATATAATTTGAAAAACATAGTGATTTTGCTTTAAATACAAAATAACTAGAAATTTTGAGTTAGTCCATCTAAAAGTAGGAGGAAATATCCAAGTGAAAATTATTTCTGTGGTCATTTGCTTGCTCCTTGTTTCCTTCAGGACAAAGCTGTTATAATTAGTGAGTAGTTAAAAATATTCTTCAAATACTGCCAATTAGTCTCAGAAATTGTATTTGATTAAGTATTTATTACTCTTTGAAGTTCAGAAAGCAAGCAGGTATTTTCCTAGTTAGATAATTTTGCTTCTGAAGTGGTAGAACTTTGTAGACAAGGTTAACCTGATCTTCATACCAAAATGTTGCCAAGAAAGTAACACAAGTAATTTTTTTGTGTGTGTGTGTGAGTTTTGGGATCAGTGAGCAGGAGACTCTTCAAGGTTGTTACTAAATAGTGTTTGGGGTACATGTTTTCCTCTAGTAGCAGTACTGAAGGTAAAAAAAACTTGGTTCAAATTTCAGAAAGCATATTCAGACATTGCTTGCAAAGTGTTTTGTATCTCTTGCATTTGTAGCTTTGAATGGTGAGGTGATTAAAGTGTAACCTTTCCTGCCTGGCTTTCAGGGTGAAACATGCTTGCAACAACACAGTGTGAGGCTTCATGGTAGTATTTCATGGGGTTTAGTACATTTGTTTTCATATAATCCTGATCATGTTGTTTCTGTGGGAATGTTTCATAGGATTGTGATTAGTTGTCTTTAAAATAGCTATTACTCTACATTCTCAGAATAAGAACCTTAATTCTCTAAGTTAAAGAGTTGTGGAGCAAGTAGGAGGTACCAAAATACAGACTTAAGCTTTACCAGTTCACTTCAAGTCTTTGTATCTTAGAGCTGCCTATGCATTTTTTTTCCATTTATTGAATTTTTAATATGCACTCTTTCTTCCTCTTTAGGATGAAGAGAATGGGAATAGACAAGGTATGTCTTGTTTTTACTCTCTTATAGATCCAGTATATTGAATGCTTCAGCTGTGTAATAGACTTGAATTGCTACCTAAGAGCTTGAAATTTAAAATCAGTGTGAGCATCAAGCTCATTGATCAGTCACTTAATTCTAGGTTATGCCAGTCAGCTCCCCTCCATTTTCATACCTTTCTCCCTCTCACATTGCCTTTGTCTGCTTTCTTTCTTAATTCACTCATAAACTTATTTTTAAAAATTTATGCTAAATCTCCATCCCAGTTAATTGAAGTTTCTCCTTGGTATTTAGCTATTTTCTCATCCATGCATCATTTTTTGTTGATATCTTACTATTCCTTTAAAAGAGTAAAAAAGATGTTGATTTAAGGAAGATGGTTTCCAGCTTGGGAACCCATTCCCACTTTGTTTCTCCAGTCTGTCATGATGGTGAGGTACAGGGGCAGTGGGATTATGTGCACTGGGAGTGCCCCTGCAGGGTTCCCCTGGTGCTCTGCCTGCCTGCCCCAGCAGTGCAGCTGCCTGGGGGACAGCATGGGCTGAGCACTGCTTCTGGTGGTGGCTTCTCACTTGTAGCAAAGCATGGGACCTGCTTTCAGTGTGCCTTTAAGTACCTCCTTTAGTTGGAAGACAAAGAATATGTGTGAATTCCCGTTTCCATTTACTTTGTGTAGCTGGGAAATATGAATTTATTTGAACTTTCTTACTTTTCTCTTGGAAGCAGATGGATTCATCCATTTCAGCCTCCTAGTTTTACTCAGCTGTCATCACCTGTGTGTTAAACAGTGAAAAGTTAATCTCTTCCTACTTCTTATCACTCCCTAAACTTGAAGCATCCTTTATCTGTTTTGACTTACGAAAAGCAGGTTCCTTTAGGAAGGGAAGGGAGTTCACTTTTGTGCCAAACTGGTATGGAAGACACCACTTGTGGTCTAGAGGGAAAAGTTCTGTGGTGTTCTTGTTCTTACAGGGAGAGCTCAGGCAGCTAAAGATGTAATGTGGGTCTCTTTATCTAAAATGTTATCTGAGAGGTATTTTTCAGTAGAGAAACAGCAGTGAATAAATCCTTGGTTTGCCATGAGACCTGTCAAGGTGGAAGCAAGATTACTTTCTAGAAATTTTCATGTAGCTTGTAAACCCATGAATCATAACTCAACTTTTGCTTATTTATAGCACCATGGTATGTTGTATGCCTTGAAATACAGATCAGAGGGCACAAATGCCCTGAAAGTTAACAGCAGTCTCATGAAGGGGAGAAGGTTGGACTTGTCCCCCTGGAAAGAGAAGAAACGACTGTGAGGCAGAGGATGTAGATGTCAGTAAAAATCAACCTGCCAATTTTGTGTATTAAAGCTTTGAAAACAGCAAAATGGGACGAAGGGTGTTAGATGCTTTTCTCCAGCAGGATCTTTGGGGGGTGTAGGGTGGATGAAACTCTTTATCTACATTGCTGCAGGTTGCCTGTTCCCAAATAAGGGGAGTAGGCAGCTTGTGCGGAGAAAGTGAGGAAAAACGCATGTCTCATTTGACATGTTCGCAGCAGTGATGTTTGTTCAGCAGCAGCAGGTGGGGCAGAAGTTCCGTGCAGGGTGGTCCCGGCATTGCTGGAGCGCTGCGCGGCGGAGCTCGGCACCGCGGGAACGGCGCGTCCGGGCGCGGACGCTGGAGGCACCTGGTGGCGGGTCCCTGCATTGCAGTCAGATTGGGAAAACCGGCCTCTGAGAAGCCCTGCCGAAATGAGCTGAAAGCACCCTATTGAGAAACACTTTTCTTTTCAAGTTTGTATGTGATAATTCACTTAATTCGCTTGATCTTTCCTCCCTGAAAGACTAAGTTAAGGGGATCCAAGCATTTTGTTTTTGTGAAGCAGTGTGTGCCAGTACAGAAGTGTCTTTTTTTGGTGTCGGTTTTCAGTGAAAATTTATAATTACCTGCCCTTTGTGCTTTGCCCTTGTCATACATTAAGCTAACCTGTTAAAAATGAGGGTTTTATATCAAATTCAGCTTTTATAGATTTGATTAGGTGAGTGTGGATTAAAGCATCTCTATTGCTATTGCCTTTCATTGACATCACTTGAATATTTTTCCAAAGGATCAAAGCACCTAATTAAGTCTAGAGGGCAGAAGATAAAAGCATATACCCTGTTTGATGTATTCTAACAGTGAAAGAAATATTTTTATATATTTTAGGTTCTGGTATAGAATTTTAGTATATCGTTAGATCAAGCTCCTGGCTTGCATTAATCTTCCTTTTGGTAAGCAGTAAAGTTTCAAAGCGTTTATAATGGAAGGTAATGCCACTTTGTCCAGGAGAGCTCTTAACTAAGAATGACACCAGAGAGAGATGATGGCCTAAAAGCAAGATTGGGTTGTCAGGCAAAGGAGTTAGGATGCTGTGACGAGCAGACACCTCATGGTAAACAGCAGGGACAGAACGGGACCACCTCAGCAGCGCACATGAACAAGAGAGAGCCTACAGGACAACAGCATGGAGCACATGTGCCTTTTTCAGGAGCTCACTGGAGCCCCTGCACACCCACACAGAGGGTGGTGGGATATCCCACAGGAGAGGGCCAGGGTGCTGCAGAGGATAAGCAGAGACACTTTGGGAAGAGCAGGTTGGGAGACCATAGGGGTTGAGTTGCCTTTGTGGTCCAGTTGTGAGGACAGCAGAGATGCGTGGAGCTCTGGCTTGGGATGGATGAGGAGCTGGCATAGAGCCTGTGGCCAGGATTTGTGGGCAGTGTTTTGGTGGGTGTCTGCTGCTGAGCTCCCATGGAAGAAGTAGCCAAGACTTTCTTCAGACAAGCCATGGAGGCTTCAATTATGTGCATCCTGCTTCTTGAGGGAGACTTTGGCATCCTGTTATCTCCTGGAAGGGCATCGCTACAGATTTACCCTAAATATTTTGTAGTTATTATTTTAAGGTTATCAGTTCTTTTCCTACTTTCACTGCTCCAGGTTGTTGATCTTAAGCCAAGTAGTTGAAAGGCTTCTCTAACCAGGTACGTTTTATCAGATGATACAGATTTTCCACAGTGGATTCATTGGTGACTGGTTAGAAACTTTTATCAGCTTCTGCTTTCCAGAGGATCTCTGTTATACTGACCAGCCTGTATTACGTATTTCTTGGAGTCGTTACTCCCAGAAATAACTTAGAGTATTTATCTTGTGTGTTTTGAGAGTGTCTTGCTGTCAGTTTGCCATTCTTCCTATTTTCTGGAGTTGCCCTCTTAGTGCTCATTTATTTAAGTGGTATCTCACAGATAGAAGTCTTCCAGGAGAGCATATTAGGAATATTTGGAGCCAGACTGAAAAATACCTATACCTTTTAAAAACCTAGCATTCTTATTTAAAACTTGCACCTCATTAGGTATGTCAAGACCTAATGAGTGGAGGTGGAAGAAAAGTTCATGCCATTTGATTTGATTGTGCATTTAATATTATTGTGTATCTTCTTGTCCTTCAAACATTACTTAAACTGTAAATGCCAAAACACAGATTTTGTATATATGAAAGTAGTTTTTTGTAAATTGTCTTAGACATGTTTTCCTTTAAAAAGTTTTGGCTTGGTGATTGTGATTAAAGTGAACAGTGATAAGCATAAAGTAATACACTGAAAGAAATTTTATCTTTCAATAGAACTAAGCTATTTTGTGTCTAACATAGTATCTGGGGATCTAATATCATTATAATTCAGTATCTCTTTTTCTTAATAGTATGATGTTCTTGCTTTTTGTACTTTTTTCTGTATTTCTATGTAAAAGTACCTGTAGCAGCTAGGAGCTCCTTTTCCCAGAAAAAGGAAAGTCAACCTTAGGTATATTATTCAGTGCATTTTTCTGCAGAGACCCAGTGTGTGCTTGTTAATGAGACCTTAGACATGTTTTCACTGAGAAGTCTAGAACATTAAATTTTATCACCAGGCTTTTTTTTTTTTTTTTTAATGTGCTTAAATATATATAAAAGTTTCTACCCTTCAATTGTCTATGCTAAATAGTTGCAATTTATTACCTGTCCTTCTTCAGCTCTGTGCAAGTCTGCTTTGGCAGGGTAGAGCCTTTGAGAGAAGGGTGGAAAAAACACAGGAAAAGGTTTTCTTTCCTGCATTAGTGCTGCTTACATAAGGCCTGGAGTTTTTAATATTTCATTTCTTTTAACAGACTGTTGATTTCTGTAATGTAGTTTATGTTCTCCCAGGATTTAATTTAATCCCATGTTTTTTAACATCATGGTCTATTGGCTCAGTCTCTTATGAAATAAACATATTGTGCCTGTGATGATGGGAACAGGGTAGGTAAGAGCGAGAGGATGAACGTGAAAGCAAGTATGTGGAGAGGTTATACATGGCTGGGGTTTTAGGGTCCAAGGCATATGATAGTAGAATTAGGAGTAAAAGACAAGAGGTGCTTAAGAGTAATGCTTCAGGATAGTGGGACAGTAAATTGCCCTTTTTTGTGGATTTTTGATCCAAGTTAATTTTTTAACACCTAACTGTTGAGAATGCTGGAAGAGGGCTCACAGTTTTCCACTGAGACCAGAGCCTGATGATTCCTTGTTCCCTTATAGTGCATCCAGAATGTCTAATGGACTCATTTTCCAGCTTGTCACATGTATAATATCCCTCAGTGGTTTCTGTTGAGTTCAATCATCTTTGACTTTGAATAAAAACATGAAGTGTAATTCCCAAGGATTTAAAGGAAAGTCCATAGATTGACCACTCTAGATAAAAATTGTATTGCTCTGTGCTTATCTAATGACTGTAGTAAATCCTCTAGACTAATCATAGATTAAAATTTAAACTTAAAAAGGTTTCATTTGAGAGAATTGAATGAAGTCATAGTAATGGCAAATAATGCAATGAGAAAACACATTTTTGGAGAGTTTGTAACTAAGCTGAACCTGTGTTACATATTTTCCATAACATTGCCAAATTATTTTCTCATCTTCTCCCCCTACCTTGGCCTGTAGGTAGGGTTGAGGTTGTATTAGTCAAATGGTTTACAGAAAAGTAAGCAAAAGAAGAAATACCATTCTGAAGTTACCTAATCAAAATGCCAGAGGTGCTTTGAGAAATAAGAATGTATTTTTCCTGTGTTAGAGAGTTGAATGCCAAGTGTTTTTCTGCTAAATGACTCAACAGCACTAATTTACTTATCACATTCTTTCAGAGGCTCATCCCTGGCACTGTATTTCAGCTGTTGTTTTTCAGTTGAGTTGCTTTGAGCTTGACAGTGGGTGAAATAAGCTCTGTTGGGACTGGGCTTGAGACCTTTGGGCTCCTTTTCCAGAGTGAATTGCTAGTGGAGACATGCTTACTATGTATGAAATTCACATTAGAATGCAGATTATAATATGCAGAATGATCTGTAGTTGGCCTCCCTCAGTTAGATGTAATCCTGACAGGTTTGTGATTTATATTTAATTAAATATAACCTTAGTTAATAAATGTAAGTTCTGCTGTAGTTTCAGCAACCTTTTTTGAGTAGTTTGGGAAATGATTAACAGGTTTTTGGTTGAGTAATCAATTTGGAGCATTTGCCATGCTGTATCTGTTCCCCTCCCTTTGCCTGAAAGGCATCCCAGGAATCAGTGTCACTCAGCATTGTTGAACCAGTGGAGCTCAAATGCCTTGGATACCCAAAAGCATACTTGTAGATCTTCATGCTCGGGAGGAATGTTCCTCCTGCTTCAGTCAGAGAAAGATGTGCATAAGAGCCTGTCTTAATTGATTAATCTGAGGTGTTTCATGAGGCTGATTTCTTCAATGTAAAAGTGAAAGTTATCCTTTTCCTATCTGCTGAGCATAGTGCTGGGAGTAAGAATGTTCTACAAGAAGTTATTTTACAAACCTCTGTAGACTTTATTGAATCCCTGTGTTATGAGGATTTCTGAGCACAGTTCAGCTGTCCTGAGCAGAAGAATTTTTTTTTTCTTCCCTTGAGGAAGAGGAGCAATGGCATGTTTTTAAGCAGTGGCTAATTGGAGAGACTTTGTAAGAAAGTATGTACTATACTGTGTTTCAACACTTGCTGGTTTGTGTTCTGCAGGTCAAAAGGAAGAGCTCTGTCAGCAATAGCACTTTGGCATGAGATTGTTTTTTCTTTTTTCCTTTCCTATTCCGAATGTAAAGGTTGTACTTTTCATAGTCTTTATGACTCAGATGTTTTAATCTGTGTTTTATATCAAAAGGTTAATGACTTCAGAGAAACGAAGTGCTTGTTGCTATGTTGTAGTGTGTTGGTAGATTAGATAGCATAACTTATGCCATGTCATTTTGTTTTCCAGGTGAATCATAGAGCAGTACAGTAATACTGTCTGGTCTGCAGGGAGTAATTTAACAATTAAGTCATGGTTACTGCATTTGATACAATACTAGTTATGTTCCTTGCAGCAGCTGTATTTCAAACTAGATTTTTAGGGGGTTAAACTAGAATTGGCACCTAGATCAAATTATTTCAATGCAAATTTGGGAGAGTTAGGAAAAGCTTTGCAGAATATCACCCCCCAGATGTAAGTCAGTTTTAAATGTTACCTAGTCTTAATTTTACTTTTCTGTTTAAATGTGGTAGTTTTTTTTTTTAATATTTCCTTTTATCAGGGAGAGCATGTTTGAATTCTGCTATTTTGCAAATGTGATGGTTACTAGTACAACATATTCCCTTCTGCCACTTGTGGCCTCTTAAATGTTTGTCAGGAAAGCTTCCTTGTAACTTTGCAATGGGAGACTTGTTTTCTCCTGTCAGATTGTGAAGGCATTATTGACTTGAAGTCTCAGCTCATAGATCCAGGCAGTATAAAGATTAGATCATGGATGATTCCATGATATGTGCTGTGAATAAAGTCTTTATTTTGCAGTCATTTGAACAGAAGTTAAAACAAGGCACTAATTTTAGTTTCTAGATTTTACTGTGGTTATTGTAGGTGGCATGTAATCTCTGATTTATTAGAAGATTTGCATAGAATTATGAAAAAACATATTGGCTCAGAAAAACCTTGTTTCAATAAATGGGTTTTCTGTATTTGTCTTGCAATTGATTTACACATGTTAATGCTTCTTCAGGCTACTTTTTCTTAACTTTGGTTGTCTAGACTAAGGACCTTATAATTAAGACTCACCTGATTCCTTGCTATCCCTGTTTAAGCCAGTGAATTTTTGTCTTGAGCCTTCTCTGTACTTGGGGATTTATTTTTCTTTCCTTATTTCTGATGATGCTGAATCTCAAATTAAAAGTTCAGACACCAGTTTGCTTACTCTAAAGTTATATTTTCATTTGGATAACATCATTGAAGGGAGTCATTGCACTGCAAGCAGTATTTTAGTTGTACTGTTGGCAAAACTACACTACTGCCTGGACAAAAACTTGCCTTTGAATCTATACTGACTGATGACCATTTACTCATGCTGGAAATTTTCATGTGCTTACAGAAGTGATACAGGAAAGTGATACAACCTGGTAGGCTTTTCAGTTTCTGATCAGCTGAGTTGTGTACTTACCAACTTTAGTTGCTTTTTTTCTTTTTATTGCCCTAATGTAAGACTACATATCTCTTTATAGCTACATTTAAGGGGGAATGAAGTACAAATTAAGTTCTTTTTACAGATGTTGTGCTTTTCATCTGTGCTTTTTCCTTGCATATGTGAATATGTTACTGGCAGCTCACACTTCGTCTGTTCTTTGTATGTGCATGATGTCTTATTTTTCATTTGTTATTGAAGATTTGGGAGAAATTGTATTTGCTGGCAGCCTGCAATGTAATGCTCAATTAAAAAGTATGTTGTTTTGTTTGCAAAAGTATGGAGAAGGAGGAAGGAGGCAAAATCATATGCAGTAATGAGCACTGGAAAAGCACAAATAAGGCTTATATGTCTTACAAACTAGAGATCTGAGGTGCTTTTACAGTTCTTTGTTGTATCACTTTGTCAGGAATTGCTGGCATGCTCCAAAAAATTGGTCTTTTCAATATTAGAAACAAAAATTAGTTTGTAGTGTAGAGCTGGAGAACTTAGTGTAAAACACTTGACTGTGATATTCTCTTCTAGATCGTGGTGTTTAGGAGGTGGGCAGTTTAGGCTCTCATTTCTAGGCAGCATCTTGCTTTTGCCTGATAATTGGGTGCAGACAAGACCACAGGGAGATTTAGGCATAATTAAATCAGAGTGCAGTGAATGCTAAATTTTGAGACATGAGGTGAGTTATTAGATAATCCATTTACTTGAGATGTATTTCTATGATGATTGAGTACACATTTTCAAGATTTATTCCCCTCAGCTGGTCTGAAAAAGTACTGTTAGCTTCTACTGTCAAAAAATATTGCTTAGCTTTGCTTGAGTTTCAAACTCCAAGTATAAATGTACGTTGAGGTTATGTATTCAAGGAAGTTCATTTCTGTGTTACTGATTAAAAAAGATTTGGTTTGTATCCAAATGTGTAGAAAGATCAGGAATGGAGAACACATATTTATCTACCAGAGCTTGAGAGTTCTAAGATTTCTTCTTGCTTCTACTTGTATTTGGATAGTGCTGAATTGTGAAATGAATGTGCAAATGTAATCAACATTTTGAACATTTTGTCCTAGTTTTTTCCCCTTAAATTGATTTTTAGTAGTGGTTGATCTTTTTTGGGAAGTAAGAATGACTGTTTAATATAGCCTCCTTCTGCAAGTAGGACAAAGAGCCAAGTTTAATGTGCAATTAGCTTTCTGAATTGATTGATAAAATAGCTGTAGAAATGTGAAGTGAGTGCCCATAATGTGCCTGGTATAGCTGACAGGCAGGTCAGAAGTCAGATGTCAGGGAAGGCTGCAGTCTCTGGTCTCCCTAAATTGTGGCAAGTTTCCCCTCTTACTTAGAAGTGGGAAGTGTATTAAAGGAGTTCTGTCTTGCATACTGAATGGGAGTAGCTTTATCTGCCTGACCTCTTGATTTGCATGTTCAGGTATGGGCAAGGCATAAATCAGCACTTGAGTGTTAAGCAAACTAGCAGTAGGTCACTAACATTTTTTTTGAATAGTGCTTTATAAAGGAAGCTGAAGTGTGATGAATTAAATGTGCCATGGAAGCTGTATTACTTTTATTTTTCTTGCCACTTTAGGAAATGTATATGTCTTCAGTGAAAGATAAGTGGCAACACTGGGAAGGATGTTTGGTGGTCCTATAAAAGGTCAAATTTTAACTTCATTCTTTTAAGCGTTTGAAGCAACCTTTTGTTCATAGCATCTGGGTAGATTAATCTTGGAGCTTCTCTAAACTTGCTGAAATGTTACGGGCTTTTTAAAGGACAAGACCCATCACATGTTCAGTGTCTATTTAAATCTGCAGATTAAAAATGACAGATATTAACTTTGGCTCACAAAGAGCATTTTGTATGTCTTGTAGCTGTATCCTGCTAATCAAATTTTAAGTATTTGGGGAGTGAGCTGCCAGCTGAAATTTCTTGATTTGTAATTCAGTTGCTTTATATATAGTATTTATCTGATTCTATCAAATAAACTTTTTGATTATTTGCTCCCAATCTGGAACTATTTTGAGAAGGCCATTTAGAGCCATATGAGTGAGCCATTTTGTTGAACTGCTTTATGGTAAAATGGCAGCACACTGAGGATCTGCACAATAAAGGCATTAGACTAAAACCAGGATCTGAAAAATTGAATCAGAGTCACAGGGTGATCTGGTTTTTGCAGTTTATTAAAGTTTTTCAAATGAACTTTGCCCACATGGAAACTGAACTAAAAAAAAGATGTCAAGGGGGCATCTCTCTTATATTCAATAAATACTACTGTGATTTATTAAACGTTTTAGGTGGAACATTTAAAGCTGTGGGGAAAGTACTTCTTCCAAAAGTAGGGCCATTTGTGCCTGAGTCAAAGGCCAGTCATTTCAGAAATGGCTAGAACCTAATAATGCCAGTTTTAAGGAGTTTCTTTATCAGCAATGCCAGTTTTAGACAATGACTTTTTTCTCTCATGCTGTTCCTTCCTTTCCTGCCGTTTAAGCCCCTCTCTCTCCACTAAGCCAGGGTTTCCTGCTAAACTGGAGCACAGACCCAGCTTATTTTTGTGCCCTGTCAGTTCTCTGGGCTGGCTCCTCACGTAGCCTCCAAAGGTGGCACTTCCTTAGCTGGGAGTGTGCAACAGGGATAGAAACTGGAGCCAGGAGTTGGGAGTGGCCAAGGCTGTCAAAGCCAGCTCTGGCACTGGAAGACTATGTGTATCTGGCTGTATGTAGCCTTTCAGGTTCTGCCACTGCTTCTGTGAGCACTGGACCATGCAGGGCCATAATGGATGCATCTATTTATTTATTTTTCGTTATTTCTGGGTGGTTTTCTTTGTGAATATTTGGGGTTTTCGGGGGTCTGGTTTTGGTTTTTTAACTTCACTGGCATAATAATTCCATCGGTGAAGCTGTGTGGATGCTGTAAAATGGCTTACTCCAGCTGTGTGCAAATGTAGGACAGCTACACTGTATTTCAGCCTGCTATATAACCATGGAGTATTTTGTTTGTTTTACTGTACACATCCCCACCCTCCTATCTCGATTTTCAGAAGCTGTGGCTACTTAGCAAAGAATTACTTAGCTTTGATGACAGGCATGTAAAACCAAAAGCTACCTGTGTTTCTGGAAGTATAGAACTTAAATGTGTATTGAGAAAGCAAGAAAATACAGCTATATGTAGTTTTTAACTACTGCAGATTAACTTCAAATGTATATATGCAGATATATACAGCATGTGCAGACATATGCTGTGGATATAATTTGAATTATAAATTTCTTTTTGAATCTTGGTAAATCTTCAAGAAAACTTTAGACTTCATCTTGGAGTTTCTGAAAAACACTGTTGGAAAATCAGTTTTGTGGTCCATGAGAACTGTAAATCAATGTTTTTTCCATGTAAGGGAGATTTTAAAATTTTATTTTTCAGTTTCCATTACATTACTGTTTCTGTGTATGTCTCTGTGAATGCAGCAGGATTGCATCCCAAAGTATTTTAAAATGAAAACATTGTAATGCAGTATAATGAAATGCTATTAAGAGATATTCTTTCTTTCTCAGGAAAACAAAGAAATAGACTGGAGCCAATGGATACCATATTCGTTAAACAAGTTAAAGAGGGTGGACCTGCTTTTGAAGCTGGGCTGTGCACAGGTACTGTTCAATAGCATGTTTATGTACATGATGTAAAATACATGATGATTTAAGTTTGCTACTGCATAGTTTTATCTTCCATTTAAACCTTGTTCTTTCCTTTAGAAGCTTTTAAGTTGTCTTCTAGTGTTTTTCACCTTGAAACTTTATTTTGCTTATTAATGCATCAAAGTCTTATTCTTTTTGATTTGCTATCTTAAAGAGAGTAATAAAATATATGAAGAAGAGGAAAAAAAAAAAGGAAAATACTACCTGTAAACTCCTATTTCTTTGGCTTGGGACAAATTGGTAACCTGAAAACATTCAGGTCTTCTTACATTAAATAAAAATTTTCTACTCTACATCCTTTAAATCAAATATGAACAGTCCAAGTCTCTCTTCTTACAAAATCCTGTTCAATTGCTCATTTAATAAAGCTGGAGAGCAGAAAACATGGAGCTTTTTTCTGAACTGTGTCATACCTTAAGTGCTGAAAGGAGAAAAAACTGTATTAGAATAGAAAATCTTACAGGTGATAAAGTTACATACATAGATGGATTCCACTATGAACACAGGTTTCTTAAAAATGTGGCAAAACTTCTGTTCTGTGAAAGGTTTGGGCTTGTGTCGATAATGGGATGTTGATATATTTTTAGAAAAGAGTTATGTACCTCAAATTGACTGGAATAGAATAAGTTTTGTATTTTCTTCCTAAAGAAATACAAAGTTCCTAGGTTGATAAGGTTAAAAACAGTTCTAGATCCCACTTGTGTACCAAAAGGGTTTTGGGTTGTTTTTTTTTTAAATTCCTCCTTAGACAGTTATTTAGAGAAGGATTACTTTGGCAGAATTTGATTGCTATTATATAAAGATGTTTTGGCTTGATAAAATGCAGCATATGTTGAATTTGTTCAGAGGAACCATGTTAATTTCTGCTCTGTTCAGTGTCTGCCAAATTGAGAGAGATGAAATCTGTAGAGAATATTTTTTTTTTTTAGTTACAGAAGATTTTTAGGAGCCCAGAATAAAGAGCAGAAAATAAATGAGAGAAGACATTTTTAATAAGTAGAATCTTCTTAAGCACACTGCTTATAGCAGTTACATCTAATTAGGTCATGCCAGTGTTTCTTGTTTATGAATTTTAGGGTGAAATATATTACTGTATCTCTGTCTTGGTATTATAAAACACTCAGGGAATAATCAGCCAGGTAGGTTCCTTAACCTCTCATGCAGACACTGTATATATTTCTTATTTTGTAGAATTAACTGGTTTTGTTATTAACTGGTTTTTGTGGGGGTTTTTTTTCCTAATGTAATTTTGCTCTGTTTCATGGTTACACAAATGAAAATACTTGAATATTCAATATGAGTTTAGGAAATTCTGTCAATTCTTGTTTCACTGCTGCAGGGTCCTTTGTAATACTGAAAGTTTCAACATAAGTTTCATCACCTGTGATAAATGAGCTCCATTTCAGGAGCTTACTTGGCTGCTTCTCACCAGAAAACTTGAAATATTCTTGCAAATTTGAGGAAGAGAGAAAGTTATCTTAAGACAGTCCATTCAGAAGTATTTTTGAATACTCCTGTAAAATCATCTTTGTTAGAGTTAGAAAGGTAATACCTCTCCCATATTTAACCTCTAAGGTATTTAATTAAAAATAACATATCTTGGAGTTCATAAATAGTAGAAATATTGAAATATGAATAGGTAAAACAGACCTGTTTTTCCCATGTCTTGATCTTTGTGCTGTCATTTATCTATATGCAGGAATATAAAGAACTAAAGTGTGTGTGGAAGGGACATTCTAATTAATTTCTACTTTGATCAAAATATTTAGCAGGCCACCAGACTGATGGAGAGCTTTTAGAAAAAGCCTTCATGTTTCTGTATCCTTTTCTGCACTACAGTTTTGCACTGACTTCTCCTTCCTGTGGATCTGAAACAGAACAAAGTTGTACTTGCAGAGTTGTCTGTGCTGTCATTTGTGTAACCAGTTCTGCAGTGTGTCCAGTCAGATCTTTTGGCAGATCCATGGGATGACTCTTTCAAGCAGACTCGTGTCACTGCTGTATGTAATCTAGTCTGCTTCTGCGAAAAAATAAAAGCTGCACGAGTATAGATAAAATTATATGACCTACTCTAATGATACTCCTAATTATAGTTTTTAGTGGGAATACTGAGTAAAGATCTGTGGCAATGTAGCCCACATTGCAGGCTGTTGTTTGACAACCTGGAAAAGAGCCACTTGAAGTCCCAGAGAAGGATCTGGTGTGTTCTGGGGAAGTTCTGCAATATGACCTAGCCTGGACAGGATTCAGAGCTTGTTGCCACCAAGCTTTCTTTGATTGCTTAGGAAGCAGGAGAGAAAACTCAGAGTTCTTTCAGGCAAGAAGGTAACCAGCAGATGAAGGGGAATAGGTAAACTTATATAAAGTTGAAGATATCATACCAATTTATTGGCATGATGTTTACTTTCTGTGCAGACAAAATTAAAAAGTCAGATCTATGTAATTTGTTAATCCATGGGGTTTGTATGGGGAACCTCCACAGAGCACAAGTATTTAAAGCATTGTCCCCAAGACAGGGTGAGCAGTCAGAGTGACAGCTTTTTCCTTGCTTTGATTTGATCGTGCCAGAAGAACAAAAAGGAACTTTCTAAACTAGTGTTAAAAAAGCCATTCCTTTTGCCTCATTTTGCACAGGTCCTTTCTTTCAACTCTTCTTTTTCCAATAGCTTTTTGAAGCTCCCTGCCTGTAATCCTTCAGACCATTTTCTCCTCTTTAGGAAATTCAAGATACCTTTCTGCTCTTCTGATCAGAGATGTCTTAAATGCCATTTGGTCAAAAGAACAGGATAGGTTTTTCATCACAGGTTAAAAATAGCTCTACACAATATATTTGACAATTAATTTATAAGAGCGTATGAAATTCTAAATGAGGAAGGTGTAACAAAATATTTGGAGAAATCTTTTTTGGTTTTTGAGGAAGACTAACTTTGAATTTAACATATGGGTGTTCTTGATTATTGTGAGGTATAGAAATGCAAAATAAAAACTGTTTAAACAACATCTAGACAAACTAATTTCAGTTATAACTTTTCTCTCTACAGGTGACAGAATTATTAAAGTCAACGGAGAAAGTGTTATTGGGAAGACATATTCTCAAGTCATTGCTTTAATACAGAACAGGTAAGATAACAGTATAATCGTTTTATTAGTATATAATAGTATTATCATTATCAATTAAGTATTATATTATGTATTATTATCATTATACTTCTTATATACTGAGCATGAAATGACCACTTATGGTAGTTTTGAAAAGTCATCGTATTACTAAATTTTCATTAATACACACTCAGTTTTATTATTTCTTTTTTCATATATTTGCTGATTGCTGAGAAAAGTTTGAGAATAGCTGCGCTGAATTGTACCACAATCCTTTTATTGTTGGTACTTGTTCCTTGCTAGCAAATAACACCAGGTGTTATAGAGGAAGTTTGAACTGAAAATAGATTAGGTATATATACATGTGTCAATTGGAAAAAAGATTATAAAATCCACCTTGCTTATGAGGTCTAAGAACTAGAAATCAGCATATCTGGTGAAGGAAAAATTTATGCTAGCGCACACCTGCAGAATATCTGCAGTAAGTCTTTGCTTTCCTCTGTTTTGCAGCAAATTATGAATCTTGCTCAAAGTTTAGAAAATACTAATATTTACTGCTTCTTCAACTTACAAGCACTTTTGAAATCATGTCTGTGCATGAGTCTAGATAGTCTTTCATGTCTCATCTCTGCCTTCTCTTTTACAGTTTTCTTGGTGTCAATTTCTGTTTTACAGCAACAAGTTTTCAATGTAATACTGAGTTAGGTGGCAAAAAGATGTATTTTGATCAGCATGAAAGAATGTTTTCTAAGTACATCTCACGGGTCATATTTTTTCTGGCTCATCATGTTATAACTTAGATACGCTTCTGTTCAGAGAAGGAAAAATCAGATTCTGATCTTCCTATTTCAGTCACGTCTTTATTCAAGATTTTGTTCAAAATGTGTCCACCTCAGGTGGTTTGTGTCTCTGTGGTTTTGTCTTGGATGTTTGTTGTTGTTTTGGTTTTTTTATAAACAACAAAACTGTATTCAGAGATGTGATGGACAAGGTAGACTGAAACATGTTTTGTGTCATTAATGCTGTCTGTACAAGGGCTGGACAGATGGGCTTTTTTATTTCCTCCACTGGACATAACACTAGCCATGCATTGTTTCTTTATTTTGTATTTTTACAAGCAGCACTATTGTACAATAGTGGATTCCCAAGATACAGTTTATCCCCAACTATGTTGATCAATCAACTCTCTTAATCCAAGAAAGAGACCAGTCACATCTTTGAATGGCTTGTGTGGTCAGTGATTCTCAACTCTAGGTGTGCCTGTGAATCAAGTGTATTTTCAGTGAGTGTAGGTAGTGAACTGTTCAGTAGGACTGAACCCCTGCCCACTGTGGGTGAACTGGGGACACCTGAACAAGGCTTTGTCAGTGATTATCTGGTGCAGCCAGGAAGGATGTAGCACACTGCTGCATCTATCCCCCTGCTTTCCATGAGAGCAGGGAGGATGAAGGGATGCTATTGTGTTAGGAGGGAACAGTTTGTTTTCTCGAGCCAGATGTGTACATCACAGAAGATTGTAACAAAAGGTCATGTGTGTCCTTGAGCATTTTATACAGCATATACAGCCATCAGGAAGTCTACAGCCGAAATTCTTAGGATAAACAGATAAATATTAATTCTGATCCATAATGAGAGCTCAGACTCTACATCAAGTGTATCTTGTAGCTTACAGATAGTACTTCTCATGTGACTGAAGAATCAGCTGTCTCTCATTCTTTGCTTAAAAACAGTATTTTTGAGCTCAGAGCAGTTTGGTCTGAACATAAGTTCTTTTACTACTTATGCTGCCATTTCATGGCAAATAAAATTGCGCTATGGTGCATGCTGCTCTTGCATTAGTATTGCCGCCTGGGCCTGACTGATGGTCTGTTATACCATTATCCTCTATGATAATACCCAGTAAAGATTTCTTTAAAGTCTGTGAAAACACTGAAACCACAGAGTGATTGAGTGGTCAGATAATACCAGCCCACTTTCTCTAAATCCTCGGTTCAGGAAGTTGCTGAACCACAGGGTTTATCTTCATTGCTTGATTTAGTAATTCTTTATAGGTTGGCCTTGCACAATTCACTCTTGGATGTCTTCACATAAAAAACACCCAGTGATAACAGTTTTTGCTGTGTTTTGTGTCTTAGCTGATCTTTCATCCAGCACATCTTAGCTTCTTTAGCTGGCCTTGCGAAAGCAGCTTGCTTGAAAGGTGTTTTGAAAGGCTGAGTTGTCCACTGAAGTATTTATGACTAAAGACAGTTTTCTTCATCGTCTTAATATGTTGTTTGTTGGTTTTCTAGACATTTTAATTGCTGTACTTTTAGTTTTTTTTAATTACTCATTCAAACATATTGATGACTGAAAATGCTTATTGTTTTGTCATTTTACTCATCATCAGAGCAGTTTTTGAGGTTGCAACACATTTTATCCTCTCTTCTCTCTAAAAGAGATGGCTTCCCCATTGCTCACTGTTCAGCTGTTGGCAATAAAACTCAGTGCGGGCTGGCAGATCTTTTTAGATTACTTCTGTGGCTCCATTTTTATAGCTGCTTATTATTTTTCTAAAAAGTTGTTCAATTTTAGCTGCTTATCTTCATTATATAATGCTGCAGACATCAGAACTTAGCTGCTTTAGATGAAATGATACCCATATCTTCTAGTGGGACTTAAGGATGGGATATAATTCAGACATGCTGAACATTACTGTTCCCAGAAAAGTTTCAAGCTGTGTCTAGAATGTTGTCTATTTTCCTCTGCTTGGAGATAGCAAAAAATCCAAAGTTACAGTAGTTATTTCCTCTGGGAGATGAAAGGCACACCTCAGAAGTTGCTAGAATTAACTACAGTCCTGTAAGATTAATCATGACTACACCTTTAACTCTGTATTTCCTACTTTTTGCCAACAGTTGCTGGTTTGGTCCATTAAGAATTTATTCTTATCTGTTTACATATATAATCAACTTGGAGATATGTTGATTGCTAACATCAACTCTGTAAATTATTTATTATTCCAAATAAAAGAAGAAACAGATTCTGATTTGCAACTTCTTGTTCCCCCCCTTTTTTCCTTAAACTGGGGAATTTGAATGATTGTGTATTCTGCTTGTTTCTCTTTTCAAACTGTTCTTGAAAGTGTTTGGATTACTCAGAAAGGTACAGAGTTTAGCTACTGAATCTGTTTCATTAATACAAAATAATGTATCAGAAGATAGACTTTATGATTACTGCTTTAGTTTGATGACTTGGAATCAAGACATTTGAATTTAACTCTCAGAATGTGTAATTAAGTAATTGGAATGATAAATAGTTTTGAGAGTTCTGAGTACTGTGTCTGGAGCTCCAGTGTAGACTGTCACTTTCTGTGTGGTGGTTCTTACTAACACTTTCTAGTTTATAATTTGCATTTACAGTATATGGTACAATAAACCAGAAGTCTTCCTTAATACTTTTTGTTTCTGATATGGGAATTAAAAAACATCCTGAGAGCATGTCTCAAAATATGAAGAACATCCAGATTGTCTCCAAAAGATTCTTTAGGCAAACAGGAATAGAATAGTTAAGCAGTTATTAGAGTTACATGTAAAACATTGTTTCTGAATGGAACCCTTTAGTCCTCTGAATGTCTTCTAAGATGATGTTACTTGTGTAAATGGGTTTAATCACTTTCTTAAAAAGGGGGAAAAGGAGAAACATGCAAAATACTTCAATGAGTATGGTTTGTTCTGTGTCAAGTTATATTTTTTTAATATAAAAAGTACTTCAAGAGGAGCAATGCTATCATATTTTTGACATCCAAGGTCTTCATCCTGCAAGTAAGCAGTTGCTTGATAGGATTTTTACATACGTGCTATCCATGTGTAGAACTGAATTCTGAACACTTTGTTAAAAATGCCTCAAGCTGTTTATGCATTCAGTCAGTATGGGAAATGCTATTGTAAGTGCGCATAAAGTCAATACTCCCTCGTTTCTTATAATTTAGTATTTTAAAATAATCTTCACAAACCTTTTGAATACTTTTACATAGATGTCATGTGACAAAAAAACCCAAACAACTTAAATCGCTGCTGATCTTCAGTTTTAAGACTAAAGTAATTTTTATGCTGCTTGGAGAACACTCTTTTCCAAAATGAATAGTGATTTAAGAAGATTGTGAAACCAAATACCCTTACTCTGCTTTTGGAATTCAGCCTTACATCTGTGGTTGCTAGAAAATGGAAAAGGAACCATAAAATAGAAACATTTTTCATATAAGAAAGCATAATAAATCACACATTACATTTTGAGATGATGGCTTTCTTTTCTGCACAAATAAACTGAGGTCCCTTCTCAGTTTTCATAGGCTGATTGGTGTGCCCTGTACTTGGGCCAGTCTTTGTGCTGGTCTTGTCTTTCCTCACCTAATGCATTGTACTAACCAGTACAGATGAGCTGATTTCTGAGATAGCCACTTAGGTTGCATTGATCAGCACTTATGCTGATGCTGGTCAGGTTTTTTTAAATAGCCTTTTTTAATTCTTACCTGTGAGATTTCTAAGTAACAGTCACAGTAACTTCATTTTGGTTTTTTCCCTTGTTATAATAGGCTGTACATTAGTCTTTTGTAGTCTTTCTCTGTACCTGTTCCACTTCACATTTAATGAATGTGAACAGATTATTCCATTAGCTCAGATGAGATAATAAATTCACCTATTCTGTATCCAATGTTGCAAGCATATGCTTCTCTCTCTTGCTTTGAAAATGCCTTATTTCTGGTAGATGCCAACTGTGGATTTCATTGGTTTTTAAATATTTGACTGGGTAGCTGGTACATTGTACATTTGCTGCCCTAATTTTCCTTGTGTTTGAGTCACACTGATAGAACTATTCAGATTCCTGGATCTTTATGCCGCTGCTGCTGCTTGTGGTTTCAGCAGCTCAGATGACAAATGCAGGACTTACAAATAGCAAGTGTTTTTCATCTATATTTCAGATATCATCTGAATGACTTTTTAAGTAGATTATGCTAGGAGTGATTGGAGTGGAAAGGTGTAGGTCAATACTGGCCTTGGTATTGCTCCTCTTTTCAAATGAAGTGGTGATTATGATGTCACCACAGCAATTTTAAGAAGTGTTATGAAACTTTAGTTTTAAGTTGAAGAAAGAGGAAAGTGTTAGCTTTTTTTCACAGATTTGTCACATTGTTTTGTCCAAGAATCTCCAAACAAGTAGTGTACCTTAGGACTTGAAGAAAAAAAAAAAAGGAAATTACCCAAACCAGTGTGTTGGCTCAATAAACTGGCTCAGTCAGATTTCCCTTCTACTCTTACTTCCTAAGATTTCTACTCTTACTTCCTAAGATTCTAGAAGAAATCAGTGTTTACTTTTGTTGTGTCACGTGTTTGTCATAATAGCTGAGTGTTGGAGTTTTTGAAGAGTTTTCTTCTATGGAAGTAAATGGATTATCTTTGTAATAAGAATTGAAAATCTCTGAAAGTTTATCTGTGATTTTTTTTTCTGTTTCTTTCAGTGACAGTGTATTGGAACTTAGTGTTATGCCAAAAGATGAGGACATCCTTCAATTGGTATGTTAATGAAGCTTCTGTTCAGAGAGTATATTACCTAAGAAAAATGTTCTGTTGTTCGTTGCAAAGTCTCTGAAGTGTGCTATCAGCAAATAATTAGAGTTAATATTTATCTCTTTGTAACTCCTTAGATATTTTCCTACCTCGTTGCTGTGTCTGAAATTTCAGGGGAATCTAAATATAGGGAGCACTGTCTTCACATTGTATTTCTAGCATGTTAAAAAATACATCTTGTTCAGATTTTTACTTTAATTTGGATTCGTTTAATTATGTTAGAATTTATGAATCAGATTGCTTCCTTTACTAGGTTGTCCAGTTTTAAAGAATTTGAATTAAAAAACTAGCATATGAAGCCTTTGTTAATAACTCAGTAATTGTGAGTGGACTGAGAAGTATGATGAACGGGCCAAAGGTTATTACCAAATTTTTAAATTGTGACTGCTGTAAATGTTTTGTTGCACTTGTGCCTATTTGTTCTTGATTTTAATTGAGGTCCTGCATGTGTAGTAAGATGATTCATCTCTCATTTAGTGTCTCTAAGTCCAAAAGAGTCTTGAATAATACATGATATGTAAGGGCATATTGTGAAGAATCTAAAAAACCCCACCTAGTATATTGGTATGCTCTAGTTTAATTGGAAGCAGAGGAGAGGAGAAGATGAGAAGAGTGGGTAGATTTTCTTGTTAGTAGTTGGAAAAGTGTATTTTCTAATCCACGCAGAAGTAGTAAGATGACTTTGTGTTAAGAAAAAAAGTATGGGTTTCAGTAGCTGTTTTCCATTATTACAGACCAAATTAAAGGGTAAAAGAAAAAACAAAAAGACTTTGTCATTAAAGTGAAGGTAGAAGCTACTACAGGAACTCTCCAGCTAGGACAACAAGCCAAGATTATTAGAAGTGATATTTTGAGAACATTTGATGAAGACATATTTCAGTAATCCAACACAGAAAATGTTGGAGGCAGGGTGTGAGTTTTGATTGCATGAATAAGTGAGAGAGAAAAGCTCTTGGGGGTGTTTTTTGGTGGTTGGTTTTTTGGTTTGTTTTTTCCTTTTTTTAATTGGAACTGTGAATATGTATAAATGCAGAAATAATAGTGACATTTAAATTATCTGAATGCCCTATGCATCTAATGCAGTCTTGTAGCCATAATAGTGTAAGAATCTGGACAAGGCAGGAGTTGTAGTTTTAAAGTTTAACATTTGTATTTGTCTGGATGGAAAGATCTTGGACACATCACCTCTCTGCTGGCAAAACACAAAGTGCAAACTTCAGGTGATGTAGACATGAAAAATAAGGGGTTGTATATAGCTTGTTATATCAACAGGTGAGGTGGGGCAGAGGGTAAAAGGATGATTGTTGCCATTACGGGTTAGGAAGGGATATTAACAAAAAGAAAATAAGGTCATTCTCCTTGAGAAGATTGAGGGGTAAAGAAAAGAGGAAAATATCTGACTATGGAAGTTCTAGGAAAAGATTGGATATGTGAAAAATCCTGTAATTACACAAAAGATCCTTCTGAGTTTTCAGATGTGATAAGCGTTGTGAGTTTTGTTTGTGAGGTTGCTCTCTTGAAGATAGAAAGAGGATTAGGTTTGACAGGTGAGGTCATCAATTTGGCAAAAAATGCTTTACATTGACCTTGTAGCTTGTGTGAGTTCCATGCAGTTATTCACTGTTGGGTTGGGTCATGATACAGAAAGATTTTATGCTACTGTTTGCTCAGATGCATTTGTTTGGGATAAAGTGAACTGCCTTTGAGGGCTTCCAGTTGCACAGAGCATTTTCCAGAGGAAAGCCATGGAGGCACAGGTGTTTCCTGTATGCATAAGGCTGAGCACTGGGTGTACTTGGGCCTATAGGAAATGACCTCTGATAGCAGCAGTTTGCTCATTCAGTCCTGTCACAGAACACTTTAGTATATATGTTTTCAAGTGTCAATCTTTGATGGCTGAGCTGCAACTTGTGAAGAAAAAGATGATAAACATGAATTGCATCTTACAACAGAGTCTGTCAGTTGTGGCCTGTAATTGTATCTGTTTTAACCTACCACATAGGAGAGAAGATTTTGGCACATCTAAAATAGTTTGGAATTTTTTGAGACAGTACATTCTCCGTAACTTCAGTAAAATGAAGAATCTGTACGATTCCTCTGAATTATATATAATAGAGGAAAAACACCTGAAGTTGTGTTATGTAAGCTATTATAGAATGTTAAATAACTTAGTTGTTTTCTGTGACGTGTCACCGTAAATGTCTTCAAATAGTGTTGCTTGTTGTAAATTGATGTTAAATACCAGTATGGCATAAAAATAGCAAAACTCCAAGCACTACTGGATATTGTAGTATGAGCTAGCAAGTGATGTATCTAGTGCAAAGAGGATGGAATAGTTTCATTTTATTCAGAAATGATTCTGGTTGTGCTAAATTTTATAGTACTTGGCAGTCTACTCCATGTACTCATGACTGAAGGCTGGAAATACAGTTGCTTGTTTCTATCCTTAGTTTGCTATTTATAAACCTTGAGTTTAGTCTTCAGAAATATCCATATATGTCTGTGAACCTCTTGGTATATTGAGTTTCCAGAAAAGGGGCTTCAAATCCATTCATCAATAGCAACAATGAAGGGGCCCAATCCCCAGGCCATTGCTCTCCGTGGCATGTGAACAATGCTTACTTGGAAGGGAATTAATGTGAAATCCTGCCATTAGTGAAACCAATGCCACTTGTGTTTGTTCACTCGTGTGATATTGAAAGTGTCACTTTGTGGATGGGAAAAAGGGTATTTAAAGCATCTATATCCATAACAAAATCTTGAACTCTTGACAGCTGTGTATCTGGTTTTTTTTCATGCTCCTCCTCAAATTTATGATAAATTTACTTACATTTATCAAAAGGGAGCATTTTGAAACATTTTTAGGTATATAACCATTTTTAAACTAGAAGAGGAGGATTATTTTTGTCATGTTATCCTTGGTGTTTCAGATTTGATGCATCTATTTGCAATTTCTGTAGCATTCTTAACTTTTTTTGACATAATTTTGGCATCTTGTAGGTTTTAGTACTGCTGACTTCATGCAAATGGGAAGATGCATTTAGGTCAACTACAAATAGTTCATATTTCTCAAGTGTATTCAGTGAAATTGTTGCTGTTTTGTAGCCTTTGGATCACAAGTTTAATACTAAAATACTGTTTAAATTTTGACAACTTTCCAGTTGTTCAAAGGCTTTTTGTGCTATGTGGAAAATACAGAATGTGAAGGTGCTCTATACTGTAAATTGAGTTTTCTAAGCCTATTTGCAGGTGAGCATTATTATGAGTATTGTCAGAAGGCTTTGTTGTGTCTAGCGTGTCCTCTGTACGCAGGATTTTTGGACCATTTTTTCTGGGAATGTTTCATGTTGGAATGTACTTACTTGCTAGCTGTTCTTTGTGCATGCAAAAAAGAATACAGCCTTCAAGTCACTGATTTTTTAAGTACCAGGCACTTGAAAATACCACTCTTTGAAAAATGGTGTCTTTAATATGATCTGCATTGGAGTTGTTTATTTGGAAAATTATTTGTAATGTAGCATATTAATCATTATATATGATGCTTATTACAGGTAAATAAATGTAGGTATTATTTTGTAGGTGTGTATAACCATGTTGTGTATAAGCATACATACTATAGGTAAGGTATCCTTTTTGTTCACCATTCATTTTCTAGCACTTTTCTCACTACATGCTCACTCAAAAGTTCATCTTCCCTAACTTTTAGCCTATCTCCAATAATTTCATTTCTAAAAAACGTTTCCTCTCAGGAATGGTCCCTAAAGGTAAGAGGTTACTTCTTAGGTGTTGTCACCATTACATTTTATTAGTGTCCAGATCTGTTGAAATGTTCCTTAGCCTTCCAGAAAGAACTTTGCCGTTTCATTTATATATTTTTGAACATTCTATGAATAATGGTAAAGGTGGAAAATAAAAGGTGGCTGTTTACTACTGTGTTTTTGATAAATTTAGTTAAATGTTAATCTTTCCTCAGAATTACAGACCAGTGAAGCTGCAGATCAGTAACTGAAAGTTTACCACATTTGAACAGAGATGTTTCTTTTGTCATAGATACTAGGGGAACCAAAAATCCTAGATGGGGATTACCAGGAAAATGATTAAATTCAACAGAAGCATAGATTTTCTTATTTGTTTTTCCTTCTTTCTAGTCAGGTCATATGGAAATTTCCAGTATATTGGAAGATCTGTACAGCAGAGAAGAGAGTGCTGCATTATCATTTCTGAACTTAGAATTTTTGTGGTATTTGGTGGCTCTCAAGGCCTTGTAGTACCCTGAAATTGCCAGCCGTGCACCTGTAATTAAAACGAAAAAAAAGACAAACGGGGGGGGGGAACCCCCTCTAACAACAGCAAAACCAAAAATAATTTAAATGAGAAAATGTATTCCTAGAGTTTTACATACTGCCCAGTAACCTTGTGTCTCTGACTACAGGTCTGCCCACAGTTGGCTTCAATATTAAAGACTGCTAGTTTAATTTTGTTTTTCTTCTTGCGACCATCCAGTTGCATCACACGTAGTGGAGCAACATGGCAAACTCTGAAATACTTTCATTTGCTTTATCTTTTATTAAAGATAGAGATGTTTTTCTAAGTAGCTGTATTTAGTCCAGAGACTTGGAGCACTTTTTTGCTTCCAGGTTTTGTGCTGAGTTACTGATGTACACAGAGGTTAATATTAAAGCTGTGGCAGCAAGTGCAGTGGAAGGCAGGGTGTGGTGTGAAGACACAGTGACCTAGAAGAAGAGACTTCAATTCTGTTGTCAAACAATGCATGTTAGAAAATACCATTTGCATCAACACTCCTAACCACAATTTAGACTTTACAGGAAAGTGTCTTACACAGCTTGTATTTGAAATAAAACTTATTTGGCCTAAGGCATTCAATTTTGTATACTAAAAATGCACTGCCTTTAGGAAAAAAGGGTATGCATTTTTTGGTGGGGTTTTTTTTTTTCAAATAACGTTATCTGACTATAGTGTTTGGGTGTCTCAGAGTAAAATGAAAGCACTTGAGCTGTATTACTAACATTCTTGCCAGAACAAACTGTAACTAGAAAATGTTTCCTTTTAAGAGAGCGGTGAACCTTTTCTGGTGTGCAGTTTCAATACTCATGATGACAGTGATATTAGGTTAAGACTGGGGAAGAGAACAATTTACTAGTGAAGAAATAAAATCTCAAGCCAAATTTACTAGTGAAGAAATAAAATCTCAAGCCAAACTGGTTGGAGAAGGAAAGAAGAATGCCTCAAGCTCAGTCTTGCAGGGAGTTGGGCATGTTAGCCTCTGATTCATCAAAATGCTTATCACCAGTTTAGTGAATAATTCTGTTGAAATTGGTGTTGTTCTTCACCCTGTAGTGGAGTGAAGCACACCCATCCTCAGTGGAACATAGGGCTGCATGTTTTCATGGATTTGGGCCAGTGGGTGTTGGATATGGTTGGTTTGAGCTCTTGAAAGTACAGGTTTTCCCTGTGATTCTTTCCCAGAGGAATCCCCATGCATTTGGCTGTTGCTGTTCTAGCATCTAACAGTGTAAAATCGGGGGGGGGGGGGGAAGTGTGGGACCGAAGCCCTTCAGCTGACTTTTAGGTGGTTAATTAAACACCTTGTAAAATTATTTGCTTAAAATGTATTTTGCCTATCATATGGCATGAATGTTTTACCTTAGGAGTTAAACCCTTAACGGTTCTACAAATGCACGGTAAGAAATTAATCCTTTACCATAGGAGTTTGCAAACTTTGGGCAAACAAAACCAGACTGCAAGGTGGGAAGAAATGGTACCCAGTAACTAGAAACATGCTGAGTTCTTATTTTAAGAGCAGTAATTTTCTTCTAGTAATTGTTGCAGAGCTGTTATCCATCAGAGCAGTTAATGTCACTCTAAATTGCTGCATTTGTATGTTAGTCTTTTGAAACTGCCATTGTTTTGAGAAGGTGAAAAAGAGCTCATAGAACATCTAGACTAATTTTTGGATCATGTTGGGACTTCTGAATAACTGCTGCTGAGTATCCAGTTCTGGAAATGGAAGGCTGGTGTCTGAATCAGGAGCATCACTAATCTGGATAATAAAAAAAACATTTTTGTTCTCTAAGTTGTGATCCTTATTTTGTGTGGTTGTTTTGGTTTTTGTTTTAAGACTGTAAACACTTAAAATTCAGCCATACCCTAATGACATTTTTATTAATGTGTCATGTTGCAATCACTTAGAGATTAAGGTAGCATTTTTCATATGATTTTTTGTTAGAGAAACTAAAGAGAGAGAGTAATACTCAAGCTGTGTTTTGTGTGGTTGCAAAATATGTTAAATATCAAAACAACGTATGAACTAATAAATACATTGGTGTATTTCAAATTTCTTAGTCTCTAAACCTCTTCTAAAAATCTGATCACTTTGTGCTTAAAGCAGTTCAAATATTTCATTAATAAAAAGGCTGATAATACATCCTTTACTGTGACATTTGCAGGACAGATCCATCAGTTTCTTTGTAATTTGCACTATTTTCTGTAGGCCCTTAATCAGAGTTATGAAACAAAGATATCAAATACTCTTTGTGGAACTATCACAATCTCTTTCTTGGAAGTATCCTCTGCTTTGTTTCAGTGCTTTCTTAGGTAGTGGGTGGCATGAGATTGAGAGGAGAAATACACTTTCCAGTAACTGTCTTACACAGAACTGGCAGTCTGTCTGTCTGGATATACCTGTAATCATGGAAACATAATTTTTTGGGGGAGGAGAAAACCCAGCTGATCTCATTTTGGACCCTGTGGGAATGCTGTCTTCTGAAGGTGATATTTTAACACCTGTGATAATTTTGTCAAGAGCTGAGAACTTAATTTTTATACTCACTTATATTCTTTGGCTGCAATCAGATCACACCAGCTTTGGAATTTAGCCTTTCTGCTCCCAAAGTCAATGAAGCATTGTTTGTCAGGGGAATGTTTTACGAAAATGTAAATGGGGTGTTTTCTGTTGGTCTAAAGTGTGCACATGCCAGAGAAGGTGGGATATCAGGTGTTTTAGCAGCTGTATAAATTGATAATTATTTACTGATTAGGGGGCAGTATATGAAGATTTTTGTTTGCCTTGCATGCCAGAAGGATCTCGCTCAATCTGTTTTTTGAGTCTTCAGCATCTGTTTAAATTTTTTCAATTTAATTATTCAGGCCATCAAGATCTTAAATAGCCATTTATTTAAAGGTTTAGAAATATTTATCTTCATACATTCCTTCCCCCCATTAAATGTGTCAGTGGAAGCCTGTCCTGATTTTTACTATAAGTGGAGGAAAAAAAATTACAGATCACATGAGGAGAGTATTTCTGCAGCATCATTCCTCTGATTTCAGACGTACAGGCTGAAAGCAGCTGCAGTCAGCTGACAGTTGGTGGTCATGTTCGGATATGCGTGAGGAAGGGGCGTGCTGTTTTAAGTGCATAATAAAGCCGTTGTTTCGTCACCAGGAAGCAGGGATGGATGGTAGCAGCCCAGGGAAATGAGAGACAGTGATGTTGCTGTAGTGGAAGGGAAATCTCATCACACGGAGCCAGAGCTCTCTGCAGGCAGCTGTAGGGATGCACAAGGCAAAATGGCACAAACGTATTTTGCTTTCTGTAAAGGTACAGGATAAACGTAAGGAGCAGATTAAAGCCTGAGATGGACATGCTCACAAGGAGGGTGAAGTTATTTTTTATGCTCTACTGCCCTTTATGTCTGTTGGTACCTTCCAGTGAAATCAGTGTAGCTGTATTTTTAGCTTGCTGTAGTCAACATCAATATGACAAGATAATTCTGTCTTTACATCTGTAAGCAGTTTTTACTGTGTTTTCCTGTTTTCTGCCAGCTGAAGTTTACAAAGGATGTCACAGCACTGGTAAGAAATGTACAGTAGCCATTTCTCTGATGGTTTTGTAAGGCATGTTTTTCTTAATGATTTATGAGAAGCAAGAATATGAAACAGCAAGTTTGATAATGAGCTAGATAGAGCTGAATTTTCTTCATAATGCTGATCTCTTGATTTGTGGTTTGTGCCTGTGTTATTTGGTCTGTTTTCTCTCAATGTGCTTTAATATTTTGCACTTCACTAATGCTCGGTGTAACATTGCAGCAATATTGTAAATGCCTCGCCCTCCTCTCTACTTTGCTCTGTGTTAATTTTATGGCTGCACTTGGGCTTTTATAACTGTCTGCTGTTAAGGCAGAGCACATTGATATACTGGAATTGAGCATGTTATGATTTGAACAGGAAATGCTGTGATATGATAGCACTCCTAAGTGTATAAAAGCCCTGAGAAATTATTTTAGTCTTCTGTTACATTGGCAGGCTCTGCATTGGCTCTTTATTTCATAATATTCAAACTGAACAAAGTCATGCTGAAGTTTTTCAATAATAGAATATTAAGTATGCTGTATGCTTGTCATTGATATATTATTTTGAATGTTCTGTTAATTTCACAATGACAAATGCTGCTTTCAGAAATGCTGCAGAAACGTACTAAGTATAATATAACCATCTTTTTCTTAGGAGTCAGGTTGTTATGCATGAAGATGCAAAGTGCACTAATGAAATTAGAGATTTCATTTTGGGTTTCAGTAGTGCATGGACAGTGGTGAATATGAATTTTCATACTATTTTTACCTCGAAGTTAAAAATGCTAAATATCATTAATATTTTTTATGGTAAAATTTATGTACCATGTACTTGCTGTATCCTGTAAAATATAAGACGACTTACAGGGTGTTGGCTCACAACAATATGTTACTGCTTCAATTTATTCATTATATGTTTAGGAACAGTAGCTTTTATGCAGAAGACATCTTAGTATGTATATATATTAATTTATTTCTATATAAATTTATTTATATTTATATTTAGTGTATGTATGTATATTTATTTGTCTGTACTTTTCATATGTACTGCAATAAGTGAACAGAGTTGTTTTATACCCTAAGTGTATAGAGAATTTTCTAGTGCTAGTTGAATTTATTATGCAGCATTTTAACCTATTGAGCGCTGTGAAATTCCAGTTTCCAGCAATGGGAGGCTTAAATGAGAAAAATGTGTGAAGTGTCATGGTATAAAGTAGAATTAAAGGGGAGAAAAATACTGTGTTATGTGCTCATGGATTTTGAGAAATCTGACTCAGTACCCTACTTGCATTATTTCCTAGAACTGGTTATCAGTTCAGTCATTTAATTATTGAGGGAAGGAATGTATGTCATGATTTTGCTTGTTCTGTTTCTGCTCACTAAGGGGCTGGAATGCTGGTTTTATCTTTTGAACTAACATTTTGTCTGAAATTAGAGGGAGTGTGAATTCTGAACCTGTGCTCCCCTCCTTTGAAGCTTGAGTATGCAAATACTAAATGGCGAACTTTTCCATCTCCCTCAATACTGAATACTCACTTAATCTTCTCTCCACAGGCGTATTCCCAAGATGCCTACCTGAAAGGCAATGAAGCCTACAGTGGTAATGCCCACAACATACCTGAACCACCACCAATATGTTATCCACGCCTGACATCTGCAGCCTCTGTTAAGGCACAAGCTGGAGACAAGCTCCCTTCTGACTTCTCACTGGGGAAGCAGCAAGTCAGTAGACCAGTCCGGGCATTGACACAGCCAGAGAGGGCCTACAGAATGGAAATACAAGTGCCTCCATCACCAACAGACATTGCAAAATCGAATACAGCCGTGTGTGTTTGCAATGAAACTGTAAGGACTGTTATTGTGCCTTCTGAGAAGGCTGTAGATTTGACGTCTTGCAGAAATAACCATGCTGGTCCATCACACAGGACAGAGGAAGTAAGATACGGCGTAAAAGATCAAACCGGTCTAAAAGCATGGACCACGACATCACCACCATCTTTAGTGTCCACTGCCATTGTACTTCCTCAGACTCCAATAACAAGACCAGTTGATACAACTGTAACAGTAAGTAAAGCTTCAAATTATGTAGTATGTCCAGAAGGCATCCCAAACACTAGACCTTCTACTCAAGCCACAGACTCGCCCTCAGTCTCTACTAATCACTACAGTTCTCCAACCTCCCACCAGCACATAGACTGGAAGACCTACAAAACTTACAAGGAGTACATTGATAACAGACGCATGCACATGTATGGCTCCAGAACAATACAGGAAAGGTTAGACAGCTTAAGGGCAGCTTCTCAGAACACAAGTGAGTATAATCAGGTGGTGCCAAGTCGCACTGCTTCTCAGGTACGGCGCAGGAGCACCTCTCACGACAGGGTTCCGCAGTCTGTCCAGATCCGGCAGAGAAGTGTATCCCAGGAAAGGCTTGAAGAGCCCGTGCCGGCGAAAGAATGGCCACGAAGTGCTTCACAAGATACTCTAACTTCGCCTTCAGCCAATGCTAGAAATCACAGGGCTCGGTCGTGGGATTATCTCAGCAAACAGGGTGAAGTGCTAGAAAATTTTCATTCTGAGAATATGATTGCAGATGCAAGTGGAGATAGGAGAAAGACTTACAAATGGACAGGGTTTACTGAACAAGATGATCGACGAGGTATTTATGACAGATCTAGACAACATGCATTTCATCTGTCCCTTCGAGGTCAAAGTTTTCCTATTGCTCCAAATACTTACATTTCAGACAACAGGAGAACAGGTAGTAGAGCTTCTCTGCCTGGTTCTCACTTTCAGAAAGTCTCACCAGATATCAAAATGTTACAGCCTTCTCGTGATTCGCAAACTCCTGGGGGAGTTTCAAAATCTGCAGGTGTTTCACAAGAGAGGTTGTGTCTCACACCAGCCAGAAGTTCTAAAAGTAGCTCTCTGAAGAACTCTGCTCCCTATGCAGCAAAACCATCAATTCCCCTTAACCAGGGCCTGGATGCTATTGCCAGCAAAGACCAAAGAACAGTAAATCACTTGCATCAAAGCAGTCTGTTAAACCAACAGTCAAGGACCCGAGCCGAAGGTGCCCCAGATCACAAAACAGAAACTGGTAAAACCATCCAGCCCTCCTCTCTGGCTCCATCTTCTGCCAAACTTGTTCAGCCAACAAGTGAGTGTTTAACTACCTCTGACAACGTAGATGGTTCCATCAGACAAAAGATTCATGGTATTGAAAGGGAAGATGTTCGTGAGTCTGAAAGTCTGCAAATGGATGTTCAGGGAAATGACAAAGACACAGTGGTCATGCGGGTGCGGGACAAATCGCCTTCTGGCCACCAAACTCCCCAGCCTTTGAGGCATCAGTCCTACATTCTTGCTGTAAATGACCAAGAGGCAGCCTCAGACACTACCTGTTGGTTACCTAATGATGCTCGGAGAGAAGTCCACATAAAAAGAATAGAAGAAAGGAAAGCATCGAGTTCCAGCCCACCTGGTGATTCTTTGGCTTCAATTCCGTTTATTGGTGAGTTAAATTATTTCAGTGTACATCAAATAAGCATTCTGTCCTAAAGGTGATAGAAAACAAAGATGCCAGGTAGCTAACTGCTATTCCTGTGAACCCTGACATTGAGAGGCATTAGATTTTTCTCGTTTAAAATAACTTTGGGTTGGTAAAAGGAAAAATATTTTTCAGTGTAGAAAAATAATATTCTGTTTTGTTTGGGGGTCCTGGAGAATGAATGTAAAAAAGCCCACAGTGATGTAATATTTTTCTAGAGTTTTCTTTACCCTCTGGGTAGGTCTCTGTTACATAACTCCATCTGGTTATCACTCCACATAACGTTGTGATGTTACATATATGGACAACTAGCATTTGCAACACCTTTCAAATACTTTTACTTCTCTAGTAAAAAACATACTTGGAATCCAATACAGAGAGAATATGGATGTGAATCCATGTAAGAGTGATTTGTGGGGAAAAAAGACGTTTTTCAGCAGAATAGTTATGGTGAAAGCTTTCTGAGACAGATGGGGAATAGATGAAAACTGTTTCAGGTGAAGGGATAGCAATAAAAAGAAGTGGATTTGCAAGTAAAGATGCTAATGCGGATATGAATGAAAGGGTTTGTGAAAGCAGAATCTGAGAAGGCAAAATGATTTCCCTGTGTGCTGTGACACAAACAGGGTTGGAATTACAGGGTGTTTCTGGGAAGGGCAGTGAAGAAGAAAAGAACCAAAGGAAGGATTGGATATAGTAGGAAAAAAAAATTATATTGGATGTTGGATATGTGATAAATTAGTGTCTTCTGCTGAAGAGAGAGTTACAGTGGCAGAGCATTTCTATTCTATCCAAGTAGTCAATGGCTCTGTTGTCTTTGTCCTGCTGTTGTTGTTGGGTTGGATTTTCTTTTGTTGTGGCTGATTTAATAATTTGTAGTCTGGATGTCTGTGCATCATTTTTCACAGGAGTTGATTTATACCTGACTCTCTGTGCTCTTGAATTTAGTGTGTAGGAAGTATTCAGAAAATACTGAATATGGAATTTTGATTCTCAATTTTGATTCTCAGTCTCATCTGTGTGAAAACCAGCTCTTTTTAATGATTTTTTTTTTTTTTTTTTTACTCATGAGGTTCAAGAGAATTACAGATACAATGTCTTAGTATAATTGTCTTCTGTTGGGGATCTGAAGCAGTGATTTTTTTCCGCTAGCATTATGTATAATATCTGCTACTAGCTGAAAGTGAATAACCAAAAAACAGTGAAGAAGCTTTGTGTTCATGAGAAAACTGAAATCATACAAAAGATACAATAATTGTGTTCTTTTGACAAAATACTGGTAAGACATTAAAAAGTGCTTTCTTAGCTAGCAGATACTGCTTTTGTTGGGTTTTTCATTTTGAATGGGAGTTGTCTAGATCTTTTTCATTCTTATTACTACTGGATGCATCAGTGTAATTTTAGATTCTTCTTCAGACCCAGCCAATCTTTCTTTAAGGATTAGCAAAGTCTGTGGGGCATGTAACTGATCTTTATGCAGGATTTTTCAATACTCTGGCTAAAATCGGTGTTGGGCTCCTGACAAACATTCCGTGTTTGCTGGAAGTATTTTAATCCTGTACAGTTGAAATGTCATGTTAAAGTCAGATCAAGATTGGTAACATCAAGCCCAACCTTTTGTACACCATCTCCTTTCTTGGTTTTGTCAAAGATTTCCCATGAACTTTTATTTATGTGACTTGCTTCCATATTTTAGAGAAATGTGTTGATTAAAGTTCAAAGAAGCCTTAAACGTGTCAGTTGAACTGTATTTGGTAGCAGCTGAGCAGTTCAGAAGGAACAAAATTGTAACTCTCCATTGCAGCCTCTTGGCATAGCACCACATGGGATTGAATTCTTATAAGCCTCTTGGAATGAAACCTCCTGAATGTTCCAGAAATACTGAAACCTGATGCTTCTAGAGCCTGGGCACTATCTGAGTCAGCATGGTCCTTGTGGCTGTCTTCCTAGCAAGAAATTCCTGTGCCAGTACAGGGGCTGTGCAAAGTTTCTACCCCTGCTCCAGCACTTGAGGAGGAAATAATGAATAGGAAATAATGAATATTTCCTTGAGGAGGAAATAATGAATATTCTCTCTGAATGGAAAGAGCACGAGATGTTATGAAAGTGGACCACTTCTTATGTTAGAGTTTATATGCATTATTTTAACTTTGCTTGTTCTGCTATCATTATGCCTAATTACAACTTCGCTTGTTAAAAGCTGTACTTAATCAGGCAGATAAAACCCTAGATCTGCTTTGAAATTCAGTTAAAGGCTTTTTAACTCTTCAGATGAAAAATCACTGGGAATTTTGGTTTAGGGTTTTCTTTTGGGTTTTGGGTTTTTTTTCCATCTCTGATTATTGAGAAGGATCTTACTTTGAATGAAGACATACCTTGGAGTATTGCAAATGGCTTTATTTCCCTTATGCTTATATTCATATAATAGGGTTTTTTGCATTCTTGTTTTTCTTGGATAAATCTAATTTAATACTTACTAAAGTTACTTGTACAGTAACTCCACTTGGAATAGTGTAAAAATGTAAATTTGGAGGAGGGTAACAAATATCTTCCAAGGTCACAGATTGCTGCCTTTTAAAATATGTGTGGCACTTAAAATATTTGTGGTGTCTATTTTTATCACCATTTTCTGCTTATTAGAAGTAGTAGATATGGCCAGGGACCGTATTTTGGTAGAAATTCAGCCAGGAACATTTGGCTTTTGCAGCAGTGTTTTGTGACTAGCCCACTTCTGAGACAGCACATCAGGGTGATTTTAGCTCTGGGTAAGTAGTACAGTGCCCTTGTAGTACAAACAGAAATCCAAGCAGAGTTTCTTTTGAGCTTCCTTATAGCAGATTCTTGCAGGGGTCATGGTGGGTTACTGAATAACTGCCTTTTGACACTAGTCTTTTCAAAAAGGTAGTTCAGAAGCAGGGAGATTTAAATTTTGGGTGTAATTTATTAATATGGGTGTAAGTTATTGACAGAAGTGAGAGACCTGTTCAGACCAAACCTAGTAGGTATCTGTTTTATGGGAGAAATGGATTTATTTGAAAAAATTAGGCAAAATATTGTGTATTAAAACTCTTCAGGTAAGCACATGCTCTTGTGGGGTGATGAAGCTGCCAGCTTTACAGATAAACATACAGTGGTATTGCACCCTTTACTACTTTCCATGTGCTACTAAATGCAGGATAATGTGGTTCTCAGAAAGCTGCTCTTTCTATTTCAGGTCCAGAGAAAAGCTATGTTCTTAAAATGTTCTATTGTTTCAAACTATACAAGTTAGTCTAGTGACAGTCTACTGTTTTTACCCAGGAAAGGTCTCACCTCTTCTCTAGACTAATAAAAATACCATTTTCTCTACCAGTGACTCTATTAGCAATTGTGGTGTTTAATGTGCATTTTTCAGACTTGCACTTTTTGCATGATTTCTGTGCTAGAGGACAGCAAATGATAATTTTCTGGCCTACTGGGTAATTTTTGGATGAGTTAATCTTCACTGGAATGGAAAGTAGAATGCTGCTAAACGTCCTGATGGATGTGGATGACAAGTGGTGTCTCTCAGGGGTCCTTACTAAGACCAGGGTTATTAAATATCTTCATTGATGCCATGGACAGTGCTGTTGAGTGCACCTTGGCAGATTCGTGGATGACACCAAGTCTGAGAAGTGCTGTTGCCATGCTTGAAGGATGGGATGTCATCCAGAGGGACTTGGACAGCTTGAGAAGTAGGCATATGGGAATCTGATGTGGTTTAACAAGACCAAGTGCAAGGTGCTCTGGTATCAGCACAGGCTGGGAAATGGACAGAGTGAGAGCAGCCCTGCCCAGAGGGGCTTGGGGGTGCTGATGGGTGAGGCTGGACATGACCCAGCCATGTGCACTCACAGCCCAGAGAGCCAAACCTGCACTGGGCTGCAACAAAAGCAGCCTGGGCAGCTGGTAAAGGGAGGGGATTCTGTCCTTCTGTTCTGCTTTTGTGAGACCCCACCCACAGTGCTGCCTCCAGCTCTGGGGTCCCCAGCAGGGAAAGTGTGGACCTGTCGGAGCAAGTCCAGAGGAGGGCCAAATTTATTAGAGAGATGAAGCACCTTTCCTATGAGAAAAGGCTGAGACAATTGGGATTGTTCAGCCTGGAGAAGAGAAGGCTTTGGGGTGCTGTAATTGTGGCCTTCCTCCTGAAGGGAGCCTACAAGAAAGATGGAGAGAAACTTTTTGCAAGAATGTGTAGTGAAAGGACAAGGGGCAATGGATTATTTAAACTGATAAAATATTAGGAAGAAGTTCTTTACTGTGAGGGTGGTGGTGAAATACTGAGACGGGTTGCCCAGAGAAGCTGTGGATGCCTTATTCCTGGAAGTATTTAAGGTCTAGTTGGGTGGATCTCTGAGCAACCTGGTCTAGTGGAAGGTGTCCCTGCCCACAGCAGGGGGCTTGGGTCCCTTCCAACCCAAACCATTTTATGAGTTTTGCAACTGTTGAGAAAATGTTGATTCAGAATATAGTTATTTTAATACATTTCATAGACATAAATGTCTAGCATGCATGTCTGAGATTTGCAGCAAGGTTGAAAATATTTTTTGCCTTACAAAAGTACTTAGAGTACTTAGTGTAGAGTAGAAAGAAATGTAAAAGAGGTTATTCCAACTCCAATATTGAGTTGAATGAACTACTCACAGGAGAGAAATGGGGGTGCTACTTCAATACTTAACCTGATTGCAGCATGTGTGGCTGTCAGGCCAGCTAAGTGCTTTGGTCATTACTACTGGGTGGATGTTCTCTCCAACTTTGCAGAGGCCCATCACATGAAAATTAGTTTTAAATGGATATATTTAAAAACCTTAGCCTAAATATCATCTTGAAGTTCAAAATTATTTTAAAATAAAATCAAGTTCATAGTTGTTCCTTAGGGGTGCAGTAGCATTGCATAAGTACAAAGATTTTTCCTTAAAGTTGTGATCCTATTTTGAAAATATTTAGCACATCCTTACCCTAGAAAAATTTTAGGTGACTTCATTCCACTATTAATTTGTGAATAACTGAGGGAAAATTAGTCAGATAAAAATATCTGACCAGACTTTGAGAACACCAAAATATTGTAGAAATTAGATGAGTGTTCTCCCCCTAACTGAAACTCATATGTTACGAAAGGTATAAGAACAGAATGAGGATATGTGATACTAAATGTTCGTGCTTTCTATTCTCCCACTATCTGCACTTTCTGAGCCAAATGTGATTTTAAGTGTACCATAAATTTCTCTATTCTCTTCTGTATTACAGTAAAATTTTGTTATCCAATCCCCTGTATTGATTTAAATAAAGATTTGCTGGGTATTTCACAGATGAAACTGCATAGTATTTATTCCCTTAGTGTGTGTCTGTGTTTTTCTAAAACATGTCTCCTGTTGACTAAATTCACAGCATGGGTTGAATGGTCCCTAAAGACCATCTGGTTCCTACCCCCTGCCACCGGTGGAAACACCTTTCACTAGGTTGCTCAGAACCTCATTCAAACTGGCAAATAAAAGTACTTGGTTACTTGCTGATTAGCAGCTAGGGTAAATGTGCCTGGCTTCCAGAGAGTTCTGCTCAACCCTGGTTTTATTTTTCTTTTATGTCGTTCTTGTTGTTACTGTATATTTTTTAAAGTATATTCACTAAGGAATTAGGAGTTGAAACATTCTAAACCACCTACTATTAGTTAAGCTTTTCAGGCAACTTTATTATGCATGTGATTGCATTTATCTTCTTTGGTGCTGGAAGTAGAGGTGTATAGCCTTACCTTATCAATACTTTAAGTCCTAGGTAATGTACTCAACTCCAAGTACTTTTTGGAAAGTATAAAGACTTTGCTGTCTTGTCTTAGTGGATTATGTGCCATACTTTCCCTGTCCTCTCCCTACATCTTAATGCCTCTCTCTGCAGGTTACTAAGGCTTGGAAGATGATAATGTGAATACATTGAATGCAATTGAAATAAGAAAATAAATTGATATGGTTGTACAACATGCTATGAAAAAAGGTTATGCTGGTAGGAATAGACAAAGTTAGGGAAAGCAAGCAGAAACATTCTCATAAGCAGAAAGGAAGTATTTGAAAGAATGTACTCATTCTGTTTTCTCCTTATGAGGAGGGAGAAACTAAAAACCTTGGACTTCTTCAGCAGAGATTGTGCTTCATCAACTCAAAGTGTGTGGATTTCTTCAGGGCAAATGGTGGCTGAAGACTGATGGCTGATAACACTGTGTTTTAAGGCAAAACTGCTAGCAGTCAAGATGAAAATGAAAATCTTCAGCTATTGTGATAATTTTCTTTTCTACAAGTTTTTGCCTAGCTATTCCAAACTATGAAAATAAAAATGCAATTGTAGTAGAGATTGGGGCTGACAAATGTTCATTTTTGAGGACTGTTTCTTCCATTATTATCGTGATAGCATTGGAACAGCTTTTAACGTGTCATCAGTGTTTCTAAGATAAGCATCACTCTTGTATTTTTTTTCCAGGGTTTTACAGTGTGGCCTGCCAAATCACTGTTGCTCAAGGCTGAACATTTCAGTGTTTCTTATCCAAAGAATAGTTTTTAAATCATTGTGTTATTCTGAAGTATAGTGGCCAAAATGCAAAATTACAAATTAGTTTTTAAAATACCATTTAAATGCTTCTGTAACTCAAAAATATTTTTTAATTAAAATTTAAAATTGGGAGCAATAATTCATAACATCTAGAAGAGTTTTAATTGAGTTGAAGCATCAGATTTGCTTGCTAGTGAGTAATATTTTCAAAGCATAAATCATCCTCAGTGTATCATTATAACTTCAAAATTGCAGGTAGTAAGGGAATGCTGTCGGGGTTCTTGGCAACAAAAAATATACTGATAATTGTACTTTTTAGTGTGATGAGGTAATATGGCAGGCAGGAACCTTTAGAATTGCTTTGTGTAGAAAGATAGTTAAACTTTTGTTTGACACTAAAACAATAGACCTTCATAGATACGGTTTTTACAATAGTCTGACATGAAGAATAACCTTGGAAAGCCTTTTCTGTTGGTGTGAAACATAGTCAGTGTAACAAACATACTATTTACATGAGTGCATTAGCAGAGCACTGGATTTGATGATTCAGGAAGCTTGTTCCAGTCGTGTGTTTCTGGGGCTTAGAGCCATGAATGTGCTCAGCATGCAGACGTGTTTCCATTCTATTCTTTTGGCCACATGAGGATAATTACGTAAAGTAGATACATGACGAAGTTCTTTATAAAGACAATTAGTGCTGGAAGTACTTAAAAACTAGCAAAAAAATTTTTTTTAAATAATTCTTTTTTGAAAAAATGAAGTAACAGGTCGTGATGAATCCAGGCAATAGAGTTATCTTTTTTCCAAATCAGGTATTTAAGCCTTGAAGGTCAATACATAAGGAAGCTAAGTCAATACATAAGGGAGCTTTTACCCTGGCAGACTGAATTACAAGATGTGGCAGGTTTTAGTGCAGCATTTAAAACAAGAACTCACTGCTGTGGGGCATTTATTAGTCCTTTGTGCTATCTAGTATGATAGAGTTTATTCCATGTTTACTTTTGATTCAACAATTCGTTTTTGTTTGTTGGTTGTTTCCGGACTTCTCACTACTGCTGAAATTGTATACATGGTATTTTTATTTAATGGTCTTCCTGACAGGCTTTTAAGGAAAATGGCCATTAGTGTGCCTGTGTTTACTTTAGGGGCACCTTCTTCTGGGGTTTCTTGGAGACAGACCTTTTTTTTTACTTTCTTGCCTGTGTGTGGATGAGGATCTTTTTCCTAACCTCTGTTATCTTGTCCATGCTCTGTTCTTCCTTTCCTCATTCTTCTCACTGGTGCCACTTCCCTGCAGTCTCTGTCCCCCTGCTGTGCTGTCCCTTGCTCCACTTGTGCCTCAGCAGCCTTTTCTCTTAACTCTTTTGTCCTGCCTGCTGCTGAGTTTAAGGAAGGGACATCAGTGCACATGGCTGTACTGTAAAGGAAGTGCTGCCTGTAGCAAGCGGGACTGAATCTAACCCGAGAGGCACAGGTGTATTAGAGATAGGCCAAGATTTTAAAGCTTTTATCTACTGCATTTAGGAAGAATACTTCAGAGTAAGGTATTGTTGGTGCACTGTGAAAATGCAGAGTCTGTTGTGGTATCATGTACTGTGGGGTACTTGGACAGGCCAAGGATGTGGAGTGCAAAACAGTTGTTGAAAAGGGCCAAAATTCAGTAAGGCAGTGCCTCTAAAGTCAGTCCTGCTGCAGGGTTGCTGGCACATCCTGTCAGTCCTTCCATAAAGAGAAGATTAGGGTTTATTTAATTCTACTAATGAGTACTTGACTGTTTGTTCCTTCTTTTGTTACATAAGCAAATTAATTTGATGTGTAAGATTCATTCTTAAATTGCATCCCAAAGCCATAGACTGTTGTTCGAGTGAACTATTGAAGAACTAGAGAGGCAATTATGAAAATATTTACTGTGTGATGGCTGTCAGGTAGATGCCATCTGAGTCTATAAGGAACCTTGACATCTGTGGCTTAGTTGAATGAAACTGTTTTTAATGACTCTTTTAGCCTTTTGCTTTGCAGACAGCAGTATGAGCTACCTCTAGCTTTCTGCAGAAGGCTGGGCTTTTTACAATGGATCACTGATACATTTACAGAAGATCTGAGTAACTAAAATTGCATTAAATACTACAGGAGCATCTATAAACAAATACCTAATCCAAGAATTTGGTATAGTTGCCAGAAAGCCATTAATATTAAAATACATTTATCTCCTTCAATGCATGCATTTTGGGAAATTGTATGCTGAATATTTTTTTTGTTTCTGGGCGTGCATGCTGTCTCAACACTCTTCATGGGACATGTAGAGCTGTTTTTAAGTGTGTATTACTACACAGCTGTTACATTTTTGTGATCTGAATCTTTAAATCGTGTGAATAGTCTTTGATAAAATACATACTTGTTAACTTAAGCTTTGTGGCCACATATTCACATTGTTTGTTTAAATTGAGATGCCCAATTAGTGTTGTAAATAGTAATGTGGTCTGCAAAACATTTACTAAATAACACTGTTCCTTCTTAAGCCTTTTGAGGTGTTGAAATATTGCTTGCAAGACTGCCATGCCTGAAGGAGAATAAATATGAAGAATTATTTTAGTCTTGAGAAGCTAGGTTTTTTTCCAGTAATTTTTTATTACCAGTGAAGAAAAGCTTTGGCAAACTGAATCTGTATGGATTGGAGGAGGAATCATCTTTCTCTGTGAATAATCCCTATTAAAGCATCCCTGGTGGTGGCTGTACTAAAGTCTCTCTATGAATTTTTTTCCCATGTGTGTACGATGCAGTTAGCTAAACAGCTTCCTTAAATACCTCTCTGCCTTGGTTTCCCACCACCACAAAAAAAAGAAACCACAAACCAGCCAAAGCTCAACAACAAACACAAGCAAACCCCACAATCACTACCAGCTTGGATAAAGAGGGTATTCTTAAGACAGCTCCAGTGCAGCTCAGCCCATACCTGTCCATGCAACCCACTGAAATGCATCTGAAGGTAGTGCCTAAGTGTTCATGTTCTGCCTGAAGGCTTGTTAGAAGTGGTGTTCTTCAGGGCCAACTTGTTTAATGTTCACTACCTTGAGAGGAGATAGGATATGCTTATTAAGTTTGGCAACACTAGACTTAGACTCTCCTGGTCTGTATCAGTAAGAAAGAGCACAACCAGAATATTGAGGGAGATCTCCTCCTCTGTTAGACACTAGTTGGGTAAGAGCCCTCACCAACATGGTCTGAATTCAGCATTAACACTGCCTTGTGGAGAATGTGAGCCTAAGAGACCTTCCAAGGCTTGCTTCCACCTGAATAATTCTCTGATTCATTTAACTTACATTTGAGGTTCTCAAAATGTGTCCCCTTTTGTGTTCGGGTTGTTCCTTTCAAACCTTAATATTTAAGGGACTGTTCAGGAGATGGGATAAACAAACACACAAAATGCTGTAGTAATCATGATAAAATTGTATTGTAGCAGCTTAATAGGTTATAATATGGATCTGTGCTTTTTTTCAGTGATTTTGTGTCCGTTTCTTTGAATAGCTGATAAATTGGTTGATACTTAGTTATTCATTCACATAGTGAGGATAGTATGTCCTGTTAGTTATGCTTTCTTGCCCATGAAATTCTCAGTTTTGAAATCTGGTTCTGCCTCTGAACCCATTCTGTATAAAACTTGTCTGTATCGGGTTTTTTTCACCTCACCTGCATTGTGTGCAGATGCTCTCTATCTTTGTAGGTCCTCAGTCTCCAGCTGCATGGCAATACAAGCCTACTTTGATACACAAACTTCTCTGTGCCTTAGCTGGAGGATCAGGCAGTTGTGGTTGGAGCTGTGTTGTATTACAAGTTTTCAGTGTCTTACCCCCATAAATGTTTTTGGATTGAACAGCTCTTCTGAAAATCATTAGTTGCAACTGTTGACCAGTTGCACTCTCGTGCAAACACAAGTGACAAGTGGCATCCCCCCTTGGCTAGAGGTGCTCTGTCACTGTGCTGGCCTGGTTCTGATGGCCAGTCTCTTGTGTCACTTCATAGATAATAATGCAGAACAGATTGTGGTTGAAAAGTATAACATAAAGTAGTCCTGGAATAACAGAATCTAACTCCTGGCCTTGTGCAAGACACCCCATCACACCATGAGCCCAAGAACATTGTCCAAACCCTTCCTGAACTCAGTCAGGCTCTGTGCTGTGACCACTTCCCTGGGGAACTGTTCCAGTGCCCAGCAATCCTCTGGGTGAAGAATCTTCTCCAGATATCCAACCTAAACCTCTCCTGACTCAGCTTTGTGCTGTTTCTTTGAGTCCTGTCACTGGTCACAAGAGTGAAGAAGAGATCAGCATCTGCCCCTCTTCTTGTGAGGATGTTGAAGGCCACAATGAGGTCTCCCCTCAGCCTCCCCTTCTCCAGGCTCAACAGACCAAGGGACCTCAGACAGCTTCCCTTCTGACCCTTTACCATCCTTGTGGCCCTCCTTTGGGTGCTCTCCAGCAGTTTAATCTCTTTCTTATATTGTGGTACCCAGAACTACCCCCAGCACTCGAGGTGAGGCTGCTCCAGTGCAGAACAGAGCAGGACAATGCCCTCCCTTGCCCTGCTGTGCCCCCCAGGACAGGGTTGGCCCTCCTGGCTGCCAGGGCACTTCTGGCTCAGGTTCAACTTGGCATGGACCAGGACCCCAGGTCTTTTCCTGTGGCACTGCTCACCAGCTTCTCATTGCCCAGTCTCTGCACACCACCAGGGTTGCCTCATCCCAGGTGCAGAATCTGGCACTTGCCCTTGTTGAACTTTATATGGTTGCTCAGCCTTCTAACTTGTCAGTGGCCTCTCTGCCCTTGACAGGAGTTGAGATTTAATATTTGTTAGCAAGCTTACTTTGAGTCCTGTGTCTGGGTGATTAAAATGAAGATGTGGACGAGAACCGGGCCGAGGATGGGTCCTTGTGGAACCCCAGTAGTCGCAGGTCACCAGTCTGAGGTCACCCCATTCACTGTAACCCCTTGTGCCCATGATCCAGTTGGTCACCCATTATGTAACAGGGTTGTCCAGCTGTGAGCTGGATGCTTTCTCCAGGAGGACACTGTGAGAAACAGTATCAAAAGCTTGCTGGAGTCCAAAAGGCTTACATCTGCTGGCTGTCCTAGATCAGTGGCTTACCCTGTTGTAGAAGGAAATGAGGTTTGACAAGCAGGACTTTGCTTCATGAAGCTGTGCTGGCTCTGACCAATGACTGTGTTGTCCTCCAGGTGTTTTTCAGTACCTCCCAGAATAATCTTTTCCATGGAAATCTTTGACCTTTTTGTTGCAAATATATAAAGAGATGCCAGTAATTTGAGGTAGCAGAGTGAAAGAGAATTATTTTGTGTGGTTTCTCTTCTGGCTTGTTTGTTCTGTGCAGTTCACTGCATTCTGGACACAGTCATTTCATTGATGGGTGAGCTGAACACATCCATTCACATGCTGTGTGAGGAGTTTTGGGGTGCAAATATGTCAGTCAAGGAAACTGAAAAGGTTAACAAATATTGCAAGCGCTTGAAAGAAAGATCAAAATACAAGGAATATATGTAGTTGTTTGGATTTTGTTTCTTACTGGACAGCAGCAGTGCCATTTACTAGTACATTAAATAATTAGGCAGAAACTCCTTTGGTGTATGTTGTGATTTACTCCATCATCACTTTATATTACATAAAAGCTTGCTATTAGCTGTCCTTCAGCCTCTTCTGGGGCTGAATAGTTATGCCTCTCCTATACCAATGGCATTTGCAGTTCCTTTAAAGTTTGCATATTTCTAAAACAACTTTAATTTTGATTTTTCTGGGAATTAGATCCACTGTGAAGTAATAATGATTTGAATAATTATTGTTGCTTTCAGGGACTTACACACTGTTCTTCCTCATCTGAATTCTTGTATTTAAGTGTTGTGGGAAATGCTGTAGTGTTGCCAGACATGTTTGTGTTCACAGCTCGCACAGATCTATTTCAAGTGCTAGTGTTTTTATAACTATTGGGAGTAGAGACTATGACATTTGAGATATGTTTGTTAACATAAATAACTTTAAACCCAAGCACTTTCAGTCTGCATGGTATAACTCAATCAATTGCGCAGTGAGTGATTATATTCCTTAGGTAACATTAGTTTTAGGGAAGCTCAGCAGCTTAAAAAAGAAGAGGAAATTGAGCTGTTGTAGGTTTGAAATTGAAGTATAGCTGAGCTTTTTGCTATGTCCTAGTTGCTGTCATGAGGTCATCTGTAAATGCTTCCAATTTATCACTTTGGATAAGTAAAACATGGAAATTTTTTAATTGTCGCATCAGGGTTCAGTGTGAATTCTGTTGCTTTTCCTTTTTATCAGTGTTTCTAGTTTGCAGCTAGGGTTCTTTGGGATATGCTTTTTTAACTTCAAAAGTTACTATATTTTTCACCCCAGGCAATTTAGAGGTACGTTACTGCTAAACTGTCCTGTACTTTGTTTATTGCCTTGTTCTAAATGTACATTGCCAAATTTTGATGGCACAAGTGCTGCCTTAACAGAGCTGTTAGTGACTGTTGGAACAGCACAATGCAGCACACGCAGTTGTGTTCGCACAAAGCAAAGAATAAACCTCTGTCTGTGAGTGTTCATTGGTTTCAATAGGCTTTTCAGTAGCTCTGCATATTACAATTCTTAGCACCTAGAGTACATTCATATTCATTACGGCAGTACGATTCAGCCCCTGCTCGTGATTTTTTTTCTTTTCCATCCCTTCCTCTACCAGAGCGTGAAGTGGAATGTTTTTTTTTGTGCTAGTAATGTGCTCTAGAAGATGTTATGGCTCTTTCCTCAGAATGATGGAAAACGCATCTTTTGGCTTCTTCCATCTTATAAGAAACATGTTAAATACCAGAATATTTAAAGCTTTTTGGAATCTTTCATGATGACCCTTGTGGCTATTGAGACTGAGAGGTGCTGGGCATGTATGGCATGCAGTCGTTTCTATGAACAATTAGTGGAAGAACTGATTGGTATGTAGTAGTCCCATCTTTTGAAGGTCTGAGTACTTGCTTCTTTATTTGAATGTACTGAGGATGGGGGGATTGGTTCTTTGAATGCTAGATAGGTGTTTAAAATGCTTTTTTTGTTTGCTTGTATATTGGCTATTTTATTTGAACACTCTTTAAACCAAATGGCTTTTGATAGTCTGCCCCTGTTTTATTGTAGATATCTGTCTCTTAAGTTCAAACTTACTGATACAATGAGTGTGGGTTTTGCTTTATGCATGCAGACAAAAATTCTCTGCTTGTAAATAATATTGATTACCAAATAATTCCTGTTTCTTTTGCGCACAGCAAAATTGATTATTTTTTTGCCTTTATCTCTAAAGTACAATTATCATCCTTATGAAATGAAACAAGCTTCTCTTAATGAAAAAAGTACATTTGAGAGTGTGAATTAATTGGACTCTTTTGTTTGCTGGAATGACTTAATTTTTTAGATATCTGACATCCCAGTAATGAGAAGATCAGACAGCTATTTGATTTGAGCATTTGATTAATGCATTTAATATGTTAATATATGGCATATTACCTTTGTAGATGAACCGACTAGTCCTAGTATTGACCATGATATTGCACACATTCCTGCTTCTGCTGTTATTTCTGCATCTGCTTCTCAAGCACCAGCTATAACAGCTGTTCCTCCCAGTCCTACATCTCCAATCCCTTTAATTCGGCGACAACTTTCACATGATCATGGTGAGCGTTGATTTCATTCTTTTTCTCTTGCAACTTTTTTCCTTTCACACTCTGGAGATCAGGAGTGAAAATTGTAAACTCTTTATTGCTTGAAATAAATCGCAAAAATGTAATTCAAGTTCCTGCATACTCAAAAATTCCTATTTCTTTGTAGAATCCATCCGGCCTAGTGTCCTGGATAGCCAGCCTGCCACAAAAACGGAGAGATCAAAGTCGTATGATGAAGGACTGGATGACTACAGAGAAGAGGGAAAATCGTGAGTTCATGGAGAAATTAGTTAATTTGGACATCTGCTTTTTTAAGTGTTTAAAATCTCATTTTAACATTTGTTTTTCTTCCAACAGATCCATTAAGCATGTATCTAGTTTAAAGGGGATTAAGGTAGGTAAATATATATATAGCAACTCCTAAACATTACCCATACTGCTGTGACAAATGGTTTGAATTATACAGGTCCGTTTTATGAAGTGATGGGCCAAACAGACAGGAAGTTTATTGGAATTGCTACTGATCACATTGCTGATGTATTCATCATAAAAGTAAACATGGTCTCTTTTTCCCTGGACCCATCACTTGGTCCTTGATTTTCATTTTCCTCAGTCTCTGTAAACAGAGCATATTAAATATGGTGGCCTTTTGTGAAAACTCAGTGATGAGAGTCTAAAATTCGTGAAGTTTCTCAAAGTATTCTTGCCACATGTAAGGCATGTGCAAGTTTACACACTATTGGTGTGTGTGAACTTCAGAAATTGTTTTCCCGAGACCATACTCCTGGGGACATTTTTAAAGTGAGAAACATCTTGAACATAGGAACTGTAGGCCAATGACTATAGAATTACACTGTGAGATTGTTTCTGTGATGTTTGCTCTAGGTCCCAGACAGCCAGAAATCTTCAGAAGACTCTGGTTCCCGAAAAGATTCTTCTTCAGAGGTGTTTGGTGATGCCTCCAAAGAAGGGTGGCTCCATTTTCGACAGCTTTTTACAGACAAAGGAAAGGTACCTGTCATGTTTGGGTTTTTAACCTAGGATAAATGCCAAGCTGGTGACAAACTAAGATAAGAAACTTCAAGCCTTCCTGTTTAGGTTTTTTTATTTTTTTGGAGGGGACAATATCATTAGTAAGAACATAAAAATTTTTGATCTGTCAGAAATTGACTTCAGTAAATTCCTCAGCTTTGTCTACAGACTGCTTTCCAGACTGTTTTAACTTTACATTTCAAAGCATCTGTTGAAGTTAACTAATTTCTAATGACTAATTAAATAACAGGAATCAGTCCCTTGGTAGGTGTAGTTGCATTTTTTCCCTCTCTCCTAATAATGAAAAAAGTTGTAATTTTTGTGAATGTTGTGGAGTTGAGTTCAAATTAACCTTCTGCACAAATACAGACTAATGCTTAAGGGAAATTGGGTGTCTGGAATTTCCGTGGTGTGAAAATGCCATTCTGACTTGGAGGCAGTTTAAAAGGCATGGGCAAGAGTTCCCTAAATACCAGACCAGAAATGGTCTCATTCTGTTTCCTACCCACTGTCACATGTGAACTCACACTCAGTGGGTGGTCTGGGAGCGCAGATTATGGAACAATTCTCTCCTCCAATGGTTAGCAATTAGTGAATCCCACTTTGTGTAGTCTTTCTGCCAGCCAGGTGGATAGCTTTTCTTTGTTAAACTTCTGGAGGTAGTTTTGCAATCCAGAAAGAGGCACTGTAACAAGTAAGCAATCTAACACCGTGGTTGCTGTTTTTCAGCGAGTTGGTGGGAGCATTCGGCCATGGAAGCAGCTGTATGTTGTCCTTCGAGGTCATTCACTTTATTTGTACAAGGATAAAAAGGAACAAGTGACCCTCTCTGAGGAAGAACAACCTATAAGCATCAATGCTTGCTTGATAGACATCTCCTACTGTGAAACCAAGAGGAAGAATGTATTCAGACTCACCACATCAGACCGCGAGTATCTGTTTCAGGCTGAGGACAGAGATAATATGTTAGCGTGGATTAAAGCAATACAAGACAACAGCAACTTAAATGACGAGGTGATTGTATAATATTTAAAGCAGAAGTTGTAGTTTTTGCATTTTAATTAAAAATGTGTTGTGTTTTCTTGTAATTAATACCTGAACAGAAGAATTCACTTTTAATTAACCAATTGACCAAAATGTGAACAGGAACATGAAGGAAAATGAGGTGAAAGGAAGGGTACTGAGTAAATTAATAGAGTTTAAAAAAGTTGATGTAGTCATAATCAGAAGACAGATGTTTGAAATAAATTAGTTAATGCTGTTGCTGATTTGACTAAAGATACACTTTATAGTAAACTGATCTGCTAAAATACTTAAGCTTTTTTAAAAGATAATTGCAGGTTTAGGACCAGTGTGGTCCCTCTTCAGACTTGCATTGCAGAGTGTGTGCAGTAGTACAGTGTGAGGAGTTTCTCAGTAGTAAAAAATAAAAATTTGAAGAAGCCTGTTTCTCTGACTAAAAGCTGAATTAAGTCAATGCTTATTGCCAAAGGCAAATAGCTGCTATTGTACATAAGGTATCAATATGTGTCCCAATATTGTCCATTGTGTTTTCATTGCAGTGATGAGCAACAGAGGAATATTTTTATGTCTGTGGTCATACACATCTACTCAGATTCAAAATAATTATCCAAAGTATTGCACAGATAGATAAAAAAGCGGATTTGAATTCATTCTTTTTCAGCTGTATTTGTAGTAGCAACTAGTTTCCTAAGTACTATCTGCACACAGGATTAGAACGTTTTGAGTAGTAGTATGCATTTACTTGCATTTTTTCTGTTTAAGCTTACTTTCAATTTAAGAGGTATTAATTAGATCATATTGCTTTGAAAAAAAAAACCCTGTAAATACTAGTACTTGATTTGTAATTACTCACTTTTATTTTCCTTGTGGTTTTTCAGTGTTTTGTCTTTACTCTTCTCAGGAACTGCCTCTTAGGATGTTTGGTTTTGTTAAGGGTTTGGGTTTTTTTAAAGTGGACTGACTTGTTGAAATCTATACTTATTTGGTTACCAGAAGAGTTAATCATATTCTGAAAGGATTTTTTTCCTGTTTTATTAGCTCATAAAGTATTTCTCAATTTATTTTCTAGGATACTGGTGTTACTAGTAGAGATCTAATTAGTCGAAGGATTAAAGAGTACAGTACAATGATGAGGTGAGTGAATTATATGTTGCCAGTGGTCTTTGTAGAGTTTTTATTTAGCTTCTTTCAACTGAAGTAGTCTCTTTTGTTCAGTTCCTCAAGCAGCAAAACAGAGCCATCTCCCAAAACACCTCGCCAGAGTCTGAGTATCAGACAGACTCTGCTTGGAACTAAAGCAGAACAGAGGACTCAGAGTCCACATTCTCCTAAGGATGAGACAGAAAGGAAGCTTCTCACTAAAGGTCTGTATGTTTTGTGTATTTCTTTAGTTCCCTTCTGCCCCAGTGTAAGGCCATCCAGGTGCCCTTCTCAGGGATTTTTGAATTCATGCATATACAGATGCAAACCAAGTATTAGCCTAGGTGTTTTAAGCTGCAGCTTTAATCACTCATTTCTAGGAACTACTTAATCTCAGATCCTGAAACTTTATTTTAGTCCCCTCTTAACAAGTTTTTGTGGATTTTTTCCTTCAGCTCCATGTAGGGCTAACAGTAGTAAACACAGATGTTAACTTACTGAACACAAAATTTTGCCAAACTTTGGAAATAATTTTGTGTGTAATTCATACTTCTGTCTCCCGCTGACTCGGAACTGGTAAGGTAAAGTTTTCCATGAAAGTGCTTCCAAAGTATAGAACAGATTTTTTTTTCGTCTTAATTTTTAAAACACAGGAGTGAACTTGGATTATTTTTTCCAGAACAAAATTAATGCCTCCTGAGTTCTAAAAAAGTCTGATGAGCTGGCACTGCAAACTTGAATCAGTATCTGAGCTCAAATAATGTCACTATCTACTCTTTTTTATTCTCTTATTCTTTTTTAAAATATTTTTTTCCACATAGTGTGTAGACATTTAGTACTTCACATCAGACTGTTGTTTTAAAATGTTGTGTACAAATTCAGGCAACTGGATAAGCAGTCACTTTTGATCAACCACTTTGGAGTGATTCAGTCTTGAATTTAAGCTATCAGCGAATTCTGGTTTTTGTTGCCAAAAAACACCCCTTTGCTTCTGCAAAGCTACACCTGTAACTAAATTGTACATGTTGGGTAAATGTCAAATCTACTGAAAGAATATCTCCAGAAATAAGAAAGAAGTTCTTACTGTGTTAGATGACTTGAAGTGCAAGATAAATAGGAATTGCAGAACTGAACTTTTAATCTGATTTTTGGATAGAGAATATGTTAAGTGAGTAATGTTTGGAATTACTTAGGAGTGACTAAAATCTGATAATTTCTGAAAGAATGAGTAAGTCTGCACAAATGTGAGCATGGCTCTAGAGTCTGATGGGTATTTCATGCAGCAGTGTGATTCCATGGAGACTTAGTGTTGTGATACTAAATGTAGATTTCAATTTTTAAAAATTTCAGTAGTTGATATAAATATCAAGTTTAAATTTAGTAGGTTATCTACTTTTAGTCTCAGAATGATGAAATGCCACAGTAGCATCCAGCTCCTTGCTTTTCGAAGTCTGGGCTGTGAGTATGTTCAGATTTATCTTTTGAACCACAGAATAGTAACAGAAGCTGTGTTTAAGACAGATAAATGTTTAATGAATTGTTGCATAAAGCCAGGCTGGTAAAAGCTGAAAACACAGCAGGTGTCACTTGCTCTTTGCAAATCTGTTACCTGTATTTACAGTCAGTTTTGTGGCAGAAATGTTCTTATTTTTCTTCTTTATTTTGTTATTTTTTCCACTGTCCTAACAACAAAAAGATGAGACAAGCCCACCAAAAGACAAAGGGACATGGAGGGGCATTCCTAGCATTATGAGGAAGACATTTGAAAAGAAGCCTTCTGCTGTTGGAACATTTGGTGTTAGACTTGATGACTGCCCTCCAGCTCATACCAACAAAGTATGGAAGCAGAATTTTTCTTTCATTGGGAATGTAAAATACCTTTTAAATCACTTACTTATCTATAGAACTCTTTTTTTCAGTATATTCCACTGATTGTTGATATATGCTGCAAACTGGTTGAAGAAAGAGGTCTTGAGTACACAGGTATTTACAGAGTGCCTGGAAATAATGCTGCCATCTCAAGTATGCAAGAAGAGCTCAACAAAGGAATGACTGACATAGATGTTCATGATGATGTAAGTCTTTAATCACACTATTTTAGTATTAAAATTCCCAAAACTTTTGGTTGTGTTGTGATCATAGAAATATAAAGCATGTCTGACCTTTTCTTTTAAACACATAGAAATGGCGGGACCTGAATGTGATCAGCAGTTTGCTGAAATCCTTCTTCCGAAAGCTCCCAGAACCCCTCTTCACCAATGGTAGGTTGTTTTCACTACAGTTTTGTCTTTAGGAGTTGCAGTTGAACAGTTGTCTTACAACATTCAGATGATTTGAGAGAAAATTTAGGGAAATCATTTCCACTCTGCATTAAATGTTGTCTTTCCTAAAGAGTAGGGAGTCATGGTGATCATTTTAGGAATGAGAGGTGTAAATATAATTTCTGTGATGTGAAGGGATTATGAATATGCAACTAAAATAGTAAAACTTTCATTTCTATTATTGCAGTATTCAGTGAAAGCTGTTTTTTTTCCCCCTACTGTCATACAGAACATACAATATAATGGGCTAAGTTATGACTTCCAGAGGTCATTCTTTTATGTATGTTACTAGTGTTCAAGGGGGGAGTGGCGCTGGCGGATGGGGGCTTATATGCATTCATCTATAGATCTAAAAACTCATATATAATTTCTGCTTTTTTAACAGACAAATATGCAGATTTTATAGATGCCAATAGAAAAGAAGATCCTGTTGAGCGTCTGAAAACACTGAAGAGACTGGTAAACTAAAATCAGTTGTGTTGTAGGTGCACTACAACATTGGCGTTAAATGTTCAGTGTTCTGAAAAGTGATTGTTTGTTTCAGATTCATGATTTACCTGAACACCATTATGAGACTCTCAAGTTTCTTTCTGCACACCTGAAGACAGTAGCAGAGAACTCAGAAAAAAACAAGGTATTAGAAAGAAACATATTTTGGTTTGTCTCATTAAGTATTATTTTTGTGCAGGATTATTTCTAATTAAGGTGATAATTTATTGTTGTAGATGAAATTAGGGAGTGTTGTTATGTGGAGGAAATTTTTGTAATAGGCTAAGTACTCCTGCAGAATATGCAGGTTTAGTGGGAATTAAGTTTATTCAGACTAGTAGTCAGTCTTTTTAACTCCTTGCATCCTAAACTTATCCCAAGTCTAAATTTCCTGTAATCCAATCTAGACCCCAGTAAAACTGTGCCTGGGCAGGGCACAGGTGAATAAACCTGCTGACAGAGGTTGTCACATCAGCTTTCTTTGAAGCCTGGCTTCTGGATGCTTGAGAGATTTTTAAGACTAGGACTTGCTATAGTTACTTGAGTGATTAACCTGTAGATGCTGTTTGGCTGGTTTTAAGAAGGAAAATTCATAATATAAATGGTGGTAGTTCATCACTACTGGATCTTTTTCCACCACTAAGTATAACTTTTTGTAATTTCCATAGGGTGGGAAAGAGGTGTTTTGTGTTAAGTGCTCCTGTGCATGCTGTAGTCCTTCAGTAAATGCTAATAATAGTGTCCCCTTTTTCAGCTCTGAGGGAGGGGTAGCTGAGTGCAAAGCTGTTTATAATGTGGGTGTGCTTATGGATGTTTGCCTCAGGGCAGATAACGTGATGGCTTGGCTACCGATGTGCAGGGTACAGGAAAAAAATTGATATAATTGATGGTATATAGAAAAGCCTGTGGCCAAATCATTTAAATCATTTTAAATAATTTAAAAGATCAGTTGAGGTGAATATGGTAGGTTCTGCAAATAATGCCTTCCAGTTAAATAGGAAAGAAAAGTGTTTGTGTGTTCATTAAAAAAAAAATTGAACAGATTATAAACTTAAGTGAAATTACAGACAATAGTATAAGGAAATTATAGTAAATGTCATTTTTAAGTGCAGTGCCTAAAGGAAGCTTCTCCATCATTTTATGGTTTTGGTGGGCTGTATAAATGTTGTTAAATACTGTTAATATTGTTGAATATATAAGGCTAGATCAGTGTTAGGTGTTGTTACAATTGTGTGACTTGTCAAAAGACACAGTTCAAGAGAGCATTAGGGGCTTGTGTCATGTTTGCAACTTATTTCTGGTAAGCACAAAGTCTTTGCCTCCTGTGTATTACTGGTCTATTCTATACCAGAACAGTAAACTCTTAACTTAAAAGAAGTAAGCAAAAATAGAAGGTAAGTTCTGCTGCTGTGTCTTGAAATTATTTGTCACAGATATAACATTAGTCATATACTTAATTCACTTCTAAAGTAGTGACCTGATCACACAATGCCGAGCCTGTCTCACAAATAGATGTCTTGGGTCCATGATGTTTGTTCTGCCACCTCCTCTGAAGTTGGTGCAAATTGAATGAGGTCTTTGTCAGTAAATATAATACAGTATTTGACTACCAGCTTAATTTTGTGTGTGTGTCATATAAATGTTTTCAGGAAAAAAACTGGGAACTATCAATGCCTTTTTACAAAACAAAAAATTCTGAAAACATCAGTTTCCAAGCATCAGTGTTTCTTTAAGGAAAGAAGAAAAGATTCCCCCTGAAAGCGTAAAGAATATGTCTGGGTTCTTGAGTTTTCTGTGCTTGTGAAGCCATTTGCTTGCAGTAGGTTAAAGAAGGCTGGAATTCTGAATTGCAGAAACGTTGGGTATATTTATTGCAGCTTCATATAAGAGAGTTTTGTTGTAGTATAATATCCTACCTGAGTCAGTAATGTATTTTTAAAAAACTCTCTTATGTCCTTATTTTAAATGGTTTTCATATATTTTAATAGTGTTGTATTAATATACTTAGCCTATATTACTGTATTTTCTCATTATAAATGTATGATGTGGAAATATTTCGTTTCTTAGATGGAACCAAGAAACCTGGCAATAGTATTTGGTCCAACACTTGTGAGGACATCTGATGATAACATGACACACATGGTTACCCACATGCCAGATCAATATAAAATTGTAGAAACACTCATCCAAAAAGTAAGTGGATACATTTCATTATTGAAAAAATAAGATCGTGCACAGATCTACCAGCTTTTCTCTCATTGGGCCAGTTTGGGTCTGGTATTAATTCATCAAACTCTCACTTTCAGTAAAATCTATATTTGATTGTTCCACGTTTGGGTTTTGAATCTCCTGTGGGGTTTTCACCTTTTTTATTTTAACTTTTAGCATGACTGGTTTTTCACAGAAGATGATGCTGAAGAACCTCTTGTAAGTATTATGGCATAAATACTTGTATTCTAACTGCCTTAGTTTAGAATCTGCTTCTGCTGCCTCTAGAACGCCTGTATATTTTTTACTATGTCACTGTATGGTTTGCTCTTCAGAAGCACCTTTTTAGCTTTCCAGCCCTTGTAGTAATGAATTCTATTCTTTTTTTAAAAAGCAATCCATGCATTTGTTTTAAAAGCATAAAGGAAAATAGGACACGCTTTCCTCGTGTTCTTCAGGTGAATAATGCCATTTTCTAAATGCTGTTGAATCGTAATGAACTATTTGTGAAACGATGATGAAGAGATCTTTGTTTATTAACTGTAGACAGCAGTTCAGGAGGAAAACACTGTAGAATCTCAGCCAGTGCCAAACATAGATCATTTACTCACCAACATTGGAAGAACGGGAGTATCTCCTGGAGACGTATCAGGTAACTCTTGCCTGGACAGTGTTAATCCATAGGCTAGAATAACCTACTCTGTTAACTCAGCGTAACTCTCTCTTTCTATTTTCTTTTACTAATAAAATGTTTTCCTCTTTTCCAAAAGATCATTCAACATTTCTTAAAGACTTGAATTGTTGATAATCATGCATGATACAATTTGGAAGACTTTTTCTGTCTAACAGGAATTCAATCATGAAAAGATGAGGCTTGCACATAGTATTTTATTTATTCTCAGTATCCATGCAATCATCATCGTGAGGTCAAGCAGATACGCTGCTATAAAGTGGTTTGTTGTGATGGCAGAAAGACTGATCTTCAGTGGTGTACTAATACGGTTCCTTGCCAACGTTAGGAATGCAAAAAATTGAGTTATATTTTCTTGTCAAGTGATGGACACTTTAGTATGTTGCAGTATGTTTATACTAAAGCTGGTTTCCTTCTGTTTATAAATGCCCTCCTCTTTTGTGGCTAAGGATAAGCATTACAGGCTCTTTTTTGGTGACTTTTTCCCTTCCTCCCTTCACTCTGCTATTGCACTAACCCAGCATGTTGTATCCCACGAATGTTATCCCTCCCTTTCTAGCTTTTGTTTCAGTTTTCAAAGGGTCCTTCAGCACTTACTGAAACAGTCACTTTGTACTGATGTTGTAACAGGCGAAGTGGGAGGAGTCTATCACACGGTGATGTCATTAGTGGATTCTGTGATGTCACTGATGGACAACTGGAACTGTAGGAAGAAGGAGGACTGTTGCCCACACTGTAGCTGCCTTGTCTGCAGAAACCCCCGTTTCTTGTAAATGGAGAAAACCCCAAGTTGATCTGTGCTGTAAATTTTCTTTTAAGAGTATTTTAAACAGATCAATGCTACTTTTTAAAAGTTTTTCTGCTGTTTCTTGTTATCTCTGAAGCAGACCCTGAGGAGAAATAGCATGGTATGGTCTACCAGTCTTTCTAGTCATAAAGCATTAGCCATGTGTCAAAAAGGGGTGTGGCAGGGGGCTCAGCTCTTTCTTCCCAGGGAGAAAGTCCCAAGTTCATGTTTTTTAGTCATTGTGCTAGCCCCTTCCTACCCCCTTTATAATTGTATAATCTTGGGTTTTGCGAGACAGTGAAACTATGGTGTCCATTTTTCATTTCATAAAAGCGCTTGTTGTGGGAAAGTACAAAACTGGTAGCTGCTGACATCTAGACGATTTAAAAATAAAATTTTACCTGTATGTAGTAAGAGGTGGAGAGAGATGTATAATTGGGGATTTACACAGAAAATATTACTTAATTCCTTTAAAACCTCACAAAAAGAGTATGACTACAAGAACCATGATTTGTACCTAGGGAGCCAGCTGTACAAAGACACCCAATTTTGCTTTGTGTATCCTGAATCTCAGGAGAGTACACAGTGCCATCCTGAAAAGGTCTCTCAGCTGCGGTTTTGCAGGGGCTGTATACTTAAAGCATTGAATAAACATTAGTATTTCTGTTTTTTATTTTGAAGAACAGGGCTCCTTTGCCATTCCTATCATTGAGCTGGTTCTGCCTACAATTCACAGCATCCTTTCATGGCGGTGGCTTTCTGTGGTGCAGCTTGCATCTTTGTGAGCTCTGACTATTCACTCTGTTCTGGTTTTAATTTGCCTCACATCTTGTTCTGTGCTTGTCTTTTTCATAAGTCCAGCATTGTCTGTAGCAACAATTAAAAAGTTGCACAGAACTGAGCAGAATTTTTTTGAATTTTTCCACAGATTCAGCTACTAGTGACTCAGCAAAATCTAAGGTAAATAATTTTCTGCTATCATATAGTTACAAGCTTCTGAAATCTATTAGATGCTTCCCTTACTAAATCACT